>NW_027466826.1:2137500-5100000 GCF_046128005.1 Genypterus blacodes
AAATATGTTCTGTATGTGTCTCCCTAAACTAAACTTCAAGTGAGGCCTGTGTTTTGTCACTCGGGAAGCCAACATGCAGCAGTTACTCTCCCACACGTGTGTGTAGCACACTTGCCATCTCGGTGCAGTACCTTCACAGATTCGACCGTCTCCTATGAATCCCGGCAGGCAAGAGCAGATGTAGGCGGAGCGTCCTGTGTAGCTGCACTGGGCACGCTCAGGAATGTCGCAGTTGTGGGATCCTTCCTCACAATGGTCCACAGGTCGGTCTACCTCTGCAGAGAAAAAGCGCAGCCTTGAAATGCTGCATTATTTGTGTAAACCGTATAGTGAATCTAACGTCAGACCACGAATTGAAATGATTGCAAGACCAGAACAGGCAGTGTTTATGTGATCCTGTGCTGCGTCAATCTTGAGGTAAACTGAACAGATGACGGCAGATGAGAAACAAACACACTCTCACTCATACACTATACATACACACACGCCAACACACACACGAAACAGTGTCCTGAAACCTAATAACTCTTTCTACTGGATAAACTCTTAATTATAATATTACAGCAATGCAGTAAGCCTGATGCCGTATGCACATACTCGTGTTAAAGAAGTATAAATGTGTTTTGTCTTGCACACCTGTTGTCTACTTGATATCTTAATGCATTTCATTACAGTTTATACCAGCAACATGTACATCTGAACCACCAGGTGAGAGTTGTGGAACATATAATTGTACTTGGCAACATGCAAGTACCACTTACCTATGCAGGTCTGCCCATCACTAGCAAACTGGTAGCCATCTAGACACTCACAGCGGAATGTTCCGGGCTGGTTGTTGCAGATAGCATGGAGGCCACATGTCTGAGGAGTCTCTCTGCACTCATCAATGTCTGAGAAGGATACCAGCATATTATATAATCTAATAAATGCCACATTAGGTCAAAAGTTTACCAAAAGCTTTGATGTAGATCTACAAAATGTATGTAACTTGTTATCAGATGTCCAGGAAGCTTAATTGCATTTACTAATTACATGAGTTTAAAGATAGAATCTTCTCTGTGTCTGAAAAACTTCCTTCCCTTTACTCTTGTGTGTGCCTAGGAGCACTTCCTGTCTGGTCTTTAGCTAAAAAGTAGAGAAAAGGCCTGGGAATGGAGACCAAACTGAATTAGTTAAGCTCTGATTGGATGTTTGGACTGAGATATGGGACACTGACTCTGTTTACATCATGAGGCTCCCTGCGCTAATTGCCAGATAGACCTACTTCACAGAAAGGAAGGCTTTACAATTCTTCTGGACATGAATTAAATGATGACTTAACAGACAAGGCTACCTCTGAAAAAAAAATTCATTAAATGAAATTGATGAAATCATACCGTAACACGTGCGTCCATCACCGTTAAAACCAGACGCACACTCGCATGTGAACTGAGTTTCCTGACCGGCTCGACAAACAGCGTTGGTGTCACAGCCGTGTCTTCCAGTGAAACACGGGTTCTCCTCCAGCTGTCCTCCTGTCAACAGAACAGTGTGTTTGAGTTTAACTTCTGAACTTGGGTGAGAAATCCTTATTAAATAATTAAGCATTACCTCCACTTGTACTTAGACACATGAGCCATAATATATAGGTTGTAACTAAAGTTTTGTTACTGTGTGACCTGAGTTGAACTTTATTGGGCTTTATTTATGGCAATTACTGTGAATAACTTTTGGGTTGCCAGGCTGTGGAAATTCTCTGCTTTGTCTTTTTTGGCTACTTCTCCATTGGGTAATAGATTTTAAATAGTTTCTGTCTTCTATGAGTTTATGAACTTTTGCTTAATTGTATTTCTGTCTTAAATGGGTTTTGTAAGCTCTGCCAGTGATGCATTTATTTACGTGTCAGCAATAGATCTAGTTTGACAGGAAAAGTAATTATATTAGTAGCTATAAATGTTTGAAAAGGGATAAAGGGCTCTTCCATTACAAATACCATATTTAATGGATTTTGGTCTTGACCCTCTTTAGTCTTTTCCATAAAGTAACAGTCCATAGGATTGGAAAACATGGGGTTAAAATATTGAGAATTATGCTAGAGGAGTTTAGATCATTCAAAAGAGTTATTTCCCCTGATATTCCAAATCTTTCTTTTATTCCTCTCTGCGTCTGATCTATAAATACTTCATAAATATATTACTAACATTGACAAAGCCAGTAGTTATAAAATCATAAAACCCTTTACAAAGTATGTTAGTACCTTATTGCAGTGATAATGTAAAATAGTGTTCTTGTTCAGGGTCTGATATGTTGGAATCCAGGAAGGAAGTGCGATCAAACCAAAACAGGAAGTATCAGACAGGAATAATCTCTATGACCTCACCATTGACGTCCCCAATTTTGTTGCTCATGGCGAACCGGATGATTCCATTACTTGGGTTGAACAAGACATAGATCTGGTCCACGTTGAGCATCTGGGTGGGCTGAATGTTTCTGAAAGCCTTGTCGTGCTGGCAGCTCTGGAAGCTGATGCTCTGACGCCACTGATAGGTCTTGCTCTCTGTGGAGCCATCGGGCAACGTAACTGTGTAGTCCCGAGTTGAGGATGAGGTGACCACTGATGGGTTCAGAAACAATTTCTTTAGATCAACATCTTATAGAGGTTAAGCAATGAAACCACATACTGTATTTTGAAAATATGTATATATAGATTATCTATTCCTATTTCCATTTAAAACTTTTGCAGTACTTTACTGTGCAAAACAACAACAACAATGGAGTTCTACTACTTCTGCTACAGCACCACTGTGCACTCTGGGTGACAACAAGCAGTGTAAGGTCGGTGGGTAGGTTAGTAGATCTCTTTAAAGCCCTCTTATTCTAATTGAATTACACATTGAAAGGAGGGCAAATGACAAAAACAATCATCTGTCCCCTTTAGATTAATCTGTGTTCTGATTAGTTGTATCTTACAGTTGTTGCTGTACTGGTAGATCTCAGAGTAAGGTTCGATCTGCACAGTGGAATCCTGAGGCACCTCAGGGACCCGGCCCTCCAGGGTTGTGCTCACCACCAGGTGGTCGTGCTCGTCGATGCCTTTGAACTCCTGCTTGATGGTCAGTTTCTCATTCCCTGGCATAAAGGTCACCTCAGTATGCCGTGTGAACTCCCCCCCTGCACACGGGACAGAGAAGAGGAGGTTAGCTTCAAGACAAACACCCTGTGGCCCTGAATGAACTTTGGCTCACTGCCCCTTGTCTCAGTTGAGGTAATGTGAGGGGAATGCAGCTGGAGTGTAAGTGAAACTGCAGCTGTGTAGCAAATGTATTAGCATTAGTGCTGAGATTTAGGTTTGCTGAATGTAACCTCAACAGAATTGTCAAATTAGCATGAAGCATTAAAAAAAGTAGCTAATGGATCTGACATTATATCAGATTCTCTTAGATTTGTCCCTCACCAATGGTACTGAAGCCATTCTTGAACCCAGGCTGCTCCAGAGCAAACGCCCAGCCGATCACACCACCAAGAGCCGACAGCGGCAGCAGAGAGTAGCCCAGGCTGGACGGGATGTCACTGATGGCCACGTACGAGCGACCGTCATTCACCACAACATATGAGTGGAGATCATTGCTGGAGAACTGCTGTGGAGAGGGTGAGTCACCCACATACACCCTGCCCTCCACTTTGCCGTTCATTCTCTGCGGCTTTCCTGCAACGAGAACGCCAAAGTCTGTAAAATCTGGGATATATTACAAAAAACAAAACCTCTTCGCCCCAAATTTGCTTAAAACAATCACAGCTGTAGTACCATCGATTGATTTCTAAGACAGATATCTATGTATTAGTTATGCATATGTACTCTGGAAAATGTATTAATATGAACTTTAAAGTGATAGTTTGGAATTTTACACATTGACTTGTATTTGCAGCCTGTCAGGGGAGTAATAGATCTTCCAGATGCGGTAAGGACGAGTAAATGTGTAAAATGATCACTTTAATCTCATGGAATTCAACACAAATCTGTTTTCAATTTGTCACGGCCAGCGATGACATTTCAGGCATGTCTCTCTCTCTCACCCTCCGCCACACAGTGTATCCCATTGCCATAGAATCCCGGCCTGCAGTGGCAGCAGTATCCACTGGAGTAGTCCTTGCAGTCAGCAAAGGTGGAGCACTTGTTTCTATTGTTTGAGCATTTCCCAAGGTTGTATGAGAACACTGCCAAACAGGGAGAAATGCAGGGTAAGGAGAAGAATGGAACAGGGGACTATTTCAATTTCCTGACAAAGCACTGACGACAGATATGCAATTAACAGTGACCCACCATCTACATTAATGTCTCCGTCATCCACAACTACCACTTCTGGGTTTAACGGGTGATAGTCGACCTGCTGTGGCTGGAACTGAGCTGTGTGGACTAAGATCTGGCCTTCTGGTTCAAAAGGCGGGTACTCCTGTTGTTGTTCTTGGGACCTCCATGTATCAACAGCTTCCACATAGCCAGGGTCAGGGGCCCCCTGCTGAGGGTCTTCAGGGGGCAGGTAAGTCATCTCCCCTGGAGCCACATTGGAGAAGAAGGGATACGTTCCAATCTCGTAGACCCATACGCCCCGCAGGCCAGAGTTGGTTTCCCTGTTAAGATAAAAGAGTTGCTTGCTGAGCTAAAACACACATTTCAGAAGTGGTGCGATGACAGCCACTTACTCTGCTAAAGCCCTGACAGATGCCTCATCATCCGTAGTGGTGCGGTAGTACGGCCCCTGAGAGTTAAACAGGAAACCCCGGACCAAACCTTTACTGAAGCCACCATGCATGGTCACCATACTGTCCGCCACGGGTGTGGAGGAAAACTGGATCCCATCTCTTGCATACAGGATGATGACATACGAGCCGGTCTCCAAGGATGCAATCACCAACTGGAAGGTGTTTCTCTGTGTATTAAAAAATTAGAATAAATATTAATATGTAAATAACCAGGATGAGCCCAGAATACTACATTTGCCACTGAGTGTTTACCTTCTTAGCAATGCCATCGCCTCGGATGTGAGGTTCATGGGGGATGACATCTGCCCAGGTGATCACCACAACATGAGTGGGACTGACTTGATCGTCATCTGGGAAAGCCCTGTCAATGTGCTCAGCTGCCTGGCGAAGAATCTGAGGACTGGTGTCCTGACGGAAGAAGACTTTCCCCACTCCATCACTTGTGTCCAGGTCTCCTTGTAAAGCGGCGATCATGCCAAACTTTGGCGGCATTTTGCCAAGATATGTTGACTCGCTTTGTGGCTCAGCTATGGAAACAAAGCCATTGGTGTTTATCTGAAATGAAAAGCTTAAGTTAGTGATGGTAATGACACTTATAACAGCTAGGATAACAATTGAACAGCAGGGGAAAATACACTCCAGTCTGACTCACATTGATCCCAAACTAATTTCCCTGATGAATCCAGTCAGCTGCTGCTGACTGGAAGTCAGACTGACTGAAGTCAGGCTGACTGAAGTCCTACAGCACTAATGAACAAACAAGACAGTGTTTTACACACTTAACATTTAATGTGAACACATGCTGGGCTCGTAAAAAACGCTGGGCTCAAGTCAAAAAATCACACTGCACGCAGGGCTCATGCACTTCCTGACCAGGGGAAAACAAGAGCACTATTCCTGGCCCGAGCCACACAGTTTCCTGTCCTTGCCCCTGTCAGCCAGTCCCACTGAGCCCAGAGATTGCTCAACTAATCTTCATTACAGAAACTTCCTTCCAAAATGGACGATACAACTGGGAAAATGATTACCGATTGTAATCTCGAAAAGCTTTTTTAGTGGATCCCTGAATGTGTTAGGGATCAGTGGGATCTGAATCACATTTGGGGCACAGAAGACAGCCTAGACATTCTTATACCTACAAACTATAACCACATCTGGTCTGGTGTGAAAAGTAATAATGTCTCCCTGTAGGTCAGATGGTTCAGGGTAGACGGGATCTGCCTTATATTGTGCTTTGTCGAAAAAGAAAGCAAAATCTGCAGGCCATCTGATCTGACAGCAGCAGGAAAATATGCGTGTGGGGTGTGTGTGATGTAGAACTGATTTGAAGAAGGACTGTTGTGGGAGAAATTGCTATGTGGAACTCTGTGTCATTATTAAGGAATTAAAAAGTCACTTCTGAACATCGGGCTCCTGCTAAGGCTCAGGCTTTTCTGCCTGTCTCTCAAAAGAGCTGCATCGTCTGCTGCATTTTACAACAGTAATCAAACTAAAGTAAACTGATGGATTACCAAAGTTTCAACCAGATTTACTAATGATCAAGTAGATCTACAGTTTGGAGCTTAGAGCTGGTAAGTAATCCTTTGTAAAATAAAAAGACATTTAGATAATAAATACTGCTTAAAGTTGGCATTATTGTGGGAATGTATGAATATAAACTACATCAGGAAAAAACTCAGAGTGTGTAATTACTCACATTACCACATAATCTGCAGCACAATTGAAACAAGGATGCAGCAATTTTCTTTGAAGGGGGAATCACAGGGAATAAAGGGCTGTTTGTCTGGACACAAGGGCCCAGCTTGGAGCCAAATGCTTCCCTTGTCTAAGTCTTATTAGTCCCTCCATGTGTTAACAGCTAAAAGCAAGTAAGATCACACACAGTGTTTAAAAAATATGTCCAAAGAGACGAAAGAGAAAATAAAGTCAATAATTTCTAAGGATTGTTCAGATATAATAGAGTTTATCCTTAAGCACAAGCATTATCATAGGGACAGGCTCACTATAATCAATAATCATTTGGTTCAAAGTATCTCATATGGTGGAATCAGCCGATGTTTTGGGATGTGTTGCAAAATAAAGTCCCTCCAATACTTTGGTCTTTGCTCAACAGTAAGTCGATAACCTCATGGAAAGCTGTAAGAATGCGTGACACACACACATTCCACAAGGTACTGCAAGCACTATGATCATAAATCAACATTTATAAATACGCACAACCCAAATAATCCACAGCACTCTACCCCAGATGTACTTTTTTGTAACTTCCATGCATTGTTTGGAGTTGAAACTACTGACTCTGAGTGCCCTGCGTAACGGTATTGCGCAAGATTGATGGATACTCCAAATAAAAGTTTCCAACGTTTACCTATTACATTTGGCGTCAACTTACAAAGATGCTGTCGAAGGAGCCATCAAATAAGAATACTGGCTTGTCCAGATCGAGTCGGTGCGTCTGGTCATTCCCTGCTTCCAGTAGCTGGTCTCTGGCGCTTTGGCCGAAGGGGAAAAAGTCTCCCCGCGTTACGCTCTCCACCGACGCCAAAAGTCCCAGAAAAGCGGCCCAGACAAGCCATCCGTGCTCCTGCCAACCCATCGTCCCGGTTTGAAAGCGCTTTGATCGGTCCAGAGGTTTAGCCTGAGCCCGGTGGAGGGAGAGAGAGTGGCACAGACGCACAGGCGGGACAGAGGTTACACTGCTGCGTGCGTTTGAGTGTGAGGCGCATGGGCGGAGTTGAGAAGGAGGCTGAGCATGGATTTCTAGAAAAGGTCGATTGAATAGTAGCTTGTTAATTTTCTGTTTGTTTTAAAGTGATTGGTTCGAGATTGTTTGGTTTGTTGTTGGTCAGTCAGGACCACACATCTGCTCCGAGTGAGACTAACACCATCTTGGGCCAAACGTTGTAGTTAAGGGTTGGGTTAGGGTGAGTAGCACAGATGTCAACATTCACATTGGATCCTTTGATTTACATTGTGACATATGGGGGTAATGAGAACACCAGGGAGAACAGCCAAGCAAGTGGATCTAACTATCACGGTTTAGACCTCAGGTATTATAAAACAGCGGAGGTTACAGAAAGTCTCCAGAATGACAAGGCTGAAGCTGTGTTCAGGGACCTGGATGCAGGCCAAGAGGCCATCAGAGCATAGACATCAGAGAACGGGCCAGTAACCGGCAACAGTGCCTCTTGGCCGGAGCGATTGAAACATCATAAAAAGGACAATATCACAGAGCAGTGTAGCGTGCACTAATCATTTGAAGCAGGCCGCTGAGGCTATTAGAGTGAGCTGGGATAATGAGGGCCGTGTTTTGGGTTATCTAGAGGCATCATTACAGAGCCAGTATTGACCAGTGCAGTCACACCAACACAACCATTATATTTGATCTGTGACAAGATGTCTCAGAAAGTAATGATCATAATCTCATGAAATCTCATCAAGACCTATTTAGGAGGATATTAATTATATACGTTCCTGCTCCACAGAAGATGAATACTTTCTGTTTTGGACACTGCACAGGCTTTCTGACCTCTCAAGGGCAAAATGTCAACTTTTCACACAAGGTAATTCATGCATGTAAGCAGAGGGCATGATGGGTAAAGTCATCAGATGAATACTTTAAAATTTGCCATGAACCACATTTTTGGTACTAAAATGACACTCAAAGGAGTAAGAATGCCATCTAGAGTCTCTTTAGCGCCACAGTCAGGAAATCCACTATCTAACATCCAATACTGTGGAAGCTTCTGGTTAAGCTTGATTCTTGCAGCTTTTGTTAAAAGATATGATGTTAACAACTGTGATACTGTCTGTGTTCATCAGGTTATCTACTCATAACATGTAGTTCATGTAAGTGTCTATGTATTTCTATAAACACTGAGAGAAACAATAAGTCACAGACCCTTGATTGGTTGAAAGTTGTCTTTGGGTTGCCATGGGGAACAATTTTCTTCAGTAATTTTTACCATGAACCAAGCTGAACAAATAATAGGTCTGATTGGAATCAATATGTTCAATCTAAATAAAGGTCAATCCATCTGATTAGATGATTGCATCATTTTTGATTTCATTTATTTCCTAAATGTTCATAATAAAGGTTTGCACATTATTTTATAGCAGATATTTGACATTATAAACCATCGTATTTTGCATTTCATGGTGCTTTTATTTTCTCATATGGCTGTGCAGTATCTCAAAAAATGCCTCTAAAAGCCTCTCCATCCTTAATACAGTTTAAATGCGCCACCTTCTGGTCGTTTTGTGAAGTTGCATGTCTTGCCCACGATCCAAAGTTTGCTGGGATATCCTACAGATGAAAGGATGGATGGATTTCATTTTTATTTTATAGTATTGTTGATATTCATTACTGTTAAATGATGATACTGATTAGACCCTTAATGCACTGGAATGCAGTGGATTATGGGATATTTATCTTTGAACTTGTGTTGCCATGTGAATGTTATTTGATGTGTGGCTGGAAACTTTGGGAACAAACAGACAGACAGTGACACATTTTTTTCCCACTCGTTCTTTGATTTATTTTTTCATTCATTTGCTGACCGTTTTTGCCTTCTTTTTTTGTTAAAAGTGAATAATGTGTTCTTTTGGTAGATCCCTTACTTTTATTTTGAAAATTATATAGTAAAACTAAAAAGGTCTGCAATCAAAGTCTGTTTTATTTAGGAGGAATACATTTGTAAAAAAAGACATATTATGTACTGGAAATGCATTCAGAGCATTTAATGTAAAATAATAGTGGTCTAATCTCACAGACAGGGGAGGTAGATGACAGGATGATGTTTAGTGTGGGTGGTCATGGCGCGGAGTGAGAGAAGATGAATGTTTTGGTGCAGTCAAAGGTGAGCAGGAGGGACCTCCATGTTTGGCCTTACTGGAGTTCACATGCCCCAGTCGTGTGAAACAAAAACCTCACTACTACTACCAACCATAACAAACTACTACTGACGTGTATGTGCTCATTACAAGCTTCTGTCTACATCAATAATCAATTTGTATTCACAGCACCAAAACTGAAGTGAGTTACACATACTAAACATTTTATACCATAAACACACCTCTTAATTAAAACCCCAAAACTTCACAAAATGTTTTTTATCTCATCACATTACTTAAATATTTGATCTCTTACTTTTATAGCAACGCAACTTATCAATCAAATCAACAGATATACTGTATATAAACAGTATATATACATATAAAGCATATACTTGTCATTAACACTTTATGTTTAATGAACTTCAATTAAAAGTGGAATAAAATAAGAAATGATAGCAAAACTAAATAACACGTGGCTTTGCTTTTGCCTGGCAGTGTAATTATTAAATACATGTATTTTATTTATTGAATTTAAGGATTCTGTTTCATAACTTATAAATGATTAATGTGGAAATAGAGCAGCTGAGTTCTGTAATAAAATATACAGTCAGTGACTTTTACTATAAGGGGGTACATTTTTGTACATATACTGAAAATTTTGCATTTGGTACTTATTTGTTGTTTTCTTTTGGTACAAGTTGACACAAAGCTATAGTGCATTATATCTCTGCCTGTACCTAAAACCCACAATTTTGCTTCTTTGTTGCACTTCCAGTGGATGATGGGATATGTAAAAATGAAACGTCTCTATTCTTGACAAGTTTCATAAAACAGAATAGAATGAAATATACGCAGCAGCTCTGAGTGGCTCTCCTGGGATCTTGAGCTCTGGTGGGAAGCTCCATCAGAGGGTTAAAGGTACAGTAGCATGCGTCAGCTGATACGTAGCGTAACGTAAGGGGTGTGTGTGTGGGTGGGTGGTGGAGGTGGGCGGGGCTGGTCCTTGCTCTGAGCCTCTCTAGCTTACAGTACAGAGCAGCTTCCTCCTCGCTGCTCCTGACAAATGCTTCATTCTCAACACTGATCATGTGCTTCGGCCTCCGTCTCATGCAGTGCTGCAGCAGGAAGTTAGCCTGGCTTTCTACCCCCCTGCTCTCCACTCTACTCACTTTCTTTCCCCCGTGCTCTTGACAAGCCTATTCACACCATTTCTTTGTCCCTCTGCAGATCTCAGCTCTCCTTTTTTGCCGAGCCTGAGAGCAGCCTGTGTGCAGAGCTCTTTTTGTAGAGGGGCTGGCTTTGTGAAGACGATCAGCGACGGGAAGAGGCCCCCTACTCTGTTTCCTCCCTCCCCGGGCCAGGGAGAGCGAGTCATGGAGGCCGCGGTTAGGGAGAGGGATCTGTCACTGATGGAGAAGTCCCTGCCTCTCCCGACCCTCAGCCCGGCCGTGCCTCCCTATGTCACACTGGGGATGACAGTGGTCTACACTGTCTTCTACTCTTTGCTCTTCATCTTCATCTACATCCAACTCTGGCTGGTCCTGCGTTATGGACACAAACGCTTCAGCTACCAGACTGTGTTCCTGTTCCTGTGCCTGCTGTGGTCGGCCCTGCGCACTGTGCTCTTCTCCTTCTACTTCAAGAACTTTGTAACAGCCAACACTTTGGGCCCTTTTCCATTCTGGCTGCTGTACTGCTTCCCTGTCTGTCTGCAGTTCTTCACCCTCAGTCTCATGAACCTTTACTTCGTACAGGTAAGAAGAAGATATTCCCTTTAGAAGTTCATGTATTTTATTGTAATATACTGTAGTCTGTGCTGTCTGTACCATCGACCTATTTAAATGTCTATAAAAAGCTTAGCAGCGCTTCAGAGTGCAACAAAAATGCATTGATCCATTTTGAGCCCCCCTTCCTGCAACACCACTAGGCACACTGAGTCAAAACAGGTCATTTTAGGTACAGTCTCTTTACATCACCTCCTGCACAAGCTTGTTCTGTTCTGATTGGCCAGTTATGTCAGGCTTGAGCTGCGAAACAGTAATGCAAGCCAAACACACCCTCATTTTCACCTGCGTGTCTACACAGGTGTGTGTAGACGTGTAAACTGGCAATGTTGACATAAATATATCATCGAGGTGTTGATCTAAACGTGTTCAAAGCAGTTCAGCACCTAAGGGTTTGTCTTATCCAAGTGGACTTCAAGTTTTGGAACAGATGTATTACGTAATGAAAATAAGAAAAAGTACAATGTGTTCTCTTAAAGTGAACTAAAGCCTAAGTGTGTGAGGCCCCGCAAGGCTTTGATCTAACACTTAAAGGTGATGATGTTACAGCATACTGCAGCAGCTATTTCATGTGGTGAATATTGCAAATCAGTTCAGTACTGTAAGTAATCACATTATATATACGAGTGTAATACATTCATATTTTTCAGCAGAAAGATGTGAAGCAGTGATTCATCCCTGATCATTTTATGTAATCCAAATATCAAATCCCACTCTTCTTCAGCCTCTACCCACTGCTTATTTTTAGCACAATCCTCTTGCTGATTTGAGTAACAGTTGCAAGAGAGAAGTGAGGCATAATGTGAGTTCACTGTGTCCATCGTGCCTCACACTGGCTTATTCATGTAGGTAGAGGTTCCTGTTTCACAAGAAGAATCTTATGGTTTTGGATCAGACAGAATAGAGAAGTGAAATCGACTTCTCGTTAACACATGATACATTTGCGTACTTCATTTCTTATTTTTCCTCTCTCAGGTTGTGTTCAAGGCCAAGTCGAAATATGCACCAGAGCTTTTGAGATTCAGGTAAGGTTACTGTGAAGCATGTTGTAGTTGTGCTTTAATACATGTCACGTTGCATGAGTGTGTGTAATAATGATGTTCTGATCTGCAGGCTGCCCCTATACCTGCTCTGCCTCTTCATCAGCCTGGTGTTTTTGGTTGTCAATTTGGCATGTGCCCTGCTGGTGAGGCTGTCCTCTGCAGAAGCCCACACCATTGTGTTAGTGAGGGTAGCAATCAATGACACACTTTTTGTCCTGTGTGCCATCTCGCTCTCAGTGTGTCTTTACAAGATCGCTAAGATGTCACTGGCCAACATTTATCTGGAATCCAAGGTAAGGACGTGCTGCTTCGTCCAACGTGAGCGGAATGAACATGAACGTTGATATCATTTGTGTAATGTATATCAAAAAGGGAAAGTGTTGTTCATTGCATGCCTCACTTTTGTGTAAAAAAAATGCACTCTTCCATATAATTTATGCACCGCTTTTTGTGTTGGTTTCCTAGCAACACTATATCTCTCTTATGCATCAATGAACATACAGTGTGGGTGTGAATATCCGTTACAGTTGGGTGGCCATTTTTAGCAATGATACTTCATAGAGATTGAGAAAATGACAAACAGGGATTACTGTCAAGAAATATACAATTAAAACAATGCTGCAATTTATCCCTTCAGAATAAAAGCTAAAATATGACCTTTTGGAGGGGAACACTTTTACACAGGGAGCACTATTCAGCATGGGAACCACTGTGTAAAGGCTTTAGAGGAATTACAGCATTCTGTGCAAAGTCAATAGGAATTTTGTTGCGTTAGTTTTGCAGTTTTTAGTAACGTCACAAAGCAAACCCTTGTGATGCTTTAAGGGTCTGGTTTCCCTGATTTTGTACAGTGGCCCTTTAAATTGCCAAATACTTCCTCATTGCTTTCCAAACTTAAAATGTGATAGTAATGGGATCTACTTTTGCTATGACATCTGTGCAGGGAACATCAGTATGCCAGGTGACGGTCATAGGAGCCATCGTCATCCTTCTGTATGCGTCCAGGGCCTGTTACAATCTGGTGGTCCTGGGACTCTCCGACACGAGTATCAACTCCTTTGACTATGACTGGTACAATGTTTCAGATCAGGTAAGTTATTTTGCAAATGATGATACTATTTCCCAAATCAGTGACCGAAACCACCATTAGACGGTTCACATTCACTCCATCACGTGTCTTTCAGGCAGATCTGCGGTCCACTCTGGGCGGTGCCGGCTATATTGTCTTCGGGGTGGTCTTGTTCGTGTGGGAGCTGCTGCCCACATCTTTGGTGGTTTTCTTCTTCAGAGTCCGGCAGCCGGCTCAAGACAGGGTGAGCCAGTTATTACCCTATTTTCTATCTAAAGGTCTTATTTTACAAGTCTTTCTTATTCCATATACCAGGGGAGAGTTTACATGATGTCGTGTTTGTTCTGCAGAGCGGCTCAGGGCTTCCGGCTTTCTCCTCGCGGGCTTATTTCTTTGACAACCCACGCCGCTACGACAGCGACGATGACCTGGCTTGGACCGTCATGCCTCAAAACATCCAAGCCAGGTAATAATGATAAACTCCACACTGCTCTGGAGAAATGGCAAAAAGTCGAGAGGTCAAAGTTCATGCTCCAGCTGCCTGATTTAATGGATGCCTTTGTTTTGTTTTCCTCCCCAGTTTGGCTGCTGATGGTTATGAGTGGGGGAGCCAGAGCAGCGGAATCAGTGCCTATATCGGAGGGGACGACACACACCACCTCCCCGCTCCTCCAGAGGAACTGAGCCATTACTGACTTAGAGTTCAGAAACTCTCTTTGACCTTTGACCTTTTTAAATGAATTACGATGGTGGACTGAGGCACATGGGACAGAAAGGTTGCCCGCATCTTACAATTTTCTATTTTGTCTAGAGAAAAAGATCTCTTGGGACTTTGATTTGCATACTTTGTACAATAGTATCAACTGACTTTGACTGATCTTAAACATTTTTCACTTTATATTTTATACTGAATATTACTTAATATATTTCCTGATCTTTGTAATATGTGCTATATTTTATGTACCGTATGGACATTCTTTTTCATAAAATTATGTTTCAATAGATGAGAAATCAATAATTCATATTAATATATAAAATGCTAGTACTTTCCAGAGTCACACTTGTGTTTCAGTGATAATCCCCAACATCCTCTGGTAACAACATACATGAATCTCCACGACTACCCACTGATTAATTATATAGTACTTTTTACAGGGTATATTCAGTTTAACTTTCATTGTGGTGAAGTGATGATGGTGGTTGAGTGATGGCAGGAAGTGATCTTCATCATGTTTTATGACTTTTGTGACTCCTCGCTGACTGGAGGTGTGAACAACTCTTTGAACTACATCTCCTGCATCTCCTCCATTTTGTACAGTTTTTTTTTATGGTAGGCTGTTGCCATCTGTGTTACAAGTCTAAACAAGATTATAAAGATCTTGGGGCAAAACCCCTAGGATTGTATAACTCAGTATTCACAAATCTAAAGATTTAACAATATGAAGGCCCCTTTCCACTTGTTTGTGTATGCACAAACAAAATCAGTTCACAACCAATTTGCAAGTATTTTGACATTTAACCATTTATTTGCTGGTAAAAGGACCATGTCAAATCTCCCTTAACATTAAATCATGTATTGTAGTGAAACATTCACCACATGATTTCATTTTATATAAATTTATATTACTTTACATTCTGTATTCACAAAGATAATTACAGCAAAATATAATTCAGATCTTAATTTTGAATAATCAGAGATCAAACAGGTGAAAAAAGGACCAAAAATGTAATTTGTTGTCGCTGTTTGATGGTCATAAAGTTGACTAAATTATTCCTACAATATGATGAACAAAATCCCTTTCCTATATTACTGGAAGCATAGCTGAGTGGTTCATCTCTTAAACCTTTATTTATTCAAAATCATTCAGTATTGCAGATGTACATCATCTCATTTTAGATTCTTACAAATCATTGTTTTCTCTCCGTTTCTTCATTTGTGTATTAAAATAGCTTGCACATTCACAATGTAGTAATACAAAATGTTTTATATTAAAAACAATCTTTAGAATTCATAGAATACTCATCAATAAAATGCAAAGAGATGAAGGCGGATACTAAACTCCGTTGCTGGGTCACATCAGAAGGTTTAACGGGTGCAGTGCAAAATCTATCCTGCAGAGGGCAGAACGACACCAGGCAAAGTGGTGGTGCACAACTTATGCTCAAGTCTAACCACAACCATGACGCCGATGAATCCACAACAAACGCACACACGCACACACACACACACGCAAAGAAATAAAACTATGACCCCTAAAGTGCTGTCAGAAAATTGAGTTTTAATTCAAATCATCCTCATGTTATTGTTATTGCAAACCCAAACACATTTTGTCATACATAACTTATGACAGCTGATTCCATGTGAAAAGCATAACACATCAAGCATATGCAGAACACTGTACCTTTAAGGAATTAACTGCAAAAACAATATGCAAAACATGAGCCCTAACTAAGCTTTAATTCAAGTTTCAAGTGATTTTCTTGAAACATTTCCTGTAATATAAACTTTGTCCAACAGTAAGGTGGAGAAGAAAAGCAGACTGTCCCTTTAGTACAATGTCATGACATTAACCATCTGCAGGATCGGTACAAATCAACAGAAATCACTGTTTTCGATTTCTATTATAGGGTTAACATGGGTCACCCGCTCTAGCAAAATAGCAAAACGCATTAACAAACACACACACACACTCTCTCACGCACACACACACACACACACACACAGACACACACACACACACTATAGGCCACTTTCTCAGTACAGAGCACTTAATGGCTGTTTTGTAGGGGGGTGTGTTTGTGGGGTGCCCACTAGCTGGGCTCTGACGGTTTGGCGAGCTCTACCTTCACTGCTTTCTCACCAGCGCCTGGACACACAAACAAAGGAGAGGAGAGCATTAGTGTTACAGCTGTGGAACATGTGGAGGGGTGGAAGGTATGAGGTATCGAGAGCGGACAACGCATGGCAGCCTACCTGTGGAGTATTTCTCTTTAGCTCTGGCCCTCTCGTCTGCGTCAAAATACCACACGGTGATGGCATACCTATGGAGAGTGGAAACGGGCGGATCAGTGGACATGGACGTTTTGAGATTGAGTGCGTGACTTTTGTTGAATTGGTGCGGGGACGGAACGCCGACCTGGTGGCGTGGGCGGGCTGAACCTCGTGCGGGTTCCGCCGGTCGGACCAGAACAGCAGCAGCCGGTCGAATTTGGGCTCTATGTCGGCGAACTGGGCCTTTCCTTCAGGGAAGATTCGAAGAAGGCCGCCGTGTTCCTGGAAGAGCGGTACAAGGAGGAACAATGTCATTATGTACACAAACCAGGACAAAGCGACGGCAGGAAGGTGAGGAGTAGCTGTCGGAAAGCCTTTGCGACAAAAGCCGACTGGTTTTGTGCCGAGTCTCGCTTAAAGGCTCATTCAGGTTAGACACACAAGCGCCTGATCAACAGCATACATGAGCCGTGTGAGAGCCGCCTACACGGGCCACATGCTAAACCTGTTCAATTGTAAACATAGGACATCAATGTGAAGGAAAAGGCTTGTCCAACTCGGAGGGCTCAGAGGAAAGCTCAGGATAGGAAGCAGCAGCGGGGGACGGCTTTCCTGTGGAGGGATAGGAAGAATAACCCACAGGAAAAACTGCGCCGGCTGGATAAAGGACCCCGAAGAGTGAAAAAGCAGATTGCTGCGGGGGTGCCAGTTCCAACTCTGGCACGGTGGATATGATAGGGCTCCTCTCTTCACACGGAAACTAGTACCGGGGCTAAAACGGCTCACACCCGGCGTGCGAGCGACGCTGTTCCCGTTTGTACCGACTTTGGCCGAGGAAGAACGCCAGCGGTGTGACTAAACTAAAAACCGAGGGCACTGTCGGGTCAGAGAGAGAGAGAGAGAGCGGCTGGAAAAAACAACACAGCGGCTCGAGTGCGAGCGGCAGAGTTGGAGTAACACGCCGGTGACGTCCGGACCACAGGATGATCCTGTTGGCCGCCCTGTGACCCTTTGGCGGACATCGAGCTGAACGGCACCGGTGTTAAATGACACACACCCCCATCAATAATACAATACAATCATGTCATGTAAAGGGGAGGCAGTAGTCGAGTGGGTAGAGCTTCCGCTTAGGAACCGGAGGGTTGCCGGTTCGAGTCCCTGCCAAGGTGCCCCTGAGCAAGGCACTGAACCCTCAATTGCTCCCCCCTCTGCGAAGGGGGGAGCAAATGTAAGTCGCTTTGGATAAAAGCGTCTGCCAAAATGATCGTAATAATAATAAAGGGAAACCACCAGCAGCCAGACAGAACGCACACTGACCTTTGACACCATTTTAAGAAAGAAACCCCTTTCCCTATCACTTTGAGGGGCGTTATTAGACGAGTAGCTGCTGATTTGTGTGTTTAGTCAACTAAACTTTTAATAGTTTCCAAAAATATCACTAGCAGAAGACTGATTGAACATTTACCCCAGTCACCCGTGGCACTGCAAATGTACGAACAAACTAAATCAATGAACCAAAAGGCAAAATCAGTCCCGTCTGGATTAAGCACGCAAGAACTGAGACTGAAAGAAGAGTGCAATCATTCATATCACAGTGAATGAGAAAGCTGCTGTGGTCTGCTGCTCAGGCTGCTGGGCGGTGGAAACAGTAGAAGGAGCTGAAAACGGCTGCCTGCTGTATGATAGCACGCCTAATTTAACTTCATGACACGTCTGCGCTTTAGTCAGAGGAACATGTTGTGCTCCAGGATATGAAGATACATGTGGGATACGTCCTGATCCTAATTCAGCAGAAAGAACCTTGAATTCAGTAATATTGTTTCATATGGTGGAATTGTTACCTTTATTCTCTCCTATTTCTTCATAAATGCTCATATATTACACAATTATGAATCCCATTTGTTACACAGTACTTCAGACCACCTATGATGTTTTATCTTAACACAATTACATACTCGTCTCTCACATACGACACAGAATGACGTCCTAAACCGCATAGCGGCGTCAACAGTAATTATTAAGCACGGCGTCGAAAACTGTAAATAACTAGAACGGTGGGAAAATGAACGGTGTGAAGCAATGTTGGTCTCTCATGGAGCCCCCAGTTTCCAGGCAACCGCTTTACATAGAAGGGGCGGCTCAGCGTATGCTTTAAACGCCGCGGCCAATCAGAGCGGGAGGTTCAGCGGGAGCGTTTCAGAACATGGCTCATTTGAATAATTGAGGCCTGTGCACAAACATAATAGAGATCGGCTGTTTAAAAAGGAAGAACAGAGCGACCGACCGGATGCGCACTGTTCCAAACATAAACAGGCCGGGGATTTAGTGTATACACACACTGGCGAGCTGCTGCAGAAGCTGTGACGGCATTATCCCGTTGAATTAGCGGAGGAATCGGTTTAGGTTCAACACCGCTGACCCAATGTTTATCAGTTCAAAAAGGAGGTGCACTTTGATATCTTTTGCGTTTCAAGCTACAAACTGTCAGCACTCGGCGTGACGACGTGCACGTTCAGCCCGGGCTCTTGGCTTGGAATTCAGTGATAATAGCTAATGGACCTCCTCTCTCCGGGCCGCACAAAGCAGAATCAAGCCAGAGTTTCCTGTAATTAGATAATTCCCAAAGCAGGTCTGGAGGTCAAATACGTGAGAGAGTTTCAGACGGCGACCTACTCACGTACCTCGCGTCTTTGATCCCCGCCGATGAAACTCATACGTCCATCTTACTGATTGTGCTGCCCCCGTAAATGCGACCTGCCAATCCTTCCTGGCGTGCAGCGTCCTGTTTACCTTCCTCATATTCAAGAGGTGAGTTCCTACCCTAACTCGGGGCTGATTAACGCTCATCTCAAAAATGCCACAGTCATGGTGTAGCTTGTTTATGCTCAGGATGTGGATGTGACAAAAACAAAATTCAGATTGTGAGCGGTTTGCGGCCTGTATCCATCTGTTGGGTGTTCAGACGCGGGACAGGAAGCTGCTTTACAGGTCCCGGCCGGACAATATGCCGCGCCGTCAGAGTTGATAATTTCGCCGTTTCTGTGAAACTCTGCTACGTGCCACCGTCAGCTGTCGGCACAAAGAGCAGAACCTTCGACGGCGGGATGATGGATGTGTGGAAAGTAGCACGGGGGCGCTGTTGTCCCCTGCCTGGGTCGGCCTGGATTAGTATGAGCCCTGTATTTTAATGGGATTACAGGCGAGCAGAGTGGCCGGACAGCACGTACTGACACGCACACGCCAACAGTCTGTCTGAACCAGGATGGGATGTAAATGACTCGGAGCTCCAAACCAAAATATGAGCTATGTGCGTCTGGCAGACATAATTTTTAACTTACTCCAAAGAAGTAAAGACCCCTCGTTCACGTACCTGGGCGTTCCAATCTTTATTCAGATAATATATGCATGTGACACACCGGCCGTCACCGTTGGGGTTGTCCACGTGGCGCACGTATCCAGTGCCGTTTCCCGGGTAACACGCCACCATTGCCTGAAGAGAGGAGATTAAAAAAACACGATGAGCACAAACCAGATCCCAAAGCATAGGCGTGCAATGTAAATGAAGCGGGGAGCAGGGAGGGAGGGCGGCGGGGAGGTGCGCGGCGGTCTGGGCGTGCAGCGTTCCCTCCTTTGTTAGCAGACCATCATGGCCTGTGCTGTCCTCACATCACCTCTGTGGTGAATGGTACGGGCGGGAGTCGCTCATTGTGAACCTGAACTGCGAGAAAGCCACCTGGGGGGGTAACTTATATGATTCCAGTGATCTCCTCGGGTGTAGCAGACGTGTCCCCTCAAGAATAAGACACGTGTGGCGACTTGTATTAAAGTCCAAAGCTCTATGACATTAAACCTTCTTTGTTCTGCTTGTGAGAAACCGCAGGGAGGAAAATCCACCGCCGCCGCCTCGGCTTGAATCAACTTTTTTCCACGAGTTATTACACAGATAAGCGAGATCTGATCTGCAAAACTACACAACGTGGTTTCTCACACGAGCGTAAAGATGACTCACACGGAGGGAAGACGAGCGCGAAAGCCTGCACGTGTAAAATGCAGAAGGTAGATTCAACCCTTATGCATCACGTCTGAGTGAGCGATGATTTGACAAACATAGAGGCGAGTTCTTCCACATTCTTCCACGTACTTGGATCAACATAAACCACAGAAACATTATCGTAAACACTAGCCGCAGACAAATCTTTGTGAGTTGGTCTCGCGCCAAGTGGAACTGCGTTTGATGTTCTCTTTGAAACGCTGTCCTATCAGCAGAATGATAAGATGTATTAGATTTAAACATGTTTAGACTTTAGGAAGACGAGATTATGTAGCCCTGACAGTCGAGCACACAAGACTTTATTCTAATATACACGGTACTTTTAGGGGTAATCGTCTTCAAAAACAATTCCATGAAGCCGCTCTGCATGCACAATCTTTCTCCAGTACTTCAACACCCAGGAAGCAGGAATAAGGAGGCGTGGGGGGAGAGGGAGGGGGTGGTGTATCACACACACATCACAGATACATCTGAATCTTATTTCCCTGTGCATTTAACCGTAGTTGTTTGAGTCATTCCACACTGTGCAAACATCTTTAGAGCGATGCAGGTTACCGCTGGAATGCACAGATCGGGGCCTTCAAAGCTCACAACAACACCCGTGCATCGTGAGTGGGCAACCGCTGCTCCAGACAGATAAACTACATTATCTAAGGCAAAAAAAAGAGAGAGGTAAGGGAGAGGGAGAGGGGGAGAGAGAGAGAGAGAGCGGCTGCTGGGCGCTACAGGGGTTCAGTGCAGGTGAGGAGCATTGCAGCTGACAAAGGGCTTCCTGTCAGTAAGCCTCAATACGATAAAAAGTGTGTGTGCGTGTATGCGTGCTAAAGAGACTGTGTGTGTGTGTGTGTGTGTGTGTGTGTGGGGGGGGGGGGGGGGGGGGGGGGGGGGGGTAAGAGGCATAAATCGAGAAAGCAGAGGGTGGTGCTACAGCAGCAGAGGAGAGTGAGTGAACTGCTGTAAACTTTGACTCTTGGCCTTCCTCCAAAGGGTGCAGTATTTTAATGGCCCTGCTACGTGCAGATCGTGAAGGAAGGTTGGCTGATCCTCGGCTATGACACCCGCCACCCCCACCCCCAACCCCCACACACACGTAGCCCGCTCGGCTCGCGCTGCAAAAAGGCCGGGGCCCGAGTTGCAGTTGCGAAAAAACGCGCGTGTGGGGGAAGGATATGTGCGAGGGGCAGGATGTGCGGGGTGACTCACTGTGTTAGAACCTTGGCACTTTGCAGAAATCCCACACGCAGCACTGTCACCTTCCACTTCCTTCCAGGCGATATAGGCTCCACACTAGAGGAAACACTTCAGCACAAATGTGCAGTAATGACCCAAGAGCCTGCCAGGTACAGTGGGGCTGAATGAACATACGCTTCAGCCAAACACTGGCTTCCTCATAGATATGTTACTTGGTCTAAGTAAGTCTCACACAAGAGCAAATACAATCCACCTCAGCCAGTTCTTTCCTTATGCTTGCGAGTCGAATTACAAACTTACACCGTACATAACCGAGCACGCGCCCGTGCTTTGTGTTGCAACGTTGCATTGAATCGAACGCTACAGCCACCGGGTTGCAATGCGAGAGCTGGAACATAAAGAGCCTCTGGTCTGGAAACAAACAGGAAACTTACTCACTATGTCACTACATGGTGCAAATACTGATGGAGACATTCAAGGAGAGACACACATTACTACTAAAATTCTGTTTTGAATCACTGACAAATGTCCTGGCACATTGTGTTAACCAATAGGAAGTGACCAGGTCAGAAGGCTTATTCATCATTAGAAGGCCCTCGTTAGCACAGCTGAGAACCGTTATGCTGATTAAGGAAGCAATTAAACAGCCTTCTTTAGTCAACTTGAGTATCTGAAGCATCAACATGTTGTGGGTTCGCTTAGGGTTTCAAAATGGCCAGAGAGGAAGCACGTTCTTCAGAAACCTATCAGTCTATTGTAGTTTTGACAAGAAAAGGCATTTCAATGCAAGAAATTGCCAAGAAACTGGAGATAACTTACAAAGGCGTGCACTGCTTCCTTCACTGAAAAGCGCAAACTGGTTCTATCCAGGACAGAAAGAGGAGGTGGGGCTGCGGTGCACCACTGTGCAGAGGGGTGAAAACATCTGAGACTCTAGTGTGAGAAACAGAGAGACGCCTCACAGGTCCCTCAGCTGGCAGATCCATATCTAACCCTGGGCAAGAGAACGCCGACACTGGATGAACCATCATTGGAAGTTTGAGGTGAAACCCGCTTCTTGAGGAGAAGAACTTTGGTAAGATGCTGGAAGAGAGCTTGACATCATCCGTCATGCATGGTGGCACGCAACCTACACAAAGACCTATTGAAAGACCATCAGAGTAGGTCCATGAAGTCGTGATTTCTTCTGTCCCGACGTGAAACCCGCGACACCAATTTGCTCCTCTGCCACCTTCACCTCTAACCTTTCTCCTTATTTGAGCATCCCATCCAACCGCTCTTTCTTCCGCATTCCTCTGTGGCCGTCATTAGGACGCTGACCTCACTTGCCTTGCTGTTTGTTTACATTCCGCAGGCCACGGCTTTGGAGAGCAAGTAGCATTCACACAGAGAGAGGGTCATCAAACAGGCTGAGGGTTGTTTTGTTTAATCACTGCACATTACCAAAATCTATTACAAACTTCCTCTACATTATCTTAGCATGTTATCTATAGTTGGAGCTATAGTTGGAGTAAGGCATTTCCCTGCCATTATCATCAAGGTTTTATAGTTGGTACGTATGTTATATGGCATTAAAGCGCAAACCAAAATGTATATATACCCTCTGTTGGTTTGGTAAAGTTAAATTCCCTGCTTATTTGAGTTCATCCCTTTATGGAAGAGGGGAAACCCCCCATTATAGCAGACCAGATTTATCTCAGGCAAAGCGTGCGCCACTATTTATTTTTCTTCCTCCTTCTCAATTAGACTCGGGCAATTGCAAATCAGACCTCAAATAAATCAAACATTCATAGGATTGGCCAGAACAAGCACGAGCAGGACCGAGGCATCACTCATCTGACGCCCTGCCGACTCAATGAATGCAAACCAAAACACGACACCCAATAATAAATAATTCACTTCCATGCGTTCAGTTCAACCACGTTTTTTTGAAGTGTTGCCGCCTTGACATTTTAAAGGTTAGAAAGAAAAACAAATCAGCAAATCATGTTCAACAGACATGATTCATCATGTAAAACTGGATAAACAATGGCTCCAGCCCAAGTACCAATTATAATCTTTTCACCACACTGTGTTACTACACACTATACACACACAATACTTGACAAACTTCTCTGACGTATCAGTCAAATTCAATAACAATAGCCAATAGCGTCAGCTGGATTTGCTCACCTCAAGGTGAAACGTTAAACGTCAGCACGATAAACTGGCAAGTCAAACATTCTGGCGTTCCTGATGAGGAGGGTTGTTTTGTTCCTGCACAGTTCTCTGCTGACGCACAGCACAGCTCACCTGCTGGCATTTGTTACACATATCCACTGCAGCTACCGCACGCCTGCAAACACTAACATAATGCCAAATGTGAGCATGTTAGCACAGTGTTGTTCACATACTCGCATGTTACACATTGCATAAGATGTCATATTGCCTTCCCACACGCCATATTTAAAAGCAGGTTTTTCCATTCAAAGGGTTCTGGAGAATAATGCTTGGAATGTTTTGTCACACTCAATTTTGCTTCAAATTAGACTACATACTACAAGAATGAAGTTGGGGACAACGCATGAGCATCCACCAAGATGAATTATTAACAGGGGTCTGTGCTGCCTCACCATGCTCCATGTATTTGTGTGAAATACTGAGCACTCAGCGCCCTTTACCCCTTTCATCACTTTCATCTGTTACAGCCACACTCTGAAATAAATTTAACAAGTCACGACTCCTCTCTCCTGTCTGCTCGCTGTCTTGTTGCACTAGCATGACTAACCGGTTGGAGTCGGAATGACGAGGTGCCGCACCGCTCTGCACTGCTCATACATCCAAACCAGCTGTTAGGATGCTGCATCGAATAATGGAGACTGGCTGCCCGCTGATGGCTCCGACAACCCCCATTATAAAGATATCAAGCCGTCAATGTGAGAAACCGGAGCAGGAGCTTGCACAAGTGCTTTTCAGTTCCGAGCGTCTCGCACAGTCAGTGACGAACATAATCAAAGAGAAAATGGAAAGATAACTTCTAGGCGTTATGACTGCATTGATGAGCACTGCAAATTATGTATTGCTCTGGGTTCTATGTGCTGATTTCATCCTGACTCTGTCCTTCCACTACAATCAAATCAATCAACAATCAAAGCAGGTGACAAACGATAGCTGCTGGTGGATTTAAAATGTATATATATCTAAGATTATAGGTAACCGTTTCCTGACATTGGTGGAAATTGTGTTCGAACCCATCACTGGCGCTTTGCATTGTTGCTTGCTGCCTGTAGTTGCAGTGTGTAGCAGCTTATCCAAACACTACTTTAAGCAGTTGGAATGGAGACCTTGTAGTGTACGGGAGTGTGAGAAACTGCAGCCTGAGCTCGTTTTATCAGACAGACACTGGTGCGGCCTGGAGAGGAAATCCCTTCAAAGTAATGACCCACTTTCTTCCTTTCTTCTTTTCTATAGTCAGTAAACAATAGGAGGACGTAAACAGCATCCTCACCGTGACGCAAGGAAAACAAAAGTAGAGTGTCCCGTCATCGCATAACGTTTAAAACTCATAGCTTGAATCTAAAGCTGTATCAAATGGACACAAATACAAATGTACAGAACTCCAAATGAGTTGATCGGTTGGTATGCTTAAAGCAGAGGTGCAACAGTCGACAGTTGACAGCTCTTTGACAAATCCTATTACGCGAATACACATGGTTGACAGTCAACTGATTTTCTCTGAGCTAACAGAGTAGCTGGGGCATATACCACAGTAATTCATTCTGTAAATTAGTCATCGATACTTTCATTTTGCCGGTGAGAGATTTGACAGCGAGAAAAACACAAAGACGTGTAGGCCGTTCTGAGTCAACATTCTAAATGGTCTCATTTTTGGACGGTGGAATGGATGAATATATTAGCTGATCTGTGCACCTGTAACTGGCGTGTCTTTCATTCACAGACGCACCAGCTGCATCTAGGAATGAGAGACCGACGCCATAGACGTCTCTCTTGTTACAGAGTACAAAGTAGCAAGAGAGAGAGAAAAAATGGCCTAATGCTTGTGCTTTTCACAATGATGTGAAAATAGTTCTGTTAAATAACTACATTTTATTCGGGGGGGAGATAACCCGTGGGTACTTGGAGCTACAAAATTACTCAGAACATGCATTAATGTGTATTGTCAGGAGAGATTTGGGACTAACTACAGGACGTCACACGCCTCACTGTGGATGATGGATCCTCAAAACAAACAAGGTTGTGATGAATCCTGTGCTCGGGCCACATTGTTTACTGCCTAGTAAAACAATAAGCAGGAAGAAGGTGGCATGCCTGGTGCTACGTCAGGTTGGTGCCGTAGAACTCGTATAGCCTGCAACCCTCAGGGGACCACCACATGACTTCCTCTAGCCGACTTACTCTATAGGGCTTTAAGATTTAGGTCAACGGTCAACTTCCTCAAGAAAACGGGTCTGCGTCTGCTCTGCCATAACCTTACTAATGACATTACAAAAGCTTGTCATTGCACATTTTCAAAGGCTGTTTAACACAATACTGTATACAGCTTTGTTTGGGTTTAGTTAAAAAATGCTTGGCTTGACTACCTTTGAGCTGGCCTCGCCTTTTATCTTATTAAATTTGTTATTTTTTTGAATTTGGTTGTCACATGTAATACTTGACCAAACCATACAAAACCAACAAATGTCTTGTATGCCTTTAAGTAAAACTGACAACATGCAACAGGTCTTTCCCTATTGATTGAATAACTACATATTACACAGTAACACATATAAATCATAAAAAAAGCTATTTGAAGCTTGTTTCATGACCAACACAACAGTATACAGTCAATGGGCCTACAGCTTTGATATGCTTAGTGATAGCTTTGTTTTTGACATGAAGGACATAAAAACATTCAGTGGTTGGTCATTATCACCTTCTACAAACTCAAAGGTTACCTGGCCATGTCAGAATGGGTTCAGATAGAGTTCTATGTGCTGGAATCGGAGATGCAAACATCTGCTGCAGCTTGTGACTTGCCACAATTTTATCAAATGAATAGGGGAAATGGAAAACAATGAGATTAAGTAATTATTTGGCTCCATCGTCCCTAGGTGAACCGTGTTTGCATTATATTACATCCCTTTGAAACATTGATACTGGTAGTGTTTCTTTTGTGCGGGTTATGCTTATTTTCACAGGTCGCAGCCCAGGGTCCAGGCATATGTATGCCAAGGCCACTGGGGCAGTGGGGAAGGAAGTCAAGTCCTCAACAGTGTTTCAACCAGCATCCAGGTGCACAGCTCTCAAGCCCTGAAATGCCTGATTTCTTTTGGAAGCATCTGATCTCAGAGAGGTGATTAATGAGGTCCAGGCAGTAAAACACACAAACAATCAGCTAACTGAAGAAAGCAAAGACAGGTTTCCAGGAACTATGTACAAGTTCATCTACATGTCACAGAATAGAGTTGAAATGTAAATGCCTAACATACCTAAGCCTCGGTGCCATATAACTATCCTGTAAGAGCTGCTGAAAAAAGAGCCTCCTGCGATTTCTTCTCAGGCAAAGTAAGATACATTAGTCTTGTTAATCTATTCTGCTTTGCTATAGACAGTACTTGTTAGTGAGATAAATTCATTGTTGGCTTTGTTGAGTTAATTTGTCCATGATTTGTTAGATATGACAAAACAATGCAATCGGTAAAATGCACTCAATATCCACAAAGACAATTCAAATGCTATCTCCAAAATGTCTGGTCAGGGCTGCATTTTCAGTAAAATATTGCGTAAATACTGGTATCAATAGATGTTTCAATGAGGAAAACTGGATTGGGCCCAAATTCTATTAATGTGATAGTGACACTGTGCTAGAAATTGTTTTCCCAGGAGAAACAGGGGAGGGCTGAAGCAGCTCATCTCCTCTTGGGTTACTCTGAGGCCACAAGGTCTTGTTGACTAGATCTGGCTAAAAAAGAGTCACAGGTCACACGCAACACAACAGCCTAGCTGGAGCAAGTTTGACATCGCCTGAAGCTGCAGCAGGCTGCTGATTTGACACTGCCCACAATAATCTACTGAGGGTAAAAAAAAAGCTATATTGCTTCGAATTGACTAAGAGACTATTTATAAAAGTACAGTTGGTGTTCATTATTGTGTGAAAGGAGCCAGCATGGAAATGAGGTTACCTATAATATCAGGCATTTTCTGAGGAAACAAGTCATACTGAAACACAAATCTGCCCAGTTTCCATTCAGTCCATGCCAGCCTTGATACAAACTGGCCTTTCTCTCAACCCGATATCTCAAGGCAAGGGTATGCCACTTAGTGTGTCCTACTGAAATTTACTAGTGTAGCAAAGCTCGCTTGTAGCATGCAACCTCTCTATGCGTAGTTGATCCTTTGTCACAAGGACAGAGAGCACGATCAACTGCCAATGAAGATGATTCAGAGGCCCATCTGACTGGATCAGCTGTCACATTCATCTAAATGTTTGACACATGGCTGCAGGCTTTCATTTGTTTATTATTTAACATAATGTTAAATTGAAAAGCAAAAGAAAAGTGTCAGTTCTATTAAATATGTAATAAAGAATGGTGGATGTCAACTATTTTTGTCAGTTTCAAATTATTTGTTGTTGTTTACTTATTGGAACAGTTCTAATGCTTTTAGCCTTTTTGCATGGCCTTCTCGTTTTCTCACATGTGCTTACAGCAGCTTTGGTAGGAACTTGGGTTATAAAATAAAGGCAATGTGTGAAAGATTGGTTGGCTACTGGAATAGCAATGCACTAAAACATAGACGTGAGCAAACAATTCTAGTGTATTGCCCTCACAAAAACAGAGACTAAGAATGAATGAATGAATGAATAAATACAGTGTTTGCAGTGGAATTAAAGCAAAATAAGATGGAGGTTGTCAATGTAACACTAGTTAAATAATACATAATACTATGCTACAACTTTACTGTATATTTACATAGCATTTATCACTGCGTATCAACAGAGTATGATAAGTGGGCAGAGGCACCACCTCCTTTATCTATCTTAGCTGATATGCTGCGAGTGGATATATATTTTGTAATAACCTAAGACAATCTGTCCAGCCTTGGGAACTGTGGATGGAAAATGCATTGTGTAAAGATGATAATCCACTCTAGTGACTCAGAGCAATGGTCACATAATATTTGAAGTTGGATCAAATTAAGAAATAAGACGTCTCTGTGAGAAAGACTGTGTGTGTTCTGGGCAAAACTGACATATTTTGACAAACTACTCTTCCTGGTACTGTTAAGTCTGAATACTCCTAGTTTTGCCTCCTATATATAAGCTTCCCATTGAATCAAAGGGGCAGAAGTCGGACACCATAGCGCAGAAAACCACATGCTTACACGCATGTTCAACACCCTACATTGAGTTAAACGTATGCTTCCACCTACTGTCATACTTACTTTTGTCCTTCCATTTATTGAGTAGTTTCCCAGTTTTTCGTTACAATGTCTGATCAGGTCGTCCATGCGGTTCATAAGAAAGAGGATCTTCTCGCAGCCGGACTCCCTCCCTTCTACCCACGTGATTTTGTCGCCTCGGATGTCTTTAGTGGAATCGCTCTTTTGACTGACCAACTGGCCATCTGTGAATCTACCCGTTTCATGTAGAGCCATGACATTCTCTAAAATACCCATCCCAGTCTCTGTTCCAAGGAAGTTGTCCACCACGCAGATACCGTGCTTGTTCATACACGGGACGATGTACTCCATAGCAAGTTTTTGGGGAGTTGAACCACTTTGTCCGTTAGGTGTGGTGCCGTTTTTTGACCCGTCATCTCCCTGTCCGTCACCCATCCCCGGCGCTTCTGCGTTTGTGATGAATCCTTTCATCCTCTCGCCGCTCGGAGATGCACTGTCCGTTTGTCCGGTGCTTATCTTTTGTCGGCACTTCTCCTGTCCAATGCCGTCTCCTGACGGCTGTGCTGGCTCGGACTTGTGTGTTGGAAGCTTCGCCTTGTCCGCCTCTTTACAAATTAGCTTGTGTTTCTTCCAGTGCTGTTTTTGATGCTCCTTGCTACAGTAGAATGAATTCCGGCATCGCGCACACTTCAGCAGGTTCTCCATTTTCCCACAAAGTTCACAGTACTGTCGGTCTCGGTCCAAATCGAGGGCGTCCTGTTGCTTCTCCATGTTTGCAGTTACAACGGGTGCACTGCACCTTTAAGTCCGATCCTTCACACGCGTCCTGTTAACCGACAACTTTGGAAACGACCCAGTGCCTCTGCCACGCTACACCGAGCGAAACGGAAAAATAAGACTCAAAACATAACCATTTCATCTCACTTACTCCGTCTTCACACCTCGGACAAGTGTAATGATACAACGACATTTGTCCCCGGGCTCTCATTTCGGTATCGGTCGCGGTCTTCAGGAGGCATTTCTTCGGGCTAGCAGTGGCTCAGCGGTCTGTGCATGGCGCAGGTCAGTGTGAGCACAGATTGTGTTCCACCCCGCGCGACGTCGACTGACAAGCCCCGCCCTCGTGTTGCCTTCTTTGACCGTAGGAGAGATGAATACCAATGAAATGACACAACGTGGAGGCGGTGCCCCAAAATAATAATAATAACAACAGCGATGGCACGATTTGGCAGTGGCTTTGGGTATGACATGGTGCACAATTGAGAGTCTCATTGCCGCAAAGCGTGAAAGATGTGAACGATTTGTATTAGTGTTTACAATCGTGTACGATCACTGAGCATATGAAAACCATCTAAGCACCACCCGACCAAAAACTAACATACCCCAGAGAAAATACGCACGCACGCTTAACACACATTGTTGTTGTTGTTATTTTTAGTATTGATATTTGTTTTAAAAACGCTTGGATATCCAGTAAGGACGCGTTTACGTTCCTACACCGAATGTAGGGGTTTATAGGGAGGCACGCTAAGGCAACATTCGTCACCCTCAGTCCGAGTGTGTTTTACGCTTATTCCTGACTTGCATATGTGGAATTCCATTCACCCAACAAATGGTGTTTTTCCAAATGATGTATGTGCTGTTTTTTTGTTTGTAGTTAATTGTTAATTTGAATGAGAAGGACTTGACACCATCGGAATGTTTGTTTCAGTTGAAAATTTAGGAGATATTCTGAAATGGGATGTTATGTTTAGATGAAAATGCTGTGTTATGTCGCGATTAAGCCTGCATTCCAGCATAGGCACACGTGAAATGCGTTGGTGAATGAAGGGGAGTGTGCAGGGCAGAGGCGAAACCGCATGCATGTTGGCACCCGGCGTGTGGCACGTACACAGTCGGCAGGAGTCTCTGGAGGCGGAGCTTTTGGAGAGGCGCATGTAATCTGATCAAGAAAGGTTGGACGAAATACGCTTGATTAACAACCAATGACTCGGTATTTACTGGAATTGTTGTACATATGAAGCCTTTTTCCTCAATCATTATTTTCATTGAAAACAGTAAGTTCTTGGCGTCTAAAATGGCATTTATCTATCACATTTCGCAGGCTTTTAATAATATCTGCAATAATGGTTATATTTTAAGCACAATACAGTTTGAAATGTTTTAGCTCTGATCTGAGTTTTTAAGTATTCCTCACTTTTTTTTAAATTCACACAAATATAACTATCGTATAGTATTAAACTCTTAGGAAGTGCACACACATTCCGGCGGTACTTCATTACCCGTGATGCACTTCGCGCCTCTATTTCCTGCTACGCTTGTAAACAGCGCAAAGGCCCTGAGCAGAGGGCTGTCCACACAAGTGCCTGTTTTTAAAACACAGTGTTTCTTCCGAATCTGTGCCATTTCACTCGTTGTTAGTCAAAGATATTAGCTTTGATTGGAAGAGCGGATCTTTTTTGTCTGGTGACACTTACAATCCCTCCGAGCTGGAACAGAGTTCGTGGAGTCAGCGTTACATGTGGCAGACAGTTTCCAAACGCTAAAGCCGCGAATTAAGAACCGTTACCAATCGTTAAACTTATTGGTTCTATTCATAGATTAGACAGCAACACTGGAGCTATGAATAAGCGTGAAGGTAAGTCCGCTGTTTGAGACCTATCAAAGAATAAACATGTTGTCTTGCTAGTTTTACTTGAAAGTTCTATTTTGCAAATTAGCATGGTATAGCTACTAGCTGGTATTTGGTAAAAATAACAACACTAAAAGCTAACCACTCATATAATACCCAATAAATGATTATACATTGATAATGAGACTATTATAGCAATGACGATAAAAGCAGACTCCAGATACAGTTATGTTGTTGTTACAGGGAAATTTAAGCACTGTTCTCGCCGTACTCGTCTAGCTGCCCTGCTCTACAGCCATAAAGTGGTTGAACGCTCCCTGTTGCCGTCACACGCTGAACTGAGTCTAAAGGACAATTCACTGAGCTCGGTTGCACAGATGTATCATCTCCTCACTGTTTGTTTTGACTCATTTCAGTTGAAGGATGTCCACGGAAGAATGCTGTTGGCTTCCTTGGGAGTGCTAACCCACCCTCACATGTCTCTCTGGCCTTCAAAGGTAAAGTTTCATCATTGAGCCTCTGTGCTTTCCCACACATGGATGTTGTCAATTCAATTTCTTTTTTTAATAAACTAGTATGCAGTCTAACCTGGATGTCTTTAAAGGTTTCCAGCAGGAGCTTGACACCAAGCATGACAAATATGAGCGTCTTGTTAAGAGCAGTCGGGATGTCACCATTGAGAGCAAGAGGACCATTTTTCTACTACACAGAGTGACCAGGTATGTGCTGCTACACACACACACACACACACACACACACACACACACACACACACACACACACACACACACGACAATGTGGTTCAAACTGCAACTCCAATTTTTCCACTTCGATAAGGTTTAAGACCAACATACCCTTCTTTGTGTTCAGTTTCAACTGTATAAGAATAGAATAGCTTTTATTGTCATTGTTTATGATAATACAACAAAATGCATTTGTGCTGTGCCCGAATCATTGAACAGTAATAAATAACAGCAATAAACTATAAATAAACAACTATAAATAAATCATTAATAAATCATAAATAAACAACACACAGTTCCATTAAAACATGAGTAGTTTCACAGCTCAAGATGTCCCAATAGCTCAAGAAGACTCATATGACATGTCTCGGCATCCCATACGACATCACATGACATCACAGTCGTGTAGAGTGAATACAGCATTGGACTGAGGACACAGCCCTGCGGTGCCCCAGTGCTGGTGGTAAGACTGGGAGAGAGCTGTGAACCAAATTTGACTGTCTGTGTGCGGTTGGAAAGAAAGTCTTTAATCCACATACAGAGGGAGCTATCGAGACCAAGGCCAAGCAGTTTGTTGACAGCCTGCGGGGAATGATGATATTAAAGGCTGAGCTGTAGTTGATAAAAAGCATTCTCACATATGTCCCATTCTTGTCAAGGTGCGTGAGTGCTGTGTGGAGGGTAAGGGCAATGGCGTCCTCTGTGGATCGGTGTGCTCTGTAGGCGTATTGATGCTGGTCGAAGTTGGCAGGGAGACTGGATTTAATGTGTTTTAGGACCACTCTTTCAAAACATTTTGTGATGATGGGAGTGAGTGCTACTGGTCTGTAATCATTCAAACAGGTGATGTTACTCTGTTTGGGCACTGGGATGATTACGGCAGACTTGAGGCAGGTGGGTATGGTGGCCTGGGACAGTGACAGATTGAAAATGTCTGTTAATACCTCTGCAAGCTGGTGGGCGCAGTGTCTGATCACTCTTCCTGGTATTCCGTCTGGGCCCCCTGCTTTCTTTACATTCACTGAGCTAAAGATCCTCCTTAGCTCATGTGTCTGCAGGGTCAGAGGAGGGTGAGCAGCATCCAGTAGGGGTGTTGCTGAGTCAGTTCTACTCTCTGCTGTTTCAAAGCGAGCAAAAAAGTGATTAAGCTCCTCTGTGAGGTGTGTATCGTTCTCTGGCAGTGGTTGCTGATTTCCCTTGTAATTGGTTATTTGCTGGATGCCTTGCCACATAAGTGCTGGTTCTCTGTTGGAGAAGTGGTCCTCAATTTTAGTCTTGTCAAGGACTTGGCCTGCTTGATGCCCGTCTTCAGGTTGTGCCTGGCTGCGCTGTACCGCTCTCTGTCCCCTGCTTTGAAAGCTGCATTCAGCTCATGTAGTAGAGCCTGCACCTCCCTGCTCATCCACGGTTTTCTGTTTGGGAAAACTCTGATGGAAGTGTTTTTTGTTATGTTCTCAATGCAGGTCCTGATGTAGCAGAGAACAGTGGTGGTGTAGGTATCAAGGTCAGGGTCAGAGAAGAGGTTCCAGTCAGTCCGTTCAAAGCAGGCCTGTAGTTGTAAAGATGCGTCTTCCGGCCATTTCATTTCAATTGTATTGTGCCGAACACATCATAGAATTCCATTGAATATATCTAGTTTTGGTATAATGACGAAACTTAATCCGTAGTCCAAAAAGTTGGCTAGAGTGCATAAAGCTTTTTGAATAACAGTCCGTTCTGTAGTTTTAGAACCTTTTAAATCTATTCTCCTTTTTGTTATAAACAATAAACAACAAAATAATGCAATATAACATACGTAATATAATGTATGACATAGGAACTTGCATTCAAAAAAATTCTATTCATTGTGTTATGTGTTGTTTTTGTTTTATTGTGTGATTTTGACATTGGCAGTGTGTCAGATCCAGAGGAGATTCTGAAGGAGGCAGATGTCAAACTGGAAGGGGTGAGGCAGAAGATTGGTCAGATTGCAGAGGAGCTGAGAGGAGAGGACATCTATCAGTTTCACAGGGCTTTCACACCAGGTCAGTTCTTCTACATCTGGCAAACAACTGGCATGGCAGCTGCACCTTCATAGCTCCTTCATGTTCTTTGTCATATTGACATGCTGTTTTTATTCCGTCAATGAAGAACCTGAATACTCCTTAATGTCTTTTTAGACTTAAAGTGTTTTTTTCTTACTTCTTGTCATTTTATGGCATTGGCAACCAGTGTTTTTGACCTTTGACAGTGTGGCACACAAACAGAATTCTGTCTGAAAGCGTCTACAAAGTCATTCTTCATGATCTTCTTTATCAACAATCCTTCAGTGCCCATAAAAGTCGCATTTTGTATTTGATACAGTTTCCTTATTACCTTTTAAGTGAGTAACTCCTCATAAGGGATCCAACTGGTCTTTGTTTACATCTTTAACAGGCAACAATATGTGCTCTGGAAAATCATAGAAAGACAATGGAAGGTGGAGATGTGATAAAGAAACATGACTCATAGAGTGTATCATGGGAAACATTAAAATATTATCTTTGCCTTGGGGTTACTGCCTGAATGTCCCTTTTTGTCACTGATAGCGTAGATGGACGCACCCTCTGATAAAGCTGCTTTCCTGCTGGAATCGATATCAGTTTCTGTGAAAGTAGCCAAAATATGTGCAACGTTTGGAGCAAAACATTAGTAGGAGTCGGGTGGGGTGGGGGGGTCAGCTGTTATCTGGTTGCTGGGGAAGTCATTTTTAGATTGTGGTTACTCAGAAATCACTGCTGCATCCTCTGCGACGTGACCAGTGGCACTTCCCACCAATAAGGCCTTTTATCCTTCATCGTCTTTATTAGATTGAGACTCAGCTCCCCATGCAGGCTCTCTCCCTTTCAGATAATCTTGGCTGGACTAAACGTCTCCAGGCATGTATAATGGTTTTTTGTTGTAAGGACCATTAAAGGTATTGTGGGCTCAATCTAAGTGTAGTGGCGGCTGATAACAGAGCAGTGCAGCACTCTGATTAGCTCTTAAAGCTCAACCCAGCCAGCATTTACGAGACTTGAGTGCCAACATTACTGGTCAGGCATTTTCTCAAGGCTCACCTGGATCCATATGAACCGCCTCAAACTTCACAAAATTCACCAGCTCCAATGTGTATTCATTCAGTCCCTGTTTGGACATCAACAAGGAACTCAGGAACTGAACTCTGCCCGACTCAAAGGCCGTTGAACCTTTTCATGTCATATCCTATTCAAACACTGCTACGGAGCGACTGTGTTTTAGATTAACAAAGTCGATTAAAACTCCTATGTGACGGCAATTTCAAACCCGCCGTTGTCCCAGAAATAAGTAAACCATTAAACAGTGTTGAATGATTTGCAGGGTCAACAGATGAGCGTATTGACGTCAGAAATGGTCAACAAGGCATCCGTTGGCGGTAGCTAGGAGTCCTGCTAAGTAACGGTTCTTTTTATAGAAGCAGGAGAAGGTACAAGACGAGAGTAATGTAGAATGGTGTGATATTTCAGTTCTTAACTTCACTTCACCATCTTTGCTCTCTGCCCATCAGGCAGCTGCTTGGCCTGAAGGCTTTGGCTCATGTAAATGCCGGCGTGATTGGCTCGATTAGAAAATATTCTGGAGCAGTGAAAGTAACTTGGAGTGGGTCAAGTGGGGATAAACCACATCATCCTCCTCCGCCGCCGCCGCCCGTTAAGCATACTGGTCGGAGTTCCTTTGATGTTCAATTGCTGCTTCAAAGACAAACTTCGGACACAAAGTCTTCCGTCCTGTCATTATTGCCTTATTGTTTACACAGGAGCGGAACACAGATGAGGGGTCACCTCAGATCCCCACACAAAAATGGCCTTTGTTGTTTAATCAAAAGACTGAGGGGAAATGTGTTTTATTTGTATTCTTATCTGCTGTTCATACGAAACGCTGATTCATATGTGACCTTCTCCTTGAATGATTAACAGTTTCAGTCCATCCATACTTAATACACTGAAAACAGACATGGAGAAGAATAAGGACAACTAACATCAATTCTAAATCAACAGAAATAGTTGAAGGCATTTTAATCCACCCATTTTCTTACCTGTGGTATTTGTATGTTATCAGGGATCCAGGAGTTTGTGGAGGCCGTGTCGTTCCAGCACTATGTCCGTCATCGCACCCTCATAAGCCTGGACGAGATCAATGCCAGCCTGGTGTTCGGGAAAGCAGAGAACGGGGAACCAAAGGTAGGTTTAAAGTCACATCCTCCTCCGCTGTTGCAGCCATCGAGGCAGCATAGGCAACATTTACATGTATGTACTGCATATTGTGTGAGAATGCAAATATCGGTTGTGAAAGAGAGGTGGCAGACAGATGATAGACTAAAGCTTAAAATGTTCACGGAATTAAAAGCATGTGAGCCTTGTTTACGATTTCTGCTAGCTAGTTGTCACAAGGGAACGAAAGTTTCTGTCCAACGTCCGGTCCAAGATGCACCTACTTAAATTTGGATGTAGCTCTGCAGGGATTTTGCCCGAATTGCCAAAAGGAAGTGTTTGAATTGTGTCACTCTTACACAAATGGCCACACAATATGAGTGAAAAGGTCCAGTCAGTCAGAATAGATAGTTATCCCCAAGATGGCAAGATTGTTTTTTGTTTTTATTGTGAGGCACATGCAGCACAAATCTTGGCTTTGTTCTTACGTTGAGTTTTCTGCGTCTCAGGACTCGGACTCAGACGTGCCTATGGAAACTCAGGTGGTATCCTTCCAGGTGACGCCCTCCGACTATCTTCTCGGTGTGGCAGACCTGACCGGAGAGCTGATGCGGATGTGCATCAGCAGTGTGGGAAACGGCGACATCGACACGCCTTTCCAGCTGAGTCAGTTCCTAAGGCAGATCCACGACGGTTTCTCCTTCATTGGCAACACGGGGCCTTACGAGGTGTCAAAGAAGCTGCACACACTGCGACAGAGCCTGGGCAAAGTGGAGGATGCCTGTTACACACTGCGCGTCCGCGGCTCAGAAATCCCAAAACACATGTTGGCCGACGTGTTCTCCAGTCGGAACACTCTCATCGACACCGATGAAGGCGTGGTTTAATGACGTGACCTTGATTATTCTCGTTACCGTGTTTGACGGCGTCGCTTAGTTTCGTCTGCTTTGATGTTTGTACATACCTTTTAATGAATATCAATGTTTGATAAGTTTCATGTTGCGTGTTATGTTTTATAATCGCAATAAGAGCAGTACTATAAGTCATTTCATGTCTTTCTTTGTTGATTCTGATTTGTGTTTAGCATGAATAAAACTTGTTAAAATATGCTTGAAACATGTCCAACTACTCCTGTCTTTAGGCTGCTTTGATAATCTGTGTGTTTATTTTATTTTTCTCTCTCTGGCCCTTCCCCCTTCTCTATCACACACAGATAATCTAAGCTAGAGCCATTGGTTGTCTGCGCGTGCCGCACACAGCAGAGGAGCATGTGATCTTTGAACGCTTACGTGCCTATTCTGGTGTACACACACACACACACACACACAAACACACATGCATACAAACACGTGGCCTCATTTTACACCTTGAATGGAGGCAAATTTAAATGAGAGGCTCTCCAATTAACTCATCACCTCTCTGTGGCATTTATAATCCATATGGACCGATGGATATCAAAGCAATGACAAAAATGGCCCGATGCCATCTTGGCTGAGGGCATGAGCTGTGTAATATATGTAACAGTCACTAACAGAGAAACAAATGTGATACTGTATTTAATCTATGAAGAAGCATCCATTTTGATCCTGCGTATTTGTCACACAGTACTTCACAGAACATCCATTTTCAGCGGTGAGGTGTGTCAGTATTTGCGGTCTGTGGCTCCATCTCCAGCATCTGCCTGGAGTTTTGCCATCTTTTTAATGTATCCATGATTGTAAGGCATTTTCGTCGTCTGTAGTTAATTGCTGTATTTTTCATCCACAATGGATGTTCTTTGTGTGAGAGGAAGGATTTCAGTGCAAGTGTGTCGCCCTGTGATCGGTTTTGGTACTACAGATTGGCAATTTGAATCCTTTTGTCATGGTTTGGATAGAGAATGTATGCAAGTGCCACGTTTTCACAATTCCGTTGCAAGTTGAAGCAGAATGGTCGGTTATGTTCCTCCTCAGGTCTCATCTTACAGAATAAAGTGAGGAGTAAACACGTGCAGATGGACCACAGAGAAGAACAAGAGAAATCAGAGACTGCAGACCCTCCACCCCACTGGTCAGTTCTTTATTAAGCCTCTATGCTGTCACACACATGGATGTTGTCAATTAAATGTCTTTTTTTTAATAAACCTGGATGTCTTTAATGGTTTCCAGCAGGAGCTCGACACCAAGCATGACAAATATGAGCGTTTTGTTAAGAGCAGTCGAGACGTCACCATTGAGAGCAAGAGGACCATCTTTCTATTACACAGAGTGACCAGGTATGTGCTGCTACACATACACACACACATACACACAACCCATCTCAATACCCTCTCCACCTCTGGGGTATGAGAGTAATTACTGCATTGATTGAGTCATTGAGTTAGTCTGTGGCATCTTATCAGGATGATGCCACTCAAACAGATTCACTCAACTTAATATCTAAGATAAATTACATGATTTTTTCAACATGATGTTTTATTTCATTGAAAAGAATTCACAGTCTGTAGTTTGTATGTGACAAAACGAGTTGAGAGTTCAGTTAAGAGTTCGCTAAAAACATGCAAAGAATTGGTTACATTTTCGTTTTCATGCAAATAAGTGTAATGTTTCATGGTTATATTGTAATTTAGATATATGTAAATAGAATTTGGCTGAGTTTAAAAAAACGCCTTTCCGGTCATTTGTTTTTGCAAAGAAAATAGTTAGGTATTTAGAAAATATCAAATTCTTATGAGAATAAAAAATTGCTGACTTATTTGACGCCACAAGATAAGTTGGACTATGCGTAAGTAATATACGCTCTCAATTGAGTCTTGTCTGCCCTCTAGTGGACAATATTGATCAATGCAGCTTTAAAACTTCTCATTATTATTATTTGGGTAAATCGTATCCACCACTGCTGCTGGCACTACAACAACAACTACTACTACTACTAATTTCATTACTTGTTCGTTTATTATTAGAACAAATGTTTTTTGTAAATCATTAGTTACTCTTTTTGTGATTTATTCACTTTCCGTTATGTTATCTTTCTAAATTATTATCCCTCTTATTATTCAATGTATTGTTTTTGTTATTAGTACTAGTGACACAGCACGATTATTTCTATAGTAATGTTATTATGATATAAAAAACACCAATCCAGTGTGTGTTATCTGCTGTGTATCCTCTGGAGCGTTCAGTGTGTCCATGTCTGTGAGGCGGTCTGAAGGAGTCTGGAGTCAAATTCCTGAACACGTAGGAGCTCCTCGCGTCGCTCCAACACGACGCGCAGCGCGAAGAGGCTGCAGATAGCGGATTTCTTACATCCACACACTGAGACTTCTCGGCTATTTATTTTAACTGAAATTGCAGTCTACAGGCGGATAGATTTCAATTCCCCCTTTACAGGAAACACCAGATGAAGACGCATCGTTTTTCTCCAGATCGTCCGTTGAAGCGCATCCCAACCCACTTGTTTGCTACTGGAGAATATTGCTGAAATTTCTTCTCACGGATCGATTCTGCCATCAGAACATGTTTGTCGTGGACACAAGCAGGCATGTAAACGTCGTTTTACCGCATGATTCCAAACTGAGTGGGGAAATAACAGTCCGGGCTCACTTTTCCACAACGGAAATGAGATCAGCCCCAGTGCCTGGCTCCACTTCTTCTAAAACATGGTCGGTTTGACTCCCATGTAGTAGAACCGGGATCTGCCTTCGTTTTGACTTTGGGCTGCATAAAGATCGTCCATGTTTAAGATGTTTGCTGGACTCTTGGGATTGGAATGTCACAACAACTCTCTGTTGCACCACTACGAAGTAATGGAAGGTAAACGCATTCTAACTATGAGACACTAATTTCTGTTTTGTTTGATTGAGTAGCCCTGTTGCAGTGGTGATGATGATGATGATGATGAAGATGATGATGATGATGAAGGTTGTTACTGGGGCTTTTGCGTGGCGTACAAAATCCTCAAAATCGCTTTGCTGCTCAAATCGATCACAAACGAGACCAGCCTTCACCCAGTTTCACATCTGGATTGTGGCACTTGCTGATGTTTTCTGTGAGCTAATCAGAGGAGGAAGTGTCAAAGCCTATCAGTTGATGCTCCACACTGACATCCAGCCACATTGTTTTTGCTATTTGACCTCCATTAGCCCATGATATCATCCGGGACATTGCATTGACTGGAGGTCCAATGTTAATGTTTCCCCCAGCTGACAGCGGAGGTGATGAGCCCTCAGTACCATATGTCATCCCTGTGTGCCTTACTAATGTCTGGAGATGTGGCACATACTTACTGACTTGAGTTTGTGATGTAATATTGCAAGTGGGTAGCATTTTACATCATTTAAAATACTTCTTATGTGAATACATGACGGCTGACACATGTGCTACTTCATGTAAAGTACTGGACAAAGGGCTCATCAGCTTTGATCCAGGATAGTTTTGTCTTTTTGCTTTTTATTTCAATATCCTGGTTTACGTTTAGGTGCAAAAATGAAATTACCAAAACCATAAGAAGTAGTTTTTTGGAAGTACAATCACGATGTGTTCATCCAAAACGTTTTGAATACTCGATGGCCGAACAAGATAGTAGTACAACATGTTCAGCAGAGTACAACACATTCTCCTTACAGCATTAAGTGCACGTAAAACAAAATAGTCCCAGAGTTCGGTTTAGGCTGTGTATTAATTGCTGTCTGAGCTTCAACCACCTCCACTCCATGTTCAGTTGGTTTATGTTTCCCATGTGACCTTACAGGAAGTGCATTGCTGTTTGAGCCAAGTTTCCTCTGCCTGGAATACCATACATTGTCATTGTTTAGATGGATGGGAGGCTGAATAGATAGATATAAATAGATAGATAGATAGATAGATAGATAGATAGAGGGATAGATAGATAGATAGATAGATAGATAGATAGATAGATAGATAGATAGATAGATAGATAGATAGATAGATAGATAGAGGGATAGATAGAGGGATAGAGAGATAGAGACACTGGTTGACTTTCACTTCCCAGGAGCAGCTGACCAGCAGATCAGTTGGTATGTGTTGTGTGTGTGTGTGTGTGTCTGAGGGTTCTGATCTTGTTCCTCAAACGTTTGTGTTTTTATGAGATCCTCCGCATTCCTCCGCTCTTTAGTTGAAGAGCTTTCGGCAGCCAATGGGATGCAGTGTTTAACATAAGGGCTTTGAGGAGGGCCTCTCTAATCTCCCAAGGTAAATAATCGTACTACTGAGACGAGACATTTTGGCCGAGTTGTTTGCAGTCGGATGCCTTTATTCAAATTCACAACAAGGATTACATGTTGGAGTGTTGGTGTTGCAGTAGGACCTGCATTCTCATCCGTGACTTTTGCTTATTTGCTGCTTCTGCCGGAATTCCTGGCAACTATTTAGGTACACATGGGTCACACACACACACACACACACACACACACACACACACACACACACACACACACACACACACACATACACACACACACACACACACACACGCACACACAATGGGCCTGAGGCATTTCCTTCCCTTTCACTTGGAAATGCCGTCTTTGTGTAATCTAAGTGTGGTGAGGATATACAGTAAGCACTCCTATCTAGAGTCCCTCTTCTTTCAATTCATGGGCTCTTTTAGTCTCTCTCTCTATTTGTCTGATCTATCTCACTCGGGCAGCCCCTGTGCTTTAAGTTGACCACGGCAGATGGTGAGCGCTTGCCTGTTGTGTTGAGTAGTATTGGGTTTCTTAGATTGACTACGGAACAGTGGTCGCGTCTGCACAAAAAAAAACCCCTAATGGAGCTGTGTGTAACCTGAGCGTGCTGTGGTGGTCCCCTGTGGACGACACACACCCTCACTGAAGGCCTGATCACTAGACCATCCTCTGGTTTAGAAGGATCCCGACCTACCTACCCCCCACCCCTCTTCAACATCCTGAGTGAAACAGGAACACCCTTGTGCCGCTTATTCTCCAAACAGCCTCCTGTCTAAAATCTCCCTAAAGTGCTCTCCCTGTTCTGTCTAGCTTCCTCTCCGATCACATGGTGTGGTTTAGGAATTACATCACTCGAGGTCGTGGAGGGATGAACAGCGCTCTGTGGTTTGCTTTGTAGTTGTCACAGTTTAAATGACGCCTTGCATTCCTGTGTTGGATATACAGCTACTGATACTGAAGCTGAATAACTCTGGCTTCATCGCACAATGAAATTATTATTTACACAAACAGACAACACAAAATTGAAAGGCGTGCTCCATCTTTGTGATGTGCTATTTTAGTAACGATCATATAAGAAATGACTTGTCTCATTGACTGTGTCACATTGTTTTACAATAGAGGTAGCTGTGAATGCCTCCACTGTGTTTCAGTGTCAGTGTGTGTGCATGCGTGTGTGTGTGTGCGCGCGTGTGTGTGGGAAGAGAAAATTGAGAGGCAGGAGTGAAAGAGTGCGGCACAGCTGTACACAAAGGGCCCCGTTGATTCCCATCCTTTCAGCATGTCTCCTTCTCTGAATTCTACAAATCATTTGTATTAATGGTGTAAAGACAGAGCAGGTGCCCAGGCCTCAACACAAACTTGCTTTCACTTCCGTCAGACCAGCACTGTTGACACTGCTGCTCTATCTGCTCTCTGTCTGCTTGCTTTGGCTATGTGCTGTGGCCTCAGCTCTGTTTTCTAACACGAGCCGGTTCAAAGGTAACTAAAGACTGCAGTTCTTGCGGTAGTCCGTTCGGAGACACATTATTCATGTGTTCCGCTCTCACACTGAAAGGCGTGTCCTAGCCCAGGATGACTATGTGGCTTTGGCATTTCCCAACAGCTGGAGAGCACTGGCATATCTATCACACATCTGTCTCAAGTTTGTCATCCAGTTGTGGAGTCTGTTTAGCTGTGTTAGTTTAACAGTGAGCCTTTGCAATGTTTGCTGAACAGCAACAAATCTGGCTTAAAGTGGTAGTTAGGAGAAGATGGCACATTGAAGTTTAGGGGTATTTATTAAGCTTTTCTTGTTTTTCCTTCCCGAAGAACAACAATACAAACGCACCAGGTTGTTTTTTCATATTCCATTTACTGGCGCAGAGACCATTTTTCTCCCAGCACCAAAGGTTCAAAGGTCGTGTATACATCACAACTGGTAAAGTCGTTGTGCATCTAGAACTCCAACTTAACGACTTGTGAAGATGACTTGGGCAGCCGTTTGATTGCAATTTATAAATTTGGTATTTCCTGCCCGAACGCAACAATACACCCACATAGACACACGCAAGAAGTGCGAGCTTAGTGAGTGTTTGGATGGCATAAGAGTTTCACCGTGTGGAGATTTCTGGATGCAGCTGGCTAATCAGAAAGGAGGGGAACCTTAAAGAGACAGTTCCTAAAACTATCTCTTTTCACTCCCCCAATACCCAATAATGCTGCAGCTTAGAGGGATTTGCTTCAGCGGTTGAGTGGAAACGTTATTTGAACCTTCTAACAGCTTCTTAGTGTGTCAGTATCTGGAAACAAACCAGAAATAGTATATCTTTGTAACTAGAATAGAAAATCTAGGAAACTATTGATTGACATTTGGGCTTGAAAATGTCAACTCCATTATTTGAGGCGTAGTTTGTTTGCACAAGTTGTTTGCTGTTCAGATGTGTGGTGTGAAAAACAAAGGTCAGTGACACAGACCTCAGTCTCTATTGAAGAGTGGTGTGTGTACAGGTGAAAGTCATGTTGGTGAGGTAATCTTACAGGTATTCACTCTTACGCTCATGCATAATTACACACGTAGGAGAGCATTTCTTAATTGCACTACATGATATCTCCTCCTGCCAGTGCTATCAGCTTTCTCTTTATTGTCCTCACGAGACATCCACTCACGAGACATCCACTCACTTTTATGTTTAATCTCTGCGTCCAACAGGTGGCAGAGCATCAGGGGCAGCTGGCACCTCCAGTCGTAAGAGGCTCCACCGCAGACCAGGCTACATGAGAGGAGAGGTTTCCACACTCCAGAGCGCCACTCCTGGAGAGGAGGAGGATGAAGGAGAGGTTACCGGCGTTCGGAACAGAGATTCAGGACACGATTCGGGCATCACTGAAGCACCAAATGTCCCGAGCAAGAGCCTGGTATCTGCTGCTAATGTCTCTGTGTCAAACCAGCAGCAATGGGACAAACATACATGTGACTCCTGGCAATCTAAGAACTTTCTCTACACCGTACCACATCGTCGTTCCGATGTGGACTGCAGCGGTGTTAACTGTACATCCAAACATCGGGGTCAATCCTGCTTACCACAGACTGAACTCAGGTTAAACCCAAGTGCGCCCGTCCAGCTCCGCCCAGATGAGTCCAGACTGACTCCTCCTTCAGACTCCTTCAGCTCTAGCTTCAGTTTCATCCAGCAGTCCCTCACGTCTGGTCTGAGGACAGACGCTGCTGCCCGCACACCCACCCAGGGACTAGAACCACTACATCAGTCAATGCAGAAACACTCACTCAAAGCACCGAACCCTCCCCAAGCAAAACAAGCAGCCTCATCCCTCGAGCAGCTCGTCCCAAAGCTGCTCGCTACCTCGTCCGGCCAATCGGAGAGCGAGGAGCTGTTATTGAGCGGGAGGATTTGGCGGGAATGTCTGTGGGCCGGCAGGGAGGCTACATCTGAACTTCCTGACTGTGACTCGCGATCGCTGGACACAGAGGTCACGTCCTCCCTGTCTGTAGACTCAGACACCGCGTCTGCTTCCTCTGTGACCTCCGGCTACGACAGCGCCACGCCTGCCTCTGAGCAAGGCTGGGACAACTTGTTGAAGAAGTACAAGGGGGTGCTGCAAGACTGTCTGCAAAACAACCGCACCAACACCAAGGTGGGCGGTTTGAATCATCCGGATTTAAGGAATAAATGCAGGGATTCCGTTAAAACACCTCAAATTAGTTACAATAAATTCCTATTCAAGACCAAACAGTTGCATGTATTTACAAATAGAAAGACTAGTAGGGCACTGATGAGATCTTATACCTCTGCAAAGGCCAAACAAGCCTAGACTAATATGTGTTGTTGTAATGAAATACTGGCCTGAAGAGAAAGAATACAGTATGATAAACAGATATTTTCACCTCAGCTACACATTGGTGATTGTTGCAATCTTCCACACACACTTGTTGTACCAACTGTTATGCTGATTCGCCCTCTGGACTCTTGGGTAATCTGTCGTCTCATCTGCCCGTGTGTTTCTCTCAGATTGAATCCATGATGTTGAAACTGCAGAGACTCCAGCAGAAAGCCATTTTGGATGACGACTATGACGCAGGTGAAGTCCCCAATTTTCAATTTGATCTTCAAATGTTGTGCGGAGGGAAGTTGAATTTCAAACGAGGGAGAGAGGGAGGAAGAGGGAGCTTTGATTTCATTCCTTGTTAATAGAAGTAGCAGTGCGTCGTACCATGTGTCGGACGTTTGCCCGAGGAAACACGTGAGCACGGAAAGCCACAAGTAAATTACATGTGGAGAAATGCTCTTCTTTTTATTTATGCTGACTCATATTCCACTTCTGAGTCATTTCTGGGTTTGGCGACTTTGGCTGAGAAATCCAAAATGTCGCAATATAATAGTTCATTTCCATTATTCTCTCTGAGCATCGGTGTAAGAGTTGACAAGAATAACGATGTACAGGATGTTTCTGCTGAGTGGAGTCTTCTGTATTAGATTGTGGTCAAAAGTAAAAACTGCATACAGGAGGTAAAACTCAATCAAAGTGGACGTTTTGGGGCTTTCATGAACTCAAATCAAATTTCATGAGACAAACCCCATATTTGTTTCATTTTTTACGTTTCCGAAGACTTCATTTTGACTTCACAAAACTTATTTTCGGACCATGTTCCAACCTTTTTAGGCTAGCTTCAGTAACGTTTCTCTTCTATTCTGACCTGTTTTAACCTTGTGACAGAAATGAGTATGAACATCTGTTGTTGTTCTTCTGTGGACCTTGACCTATTTTAGTGCTATGAATATGTGGGTCAGTACAGTATGTATGATCTGTTTAGGTGACCATCAGCAGCATTATTACAGTAGTCATGTTATTTTAGAAGGGTCTTTTGCACAGTCCAGTGTGGGACGGCATTAACCTACTAACCGGAATCCAGCTGCTAATGAGTGAAAATTAATCTTATCTCTCTCTCTTTGTGTGTGTGTTTTGCAGCTGAGCGTTTTGGAAAGAAGCTGGAGGAGTTGTGTAGGGAGCGAGCTGACCTGAAGCTGGGTTTGCCCTCCAGACAGCCCACTGTGGCTTTGTTCCTGGAGCGTCTCAGACAGGTGGTGCACAGCGCCCTCCAGAGGACAGACTGTGGTCAACGCAGGTCAGTCTCACAACCGTGCCAATGACGATGCTGAGACACATTGGTAGTGTGTGTGTGTGTGTGTGTGTGTGTGTGTGTGTCTGTGTGTGTCTGTGTGTGTCTGTGTGTGGCTCCCTGATCAGTGCTTAACTCAGGCTACTGGACAATCTTGTTGTGTCAATATGCTGGAATTATTGATATACCTGATTCTTACATTTTCCCTCCATTGCCTATTTCACACAAATGTGGTATGATAGGTAAGATAATAGCGTCTGCTTGTTGTACACTCATGATGTATCCAGAGCAATTGCTGAGTTGATCAGAAGCTTGCACACATGGATTTCTATTTAAATTCACTGTGTGTGTGTGTGTGTGTGTGTGTGTGTGTGTGTGTGTGTGTGTGTGTGTGTGTGTGTGTGTGTGTGTGTGTGTGTGATTGGCAGGGGGGGCCCAGAGCCTGATGCAGGGGAAAGGTCAGAATCAGCTCAGGGTCCATTGCATCAGAGAAATTGTCTCATCCAGGAGAAACAGCTTGTGGAGGTAAACTTATCACATCTACTTATCTCCTTCCTTTAATCTTTTCCTGTGTAATAATAACAATAAAGAATCTAGCTGTCTGTTTTAATGAGGAAAACATGAAAATGAAACAGGATTCTAAATGAAAACAACAAACCTTGCAGGTAGAAATAGCTGAGCTGCAGCTGAGGCTGACGGAGCTGAAGGACCGCAGTCGATGCCTGGAGCAGCAGATCCAGCAGGAGGAGCAGCATGTGGAGGTGGAGGAGCTGGAGGGTTCCGTGCTGAAGAGCTGCAGCGTGGCCCAGCTCAGGGACATGAGCCGTGCCCTGCGCGACCTGGTGACCTCAGAAAACCGCACGCAGATCTCCGTCTCTACTCCAGCCTCCATGCTCAGGTCTACAATACATATTCACCATTACATCAGCGTTACAACATTACAGGCTATGGGGATACAAGCTACCCAAATTCACACAATAAGAGGATATACTGATCTATAATAGTGTTTACAATGTAAGCAATGCAAAATAGGCCAATTACCTGGTGTAGTATTGGGTTGAAAGGCAATTCACCATGACCTTGATTCATTTTAAACCTGACTAGAGAGAGAGAGAGACAAGAGTAAAAAATGTGCTGTTTAACTTGCCCTAATCAGAAAGGATATCGACTTTGACATTCACTTAGACTTAAGATGGATGTCTAGGAATCTCTATGGGATTGATTTTTCCTTTAAAAAATTGATTTGACTTCAGAGTGTATAAGACAATACAGGAATTGTGTGTTGGGAGGATTCTATTTGACATCTTTCAAATAATATTTCTATTTGATTGAAAATTGAATAGAGTACAGACACGAGATTTGTTTGTGATTTCCACAAATAAATCTTGTGTCTCTGCTATTCAGGAGAACAGGCTTTATTTTTACGGAACATTGCTCTGAATAGTTGCATGTTATACCGACAGTCACCAGGTGGAGTCGCCAGAGAGCCATGAGTTAGGGATCTCTGGGCATGAGTCCATTTATCACGCCACTTATCATTAGATTAACTAATTTGAGGATGTGTTCCTTTTCTGTTTCACTGTGGAAAGCGCGGTCTGAAATCTTAATACTACTTTTCAACTTCTATATTATATCAGTACAGTTAGAACAAGTGAACAGAACAGAAGAAAACAATTCACACATATCAGAGGATTACATATTTAACCACTGTTTATACTGAAATCCACCAGGAAGTGTTTATTTTCACATTATGAGAGGATCTAGCTTCATTTTTCTCTGTGCCCTCAATCCCCTCCCCTTACACCTGCTTAAACCCGCTTTGAATTCTAATGCTTTTTCTCAGATGCAAATGAATACTTTGCATCATATCTCTTGAAGTTAATAGCCTACGAGGGAGCGCCGCGGAAAGCCTCTCTGTCTTGCCACTCGTTAGAACGACATGTAAATTGCACTTATCGCCTTCTCAGTGGCGTGACCCTCCATCAGTGGAATAATTTGATATCTCACACATTCTCAACCCCAACTGGAACGCGTTTGTTGTTATTCCTGATTGAAATTGGGATCTGAGATTGGATATTCAGGGGCACAGATTCAGGTGATGCGCAACGGGTCATCATGTTGATTGTGTTGCAGTCCCCCCCCCCCCCCCCCCCCCCCCCCCCCAACTAAATAACACAGGACATTAAAGCAATTCACACTTTCCGCAGCAGCCACATTTCCAAAACATAGCTGTAACCCTGTGTTCCTCTGACTCACACTGAATATCAGCTTGAATAACAACATATTTTTGTGATATGTGAGGGCCAGGCTCGTCTCAAGGTGACTATATTTGTGCATGAAGGATTTCATGCTTTAATTTTCCATTTACTAATTAATTTATATCTGTGTTGCCAAATAATGTGACCTTAATGGTGCATCCTGTTTGCATGTTTACATAATTTCATTCCTCACAACTTTGCCTCTGCCATCTCTAAGGTTATAAACAGAATCAGAAATGACATTTGCACCTCTAAAATATTCATCCACTCAATTGTACTTAATGGGGGAGGGGGGGAGGGGGGGGGGGGGGAGATATGGAAGATACATTTATGAAATTTTATCCAGGTGGCTGCTTCGCTTGCCATCAATTATACGGAAAACTAAACATACTGTATGACTGCACAGCCACGGATATACAGTACAGATACTCATTGAAATACAAATGCCTCTTTTTACTAAGAAACAATTAATTTCACAGCCTACTATGCCTACTATACAATGATTTGAGAAACGTCAGGCTCAGTGAGTTGATTGATAAGAATGTACTAACAAGTTTAAGCAATCACTATTAATAGATATCCTGTAATGAAATCTGTGTCTCAGCATCCTGATAAACATATTTAAGAGGCAGACTACATTGGTAAATCTCCTCCGTGTCGCGACTTGCATTGAAGTACCTAGCAGGAACTTCCAGTATTACAATATAACATCTATTTATTCTATTTTCTAGACTCCAGGAACAGGAGCAGGCACTGAATCTGTCCATCAAGGAAGCTACAGCCAAAGTAAGGCACCGCTCCTGAACTATTCCATGACAACTCAGCTTCCCCTTGCCATGCCATCAATGACTAAATGTGTATGAATATCTAGTGAGGCGTAGGTCAAAATAGAACTAAGAACTGTGTGCCAACTTCACTGCGTTAATGATTCATATTATTTCATGTATGCGTTTCTATTTGACCGGGCCGTGAACTCTGGGAAGAGTCAGCAGCAGCAGAAGTGATGTCATATTGAGTTACAAATACATTTCTAAATATAAATATGGAGCAGATCAGTGATTTTTTAAAGTAAAGCTCTGTTGTGTGACTGTGTGTATATGTGCACTGTGTTGCTCTGTAATATCTCCTGAGCTATGCTGACTTCACTCTATGTGTGTGTGTGTGCGTGTGTGTGTGTGTCAGTGTATTCTTGTGCTTTAATAGCTTTGCCGTTTCCCTTTGCGCACAGTCCCAGGAGTCTCCACGTGCCTCCCGGGGGGGGTTTCCTTCCTCCTGCATTGATCTCTTTACATACATAAGATCTTTTCAGTGAGTGAAAGCCGGAAGTAACGTAAATCTGTAAGAAGTTGTGATTTAAGGTTAGAGAGAGAGAGAGATAGAGAGAGAGAGAGAGAGAGAGAGAGGCACAGTGGAGAATAGAGAGCTCTGCCAAGGATATTTTTACCCACGTCTGTCGGATGGTTGGTTCATTGGTTTGCTTGTTGGCACGATTGCATAGAAAGTTATGAATTGATTTTGAATAAACTTGAAAGGGCGAAACGATGAAAGGCTGGGGTATGACCTTTGGTAAAACCCATTTATTTTAGATTCAAGCAGTGGATCCAGGAATTTAAACAAAATGAGGCACTAAAAACTCAATATACTTTCAATTGGTCAAATGTATCATGATGTATAAAACAGGTCCTATCAATATTATAGTTGCTTCTTTCTCTCTAGGGCATCATGGCGCCGTATCAAGAAGGTACTGGTCTTGAAGCCTGTGCCAGCCCTGGTTCCTGCTCGTGTTCTCAAAGCACAAGTCTGTAGATATAGAGTTTGTCCCCCGGATGCCCACTGGTCATGGTAGCTAGGATGGGTCAAATGTAAAGAGGCATGTTTTCCCCATGGAAGTGTTGGATTCGAGTCACAGAGTATTATTAGAACTGGACTTGTAGAGCCTTGGGGAAGGTTTGCCCTATTACTGTCACTGTTCACTCCAATAATGCGTCAACAAACAGTTGGAGGATGCATTCCCAACTTTTCACTGCTGACTGTCCTATGTTAACTTCAGATGAAAGGTTTTGTTCCTAACTGAGACACCCAATGTGCAGGGAATTGTACAACCACTTTGATCAAGTGTGTAAAGAAACTTCAGTTCCCCTATTGAATAAAATCAATAACCTGGTGGTGTGAAACTGAAACACCAGTGTAGGAATTTCTACAGTTCAGAAAACAGACTTTTTAGAAAGAGAAATGAAAATGCAGCAGTTCGGTCGCTTGAGATAAGAGAAATACTCATTTTGCACAAAAGTGAGTCAGATTCAATAGCAGATGCCTCATGAAAATCAGCTCCTGATGCCTTTGAATGGCAAGAATAGTCCCTCAATAGAAGGACGTGCGTCATGAGAATTGTATCGGGCTGTAACTCAAAGTGAATACATTTGAAAGAACAGAGGTTTAAAGGGCAGAGCGAGGGCAGATGGAGTAGACAGGCAGGATGTAAAGCCATCAACTCCTCTGTGAATACTGGAGAGTTGAGACGCCGCTTCCCCGTCAGGCTTGTGACATTCAGGGCCTTTTTCCTCTCTGACATTCTAATGGCATCTTTTACGGAGATGTCACATTTCCCTGTGTGCCCCGCGCGGAAGGAGACACTCTCTTTCTTCCTAAAGGTTACGGATAAGGTAACACGTTGGCATTGATGCTCCGCTGTGTATTCAAAGCAGAGAGAGCGCAGGAGGACAGAAATTAATCTGTAAGGTCTTGTAAGAATGAGTGTTGGAAAGAGAACGAGAGCTGAATTGAAAATGAGTGATGCATCCTGTGGGATCCATGTGTCTGAAAGGGTTTTGTTACTTACCTCTCTCCCGCCTCTGTTCTCCTCCACCTCCCCTTCTCCTTCATTTTCCCCAGGTGGTCATGAGTCAGAGGCTGGGCAGCAGTCTGAGGAGGAAAGTGAGCGAGACTGAAACTCAGCTCCTGGCGCTGCATGAAGCCAAACTGGCGGCCATCTCAGGTGATCCTATACCTTCCACACTCCGTTGCGCCCCCCTTCATACATTTCCCTATATCTATTCACCATTAGCCTCAGTTAATTATGCCATTAATGATAGAGTTTCTCATTAATGGGCGGTGTAAGCACAATATCCTCCTGTGGTGCACTGGTGCAGGTAATGACTTCAGCAGTGCCAAGGAGCTGAAGGCTGAGATGAAGGCAGTGTACCTAGAGCGGGACCGTCTGGAGGCTCTGGCCAAGAGGCTGCACAGCCTTAGCTCAGGGAACAGCCAGGAGCTGGCCAGGATGAAGGAGCAGCGGCAGCAGCTCAGACAGGAGCTGGAACACAGGGAGGCCCAGCACGGTGAGTGACCAACAGACAGACCACCAACAACAACATCTTGTTCTAATTATTTGATAGCCTCAGTGGAACAAACATCCTATTATTCTGTATCGGTGAAAACCATTAGCACGCTATTGAATCAGCATCATCCAAACCAAATTACACCTATTTATAATATGTCATGAGATTATTATTGCTCATTAAATTGAGATTGGTGTGAGTTGGATCCTCAACAGCTGGGTCGTAACTCTCCCGTTACTAACTGATCTGTGCCAAATCAAATGAATATATGAGTTGGACAAAACTGAAATTAAGATGAAATACATTACTTGAAAGACTGTTGTGCTTTCACCCCTCTGTCACACACACACCAATGCCCACTGAGACTAGAACATGTTTGTAGTATTTATGAAAGGCACTTTTCTCTCCTTGAGTGCACCTTTTAAATATCAATTCAAATGTGAATCACGAGAGCGCTTTTGAAAGAGAAGCCCTCTGCTGATGATACTGTGTGTTTGGATGACATCAATGGACGATGACTTTTCTCCATAATGAAGGCGAAGTGATCTGTTGTCAGCAGGGACTCTGCATCAAATGAGCTACCAGCGGGATTGGCAGTTGTTAAGGGGCGGGGGAGGAGGGGTGGAGGTGTTGCAGGGGGAAATGAGCTTTAGATTGTGTGAAGTAGCCAATTACCTCCGAGCTACCGCAAGGAGTGCTCGCTGCAGAGACAAACGCACTGTATCTGCGCTCACACACACAGACTGGAGGACATATGAAGACTGCGTAGCGAGGGCTTCTTCTTTTTTTGGGGGGGAAAAGGGAAGGGGGGTTGAGATGGGTTTGCCCTCCTGGCACTGGCAGGGAGATAAATGGATTTTGATGGCACCACCTGCAGTGCTATACTCTCTCCGGCCCATCAGTCACAGCCAGATTTCTAAAAAAGGTCATATCGCTCTTTGAGGCACTAAGACGGGAGCAGGGAGGGAGCGGAAGAGGAAGAGGAAGGAGCGAAGTGATGGGGCTTAGAGTGGATAGAGGAGTGATGGACGGGAGATGGTGGTCGGCACAGAGCCCTAAGGCATGTAATCAGCCATCTAACATCCTCTGTTATCTAGATCATTAAGGCCCATGGCCGCATCATTACTGTCAACCCATTGTCATGTTGGAGTGCAGATCCTTCTCCCAGTAGGGGGCACCATTTCATTGTTACAGGTAGGCTGAGTGGCTATGAGCTGTTTTCATGGGGTACTGTATAGTACTGGGTGTATTTGTTTGTGTGAGGCTAATAGTAAACATTATCTTCAACTAATTAATTTAATATCACTATATTTGTATTCCATAAACCTAGTTTACATGGACGAATTCCTACCTAGTTGTAGTTGCAGAGACACAGAGCTGAACACCGTGACTTGCTTAAAAGTCAGCAAAAGCATTAATCTCTCCTTTGACAAGGACCAAAGCTGCGTACAAGTCCACCTCGCTGTCCCTAAATACATTGCAGAACAATGCAGCTCTCAGGGTCACAGAAACACCCGGAACATGCGGATGCCTCGACCAAACAATGGAGCGGGAGTCAGGTGGGTAAACATGTGACTCAGAAAGAAGATGGGAGAAAGTTAATGATTGGTTGTGTGCCTTGCTCAAGTGCTCAAGTGGGCGAACACAGTATGGCAGGCGCAAATTCACAACGTGTGGCCGACACTAAGCAAGGGTCTCATTAAACTGTCATCCCGTTTGGTAATACGGGGCTGGCACACACCCGCTGCAAACTGATAGCCCACAAACACTACATTACCATTTCAGTAGCTGGAGGGGATCAGAAATAATTGTCTAGTTCCAAGTCAAGATGGCCGGCGCGGCGATTGTTGAGGCATTTGTAGCACATGCTTATGACACTCGTGTCAACTTATAACCAGAACACCGTATGCCTGTTACTGAAAAGGGCTTTTTGTCATGGCACGAGCTCCTGCATTACATATTTTAGAGGAGCGAATGAAAGTACTTAGGGACAGTCTATACATTGAGTAAAACTGCACACACACACACACACACACACACACACACACACACACACACGTACACACACACACACACACATACACACACACACACACTCAGCTCGGTGTACTTGTGGCGTGGGGGTTGTTGGCCTGGGAGTCATTACATCCTAAATTGCCATTGGCACGAGTGCTGATGAATACCAAAGCCATTACAGCCGGAGGTTTGATTCCCTGCTGAGAGTCTAATTTCGTCCCCAAGAGAGATCTCAAGTGATACTAAATTTACAAATAAATAATTGAACAGAATAAGATGAGTAAATGACCCCCAGGAGTGAGGACATTTAGACGTGGAGGCAACAGCAAAATGTAATTTATCCAAGTGTTGTGTTAATGCTTATTTAATGCTTACGTTAGTATGCAGGTGGCGTATTCAGTATCAATTTGTCCGTCTGTGAGGTAGATAGTGATGTCTTCTGCGCTACATGGCTCCACTGGAACACATTTAATTAGTGTTCTGTCCTGACACATTGCTTCTTTTCAAAGGTGACTTCTACTGTAATCCCAACAATCCCTGTTGCCTCTACTCACATTCTTCCAGGACGATGTGGCCTTTTCGGACCGTGGCAGGAGTACGCATCAAAATTCGGTCGCTTTCGTTCCTGAGAACAAACGTGATTTCTTCTTAATGGCGTGCAGGTTGTAAAAGCAGAGGACACATATGATTTATTCACGGTTCTGCCCCTTTCAGGTACTTCTGTCGAGAACATGATGGAACGCATGACAGCTCTTCTGGTGAAGTGTGTCTGAATGATTGAGAGCAGTGTAATGGTTAAGTGGACCCGGGAGAAGGTTTCCTGGTTTTTGTCTCTTGAAGTTTGGCAGCGCTCGTATTTTTTCCCGGTGATTCATTTAAAGGACGTCATTCTATTGTGAAGTTGTCAGAAAGTGCAGTACCCAAAAGAATTACAACAAAAACGAAGGAAAGCTGATTGAGGTACTCTCACACTCCTCTATCATTACTACACAAGGGATGTTGGTATTTTAACAAAGCCACTTTTTTTTCCTCTGACCACAAAGATATACTGCACCTCAGCAAATGGAGTAAAGCCCCAAAATGTATTTATAGCTTCTCTAATTTATTATACAGGGTGGCAAATAATGTGTTGAACATTTTTTCAGAGTCCAGTCCTCTCTGCGGAAAAATACATCAGCCCGGCTCGGGTGAACATTCCCAGAGGACCCGGAGAAAATAATAAGATGCCAGTTAAATGGAGCAGGAATGTGAGCAGGTGGAGTGCTGAGAGAGGGTATTACAAAGTGTGTGTGTGTGTGTGGTGTGTGTGTGTGTGTGTGTGTGTGTGTGTGTGTGGGGGGGGGGGATTTGAGGCTTTGAGGACGGAGCGTTTAGGTGACTCCCTCTCTGTTGTGTGTCTTGTTGTTGCCCACATTCAGTCATCAGAGGGAAGTGTTCTTTTGCCGACTACAGCAAAGTAACTTCAGAGCCTCTTATAATGAAACTTGAGTCAAGTTTGATATCAGCTCTAACCACATCCAACATGTCTGTCTGTCTCATTCCAGGGTGTATCTGCCCACAAGAACAGATTTGTGTACGCTGCCAATTTTTAGTCAAATGATTCCTTTTGCTGTGAATCCATGCATAGATTAACAATCTGTCATGCCGTGCCAGCCGCAATCTGTGTCCTGCTTTGCTTCGTGAGTCCAGAGCCTTAAAGCGTCACAGGTTATTGAGTGTCTGTCTGAGATATCAGCCAGTCTTGTCTTCCTCCATTAGCCATGCTGCATGAGGCTGGGCTGCTCCGAGTCCAAATACATATTCCCCCCACGATATGACTGTGTGCATATGCTGACTGTGTGTTTGCGTTACCTGCCGTGCCTTAGCTTTCGAAACAGCCTGAGTCGAGCTTAAAGACATTACTCACAGTCAGTGGCTTCAACTCAATTACAGACGCTCGATTTCTCTTCCGACTTATTATGCAGACACTTTTGTAACATGCATATCGTCGGTGCAGTGTTAGCGTGGAGCGGGCCTCTAATTTGTATGACAACAAGGGGGGTGGGGGGGGGGCGCACAGATGTTGGCTGCATTCACTGTTACAAGGCAATGAAGACATTATTACATTATTCACTTTCAATTAGAGAGCTGTTCAAAAGCTCAAAATGCACCAGCAGCAAACCGAAGCACCTTGCTATTGTTAACTTTTACAGGCTCATTAAAGCTCATAACTTCATCACCCGGAATTATGCATTGGTGTGAAGTATGGGCGCTTTAGCTCGGGTCTAAACTACTAATTGCAATGATTAGATTCATAATTTATAATCTCTACACTAAGTGAACTCTTAATATACCTAATTTAAGAACAGTAATTCATTCTTAATTAGAAGCCCATTAACATTGTTAGGTAATATTCTATATTTTTTTTGTCTTTATTAGGAATGCATCTCATCTGTTATTATCAAAGTCACTTCTTTCCTTTTAGACCAACATCTGGCCAAGGGTCATGCACCCTGAGAATCCCTGTAGTTTGAAACCGGTGCGTTATTTAAAAAAAACTTAAATAATAAAATCAAAAAGCATCTTCTTTCCTAATGTTTTTAATAGGAATTTTGTAAATTCTTGGATCTTCCTCTGCATCCAGATCAGCACTGACACTCAATGAGCCTTTCCTTTTCTTTCACATTTAGTCCAAATCAGTGAATAAAAAAACAAACAAACCAGCCAGCCAGCAGACGTGGGTGAGAGCTAAATCTCCCTGGCATGGGTTGCATTAATGTCAAGTCACATTCTCGTTGTGGTTCTTGTGTTTTATTCATATTATGAATGAACAGCCTCTTTGATTTTGGCCACAGTCTTTGGAAGCAATCAGTGGTGTTTAGTGCACGCTGGGATCAGTGGTGTGAGGGGAGACGGAGCTCATGAATTTTTCCAATGCAGACTTGCTGAAAGGCGTTATGAGTATTTCTTCAACACCAAATGTGCTGCTGCCTGCGTGTATCGGAGCCTAACAGAGTGTCTCTCTTTCTAAGCTTTTTAAGAGCTGACTTTTATTCACACGGCCTGCCAATGACAGCAGCCTCCCCCGTGGGCTTTACAGGAAGCGGGTAATATCGCCCGGTTCTCTGGTTCCAATCGGCTCGGGAGGAGGCTCGCTGTGTCTTCCTGCTTGATGTCTCATCCCATTGCCTTGCCTCAGAAATCACTGCATAAAGAAACGACTATTTTCATCTGCCACGCCAGAGAGGACTCTCGCCGGTGTGCCAGTGGTTGGCATGGTGACAGGGAAGGCGCAATGACTCCCTCAGACTGAGCGCAGAACAGAAAGATGTTGATACGCCCGGTGTCTGCATCGTCCTCAAGTCTTCATCGGTTTATTTCTAAATCCGTTTCTGGATTGTTTCTGGTTGAAGCCTTTGTCATCTTTGCAGCTCTGCACGCCCTGTGCCAGCCACAGCCAGGCTTAATTCCCCATATATTATTCAGAGGCTATCTCCTTGCATGGTGCTTAACGGAGATGGTATGAATGGAAGTTGACAAGGGAAACTCTGTCAGGTGGGATAGGATCTCACATAGCAATTAGAGGGGCGGTAAGTGAGCTGTCTGGTCCACACACACACACACCCCAGATATGTTCACAGACATACGATAGCCACTCTCTCCTTTGAATGAGCAGATTTGGCCACTTTGAATGTACAGTAAATGGCAATATCTGTCTCTCTCTCTCTCTCTCTCTCTCTCTCTCTCTCTCTCTCTCTCTCTCTCTCTCTCTCTCTCTCTCTCTCTCAAACACTCTCTCGCTCTCGCAATCCCATTCAAGATTGACAACCTCCATCTTATTTCTACCTCAAAACATAGACAGGAACATGTATATGTGTGTGTCACTTTCACTCAGCCATTTTCCCTTTCTGCCCCCCCACCCCACCCATCTCATCCTGAAGATGATAACCATCTAATAACCATCATCAGAGACAATAATACAAATTATATCTCCTTTTTAAAACAGAGAAAGAACAGCCAATTAGGTTCCAATATGTCAATGTGACTTCTGGTGAACTGGGGAGAGAGCAGGAGTTAGACGAGCGTGTGGGAGGGTAGAGAACGCCAAGTGGGTTTGTCGACTTATGCGCAGACGTACAGTATGCGTGTGGTGCAATTCCATATAAGTGCTTCTATTGTGTTCAAAGGTCTGCAGCTGTGGGGGGCATACTCTCATGTTTCATACATGAGCTCATTAACGCCGCTCAGAATGCCCTCCTCGCCATCCTACAGCTCACCCGGCCCGTGAGCCTCCTCAGGCGCCTCACACTGCTGGCAGACGGGGGCACAAAGCAGCATAAGCTATCCATCCATCCTTTATGCCCCAAAGAAAATCAGGCATTGTGTTGCACGCTTTCAGTACTGCTATTGTGTGATTGTTGTAAGTGGGGATCCAGCTGTGCATCTTTACCAGCCCCAACTGTGAGGACTACCTTTCCTAATAGCGCCCAATACGCTGTATAGCTAATGGAGAGTCACTTTTAATGATATCGGAGCCGTGATTTGTTGCTAGGATACCCGATCATGGCTAATTAAAGTGGTAAATGAAGTGAAAATAACTGGTTGTCTTTCTGATTCTGTCTGCATGCAGAAAGCAGGCTGAAAGAGAACACGAGCAAGTATATCGAGCTGCTGGAGGACAGATTGCACAGGTAAGAGTCTCTCTCTCTCTCTCTCTCCCCCCCCCCCCCCCCCCCCCCCACCCCCCCCCCCTCTCAACAGCCGCCCACTTGTGGTTCGGCTCGGCCACATTTCCCTGTGTTGTATTAACACACACATTAAGACTCGATATTCCACAGTGTGAGGAGCAAAGAATAAATAAATCAGGAAGCAGAGCAACAAAGAATCTCAGAGGACTCGTGTCTCACCTTTGTTTGTCCTCTAAAAACCAGAGCATTGTCTCCTCATTACGCCGCCTCACCCACCGCCTCATGTAGTCACACCTTCCTCCCACGCTGTTTTCTACCGCTCCCTCAACTCCCTCAACTCTCACACCTCAACCTGTCTCACACCTTTTGTCTACCTCTTCCCCCTTTTGTTCTCTTCTTCTCTCTCTCTCTGTCTCTCACTTCCCTCCATCTCTGCACAGACAAAACAATATTGCTGTCCCTGCCTCATCTCTTTCCTGTCTCAGGTCTGTTGTGGTGCACGGTAGTTTACTTTACGCAGGCTGGCAGTTACACAACAGCATTGCGATGTGCTGACTGGTTGACTTTTTGAGCCGAGGCCTGGAACCGAGTCAACTGTTAACACCGTGTGTGAGGGAAGGCAGTAGCTCAGTGGGTAGAGCTTCCGCTTGGGAACCAGAGGGTCGCTGGTTCGAGTCCCTGCCGAGGTGCCCCTGAGCAAGGCACCGAACCCTCAATTGCTCCCCCCTCTGCGAAGGGTGGTAATGTAATGTAAGTCGCCCTTGATAAAAGCGTCTGCCAAATGATCGTAATGTGTGCCTGTTTGTGCTTCTTTATGGAGATTAGCGCTGCTTAGCTCATTCCCTCAGAACACGGCACCCAGCAGCTGCGATGCAATCAGTCCTGATTTTCACATTATTTTATGTTTTACAGATGGTGACTAGAGCTGATGGTGTATCTGTGTGCGCCGCGTGAGCTTTTCTCTCAGGCTGTCATTGTAGTGCTCAGAATAGGAAGGTCAGGGCTGCAGTGGAGAGGAAGGGCACACCTGGACTCTCGAAAAGCCGATATTGTCAGAGGCATTGTGTGTCTGCTTGACCCCTGCCTCTTACTGTAGTGTGTCGGGAGACGGGCTTGGCTGGCTGTGTAGCATCCTTGGAGAGGCAGGGTCATCTGCCCGTGTGTGAGCCGGGATTCAGTCACATCGAGCTCTGTGTTTTCGAGGGATGGGCGGGCTGGAGTGTGTATGTGGTGGTCAAGGAGGGACATGACTGGGATCTCAAAGCCCAGCAGGCAAACACGCTTTGGGACCTTTACCATCAATAGGGCAGATGGTCGCTTTGTGTGTTTGTTTTTTTTTCTTTTTCACGCAGCATCTAACCACATCATCGTCACGAGCATGAGCGCCCTAAAGAAATCTCCCTCGGGGCATTATTGTTGTCATAACACATTATAAACTGATTTTCCTGCTCATCTCTTCTTAAATTAATTGATTGGCTCTGTACCTTGGATCAGGCTCCATAAGGGGAAGGCGTCCAGATCAGATCACATAAACAGCAAAGGCTTTAGGCGAGAACCAGCAGTGATCCAACGCTCGTGTCCAAATTGGCACACTGGCACATATTTGGGCTTGATTGACTAGGCAAGAGGCCACTCATTGATTGTCATCATTTATACTTGCACACAGGCACCTTCATGCACTACAAATTTCATCAGCTAATGTACGTTAGCGCTGACAGAGTGCTGTGGTAAAGGGAGGTGAGGAGAGAGGGAGGGGGAAGGTACGACAGAGAGGGAGATTAGTACTGCTGAGATATCTGGTCTCCGTGGAGACAGATCGTGTTGAAAAAACTAATTATCTCTTCCTTGCTAAAGACTAGAACAGGATGTTAAATCACAGACAGGCGCTTTAAGCGTGTTGCGGGAACAAACACATTTTTATTCAGATCAGCAGCACCCCACTGTTGTTTGTACAGTGTATGTTTCATTAGAAAGCGCTCCTCAAACTGTATTTTTACACATTGAACAATATTTCTGCTTAGATTTTAAGATATTTTCTCATCTACAAGGTGTAGAGGTGCAGAGTGTGCGAGCACATGCAATACACCCAGGCAGGATCTGAGTGTATAAACGTGGAAACATCTGGACAGGGAAACTCTTTTTTAAATGTGATGATATTTAAGCCACAGCAGGCTTGGAGGTGCATCGGGCAAGTGTAATGGAAACAGAAGAATCTTCACTTCTCATTTAGCTGCTGTAAAAACATTCACAGACACCAAACCGTCTCACCTCATCCAATCGTCAGCACCTTGCATTTCGCCGTATTATTAGCACCTCTGCACAGCTGCTGTCGCTTGAGACGTACCACTGAGGTGACATTTCTAATCTTCTTCTCACTTTTTAATGAGTGATTTTTTTTCATTTATTATGTTTGGGGGAGCCACCATATTGCAGGGACTGGTGTATTATAAGTCCGCCTGTTGTTCCCTATTCCCTTTCGCTCTAACATCATGAGCTGCAGATCAAACAGGAGGTATTTAGGTGTAAAAGCATTGCTTCTCTTCCAAAGATATATTTATAATCCTCTTTTGTAAAATTTCTATGCCTCAAGGAGAAAGAGCAGTCCTGTCAGTCAGAAGTCCCACACGGGGGTGCGAGACAGAAGACGGACTGTGCCTGTCTGTCTCTCCTTCTTATTACGAGGCCATCAGCAGAACAGCACGCCCACACGTGTCACTGTCAGATGGCACGCCAACCTGCTGCCACCAATTAACACACGAGCAAAGAGTTCACACCGACTGACAAGAGGACAGCACAATCACGGCCATGTTCAGACGGTGAAAGTGTACGGAACACTAATGCCAATGAAGGTTATTTGTAATGAATTGCGGTTGTCATCGAAGAGCAGCTTTTGTGATAGATGAGGCTGGCTTTGACAGTTTTAGCGGAATTTATTATTGTACAACACAGAATCCCCACAGAGAATGATTTATGGGTGCGTAAATCGGGCACATGTGTGAATTCACATGTGTGCCCGTCCGTATTTGTGTGCGTGTGTCCCTCGCCACTTCAGAAGAGAGACAAATCACAATGGCACGGCTCACCGGGTGCACGCTGCTATAGCAGAAAATTCAGAAGCGGCGGTGTTGAGTACCGAATTGGCGAGGGCAGGGGGATGGGCAGAGCAATTTTTCTATTGTTTGCGCGCCAAATGAAGGTTAGAGCACGACTGAGAGACGTGCTTTGGCGAGGTGCAGAGGTTGGCAGCCTTTTCAAGCAGGAGATGGGCTGGAAAACAACTGGCATTCAATATTTCAGGGACGTCATCGCCGCAAGAGATTGGTTTACATATTACAGAGAGGCAGCAGCTTTTCAGTGAAGGAAACGCAATTTACAGATGGGCTCTCCTCCTGAGTTTGATGCATCCCAAATCCTGTCAGCCTCAGTTTGTTCCATGTTATTCATTTATTAAGTAAAACCAAAGCAGCAATTTACATTTTTGAATTGAATTTCTAAAATGATCAATCGATTTACTTCCTGAAATGTCACCTGGATCTGTAATGATTTGGGAATGATTTGTTATCTAAAGGTCAGGTGGAGAAAAAGAAAAAGAAAAAGGGAATAAATATGAATATTTAAAAGGTCAAAGGTTGCAAATGTGATTCAGTCGGTGAGGTTTTCATACATTTACTGAAATGAAAAACCTTTCCCAGCTGGCTTTCACAAAAAAAGACCCACAGATAATTCAACATCAGCGCTATAATTCCCATCCTCATAAGGTATCGTAGTAGCATTATCAAATTTGATCCATTATGTCATTGACCTTTTAGCACAGCAACCGCTATCCCATTACTGTAAAGCACAAACGACCAATCTACACCTGCAGAGACAAAAGGTAGCAAAATGACTGAATGAGCCAGAATGTTGTTTTCACCCCGGTTGAACATGAACTCAGTGGTCAAAGAAACAAAAATAAATCGTTTCTTATTTTCTTCACCCTGACCTTCTAGTCAGTGACCCTGCAGTGATAAACACATGGAAGGTCTCCTCTCTCGCTCTCTGCTGCTGCTCTTTGAAGAAAAGGGCAAACTACCCAGAGGGAACCCACTTCCTGTACATTTTGTCAATGATTGTCAATGTCAGATTTATATTAAGGTCTATTATGTACGTCACTATAGCAACAAGAGTTCTGCTTTTTTCTCTTGTTGCTTAAAAGTTACAGTGATGACACGAATGTCCGAATTCTGTCTGCACCTGATCAGCTTGAGCCACTTAAGAGCTGTGATGCACCAACTTGTAAGAGCCGCTGGTGTATTGGTGTCATAATGCACTGCAGGGTCCGAGGCGGTCTGAAATACAAAAACAAACACTCTGGAAACAGCAACTCTGAGACGCCAAAATGTGATGTTGCACCTGCATTTTGTACCCAGGCAGTATTGACAGTGTGCAATATTGTGACAGACAGTGTTGTAGTATTGTGTTGCTGCTTCTGAAAATTGAATGCCAGCAAGATTGCTTACATATTGAGTCATGTTGCGTCACCTCGCAGTGTGTTGTTACATATCCTATACTTATATGCTGGTCATTTCCTCCCCGTAGTTGCGGCTGTCCGGGCTTGGAGCGGATATGGGAGGCAGACCTGGAGGCTTGTCACCTGTTTTTGCGAGGCCTCCAGCTGCGGACCCCTAGCTGCAGCGGAGCAGATGTGGAAGACATCGCAGCCGAAGTGGCTTTTCCCCTCGCTCAGCCCTGCAGCAAAGACGAAGAGGACTGTGCCATGCTGACTGCTTTGGGAGGCCGTTGGTGTCCTGAGGCCAACTTACAGAACTCAGAGTTCACCAAGGTAACGGTAAAGGCCTTGTTAACAACACATCATGTATTATTCATCTCATGCCCATGCGTGCTTACTCAAGGATGTGCTTTATTGATGTTTGCAGCTGGTGATGTAAAGCGTCTGTATAGTCTGAATCGGAAGGCATTTACTCTCTTGTGGTTCACATTTACGCTCATATGTCACACCATTTCACAAGGTTCAAATGAGGAGAGTCTGTGTTTAGATCACGATCATCATCACGATCATTTGGCAGACGCTTTTATCCAAAGCGACTTACATTGGATTACACTACCACCCTTCGCAGAGGGGGGAGCAATTGAGGGTTAGGTGCCTTGCTCAGGGGCACCTCGGCAGGGACTCGGACCGGCGACACTCCGGTTCCCAAGCGGAAGCTCTACCCACTGAGCTACTGCCTCCACAATGATGCACTTGCGTCTCCTCTGTTGTGCGAAGCCTGACCTTAAAGAAAGTGTGCATGCTGGGTCGGGCTTCCCGCTTGACCGGAGAGGACGTAATCAGAGCAAACACTGTCAGGGTGTCTATTAGTGGTTTTGCTCGAAGGTATTTCTTAACAAGGAAAATGTGTGGGTGGGCGAGGCAACCATTTGGAAACATTTAGGCTTTTTCCAAGATATAAGGCTCTGTGTCTGCATCATTACATGGATTATGTGGTATTGAACGTATGTGTGTGTTTGTGTGTGTGTGTGTGCGCTCTTTGCTGATCTATCCCAGTTATCCCAGAGTTATGTGAAGTCCACAGCCCCTCAGGCCCTGACTGAACATACTCTCTCCTCTCCTCACACTTCCTTCCACCCACACAGTCAGACAGGCTCGTCTGAGAGCCGACAGAGCCAAAATTATTAGAGAAATACTTGCCAGACGTGTTTTTGAAGGGCTGTATTTTTTTTATTTTGGCTTTGGCAAATTGTGATTATCCATATTTGCTGTTTTTCCAGCAGTACTCTGAATTTATCATTCTGTCACCTCTCAATATGGATGTACTGGACTCTGGCCATAAGCAAATGGCTGTTAATGATGCCCTGTGCACTGGTGCATGTTTACTCTTCCTATTGGCAGACTTTCCACTTGCAATGTGCATTTTTTATTTTCTCACTTTGTCCATTGCCTGTTTCCCCCTTAACTCTCCTAACACATGCTCACAGCCCCATCTATGCACAACCATATATACACACTCTGCTCTTCCTCTGGCATGTCTGAATGCATTAAAGGAACTGCATGGATCTCTTTTCTGCATTCCCTTTGTTTCTCTCTGCTTTGTTTCTCCTCTTTAAAGCCTGGCCCCTCCTTCTAACATTTCTCCAGGAAGTGAAAGGTGAGATAGCCAAGCACTTATTTCTTTCTCTCTGTTTTCATTGCAAAATAACAGCTGCCTGGGTCTGAAAACAAGCAACATGTCAGACCCAGAGGCAGCAGGTTTTCAGTATCCACGCAACGGCAGAGATTAATGTCCATGCCGGACATCGTCAGGGAACCATTGTCTGTTATAGAGGAGAAGAATCAAGACACCGTAGAGGCCAATTTTGTCATGCAGCTCTGGTTTTGCTCTGGAAAATAGTCGTAGATCTTCCAAATATTCACATATTTAACAGCTTTTTTTTCTCCCGCTCCCTTGAAAACACACATTTTCACCTCTTCAAGGACATTGTTATTCTGTTCAAATGTTGCTTTCTGTTACCAAACTGCTTTTGACTGATTTTTGCGGGTTGGAGCAGAATGGAATTTTAAAAAGAAATGAAATCCAGCTGCAGACTTGTTTACTTCCACATTCCCTGAAATGACTTGACATTATCTGATCTGATGTGTTAGAAGTCATCTGTGGCCCAAAACTTCACCTGTGATTACAATTTCTAATTAGAAAATAATAATTAAAACTTTATCATTTGTTGTTACTGCCCCTTCGTATGTGTTCACCCTAAAGCCAGGAACAATACGTTGTGGCTTTAGGGACCTGCAATTACACACTCTGAATACTAACAAAGGAACCTGCAGTACAGATGAGCCACTTAATCTATTTTCCCCTTGTCAGTTTTGGTGATGAATAATTACAACCTCTTCTCATTATGATGTTGCTGCACACATACAGTACACAGCTAACGTAATTGCATTTTCAATAATTCATGAGCAGGTTTATGACTGTGTGGCCTCCATAAATCTTTCCCTTTTTTGTTGCAGAAATTGGAGGAGTTTTTGTTCGGCATGGAGGAAAACCAGACAGAGGTAAGTCAGCGCCTACAGTAACACTCAAACTGCTGCGACACCATCCATCAAGCACCCAGCACTTGACCTCAACTTACACATGACCTCTATCACCATTTAGACTGTCTGATCGATACTCATCTACATGAAAATCCCAGAAACTATCAGAGCTGACACAGTCCTTTAAACCTCTATTTATCCAGGGTTTTGCTGAGCGTGTGTTCTGTTTTTCCTGCGCTGCCCTGCTTAGCATTCATACATTCATGCATTTAAGGTGATGTTGACTCAGACTGCTTTTTCCCTCCTCGGTGCGATTAATTTGAGACGGTCTGAACAAAGCGATCGCACTTGTGCGTGGACCAAATCTGGGGGAAGTGGCCTCGATCTAGACACAAACAAACTCTGGCGGAGCGGATTGTTGGGCAGGGACCTGATCTGAACGAGTGCTGAAGCATGCACATTCTGCATTTGTGTGTCCGAGCCAGCCGTGCCTTGCGTTTAAGGCTGGTGATGAGCGTGGTAAAACTCGGAGACAGATAACTAAGTGCATGAAAAGAGAGGATCAGGTGCACGTGGTTAACATTAAGTAAATTACATCTTTGATTAACCATAGCAAATCAAAGTGATGCTGTGGAAAGGTAGTAACATATCGAGATTAACCGCCACATGTTCAAGCTAACAAGGTTAGCATGTCGAGTGTGTTCAATATGTGCTCCATTCTGCTGTTCAGTCGTTTATTTTATGGCCCAAATCACGGACAAGTAGGAGGCGATGCCAATTCTGTCATTGCATGTTACATGTTGTAGCTGTCCACACAGTATCTTCATCTACATGTCGCTTTAACGGACTGTAATTTAGTCACAGAATACCTGAAAAGCAACAAAACCATTATTTTTCCTTCACAAATGTTCTTTAAACCACAATATACAATGATCACCATCTGATAGACTATTGATTTAATATTCCAACCCCCTTTAGAGATTATTATTTATGCAGATGGTGGACATATGAGTGTGACTGCACTGTATATGTGAAACATGCAACTTAACCACATTGGAAAATTAATGAACTGCGTCTTCTGCCATGCTGAGAATAAAGTATAATGTGTCACTGAATCAGAAGATGTAATAGCTGTTAAATGATGTCACTATGTGTGTTTTGAGGGTGCTGCAATGTGTGTGTGTGTGTGTGAGTGAGAATTCTCTGACCTCTTTCTCCTTTCCATAATGACTTTAAGTAAATGATTTCCACTTAGCTGCGGCTCAGCTGCCCCACTGCCACAATGGAGATTGATTGGTGTGTGTAAGTGTGTGTGTGTTGGCTCTACTCTATTTCCTTGTAATCTCTACTAATTGTCGTTTTGCCCTCTAAAGGTCCTTACAGTCCAGGATTTATAGTGACCCACTGTGAAAAAACACGGAAAACGTATTGATATATTGGTGCGTTTTGATTGAAAGGTTCCGGATTTAATGATTGAGTTTTGATGACAATTTTGTAGAATATTCCCACCAGTCTTAACACAAAGTTTACAGACTTTGCGCACAACATAAGAAATGTCAATGACCATATTGTCACGGTTTAACAGAACAGAGGACCAAAGCGCAGATTAACAGTTTCAAAAAGGAACTATTCAGATTGGATAAGAGCTATCCAAAGGAGCGGGCTGGGGGCAGCGTCGGGGACAGGCAGGGTAGGTTTCGAGGGCTGGTGGCGAGAGACGAAGTCGAGGACAGGCGTAGATCCGAGGGCTGGAGAGGGGAGACGAGGTCAGGTGCAGGCATGGGTAGGTACTCAGGTAAAACTAGATCAGACGCAGAGTACTGTCGCGAGGATACAAACACAAGGAAGCCACGAACGATAACAAACTGACAAAGAAGACACAGAGCACAGGGGTATATTAACCAGACAGGGGAGGAGACAACGAGACACAAGTGAACGACATTAGGGGAGGCAGGTAGGGGAAGCACAGGAGGATAGGAAGTAAAGACTCCTGAAACAGAGACAAGACACATGAGTTTCAAAATAACACAGGAAGTGGTACATGAGGTGACAGAATGTGACGTATATATGTTAATTATTTGCATTTATTTCCAACACTTGATCTTGAAGCCTGATAGCGTTTCAAAGTGTTGAGCGCAGCAGTGATAACAAAGACAATTTGTTAATGGCACGCTTGTAAATTTCCTTTGGAGCCTAAAATGAAATCAGCTGCTTTATTGTGCGTGAAAGCAATTATGACCTTGAGTGTAGTACCGACGCAATATTGTTGCTCAGTATTGCCCAGCCACAGTGTTAAGGCCTAACAACACCCATGGGATCATACACAATTACCCACCACCTCAGTCATTACTGCTTAAGTCGACATAACAGAGCAAACACGAGCCGGATATGGAATTTATAAATAATTTGCTCAAGTTTGACTGCATTTGTGTACTGTTTGTTGTGTACTTATGGTTTGTACTAATGTGCGTTGTTATGGTCAGAGGCAGCAGAGAAAGCTTTTGATAGTGAAATGTGGAGGATGTCTTCAGCAGTGACGCTCTCACTGTGATTGTTCTGTGTCCTGTGGTTGTGTTGGTGTTTCTCAAGACTAGAATCTTTGTTCATTCACTGCCTCCCAAACACATCAAAATGAAACGTTATCCTGTAGGCTGTTTTTTACACCGTACGTAATCACTTAATTACATGAGGGATGACTTGTACATCTTGTCACGCCTCAGGCCTGTTGTTGTCGTGTATTTCTTTCGGGGTATTGCGTCATCTTGAAATCGGATGCTATTCCAGGACAGAGGTGAGACTTTCGGGTGATTGTCCTGACACCAGCGAGCTGCAGGGAGTTGATATTTCCTACCTGCGCCTATGAGTCAGACGAGACGTCGGTTGTGTTGTCAGACGAGAACAGTGAGCTCTGTGCGCATCCGGGTGGGTGTGTATTGTTTGAATGTGGCTGTGTACTCTCACGTGCGTATTTGTGTTCTCTATGCTTGATAAGTACAGAGAAACTAGGACATGGTGTCTGCAGAGGGGCCTGTTCTAATTATGCCCTACTGCACTCTGCTGCTCCTCATCCACCAGTACACACTCAGCCAACAGTGTCCGCAAGTGACCCTAACTGTCTCAAGCACAACAGCGCTGGCCTGTGTGTCTTCCAGCAAACTGGTTTAGCTTCTGAGCAAAGTCTTGGAAACTAATTGACTTCTATGACATAACAAGAGTTACTTCCTGGTTCAGCTTTGGTGTTGTTGCCGGACTGCAAGTGTGAAGACTTAAGTGTTCCCCGGTAATCAGGATTTCCAAGTGGTGTATTTGTCCACAAAGACATTTACATGCATAAGCAAGACCAGCAAAGCCAACCAGTCTGCTTTAGTGCTCCGCCCGACTCGGTTCCACCCAACATGTGCCGCGCAGGTTTACATGTGTAAATCAGTAACATAAGCATTAACAGAGGCTCAGTTATGCAATATTTGTTTCTTCTACATACTTCTAGGTCAATGGTAAGTAAGCTTTTGCTGTCGTAAGATTTCATGTGAAAGGACTGTAAGTGTCATTTTGGATTAAGAATAGTTTTACAATATTGTATATCACCTGAAGGCTTTATAATCCAATACTGAAATTAAAGCAATCAAACAAAGCACGGAACAAATCATGTTAAAAGAAAAATGATTTGCTGTAAAGGTATAACTGCACTTTTATCATTTTTCCATGGAATAAAGAATCTTAATTTGCTTTATTTGGCTCGTTTTCACTTGAGTACGCTTATAAAACGTTAATGAATTGGAAACATAATCGTAGATTTATCGTTAACTATTATACAAAGAACACTCTTGAGGATATAAAATGGTTTAATTTGTCAATCCACTATATATAACAATTACATACTCCTCAGAGATTACATAAAATACACTGTGATTAAAAGCTTTTCATTTTACTGCCATTAAAACATTTGTTAAATCTGTCTTCACTGTGAGCTAAGCAACATAAAATGTCTGTGGTGTTTGTGGAGAGTTTGTCAGATACCTCGTCTGTGTAATTATCTGTATTCAGACATTTACACATACTTCGCTGCATGAATCATTTATCTATAAGTCTAATAATACTTCACAGTGCTGACAGGTCTGCCTGAGCAGCATAAGGTGACTAATGGAGCCCATATTGAAATCCAGGTATCATAATACATCATTGTAAAGATAGAGAAAGGGATACTGTCTGGAACGTAAATATATTATAAATGACATCACATCTTACAACTACACTCATTGTGCATCAGTTATTGCTTATTATTACTGCTTTTGACTCCTCATCTGAAATAACAAAACACAACTGCGTTCCACTGTGATAATGCCAAGACTGAAGCTGGTTTGATGTGATGGTCGTGACTCTTAGCTTCTTCTTTTTTGTGTTTTAATCCATCTTCTTACCCCTGATTTCCTTTTTCCTGGCAGGACGAGTGCAGCGAGGCTGAAGCAGTGGACCTGACAGAGCGATGCGAGTTGATCAGTGACAGACTAATGACCTTGGAAGATGAATTGCAGACGGCCATACTAAACCGAGACCAGGCCCTAACCCATATCCTTTCTCAGCGTAAATGCAGTATATCATATATAATCGCACGTAATGTCTTGTGGGTGTAATGCGGACTCTATCCATCTGTCTTGGGACGTTTTCGTAGATGTCGTTTTGACTTCCGGAACACATCCAAATACATTTAAACTTGCTTCTGTTATTTGGCTTGACTCTATGTTTTTTAGACAGAAAACCTAGCTTGTCCCATCTGACATTATGGGTCTATTTGAGGGGGGGGGAGATAAAGTGGGATTCGAGCATTTATTTTGACAGGCTGAATGTGCCCACTGGAAAATGAAATGGTAAAAGTCCAAGCAAGGTTATTAGAGGGCTGTTGATGCGGGCTGCCAGTCACCATAGGCTGAGATTAAAGTGGGCAGACAGGGCCCCGGCGCCGTGGCAGATAGTGGAATGTCACCGTAATGACTCTGCACCCATCATATCTTAATGTCAATCCTCCCACCGACACTTCCCCTCCTCTCCTCTCCTTTGCCCCACGTCCACTCGGCTCAGAGGAAATTACAATATCCATGATAATGACTCAAGTGAAAGTGTTGAAGCTGATTACAGGTCACAATACATCATTTTCCGTGCTAATTAGAAAGCTGATTGGAAATAGATTACCGTGTTTCTCTCATTCCACCCCCTCTAACACCGTGGGCTTATTAGGGGAGGTAAAAAGAAAGCAGTATTTCGTAACGGAGCTGAAGAAGAAGTTTCCCTCTGAACCTGCTGTTATTTTGTGCCACACCTCATTTCTGCTATCTCAACACAAGCTGCCTAAGATACTTTCACAACCTGCCCAGAAATGATGAAGAGGTTTATTTAGTTTAATACTTACATTTCCTTGTAGACCTTCAAAAGCCTCTCCCTCTAAGTCAAAGTCTTTTGTATTCGATTAGAGATTCATGCCCCCTGCTGTGCTGCCAGGGGTCAGTGTTGGACCCCTCTGTTTGCATCAACCTAGTGCAGCCTGTTATGCAGAGACAGATATAGATTGGTCTCTCTGTCCCTCTCTGTCCTTGTCTGTCAGCCATCTCAGGTTTTCAATCCGGTGCAATTATGCAAAAGCACCGTGGATGTTTTCTTTTTGCTTTTTTTTTTTTTGTTCTGTTTCAGCTTGATGAACTCTGGATGATGCAACTGTTGCCATAGTGACATGAAGACTGAACCTCCAGTCTCTGAGGGTCTTTATTGAGTCCATGCTCTCAATACAAGGAGTGGCTGAATGGCTAAGAACAGGGTCAGGGTTTGGAAAATAGAGAGAAATGAAAGCAAGATAAACACAATATATATATTTTTAAGCTTATATAGATGATTCAGGGTATTCACAGACCAAAATGAACAATCGTGAGAGAACCTGTGGGCATGAATCCAAAACAGTGATGCTATGTCACTGTATGTTTTACCTGCCAGACAGATGACTTGTGGATGACAGGTTTCGTCTTTCCACGGTGCTACGATTCATCACACCATCTGACGTGCATCAAACCTCATTCATACTCATCGTACTCACAGTTCTAAGATCACTTGAGGCATTAAGGGAAATACAGAACTTTTTATGAAAAGATCCTAATCAGCCATTTAATTATGAATGAGCACAATCTGTGTCCATTCAGAGAGCAAAACGAGCCATCAGCCCCCATCTGCCATCAAAGCCATCCCCCTGATTTCTCACTTAAGATGGACACTCACACGATTAATTGGAGTTTCTAAGCAGGTTAAACAATCCGCCTCTGGTGACAGCCTCGATCCCGTTTCATTGATGGCTTATGAATAATTTAGGTGGGCAGTCTGTTTGCTGGGGCTCCACACTGCCACCCAGATTCACAGATGAGAAGGCCTCATGAATACTGAATTGCGTGGGGTTAAATTGAGTATGACTTGATGATCTGTCCCAATAATCAGTTTGGTGGCCAAATAGGAGATTGATGACTTCATCAGGTCCTGTCTTCTGCTGTTACTGTTAACCACCCAGGCCACTAGAGTCACGTCTGTTATTCAAGTGTTGAGGCATGTGTGCTCAGTTTGAGAACTGTAGAGCTGTTTGTTTTTGTGGCGTCAGTTTTCCTCCTTAACTCACCGCACTGTCGTTAGAAAAGGAGGTTCAGGAGGTAAAAGCCGCTTTGCAGACCATGCTGGTCCAGCTCGAAGAGGAGGAGGAGGAAGAAGAAGAAGAAGATGAAGAAGAAGAAGATGAAGAGGATGGGAATGAGTTACAAGATGGCAACCTTATGGAAAATGGGATCGACGATGAGGAGGAAGAGGAAGAGGAGGAGGAAGAGGAGGAGGAGGAAGAGGACCAGTACTTCAGTGACAGCTGGGATATTTGACATGGACGCACATCGTGTTGTATGACCTCTCACTGTCACTTAGACTGGCTGTCTCCATCAGCCGACCCCCTGACACACCAAGTCTGACTGCAGCTTTTCAGTAAACGTGACCCCACATCCATTTACTGTAAGCCCACACCACAACCGCTTGACAGTCACATTAATACTCATCTACAACTGGCAAAACATACTGTATATGAAAGATTTTCATAAAGAAATAGATGCAATATGTGAGACTCAAAGACACTTTAATGCAGATTTTATGAATTCGCGAGACCTCACCAGCACGACTTAAGCTGGGAGAAATTGTGCCTTAGGCCACTGAGTCAACAGACGGCTTAGTGTTTTTTTCCAGAAAGCTGTTTTGAATACAGATATTTATATTTTCATGTGGTGTCTTAAAGCAAAACAATTATTAGAGGTTTTTGTTTTATAATAGTTTTTTATTATAAACTTTGCCATTTCCAGGTGAATATTTGAATATTGAAATGTTTGGTAGTTTGTCTCTACATATTTGAGTTTGAGGACCAAGTGGACAATCTACATTTCTTACTGGCAGTAATCATGCACAAGTTCAGAAACATTTGCTTTATTTGTGTGTTTTTGTGTGTTTGTGTGTGTTTTCAGTACGACTGGACATCAGTTACATGTAATATCGTCCATGAATAATTCATTTTGTGGTGCTACCGTGTGAGCTAACTTGAATACATTAAAATGCAATATTTTGATTTTGTTTTCTAGGAGAGAGATGATCTGCATTTGAACTTCTATCAGTTAATATTCTAACCGACTGTGTCACATGCATGTAGACTGAAGGATGAATTTGGCACAGAAACGTATTTGCAACTGCTGTTTTTTTTGTCTTAAATGCACTTTGTTGTTTATCTGCCACTGATTACTTTTTGTTCATTTGTTCATTCCAATTACCAGCAAATGTTTTTACTTTTACCAATTTTTGTGTTTTTTTTATTTACTGTGCAGCTTGAAACCACTGTACCATATTTCATATTTATTCCTTTCAGTGTCTCACTAATTACAGCATGTAGCATTCAGCCTAATGTCGTGTCCTGCCGTCTTTTTCTTGTATTGAGTTACAGCCCCTCGGGTGATTTCCCCTCATATAAAATGTGCGGGCATGCTGCCAGGCAGGCGAGGGCAGCGCTGACATCTCAGAGATATCAGTACGGTAATAAAGGTCCTCTAGTGAGGTCTTAAGGGGATACACGGTGCCTATTGTTATCTCAGCCAGCCAGCGGTGGTGTGGCTAATTGGGCAACAGATTCTCAGAGAACACGGTGGCGTGGGTGGGATGGTGTTGTTTGATTCTGTCGTGTGTTTCTGGAGCTGTTGAGGGATCCACAAAGGCGTGCGTGGAGTCCCTCGCTCCTGGTTGTAAACGCAGCCGAGTGCTAGGGGTTTTTCCACCGCTGCACAATGGGCCTTTCTCACTCACTGCCAGGTTGCAAACCACTCGCTGGGCCAGAAGACTCCACATCTATCAGCTTCAGGGGGCATGCAGATAGAGTCTGGCACACACACCATCCTGCCAAACACCCCTGCCTCATAATTGAATCTGTGCATGCACCACACTGAGCCCCACGTGGCAGTTTTGTTCATAAAATGGCCACAGAAAAACAGCCGGCTGGTTATCAACAGGCAGAATGAGTCGCTTCCTGACTGATAATGAAGGTCAAAATATGGTCAAATAGATTTTCGTATAAAAAAAAAAATCCTATAACCCAATCAGTAATGAAGCTCATCATAGCCACAAACTTAAGTAGACGGGTGTTCATTAGGACAAACCAGAATGGAGAACAGGGACATTGTGCTGCCATGGAGACAAAATGGTGGTGGTGTCTGGGGGGCTATCATACTGTATATATTGTTAGAAAACAAATAAGCTACTGTAGGTGGAAGCAAAAGCTCCTTGATGGAGGTAATAAGTAATTAAATCTAGTATAGAATATTTAAACATTATTTCCCCATAGCAATTCAGAAGATCATCTAGTTTGGTGAGATATTATAAATTAGTTTTTGCAATCTGTGCGACTCCGGCCTGTCAACAACATAAACTGACATCAAATTGTAATAAGACCACCCCTGCTGCTTCATTTGTGTTCAGAAGACAATTTCATGACTGAATATAGGAATAAATTATGGATTTGGTTGGAGTATCTGTATCAGGCACTCATCTGTATTTATTTGCCTCCCTGGTGTGTTGATGTGTTGTTTGATGGGAACATGTACGAACGCTATGAACCATGGGAGACTCATAGATCGGATTGGAGATTTTCCCCTCACACCACTTCAGCAGGCGTCACCGGCACCACTAATGAATGCAAATTGAGCTCTTTTTGTATTCATGCCTTTCACTTCCTCAGAGAATTTTCCATGCTCGGGAAAACGACACCTCTGTAGTGTGTGAGTGACTGCATGTCAGTTCTGGTCATTGCACCGCTGAAGGGAAGCTCTCCTCAGAAGTGTGTGTGGTTGTGTGCATGCAACAAACGATCAAAGACTGGACACTGGTCTGTCTCCTACATTTGAACTTAACAGGACCAGTCATTAAGTTAGGTAAATGAATCTAATTTAATGAGTTAAATGACACCTGCACATTTTAAATAGGTAGAAATAAAATGAGTAAATTGATGACATAGACAGAATTCGAACCATGTAATTGTTTAGTAAGTAACTTATAAATAAATGGGAAGTCTTGGTGCTGACAGTGAAGACACAAGTCAATATTGAGTTTCAAGTCCTAAATGTTGAGTTTTGAGTCTTACACAAGTCAAAATGTGCCCCATACCTTATTTAAGAGGAAATCCAGTAGATGAAAAAGATGAATAAGATAAACAAGAAGGTAGAAGACAATTGTAGAGGCCTAATGGAACTCAGAACATGAATGAAAAATACAAAAATGGGAACATTTAGGGGGGAAAAAAAAATCCACTTTTTCAGCTGTTGAATTAATTAGGAATTAGGGAATTTCTTTGTACATAAACGTTTCAAATCATTTAATTGTGGAGCTTCTTGGTGTATGAGTCTCTGTCAAAGTAGAAAACACAGAGAAAACTGAAGAACAAAGAAGGAGACGGAGCAGAGACAACAGGAAATGGCCTGTCCTGTTGGTTTGCCTCTGGCCTGGATCTTGACATTGAAAATCTCACTTAATTATAAACACTGTAGCGATAGGAGCTATCCAGCCTCCTCACAAACAGACCTATTTTCCCTCATTTAGAGCCGGATGAGAAAGCACAGTGGAGGAGGAGATGCACTCAGACTGGATCCAGACTATTTTTCCATGTTCATTTCATAAAGACTAATTTACAGAGTAGCCATTTTCGGATGTTATGCACGGAAACTGAAAGCTTTTTAGAGAGACCGGAATGGGAAGCTCGTGTGTACTTTGAAATTTGAGAGTGATGATGATTTCCCAACATGGCGATGAGGGTGGATTTCGTCATTTTTGTCAACGTCTGCCAAAATAAGACACCAATCACATTTAAATCTCACTGACTCGAATTTGCTGGACTAAAATATCTGCTTGGACGGGAACAGGCAGTAGCCACAAAAGACTAGCTGATGCTGATTCAATTGAATGCAAATGCTTTTATTGTGTGCATACGGTTATGAAGATTCAGACAAAATATAAATTAATCATAATAACTTCTTCCTTTAGGCCACGATTATCAGAACTAGACAAGTTTCATATATCTCCTCTGCTTTTCCAGCCTTGGTGTAGGTACAGTATGTGCTCCAATGAGTGCCTGTCTAGTTTCCCTTTGTTGTGATCAACCATGCACAATTATACATAGTACAAAATGAGAATATAGACCTCAACTGAGTTAAAATCACATAATGACCTCTTCTTTATTACTCCTGTGAAGAAACATGTTGAATACATTGTGGATTAATGTGTTTTTCCAGGACAAATTAGCAAAAACAAAAGTCACACACTGTGCAGTCTAAGAACGACATCAAATGCTCTTGTCAGAGTGTTCAGAAATGGTTTTCTCCAATGCAATCACTTTAAAAGCTTAAGCTTACCTCTCCGAGAAATAAGATCAAAGTCAAGAAGAAGTCTATGTGACAGACCATCAAATCTCTCTAAAACGGGCGCTTTGGTGAAACGTCAGTGTTAAACCTTAAATAGCAGTCGTGAGAACACCACGGCTTTGAAAATAAGGGTTTAATGGTTGGGATTTGGTTTGAGGTAAAAGATCAAGGAATGGGATCTCAAAATATTCTTTCACAAATAGCGGAGAGGGCCGCACAAGCAACTGGAATCTGAGCATCATGTCAAGATTCTTGCAGGAAAACAGTTTGTTGGTGATTCCTCCAGGGAGGCCTCCTTCATTTGGAACCTTCAGAAGAACACTTCCTGCTGGAAAAACTCCCAGCCACTGGTTCACCTTGCAGCATCTCCAGGGGACGCAGGCTGTCACTGCAAACCTGAAATATCATGCCAGCCCTGCCATCTTTCCCACTTAGCCTCAAAAACAGACAGGTACCACACTAGGAGGAGACAGGATCAATAGAGCTGATGGATGGAGTTGGCTGCCTTTAGGAGAGGGGCTGGGGGAAAGGGCGGTGGTGTTGGTGGTGGGGGTGGACTGTAATGAGAACTCCTGTGAGCGATGTGGAGGTTTATGCCATAGGAGACCTTGTTCCTTTTCACTGAGCTGCCAGTTTGGCCTAATGAGATTCAGAGGGTCTCCTGTCCTGAGGAGGGAGATGGTGATTGGAGATCTTGCTTCTCAGCAGTCGTCCGTCTGGACCGGCCTGCGTCCAGAGCGGAACAGTAAGAGGACATTCCTGATGATTCTGAGGTCCCAGAGAACTGCTGTTTCCCTGTCCACTACCAGGAGAAGAGATGATGAAATTAGAGCAAATGGCCTCTATATCACCTTCTGATGGCCATGTAGGACAAACACTTACTGCTGCATCTGCTCCAGAGCCACTTTGATTATTATGAGCATTGATATTGCGGACACATTTTCAGAACTGTTTCTCATGAGAATAATGAGTTCTGAAAAATGCAATAAATGTAATAACTTTTTGGTTGACTGTGTACAAAAAACAAAAAAAGTGTTTAAACACACTAGTTGTCAATCTGGGGACGTTTGTCTTGTGAGCTCCAGCCAGCAGCAGAACTAAACAAAAGTAGTTCTAGTAGTTCTATCAGAGAGACAAATGAGCCTAAATGAATCAGGAGAAATATTTATTACGAGGAGTGCGAGAGGGAGTAAATCTTTGAAATGAAAAACTAAAAACAAACATCTCTTTGGTGGATTTCCCACTCCACAGAGCAGCACCTTAATTCAGGCAGGCAGGCAGGGATGAAGAGCCCCAGACAGCAGGAGAAGGACCTAACTGGTGACAGTGGGGAGGAGGAGGAGGATGAAAATAGCATCAAGCTGCACACTGGAAGCAGCAGAGAGAAACATTAATGAGTCAGAATGAAAGAAGTAAGCATACACCAGATTGGACAAACTAATAAATGTGAGGTGACTATATTTAACAGGCGGAATAATGAATAAAGCAAGGAAGGAGGTAGCTGACTAGAAAGATGGAATTGGATTTGTTTGGGAGAAAACACATGTGTGACAGAGCAGAGAGTGTTTTTTAGCAGCGTTAATGTGAGATGTTTACATTTGCTAAATTATAGTCCTCAGCTTGGTCCTTAAAATGGGTCATGGTTCATTGGTGCAGAAGGAGGGAAGGTACTTGAAAGGTTCCTTTGAGCAATCTCTTTGTTGCCTTGTGTCAGTGCTTACATCGTGCTGAATCCCAATGTCAATACAAAACAAATAAAAGCTTTTAGTAAATTCTGAATTTTGTTTATGTTAAGTAAAACCCAGAATAACTAATAAAGACTAATTGCAACATCAGAGTTACGATAAATATCTCCAATGAGTCTATTTCACAATTCATGTTTCATAATTAATTTTAATTAAAAAAAAATGTATGTCCAACTAGAGGTCCTTTTATTGCTCTGTGGGTGTGAAAACAGAGGAAATAATAGCAAAAAATAAAAAAGAATAATACAAAAGGTCAAATTTGAGAGAATGGAAATAAAATTCAGTAGTTTATTAATTTTTGAAGGGCAAGACACAAGATAAACTATAAATTTAAATGTATATTTAATTAGGATCGCATCAGTTAATGGATTATTCTCGTCTGTGGTTAAATCTGTAGTTAATCCTGTGTTGCAGTCCAAACCTGACCTGGTATTAATACGAGGTCATTTTGTTTATTAATTTAATGTGTTCACCCATGGGTGTCATTGTGCTGCCTAGGTTGATCCCAGCTAAAAGGGGTCAGATTCTGTATGTCTGATCTGATACTGAACATTAAAATGTCCTCATACTTACAACAGTCCACTGATGTGAATGAAGTCATCCTATAGTTTATATATTAACCTGATGTGATTGTTTGACCCATATTTCACTGCTGCTCAGCATTCAGAGCTTAAATGCACATACACACACCAATGCCTGTACATCTGACAAGACACCATCACACTATTTATAGAAATTAGCTTTGGGATGTGTTTCAATAAATGTGTCAAGATGTGAGGCTTCTTAAACTTTCCAGTCCTTTTTAGAGCTCAAACAGTATCACAACAAAACATGATGAAGAGCAGCCAGAGGACATTAGTGCCATTTGTAATTTAAAATAGATATGTGATGAGAAGTAGTAGGAAAAACCGTGAGTGATTTCAGTATTCCTGCAGGGGACGATGTATATTTATAAAAGACGCAGGCTGTGACACACATCTGAGAATAAATGCTTGTTGGAATATGCAGACTCCCTCCACCAGCAGGGCTCAGTCGTAGTGCGGTTTCCCTGTTTCACAGGAAAGCTTGGCTCTTGATTTATTATTAATCATTATGAGCAACTGGAAATGTTTTTGAATTACGGCAGTTTACATCCGAGCGATCACCATCTGACATGAATTATCCAAATGAAATGGACAAAGTGCGCCTGAGGTAAGCAGATGAGCAGCTCCAGGAGAAAAGATGCATTTTAAATGGAAACGTCTATATTCATCAGAGCAAACTGAAGCTATAATTGTTCCATAACAACAAACAGTGCAAGCAGTTAAGGTAAGAACTGGTACTGGATCATATGATGAAATATACTAAATTGACTCAAGCCTCAGGAGTCCTTGGGTTTTAACTGTGGCCCTAAAAAGCTGCACTGTAAAACAATATTAGGTTTTGTTTTTATGCTTTTATGCCAAAATAAAAGATGTCTAAACCCTCAAAGCAGCTTTATGGAAGAATCTAATGAAATAATCAGTGTTATTTTGTACTGCAGTAGTTCTCCACCCAATATTGCTCATCTTCCAGTTTGCTCCAGTGGCTCCTTCAGCTTATAAAAGCACCCACAGGGGCACCAGTGCTGTGAACACAAAAGAGTGAAAATCCTCGACTTTTTAAATAACTGTGAATGGTGGAAATCTTTAATTCAGCAGTAAAATGCAAGGATGTGTATTAATCAATTAAAGCGGCATGTTATATTTATGGATTAAGACTAATACACACACCCCTTAGCTTTGACCGCTGCCCTAATCCACATCCCATGTGAACTAAATCCAGTTTAACCCCACAGTCACCTACACTGTATCATAAACCGGTTGCGTGTCACGGCAGCATATTAAGCCGTTTGTGTTTATGGATCGACGCATGCTGGCATTCTAAGGTCAGTACCAGACAGGAAGCATACAGGAGATGAGTGAAAAGCCTGAGCGGGTAAACGCCAAATTTGGAGATTTATCCTCCAATTCCACAGATGCACATCTGTGCTCAGTGTGGATCACAACACTGATGTTCACAGGCCGCTTAAGATCATAGAACGCATGTTGTCTGTCTGTACGTTTGTGGGATAGGGTTGCCTGATGTGTTGTTTTTGGTCCATCATGGCCCTTTTAAGAACCTGCCTCTGTTCACACCAGCATCAGTTGCTAATCATAAACAAATACTGGCACAGGAAACATGAAAAACATCAAAAATGCTCAGAATGGTTCACAATTCCAGCACCGGGCCCCTGTGGAAAAGGGGTAATCAGTGGAATGCATTGATGATCTGACCTGGCATCATGCCTCCTTTTTATGGGTTTAGCATCATACAGCAACACAAGTAATCAACATAATATACAAATCATTTACCACATCGGAATCAGTGTGACAATGCACCATGAAATTCCTTGGTCAACTCTAGGATAAACAGAGATCTGCCTAATATGCTTGTATGAGTGTCATGTGACATCGTAACACAAGTGAAAATTGTCAATTGAGCAACTAGGGGACCAAATGGATTTATGACAGGTCAGTTTTTGTCGTGTCCCTTTTATTTCCAGACGTCTCACACTTCAATGACGTCACGATCGATCTGATTCGCAAGCTTGAATAGAGAAGCTATCCGAACGCGTCTCCTTGTGCTGACGCTTTGTAGACTAAAGCCCATTGTTTTGAATTGATTGAAGCTTGACGTGAAATCTATAAATGCGAACGCTCTCCTGTGTGAACACAATGTAATTTGAGCCGAACAATGTGAGAGCATAGAAGCTTTGGCCGTTCACTGGACACATCAAAACAAACTGAAAAAAAGAATATACGCTGAAAAAAGGTGAGCATTTCTATTCTGTGAGCAATTATTATTGGTTTACTAGGCAGCATAAATGAGAAAGGGTGATAGGGGTCTGTGCCAGTTTGCTCAAAAGTGACTGTGAATGTGGTACATGATAGAAAACCAAAGCTTCTTCAAAAGACAGACACTCTTTTTAGCTTGACCTCCACCCAAATAATCGCACCAGCACCGCACTCATACCTGCTGACCTCGTCTGGTCTGCAATCGTCGTGAATCGAGGCTGCAGCAGTTTCAAGGACAAAAACAAGCAAAATGGGTAAACATAAAGACGCTGCAGTATGACTATAAACTGAGGTGTTTGTGGGTTATTAATATACAGCTGGACGGAGGTGCTTGTATCCTCTCTGCAGCCAATCTACCGCCATGAGGTCACTTTGTTGTATCGCCCCGGGAGGTTTTCTGAAAGAAGCCATTGCTCCAGCAGTGGAAGGAAGCGAACCCCATGAGGCCTTTGTGGACACCCAGGGGAGTCAGAGGTCACGGACACAGTGGGAACAGCTCCATTTGAAGCTTCCCCTGTCTGAAATATGTATGTCTGCTTCTGATTTTCTGGATTATTTTCTATGCTTCACTTCAGCTACATGTCTTCCGTTGTGTCAGTCTATTGCGTTGGAAACTATTTTAGGGGAGCACACTCACATCAGTAAATTACTTTCTTTATTCTGGCAGAATTTAATTAATTTTTGTGCCCGACAGGTTGTGTCCGATTTGGGAATCGTCTACTGGGAGAAATGGACAAATTGCGGCTTCTGTGTCCTCAATCCATTGAATAGTCTGGCATTAATGAACCGTCAGCCCCAATGAGCATCCTGTTAGAGATGTAGGAAAGAAACTTATTTTTGTTGCTATGGCACTGGCTCGCTCATTCCTCACATTGCTTCCTGGCATTTCACAGTCCAGATAGTGTTACTATTACTCACGCTGTGTAAGATATCCCATCAACGCATGCGTCCCTATGAAATCTCCAGTGCAGCCCAAAGTGCCCCATCAGCACCACTGTGCCATCTGTGCGCAGAGGAGATACAGAAAAGCAACTGGGTTTATCTGTCACAGAGCAGCCTGCAGGACAGGTGAGTTGGTAAGGTGAAAATTAACACTCCGGATGGTTGCCTCCAAGGTGCTCCAGAGAGAGAGAGCCAGAGGAACCCTCATGAGAGAAGAGAATGATTTGAAAAAGAGATAAATCATTCCTCTGTTTGACGAGTGCCCTCGTTTCCACAGCTTGTTTCCTGTGTCTAATGTTTTTGACAAAGCAATCACAATCAGAAACTATAATAACCCACTGTGTGAAAGCTCTCTGGCAAGGTCAACAATAAGACTCTGTGATCACTGATATTGATACTATACATTTCACATACACTGAGCGAATGATTCAAACAGTGCATCTTTCATTTCTGTTCTTTCTGTCAGACTCAGTCCATGCATAAATGCAGTTATTGCCATGATGAGGACATTAGATCTGTGGTTTGGCAGCACCTGTAAGGTAAAATATGATGAGAAAAATGGTTTGCTTCCATAAAGGCGTCCCATTACTGGCATCCACAGCCACGGCACTTTTGCCAAAAATAGTCTTGTCGTCTCCTTCCATCCATCAGCGATGTGGCTGACTGCCTCGCTATAAGCAATTACAGCTCCAATTGGGCTTAATGACACTGAGAGGGAGGCAGATCTGCAGCTTGGGGAGCAGCTATGTGCTATTTATAAATCTTTTGAAAAGACACCTGACGCCGCTGCTCCATCAAAGCTTGCAGAGATCCAGTAACAGTCTGAATCTGAGTGCTGGGCGGCGTTTGTCTCAGGTGTTTCTTTAAAACATCACGGCCTTCTTTTACATGTGGGCCTAAAAGAGTCAGCGAACAGAAAGACTATCTGGAGATGATGTTGTTAACCTTTGATAAAAGTCAATTAGAGAGAGAACACCTACAGCGACAGAAGCATGAAGCACCACCACTACTAACTAATGATGATGAACTAACGCAACAGTGGTCGAAAAGAGTAACAATACATGGCCCAGTAATCAGTGAGTTCTGTCTTTGGCATTGATTTCCCTGCACTTCAAAAAGCACATTTCCTCCTCCTGCGATTGATGATAGAGCATGTGATCAGAGCTGAAAGATTGTCCTCACGTGTACACACAGACCCATGAACTACTGCAGTATCGACCCCTACCTGGTAAGACTGAATGTAATTTGTCATTACATCTTTAACACAATGTAATTTCTTCTCTGCATTTAACCCATCTGAACCCTGAGGAGCACTGGGCTGCCACAGTCTAGCACCCGGGTACCAAATCCAGGTCAACAATCCAGTCCCTTGGTCAGGCCTAATTAACACACACATTTCTTGAAGATGAGCTCAGCAGTATTGAATTCAGATGCATCCATCTTCCAGCTCTGTTTATATTCCGTTCAGCCAATTATGCTGCTGTTGAGGACATTCCACGTGGCGGGGTGTGTCATCCATCTTTGTCCTTTACAGCTCACTCCAGGATGGCTGCGCATGACAGCTTCAGCGTGAATCCCCACACACTGATTGATATTTCCATCGACACTCCCACTCGGGGATAATGGAAATGAATGACAGCGCCTGCTTCGCTTCTCTCAGGCTTTCCATGCCACATTAGCTGCTACATGTGGAGCTTTTTTTGCCAGAAGCACAACCTCACTTCCTCTGCACGCTCTGTCTCACAGGACTCAGTTTGGCAGCTACAGCACCTTTAACAAGACCGAGCTCGCTCAGGATACACACATAGTCCAGGCCAGCGAAATAGATGCTTGTAACCTTGTGCAAGGTGATGCAATGACTCAAGCAAACAATGTGCTTTTGGGATTAGGTCCAGCTCAGCACATTTGGATGCATGTTGAAACGTCAATTCTAATATAATTAAGGCATTATATCGATTTCTTTTTCAAACATCATGTAAACATAAGAGCCAGCAATATGTGACTGAATTGATTTACCCAAACATGTAAACTCTCCATTTGTTTACAATCGACATAGGCATGTAGGCCTTCCCTAACACGTGTGTATAAAAGCCACGGCTTAAAACCTGAAGAAATACAAGCAACATTGCCATTGTCCAAATCAGACCTGTAAGTCCATATAACGAATCATTATGGTTCCACAGAACACGATCCATAGAACAGGTGGAACAGCCTCTGAAAGATCCGAGAGGCTTCACCTTAAGGACCTAATGTTCTTGAAAATCATTTTACTTTATACAATCACCCGAGTATCAATGAAGAAGTGAGAACAAAAGCTAAAATGTATACCTGGCTGACCATTCACAGTGACTCATGACAACCACATATTAAAACCACCGTAGCAGCAGCAGCAGCACTAAAGTCGACACAGTAAGTGGCTCATTATACTGGTTGTGCATATGTTCAAGTATAGCACTCGTACCTGACTTGAACACAATGAGACCAGTGTTTGTGGCACATGCAAATAACTGATTGAGGATAAATTCACATTTAAGCTTGACCATTAAAACCCACAACAGACTGCAGATTGTCTGCACCCCCACCCCCCATATGCTCTGGAGACTAGTGGTCCTCTTTCACACTTTTGGTTCACACACTCCAATTTACTCTGCCAGCTCCACATTGCATTTCACCCACACACTCTACTTTGAATCAACTGCCAACCAGTCACACTACAGATTTATTAATCCAGTGCGTCTCATCTAAATCCAGTCACATTTGATGGTGTGACTTGGAACACATTTGGAAGCTCTGTGCTGCGAAATACCACCGAATTGGCACTGTGGCATTTAACCAGAGAGATGAGTGCAGCGCTGGAAAGTCTTGTAAGTCTCATTGGCTGGAGGCCTGAGCCATCAGGAGAACACAAGCGGTATTAACATCAGATTGATTAAAAAGACATTACATCAAGGGAACAGCAGTAAAGTGACTGTTTACAAATGTCACCCTGGTCCTGCCACACTTGAAACGATAATGTTACAGAGTTTCAAAGGACGGCCCACTCCCACAAACAGAAGATAATGGAAGGTGACTTTTTCCAAATGTGAGGAGGTGGCCTTTTCCCAAAGCATTTCATCATGTGCAGTCTTGGTTATGCTGATTGCTTTAGCCAGGAGTGAGTACCAGATGCCGTTTTTTTTCTACGTGGGGCCAAATGGATTTACCAGCCATCAATCCACACGCAGGATGGATATTTATAACGTGATTCCCTCAGTGGGGTGCCTGGAAATATGCCACTGGGTGTGTTTCTGCAAATAATATGCATCTACTTAGACCTGCTTTACTTTTACAGGTAGTAGGGGAATTGTAAGATGAAAGTACGAATTCACTGCTGGACAATGCCTGTTATTGCCTAAGTACCTATTTCACTGCCGTTACACAACACTGCACAATGAAATCCTTATGTTAGTCTTGCATTTGTGTTCAACTGTATTGGGGCAGTTTTGTTCGATGCCATCTTCAAGCCATCTTTATTTTTGGTTCCTTTCCTTCCGTTCTGCAACCGTGGTGAGAAACAGCCGCTAATGCACTAAACCCCTCGACCTCTCTCGCTGCAGACCATTGGGATAGTGAGACAGATGCACGGTATTCTCCAGTTTCCCCCCCGGATAGAAACGCTGCATGGGACGATCCTCCATATGGCTAAGAGGAAAAAAACCTTTTCTTCTGGTGGAAGAACGTGACTTTTCATAGCCTCTTCTGGCTGAGTGAATAATTTTTCGTCTCCTGTGGGAGTTGGCCGTTCTGGTGAGTGTGCACTCTGAGGTTTGCTGAGTGACACACTTGAAGATTGGATTAGGTTTAACACAGGTAGGGATTTTTGCGCAATACCAGATGCAAAGAAAGTGCAAGAAATGGTGAAAAGGCAATTGGTCTGATTGACATGAATGCTTGGTATGTACTTTACGGTTTCTTCTTTCTTTGGTGGATTAGTCCTGAGGCAGAACCTGTTCTTTGCGTGACCTGTTAACACTGCACAAGGTCATCGCACCTCTCATGGCAAAAGCAACACTTATGTATTGTTGCTGTACACTTCCCTGGGGCGGGTAGGTGTGAGGAAAACAACCTGGATGATATATAGGCTATCCTGGTTGTGCTGACAACTCTAGATGTTTGTCCCATAATATATACTGTATCCGTTTTTGTCCCACAAGGCAGCGTGTCTAGCATTTATATTACACTTCAGTCTCAAGAGTGAGCTGCACTGTTTGGTTCAAAGCTGCCAAATTGTGTTTGTCAAGTCCCAACAGTAAGACTTCAATTTCATAGACAACAGTTAAACATCACAACCGCCCACATGCTTCCTGAACTTAAACACTCAGCTCATTCCAATCCATATATTCAACAGTAACTAACAGACGATTGTCGGTAAAAAGGAATTAAAGTGACTGGCAGCTCAAATGAACCAGCAAATGTCATGTCTTTTCTAGACAGGCAGAAATTCCAGCAGATGGTTTCTTCTCATGCAATATGTGCAACAACTACTCAGACTTCCAACTGTCTTTCTTGTTTGTGGTGTCCAGCCAAGCAGAAAGACCACTTTCACATATTGTATTAAAATGTTAACTCTGAATCTGATAGGCTGTCTGGACAAAGACATCCGATTTCAGTATTTGTATTTATGTCGCTTATAAAAGGTTCTTCAGCAGGCAGATGGTTAGGCCGGTTATGCAAAGCCCTAATTGTACTTTACGTGCCCTTGTGGTGTAAATGCTCTCATCTACCAGTGTTCTATTGGTCCTGTGTGTACCTGAGAGCTTTGATTGAAGACTGTGGGAAGGGATGAAAATGTGTGATAATGTGTTCCACCGGGACACGTGTTTGTTTCCTCCAGGGGCTCCGGTTACCACCCACAGTCCAGACACATGAAGCTTAGGTGAACTGGAAACTCTAAATTGCCCGTTAACATGTGATATATATTTGTGTGTGTATGTGAGTTTGTATATCTTTGTATGATCGCCTGCTTTTAATGCATTGTGGCAATGGACGTTATCTTTTCAGTTCAATCTCTTAACTTAATTTCTGTTGAGAAGTTGGTGATAATTCCAGACATAAACATCTGTTCTCCATATTTACAAGCGTTTGAGTCAACAGCCAGCACGTTGGTCTTTCTGTTTTGGGGCGATGGAGGAACATTTTGACTGGTAAATCACATCTCCGCAGCTACAAATGTCTATTTATGCAATGTTTTAAAATCATTTCGGAAGTATAACATATGATAGGCTACAGTTGTCTCCAAAAAGCGCAGGCAGGCGTGGAGCATTGTGACAGGGTATTCCTGTATTTTCTCCTCAGGCACATCTGCGCTTGGTGTATATTGTGTTTCTGCTCTGTTAGCCATGAGACAACAGATCACAGCTGGTTCATACTTGCTTCTTGCCGTGGATCTCACTGGAGTGAAGCGTCAAGACCACTAGATAGATCAGGGGAAGATTTGATTTATGCACATTTGTTTTATACCAAATTACAGTATATATATTGCACCAGTATCTTGATGGGGACATTATATTTGAACCAGTATTGGCCATATGTTTGCGTCTTTTCTGCCAACCTTAAAAAATGCGGATCTTTTGGCATTACAGGAGGTGTGAACCAGGAAGGAAGCGGAAGAAAAAAGTGGTCGAGGGCAATTAAGAGGAAAAATAGCTGACGGCGTTTGTTTAGTTTCATTGTGCTCGGTCAGGGTTTTTTCTTGCTACTGTAGGTGCCCCGTCTTCTGGGCTTGGGAGCAGCATTGCTTCTGGCTGGTGACGGGATGGTACCAGAGCAAAGCAGATGGAGGATTATAGCTGGCCTAATTGACTCTGCCCCTCTAACACACCCCATCTGCTGAAAGGAGATCCTTGAGGCTTTCTCCTCCTCAGCATAAGCCAGCCAGTGCTGCCATTGTCTGGATATGACTGATGTGTCCATGTCTAACCTTCACCTGAAGGACTGGGTATCTCTCCATTCTAAAGAAAAGATTTGCTTGCCATAGCGGGATGATTCATTGCGATAATAATGGAGCACATATATGTCAATAAAAATGACAATATTTCATTTAGCTTATGTGTAAGTTGTAGGATAGATTGAAAAGAGAACTTTTGGCTAGATTTGGAGATGAGGTAGTGAAGAAATAATAAGTTATTTCTTCTTCTTCTTTTGTTTCTACAGCTTTGTTTCTACGGCTAGGCTGTCTGGGATCTCAGGCTGAGAGATTCAGAGTGACAGCAGATCCCCTCAAATGTAATTGTCAAAACATATCAGTGTAACTCACGGTTGCTGACAGCACTGAATGGCTTATGGATATCTATGACACTGCATCTTTGTAAAATGTTTAACATTCCTGTATATTTGTCTCCTTTAATAACCTTCCGTTTCCTGCAATGTTAAAATACCTGCTTTTAGCTTGTTCTGCACAAGGGAAAGGATGATATAACACAATAGAATAGAATAATCATGCAGTGAGGGTTACGTCATAACAGATGTTATTCTGAGACAGCAGTCAGCTACTCTGTTCCCAGTATGAGAGACTCTGCATTCTTTCTATTGCCGACATTACACAATACTGTGGGAAAATGTCAGCAGAAGGAAGGTTGTGTGAAGGAGTGTTTATCTCTCTTTCCTATCTTTTTTTACTCTAATTTCCTCTTCTCCATGTTTGAAGCATGATGCCAATTGGAAAAAGGAACTTGTTGAATGAGCCACACTCTTTCAACTCCAGATAGTTTCTAATGCAAAGCCGTTTCTAATTTAGTTTGAACTTTCGGTCCAAATATGCCTAACGAAAAAAGTGTAAAAAGTTAATATATTGTATCCTGATCAAAGTTGTCTGAATTGTGTGAGATAGCCTCATGTAACGTGGCTTCAGAGAGAGAGAGAAGCACATCTGAAGCTTGAACACCAGGCTCCCCTCTGTGAGCAGCAGTCTGGCCATGTTGGCCTTAGGCCCTGTCTTTGACATGTCACCGTCTATCACTCCGTCTTTTTCACACACACACACACACACACACACACACACACACACACACACACACACACACACAGTTTCCATCAGGTGGTCTGGTTTGAGACTCTAGGGTTGTTCTCCTGAACCCTGTAGGCTTCAGCCCCCCGCCCCCTCCCTCAGTGTGCCTCACCCTCTTCCTATCTGCGTGTGTCTGTCTGTGCTTGTATCAGGGAAAACTATTATCAAAACCCCTTTGAGAAACATATGGTGCTCCAATTTTGTTACAGATACCTCCTGCTTTTCTTCCATATGGTGATTTGCCCCCGGGCTTAGCAGCAGCAACACTATTGTCCTGTGAAATTGCCAAAGGCGTCTGATTTATAGATGATTAGTGGTCCTTGGGTAAGGGGATTGCATGGTGTTCTGCCCGGTGGACATATAGGTTTCACTGGGAAAAACAGCCTCCAGGGAGGATTTAGAGCCGCACCTCATCCATTAAAAGATAAGGATACTGTGGACATCTATGCCAGTGTTAAACCATTATGATGAACAGGATCTAAAAAGAGTCTTAAATGATTTATCGCACATAATTTAAAGAAAGAGAATCTAAATGCTCAGTGACAATTCAGCCTTCACTCTGCTATCATCCCATAGTGGACAGTACATTTCCTGTGGGCACTAGGGCCTAGTGAGCTCATAGTCTGATGTACAATGGACCATTTCACTGAAAGCCAAACCATGCAGAAGCACTCGACTGTGGATGATGAGGGATCAGGAGAGAGAGGAGGAGAGGCGGAGCTAATTTTGCAGCCCTCTGGAGCCCCTGAGTCCTCCTGCTGCAGCACTCAAAGTTTCACAGGAGACAGCACTTTGACAAAACTGGACATGAACAGCCATGAACAGGCTGACCTACATACAGGAGCTATTATTATCTGAATAAACACTGTTATTCTCCGAGAGGACACTTTTATTAGATAGACTCGTACAGTAAATAAAAGCATTTCTCCCTTTTAGCCTTGGTCCACTGATTGCACAAAACAAAATCTAACAACAAGCCTGTTCCCAATGGAGAAGCGTTTGTATGAACTGGGCATGGAGGGGCTGAGAATTTGGACCAAAAAGATCAAACCTAAGATAGATCACCAAGTTTCTTAATAGTGCTTATATAGCTGCATTGCAAAAAGTCCAGACTACCTGCTGTTGAGAGTTCACATTGGTCTCTAATGGGGCCAACGTGGGCTAAACGTGGGGCCACATGAGCAGTCTGAGTGTCCACTTAAGCTGTGTGCTAATGATGGAGTCAATGAGGGATGTAAGCGTTGCATTCATGGGGAAATGGGCCCCAAGTGGATTCTCTGATTTAACAAAATAGCTTGACAAAGACCCATACATTTATATATCTATAATCAATAATATGCTCCCATTCTCAGTTCAATGCTTTCTAAGGGGTTAAATTGCTGACCAGTTTTAATTAATTGAATACACTGACTTGTTTTTTTTGCAAATGTTTGGAATTAGGGATTATTTCAGAATTGAGGGCAAAAACAATGTTGAGTTGTGATGAATGTGTTTTTTTTTTTCTTTAAGCAAGGTGACCGGGAAGAGTGTATGTGTGATGTGTTCTCAGGAGAAGCGGTGCCAATATCAATGCGTTTGAGAGTTCAGTGTGAGTGTGTGTGTGTGTTTTGAATAAAGTTTGGCTGCAGTTATAACAGTGCTCATCAATGACTGGCATGACAAGTAGTGTTGTAGCTTCTGCCAAGCTACACAGCTCCTCATGGGAAAAAAGGTAAATTACCAGAAAACTACATTGTTCTGACAATAGCTGAAAAAAGTAGTTCATCCAAACACAAGAATGAAACAGTTAATTACTGTGGACTTTAGCAGAAGACATGTATAATATAAACAATAATACTAGTTAAAAGTCATTTATTTGGTGTGTCAGACTGTACTTGAATGACATCTCCAACTCTATATTGGATGGCTTCTTTTGTAAGGATGAGGAAATGTGCAACAAAATGATTGAGCACAGAATAATGGAGTTTGGAGACCCAATCTCTGCCTGAGGAGATCTCTGAGTTACTTCTGTGTGGGAGTGCAGGGTATTTTAACACTTTCTGTTATTGTGGCTCAAATGTCGGGGGTTGGTAGTTTCCCTATTGTCAGGCCTTCATTAATTTGCGGTCTATGGGCAAGTTGCTCTGACAACAAACCCCACATAGCACATGATGATTGCAACAGTCATTTTAATTTCCTGCTCATCGTACGTTTATTCTTGGTAATCAAATACATGGTTTCTGCTGCACGGATAGAAATCTGATTCATTAGAGTTCCGATTCCCGGAGGCTATGGCTCATATCACATACCACCACCCCCACCTCCACTGAGAAATGGAGCGAGCTGGAAGTCCTGGATGGGTTGAGAGACACTGACACCAGCCTGCTACTCTCCAAGGTTATTCTCATGGAGCTGTGCCTGACATACGCTAAATATGATGTTACTCCATGAAAACATATACATGCTATACAAGGGAAAGGATCAGACTACCTCATGTCACTATTGTCCAGTTAGGATAAATGCCAAACCAAGTCTCAGTTGGTAATAACTGCTAAAATGGGACTACAACTAAAACATAGACAGAATCGAGGTTCTTAGTTGTAAAAGTGTATTAACCACAGTCCAGTTTTTGTTGATAAAAAGTATTGGACCATATGGTGAATTTCAACAGTATCATGTGAAGGAAAAGTCATTAGAGCTCGACCCACTAAAATTAGATTTTTGCAGTGGGTTATGATACTCACTGAGAAAGACAAAACCACCAAAGGGTAGAGTTCAATCAATAAATCATTTCTGAACTGAATGGTCTTCCCAGTGCAGGGGCGGAGCACTGAAAATTGTTTTCTATCACAAACAATAGAAAGCGTCAATTAGAGGTAATAGAAGAGATTATTTTGTGATGGTTAAACAAACCCGAAAGGAGTGATGAAGAAATCCACTAAATATCCAGGATTCTTTTGCCTCAAACTGCTTCCTGAACTTAGCAAATGACCATGAGGTTACGTATAATGCTGATCTCAGCTAAAGCACTGTGTCATGTGATCCTGTTTGTTATGAGTCAGACTGGGAGCACTGGGTTCTGCGTCCGTATGCAGACTGTGCTGGGCATCAGACCAGAAGGGGTCACTCTGCCACCATCGCTACACCGGTTACTTCCCTCTTTGCATGTCAAACACTGAACATCGTGTGCTGAACACCAGAGAGTTTTTAATAGCTTTTAAAGCTGTCAATAGATACTCAATAACCTCAATTGCCTTTAATCCAAATCAAAAGGAGGCAGTTGGTGGTAAAAGCCAGTAATCTGTCCTGCTGCTTTACCAAAACATACAGTACAGTTTTATACTAAAACATGTGTGTGTAGCAGAAATGGAGAGACAGATATTTATATTTGGCCAAGGTTTTATGTTGATAGTTTTTGATATCTGCTCCTTCACACACACACACACACACACACACACACACACACACACACACACACACACACACACACACACACACACACACACACACACACACACACACACACACACACACACACAGTCTCTGAAGCACAAAAGCACTGCTCTCTGATATTCCAATCATTTCTCTTTGGATTGCTCTGTACTTGGCTGCACCTGCTCCCACTGTCCTCGCTCTCCTTTTTCCTACCTGGGGGGAAGGTGAGCGACAGCACTCGGGCAAAGAAGAGGACTCTGATTTGTATTAATTTCTAGCCGATCTCTAGGGAGCGAGAAACCGACAGCTCCCTCCCATCACAGTCAGCTATACAGAAGCAGCAACCATGCAATCAGTCCAACTCCCCCCAAGGCTTGTCCAATCAGTCCATGAAGTGACACCGAAATTAATCACTTCACCTTTGCTAACAATTGATGGCACCAACAGGAAGCACAGCGAGTTTTGCACAATGTTTTTAAAAGGAGGAACACATGGAGACGCACATGCATGAGTGCAACGCCTCGTCTCACCCCCCCCAGTACAGACAACACACACACACGCAATTGTTTAAGACAGAGGTAGAATGTAACTTAGGTATGATTACTCAAGTAAAATTATGAGATGTTATGTATTTCTTTGATCATTGTCCTTGCCCTCCACTGCATTCTGAGGAAATATTGCAATAGTAAAAGATGCAACTTCAAATACTTCTATCACCAATCCACTAGCTTTATTCCACATCCTCAAGATAAACTGATCAAAGTCGACACCGACAAACAAAAAGTAAAAAGCAAAAAGATCACGAGTCCCAAAGAACACTTGGCTTAGCGCAAAAAGCTCTTTCTCTGTGTGTGTGTGTGTTTGGGGGGGGATTCCTTTTTGGCAGATTGTCAATAAAATATGATTCACAGATTTTCAATTTCAGTCCGATTCTTGCTTCAAGTGGAGTCGGCGTTGTACCTTCCTCCATAAATACAGATCTTCAAAGAGTCTTTGATCACAGTGCGTTTCCAGCATGGACGCAAGATAAAGGATAGTGTTACTGAACTCAACAGTATGCACTACACACACACACACACACACACACACACACACACACACACACACACACACACACACACACACACACACACACACACACACACACACACACACACACTCCTGCTGGCCATTCTGTACATTATTGCAATACCATGTGTTGCTCTGTTAGGGGTGAAGGTAATTGTGCTTGGGAACAGCTTAAAGGGTAATTGCGCGTGGTGTGCTGTGTGTCCCCAGACGGCCCAAACAGGCACCAGTGGGTGTTTAAAGGGTTTTGCAGGGGATGATTGATCAGTGTTCTGAGACTTCTACACAGCTCCTCCTCATCCCCCCCACTCTGGCATTTAACAGTCTGTGAATATGGACCCCTAACCTGCTCCTAATCATTGGTGGCAAAGCAGAAGTTTCTCATGCATCATTGAAATCATCAAATCAAAACAGCCCCTCCATCTCCTGTGACGGCCGAGTCAGTTCACCGTGGCCGTCGAGCAGGTGAGAAGACCGTTTGCTCTTAACGTAACTTGATTAGTAAGACCAGCAGTCGCGGATGACATCAGCTCCAGGCTCAGATGAAAGCTTTGATGAGGAGCGGCAGCTAAATCTGTCCATCTGAGGGATTAGCCTTGTGACAGGAGGACTCTCTTACACCTTCTCAGCGTCAACATGGAGACGGATCGGGGTGTAGGTGTCTTTATATGTAATCCAATGGCATGCAGTTAGTGATATTTGTCTGACCTACATGCACATAAACCTCTCAGAGAAGTCTATGACCTGCATTCATTTTACTTGAGAAATCGGTTTGCCTTTGCTCCTCCGAACTGACAGTCTGATAATACCTGCTGTCTTCGTGTGGGTGGACAGCAGTCATTTTGATGCGAGTACATGTGAAATAACTGCTTTTCCCCTTCATTTCTGTTCCCCTCTGCCTCACAAGGAAGAAAAATCAGAAAGCTGAATTCGAGGGAAAATTTTGAGTGAAACTTACAAGCTATTTCTCAATGTTTTTGCCTCTGGAGATGGAGATTAATCACAGCACTTGCAAGGAGACATCAATCAGTCACTGTCGACATTGATAAAGAAAAATCCACACAATTGCAGTCCACGCTTCATCTCCAAAGTCATCAGAGTCAGGGTCAGTCTGTGTTATAATGATTGACGCCTCTGAAAACAGAGTAGGCAGAAGTCATTGGATGGTCTTTGTCATTGGGTACAGAAACAGAAATGTTCCATCGGTCTCTTTCGAGGGACAGATTAAACAGCAAGGCGAAGAGCAAAGCAAACCCAACGTCAAAAGGGCAAAACTAAAGGTGAAACATAGAAATCAAGAGTAACAAGAGGACAATTTAACAAAGTAATAGAGAGCTGGAAACAAACACGGCCAGTCTGGCAGCGAGCGGCTGGAAGAGACAGATGTGCTAAAGAGTAGATGGTGATAGGTGTGAAGGCTGAGCAGGTGAGGTAAATGAGTGGTAATCAGGAGAGAGCCAGAGAATGATCAAGGAGAAATTCATCTAAAAATATTCTAATGACAGTGATAATAATAAATAAATGACACACACACACACACACACACACACATTAACATTTGAAATCATACCCAAGTCCTAGTGTAATGATTGTAATATCCATTTACAACATAGCAATGAAATGCATGTGATAAAACAATATGGAGCCCTCAAAGCACTTGCTAGGAATCTGCTATTCTCATTAAACACTCGGCCAATGCGACCACTCAAAGCATACATCGTTAAATATATATAATCTAAATGCAGTTAAAGAAAATGTAGTGTCTCATTTACTAGGACTCTGAATAGCAGATACAGGTGCCCTAATGGCTGCGGTATTGAATAATTGCAGCCTTTACCCCAAGTGGAAGAACTTTCATCCAAGGGGCTGACTGGGTAAAAAAAGAGTCTCAGAATCATCAGAGCAAAGCACTGCAATTGTGTCTGTGTGATTTGTGAGGCTATACTTCTACAGAAACTTACAGTCAGAGGCCTTCTAGCAGAGTTTGTCATAGTTTGCCTCTCCCAAAAAATACACATGCAGCTATTTTGACATCAAATTGTTATCAGGGATCAGTTTGCTAAAGTGGTTCATCAACACAAATTACCATCATAACTTACAACATCATGCCGCAACACATTCTGTCTTTGCGTAGCTCCAGGCGTGACAAGCTAAACTGCCCTCTGTAGCCAGAGCGACCGCAAAAAAAAAAAAGAGTTCAAGTCAGACAAATCAGGAGGTGATGAACGCCCCATCAAGCTGCCGTAGCACAAGCCCTCACACTGAGACACACTGGCAGTTTACTCCAAATGAAATCATGATTGCTTGATTCACTCAAATCAAAGATGTGAGAGTTCAGGGCCCAAACTGAAGCGGCACATTCGGCTTTTGATCACTTCAGGCTGACGAGTTGAACAAGGTGAACCATGCCTTCTTCACTCTCACCCAACACACTCTTTCACCTGCAAACTGTCACAAAATGTCCTGCGATTTACCTCATTTACTTCATCTCTTGGCTCATGCACAGTTTTTGGTCATGGACTGTTGCGCAATCTTTTTGGGAAGGATCTTGGAGTCAAATCAAGGCATCCCTCTTGCCATTGTGGCTTAAGGTCGACCCCAGGCCGCCATGGGGGCTCTCGCTCCATCCATCTCTGTCTCTACCCGTCTGTCTCTTTGAAGGCAGCAGCCAAGGGGCACATCAGACAAACTACAATGGCACATATGGATTTCTACTGACAAATGTATAGAGGGACCTTTCTTTTCCTTCACATGCCTTCAGATCTTGTTGTTCCTCTCCATACTGTGCTGCCACGAAAAATAACTACATTTTAACTATCACCAACAGAACATGTGAATAACACGCCTCCCTTCCATTTCTGTCCTCTATAGTAAAGCGAAGGCATGATTTATTGCTGAAATTCCTTGATATTTTTCACCTCTTTGTCCTAAATTTATCAGCTGGCTAAAGCTGTTTCCTGTTAATTTCTACCCGCTGTGAATCATTTTATCTTGTGCTGCACCTTGTTTCATCATCCTATGAAATGGAGCTCATTATCCTCATGTTAAATGGCCGGGGTTCTGAAAGGTAATACCGTATTGGGAGTCCCAAGATTTGTCGTCTCACAAATATAAATACATCTGCGTGAATGAAGCAGTCAAAAGCTAACCAAGGATTTATATTGAATTCAAACAGCAACGCTACATTTTCATCACTTAGTATTGGTGTTATTCAGGTCAGATGGATCTTTAAACTTTTTGGTATGTTGGGCTTTATTTACTCTGAGGTGAACTCTGAACTCCCTGACCTCATCGATTACCAACCAGCTATGCAGACAACCTTTGAACCTTTGGATTTGCATGAAAAGATACATGTTGCAGCTTTGTTTACCCACAAAGGAGGAAAAACTCCAATACACACACACAGACTGCTGGAGGAATCAAAGCACGTCCATTTGTTCAGGGTGATTGACCTGTTGTGCCGATACATCTGAACCTTTCCGACCTAAATAAGAAGTGACATAAAGGTGAGTGCACTCTACCTGTGGGCTTCTGCTGCCATTTGTGTCGTCAAAACCAAAAACAACTGACAACCGGGGTTTTTTCTGAACCTTTGGAGCCGGAAACATCCATACTATTATGACAGATTAAGATAAGAAATATGAATGTTTCCATCTCCTCCTCATCCATCGATCAGTCTTAATTGTGCACCTTACTCTAGTTATGCATACTTGGAGATTCTAGTCAAAGATATTAATTTTCTCAGTAAGAGACTTTCATTTTTGAGGACTTGTTAGCAAAACGGTTACAGCCTTGGAATGCAGCAACAATGACAGAGCAATAATTCTACCTTGAGCACTTCCCTCCCCCCCAGGTAACTCCACCTCTGTCTGTTCTCTTCTCTCCCTCACTTACTCCTTTTTTTCACTGTTTTGCCTTTCTTTGCTGGTTCAAGTGCACACATGACCTGGCGTCATTGCGATTGTGCCGACATCAGCCGATTTCTGTTTCGCCTCGAGGCAGGGGAAGAAGCGAATCGAGAGAAAGAGACAGAGAGCAAAGTCACCCCCTCCAACACTAAACCAGTGGAGAAAGGGGAATTCTTTTTTTTCACTCTCGTCCTTCGGTGGACGTCCCGCTCCCTCGCTCCCTTTTAGGGCTTCTGTGGGTTTAGGCTGTAGAACAGAGGTGTCTGTGATTCCCCATCACAACATGACACTGCTGAGCATTGTCTCCTCTTTCCAACTGTCTTCACCACTTATTCCTTTTCTGCCAATCTTGGTGGCCCGAGAGCGCAACTGTGACTGTGCAACTGTGACTGCATGGCGTTATGTTAAAATAATTAGACACTGAGCTAATGGTTTGATCTCATTAGATCATGTTAAGTATGGTTGAAAAGCACTACAGAAAAGCCACTTCTCACATGATCACCTGATAAAGCCAAATTTAATTAAGGCTTTGACCAAATATAGTTCAGTTAAAGCAAAGGGTGATATTACACTTACTATAGGTTTCACCACTGAAGTAATTTACACTGAATTCAACGCCTTTAGGTCCTTTTGTGAAATTTAAATTCGGGATGCGGCGGGCGAAGTGGTCCAGATGATGTCACCAAGCTAGATTGGAGAGTTAAGCGCAGGCCACACAGGAATAGGGAGGAGAAGGAAAAAGGATCACTCAAAATATACAATTCTTTATAGTTCAAAGCCAAAATGTATGGTAGTCCAGAACTCGGGCAGGGAAAAGTAATCCAAACACAAAAGTAAATCCACAAGTAAATGAAAGTGCTCGGCAAAGATTGACTTACACAGATCGAGAGGAAAGAGCCAGAGGAACAAAGGATGGGTCCAGGGAAAACAAATAATCCAGAGAAACAACCAGGAGCGAGGAAAGACTTTTAAGAAGCAAACGTGGACCAAAGAAACAAGAAAACAACTGAAAACAGGGATTATAAATATACTTGGAATCATGGAGGGAATGTGGATCAGGAGGCCAGTTTAACAGGGGAAACTAATCAGACACAGGTGAAACCAATGAGCAATCAAGAGACACCAGGGCAGGAAATGAGGTTAAGGAAACAGGAGATAATACAAAATAAAATAGGAAATCAACACAAAAACACACCAAAACCCAAGATCATGACAGTTGGGATGGTGGAGCACATGACTGAACCAACAAGGACCATGAAAGCATTACACATGAGGCTAGGGTCCACCATCATCTTGCCTTTGTTCAGTGTTTCACTTGATCTCTACTGCCCTAAACTGTGAATTCTGTTGGTCAGGTTCTTATTGACTGTCCAAAGCTCTGAGCAATAAAGAAGAAATACAGGGAGGTTTGTCTTGTAAGGAAAATGCTCACACATGCATTTAAGGAGATTTAATGTCGTCTGCAGTTAATGGAGAATCAGTCGCAGTTCTTTCCCTCAACTCAGATTCTGTACTTAAATATCTGTTTGAGTTATGTGCTTTATTCTGCTTGTGCTCTTAGGGAATGACTGTGCTTTTATTTAGTTTTTTTGGCTCATGAGTGTAGTTTTTAGTTACTTTGAAGATTATTACTTTACAATCAACAATGGATAAGCACATAAAACACTGATGCTGGTGGATGAATACCCTGTATCAACCTTGTTTCAGGTCAATGGGTCAATGACTTCACACTGATTTTAAAAGTTTGTTATAATTTGTTTTAATATATAATAAGTGTATTATTTATTGCATGCACATGGAGTAGAGTTGAACCTTTTTCTATTTACATTACAAAATGAGGGGAATAAAACAGAGAAATATCCTATGTAAGTACAATCTTGACATAGGGACTTTACTCATAACTATCCCTACACATACTTAAGTACTTCTACCACCGCTGCTTCCACAATAAATCCTGTGCTAAACCACGGCCATGTTACAGACCTGAAATGAGCCAAAACTAATAAATTCCTTCTCCAACTCCTGTTGTCTTTCATCACGACGACTTGAAGAATTTAACTTTCCACTTACATGTCATCATAGTTCACTGTAGTGACAAGTACAATAAAGCAATGACCACAGCGCTCTCAAATTCCTCCATTTGCCTCGATTCCAGAGGTCTGACAGGGCCAGAGAGAGAGAGAGAGAGAGTTCCTCAGCTGAAATCATATCAGTTACATAGTAGGGCAGGGTAAATCCTGGTCCTTCACCATATTTGAAATGTAACAAAGCCCCCATGAGAAACCTTGAGCAAATAGATAGAAGATATAATGTTAATCAGTCAACCACAATTAAATCTGGATTATCCTGCCAAAGCTGTGGAGCGTACACACTAATATTTTACTCAAAGTATTTGGAAAAATGCCCAAATATGAGCTATCGCCTCCACAGCCACTGCTCAGAAGTGACGTTAAGCCAGCAGAAGAATTTGCTAATAGGTCTGCGTGGAAGGGCTCAGACCTACTGAAAGGGAGCTGGCAAAGAGCAAGAAGTCGAGATGACTCATGTAACCGCATTTAATCAGCAACAGCCTCTTACACAAAGGCTGGGTTAGGAAAGGTTAGGAAAGCAAAACAGTTACACACCCAACAAAGCATTTTGAAACCGTCTTCTGTTTGCTCCTATTGTGTTAAATTATAACCTGTTTTACTGCGGCTATTCAGCGCTACCAATGTGGTCTAATGGACATATTTTCTGTGTTACTCTTGCAATAGCACAGCTATATAATCTCACACTGTATGTGTACCAGATCTAGTAAAGAACCACTGGAGTGATGATGCTGTAGTCACACCCATCAAATGCCTTCAAAGCTTTAAATCCAAAGCTGAAGTCTAAAATAGGAACAACCAGAGGTATGAATGATACATGTAAAAAAAAAAAGAATCTTATCCTATTTTTTTGGCCAGTTGCCCCAAAGTTTAAAGCTCTGTTCCTGCTGACCCTTCACTTTTCCTTCTACACTTCACAAAAAGTCAAAAGGCTGCAGAGTGTTTGAGGCGGTGCTTCAGCTTGTATGAATTTACAACACAGATGCGTCTGCCAGCATGTATTGATTTGTGCGGTGCTTCTAGCTAGACATGCCTCTCTAATGGAAAGAAGACAAAGAAACCAGACAAGAGAAGAGCCACTCGTACTGTACAGCCTCTCTACCGGGCACATTTCACACCTCCGTCGCTGTGGTAACCCAGCATCGGCTAAGCCTGGAGGGCGACAACAAACCATATCAGAGAGGAGAGTTTGGTGGTGCCCAGGGAGCAGGGCAGCTCAACAAAAATAGACATTTCTATTCTGCCTTCACAAACAACAAAATCTCCCACTACAGTAAAAGTCCAAACCCAGCAAAGCAGGAAGAGCCTGGACCAGAAGATGCTTTGCCTGTCAGTGTTTGATTTTAATGAGGGATGCCATTCACACCTTTCAATTGCTATTCCTTTCTGCTATCGCTCACATCTCCTCACCACAATGTGCTGTCTTTGTGTGCTGAATTAGAGCCATTGTGTGTGCAAACCCTCAGCAGCCTGTATCATGATCTCTCATCACTTTGCCTTAATTTATGCACACAGAATTTCATTTCACTTCTTTTATTAGAGCACGAGCAGGCATTGCCATTACCTTCCCTTTTCATAAAGCAGAATTGAATAAATGAGCATTTAGCGGCGCCATAAATGTTTTAACACAATGCTGACACATCCAAAATTGCAAGCCCCTGATTAGAAACACTGCTGTTTTGCAGCGAACACACATTGCTGGTGTTTCCCTTTGCAGACACATAACTTGACATTACTTGTTACAGTAAAACAATACTGTCAAAAAGTCTAACAATACTACGTTTCCCACCTGTGCTGGTGCCAATATTTTGATTCTAACCCTGACTGCCATTGTGAGTTTGTATTTTGGTGGCCAGATTCCCACTTGGGAATGTGTTTCTGCGAGTTGCCCATGCAGGGCAGCGGCCCAGGTCTGCTGTAGCACCAGATGGTGGTTCATTATATCCTGTGTGTTGTGTGTTTGGTGTGAAGCGTGGGAGGAGCTGGGTGGATGTTTGTTCCCATCAACAGTCAGAGTCAGTCTGGCTTCATCTCTACATAATGCTTCCATGCTGCAGAGTGTCAAGAGATCCTGGCAAGGAAAGTGTTACTGGAGTGTGAAGGGAGGAGACGAAGAGCATCTCGACTCCTTTGTTGTGTTTGTGCTTTAAATCACACTCTCACTCATTGTAAGAGGAGTAACTTTCAATTTAACGCCTCGTATGATTAAATCCACTTATGCAGGCCGTGTAGAAAATAAAAGAAACACCATAGAATTTCATGCAGTAAACCACAACATTCCTAACTGTAGCCTTGTATCCACCTGTATGTCTGACATAGAAACATTCATCGTTCATCGTTCATAAACACATGTTTGTGGCTTTTCTAAATGTTATTTTCTATTAAATCTGTGAAAACAAACACGATCCTTTCAGTTACGGCTACAAAAGACTATTTTCTTTTCGATCACATTGAGCTCAGACAATAGGCTCTAGCATTTTCTTTCTTCCAATGTAATACAGAAACATGGCTGCCAGAGCTCGGAAAGTAAAAATATTGACAGAAAAACTGGCATAAACAGAGGTGACAGAATGTTCCTGCAAGTTAAATCTTGGCTTTACTGAACCATCCTCATCAAACCATCACACCATGGGAAATATAGTATATATAGACGTTGGTGGAAAGTAAAAACTTCAAGCAGAAGTGAAACTTTCTTTCATCCTGTGATGAGCATCATACTTATTATCTCCACCAGCCATGTAATGTTTGCTTCTGTCCTCTGCCACACAGATTTTAATGAAATATTGTAGCTTGGTGGGACTTTGGTCATGATGGGGTTGATTAGTTTTTGTGCCTGATCCAGGTTGGGATCCAGGAATTGTTTAAACTTTCTGAAACATGATAAGATAGGGGGGACAGGGGGGGGTCATCAAGATTTTTGCCCATTTCTCGAAAACTGAGTCCAAGCTAAATGAAACAAAAACAATGAATGTATCCAATGAGGGACCTTCACCAGGTTGAGTTTCGTCCAGATCAGTTCCACATGTTGATTCAGCAGATTTAAATATACAGTCAGGGTCATGTTAATACGGTCACAGCTGGATCCAAACGTACAACTACCAAGCTTCATGTAACTATATTTCACCATACAGTTTCATTTGAATTAAAATAAAAGTCTGGCTTTATATTTGCACAAAAAAGTGAATCAGAGAATTGTTTGAACCTGTAACTGTTACAGTATACAAGAGGGGATGTACATGATTTGTACACTGTCAGACATTACTGGCCTTTAGTTTTGTTTTAGTCTGTCAAACATTTCCAAGTCTGATGCAACTTGTAAACTCAAAAGTTGGAAATCTGCGGGAATTGTTTGGATAAATATACATTGATCTTTCACCTGTCAGAGTGTATTTGTGCATATGAGTGTAAGATGGAGCGTAAGATGCTATTTCTAAATGCTTTGAGTCTGGCTCGGAGCCTTGTTATGTTACAGTCTTTTGGCCCTCCGTGAGGCTAACAATGTGCAACCCTGCATTAGTGAGTGGTGTGACAGAAACCTGACCTCGCTGCTTGCAGATGTTGTTGTGGTTTGAGCCCCTCCAGCTGCTCAGCGGCACTCGGGCTGACGCGAGGTTTTCTCACTAATTCTGAGCTGCGTTTGCTGTCAGTGCTGCAGTGTCACTCTCTCCCTCTCTCTCTCTCTCTCTCCCTCTGCCCATTCATGTTGTCATCAGGCCTGCAGACAGACAGATGATTAGAAAGTGCATGGGAAAGAAAAGGCACAATTGCACTAACCATGAGCTGGAGGACAAACAGGTGCAACCAGAAAAAGGAGTGGATCATATGAGGCAGCTTTTTATCTGGGTTGCTCAGTATGTGTCCTTGGCTGGGGAGTGCAGAACATTCAGAGAGAGGAATGCAGGAGAGGGGAGGCAGAATGGGACCTGGCTTTGATGATAAGCCCAGAGTTTGGAAAAGAAACGAAGAACAACCTCTCTCTAGCACATTCTTTCATTCATAGGATTTGAGTTACATCCATAAATGTCAAAGATAGTTTCTGTGCACTAAGTTATGACAAAAACAAACAGTTATCACCGGCCTTAATCTGCAGAATGACTGGAGTCCAATAGTGTCTGATATTCCAATATTTCATTTCATTTTAATGTAATGTATGAATCACAGAAATGTAGAAAACGAAAATACTCCTGCGAGGTACATAATTACATACTTCAAAATGTAATTTAACACAGTAGGTTTTAGGCGCTGTAAAGGTACCAAGTGTGTACAAATATAACAGAATTATTCTCCAGATGCTAAGAGGTCTTGTTATGTTATTCATAGAGTTAAAACCAGGGGAGCGGATATATGATGGGAAACGCAGGGGCGGTGAAAGTGAAGAAGACGAGGAAGGATCGCCTCCAATAGTTTAGTTACACGGCTTCACTTTGATGTATAGATCACCAGTGGTTTGCACTTTTGTTATTGCTCCCATAAATTACCCAGACAGCACAGGGAGCACATGTCAAAGTGTTATGTCACACCAGGGACAAAGACTAATAACCAAAAAGGAAGTAAATTACACATACAACGGCACATCTGAGGGTCTGAACGGCCTGATTCTATTTTCTAGAGATTAGAGGTAAGACATTAAAGTGTCTATTACATGCAAATGCATTCAACCTTATTATGTTTTACATTATTGAGCGCATATGGACTAATGAGGTAGAGGCGGACCTTAACGCTGATTCAGCAGGATAGAGGGAGACGAGACATGAAGTGTGCTTTTACTCCTCTGATTTCAAGGTAATGAAATATCACTTTATATTGGCAAAATGAGTGAAATCAGAGGGCTGTTGGGGCCTTGGAGGAGGTTTGGGCTGTTTAAATGCCCTGTAGATCAATATTGAATTTGTGAATATAATGTTGTGGGTTAATCTGTCCTTTTCTAATTCAAAAATGCGACGCCAGTTTAAATCCTCCTCCTTAGGCCCTTATATACATATATGTTTTTGATGGAATGGAAAGGCATATCGGCCTCAGATAGGAAATGAGGACGGCTGATATTAAAGGCAAATTCTGCTTACCAAACTCAGCAGCTAAGCCAATCTGATCTTTAATTACTGAGGGCTGCTATGATGAAGCTCTGCTCCTGGATCATAAACGAAGGTGTGACTAAGAAAGGAAATGTGGACATTAATTTGAACTTACTGGAGCAGTTAATAAACCCACCGCAAAAAAGTACAGATCTTTGCTCCACATAAAGACGTTCAACAGATTAATTAAAATCACAATCCACAAGTCTTCTGGTTTTTATGTTTTATTAAGGTTCACAGATGAGCGTTTATTACTTTTGTTGACTTGCTGAATAAAAATGAATGAATGTCACCATCTGGCATATGAAGCTGGGGACACTTCAAACAAACAAGCTGCTAAGCTCCGATCAGCTTCACTATGTGTGTGTGTGTGTGTGTGTCTCTTTGTGTGTGTGTCTGTATGTGTGTATGTGTGTGTGTGTGTGTGTGTGACAAGAATCACTCATGTGGGGCTTTAAGACAAGAAAGTGGATATAAACTAGATAAACACTGAAGATTACCTATGAAGAAGAAGCGTTTCATCAGTTTGTTAGTTATTACTGTGAGATATATTATAGACATGTTGTCATGTCCAGATTTCAGATATCACAGCTGTTCTGTGCACATTGCTGTACTTGATTGCCAGAAACACCGAATGACATAAATTAAAGGATTTTATTAAATTCTTCCATTCTATTATATTATGAAATTGTCTTTTTAAAATGGCTTACATCCATTTCTTTCCTTCTCCCTTTTTTTTAATCCTTATTATATTCATAGTTTCATACTGCTCTTCTTCTCTCACTCCCTCCCTCTTCTTTCTGTCTTTCATCTTGTCTTTCTTTAGCTGAACTCAAAGTAGGAAGACTGACAAACTGAAGCTATGATGTTTTCCCTAAACTCTAGTGACAGAAATGTCAGCAGATGCTCACTTGTGATTTGTGACAACACCATTAAGGCGTTATTGCCATAACACTGTGAAAACAAAAGATACCACAGCACCACATCAATACCTGTTCAATACACAGACAAATTAATTGCAATAGAGTTGTTACACACGAACACACACACACACACACACACACACACACACACACGCACACACACACACACACACATACTTGGCCCAATTGAAGTATTTTGAGCAAACAGGGATCCTGCGTCTCACTACAAACAGTTTATCCAGAACCAACATCTGTGCTACTGAATGTGATTCCCCAAACATCACACATACACATCCACATATACACAAAACACTGCCCTACAGCTCTATGCGGTGTATCGTTACGCCCCACACACTGGCCAAACTCACACCAAAACAATTATTACCAAACTTAATTAAGAACAACCAAATTACACACACTCGACTCCACATTTCAGCCAAACCGCACACACTGGTAGCATTTTTGATGAAGATCTGCAAACATGTTAAACTATAACACGACACAATGACCTTGTGTCTTACCTGGTGAGCTTTTTCTGACAGATGTGGTGCTTTATATTACAGAAGGAAATGAAAAACGACTCCATTAGCTACACGCAAAACGCAAAACATTCTCTTCCTCTCTGCTTGAAGGTCAGTTTCATTTTACTTTGAATACTTGTGAATAATTAATAACATTTGACTGTGAATAATTCAATATATCAAAGCAGGACTTGTAATGCAGTGTGGTGATACATCCTCCACCACTGTAAAGAATGAGTCCAAAAGTCCAGCCCAGAAACCCTGACTGTTTAAAACCGAGACTACCAAGATGGATGCAGAGGCAGATGGGGCTCCCAAATGAGAGGCTTGGCAATAAGTTTATATACAAAATGATATTTCACTTAAATAAACATTTTGTCTACATATATATCACAGATAGTGCCTTCAATACAGTTTTAGTAACAGTAAAGTGGTCAGGAAAGAGCCTCTGACTTCTGGAGGAGTGAGGAGACAATTCCCAACAATAAATGCATGTTAATAACACTGGTGCTGTTCCCATGAGCTACAGCTACCTAGAATAGCGTTTACAATCCAGTGTTGTGGAGTGTGTGAGGTTGAAGGTACAAACACGTCATACATCCCCGCAGCTCAGGAAGCTGTCGACAAAGGCTACAACACAGTTTGGGTTTGACCTTCCAGTGTCTCTGTGTCTTCTCCTCTCACAGGAGAATCGATTGCAGCTCCAGTTAAGCTTTTATTGCTGATGATGGGTCAGTGGGGGTTGTTTGTTATTCACTACTGTGCACCCCCACTCTCACACCTACCATTCACCCTCCAGTCATCAATATTCCCATGACCCTCTCCAACAACCCCTCCACTCAGCTACAAAAGCCTGGCCAGACTAATGCAATTTTGCATAATCAATACTTTAGAAAAACTCAGTTCATAGATCTGGATCTGAATACCCCTCAACCACCACCCACCACCCACCACCCAATCTCCAACCTGCCCTGCCCCCTTGAATGTCTCCTCTCAGCCGAGGCTGTTTACTCTGTTTGCAGCCGATTGAGAATCAATAGGCGAGCTCATTGCTCGGGGGCTGAAAAGGACAACAGACAAGGACATCTTAGCAAATGAAGATAATTCAGCCACCCTGTTTTATCTGTTTGTTCCTGTCTCTTTATCTCATTTGGCCACAAAGCAACATGACATCCTTTTATTCCCACATCCACTGAAACAAACAGAAAATGGTTTTCATTTGGTCTCTGTTGGATGTGTCCAAATGCTTCTGGATCTTCTCTGCCAACAATGACCTTTGTGAAAAATCATAGCCTCCGCTCTTTCTTTCATTTCTATTGACGCCAGGCAGTGAAGCAGCTTATAGGATGCTGCCCTTCACCAGGCTGAGCTAAGAGGGTGGTCACCTGTGACTTGACTGACAGATAGCGATGGCCCGCGGGGACGTGGGAGCCAGTGAAATGTTGGGTTTGAAGAGCTTCATTTTACGTTTTTCTTCCTTTGCTCTTTGTGTTGCTTGTGAGCGGCAGATCCCCAGTGCGTGAGAGGGAATTTCAAAGTGCCTGCAGTGGAGAGATGAGCGGCACAGATAAACAGTCCAGGTGAAACCGTTAGTCCAGCCGTTACGCCTCCCAGCCACACAACACTGTAGAGATTGCTGACAGGACCACAGGAAACCAGCCTCCATGCTTTACTCTTACAGGTGGGGAGACGACATACAGCATTTAAAGGCAAAATACAGCACTGAGCCAAAAATCACATACAGTACAAACTCCATTTAAGATATCACACTGACTTTTCTGTCAAGTGAGCTCAGAGATGATTTATTAAATGTGGGAAGATGTACTCAGATCCTTTACTTAAGTACAAATTCCAAGGCCACAAAGTGAATACGCAATCAAAAAAAGTGAACTAGTATTAGTGTTCTCACATATCTCATGTAAAGGTCAGAGTCTAGTTTCCCTGTCAGATTAAAGCCTTGTATCTCAAGTTAAAGAAGGGTAAACAAGACAGAATGGAGGGAAGGAAGGACATCAGTACAGATACAATTCTTTACAATACTTATTTTACTTATTTACGTATTTCCTCTGGAACTGTGGTCGAGAAAAAATAGAAAGGTTCCCGAAGTGGCAAAACAAACCTAAAATACAGAAATATTCCAGCAAAGAAGTACACAGTGGAAGCACTAGTAATTGTGAAGGAGCGAAAGGAAAACTTGCACCTCAAAGCTGTACTGTAGTGCAGCGTTTCATTTGTTTTAACAATAATCATTCTAACATAAAGAAAAAGCATGATGTCACACATTGTTACTAAAAAAAGTGTTAGTGGTATTTGATATTATGTAAGCAATAGTGTCATGTCCACACACACACACACACACACACACACACAGCCCTGTGCCAGCTGTGCTCTGGGCACACTGAACCCTATTCTGGGTAACATGATCCTAAGTGGGGTGGCATTCGCAGCAGGGGAGCATCTGGTCTGGGACTATGGATCCAGGACAACTGTGTCCCAGTCACATGCTATTATGTGTGATGAATGGCCAAAGTGTGCGTGTGTGTGTGAGGTAGATGAGTGAGAGGAGCAAGTCCTCTTCCTCAATCTGCTGACATGTTCAAGTATTTGATTGAAAATTGATGGGGATTGAGCGATTGAAGCCTTTACTGTTTGTCAGCATTTAGTGAAGGTTAATACAAATCATTAAAGCGCCGGATTGTTCAAAATCTGATTTCATCCTCACTCTGCTGTCCACAGACATCTTCTCCTGATCTATGATGCCAAAACCAGTTGGCACGGTTTCTTCAGATGCTGGTCAAACTGGAATGCTGGTGGATCTCAAACAGGCAGCACTTGTGCCGTTTGTCTTTGTGAGCTTCCATCTGCTGTCCTGGCGTCGCACACGAGCATGGAGATTAGCTGCTTCATGTCACCACACCGAACCCAGCGCTGCTCCACACGTGTAGCCACTCGGGCCTGATGAGCAGGCGGACAGAGATCCTGAAGCTGCCATGACAGTCACAGCAGGCTCACACTGTGTACTGCTCATCCCAATATGAAGAGCAAACAGAAGTGCTGTAACTAAACTCACACAGAGAGACCAAGTCAGCTTCTTTGTATCTGATCCAATGAATATTGTGTGTTTTCATTGTTCGTCATGTTAATGTGTAATATTTAATGCCAAATAGTGGAAATATGTTTGTGTTGATATCGAGTTGCTTTAGTGAGTTGATCAAAAATCCAAAATCAATAACAAATAACAGAACTACTGATAATAGCCTTAAACCTTGTTGTCTCTGATGAGCTATATAACAATCAAACTTTAAATTTCAGACTTCAAATCTTCATCAACTTAACAAATTCATAAATTGCACCACAAGCCTTAATTAATTTTTGGTTCTTGTTTGTTATGATCTTCTTGGATTCATGTGAATAATTTTTGGTGGTAAAATTGTAATTAGGTATTCAGTTATTTAATGGACTGGAACAGTTTGGATTGCAATAACGAAATTATTTATGCCACAAGACTGCAGAGATTGTGCCAAAACATTTACATACTACACTGTAATTCTCCTGATACATCAAAGTTCTTGTTTTAAAAAGGTGAATAATGAATAACAATTTGTACTAATCATGAACCTGTTCAATTTCCTCATGGAGAGATGAAGTCTCTCGGAGTCTACTCAGCCTTGGCAGAGGTATTTGCTTCTACTTAATGAGGCGGTCAGATTTTGCTCTGACACAGATTTCCCTTTTTTTCCCACTGAAAATGCTTCGTAAACTCAGACTTTGCTGAAACAAGCTGCAATAATGAACGTTGCATTCCAAACATGATAGCCACAACTGGCTCCAAGTCCCTCACAGGTGAGCCTGATGAAAAATAAAGGTACCCACACACATGACATGACACAGACCAACCTTACCCATAATGCAATGCAGCAGCATACCCAGTAGCCCCTAGAGGGCATGATAGATTGGACCACACTCCACCAGCTGTGCTGAAGCTTTATGCAGGAAGTAGCAAACAAATTTAATTGTTTTTCTCCCTGCACCCAAAAAGCCTGATGATTAATTATTCAGTGGCTTCTTTGCCGTCTCTATGGTGAAAGCAACATCTGTCATTTATTTAAAGCAACCAACTCGCAGCGAATCAAGTCACAAACTCATTATGGTTTCATGTTTCCATTTGTAAGCCTTAGTACACCTGCTGTTTACAAAATAGAGGATAAAAATTCTCTCAGAAAAGGTTATTTTCTGCTTCCCCCCTATGGGAGCTCAATGCTGTACAACATGGCTCTTTGTCTCTTTCTTTCAGTCGAGACAAAAGATATCAACTGGCTGAAAAACACCAGGAAAGGTCAAGAGAAAAGAATCCATACTCACCTTTCTTCAAGATACGACATTTTAGTGCATTTCAGGGAAAATATACATTAAGTGAGATAACAGTTTACAGCTTCTACAATGGCCAGAAGAATTAAAGTTAGATTGACCTGGATTTCTGCATAGTCATCAAATGTTATAATGAAAAATAATACTAATTTTGAGTTCCAGTTGCATGAAACATTGAAGGATTGGAGGCTGCATGTAGTAGATGATTTCTGCTTTATAGAAAAAAAGTCTGGTTATAAAAGATCCCCACACACGACATGACACAGACCATGACCAAGTCAAAACTGACTAAAAGTAACCTTAGATGAAGAGGCTCCAATGTGCAAAAACCCCAAACTGCTAACAGACGACCTGCAGAAATATTTACAATTCAATGCATGTGTCTATTAGCAAGCAACACTGAACTAATAAACTGTTAAAGGACATATTGCAGGAAACTATGCTCTCTAAAGAATCGCACAAATGCTACGTTTGAGTGAAAAACCACAAAAGCCAAAAACAAAAGCTCAGTCCAGTAGTTAAGAATGGTGTGTGCATACTTTAGGACTGTTTTGCCTGTGGCTTACAATCAGTGACAGAGCTATAGAGCTATCAATTCAACATTGTATTGAGGAAAAACTGAATTTGACAAAACAAAGAATGAAACAATGAAGCAATCACATAAAAACACCAGCAAATCATCAGTGGTAGTCAGTAGTCAGCAGAAATGTTGTGGTGAAAAACTGAGAGCTTTTCATGGAAGAAATTGAAGGATTGAGGATTTAATTGTACTTCTGTACAGAAACAACAAAAAAAGACAACTGCAATTCTTTTTACAACTACATTTATTTAAAAAACAAAAACAAAAAATAGAACCAAAAAAGAAAAAGAAAAAAAGCAACCAGCGTCCCATTAGGGCTGAGACAGTTTACGGAGAGAGACATTTGTAAAAGCATACAAACCAGCAAACTGTAATCTAGCAGCATCCAAATGTTGGAATCTCCAAAAATCATCATTTATATATTTAAATATATAGTTTTGCCCTGGCAAGCTACACACTTTACAACATACACAGAGCTTTTTCTCTCCCTTAGTGCAGAAGAAAACAAATACCCTTAATAAAATAAACAACTTTAGGTTAAATAAGCTTAAATAATAGTGTTAAATACAAGACACTTCTGTGGCAGGTATGTACAGAAATAAACACATTTGGCATTGTAAGTGTGGTTCACTGGTGCTTGCTCTAATGCTCTAGACGCCACTGCATAAGAACACATTTCGCTGTGATAAACTACACGCGCACACACACACTGACACACTCACTCACACACACTCACTCACTCACATGGTTTTCAAATCAGTGAGCCACAGACAAGGCATGTGTTAATGAACGAGAAACTAAAAGCAAAGAGGAAACAATCCATTTACAAACCAAGTTATAGGCACAGTCGCTTCCTGTTTCATAAATACATGTCAAATACAACTGCTTCTCGACAGGAAATGTTCACCTTTGTGCTAACTTGAGTTTTTTTTTCTTTTACAGTTTCATAACTACCACTTTGTTATTGCTAGGACATGGTGACAGTGAATGGAAACTACTGACGAACGCGTCTCATGTGTATGTATATGTGTGTGTGTTTGGGAGGGAAAAGCACCTTTAAAACAAAAAAAGTAAAATAAAACAAAGCGATGTGAGCCAACCTTTTTTTTACAACACTGAGGGGAAAAAAGTGGAATTAATTCAGAAAAAAAGTGTTTGGGCCAAACATCAAGCATTAAAAACATTAGCAACTTTGGGAACCAGAAATTAAAAAGGTCTCAGTTGAGCTACATTCATTTCCCCTCTCGCCGCATGTGGATGTGGATTCCTCTTGGTGCAAGCAGACCGTAAGTAAAGTACCACTTCATTATGTCCCGTACATTCCTCCCATTCTCCCCAGCCCCTCTCCGTACTTCCCCGCTTCCTGCGTCGGCGAGGGCCCCGAGTCCTCCGCATAAAAACAGTTATGTGACAGTGTGCGCAGTACAATAGAGTACAGCCGAGTATACAGTACAGTAGACTGACGTGACGAACGTAGGTAGGTTATATGTTGACTACAGTAAATGAGCTCTACGGCTTTACATTCCACTAGTGTAAGAGCATCCCAGGGACTCAGTGGGACCGAGAGCTGCTTTGCTAAACTTCTCTCAAAACACCGGAGATCGGAGATGAAGAGGGTCTCCCCAAGAGTCCTGTTTGGAGGGATGGAGGGGCTGTTAACTTCAGGAACAGATGCTGCTAAAGCTAAGGTCCAGATCAGAGTGGTGGGCTCTTAAGCAGGGGGCCTTTAAAGTGTGATCATCGCTCTTGGGGCCGGTGATGTCTTGGTTTGTCCTAAAAGTCTGTTTGCCTGTGGATCATCTGGGGGTGGGGGGGTCTTATATAGGAATAGAGCGGGTGCCCATGAGTAGTAAAGGCCTTCTTGCTCCCTCTTTCTGTCCGTCTCTCTCTCTCTCTGTCTCTCTTGTTCGCTCTTTAGGGCTTTTTGTCGATGGTATGAAAGAACCACTCGGTGAACTTCCTGAGCTGAGCCGCCGCCGTCTGGCTCTCCTCCTGCAGACGCATGTTGTCCTGTCTCAGGTGCTGCACCTCTTCCTGCAGCATCGCCTTGTCCTCTTTCTCCTGAAAAAAACAACACACACACACACACACACAAATTCAACTTCAAGACAGGAGGTAAAAGCAAATGGACACAAAGGAGTTCCCCGCTATTACATTCGTCTTTCATCAGCACACTGTAAATGGGAGACGCATTAACATGGCAAAGGAGCCTTTCCCTCCATTCTGATGAAAGCACATTTCCTTTTTCCATTTTGAGCACATTAAAGGAGGTGGAGAAATGTTGGGCCGGGACACAATAAGGAAGGGGAGGCAGGATATTGAATTAAGTGGAGGAGTTTGTAATACAGACCTCAGGCTACACATTGCCCAATGTCTGCTCGTCTTAACTGTGTGACACAGACATGCACTATTTGCTGACCTGTGTCTCAATGCAAGAGAGCAAAGTAAAAGAATCACACAAAAACCTCCCTTTTAATTCCAAGATAAAACACATTCATGTCATGAATTTCTCTCGAAACATCATCTTATTGAAGGAGACATGTTACACAGATTTACATCTTCTTTTCATTTGAGGCTCCATTGCAGTGCTTTAATGTGCACAACAATGCACTTCTAACCTTGCTTGGTGCCGCACCACTGTGCATGCTGAGTGAAAACAGACCCTTGTGGGTGCCGACTTTGTGGCTTGGACCTAAATTTGTGCAACTTTGGCGAAGGTCAACATACTGAATCTCTACAGATGTTCAACATACAGTATTCTGTCTACTATCACTCTACCAGTATAATCACTAACGTCTTTTCTTTTTCATCTATACATTGCACCAATGACAGACAGGCATCTGACATTGTTGTCCAAATGTGCTCCACTTGTTTCACATTAAAATAGCTTTAACTACCAGAGACACTCATTTAATTTCAGATCATTTTCAATAAGCATTGTGCTGCATAGTAGTTATTCCCAGCTTTGGACAGTGATTTCAATGATGTGACAATGGAAAGCAGAGGAGGAATCAGTACTGTGCTGTGGTTTGGTAGTTTTATAGCTAATACTTCATGACCCTTCAGTACCAGAGCAGAGCAGACAAGTCAGTGTGATGAAAGGGATAAAGCACACAGAGGGGGCTGGTTTGTCTTTGGGTTCCCCTCATTTCTGCTGATTTTCCACCACATTTGTGTCTTTTTCCATAACACTTAGCTTGACAGCCAAGTAATTGTGATACAAGAACAGCTTTGTAAAACTTTGCAGGCTTCCTGTTCTTTTATCTGTGTCGTTCAGTGGGCAATGGAAACCAAAGACAGAAGTGAGATGCTGTGACTGAAGTGGTTGAACTTACCTTTCTAAGGTCGTGCTGCAGCTGCCTGAGGATCACCTCCAACTGGTTGACTTTGCCAGTCAGTGTGGAAGGGGCGCTTCTGTGGAGAAACGGGAAGAACGACGAGGCTTCAGCAATCAAAAACTGATCGTTTCTCAACATGGTATGGATGATTACTAAATGTGTGTGTTCGTTGTGAGGCAGTGTGTACGTACTCTGCATCCATGGATGCTCCCTCCGCCTCAGCCACCCGTCTGGTCAGCTCTCTGGAGATCTGCAGAGCTTCCGCCCGCTGCATGTCCGTCATGGTGCAGAAAGAAGCGACGCGCTGGTCTGGAGAGAGAATGTGACACATTCAAGACTCGTACCATCAAAAATCAGCAATTCATTACACGGCGTCGACATGCAAATAAATTAGAGCAGCACATCACACCCACATGCACACATTCTCAGATGGGCATTTTATTCATGCTCTGTATGGATGAGCGTTTCTGCTTAAGCATTGTTGCAAAGCATTATCCTGGCCAGTCCTCCCCATGCTGACTGATCTACAACTAGACAATAAGGACTAAGGTGGTAAAAGTGTATTTCTAGACAGTCACAGATAAAGTAAGTCCCTTGGGTGTTCCTCCAGAGCCTTCACCCCACTGCGTGTCCTCTGACAGCTGTTTGCTTATAATGGGCTGAATCCCAGTGAGCTGTAAGGCAACAGTCATGCTTGTTTTACCATATCAGGCCCTTAAGCTTGCTCAAAGCCCCATGGAAAACCCCAAACTTGGCATGCTACGCTTGGAGACTACTCAGATTGAGGCATAATGCTCTTTTCTTTAGAGGCTCTCTCCCTCTCAAGCCCTGGTCTGAGACTAAAGATAGGAGGATCTGCATATTCATATAAAAGATTAAGGAAACCTCTTCCATTAATTTAGCACCAAATGAAAGCTAATCCACTCCAAGACAAAAGCTGATGTAGCTCGGAGTTAGTTGTTCAGACGAGGGAGGAAAAGGAGACCGAGCTTTAATTTACATATGAAAAAGGGTTTTTGCCCATATTTAATGGCTGCATCAGAAAGATTAAAGAGTCCTCCAAAGCACTGATGGGCACTGAACAACAGCGTGTCATTTTAACATGACCTAGGGACCAGATTTTCCAGGACAAAATGCTGAAAAAAGAAATGCATTGTACTGACAAGAAGACTTTGAGGGAAATATTGAAAATATGCAATTGCTAATGCGATAGCCTTTTAAGTGTTTGAACCTTTCATGGAAATGTGTCAAAATCTATTTTGAAGTGATGCTTGAGCTGAAATATTCCTTTTCAGTAACAAGGACTTTTCAACTGTTGGCTTGGTGTGTGCGTGTAAAAAGCTCATCAGTTCCTCATTGGTCAGCTTGAGCCAATCAATACAGCAACATTGGAAAGATATTTTTTCCTCATGAAAACATTGTGTTAATCACTGGACATTTCCTGGTTTATAGTACTCTAAGCAACTGGTTCCAATACACATAGTTTCCATCACATCTGGCTCATTCTCTTTTAGTTTCAAGCATTCTTTAATCCAACATCTGACTGAGAAAACCAGTCTGTTTTGAATAATCTTAGATTTTAAATTGTCAATTTAATATAAGATTTTAGAAAAATAATCTCTTATCAAGAAGGGTATCTTTAAAACATTTCCGTTGGCTTTCAATCACCTCATAGCACCAAAACAGCTCAAATCTATCTATCAAATCTCTTTCCATTTCTTGACCTCCTTGTAATCATTCTATTTTAATTGACCATAATTAAGAGTGGATTGAATTTGGTCTTCATCTTATCTCACGGGCAGACGTTTCTCTGTAGGTAGTTGGAGCATCCACCTCCTCCTCGGCTCCTCTCTCCTGTGTTATGGAGTCCGGGAGTCAACTTGAGTCCACTGTTCTGTCTGCATGCTTCTCCTAGTTCCATTATTGCTTCAACCCGATATCAATGATCTTTTATTTCTGAAGTTAAATGTTGGCTAGCACAGAACCAACAACGACTAAATTGAGCAAACGTAGTGAACAATTGAGGTTAAATATTTGATCCTTATCTTTCTTTTGAGAACCACATGAACAGGATTTATCCATCTTAGAACAATAACAAAACCAAATCATACATGCATTCCTCCTTTAGAATTGTTCAAATGTATATACAGGGCTCAGCTTTAAGACACCTACAGCATAACTAGACTAACTTCTAGAGCCACCATTCAAGCCTACAGAGAGTGTTTGAAAATAAAAGATACATTTTGGGTGGTGAATCATTTTAAATCCATCTTCTTCTACCTTCAAAAGTGAGGAGTGCATTAGAGCTTTTTTTGCTTACAAATAAATCCACTGTTTTGAGCAAAGTGAATGTGAACAGTCTTCGGGGATTTACATGACTTACTGTGGCTCAGAAGACCGTCATAAAAACTAGCTGCTTGCTCCTCTTCCCTTAGTTTTAAACAGAGTGGATTAAACATGCATGGCGCATTGGCAGCTTATTGGAGCCGCTTTCTGCTTAGCAACAAGGCTCCACTCTACACAAAGCTTACTGGGGCAGCTAAACGGCAGCCAGCGATGCTGCCGTGACAACTGCCTTTTAACTGCCAGCCAGCCTCTGCTTCATCTCCACTGATGCCAAACATATATGAAATGATCAGCTGGAGGCTATCAACCAAGACACATAGTAGATCAAAGAAGGAAACTCGACCAAACATTGATTAATTATGACAAATGGAGGATCACGTGCTCCGTTGCCTGCACGCTCAGGGTCAGATGAAGTTCAATGTAACAGACCTTTAGTATTTTCATGACACATGAGAAATATGCTGGCATGACAGAAGTTGAAGAATTACATAAAAAAAGAACAAAAGTGAAGATGTTGATCATGAGGTGGCTAAGGTGTGTCGATGTCAATCAAAATAAAAATCAGAGTGTGACTGAGTGGAAAGACAGTTTTGACAGCACTCGCCAACACTTCCTGAGAAAAATCTTATCAAGACAAACACACTATTCTACATTAACCAAATGAGATTTCTCAATGTGCCACCAAAAAACAGAACATACTCAATCACTAACAATGTTTGAGGCAGGCCAAAAATATCTTTAGGGAAGAAATTAGTTGATTTGGACAGTAGGGGACCAAATTAGATGCAATTATCCTGACAGGGAGGAATCTACATTTCTCCAGACAGGAGCTGAAATTAATAAACAAGCTTGTAAAAGTAAGAGGTGGTGGTTAAGCCACTTTCCCTGAGTGGCGTCTAGCTGGCTTTATGGTCTGTAAATTGCCTCCATGTTTGTGTGGACAAATGATGGCTCTTTTTTTCCAAGTTAGCACTCAACGGGAGAAACAAAGGGACTCAGAGCAGAGATGCAAATAGCAGGAGGATTCCCAAGTCACCTCCTACAGTGCTTAGGAGACCCCCAAAGAGACACACACACATCTCACACAAACCTACAAGCATTTGCAGCTAACACACACACACACACACACACACACACACACACACACACACACACACACACACACACACACACACACACACACACACACACACACACACACACACACACACACACACACACACACACACACACACACACAAGCAGGAAAGAGAGGAGTGGGGGTGGGGGGGTTACACAAGGTGCCAGCAGCATCAGCCAGGCTGGTTACCTTCAAAGGCCCGTGCTGCATCAACCAGGTGAGACCAGTCCAGGCCCGAGGCAGTGTCTGGAAGGGGCATGAGACCCGGGTCGGTGAACTTGGACCTGTCCGCCAAGGAGCCGTCAGAGAACCAAAACTCATCTGCAGAGACAGGCGGGGCACTCTGATCAGTGTCTATGCCTGGCCTGAGGTTCGGGCCTCTCCCCGAATTGCCCATCAACTTGGTTTGGGATTGAGTGAGGAGTGGAGGGGCACAGAGGAGGCTGGGTTGGGGGTTAATTCAACATGACTGAAAGTTTACTGGGCTGATACCTATGAACTCTAGTCCTACACACCAAAACGTCTGTCTTTGGTATATGCTGGGTAATATAACTCACGTGGAGGTCCTATCCAGCTGGAACTTCATCTAAACAACATCCCTGAACTTGCAAAAGACCTAATTTAGAAAAGAAAGGCTGTATGATAGGCTACTGTCACATACCACCATCTCAACTGAGCCCTCAGAAGGCGCTGTGGATGCAGCGATAAATGTCTTGTCTAAGTGAATGTCTTCATGTCTCAATCAAAGCAGCCTTTCCCACTCTCTTCCTCTCACCCACCCTTCCTCTTTGCCCTGGCAGATAGGGGAACACAATAAACAAGCTCCCATTTTGCAGACGGGCATTTAGAAAAGCATGACTGGAGAAGCCAAGTATGAGAGAGAGAGAGAGAGAGAGAGAGAGACAGGGGGTGAGAGAGAGGGGGGTGGGCACAGAGAGAGAGATCGAGGAGAGGCAGAAAAGAGCTGGAGGTGATGCTGACACTCTCCTTTGAATTTACCCTGCGTCTTGGAGCTTGAGTCATTCACTGTTTACCAAATTGGTGTGTTTCAGTAAAGGAAAGAGAGAGCCTGTATTCTCAGCAACCCTTCAAAACAATCAGGAATCCATCAAGTTGACAGCCAGAAGAGGCTACAGAGAGACACATCTTTCCAAAAGCCATTTTGTCTCGAGCAAAACCAGCCAGAAAATGGGTGAGAACGGCATGGAAATGAGACAGGAGGGACAAAAGGGGACGCAGGCACGGGACTGATGAGTGAATGAAACATAATGTATGACAGACACGGTGACACTCTCTGATGGAAAAATAGGCATGTTGATGTCACAGATCTTAAAGACCTGCAGCGGAGCAGGCAGGACACATACACCTCTCATCACTAATGCATATTCAGCGAATGCTCAGAGAACAGAGGGGGGATACTGCCCAGCGTGACAGGTGTCTGCTTAATGCGGCAGCCCAGCAAGTTGCGCACTACATTACCCAGTTCCAATTAGTTGACTATATTGGGGGAGCGTTGCTGGAGTGCGCGCACCAGTTGTGCTAATGATATCGCCAGTACACAAGTGGCTCTTCAAACAAGTATCTATATCCTGGCTCTTTATCTGGTGCCAGAGGAGAGGAATGATAATCCAGGGGTGGCCTGCAGGGAAAAGTCTATGTGAGCCCTCTAGTCCCCGAGTGGCATTTAAAGGGACAGTTCAGAGGCGTGTTCCTTTCTCTATGTCGTAACTAGGACAAGTCCGGGTCAAGTTTCAAGTCTGCGTGTGCACGTTCACTCACAATGCTAATAATCATTATGGTGACATGATGTCCCCTCTTCCTTTACTTGCAACACTATTTTAGCGTTATTACATATGTTTACATATGCTGCTGGTTTCTAATATGCCTTCAGGTCTTAATAATACATAATACATGAATTATTACAATACAATAAAAAGATTATTTACAAATACTTTGCAAAAATGATCAAGTCCCAAAGCAAACAGGTACTAGTCAATTTTATATATTTAAACTTTCTTTGAAATTAATGTGTCTGTGTGCTTTAAGTTTCCAGATTGGTTTCACTGCTGTACAGCCACTGGCCCTATGGGGATAAATGATGATTCAGGGCAAGTCCCAGGTTCTCATTTCACAACTGAAGTATGATTCAAGTGACTCAGTTCCACAGTTCTGCTAGTAACCATAGCGAAGTTTCTCTGCTTTGTTGAGGAAAGGATGTGCACTTACTCCTCAGGTTGGACGCTCCCTGGTTATGGATCATGCGTGGCGGCAGTGTGCTGTGGTACGGTGGTGTGGTGCTGAACAGGATGTCGTTGGGCATGGCTTGGTCCAGCATGGAACTATGGGAGCTGGCGTAGGACGAGCCCTTACGGTTGCTACACACACTTTCATCTGATAGCGTCCGGTACAGCGAGCGTCGTGGTGATAAACTGCCCACTGCTGACATCTGAGGGAGGAGAGATAAAAAAGGAAAAAAGATTATTCACTGATATTTTTTATAAATGAATCTGAATACCACCCAGACCCCTGACAAAGCTCTGCTGAACGTGTTTTCCCTGCGCTTTACATGAGCAAACAGCTGGGTGGGCAAAGAGGAAGCATCAGGAAACGGTGTAAGGAATCAATTAGTCTTTGCTCTCAGGAGATTACTGATGGACTAAGCACAGCTGGAGTGTCAGACAGATACCGGAAACACAGAGGACAGAGCTGGCGTCCATAGCGGCAAAGGTCACTGTGGCGTGTCATCGGTATTAAGTTACTGCACTCAATGTGAGACTACAGAGGACCTGAGAGTGAGTCAGCATTTTCACATGCATGGCTGAAGTTCGATAATCCTCCAAATTGATTCACCGTGTACTTTGAGTTACAGATTTTGTATTGATTTATTCTGCTGTTGAATGCTCAAATGTCTTGTCAGGAGCTGTAGATCTAACACAGGGTTATATAAGGTGAACAAGGATCATAAATTAAATATTTCATGTTGTTCCCTGCTTTTAAAAACAATAGAAAGAGAACAAAAGTATATGGTCCAGTAATGCTGTGTACATTCTCAGAAAGGATTCATGTTTACAAAAGGTTCTGAAGATCTATAGAGGCCGATGTAAGTCAACGCGCAGGTCAAAAGGGAATTGGAGGCCAGGATAGGCATTCATAAAAGCTCAGGGAGGCTTTGGAAAGCAGTGTGGTCCTGAGGGGAAGTCTCTGTGCACAGTGGAGAATTCAGCTGGATAACGCAAGAGAGATACTAGAGTTACACGACTGTGGCCAGAATTTTGACAGAAGATCTCCTGTTTAAACACACTTAACCACAGAGACCTCTCCGATCCATCATTGTCCCATTTAGCCTACATAAATATTGCAAGAGTGACATCAAAAGTAGCCACAAATGATATGCGCGGCAGTTGGCCAAATCACTAAATGCCTGCCTTTGGTTTTCCAGCTGTAACCAACACTGAACTGGTATCCCCACAAGCCAACACCCAACCATCTACATTTCAAAGACGGAACCTCCACAAATCCCACGGTGAGAATTTTAACAAACAGAGCTGAGCGCCTTTAAAGCAGAGAGATACTGCAGTACACTCCGGCTCCAAAAGAACAACTTAGGGGTTTCGACATAAGAAGGTTGTCTCACATTGCGATTTTTCCCACCCAACTTTACGAGATCAGACCCCATATGGTTCCCGCTCATCAAACAACTTTAAGCGGGATTTGCTGCTCTCTCATATAAAGCAAAAATAGCACACAGATTTAGAGCTCCCATAAATGGAGACACGGCGAAGAAAAACATTTGAAATAGGGCTTCATGTTCTTCAGAAACCAACTCTGTTATGTTAGAGACTGAACCTGTTGGGCACGTTGCACATAAAATGGCCTAATCAACATGCAATATTACTGACAGTGTGTGTGAGAGAGTGTGTTCACTGTGTGATGCTCACCAAACAAACATTTTAGATGTGGGGTTTTGGCAAGTATGAACACAGGTATGAATCTCACTAAGGTGCAAAACAGAAAAGGAAATTCCGGTGGTTTTGGTCTGCCTGTAATTACTCCAGTGTAAATAATATAATAATACCCGGACCAATCAAAGGAAGCACGCTTTGAGTTTTATATATTGTTAACAGGTAATATACAGCTGCATATCTGCCCTAATGAGAGACAAAGAGTTGGTAAAGCTAAAGCGCCTGCTGGAAATATGGGCCCATTACTGTAATAGAAGTGAAACGATGAGGAAGAAAGGATTTCGGAGAACTGCTGAACAATCCTTTATTGCAATGTGAACCCGAAACTAAATATAAAAAGATACAATGTCCCGAAAGAGCAATTTCTGGTCTTATCAATGTCAGACACTGAGATTTCCACTGATTTCAACACCTTGCTGACTACAGACTAACGGAGTCCTTCGTCAACCTTGGCATTTTCAGAGGACGTGTTGGACAGCCACCTTTTAAGATGCGTTTTTCTTTCCAAAAGGGTGGTTTCAGACAGGAACAGGCGTGTGAGAGTCAGCCTTCCCTTTACGTCAAACCACACAATAGCCTGCCTGTCTGTGAAAGGACATCCCAAAGGACACCTCAGCTGGCGGGCAAAATGTCTCCGCACCTGCTCGCCCACACAAAAGTGGCATCGTGTGACAAGCGGAAGTGACATGCATTAACCTTCCCCTCCTCCTCTGCTTCATTATGGAGGAGATTAAACAAGTCAGGCTGTATTGAATTAGAAATAAATCAATGATATTTCCAACGTTGTCATTACTGTAATGCGATTCCTTTACATGCCAGCTGGTGATTGAAAACATGCATCCCAGTGAGGCGGCTCCCAGAAAAAGAACAGTAAAGTGTTCATTGGGATCAGATGTGTGTATGGTACAAGCGTCTGGATCTGTGCCCTTCCCCATGCGTCTCTCTCTCACAGATTGCTTTCCCACATACTATATTATCCCGCTGAATGAGACCCAAGAACGAGATTACAACAAAGGCTGTGCTGGTCTCTGCATTCAACAAGCCGTGCTATGTACCTTTGTACTGGCTACAAAGCTTTCCCTCACTGTGGGAAACAAAATGGAATCAGATGAGGGGAAATCACAACACACACGGCGGATACACCTGCTTTCATTTTAGGCTGGCACTGGGTTTTGCCTGTTCCCCTGTACGCATTAGTTTTTATATAAGCCCAGTGCACGGCAGCAAGATGAACCAATGAGTGCGCCGAGCAACCAAAGTGAACAGTCTCATCTGAGGGACAAGGCCCCGTCTACATCATTGCCCTGTCTCTCTTTCACTCTCCTTTGGGGATGTGGTTGCGTTTGTATTAGAACCAAGCGACATCTAAAAATAACCCATTGTGTGTCTCCAGGGTCCCTTCCTTGTACATAATGGATGGGGGATGGGGCGGGGGGGTGTGGACAGCAGAGGAACTCTAGATGCAATTAATACAGTCTGCAGGACCTAGGAACATCAAACATGGACACACTTTTGGCAACTTCCTGCCTTTAATCCATGACATCCCGATTGAACAAACTCAGGCCCCCCATTATAAATTGAATTAAACCAAACAGTCTGTGTCCATCAATGGGGACTGAAAGGGCCCTGTGCTGAGAGAGAGAAGCCGGTCAGCTGTGGTGCCCAGCAGCAGCAGCTGATGGGCCGCAGATGTTTGTCTTGCTCTCCCTTTCCTTCTTAGCAAAGAGGTTATCTGCTTCGGCGCAGCCTTGTCGGCACGTCGGTCAGCAGGGTGAAATGTGGTGAACAGATTGTAGGTGTATCTTGATCTGAGCTCGAGCATTATTATATTATGAAGTCTAGGTATTGATCTTTACTTCAGATTGCATCAGGTTACATGTGTGTGTGTGTGCATGTGCGTGTGCGTGTGCGTGAAATAAAGTGGCAGTGCTTGTTGTGCATGGTTAGAGGGGTCAGCTAAATAATTTTCAATAACTCCAACATTATTATTTGGTACTTCATTGAAATATCTTCTTTTAAGGGGTTCCTGACCTGAACAACACATTTTTTGTAACTTCGCTTTTTTTCTCACCTTCCTACTTCTGTCTTCTCCTGGAGGGCTGTCGGGCATCATCATTTTAAGATATTCCTCTTTTGAAAGTCTCTGCAGTGATTTTCCATCTCGCTCGGTGGCCTGCAGCTGGCAGGCAGCCTCCTGTGCGTACAGCTGCCTGTGGATGATACAGAGGGCAGAGAAGGGCAGAGCTCATCAGAAGGGTCATATAATCCCCACGCTGCAAGCGAAACCGTGGCTCGGGTTCAGAGGTCACCGAGCCATAGAACATAACGTGAGGATCAAACAGAGGTTTCAGGTGGAGCCATGCCATCAGATCAGGTGACTTTCCTGCCTCACACTCAGCCAGGTAAAGACTGGGTGACTGGGATGCAGACAGACACAAACCAAGCAACAAGGGAGGTAAGAAAGGAAGGAAGCAAAAGAAGATTGGGGACACACGTTAAACTGAGTGATCACAACCAACCGTGAACTTCAAGTGGTCAGACATAAGAGAAACAGGAGCGGTTAGTGTTGGAGGTGGAGCAGTGGAGATGGAGATGATTTTAAAACATTGGGATGAGGGCACCGCCTTGCTTTGGTAATCGTAATTGGAATTCACAGAAAACCGTTCAATTATTATGTGGAGTATCTGAGTGTGTGTGGTATGGATAGAGTGGCGCAGAGATGTGACCTGATGAGTCTATGCGGCTGTGAGAGCTCTGCTTCAAGTGAAAAGTCAGTAGTTTAAATGCACTCAATGATAAAATATTTCTTTACTGCCATTGAGCCATATTCATGCTCAAATTCTAAAGGATTCTGCAGTTCTCCGAGTACACAATGAGACAATTCTGTCTATTGAGAAAATGTATGCGGAGGCAGTATACCCTGATTAAGGCGTTTATATGCCATAACAATCGATTTACAATTGCATAATGTTACCCAAGAGTAGGCATACTTCAATTCGAGCCAATTTCAATTGCATTAAGGTGGAGACGCATCCTTTGAAAAAGTGGATTTATTGCAGTAATAAACAACATAATCGATGTCTTTAAGTGCATGTAAACATATTGACTCAGCGCTGTTGGCAGGGTGTCAGATGGCCACCGAGGATACGCCTGACAATGGGACAGACCGGCTAAAATGGTTACCTGGAGACACTGTTGGCACCATGACAACCAGGTCCATAATATATAGAGTGTTACTGCAAATGTCAGATGATTGAATTCCAGATGCATCCTGATTGATCAATGGCATCGCTAGTTCAAAAACACGTGTAATTACTGAAGCTCTGAATACTGCTGGCTTTGTGCTTAGACATGCAAGTCCAATGATTTATTTTCCTGTCCAGTCTCATCTTTGCTCCTGTCCCATTTATTCTGTCCTGACCTGTGTGTGTGTATCAAGAAAGACCCATATTGAGTTTGTCTTGATTTAGGAGTGGACAGGGGTTGGGAAGGATTCAGTAGGAGATGTAGCAGAAATGTCACATCCACTGACGCACATAGCGCGATGCCCTCCACTCCCAGCACATCTCCCATGGCAGGGCCGGCAATTTAGACCTGCCATGGGAGAGCAGCAGGGTGGTGATCTGGGACACAGGGGAGGGGCAGTGTGGGTCAGATCAGGGCCACGGGGTTGACTTTGACTGACTGTGTACCTTGAACGCTCAGAGAGCATTGTGAGCAGGAAGGCTAATAAGCTCTCCGCTCCTCTGGAGGAATATGAAGAAGCGAGAGAAGAAACATAGCCGCAGGTTAGGAGCATTGTTACACAGCTTGCATTACAGTGTTAGAGCAAATGAGAAAACTTTTTTAGAATGGGGGGAAAAGAAACTTCATTATGTTAGAACAATATCTGTGAGTAATATTGGACCATTCATCATGAGGCATTGTTATGTAAGCTGAAATAAAACCATAGGAATATATAAACAAACACTGGAGAATGTAACTGAATTACAGAGCTTTTTCATAACTCCACTGAAGATGACTTTAGTGCGTGCAATCAATCATTCAGCCCTTAAGTGGCACATTTTAAGACTAAATGAGATTACAGGGAAGCTAGAGTGGAGGGTTTGTTCCAGTGCAAAACTCCCATTCTCCGTTTCCACACACTCTCTCACACACACACCAGTGAACAAGCACGCACAACACAAAGGTGCACTCACAGCATAAAACTGTGTTTCAATTTCACCACCAATGTCTTCTTCACAGCTAACCATTTAATCATGAAACAGATACAGTCAGTTGTCACTGTTGATATAACGCCCATCCAGAGTATACATCCTCAACCTGTACATTCATCTTCCTTTGCAATATTTCTCAGAGGCTATTCCGTGGGCAGCATGTGCAACTACTGTGTGTGTGTGTGTGTGTGTGTGTGTGTGTGTGTGTGTGTGTGTGTGTGTGTGTGTGTGTGTGTGTGTGTGTGTGTGTGTGTGTGTGTGTGTGGACGTCTGCCCAGCTTCCCTGAGGAGATGCTGATCTGGTACGGCCTCAGCCCAGTCTCAGTCTGGCAGTCCACAGGGACCTGGCTTCACGGGAAGGATCAATAACCACAAGTGACATGTGCCAAGTGTATTATGTCTGCGGCTTCATTGAGCTTATTTATTCTCTGGCTGTCGGCTTTAATCAAAGCTGTTTTATGCACGCTTGGTGGGCTGAAAAGAGGAACGCTGCATTTGGAATGGCCCAGGCTCAAGCGTTACCATGAGTCTGGAGGAAGGCAGCTCTAAAAAGAGGACTTCTCTGTCCCTGAGGTCATTCCATATCTAGCAATGGTAGTTCAAAGCAACTGGACTAGCTTTTTAATCTAGGAGACCTTTCGCTTTGCCTTTGTGTGTGATCAAATGCAACAATAAAAATGAGTACTCTGTTGATCGACAAAGAGCAAACAACGAAAAGGTGCATGGCCCGACATAAGGGGGCCATCTCCTCTGTCAAGACTCAGAGCTGTCTAACTGCACCTAAACACAACAGCTCTTTTTGGGCAACATTGTTAGCAATGTACAAAATATTGACAAGGAAGACAGATGGTTTGAAAGGTACGTTGTGAAAGCGATTTCTCTAAATGTCTGTGTCTAGGTCGTGACACCACTTATACCTACTTAGAACTCTATCCTTCAATTGTGGAGCAGTTTGCACCTCCATTCATGTGGTCTAATGACTGCTGTGCCACTCTAATGACCCTCAAAATACTCCCTTGACACGTAAGGAGTCACCTGGCCCAAAGTGTGAATGCCAATACTGCCGCTTCACAGCCCACCACTGGCTCAGAGCAGAGGAAGCTGTGGAAAAGCACCTCAAGACTAAATACTAAAGATAGTTTGCCTCCTTCTACTACGAGTGAACATTCAAGGTGCTCTTACAACCAAACAAAATACAGTAAGTTTCTCAAAGTTTTTCTGGCGTAAGAGCACGTTGTGCCCGTTTCGATCTTGCACCCACACACACTCACCCACACTCTGAAATGTTGGGAGGTCCCTCAATGCTGTGGGCATCGTCACTCTTCTTCATGCCCACTGGGAGTTTGCCGTCAGGCTGTGAGCGTGTCTGTCCACAGGCCTCTGAGCTGGTCCCTGCCTCTGGCTCTAGCTCTGGCTCAGGCTCAGGCTCTGGTTCTGGCTCTGGCCCTGAGCTGCTGGTCTGGGGGATGGTGTACACCTTGGAGGAGTCAGCGGACATACAGTATCTGGCACCGCGTGCCAGGGGACTGCCAGAGTGATGTGAGCCACTGGCCAGACAGCAAAAATAAAGACAATGTAACCAAAAATGAATGAATTTGACATGAAAAATTACAAAACATTAAATCATAACAGATGCATGAACAAGGAAATGAAAGAAACAATGAGAAATTGCCACAAGGCAAAACAACTCGAGCTTGAGAGGTGGTTGAACTCAAAATGACTCTTAAATGCTTTCAGCTCAGACAGGACAGCACTAATTGCCAGACATATTCCAGCTGGTTCATATGTACCTTTTAGGGACTGAGATCCAATCATGCACATATTATTGTTCGGAAAAATGTAATAAAAAGCATCCATTTCCTGTCAAATCTTTGAGCGATATTTCAGCTAGTGTCTAAAAAGCAGTAGGGGATCTGTTTCTGTACAGTCTTCATCTGTGATTACATTTCAATTGAGTAGCACTTAGTAATGATTAGTGTGTCAAAATATTGAGCAAAAACTTTACAACATTGCCACATCCTTATATTATATCTTCATTTAAGTCAGGACACATTTGTCACGGATATGATTATTTGCCGGCGATATGAAAGTGGGCCATCAGTCAAGACAAGGCACTCAGCCTGTCTTTGTTCTTGTTTACTCAGGAAATCTGGACGGCGGGCACATCTCGCTTCCTATTCATCACATCACTAATATGAGAGTAGACATTTTGTTGTTTGTCTGTCCTGTCTGATAAAGACTGCTCATCTGGACTCCCATTTGGACAACCTGAACAGATACAGATACCTGATCTTGGATAGAGAAATTCAGCGTCTTTACATCTCTTTGCTTGCTGGCAAATGATCTGCAAACATAATATTTTCCCTGAGACATGAGAGTAGGCTTTGGCTCAAAGCTCCACATTCCTCGTTTCCATATTCATGACCATCTGGGCCACACCCTGCAAAATGTGCGCCTGCTGTTTCACTGTTTGTTCAGATGACACTTGAGTGTCAAAGACCATTATATAAAAGGTGGGAAGCATCAGAGTAGTCAAGGTGATGGCACGGGCTACTTTCCTCATCTCTGAACGATATCCTGCAGAAAAACAGCTCTGACACCCCCAGACAGGTCAATGATCTCAACAGATTGTGGTAACGCAATCCCGCATGGCATAAACAAATATACCCACTCTATTCTATTTCCTAGAGACAGTCTGAGTGGCTGAAGAGATAACCTCCTTTTTCTAAGATGGGCCCAATGCTGGGAAGGACTTGGGTGATGGCGAGATGAAAGCCCCCATGTTGCTCCAGTCTGACAGCAGCCTCGCCTACCAGCATTAGCACAGCTGGATGAATCAGGCTGCAGGTCAGGAGCAAGGAGCATGGCCGGGTGAAAAGGTCAGTGTAGTGGTGTGTGTGTGTTTAGCAGAAAAAGGCAGATATTTTCATCCCGGGGTGTTGAATTGTGATGTACGTATGACTGTACTGCTGCATGTTTGAGCACAGTCAATTGTGCACTGGTGCATCTCACACGGACAGGGTGCGACTTTTCTGCCACAGGCAAATCAATGACCTGGCATGTTAGTATTGAACCACACTGGAATGATGTAAACCCATAACATAGAAATGCCAGGAGTCATGACATCAGTTTTAGGTCAAACCTTATTAATTCTACGTATCAGAAACTCATTCAGTGATAACTTTTGTCTTCAACCTACATGCAACAAAACCCCACACAGTTTGCTTTGTCCTTGCACCGTACCTTGAGTGTGAGGATATCTCGCTCAGGTCTCCAATGCTGCCTTCTGTCACATGACCGGCCATGATTGCTGACGCATAACCCTGTGGCATGTATAGTTTCCCGTGATCCTCTTCCGACGCCCCTTCCTCGTGGTGCTCTGACACCCAGGGGTGTCCCTGTTCCCCGACCCTGCCTTGCAGTAACATCCGGGCTCCAGGGGGGACGCAGGGGTTGGTGTCAATGCCGCTGTCTGTGGATGCCCCTTTGATGTAAGTGAGGCCCAACATCTCTGGGTCCATCAAGTCTCCAGAACCAAAGTGCTTATCGTCACTGTTGCTGGAGGCATTGCTTGAGAGAGTGTTGCTACTTGAGTGGCTTGAATTCTTATCGCCCGTCTAGTAGAGAGAGGGGGAGAACAAGAGAGAGGGAGAGGGTGAATGAGATGTAGTAAATCAGACTAGGTCAAGGAACAGCTATCAAAAATTCTTACAGTTGTATCAAGAGGAATTAATCAATCGGGCTTAATCACTTGTTTATATGTCGCTGACTGAAGTGAGATCTTTTCATTCAGAGCTTCAATACTGTCAGGATAAGTAACAACAACAGAAATTAATAAGACACATTATGATGAACTCTGCAGTATGCTACTTGATTGTATTTCTTGCTCTGCAATTAAGGCAAAACTGCAGAGATTGCTTACGCTGATTATAAACCAAAGGCTTGTTCACATGCATGAGTAAATCCATTTTCAATCATAATGTATGTCTATTACTTAGAGTACAACAGGACAACATTTATCTAGATTTTGATCTGATTGGCATAATGTTAGAGAAAGCTACTTTGACCGTAATCGGGAGTAGATTTTAAGATTTACCGTACATGAAAACATAGTGTTTGCTAGGTTTGTCTAACCTTTTACATGAACTAACTTCAAAAGCTCTACTGCAAATACTACATAATGTAAGCAGCATTGTTCATTATGAACAAGCACAACAGGAAAAAGTTAAAAAAGATTGGGCAAAACGTCATCGTTTACTGTTATATCTACGATATAGATAAGCCTCTAGTTAAGAAGGAAACTAAATAGCAGAAATGAATGTTAAGTGACCTCAGCATTCGAGCCTGTCATGTTTCCTTCATTATGCTTTACTGAGCACTGCTAAATCCCAGACTGAAATTATATCACATCGCATCGAGAAGCTTTTCGCATTTGCAAAAACAGGCTTGGTGCAATGGGGACAAAACTGCCAAGAGAACAGTTTAAATTTTTATCCACCAATCTGGTTCAATGCTGTGCCGGCTGAAAGCACTTTAAGATATTCCTAGTGCTATGCATGAGCCTCCAGCAGGACAGGGAAGGTAAAGATAGCGAGGGACCTGGCGAATGGGAGGGAAAGAGATGAACGAGAGAGAAGGGGAAATGAGGGGGCCAGGCACTTAATATATTCAACCTTCTAGGAAAATGTGTCCTAGAAAAATGTGTGACAACCAGAAATTGTGATGAGACGAGAAGCCTGTGAGCCATTTAGCATGCTGATGAATGGAAAGTGAATGAGATTGTAAGAGCAAACAATAGTTTTAAGGGGGACAGGAGGGTAAAATACCCCAACTTAGCTTCTGATTACAGCGAAACCCACAAACATGGGTGATCCGCCCTAAACCCAGCCTAAGGCCCCGTTAGGTTAACCTTGTGTGACAGAGGAGAGTGGGACAATGTGAAACGCTACACTCAACCCCCCATCACAACACACCCTGAGTCAGACACTTACCCTGGACAGCTTGTTGGGTGAATCTTTGCCTCCTTCTCTCTGCTTCAGGGGGTTCAGGATCTTAGTGGAGGGGATGTGCCATTTGGCCTCTGCGGACGAGGAAGAACAAAGAAGGTGAGTGCAGAGAAATACAAAGAACCAAGAAAGACCATCAAAACAGAACTAGATAGGTAAAGGAGCTGCTGGTGGAGCTTGCAAGACCGCACAGTGCTAACTGGTCAAGCCTCACTGCAAGCCTCTCCAAACCCAGACAAAAAAGGAGGCCAGCATTTGTTAGTACTCAGCTTGTTTTATATAGCAACAGTGAGGTTCCAAGGCTTTTGAAGAAGATTGAAATAATGACCATTTTTCCACAACTGTAAAATGCATTCTGTTTCACATTTTCTGCTCCCTGACTAAGCCAAAAGCATTCAGATAAAGTTATATTTTAATGCAACATGTGTTGAGGTTTTCTCCCTTGATGGTGACTGATGAGGAAGCACAAACCTTACATCCACATGTGTTTATCAGAATGACAGGGCAGCAGACTCACCTGCAGACCTGGTCCTCTCCAGAGTGGGCTCTCTCTCCCTGTGGCCTTCCCCGTCGCCCCTCTGGATGTCTACCGAACACTCATGGAGGATCGGGGAAGGACATCTGGAGATATAAGCAGCAGTGAAGCATCTGTGTATTTAATGTTTCTATCTGTGCAATGAGTTCCGTGATCAGGGAGGTGAAAGACTTCAATAGATTTCTGACAGTTGCACAGCCATGAAAGTAAAATCGTTTAAGCTTTTAAAAAAACGAAGGCGCTGTCAGACACCGCCTCCTTTGAATACATCTAAGCCAGGCACGCTTTTGCTCTTGATGTCTAGATTAAACTGCTTCCAAAAGATGAACTCCACCCTCAGTATCTCTTGTGCTCTTTAACACAGACTCCACTGAACCTCTAACAGGAGATCAATTGGCTAATGAACGTGTCTGCTGCTCTGTCAGGCTGCAGTGATCATTAAGGGTTCAGTTGGTGCGTTTTTGAGGTTCTGTGACAGACAGACCTGGCAGCGCTGCAGAGCTAAGTCTCTTGTCATGGTCTATGAGCACTTACAGACACACATCGCTCCTTGATGGATCCAGCTCATGTCCAGACCTAACAGACCTTACACGTTGGTAGTCAGCGGACCCTTTTGCCCAGTGAGCTGAGGCAATTACATGATTGAAAATAGGAAAAAGAAACAAGTTTAAAGTAGAACTAAAATGGTAGACAGTGTCTCTTGTCTTCAGCAATTTTAAGGTCTACGGGACAAAAACATTAAACTGGAATGTTATGATGGCCAAAGAATAGCTCCATTCCGAGTTGAGGTGGTTACTATAATCAGTGTTGACGGAACATACTAAGCTTGTTCCAGCTTTTTCCTCCACGGTGCCTTTTTTGTGATTTTTCTACCAAAACTGAGCTTTCAATAGCATTCTTGGAAATTACAGTGCAGTTCGCTAAAGTGGCACTTCAGTGGCGGTAGGAGATACAGAGAGATGAGTACGGACCGAGTATAATCATGTTCTATTATACTTAAGCGCTGATCCTTTTTAAATCTTCTGAGCAGTAGAAAAAAAGAGCGACATTCAAAGTGACATCAAAAAGAATCCAGTACTTGGCTGAGGTTTTAGAGAACTATTTAACACGATTTACGAAGTGCTTGAGGTAGTCTTAGTGTTCTTATGACTAAAAGCATGGAAGCCACCAAAACTTTAGGATGACTCAAAGGAAAGAATAACACTTCAGTAAAATATAAAAGTGAAACACAGCATGTTCAACATCATCCTTTGACATCTTCCCCCTCTGCAAAGATCCACTGCCATTACATGAAGGCAGAGATAATTGGTTGTTTTGTTAGATTGCTTTCTGAAGAAAATGGATGATGATTTGGTCATTTCATCTGGGGAACAATTGCTGCTTCTTTCACCGAAGCTGCATTTATTTAGTAGAAAACGTGGATTGAATACTGTGAATCCGTACCCATCATATCCGGGCTGCTGGGACCAGGTGCCGCTGCCACAGGGTCCTGGATCGCTGGACGACGACTGGTTACTGGGGGAGCTACGGTAGTGCTGGTCTCCCTTGTTACATGACGTGATCTGGGGATTTTCCATATCTTGCATTGTCCTGCAGAAACACCCAAGGCAACAAAACAGTCAACAAGGGTTGAATGTGAACCAATTCTGATAATCCCATTTATACAGATTATGAGTGCTGGAGTGATAAATTTGTTTCTCTCTAGAGGCAAAAACTTTTCGTCCCGGCTGAGCGTTTTGACATTTTAATATTGGCTGTTACCGCGGAAGCTCTTACATACGAGCACCGTGGATAATCTCGAGAAAAACGTGAGAGGCGACAGTGAAGGAGAAGGTGTCTTGTTTTCCAAAGACAAACAGAAAAAGGAGATTAGTTCTGGTAATAACACGCCTGAGCGAGTAAACCAGATGGCGTGGCCCGCTGTGGAGTGGCGAGTGAGAAATATTTTTGAATGTGAAAGGGCACGGGAAATTTCTGCCGCGAAACCCAAGCTTGACTCTGCTCCGAAACTATTTTCTTACAGGCGAGAGCTTGGTTCCATGACAACACCCTGAGGAAGCACCTAATGAAGCTTACTGGGTTTACCTCAATTGACCACTATTCTACCCTCAATTTGTAACCGTTAGCACCGACCTGGCTCCTGTTGTTTACCTTGGGCCAGGCCGGGAAAAGCTTGTGGACTATGATCTTTAGTGAAAAATAAACATTGGCTGCTGCCTCGAGGCTTTCCTTTTAACTCGCACACTAAAGTTGGTAACTTGACCGGGCGGAAATAAGACAGTAATAACAAGGCAAGATGGCTTTCACATTAAGTCTCCATCGATAGCTCCCCATACTAACCATTCATCTCTGCTTCTGTTACATATTGCAAGTCTGGGATTACTAGGGGCCATTGTGCAGTTTTTAAACCCAAATACCCACTTAGAAGAATAAGGCAATGTTCCTAGATTGTAGCCATTTTATTCATGTAGAGACAAAACAATGTATCAACTATAATTCAAGGGTAGAAGGTTGAAAACTCCCATGATTAGCCATTTTCTGCTTTGTCATCAGGCTTCTATTGTCCTGACCGCCATGGGAAATTCACCAAACTATCAGTAACTCAATCGCAGCAGACATCAACGAGCACTTGGGCCAGATCGCTACATTTCCTCCCCGGTTAAAGTGTTAAGTCTCCTCAGTCGGTTCCAAGCACTTAATGTGGAACAGCAGCAGCTGCTTTTTGTTCTGTTTCGCCCCCCCCTTTGACACAGTGTAAAAGTCAGGGGGATATTGAACTTAATTTTTCTCTCTGTGCAATAACATCTGAGGCTACAAAGATAGGCTGTCGGCCTAGGCTCACTGCATATTAGGTGTCATATTTTAAGGTGCCAAGTCTGGAGTCAGCTATATGTGGAAGGGGGGTCGGCACTGTTTTACCCAAGATATCAGATTGGCATGTGTCCTATAGAGTTTACAGATGTTCAGTTTCTTTCCACAACAAAAATGAAAATAAGCTAAGACCTTAAGAGAAAAATGACAAGAATAAATGTGATATAATTTCTAGACAACAAGGCATCATATTCCCCTGCTCTCTTTTCCTTCCTCTCCAGTCTATGACTCCTTCATTCCACTCTTGACCCATCCTCTCCTCTACTCCCACTTCCTTTGGGGAGCTACACACTGCAGTCCAGAGAAGAGCTCTCCCTTTTGTTTCTGCTGTAATTGGATGAGATGAGCCGAGCCGTGTCAGTGTCCTCGTCACCTCCTCCTCGGCAGGGTGCAGGAAGGGGGAGGAGACGGGGAGTTGGAGGGACATGCAGATAGCAAGAAAGGAATGAGGGAGAATGGAGTGCTCCCACTGCCAGGGAGTCTGATTAGGGAGAGAAGGCAGCCATTATCCCAGTATAGTCAGCACAGGCAACACCAGGGGGGGTCGGTGTGACACACTGGAAAGGTTATCGCGACTGCAGGGGTTTCATTAGAATGAACAAATCATTGCTTTACATGGCTCAATGGAGATGTCCAAAAAAGACACAGTCTAGGACAGGAACAAAGTCTGAGTCTGGCCTCATCATCTAAAGGGAGATGAAAGAGAAGCTGAGCATTCATTGGATTAAAATGCTCCATTTATGTGTATGCAAATAACTGAATGGTGCAATAACCCTCAAAGAGTTACTGAAGCTTTTTACCTAAGGAGAAAGGCCAAGAGTTCAAAGATTTGATGCATCTTTTGAATGCTATGATGTCTGATCATTTCCATTTCCTTTGGTTTCTGGGTCATATTCTGAATTGACATTATTATTGTGTTCAGCTGTGTTTGAGTGCCTTCATTTTGGCATGATCAAAATATTTTGAACTGCAATCTTCTCTTTAATATTACAAGTGACATTACGAGGGCGACAATTACATTAAAAAACAGCTTTGATCCAATGGCAGTGTCGTAGTGAGAAAAGGCTAGAGTGAAATTATAAACGTGAAAAAGTGTATGCTGCTCTTCAGAATTATTCTGGCTGATTAGATATCTTCTGATGTCGAAGCTGCTGATACTACATACGTCTGCACTCAAGAAGAATCAGGTGTCATTCCATACCAGGAACAACAAAGCTGTTAAGGGTCAAAGAGATATCAATCAAGCATGATCTGTACACACCCACGCAGTACTGACAAGTGAGGTTGTTTGCATTACATTGTTCACTATTTCATTTTCAGTCCATCCATTCTTTATGCCTGCTCACCCAGACTGCCCCAGACTCCATGCCCCTGATGGAGCCCATAGCAGCACGGATAAAACATTGATTTCAGAAATCCCATTCACGTTAATTGTATATTTAATAACCAAGAAGCACTCCATCTGTTTACAGGCAGATAACAGAAGTGCTTCAGCACGGTTAGTGCTCTTGAATTGGTGGATCAATAAACAGTGAACAGAATATTTTTCTATCTAATATCCTTCTGATGCCACTTTGCTTCCTGCAAGTGTCTCAACAGAATGATTCATTATCTATATTGACAAAATTATAGGCCTCCTGAGTTGTTTTCTACTGTCAAGAACAACGTGATGTTTTATAATTTGAATGTGTGTCTCTGAATAGGCACAGAGGGGGTGAAGAGAAAGGGGAGAAGTAAGCAGGGGAGGGCAGAGAATCTGTAGCAGTGTGGTACCTGGTCCCATCTGGTAGCTTCCTGTCAAAGGAGGTACTCCGTGGGATGGCCGCCTGGTGCTGCTGAAGGATCTGCTGGCACTGCAAGCGCTCGGGACCCTGCGTGGGTGAGCCTCGAGATAAAGGTGCACCCGCCGCCGTGGGCACCCGATGCCAGGTAGTGTTTCTCCTGAAGGGTGTCTTGTACTCGCAGGGTGTTCCCTCACTGTCGACTTTGTACTCCACCATGGGAATGCGGTAGAGCTCAGAGCAGCCCCTAGGATGGAGGGAGGAAGAGAGCGGCTGATTAAACGCCAGCAACGAGAACCTGGATGAAAGAGAAGAGAACATCCTGGTTTAATTGGAGGCCGCCTTGAAGGTACTGCAGCATGATTTGGCACTGAAGGAATAAAACACGGCAGTTCTTACTGAAAAGCCAGGAAAATAACCACCACTGATCTTGACTGGAGAAGTAGAAATTAAGCACACAATTTCAAATATCATCTCAAAATTCAGAAAAGGTTATTGAATAGGTTTGAAATTAAGTCCCGGCTTATTATTATTATTTATTAAGTAACTTCAGCAGTTTACATACAATAATAACATTGCTGCTATAGTATTGTACATATATTGTATTGTTGTAGCAAGTACAACGTAGCTCTCCACACTGTAAAATACTGCTGACCCCAGGTATGTGGAGGGTGGGGTACGTGTGCAGGGGTGTCAGTGTTACCATGACTACACACACACACACACGTTGTCTGTGAAACATACTTCCAGAGACACTATAGTATTTTTTTGAAGAACACTCTTGAAGACAAATGGAGAGAGAGAAAGAGAGCGCAATCAGAAAACATCAAAACAAGTCAAAACACTTTCCATGTCTTAATAGAGTTGAAAATCTCATCGTGCTACTTAATCAAATATAAGCCTCCCATGAGGAGCTGCGCACAGGAGGCATCTCCTCTCTCCATCTCCATCCCATTACTGTTAACACCACTGAAGATCCCTGGGATGGACAGGGCTTGTGATGCCATTTCATGCAACATTAATCTTTGGGGCTGTAGAAAAGGGATTTGTGTGTGTGTGTGTGTGTGTGTGTGTGTGTGTGTGTGTGTGTGTGTGTGTGTGTGTGTGTGTGTGTGTGTGTGTGTGTGTGTGTGTGTGTGTGTGTGTGTGTGTGTGTGTGTGTGTGTGTGTGTGTGTGTGTGTGTGTGTGTGTGTGCCTGTGTGTGTGTGTGTGTGCCTGTGTGTGTTTGGAAGCAAAGGAAGGACAGGCTGGTGGGTCAGTGTTAAACAGCCTGGGTGTTCTGCTAGCTCTCCAAAAGCATCTCAAGCGTGACCCTAATGATTACACTGCCCTGCCCCCCCAGGTCCATTTTCCAAAATCCATTGGGGGCGGAAAGCCGTGTATACTTTGCTGTGGTCATACATGTACACACAGAGCAGCTTGAGGAGGGTGCGCTGGCTGATTGCAAAGGCTGTCATGGAGGGGGGCTCTAATCCCTCTCAGAGAGACCCTTTCATCAAACTGGGGCATGGGTGGCTGGGCTGTTTACAACTGGTCTACCACTAGAGCTGTGGGTGTTACAAGATCATACTAGAAGATCATCCTTCACTTCCTCCTCCTCCTTCGTCCAATCTGTCTCTTCCATCTGGTCTATGTCATAGATAAGATGGCCTCATTCATGGTGAGGGACTGTTGATGACATGTTCTGTAACCTCCACATCATTACGTTCATGTAAATAATTTATGCAAGTGGCTTGATGTATGGGATTGTAAGTGCAATGAGTGACATTACAGCATCATAAGATCCGAGACATCTGTCAGAGAAAACGGCGGGTTAAGCCATGATATCATTGTGCTGTTGCGTGAGAGAGGAGATGAGATCGGCACGGGTGATGGGACATCAACAGTTAAATCGTGACATCTTCGACAAAAGACGAGAGTGCTAATGAGAGTGTTAAACGCGCGTGTGTGCTCTTGTGCCAGGTTGCCACACCTCATTACTTTCCGACGGACTAAAACCTCGCTAACAGCTTGTCAACAGGAAAGGTCTCAGCTGTTGTGTCTTGCTGTGTTTTTGCACCGGAATGACCAAGAACTGACAACGTTAATTTCTCCAAAGATTGTTATATCCATAGCGCAGCACAAGCTTAGCTGGAGGTGGAAATACCCCGGGCCTCACCGTCAGCATGTGTGTTGTGTGGAATGTGCTTTTTGTTTGTAATGTATAGGGGGGGACTCGGCCTCCCTGTGTATAAATCATGGAGTACCAGCAGGAAATGGGTGTTTGGTCAACAGTTAAACCTGAGCTGGAGGCTGGTGGAAGGGAGGCAGGAGCCATCAGATCCATCCAGCCGGCCATAGGAAAGAGGAAGCCAGCCACTGGTGACAATTTAAATACCGTCTGCTTCCTCTTGATTCCACCAAGAACGACTGCCCCACTCGCTGAACTCAATCTTTTCTGTTTCTACCCTTTTTCTATTGTAAATCCATTTTTTTAATCAACAAAGTGGTTTAAACCGTATTTCAAACTCATTTTATTTCCTCATTCACACTGAAGTTGTAGTGCTTCTGTTATGTTTGTGTTCCAGAGGAAATAGCACAACCACAAAGAGATTCAGCATTTTTAAAGAGTGTTGTGTTTTCACAGCTCAACTATTCAAATGGAGATGAATAAACAGCTCAATCGTCAATTGGCTCCCAGTGAATTACTATTGATCAATGTGACAACAGGACCTTAGACCTCAGTCAGAGAGCTGTCACTTTAATGACAAGGTCAGTGCCTGAAGGACATGCTAATCCATTCCCACAGTCAGAGGCCAAGTCACAGCAGAAGAGCCAGAGAGGTTGTGACCTCCACCAGGCCCTTTACAGACCATTGTAAAGATGTTCATTAAGTGAGGTGTGCTGGAAAGTATCGTTTCAAAGATGCCTTGCCATCTGATCTCACCGAAAGAATGTGGGAAATTACGATGGGCCACTTGTGACGCTAAACCACAACCCCAAAAGTTTTGTGTTTTGGTTTTGCCGCGCTCCTTTTCACAAGGTGTCGACATGTGAAGTGAGAAATTTGGCCTCACTTCAGTCCAGATGATATCCATGGTGACAAGTCTGAAGACACCTCAAAGGAAAGGTCACAAGTGGCCATCTGAATGTCACAGGCAATTCTCATTATCAACTGAGGTCTGGTGCAGGTGGAAGCCGCTTAAACTCAGTTTAGCCATCACCCTGTGCGGGTATACAGTACATCTTTGATCCAAATCTATGGAGTGTGTCTCTGTTTGTATGTTTTATGATAAACATCCATTTTGTTGATATTGTAGTTATCCTTGTATTTACCCATACATCTCCGGTGACCACAGACCAAAATGTCTCAACACACAAACACTGCCACAATGTTCTTTACATTACATTCCATTTCAAACAGCTAATCCTTTTCTTCTTCCTTGCATTAGTTTGATCCAAGGCTAACATGTTGAACTTGTTTAAAAACTATTCAGAGTGATGATGGAAAACCCTTGGGTACGGTACTGGGCTAAAACCACATCCTGCCCCCAGTGTAAATAAATACACTCCAAGTTAAGGCTCATATTAGAGCCATATCTCCTTTAGCTTCAGACAGACGAGGGTAAACCCCTTTCAGGCATAAACAGCGTGAGGAGCTCTGCTGAGAAATTATATTATGTCTAATAACAAGAAAGCAAAGCAAAGTGAACCACAGGGGTCTAAATATGCCTTTTCCTCCAAAAACAATTTGAATATTTAGCTAACTGTATTAATCCTGCTGCTGATTCTGGAGAACTCAAAGAAACTCTAGTTGGCTAAATGATGTACAGTTTTCCAAACAGTGCAAATGTAAAGTGAAATGCATTTGTCATAGTCTGAACATGTGCTTATGAGAACATTTTCCCTGTCATGGTAGCAGTCAGGAGCCAGGGTACATTGTCTGGAGGTCATGAGACTCTTGTCCATTGTTGTTAGACGAACCCCCGTCTTTCTGGCCACAGGGGACTGACAGGGTCCTTTGGGCCCCTGTGGAATTCCTTTCCCTTGAGATAATAATGGAGAAACTGGAACACTTATTGTTGACTGCAACACTTAGCAACTCAAAGATGCAACAGCGAAAAGAGTTGAGGGCCCTCAAGATTCTTCATCTGACCCCTCACCCCTGGATTGGAGTCTTGGGAGAAAATTCACAGGGCTCTAGACTGAACTTTCACTCACATGAATACAATGAGAATCTGTTCAGCCTCCACTGTGTCAGTGAAAGTGGGAATTCTCCCAGTTGAACTCAATAGCATCAGCTTCCAATATGGCCTTCATCAGTAATGTCTACTAATCTGTCCAATGCATCCATTAGAAAATACCATATATGTATCAATCCCACTCCATTACGTGTAATGGACATTATATGAGCATTATTGACATAACAGGATGAGCTCACTCACATATTTGTGCGCAGTGAGATGTAGCACGTTGTAGGATTCCAACCAAGTCTTACAAGGACAGAAAACAGGCCAAAGCCATCAATCGTCCAATCCTCCGTCCAGTAACCACAGCTCCACCGTGCTGGATTCATGTTTATTGGCACAGAGTGAGTTTTGGAAGATGTTTTTTTTGTCTGCGTTCTGCTTCCATGGACTTTGATTATGATTGTATCATCATCTCTCAACAGAGATGGTGGTAAGAGGATTATAAGTTGTTGCTGCCAGAGAGGCTGCCGTGTTGGACTCACAGACGAGGCATGTTAGTCCACCATCTGGAGAAGCAAATATGTTAGTCCTCTGGTGCCAAACCAGAACCCAAAGTTGAAACACAGTTGCATGTGCCTAGTATGGAGACTTGGACACATGACGCACAAATGCACACACACCTGTTTAACAGCATATTCATTAATATACTATACTAATATACTGCCATGAATATTATTTCTACTTACAAGAATAAATGCATACGTTATATTTGTATTAACTGTTAAATGGGCATTGACATTGTTTATGATTTTCTAACAGCTACATAGTTTCAACTGTAAAATCAAAACAGACAGTAGAAGTATTGTTTCTGTATTGCTGCTGTATTATTATACTGCTGTGGTTACATGGCACTGAGTGGGAACAGCATTTATTGGTACACAAATCTGCCAGCCTGAAGCAAAACCAAAACAAAGATGTTGAACATCTGAGTGTGAAACAGAGAGGAAAATGTTTCACAGTATTGTTTGGCCCACAGAAAAAACAAGCAGATGTGCTTTTGGATCAAGAATTTGTCACAGACTTTCATCTCGACCCATCACAAAATGAGAGTGAGGGAGTCTCTCCATGGGTGAGCCACACTAAAAAGCCAAACAGTCCCATTGCTGGAAAGAAGTGAGGGAGGAAAGAAGGCTATCTGCAGATGTGAGCTGTCAGGCAGTGGCAAAAAGAGTTGTGCCATTAATCAAAATGCTCCACTCATTATGATTAGGTAGAAACGCTGACTGTCCATTTCTGCATGACTCTACAGCCCAGCTGGAGATTTTACTCATAACAATGCCACATCAATACAAAGAGTCTCCTCTCCAGAGAAATCACTAGAGATTTTTAAGAGAGCAACATCAAACCTTCTACAACAAAACTAAAGGCAAGCATTTTTCTAGGCTAATCATCCCAAATATGAGGGCAAATGTCAGGCTAATTTACTCCGGCTGCATGGGAGAATGAGGATAACAAACCAGAGCAAAAGTACAACAGAGTATTATATGGTTCTTATGCATTTGGTCAACCTGTAATGTCGTGATAGGCATTTTGAAAATAAGGCAGCAATGGTGTGAATTTACCTTCTGGGGGTGCCATCTTCATGAGGCTGGATGATGACCACCTTCACGGTGACAGATGTGCGCAGCAGATCGATCATCTGCTCATGGGTAAGTGTAGCGACAGCCACCTTACAGATCTCCACCAGTCTGCTGCCCTGCCTCAGTCCCGCTTTCCAGGCAAAGCCAAAGGGCTCGACGTCGGCCACGATGCCCTCAAAGTTGACATGGAAACCAAGCTGGCCCAGGCCATTGCGACGCAGAGTCATCTCCGACGTCTCACAACCTCTGGTGGCGATCTGCAAAAATCAAAATCACTTTGATCACCGAGGGCTGTAAAGATCATATTCATCTTTGTTTCAATGATCCAGGACCTTAAAAACAATCAAGTAGATGACACAATGATTTGCCTGAAAGGATTTGTAGACAGAAAAGGAGACAGGATGCATTGTTCCACAGGCAAAGCTCAACATAAGAAATAAAGTCATCTGACTATCCCTTAATAAGAGCTTTCCAAGTTGACACAATCCTTCTTCAATGTACAGTATGCAGGTTTGTATTATGTATACAAACTCAAAGTATTAGAAGAAGAACAGTGGAAATCCTGTTCAGGGACTGAGCCTGAAGTATGTGTTCGGCAAAATCAAAGAACCAAACATTAAGTTAATAAGAGGGTACATTACCGAGCAAACTGGTTCAGTCTAAGAGCTGTACAGTGACAGCTAGAAAGACGCATACGCTGCACACCTGCCTCTGTGGACAATCTAACAATAGCAGCTAACTTATTGCACAATGTAAGTGCTGCACAGGGATTTGAGCCTGAATTCGGCCAGCGAGATACTGACTGGGCCATAGAGCCGAGGCTATTATCAGAGTCTAGGGAGGGCTTTTAAACACAACATACATAGCTGACAGCTGCTGAGCGCGCTTTTGTTCATAACCAGTATCAACAATTCATATCATCATATAGCAGACTGCAAGAAAAGAAACTGCCCTCACTCGCTTACAGAGCTGTGGATGCAAAGTGATGGTCACTGCGGTCAGTATTTGTCTCTGGTGTGTTTGTAGGATAACATGGAATTCCAGTTACAATGAATTTCTGGAAATGTCTTGGCCCATATTCAACTTTCAATGTGAACAGAGCTAATGATATGCAAATGTATCTTGTGTTCACCTTGATGACATTTAAATGTTTATACAAAGGCCTCAACATGGTATCACACAAAGGTATTGGACAGTTTCTTGCTAGTCTGTCCTCCGTAACTTTTGGTTAAACTAACACTCTATCCTAAGAATGTTAATCAGCCATCAGATTAGTCCGGGTTCAGTTGTGCGTGTGACCGTTTCCTTTTACCTCAGAGTGGCAGCTGGCTTCAGGGACACATTAGCTGAGACTATGGCCTGTCAACACTCCACCAGATTCTCACACTGCCAGAAATCATACCCCGCTGTGAAGGGAGAGCCAAGACAAGCGTGATGGACTATCGTGTATTTATCACAGTCAAACCCAGCCATGATCTCAAGGTGAAAGCTGGAGTTGTTAGTGAACTAATGTGGAAAAAGGGAATGAGGTTATCCAGTTCGTGAAATTGGTCTGGCTTCTGGTCTGGAGTGTAAGTAGTCATATCAGTAGAGGTCAGTTAGATAGAAGGGGATGAGAGAGCCAGAACTGCCATCGACCAATTTTGTCCCATTTCAATATAATGATAAATGCTTCTGTTGTGTTAATGTGATCAAATGACTTTTGCGTCACAGCGCTCGTGTTTTGCAATGAACTGGTTTACATTAGGTGCTGCTAGGTCAAAAGCTAATATCGATATATAAAAGTTTGAGAGCACTTTGAGTAGACAGTCCTAACAGTAATTCTGCATGAAACATTAAGGGCAAGTTAAATTTCAAGTGCGAATCCAATAGCTCTCTGGGGGCAAAGCCTAGAAGTACCTGGCCTGTGTTAGACGAAGACGATGGCCTGAGAACTGGAGACCATGAATCAAACTGCCCTTTGTGGGTAATTCCTCAGTCCTAAATAATATCTTGACTTAATGCCTTCATCAAGGCTCTTTATTCAGTCCACCCAGAAAATGTATGTTCCTGGGTTCTCATCAGCATCACCCAAATACATAAAAGCTAAATCTAATAGGACACGCATTATCTCATAGGGGGGATTTGCCTGTGAAGGTATTTTGTTATCTAACAGGATGTATGTCTGCTGGTCAAACTGTTCCCAAATGTAGTCACAAAATCGGCTCAGAGGACTAGTAACATGAAACTACAACCCCAACACTGTCCTCAAGAAATGGCATCAGCCTCACATTTGTAGTTAAATAAAACGTAACCATTATAGGTTAATGGTTAGAAGTAGCTGTAACACTGGTGACCTTGTCTGCGGCGCCACTCTTCTCAGTTTCATAGCAGAGTTGTGATAAATCTAGGACAGCAACACCCAACGTGACAATGCACAATTAAATTTTGTGGGATAGTAGAAATATAAAAGCCTGAACCGATAAGACATATTGTGTAGGTCTCAAGCTATAAAGCAAAGTTGGCCACCGGCTTGTTTTTGTGCAAACTCTTAACTAGACAATTCATCCGGGAGGCAAGATGATTTGTTCAATTAGTTTAACGATGAGCATTAATCTGTAACATTGCGTAGGTGAAAGGGAGGAGGCCACAGACAAACACACACACACAAATATTCACAAATGAGTGCAGACGGCCTTCACTTCACAAAGGCACCAAAACAAAAAAGAGCATATATTACACCAGGCAGGATGACTCGTCCCATAAAAGCTGAACACACGGCCACCCAGTTCAGTGACACCCAGGGGAGTCGGAGGACATAATCACCAAGCTTTTAGCTGTACTCTCACACTGGGCCTCTCTGTGTTACACTGGGCAATCTGCTTGCTCCGTCTGCCCCGCATTACATCACAGGCAAGACAGCCTCTAAATCCTACCAGTGAAACACGAGTCTGCTCAAACCTCTGCGACGCTCCTGAAAACACACACACCTTTCGGATGAGGTATGCCTGGCCGGCTCATACTCGCATACCAAACTGGGCCTGCAGCTCCGAACTGTCTGTGTCACGCAAATAGCCACACACACCTACTAACACTTTAAGGTCGACACCTTCACTTTGAGCTTCTCCTGGAAAATCTGCCACACAAATCCTTAGGGTAAGTGGGTAGTAAATGTGACGAGGGGATTAGCATAACAAATGAGGAAGTGATGTCCTTTGGCTAATCACAAATGCTAATGTATCCTGCTATGTCCTTTCTCATGATTAGAGTAGCAGACATGAATGGCAACCGTGTCCTTTTGAAATACTGCCAGTGGGCCGACATGGTACATGTAGGCTCTTATGAGAGAAGTTGTCCTGCAGAAAAGGTTATACTCATGCCTGTATCTCATACTCATAAGCAAAATATTATTGTTTTTATTTTTATTTGCTTGGAAGGGTTTCATAGAAATTTTGAGTCATGTCAAGGTGGGTAAAAGAGGGGCTTAAAAGGCATCAGTATAAATCAAAGTGCAAGTCAGATTGTCTGACAGCATCTGAAAGCCCCTTTTCCACAGACATGCTGACCTCTATTGATCTGTGGAAGTTCTAGGGTTTTACATTCTTTCAAACTACATAATTTGTGCTGTATGTATATGCTTACAGCGCTATGCTACATCATGGATAACATCAAGAAGACAATCACTGCATCTGAGATTACACAAGGGCAGAGCTTTTTGCCCCAAAACAGGCATAAAATGTTTCTTTTCCAATCAACATTGCTCCTCTGAAGCCTACTGAGGTCTTAAGGCATAATTAAGCAGACATAAATACAGTCAGGCACCGCTCAGGTTTGGATTTCTGGATTCCATCTGAATGTTATTTAAAGGAAACAAATGGTTACCTGATTAGGGCTCCAGTAAACAAATCATGGAAACTAGAATAGGAAAAAACAAAAAGGAGCGGAAATGAGGCATCAGATGCCCGTGCCTAGGATACAGGAACCAGGTGTTTTGACCCATTTATTGAGACACAGAAGACCCACCTGACCTACTCCGGACAAAATATAACCAGGCGCAGGGAGAGATACAGATGGCCATGGCTGAACTACAGTATAGGAATGAGAAGACTTGGAATAAGTGGGTAACTCTCCAAAACAGTGAAGTAGTCTGAGGCCAAGTGTTCTCTATTCTTAGTCTATGAGACCTCAAAACATGTCTCCTCCCCTCTGCTTCAAAACTGGGTTGGAGCATGTTGTGCCATCCTGTTTTAAGTTACCTCCTACACCTGCAGCCAGACATTTGCCATTTCAAGAATGGACCAAATCACATTACCCCTAATCTGTCACTCGTTTAAATGAGGAAAGCAGAACAAAATGGTCTTGATTTTGATGAAAATGCTGAGGGGTTATTCTCATCAAAGGCATGAAAGCATTGGCGACCTGAGCCCTTGATTATACACCTCTGCCCGTTTTAGATGAAGTGCCAAAGAAAGCTTTCGGCAGGTTATAAACCCATTCACGTCCCCTGACAACCAGCTGGCCACGGGCTCCTCAAAAAAAGAGGAAGTCGGGGAAAAAAAGTGTTTTGGGTCGATGCTGTGAAGCTGTGCGCTTACAATGATATGAGGAAAGGCAATGAAAGAAAGAGAAGGGAAGAATGAAATAACGGAAGCCCAGCATAAAGTTGCACAAAAGGTTGTCAGGATACAGGAGGTTAAACAACCAATCAACTCAGCTGACAAAATTATGAAAAGAAAATAACAGTGTGTGATTAGAGGTGAGGTTTGCTCTCTCACCACGGAGACCAGGATCAAATGTTGAAACGTCTCTGCAATTAAATGTCAAGCAGCCATTGTCCTCCATTTTCTGTGATACACAGTCGTCATCAAAGCATGACTGGCACTACAACACCATTTCATGCTTCATGGTATTCTACTGTTGCTATATGAGCTACACAAGCATGTCACTTATATGGTGCTTTGGTGGAATACACTGTTTGATGAGCTATCTTACTAATTATCCTATTATCTGATGTCCATTTTGTACACCTGTTTCTCCTGAGCAAGGTCAGGGCTGCAGCCTATCCTAGCAATCGTTTGGTAAGAGAGGTTACAACCATGACAGGTGTCCAGAATACACAGAAACTCTTGCAGCAAGGCAGCAGATTAGAGAGATTAAACACAAAATATGGCTAAATAACATGGACATAGAAGTTTGATATATGTCAAACGAAGACAAAAACCTTAATGAGCCACAGCTGATGCACAATTTAACATTAAAGAGAGAATTATAGATGTCACTCTACAAGTCTTACCTCTAATCTTTGCACCATCTCCCTGATGTCTTCTCCACAGTTGTCATGTGCAGATAGCATGACACACTCCCCACGCTCATAGAAGATCTTAATGCTCATAATCCCTGAGGTCCAACCAATGACATCTCGACAAGAGCAGTTAAAGACCACATTTTTTGATTCCTCCTCGATGAGCACAATGAACTCATTGGATATACCAAGCAAGCAGTCCACATCCATCAACTGACCAAAGTCCCGAGCGCGAGCACTCCAGGTGATGGCACCAACACTAAACACATGTGCGTCCTTTCTGGGTTTGACCTTCTCCTTCTTCTTGGCTCCCAGGGTGATGAAGCTGAATTTGACAGCGGAGTCAATCGTTGCTGTACTAACAAAGTTCTCTGCCAGGTCCTTCAGGTACTCCTGTCTCGTACGAGTCGCCATGGCTCGGAACTTCTCCGACTTGTGTGCTGCATTTTCTCCATTGATGACCTTGGCGAGCAGGAAGTCCCTGAAAACTGCAGACTTGGGGAAAGTCACAGCCTTAGGAATAGGAGGTCCGAACGGAGGCACATCTTTGGATCTGGACACAGCCACGCTGGAAAACAACAAGACAGCACACAATGTGGATCTATGGTATTGACAGTAAAGAGAAAGTGAACTGTGTGCCAGAGAGTTGCTTTGTATAATAAGCAGCCATTTGTTAAAATTATATGGCTTTCAGGGGAATTATTCAAGATTAAAAACTGAGTGGAGCTCAGACTAATTCTGCTCCGTTCAATAAATGCTGTTATTAACCAGAGACATCTTTACTTCAGAAAACATTTGAGGAGAGAGTCGTAAGTCATAATTCAAAGTGTCTCTGAAGATAATAACTGGATCATCACTGAACAGATCAAAAGAGCCTTGTGACTCCCACTCATTACTACGAGGCTCTGGCACATCCACGAGAGAGCACTCAGCAGGCTATTATTATTTCTTCAAATTAAGCTTCATTATAAAGTTTGCATAGAGCCATTTGGCATGAAGACTTTGACGCAAAAGACGTTGACGCAAAAGACATCCAAAGCTAAATATTCTCCCAAATTGTCTTCATCACAATTCACTTCTCATCCTGTGATGAAGAGTTCTAACATTTGCAGGCTTGAGTCAATGCCTTTAACTGCAGATTCATTGTTTTTAATGTATCCTTTTTTGTCTAAGAGAAACACTTGCCGTGGTGGTGGGGGCTTGATGTTTGATTTACCTGTAGCAGACGTTATCAGTGCAGGGGTTGTGGACTTTGACGATGACAAACACATGTTGGAAATGAGAGCGGATGTGTTTCGGGGTGAAGGGAAGTGCCCCAGGCTCCTGGAATACTATGGTGACGATATCGTTGCCAATGTGCCTCTTCCTTAATAACTATGAAACAAGGGATAAGACACAATTAAATAAGAACATAAGGGCGAATAAGGAAAGAAAACTTTTTGTCAAACCATGAAATATCAAATTCAATCATCTCCTCCGTGTTTTAAATGTGCAGCTGCACCCTTTTTGCAGCTGATGCACTTCCCAGGACCAAAATGTTACTTGCATCGTGTTCAGTCAAAACAATCCTAGTGCAGCAAATTTCTCCGTTTGAAAGCATCCGAGGGGGAACAAGTCAGGGAAATGAAATGCAAGCCTCTCTCTAAAGAAGTGTCACTGTTATCAGTAGCATCAGTTCCAGCTCAAGACAAACACCAAACAATTTAAAGAGCCGTTAAGGCAGTTTGATGGTATCAGCAGTGATCCTGATATCCCTTGCCAGATGTCCAAAATAGGGATGAAGGGATTTTGCCTGATGGGGATATACAGTATTTGCCAAACAGAGTTAGGAGTGTGTGTGTATTGTTGAATGGTGCTGATAACCTCATTCACTTATTGCTATGAAGAGTGCAACAAATCGGATTAGAGGGTGCAGTGGTGAATTGGAAGGGATGGAGGAATGACTTGGATTCAGATCTGCTTGGGCCTGCTCGAAGATTACCATCAGGGATTTAATGACAATCCCTCCCAATTAAACACAACTGGAGAAGCAGAAAGGAAAAGGAGTGAAAAGGTCCTAAATCCTGCCATTCACAAGTTTTTAGATTAAAACTCTTCTGTCATTGGAGAGTTTGGCCGATTCCTTCAGTACGTTAGCTGTTAGAACCTCTACAGGATTGTGTCAGCACCTTTTTATAAGAACTACTATGCCGGTAGGGAAAAGAATAAAATGGTAAAAGTCTGTTATCACGGCATTATCCGGCCATTGCTTGCCACTCTGCCACAAAACCACTTAATCCCACTTGTTAGCGCAGACAGGCCATCTACCACATCAGGTTTGGTCCCTGGGGAAAGATTGATTAAAATCCCCCTATGGGGCTCTGTTACCGTGGCAATGCTCGTGCTTTCAGATGTTAGGTTATTACCATGGCAAAATGAGCCACATGGGGAGAGATTGGCAGGGACTGAGATTGAAGGTATTTTAAAAAAAGAGCCGCCATTAGAATGTTGGATTGCCACAGAGTAAAACAGTGGTGATGGAAGTAATAGAGGGAGTTTACTGACCTGCTGTCTATTGTTGGGTGTGTAGGGCAGCATGGTGGACACGTGAAACATCAGCTCATAGTCTTTGTAGGTGGTGTAGAGAGAGTGGGTGCCTGTGGAGTCCGCTGTAACACAGAAAATGGTGATCAAGGTCTCTGATCTCTTGAAAAGCAGGTGCTGTTCTAGATGAGGTTATGGTGGTATCGCATATTGACCAAGATCAAGAAACTACTGGATATTAGAGGCCAATTACACTATGAATATGTTTACAGAAGACAAGAAGGATAGCAACATCTACGGCTGAAAACAAAAATTAAAGATGACAATAACAGCACATTATTTCCAAATTTCACTGTATAAAGGATCAGGACTGGGCAGGCTTGTGTTTCATGTATGTGGGGTTTGGTGCGCGTCTTACTCTTGTTATCCAGCTGAGCTCTGTACTTGGTGAAGCCTTTGAGGCGCACCCTCTGTCCGAGCAGGTCCAGGAACTCCTCCAGAGCCGGTCCTGCACTCTCGTTGTTATACATCTCTTCCTCTGTGCTCTGACCCGCCTTGCAGTACAGCACTCCCACTTTGTGCTGGAAGCTTAGCTGTAACCAAGAACATATACAAACACTCAGCGAGTATTCTTTCCTGCGGCTGATATTCATCACACACACTCAGATATACATTAGACCCTCAAAGCAGGTGAGTGCCTACTTTCCATCTTGTCACAGCTAATATGAAGCCTCTTTAACTCTTCTACTTCCAAAGCTGAAGTCCTCGTCTGTAAGGCACAGTTATGAACTCTCGGCAGAGCATAAATCAACCAAAGCTAATAGTTGCTACTCAGGAGCAGCTGTGGTGCATCGAGGGTGCAGATGACAGACTTAAAGCAGGAATCAGGATAGACCTGGTTTATAGCATAACACTCCATAAGCTGCCATCATTAGTATTTCATCATCCCTAAAAAAAGAAAGGCCACGAACTCAACCCAATGTTTCTAGAGCAAGAACTAGAAATACACTTAAAAGGTATGAGATAGAAACAATGAGAACTTTCCAATCCAACACCAATAAAACAATGTTTGTCTCAGCAAAATTTATTCTGACTCAATGACACACACCGCAATGAAGTGTCTTATTCACCGTCTCTCCACTCAGCCAGGTCTCATAGGTTTTCACAGTGAATGCTCACATTGAGAAACAATGGGTCCAATGTGATCTTGTCTCATGAGGAGGTGTGTAGAAATGAAACGGTGGAGAGACGGTGATGTCCTTGCACAGTGAGAGGCCTCTCCAACCAATGAACTATGGCAGTCATGAATCCTTTATGGCTTACAGCTCCCTGATGCCAGGAAGAGGGTAAACGGGGAGGAAATAATCCATCTTTTCACACCTGTTGCCCAATTTCCATTATCTTGATTTTTGACACATGGTCAATCTGGCGAGACAAAAAGGTTTTCCAAATGTGAAAGCCAACAAATGCTCTTCCCACTAACGTGAATTGCAATTGCCTTTTTCATCTTTTACAGGTTATCAGTTCCCTGTGTGCGCCTGACACTGTTGTCATGGTGACCTCCTCCATCACACTGCACTGTGCTGAAACTCCTCCAGTGACACAAGGCTATTATACCATCAAGCCCAGTGGAAGTGTCATGGTGTGCAATGATGTGGTCTCTTTAGGTCCTGCATTATATGGGCCCACTTAACCTTGTGCTCCTCTTAACAGACAGGCCAGTGGCAAGAGCAAACACGCTAGCCTTTGGTGCAAATTTGTGGCTCTCTGAAATGTACCGACACATCAGCACATATACAGATACGGTATGAGTCATATTCCTGAGATGGAGCTCATTGTGTTACTGTCTCTGAGTTGTTTTTGATGGCATCTGCTGCTGAAAAGAGACAGTAGCCATATGAAGCAACAATGTCAAATTTAACAAACCTCTAAATCCATTCAACTTGCTCAAAAGCAGAGCATCATTTATTTTAGAGGATTTTCATCTCATGTTCCTTTTCGCTCTGTCCAGTGCTGGAGGCTGTAGAAAACTCCCTCTCCTTCACAAAAAATGAGGGAAACGCAGAGATGGAGAGAGGCTTAATGAGGGGATAGAGAGAAATTGGGACAAAACTCCCTCTACAGAGCTCAGAGAGACACCTGAGGGATACAGCAGTGTCCTGAGAGCTAAGTGTGGAGAGCAGAAATCACTGACATCTGTCTGCATGCAGGTTCCCAATGCAGCACAAATCCAAACTATGGCTCCCATATTCTGGCTATTGCATGAAATCTCTATTGCAGTGCTTTTCTCGGTGGATAGATATACTAAAAATCTGCAGCAATGGTGCAAAAGAGGACAAATGACTGGGAATTGACGCATGGCATAAAGAAGGGGGGGGGGGGGGGGTTGATCACTACATGATGTCATCCCTCTAATCCTCATATCAAATACCATAACAGCTTCACATCAGGGAGGGATAAGCGTCTCCACTGCAATAAGAGTCTCAGTAGGTGATCCAGAGTACTCAGAATGCTATTAAAACTGAACTGTACTTCTGAGGCCGACTCATTTGATGCCCTTGATTTGTTTAACGTTCCATATTTGTGTTTTTATTCCAGGAACAAAGTTATTTTAAAGCTTTCAGGTTACATTTACACAACTAGGCACAAGTGACCCAATTCCCGATTTTTGCTCACATTGCTAAAGTGGCCTAAATAAATCTGAAATGTATCAGATATCTGCCAATGTAACTATCATTTATACATACAGATCAGAATCTTCTTTCCAGTATTACTTGCACGTCAGAAAACACATTATTCTACTCTGTCCACAGAGGAATAACTAAATAAATATGCTTTGACAAGCAATAATATGATTACTTATTCTGTTTAAGTCCATCTCAGAGAACCAAAATGCTAAACCCTCATTTGAGCAAGAAAAACTATTGAAGTATAGAAAGGGTATAATGTAGCCTTAGTCTTAAAACTGGAACAACAGCTGGATCTTTTACGGCTTCCTCTATAAGTTATTGTTATGATTTCTCTCAACCTAAAAATCACATCTCAAAATCTGATTAACAGCCTAATGCTTTTCCCAGTCTGCTCAGTCAATGATCTACAGTACAGTCACATATGCTGGGTTCTCCTCTTACAGCCACAGCGTGTATGGCACAATGCTTTTAGGGATATTGGCTCTGCAGAACTGATCATAAAGCCAGTTGTGACAAAAGATATTATGGTGGTTCCCATACTCCAGGACACTTGCTCTCACCATGAAATAAGCCTTTTTTAACACGCATCTGACTAACATCTATTGCATAAAAAAAACCTAAAATGAGGCTGGCAGAGCTGAAAAAGAACGGGTATGTCAGCTCTTCACATAATACAAGCTCTACCTCTTTATCGCCAACATTAGCTTCTACACATACACACATTTGAGAGCTGGTCAAAGTCCAGCTTGGCTAAAAAAAAAGTAGATGGTGGAGGTGGTTGACATATTAAACAGTTGCACAGCAAGCACAACATTAATGATTAAAACAGACATGTGCAAAAATACTGATGTCCAAATATAAATCCGAGCTTTTGGTTTGCGGTCTGTGAGGAGGAGTGCTACTTGGAAGAGATTAAGCCCCACTTACTCCGACTTTTCTCCTCTGAGAGTAGTTTAAGAGCATGTTTATGACTTTGTTGCTCATTTGTGTGTCATGATGCCATGCCAGAAATTGCCTCATGACAAAGGCACGGGGAGGAGTTGCACAGAGGTGAACACACTCCCACGTGAGATATCTGTTGCATAGTGATCAAGCAGGGAGAACTTCCTCAAACCCTTGTATATTGAAATTGCTTTGGAGAGGACACTACTCTCCTCTTGTGTGACTATGAGACAAAAGCGTAATATACAAGAGGCACATGGCTGACACACTTCATTATAAGAGCCTGTCTCTTGCTAATTGTAAAGATGGGCCCATGCTAACAAATGTAATTACACTAATAAGCACATAATTCTCTGATATCAAGACAAGCACTACACCAGTAGGTACCGCACTTTGTTTCATTTCTTGCCATGTTATTAGATGTGAAAATAATGTGCTCTCTTACACCTGTGAGTATAAAAAGAGCCATATCATCCATAGCCATTGTACTGAACTGGTGATTAGAAAAAACAACTCTCTGCAAGAATATGAAATTATTGTCTGTCAAATTAATTAAGGTGTTAAAAGTGAGTTTCTTCAGCCTGTGTTTAAGTGTCCTTTCAGCAGAAAGTGTGTCAAGATAATCAATGGAGGCAACTGACAGTCTGGGATTCATATTGATTCTGTTCTGAGCGTGATATTTGCAATCTTGCGCTTCCACCAAGGGAGCCAATATACTGTATATCCAATACATAGAACAAAGGTATCCCTGTAGTTTCTTTGTTCTATGTATGGCTGCAAATGTAACACAGAAAAACAACTATTCTAGTATCAATCAAGCTTCATCTTTTAATCCATTATAAATATGTGGCAGAGATGGGTTCAAAATAGAAACAAATTTGGGTAGGGCAAACTACTGCTGATGTGCCCTGGGGAAAGGCACTCAGCATCCTTCCGCTCTATTGCTGCCCAATCACACAGAGGGATGTTTATATTTAAGGTTTCTCACCCCTTGCTCGTCCAGCTTGAGGAGCTGCTCAGGCACCTTAGGTGAGTTGAGGGCCAGCCTCAGACACTGAATGTTCAGCTCGGGGATCACGTACTCCAGCACCTCCTTCAACGGCAGGCCACGGGCCGTCCCATGTCTCGCTGTGGATGGAATGGCATCTTCCAGAATGGCCCCACGGAGAGTGGTCAGCTGACAGGAAAGACAGACAATCTTGAATATAAATCTCGCTGTAGGCTTCACTGGGAGGGTGTAACACTGTAACAAGGCAGCTAAGTGAGTCAGTCAGAATTCCCTCATACATTATGCCGTATTATTTTGGGTAGAGACTCCATTACTGGTTCCTCTGGACAACATTAGGGACAAGCATTCTAAATAATTAACACAGGCTAACAGCGCACTAAATGTTAAGTGCTGTTTTACTGTTCGGGCCATTAATGTGCCAGTAAGAGCTGACCAAAACAACTTCAGCGCCCACTCCCAGACCCCCTGGTGTGGTTTGTAACATCACAGACACATATGGACCAATAAATCAGATTCTGTGGTGGTTGTAGTTCCATCCGATCCGCCCTGCATGTGGTCATTGATTTCAGCGGTCAATGGCTGTCTGATAGAGAGGCATTCTGGAAAGCCGATTACTTAACAGAGGTGGGGAGAAGGAGTAAGAGAAAAAGAGAGAGAGACATAGGAGCACTTGCGTATAGATGCTCTTGTGATTGGGGACTTAAACCACCGTCTCTGTGCTACTTGCAGGGCTAACATGACCCAGATACATTGTTTCATCATGGGAGTGGTGCTTCAAACCAAGAATGGCATTAGATATCAGTGACATTTCCCTGTCTGACGCATCTGTTGTACCTGAATAATTCAGAGGATGAGACCACCCTGCATCAATCAATGAGAGCTTTCCATACCACAAGGGACCATGTGAGTGTATGTCTGATTGTAGTCTATGGTTGAATTACTGTATTCCATTGTGATAGACTGCATCAGTGCCTGCATGGCTGACCAACTGAGTCACAACTGGCACAGAATCACTGGCCCCATAGGGTGATGGGATCAAATTTAGGTGGGGGAATTGTAAGACGTCTCTACTTGTTTTCAAGGGTACTGGAACACTGCTGCACTGCTTGACTGAGCCCCGAGCTGAATCACCTTGACATGTCATTCCCAAATGAAAAATATGGGAAATGAAAACAGCCCCTTAAAAGAAGAGTTCACTTCCTATTAAAGATAAGTCGAATGAGTTCACATTGGAGGGTTGTAGTTACCTGACTGGTTCTGAAGGTGACCCGATAGTTGTACTGCATTCCATCTTTCTCCTTCCCATCTTCCAGCTTCTCCCTGCGGACGCTGACTGCAACCGGTCCCAGATTGTCATCTACCCCAAAATAGTTCTGATGCTCTGGAGGTGGAAGAAGAAAAGTCAGAATAGGAAACTGCACATCAATTATTGACTAAATGTGAGTTTCCAGGGTTTTCAAGCTAAAATAAATTTATATTTAAGTGCTGCACATTTGCCATTTCTTAAGTGGGTATTGTGTTTTATTGGTCATACATTTGTCAACACATCTTAAAAAGGTTTTGTCTTGAATTTGTCCAAGCTTCTGAAATTTTGATTAGACCGAGAGCATTAGATGCCCTCTAGAGATCTGACATTGACCCATTCAGGATTAGAATCTGAGATTTCCAGCATGCAAAGGTCAAATTGGGATTTAAAAAAGCAGCACAGCAAATCATGACCTACTATGTCCCATCACTAACCCAGATATTTCAATCTTCCCAACATCTCATGATACAGAAGGAGAGTATTCAACAAAGGTTTTTTGGTTTGTATCCGTGAATACTGTTCAGAATTAATCTCGTCATCAATTCTGGTTTAAACAACGACATCCACACAGTGCTTTTAAAGTGGACCTGACAGGAACACCCTTACATAATATATCACATATTTGGACAAAAACATTATGTCGGCAAAAGAGGATGTACATGCACATCCTCAAAAAATGGGATGAATTTAAGACCTTTTGGATCTATGGCATGGTATCTGACAACTAATGGAAAGATTTAAAATATCAGTAGCCATGTAGTTCAGAGGATGAATGCTTTCTCTTTTTAGACACTCCTCATCTGAGTATGTGTACTGTATATGAAGCAGCAGTAGATCAATGCACCAGGCCTTGTCACATTTCGCCAATAATGGCGAGCAGCAGTAAACTGGGATGTAGCCTCTGAGAGTTGTTCACACGAGGAGCGTTTTATTGTCCACCATTTGGAGGACAATATTCAGGACTGGGGGGAAAATCTGGTTGCATTCAACTGCTAGACATCCACTGTTCATGGAGGACGTTCATGGACAGAACCGTACACAGAATATCTCATTTGTTCTCCAAAGGAGAATGATTTGACCGACCTTTTCTAAAATGCCACTGTACTGGAAAAATTTACATTTTAATGCCTGGCATTAACAACGGGCATAAACACTACTGTTTATTCCATACAACACTTTCATAAAGTCATAATATAATGAGCATGGTAATGAACATAAGACCTGCTTTTAGGGCTTTTACCTTTACTTTAGTTGAGTTTTAGGAATGTCAGGATTCAATACTAATGTCAGTGTCTACATGAAAGTATTTGCTCTGACCTTGTTTGTGTGTGGGGTTTGAGGGGTTCACTGTACATGGACAGGAGCAGAGCAATACACACACGCACAGCAGTGTATTGAGCAAACACTCCCTAATCCCGACTAAAGCCAGGGAGAAAGACCAGGATTCAGCAGACAACAAAGGAAACCCCTCACTGAGGATTCAAACCACTGACATTCACAAAGGGATTTCTGTAGAAGGTTAGACAAGCACCCATGTCGTGTAAACACATTGGCTCTCGTCACTGTGACATCAATATTAGGGCACAGTGCATATCAGCAATAAATTAACTGTACGAAGGCAATATGGGCAAGGTATGTGAGGAATGCTTGGCTTCTCAGGGACAGTGGAGTAAGGGGAGTAAGTGGAAATGCTCTGTGAGGCATAAGGTCAAATGGTGGTAGCAGGCCTGTCCCTGCATATGAGGTTTCTACACATTCCAGCTCTCGTGGCACATGGGCAGTGATAACTGTAGCGGGAAGGTTTTTGTCAACACATTTCTGAAATGTGTGACTGGTGCACATCGTTTGGTGTTGACAAAGCTCGCAAACCAGATAATGATGATTGTCGGGTCAAATTACCCCTCTTTCCTGTCGCACTAAACTGTAGAAATGCCTTTTAAATCCCAACTCGTTCACTTTACAGACAAAGGGGGATACATATCTCTATATATGGTATGATTTACACCATCCGTTATGTCTCAGTGTCTGTCCGCACACAACATGACAGTGACCGGTACGTGATGAGGCTTGGCTCAGTGTGGATGTTGCATTTTATCCATTAAGGCAGTCTAGGGAGAAATACTCCTGTTGCTGAGGGAAGGAGGGCTTCAGGGCGATCAATACGATCAATGTTCAGCCCAGGTTGATAAAAGCTAGCCCTGAAGTGGTGACACACTGTCATGCTTTTGTAAGTGCATGTGCGCACATAAGTATATGGTGTTTTTGCGTGTGTGTGTGTAGTGCAGGGGAGGTGATGACAGATTTGTCTCTGCAATAAAACGCCCCCATGAAAAAGGGCAAGGTCTGAAGTCACATACTATGAGAAAGACTTCTTTTAAAAGGTGCAACATCAAAAGGAAACTGACAGCAACATGGAGTATATCAATTATATGCCGCCCCGCCTTGCCACAGAGGAAGAGGTTAACTTTGCAATAAAAATAAACGATTAAGGAGAGTAGCGCACACTAAAATAAGCATTTATTTTTATGTGCGTAACCACAGGCTTTTGCCATTAGTGAAGGAGGCAACATTTCAGAGTAAATGATTATCAGAATAAACTCACTACTATATTTAAATACACTGTAAGCAGAGCAGATCTGTAATGGTCCCATTAACCTTGACTAGAGACATCAATCCTCAACTGAGGTTAAACGCAGATGCACTGAAATTCATATTTAACACAGAGTACCTTCGTGGAGAAGTTCAGACATTGCTTGGTGTGAAAGGTGAAGCAGCTGTTTTCTGGGGGGGGCTTAAGAATGGGTAATTCAATATGCTGAGAGCAGCGGACAGAGAGACACAGACAGTGGGGGGAAAGACACGTATAATGCGGCGATGGGTCGGGGTTACCGTGGTATTTCCACACTCAGTCACATAGGTGTTTTAATGAGCAGCACAGGGACCTTTGCGTAGTTTTGCTGACCCTATAGTTTTAAGTGCAAGGTCCTTACGCCCCTACACCCGCCCCTTTGGGAACAGCTGCAACACACCCTCATGCTCACCTCTCTCCTCTCACATGACTAATCACAGCTTCTCCACAGGGTTCAGGGTAATATCACGGTGAGGACCTTCCCAAGGAAGTGAAACACACACCCTCACGTCCAGCACAGGCCAGCTATTGTTCCTGCCCTTAGCTCATCTGGTGCTACAAAAATAACTGGGCCGTCAAGATATCTGACCCTGTGAGTGGAAGCTTTCCCATTCAGGATGGCCTCACCCACACAGGGCATTGTGCATATGCTCTTTCCAAGGAAAACAGATAAGGACATGGACATCTCCTAAAAAATATGGCATTCACATATGATCAACATATTATTTTTGCCACAATCCTTACCTTTGCCATAGAAGAACTTGTGGTAGTAGTACGCTCCCAGGTCTATATGTTCAATGATGTAGCGTTTGACCTTCTCCCTGTGGATAGGCTGGTTTTCTCTTGGCACCTCCAGTACAGAGACGCCTGCATTGGTGCAGTGGGAACTCAAAGACGATTCAAAAGAGCAGCTTTCCCCCAGATTATTGTAGTTGGCACTGTTGGCTCTAGAGAGGGAGATCTTCCGCTCCCCCTCACCACCGATTTCATTGCGAAAGTGTGGGCAAGTCAGTACTAAGCTGTTGCTCTTCCCGTCACCCTCATCAACATCCAGGTTCTCCTTGGGGTTTAAGTCCTCCCTGCTACCTAGCGGTGATTCAAACATGGGAACATTTCCACTGCTACATCCTGCTATACCTCCATCTGCCCCAGTCCCCGGTCCTGGCCCTAGTCCACCTCCAGAGCTTCCGCCAACCCCAGCACCAGCTCCAGCCCCAGCTGAGGCAGCTGAGGCCCCAGTAGTGGTGTTCTTCCTCTGGCTCAGGTTAGCTCTGCTTGCCACTGCCTCGCTGATATTGAATAGTACGCTCTGGACATCGTAATGGGCGAAGCATTTTTGGAAACTGAGTGGTCGTCGGTCATCTTCCATTGAAAGCCGCAAAGCATCGCTCTCACTCTTTATGGTCCGCAACTTCCTAAACAGAGATGGTTCAGAAGAGTCCGACTTGAGACGCCTCATGAATGACTTTTCTCTCTCCCTGCTGTAGAGAATAGAGGGGTCTATGTAGTCGTAGCCTGGAATGTGGACTATCTCACCCCTGGCAATCTGGGCTGCTGTCTGCAGACTCGGGGAGAGGGAAGCGTCACAACGCAACAACTCTGGAAAACCCAGTGGGGGCACACTACGGTGGTCCAAGGGTTCAACCCGGTAGCCCCTGAGCATGGTGAAGAACCCATCCCCACTCAGGCCCTGACGGTCAATGGAGGATGTGCTACCATACTCCCGGTGCAATGAGGCGCCAGTGTTTGGATTGACAGCATTCTGGTCCATTATGTCCTCAGAGTCAATGTCACTTATAGTGACATCGCTGTTGCTCCGCTGACGGATAGGGTGGAGACCCTTCAGTGGCGAGTGGCTGAGGAGGTCACTCAGTGTATACTTGTCAGAGTAGTCTGACTCCAGACAGACCGATTCATCTTGCTCGAGAATTTCCATCGTATGTTCTTGCTGGCCATTCTGAAAGACTGGGATCACGCTCTGATAGTTGGGTGAAGGTCTTCCATCCCATATGTCTTTCCTCGGTGGCCATTCTGACACCCTGGCCCTGACACCCATTTTTGGCATTGCTGGATTGCCATTTGTTTTGCCTGCTCCTTCAGGCTTCCCTTGCATATTGGAGACTGGGGGACCCATGCTACCATTCAGGGCTTTGAGTTTCCTGCTGAAAAGCTCCTCTGACTGCATGGCTCTGGGGTATTCTTCTGGGCCTCCCACAATTCCCACAAGGTTTGATTTGTTATCTGTCACAGGGCTCAAAATACTCATATCCTGCTGGCAGACTGCTTGAAGAGCAGACTCTTCTTCCTCATCATGTGATTTGTTCACTGTTGGGCAGAGGAGGATCCTCTTTCCTGAGTCAATGAACCAGCCATCATCATTACTCACAGAGGGTGGATGGCACAACAATCGACACACAGCATTTAGACATCAAGGAGAAATGTGTATGGACTGTCGATAAGCACAGCAGAATCTCTTCTCACGGCGTGTCACCAATTCAGAACGACAGCTGGAAGAGTTCGATCTATGACACAAAAAGAAGAGAGGAGATTTAGCACATTGTGAGTATAAACAAACAAAGAAGAGATTTGTATCCCTCAATACTCTGACAGAATACAGTATTCAAAACAACTAATTGCTGTATTTTACAGGAGGTCCAATTATGGGTTTATAATGAGATAGATGAATATCTTTGTTGGTGCTTCCAGCCAATGGCTAACAGATGGCTGTGGAGCAGGTTACAGCTACAAGTGGCAGATGTTCTGCTAAATGTTCACGTGTATTCGTAACTGATCCATCTACCTGCAGCAGCATCGAGCCTGTAAACTATGCACGAGGGATAGTTTTGCAGGGTCTGTGTGAATTCCAGTTTTATCTGCTGTAGTTGGACAGGAGGGAAACTCTTGTTTTTTTTACGATTTATTGATCGACTACTTGAAACAACACACTTTAAGTAAGAAAACAACTCATATTCCGTTTGATATATTTATTCTCCTGGTGCATTAGTTTTTTGCGAATACACAACCAGCCTCATGCAGGATACATGCAATCCCTTTCTTCAGTTTCTGTCTGTACTACTACATCGCAACAAATGATTTAACAACTCATCATCTACATGTCATTACGTCTTAAAGTGAAAATGCACCATTTACTGATCTATGTCTTAGAATGGAAATATATATACTGATAGTGACTGCGCTAAAAGTAACACAGACCTCATGTGGCACACACTGTTACTAGTACGGTATAAACTAATCTAATATGCAAAATAGCTGCAATTGCCACTGCATTGTATTGAAAGGTGTTACATTCCCCCTCGTAGACATGATGCTATTAAACATATTAGAAACACCTTTCAATACAATTAGCACTGACTTCATGCAGCACCTCGGACAAAGATGGGATATATTGTATTGTACTGTACACGTGGATAAATGAGCACTGAATGTACAAGCAGACCATTACGTACAACTACTGTAATGTTACAGCAAGTTTAAAAGTTGCCTCTCTCCCCTTGTTCACCTGGGGAATACAAATAACAAACACCATGCTCCTCCTGACAAAAGGCTGAAATCAGCAGTTACACAAATTAACCTGGACTGCTGAGGACATATACAGGGGGGTGAAAACACTGGTGGGCTTTTGTCCTTGAAAAGTAGTTTTTTCCCCTCTTGGGGATTTTAGATGTCAGAGACACAAAAGCAGCACATGGTTTCCATTTTTATCAAAGAAAGGTCCCTGCAGATCAGCCACGTGTAGACTTTTGTTACAGAGGCACCAGGACGGTCATGTTGAATAGTTCCACCGGTGCAATTTCAAACAGACAATTTAATACAGATGGACGAGAAAGCATGAGCTGCAACAAACACCCCACACAGAGAGAAGCGACCTCGAGCAGGTTCATGTCTTCCCATGATTGTTAGGTGTGTAAAAGGTCCAGTGGGGCTGTGAGGTGTTAGACCAGATTCGCCTCACTGCACAGATCTCCACAACCACTGCCAGACTCCTGCATGCAAGATCAAACACTGTGCTGCAATTGAGACTAGGAGCCTTTCTTCACTGACCTAAATAGCTTTTTCTTGTTCTTTAGGGCTGATGGTCTGCCTCATTTCTCCTAGCACTGCAATCACAAGTTATCAAGTAAAGCCTCCACATCAGAGGAAAGTTACTGTTTTTTCTTTAGAAAAGCCATAAAGAATTCATTGTGAACATGACTGAGGAGCAAGAATTTTGCTACCTGCATTGATTTTGTTTCAGCCCTGTGAATTGGCCATCAGTCAGATAACCACCATTGCTACACAACTGCACGCTGCAATTTACATGCACAAGTCATTGGCTTTTAAGCAGGAAAAACTATTTTGGGATAAGACTCTGGGCCAAATCAAGATTAGCAACAAACCAGATTAAACTCAAAACATTGAAATAATCAAGTACTGGCCTCCACCTGGTCAAAATTCAGGTTAACAGCAGTAATACTTGAGTGACCTACATTTTGTATTAACAGAACATTGCAATACTCACTCATTTCACTGCTTCCCTTTATTAATACTAATATAAGGTACCTAATTTTCTCAACACAATTATTTAATTGTCAATACAGCTTCATGGACAAAAGGAAAATCTGTCTGTAATGTCACTGTATTTAACACAAGGCTTAGAGAGCACAGCAAGACATTATGTTGCATGATGTGAATGCATAATGTAGCAGTGAGGAAATGTGTTACACTGAGTGAATGATGAATAATGAAATGTCTGACTGGCAGCAGTGTAATGAAAAGTCGTTTTAAATACAAACAACTTCTGTGTCCAAATAGCTGGAAAGGTATTTTGTCATTCATGATTTTATCATGTGCAAATGTTTAATGAATCCTGTTTTAGCAAAATTAAACTATATAGTTATACACAGTGTCAGGAGGGAGAAAATGAAGCACAGACGAATCTTCATCTACAATTACACAGTAGAAAATGAATTAGTTCTCAACTGATTCACTGCATCAAACATTGGATATCAGTCATAATACAACAACAAGTGAGTAAAGGAACTAAAAATTGAACTAAGACTGGTGTCCCTAGTGCGTGTGATTTTGCTGCACCTATATTCCATTATAAACAACTATAATCCATCCGGGTTCTGTTTTCCAAGAGGGAGGCATCTTGGCCAGATTGATGACGAACACCCTCGAGTCACACTATCACTGAACCACTGTCTTCTCACGCCCACAATTAGAGCAACACTTAAATGCAGTGACAGCAAAATGTGCCACCTGTGCAAACAGCATTATCAGTGGGGAGTCACACAGCAGCTTTTACGGATGACTGAGAACAAAAAGAAGAAAGGCACGGCCTGCATTGTAATCTTACTGCAGGAGAACAAACAACAGCGACTTTTAACAGTGTTAAACAGCTAAATAAACGCTAGGGGAAAAACGCTACATATCCAGACAAACTGAAGAAGACTTAGCTTAAATTTAGTTGTCATTGTTTTGGTCAAAATTGCCAAAACTTCCTGAAACATTGTCATCTTGGAGACAACAGGCTCAGACTCAGTTAACACATTCCGGATCTTACCAGCAGATCATTTAAAATTCAACATTTCCAAGTCTTCACTAGTTCAAGAGTTGTAGTCTTGCCTCCAATCTCTCTTCCATCTGTAGTGAATTTGCAGTCAATAAAAAGTGTGTGAAGAAGACAAGTCTGTTAACGTTCAAAGTGTTCCTGTTGGTGTTGCTAAATAGGATCAGGGTGAGTTGCCCTTTATGTTATGTCGGGACAGGCCAGGATAAATCAGTGAACATGGTGGTCTCTGTTCCCCCTTCCTTCCTTCAATTGGGTTACTTTCCCCTTCGACAGTGATTAATGGACACAGTTGTACCATGTCTGTTTCCACGTCCCCCCCATCCCCCAATCTAGAGAGCCACGGGCTACTTGATCAGCAGAATCCATCTTCTCTGTGACCTGAAGGAGGCTGTTTTCTGTTTCCTTCCTTTGCGGCCATGTGCACGCAGGAGACAGCAGATGGGAGGTGGGCAGCCTGCTTTGCTAACAGCCCATTATTAGTTGAGAAATGCAGCGCCATTACGGGTATTTAAGACGCAAGGCCTTGTTAACAGGGGGATGGGATGCAGAGGCAAAGATGGGAAGAGAGAGGCCTAATTACAGTAATGAACTCATTTTCTGTCTCTCATGTCGGTGCTGCTTGTCTTTCATCTTGGTTCATCGAGAGACGAGTGGCCCAGAGATTCTGCCAGGTCTTAAAATAATCCTCTGACATTGAGGCCTGATTAAAGGCCCAGCATATATTAATATGCTGTCAGAAAAGCGAACACATTCTGTCCACCATACTGAGATTAATGCTGCACCATCACTGATGGGCCATTTCGTCAGTGCAGGACACATGGCAAGATGTCAGCCAAATGTGACAGGCACACTAGACTGACTGAATTCCCATTAGTCACTCTTACGACCATAACTGTCACTATGAGCACGGAGGGCAACTCCTCTGAACAAAGCTGTGGTCTTTTTTTTGGGCGAGTTTGCAGCTCTATTCTGCAAAGATGTTGAGCAAATTAAATCATGCAGCAAGGCTATTACACAGAGCATTGCCACATTAACATTATAACTCTTTTCAAATGGAATTTGCTCAGCACCACTGCAGCTAATCCATTTATAGCCAACAGCAGATAAAATAATTAAGCACATTTGCCCCAAAAGCAGTTTTTTATCGTTGGTGCTTTATTAAAAATGCTCTCAAGAGGAATGTGCCAGCGTTTATATAGCTGTCTGCAGCGAGGCCTGTATGTCTGGTAGGTTAGCTGCAAATGTCAGATGATGCCAGACATAGAGTTACCAATGGTGAATTCCAAAACAAAGACAACAGGACCTATGGCTGCAGAGCGGGTGGGAGCTAATAATAGAGAGGGAAGAAAATGATTTACAACCAACACAAGGTGGGAATAGCACAAGAAAGGTGTAAAGAAACAACTGAGAAACTGGATACAAGCACAACACGTCAAAGCCTTACCAACCACTTAACACTATTAACCAACTGCAGACGAGGGTGCATTTGCAGTCATAAAGCCACCATATTGCCTGTCAATGTTTACATACACCTTGATACTACATTAAGAAATCACCCTTGTACATTTGGCGGACTGCAGTATCTATTAATATATCAATGTTTACTTCTTGCTGGATCTTTTGCCTCAATTGACGAACAAACAAAAATCGGACTAATTCCCATTTTGTTTGCAGTACAGAGCCAGATTAAATACAGTATATCTGGAGCAGCCCCAGTATGAACTGTGAAACTAGAGCCATTGGCATTGCTAATGGAGTAACACATTCTTAGTCAAAGAAAGCACACAGCCTTAGAATGAAGCAATTATATTCAAAGCATGCCTTCCCCTTTTTTCACATTCCTTTAAAAGGTGCTGTTCTCGATATTGTCCAGCCTATTGCACCCTGGGTCAAAGGCAAACATGTTTATTCAGCCCCAACTGAGCTGCTGGCAACCCGGAGCCCTTGGGTGAACACAGGCCTGTGATTATGGTCAATTATCTTTAATAAAGCTTTGTGTAATTGAGCCATATTAATGCTGCTCTGTTTTAGGCAAGCAGGAAGTAGTAGCTGGCCTCATCCCCGAGACGCCTCGACCTCCAGAACTGACGCCAAGCCTTGATGCAGTCATTTTCCTCCCTCAGCCAAACTAAATTAGGGTCCAATGTAGGTTAGAGGCCAAGATGATTACACCAATTTTCCACCTCATGGACTTCATCATATAGTGAGTCAGGCTGCATTTCTAAACGACGTTGGTATAGAAAGCTAATTTGCAAGTTCTTTTCAGAGCATTTTTCATTCCCTGCTGCTTGTGCTGCTTCTATTTTGTGTTGCCAGACATTTGTGATGTGTCATACGGTGTTCATCATCAACACAGAGTAAGGAAATCAGCCAAGCGGAAAGCAAACATACCTGGAGGGAACACTGTTTATCCTTCACTGCCCACTATTTGATTTCTCAATAAAAACAATGAATCGCATCCATGTCACTTTCTACTCAAATGTGATCAAATTTTCACTGCCGGGGTGTTAGCAATTCACCCTCAGAGTTGATTTAAAACAAGGTGGGAGCTCTGTTTTCAATCCCCTATTGTCAGCAGCTGTTCTAATCTTGTGGCGGGAATGGGAGGGGTGTACTGTGTATGATGGCTTTGGGCAGGACAGATATTAAATTCATCGCACTTGCAGTCAGGGAAAGGAGGGGCACAAGGGGGTTGTGTGAGTGCAACCACACATGGGTATCTCCAATCTGATGAAAACACTTTTGTTTCTGCTCCGCTGGAGCGATTCCTTACCTTAACTGGGTTATTGCAAAGGAAAATGGGAGGTTAACGAGAGATGTGAAAGTGGTGGAATGGGAAGGTAGAGCAGAATGGGAGTTTTGCCAAACATTGCTCAAAGAGATTCAGGCAATTAAACTACAGACCCAATTAATTGGGTGATCTTATCCTGAGAGTTCATTACTGGGGCCTGGGAAAACAGGCTTAGCATCCTCCCGGTGCCTCCTTAGCCATAAAGGGCACTTGTAAAAGTGTGTGTGTGCGTAAGGACCAAAGAAACCCAAATGCACTGTTCACCCTCTTCCTCTTTCATCTGCTTGTCCCACAAATCAGGCACTCAATAGGGAGAAATCTCCCACCAGCTGATACTCAAATTAGCACTGATGCTAAAGCTCCTCCGACAATGAACAAACCAACCCCACTCCGGTACATAACTACAACTCAACCCAATCATATAACTCCACCCTCTCCTATTGTGGTCAGACCACCAGCCGAACACCCTGATGTGCGAATACTGCCTGCAGGGAGAAACGCTGAGATTTTAATGGCCAGTGTGAATGTAGGGTCACACCCTCAGTGGGAGGCAAGGAAACCAATGAAATGAGTTCCAGCCGGCTGCCTTATCAAGCCCAATATGTAGAAACGAGCAGTAAACCATATCCAGCCTGGTTGTCCTTTGAAAAGGCACATAGATGTGATTTGGTGAAATTATCATTCATTTAGGTTCAGTAGGGTTCCTTTAGTGATCATCTAAATACATGCGTCATTGCTGATAGCAATTTGAGAGTCAGAACATTATGTTTATATGCACAATATACTTAAGCTTTCATCTCTTCTGCAAGTAAGGTAAGGCAAAAAAAGATGTAAGCATGGACAGAATTACTTGCACTCATTCCCTCAACGATGCAACTGTGTCTTTCCCGTTTTAAAACAGGAATGGGATTTTGAATGGATCGCTTCTGTGTACAATGTCAATCATTTTTAATTTCAATCAAATTTGTTTAAATGTTTTATAACAATGTCGGAGCAAAATTCAAGTTTTTTGTACTACCCCACTTCACCCACAGCCACTAGACAGAGAGTTCACCCACCATTTGCTCACTGCTCTCCTTGAGTCACACCTTCTCCCTCACGCCCTCTTTCAATCTTTTACAACACATCTGCCATCCTCTTCCCCCTCCCTCCCCCTCCCCATGTCCCACGCTCTCTCAGTCCTATGAGCTCTCTGTCCTTCCAAGCTAAAATCTTCCAGTGATTGCACAGGAGTGTTATGTCAACTTCACTGACCAATCTGACATGATCCAATTTGCCTCGTAAGGCGCGCCATCTCTCTCTCTCTCTCTCACTTAAACACACACACACACTGGGCTGGGACCAACACCGACCTTGTGCATGACAGCAGCCGATGAGACTCAAAGAATGGGGGGAAACAATGGAGAGTAAAGAGACGAGTCTGAGTATGAGCGTGTAGGTCTGTGTTTATATACAGAGAAGGCCTGAACATAGTCAACCACGGCAGGAGACACGGAGACGATTAGAGGCTTTTTGTTTACATTTCAGCGAACAGACCTGAAATGACCCAACAGAAGAACAATCGCAGAGGAGATTAAAAAAAAGGAGGTCAGACAGCACAGACTAACCGTCTTATCATCCCCTCCGCCGTAGGCCTCAGCGGCCACTGTGGGAACTTCCCACATTCACTAATGCCTAGGCATTGCTCTCAGATTCACAGAGCCATGGATAATATGGCTTCTATCAAACAAGACCTCTGCAATTTGATCTGTTAAAAACTTTTACAAACCTTTCACGGTTCACTGCTAAATCGACCACACCGTATAGTACATGAACGGAGGATGAATCGTAATGTATTCATGTATGTTTCAGAAGGACAAACATCTGTCCCCCTCAAAAGCCTGCCATCATTTACAATATACACTTTGATAAAGGAAATAAATAGTTTTTCCCCCAAATGTTACAGATACAACTTGTACATGTGATTGGGAATAACCTAGATTATGTCATTCTAAATTGATTTTTTTTATGGTGTCTAAACATCTTAACTCAGGAACTGCCTGTATTGATGCAAGTATGGAAAGGGTGCGAGAAAGAACTCTGAACTTTTTGTGCGTAATGGTCATGTTAGGAGTTATAGAAACGATGACACTATCAGATAATCTCAAAGGTATTCTTGGTATGGCTTTAAAACAGTTATAAGTCAAAACAGAAGCAGTTACGAGAAAGTTAGAGAGAAATTCATGCTTTGACACACCTGGCCAATTGATGCATGAGGTGAGTCAGACTGACAGTTTGACCATTTCAAAAAGTTTAATCGATCTATGATCTGAGAGGTACTTCATCTGAGGCGCACTGAAGCTTAACCAGCCAAAGAAATTTAACCAACAGCTTTCTGGCTAGAATAAAAGCGGTGAGAGAGATGACAAAGTCCTGAGCTGCATTGTTTAGTTATCAGTTCCTGTGGTTGCTGCACTAAACTGAGTTGAAGCCTAAGGTCAGTGCCCTTCCACAGCCATCTTGCCACACCTCATCTGTCAACGGTTATGCTCCCAGCCATAAAATCAAACAATAGATAGCTTGTTTACTTTGCGACGGACTTTGTGGTTATTTCTGGTCGCTGTCTTATCATCTGGGTGGCTAACAAGAGGATTAGGAGGCAACCCAGAGTCTGTCCTGTTTTCAGTCACATCTGGAATGTGCTGCAAGCTCAGTCTGAACAACAAAGTTTGCCTTGATTTTATTTGGCTGGAGTACTTAACTAACCAGAACTGCATATGGTAAATTCTTTTCATTCCTTGCACACGTTCAAATCTCATAACATCAACCATATGCTCTGTTACAGGCAAAGTAACAGGTCTTTCAGAAGTGGCTTGCAACACCCAGAGTGTGTTTTGGAGCCATTCAGCAGGAAGGAGGGAGGACAGGGAATCAAGGTAAAATCTGATTATGTGCATACTGAAACACACAACACGATTTAACATACAATATATTTCCAACTGCCTGGAAACATTTGATTTAACGACACTGCAGCATTTTTCAAGCTTTGCATGCTCAGTGTCAAAAGCGGTTTAACTAATGAAAAGGGAGTGCCGTCATGAAATACAGCTTGACAGAATGCTTTGAATTAGTGCTTTTCCATGCTATCTCATTTTATTGTATAATGTAGTGTTCTGTCTTGTCTGTAATTACACATTGGCGGTGCCTTCTTGGTCAGGTATATTCTATCTTAAATGGCTCTTTTAAATAACAAAAGTGTCAAGTTGGCTAGTAATTTCTCTGCCTTCCTCTAGCTTTCGTCAAGTCATTTACAAGTGTTTCTACTCAGAAAACAAAATCTCATACATCGGCTTTATTATTTCGAAATCCCCATGCCAGCTTCTGCATTTAGATGACAGCTTTTGATAAAATGAAATTAACACTGCGGCACGGGAATGACAACCTTTGCAAGCCAAGATTAATATAATTACTAACATCAATCCATCAAGAGGGAACTGAACCAAAGTGCTGATGGTAGCCTCAAATAATCAAACTGACAAGGTGTGGAGCTGTGCTATGTGGTAAAAGTTATGATATGGAAAGAACTACAGCTTTGTTCTTGAGTCAGAGCGCGCCTCTGGTTCCTCTCACACAAAGTACCACAGCAGCGGTTACACTGGCTGTAGGTACTGCAGGAGGCATCCAAGCCTTTAACTGGCTCCAATGAAAGTCGGAGTCTCCTACCCAGCACCCCTGCCAGCTGGCGACCTGCCCAGCTCCTGCCAGGCAGCACACTGCCATTGTCCTTTAGTTGTTTCAGGGTGATCTGAGAATTAAAATAGACAGGGCAACAGATTTTCCCTCTGTTTCTGTTTATTCACGCGAGAACAAAGGACAAAACCACAACGGTAAACAGAGATCCGCTATGCACCAATCTCAATGATTTAAAATACTTGTTAACGTGGTGAAGGTCAAGTAGAGTCAGTCCCAAAATTAATGCACACTGAATATGACTAATGGAATATTACATTTTTATTACTGTATTCTACACATGAGCAGCACTCTCACGAACCACATAGTAATAGGTCAGAAAACATTATATAACAGCCAGCATTAGAACCACACCCATGACATGCATGCATAGTTTTAGATGTCATTCACAGAGCCTATGTGGGTCTCAGACGAAAGCTCCTGTATGTTCCCAACAGAAGGAGATCATGTTCATTCTTGGCTGCTCCAGCGGAGCCCCACTAACAGGGAGCACGGTGCTGTGGCCCTTCTCCAAAAGGACCATCTGTCCCCCGAACTGGGCCTAGCCACACCGTCCCTCATTTCTAAGGGGAGACAGAGGGGGACGTGCAGGGTTGATGTGGCCCAGCAGGCCTCCAACATAAACCACCACCTATTTCCATCAGCAACACATCCCCCCTCTGCCACTCAGCAGCCTGCTGCTCACCCTGCTACCTCCATAGCAATGACAGCCTGTCAGCGGAGTGCCATCTCTCCAGCAAGGAGAGAAAAAGCAGGGAGGAAGAGGAGACCTTCCAACTTCAGAATAATCTGCTAAATCAGTGAAGTTGAAATGGAAAGCTCAGAAAATGTTGCTGCTTCACTCTTTGCTCCTTGACTGAGGTCAGTCCACACTCACACATTATAACTGAGGAACAGCGGAGCAAAGTAGGTAAGGAGAGCTACGTGACACTGTTAAGATGGATTACCCACACTCTGACACACAAGCAGATTCACACAAATGCAGCCACACAGTTATCCATGCTGACCAAATGCATAACCCCAGAGAGTGTGAGAACCTCTCCACTTCATCTTTACTCACTTCCATGTCACAGTTTGTTTTTTTGTACTTGCTCTGGTGTAAGAGACACAATTTGAACTTCTGGGCAGCAGCTGACCGAATATAAAGTTTAGTTAACCAAAAGGAAGTGAGAGGAAAGATAACTGTTAAGAGGAAATGAGTAAATACAGCTAGACAGATGAGTCACTTGTTTATTCCTCCCCTAAGAACCCATTATTCATCAGTTCCTGCTAGAAACAACTCCAGATCCTTCCTATGACACAGACGAGACAACTCTAACACATTGCTTAAAAACATTATTAACTTTTTCCTATGAGTTAAAATTGGACTGTCGCAATTAATTCAATCATAAATGGACTCCTTGATTGATATTTTAAATTTTTTGAAACAGATTGAATCACTTATTCTGCAATATGGCCCCCCATAAAGTTACCAAGCCAAACATTAGCAATCGTCAAAAGATAATCTAATTGTGTGAGTGGCCTAGCCTATATGTCTTCAACGACACACAAGTTTGATCGATGGTACATATACTATAAAATGCTATTTTTATAAAAATGTACACATTACTTGCTCCCAACAACATAAACACAACTTTGTTCACCCAAATAAATTGTTGCTTTTCTCCATCTTGTCTCTCCAAAGAAACCAGACTCTGATAGACACACACCATCATATTGATCACTTGGTTAACATACAAAATAATCCGTAGATTAAATAATTATGGACCGAGTTTGGTAATGACAATCCTGCATAAAAGATCAATATTTGATATCACAAACTGCCATCCTTACCTGATTCAGAGTCCTCTTTCATTAGACCCATAAATCCTAAGGACAGACAGCACAATGCCCCGTGAGCCACTGAGGTAATGAGCCCACTGTGGAGATGCTATCCAAGTGCATTAAATCCATCAGCCACTTGTTGAGTGCAAGCGATCCAAAAACACACAAGGGAGAGCGGAATCTGGCACACTTCCTCTTCCAACAGCAGAAAGCCTCAAACATAAACAACAATACAACAACTCATCAGTCTAATCCTTCATCCAATAACTAGTTTGGAGAGAAAACGGAAAAAGAATGATAGGAAATCGAGAGAGAGAATTAGGAGACAGGCCTAGCAGGCACTGGGGAGTCAATTTAGCAAAATGCATACAGCTGCTCCCTTAATTCACACAACCCTCTCCCTCCCCCTGCGACAAAGCCACCAACAGCTGAATGCGACTGCAGCATTAGCATATGTAAGGGGAAAGTAGGTGGCACTGCTGGGTGGGGGGGGGAAAGACTGCTGGTTGTTGGGGGTGGAGGGGACCATGACATTCACAGCTTCTCTAGCTGACAGGAAAGAGAAGAAAAAGAGGGAAAAGGCTATTGTTCCTGGGAAAAGATGTCCGGGTCAGCCTGTGACCTTCCAGGTTCTGTGTGATGGCTGACATTTGGAGCGGCTGGAGCAGCGGGAGATGGAGGAATCCACTTATATGTTCCCATCCCAGGAACTACAGCCTGGTACAAAGGTCGCCCTGACAAACCGAACCAGCAACCATGACCACCTTAAGCACACTGAGATAACAGGAGAAATACGGGTGCAGAGAGGGGAATTGCCGCTCTTTCAAAACTGATAATCCCCACTGTCCACATGCCATATGCTGAGGCTGCATATTTGTTACCTTCAGCGGAGGCCAAGACAGCGGGGAGGAAGGGAGGGGAGAGGCTGTGCTCCTAAGAACAAGAAAGAAGAATGGAAAAAAGGAATTCAGCTCAGCGGGACCTGGCTCTCCACTGCTCCACCACAAACAGTTGTGGGTGTAATGCAGGGGTCAGAGAAACAAACTTGGGACCTTAAGATGTATGGCATAATCAAGTGTGACTTGGATAAATATGAAGAATAAAGTTTAAAAAAAGTGATTATTCTTCGCTTGTGTAATGAACACAATTAAGTTTGACTAAACTTAAATGGAACAGCACTAAAACAGTGTCATTCTAACTGCTTCCTGATGACTTTTTCTTTGCTCTGTCTGTCTGGTGGGAGGTAGGAGCATGTTAATAGCAGGAAATGACAGACTTTAATCAAGCTGAGTGAATGGCAGCAAGTATAGGCCTTTGTGCCACATAGGGCTTTGATCCAGGCTATGCAAGCAGCTTCTCAGCTTTGATTTAAGTTGAAGGGAAGGAGCGAGTTTTATTTGAAGAGTGGGAAACCCCAGGAGGTAACACTTAAGAGTTCTTGTCACTGCATCCCAGCAAACAGACAAACTATTCATCAGCCTACACACATGTGCAGCAGGGCCTTCACTCCCACAAACACTGCTCGTTTCCACATGGACGACAGGGTCTGATGGGTAATTTACATACCAGGGCTAGTCATTACACAAACGGATACACATGCAGTGCAACCCACATTCACAAACACTAAAAAAACATTTCTACCGTCTCATTTTTCACTGCAGAGATACCAACTGACAGTGAAAGAAACCTGGACATTTGCCATCAAAGGAAAAACATACATTTTGGTTTCAAAGATTATGAAATTACAAGCTACATAAAAAGATATACAGTACCTGTTTTCGATTATCAAAATACTTTGGGGTAACACTCATTATGCTATGATTACATCAAGTTGCATTAATGGATTTTTGATCACTAGTTTGAGAAAACACACTCACCGAATCGCAGCCCTGACACAGTATACAAACAGCTAATTACAAGTTGAATCAGGCTTGACAGTTTGAAAACGACCCAAACCCATGAGCCAAGAGTGCTGTTTGAGTCTGGCTCGGCCAAACGTACACTATAACATAATGTTTCAAGTCAGAACCCGGTCATGGTTCGACCAATTTGTGTGTGAGTCTGGCCTGGCCCATCACAGAGGAGAGAGTTTTGAAACCGAGCTTGAACGGAACCCCACGCATTTCTGTCAGGGCCAAAGCCTAAACAGTTGAGAGCGGCTCCTCCCAGATACCAAATTGGTTGGTTATGTGATTTATGTATGTGAATATGAACAACAAAAACAGAGGAAGGGGACCAGAATGGGCAAGGCTGAAGAGGAAACATTTTTTTAAAGAAGATGACAGTAAATGTGTCAAATAAACAGGTTTGTTCGCTGTTAAAGGACTTGGTAACCTGATTACTAATCACAAAGATTAGCTCAAAACAAAACATAACCATCTGGTCACTTTATCCGTAATAAATTTCTCTGTGAATTCACATAATTCAATTTACTATATCATTATGTACTTAACATTAGTGTGATATAAAAGTACATACAGTACATCATAAAAGAAGAGAGTCTGCACAAGGGATAGATGGACGTTTGCTCCATATTGGCTACCCATAGGTTACAGCTTGGTAGATGCTTGGTGCCCTCTGGCCATTCATGCGGGTCAGGCTGTGCGAGCTTGTTTTGCTTGTTTGTCGGTTTACCGTGCAGCTTCTCAGTTTGAATTGGCTGCCTGTGGTCTGTTTCTCTCTTTGTGATTCTTTGTGGTTTTGGCACTGTGCACAACCCGTACACACTGCAACTGTCATTTCATTTGATGCTCATTGTACTGTCCATTTTGACGGGGATTTTCATTTTAGTTTTAGTCCTGCTCAGAATTTTAGCCATATCACAATGCCTTAGTTTGTTGTCCAAATTAAGTTAATAAAATTGCTTGTTAGCAAAAGCGTATAACAGTCTTTGTAGAAAAATTAACAATGGTTCAATACAGGTTTACCAGTACTACATAGAACTATCTACTGGAGAAACTGGAAAGATGATCTTGTAGCCTGACCTTTCATCTCTTTGGGAAAGGTAATGATAAGGCCAAACACTTAAAACGTTAAAGGGTTCAGATTTCATGGGCTATATGAGTATAATGAGTGGAGCTCACATCGCTTGAAAGATAACCTCTTGGGTGGCTCAACTCAAACTCCAGGAAACCCATGAAGACTATAAAACACAGTATGGGTGTGCAAGCCATTGAGGCTTGTTTTGTAATTACAGTACTAAACAGGTTAAGGCAGTATAATGTTGTGAGGAACAAAGGCTTTTGTCTGATTGGTTCCACAAGGGGGTGTTTAATGATCAACAGAGAAGTCAGACACCTGAATCTGATGAAATGGTGCCAAAGTACACTATCATGCAGGTGTGATACGTCATTTGATGTATTTTGGGTACTGTTAATAATAACTGCATGGTGTGGTGAGACAAGTTTTGTCCTAAGTTATTCAGAGAAGGATAGGAGCCGTATTGGGAAATGGCCTGTTCCTCCTGCAGAGAGGGAGGGACGAATAGCAGCTGTCTGGCAGTACGAAGACATCCCTGAATGTCACTTCTCCCAATCCACCCCCTCCGTTTCTCTCGCTCTACCTTCTCTCCTCCTCTGTTAGGTCAGTGTCAGTTGTCTCCATTCATCACAGAGCAGGAGGCTGAGCTGCCTGCACCGTCCTTCCATGCCACTCCATCTTCGCAAAAGAGGAGGAGTGAGAGAGAAAGAGAAGGGGGGGGCGGGGGGAGCAGGCAAGCGAGGTGAGGGGGTGGAGAGTAAACACTGCCTTGGCATCCCTCTAGGTTGTTGCTAGGCAACTTTTCCTGCATACGGCTGCCATGAGTGACAGTGGACCTCCCTTCTGAACAATGTAAGTTGAGGGAGGGAAAACCAGAGGAGCAGGAAGCATGTTTGTCAACCTGGGAACACATCAGCACTAGATTTTAGCAACACAGAACAAAAACAAATTAATTACAAAAATATAAATCTGTATAAAGAAAATAGAAAATATGATCTACAGATTTAAGCAAAACCCAGTTCATACAAAGAAAACAAATGGATGTATTTTTGAGTGGCAACTCTAAGGCTGCTCTCAAACCAGGCTGCATTAGAGTTTGACTGTTTGTTACAATGTATCTTTTTTATTGGTTTGGTTGGTTGATTAACAGTGATGATGACCTTCTCATTCATTGTTCTTTAGCGCACACAGCTACTCTGTCATTGGTTCCGTGTTTGAAAGGACACCAGCAGAGGTCAAAAATGGATATTGAGCAAAGCTTCCTCAAGGTGACACACCACAAGGTTGGGAGTCACCACTCAGCCCCAACGTGCAGTGCATCGCTCACCACAAAGCAGCCTAACTACATCATCAACAACTTTAATCACCATAAAAAGCAATAACTAGCCTCAGGCACTGACTGATAACGCTGTTGCTACGTCAGCTCTTTGTTCCATGTGCTGACTGCGCCGCAGGGCATCGGGATTGTGGGAAGTGAGGGGAAGGACGTGCAGATGACTCTCCACGGTGCAAATATCGCCTGTCATGTGAAAGCAGCACAGCTATACAAATGTCTGAGCTGGGACTTTATAAGCACAATAACACAATACAGCACCAGGACAGAACAAGAAGACAAAAGTGAGTTCTGATGTTGCGACAATGCTCTCCTTCTGTTACTGATCCACTTGACTAATATTCTTCAGTCCTGAAACTATTTCTATGAAAATAGCCCTTAACCCCATACTAATGTATCAGGTATCACTTTCGTTCGGTCCATGGAAAAAATGTGCTCTCATCGGCAATGAACTGGACCAGGGTTCACTTGTAAACAGACACACCTGAGTAAGAATGTGTTAGAGTCAGAGTGAGTAAGAGTAGGAGTTTTCACACACCAAACAAGGTAGCTATGCGGGTGGTCAAACACTGCCATTGGCACAATGACGATGGCTTTGGTAGTTTGTTTATCCTGGTGTTATTTACATTTTACACAGACTCTTTCATTAACTACGACCATGTGATTTAATTCTGTAAAAATCCTGAAGCACAGTGCCAGATTACCACCACAGCCTGCAAACTATACTTTGGCAAAAGTTGGCAGAAACCAATAGCTCGGCATAGTTGCGTGCAGCACAGATGAAGTTCTTCATCTATAGTGCAAAAATAAAGCGTTTTTGATGATTGCATGGGCTAAAATTAGCGTGTGAAGAAGAATCACTGGCCAGAAAGTTGCTTTCATTGGAAGTTTGGCAGAGGAGACTGTGTTGTTTGCCAGATCAGGGGTGCAGCTCAAAGGATGTGTGCTACGGGAGCGCGCAGTGAGGAAGCAAAAGAAAGTTGACGTTAGAAACCTAAGTGTTAACGGCAGCACAGAAGGGTAGGCAATGGTTCCAGTACCCCTAGATCTCCATGGAGGATACCAGATGCACAGAAGATGGCTGGCTAAGGGGTGGCTGGAAAAACTAGCAGTCTGCTGAAGGTCAGATTAAGGATGACAGAGGGAATCTGAACACAACAACAACAACAACAACAACACCACCGACCTGAAGCAGGTTTTTCAAAGTGAGGACTGTGGCCATCTGGAGCAGATGCTCCGATGCAGCAACTTCTTCCTGTAATTAATGAAGATCTCCAAAGGGAACAGTCTGATTAAGTGAAAACTGTTCTTATTCTCCACAGGCCATGTTTCCAGCACTCGCAGAGAAATGGCTCCGACACAATTCCTGGGAACTAGGCGGCTTTGGTTTGTCATGCAGCTGGCATCTTTTTTATGGAGTCACTTTCAAAGCTTTCCCCTACAAGTGGCATCAAAAACATCTGTTCCCAAGGCAGCCACCCACATGAGAGATTGGACCAGTCCTGGCATGATGGCCAGCAGATGTAAGCAAAAAACTGACATGCAAATGCGTATTCAAAAACCCAGACAACCATAACAAGACAGTAAAGACAACAATGTGCCGAAAACACAATGAGCAGTGAAGGAGAATTGCGAGGAAGAGAGAGGTGTAAAAGGGGAAGTCTAATGACGGGGATGGGGGATGTGAATAAGAAGAGGTAGTGGATGGAGTGGTTAATGAAGCGCACGAGAATGTCCAACCCAAACTTGACCTCTATCTTCAAAGCAGCACTGTTATAGGTGGAGGAGTCCAGCAATGCATGATTAAGTAGCAGTGGCACAGCCTTGTTAGGTTCGCCCTGGTCTGGGTGTGCGAGGTGGCTTAAATGTGCACTCTGCTTGTTCAGAGCTGAGTAAAACACTGTGCATCATTAAGGGAAGTGTGCTTAAGTACCGTCCTCAGGCATATAAAGAGACTGCTAGTGGGGGAAGAGAGGATAGAGGGAGGCAATGGGAAATGGTCCGAGTTATTTCCATTCCCTCAGCCCGTTTATGGAAACATTATGGGCGCGAGGTGCAGTTCTCACAGAGGGACCGAGGATGTGGAGAACAAGTGAGGGAGAGAGAGAGAGGGCCAGAGAGGAAAGTGCAAAGAAGAGAGTGAAAGAGAAATAGGAGGAGGCACTGTAGAAATGCTGCTTTTAGCTGTTTTCCCTGGAAAAGAACCTTGCTGTGTGTGTGTCCTACATTGTGTAGTTCTCCCTCTGGCAAAGGCCACAAAAGCCTCCATTTATCTATCCTGAGCATCTTGCCTTATTGAGAAAAGCTCCTGAAAAGCTGGCAGCCATCACGTGTGCCAGGGTGACATGGCTTTTCCCTTGTTAACACTTCAGTCTTACAGCCAGAGTGTGCCCGACACAATCTCCAGCCGAGTGAGGGATTACTCCTGCCGACAAATGGGGGAAAGAGAAGGAGTACATCTGTGCTATATATTTGCATTTCTTTGGTTGAGATCACAATGCGCCACTTGACTCGATGGAAAGCGAACATTCTCAGTCAGGCGTGAGAATCCCACCCCATCAATGAGGCCTTTTTCCACTCTTTGGTTTCTTTAACCAGGGTAACAGCGCATCATAGCAGCTTGCACCAAACACAATCTGTCAACTAGACACAGACTACGCTAGCTTATTCACGATTCTCTCTCATCAGCTACTATTTACTCTGTGTTCTTGGGAGTAGAAATGGAACCATGTGCAATTCTAGGACGTTGCAATGTGCGCTATTCAGCAATCTGCAGCTCTAATTGCAGAGTGAGGGGAATTTTCTACATCTCTAACATTGAGGCACAACAGCTGCAGCTGGCATGGCATGCGGTGGGTGTGTGTATAAAGGAGGTGTGGCAGCTAAAAGGGTGTCAAAGCCTAACCTCCTACTAAGAACCACCCACACGCACGTAAAAACCACAGTCTCACGCGCATGCACACACACATGATGCATACATTCACAGAGCGAGCTTGCGTTGCTTAGATTAAAAACATTAACGGCATACCAAGGAAACCAAAGAATCGCACGGGGGCGATTGTGAGGTTGTCGTGAATGCCACTCATCAGCACATCCCTGATCTCTCTGATTTAGAGAGGAGACAGCTGCCAACTTCTCTAAACACTTCGCTTGCAAACATAAGACGCACACACACACACACATACGCCATTCCTCCAGTCAGTGGGTCACAGCTCATTACAACGCCATCCCCATCATTGCCTGCTGGATACCTTGGTCATATAAGAGGATGAAGTGTTACCACCAGCTCCGCCTTTTGTTTTTACTTCTTTTTCGTCTAAAACAGCCGCCCTCGTTACGCTACCATCTCACCATCCCCCCTTCCTGAATGCTAAATGAATAAAAACTGTCCAGGGAGATAAGTGCGGATGAATTCATTCCCCCCGCCAGGAGCCAAGTGCACTGATCCAACCTGACGTGAGGCCCCGAGTGATTGAGTCAACTTTGACCTTTAGATATTCGCAAGGCCAACGATCTGATGAGGTGTTCCTATGAAGGGGGACGGAGAACGGAGAAGTGGGATGGGGGATGGAGCAAATCTCCCAACAGTCACAGCACATTATGGCTTATTGCACACGGCAACATTTCCTCCAAAGAGACTTTTCCAGTTAATGCACATGGAATTCCGTGGGTATTAATATTTATGTGATTCAGAGAGACATGGAGAGAGCTGGAGTAACATTTTATTTTGAGTACTTCTGTCACACTCAAAAAGAGATCAGTCACCAGATGAAGTCTGTCCTTAATTGCAGAGCTGGATAGGCTTTGCACCAGTATCCCAAATAAGCACAGATTTCCTTATTCCTCTCTTCCTTATCTCTCAACTGCAGCAGGCTCTAAAGGATGTCAGAAAGATGGGAGTGTTCAGAGAAAGCACCAGGAGCCAGCAGCTGTGCGAGGACCACCAACCTGGTAGAATCAAGAGAAACCGCTGTAGATTTAATGGAATATTATCCAACAGAGCTGAATAACGATGACCCAGGACCTTGTTTATCTCATTAATAATAAATCTAAGGACAAATTCATATGAAGTTTGGGTTTAGTGCCAGCATCATCAGTGCGATTCTTTGGATTTGTGTTGGACATTCAAACACCATCACTGAAATATGAGCTCAATCTGTTGCAGAAAATAAAACAGAAGTAGGATCCTGGGGCACAGTGGAGGCCTTAAGTAGGTTACAGGACCCAGCAGTAAACTGGAGAGCAGCAGTTATAAAGTTCATAATTCACAACAAATGGTCTTTGCTAGAAATTGTACTGTAACATTAAGTATTTAAAGTCAATCTTTTCACCATTATTATTATTATTATTCTCCCAAATGTAATCCAGATAGTAAATTATACTAAATCAAAAACCAAAGGCTTCTAATATGGGACTACTACCCTCAGCGTGCTTCTAGTTCAAGGTCTATGCAAGGAAATGGTTTCAAAGAACAGATATACATTGTAAAGTGCACCTGAGGTGACAAAGTAATAGTTCAGCAGCAGGTCATGAAGTCAGCAAAACAGCAGCTCTGACTAACCAGGGCACTGACTGTGTTTAAGCCAAGCCTGGGGAAAAGCAAGGCATCTCCTCAGGGATCTGAGCCTCAGACTGCCTTTCACTGAAAATGAAACAAAATGGCAGGAAACAATTAACCTACGCTCTTTTCTCTATTTACACTCGCCCAGAAGATGTCAAATGTCACTGTCTAGGAAAATGGACCTTCGTGTGTGACCTGAAAATGTGAGTGGGGGTCTCACAAATGAGGTTGTTGTTAGACAATATATGTTTATAGATATTTGTTAACAGGTGCTATGGATCTGAACTGTATTAGGAACTACTTCTCTCAGAAAGATCCGGATTAGGAAATACACAACACCTTTAGTGAGTTCCCTGCTTACATTCCCACTGCGGTAATGGAAATTTGTAGCACAGTTGTCTTTGAGTTGTCTTTTTGTTATCTTTGTGTAATCAAGGTATTCTTCTTTCAGAGCTGCAGCATGTCATCAGCAATTCTGAGTTCTGTGAAACAGCAAAGTCTTTTGATGTACCTTTTCATTTCAAATGGATGACTCAGTCTCTCTGGATCTGCTCATCTGTATAAAGCAATAGAAGTGTCTCAGTCCAGTTTCATGGGGTTTTTATCTTCCTCAAATTTCAAGCAAAAACAAGCTAAATGTGAGGAGTAGAAGTTCCAGGCAGTATATAAATCATTGAAGAGTAACTTCTCTAAAGTAGGAACTAATGAATTATGGCTACTGGGTTATGATTGCAAAATGAAGGAAATATCATGAGTTGATGAAAAAGAGGATGTTATGCAAAAGGCACTCATGTTCACCTTTCATTTTGACACAGACATAATATAGATAGGTCAAGTAAAATATAAAGCTGGAAGTGAGCTTTGACAAATGACCTTTGGTGTTTGCATACTTAACCTAAACAAAACATATCTTGGTAGGAGCAGCGTAATTACACAGCTGGTCCTGCGGTCAGATATACAGCACCTGGCTGTGTATGCATTGAGTTCTGGCATGCGACCATTCAGTTGAGAGCTGAACTGCATGTGGCCTTGTGGACCTGTTTACATTTCAGTGAGGTTCACAGGCCTTCAGTAAACATAGCCTGGGGAAGGTAAGCACGGCAGAGCACAGTGTGGCTGCGAGGCATTGTATGAATAGTTGAGCAGAGATCTCTTGTTAGGATCTTAACATAGTGTCTGGGACACTGTTCGGCTGAACGCGTTATGTAATCTCCTTTGGAATGACTCCATCGTCTTTAAGGCTGGCGTCCCATATAAAGACTCGCATTCACTGACAAATGGGAAGCCCCTGTAGTTCTGGATCCCAGAACGTCCCACCCCCTGTGGCTAACCTCCAAATGTCCACAGCAGCTTTCAATACACTCCGGCGGACAAGGAGGAGGAGGAAGAGGAGAAGGAGGAGAAGGGGAGCAGTTGATCTTCTCCACATTGACGGTGTGATTACACAAGGAAAAGAAAAGAAAAATCAGGCCACTGTCGATCCAGATCATTATCCTACGTCAACGGCCCATACAAATCACATAAAAGGGAGTTCAACTGATGTCGCAAATAAAGACATGGGGGGGTGAACAAGGACGATGAAATATGCTACTCACATAAGCACTGCTTGGCTGGGACATGGATCCATCAACACATCGTACTTCAACTCATCTCTGCTTCTTGTAGGATTTATCATACACACCAGTAACTCCAGTATCTCACGCTTATGTAAAATAGTCACAGACGACGATCAGCCAGGAATGACAACAGGCCAAACAAGCCCTTGTACAAGTCATTTTACACACTGTGTCTGATTTCTTCTAGCAAATTAAGAGCTAAAATCATTTTGACAGCTTATCTCCGCAGTCAAATGAAAGAAAAACACAATCACAATAACAAGTGCCACTTTGTTGAAACTTACTAATTACAATGAATGGAGTGGCAGCATTGTGCAAAATGTTCACATTCCCTGTGACATACTGCCTTGAATAATTGCAATGAAATTATGCAAGAAACTTTCATCATCATTTGATTTATGAACATATGGAAAAACAAGGTTCACGTCATTCAGCCAATATGTTTTGCCCGTTATTTTGAACACAATGACAGGCCGCAGACCATGATTACACACATTTGTTTCATGTCAGTGAGCTGGCGACATGAAAGGAGCTTACAAAAAACAGATACTTTCTCACAATTGATAAAAGAGCCGTTTAGGAGGAAGCTCCTTCTTGTAAAAAAGGCTGATTCACAGCAAAGGCGCACATTCCACAAGTATTATGCATGAAGCACAATGGCTCAGTGCAGCGCCAAGCAAGCAGTGTAATCAGTACTGCTAAACCACTGCAACACAAGCACACTCAACATACATACATACACACACTTCAATAGGCTGCTCAGATTGTGGATAAAGCTTTCATCATCCACAACATTTCAAGCCTAATAATATATTTGATGTATATTAAAAGGAAAGTATGACCTCATTTTACATGACGCATTGAAATACCTATTGAAACGATCCCAGAGCTGCTGCGGGTTAAATTGAATTTCTACATAACCTTACGCTCAATTACAGTGTGGATGCACTACAGTGCACTCGTGAGGTTAAGTGAAGGATACTGGCCCGAGCAGCGATGCTTCAATGGTTTACACACACATACCATATATTTTCTCTCGCTCACACACAAACACACCAAAGCTGAGCACATTATGGCACATCTGTCACAGCTCTGCTCCATTTGACTTGTTAATTACAATCAAGCTCTACCAGAAGCAGGCCAACACACTTTTTACGGTGTAAAACAACTCATCCGATGGCCGTTTGCTCACCATGGCTCACCCTACGGCAGTCTGACACGCCTATATTTTATGAATATAAGTCAAGATTACCCTTGCATGTCTGTGTGAGTGATTTTAGAGATATTTCAATTTCATATTTTCATGTTCTGCTGCTAAATAACATGCTTTCCTATCACCCAGACCAATCAATGGTTGGAGAGTGACGGGGGAGAGAAAGAAAGGGAGAGACAGGAAGAAAGAGAGAGAGAGAGAAACGATGAGCCCAAGACACATCCCGTCTGGAGACATCATGCTGGCTATCATCCACACCCAGTCCAGCCTGCGTATTCAGACAGGACCTTTCCTTTCTGCTACAGTGGGAAGGAGGTATGCACAGCAGCACAAACCAAATCCCCTCTTATCTCTCTTTGGACGCTGACTGTGTCCAGAGAGGTCAGTAGTTCCCGATTGTCTGGGCCCACTGAGGGGTATGCAGACAGAGTTAACCCCATGGGTCACAACTAGTCCCTGGAATCAGTGTCCCTCGGGTTAATGACTGGCCAGCACTCATTCACTCCATTGTGGCCCAGTGACAGACATGTAGACAAAACATGTAGGGAGGGTCAGCAACTTTCTCTGGCCTCTTCCCCGACATTCCTGATATGGAAACTAATGAGTCCCTAAGGGAACAAGGCAACAGACATAATTCATCTTGGCAGACACATTTTCCTATATGCCTGACTATAGCAAATCCATAATGCATGGATGTTTTTAGGAAAGATATTGTTCAATGATTAACTATGTGAAACTAAGAAATGATCTTCCTATGCACACAGTTCTGACAAGTGGTGTTTGCGCCACTGACCATAGGCAGGGATTGCAATGAAAGGATAACAAAGTAAATCCGAAGTTAAAACCACTGTGTCCACACCAGGAACAAGACCAGATCCTCTTAAAAAGACTGCTGGATATAGCACAAAGTGGGAAGACTGTGGTTGCCCTCCATTTTGTTGTTTGGTCTTGATGATCAAGCAAAAATCACAACCGAATCATAGTTTACCATGCAAGGACAAAGAAGGGTGAGCATGTATGTTCTTTTTCAAAATATTTGATGATTTTAAAGATGGCGGTCCTCCATTATAAAGTGAGCTGACCTAGATTTTAGCACCGTCTCTGAAGATCAAAGCGATTATCTCGGGGATTACGCATCCTTCCAGATAAACAGCCAAATGTCCTCACCCCTATAACTACAATCCAGTGTGTAGTTGCTTTGTTGTTTCACATTAACTAAATAAAAATAACTCGCTATGAACATATGCTTCAAAAATGACATTTGAGTTGCATGATCTATGTTGACTTCTAGGGCTCCATCTAAAAGCTTCTGCCATGGTTAAGATCATGTACAGTAGATCCATCTGTCATCTGTGCGTGTAGGATCGAGCTTAGTGCAGAAGATCATGTCGGATCAGCATTATGGTTTTAAATGGTCATGATTTATACAGTAGGTTCACATGCTCGTGTTTTCATAACCAGCGGGTGTGTGATGTATGGGCATAATGTAGTGTTTACATGCCTATTTTTCCCTATTGGGAGTAACAAAAGAGCCTGAAAACAGCTGCAGTCAGAATGTGGCTGAGCATGAATCATCGCTGCTCCAGCTAAAGTTATCAGACATCTAATCTGATTGTATCCATTCATCCATTAACAGTCCAGCAATGCTTGAACAGGCGGTGACGGCAAAGTGGGTCATCCAAAGGATCCGACCCCTTAACCTGTCTGGGCCCCCCGCGCCTCCTGCTCACCCCTCCAGAGGCATGGCTTCATGTCACCAGAGGTTGGCAGGGATCTTCGTCAGCGATGACAATATCAGCGTTTGACTTCTAACTGTCACACTACCATCTGTTCCATCCAGTAGTTTACCCTCCGGCCATGGCAGCGCTGCTCCACTTAAGTGTCCGTGGCATGGGTACCGGCTACTGGTGGGTGAGTGGCAACATAGTACGATATTAAACTGTGGCGCAGATACAAGTCGTACTGGACAGGAGGGATGTACGGGTGTATCATTTTTAGGTTACATTTTATTGTGATCACAATCTTAAGTAATGCAATAAACAGACACTTCTGGTCAAGGTGACAATAACATTTTATGCTCATACCAGAAATCTATTTTAAGCCCAAAGTGACTATCTGAGTCCAATGTGCAACAACCGACAAGGTCTGACTAACTGATTCTACATCTACTTGACACAAACAAACAAAAACAAAGCTGTGTGCAAGTTGGAGTCCAAATATGTCCTCAAGATGCATGCCACAGGCCATGACAGCTCATTTGCGCGTGGCACATAAACAGTGGAAATGCAGTGCTGTGAAAAGGCTGTTGGCATCTTTAAGGGTCCCTGATGCCTGCTGACAATATGCTAGCGTCTGAGGCAGGTTGGTAAAAATGCCATCTTAATAATAAAAAAAAATACACACACGCACACACACACACACACATACACAAAGTCATATAAAGTCTCGTGCAGGCAAGAATGCCAAACATCCCCAAGAGAACCCAACATGCTAACAATGGAGCCGTAGCGCTGTGAATGATGAATGTGGCACGTATGCAACACACATACACACACATACGACGTGTCTCAGCTTTCATAGGGATGTCCTTTAATAAAATGGGTACTAAACACATTACTTATATGTCTCTGTGTCAAGACAGCGACCGTTTCATCTTACATCGGAGAGCGGCAGGTGTAATATTACATCTCCAGTGACTGAGTAGTATTGCTGGCACCGATGACGTCAATATCTGAGACGGTTATCATTCATCACCATTACAATTTCATTTCAAAAGCTTTGAAATCCTCTAGTGGAAGAGTCGTGCTCATCGTTCAACGGGAAGCCACATTTCTAATATTTCTGTGTGATGTCTTTATATTGAACATTGCACAGTAAACCACACATCCATCACGGACAGACTCCTTGTGGTACATAGGATCAATTCAGAAAAAACATCAATCGGATGACAGCATCTGTGCTGTCCCTGACAGTGATGTGTGGGTCCTAAGCCTTCCATAAATCCAGACTGCAATCATAACAGTGGCTGACAAAAAAAGAAGGAAAGAGAGTCTGGCTCTCACAACAGGAGCAGGCAGCATGTGATCCCCCCGTCTGCTGGTTGGTTGGTTTTGAAGCAACAGGATTTGGTTCGGAGGTCTATTGTGACTCCTGGCTAGCCGGCCAGCTCAGACTAGAGCAGGTTTCCTGATCCTCATCACATGGGTAGGGTGTGGGATCTATCGGAAGGGGGGGCACTACTCAGTTCAGCGTGCCTCTCTGGCACAAAAGGCAGAAATGCATGACGTCTGAACAAATGTCGGCCTGGACTAAGTCCTTTAGCATTTTCCTCCCACTGTGTTTCAAATCATGGCCACTCAGCACACTGGGGGCAAAGCACCGTGGGAACAGAGGCAGACATGGCTATGAACTAGGACACATACTGGTCAGTACTGGGCACACTGGGGTAAGAGGGAATTCAAAATAGCCACATATGTTTAGTCACAAAACTGAAAGAAGAAAAAACATAATAACAGCCTCAGTTATGTAAGTCCAGCTCACCATTTCTTGAAAAAAATGTCTATGTCACAGACCAGACATACCCACTGTAACTCTAGTTGGGGCGTCTCCACGCTGACTAGGCTAGAAGACATCCTAAACAGCTCTGCAATGATAACAACTGGATATAGCCTGTAGGCATACCACAGGAAGCCGTTTCTCTGCCAAACCTGACAGGTGCCTTTTTGTTCCAACTGAATACCCATTGTGCACATAACTTTATTTTGAAAGACATATCTATCCGGCTCAATTGCCCATTGTCTAGTTAGTCATGCAGAAGGTGTTGTTAAAAGAAGATGAGAACATAGTCTTCAGGGCCTCTCGGCACCTAGTCGACTGCAGAATGCAAGAGATAGCCTCCACTGGCACTGTCATTATCATAGCTGCTCAATATAGGTCTCCTCCTGGTAGTGTGCAAAGCTGGAACCTCTCAAAACATGGCAGTGCGTGAGACAGTAGAGCATCGTTCATATCAGGTAACTGCAGCAAGAAAGATCTGCATATATGTTATCTTTCAATCATTCATCTAACCGAACATCATTCAACAACGGCAGCAATGTAGAATTTCCAACAGAAATAACATAGCAACTGTAAACATTCTAAATTCATTAACATGTACAGTAGGAATGGAAGGCAAAGCCACAGACAGGGGAATATACAGTAGGTTGTGTGATTGAAACATTACATTGCACAGAGTATGAACACATGCGGGTTAATTGGGTTGTTTCTTGCTTATGCATAATAAAATTAGCTGCACATGACTGCATATTTCTCTTTGCCCATTACTCCAGCAGAATGGTCAGTTATGAAATCTGGGCTTTAGATACTGTACATTAAGTTCCACTGTGATTGCCTCCCTGATGCTCAGGCCTATGACAGCTTGACTTAAGCCAAACACTTGGGTATTAATGGAAAATATGTTAAACGTTGCAATAGGCTATAAGTATACTGGGTCATTCTTAAAACACTCCTGCGCACGCATACTTAGTTTAGCACAGCGCCATGGAAGACTAATCTTTCCGAGACATAAATACCTACCAAAAATAATGGTGTCGTATTGATTTTAATGCTCCAGGAGCAAATAACTCTTTAATTCTGATCTTATGGGAGCTGTGAAGCATTAAACACATAAATCCAAACAGAGAAAATGAGAGTGGAAGCGTATGTTTACACTCAATAACGCCTAGTTGTTGTGTCTGGAGCTCACTAGCAAAGGCCTGTTTACTGCATTCCCCTTTGTTGGGAATTTTGTTAAACTTCCTACAGGAAGACACAAACGGATATGATGCTAGAAGACAAACAATATTTCATTTGTTTACTTGCCCAGGGAAGCATACACTGTATGAGGCAGCAAGCAATAAAGCAGGATAGTACATGCTGTTTACATTATAACCAGGCTGTCTGGGACTATTAGCTTGCTTTATGGAGAATCCAAGCAACTCTGATATGGGTACAATAATTTGCCTTAAAATGTTCTACTGCTACTACAAACGCATATCTAATAGGATCATATTCCACAAATCGGTGCAGAATAAATCAGAAGGTAAGTTGTTTTTTTTCTATTTATCCTGGGATTCACAAAACAATTGGAAATGCTTATTATGGTGGCCATGTGAAGGCTTTGGTATCCACGAGCTGCTTGAACACTGATGTCCTTACCGCCCCCTACTGTTGTATAGAAGCACTGCACTACACAAATTCATTCAGAACAGTTCAGTGCAAATAAATCCTCCCTCACACACACACACGCACGCACATGCACAGTACACTCACAGAAAAAACTCCAGAACGTTCGACTAAAAAAATACGTCCACGCGTGTAATGATCAATGATAGACGATATTAAAGTGAAACAGGTCAAATGTGGCTTTCAGGGACATGGATATTCAGTAAATGAAATGTGGTTTGCATTGAGTTACGTTTACACGCGAGGCCTGGTAAAATAAACTAAATGAGCAAACTAAAAGTCAACAATCAAAAAATACCAGAAAATACTTCTCACTCTACAAATGCACGCACGTTTACGCTGTGGACAAGCCAATGAAACATTAGATCCTCCCGATTCCTTTATGTCGGTCGCTGAGAATTAGCACGCTTTAGTGACTGTGTATAACTTTGTTCTTTCTGTTTACTGTCACCAAAACGCGCTGCTGACTTTCTACGCCTTTACTCTTAATGCAGCTTCACACTTTTACAACAGCCTTGACTTCTACTCTTCTGTGGTTTGTTACAGAGGACAAAGCGAATTCGGGCTCTTACCTCGCAGACGCAGCGACGTTCCACTCAGATTCAGTTGTATGTTGAGTTATTTATCCTTTAAAGGGGTGAAATAGTTGCGGCTGCGGCGTTCGCTCTCGCATCTCTTTCTATGTCAGCCTCCAGACTGAAGAAGCACGGACTAGCACTATCCATCCAGCACCCGACACTGATGACAACACGCAGGGACGAGGCTCCGCCCATCCGATCCCTAACATTCTCCAACAGCTCTGATTTATTCCCTAAAGGTTAGATGAATGCCCTAAGTGGTCATTTTCACCGGAGATCGCTTATCGATGATATTGATTGGAAAAGTGGACAATTGGAAATTCCTTTGTGGATGTTATTTATCTTCGCACAAAGTATCCCTGGTCGTATTTCTCGCATTTATTTACAGTGCCACTAAATTATTTATAATAATTTAAACGTTTATTTGTTGTTGTTTCGAACATTGCATTTACGCATAAAGATGTTCTGTGTGTATGCTATTTTTATTGGGATATTATTAGATCTATCATTTCTTTAATAAAGTTCTTTACAAAAAACAGAAAGCACACAACCACTGTGCCACTGTACTGTGATCTAGCTTCACTCCTGCTCTGAGAAATGACTCTAAAGATCTGATTGTTGAAGGAAAGGGATGTTTTGTTGTCTACTATGATTAAATTGAAGTATGAGCCTGTCCAGTAATTGACTTGTTATTAAATCAAGTGTTTCGATTCACCAATAAACTCATTTAAGTCCTAAAAGCTCCACAGCGGCACTGTCTGGTGTACCGAGGAACAGCTGTGCTGCCAAAATGATGTTTGCATGGATACTAATCTTTACTTTTCTGTGGTTTGTATTTATTCATTTATTTATTAAGTAATTGTAGTTTCAATATATTTCATTTGTAACAGTATCAGTTCTCTTTTGCAGAGTTGTTTATTTTAATTTCTTAATGTTTCGACTTTGAATTGTACCCCCACAACTGTCCGACACACACACACGCATACATAACATTGTTGTTGTTATTGTCCTTCTGTGCTAAAATAATAAGATACAAATGAATCGTACAGCACGATTCAAACTACATTTCCCATGCATTTCCGGCGCCGAACGACGTAAGATATCTGCGACAGCCGTTTGTTTGGTGCGTTCGTGTAAACCGCGGAACTTGCACTTTTCTACTGGGTAAAGCAATTGGAAACGCCCTTGAACAAGAAAATCGTAGCTACTCGTGTTGTAAACAGCAAGTGGAATGAAGTTCATTTTCTGAACTTGTAAATTTACTTTCAATTCTATTTGTTTGTGACAAATACATTCACTGAAATGATCGTCACTGCTAAAATACGTAACAGTGCCACTTTCGTACTTGTTTTTGAGTTGTTAAATCATTCTAAACGTTGTTTGTGTTACTCAAATTGCAAATAAAACGAACGCTTTCTCGGATACTTCCATGTTGTTTCCCACTTGTGTTGCTCGAACCGGTCCAACGTGACGCAATTCAGATTTCCGACCTCCAAAGAAAAATGAACGCAACGTGTCTCCATGGAGTCGATGGAAGCCGTTAATCTGGAAGCAGCAGCTTTTCAATTCTCGCCATTTCCATGTAGTTGTAGGTCCTTGTGTTGATCACTTTAAATAGGCCAGGTCAGCTATACATATTCAATATGGAGACTCTGTTTTCATTTGAGGTTTTGGTAGAATATGTCCTGATCGATAAAGGAGGTGAAGTTTCGGATGAGCTGGCTCTCGCTGTAAGAATGTTGGATTTCCCTACACTGCTCATCCATCATCTTGAACGAAAGACTAGCGCCATTAACCAGTGCGAACATCACGGGGAGGATAAGAAATACTACTTTCAGAGAGGCAAGTCTTGTTTCTTCAAAATTAACCCGGACTCTCTGCATGGCCAACTGTCAAACACACCTCTCTATGTGATGGTGTTGGATGTAAAGGAAGACATTCCCAAATTGGTTGGGACCTCTTTAGTGTCACTGTCTAAAGTGATGGACAGAATCAACTGGGATGTGAAGCTACATGGGGTTTCCACTCCCTCCTCACACGGAGAACGAGGCCTTGTTGGCATCTGTAACCTTGTGGGAGAGAAAATCGGATCAATTTCCCTGAGTTATAAACTGGCAAATCTTGGTACAAGTCTACAGGCCCACATTTCAGAAAACAAGAAAGAGGATAGAGGAAAACATATCCAGCAAAACAAGGAGGAGAAACAGGATGTAACTGCAGAAACAGACTCTGGATGCATCCCGACAGCCGTAATGGACAAATCTGTTTGCACAAACACCCAAAACAATGGATCGTCAAATGAGTACATATGCGTGGAGGAGGAAAAGCAAGACATTCATGTTTGTGTTTCCACCCAGACAGAAAACAAGTCAAGAAACAAAGAGCTGCAACCGTTCAAAGAAACTGAAAGCACCTTTGAGGAGAAATTTAATGTTTTCTGTCCCCCAAAACTCTTCTACTCTAATATTTTGGAGGAAAAAAGCAAAAACGAAGCGCAGTGTTACAAATTCTCAAAACTACATTTGGAGCCTCTCACACTGGATGAGACAAGCTCTGAAGACGAGATGCCTGAAGACAGAATTGCACCTCCAGTTCCACCAGTCACGGAGGAGAGAGCGAGACATAATGCGAAACCATCGAGCGACCGGGAACAATCTAATGGGGTCGGCCCAAACGTCCTCAGGGAAGCGTTGGGACAGTTACCTTTGCTAAACGCTCTTCTTGTTGAGCTGTCGCAGTTAAATGGTCCGAACCAACACCAGCCCTTGTCTATTCATCCTCATCTTTCCTGGCTCTACAGACCCTCTTCCACAGATCCTTCAGCCGGGAGGGAAAACTCATCACAAGAGTCACAAACAAAATCACAGCAGAAAACAAGAGAGGTGGCCAGTCCTGTTTTAAAATACCTGAATTCCCCTAGAAACCATTCTACTCCAAGAGCGAGGCCTACATCTGAAAGAGCGATGAAAAAGGCACCAGGAAATGATGCTCAAAAGGATAAACCCCCCAGGAAGAAGCTTGTATATGGAACAACTAAAACATTTAATCTCAGGCTGAAACAAAATGCTTTTCGAGAGGCAGAACGTGAGTGTGTGAAATTAATGCGACCAGAGGCTTTGTCAGATCCAACCAAAGGAAAAATAAACACTCCCAATAAGCTTGTGAAGTACAGCAAAGTAAATTCAATGTTAAACAAAGGTTCTGATCTTTGTGAAAATGTTGAGACGGTGATAGGCAGCATCACAGTCAACTCCACATTAAACAAAACAATCACACTAAAACGCAAAAACACGACTGCAGATCAAACATGGTCTGAATGTGACGGGATCAAAGAGAGAACAGACGCGTCAAGAAGCAGCAGAGTCTGCAGCCCGAAATCATCACTGTCAGAGTCCAGCAGGGATGGGAGGGAGGAAGAGGAGTATGCTGATGACTTCACCAGCCTTGACACAAGTGATGCGTACTCTCCCGACCCTGTGAGTAGTCCAGAACCAGCTGGAGCCAAGATGCAGAAGTCTCCGGTTTGCCTTGATGTCTCCAATTCTGACTCGGGCTCAGAAGGTGTCCAGAAAAGACACGTCCACCCTGTACCCATCCAAGCATGCAGCTCACCACAGCAGTCTCTAATGGGCACGCACATCATTAGACCCAGAACCCAAGCCTCTGGGCTCAGCTTTTCCTCCAATGACGAAGACGGGGATGGGTCGGCTTCCGTCCAAACAGTGCGCTCCAGGAAACTGGGGAGAGACGACAGCAGAGACGCGAAGAGCCCCGGAGCCGAGAGTCTCACATCATCAAGAGGTCAAAGCGGCTTTTCAACCAAGAACAGCAGTCCAGTTAGAGGACTCTCTGTAGAGACCAAATCTCCCTTTTATCAGCATGACTTAGAGGAAATAGAGGATGAGCTTGGTTCTCTGGATTTCAGAAATAAGTATCAGCACATCTCTGAGCTCGTTGCCAACAAGCTGCCTGGTTACATTGTTTAAACAAATCAGCTGCATTTGTATCAAAAAGGGAAGAATAGCAGTATATTTTACTTTTCTGGCAAATATTTACTTTTTTATGTTTTTCTGTCAGTTACAATGCCTGACTGCTTTATTTGTAATAAAGAAAGCGTTTGTGAATTAAACGTTTCAGATTAAACCGTTGATTATTTGCATAAAGTTGTGGATCATTGCCAGAGGAGGAAGAACAGTGCACATGCAAAACATTTCAGTTATAAATATTGCGAAAGGAGTGCACCTCCTGGATCTTTTCCAGTCTTCTGCTTTGCATTTGTCACCAATATTTTATTTGATTAGCAAAACAGGAACAGCTATCTTGAGTAACTGGTGTGTTTTACATGACGCTGTTATGTTTGGGACGCAACGGAAAAGATGTTTGAGTACACATATACAATATCAACAATCTTTTTCTATACCTTGTGGGTTTTATTTTTACATTTGGAGGGTTTTATAACAATATAAAACTAAATTTTAACTCGTTTACCTTTCATGAAGTCCAGGAGTCGGACAAAATCAAACGCCGAACTCGAGCGCGCATGCGTCAACTCAATGTGTACGGAAGTGGTTCAGCAGCTTGGCGGATGTTTAGGGCAGAAATGTTCAAACACGTTTTCTTGACAGGACCTCCAGGTAACATATAACACACAGCGTGTTCGGAACTGTTGGGGATAAACCCGGAGTGAAACGAGAATATTTAATGAGTTTGCACAACTAGACTTCGAATGCAGAGCGCTACAGCGTTACGAACAAATGTAGCTGATATAGCTTTATTTTTCTACCGGCTTTTCAAACTTCGTCATCAAATCAGGCGGCTGGTTGCGTAATACTTTACCTAACTTTTATACTTTTTTATGACGAGCTGCTAGGTAGTTATTATATTCATATGTGTCACACCGCCAATTCCATTAGAGTTCCGATCAGCAGCTTTTGCCCACTAAAAGGTTTTTATAATTAAAGATCGAGTACTCAAGGTGTCAGTAATTGCAGTGTATGCACTAAAAGTACGTCATGCACAAACCTTACAGTCTGTGAAGAAGGAAAAAAATAAATTTTGCAGGTTTATTGACTGTGTGTTGATTTTATGCAGGTGTGGGAAAAACCACGCTGGTCCAGAAAGCCTGTGAGGCTTTAGTGTCATCGGGTGTGAGTGTTGGGGGATTCTACACAGAGGAGGTCAGAGAAGGGGGCCGCAGAGTGGGCTTTGATGTTGTCACGGTGACAGGAGAGAGAAGCCACCTGTCCAGAATCAGGTAGCAGGGGTGTCATCCTATCCAAATTACACGATCTTGTCTCTTTTATCATGTTGTTTTTAGTGACCTTCACCTCATTTTAATTTGCAGAGACATCGCTGGTGTGTCTCATGGAAGAAGGGAATATACAGTTGGACAGTATGTGGTTGATTTACCTTCATTTGAAAGCCTGGCTCTCCCGCTCTTCAGAAATGTAAGACAACAATTTTTTTTAAATACCCCCCCATCAATAGATCACAGTAAGCAAACACTGCCCCCCTCCCCTCTTTCACAAATCCTCAAGCCTTTGATTTTCTTAAAATTGATGGAATAATTGGAAGCTTGCAAAGGCATAAATTTCACACTGACGTTTTTAGTGTTGATGGTGCCGTCTGGCTGTCACTGACCGTGATAAATTCCACTTGTAAACTGAGCTTGAAGGGCTGCATACACATGTAAGGTAAATGAAGGTGTCTTTGCCCCGATGGGACATTTTCCACTTTAATCACTGCACATCACTCATTGCATTTAGTGTATACATATATACAGTACTGTCGCCCATCACACATCAATCTGTGACATTCAGCATGGGAAACTTTTGCTACACAGGTTAGATGATCCAAATGGTCACCAATGAAAACGTGTTTAGGCTGTTTATCTAATGATTGGTAGTCAGCACAAAGACATGTCATGATTGAATATTGCAACTTCTCTCATTTATCTCATTCTCCTTATCACGTTTTCACACATTCTCGTCATTTCTTCTACTCCTCCATGATGGCTATTGATGACCATTACATTTATTTTGGTGCACATCCAGATCCAGGGAGCAGATTCAAGAATTATTTGTTACCATTGACAGACAAGGCAGTTTTCCATATTTGTGTCCATTTCTTCACATCTACTGTATTGCACCAAACACGCCCTGCTCTGAAATGAATGTCAGAGTCTCAGTTACATCAGCCCAAATGACTTATTGAAAGAAAGAAATATTAACCAACAGGTGCTGTTTGATCTGGGTGCAGCTAGTATATGCTTTGACATGGGGCACCAAATTTCAGTACAGTGACAAGCATGCCACTAACATTCATCAACCACTAATGTGTAGCTGTGATGAGCTTAATTCAGTGGCAGTTTGATGCATCTTTGATCGTTACAAGAAGGGATCTCTGTAGGGAAGTATATTATTTGAACAAGATAAATGCTGTCTAGGCTTGAGGCTGCTGTTAATGCCCTCTCATCCCCAGGTCGGGTCGCCAGGCGGGGGTAGCAGGAAGGTGTTCGTCATTGACGAGATTGGAAAAATGGAACTGTTCAGTCAGTCCTTTATCAAGGCAGTGAGACAGACGTTGGATAGTTCTTCCTGCACCATCCTGGGCACCATCCCTATCCCTAAGGGCAAACCACTGGGTCTGGTGGAAGAGGTGCGGAGCCGGAGAGATGTCAAGGTCTTCACTGTGAGTACAAACACAAGCTCACACTCTTGGAAAAACAGGATATTTAGGTCAATTTAATTCTCACAATAGCTGTAGAACGCTATTTTCACTGTATCCACTTGGTCTTAAGAGGCAGTGTGTCTGCTCACTAACGCAGAAGGGCCATGCCCCGCATTAACCCTGCCCTCTTGCAGGATTATCTCTAAATCATGCGTGACTGATTCAACAACAAAGGATGGTCTCGAACGTCAAAATAATTAATCACGGAGAATTCATAGTGATGGATATTACTGTGCAAAATGCTCACCATGTGAAGTACCTATGATGGCAAACAAGGCTATCAGGCATTGTGAGTCATAGAAAACTAACTATGATTGTTAGTTGGTCTTGGAATAGATCAGAGAGTAAGTATGTACAATCTGATTGGACCATCTCAAAGAGCAGGTATTGGAACACTGCTGTCTGACCTGAAGGACCTTGAAGATAGCACAGATATGAGGTTATCTGCTTTTATGTCTGGTTATTTCTTTACCCTAAACTCCTAGGTCTCTAAGGAGAACCGAAATGTCATTCTACCAGACATTTTATCAGCACTACAGGAATGTCTGAAACATACAACCTAAGATGGAGAAGATCCAGTCACAGAGGGGAAAAACCTGCAGTTCTGTACGTCTTCAGGCTGACAACAAAGATTATTTGTTTCAATATGTATTCATGTATGCACAGCCAGACCATTCAGTGGACCATCCACACACGCTCCATGACGGGGTTGTGACCTTGAGCATCCTGAACAGCCGCTCTGTGTCACATGCATGCATTTATGTACACAATTCAATTTTTCTTCTTTCAAATACTGCCTGTAAATGGATTGCATGCTGAATAATTTATTGCTAGATGGAGCACAGCAGTGGAATCTTTCAGTTAGTACATAAATATTCTTTGTCGGCATTATTTAACTAGTGTTCATACAAGGATGTTAACCCTTCAAATGAATTCCCTGTTCATTACTGTATAATTTTACTGTCTTTACTTGGATGAGTGGTTAAATCTTTGCACTACGAGCCTGTCACGTTCTTGCTTTGTTGGCCGGAAGATGTGCTCATTGAAAATCAATATTTAACGGTGCAACTATGCCTGAGATGCACATGGTTTATTCATCCATTACCATGAATAGAATAAATAAATGAAAGATAAACAATCATTGTCTTTGATGGTTTCATTTTGATTGCTTGCTAGATCTTAAATATGGGCAGCATTCATCTCTGAGTCAGAGACACAGATGGATGTGGAGTGCAGCTGGCTCATATTCACCCAGAGAATATTGGTTTGTCTTTATTTTCAATGCCATATCTGATATTTCTGCTCCACAATGTAGAACATTGGAACAGATGTTTCAAAATTAAAAAATCAATCAAATATGACTCTGATTTCTCTCAGTGTGAATGCCAGGTAACGACAGATATTTCAGGCTCCGGTCAGATGTTTCAATGTTGCTTTCATGAAAAATAGCAGAAATATGCTTTACTAAGGTTACAGAGCTTTTATGCTCCATCTGACAGATAATGCAATTTCTCTCTAAGTGCATCCGGTGACCTTTCAGGTTACAGATGAAGATAAACTATCATATCATGGAACACAGGATATTGTGATGTTTGATGCATTTGTGTAAGATTTAGTGTGTTAATGCAGATGGAAAGAGGTCTCAGGGCAGGGTATTATTACCACATAGCTAGACATGTTTTCAAACGAGAAGCTCTCTATGCTTCAACAAACAGCTGCAAATTAATCTGTTTTGCTTGATTTGCACTACTTTACATTTCAGTGACTGTTGTTTTTCTGTGCACCAACCTTGGCTACATTTACACTGCTGTTCTGGATGCCAAGCTCCAATGTTCTGCCTATACCCTTTTTGTTTAACCACCTGTTTATATCTGCTTTTAGAAGTGACTGATATCTGTGCTTACACCAAAGACTTGCATGTGGATATGAAGGTATGATTACCAAGCGGTGTTAAACAATTGAAATAAACACAGACGGTGAGGTGAACATTATTATTCAAGCTATTGCTACCAGTGTTCATAGGCATGTGCGTGGGTCAATCTAGGGGGGATCGGGATGTTGGCAACTTTGACCACAAGCAGTGGGTCAGAAACATTAGAATCCGGAGGGAAAAGCACATAGGAATAGGACTGGTTGCAACAGATGGAGGTTATTGGACTTCAACGTCAGCAACATCAGATTGTGTGGGATATTTGCCAGGGCTGATGTATGAATACACTACAACAAGGTGCCACAAGGCAAGTAGCTCCACACAATTATTCATGGTTCAAGTCCCAGTGCGTCCTAGTGGTTTTTCCCCACGCTTGGGGCCATTGACCAGACCATTGAGCCTGAAATATCTGATCTCTGTTGTTTCGTGGCATTCACACTGGGAGAAATCAGAGTTATATTTGATTGATTTTCAAATTAATCTGATTTATATCTGATCAGAAAGTTTCAGATTCCATGTGCTTCATCCTGTTCAGACCTGTGCCACGTGTGAATCAGAATTGAGTCACACTGTAAATCGGCTATGTTTGGGGGATCAAACGCTCAAAAGCATCCAAGGTAGTTCAGCTACTGTATGAGCTTCATTCTCTGGCAGGAATATCAAAGTTTCTAATCGAAAATCTCTGGCAAAGGAGTTTCTTTCAGCATCTAAAGGTCATTTCAAAGTGAATATACATGGAAGGATGTCATTTGCTTGTCTGGATTGCTGCTTGTATAACTGATGTAACCTGTCGAGCTGGCTGTAGAGAGTAGTGCCAGCTGTGATCTGCGTCAGACGTGCTGCTGCGCCAGCATCTGTTCCGTGGCCACCACTGATGTTCTGCTGGATCATCTGGCACTAACAGGCACTGAACCACGCTTCAAAGTCAACATAGCAATGGCTGTATTTTTAAACTGCCATGGAAAAATGATGTTGCATCGTTATTGTAGGTATAGACTTAACAAGCAATTAGAGTTGATGGTGTGGTGCATGGAAGGGCAAACCGGGCAGCAGTGCTGAGGGAGCTGGCTCTCCTGATTGGAAGGTGATCCTCAGCCCCCCGCAGCACAGAGGCAGATGGGTTATGTAACCAACAAAGGCCTTGCCAGGTTCACCACTTGTGTGTATGTGTACACACACACACACACACACACGCGCGCATGCTTTGGTGTTGTGATGTAATTAGCATCTAACTCCGGTTGCATTTATCACACACACTGATTGTTATTGCACATCACCGTTGCAACACATTGACATTTATCCTCTTCACCCCCATTGGGACAAAAGGTTGCAACAATCTATCACCATCTCAGTTGATCTATGGCCTCGTGCTGTGCTTCACCCAGTATGAGGCTCTTGTCATTGAAGTCTTTTGTCATTGGGCGCTGCCATGTCATCTTGGATCCACGTGCAGTGTTGCAAGTCGATTTATTAGAAACAGCTTTGGGCTTTGTTTTCCCAGGAAATCGCTTATAAATATCATTTTTTTATCATTTTGTCCCCTCAGTGTTTTGGGTTTGATCAGTACATCTACATTAACCTTGACCGAGATCAGGCATAGTTGTCAAATTGTTTTTAATATCATTAAGTGTTGTTTTCTTTATGTTATTTAGACATAAAGGTCATATAAGACGTGATCATACAAATTACTTACTGACACTGTAAAGACCATGGCTTTCTCAAATGGTAACAATTGTACAACTGTAATAATTGGATAGACTATCGGCGGACTTGCATGTATTGATGTGTCCATTGTCAGGGAAGAATCTTGTGTGAAAAGCCTTAAATATGGCTTGGAATGAACATGAAGAGAATTTGCCAGTAATATCCATATCACAGAGATGCATTCACACCATATCTATAGGACAGATGTCTGTGTGGCACCCCTCACCCTTTATCCCTCTACACATGGACGACACAGACATGCAAGGAGCTTACCAACAATCCAGAACAAAAGGGAGCTCGCTGAGAGAGGGGGGGTGGCGAGCTGGAGCTTACACAAGGATGTTTCCCTCCAGTTATTGCACCTTCTGGTAAACTAGCCCAGGAGGCATCGCGGCAGCTGTGGAAGCGGATGGTTTATTATCCAAGCAGCCCGTGGGTACAGTACTGTACCAAACACAGCTGATGAAAATCTGACATATTGTTCAAAGACCATGTGGGAATGAGACAAAGCCAGCTCCAGGCGTTCTAAATTAGAGCTGGGCGTCACGTTCAATAAATGTTTATCTCCTCAAACGATTGTAAATGAGGATCTACTGCCTGGTGTCAATTTTCTGTTGTGCATTTTAAGTGCTCAGCAATGCTGTCCTCTGTCCACTTCCTCTGTCCAGGTCATTTCTTAACACATGCATGTGATTTCTCTCACTTCCCATCACGAGGATCAGAATGGCCCCCAAACTGTGAATGTCATGCGCTGTGATTTCCCATATACGCCTTGAAAGCCACAATTGAGCTTTAATTCACATTGTGCAAATGGTCGTGACTAATGTCCACTAGTCTTGACAGGTGGGCGGTTAACGTCAAACGAGATCTGAGGGCTGTTGAAGTGAAGCCATTTGATCTGACTTTACTAACCACTATTCCACAATGCTGCCCACCACCGATGATTCCTAAACCACACTTCCCATTACATCACTTTCATGGGCTCCCCGGGGCCGCTGAAACCAGACAGTGTTGGGTTTCAAAGCCTGTGTCCTGGCCAGTAGCGCACCCCACCGCCAGCCTTCCCTTTCAGCCTAGGATCAAACCGTAAAAAAAGCACGAGAATGAAATGTTTCTAAAGCTTGATCTCAACAAATACATTTCTCCAATTGCAGTTCAGAAAATGAGAGGAGTTCGTACTTTGTGTTGCATTATCTGGACTTATTTTGATGTGAGGAACATTGATATTTCCAAATCTATGAAGTCAAAAGGGTCTTGTGTCAAAAGCCTGAGGACATCCTCCTCTTGTTACTGATAGTACCTTGTACTTGTGATCTCCGGATCTCTCTGATTGACTGTAGTACCTCCTGTTAGTCACTTTTATTCAGCTACACCAACACTCTGGACTTAAACTCGCCTTTGGGAGGATACTGAATGTCATGTGGGCTGTTATTAGTGGTTAGGTTGGGAAAATACAGCTGAGGTGTGGAGAAGAGTGTGTGGGTGTGTGTTTTGTGGTCTGCTCATATGATTGCACACATGGAAAACAGACGTGCAGGCTGAGTCAGTGGATCACTTTCTCTTCAGTAGAGGCTTGAACCCCCCAGAGCTGTGAAGCAATGGTAGGAGCTGTCAGCAGATGATATAGAGGTCAGAGGGCACAGGGGGGACATGGAGATTGAGGGCACGGTGATCAATCGATCGTCCGGTGCCTCGTCCCCCTGGGCTGCAAAGGATGCGGCTGTCATTCCAAACTTGACAGAGATGAGTAATTGATCGTTAGAAACAATGTTGGCAAAATTGAGTCTCTCTCATACATCAATCTATACCTGTGTCCCTTGTGTGTAGGGAGAAAATCACACTGTCCATTACTCTGGCACGGGATCTTGACATGAGTTTGTGTATCATTAATAGAAATGAAGATCCCTGACCTCCAGACTAAACCTGGCTGGAATCAAGCAACAACAACTAATGTGTACCTAAGCTTATGCCGATTCAGTAGCATTCAAATGATGTATCTGTAGAGGTTACGGAGATATATCCGGAAAAGAATAAGTATTATATTTAAGGCTATTACATTATTAGAAAAATATACATCAAGTCTTTTTCGGCCTTGGTGAAGGTATAAGGTTAAAAATCATGTGGTGTTGCAGAGCAGTACGTTTGTGGTTTGCAATCTGTTAATGTATTCTAAACTCTTAATCAATAGCTCTTTACTTAAAATGTATTTTCAAGTGACTCACTTTCCTCCAGTTTACCTCTCAGCTCAAACTAATCTGCCCCTCTGACATCTTATGAATATTTTATTAAGCTTAAGAGTGGGATTGCAGACTTTATCTCTTTTATGCATATGACTAATTACACAGTGGTAGGGCCTGCAATGCCTGGCTCCTCGACATCAATGCAAACTTGATTATGGATTTGTTTGAAGCAGTTTTTGAATGGGGGCAGGTTTTTATATGCAAAAACAAGGCTAATGATGTGAAGATCGTCTGCCCTCTAATCTCGCTATTCATCTCTTCTCTTTTGTCTCTGGTTCAAAGCCCTTGGAGGTGACAACAAAGCTTGAATAACAGGAGTTTTCGCCACAAAAATGCTCAGGGAAAAGTCACATCTTCATCTAATAATCACAAAGCAAATCATAGGTCATTATTACTGTTTTATTATGAATATCCCATATTAAAATTAGTAATTAAAATGTATTAATATCAAAGGAGCACAAGCAGTATCAAACTGCTCTAGTGCTTTAAACTCTATATTTATAGGATGAATATGTTTGGGTGCACTACTTTGGGTCTCCTTGTGTTGTACCACACATTACATAAGAAAGAGCTCATAACTGATCATAACTGAATATTACTTGTATCACTCCAAATAATGGCAGGACTCTCCAATGAAGATGAGAATATGTTGAACCAATGACACAAAAAACCAAGAATACAAAAGACAAAGTAAATAAGACAATAGAATTGGTGGATTTTCAGTTAATCAAATCTACAACTATAGTGCACACTCACACAGTTCATTGTTTTGTTTCATTTAAAAAAAGAGAAATAGAAAGAGCAATACGCACATTGAATAATCAATTTAAGTGATTTCTTAAAGCACATCAAAAATGTAACTGTGGTAACTCTTCCCATTATAAATACAGTCAGTAGTAGCTATTCCTTGCTCTTCCCTCAAACGTGCACTGCACATTGGAAATGATTTGATAAAGAAATGATTTGAAAATCAGAGGTGTCCTTCCTTTTTCCCAAAGAACTTCTTGAAGACGGACTTGTTGCGTGGCCGTGGCAAGCTGGCGTAGCTCTTCAGGGAGTCCTGGTAGGTGTCCTGCTGCCACCCGGCCACGCCACACAGTGGAGGCTCAGAGCATCTGTTTATGGACGGGACATCTGATGACTTATCTCCTATTACTAGAGTTACAGAGTAATTGGAACCGATTTCCTGGCCTCCACCTCCAGGGGGATGTAAAACAGGCTTGATCTTCTGATATGTCGCTGAGGAACAAAAATAGAAAAAGAGAGATATTAGGGGACCCACTGATGACAGACAATGGTTACATGGTCATTTAGGTGAATATGTTAAGCCAAACCTGATGTGAAAGAGTGGGAACGGCGCTTGTTGCTGAGCCAATCATGACCAATCAATGCAGGGGAGTGAGAGGGGGGAGAGTGGCTGTCTCTGGATCCTGCAGACAGTCCAGACAGTCTCTGAGTCACTGTCTGCTGCAAACTGCCAACATCATTGTCTAGTGAAAGACAAACCAGATAATAAAAGAGCGAAGAGCATTAAGTTAACAAAGAGAGGGAGTGAGAGTGAGAGCATGATGACTCAAGGCAAGAGATGAGAGCTGTCTCTGTGTCTCATGATGTGCTGAGCTTGTAGTGGCACGACAATCCATTAGCTCCACCTAGTGGTACCAGGAACTACTACACACTACATTTTAGCCTTAAAATATGTGTATCACTCATATATGTTGTTTATCTACGTTTTTAAAACACTTTATTGAGGCTATACCGTGATCTTGGTAGGATATTATCCATATATCTCCAGAATCTTTTTTCCTGTTTTCAATCAATAATTCCTATGTATATTCAGTAGCTAAAAATTGGAAGGTGAGGTGTGAATGTGTTTTAACGTGAGAAGCAGCATGTTTCTGGGAAGCAACCATGCTCAGTAAACAGCCTGGTAAGTCTAAGTTTCATCTTACCACAGCAACCTCCTGCTGAGGATGAGATGGTAGATCGCTCATCTAGACTCCTCAAATGACCCTGAGACATGTGATTGAACTCTCGGGTGAGGACAACTATCTCTTTGGCCTTGGCGGCGCCTGTTGGTTTGTGCCTGGGAAACGTGGAGGTGACGTCATGTTGGGAGGAGCAGTGGCATTTGGCCAGACGGTGGCAACTGGAGCAGTGCAAGGGCATTCTGGAGGGAATGAGGAAATCCTTCGTTATCACACAGTATTCCCAAAATATCAAGAGTATGTGTCAATGAGGAAATCAAGAGTTGGAAGTTGTTGCAGAGGCATATCTTACAAGGAAACAGGGAGTTCCTGATTCATAGGGGAGGTTGATATTGTAGACATAGATCCTGTCAGACCTACTGGGAAAGACACCCCATTGAATCATTACATCACTGTCACAATTGATTATTTAAATCACTGATTTAAAATAGAAATGGTTGAATTATTACCAGTATTTGCCTGTATCTTCATCATCCATTTCTTCATCATAAAGCGTGAGGGAGCGTTGAGCAGATATTCAGATCCATCACGCAACCTGAGAGCCAACAGCACATCAGTCACAGTCTCCAGATGCCAAATCTACACCTGAGTCCAGTCTTATGCTTATACATAAACTTCACTTGCATAAGCACTGCTGCTCACACACACGCCTGTTTACTATAACTCAATCTGGAGGATTAGATATATCCACCAGAGGGCAACATTGAGCCGGAAATATAAATAGTTCCTAGTCTGAACTGGAAAATTAAAATTTATTACAGATTTCACGCAACTGCTTCTTCAAATGTACTCAGGATACATGTGGCAGACATCTTGAAACGTTGCAACATGAAGTGTGTTTTATGATCTCACCTCAGACGAAAGCAGTTGGTTTTCTTGGTGTAATCTGGAGCAGGTGAACACTCGGCTCCGATGAGGTTCAAGGGCAGACCACATGCAGAACTCTGGATTACAGGATTGATCATGTTAAGAGCCCATATCTTCTCACTTATTCATCAATTCTGTTCTCCTTGGCCCTCCTGCTTACCCGTAGTGTATCCTTTCTATCCTGGTAGAAGCACAAGGTGTGTCTATGCAGGACAGCGTGGTAGGAGTTCCAGGCTCTGGAGGGTGCCTGTTAAAATAAGATAAGAGTGTGTGTTGCTGACTTTGGGCTTTACATATGCTGACAGTGATCGTTCAGGCACAAAATAGAGCCGTTCTCACTTTCTTTCCTCCCAGCTGCAGCTTTTGCTTCCTCTCAAGTGTTCCCTCCATAGAATGCAGCTCGGGCTTTCCACTCTGAATGGGTTTGAGTTCACACCAACAGAGGAGATTGGAGATTAAAATTCCAATTCTCGTGACATAAGAATATGATAAGAACATGAAATGACACAATAAATGATAAGAACTCTTTGCATTCTTCCCAATGTCCCTAGGTCAAATCAAACTGATCCATTCTCACCACAGTCATACAACGCCCTCCTGTGGCCATCAATTCTTCCTGCTCGTCCATGTCCTCCAGGCTTAGACAGGTTTCTCTTTGTTGACAGACCTCATCCAGACCCATATGAACCGACAGCAAGCTCATCGACTGACCCTGTTTAGAGAGAAAATTCCCACATTAGTTACTGATAATAAAATCTCATTTATTCAGTTATTCAGTTGCCAACAATGTGTAAAGTTTGAACAAAGACTTGCAATTAAAACGGGACATATCATACACATTGTTGATGTTCTTATTTTCTTTTGGGGTGTATTTTGAAACCTTTGCAATCACTTAATGTGCAAAAAACACTCTGATCCGACTCCTCCATTTTCCTATGCTACCACATCACTGTGCACACTGAGTGTATCTTTAAGGGCTCTAAAAGCCTGCTCTTTTCTGATCGGCCATCTGGTAACACCAATGGAGCAGAAGTCAAACTGGGTCTTAAAGGTCTTCATATTCAGTACACTCATGTACTTAGATAACAAATATGTGAGCATTTTAAGTTATTACTATCCTGTCATTCATGATAAATGAAGCAGAGTGAAGCAGAGCGAGTATGATAGTGTGACTGACAGTCTTGTAACTGTCGACATCACAGTGCCTCAAACGTGGACCTCACCTTCAAGCAACTACTCTGCTCGTCCCCCACCTTTGCCTCCTCCTCCTCCTCCTCTTCATCCTCTCTGTACTGGTATATGTATCTCTGAGTGTCTTCTATATCCGGCAGCTTCACTTGATCCGCTGCTGTCTCGTTGACGACCAAAGCCGGCTTGCAGCCCAGTTCCCTGTTGGGAAAGGCAGCCCAGGATCTCCTTTCACCTTTGGCCAGTAGAAGGAGGTCACCTTTGGGACTCTGCCCTTTGTTATAACCCAGCAAGCTTTGGATGTAGGGTGGCAACTTGAACTCAGCCACAAGGAGATTGGGTGCTGAGGCAGTGGCCAGGTTCCTGTAGAGCACAGCCTGGGCCTTGGGTGAGGGGGAGCGAGGCTGCCTGGCCTGGTCTGAGGGCATAACAGGCTCTTCCTGGTTGGGTTGATACATGATGTCTGAGCAGATGCTCCGTCTGTAATCACTGGTACCGTTCCAGATGTCCTCAAGTTCCTCCTCCTCTTCTTCAAATTGTTGGTGGTCTAAGTGGACAGGCTCTGGTTCTAGTTCTGTCGAGTCGGGACCAGGACCGGGACTGGGAAATGTTACAGTGTTCTCTCTTGTCTTAGTACAATCTAGACCTCCAACCTCCAGGGACATGAGCCTGCCCACCACTCCTCTAGGCTGTGGGTTATCTACAGATGGAGCCTCGGTGCAAAGCTTGAAGCTGCCTGCGCTGGAGATACCAGAGTCCAATGAGTCCTGTCGAACATTCACACTAATGGTCGACTTCAGATTCACGACCATGTGAGAAGCTTGGCTCAGACACTGAGGTCTGGGACTTTCTTCATGCAAGTGTCCATTTAACTCTTGTGTAAGTTTATTGACACGAGAGCATGTGAGTTTTTGTGTGGTTGTGGTGGTGATACCCTGAGGTTGGTTCATGTACACAGGCATCAGGGAAGTCTGGTGGGTCCCGTTACTCTCAGTCGGAGACGTGAGATTGTGTTTTAGGGACATTTTGTCCCACTCCTGCTCTGTATACTCATGCAGACTTACACTCCCTGAACATCCAAACTGAGTTGTGGATAGGTCGTCACATGGTACAGTCTGATCCTCATCTTCATCCAGGGAAGTTGGATGAAAATCCACATCCTGTTGATCTTTTACCTTGGCTCCACCAGTACTGCAGATTTGCACTGAACTCTGTATGACAGCAGGAGCGGGTCGAGTCTGCTTGAAGGAGCTCAGGGCCGAGTGTCTGTGGGAGTGTGGGTCAGGGTCTGCCCCCGCTCCTTTCTTAGACTCTGGGGGTCCGATAGTAATGATGTCCTGGATGCTGGGGATGACGCTCATGTCCTTGGGCAGGTCAAAGCTTAGCACAGAACCGAAAGAGAGGAATCGACAGTGGCTCTTCACCTGACCTGTGGAGGGTAAATCAGATGGGCCTTCTGACAAAGTGTACGGGATGATGCTGTACTCTCCTGAACTCTCTGTGTCAATGTCCTTAAGTAGGGGATTCTTCATATAAGCAATCAGTTCCACTCCATCTCCACCTCCTTTGCTCTTTGGTGAACCCTTCTTCCTCCACCCTTCTTTCAGGGGCCATGTGTGTGTGTCATATGTCATCGTCTCACAGGCATAGAGAGGAGTCCCGTCACTTTGCTCCTCCACCCCCATGATTTTCTGTATCGTGTGTCTGCGAGCATCTCTCTTTCTCTTTCTCTTCTTGCTCATCCTTTTGAGGCTGCTGAAAATAGAGCTGCTGCCACTCCTTGACAAAGGGTGGAAGGTGACATTAGTCATCTGAGGTGTCGGCGTGGAAGTAGACGGTGAGGAGGAGGAGGGCAACAGGGTAGGCGAGGCGGAGGCTGCTGAACGGCTCCTTTGGCGGGGCAGGGTGATACTCTCATACACAGGGGCCACAGCCAAGTTGTTATCCTTGACATGCAAATAGGTACTTACCTATAAAAAGAGGGAGAAAAAAGTATATTAGACATGTGAGTGACGTCGGCAGTTTTAAGTTAGGATCTTAAACGGTTAACCCCAGACAGACTCATGCGTGCAAAAAAGCCTTGGAGTTCTCTGCAAGAACAAGGGTGCTTTAGTTTTCATTTCACATGTGTTACAAATGAATGATGACGTGGGAGAAAATCTTACAAGGACAAATATGACTAATCAGCTACCTTCCATTGACACACATCAGCCCCAGTTTCCTACGCAACCCAGAAATCCAGGAGACAAAGGAGTCAGGACAAGCCTTTAACCACACAGCAATGCAAACGTATTACATAAACTGAATGAGATGAAAGGACATAACAACATGGACATGAGTGCAATCACACCCTCGCAGAGCTTAATCAGAATCATATGTGGCTTTACATGGCGTCATATGCAGCTGTAATGGCTTGACCTTTCCACTCTGTGACTAATCTCTTGTTTCTGTGCAAGCCCCAGACTATAAATCATAGCGTGCAGACTGGGGGCCGTTCTTGAAAGTTCAGCACCAGTTTTTTGTCTAATGACTCTGCTTCCTGTTGGGAGCCATTTTGGAGCAACAGCTTTCTCAGGAAGTGAAGTGGGCTGGTGAGGTCACTTATTTTACACAAGTGCAGCAAAGTCACAGAGAGACAAACAAGAGCAGGTTAACGTCAGGGCTGCAGTGAGATGACCTAATTAAATAACGAGTTTGTGTGTGTATTTAGAGCAGACAGCGACGTACGTGTGCTTTCCTGACTCCTCACCTTCATCCTGCCTCCGTCATCAATATTCCAATTTTTAAATCCTTCTGGCTCATTTAACAATTTAAGGTCCAAAGAAAAGTTTAATGTTGAAGGAAAGTGTGAGTTTAAAAACCTTCTGATTCAATGACTAATTTTCCATGGGGAATTGTTCACTTTTCCTCTAAGTTTACACAAGAACAAGGCAGGCTGACCAGGCAAAACGACTATGGACATACTATTTCAAAGATGGCTTTACATTCACTCAAGCCAATCCAAAACACACATTTGTTTTCTAGCACCATTACCTCATTTGAAATATATTGATGTCATTGTGGGACATCAACAGTAACAAAACTAAAGTCTGGAACCTTTAAGCTTAGTTATATAATTCATTTTGTTATGCAATGCTGGCTCACATTACAGGTTAAATGAAGCCTTGAAATGTCAACATTGAACTTCATTTTGTCATCTACATATAAATGATTACTTGAATAAAAGTAATAAAAGTAATACAATTTAAAATTTAAAAGTTTTAGATCTATTTAAAACTTTTTTGGAAAAAAATCCTCTAAATATCATTTTTGGTTGACATATTTTAAGTCAATTTATTTAATGAAGCGATATCATGGACTTTTAACAGGTGCCATATAGCCCAGATATTGATCTGGATCTAATGGAAATAAATATTTGTCAACGCTGTTTCTTAACAAAAATGCAAAAAACATGTGGCTAACAGCAATATGTATCAGATGATGCTGTTTAATGTTCATAAAATGGTTTTGATTAACTGTATTTTCAACAGTGACTATTATTTGTTTTTCATAGAATAATGTATATTTGGCAATGTTATAATGATCACTGATTAGAGATCAGCTTACCTGTTTTTTCACCCCTTTGACTGCATTATTAGTTAACATATACTTTTTGGACGGTGTTGCAAAAGTAATATGTCTCTTCAAATTGCGAGTTTAGACAGATTGTCACTTCACACAGACTTTGGAGAGGCGTGTATGGAGTTGACGGTCCTGTATGAGACGTTCTGTATACACCTATGTGTGTCTTTGCAGACAGGATAACAGCATGCAGCGACTGTAGCTTCTTACAAGTCTGTACCTTGTAACAGAGGTTAGTAGAGCATGTAACCCCCACCCATGCAATAGAAACAACTACACACAGCAGGCATCCCACCACACTCATAGAAACGCAGCATGCTGTCTCATCTCACACCGCAAAATTTACCTCGTTTGCACTCTGCTGATAAATCTTTTTCTTTCGCTTTAAACTACCCCAAGTATTTTCCAAAAGCCCCTGGCAGCGCCTCCAAAAGTTTTTACAGGCAGAAGATTGAGGCACAGTGAGCTGAGGGAGAAAATGTGGGGAAAAGAAGATAGAAAGGCCAAAGGAGAGTGAGGAATGAACAGCAGCTGAAGGGAGATCCCATGCAGTGTGTCAATACAGGGGACAAAAAAACGTGTTCCTGCATCGTCCAGCAATGAATATTGTATAATATAGAAAACAGTTTTTGCGTGCTTAGGGAGAAAGAAATGTAGCCACTGAATTATAGTGGTTTATAGTCATTATAGACAGGGAAAAGCTTGTGCGTGTGCGTTTTGTTTCCTCACCCTGTGGACATGCTCAGAGGTCTCCTCCACCACCTCATCTGGAGGCTCACACACCTGAACTTGGCTGTCCCCTGTGTTACCAAAGCTAAGGATTAGGTTGACTGTGCCGCCTACGGCTGAGCTGCTGGGCTCTTTGAGGACCAGGATGGAGGGCGTGGGGGACTCGGGAGACGTGGCCTCACCACCCTGTGGTCCGATGCTGTTCATGATCTCATACCCATCCTCTGATTGCTTCTCATCCTGCTGCTCAGCTTGTCTGAGGGACAGAGCTGAGGCATGGACGTCTGCTGCTGCCTTCAGTCTGTCCTCACAGGGGCTGATGACCAAGGACTGGTGGGACTGGTGGGACTGATGGGACTGGTGGGACTGGTGGGGCTGGTGGGACTGATGGGACTGGTGGGACTGGTGGGGCTGGTGGGACTGATGGGACTGGTGGGTCTGGTAAGCAGTTAGCTCAGGTGCTGAACTCTGTGTGATAAGTGACGGAGAGACAGATTATTCAGACAGATTGAGGTAATGAGTTTTAATCTAGCGTTACACAAATGATAAACTCACTAATGTAAGAACTGCAGGAAACTCAGGGTAAGCTTTACAAAAGATGACATTTTTTAACTTCTTTATAGTTGAGGTTTTGTTTTATTGCTTGTTTTATGTTTTATGACTGCTGTGATTTTGTAGGCTTAGCTTTTTTTTCTCTGCTACTAACTCCTTTGTGTCACTTCAGGATGTTTTTGAATTTCAAAAATGAAAAGCACCACAGGAGAAAGCACAGTCCCAGAGAACAGAAGAATATCCCCACACTAAATCTTAAGATCTTAGATTTATTACAACATTTTGACTGACAGGGGACTTCATCTGGCAGACTAGGGGGTTGAAACTAGATATCCTGGCTCTGAGCATCTGATAGAGCTCATTTACCTCAGATAATGGGGCACAGAATGTGGCCTCAGAGTAAATATTGTCTTGCGAAAGCTTCTGTCTTCTCATCTTGTGAAGCCTCTGTTGCTTCTGAGCCCTCCAGTGTACCGAGATCCACCCCAGCATGCTCCTCAGCTCCTCCAAACGCTCTCTCACCTGCAACACATCATCCGTTTATAGAGCGTGTTGATAAATGGATGCATTCAAAGATCACAGCAAGCGCTCACCATCTGAGTGAGGTGGTGCTCCGCATCTAAAAGGTCCCGTCCCGTGGCTGCCAGCTTGTCAAACTCCTCAAACTTTTGCTCAATCTGTGCATCCAACTCTGCAGCCAGTGGCTTCTGTCCATCCTTCCCCAGATGCAAAGCAGTGTCGGAGAAGATGCATGACCTGGTGTCTTCTGTCCAGGATCTAAGGAGGAAATACAGAGCGAGGTTGTGAGAAGTGTCACACATCCACAAAACATGAGAACTACCAGACCCTCTAATAGAATAGACATTCATCACCTTGTCACACATGCTCGGCCCCAGAAACTTAGATTGACCTCCTCAGCACATCTTAAATTATACATCTCACCAGGGACTGCATGCTTGACAACAAGAACATCCTGTTCTTTCCATGAAAAGATACAGTAATGGGCAGATGTTCTCTCAATGAGGATTAAGAAAGAATGTCTGGCCCGAGAAGGGGTCACAGCATCCCCGCGCCCTACTTACATCATCGCAAGGTAGCTCCTGAAGAAGTCCTGGAGCTGCGCAAACTCATGCAGATGTGCTTTGTTCTCCGCGACACTCTTCCCCAGCTCTGTCCAGGCCTGCAGTGTTCCATGGATCTTGGCCCCCAATGCGCGGACCCTCTCAGGGCACAGCTCCTCTAGCCGGGAGGCCTGGCTCTCCATCTCCTTTACCTCCTCTCTAATGACCTCATAGTCAATCTGTGAAGAATCATCATAAAAACAATCTATCATATTTCATCATCTCCAGGATCACTCAGACAGCCTGGACCAATTGTATCTCTATGAGTTCATCCCTTTTGCTTTATGCGTAATATTCAGCAACAGACCCATATGGTCTACATATGCTTGCCACGCCATAGCCAGCGAGCAAACTCCACTTTTCTTCTTTTTCTACTTTTGACGAGGCAGTAATTAATAGCATGGAGAGATCTCTGGGAGCAATACTTCATAATGTTTCTCAGCTACAGTAAGCCTCAAGAACACAGAGTGGTGGATGCCTGCGTGCTGACGGCACAGTTATTTCAGTTTGGAAGATTAGGTCATTTCTGTTCTTCAATGCTATCAAGTCCAGACAGCTGTGTGTGCGTGTGATAAACATAACACAGTCCAAAAATGACTCACACTGAAAATGTACCATCCCGGCCCTCAAATCTCCAACCCCGTAACCCCCAGACGCATATACACACATCCCACCAGAGTGAAGCGTTTCTCACAAACACACACACTTTAACACTTTTACACACTAAAGCAAGCACATGTGCGTGCACAAACACACACATTTGACACTAACAGAACAGTGACTCACACGAGCATAAATAAATACCCTTTGTGAATAATAAACCCTTGCACGCTCTATGTGTGTGATTGCAGAGTGCCGTTTATATAATAAATTAAACACAGCACAAAGCGGTGTGGGCCGGTCCTCTTTAGATGTGAGAAAATCTGGCACAACAGGAAACAGACTGTGGAACAATGTGTTGGAGAAAGGGGGGGTGGGGAGGGGGGGCTTCCACTTTTTCAGTCCATAATCCAAATTGGGATGGAATACTGGATCATGTTAGCACCAGTGATTCATGTCAGTGTTTACACAATGATCACAATGTGGGTCAGCATCTTTGTCTCACCTCCAGGTGGTCCCGCTTCTCCTGCAGAGCCTCCAGGCCGCAGCGGTCTGGCTCGCACTGGACGGCCATGTCTGTCTCCTTCTCCAGGATGTCCAGACTGAGCTCTTTGCTGCAGCACAGGCACTCCTCCACACGCACCGCCAGTGTGGCATGCTGCATGGCGGAGCACAAAGTCACCATCAGTGCTCGTACGATGTCATTAAGTCATTACACTCATTATGTTTTCTTTGTTTTCCAGTGGAAATTAGTGTCACTGAGTGTTGGCACGTGGGTGGATTTTTTCTCGACAAGTTCGCTGTTTTTAACCCAGGATACATCCAATTTAATAACAAACAGTGGTGCCATGGGGAGCGGTGGCTCAGTTGGGGCCACACTACCACAGACAAAAGGAAACCAGATGTTGCTGTATTGGTTTTTGCAGCTGTTTGTGACAAAATGGGGTGAGGTAGAATCCATTGAAAGTCATATCAGATTATTATTCGACACAAATGTAGCAGCTGTCTGATCTGATCGCTGAGGTCAGTTGACAACTGTTTTCATACCTTGCTCAAGAGCTCCTGGATGGCCTGGTCGTGGGTCTGGGACCGACCTCTTTCCCTTACTGTGTCATTCAGCATCTCCACAGCCTCTCGCAGTTCCTCCACGGGGTCTCCCATGCTTTCTATCAGGGGCTCGCCGCCACTCGTGCTTTGAAGTGCCAGCAAGGTTGGTGCAGAGGAGATCTCACTGTGGATAGGCTGTTAAACACACCAGAATGGTTACTGTTCATTCAAGTGGGACAATACAGCAGGTGATACTTGTGGTGACCTCTGCCTCGCACCTGGCCTAGGCTGTACTGATCACCGTCCTGGCTCTCCTCCAGCTCCACGCGCTCCAGGAACTCAGTGAGCATTCGCGTGTCCTGCAGCTCCGAGCTCTGCAGGGTCAGGGCGCTTTGGACACGGTGGTACCTGGGAAACACACGTCACCGTCATCATGTTTAAACTGGCAGCCACAGCCCAACTGTCATCCACATCCACATCCACAAACCTGCATCCCTCAGCCGAACCACATTACAGAGGCCGCCAGCAACACGGCTAATGCCTTCCATCATGCATGAGCGCTGTTTACGTGATCATATATCATGTGTGTTGTAAACACACACGCTACCTCAGGGTATTAAGGTAACCTGCCCATGCATAGTTTATATTTGAGATGGTAAAAGGAACAATTTGAAAGGCTATTTTTTCCAGAGCAAATGACCCATAAGCGCTTGTAAACAGAGTGAAATGATGATGTCAGCACAACTGTCAAACAGCTGTTTGGTGAGACAGGACGCTTGTACCTGCACCCATCCATCCATCCATCTGACACCCACCCACCCTGGAAACACTTAACTGGAGCTCTTTCCAGTTCTTTATTTTCGTTGGTGAGCTTTGTGTTCCTTACAGAGTCTGAACTGGTGTTTATAGACATCTCACAAGGTTTCATTGAGAGTTTCAAGGCAAAGAAGGAGACTTGTGGCCGAGGTGCATGTCAGGACTGCAGGGTTTGACCTCAGTAAGTGCTGCATGAATCACAGCTATAGAAACCTGAGCCTTGCTAAGAATGAGCACATTGAGAGCATTTTTGCCAGGTTGGAGCAAAAACAAAACATCTCATGACTTCTATGGATATATAGCTCTGTGATTTATTAGGCGAAATTGTTTTTCTTCAATAAGGAGTCTGGATTTTAAGAATAAACTCTGCCATGTCGGATTGCAAGCATAAATCTGTGACCACTTGGAAACACAGACAGAATTCTTACTTCCTGACCACAGTGAAGAGCAAAACCACCAGGGTAGAGTCTAATTGTTGGTATGACGGTAGTCAGAGGGTGATCCCTGACCTCCCTCTTCTCTTCAACTGCAAAACTCACTTTCTCTCCACCTCCTCCATGCGAGCTGGCAAGCGCTGCGCGTGGGGGTGACTCTGGCCGCGGAGCCGGTCCACCTCCTGCCTGAGAGCGTCCAGCTCCAGGCTGCGGGCTGCCACCTCTCTCTCCAGCAAGCAGCTCTCCTTCTCAGCCATGCTCATCGTCTCCGGGTCTCCAGCGAGCGAAGACTCCTTCATGGAGAGCTCCACCGACTCCAGCCAGGCCTCCAGGCTTCCCAGGGCCTGTAGCACTTTTACAACCTGCACGAGGAAGAAGAAGAAGAGGGGATGGAAGGAGGGCAGCAGAAAGGTTGAGTCAGAAGCACATAGTTCCTTCTAATGATTTAGTGTTTTCCTGCTGTGACTTCTGAGCGTTTTAATGCACTTTGAAAAGGAACAGACGTGATGTACTGCGGTATAGGCCAAAGAAAGGTAACACAGCAGGCAAAATGGAGGTAGACCACTCAAGTAAATCTTAATAAAGGACTTCCCGGTAAGTCATCAATCTAGGAGGATTTGCAGTCTCTTTCCATCCCAATCAAATTATGTAATATATAATATAATAATATGGCAATTCAATTTATATCCCTTGGATTAGCCTTTGTACATTTTTTGGGATATACCTTCCAGGCTCTGCCAATTGAAATGGTACAGATGAAAGTGGATTTATTTCTAACAATGATCGCGTGTAGAGGCCAGGCGCTGGGCCAGGACAGAGCCTCTCATAACGGGCAGACTTATCCAGAATCATCTGTCGTCACCATAAATTTCCCCTTTAACTTCAGAGGTAATTTTCCTCAGCATGACTTAAGACGAATGCCGATTTTGAGATGTTTTATGAATCTGGACTCCAGAGTCTTACCCTAAAACCCAGCTCCTCTGAAGCCTGCAGAAACATAGCATTCCTCTGGTGCCTTCTCCGTAGTTCTTCCCACAGGACTTCCAGCTGGCCAAGGAACTCCTCGATCTTGGCACTGCCAGGGTGCTGAGCACGAACCAGCCCGCGGCCCTCCTGTGGATGGAGCGTTTAATTGACGAGAGGCTGTGATGACTTAAGACAAGGACTTATGTTGTGGAAAATATACAAACTCTGAGGTTTTAGCTAATTACGTGTGTCTCGGATGAAATGTCAGCTTGTTATCTGATTTATATGCAAACAAGACTCAAATGTTCGAGCAGGGATTCCTCTCTCACCCTCTTGACCACCTCTATCCTGGCTCTGTTGGTGAGGATTTCTTGTTCCAGGGCATGCTGACACCTCCTGGCCGTCTCAAGCCCGTCAAAGTTTGCCACTGAACAAACCTGTGTGGCCATGGACACGTTGTCTTTCAGCCAGGAGAGAGTCTGTGAGGACAAGGGAAGGCAAAGATGGAGGGTTAGTGTTGGATTGGCTGCAGGGGATGAATGGCAAACGAGGTCAGATAGAAACACAAGAGAGATGACAAATAGCTCATGATTATCGTGGTGAACAGGAACCAGACGATGCATCACATTCTGAACTTTAAACCCAAACCTTCCTCTACCCAGCGTTCATGACAAATTTAGCACAATAACTGGAAATTTGGTAATGACTGTGGTGGTTTCACAGGCTGGAAAAACTTTAAATCAACAACTGAGTGCAACTGTGGTGGTGACGAGGCAATCAATAGGAATAGGAAAGTTGCGTTATTTAAACATTTTTGAGGTTGAGGTCAAAAGACTTAACACAAGTTAAACGGAGTTTTTGCGTAAATGCTTGAAAACTGTGAAACAACACGCAGAAGAATTGCATTTGCATGCTGGAGGGGTCGCGTCACCTTGTCAGCAGACACAGTGAACTGTTGGAGCTGCACGTGGAGCTGTGGGTGGCCACACGGGGCGGCGGCAAGCTTGGGCTCGGCTCTGGCTTTCCTGCTGCAAAGCAAACACAGACATGTGATTCCAATTATGGACTTACATAATGAGAGGGACAGAGAGAGGGCGAAGCACGGCTGAAATGTCACCTTTCCGCCTTCAACTGGTGTCTGACAATGACATCATTCACGCAGGCGGGGCCGTCTCCCGAGGGGGAGGAGGTGTGGCTCGCTGATTGCTGCTCCTGGCTTTGGCTACTCGGTGATCTCCTGCCACTCCCGCAGTCGAGGGTGTTCTGTAGACGAAAGTGCGAAAAGTCTCTGTAACAAACTCCAAAAGTACACCAACACGACATGTGAGTAATGGTTTGCTTTTTCTGTCAGCCACCCACCAAATAAATGTTAACTGGACCCATAAACATCTCACATGAAGGATTTTAGCCATTCGAGCAATCGCTAGACAATGTGGCGTTACGATAGCTCACTCCTGATGTGAATATTACAATGTGGCTGGAGACTGCACAACATGGACAGCTGCCCAGAGCCGAGTGCAGTCTCTCCTGTAAATTACTCTGATGTTTCCTTACAAAGGTTGGTTATTCTCCGTGAAAGAACCCAGACCAGACTAAAGATACAAGCAATTTCTTTCAATTGAATGTCAGCAGGCTTGTAATAACAACACTATGGATGGCAGAAATGTTCAAATCAATTATTTTTACATGGTGAATGGACACATTAAGCTTAGCCAGGTCACCAACATGTGCTATACCACTTTGATGACTAAAAGGAGCCATTGCCATTGGAAACACAACTTCAAACTCCCTTATCCCCAAGCCTCATTACAGGGCAGAAGGCTTTTTTCAGCCTTAGACACTGATTTCCATGCCATCCACCCTGACTCACAATCGAGGGGACTCTTTAGAAAGGTCAATGCACAGAAATGATGAATGGCGACTAAGCCTCCTTAACATCCATCTGAATGTTTTAAAGTTTGGCTAAAGGTTTCTGCACCAAAGAGGGAACTGCATGGGAGTATTTGGAGAAGAGTGTGATGTTTTCATGAGACAGTTTGAGCCGTTTGGTACCTGAAATCTATTACAAAAGCTGCAGTCAGATGATGAGAACCAAAGCAGCAGTGCATGAGGCTGGTTGAGCACTTTTTCACATCGATTTTGACTCATTGATCACGGCGAGCACTATTCCAGCATGTGAAAACAACTGTGGGTGTAAAGGGAGATGGAAACATCACAATTATTACTTCCTGTTGCGCTCAAATGCCATGAGGTTTGGTGCACTGGATTCTCTCAAAGGAAGGACTTGCTTCAAACTTCTCGTCTAGCACCCGACACCTTTTTCTCCAAGCAGCCAACCACCACTTGTAATCTTTAGCACAACAGGAAGTAACACTTATGATGTCACAATGGTCCATTTCCCTGACACGGGCCTCAACAGCCACAAAAGCTGTTGTGTTCATGTACTGAACAGTAGCCAATAGCAATAAAGCAAGAAATAGAATTTTATGTATGTACAAAATGGGTGCAGTCCCTTTTTAAACTGAAATTCTTAAACTAACTGTAAGTTTGGCTGTTGTAATGTTTACCATTTCACAACATGAACAATGTTGAATTATAAAATTTGAGATGCTGAATTTATCCAACAGTCAAAAAGCACAAAGCAGCCATTATTAATATTGTTTATTATGTTGCTTTATGGATGTTTTATATTGGTTTAATTGAAGCATGGAACAGTTGAGTCACACAGCTGGAGGAAAGTGTCGCTCCAAAATTATGTAAGAGATGCAATAAAGTTAGAGGGACTAACATCATTTACTCATTTTATAGGTCAGTCTGAATTACATACAGGCACATTATTGGTCTATTTGTGTATTAAAATAGCAATAAATAAAAGCCCTCTGTGATTCATTTGACAGAGTTGATAACCATCACTAAGGTCTGATCCCCAGATATTTGCTTCTGTCCTTCATATTTCACATTGGCTTCCACTGTAAACAACTCCTGTGGTGTACTCAGCATCATCCAACTCTTACTAATGAATAAGAAATATGTCATCCACAAAATACCCCTGCTTTTAATGATTTGTACTGTCATATGCGATGACATTCTGTACTTTTGAGGCCTCATCTAAGCGTTTCAGCATAATTCTCCCTCTCTCAGTGCTTTTGATTTCTTATCTGTTTTGTACCGAGCGCCTCATCCCCTGTGTGAAGTGTTTTTTTCTGTTATGTGCTATGAAGTGATGTCAGCCAAGAACTATCACTTAGCACCAAGCCCATCTGGTCTGCAGGCCCAGCATCTGGCTACAATTAGCCAGAGAAACAGACGATAGCCATGTTTACCTCCAGCAACAAGAGGCCACACTACTGCTAACACAGCCTCCATTAGAACAGAACCACATACATGGACGTATACAGTAGATTAGTCCAGATGTATGCACATGCACACACACACACACACACGTACACACACACACACACACACACACACACACACACAATTGCAAAAGCATTTACATTTAGAGAGTCTATGAGAAATACAGATCCATGCATGTATGTTTTGGGGCATTCACAATCTGCTAATATATGCAAATATCTTAAAGTTGGTACCAGCCCAGAGATGTAAGCAGCTGCCTCTGGTACCCTTGAAAATACTATAATCAATCCAGCACACTCGGGAGCCAGACTTAAAGCGCCGCAAAAGTATGTGACAAATTACTTTTACAGTTTGACTAGTGGTTGTGCCTGGCACCGCATTCGGCCTTTGGGCCCCGGGGTTTTGTTTGGAGAGTCTTATTAAACCTTCCATAAAGAGTAATGAGTGGAGCTCCCACAGACAGTGCACCCAGGTAACTCCCAGCTCCCTGAGCAATAAAGACAAAAGTGCTGTGAGTGAGCTGAGGAAGTGCAAGCCAACCAGCTCGACGCCTGTTCAACGAGAGAGGACAACCGAGCTGGGCGTGCTGGACTAAAAGGTCCCTGTTGCAGGTGGAAAGGCCCCATGTCTGCCCCAGTTCTTTCATTCACTATGTGGGCATTTTCCTCTTTTCAGCAGAATGAGACCACAGGCTCAGCAGGGAGCTCACAGGATCTCAGGTCCAGTACTTCTGGATAAACATAGCCTTTGTAACTTAAAAGACTAACTTAAAACTTTAAACATAATAACTGGTTTTTAATGAACACTATTTCTTTGTGGCTATATGGGGAGTGGGGTTACCGTGGGAGCACCCGCATAGTCAGTAATGTTGGTAGGCCTCCAACTTAAAGAATACTATACAAGGACCTCACATGTTCTGCACAGTATTCACCCTGGACTGACCTACAGAACATTTTATTATTATCATATTAATACAATGACTGGGTGCTTTTGTTAGGATTGCTAAAAGCCCATATATTTATTGCAACCACAACGTGAAAGGATATGAAAACTATTAGGATTTTGTGTTGGAGGGAAAAGCTTATTTACACTGGCTCATCATTCATCCAGGTCGTACAATCATGGCTTGACATTTTTCATGGAAACTTAAGGAATTCTCATGCCAGGTTAAATAACACCTCTAAAGGTTCTTCCTGTGACATCTACAGTGCAGTGCAGATGGAGGCTTTAGTGAAGACATACAGGGGACTGCCAGCAACAAAGAGGGAATGTAAATGTTAGCTGTTTCCTTTATAACACTAATCACAGAGTCTAATTCACACCCTTACTTACACCTGGGGCATCAGCTGAATCAAATTAAGTGCAACAAACTTAACAAACTGACAGAGTGCCGGGTGCCAGGGCCGGAAACCACGACCCAACAGTACATCTGGTGGACCCAAAAATACTGTTATTTAGGAAAACCTTCGTGAAATTTAACATCAGGCATTTTCCAAGCCAAAGGACAAAGTGCGTCACTCTCTTTAGCCACAGTTATCGTAGTAGAGACTGAGCTCATGTTTTGCAAGTGCTGATGGTGTTATTCTCTCCCAGTCGAAGGCCACAGTGCGGTTAAGAGGAATACCAAACCAGAACTTACCGCGGAGCCTTTAAGACGATTCTGCTCCTCCTTCACTTCTTTTCCCATGATCCTTTGTGGCTCCGTTCCCACATTGCCCTGGGGTTCCCAGGCCAGTGTCAGGGGGTCAACCTCTTCCCTGGTGAAAGTGGGAGTCAATGCAGTCCTGTCGTTCCTGCAGGAACACACAGCGCAGGAGGTTACTGCAGGGGCTCACAGCAGGGCCCTGTTAAACTCCAATTATGGGTCTGAAGTGTTTGCCAGTGTTTGTGTATGTGGTTCAAATGGCTATGAAAGCGGCAGATAAGATGGATGAGATGATGTAATGTTTGGATCTAAAGATAGTCCATCAACTCCAGAGGCTCCCAGGCAGAGTATTATTTGGATTGCAGCAGATGTTGAAGATGGATGTCAGAACCATGGACTTCAATTATGCCTGACATTATATATTATTGTCAACATGGACATTATTCAGTCTTATTCTTATTATCTTATCGATTGTGATGGGCCAGTGGTTTGTCCGTTGGTCAATTCAATATAGCAAAATGTCATGACAGTATTTGGTCAGATTGCCAGTTGAACCCTAGAGGATGGATGCGGCTAAGTTTGGCAGCAGCCAGTCCAAACTAAATCAAAAATATTCACCCTCAGCACAAACTCTGCATTTTAATCACTGCAGGCAAAATCATCACTGTTGATTGATTCTGCATGTGACTTTTCGGTATAACGAACAGTATAGTGCAACCGTCAAATTCATTATCTATATATACGCTTATGCACACAAATACCGTTTCAGATGAGATCACCTATTTCACCTATTTTACAAATGTGAAAGAAATAAATGGCAATTTTTGTAAGTATTGCATCCTGCAAATGCATAAAATTATTTGGGGAGCACAGATGTACACAGGTTATGCATGGAATCTGTGCGTATGAATAATAGATGTAAAGTGTAGCGTCTGCTTAGACTTGATTGTTGTGTGAACTATGAAATGGTGCAATATTTAAAGTTTATAGGCCGTTTTGATATTGTACCACAAAATCTACCCTCAAGACAAACATTTTTAGTAATCCGTATTGGAAAAGCAACGTGTTTTCCTCATTTGAATTCTTAAATCCATGCTTATTCTTAGTTTAAACATATTGTTTCAGGCATTTCCTGACAGGCTGAAGAACAAACCATCTTCAGTGAGCTGAGACGTTATTCAGTTGGTATAGTAATCATGTGGCAAAAGCTCAAAGGAAACATGAACATTGTAAATAAAAAGGAAGGTGGTGAATGATGCTGTGAATGGTCTTCTGTCTCCAAATACGCAGACAGGCCTGTCCTGCAATTTGCTTATAATTTTTCATTTTTAATTTTTTTCCTCCATACTTGAATTACATAAACGAGACCAATCAAGAGAGAAAAAAAAGTCTTTAAACAAAGCTAATTGTCATTTGGAAAGCTTCATTTTGAATTTTCCAAAGTAGAAGGCTCTTTAAATATGATTACAGTACTCTTCCATCAGAAAATACAGTTCCAGCTCATTAGAAACTTATGGTGCACTAATTACTGGCGGAGATGGATTGTGTCTTTGCGTGGCCACCTTATAGCCTGTCTGCTGTGTCTTTGGCTCGCATTCTTACCTGAAAACCCTCTGAAGGAGCGCCCAGCAGTCCTTCACTTCGCCCTGCTTCTGTGTGACGCCAGCAGCCAATGCAGGGTGGAGGTTAGACAGCTGGGAGACGGTCACATCCAGCATCTGCAGAGAGGACAGCAGGTTAGTCAGAGAAGGATTCTGCAAGCAAACTGTCAGGATTCATCCATGCAGCACTGTTTGTGTTCACTGTTGTGAATTTCCCCGTTGTGGGACGAATAAAGGATTATCTTATCTTAGAGCCTCAAAGATGTTTTCCTACCATGATTTGACTGGCTATGTCACGGATTTCCCTGTCTCCAAAGGTGTCCAGCTCCTTGGATGCAGACACACTTTTCCTCTAAAGTAAAAAACACACAGGTGAGCGAATCCCATCCCTGAAGAAAAATATACTCATTCAAATAATCTGTCAGGAAATTTTACCATGTTATCAATCGCAAACAGCGTATTATCAGCCTGCTGGTAGAAGGAAGACACTTCCAGGGCTAGTTGCAGGGTTTCATGGCAGTTTTTCAGAAAGGACTGGACCCTCAGCCACCTACACAGACAGCAGACCAAAGTACAAATCTGTTAAATGACATCATCATTATCATGTGATTAAAGATGTAATGCAGTTTAAGGGACAAAATGTACATTTTATTGATGTGTTTCCTTCTGCTGGAGATGTTTTTGCCATCTGTCTTTCCTTGTTTCTCCAGTTTGAGTGCCAAGTGGTTGATCTCCTCATGGAGGTTCCTATAGAGCTGCTCATCCTGCAGGGAGAGAGAGGAACACGATCCAACTATGACTTCATCTCTCTTTACCGTACGCCCTGGGAAACAAATTACATTCAGTGACAGATTGGGAAACATCTGTGAAACGCTGTGAAATTTCTAATGTATACTACAAACGTGGAAATATTTCTGTTATTTAGCAAAAGGAGCCTGACTGACATGTACTGTATATTATTTTTGTCAAACCTCTTTATACCCATATATCAACACCTCTGGGTAAACCTACACAAAATGATCCCTGTTAATGATTAATAGGTCCCTCTGCTTGTTCCTTTACGGCACTCACCTGTTTCAGATCTAAAATTCTCCTGGTCAGCTGCATTTTGTCAACGTTTTCCCCCAGGACATTCACCAGGGACTGCTCCTCTTCCTGCTGGCACATAAAAGTCTGTGTTTATAGCCTCCATTTGCTTGGAACAAAACCATTATTTCTTTTCAGAGAGGTACTGGTGTTACAGCATCCTCCCTGCTACTGAGGAAGACACAAAACAGAAACACTGTCAGGCTTTCAGTGTCCAGCTTTGAGCCTGATATGAAGGCACAGAGGGACGCATGAGTGGAGCTTAAGTAAATGTTTCACTCTATGATGAGGAATGGAAGACGATAACTGGATTATTAATACAGATTCCCTTGTAACTGTCAAAAAATAGATAGATAGATAGATAGATAGATAGATAGATAGATAGATAGATTTACCTTTTCTTTAATCCACGCCTCCAGTTTGTCCACCTTTTTGTTGAACTCCTGCAGGTTCTTTGCCCCGCCGAGGGCCTTCGTCTGATTGGCTGCCGTCTGTTTCAGGGTCTGCCATTGGTCTCTAAGGTGGCCAAGCTGCTTCTTCACCAGATCAGAGGTGGGGTTCATCTTGCAGATTAATTGCTCGCCCATCTTTTTACACAAAATGTGACAGAAGGACATTGTTCCTTTGAGGCACAAGCACGGCACCGACTCCAGCATGCAACAGGAGCTAAGTATATTTGACACCTTTGCTTTTGTGCCTGCGACCTCAACACATGTTGGAATATTGCCATTGAGCTCTTGGATTTACACTTGAAAATCATGTGGTTCTGCCTCTGGGCCTTTCTGGTGCCGTCTGAGTGTCAGGCGAGGTTAATTATCAGCAATGTACCATTTCCAAACACTTTCTCCTCAGGGACACTGAATAAACTGGCCTGACAGTGCCGTCTGGAACACTAAGAGCGATGAGAAAGTGTCTGCTTTCCTTTCTGCTCCACTGGAAACGGTTATGAGACCGCTATGTTATGTGTTATGGGATCTGACAGATTCTTTCTGAACCATAGAAGATGATTAATGGTTGCATTCACATCTCCATTACCTGTTAAAAAGTTAAAATAAACATTTCATTTTGGATATGAGCGGCTCTTATGTGGTTGCTTTCGTAACTTGATAATACCGCAGAGGCACATTGTCGGTTTGTTTCACGTCTTGTGTTCTCCCAGTACCTGGTTGAGCTGGATGAGGGTGTTCTCAAAGTCTTTCAGGTCTCTTTGAAGGGTTTGAGAAGCTTCCTCCCAGTCCTGCGGGGGGCAGCGCTGAATATTACAGCCATCCTTCAGGTCCTGGAGTTTGCTTTTGATCCATGCTTCTGCCTACGTCACAATAACAAGACAAAACTTTTTGAGATGTGCAGTCTTGATTCAGTTTTTGATGGCATTTTATTGTTGTATTCTAATGCAAAATTTGAACATGTAGATGATGGTATCTTATAAATTCTGCCTTCAAGCCTCTGTACTTTTACTAATTATTTGTGAATGTAACACAGTGTGTAGATACAGAGAAATGTCTTATCAATTCATCTCAAAACAGCAACTAAACCAGTTTAAAACTACAGCTATTTTGTGTTTTTATTGAAATTTATATGCAGAGCTTCACATGGTTCAGCTACAACAGTGGTTCTAAAGCTGTGGTACATGTAGTAATGTTAGTTGTTGAAGCACTTGAAATTATTAGTTATTGTGGCAAATTATTCACACTTTTAATATGTTTCATTGAGATCTTTTTTTTCGTGACTTAATTGATTTTTGATTGAATTGAATAATAATAATAAAACTTGCTAATGTGCACACTGTGCGACGCTGTCATGTTGTATTCAACAAGGTGGTAGTCAGAATAAAGGTTATTAATTCTGCTGATCGTGAGACAAAACACGGCTGGGTTCTCTTCCCTGAGTTACACAGTGTTTCAGACACATCGAGAACCAGATCTTTGTTCTACGACATCATGTTATGCAGAGCAGAAGTTTTTCTTGGCATGTGCTCATAGTACATTGCATAAGCTCTTGTCTTTCTGTGCTGCATTTTCTTGCTACATTTGTACGGAGTGAGAGCTGTAAGCAGGTGGCTAAACTCAAGAAACATTTTAGAAAGTCGAATTTTGTTTGTTGTAAATCAGGCAGTGAGGGTTTCAGTGACCCGCCCACGTCCCAGCAATCAAAAAGCTCAATAAATCAACTCAGGTTCTTATATTTCTAAACCTTGATCAAATGACGAGTGATAGAAGCAGAGCTGATCTTCATTTTTCATACAGTTTCTTTTATGTAATCTGGAGGATGTCAAATCCCAGTTAAGCACAGCTATAACTCATTAAAACATTACATGAAGCATTATTTCCAAAGAAATTCATGGCTGACACAAAATAATAGACTGCAACTCCTCTTTTGAGCCAATAAAACATCAAGACCGCACATGACATGGCTACTAAACAACTCTTTGCATGAGATTAAACTGTGATGTCACTTCTCCTCAGAGAGGCAGGTCATTAAATTTACGAGGCCCCCGGGACAGCCGAAGTATTTCTGGGTTGAACAGAAGGAAAAGAGCTTGACAAAACAGGCCGGCCCCTATCTTCTCACATTGGCTCCCGTGGCATATAATGACCTCATACAGGAAGTCTATGATTCCCTTGTTTCTTCCTGTTCGCTCCACAACAATGGACTGTTTATCAAAATGTACAGTTAGGCCTCAGTCTGGCCGCGAAGAATAGAGACTGTGTCTGAATTAATGTGAAAGTCTATGGTTACACAGGAAAACAGCAGTGTAGTCAATACCGAGCGGATTTTAGAATAAACTCTATCTAACATGATTATGATGTGTGAGCTAAATGCTATCTATTTTATATTTTCCTTTTCAGCACATCTTTAAAATGTTTACCCAATTTCTTTCAATATGTCTTGGCACTGAATTGACTCTGGGAGTGCATTTTTCTCCTTTCTCTATCGGGAAAATGAGACGATGAAAGCGAGACGTGTTGCAGAGCAGCTGCGCAGACAGATCGGCTCTTGCTCTTGCCGTGGTTCTCCATGTGGTGACCTGCTTTGCTCTCTCAAGTTGAAACATTAAGGGGCCTTTAAAAAGTGTCTTTTGGGAGAGTGCACTTCCGCTTTCATCACCATGTAATACTGAAATAACACATTTTAATCAGAGCTATCAATCAACCCAAGCCCTGTAAAACCAGACGTGTCCCCAGGTGCTGCACCTCGGGTTATTTTAGAGTAATTAAGTCAAGGTAAAAGCGGTTGTTCTCTATGCTCAGCTTGAGCTCAGTCCCATATTCAACTCATACATGCATCATATTCCTTCATCTGACATCTGTCCTTCGATGGTCCTCTCAGCAGAGCTTTGACCACAAAATCAACTGCTGGACAAAATGTCCCCAAGCCGAACTCGCTGAAATATGTCCTTGTACGCCAGGGTGGACGCAGCGATGAGATAAGACAGCCAGTTGTGCAGCTTGGCTGAGTCTCTGTGAGCCATAGGCGTGAAGAGATGGAGCCAAACAATGATCTCATCTCCAAATAATTGCTTCACTTGTGGCGGTCTGCTCTCCCTCCCTCCCTCTCTTCCCTCAACCCTAACACAGCTCATACAGTTCTGAGGACAGAAATAAGAGGCAGGACATATTTTGTTCTCCTGGGAGGCTGCGTCCACTCTGTGTAAACTGTTTTTCTGTTTTGGGATGAGCAGGTTACTCAAGAGCCCACGTGAGCAGCTGCAGTGAGTGAAGATAGGAAAAGTGATAGCTGAAAGAGCAGCAGCAGCAGCATTTCATTCAGCTCCTTACAGCTGTGAACATTTGATAAACTCATTAAGCCCACCAGGACAAACATGTCTCACAGTTTACCTGCAGTGCTTCCTTGTTGAAGACAGAGTTTCGCTGGGTGAAGCAGTCGCTCTGGGATGTAACAGCTGCTGACTCTTCATTCTGTGTGTGTTGATGGCTTTCTTTCCTCTGAGGCCTGGACACTGAAATCTGATGACACAGGACACATTATCATTTTTGCATAGTGATGCAAAGTGAAGCTTCTGTCTAAACGGTTCGTTACACCTTCTTTTCAGCAAGAGGAGACATTGCAACATGTGTCAGAATGGGCCTCTGGATCCCTCTTAACAGAAAAAAGACCTACTGTCAGCGCTACATGAGATGAAATAAACCCCATTGGCACAGCTTCCATAACGGACAAGCATTCCTGCCGCTCTGCAGTCAGGAAACATCTGGGCACGTAAAGGAAGCAGGAACGGACAGATCCTTAGATGTTTGGCGCTTTTTCCTGTCAGCTTTACATGTAAACATGTCAACTCTAAAGATCAGGTTCGTTCCTTCATACCTGAACAGGTAAAGGCACATATAATGACATCAGCTCATGTCCATATTTTTGCCATTTACTTGGATAATATATGAGAGAAGGAAGTCCAAAGTATTCTTAAGGTGACACGATGGGGATTTTGGATAAGTTCTGTAGGTTTAAGGGGGCACTGAAGGCATCACTGTGTCTGTGTGTTATTTCGGGCCTGCCTTTTCTTTTGTTAACATCTTCCCTGACCTCATGTTTTCCAGTGAGCCCTGCCTGTGTAACAGAGCACTTCAGCCACACACTCATGACTTCAGGAACCAGCGGAACAGCAACAGCCCACTGACTTCAGTCCAGAATCCAACAATACACAGAATGTTCTTTTCTATTTCCGTTTTTCAACGAAAACCACGGGCAAGCGAGAGCAGACTACATTTGTAACATGTTAGGGGACACGTTGCTCTCATTACTTGTTTTCCCGTCTGTGTAACTCCGCTCCAAACATATAATATCATAAGCTTTTTAAGTTTGGCCAACGCTGCACATGACTTCATTTCCTAAATTCACAGAGATTCATCAAACCCACATATGGCTGTAAGACTCCACTCCCTTACAACTTAACGGCCATCATCATCATCATCATCATCATCATCATCATCATCAATAATAACAGTAACCACACAAAACACTCTGCCAACACAAAGCTGAGTAATACATGACAGTTTTTATCCAATTTATCCAAAGCTTTAAATCATATTAATATTAAATCATATTTAAGCAATGTATTACTACACTGTGACAGCACAGTGAGAGGACAATCATTTTCTTAAGAATTTGATTGAGAAAAATATGCATTTATTTTTCTTCTTGTCGCCTTTTATATGCTGTTTTATATACTTAATTTTATGGCTTATTTGTGTTTTGACTTTGCCCTTTGCTTGAAATATGTTATAAACTAAACTCAAATTCAGTGTCTTTACCTGTTGGACAGAGTTCTCTCCATTCACTTCCACTCTGGTTTGTCCTTGCATGGGCACACAATCATCACTGCTCTCTTTTCTCAGTAAAACCTAAAAACATTACAGCAGAGAACAAAAAGCTTTTTTCAAGAAGTCAGATTATGTTGTTATGGTAATTAGGTAATGATAAATGGATTTGCACTTCTCAAATTTCCAAGTGTGTTTTCAATTACGTTTTTTCGTGAATTCTATTTGGACAATTTAGTCCAACAAAAACAAACAGTTCTGTAGTTTTGACATTAACCACCACAGAAATACCAGTTAACCCAGTGTAGTGCCAACAAAACCTCCATGAAAAACAATGTGGGCTTCAGTTTTCTGTTTGAGCCTAACTGGAATCTTTACTGAACTCCAAACAAGTTACAGAACATAAAATAAAAGCATAAAACTAAGATGTACTCGACGTTCAAGAAATTACAACCCACACTTTTGTGTAAGCATCAAAAGTAAATTTTAAAATTATAGGTACGTTTTTATATACATTTTATACTGTGAAAATGATTACAAATTGCTGCAGTTATGTTTTATTGAGTGAAAACCAAACACAAAAACTCATTGCCTGTTAACAGTGTCCAATACCTTGAATTGTGACTTGGGTTTGTTCTCACAGCTCACCCCCACGATCCTGGGCAGAAGTGGATCTGATGTGGTGGTGATGTTGTTGTTGTTGTTGTTGTTCTCAGATGTGGATCCCGTGATTGGGACTCGAGCTGATCCCACTGCCAACTTGTCCTCCGATCGCTCCTTGCTCCCAGAGATTGTGATCTTCTTGATGGACCTGGACACGGCTGAGGACTGTGTGACATTCTGGTTCAGGTGGTCCTCAGCGGCCATGTCCTCCCGGTTGGGTTTAATCGGGTCTACCTGCTTGACGATGGGTGAGACCAGACAGGGTCCATGTGTGCAAACCTGAGATCGGCTGAGGTAGAGCGAGTTCAGGTTGTGCTGTAGTGTGCAGTTATCCAGACCCTGGCTCTGGAGATAACCTGGGTCAAACTCCTGGCACTTCGGCACACTGGGGACAGACAGCCTGGTCCCAATGGTGAAGGGCTGGACCTTCCTCACGATGCTTTCCGACATGGTCAGTGTTGTGATAAGAACTACTAACTAAATACTCTGAAGTCCAAATGATAAAATTCTGTCACATCCCCTTTGTGCACCCTTCCCTCCTTTCTCTTCACTCACTTCTGCTGCTCCAGTCAGAGGAGGGTGAACTGAAAGTGGAGAGAGAGCTCAGTTCTCCACCTTCTTGTGCATGTTGAGAATGCACAGCACGCAGCCCAGGACGGCTTCCTTAGACTCCTGGGATCGGATCCGGTCCCAGACGTGGCGCAGGGCTGTGCCAAGGTGGGCAGCGCCCGTAGAGAGGATCCTCCTGAGGAACTGTGCCACAGAGCCGGCCAGTCTGCTACTGAGGAGCCTGATAACCAGGGACCGCAGCAAGATGAAAACTGCTGGCATGCTGCCTGAGTGTGCTGTGCAAAAGAGAGAGAGAGGGAGAGAGAGAGAAAAAAGAACGCTGAAAAAGGAGGGGGAAAGGAGAGGGTTGGTTGAGAGAGAGGATGAAGTCACCACCAACACCACCTCTCCCTCTCTCCCTCTCTCTCTCACAGGATCAACAGAGCAGAGAGGGGGCTGTAAAGACTGGCTGTCAAAACTTCCCCCCTGAACCCGAACAGAAAATGTGCCCAGATAAGAGGCGAGGAATAATGGAGTCAGAGGGAGAGACCTCTGTCAGACCTCTTCAATCACAGCTTATCCTCTATGAGGTAATATCCTCAGCTCAAACACACACACACACTCGGGTACACTTACCTCCGCCTTTGCTCTGCACAGGAAGAGATTTGTCCCTGAGGCGTTTCGCTCCGTCAGACCACAAAATTACAAGATTCAATTTCAAGATTCGTTTTTTTTTTTATATATATAATTCCTCTGTAGTTTTACAAAATTGTGAAATGAATTCTTTCTATCCAGGAGCGAGAGACGTCTTCCTCCATCAGTGAGGGGCAGCTGAATGGCCCTGTCGCTCTGCTCCTTAAACCATGAAAAGCTCCTGGCATGACAAGTGTGGGGGTCGGATACTAGTCAAACAGATGATGACCCCCACCGCTCCTTGAGCAAACCCGTGGCTCAGGTTCAGCAGAGCACATGCCGGGGCTGACTGATGGGAATGGCAGGGGTGGTGTGCGTATGTCGGAGGAGCGGGGGGGATTGTTGAGGAGGGCAGACAGCAGAGAAAACATTTGCAGGGAGGAGACAGGAGAAACTGCTTCCATGGGCGAAAGCTTTTCCCAAAAAAGGAACTCTCACTCTTCGCTCTTCTGCCCTCAGGCCCGACCCTAACACCTGGTCTGATGGCTCTTAGCGGCTGCTCAATGACTAACAGCCAGGTCCAGTCAATACATACAATGGAGGGGAGGTTATTAGGGGGTGCCTTTCAAATTAGAACTGTGGACCCTGAAGGCCTGTGCAGTAAAAGAAATGGCATAACCTTTCTGGAAAACTAAGAAATAGAAACATCTGAGAAGGGTTAAAAGAGGGAAAACACTCAGCGGCTCAGTGTGATGTGGAGCCCCGGAGTCGATATGGTTAACAACGCTTTTAAAAGAGCTCTGGTTTCATGATGAAGTCATCTAAGGAAGAGTTTTAATGTGCCGCAGCTTGAAATTAGAGATAAATTCTGCACAGGCTGGGTGGTGTTCAAGGGAGGGGTGCACGGGTGAGGCGCAAGGGGGGGTTCAGCAAACTTGATGATGCCGTTTCTTCAATTTGATTGGTGAGAAGATGTAAAAGGTTGCAACGTATGTGTGCATTGGGTGACAAATACTCACACTCAACGCTTGAAATAAGGGTGATTGTCAACTGCTATTGATATACATGACTTTACCCAATGTTAAAAACAAATAACGGATAACAATTCTTTGTTCAACATTTATTTTTGCCTGTATCATTTTAATTAGCCCATATCTGATACCAGGGTTCACACAGTTTAGACCCGAAACACCCCGTGTTCACAAATGCAGGTTTTCCAAAGGACACAAGTGAAACAGGAAAAACTACAGTGGCACACATGAAAATTGTAACATAACTAATTAATGTGCTGCCATATAGTGAAGAAAAGAAGAGAGTAGTAACTGGACCTAACTGGTTTATTTGTCATAAGAAATAGTCCCTTTTAAAATGTAAATGGATCAGTATCAAATCCATAATCAATCATTGGATTTGCTTGATGTTTCTTTAGGCTATGATTCCTTCACAATGTAAAGTAATCATTCAAAAATCCCAATTTCCCATTTAGTTTCCCATTTCTTCCTCAAAATGTGAGGAAGGTGTCACATTGCATTATTTACAAGTATATTCGCTACAAGTTGTACACTTGAACTATCCCCTCAGTGAAAGATTGAGTCACTGTCAGATTAGATTTGAACCAGGTGTTCCACCTCTGCCATGCAAGTCAGATTAGGCTACTGTAACACCTTCCTTATGTTGTTTACCCTGGAAGTCCTCCCGCCATGCAGCTCTCAATCACGTCGTGCGTCTAACATTTTACTTTGCCCCCCACATCCTTTCCAAATTATTTCATCTCAGGGGAAAGCGCTTCATTTGTACTATCTTCCTTTATCTGTCTCTCTGAGGATGAAGGGCAAAGACAACAAGTTTCCAGGCAAATGGGTGATATCACTGCCGCCCAAGATGATAATAAAAACCTGATGCTTTCTCACCACAGGCTTTGCTGGCGATCACCCTTGTTTGATATGCGCCATTTTATTACAGACAGTAAAGGCAACGTGCACGTCTTGTTCAGAAGATGATGTCACTGAGATCGCCCGCATGAAAGCTGTGGGATGGTTGTGGCGGAGGGGAGCATATGCATGCGCTAGCGGGGGTCTGTACTTTTCCACTTGGTCTATGTCATCTCACAGGCATGATTGGCCTGCCGGTCAAGTTTCAGTGCAAGAAGATAAGATAAAACATTTTTGGTGGATGACAATCAAAAGAGCAAAAGATGATTCATTTGAAAAGTGGTTGACCAGAAAAGCAAAAAATACTGATTTGAAGCGTCTGCATGGGAAGCTACATCCTTAATTTATTCTGACTTGAACTTGGCACCAAGGTGCCAAAAATCAATTCTCAACAGAATTCACAAGTGCATTTAATTTAATACTTCACTGGAATTATGAGTGAATCCATTTCAGAGAAAAAATATTACTCCTAAACTAAATTTACTTACAGATGTAGTTACTATTCAGATGCAGCATCATTCAGGAACTTCCATAATTCTTTTTACAAATTCTTCCAAATTGGACCTTGGAGACAAGCTGCAATTTTGAATGTGATTATTCCTATTGTTTCCGTTGTAATATTCACACTTTTAAAGAGATGAAGGATCTTAACAACATCTCAGATCATAACCTCTTTAGCTGAGGTATTAAAGCACGGGAGTAATAAACATAGTAGCTCAGGTGCTTTTCCTTTGTTTACTCTGTAAGAAACCAACAGTGAACTTCAGGTTTCATCTGCCGACAACAAGTGCCAACACAGCACAGGCCAAAGAAAAGGCTGTTTGCCTTGTTAAACCTGTGCACGTCAGTGAAACTTAACAAAAACAAAACCTTGAATAAACTAAAGGCTTTGAGGAATGGTGCCAGCAAATGGATGAAGTCATAGATTTTTACTAATGCTTATCTGTTGATCTAAATAGCTTTGGATCCCTTTGTTCCTAGCTCACACGCTGAGTCCACATCTTGACAATGGCCTTTTCTCCGCTGCACATCGCCTGCAGGCACTTGTGTTTTTGTACTTCAGCCACTGACAAAATGGTCCTTGAGGACAGTGGCTGAACGCTCAGGAGAAAAGTAGTTCAAAATAGAATAACAACATGACAGCTGCAGATTATGGACAAATGCAAGTGGCTGAAATTATAAACATGTTACCAAAGCCACATTTGCAGGACTTAATACACCATGTCAAAGTGTGATCCATGGAGGTTTGGCCTACCGAACAGGTCGAAACATGGTTTATGACATCATTTTTTAATTAACCAAATCCCCATGACAAAACATGAACCATCTTAAGTACAGAAGCCTTGAATCATTGATTTACTTCTGACACAAGACTCACTGTTTCAGCTAATGAAATCACATGCTTATCAGTTGATGCCGGCATACACCTGTGGAATCACATCCTGGCTCAGCGTCCTGTTTCAGACGTTTCCTGCGAACATGGCCACCCACATCACAACTACGCAGGGCTCAAGAGTGGGATGACCTCACAAGTAATAAAATACTAATCAAATCAATCACCACACATTGTGTAGCCAGACAGAAGGCCAAGTCTGTCAAGAAAAAGACAAGTAAAGACAATTCAATCTCACAGTTTGCCAAGAGACACCGAAAGGGTAAGAGTACAGGTTTCATAGAGCTGTTGACATGTTTGTGATTGAAGGACATATATTGAAGTATAAGTGATATAATAGGTTGCATTGTTTAAATATGAATAATCATAATGTATGAGGTATAAATTGTCACATGACAGGAGCCACTCCTTTCACATATCAGTAGAGAAAGCCTCTCAATAAACCACTAAAGAGGGAAGTAATGGAAACAGATTCTAACACAGAGATCATTGCAATAATTGGTGTCTTAACTTTAAGGGTCTTAATGTGTCTATGTAAATGTGCTAATGACCACAACCATGACTCATGGACTCACAATGGGATTAAATGTTTTCAAATTGACTTGCATTATAGTCAAGGCTTTATTCCAAATCCCAGACTATAATTAGGCTCTGTTAAATAAAATGTCTTAACATCTGTCTAATGTGAACTGTGCTGAACCGCTAATCCTCTCTTCTCGGACTTGGTTTGGAACCTGAAAAATTGGCTTCCCCATGACAACCAGAAAATAAAAACCTGAAGTGTGAAGTGTGAAGTGTGAAGTGTGACGGCATCATGACTATTCTACCGTACTTACAAAAAACACAATTTTCTGGGCCTTGTATTTGTTGTTTACCACATGCAGCTGCTGTTGCCTGAGGAACATCATAAATCATTATCAAGTTGGCGGGAATGCAAACGCAGAGTCAGACTGTAATATTTGCACGAGTGGGCCTTTGGTTTTAGACCCTACAATGGTCTATTTGGGGACTGGATTACTTTTTTTATGTAACAAATTTTAGACAACATAAGAAAAAAATCATAGTATTAGTTACTATTATTATTACAAACAGCAATTGTAAGAGGTTGAGAACATCGAAGCTCGAAGCAAAAAGTCACATCAGCTTTTACTTCACCTCATACATAAATATATGATATGGGTTTATATGTTTTATTACATTACACATATATTGAAGCAGTTACTATGCTGACAACCCTTCACAGAACTACAAAGCTCTATCTCTCTCTGTCTTATATATATGACAAAAAAAGTGCAAATTCTGTATCTGCTATAGAAAGTACTCAGGCTGCTCTGTGCTGCAGATCAAATGTCTCGCTTGCACAGGGTTTTGAAGTACTTTAAAGTACTATAAGATTTCACCAAGTCAAGCGGGGAACTTAGCTTCAGGTGGCAGTTATGGTGAATGGCAGGATGAGGTCTCACAGACACACATCATGTGACATCATAGGTTCACATGGCGACTGTGGTCCAACAGCAGGAAGCAATTTCCCCTGAATCAAAGGTTGAATAACAGAAAAAGCTGAACCTTATTTTTGCCCTTTCCAAAAATATAAATCACCCTGAGAGGAAGGCTTAACATTTGACCCCTGATGTCATTCTAAGCAGCAGGTTTGGTGCCTTCAAGCCTTTATTTGGAGGCTCCCTTGACCGCGTTCTGTGATTTATTAATCACATTTAGGAACTTTAATCACGCTTTCCAGCCTGCCTGGACTACATTACTTGCCTCTGTGGGTGATATCTGTATCACAACGTGTTGCCAAGTAGTCTTTTTAAACATTTGCACTGCAGAGACACAGGATCATAAAAGATGTGACCTTACACATTCACACATCTCAAAATTTAATTGAGCTGTAACCACAATATACTTCACAGTTACATGAGAAACCCCAAAAAAAGAAACTACAACTTCAAACTACATCTTGAGTCATTTTTGAGCACCCCTATTGCATTACAAGTTGGTTTAATGTTTTGGTTTACGTCATTCTTCTCAGTCATTTTCTAATTAGAGGTAAATAAGATAATACCAATAAACACGCAGACAACCTGAAAAACTCTTACAGATGTTCTTCTACCCACGGGTACATTGCTCATACTTCACATACGTACACCTTGACAATACCATCATCAAACATCACCTTTTAGTGAGTCTGGATTTAACATAGCACGGGGTGGCCTGCAAGGTTTTTACATAACAAGAACGACCTACCTGAACGTTATGATTGTTTGTTTCACTCACTCGTGTCACCTCATGTTCATGGAATGGATGAGCTCATTGCTGACGCCACTCTCAACTATGCGCTGCTTGTTGATGGTAAAATTCTGCCAGCGCTGTAATGAATACAGTAACACAATAACCAGTGGTCTTAGATGGACACAACAACAAAACCAGTTTGTCTCCAAAGCAGAATAGCAATGTGCCAAACAAATATTGTTTTAAATACATATTGCATAAACTACAGTCATTATTTTTGATCATGAACATATGTGGTGCCTTGCAATAAAGCAAACATGTAACCTGCCAATGACAACCAACTTTGTTCCTGCCTTAAAATGTAAATGTTACCTGTAACCAGATATATTACCCAGATAGGTAATAGGACTTCACTGCAAAATGTGTGCAGAACACAACGTAATCTGGTCCGACCACATACTGTAGGGACGTGATCAGATCTCATCTTTTAGGGATGAAGCTCATGCATGGAGCACAGAAGAAACATGGGCTTTAGTATCCTAACAACCCACCTGATGAAATCCGATCACAATGCAGGCAGACTCCAGACAACCATAACACCTTTCCGCAGTGGAATTGCACCGGGTTCATTATTCTGAATGAGATTGCAATCAAATGCAAGGTGTAAAAGGGGCCTTTGTGGCATTTACAGACATCTTATTTGTAAAAAATGTCGACCACACCGATGTGCAGCCAGTGACAAAGCAGAAACTGTTCCCAACATTGGGTGCTTGCGTTCACAAAGTCCTATTCATCACCAGTCGAACAAGCCAGACAGCTCTTTTTCTTGGCTTTGAAACAGATTACTTGCATACATGTTGGGACAATGCATCCTACGATCACATGAATACCACTTGAAGTGACTCCTTAAAGAGACAGTATGTGTCTAACCGACTGTGCTCGGTGAGAACACAGCCAATGGATGAGAGCAAAGATCATACTAGATAACATCAAATGTTTGAGTATTGTGGCAGCGACAGAAGCAGGTGTAAATGCTCTGGGATTGGTTGAATAACAATTGAGCGTAAAACAGGTGTTGACCCCATGCTGTGCAATCTGCTGAACAACTGTTCCAAATGTGTGGGGCCAGGAGTTGGAGTGGGCAAAAATAGAAACTGAGCTACATAATTAAAGCGGTTTAGATGAAAATACTTTAAGTCTTGATGGCAGTTGTCACTCTTGTAGCTGTTAATTCGAAATACCGCCTGCAATGCTAATGATCCACTACACACAATGGAGCTGAGAATTCTGAAACTGAAATGTTTATTATACAATGTAAAGAAAATATACTGTGTCAATAAGTTGGGGTGGGGTGTAGGGGACTTTCTGTGCCTGTTTGGGTTTCCTCGGGTGATTCCAGTATTACCAGGTTTAATCTTTCTTTGTGTGTTTAGTAATCAGATCCTATTATAACAAATCTAATTCTTAAGACATCATTTACCACACCAATTACATAAACTAGTCACTTACAACAGACCAATTCAGTGTGTATATTATAGAATAGTCTACAGATCCAGCCAAAATGTACGAGACAATACATTTAAATCCCACACCTGTTTGAGCTTTTACAATTGGTCCAGTATCTGGCTTCCCTTGCATGAGCACACTGCTCTGCTTATAAAGTACATCTTGTTGGTTAATTGGTAACAAGAAACATAACCTAAGCAATAAAAAAACTGCTACAGTACAAATTTCACTCCTAATTCAGACCAAATCGTCATAAGTGAGAAAAGGACCAATGGAACATACCAATCCTCTTCCTTGAGAAATTCACAGAGGAGCTCTGTTCATTTAATAACCCCAAATTAAAGGAAAATGTATGATTCAATCATCTGGCCACAGAGTTAGATCATGTTCTATGACATCATTTTGGACTGCTTAATGCTGTTGACCTAATCCAGCTAGCGGAAGTCAAATCAGTGTTTTAAACATCCTGGGGATATCTCTGCACAGTATTGTAATGCATTGACATTAGCTCGGTTAAAGGACATTCATTGTGGCAGGAGTGAACTTAATGGATGTAAAGACTTCAGAAAATCCGAGGAGTCATGGTGCAAAAGCAAAGGCTGCCCCATGACTGCATCAGGCTCAGAGCTCCTGTACCTTTCTATGTGTTTAAGCAATGGAAAGAGTCATTCCATTATAGGGTAAAAATGTATACAGACATTTGCAGAAAAGGTCTCTTCAAATGTGGACTCAAGGGAAAATTAGTGTTAGCCCACAAAAGCCTCTGACACATGGCTATATTGAAGAAAAGGGAGAAACAAAAGGAAATAATGCTCAGCACACATTTGTTGTATTATTTTGCCTGGAGATGGTCTTGCTGTTCACTGTGGCAACACACTAAGGATTTTTATGTGCCATGGGTTTGAAAAATGTTAACCAAATTGGTCTCATAAGTAGAGGTTATATTTTTCTCTGCCACAAAGCATTGCAAAGGTCTTCCGTCGCTGGGCCTGCCCAGGATTCCAGAGCAACAGTTGGTTTTTAGCAGTTGTTGTTGACTTGCAGAGCTATGCTGCAGTTGGGCAACTCCTGTTCTCTATGTCAGGCATAACAACAGACAGAGACCACATGTGCTGGCTATAAAGTCTGTAAAACACACCACTAAGCAAATGTGCCGAAGAGTGTCTCAGCAGGGTGAGATGGGTGACGCAATATGTGCAAATGCTGACAGGTGGGAAGGCAGACTTCTTAATCTGATGGGCAGGACAGATTGGGTGGAACTGCACAAAGAATTTCACCGAGATAGACTAGGATCTGTGTCACCAGTTTCACATTATATTAAATGAATATAAATATTGGCCAAAATCCCTTGGATAATCAACTACTGGAATAAATAAATGGCAGAAAAAAGATTTTATTGAATGGGGAAAAAGCCACCATTACATACTATATCTCTGTATGGGTGAATAGACGCAATATTTTCTAATGTTACTCTGGAGACTGAGCTCAGCATTCATTCAGGATACATATGACTCAGTATCATTTTTCATTTTTGGGAAGAGAAAAATAGTTCAGAAGGGAAGAGTTGGGTGTGTGCTCAAGCAATTCAAAGCCACAACCGCGAACACCAGCAATGTATGCAAGCACAGTGTCCATCTTGTACTTTCTTGGATACCTTGCATTTCATGTCTAACGGAATTACAATACTCCTATAATGCTGCTGATTTTGATATCATAAAACAACTATCAGTATCAGCAAGAATGAAAGGAAAGGTGTACAAGACAGTGATGTTGCATGGTTTGGACAGTAGTGGCACTGAGGAAGGGACAGGAGGCAGAGTTAGTTCTAGTACAAATCGCATCATAGGTTGTGATAGAATCTGTGAAGTAAGAGAGAAACGGTTACCATTTCTGATAGAACTTATCAGTGTGGCCCCTCATAGTGTACTTGAGTTTCTCGAGTTTAAGAAAATACATTGTATCCTTCAGCCATTGCGAAATAGGTTAAGGCTTAGGTGAGGGATTTCCAATGGAGGAGCAGGCGTCGTCTAGCAAGGCAATATGAGGGGAGGGATGAACTTGCATTCCCAATATGGTGGACAGTGTGTTGAAGTAACCCACCCAGTAGTTGAGGAGCCTGGGGCAGAGAAAAAACATGTGGCTTAGGTTACAGTGAGGCATCGAACATCTATTACATTTGTCATCTACGTCTGTGTACATTTCTGCCAATCTGGATTAAGAAAAGTGGACTCTGTACGACCTTGAACTGGATGAGAGCGAGACGAGCACAGGATGAGGCAGTATGTAGATTGCGTATGACTTCGTCCCAGCAGTCTATGTCCAGATGGAGTTCAAGCTCAGTCTCCCAGGTAGCCAGTGTTTTCGAATTAGATAGGTCCCCATGGTCCAGAATACGGCTATAAATCTCAGAGATGGTCCCACTTGGCGGAGTCTTGAACGTTAGCAGGTCTTCCCACATGAGTTGAGGGGGAGGGGAATGGAAGTTTTGGAAATTGCTGCAGGCAAAGTGTCTGATTTGGAAGTACTTAAGTAATTGGTTAGCAGGTAGTCTATGTTGAGTTGACAGATTGGAGAAGCTGTTGAAACTGCCATCGAAGTACAGGTCAAGGAAACATTGTTTGCCTTTGTGGTCCCATGCTGACAAGGAAGAGTCTAAGAATGAGGGTGGGAACAGGTGGTTGTTGCGTACTGGACCCAGGGGGGAGGCGTTTCGAATTTAAAGTGTTTCCTGAATTGTTACCAAATCAACAGGGTTCTTGGTAAACTGAGAGATCTTGGTTGGGAGAGACGATAGATCAGGGCAGTGGTGGAAGAAGAGACTTTTAGATCTCTCTATAGTGATACTAATTATAGTTATGATACAATGACGATTTCAGAATTTATTGTAACTATAAATCAATGCAGTTGATCTTCATCGCCGTTCATCACTGTATTTGTGTTTAAAAGAATAGTGTACAATATCTGTTTATCAGTGTATCTGTGTTTATTCACCTATCAATGCTCCAGGGGCAGCAGCCTTGGGCAGCTGTCATTTGGCCAGCCCCAAGGCACAAACTCACCATTGTCCACAACGTGCAGCTGGCATAGGGATGGAATGCCTCCCCACAATGAATCAATCAAAGCCCCTCCTAAGTGAACCAGACCTGGGCAGTGATACAGGCAAATCCAGGCCAGCTGTAATGTGGCTCCTCAATGCTATAATCCTTTTACAAAGCTCTGCTTTCACTTCAGCTGGACCATTTGGAACCGTGTTGATCACTGAAGACCACCCCTTTGTAATTCGATGCTTTTAGAAATTAGGTGGCATATGACATAAAATGCTGTAAAGACATGTGACGCAGGCTGTTTGATGGGCTCAAGTGAATGTTACAAGGAATAACATATTGTAGTAGCAAAAAGCAAGTTGTTGATTACTTGGCCTGTGTTGACGTCAGTCACCTTAGGATTTGGACACTCCTGCAGAATTCTGCTTGTTTTGTTCTCCAATTCTTTTTCAACTGGGCAGGTTTCTCAAGAGCACATTCTTGTTTATTGACAGCATTAGCCTTGAAACAGTGAGCACTGCAAGAGGAGGGAGTTTTCTTTACATCAAACACAAAGTAATACCTGATCTCTTCCCAATGATATCACAGTCTGGTACCACTGACTCCTCTGCTCATATTAAGTATGTGGAATAAAATGAGGTTGTTAAACCTAAATAATCTGAATCTACACCAGACACACTGTCAAGGCAACCTTCAACCCTGAAAGAACTTGAAACATAAGCAGCCTCCTGCCGTGTTGCTACGCAACTGAATATGCTCTCCTGTTCATTTTTACATTTCTGTCACGAAAACAATGAAACGAGTATCACATGAAGTGGGTTACCCAAGTCCACTTTGGTTGCTGTGGAAAGGATGAGCTGGTTGAGGTCAATTTTATTTGTAAATTTCAATAACACCTTTACAGCATCTAATTGCTTCTAAGCTTATGACTGGCCAGTTTATTGCATATTCTATCAATACAAGCCTACAAAGGTCTGAGGTGCAGATCTGAGAACACCAAGTCATATAACCTAGTTAATAGTATGAGGCTGTGGATCTTCACGTTTACAGGCATTTGCGGGCAGGAGTCGAGGTGTTTTTGTAGCTGTTTGTACTGTAGTGATGTGGACACAGCCCAGAACTTCAAAGGCTTGAGTGACCCCCTTGTCTCTTTGGGCAATCTAAAGTGTGTACAATCGCACTACCTACTGCTGAAATAGGGTCATTGTGTGCCTGTGTCTGTTTGTATGTGTGTGCCTGTGTTTGTGACTGTGTTATGAGGCCAGTTGTGTTAAGGTCTTTTCTATAATTTTCCATAATAATGCTTATTGAAGCACATTACCATAATGTAATCTATTTTCAACAGCTGCATGCGTAGTCGGTATCTATTAGCTACGATGCATTTTAGATTATAAATCTAATATAGTATCACATCACTTGCTCTTTATATGTGTTAGAAGTGTTCATCCACTTTTTTGTACTTTATTTTGATTTAAGGGACTAAACTGAATTTAAACTGTACTAAGTAAGATTTGTATGTAGACATACTCTTTGCTGTGCTTCTTAAACGAGCTGAAATCCCAAACAGCATGCACAAACAACATCCAAGCCCCACTGGGATCACTAACTGTAGAGTTATTAGATTTAATACATTAGAAAGAACAAAATGGAAGCTCACGTAGAGTTATTAGATTTAATACATTAGAAAGAACAAAATGGAAGCTCAAATTTTTCAATGAACTTTGTGGGTTTATAAAGACATGTGTGATGGCTGGGTTCTGTGTCACAGGATTGTTTTGTATTTTATGGGTTCACAAACACTGTTATTTAATAAAAAAGTGGCATTTTCTATTGGCTGTGATAAATAAATGCATGTATACGTCAGTATTTCAGCAAACTTGGCAGTAGTTTGTTTCAATAGTGAAACTTTTATTAAAAACTTATTTTAACCACACAACATTGTTCATAATCGATATTTTGAGTTTGTAAGTGTGAAAACGTTTTCTCAATTTCTACAACCCACCAGCAGAGGGCGCTCCTACATGTTTCCCATCCCAACACGTCACGAGGAACGGGCTACTACCGTAGCATTGCCTGTCTGTGTTTCTTAACACTAGTTAACGGCTGTAGACTGAAGGTAAACTTTATTTCTCTCTTTATTCTCACTATTCAACTAATGGGTTCGTCACTTTGTCCAGGCTGGACATGAATGACGCCGAGTCACATTGCTGCTCCTTTTTGTTCAGTTCACGTGAGCTAGCTAAGGTGGCTCCTTATGGTAAGCATTAGCGTTAGCTAGCAACAGCTTCTTATGTTTGCAGCTATTTTGGCTGTCAAATGGCGGTAAACGACGGTATTGTTATCATCAATCAGTTGCTTTTCAAGTTGTTTTTGCCAGGCAGGCGACTGTGGTCTCGATTGTTGTGGTTACCCGTCACAGGCGTGTCCCTGCCTGATAGTTTACGTTGACTAGCAGATGTATGGTGCGTTTACTTGGCTGTAGTAACCGTGTTCAAGCTCAATGTCACTGGGACTGCGTTAGCTTTATCAATCTGTGATCTGTGGGGTTAGTTTCGTCACCTGAGCAGCAGTATGTAGCCCCCCCCCCCCCCCCCCCCCCCTCATGTATTTGTTATCTGTCACTGCCATATTTAGCCATCTAATATCAACAGTAGCCAGTAGTAGCCATTGGTTGTAAAAGCCGTTAAGAACACAGCTCTCATGTTTGTTCTTTAAATCTGCAAGGCTCGGACACGGGATCAGCATGTCTTAATGGTTGTTTTTGCCTAGGAAAGCGCTGATCACCAGTGGTTTATTGCAAATCTACTGCATTATTGCCTTCACACAGTTGCATTCTGTTAATTCACTCTGCGAAGTGGGATCTTGAGCCCCATGACAGTGGCTAAGTGTTGAACAAAGTTAAAATAAACAACTCTAAGGCCTAAAGGCTGGGTGTTGCCTGTTGTCCAGCTCTGCCCTGATGCTCCTCTGGGATGGCCAAGCTGCAAATAGAAAGCTCTATGTGAAATAGGGGGGTTATTTTTAAAAGCAAACAAAGGTTGGAGGTCAGTTAGAAAGTGAAGTCAGTGATACAAATAAGCCAGACCAGAGAGGGTTTAGGTTCAGTGGGAACCAGCTTCAGCCACCAATGACTTTAAGAATTTGAAGAATTAACTTGTTTCATCAGACGTGATACCGCTTAAAAAATGGTTAGTGATCGTTGGGAACTGTCCATTGTTGTACTGTTTACATGCAGAGTAGCCCTTCAACTGAGATCTATTCTCTGCATGCTTTGTAGAGATATTTTCCCCGTCCGTTATCATACATTTTGTGTTTTGCATAACTGTTCGGTAGATCATCTGGTGTGCACAGGAGGCTGCTAAAGCTGGCAGTTTGGCAATACCATTTTCATCTTTAATAGAATTGAAATTGAATTGGAGCAGTGTGGTTTTGTTTAAAGAGTTTGCTGAACAGGTTTGTATTAACATTGAATGTTTTACTCATGTGGTACTGGCACAGTTTGCATGGCCTGTACTTTTATGCGTGTCTATATTTAATGGCTTTGTAATGCAGTGGGAGGGGACAGGGATAAGAGTAGTGGTAGGTGTAGGTCTAATCACCGCTTAAAATACTCCCCCAGCTTAGATAATGCAGTTTTTGAGCCTGTCAGCAACAGGAGAACACGTCCCCCTTTTTCGTTTGCAATTGCCACCCAATTGTCCCTCAGTACTGGAGCCACTGGTTTCTCCAGAAGATTTACCAGTGCCATTCCTCTTGTTTTGTGACCACAGGTTTGGATGGCGACTTGACTTATCGGGGTCCATTCAGGCGACAAAAGTGATGGTCTAAGGACTTGCAGTCACAGTGGTGCTTTCGCCTGGAATGTTACTCTGGTCAGTGCACCTTGAAGGAGGGCCACGGAGAGTCAACCATGCTGCTGTGGCGGTGGGGCACAAGGTGTACTCCTTCGGGGGCTACTGCTCCGGGGAGGACTATGAGACGCTACGGCAGATTGACGTGCACGTCTTCAACACAGGTGAGTGGCAAACAGTTCTGTGTCTGTCTGTATCGGGATATCGTTCGGCATCTTAGCAAATTTAGCTTTCCTCACTCGGACCAGGCATTCAGGTTTTCAGGCACGCCACTTCACAGCGAGTCCAACAGGTGTGAGAGCAGGTTTTTGGTCCCTTCACTCCTTTGTCTGACCTGTAAACAATGTTATCCTTCCAACAATCTAAAACAGGTTTGCTATTTGAAAGTGATAGAAAATGTCACGAGTTTAATGATACATTATACATCATTGGAATCAGTGCAATCATTGTCTCTGTCTTTTCTGCTTGCTCACATTGTTTGTATCATCCGTAAATGACGGTGAATTCTCTTGTAGTTCTGTGTTTTATCCGTAAAAAAGGAGAAAAGTATTTGTCAGTCATATTCAGAAATACCAGATCAAGCTTAACTATTTAATTGAACCTTCACCGAGGCTTTAAGACACGTCCACATTTACCTCACACACAGGTTACATTGGTGTTGCTATCCATTCAGAACACAATTCCTTCTCTTTTTTTTATTGCGACCTGTTTTATTTCTCCCGTGCTACATTGTCAGCCACCTGCTATAAGGTTTTACAACTTCCGGAAGTAGCTGGAGCCTTCCTGCTACTGCCACACCATGAAGAAAAGCAGCGTTACTCAAAAGAAAGATGCCTGTGGTTGATTGAGATGGAAACAGGGTATCCATTGTTCCAGTGTTTTTATGTTGTCACTTGCTTTGAGGCTGGTCTCTTTGATGTTTGCTTTACAGCACTACAGGTTCCAGTGATTTTCTCCTCCTTGCCCTTTATACTTTTCTTCTTTTTAGACATAAAGAGATTTTCTCCTCCCATACTGTTGTGGGTTAATGAAATTTACTAAATTTGGTCTTGCACAACGCTCCACCCCACGATTCAGGATGGTTTTTATACTTTTGAAATCCTGTTTTTAGAAGGCGGTTAGACTTCCTTTTATTGTCATTGCACAAAAAACACAACAGTGAGTCTTGTTGTGTTGACAACTAACTGGTTGTCATTCATGTTGACTCTGTGTTTTTCTCGTATTAATGTAACTTGTTTGGATTTCATCTGGTCATACCTGCAATAGATTTAAGCTACTTTATGTTGGATAACCATAAAGCTAGGTGCAAAATAGAAGTTGTTAAGCTCTAAATGTAAATACATGTCAGAATAGATGCACAATCATTTTCTACATTTGTGTGCATTTTGTATTTGTTTTTTTGTTTAGTTTGATGGATACAATGAAAGCAACAATAGCCATTTTGAAAATATTTTCACTATCAATGTCAAGATCAACTTGAAACGTGTAACGTGAAAATGTTACGATATATGATACTACATACATTTGCTGTTTTAGAATAGACTGATGAAAATGTGTTCTACTAATAGAAACCGACAGCAGAACTAACTAATTTGTGTCAGCATTATTTTGGTTTTGTGAAAGATCTAAAAGTCTCTTTTGGTTTATTTGTTGTCATTTCCCTTCAGTGTCTCTGCGTTGGATGAAGTTGCCCCCAGTGAGGACCGGAGGGCTTGTACGTGCCCGTGAAGTGCCATACATGCGCTATGGCCACACAGCTGTGCTGCTGGATGACATAATCTACCTCTGGGGTGGGCGTAATGACACAGAGGGGGCCTGCAATGTGCTTTATGCCTTTGATGTCAGTAAGTAAACATGCATTAGCTCAAACTGTGAGTTTGAGGTTGTGTCCCTTGCAACCAAAGATGCACCTGTTTGATACAAAGGTTACTCGAGCAAGACAGTTGGTTCCATATGGAGCAGTAACACCTGCCTTTGTTTAGTGGTTTACCACCGCACAACTCAGGTGTTATACAATAACTGGGAGATAAAATGGCAGGTACTTGTATCAATTTAATGGTAACTCATTTGATCCACAGTCACCCACAGATGGTTCACACCCAAGATTTCAGGAACAGTTCCAGGGGCAAGGGATGGTCACTCGGCCTGCGTCCTAGGGAAGTCCATGTATATCTTTGGAGGGTATGAGCAGCTGGTGAGTCGGTTGACATTTCTCATTGTTTTTAGCGTCTCACTGTGAGACTTGCTCTCTGGGCTTTAAACCTCTTAACTGATCTGCTCTGTTGCTTCCTAGGCTGACTGCTTCTCCAATGATATTCACAAGCTGGACACCACCACCATGGTCTGGTCATTAATTAATGCTCGAGTGAGTTAAAACTGCCATTTGTAAATTCTTCATGTATATAGTCTTACACTGCACCCACTAATTGGTCTTTTGAACCGGAATCTCTTGCCCCTTTTCTGGAATTTCCTCATTTTCAGGCAGCATAAGCTTTGGTCGAACCAAAATTGGCTAGTTATAATGGATTGCAATAGTGTGAAAATATTCATTAACACTTCCTAAATGACTCCTGCAGCACAATCCCCATCTCCACTGCCCATACCTGTGCTCATAATCCAAACCATTGCCATCAAAATTTAATGTTTTGCTATAATACACTACTTCCTGCAGATCTATTGAACCTTATGGGCAGCGATACAAAAGCTGTGTGAAGCTAGACATTCATGTTAATATATGTTTTGATTTCTGCTGTTGTCACCCACATGAAATCATGCTAACTAAAGCTTTCTCCAGTATAGTATAGTTCATATGAAGAATCTATAAGCAAAAATGTATAATTCAAAACATTTCTAAATGTACAATTTCTTATTGCGCTTTCCTAGTAATTTCAGTGAAACTGATATTGATATTAATATCAATTAATTAAACACAAGTACCCTGAGGCTTGATTGATATTGCCAGGGATGCACAACAACTTGAATACAAATATTACCTCAGTTTTCACAAATTAACTCTTAATTTTTCAACAAACTAAATGTTTAGTTACGCCAAAACACTAAAATCGTCACACTGTTGGCTGTCACTGGGCTGACAGTACTGCTACAGAAGTGCCAGATTGTCATATTTGCTGTATATAATGTAATACCACTGTTATGTGATGCAACACAAGAAGCCTCTCAGAGGTTTATGTACATTTCCCTTTTGGGAAATGAATTTTGCATGTCAGTCTGCTCACATGATAAAGTGGATTGGACCACCGTCTGGATTGGCTTTCATAGAGCCAGAAAGGGTATCCTCATTATTATGATTATTCTCATCCCACTAGTTCCTCATATATTTTCCAGCACATCAACAAGATTAGACTTGTGTCTGTGCACAGAATTGGTTGCACATGTGACTGAATAATAGAATTTTATTCTTTTAATCTGCAAAGATTCCCTGTGGGGAAACCCAAGACTTGTGCTCTGCTTTTTGCTCAGCTCATGTTCATCAGTTTCATTGTAGACACATTGTTTATGTGAGGTTGTCTTTGCAAAGTTTTGGGGAATTCTTTTTAATTTATATAAAACTTTTATGCCTTATAAATAATTAATCTTCTCACTTTCATCAGGCTGATTTGCACAGTAAGGCAGTAGTTAGCGCTGCTGTCAAAGCAAGAAGGTTAACGGTTTGAATCTCTGGACCCCGCAATCACAAACATGCCTGTTAGGCTAATGTTCCTGCCATTGCCCTTGATTAAGGCTATATAGGCTGTGGACCTAAACATTACCACTTTATAAGCTTTACTTACAAGTTTTGGCCAGTTCCAGTGAAAGAGCCTTCTTGGTTAACTCACAGAAAACAATGCTGACACATTCTGGAAGTGGAAGCATGTAAAATAGGATTTAAAATGGTTGGTCAGCTAAAGGCAAACAAACAAGAGGGGCTCCTTTGTCTGGCACATTTTATTTTTTTCTGAAAAGACTACATCACTTTACTGTTGTACATTTGCTTACAATTCATGCTTTGCTAGCATATATGGTTGGTTTTGCACACTAGATTCTGTTAGTATGGATAGTGAACTTAGTTTGTTGTTTGACTTTGTTTATTTATATGTGATAAAGTGTCCACTAGATGTCACTGTTGACCTGAAGTTGATAGATCAAATGCCTTTTTTCAAATGCATAGGCAGAGCCTGATACCAAGGGCTATGGTACACACAGGAGGTTATAACTATAAAAAATGATGTGTGTTCATACTGTAAAAGTCATAGCATCATCTGCTGGCTTCTCTTAATAGGGCAGCCCAGCACGATGGAGAGACTTCCACTCTGCCACCATCATTGGGACAAAGATGTTTGTGTTTGGTGGGCGAGCAGACCGCTTTGGCCCCTTCCACTCCAACAACGAGATCTACTGTAACAAGATCAAAGTTTTCGACACAGAGACTAACTGCTGGCTGAGCACGCCTTCAACACAGCCATTACCGGAGGGACGCAGGAGTCACTCGGCCTGTAAGATACACACCACCTCACATACCATGAAAATGTATACTTAATATATAACATATTCAAGAACAATGATAAAAAGTGAAATTCATGTTCATCATATTAAATTGTTCACTATCCGTTCTGCTTTTAGTCTCTTACAAAGGAGAGCTGTACATATTCGGAGGATACAATGCTCGTCTGGACCGGCACTTCAACGACCTTTGGAAATTCAATCCAGGTAATTCACTATCAAATCATGTTGAAGGGGGAAATAACCTATGTTGCTGTGTCTTGATCTTGATCAGTTGTTTACGCTGTGGATACTAGCATTGTCTTTTTTTGGCTGCACTTACGAGTGTGTTTACCTCTGTTGAGGGAACACAACTTTGGCAGCTTTGACCTAGTTTCCTTTTCATTTTGTGTACAAGGGCAATTGGACAGTCTTCACTGTCAGTGTCAAGATAGAAGCTAGCTGATCGCTTTTATTAATGCAACATGAAATACTGCACCAAAAGAAACAACACTCAAACAACTCATAATATTTCTGTCTCCTGAGTCTTTTCATGCATTATATACATTTTGCCAGATTAGAAGTCAGTAGAAATGTTTTCTTCAATAAATTCCTTCATGTAGTTCGAAATTTAGCAAAGTAAACTAAGAAGCCTGGGATGTGCTCCAGGAGAATTATACAAGATGACTTGGCATACTTCAGTGCATGCTGTTGACCATTCAACCCTGTCGTTTGCTGTCCACTAGATGGCAGTATCTTAATTATGTGCAAGTGCCTTGCAAAATCTGAAAGGCCTGTTGCTATAGAGATGCAGTGATGCTGTTTGCTGAGAGTGTAGAGCTTCACGGTTCATCCCTTTATGGAATGACTGAGAGAGCTTTGATGTCACTCATATTGCACTTTAGCAGATCAGAATGGAACGGTTTAAATTGTAGATTTAAAAAAAAAATCACGACTTGTTTTGCTGACGTCGGCACTCCTTTCAAGCTCTTATACCTGGTACTTGATTTGTGCTGAGGATTTGAATAACGTCATTCATATACATTTAAGCTTTGTTGTGCAACATGTGTTCCTGTTTCTCTAAGATTGATATTTTTGAAAGGAAAACAGTTGTATAGTATATTACTTTTTTCCTCCATATTCCAATATTATGTGTTTAGAGTATTCTCTTGATATTGTTTGTTTTGTGTGAATTACAGAGGCCTTTGCCTGGGAGAAAGTAGAACCAAAGGGGAAAGGTCCATGTCCACGAAGACGCCAGTGTTGTTGTATGGTTGGAGATCGCATAATTCTCTTCGGTGGAACCAGGTAACATTGGTTCGAATCCAAGTGATTTCTACTAACGCACTTTGTAATTAAGGCCACACTACATTTCTTTTGATGTGCCTGTTAGTGAGTCAGTTAGTGAGCTAGTTCCACCAACACAATGACTTGGACACTCAGCCAGGCACACCAATCTTTGATCGGCTGCATGTGGCGAGGTGTGACAGTTTGGTCAGGTGTCCACTGTTGTACCTGGTCTCTGTTAATAATTTTTTAAATCAGAAGATTACAAGAATACACAGAAGACATAGACGAAGACACATCATTTTCATATGTTATCATTAAAATGAAAGGAATAACAACCGCCCCTCCCCTCTCCTAAAGTGAAAATAAATGCTGTTTCCCACATTTATATGATTAATCTCCTTTAGATACTAAAAGATAAATACATACACACATATATAAATTGAAGCATTTAATTGAAGCATTCTCCTTAAATCACTGTCTGAAAATGAGTGCGATAACATGAAGATGCTGGCAATTTGATTGTGTTCAAAGTTTAATGTACTGCTGCTGTTTAATGTAATGTAGATTCACAGATGTATATCGAAGCAGGATTGACAAGACATGATAGCAATGTGTCACTTGCAAGCAGTCTGGGTCAGGTAGCAGTGATGTTACCGTACTGTGACAGCTCATGTCTGCTGGATGTGGACTATTACTCAAAAGAAGTACCATTGTCTTTCACGGTGGTGGCGTTGCATCGTCTGTGTCCTCAAGGCAACAGTGCTCCCACCTGCACGATTTCTTTCAACATAAGAAGGAAAAGCAATTAAGATATTTTTTCCACATTAACTCTCACAGAACAGATTCAGTTTATGAAACCATACACATTAAAGAAAAGCTGTGGAACAATTATGGGACAGTTTTGGAATTTAATTGGCAAATAGAATGTACAATCCCTGAATGTCATTCCTCTGCCATTACCACTGCTGCTATTTGCTATTTTGTTTTCCATCTACATTCTTATTGACTACAAAAGTATTTGCATCTTTAGTTCTCTGGTTTAAGTACTCTTCCAGGTTGACAATACAATCCTATTGAAACAGGTTTAAGTGTTCAGTGTTTGCTGTTTTGCAAATATTGACACAGCATGAAACAAAATAATTGAATCAGCAAATTATTTTCGTTTGTTGGAGTTTAGTTTTCTTAATTTTAAAGTCATTTAAAAAGTTCAATCACTTGGTTTGGCTAAAAGATAAGTAATCACAAAAACAATAAAAGAAATTAAAGCAAGTTTTTCTAGAATTCCTTTTTCTGTATTTTGTGTTTACTATACCACTATGACTAAACTACGGCATACTAATATATACATTATAGTATATGAAAACTTAAACTTAATAGATAAGTTATATCCCTTTCGATTACCAACTGTTATGTATGTTTTATATATATATATATATTCTATATTTCTGCAGTGTTGTCGTACAGTGAAAATTGTCCCAGAATGGATGCTTGCAATCTTTCTTTTCTTTTTTTTTTTACAATCCTCGGACCTCTTTAGTTTTATCTTTTAATTGTTGTCATAATCTTTATGAAGTACTGGCTAAGAAGACGCAGAACATCCTGTATAGCTTGGTGAAAGAAACCTGTCCTTTCAACACACCACACATTATCTGGCTCCTGTAGACAGCAGTCTGTGATGATCTCCTTGATGGCTGGTGATGGTAAGACAGTAGTGCTGGCGGGGGCTCGGTAGTGTAATTTAAGGTGCCATTGGGCTGATGACGGCCTTCTGATATGCCAGTAGTCAGTGGAGTAATGAGGTAGCTAACAGCATTAGCATGGTCCGAGACTCCAAGAGTGGCCCGGGACCTGGGCTACTGTTATCAGCAAGGCTGTGTTATCAGGCGAACCCCACTGGGATAAACCTGATAGTGGAGATCGGGAGGTTGTGGATAAGAGTCCTCTCAGCCCCACTACGTCTACAGGCCCCTGAAGTCCATGAGGCCTTTCACCATTGCTGAATTGTTCTTCTACTGCTTCACTGACCAGCACAGCATGAGCAGCAGCAAGCCCTAATACACAAGTGTAATCTTGCCTAGTTCATTAAACAGCTGTATTATAGTAATTATGGTAATGATTACTCAGCTGTTAGCATCTCCTCCTCTGCAGGTATATGTTTTATGCTACGTTTGATTCTTAAATAAAAGAGGAATCAATTCAAGAAACAAGCATACATTCTGCTGCTTCTAAATTTGGTTGTAAATTGTAGTTGTCAAGTGGCAGCAAAGTCAGTTTTTTGTACAGATTTGTTTATAAAGATGGAGAGCTGACAGTGGTTATTCCTCAAGATTGTGGTGCATTGTTTGGTTTCTCGCCAGGATTAGACAAGGAATCATGATTTCCTGTAGTGAGCAGATAGTGGCTAGAAGAGGGAGTGTCACTGGGCTCAGTGAATGATGGAGGGTACTGTTGGTGAGCAGATGAAGAAATCAAACACAACAAACCCAACATCTGGAGATGTTGCCTGAGAGACTCATTGTGATTCCTTTTTAGAAACATACAGCTCTTTATCTCTGACAGTTGACATGATTGAAAATGGTGCGAGTGGGAGCACTTTGTTGTATTTGTGTTATTTGGAAAGTGAAGGATTTTCTGTCAAGACCTTGTTGGCTGTTACTGTACAAATTAGAGCGTGATCCTCGCAGAGCCCGCGCACGTCGGCCACACAGGTTTTCTAGACCAGCACTGGACTGTTGTTGTTTACACAAGCAGATTTAAGCCTCTTACACACAGGAACTCCCATAAGCATGTGCACACAAACGCAGACACACAAACATACACAAAGCTGCTGCTTATCACCCTTAATTTGTTTGCTTGTGCTTTGTCCTGTTTGGACACTGGGAAGTGAATAGGTGCTTTGACTCTGGTGTAAGTTTAATAGTTAGTTTAATGAGTTCATAAGTTGGAGATGGGTGTATTTTGTCTCATCAAACAATGCTATTGTAGTGTGAACATCACGTTTGAAGCCAACCAGTGCTCTTTTGTTTATTGTTGCACGACCTTACAACTTGAGGACAATGAACAGGGCTAAAAAACTTATTTGTACCTGTCGCAATGAAACTGACAAATGTCTGCACAGGCCATCATGAATTACCCGCTGGACACCTTGCTTGTATTTTTTGTGGAGTTCCTAATTTTGGTAGGTCCGCCAAGGAAATGGTGTTTAAATTTATGGTCCACCACTTGTTTTCCTGGGAAGATTGTCCCTTCGAATTGATCCAAAGCAGAACCCCCTCCACGGATATTTATTCCTGCAGGTATTTGTGTAGGGAAAATTTATTGCTTTAGTGAAGTACAATAAAACTATTAAGTCTAAGAGGCCTCTGCTTTCAAAGGGGTTATACTGTGGACTGACCACTGAGGTGCCTTTGAACTAAACCCACAGCTATAACGATGTCACTACATGACAGTATTACACCACTCTGCTATATGCAAATAAAACAATACATACTAATGAGGGACACTCGACCTTGGAGCAGGCATGACGTGCAAGTGTGATATCAACTCTGTAACATTTAGATGAACTTAAATGTTTGCACTTTCAGCTGGTTGCCAGGACACAGTGATGTAGTGTTTTACCACTGAAACTCTATTGCATGCTACTGTGTTTGTCTTTCTTGGTACTCCTATGCTCTCCTTTGAGGATAACTAAGAAGCGTGTGTGTGTGTGTGTGTGTGTGTGTGTGCTTGGATCAATGACAGGCTGGGCATTAGTAGCAGTCTATTGAGTGCCACTTACGCCAGTGTAAACAGGCCCGCAGAGCTGCAGAAAGGCGCGAAATTCTGCCCCATCACTGATTTATGACCTCAGGGAGCGTTCTTTCTCATGGAGCGCAATTTGATATCCCTCAGGGCCTCTGCTACACTCATTTACTCAGACCTGCTCACTGCCCCACGAAGGACGGCCTGTGCATGACTAACTCCACCTGCACTGACCTTCACCTACGCACAAGAAACAATGAATGGATCGGTCCCTGTGCTAACTGTTCTCACCGATTGAGGTTTAGTTGTCTTCTAATGGACTTAAAACAGTAGAAGTCGAGTGTTGCATAATGAGCGTCACTTTGATTGTGGATCTCACGCTGGGCACATGTTGTCATTTTTGGCATGCATCACAGTCTGTGTATAATTGCTTACGACAATCCCCAGGTTGGGCTAAATCGGGAGACATTGTAAGGTTGAGAACAGGGCATCCTCTGAGGGGCAGGATATGAACAAGGACATGACAGATTGGCATGCTGAGAGCAGGCAGCTTGGAATCTCTAAATGGGTATCTGGCGCTGGCCCTTGAACTACTTGGACTTGATGAGGTTTATTCATTTCATCACCACATTTAGAGAATGTATTTTCTCCACAAAAAAGTAAGATGTAATCTGAATCACAGTCCACTGTCGAATTGTCATTTTGTGTTGGCTGCTGATAGTGTGCGTTTTTCAAAAAAAAATTTAATTCCCATACATTGAGAGTCAGGGGGCTCCACAGTTAATTGCTGCAAAATTGGCCCTTTTTCTTTCTTTCGCTACCCAATATCTCATTTTGATTGTGACCCCACATGTGTGGATGGATTTATTGGATGAGAGATAATCCATAGAGATTTTCCGAGAGTTGGCCAATGGTGATGTAATTACTATGATTCACTTCTTTTGGTTCAGGGTATCAGTCAGAGAGGAGAAGTCACAGTAGGTCTCTGCTGAGATTTCCCACTGGACTCCACTCTTCTAATACACTTGATCTCTCATTCTGTTATTCCGGTTGCAGAGTGCCATTTGTGTGTTTCCATGTGTTTGGATGTATTCGCATGATTCATGAGTCACAGCTCCTCCTGTCAAGCTGACGTCAGAATGGTGCACAGACACACACACACACACACAAACACACTTGCTCTGGCAGCCAACAGACATGTGTTCTATTTGGCAACCTAGAGAAAACCTTTTTTTGTTAAGATTAAAGCACAATGACGACATCCCACCATTAGATGCAGAAACTATGCTCCACTTACTGGGTTTATGTTGTTGTTATTTATATAGCTGACTCATTCCCCTATTTTAGGATAGGTTTTGCACTGGTGGAAAAGTTGAATATTAGAATAAATACACAATGTAATGATTATAAAATACGTGATGATCTGGGTCCAACCAAATATTATTGTTCTGTTGCCAACTAGGTTTCAGGTAGAGAGGGTGAGGCTGCTTTAGGGAGACCACATAGGGGGTAATCTCATTGGTAGACATAACATTCCAGCCCAAAATCTCATCTTTAAGCCCTCTGAATTGATATTTAATCAGTATGGATTTTTTTACCTGTCTTTTCACGGAGCCACAAAGCTACTATTGACGCCACTGATTTTGTTTAGCAGATCAACTAGGTCAAAAGCCTGGTGCCTCGATAGCACCAATGATGCCATTTTGTTCTTTATCAGCGGCTGAAAGAGCTGCTGTTAGAATTGTCCAGCCGGTCAAAGTGTGGTTTATTATCACTGTTGAACCTCACAGTTCAAAGGTTAGACTAAACACAACATGGAGCTGAGGCAGAACCTCTCAAATGCGGTGTTGTCTTACCTGGCGTTGCGTGAAAAAAAACCCTGTACTCCATTCCGATTCCTGTTAAATCTTGGTTCTATATATCAGCCACGGTGTCTGCGTATGCCACCTAAGGTAAACCTACTCTGGCAGATTTACCTTATTCTCCAAGGCTCCATTGAAACATGGCTATCAACAAACCATATATCTTGGTGCCACACACATTGTCATTTGCCCTTAAATGTCAGAGGGTAGACTGCAGAAGTTTCCTTTGCCGTTTGTGTGCATGTGCAGGGTATGCCGGAGATAAAACTTGTCAAACAGTGGAGGTGACCCCGACAGGATATGGGGCATCCCGCACGTGGCTGGACAAGACCTTGGGGCAGCACAGAAACACTGTGATTTACTCTTCAAAGACAAGCTCATGATAGTATTTCATCTGCATCTTAACCCTCCTTAACCCACTAACAGGCTGTATACATGAAGCTGTCATAGGGCCGAGTGTTGCACAGCAGCTCAAATAAACAGCCAGCATAGGTGACGCTTTGTGATGCTGTCGATCAAATGATTAACCACTGTCAACACCAAAACAAAAACCTCCTGCTAGTTTTTCTCTTACCATAAATTAACTTAATCATGAAGTCATACTGTGTCGATGTCCTCACAATTTGCAGTTTGAAGAGGCAGGGATGGGACAATAAATCAATAGAATTCAAGGAAAGTTCATCGCAAAAGTGAACAGTATACTAATGAAATGTTTGATGGGATCCAAACCCCATATAACTATGTACAGTAGTGTGTAGATCCTTGTGAGGAGCTGACCTTGATACGTAAAAGCTGCAGATAAAAGGAGCTATAGAGGAAGTAACTCTCTTTTGAAGAAAATTACGCTGCCAGCCAACTTGACAACCCCTTTGGATTTCACGTATATATTAACCAGCTGTGGTCAAGGTCCTGAAATACTTTTTAATGTCTACTTCCTCTTTTTAGCAGGTAGCTCAGAGTACATCTTGTCCACTGAGTGCAATTTGATATGCACTTCACCAGTGACCACCATCTCCTCTGTCTAATCTGAAGCCAGGCGTCTCTCTGGGAGCCAGCTGTAGTGTCTCACCCTCTGCATGGGGCTTAGGTCTGGGCAACCAGAGGTCTTAATCCACCATCCAGCCTCTGCCTAGGAGGGGGGCACAGATAGCTTGTTAAGACTGGGTGAGACAGCCGAGATTAAGGCAGAAGGAATGGATGGGAATCTATTGGCCTGTCACAGACTAACAAGGGAGATTTATAAAGTTTATCTTGAACAGTCTTTGGAAAGTTTAACAGAACCACTGCCAACTCATCTCTTACCAGTCCTGTAATCCAGTAAACCTTTTTAATTGGCTCCAATTCATACAGGACTAGTCATTTCGCCAAAATCTGTTAATATACACTGATAGAAAATAAGGTAATATGGTAGTTAATGAAATTGTAACATGTACAATATTTTTTTAATTGTCAGTTACATGTCAAGTCAAACTAAATCCTTGCTTGCTTACCTGTTACTGTGTCTCTACCTATTTCCATCATTCCTGTCATATATTTACACACATCTTACACTTTCTCGCTTAGGTGCCACTGAGAAAATACTTTAATGCATCTGGCCAGGCTGATAACGTACTAGGCAGGAAGTTGTAGTGTGTGATGAGTTCCTTTGAGATACATGATTCTTAAAGACCAAAGTTCAATAGGAAGTGGAGAAAGGAAGAGGATGCAGATCACATCAGTCTAAGAATGAGGATATGGCCAATGAAGCCCACGGCAGGAGAGGTTTCAGCGACATCATTACACCGTTTGTGTTTCAGGGGTTTTTGAGAGTCATTTGCCAAAGTTGTTGGTTCTTCCTGGACACTTCAGGCAATTTGGAATGTCTAGAATGTTCCCAGGCTCTGCGGTTTTCCCTCATTAGTTTTAGGGCTGTAGTTCAACTGCTACTTGGTTTTTGAGGCAGAGGTTTGGAAGATGATGACGAGGTGGTGCAGGCAGTGCATTGCTGGGGACCCGGCAATTGGGTGATTTAGACATCCTCATTGAGTGTTGTTTGAAACAGCAACGACTTGTTTTTTCTAGTGGGGGAGCGGCTTCACTCGGCTTCACTGCTGCCTTAGGAGGGAGGAGCACTTAACACTTTGGGATACTTTGTCGGTCCTGTAACAAAGTGACCCATCAAACACCAGGATGCCACATAAAGTCACACCCTGTGACTTTCTCGCTTCAGCTACACTGTCACTCTCTCAGAATCAAACCACCCCACCCCCCCCTCACCTCCCTTACAACATTCGCTGCCTCTATGATCCTCCTCACCGCTCGTCATCATTTGGAGGTGACCAATAAAGCATGACCTGTCTCTAACATTCTGATGGATTTCACACCCAGCTAACACTGTCCATGAGTGTGTAAGAAAGCCTTTCCCCAGGGGGTGCAATCCTCTTTTTTTGTGGTAACACTGTTAAAGCGCCTCCTTATCTGGACCCCTTCACACGTCAACATCGAGACCTGTACCCTAGCTCCATGTCAGCTCACAGAGTGGTTAATGACGCTACTGTAGTGTGTTCTTTAGATAGAGATGTTGCATTGCATCTGTTATGGAGTCGGGGTGTTCTCGCTTGCCGTTCTTGCGTTTTGCCACCTGCATAGAAGGAATGAGACTGCATAATGTCTCACCGATCTGGTCCACAAGTGGGTATTCTTGTTGTTTCCTCTGAAATAACAATTGTACACAGAATAAGATGGACTTGACGCTGCCGTGAGGGCAAAAGCTTCATATCTGTGGATGTTTGCGGCCTGATATGCTCCCTGTGTTGGAGGAACAGATTCCAGTGGAGTGTTTGCCTCACAGCGTTTGTTATTTTTCCAAGTGATGCTGACCTGGAAGAAATGAAATTCAGCAGGGATGTTCCAATGATGTTGCAATGGAAACGAGCACTGCATCAGTACTGCTGCGGACAGCTCTTTCACTACTAAACACACCTTACTGTAATTACAGACATCGAGTTGCGAACAGCACACCTCCCTCAGGCCAGATTACATTATGTTTTAAAGGTCCAATAAATATGCTGTTGGCAAATATCTTGTCGACTGCCAAGATTTGTGTAACAGCTCAAATATGGTATTAAAAAAGAAGCCTAAGTTGTTTCAGAAATTAACATTAGACAACCATTATAAATTCACATAAGTATCATTTATGACTGTAAAGCATTTGACAGATATTGATGTCTGCATTTACAGTGCTGCTTGAAAGTATGTTAACCCCTTTAGCAGTTTAGACATTTCTGTTTTATCATGATATTTCTTTCTCTATCATCACCAGTTTATATATATGTATAAAATGTCAGGTTTATGTTTATCAATTGCATGTACCTGTTCAGAGGGAATTGTGTAAGTAGCCCAAAATTGAAACATGAAACATGGAATGAGTGTATGTGCAAAAGTAAGTGAACCCTTTTAATTTGTAGCTTGTGGCACCTCCTTTGGCACTTTACTTCCACCAAACGTCTTTTGTAACCACTAACAAGTCTCGCATCTGCTTTTGGGGATTTTTGCCCACTCCTTGCAGAACTCACACAGCCAGTTGAGAGAGGTTGGAGGGACATCTTGCATGTACCGCCCGCTTCAGGTCTAGCCACAACATTTCTATCGAATTGAGATCCAGACTTTGACTGGGCAGATCCAGAGTACGAACCCTCTTTATCTTGAGCCATTCCTTGGTCGTTTTGCTGGAATGCTTTTGGTCGTTGTCATGTTGCATAACGCATTTTCGGCCATTTTCTGACTGATGGAATAAGATTCTAGTCAAGAATTTGCTGATAGGCCTGAGAATTCATGGTTCCCTGGATAATATGGAGTCGTCCAGGTCCAGAGGCAGAAAAGCAGCCCCAGACCTTCACATTTTCGAGAGAATGCACATCCAGTAGGCCTCTGTATTGTCTCTAGCAAAGTTGAAACGGGCAGTTTTGTTCTTTTTATGACAGCAGAGGCTTCCTTCTAGCAGCCCTCCCATGGATGTCATGTCTATTCAATTTTCGTCTGATAGTAGGCGCATGTACATTTACCCCAGATGCTGCCAGAGTGGTCTGCAACTCTCTCGAGGTGATGTGTGGGATGGCTTCACCTGATTTATTATTATTGTGATGCTTCTTGGTGATAGTTTTAATGGACGTCCACTTCCAGAGTTGTGGTTATGTTGAATGCCCTCCATTTGTAAATGATTTGTCTTACAGTGGATTTATGGGGCTGGAATCTTTTGGAGATGGTCTTATAGCGTTCCCCAAACTGATGGGCTGTCACAACCTTTTTCCTGATGTCCACGAATATCTCCTTTCCTCTCAGCATTGTTGATCAGTGTGGGTTTGCCTTGGCACTATAGTGGTTTGGTTTGTTTCCTCTCTCTTTATTCAGTGCTGCCCAAACCTTTTCCTTTATCCTGTATTACATCTTTTTACATGGCCATAAAATACTTGTAATTAGTGTCAAGCATACAGATGAAGATGAAATGAACTAAACTACTGCCATCTTACTACCACTACTTCAGTAGTAACGTTGCAGCGACCAGTAGACAGCAGATCCAAATTTTGGAGTCAGGAATGGTCAATCTGATGATGACCGGGGAGGGAGTGGGGGGGGCTTGGGTGGTCGTGTGGGATTCTGATAAAGCCTCCTGCTATAAGCCCTGGTGGATCACCTCCTGGGGGGCAGGGGGCATAATGACTTCCCCAGCTGGCCCCCTGGGACGACTGCGCTCGTGCTCTGCGCCTCTCCTGGCTGCTTTAAGCCACCGCCGTGTTTGTTTAGGAAAGATTAGCAACGTAAAACCCTTACAACATCCTGAACATGCAGCGAACGGGAGACACGATGGAGTGTATGCACGGTGAGAAAGAGAAATAGAGATTGATGGATGGAGAGACGGTGGTGTGAGGAGTAGTCCGATGTGAGGGAGGGAGAGAGAGAGAGAGAGAGAGAGGGGGTTTGGGGCTAAATTGGGAACTACTTTACCGGGAACTATTCAGAGAAGCAACATCCGTGAGTTCCAGCGCTCGCATGTAGATTATGGGAATTAGAGCAAGTGAACATCTACAGTGCTACAGCTGTGTTATTCCCACATCACAAACACACAAGTTACCTTATCGTTACAGTTCCTTGTCCTGAGGGACCCTGCCAATGTCGCAAGGCAAAACAAAAGACTTACAAGCGGAGATCCTGAACCGTCACAGACTAGAAGCTGGAGTAGAATCTTTACAAAATTGTTCTTGAGCCTTTCTGGTTCATTGGTTTGAAACACAGGAATAGTTCCTGGTTTCGAAAGGGCCTAGACTAGAGTGTTAAATACGAGGTCTGTGAGATGAGAATGGAAAATGGGAAGGGCTAGGATGGGAGGAAAAGGGAAACATACAGTTAAGTACAGGAGGTAATTCAGGTCAAGTGGTGTCTTGCTTTAGCAGTACCAGATTGGTTGTTGTTGTTCCCAGTCTGTTGTTAAGACCCAGACCTGGCTGCTACAGGTACGACCCTGCCTGGTGAAGCATCTGTCTTCTGGAAAATTCTTTACCTAATGCACATTTTCTATCCCCTCTTCTGTCATAAATTAAGTCTTTTGTCAACTATTATTCAGATCCCAAAGGCTGTGGTTCGTTATGTCCAATTATATGCTTACATTGTTCCCGGTGGAGGTATTTTGCATTTAAATGAAGGAAGAGGGGATGATGATGATGATGATGATGATATGAAGATGCTGAGTAAAGAGAATTACGGTCAAATTAGGCAAGATGTAGTCGCTTGATTTATTAAACAGGGGTGCGTCTCACAGGTGGGTGAGGGGGGTGTTTAGCGGTGGCAGGAAACAGATGTGCGCTGATAGCAACAGCTGCACAGGTCTGAGAGACTATCTGCACGGCCCAGCCTGCCGTCTCGCTGCGGTGCTCCACTTCCTGCAGGCTTAAATCATGCCAGCGCATGATAAGGAAGCCACAGCGCAGTGTGAGCAGCATGAGTCTTTTGGGAAAACTCAGTGGCTCCCCACCGCAGGGTTTACTTGTGATCATGTGTGATAAAACATTGATGTCCAGCATAACTGTTGATGGGCTGTTCAGCCTTTGTGGGAAGTTTTCGGCATTAATCTTGACTTGAATAGATTTCAAGCCTTGACCGCTTCCAAGAACTCACTCTCATCATCGTTACGTTGACAAATCTGACCTCTCAAACGACTGCTTTTGTTCTGTTTACAGCCCCTGTCCCGAGCAAGGAATGGGGGATGAGTTCAACCTCATGGATCATTCAGACCTGTACCTCTTGGATTTCAGTAAGTACTCCATATTTTTATCCTCATCTCTTTTGTTATTTAAAGGTGTCTGGTTTTTTAAGGTAGAGATGAACCCTTGGTGTATAGAATCCTGTATCTACCACCTCAGCATGCTGTTGTAAATTAGAAATTATTTCCAAGCTCCCCTGCCCTGTTAAATCATACATCCGGTTAGTTCTTTCATTAATTATGTAATAGCTGTAGCCTCTTACTCTGCTGCCTCATTTCTCACCTGACGTAGTATTCCTGGCCTTGGCCCTGCTTCCTGCTATCACATTGGGCACTTCCACCTCCCAAACTACCAAATAAAGCCATTTCCTGCCTGCACCAGGGCAGCCTGTAATGCTGTCGGGGTCACAGCGAGCGCTCGCAATACGCAGGGCCGTACGGGACTGGCAGTACCTAGTGGCATCCCCTGTGGCACACGCCTCCACGTGCCAGTCGCGTATCTCTTCACACTGATTATCCCGTCCATATGGTGGAACAACCAAGGCGGGGCCATGGCAGCACAGAGGAAGCTTGTAATTGTTGCTTACACGCAGGTTGGCTCTTAGCTGTGTGTCTGTGACGACCTGTGCTGTTGACAGAATGAGCTCGTTTTTTTGTCTACCATGCCGACGAAATTTAACCCCTTTTTATCTACAGGTTCTTTTATCTAACCTGCCTGGCTCATTCTTCAACCTTGGATTTTGAATTTTGAGCCTGAGTGTCCTTTGTCCTTATGACCATTCCATACACTTTCTTCTATTTCCAGGCCCCAATTTGAAGACATTATGCAAGATAGCTGTTATTCAGTACTGTCTGGAGCAGTCAGGACTTCCTCATGACATCAGGTCAGGCCAACACTTCACAAGCTCACCTCCAACTTTGGCACTGTTGGGTTGTTGGTTCTTTGCATGGTGTTGTTGTTCATATTCTGTTGTTTTTGCCAGCATTGTCTTCACTGTTCTATAATTAGACAACTTTGTCTGACTTCACAAAAACAATGTTATTTTACCATCCTCCATGTAATTGTGTGAAGATTTGGTGAGAGTGGCTCTCAAACTCTTTCATGTTATCTTTAACCACTTTTGCAAAGCAGAAACCTTCCATCCATTAATATCAGGGAATTTATGAAGAGGGTGGCCTTGAACATTATTGCATGTACGATAACATCAGAAAGATAAACTGCATCTTTATGTTAACCCTTCTGGCAGTAAGGTTTGTTGCACAGATAAAAATGCAAATTAAACTCTGCCCCTTCAAGCATATAGAACAAAACAGAGAGGAGAAAAAAGACAATTATTTGCAATGGCTTTCCCAGAAAGATGAACAATTTAGTGCAATCACAGAACAGAAGGTTCCCGGTTCTATTCTAGGCTTCTCATAGAGAGCCTGTCAAAGTGTTGTTGAGCAGCACACTGAACCCCTAACTGCTCCTGATGTGCAGGTTGGCTCCTTGTATAGTCTGCCCCTGCCATGAATGTGAGGTCAATGTTAAGCCCTTTGGATAAAAGTGCTATACAAGTATATACCATTTTCTTGGGAGGAAAAAAAGAAGAAGATACTTCCTTGTATACAAGTCTTATCACTTCATTCACACCGCCTCACTGTGAAACGCTGCAGATGAATGAATGAATCGACTCCCACCTCACCCAGCGCAGAGAACAGAAATGTTTGTTAAAATCTATTGTTGAAATTTACTACACTAATAACATCCACGTATGTAATTTGGGGCTTATCTGCCTGAATGCCACAGCTTCTTTGTGTGTATTGCACAGTTTCTGCTACACATTTGGTGAAGACCCTCTTTAGTTGTGGCCATAATCACACCGTTTGTTTCAGAATGATGGCCTGTATCACAAAGTACTAAATCACTGATAACACGCACGCTCAGGCACTTGGAAACTCTCGGATAAACACTAGTATCTTAACATTATGACGATGATGAAAAAGTAAGATATAAGTCAAAAACAAATCATGTTACAATTCTATTTCATGGGGGAGGGGGGTCTCATTACTGTAATATAATGAATTGCTAAAATACAATACAGACAAACACAATTATGTATATGAAATGTATTGAATACATCATAATAACTACTTTTCTATTGAAGATTTTGAAGAATTTAAGCATAATTTGGGCAGTTTAAGGATTTTGTAAAGGTCTTGCAGCAGAGGCTCTGTGTGAGGAAACACTGTGGGTCCAAGCAAATTGCGTCATAGATCAACTGAACAACACACCCCTCCCCCCTCCACTCTCATGTACAAGTTTTCGAGATTGTTTAGGCAGAAGAGACTCAAAAAGGAGTTTGAATGCACCCAATCTTAGATGTTGTGAAATTTAGTAAAGTGCAAAATGCAAATACATAAACTGTTTATTTTTGTCATCATCTTGTCATCGACCTGCATTTTGACGCAGCAAGTGATTTTCTGTTTTTTTATGTAAGCTTCACATTCAGTAAAATAAAAATATGCTAACACTGAATCAAGTGTTTTGATTTACAACAAATAGTGGCATACAATCCATGAAGCCAAGAACCAAGTTACAAAAAAAGCCTCATGATTCAACTTTTTGTAGCGTAAGTTAAATTCTGTAGACAAGAGCTTCAGAAAAGTGCACCAAAGTGCCTTTTCCGTAAGCAGCCAGTGGAACCTGATACTAATTACTCCCCTTTCCCTCTCATTCCTCTCGCACCACCATTGCCACCTTGCACCCTCCTCACTTTGCGTTTTACAGTTGTGTTTCTAACCCTAAAAGGGTTTCAGGCGGGGGGTCACAAGAGCCCGGTTAACTCCCATTGCCCCTTGTTGGCATCTACTTCTCCAATGCCAATCTCTCCTTTTTTTTAAACACACACAACAACAACAAGAAAACGAGCAAAGCAATTGAGAGGGAGTGTGTGTGTGAAACCAGAGCCAGTGATAACAATCTGGAGCTCAACCTCTGACCTGTCATCAGGTCAGCACTAGACCCAGTTGTCAGCCCCTGCTGCTGGTTCTCATGTTACAACAGTGCCTTCCCTCATCATTGTCCACATCGTAGCACTTCACTTGGAATGGGTGGGGGGTCATGTCACATCACATTCGGTTTGACAGAGAGTAATTGTCGTTGATTTTTAGATTAGATTTTAGTCGAGTGTATTCTGCAGCACAGGGATTAATAGGAATCGAGATTAGTTTAGAGGTTGGTGATATATTTAAGGTTTGCTTTGATCGCTTGATAGCTGGAGAGAGCAAAGAAGGTCAGCTGAAGTTAGTACATTAACACCCACGCTTGTTTGATGCCCCTCACACACACTTATCCATCACCTGCAGCTGGGTTATAACCGCACGTAATTGCTTGGGTATATTCTTCTTCTTCTTCTTCTTCTGTATTGGGCTCATGCAGGCTGTGACATATTCAGCAATAGCTCAGCCAGATCCTTCCCTTCCAACTCTTCCCTTTGTGTGCCCTGTAGATGGGAACTGGCAGCCATGACCACCAACAGCAACATCAGCAGGCCCATCTTCTCCTCCCATGGCTGACATCGCGGAATATGAAGCAGAACCAGAACTCCTCTCTCTGTTTCAGGACGCAGGACGTCACCATCTGCGCTCTGAGGGACTGTTTTTGTAGTTTGCCTCTGTATTGGATTTACACACTCTTCAAATTAAATCTGGGCCCCTATCTTTTCAAACTACCCTGCATATTACTTCCTCGGATTCCACGGGCTTCTCTTACTGTCCTACAAACGGAGAAACATATTTTCTTTTCATTGAGCCAATGAGCCCCTTGAGACTCTGATCCTGTGAGAAATCCATTGCTGACACACATTCAGCATTTCCACGTCTTTGTTTCGAGCCTCTCTTGAAATCCAATCAGCCTATGATAATCATTGACTAATAAACTTAAGCACAGGTGGAGATGAGGACTTCAGCCAAAGGTTTTGAGAGGTCTTCGTTCTGTTGAGGCAGAGGATGTCGCAGGATGTCATCCCGATGTCACACACAGCAGATCTCCCCCTAAGAGACAAACATGAACCTTCTGTTTCCAGCCTCAAGACTTGATGAGACTGAGGTGGTCGTGAGTTTGTATATCTTGCAGTTCTAACTTTGTCACTAAATTAAGTTAATGGGTCACGTTATAAGAAGTCTACTATGCTAACTTAATACCTTGGCACAGAATTTGGGGTACAACAATATCTCTGTATGTAATACTAGTGAAGGTTCTGATTGACTGGGCTCCCATACTTTGCGTTTACATACTTTATCATGAATTGGCCTGTCTCAAAGGTGATTTACACGGCCTTTGTTCGAAGCTGTTTGACTTGTAAAATAATCGAGTCCATCTACCTCCCTCAGTAGCATGTGTCATGGAGCGATGATGATACCACATTTAGTGGTGGACTTCCCCCCAAAACAGGTAAAGTGTGTATCCAAACCCTGTATGTTCTCAGTCAGTCTTGCTTTTGTGAATGTGTGATTTTAATGCTCACTGGAAGAGTACAACCCACTTGTTCAAACTATTCACCCACCCTGTTTGTTGTATGTTTTTCAGTGCCAAATGTGGAAAGGCGTCACGGTTCAAATACTGTGAGTGTATGTGTGTATAAGCACCTGGTCCTGTCTACATGTAACCCCAGCTCGCCTGCTTCGGTTTGCCTGTTGTACGGGAGATCATCACTAATATGCATTAAGTAGTTGTTCCTCTTTATAGACAATCCTAACGAGTAAAACAGCCTTCACACACGCTCCTCGTGACCAGCTCAGTCACACACCCAAGGTGAAAAACCAGGGAAGCGTGCACATGTTTTTGTGTGCAGCTCCAATTAAATGTTAAAAAGCTGAGCAGATGTTACAGATGCATAAGGGCTGTTCTTCACCTCCAATCTTAAAAATGCTCCGTTTGGAGATATTTATTCAGCTTATGCCTGTTGCGGTTGTATCTTCTATCACTCACTTATCTCTTGTAACAATGTAAATATGTCACAGAGGACATTAATATGATAACGATCCAGTGAGAATAACTGTACAAGCAGCTATGATGTGAAATCGCTGCTTGTATTTCATTTACAATTTTTAGTTCCTGTCCAGAACAAGCCATTGTATGTATGTTTGTATGAAGCCCAAAGGTTTGCAAAACTAAAATGTTAATTTTGACCTGCATCATTTGCATTTGGTTGCCGGTGTTTGGGACCCAAGTGTGCTGTTGAATTTCTGTCCCAACAGTCTGATGGATTCACTTTTTTGATGAGTCCCTCCTCAATTAGATTGTTTGAATCAAAACCAGCAGGTGTCTGTGTCCCAGGATTGAAAACCTCTGACTTAACGTGAGAAATGTTTACAGATCTACATAGTTCATATAAAGCAGTGTGGAACAATCATACATGCAGGTTAATGTCACCAGAATACTGCACTAAAGCCAATTTTGGCATGTCAGAGCCTTACAGAGAGGAGACATGTTAATGCTGCTTTTTAACTAAGAGAAAGTTTGAGATGTTTTGCCCAAACCAAGTCTGAATATTAATGTTTTTATTTACAGACCAGTGGTGCCAATGGGACTCAGTGAGTCTAATGCCCTCTGCACTGAACATACACACGGACATATCACACAGTTAATATTCCTGAGTACCCCAGTTATATGGTCTACACAGCAGCTACAACAGTGAAATCACAGGGAAGTATCAAGCGTTCACACCAAACCTCTGGTGAACGAATACAACTGTTTTGTGACACCAAATGGCCATTGGCTAAATTGATGATTTTTATGTATGTCTTTTCTTTTTTTTTTCTCCTTTTTTCTTTTTTTTTTTTTTTAAATGTGTTGTGGAGCAGTATGTTTTATTTCAGCATTTGATCCTACTTGCGAAAAGTGTGTGACGATTGTGGGTGATAGTAGTGTAAGTTAAGAACTCTACAGGAATATAACACAAAGTAATTATTAAATAAATGACAATGTCGACAATATGGACAACAAATGTAAAGTCTTGTCAACATGACCGTTTCTGAAGTTTTCTCTTGTACTTCTTGACATGTTTCTCGACTATTGACGCGACTTTTAACTACCTGAAACTGTTTCTAGCCACAAAGATTCATCATTGGATTATTGTGCATGCCCACAATTACGTCGATCGATGTGTGAGCAGTATTTATTTGCCAAGTAAAAAGTCGCTGACCGGGCTGAATTCATGCCAAGATGTGTACTTTGTGCCAGTACAGAACAACCAGAGGGTCGTCATTTTTAACTTTGTACGGGAGGCCTCGTGCGGTTGGATAATTTCATAAATAAAACTAAGAAATAACACTTTGTTAGAAACACACAAAACAACAGAACAAAGGTTTGTGTGTACTGATCTCACGACTGTGCAAGTCCCCTAAAGTTTATTTTAATTTATACAGGGGAAACTTATCTGTCAAGGTTTGTCTGGATTCCCTGTGCAATATGATTTCTTACTGTATCAATAATAAATTTGAGACAATTTAACTTGGTAATGTTTCCATCAATTTTTGTAATGTATTCAAATTGTTTATTTCATTGTTACATTTTCTTTTGAAACCTTTAATGTGCAAAAAAACTTAACTTAACTTCTTCCTCCTACTTTCCCCTCTTGCAGCAGCACGGTGCACACTGAGTAGCCTGCCCTGTATTGATTGGCAACCTTGGGACACCAACAGAAAGCAAAACGTGGCCTTGAATGTGGTTGGTGAGTCTCATCAGTTGTGTAGGTGTAACGAAAGTAAAAGACCAATCAGAAATGTAATGAACCATTCACCATTCAGTTTATTTAATTTGCTGCATTGCTATAGGCATTTGATTGTGTAAGGGTTAGGGTTACATACTTTGTACGATATTGTAGTATCAAAATATGAGGAAATAAAAAGCATAACCTGTCTCCTTAATTAACTAACAAGCTTTTCATTAATCCATAATGATACATCCATGAATGAACTAAACCCTGCAATGACTGAAATGTACACAAAAGCACTGATTGGCAATATCACAATGTGATTACTTATCTAACTGTTCTACTCATTGTAATATACAATTTAATTCACTATGCTGGATGTGTTATCCTGTATGTAAACAGGTAAATATACTGTATATATAGAGAGCATGTGTGTGTTTCTTTTCTGTGAACTCACGCAGTTCTGTCCAGCAGCAGCAGCGGCAGCAGCTTCCTCTTTGTTTGTCTGGCAGCCCTGCACTGCACTACTTCAATGGGTGCTGATGGTGCCACCCAGCCCCCCTGCTGGCCTTCAGACTTCAGACCCCCCCAAAGCAGCCGCACGCGTCTCCTTAGGGGGGGGTCCCATCATTAGAAAGTGTCTCACCCTGAACTCTCAGTCTTAATCTATGCTGCTGTGGTCAGTAGCAGCGTAGCAGTTTGTTCCCGTCTGTCACCAGCCCGCTGCTATAAACTCTGTGTTATCTTCAGTGTTAAGTGCAGGCCACAGACGGAGGGTCAGCTTAAAGTGAGGCAGCAGAGACACCGTGTCCCGCCTGGCCCCGCGTCGCACAGGAAACGGGGCTTGTGTCGGTCCTCCTGTCTGGCCCCGGAGCCTGCCTTGGTCAGCAACACAGGCGCTAATGCAGAAAGACACTCAGCTAAATTACTCTCTAATTTCCCTTCAGGACTCAGACGATCCCACTGGCCCTTGAGAATCAGACTGGGGATTTGTTTAAAGTGGTATGTTTTGTCTCTGCCGACTCTCCTTGTCCAATTCCCTCGCTCAAGTTCTAGTTCTCTGTTCCCTGGATCACTGAAACGCTAAATTGGGGATTTGAGAAATACGGCCCTGAAGGAGCACAAGCCCTTGGAGGATACGAGCTGTAGCTGTGGAACTTTAAACGGGTTAGGCCAACATGATGGAAGACAAACCAACAAATAACAATTTCCCAGCACTGAGAAAAATGGAAACTGTTGAAAATGGGGCAAGAGGTGATGCTGGACATTTTAAGCAAACAATTCATCTTCCTTTCATCTCTATAACATGAAGAACAACAGTGATGCTTCAGTAAAAAAGCTCCTTTGCCTTTTTGAAATTCTTACTGAAGAGAATCTATGAACTATGGGACAGACTTATATTGAAATGTGCTCGTCTTTGGTGCCAACTTGTATGTTTTCACAGACGAACATGACTGAGTGAGCGCTGGTCGCCACATTGTTGTCCGTGCAGCCACCTTCTGTGTCCCCAAGCCCCTTTTTCTCCTCTGCTCCTCATAGTCCTACAGCTCATACAAGCAACTCTAGAATCATCCCCTCTGCATTTGTGTTTGTTTGAAAGGTTGACTAGAGTTTTAGACTGACTTTACACATTAACCTGAGTGTTATTCATCACGTGATTACTTCTGTATAAAGGTTTTAGACGCTGCTGATGGGCGATGTGCTTCATCACTGATATTGTGACAACACAACAATTATGTCCCCTTGATGTTGAAGAATATGGGTTGGAGATCTAAAGCCATTTTTAGTTGAGAGGTTAAGTTTGTCAAATTTGAATAATAATTAATACATAAAGTTCTTAAATGTTTTTAGTTTTTTCACAGTACTACCTCAGAACATGTAACTGCACAGTGGATTTTTTTTTTTACAGTAAAATGACGTACACTGGCAAAAAAAAAAAAAACACTTTCAAAAGCCAATTTTAATTGATTTTAGATTGAGTTTCGATATTCGAGAGAAGCAGTTATCTGAAATACCAATAGGGGGCGCTCCAAGTATCACCAATGGTACCAATTCCATGATACTGTGTAGTGTAAACCAACTTTTTATTCAAATTGTCGGGTAAAAACTCTAAAAGACACTCAGCCTTGACGCAAATTGTTGTGCTAACCTGTTATCCACACTTACACATCCAGAGGACTCAGAAATAAGTATTCTGGTCGAGCTTTGTGTTTGTCAAATGTCGGTAAGTCAAGCTTCCCTCTGTTTCTAGCTCTGTTTCCTAAGAACAATATTGTATATTTGTTCTTTAATTTTGCTCTATCTGCACCATTCCACTTGTTGACTTTCTTCCTGTCATACATTGCCAGATAGGTTTGCCAATCTGAGTTTTGTTGTGCTGTAAACACTGTCAAAATGATAAGATAGAAGGCGCTAAAAGCTAGTTTGGTTTGGTGTGGAGGGATTTTTAGACATTTCAGAGTTAATGTTATCATGTTGTAGCTCACAACGCGCCACAATATTGGTGAATGCGAGTGTAATTATAAATATATGAATTAACAGACACCGTAATGTAATTGTCAAGTAAATAAACTCATTGACTTTTAATTGCCTTTTAAATTGCTTTTTCAAAAGGTAATTTATAGGTGTAGTTTATATAAGTTGCCATTCTATTACTTGCCGAGTATCAACATAATTGTACGTACCAAGAATCAAAAAATGTCTCGTGGAATGTGAGACATTTATTAGTTCACTCGATTTGAAAATAAGCCCTGATGAATCGTAGCCTGCGTCCAAGCTGCGGGTTATTTTTAGGCTCGTTTGCCTAAAGATAAGCCGACCATCATTTGTCATGGCGTCACAACAAGTAACAGAATCCCGGTTTTGTGTTGATTCTTGCTCATCGGCCGTGTCGGGCTATTAAAAGAGGAACACGCACACACACACGCACACGGGCTCTGCACTCATCATCCTAAGCCTCCAAAGGTAGACTCCACTTTATCCACATGTGGACCTTTAAACTCTTAGCTCGGTCGATCTATATTCAAATAATTTACAATTTTTGTGGTGACACTAAGCTGTGTTTTTAACCTCCAGGTGGCCATATCTGCATCAAAATGACTATTTGTGCTTCCTGCAAATGTCTGATCAGATCTCCCTGCACTTCTCATCATCATCATTGTCATCACCTGGATCTTCATCAGTATCACCATGGTGCTCCCCTCTGCAGAAGATCCAGGTCAGTGAAAGAGCCCTTCTGCTCATCTACATCACAGCTCACCACAAGGTTGAGACATAACCAGGGTTATTTTTAGATTTTGCAGCCCAGTGTGTGTGAAATAGTGATTGATCGAGCTGCAGTGACACTTAAACTCTCTAAAAAGTTGCACAGAAATAGTCCAGAAGGAATCTTTTACAAACCTCTGAAGCCAGTCAGACTCAATTGTGAGCCTGTTGTATTTAATATTGATAGGTGATCTAATATCCGTTAATAGAATCAGTAAGAAAAAAATACAATAGTGTCGCCCCAAATCTCCTTTTCTGGCACTTTGTTTGTGTTTGTGACGTAGGGTGCCCTCCTCTGAGGACACCCGCTTAATAAGGCAATGAAGGCAGCAGCAGAAGCCCTGCCTCCCCTTGTGTGTGACGCCCACGCTGAAAGCCCTGGCAGCTATAAAAGCCCCCGGCTCAGCGTGGATGGGCCCAGACAGACACTGATCACACACACACAGACACACACACACACAAGTCTACTGAGAGCCCTCGTTTCTGCTGCTCACACATACAGCCTCTCATATCAGCAGTTTCCATAGGAACCCTTGATATTCAAAGTCTGTTTCAGCTCCTAGTGCAGAGACATCAGAGCTCTCTATTAGGGCAGTTTTTCAGCTCAGGTCAATCATTTATTTCATTTTTTCAAGCAGGATAGACGGATAGATTTGGTGAAATGCAGGTCCGGCTGTACTGAGACAATTGGGCTCACTTGCTTCAGCTTTTTTTAGCTTTTGTCATCTTCACCCCTGACCTCAGCGATGATGGTTTCTCACAGGTCCACCAAAGGGGCGTCCAAGGCCCGACGGGACCACATCAATAACGAGATCCGGAATATGCAAGCTCTGTTACCCATCACCCAGGACGACCGGGAGCGTCTTTCCTACCTGCACTCCATGGCTGCCATCTGCACCTACATTAGGAAGTCTGTCCTCTTCCAAGGTAAGACATCCAACTTCACCAGAAGTCTTTATAGCATCTTCGAACTTCTAATCAAACATTCAGCCTGTGTCGTTTTCAAACAAAGTTGAACTAAGTTTGCAGTACCCGGGGGAATATATTAAAGATAACAGATGTGGGAACCTGCAGAGATGTACACGGTGCCTGAACTCACTCTGTGCTCCCTTCAGGTCTCCCAGCTGGAGAGGGATCAGGCTGCGTTCTGCCGTATGAGACCTGTCTTCACTCCCTGCATGGCTTCATCCTGGTCACCACCGCCCAGGGGAGGCTGGTCTATGTGTCTGAAAACGTTTCCCAGTATCTCGGTTATTCCATGGTGAGACTTTTGAAACTTCCTTCTTATCCCTATTTGGAGCACTGGTGCCATCTCCGATCAGCTAATGGTGAAATCTTTTCCAGGTAGATGTGCTCCAAGGAGACACCGTCTACGAGATGGTCCAACGCTCTGACATAGATGTTGTTAAGTCACACTTGGACATTAGCAACAACTCATTATCAGGTAATTTTAAATACTTATACATCCCTTAAATTAATTGAAAGCTGCAGAGATATTAAGTTTCTTGTATCTGTATGTGTATGAGACTGAGAACTAAGTATATTTACTCAAATTCTGTACTTAAGTTGAGTATTGACCTTTTGAAACACTGCTTCTTCTCCACTAATATTCCAGAGAAATGTACTTTTCACTCCTCTACATTTATCTGAGCGCTTCTTGTTCATTAGCATATTCATATTTCCTTGAGCAGATGTTAAAGCATGACAAACGATTTCACAACACCACTAAACTCTATTCGTCTTGATAATGAGCCCTTTTTATCTTTAATGCTGAACTACATTTGACTATGAAACATGTTTGTTTATACTTCATATAAATTCCTCCCACTACATCCACTCATGCTCACAAACTCTTTTTTTGTGATTCTTCAGAGAGGAGCTTTGTGTGCTGTATGCAAGCCTCCAAGGCCTTCAGACTCCATCACGGCAACTGTTGCTCCGTGTTGGTGCGAGGGAGCTTCCGGCTTCCGACCCCGTCAAGCCCCGACGCGGAGCCTCTGTTCGTTGCCCTCTGCACTCCCACAGTTAACCGCCTGAGGAGCTCCGACTCCCACCTCTGTCCCAGCTTCAACAGCACCCACAAGCTTGACATGACCTTCACCCAGCTGGGGCTCAGGTAGGTTCAGCAGAGATCAATGTGATTGTAGTTTTTTTCCTGAGCCACAACAATCCGAATAACATTTTCATGACTTTTCTTTGTTTCAGTGTTTCCTATTTTTTGGGCTATTCAGTTGAAGAAATGTGTGGTCGATCATGGTACAGTCTGGTCCACCCTGAAGACCTTTATCTGAGTGCCGATTCTCATAAAAGTTTGAGTAAGTATACAGCCTGTCGAATTTTGATGCAGAAAAAAAACGTAACTGTTTCCTGAATCATGTTTACTTTTGTGATGTGCACGATAAAAAACATCAATCTTTTTTTGCGTGCAGTGAAGGCAGATGAAGGCTTCCAAGTAGAGCTGGTGTTGAGACTTCAGTGCAAGGATCTGTCATGGGTCTGGATCTACAGCCGAGCTGACAAGGACGCTGAGTGCCAGAGCATCAGCTGCACTAACTACATCATCAGGTGTGATGGACTTCACTGTCCCAGCAGATCCGGGCTGAGGCTGTAATGAAATGTTTCCATGCTTAATGAATTCATAATCATGTGGAAAAACGCCGACTCATCTCACTCATCTGCTCTGTGTTCTTGCTCTTCCAGTGAAACAGAGGCCAGATTTCTGCAGAACAAGATCAGCAGTGATGCCTTCAGGCCAAATTGCTGCCACTACACAGCGCCACCTGTAGCTCAGCCTCATAGCTACAACACCAAATGCTTTAAAAGACAGAGAACATCCGACAGCCAAAGCGAAGAGCCCCTTGCCGGTAGTGCAAGCGACTCTGACAAAGATATATACAGCATGTCATGTGCCTCCTCCCATGGTGATGGCTCCCCTGCACCCTTGGGAGACAGCCCTGCTGTCTTCACCCCTCCTTACAGCCCTGCCTCCTCCAATTCCCCCCAGCAGAGGGAGGAGCTCAGCTCTGACTTCCTGATGGATGTGCATGACGGCACAGATCAGTGGTTGTCCTCCCCTGAGGACTCTCCCTCCTATTACACCTACCCAGAGGCTGGGCGCACCCATCACCCATCACCCTCTGACTCCCTCCATGTAGCCACTGAGCAAACATTTGGCCAGGGAGCCTTCAGTGTGCTCAGTGTTCACTCTCCAGCTCCCTCCTTATCTCCCACCTATGATTTCCAAGCTTGTACATCCAATGCTCGATTAGTTCCAGACTGCCTGTCTGTGTCTGACATGTGTGAGAGCCCAGTGGACTGTGTTCTGCATCAAGATGACTTTACGCTTTTTGAGCAGCCACAAGAGGGCAGCACTCCTGTGCATCATGTTCCCCACCATGTGTTACCCACACATTCCAGTCTTCTTACCCCCAACCCCTCTCCTACGTCGCAGGAGTCCTTTGAGTACACTGAGAGGGAGCAGGCAGAGATCAGTATTCTGGCTCAGCAGATCTCCTCCTTGGCCAGCAGTTTTGACATGCACCACACCCTGAGCTCGCTCCAGAACCTGCCCTCTGAGAGCCTCTTCTCAACCTGCCTCTGGTCCCAACGCCCCTCTCTCTCCGCAGGCCTGCCGCCCAAATGTGACGCAGCCCTCAATGATGGCCCGTTTGAGAGCGTCCTCAAAGACCTGGACCCGTTCACAGGGAAAGGTGCAGCTTCCGGCCCCGGTTTCGTTTCCTACAGCTACCAGGAGGGCTTTGTGTGTGATAGGGATGTCAGCCATCAGTTGCACAGGGAACCTGCCACTGTCCCCACAAGCGTCTCAGAGGACTTCCTACCAACAGAGCAGTTAACCACAGGCAATATCACCATGGATCCTTTCACTTTGCAGTTGGGAAGCCATGACCAAAGCACTGGGTTGCATCAACTCAGCCACTACATGCAGCATAACCTTCAGAAAGGTAATGTCCACATTCCCGTACTGCTGCCGAGTCTATCTGATATGTTTGACATGAACTTATTTATACTAACATTCTCCTGTGGCCTCTTTCCAGATGGACTCGCTGAAGAAAACCTGTACTGAAGTAAGTCTGTGACTTACTGCGCTACCTCTGGTATGACATATTGTCAGGGCCATATTCCTTCACTGGATTTAAAGAAGTGTGTGAGCAAAGGAACCCCACGTGGCCTACTACATATCTGAATGTACCATAGAATCTAAAGTAGATTCTGAATTATAGACCAAACTTTTCTTTTCGACTCCTGTCATCCTTCCACTGTATGTGTGTGTTGTATATTTCTTGAAAAAAAGGTACTTTTACAAATCTGTCTGACACTAAAACGCCAGCAGGAATGATACTAACTCCTTCTAATACTGAGTTTACTATTGAGCACTTTATTGAAGCCACAATGCCACAACATTACAGTGAGGTTGTTGGTTTTAAACTGCCTTAAAAGACACTTAAGAATTTTGAGATGAAGCGGTAATGTCCTTTGTTTACTTTGTGTCTGTTTTCCCAGTGTGCATGTTGTAAAGGAAGAAAGGTGCACAACCTCACCTACCTCAATGGAACCTCTGAATTCATTCCAAGTCTGAATTTTATGGATAACTTGTATTTATTATTATTTTCTTAAACATTTTTGCTCACAAAATAATATGAAAACTAATAGTTTCAATAGTTTGTTTACAACCATCTGAATCCTAAACTTACTTATACATTCCAGATGTTGTTTTCATGGTTTCGGTACTCTTCACGTCTGAATATGCAGTGTTATGACATTCATCTTTTGCATTTTTAAAATGTAAATAAAACTAAATGGAAACTCACTGCTCTCCTCTTGATTTGTCACTGTAAATATTTAAATGCCACCATTAGTCCTAAGCTGTACTTTACCTGTTATCTTGTTAAAGAATGACAAATAAAGGTCATCACGCACTGAAACTGCACATTATTACTTTTACTTTTTCAGAGACTGACAGGCAGAAATGTCTTATCTTGCAGTGTTCCCTACAACTTCCCTAATCCGCCTCTGGATTCACTCTCAAATTTAATGGTTTGTTTCACTCGCCGTGCTCCACAAAGTTTCATTAAAATAATTTCAACCGATTCCCTCCAGGATCTGATTCTCTCTCTTCCAACACCTAAACCCTTCTACTCCCACGCCGCCCCTTCCTCCCTCCCCCACCCACCCACATACCTGCCTAACATCAAATCCAATATTGAAACCTTTAGGAATTCATTTTATCTAAGTATCAGTCAACCTTCCTCTGCTGTAATATAACGTCTCCAATCTCTCCCTGAGTTTCTGAATTTGAGTTTGGTGAGCAGTAACTGTTTCCTATATGAGAAAATGCACTTTTGAAGAGGCTCGGTTGCAGGTTTGTACTCGAGTCTCCTCTGGATCTGATCAGATTGCAGCTGCATAAACGGCTCCACCACAGAGTCTATTGGCCTCTTCAGTGCTCCATTGATTTTTACATATTGTAACTGCTCTGAGACCATATAAAATCTACACAGAGGAATCAATTGCCTTTTTGGGCAGATATGCAGAGTCAATAGATGAATGAATTCAATGACTTAGACAAAGAGCTGAATTGACTCGGTGCTGAGGTGACTGATAGATCGCCCTCGTTAAATTGAGATGTAGCTCCAGAGAAACACTCGTAGGTGCTGGGTGTGCCATGCAGAGCCATAATGCTGCTCTCAGACCACCTCTGGCAACCACTAGATGGCGTGATTGCCCCAATAGCCTCCCAGGAATATTCACAGTCCTGCCATCTTGCATGTTATTTGCCGAATATTCTTTCTAAAGAACAGAGGAGAAGTGTGTGTAGATGAGAGCGTGCTGCGGCAAAAGGACACCTTTCAGTCCATTCATGAGCGAACAGCCCAGATGCCTCGTCTCATCCATGGAGACCTAATTAAGAGTGATATGTGTTGAAGGGTAAATGGCAAATCAAGTTTCTAACAAGTCACCAAAATGAGTCGGAAAGCACATCTGCCGCTCCTGAGTCTTCATGTGTCGCTCTGTGCGACCTGCGCCTGGGATGATTTCCCAGAGGCACCATGACACCGACTCAGTGCGTGTGTGACACATTTGTCCACACCAAGGAGACAGCAAGACGCCACCTGACACATCAATGCTCCCAACACTTCTTTCTCTCCTCATACTGTAGGAGTTCAGACAAAGATAACTCAAATACACACAGTGATATACAAGCACAAACACATCACTTTGTCTCCGTTACTTAAATGAATGCATCACTTAATTACACCGACAGCCCTCTGAGATATTAGATAAACATGATTTTTACATTAAATTAGCGACATCTATGCCTCATAGGAGAGCTGGATTAAGAGTCTAGCAATGGAAATGAGTAAGGAAATGAATTTGGATGATTTTATAATGCATTTCTGAGATCTGAAAGTGACAGCACTGCATTGAAACACTGACAAAAAAGGGGAAACACAGGGGAAACTGTCACCTGAGTTGCTTCAGTAGCTTCTAAACTGTTTTCCCAGGTGGTTGGCCAGAGGGCGACGGCGCAGTAAAAACACGGCAGCTCGTGGTCGGGAGTCTTTTCAAAGCCTGTTCCTCCACCAGCAGCCAGGTTTTTCATATCCTGCCTCCCCGCTTTCTCTCAAATGAGCCTCATTTCACGTCCAATATGAAAACTGAATTTGAATTTGATAACCTTTTTTGTTTGTGTATTTCACACTTTCATTCTCGGTGCAGCCGAGCTTTGGAGGCCCTATTGAAATCTTATCTTGGAGTGTATTTTGAAATGGATGAATATGTGGAAAGCTCTCCAGCGAAGAATCCAATTTGTCTACTTTGCATCAGTATTGTTTGGCAGATGGAGCCTGTGAAGCAGAGGATAACCTCCAAGGTCACAGAAAGCTGCTGTACGTATCCAGAGGAGGACCTGAGCTGTTATTACACCTGAACCTGAACCTGAAGCAGCTACTTACTCTCCACATATCATGAAGAGACAAACAGAGCCTTTTTGCATCCATTGTTCTGGATGGATCACATTTCCATGTCTACAGCGTTCCACCCTGTCCCATTTCTTCAAAGGAGGAACATCACCTGGCTCCTGACAATGTAATTAGGTTAAACAAAACAGACCTAAAATAGGCCGCAGCTCATTCCTTCAGGACTCCTCCCTGCTGTTTCTCCTGTTGCCTAACAGCATAACCGGGATTCAACACGGATCGCAGCCAACATTTCCTGCTGATATTCCTCAAGAAGAAGAAGAAGAACACAAACCGCAGCCTTCCATTGGAGCTTTCTCACATCTGAACTGCTGCCAGATGTATTTTTTTCAGTCATTTCTCTCGTAACCGCTTAAAACAAATGGCTCTTCCCACAGAGTAGACGCAGTGTGAGCGTCACGCTGTGGTGAGATTTGATAACCCGGTTATACTTCTCTGCAGGAAATTCCACTGTGTTGTTAAAGCTCCTTTTCACGAGGGATTTTAGGAATATGTGCTGGGATGGAGCTCTGCGCTGTGAAGCAATCCCAAACAGATTTCCATGAGTTTACACTTCTTTTTGTGCAGAGGAAAAGGCATAAGTCTCTTGGAAAATTGTGGGTTTTCTCTCTATAAACTCAAGCTCCAGCGTTTGGAAAATCAATACGACATGATACACCCGAGTATTCTGTGGTTTGAATCTTTGCGAGGTACAGTCAGTTTTCATGTGATTACAGTGCAGGTACACACAGGTATTTCAAGTAACTAATGCCCACAGCAATCAAAGACGAATTGATCACATCTGTTAATATGAGAAAGTTTAGGAATGAAAATAAATGTATGATGTCATTGATTCAAAACAAGGTGATTGATACCTAAATAAATCCAAACGTGTAAATCAATTGAAGGAAGTGAGGTCATTATGTTATTAAGTAGTATTTATAATGAAATTAGTACATTAATATGAATATATATAAAATTAAAAATGCATGTAACTCAAATTCCAAGGGCTGTTCCACCATTTTTGGCCAAGTTTGGCCCCTGCAGCTCGTCATTCTGTGCAGTAATACAGAATCTACTTACTAATAAAGATATTCGACAAAGCTAAATGTTTCTGTCAGCACAGTTAAGCAACAGCGAGCAAAGACTAAAAATGATGGGATGTTGACAGGAGATGATGATGAATTAAGCCATTAGTGAAACCATTTTTTGGCCCAAATGATTAGAGAGTTAGAATTTAACTGATTTGAGGCGAATATTGATTTTGCTTAGCCATCCTGGTTATGTTCTGTCTGCTTTCTGTTTGGGCTCCATAGTTTGTCAGACCACATTTGGGTTTAGATTAACTCAAGACATTACTGTATGTGTCTAATTGTGTTTTTAACACCGATTTGTTGCCCACATGTTGTCATGTTGAGTGTAGCATCCAAATCAATAATATATCTGACTGCTCGCTCTCTGTTGTTAATTTCAGCCTGTTAATCATTTCATGACAAACAAGCACTATAATTACTTTAAAGCCATTTGAACTGGACTTAATCCAGCATGACTGACAGGATCCAGTGTAGACTATGATGTAAACTCCTACTTCTCTCTCTCTATCTGTGTGTGTGTGTGTGTGTGTGTGAGAGTGTTCATGTCCGTTCATTTGTTTTTTTTTTTAAATCATCAGCCACTTTCAGTTGCACAGTTAACTTTGATTTATCCTTATTAATAATTCTGACTCAGCGTTTTTGCATCACAGAAAGAATATTCAGGTTTGATGTGATATCTCTCTCTCCTTTTTTATTAATTCTAAACAAATCAATTATTGCTCAAAATCTCTTTGGGGCGAATGATTAAAGCTTCATCTGAACCGTCTGTGCTACAGTTCGTCTCCAGACTGCAGAGTTTTCTTATCGCTGATCTCACAGTAATGCAGGACACCTGGACGTTCTTGGCATTATCTTATTGTGTACAGTGGCCAGTGAACAAAGCAGTCGCCTTGTACTTCTTGCTTTATAATGTTCTTCAAACCAGCCACGAGAAAACTTTGAGCAACAAGAGAAACGAGACGAAACCCTTTTATAAAATGTAAGAGTTGTGTTGGGATGCAATGTGAGTGTGTGTGCGTGTGTGTAGGAGATCTGCTGTTTGAAATGTGAAGAACAAGATGCACACAGGCCCGAAAACAGACACAACACCATTAAAGAGAAATATAATACAGGTGTTGTGTTTGTGTGAATCTCCTGCATGGTTGCATCTTTTCTGTTTACTTGTAATTTCTTTCTTTCTCCATCTACGGCTCCTATTGCACAGTGTAGTCTGTGCCTCTGTCTTAAAAAAGCCAAAATGTGTTCTTTTAGGGAATCTGTGTCTTCATTCAACTGTTTTAATCCTTGTGTCTTCATTGCTGTGACCCTTTTCTGCACAAACAGCCTAAAAGTGCTGCATGACATCGCCAAGCAACAGCTAATATTAATACTAATTCTTCTGCCATGTTGAAGGATTTCAGGATGTGAAGGACTTTTTGTTGGTTTGCCATTTTGCTCTCCGGGTAACTGTGGACAAAGACATTGGATATTAAGTGTTGCACATGAAAGACGCCGGTCTTATTCAAGAGAAGGTATTTCATCTTCATATCACCACCATTGCAGATATTCCTGCTTTCACACACACAAAGGATTTCATCAGTATTACCATGGAAACAAGCACGGCATACAGACCACAGGTGTATTGGTAAATAGATCATTTTACCATATCGGTGAAAACCTTATTACTCCAACTTTAGTGATTTCTACATGCTAAGTTCATGCTAAGAACGTGTATTTATAAATTTCCACTCAATATTTCAAAAAAATGACTTACCGAGCTTAAAATGGCATTACTATTCTTTCTTCCTTGTAAGGAGATGTATACAAAGGTAATACAAATAGTTTAGGCATATGTGAGCATGCTGGTTTTATCTCCCCATGATTGACAGAGTGTAGAAAATGGCAGATTGCTGTGTCAAAAAAAAAAAAAAAAACCCAAGTCAATGTTATATCAAGGTCATACTCCTGACTTTTCATTTGGGTTGAAGAGTATGAATTCTAATGAAATGCACAGTGCAGAGAGATTTCTGTTGCAGTAAAACATCCTTACGGCGCCTCTGATTTGTGGGCGTCGCCTTGTTCTCCGTCTGTTGGCATCTTCTCATGCGTCATCCGTCTCAAAGTGTAACTCAGTCATGTTCCACGTGGAATCCATTATACACGACAAGAGGAGACGAGATCATCAATTCTGCTGAGCACTATTTAGCGGGTTTCAGGCCTCACTAATGGCAGTAATTGGAGATTGCATCGCCCCGGTGACAATTTGGCATTCCCCACTCATTAATCTATTCATCCTACACTCAGATTAATGTGCTGACTGTGATCTTGGTGACCCCTGGGCCTACAGGGAGTCCCGCTCACGTGTTTCGCCACGCCGCAGTTCAGGGTCATACAGTCCTCTTTCTACAGTGCTGCAATAAGAAACAGAAGCTCTGCCACTCCTGGAGAAAACTACTGCTAGTGCACTTTGGCCTGCTGCCAAATGCAAAATAAAGACGTAATTAGAAAGTAAAACGATTACATCTACTGTAAACCTATTTTACAGAGCAACCTTGCGCATATAGTACACACAATGCTCCGACAAGCAATATCAATAAAGCTTTCTCACAGCTAAACCAACATGATTTGTTTGAATTATAGACAGGGAAGCGGTTGATTAGAATTGAATTCACTGTATTTAGGATAAAAGCTTTCTCTTTGCCCTTCAGCAAGCTCAGCTTTATTGAAAATGTCAGATTCGCTATAGCAAAGTACACTCAGCCAGAACAACAGAGGGCACAAACCCTTTTGTTTCTCTCGGCCTCACACAGTAAAGCACAATGGCTTGAGGATGAGCTGTGTTCTAACACACGCTGTACAATTCGCCTCGTGTGGGTTAGAGTGTCTAATGGGAGTTTTGATGATGATCACTGAAGCATCGACACATGGATGATCTATAGTATAGTAGTGAGGGTGGTGGGTGGGGGGTGTGGGGGTGCTCCGCCCTGGGAGATGCCTTCCATCAGAACTCATTTGCATTCACTCGATTGCTGCACCGACAATGACTCACACCACTAATGAGGCACCCAAAGGACAGAGGAGTGTTGAGCTCACAGTTACGCTATTGTTACATCCTGCACCGCAAATATGTGAAGGTTTCCTCGCCACGGTCGGGGTGTGGAGGGTAATTCAGATCTCGGAGAAGATGTGATAGATTTAAATTGAGTGTAGAGTTTACAGAGGCTCACCTGAAAACATCCAAAGAAAGTCTCAACACCTTGTTATCAGAGTATTTTTCCTGATTTGATTATGTAAATTCTGGTCTATTTTTCAGCTACAGCAGATTGGAAACTGAGATATGGCTTGGATGGCTTTGGTTATTTAAGGAAAACAAGAATTCATAAGAAATAATGTGCCAGTGTGGTCAGATCAACCATTTCCTGGTTCAAATTGACTATAATTTTGCATAAATGAGTGCCTAATTATGCTTCATTGGGCCATGAAAGAAGCTACTAAGGATGGTTGAAATGGGATCTGACAGACACTAACAACCTAGTTAGAAGACATCGATTATGCAGATGATGTCGGTCTAATCCGAAGCTCCACAATGCACATAAAGCACAAACTTAACGGCGTTGCACAGAGGGCCGGAATGAAGCAAGGCCAAACTAATGAAACCTGGAGAATCGACGCACCTTTGCAATTAAAATCAATGGTCAAGACTTACAATCAGTAAACAATTTCATCTGTCTGAGCAGCAAAATCGACACACACAGAGGAACATATTGGAGAAAATCATTTACCATCTGTAAAACTCTGCAGATTAAGACAACCATAAAAGAATACAGAGCTGAGGAGGAGGATGGCAACATGAAGATATCATGGCAGATGGTTGTAAGAAGTATATGAATATGTAAACTCACGGCAAAAATAGCACACACAAAAAAGGTGGAAGAGCAGGGAGTGTATGGAGAAGAGCAGCAGGGACAGAGGCTGCAGGGGCAAACCTGTCACATCCAAACACACAAAGGCTGGTGAGACATCCTCAGGGGCTTCATGGGACCAACGGCCGTAAAAGTGTTGAAACAGGACAGAATGGAGCAGATTAGTGCATCAGAATCAGGAAATGACAAAAAGTTCTTCCACACATTGTCATCTGATCCTGTACCACTAAACTCCTAGAATAAGCCGAATAAAAAGACCAAAATCTACTTTGAAGCACTTTTATTGTGAAATTCTAAAGAGTTCATCAGAACGAACTCTTCGATGGGTTTCCTATTTATTTAAGAATATTTTAATGTGAACGAAAAAGACGAACAAGCTGAAAATAGAGATTCCTGGTGACTGCAAAGGTTGGTTAGGATGCGAAATGTTTGGGAAGTTTGGAGCCGAACAATTTCAGATGAAACTTGCGATGGCTTTCCCCCCCCACAAAAGCAACTCTTCCAAGTCGGAATCTGAATGTACCCAAATTTAGACTGTAACATTGTTGTCAGTGTTGCAGCCTCTCAGAGGGAGGATGTGGGAGTATGAAGAGTGGGAGAGGGAAGCTGGAGATTTAATCACTCAAACCTCAGTGTGGATTTCTTTACCCTCATTCCTCCTTTCTGTCAACTTTAATAATCCTTCGCTAATAATAAACCAACTCTCTGCTCAGGAAAGCCTTTATGAAATCATAATGAGTGTGTATATTGAAATTTACGAGGCTAATAATAATGCACGGCACCATTTGAATACATTTCCAGCTCATATCCACAATACTGGAGCCCTCAGGTCATTCTTTAGTAGAGAAGTAATTGTGCGGATTTCTCTTTGAATAACTTACACAGGAGGCCAGAGAAACACAAAAAGACCTCTCTACAGGTCTGGAATACTCAATGTGACTCCAGTAAGTCTAACACATACTAATAAACCAGCCTATACAAAAGTAATGTGACAATACATGTTCCGAAACACTAGATCTGCTTCTGGATTGGCTGTCGACAGATAAACTTTTTTAGTAGTTTGTGCTGATGAAGTTAGTTTGGGTGTGTGTGGGTCAAAGGGAGCAGGTTGAACTCTGGGACACACTCACTCTATGTATAGACAATAGAGCCCAGAACAGAAGAGCATGCAGCTGGAGGAGGAGTGAGGGTCGGATTGGGATTGAACCCATGACACAGAATTCCTCCCTCATCCACATGTGTATAATTCCAAGTGTAGCAGTACTGTAGGGCTTTCCAAGGAAAAGATATGGGTCTTGACTTTGTCTCAGTAACTTACTGGTGTTATCCAAACCGAGGTCACAAGGTTTCAATTTGGTCTCACATAATGAAAGTATTCCTTAACAGACATTTTACAGATTTAGAGAGTTGGGTTACTGGAGTGGAATCACTTCAGCCAAGCGATCCGCAGTGGAAGTTAAGTGTATTCAGCGATGAGTTGCGTGGGCGTGTAACTCCATTTGGAACCCAGTCTGCACCTTGAGGTTGCCAGGATAATTTGGATTTCATCTTTCTGGGCACCCTCCTTGAGTCTTCCCAAAACCTGAACAGAAGAGTGGATGTGCAAATTGGAATTAGCCTAAAGTGAGATGAAACTGATAGCCATGAATATCAAATATGATCACTTTTATCTGAGTTCTAGAATCTGACAGCAAACATCCCTCAAAACAAACCCACTAGGATCCAGGATTGAGATACCACGACTACTGAAACAACACTTTATACATTTAGATCTTTCCACTTTGCGGATAATTTCGTTTTGGTTCACGATAGAAATTCATTCATCACTGTATTTAAACTTGACTGTGTTCTCTTTCAGTGTGTGACCTTTGAGTCACAACGTCTTAAGTGGAGGTCTGTGGCTGTGATGGAGAGGTTTAGTGTGTGGTAAAGATGTGCGTGGCCCCTGAAGCGGAGACGTGCAGCCACAGACTCCACCGATCTGTGTCTGTTCTCTGCTATCAATCAGATGTCATTAGATCGCGTCTCTCTATATATGTGTGAAAGGTCACAGGCTCCGGGCGGCTGCTGACACCGTCGTCCACTTTAAGTGTTAAAAGCCTGTAGGCCTCACACGCTGCTGTTGAGGTCTTTCCAGGTCACTTAGGGAGCATAAACAGCCTTACATGTGCCCACCAACACCGACACATAAAGAGCAAATAGCTCCACTGATGAAGGATATACCCCCTCACCACCCCCACCCATCCCCTCCTGCCTTGCTCTAAAGCTAATTGGAAGTACTCCGCCGCCTTCACTTGGCAGGACGACGCATTAATTACAGCTAATCAGAGTTTGCAGATTATAGCGGGATGTGTAAGGGTCAAGCGTCGGAAGTACTCGCTGGCTTCATTTTAAAGCATGTTGGTGCGTCTTAAGTGCCGAGCCGCCTTTTGCTGAGGTTGGAATTTCTGCGTATTAGCAAGTTATTATCTTTCCCTAATAGGAAGATTCCTGCTCCCGGAATGCAAACGAGGTAAGAGAGCAGTTAGGTGACAATGAAACCGCCGCTCAGCCGCTCAGGGGATCTTAATTACATACAGTATATATTCATTCATGCACCGTGCTCCCTCTCCTTAAGTATTCCTTTAACACAGACGCTTCAAAGGTCCACTGGGAGTTTGCTTTGGGTTTAGTCGTGACACAGAATGACTCAGGTCCCGCACAGTTTGTTCTCATCGGCAAACTACATTTCCGACTGTGCTGTGAGCCAGCTTGCCCCGGATGAGGACGGCCATTTAACGATCATTGCTGGCTCATCATTGCTCGGTCATCTTTATTCATGTCTTTATTGATTTTACACGCATTCTGTAATTATGAATACAGGCCGCGGCAGATACATAAATCACTTCCCTCTAGGATTCAAACCTGGCACTCAGTTATCCTTTAAGACAGAGGTTTGTGCACATTTAATACTCCTGGAGAAAAAAAAATAGAAATTAATAAATAAATAAAAATAGAGTCAGTCAGCCAGTAGACACGTGAGAGTAACAGTTTGTGCATAATTGCATGGAAACTGATGTCATATTTTTGCACATATTCTTCTTCTTATTTTGGTTTTAGACTTTAGAATGGATGTGTTTACAACTTGGAGGTGGATCCAAAATGATAATGACGTAATGCGATATTACATACATTTGAAATGCATCATATATCAAGGTTAACAGATAGCGACACGTTGAAACGAAAGCTTAAATATAAAACAAATTTTCAGATTCTTATGTCTAAAATTTAATGAATATATAATATGTTATAATACAAATGGGATTAAGATGTTTGCTTTTTCAAAATATGTTTTACGTTGCCATTACATCAGTACATCACAGAGGAACCCACTCATCTGGACTCGTTTGATTTTGGGTAGAAATGTTGCTTTAGTTTACATCTAATACCAACATGGTTTTCTGTATTTGTATTTGGAGCCAACACATCCTTCTTTTCTTCCACATATGTTCCAATAATTAACCTTAAGCACATTTAAGCCTCTGAGTGTCTGTTGTAGAACTGAAATATTCGAGCTGAAGCTGTCTGGTTTGAGATTTTGAAGAATCACATGAGAAGCAAAGCTGTGCCGGGATAAACCACGCTCACATCACTGCGGCGAGCCGGGTTTGCCATATTACCTGGCATGGTTGTGTGTTCCTATGGATACCAATGGCCTCCCACGCCTAAAGCCTGACTCCCTTGACAACACAAGCATCACAGAGGGAGCACGTGTCTATGTCTCCAATGTTCAGAAATGAGCTGTGAGACATGAACAAAGTGAAGAACAAACAGCTTCATGAACACACACACACACAAACATACAGCAGAAAATGGGTGGCATCGATCAGCAGCCACGTTCCATTCTGCGTGTTGGTATGTTCTTTGTGGTTGTGTATTGGAGTGCTCTCCATGCCTCAGCTGCCCCATTACAAAACCTCTCAGAAAATGTCATTAAAATCAGTGACCTTTCAGGAAAAATGCCCATTGTGTTCAAACACATTTTAAGGCTCAGGAATTAAATTTGCAATCCAGTGTCCGAATATGCATGTTTGTCATCCAGGAAATGCGCATTTGTAAAGGTTGCTGTTTGCTCCTGCAGGTCTCGGCTGTGACAGTGAAACTCTCTCTCATCTTTGGCAGAACAGACAAAAAATAATACGGATGTCAACAGCCTGTCGACAGTTCACAGTCCCGTCACAGTGTGAGTTATTTCTTTCCTCTGGATCAGATGACAATCTCTGTATCCTCACCCTCAGACACTCACTCAGACTATCAACCTCACACTGACTGAAATAATGAAGTCCCTTTCAAAAATAAAACGTGTTTTATCCACATTTGTTGTGGAATAGAGACATTTTCACCTGGAGCCAATTCAGCTCAACAGAAGATATACAACAGAGCTTCAGTAAGAAAGAGCCAAATGCTTTTTACCAACCAAACTCTCTTTCTGTCCTTGCCAATGTCAATACGTAAACATATTGATTTCATCGTCAAGCTCCATACGCCAATAGTAGAGTTACAGTGTCTATCCATCATACAAATTGGGAGAAAACTGAGGAAAATGAATAAAAAGTAGGTATTCCACTACCTCAAATGCATTTCAGTGTGTGACCTCTGATGGTTTCCTTGGGTAGAAAGTTAATTCAAATCAGAATATCTAATAAAATACAGCTTTATCGCTATGATTATCTCCAAGGGTTTGAGAAAGAAGAACATCTTTAAGATTGAAGAGTTTTATTACTTCACCGAGGAATTATAATTATTTCATTTTCTCTTTCCAAACTTTTTCAAATTATCGACGAAGCTGCCGCATATTTGAAAATACATAATTGACGTGTTTCTCTTTTTTTTTGCATCAATCCATTTTCCAGAGTTTCCCGATCTCCTGTTGGGTTTTGTCTCACAGCCAAACAACCACAATCACTTTCTCAGAGTGGGCTGGCCGAGTGATGCTCCATGTTCCACTCTCAATTTCCACCATGGCACTCTTCCTTCACTGAATTTGCCAAAAGTAGATAAAGAGATAATGACTGTCTGTCCTCGTGTTAACAGCACATTTCGGCCGTTCATCAATTGATAGATTGGCTTGTAATTTCCCCCTTAGCTCAAGAAGGAAAGTGTGTAAAAAGAGGGGAGAGTATTCTAATTTGCCCTGACTGGCTCCCTCCGGTGGCTAGACAGCTGCTGATGTGTCTCTAATTGATTTCCATGGCGTCCTCAGATGAGCGTTCAGGGAAGCGTGGGGAACGACCCTCAGAGCCGTGGATTCACAGGCTCGTCTTCATCAGCGCAGGTGCATGGCCGGGAGCTGTATAGTTACGTTGCCCTCTGTTCTCCTTCACATATAATCGTGGCAGCAATGAAGCCGAGCTACGACGCGTGATGGTTTGAAAGCGACGTTTATAAAGTGTCCTCATATCAGAGTGTGAAAATGGAGCTTGGAAATGAATGAGATAGAATCTAACCATATCATTTGCATGTCTGGCAGGTTTAAAACCATGTTGAGGCTCACTGATTGACTGCACTTAGAGCTTGATTCATTGCACTTCCATCCTCACCAATAACAAATGAGATAACTGATTCATAGTAAAGTTTGTTTCCCACAAGGTGAAGCAATAAATGTTATTTTTAGACTCGGGATAAAACATATTTGCAGCATTTTCACCCTTCTGTCCTGCTAGGGGACTGAAAACCAAACCTCTAGGTGAAGCGGAACACTCTTCCCCTCTTTAACATTTAGCAGTGTCAAGCACACACCATTTATCTTGATGTTGTGTTCTGAACAGCAAGAGATTTAAAACAGTTACTCTCAATCTATTATAGTGCCAGGAGCACTTTTTGAATATTAAAAAGGGCTATCTCCTTGATCAAAACGCTTTGGCTTGAAATTTTGCCAATATGAAGGCACAGAATGGATACTACAGGTGTGCGCGTGTGTGTGTGTGTATGTTTTTGAGCATCATGGAATAACTGTGGTGAATTTTTCAAAAAGCAAAACAGGGCATACACACAAAAATATGCTGTGATCAAGGAGTTTCCTTTGTAAAGTTGCAGACATTCCAGATCAGATGAGGTGCGTGGAGTTTCTTTGTTGAAAATACGGAGGCTTCTGCAATCCGATGACACATTTGCAAAAGGTTGTTTTCAAGTGCTCTGTACTGTGAAATGTTCATTTTTATTAGAACTTTGTTGCTCACCTTTGTCAGACTGCAGCCGAAGAAGCGTACAGACCAGTTTAAAGATCAGGCTTTTAAAAGGAAAGAATATGATTCACCACTGAAACTTATTATATCATCCCCTTATATCATATCTTTACACCTTTGGATGATCAATAAACACACCAGCATGTTGTCGCAAATCAATGAGAGCAGACAGACTCAGAATTTTGGGGCACAGCTGCTACTTAAACAAGCGGCAGGAAGATCACCGGAGTCTCACTGCAAATGAATCGTCTGAACTCTTCACCTTGCATTCAGCACTCGCCCAACATTTATCAAACATCCATAGCCGCAAAGCCATTTGCATCAGCACAAGACCTACAATCAATCCCGGGCTTCCAGAGAGGTTTACAAACTGGAGCGCCGTCAATAATTATTTAAGATTCTCTGTAGATTTCCCCATGCGTGAATCGATGTTCTGTATCAGGAGTCTGCAGCAGGATTTCGCTGGTGGTAATAGTGGGCGATAAATTCTGCTGTCGTGTTCTCATCCAATATGTTTGTTAACAGTTGGTCCGATCACAGTCTTAACTACTGACTAAGATGAGTTTACTAACAACAGCATTATCATTTAAACATTATTTATTGGTGCAATACTAAATAAGGTTGTAGTACACGGCCCTGGGCAGAGGGCAAGCAGGCTGTGCTGTGTGTGTGTGTGTGGGAAACAAGATCTGAGCCGACTGAAAGAGGTCAAACATCTACAAATTGTGATGAGACCATTTCAATGTTGTCCAGTGAGCACTGCAACGTGTTACATGACAGAATGGGATCAAAATATATGTACTGTGACTCAACAATCGTTTAAAAATCCATTTAGTCACAGATTTATATTGGGAGTGTTCTGACAGCCACAGAGCAGCTTTCATGATGAGCTAAACATAATGTATATGGACGACAGCTTGCTGAGACGTTGGTTCTTCATTGCCTCTGAGCAACCAAAGAGTGGACAGAAATCACTTCAGGGCAAATGGAGTGATCGGTGAATTTGTATGTTTTCTTGTTAGTGGCTAAATCAAGAGTCATCACTGAGCAGATGTGGAGTGTAATAGAAGCCAGACCAGTCAAGAGTGCACTTACTGACATGTTATTCTGAGTGGTATACTTAATGCTTACATAAATGTCACGCAGCTCTGAGAGTCCATGTGTGACTTCAGGTGCTGTAAATGCACCACTCCGTTCCTCGCAGCGAAGATCTCAATGATGGTCTTCCTCCTCCCTTTGTGAGTCAAAGTTAACAAGTTCGATTCTTTTGAGCTCAGCCTTTAATTAGCAGAAAGGGTCAGTCCTGTCAGCTGTGACTCTCTGTGAGAACAGCCACCGCTGCTGTATCATTATCTTGTGTGAACCTTCTACCTTTCTTCTCCTGCGGCGCTGCCAGCAGAAAGAAAGCTGAGGCACTTTTCAGGCTTTCTGCGTGAGGTCGTTGTCTCTGGAGACTCGAACTGTTTGCCTACGATGCAAATGGATTTGTTAAGTTAGGCTATCGCGTGTCGTGCGGCTCTTCTTACATGGACCGGAGTGTCTGTTTGCAGCTTATGTATTAAAAGTGTTGACGCTGAGCTGTGAGGCAGGAGGAAGAGAGGAGCGACTGTCCTCATCATCACCAGCCTCTGCAGCACAGTACCTGTTTCTGCAGTCTATTAATTTTACACTAGCTGCTCTATATATATGCAGAGCGCTCCGATGATAAAAGTCCCTTCAAAGAGATTGCAAGGTAAGAGGAACTACTGAGACGAGCCCAGATGAAGACGAATCCTGATGGCTGCCGTAAATGACCACTTGAGAATAGTTCAGAATCACCACAGGCGCTTTAGCTCCAGCCAGAGGGAGCGAACCAGTGCTCTTAGCCTAACCGTGTTAGTGTTAAAGCGGACAACATGCAGCAGCCGGTGCGCCTGCATGACACATTCATCCATCCTGTTACCTGTCTGCAGGGTTTAAGACAGGAAGGCCATGTTTCATACAAATGTCCCCTCCTTTCCTCCATTCAATATGCAGCAGGTCACTTCCTCTGTAATGTCCCTCTGCTAGCTATTTCAGATCTCTGCCTAATAGCACTGAGACAAATACTCTGTGTGAACCATCTGCTTCAACAAGATTCACGTTCCACAAGGAGGACCGAAGTCAATTCATGTTGTGTTTTCTCTGTGAATCTACATTTCCTGTGTCGTCATTTATTTGCCTTTTGGCTTAAATCCAAAATTATGTTTGTTACTTTTTGGTCTAATTGTTATCTAATTGCATTTCTCTCTTTGTGTCTCTTTGTCAGTGTGTGAGGTTTTCTTCAGTGATTGGAGTTAAGTGGCTTGATAGTGAGATATGAAATGTTTAAGAACCCATTTAAGGACGCAAAAACTTACCCCCCTCATTTCATGGATGCTACCCGTTCTCATTCATAATGTTATTTAATGCAACTTGGTATATTGTAATTTGCTGTGAATGAGGTCCTGTTAACTTGGTTGAACACATTTGAAAACTACTGGCCTGGATGACACTGATCCGTCAGTAAGGATGACTTTGGAATATCTAACTTTCCATTAAACACCCTTTAAAATGCAACAACACTATCATGTGCAAGGAATATATAAAGAAAATAAACAAAAATAACTAAATACATAGATATCAACATCAATAACATCTACAAAACCTTCTTTAGATTTTGACCAAACTTTGACCCCTAAACTGAAGTCTCATCACCATATTAGTTGATGTTTTTCTCATGAACATCTAAAACATAAAGAGGCACACTACATTCTCTTGCCCGCCGGGAGAATATTCTGGAGGCCGTCTGTTACCTACCCGTTGGTTAGTCTTGGCATAAATTAATTAACACCAATGCTAATTCCAGCAGGGTTGATTTCCCCCCTTAGGCAGACACCTTTCTTTCCATCTAGTCAGCGGAAAACAGATCACTTGGTACTCAGATTCAACTTCACAGGGCCGATGCACAAACATGGCACGACACGCACAGATGCCGGCCCACGTGTTCAAATCAATTGGGATTTGTGTGAAAATGGCGCTTTCACAGAGTATGAATGATGGATTTTCATTGTGGAGCCTGTATACGCTGCCAGGATTAGAATAAAACTAATAAGGTGATTTCATGAGGGAATTATTACAAAGGCCGATCCATAAGCTTCCAAATACAAAGTGCAGCTATTCTAATCTCCCGGTGAACGCGGTGCCATGAAGCCTGTGTGAGTCATCAGGCCACTTGTGAAATTGTGGATTACACTCAAGAGGGTTGTGTAACACCTCTGCAGTCACCGTATGTAGATATACAGTACATCATTCTATACAGTCAGCTATCCCTTTTTCAAGAGGATGTAGATGCATACAAACAGACAAAATAAGTCAAATCATCAGTTCTATTTCCTGGTTCATTTTAAATGTCAAAACAGGATGAGACTTTCCTTTTTGTTGTTTTTATTATTTCCCACAGCGGTTTAATTCCTCTCTCACAGTCACTCTCACAAAACTGCACAATGTGAGGAATCTGCTTAATAAAGAACCATCCAGGGTTCCGAAGGTCCTTTTTTCTTCAGCTGAAATCCCAGAAAACTGCTTAGAGTTTTTCTGCTTATTAGCAAAATGTGCTGAGCTTTTGTTTTTCCAACGATACCCAGGTTCCTGCATTGGATATGCAGAACGGTGACAGCAACAAAGACGGAAGCGATTAAATATTGAAATCGTGAACATTCAATTTTCTGTTTCCCTCAAATGCAAATTGAATTTTCCCCTATGGAGCTGATATAACAGTGCATGAGAGGAGATGTGACATGCGTTGTTCATAGGAATAATGCACGGCAATAACTTATAACACCAGGGAACCAGATAAATAAGTGGAGGACGTGAGACAATTATCCAGTGATGTTATCTTATACAGCGAGGGAACGGGACCCCCAGGACACTGTGGTTATATTATGGACTGTGGAGGCCCTTTGTGCAGTATATTACTACGCTATGCCAAATTCAGTGTGCGACGCTTGCTTATTGTGTGTTTTCTGGGCCAGAGGAGCGAGTCCACGACTTCATTATCTCATCATCATCTCGGCAACTGCACCTCCAGCAGAGAGTTCATGCAAATATCAAGCGTGAATATATAAGCTTTGAGTTAGAGCCTGCACATTGATGTTGACATCTGCACTATACATTTAGCTTTTGTTTAAGGGATCAAAGCACAGCATGTAAATGAGTAGGATTAGATCATTCTGTGTGAGGGGAAGTGGACTGGGAATACCTGCAGAGAATAATTTGGCTGATTATAAGACACTGCAGCATCTACATGTTGGAGTAAATCAATATACAATCACTTCACTTCATCAATTTATGCTAATTTGATCTGATTACAATTTACATGACATTTTGAAAAAAATGATTAATTGCCTTAATTAATCTAAATATACTGAATGAAATGTTCCTTCATGTTCTTCTGCCCCCTCTGTTTTTTCCTCAATAATCCCTTTTCTTCCACTGATTCTCTGCTGCTGCTGCTGAATAGAAAAATTAATAAAGTACAAACAGAGGCCTCTAAGTTTCAGCCCATTCAGCTTCCTTGCCTTCACTTTCCTGTGTTGCTCATTGTATCATGCTCAGGTCAAGGTCCTCGGCTAGAACCAGAAACTGGTCTGGGAATTCAATGACATTCGCCCTGATGGGAAAATCCATTCGTGTGACAGCTTCATGAAGTTTAATAGTAAGCAATGTCTGTTCCGGCATATTAAGCAAACATGGATATTGCATCTCAATTGAATGATTGCCATCAAATTCTGCTGTCATTTCATATTCCCTAGCTCACAGTGCTGATGATGAAGACGGGAGGAGGAACACTGCACTCGCACCAACTTCTCATGCTTATAGGGATTTTTTAAGCATTACAGAGGCTTTTGTAATTAGCCTTGGTGTTAATTAATTTATGCCAAGATGCAAGAACATGAAGGACAAGCAACAAAGTACACTGTCTCATTGATATATGGCCAGAATGCTAAAGATTAGCCTGAATTTGCATGTGCTTCTCATGCGAGATGTTTGTATCCTAACCTACCTGCCTCTGGACATTTCTGATATATTTTGGTTTGCTCAAGAAAAATCAAATCAAACCAAACTAAGTAACTAAATAAAGGGAAAGAGCAACATGCAGCAGGTTTGAAAGCCATATTAATGTCTGTGAGAGTCTGGATTCTGCTCCTGCTTTTAAAAGAATGCTTTTAAAGGCATAACCTCATTCACAAATTGGGAAAGCTTTGGGATATTCATTTTGAAGGCCTGGTGGCACTGATTGATCCACATCTCTGGGAATTAATTACATTGATCCATTAGGAAATCTTTGTGACCTGCTGCCAAATTTTTTCCTGCTCAGACTAATGTGAGCTGCTTCCCCTTGAGCTCTGCTGACAACAATGAAACATCTGCTTCACTATAGCTCACTGAACATTATTTTCTACCTGTATAATTGATATTAAAGCATCAAATATTCTCACAAGCTCGCTGTTTTGGTGGGAATTTGGCATTTTCTGCTTGGATGGTTGCCTATTTTGGAAATCTGCAGGCAAGAACACCAAAGCTGAAACCCTGATTTGGCTGCTGCTTTCCACTACACGTCTCTACCGATCATCCAAAGACATCTTCCAATTAGCAACTGCATCATACGGCACCAAGCAACCTGGCTCAAGTCACAGGCTTCACTTCTTGACACCCATCTGTCTGCCTAGACAAAATGTCACGTGGTTTGCTTCTGTTCGTGCGCCAACCATTACTTACTCTTGTACAGTTTTCTCTCCCATTTATACAGCAAGGCAGAACTGCCGGCCGCAGAAAGGATGTTGATGATGTATCTGTTCACTCCAAATCTTGCATGTCCAATTTAGAGTGATAGATAAAGGCACATTTAATGAGCATTTATGCCTGAATGTTGACAGTGGTTGTATTTGTAGTCGCGCTTGAGAAATGAGGAACGTGCCGGTCAAGCATGGTCTGTGTTGAAATCAGCTGAGATAAGTGAAAGCACCTGTGTGGACGTTTGGAGCAAAATGTGTGAATTTGTATAACTGTAACTTGCGTTGACATGTGACATATGGCAGGATCAGCAATTATGGGAAGGTGGTTATTGATGGCCAATTGATGCCAATTATATGTTTTTTTTTGTATTCTTTGATGGAAAAATTAGATGTTTCATTTGTCAAACCTTTGGTATTAATGATAGTGAAGTGTTCCCTCCATGCCAGCACAAACATTATATTAGGTGCAGACAAATTTTCAAAGTTCACAAATAACCAGATAAAGCCCACATTGCTTAATATAAGACTGCAGCGACGCTTTTGATATTTTAATCTTTGCCTTGAATTACTTTGTCCCTGCTTGCTGTGCAGAGTTCATTTGATTCATGTATTCTTTTGTCTGATTGCCGACTGCTCAGTTATTTTCCCCACCGTCATTTCCACTTCTTTCTACTGTTGGCGATTGCTATGATATTAACACGGATGACATAGGAATCAAAATAGAATGACATCTGTCGACTACGGGGCTGAATTGTAACTGGGCTGGGCACACACATACACAGACACACACCTTTGAGGTAAGCACTGCAATGGAAAGCTTTCTGTAGCTCTGTATGAAGCTTCTGAACTTCTCAGCTGGTACTTTGTACCACTCTCAGGGTCAATTGTTTTTCCTCTGTTAACATTGAATCCGTCTCCCAGAAGCATTGTGGTTTGTAAACATCCAGTTTAGCAAACTCCAGTCGGGCTTTTTTTATGTTTTCTTTTAAAAGTGGCTCTTCCTGGGTCCAAAGAGCCCATTTTCACTCAGAATGCCGCTGACACAACCAGCCACTGTTGCGCCTTGATTTTGGACGTCAGCTAGATTGATTTGAACTGTTCCTTGGTCCCTTGGTTTCTTTTCCTCCGTTTTAATCCTCTTTCTGTTCCATCTGGGGTTCATTTTCCTCTTGTGCGCCCATTAGCCATGAGCCTGTAACTTCCTGATATTATTAGCAGCCGTGATCACAGGAACATGAAGCAGCACTAAAGAGGAACAAAGGGTGCTGTGTAGCAGCATGAGAGACTGAACCGTGGTGCAAAATCGAGACAACACAACCCAGCAATTGTCTCAGATACATTCAGATTAGAGAGATTGTAGAAGCCTCACCAACACTTGTACTTATTATAAGTACTTGTTTAAAAATAATTATGACAAAACATGTTCTTTTTTGATTCATTCCATCAAAGTGCAAATCCAAGTTCTGGCTTTCTGCATGGAGGAAGCACAACGATCCTATGCTCGCTGAATTTACAGTCATTACATTTTAGTAATGACTGTAAATCATTGTAGTGGCTAATATCTCTGCATCAGTATTGCTATGTCCCTCCAAGTAAAGGGCTTGAGAGCTTCTTCCTACTGCTGTCTGAATTCCTCCTGTGGTTCGTTCAGTTGAGTATGGACTCATTACCGCACAACAATGGTGGATAAGGGATTGAGCCTTTCTCAGCAGAGAGGATGAGGTCGCTTTCTTTGCTGAGAGAGAAAAGACAAGCTCTTGGCTCTACGCGTTGTTTACTTGGATTCACTGATTCAATCCTGAGAACAAAAAGCCTTCAGCCTTCATGAATGTTTATGGTGAATGATTTTTTTCTTTAAAGTCTCAAACGTATTCATGGTTTTCCTCCTCCAAGGTATGACACAATATGAAGCTCATCTCGTATCAGATGAATGGCAGTTTTAATCTCGTATGTAAGTCAAAAATCCCATAAAACTTTTCAGAATAATAATTTGTGGCAGAGGAATCAATTCTATCAGACCTCATTGATCTTATCTTATCTACAGCTCCATTTGCCCTCGAAGCAAAAACACGTTTCCTGCTGCACACAATCTTCATCCTCTCCCTCACACCTACCAAGAAGGTCATGTTGTTAATCTGTTTCCATTATTTGGTTTGTTTGTTTGGAGAACAACTCTGAAGATTCTGAGCCAATATTTGATTACGCTAGACTAGACGGATGGCTGAAGCAGGAATTTCTTAATTGCTTCCTTCACAGTAGAAGAAATCGCCTTTTTCCATATTTTGGTCAATATCTGATCAAATCGTCTCAATTTAGAAAAAAGTTGGGCATATTTATCCATTGATAGACTATCGATAGTTGCAAATTAGTCTTGATAAACTATATGTAAGAAAACTGCTGTTGCTAAAGGTTGTAGGATCAAAGCCCTTGCTCAAGTCAAGAACAACCCGGTTGACTGAAAACCTTTGCGAACATATTTATGAAGTTATGTGCAACCACAAGATAAACGGCAAGTTCTGTGTAACGTGTGATCAGGTATTTAATTTAATAGGCTACGATCCATTTGGTGGATTTAATAATGTCAGTTGTAATTGCTAAGGTCAAATTTTACAGTCCAACAACATGAGAATCCTGAAGGGACCTAATTCACAGTTGCTTGAGTACTGAATAAAGAAGTGACATGAGAAACAACAGTGAGTAAATGGAGAAATGTCAGCTTGGTAATTTTAGTTCCAATTTTTAATAGCATCTTATGTCTTGGTACAAATGAGAAATGACAGGATGCCAGACGTTTATTGACCAGTTGACATTTAAACCATTAGAGGATTCCCTCCATTATCCAGTCAGTCCCTGCGCAAACAAACATAGCCATGCAAGCTTCAAAGATGACCCACCCCCCATCCACCCCAGACCCCACCCCACCCCTCCACCCACCCTCAGAAGGCTGTCAGCCAAGCGGAATATAAAGTGTAACTGCATACACTCAAGGGCAAGAACCAAAGTCTCCACCGGAGACACCAAACCCTCTGAAGCGATGCCTTAAAACATTTATATATATACAGTATATAAATAAACACCTGGAAAAGATAGATTATGAGTCAAAGTTACTCGTGAATATTTTTCCAGACAGTTTTTTTCTGGAGGTAACACTTAAACACAATCCCATATTTCGATAAGCCTTTTGCCTCTGCCGGGTTTTGAAAACTGAAATTAGAAGAAGCCAAATGATTTAATCTTTCCTCTGATCTAAACGTTGCACTTTTTCTTTACTGTCAAGCTGAATGAGGAGCGACTGTGTTTGACATCTAATCACGTATTCTCCTCTGTAGAGCAAGCGGTAAACTTTCCTGTCGACACTGCAGGAACGTTCCCCTGTGGCCACAAACCTTTCTACTGAGTTGAATTTGGGTTAAAAGATGTTGGCATAAATCTTTTATAATTGGGGAGTTGCAAAATGTGTTCATGTATTTGTGCATCCAAAACTGACATCACAAGAAGGAAATAGTGTTTTCTTAGGTCATGCTGTGTAACAATCCTGAAAATAATCCTGAAACTCCAACCAACCCTGGAAAAACATTTTTGGCAAACAATAAAGCAAAGGCAGCGAAGAGCACCACTTTATTTTTTACATGATTGTGTTGCACCGACCGTGTGGAAAGTGCACAAATAAATACTCAGACGTACGCAAACGCTTGCCAAAATCAGTATTTCTTCCACTTACTACTACACACACAAGCCATATTATCCAGACGGTCATTCTGAGCCCTCACACTAAATTTCAACAATTACTAACATAACTGTACTGTAATTAGTATACCTGTGCACCTCCGGATTCATGTAATTTTTCAATCAGTCAATCATGTGGAAGCAGCTCAATGCATGACATCATACAGATACAGAACAAGAGGGTGCGAGTCAAACATCAAGGAAAAATGCATATACATCCACTTTAAAACGTTGGTGATATTGTGAACAAAATTAATCTTTATCTTTCTCAATGAACAGAATCCCCTCACACTGTGATGAAGTAACGTGTCACGTCTTTGTGGAGAGGAGAGGCTATCCTAGAGTCATATTGAGTCCTCCTGTATTCAACATTTTGCCTTTGATTGCAGTAAGGACAAATTCTTCTATTAGATGCTTAAACATACTGAGTGACTTTGCCTGTGGGGATGATCTCTTGGGTTTTTCACACAAACAGAGTACAGAGAAACAGAGTACAGAGACTGGCATGAGTCTAATGGTACTGACGATTACCCTATGTCCTGGCAAAATTTCCATCTAATGTCAGTTGCCAAAAAGTCACATCTGATGTTTTGTGTTGATACCTAAAGGCATTGAGAGAGTCTGAATGTCAACCTGTCTGCTGCTCATAAGTACTTACTTAACATCCTTTCTCTCCAACCCTCTCCCTCCTTTGTCTTTCTCCACAATGGGGATCCGGACAAGCCCAGTGCAGAACTTCACACCAAAGTTCCTGGATTCTCCCCCTCCATCTCTGTCCTTCTACTATATTCTAATCTAGAGGATTTACATTTATTACCTTTAAAGTGCAACATCTTCGAATTTGAAGGGTTGTGTATATATTTTTCTTCAATATACAAAATCCAATTTCTCAACAAGCGATATTAACCTCATTCAGTTGAAGTTGTGGTCTCCTCTTGTGAAATGGGTCGGGCACCATGTGCCAAATCACAAGTCGTCTCAACCTGACATCTTGAACTTGATGCTGCGTTCACCAGATCTGAATGCAACATGGCACCTTTCAGATGTGACCTATGTGCCAAGCAATTCAGTACAAGTTATTCTTCCTACCTTCAGATTGACACCAGACCAAATCAGTCAGAATCAAAGAAAGAGCCTGTGTGGGCTTCAAGGTCATTTAATATATAAAATTATTTCTGCATTTAAATTGTGGATCATGCCGAGCCTCGTTCATGTATTCTGGCCTCTGGTGGCAATGCTTCATTTCTTTTTTTACCTTTAGTAAATATACTTTAAAGTAGCCCTTCCCTCATAGGTCTAACAAATCTATTAGCAAGGGACACCAAGCACAGCCCTGAGAGGAGTTTCAATCAGCAAAAATAAGTGAAAGCACCTGAGTGGCAGTTCAGTGGGTGTGTACAGCCTTGAACAAGAAGTATCTGTGCTCACATAATCCAAATCCTTTGAGAGTGTCTTAGGTGGGTGAGTTCAAAGAACTTCCATCAGCAAGCAATAACCTACGAGAACTCGCACAGTGTAAATATAAGATTAGATCAGTGGTTCCCAAACTTTTTCTTTCGAGCCCTCCTCATATAGATCACAAGTTTTTCAGATGGGTCGGACGGGGGAGATACGATATAAAACAATGCGGGACGGCCGTTCGGTATGACGGTGTGGGGGGGGGGGCTGGACGTTCAGTCTCCTGCAGTGAGACGAAGAAGTATTGCCTCATTCATTTACCTGAGGCGGTACTTATTCATATCGCTTCTCTTCCGATCACGCGCCGCGCCCCCCCACTTTGGGAACCACTGGATTAGATACACCATCTAGGGAGGGTGAGTGAAGTTCCCAAAGTCAAACGAGTTTATTTACGTGATCATGAAGAAGTGAATAAAACAAAGCCAACGTTTATGTTACAATCACAATCATCATCACTTCTCCAGACAAAGAGTAGCTTAACACCAAACCATATCTAAGCCTGGAAGAGACGACTGAGGGAATTGATAGAAGCGCTTACACATCAGGCGAAAATTAATTAACTGTGATAATGGCTGCATTATATTTGTGCGTAATGATGTGGAGTTACTGCTTTGGTCCCGCTGGAAAATGATTTCAGAGATCGGGTGCTTTGTTAGTTTTCTGACTCTTGTACAATGTCAAGAGTCAGAAAACTAACAAAGCACCAAGTCAGGAAAACACCTTTTTAGCAAAAGCTGATTTTCTTTGAAGAAAATCCAAATCCATCTAATGGCCTCTTGTTGATGATGAAGAGGCAATTTCACCTACAATTAACTTCAGAATCATTAAAGTGGCACTTGTTTAAAATGTATTTAAAAGTTTTTTTGGTTTATGATATCAATTTAACAGTTTCGATTAACAGGTTTGTGATTAGTGTTATAGTGTTATTTTGGCTAAATAGATAATTAGTTTAAAATAGCATTTCTTGGCTCACTGTAAAAGAAATAACATGTGCTTTTTCAGGTTAATTAAACATGTGATGAGAGTTTTTTTAGTTCTTATATTTGATCTGTAGTCCTGTGTTGAGTTTGTACCTTAAACATAAGTCTGAACATGCTGAGATTAATTAGGAGTGACAAACAAAACCATGAAAATTTAAGATGTAATAACTTAAAGGTCACTCATTAGAACCCATGCCTATGCCAAACATGCCTTGTTTGTCTAATAATAAGTTGCCCTAATGAGATAGAACCTACGTAATAAAGCTAAGATATTTTTGTTTCCAGCTCTTTAACTGTTAAAGACCTGAACTATTGACATGCAACTGAATCAGCATCATCTCAAACAGACATTGGCGGTTGTTGGCCCTGATACTGCACAGCTACTCCAGTACTGTGTCCCCTGTCAAAGCAGATATTTCAGTGCACCAGATCGCCCTGATCTGGACCAAATTGCACCTTAAAATAAACATGCTATTTCTTCCCCACTGAGATAGCTATAAATCATTCCAAGTTCTGGATGGAACCACAGCACACCAAACGTTTCTGTGTTTGTCTCTGACTCATGCCACACACTTCAACCAAGGTTAATCAAAATTGGTCGATAACTTTTTTCGATGAAGACGCCAAAGGAACAAACAAGCCATCATAACCTCCTTGCTGGAGGTAAATATTCTTGACTGTCAATATCAATGTTGAAATAACTAAGACAGGCTAAGTAATGGCTTCTTGACTATAATATATTGACTTTCTGTAACTGAATTTATTTCAATAGAAACCATGCTTGACAGATAAATGTTTGGTTAATTCTCCATATTGAGCATCTGGGTGTACCCTGAGAGCAGCACTGCACTGCTGGGATACTCTATATTTTTCTCCAACAGCCAGTTGTCACAATGTTGTGGAAAAATAATACAGTTTGCACCAAGCTGTGCCCCTTGGTTTCACTGAGAAATGTCATCCTGGGGAAAGTGAAAGACAAAATTGGATTGTTTTTCTCACAGATTTTTGGTGAAGAGAAAGTTCAGGTTTAAATGTATTTGCTTCCCTTCAGTAATTTAACGTGCTCTATAACTTTGACAGTTTCTGGAAAGTGATAAAGGCTAATGATGGCAGCTTCATTATGATACACATGGGTTGACTTGGTTGGGTGTAAAACACTGTGAACGGGAGATTTCATTAACTTGCAGCAGTCTTAAGAAAGACTCTTAAGAATGAATGTCAAAAGGTGACATAAAAAGTGAAATCTATAACTAAAGCAGGGTTTGGAAACACATACGGCCAAGAGGGTTAAGGTACTTGCTGGGTTTCTTGACTATTTACAGACATCTGATGAACAGCGAAAATGAATGAATGAAATGATACCAAACTTACACAAACACAACCCATTAGCTACAAATGTTTTTTTAATAACAATGATTTTTCATCTTTACAACATAAATGTACAAAATACTACTGTAGCCTGCAGCACAAACAATAAATCAACAATGAATCCACAACCTATTAACTATACACATGCGTACCTCCATTATCTATTATTATTATTAATATCATTATTATGATTCTTGTGTGCATTGCAAGTGCTTCTATCAGTTCTAATACTTCAGGGGCTGCTTCGCTTTTATTATACGTAAACACCGTAGAAAAACAAGGGTGAAAAAGTGCAAGAGCTGAAAAGTCACTATTTATTGTTTAACTACAGAAATCTACCAAGTTCAGCCTTCACAAATCCACAGAACTCTGAACTCCTGGAAGATCTTGTTTTTACAAGGTTGTTGTGTGCAAACCGTGCAACTGAGCTCAGAGTGGAGATAAACCTACAAGAAGACACACCATTTTTATCAATATGCATCCAAACAATGAGTCACTGGTTGTTGTTCAAGTACTGTGCGCACTATTCTGTAGAACAAAATAGAAAAAGACACACAAAAAAACCCTCCTTGGAGGAAAGACTATGCAACCGAGACCCTCGTTCAATGTGGCTATTGAACCCTAGGAGAGTCTTCAGAAGGTATTTAACCCCAGAGAAACTGATGTCCTTGTGCATCAAGTACAAAAGCATCAAGAGCAAATATGTGGTGCTTCAAATAAAATAACCTACCAATGCCCTACCAGGTCAGTGCCACAGTGTAAAAAAGCATTTTTGATGATATTGGAAGCACAATACATGAGCTATCGGTTGATTGTGTGTGTGTGTGTATGTGTGTGTGTGTGTGTGTGTGTGTGTGTGTGTGTGTGTGTGTGTGTGTGTGTGTGTGTGTGTGTGAAGAGTTTTGGGAGAGAGGCATTTCAAATGGTGTAATATTTTTAAAAGAAAACACTAGCAAAATGTGAGACACTGGTAAGAACTTAATACATCCATGATTTTCACAAATTGTTCAAATGCTTTACTCTAAAGTGGTAATGACTCGAAGAAAATCCATCAAAACAGTGTCGAATCTCTGTTTACCATCTCAGATAATAGAAATTAAAACCGAACTTTTGATACATGACCACATTTTATTATTAGTGCAGATATTTTGTAGAAAAATAAATTCTTCACATCTTCACTCACCAAAATACCTGGACCAGGTTTGAAAAAAAACAGGAAAATCTCTGCCCCAGCGAGCGTCTGTGATGGGCATGATTTGGTTCTGAACTGGGATTTCTATCACAAGATCAGAGAAGGTGGTATGTGACAGGAAAGCGTCTGCGCTTTGCCATTGCATTCATTAGAAATGTACGAGTCCTGCTGTCAGTTAGAGTCAAGTTAGATGAAAATGACCATATACGTCATCACACTGCTGCGTTCAAGCCAAGCGGTGACATATTCTGACCTGCCACTGTGATTGAGAATTATGCGGTCCAGGCTGCTATCAGGGTCCTGTGAGGTACTGACACTTTCATTCTGTGCAACCAGATATTTACGATAGTCTATCTCTTTCTAAAGTTGTTGTTCATCAATAACACCAAAGGCAAGCACGGCTTATTCTGGCTTTGAAGCTTCTCCAGGAAAGGTTGACAGGCTGCCTGAAATATCATATCACCAGCCACAGAAAAATATTGCCCTCTTGTTGAAATGTTGTCACGGTTTGAATTACCCAATGCGGTTACATGTACAACAACACACAGATAAGCAAAAACTCATAGCAGGAAAAACTGTTTCAGGGTTTATGTGCAAATCAATACACTGAAAATACAACAAACCCAGCCTGTCTAGCAAGGACGGGTGGGAGTAAATGGTCTTGATCACATAAATGGATGCTAAATGAAGGGACATTTTTCCAGCAAGCATTTGTGAAACTGTAGCCTCTTTCACACAGAGATCACAAAACAATTGCAGGAATGTTGTTGGGGATACTGGCCAGTCGTTGCTGGATTTGCCACCCTGCCACCTTTCATGTCAAGTCAAGTCAATTTTATATTGTATAGCGGCTATACAATATTTAGCCTGATATCACATGCAATGTCATGTCTCAAAGGGCTTCACACATAGTGCTCCTTTTAAGATCATTGGGCGTATCTACTAAACCCACCACCAATCACTGCAAGCATGTGAGACAGCTTTTTGCTTGACTGAGGAAAATAGTTAAATATCTAAACAGATTAAAAGAAAGCACCAGTTGCTTAAGACTTGCTAGGATTATGACATAGCAATCTGTGAGATATCAGATCCTTCTGACAATGTTTAAACTCTGAATCAAAAATTGACACTGTGAATCAATAACAAACCAATATGTAATACATTTATGATCAACTGCTTCTGAGTGTGCTGTCATTCACACAGACACATTGTAGGATTGACTCCAGCAATGTTATTTGGTTCTCATTCCAGAATCAAATTGTCTGGCATTCTGGCTCTGGCTTACACTCACACAGACACACACACACACACACACACTCACACACACACACACACACACACACACACACACACACACACACACACACACACACACACACCACTATGCCCCGACTTTGCAGCCACTCTTACTGAATCAAAGCCCTATGTGAATGAGGTTTATGACATGTCATGAAAAATGATATGTCACAAACCTCATGAAAATCAAAAATGACAAAGTATGGTGTCCATGGAATGACATTTGCATTTTGTCAACGTGATGAAATGTGCTGTTCAGTGCACAGAATATGTTACTTTTCATGTTTGTGTACATAAAATCCTAAAGGTCTAAACATCTGGAAATGTGTTTATATTATTTCATCCACAAACTAAAAATGTCTCTGCAGTGTGGCACAGAACTCATCTTGTATACAAAATCCTCTGTGTTCCACCTGCCGCCTCATAACACAGAGCTGTAATAACACCGGTGTGAAAGCAGCTACAACACACACAGGAAATGTGTCTTACGGCATATTTATCTCTTTTTGCACCTTTGATGGAAGCTTCACAAATGTGTTGGTACTGTGTGTGCGGTCGTATAGGCGAAGTTTAGGCCACAGCAGCACTTAAACTCTCTGATGTATGAGGCAGTAGCAACACCATTCGATTATTCGCAGCCTCATTCAAACACTGCAGGTGTTGACAGGAGCCTGTGTTGCTTTTGCTCGAGGTCGTATTCAGTGCATGAGTATAAGACATATACATATATATATTGAGTGTTTTTCTATTTCTTTATTTTAAACCCCGCAGAGTTTAAAGCACCCAGGCACCATTTACTCAAACCAGCAATTCTTTTTGTGATTCTGTTTTTATTCTGAGTTTTTCTTTGATGTGGAATATATTTCTATAGAGATGCAATACTTTTCTATTTGAAGAATGTTAAAGCAGCACTATATGTAACTTTTCGGCCCGCAAACACTGTTCTCATAGCAACATACAGTATATACCTAACACTATACCAGTGGTGGGGGGGGGGGGGGGGGGGGGGGGGGGGGGGGGGGGGGCGATATGAATAAGTACCGCCTCAGGTAAATGAATGAGGCGATACTTCTTCGTCTCGCTGCAGGAGAATGAGCGTCCATTGTGGTGGAGGGGGCATTGTTTTATATGCAAAAAGTTTAGGACTATACTGTAGAAGTGGGTAAGGCACAATTCTCTGGTGTCTTGTCATATATCTCTACTCTTGACTTGTTGACATCTTGTATTACTTTACTGAAATGAATAGAGGAGCTAATGGTCGTGTGAGCTAATATTATGCTGCTGCAGGGATTGATTAAAAGTTGAAGAAAAAAGAAGGTAAAAGAGGCTGACGGAATGTGGTTGGGCACACACACACATCTGGCACACACACACACACGCCGTTGAACTTTCTAACTTCTCATATACAGTAAGTTCCATCCCAGGACTTCAACAAAACAAAAAATGTAGCAGCATTTTGGCGAGTTATGCACCTGGGCAGCTGCCAACATTCTGGCTTCAGGCTGCGCTGACTCAGTTCTCTCTGCTTCATGCGTCCCTGGAGCAGCCACCCTAATGCAGCGTTGTGCCCACAGTGCCCCAGAGAAACACATTCTCTTCCTCTCCACATATGGATGTTGGACATGGCTCTGCTCTGTGTGAAGGCCCAGGCAGATGGTGTGCAGGAGACCCAGTGAAGGAGCACAGAACCCAGGTCATCTCCACTGGTCTCCCCGTAATGTAAGCTGTACCTATACGTGTACCTCTTGTGTATATGGCTATTATGATAACTATTATAGATATCTGAAATCTATTGATTAATCTGTAACCAGAGAGAGTTAGGTGTTTGTGTGTGCAACTAAAACTTTGGTAACCCATCACAAACTTGTCTTCAGATTAATATGTTTATCACGATGTTGTATGTGTACAGTACTCCAGCACTCCATTCTCCTGTCCCTGAACGCAGCATGTCTTGTTTGCTGTGTCAACCACTATCTGGATTACCTGACGTGTATCAAAATCCATCAATCTGGAAGAATTTTGACTGGTATACGTTGCAAATGATAGCTATGATTAGGAACATATGTTATTTCTTAAACTTCTATAAACAGTAACTTCTAAAAGATGCTCCAAGCCCCAGGGACTTTTGACAAATGAGTAGTGAATGTTCAGACCACTTGCTATTTTTTGGATGGTGTGTTATTAAGTTATTCTCAGACTGAACCAAAGGCACAGCAACAAACAAAGCAGCAAACAAACACAAGCAGCCATTCGGTCACCAATGGACTGCATGTTCGAAAATCACTTTAAGTATTCAAATGCGTTCAAAGAGAGAAATTGATGAAACAGCTCTTAGAAAATGTGACAAAATGACAGCAGTATGTGTGTGTTTTTAGCATCGTGTTGTCCTCCACTTCCACTCCAAGAGAAACAAACTGGTTTGCTAATTTCTTTACAGATTCAATCTAATTAATTATTTTTGGTTCCATTTCACAACCAAAACCAATCCCCTCATCACAATCTCTTCCCCCCTCTGCCATTATGTCACAGAGGTTTGACTAAGAGAGAGACACAGCTCATAATGACTGACTGTATCTGTGTTGTTGTTGTTGTTTTAATCCCAGCAGCAGCACTGACAGGTTTGACCGCATCACAGTTAAACATCTCAGGACAGGCTTGTACTGGCACGTTAAAACACCCCGGGCCCTCCACGGTGCCGCATCTTTCTCTGCAACCACAGGCTGTGCATAACAAACCTCAGGCCTGAAATGGAGAGTACACCAGTAAAGCTCGACCAGGCACTTTCCTTCATCATGTATCACAAGCTCGTCTTCCTCGCTGCAGTTTGTAGGTTCCCAGTGTCCCCAGCAGAATCCAGAAACTGGTTCAGACGAGAATAATTCATCCAGGACTGTCAGACAGCATTTAGCCCTTTCTGGCAGCAGCAGGATCTCCTGGAAACCAACAAACTTTGCTGTTATATTTTGAAGTATTGCAGCAATGAATACAAAGCTGGAAAAAAAAAAAAATCTTTTTTATAAGAGTCTGTGTCTTGATTCTTTATAAGATTTCTAGTTTTCAGAAAAACCTGGTTTACAAGAGGGGTTGTAATTGTTTATTGCTTTGCTTATTTAAGTATTCCATTTTATTGAATCTGGAATGTGCCACACTGAGCACTAACTGAGGAGAAGAAAATGATACACAGACGTCAAAGGAATGTAGAAACCACGCTGGTGTTTGAATTACCTTTGAGATTAACCTGTTTTTTTACTCGGCAATGGTGAATAATGTCACCGGTTGAATTTTGTTTGCAGAGTTTTCCATGTAAAAATGTTTGCTCCAGGAAATTCTCACAGTATTGTAACAGTTAAATCCAAATCAGCACATAATTATTACTAAATGCTGTCAGTTAGTATGTTACACTGTAAGAATATCTGATGAGGAAGTAATGAGATGTGATTAGGAGAGGGTTAAGTTTTCAGTCTTGCATGGAAATGTAAAATATGTTGCAGCTATTTATTTCTTTTGCATAATCTCCTTCTAAACTGACACTGCCGTAAAATTAATCCCAATTTCATACAAGTCCTTTTCCTGGCTGTCCTCCAAAGCTGATATGACAACAACACATGAGGCCTAACAGGCTCCAGTTATGAGTCGTTTCATGTTTGGGAAGACGTTGAAGCCTGAGGGGTTAAAATCTGGTCAGTAGAGAGGATGCTGAAATAATGTGAAAGCCACAATCATGACGTGTGCAAGAGGCTTCTGCACACTGGCCCCTGTCTAGAATATGGAAGTTTATATCACTGAGCAAACATCAAAACTGTGCATTACTTGCACAGAGATGAACACAGCCAGGATCAGAATTTATCAATGAAGCCTCACCTACAATCCAACATCACCAATATTACAAAAACAGCCACTGTGATCGCCGAAGAGATCAACACAGGCTGTGCTTATTGTTGTGCAAGCAGTGTAGTGTAATTACCACAGAACGGCACAATGTGGTGATTTAGCCCTACAATACTAATGTGCACAAAAAAGAAATCAGGAAAATGAAGATAATTAACAAAAAAAATCAGTACAGAATGGTATCAAATGAATAAAAAACAGTGCAAAGTAATGCTTCTCACAATATAGGCGAGGTGCTGAATCAAACTGAATGAGATGTTGAATCAGATTCATTTAAACTATACAATTCTGCAGGATAAGTGAAATCATAAAACCTTTCTTCGTACTCTGTTAAGATTTATGTTACACTTGTGAATTAAGGTGAATTTTATACTTAGAATGAAACGCCATAGAGCATCTTAAGTACACTTTGGGGAGAAAAATACAATTGTCAAACTAAATCCAGCTCCGTCATCGGAAACATTAAGTCTCTGCAAGTGTGGAGTCACAAACAAACAAGTCCTACAAGCCTGACGCTCGTTTTAACACATTTCCAGAAGCTGTGGTGTTATATGAAGTGCGGTTCTAAATGAATATAAAGGTCAGCATCTGGATCATAGCTTTAGCTGGTTTCATTTCCTCCTCCCTTACTGTCTCCCACTCTTGCTCTGATTTAGCACATTTGAGCAAGAGCTCCATGTTTCACCCAGCAGTGATGAATAAAATACACTGGGATATAGAAACCGCGACAGAAAGGCTACAAGGAAACAAGGCATAAAAGGACAATGAATAATAGGTTGTGTTAAAGCCCAGGCTAAATTGAGAGGATTTATAGGACCTGGGCGACCTTGTGCCTTTGTTGTAGACTCGATAAAAGCAGCCAGTGTACAGCATAAAGAGGCTTTTCAGCCTGTTTGCCTGCAATTTCGTGAAACCAACACAATGTCTTAAAATGCAGACTTTGTGCAGATAAAGTGCAAGACAGGGAAATAAATTATACCCAGAGTGAAGATCAAATGAAGCACTTAAGTAAACACAGACTGATGGTGAACTCATTCGATACTAAGCAACACTGGTGGTGTATCTCCAGACCACAAACAAACAGCTCCATCCAATATTAAGACGAATAAGAACATCAGCAATAAAAGACAAGACCTTGATTCAACTTGGGCAGCAACCTTGCACATTACAGGTTAAATGTCAAGGATGTATTTATTTAAAATAGATGTAATGACCTCATAGCCAGAGCCACTACGGCCATTGAGATGCTTCTCCGTCAACCTTTGGACACTAAAATTGCTAATATCAGGTTTTGTGAACTATAAGCTGACCAGGAATTGATTTATGAAGGTGTTGCTGATATTAACATGTGAAACAAATCAGATGGATTTATTCACTGATACATGTTTTTAGCACACAGTAAAAACACATTTTAAAAACATATCTATGACTTCTCATAGCTGGTTAAGAAACTGTTGTTGTTGTTGTTGAATGTAAGCATTGATTGAAACTTTGCAGCAAATTAATGAAAGAAATGTGAATCCAATATAAAAAAAATAAAATTATTCAGGTAATTCAAACAGGAGCCATAAATGTAATTCAATCAGCCATAATATAGCTACTGTAGCAGACACTACAGGACATTAGGACATAATTCACCACAACCAGTGGTGAGTTCATTGCACTATGGGATCTCTGCTCTGCTCTCCAGACACTAGTGAGGCTGCGACAACCGCCAAGCTGCACAAGCAAGAGAAAACACACTTAACAAGAAACTTTGTGAGATTGTACTGGAAGAAACTGTTGGACAGAGTGACTCAGATGACAACACAGAATTTGAGTTTGAGATGATTTCACACCGTTATTGATGTTGTGCAGGGAGAGATGGGTGTTTTGTAGAGTGCAGTGGGCGAGCTCATGGGTGCGCTGCCTGGCTGCTTTGAATCCAGAGGCTGAAGAGAATTCCATGGATCAATCCTACCTACCTTGTAAGATGGTAACAGACTTTGTCATTCACAAAATGACATGAGAATAGTTGAGGCGTGTTGTTATTCCCGGCCAGCATGCCGGGCAGCTCCCTGCTCCAAATGTTCCAAAATGTTGTCATAATACAGATCATGTTGCCCCCCTTAGACTGAGCTTTGAGGACAGGTCTGTCCAATGAAGACATGAACTTTAATTTGTCTTTCTCTGCCTCAAGCTTCTTTTCTCTGTCCTGATTATTTCTTGTTAAGCAACCATCAGAGGGACGGGATAAGAAGCTGCTTTAGGCAACATTACTGTTAATTACATGTACTGTAAATCCCTGCCTCCCACATTAACCATCATATCATCATTTGCAAAATGATAACTGACTATTGGACACCAGTCAATAATGTTAGCCTGAGGTGCAGGACATAGCAGAGGTGTCTGGAGAGAGGGAGTTAGTATTCATGATTTGTCTCTGATAGGCTCTTCAGTTTGCCTTCAGATGAAATACTCAGGATTCACTGGCTACAACTGTCAGTCATATATCTTTAGTGTTAATGTTTGTTATGGAGTACCAAAAGTCCTCATTGATGAAAATGTACTCCTTATCTTAGGTTAACAGTGCTGCAACCCACGCATGCAGCTCTTCTTTCAATTTGTTATTTGTGCTGGCTTCACTTCACACTCAAAACACAAAAGCTAATTTTCTCTTACATGGATCCTCCCCCATATAAGACATACTGACACACACTTCAGAGGCAATGTAATGAATCACGATCCAATGAGAATGAATGTAGTTTGTTCCCATCCAGACACAGGTCTCAGAAGGTGAGGGCTCAGTTTGGGACAGAACAGACAACAGCAAACCAATTGGGAGCGTCAGGGAGCAGGCAGAGTGTGCTCTATAACGGCCCAAAATAAGTGTAAAGAAACGCTGGTGTAGTTGTTTCATTTTCATCATTACCATTTCATTGTAAGTCATATCATACATCATTTGTAGTATAGTAGTCTGGTCTTGTTTTTATGGCTGAATGAAAATACAATTTAATAAGTGAACACACTGAGTTTCAATTGTTCACACTGGAACAAAAACGTTTTTATCTTTCAGCCATAAATTGCAAGTTAGAAGTCCAATGAACACAACAACAAGCAATATGTGTTTCAGCTAGCAAGTCTAACTCATTTTACAAAAGGCTAAATTACCACTTAAGTGTGATCTTTTATTTTTCCAATATAAAAACATTGGAAGAACCTGCTCCTCCACTCCCCACCCCACCTAATTTATTTACATCCCCTCTCTCCTCTCCCTCCTCTTCAGCTGCAGTGACAAAGCGGCATCATTTTCTCCAGAAGCCAAAGGGAATCGATTGTGCAACTCTGAAGTCTCGAACAACTCAAGGTCCTTAATTGAATCAAAAGGACAGTGTGACTTCGTTATGCAGTTTATCTGCCCTCAGACATTCATGGACTTAGAGTGTGTGCCCGGGCCATTGTGCTGTGGGCAGGGTCATAGATAAGATTTTCTTTTGTACCTATATTCATGAATTTTACTATTTAGTCCAGGCACACAAGCAATTTCAGCTATGACCTTTAAGTCTAAATGCGTCCATATTTGATTCATTTGAGCAATATCTCAACCACGGTAAAAGTAGGAATACATTATAAAAAGGAATTCAGGTGAGGGCTACACATGCTCTCTGCATACCTTCTTGTGCTCTGCAGTCCAATTACGAATCACATCAGCCTTGGAGCTGCTTCATTTAAGCACAAATAATTTGATTTCAGTGTCTCAGCCATGAATTTTTAATTGGAAATTAAATTTCCTAACATGCCAGCGTTAACAGTGTTTGACTGGTTAATGGACCTTATACTGGCTACTGATTTCTATATTGGCACGGAATACATTGTATGTGATATTGGGCTATAAAAAATAAACTGACTTGACTTGAATATGAGAAATGACATACAAATATCTATCTTTCTTTCTTTGGTTGGTTAATTACTTTACTGTGTATGGATCCAGTGCTGTAGATCACCTGTAAAACAGTTTTGGAAAGTAAAAGCATACAAAGGAACAGAAATGTAGGCAACATTGACATTATGAGATGCGTCTTTTCCATGAATGTAATTGCAAACTGGGGGTCTAATCTGAAGATGAATTCTGAAAATTGATTAATGTACATAGAGCTACAAGTAAAGCTTTAATATATGTACAGGAAGCCTTCATTCAGCTGTAATGTGAGTTTTGTAAATGGTGCTCTGGGTAATTGAATGTTACCTGTCAGCTCTATTTTAGGGTCAGATGAATAAAGTTGACTTTAATTTATGTCATCCAATATAGCTACTGGCGATTCATGTCAGGCACCAGGACTTAAATGGGTTTAGGAAAAGAAATGCAATCACAGATCGTTCCAGTTTGGCATTAAAAAATCCCAAATAATTCAATTAGTGATTCTTTGTCACTGAGGAAAGATTGGATTCTTAAAATAGTCTGGGGTGGGTTTGTGACTGACTAATGCAACTCACATGAAGAAACTTATTTAGACTATTTGATCCTCAGATGTCCTTATTTGAAAAGTGACAGGAGGATTCGTCTAAGAGACAGATATCGGGGAAATGTCTTAGATGGGTGGGACTTGGTTGAACAAAGCACTATTTCAATTTTGATTCAGTTTAGGAATATGGTCGCAGTCACTCATCATCCTCCATCATACACACAAATGGCAACAATGCAACAATTACAGTGTTTTTAAGGAGGTACTATTTGTATCCCCCACAGATTTCTTTATTTAGATTACCTTTCATGAGTGATCACTTTGAAATCTGCTGTTTGCATGACCTGGGTGTGCTGAATATGATCCATACTCGGGGACTATAAGACCCCTTGTGATTTAAAGACAGTTAAGAATTGTGCCCGTTTTATAGTCCATCCCATGAGAAAAAGAGACAAAATGGCTCTTGTCTTGCTGGAATTCACAGCATGCACAGGAGCCTGGACAGAGAGGGGATAAACTGTGATTTGCAGGAGAGCATAGATTAGGGAAAGGAAACGTATGTGGGAATTGACTTTGAGCGATTGGAACCATTGTTACTCAGCTGGCCCTCCAAATGGACCTCATAATGTCGCACATCCCAGCAGGACACAATCACCTGGCAACACACTGATTGATGGCAGCAAGCAGCACTCCAGAGCATCAGCTCAGGCAGATTTATCCATCACCAGAATTTGGATTAGATAAAATGGTTGATACGAGGAAATACCATTAGAGTAGCTGGGGATGCAGCTGGGTGGGCTGCCAGAGGGGCGGCTCAAATGAGAGAAAATGAGAAATCCAGGATGAGTTTATAAAGAATGGCTGATCCGGATGTTTATCTAGCGTGAATAGGCCGGTACATTGGGCTGGGCATGTTGTCTCTAGAGGCTGATGATGTGTTGTTAAAATCTGCAGTCTACTCTCTGTATTTTGGCTTTGTTGTACTTCTACTGTATAATCTCTCAATCATATTCAGCGGTTTTATTGCAGCTGAAGAAGAAGAGTGCTCACTGTGCAGATTTCTGCTGAGGTTTGTCTGCCTCCGAGGGTGTTTGCTAGGGAGGGTGACAACTTAAATGGCTGATATAAAACCTGACACAACTCATCTATCATGCATCCCTGGCTGTCTGGTTGAAATTCTTCTTTTAAAAGGATGGTTTATTGTACAGCCATAAGTCACTATGTACAATATTGCTGCCTCTGGCCTTGTGGGGTTATGAGATTGTCATCTGGATTTAGAATATCTTCAACCCGGACATATCTGATCCTATTTCCACATATTCTCCAAAAAAATGTGCTTGTATTACCTCAATGCAGAAGAAACAATATCGCTGGTTAAATTCCTACGTTTGTTTGTTTGTTTGTTCATGAATGCAAATGAAGCTTTAGAGCGAGTACGCCAGAATAATAATGGGAATCAATACCTACACGCTCCAATAGAAATGTATATAAACTTTATTGTTTTGAATTTAATGGTAGCACTAAAAGGATTCACCCAAATGATACTCAAGCCTGCTTTTAATGCTTTATTACTGACATGCTCATTAAAAACACATAAAGACAAATTTGCTCTGCAGAGACGACACAGAGCACATGTACTTCATTGCATTTTTAATGTCCCCTGTATTTTAGAGTGCATATGCCAAATGAACTAAAACATCAGTTAATCAAATGTGTCTCTAATTTGACCTCCTTTGCGGTCGCATTATATCATACGTAAAGATGAACACTTGCTGTGCAGCTGGCAATGGTAAAAAAAAAAGTTGGGCATTTAAGATTAGAGCAGGTCAAGATCTTTCTTGAAATTAATGGGAAGTGACTGGTAGAGTTGTAGAAACATGAGAAAATTTACAAATCGTGAAAGTTTTTCACTGTGCCATGACCCTGATTTGAAATGACTGACTCACATTGTGTTTTATTTTATGATGCAAAGCCTCATCGCCCCTGTGGGGAAACTTTTCATGGACTCTGATGCGCCATAATTACACGTGCAACCTGTAAAAATTTAACAGAGGAATCATCTGAATATTAAAATAAAATTAGAATTTCCAGCACAATCGCACATCTGTTTTGCACAGATGCACTTTGTCTTCAGCCTGTGCTGCAAAAACAGCAGCAAACAGATCTGGACGTGCCGCAAATATGTATGTGGGCAGAGTATAACAGAAACCATTTCCACACGAAGATGTCAGGGCAGCGACTCACAGTCACTGTCGCTGGCCTGAACACGACTGTCAGCACAACGTTGAAACCTCTTGTCTGAATAATGCAACACCTACCTTGCTGTCAAACACAACTAACCTTGTCAGGTAATGTACATCGCCATGGTTACAGTGATTTAGTGCTTCTCAATTGTGATTGCTATCAAAGCACGGACAAAGAGGAAGGAAGAAGTCTTTGAATCGATTAACATCTCCCTCCCTCGGTCTGCACTGCGATATTTGTTAAGACTTTGAACATTTCAGCTTTATATCTGTTATGCAATTTCTTCTCACCTGCTGTTTGCCCAGAGCCCTACATCTGATCATCAGTCTGGATGTTTGATGCAGAGGGAGTTTGGCAGAACATTGGACGAGTCTCTGTAATGAAACAACAAACTCAGACTTGAGTTGCCAGCTTGTGATCTTCCTCAATCTTACACCACTCAGGTCAAATACGTTTCAGCATTTCTCCTCACTGTCTTTGTCCTCTATTGCTCTCTGTGAGAAATATCTGTTCCATTTGCTGTGGTTTATGTTTTCCTGTATTTCTGAAGAGTGAAGCCAATGTGTTTTCTTATCCTTGCTTGCCGTCTATCAAGAGTCGCACTCTCACATTGGAAGGCATAAGACAGGACTGAGATACTGGACAGTCACAACGTTAATGAGTCAAATGTATATAATTAAGAACAAAATATAATTCAGACTGAGTCACCGACTGAAGAGCATTAGTGTCTATGACAAAATAGAAGAAATTCTAATCATCAAAATACTACTTTCCCAATACAATAAAGTTTTGCAATTGGATTGAAATCACATTAAGTGAATATCAACGTAGAATGTGTTAATTATTATGAGAGAAACACTAATGAATAAATGAATGAATTTATAATTTATTTAGTGTAATGAGTTTCAATTAACCCCTCTAAAATAAACCTTTTAATGCCAAAGGTAGACCGAGGACGTTATTGTCTCTGCAGACATAGTTGTGTTGTCTTCAGACCTCATATACACACTCGACCCGTTTGCAGCCTTGTGTGAAACAGCTGGGGTGAAGCTCAGCAACACCAAATCTGAAGCCATGGTGAGATTGACAGGCGGATTCTCATGGCTTTTCGCAGTGACGTGGACTCTAGATCAAACTGTGGTGATGTAGAAAGAACTGAGCAATCAATAAACGTTCCAATTCTTTCCTATGGTGATGAGCTCTGAGTAGCTCCGCAGGGTGACAGGACTCACCATTAGGGACGGGGCGAATGCTCCGAGTAGAACCGCTGCTCTTTCAACATTGAAAGGATCAGGTTGCCTCTTAAACGTCTCCAAAGTAAATCCAAGTGGGAGGAGATCACAGGGCAGAGCTGGAAGAGGAAGAAGGAAGTGTACATTCAGTATATCCCATCTGACATGGGAAATTCAGATCCCCAGAAAGACCTGGAAATGGAGGCCAGGTTTAGGGAAATATGGACAGTGTTAAATAGATGGATGGAGTTTATGGTTAAAAGCCCCAGATCAGCTTACGTTCACTCCAATGTCTCATGATGTGTCAGGTTTATCTACTGGTTGGAGTTTTGGTAACCGCTCCTCCTGCCTGGTTGGAGGTTTTGCCTGTCGGAAGTGTGAAAACGAAACAGAATCCAGCCAAGCAGGATGGATGAGCACAACAGAGCTTTTGAAGAAATCAAAATGAGTTTGTCTCAGAGCCTGCGCTCTGTCCTTGATTAGTTTAGCTATGCTTGGATTTCATACACAGCCCATTTAAGCCCTGACATGGAATTTTACCTATAATTTTAAATCGCACTTCATATAGATCAGATCATAACAGATCAGATATAGACACATCCTTTTATATATATACACTCTAGCATGGGTAGTGTGATTCTACCCAACTTAGCCTGCACAGTCTGCTGAATATGAGATGAGAGAGTTGTGATCCCTCTGACTGCAGGCATGTGGGTTCGCTCTGTTTTCCTGAGCTGTGACCTCCTGATGGTTTTCCACAGCTCTTTATACGACAGGTTTACTGCGGTCTCATGACAAATAATACATCATTCATACACAACATTCCAGCATTTGGTTTGTAGCTCCTGCATAGAGAGGAATAACATACAACACAGAAACAATACAGCACAATCAGATTTATTTAGTTTTTACATCACCTGCTACAACAATGTGTGTGTTTCCACCCACACAGTCTGTTCACTTTTTTCCGTGTTTCTGTCACTCGACCTTGGTGAGGCGGTATTGAAGCATTATTCACATAATCAGTTAAAACAAACACTGCCAAGTCACATTTGACTTTGTTTGTTTTTCTGCAAAACTGTCAATGGAAACTCAGCTACTGACTTAGATATCTGCCTTAGTAAACATTTCCTTCACCAGCGCCATTTTATGCATCTGTGCATCTTTTGGTTTTCTTATTCTTAAGCTAAAAGACACCATCTTCATCCGTCTGACAATTGTGTGTTTTCCAGTGAGCTGCCATTGACTACTTGCTGCTTTGGTGCAGCAATGACTTGTGCGGGATCATACTGTACCTCCATTCAAGTCCTCCTCCATTAAACCCTGAGTCAGCCCTGCGTCCATTCAGTTCATTAGCGTTTTTCCGCTACATTACTTCATCATTATCATAAAGTTATTCTTATAATGTCCACTCACCAAACTGAACCCACTGCATAGAGAAAGCGTGCTGAGCGATCACACACTGTGAGTCATGGTCCCAGTTTGGCTTGGAGCACTGAGCCAGAATTTGGCAAGTGACCTGTGCAGAAACGTATCAATAAGAAGCTATAGATTGCCAGCTCAGGAGTTAAGTTCCCAGCTGAGTTTTTATATCAATTATTCAGGTGAGTCCAGCGACTCTCTTAAATCTCTGGCAGCCACTGAGGTTATTGGTTATCCTATATTGACCACAAGTGGCACAGCACATTTGTCCTTCCAAAGCTGACCGTGGTTGTGTGACAATAACATTTGGTTGATTGTGGAAATAACTAGTGCACACTCACTTTCATTTCTTTGAGCTTCTTTCAGTGCTGTGTCTTCTGGGAGACATGTAGCCTCCACAGACACTGAGGGGCAGAGAGGAACTACTGAGGACTCGCCCTTTTGTGTGTGTGTGTGTGTGTGTGTGTGTGTGTGTGTGTGTGTGTGTGTGTGTGTGTGGATCTGGAGCCAAGGGAGGGATGTGCAGGGCAGTTTGCAGGGAGGTGGGGAGTCACACTGTGTAAAGCCAAGTCAAATCTCCCTCCTACTTTGTATGCATGCCTTTGCTCGCCAACCATGCATAGTGCAGGAGGAAGGCAGAATTTGTCAACCAGCTCAGAAATAAGTTATTCTCCGACATGTTTGATATAATGAGATCCATCTGTTATTATGAAAATATATAATTAATACAGCCGAATAAAATAATTTAAAAAAAAATCAAATTTTTTTTCAATTCCCAGAGCTGTAAGATTATGCTCCCTCCTCTCTTTGTAACTCATTGGTGAGGAGAAAGGTGAAGTATGTACAGAATATTTTGCTACGGCTGAAAATGATTGCAGACATTTAAATGAACATAGTGGAGAAAAATTATCTTAAGTCAGGAAATGCAAAAGAAGTGATTATGAGCATTGGAAGAACTTTAGTTTGCAATGCAGTTACTGGTCCACAATCTACATATTTGATACTGTACGTTCATGATCTGCGTTCCTTTCCCAAGATTACTTCATCGCCCCTAACTGACCACCAGTCCTAAATATCAATTTGAGTAATAAATTCAAGGGTAGAGGCTGAGCTAAGGAATCGACTGAACACAAAGCTCGAGTTTCAGTTCAAAGGTAACCGAGGGGGAGGTGCAGAAGCTGCGGCTATGAATAACTGGATTGGAGGGCTGAGGTACAGCTGGTGGCCATTTTCAATTATTTACTGCTCAATACCTTGATAGAATGAAAAAGGCACTTGTTGTAAAAAACAGATCTTTAACCCTTGTAATCCCACTTTCTGGATGGGACCAAAAGGTAAAATGGCAGAACAATGCAGGCGTGTCTCTTCTATCTAGAACGAAGGAGTGATCCACAGAAGGTTTTTCCCTCTTTCAGAAATCCATTGGGTTTATTTGTGGATCCATGAAGTTTAGGACTCACTTGATAGGCCAATTCTCTTGCTCAGTAACGGCCAGACTGCAATCTGTGGTATCACCAAGAGACAATCTCTGCTGCTCCTCCATAGACGATAAACCACCGGTGTGAGGATTCAGTGAGAACAGCAACCATGTGGGTTTCCAGTTCAATGCCTTGAACTGGAAAAGAATCAGTAATCAAATACGCTGTGCAAGATGAGTGTAATAACGATTACAATCAGATGTATGATTATATCAAGTGTAATGCGTGTGATTGTGTGATGAATTCCCGGTGATTCGTAACTCTACGACAAGCAGTCAAACACACATCAACTTGTCAATTATCAAATTCTATGATTTGCTCCTAAATCCTGAAATCCTTCGGAATTTTGTTGCAGACTGTGTATTAGCTGTTTGTGGGCCTGTCTCTATTATGATCTAGGAGCACTGATTTCAGTCCATACCAATTATGTAATTTTAATGTGCCAGTTTGTATTTTTAGTGTTAAAGGTATAATTTGGAATAATTAGTGTTTGTTTCGGGAAGTGAATAATCACCGGCATTTGCCTTGATTGCAGTTGTCCCAGCTCTGTGTAGACCAAAACACAGAACATTGCAACATATTTATGCCACACAGGAACACACAAAAAAGGTTTTCTTCTCGTAACACAACAGAACTCCTCCAAAGAAGCCATTAAATCAACAAAATAGGCCAAAGCTTCCTACTGAACAGGGATCAGATAGCCTTGACTAGTCATTTTAAAAGACAATATTGCCTGGATACACAAAATGACAATGAAAAGAATCCCAGCCCAATTATATGCAAGTGTTTATATCATTAAAATGTCAATTAAACTTGTCTACCACGCAGAAATATACCAAATGCAATAAGGCCACAGCAGGAGTAGCGACTGAAAGACTCTCCATTGGCCCATAAAGACTGACACAGTTACTGGCACAACCCCAGAGACGTGTAAAATTTAAAGAGTGCACAACAAAATAAGATGTATAAGATGCCATCTAGAAGGTATGACTCTAAATCAAAGGTTGGATTATGCTGAAACCACTGTTAAAACTGCAAGTCTGCTTTTAACAGCTGATCGTGACGTCCAAGATTTTGACTTTGAATGTCCAAATGTCCATACGAACTAATTTGGATGTGCTCGTTTGAAATGGAATTGATGGAGTATTTCGATCTACTAAACATTGTCGGGAGTGTGAAGTTTTCCTGTAGTGAAATCGTTGGGATGACAAAAATGCAATAGAGTGCTATTTTCTTTCTTTCTTCTTCTGCAGCAATAGTCGAAATTTGTCGATCAATTCCAATACAGTTTCTTCGTCATCCAAATTGTTTTGTATCAACTTGTGGTATTTCAAGGTGACTGGATTTGCTGTTCACAAGTGTAGCTGGGGTGGGGGGTGCAGAGCAGTGCATGCTTCAGCCTCTCTGGTATGTTGGGGATGCGGATGACTGAGTCTGTGCAGCGAGTCCTGTCAGCCTCAGCTCCTGCTGCTAGATGTAACAAAGTGATACACAAATTGTTATAAAGCTTAACAATACACAGCACGCCTTGTTCTTGTCTCATTCCTGCTGTTGCATCTTAGGAGACTAAAGATGTTTTCATTATAAAATAATAGTTGCTTATTGTATATTATTTCAAACTGAACAACAAATAGATAAACAGAAGATTTTGATGTTTGGATTTTCAAGATGATGCATTAAGTTAAAGACTGCAATGTTCTCTGTCTGATCTGATTACGTTATAATGAGTTTTCAACAGAATTGAAGAGACATCACATCACTAACTGAAATGAGTGTATGCTAATATTGTGAATGTGAATATTATATACATTCACCCCATCATCCTGGCCCCCCATCTATTGGTTGGCACACACCAAAATAAATCTTGTGTGTCCACTTAACCAAACACACACAGCGTCACCTATGCATTTGCTTAATGCTCACTTTGGCTGCAAAGCCTCAACAATAATTACACAGGAAGCGCTAAAAAATGTCTGACGGCCCCCTGTAGAATTAACCAGCAGTTACCTTGGTCCGACTTGTGTATATATTACCACATTAGCAACCAATGAATTTTAAAAGCAGAGTACGTGTCCTTCCTTTATGTCTAACAGTAATGTAAAGAAGTGTGACCCGAAAGGGAGAAAACAATGCAGGTGATGTTTAAATGTAAAGTGGCGCAGGGGGCTTAATGTTGTGGCATTAGTCTCTGTCAGGCCTGTGTTACAGGGCGCGGTGCTATCTGGAGACGATCCAGCCATGTCAGCAGGGTGAGAACAGCCTCATTTACCTTGAGTCAGCCGCTGCCTTACATCACAGCAGCTGGAGGGCTTAGACACTGTTGACTCGTCCTATATCTAACCAATTAGATCCTTATGACTGCAGGCATAGTGTAGCAGGTGACCCACATGTGCTCAACAGAAGCACTTGATTTGCTTGTGATGCTTTCATAAAGCAATGAGGAAAAATCTGCAGAATAAAAGATTAGCACGCCACCGCCAAGACTTTATTCATGTTGCATCTTAGTGAAGACAGACAATACTTCCTCTCAGATTTTTTTTCCGAATTGACTATTTTCTATTCACATGTTTTATTCATAGGACATGGCTGTCACTTGTCAGCATGGGTTCACCTCCCTTTGACAGACTTGTGTGGAACAGTGCTGGCTGTTGCTTTCAGGGATCCCACTGTGCTCGCCAGGAAAAATATGTTTGGCTGTGCAAATATTCTCATTTACATGAACTGGAGGCCACAAACTGATGGACTCCTTGGTGTCAGGCTTCATATGCGAGGTGATGCGGCACAGCTCGTCACAATCAATTGTGGGACCGTGGTTTGTGATACCCTGTGTGTTCAAACTGATAAAACGATATAATAAGACCATGTATCATTAACATAGCCATCAAAGAGGTTGTGTTTTCTCCCGTCTCCATTTTTTAATTATGGACAGACTTTGATTAAACCTAGTGAAGGGTTTGGGCATGAGCCAGGGAGGAGCCCATTGGAAATCCAGATCCATGGGGTGGATCCAGGAATTTCTTTGAAATAAACATTTCTTAATTGTGATATATAAAACACCACCGAATTACATCAATCTTAATTTCTTAAAAAGATGGCATATTATCCCCTGGTATCAATAGATGCATTGGCTGTCTGCGTGGAGTTCACTGACGGGTTGTCATCAGGTACTCTGGCTTCCCTCATCAAAAACGTGTGTTAAGTTAATGCCTGTGCCACTGCCCTTGACCAAGACATTATGCTATAGACCTTGAGTTGGTCCCCAATGCACCATACCCAGTGGTCCTTAAAGTTAGGATGAGTCAAATGCAGAGGAGAAACTTCACAGTTCAGACTCCACAGTGGATTCAATTCTAAGACATCATACTTTGTCAGACACATTTAATAGAATGTAATAGATGGAACTATTCAAGCTGCTGAATAGTTATTTGTGGCTGCAGAGACATCAGAGTTGGTATTTTTATACTGAACCCTCCTGACATTTGTTTTGCAAAACAGAGCCTGAAAACAATCTGTCCATCTCACTCGGAGGCTAATTGTGTCCATGCTGTTGGAGAGCTTCTGCTTTGGAAAGTGGAGGAGAAGAGGCGACTAATAAGTTGTCCAATTATTACAATTTCTGTGTGATAATTCTGAGTTTGTTCTTAAGTGGCTGTAATCATATTTCCCAAGTGGCTGCCACCTCTTTGCTGTCTTTTTAGCGTGTACCCAAATGAATTAAACATTATATAATAGCATTTTGCTAAAATGGTGTGTAAATCTTTTTTTCTAACAGTGCTATTTCTCACTCCTAATTGATGTTGCTGTTATCATGTTGGAGAATAAATTAATTACGATGGAGCTCCTGGGAAATTGAGATTCCCCCTTTCCACTGTAAGGACTCTGATTTAATGTGTCCTTTTTTTCTTCAGAACCTGAGAGTCAAGGACTGTGAAATGCTGCATTTTAATACAGCAATTTTACCCTTCGCTTCACTGGGGTCGTGTTAAAGCACTCTAATGTCGCAGAAGTCTTGACTTACATAAAAGCAAAACACTTACTAAGCAGTGGGTGTGATAATGTTAACATTGTATATGAATAAGATCTACAATTTTCCCTGATTTCACGTAATGGCTGGCACTTTTATCACTGTTGAGACTTTTAGACTCAAGGTTAATTGTTTTTATTTCAAACTTTGCTGTATTAGCATAGACTTGGATAAATACCTGCAATAAAAGCTCCCTTGTATTCAATTTTGTGGTAATTCGATAACCAGCTGTTGGTGATGTGATCTTAGATGATAAGATGTTCGTGTTTTACGTGCAAATGAAGCCTCATGAAGCTTTTTAAACTCAACTTGTCTGATTCCATTGCTTTGTGCGGTATTTGCATATCTCATGCCTGTAGAGAGACACGGAGAGTAGTCTGTACATGTGTGTACATAGGGTGTGCATTACGTAAGTGTGTGTGGCACACTGCCCTGAAAAAAAGAAGAGGTAGCAAACCTAGGATAGTGGAAATTTGTTGTCTGGTGTGCTGAATTCCAACTCCCCTGTAGTAAATTTCATGTTTGTAACACTTTCGTAGTCAGCAATAGGCAGGAGGTGCAATTTGTGGCCTCTGCCTCCTGTAGAGTGTTCTTTCTCTTGACCCCAGCTTCTATGCTTGTTTCATTGTACAGCCATATTGTTGACAGTGTCTTCTTCTGGATCTATATCTGGTGAATCACCATAACCTTCAAATACACATTAATGTTAGTTGCATTTTTCTTGACTTATTTGTTTATGTACAGTGGATCAGTGATTGCAACCCCAACCTGAAGATCTATTTTAATCCAGATCAATGATACAGATACTATATGTGTTCCATTAAGATTGGTGTTTTTAAAAAATAGTTCAAACCTATCAATCTCTGCACTGTTCTTTGCATTGGAATTGAGCAATACAAATGGGCATAAATCAAAGACAGGGTGGACTGGATTCTATTTGCTGTTGTCTGATTGGTCTTATCATTTCTTGTAAAGGTGCAGGAACTCAGATTTTCCCTAAAGGTCATTGCTGTACTCTGTTCTCTGGCACAGACTGCACTTGCACTTATGTTTGGTAATATATGGGCATGTATGAGCCAAACTGAAAGTAGCCTTTGACAAATGGTCTGGATCATTTCCAGGTGTCTCTGCGTTTGAATTAGCTCTCTGAGCCTAAAAGGATTCAGCAAATCTGGTGTTGTCAAGTAGTGCATATAGAGATGCATTGTGAATGCCGATTAGTAATTGATTCTGACACTGGATAATGGCTGCTCTGCTTACCCATAGTGTTGTTTGGAATTTACATATATGTACAGGTTATATCATATGCATGACTGTAGCCAGCTAGGAAGTCGCTGAGGTCAATTCGTTTTAGACTGGAAAATAAAAAGCAGCTATATAACTGTATAAATACAGTCAAGTGTCTATGTCTTTGAGTGTGTCTGGCAGCTGTGTGTGAGGTGTGCGTGTGTGTGAATGGTGATTAAGCACACAAGCATGCTTTAATATATTCATTGTATTGATTATTATGTTTTATAAATTTAAACTTCAGTCCATTGTGATCAGCCCTCTACAATACTATTGCAACTAAATGAGTTTCTCTATTGTTTTCCTGTGTGATTTGTCATGTGGACATGGATTTGATGCAATAAAAACTACATATTGGAGTGTAGCACAGGAGACGATACAGCTCCTGTCTGGAGAGGACCAGGAGTGACTAAAAATGACTTAAGTCCAGTGTTACTTTTGGTATTAAATCCCACCTATGCACGCGTATCCCTACTGTGAATATGGCCCGCTCATTTTAAAATGTAACCTCTCTCTTCCTGAAAATAATAAATTCATCTCTCATTCAATGATAAATACATTTTTGAAATTCAATTCATTAATTTTACTTGAATGTTTGTCAGGGCCAGCCTTAGATTTAGTTTCACAATCTGCAGTCAAATACACTTCTCATGTGGGATAAGAATTTAATGTTTGCTAATTGAAATCTGCACAGTCATGGCAGGCAACTGGATAGATCAGAGGAAACAAAACAAACACAGACATTAGGGAATCTGGCAAAATCTTTAGAACTGCCATAAAATTAGTACTGCTAGACCCAAAACTTTAGTAAATTATTTATAGTATCCCTGGTATTGAAGAAGTGTATGTTTGTTTATACATGGGTAATTTGTTTCCAGATGTTTCCATGAATGCCCAGATAGAGTAATACATGAATAAACATGATACAAAGATCTCACAAAAGTTAATACCATCACAACAGGCGCAGCTTAAGTGCTCCCAAAAACAATTTAAGAGACAAGCAGAGAGCAATCTTAGCATCACGGCGCAGATGATTTGCTGTACTGTGGTAACTCCATCTCATTCCCATCTAAATAAATCTATAACAGCCCATTCATGGAAATGGGAAGCCTTCTATTAAAGCCATTTGACAAAGTGGATGCTTGCCTGAATTCATTAATTCCAGATGCTGTTCCTTGAGAATACAGATGAACTCCAAGCTTCATGTTTGCTCTTTGTCAACGGCCAAAGAAAACCACAATTATTTTTAATAGATAGTTAGATTAATGACTAATTGGTGATGTCGTTATTCCTCACACGTGTCTTGCTTCTGCTATTGAATATTCACTACAATTAATGATGTTTGAGTATTTGGGAATTCTATCTACAGAATGGACACAAACAGGAGGCATTAAAGGAAATCTGGATCCTTTTTTCTTTTATTTTTTACCTGCCAGTGTTGGAATTGATTTACTTGCTTCCTTTTATCTATCTGTAAGAGCTGTCAGATGTGTTTGGTCTTCAGAGTATGTTTCCTCCCTGGGTGCTTGTGTGACTCTCTCAGCAGAGGAGAGAATTAATCTGTTAGTAGTGAATCATCATGCTGTCCCGCCGCCTGGCACCGGTTCACTCTAGTATCTAGTTCAACATCGGTTGGCTGACGGCAAGAGATATGCAAATTCAATACTCTTTTTTTACACATCATAAATAAAATCCTTTCCATGGTGGGAATTGCGAGAATTCGTGCTGTTCGACAGCTTCACAGAGTTCACCAACACCCAGCCCAAGTACTGCTCCCCAGTTCCTCCTTTGTGTGTGAGGAGAGAGAGAGTGTGTGACACCCTGCATACACAAACCTGCAGATGACTAACCGAGATAAACCTGAACGTGATCTGGACCCAGCATATTTTCGGTGTCGTTTATGATGGATGTCAGATTTCTGCTCATCTACTTAATAAATGAAGGCATAAGAAAGAGAGTCGTGGGGGATGATTATTTTTGGGGCGCCTTTATAGCTCTCCCCCCTTTCGCGCTGCCTGCATGGTGTGATTTGTAGAGAGATTGAAATGAGGCTGGCTGGTCGAGCACAGACTCGGTGTTGATTTACACACGCGGTTAAATCACAGAGACAGCTGGCTGCCGGCACTGCCCACCACCACAGCTGAGACGCACATCTATCTCCACGCAGGAGCTCCACTACGTCCAAAACCTTATGGCTGCTGTAACGCACAGCCCGTTACAGCAGCACGGGCCTGCTGTTCACACTGCTGGATGTGGTGCAACAACTACAACTGCCAATGAATGACTTTAACAGCATATGTGAGAGGAGATGTACTCTAAAAATGCAATGCCACAATGGAGAAATATTCTTTCATTTTGGCAAACATGCTTAGCAGTAAAATTAACTAAAATATCAGCACTCAGTGTGAAAAATGGCTCTTAGGCGTGTTAAATTATGTAGTATACTGCACAGGCTCAAATAAAGACTGAAAGTTTGGTATGTAATGAGGGAAGGCAGAGGGAAGAAAGGCCTGGATACAGCACTTTTAAAGTGTGATATTTCCCTCTGAAAAATAGTTGAGTAAAGGTCCAAGGTCTGCAAAGATTGGAAAATTTAAGTAAAATACAAGTATCTCAAAATGTTTGCTTAAAAACTAAATGTTCTGGACCTTTCCACCTCTGCTCAACAGGATATTGGAAGAAACAACAAATGGAGAGAAATAGAGAGGGGGAGAGCGAGGAGATGATGCCCGGGTGGTCATTGTTTGTGATGGGCAACAACAAAAGCTCCCTGCAGTCTGCGAAGAATACAAATGGTTCATTTCATGTGAACGAGAATTATTTGTTTGCATAAACCTGCTGGTTGCGTGACCTTGTGTGTGTGACAGCCTGTTCCTTAAACATAATTACTGTCGGCGTCCATATCGTGTTGGAATATCTTTATTTCTAACGTAGCGAATGTGCAGAAAGCAGGAGAAGACACAGGAGCATTTAACTAGCACCTCAGCGTCAGTGATAACGGCCTATACACACAAAACAGGATGATTCAAGTCATTAAAATGCAGTAGGACAGGAGACACAGGAGCCATTAATTTCATTCTGCACATCACAAAAGAACACAAAATTTGCTTTTCACTTTCTTTTCAAAAACCTGATAAAGTGCTGGTGAATAACAAAACTTAGGACCGCTTCCCACTTCTAGAGACAGAAACGGAAGAGAGAGAGAATTTATCATGACTAATCTTGCCCTTTTGAATTTTTCAAAAGTGTAATTTTAGGAGTCGCACTGAGCTGGAAGTTTCTTGGCCCTCACACATTAAATGGGCTATTATAGTCATAATGGTAACAAGTCTCCAGGCTCAAATTATATAGTTGCTTTTAGTGATTCACAGCAATGACACACACACAGTTAAATATCTGCTCTACAATGTAGTCTTACGTGTGATTTCGGTTTTTAACTTTCTTTTGATAAACACCACATCCAACTTCACCATTTGGCTCATCTGATATTGTCTTTGGCGACTCTTCAGACCATGAAACAAAAAGGTCGCCTCATACACATGTGAAATACATCTGTGAATCTTAAGAGGCACATATCCTACAGATTTCAATGTTTTCATTTGATTGTGCAAAAAACCCCAAACTGACCAACTGACTGGTCTCCATCTCACACCACTTTTCACACTGAGTGAAAATGGATAGGTTTACATGCAGTCTCTTGAGGTCACCTCCTGAAAAGCACATGGGTCTACATGAAGATGCTGGGTTCATGATTTATGTGTATTTGTTCACCTCTTTGCATATCAGTTGTGAAAATCTACCTATATGCACAATGAGTCACAGTGAAGATGCTCTTTAGTCAATTAAATACATTTGGCTCAAGTGATAGCTTTGAAAACAAAAATTCTTGCACGTTGATTTTGAAGTGTGTATCAGCTGCTCTGTCCACAATTACATATCTGGGGAAAGGCCCTTATTTACCTACACACACTTTGCAGACATAATCGCCAGCTGAGCACAGAGCCCAGACGACCGAAGACGTTCTGCACCATTTGTATCCATGCACCATTTGTATCCAAGCATACAAATGCTGTACATTCAACATTCAAAGTATTTCAGCCTTCAACATCAACTGAAAAATGAAATATGACACAAGTCTCAATCTGGACAATAATATGTCACATCAAGGCTCATTTTTCATATCGGAAATGTTCCAACCAGCTCAGTGTCATGGTGGCTTATTACCTGATGTACAGCCTGGTTGGCATGAAGAACCTTCTGGCAGCTGAACTGAGACTGTTGGGGTCTGTGCTTAATCCTATTAGTGCTAAAGAACCCTTTCTTGATATATGTTTCCTAAATAATTTCATTTCAGCCATGAGTGACAGTGTCACAGTAAATGATCTTTTTTAAAGTGTGAGGTCTCTGCACCTTTCACAACATAGTGTATTTATGCAAGGATATATATTACACTTACTGTCTCACGATGGATCTTGACACTAAGATTTAGTTCTCTTGGGCAGCGAGACAGCGAGACACAATCTGGTATTTGTCTCACTGCTGCCATTTTGCTATTCAATCCTGTTTTCGCCCAGATCATGATACAATTTAAAGTTTCTGTTATTTTAATTCTGTATAGCACTGAAAAGGCTCTATGTTTTGTCAAAGTTCACTGGCAGATGAAAAAGTTGAATTTGGTTCAACTTTGAGCTCGATGGCATAGTGGTAAATCTGAGGAGGGTGTACCGCCCACGTAGCACCGCTGTGCAGTTGAGAGGCGGTAGAAGCTCATGGGAAAGTAGCCTTACAAACATAAGCACATGTTGAGCAGAAGCAAACTGCCACTGTTGAGCATTTTACGAGCTGAGGATAAAGCCTTGAGATAAACTAGGACACTCTGTACATGCATACTTTAACAGACACATAGTGAACAAAGAACATCGCACAGGCGTTTGATGCATGTGCCCTGGGAAATTGAAGCAGCCTATAATTTGGCCTCAACTGTGCAGGTCCTACACCTTAAATTTAGTTTGTATTAATCTATGGTTAACCAAATCAGCTTCCCACTGACACACAGCGACGTGTCACACTTCAACACAATGAGGGCGGTTTCAGAAATCAGCTGCAGAATCCTAATGTACTTCTGCACTCATCTGTCTCCTGGTATTTACATATCAGCTCTAGGATTCTGCTCTCTCGCCGCATCTCTATCGCATTATGTCGTCCACCCGCAAACCCATCGTCCACAGCTGCCTCACTGGCGCTTTTCCTTCCCGTCTCTAATTAGGTAACAGGAGCACAAGGGTCATGGAGGAGCTGTAAAATGGAACGATTAAATCTTTCAAGGTCATCCATGTCAAAGCTACGGGTGGATGGTTTGTGAAGAAAACTCCATGTGCAGCTGCACCTGCCTGCACCGTCTGCCCTGATCTCAAACGTGTATTATCACCAAAGTATTAGTCGCATGATTGCCTCCTTTAATCAACACAGTTTTATCAGCTGGGTATGTTGGCAACCACAATTTATGACACCTACATTTTGCGCAACAGAGTTTGAGAATTTACGTTTTTAATACGCTTATAAATGATCCCCCTTGTGTCCATGGTTACAAAGAAGGTTAGGGAATGTCACTGTGGGGCCATCGATACTGAGGCAGCTTAGGTGATGACAGGCAAATGCCTCCTGCTTCTTCCATATCTCGGTTAAACAATTTCTCTGGAGACATCTCTGTTCGAGGGGGTCATTGCGACTCATCCTCCCTCTGCCGCCCCCCCCTGCCATTCCTGCTGGCCACAGCTTAACTCGGCCCACCGCTTCACCTACCAGCAACCCCCGGCCCGGCTCTCTCTCCTCCCCAGATCCCCAAACAGAGCTGTAAGCTGATAGCCCTCCGCTATCTCTCCCCCAGCCTGCCTGCCGCTGTCTCTCTCCTGAGGGCAGTTTATCTATACCACACTTGCAGTCTGGCAGTATATGTTAGACCCATTTACAACCAGCTGATACACCTTTGGCCATTTCATTTCACCTCTATAAAGTTTTCAAATGATCAACAGCTTCCCACCACATAACTTTAACAACGGGTTTATGTGTTAGAGCCCTAAAATGCCCACGCATCTACGAGTCGCTCTGTATATTTACAGATGTTTGCACGACTGTAACTAAACTTTTACTGCCGAGTACAGTTTGCTGCAAATTGCACACTTTGAAGTTTGAAGCGTCACGGTCAACTGGATTGATATTGAACTATTATAAGCTGATATGAATCTTTACTATATTCACATATTCTTTACTAGTTATTTGAGCCCAAAATAATCAGTATATTTATACTTTCCCAGATTTCAATTGCATAAGGTAATGTAATGCTGAGTTTTAATTACTGAGGGTAATGTCCATCTTCTACTTGAGTCTCACACAGTTTTTACCTATTTATGGTTGTGACACAAGTCATCATATGGGTCAAAGCAGAATTTGGTTAAACTTGACAATCTATTCTATTCTTTAACAACAGCAATAGTAATAGTAATACAACCTTCCTTCTTTCTCTCTGTCACTCTCTCCTTTTCCCCCTTCTCCAAAATATCCTATAATTGTATGCAATGTCATGTAAAATGTTTGCTTCAATAAAAACAAATAGCAACAAAAAAACAACTTGACATTCTAGAGGTGTCAATCTAAAGAGCTGTTTGTAGTCTTTGTGCTCGATTTTCTTTGCATGTTTTAATGTGGATTGTTTTTGTCTGCAGCTTTTTTCACTGTTGAATATTTAAACTATTTTCTTGTGTAAAGATTATTGGGAGGATCAGCCTGACCCAACAGTAAATTTGAATCCCGATGATGTCGGTGGCCCCCTCAAGTCATTTAATGGTAATTGTACAGCCTACAGAGAGAAGACAGTATGATGCTGAAATAACGTACGCTGAATAACTGAATTAGCATATACAAATGTAAGGAGGCTCGGAGCTCTCGTCTCACATTAGGTGGTGCATTATAGGTCTGAAGTTACAATTAGACTGAGTTTATGAAGCTGTTTACTCAGTTTGCATTTTAATAAGATTGGCCAACACAAGGGGAACACTTTGGCCTCCATCCTCTTTGATGAATGATGGAGCCATAAGCACTGCGAGTGAGGCAGTCCTCCTGTTTGTGATCTGCCTCCCTGTTTGTGCTGCAAGTTAGTCCTGCATATTGACATTGCCAAGTCCCACTGAGACAAATAAACATCCACACACACTCTGAACAATACAAACAGTAAACCAATTCTCATAGTGAAAGGCTTGTTAGACTACAGCCATTATACCAAACCATACAAATATATATTTTGGAATGAAATATATAACTATCCTCCACACTGAGGGTTTTGATGGAACTTAATGCTCATTTTGAATCGCTCCACTAGGGTAAACTAGGGTGAGAGAGGCATGACTAGATAATTGTGGTTTAATTAGAGAGGACTGGCCCAGTGAGGGTGAGGAAACAGTTATCAATTTAATAATTAAATGAAGTCAAGCTCATCTGGGCCTGTTGCTTTTGAACTTTTTTTCCTGTGTATTTACATAATTTAGTGACTGTAAAACTTTTATGCGGAATGAAAATTAGCTACAGTTTAATCATAACGTATTTATTGCCTCTCTTTGCCGCTTAAGCATCCCACTGAACCTATTATTACCCTTTTATGAATCTTTTCTGTATTTAATATGATTTTAATGTTTCATTTGCAAACATGTTATCAAAGATAGTAGAGGACAGAGCTTTTAGTTTACAGTTTCCTCCCTCCTTTTCCTCCCTCCTCTGCATACAGTGTTGGCTCACTAAATGTTTGAAACTGGGGGAGAAATCTACCATCGTTAATTGTCTGTGTATTTTCCAAATCCAAGTCTTTTAGTGTGGAACGTGACCTTTGCTTTGGCTGTTTATTGCTGTGGGATTCTCACTGGTAGTTGTTCTCCAAGGCACCAACGCCTTCAAGACTCTGAACAAACCACATAAAGTATCGCATTGATTTCAGCTGAATGCTGTAATGTGTTTTTGCACTGAAAGAGCATTGAGGGTTTTGTCCCCATTTCTTAATTGGTCTTGTGAGCTACTGGGTCAGTTTGGAGAGGAGGACAGATGCAGTATGTGTATACCAGCAACCCCCCCCCCCCCCCTTCCTACATAAGCACAGAGATGATAAATCAAGGTGGAAGCTAATCGTTTTATCCTATAATTATAGGGGAAAGTGAACTTAGACACATTTGTGCTGTTCCTGTATCACTTTCCTGTACATACATTATTTTACATCCCAGTTATAGGCTCTTCTAACTTGAGATCTGGCCACCATTACTGTCTTTGTAATGTAATGTTGTTGGAGAAGAGGACATTAGCTGATTTACATTTTGTTAACCCTCAGACCGTTCAGATCCAAAGCTTAATTTACTCACTGCGAGATGAAAGCACACACAGGATTCTCTTTGCTTCAAAATTGGAACCTAATCTTCTATTATTGTGCAAAGAAAACAACAACAAAACACCTGCGACTGTCACATTTAATATTCACCTCATATCACTGAAAAGCCTCTGATCTTCTATGCTTGGAAATGTTTCACTATCACCAAAACGACTTCATTCATAATTTTCTTCTTTTCGTCTTGATAACAACTTTATCTGCGTCACTTTGTACTGTGAATGGAGTTTGGAGCGCAGGCTTCAGTGACGTCCTCTGATCGTTAAAATCTGCCAGCACTGAAAATCCTGTCTGTTATAACTTCTTACATGGAGAAAGAACACACAAGTGGTGCTGAACACACCTTTTATTTGCAAGTACTCACTCAATGCCTGAACCAATATAAACTATTTCTAAACACACTCTTTTGTTTGAGGCTTGCTGGATGAATACCTGTCAATACTGTTTACTGCAGAATAATTCACACCTGTAATTTATAGTATATGAGGGTAATGTATTGCAATGTTCATGTCAATTGTATTTCGGGGTTATGCATGGGTGAGTTCTTTCCTTCAACATCAATGGCCCAGATTTAAGTCAAGTGTTTGACATTATTAGGCCAGTTGTTGACTTCAGTCTCAGGCTGGCACCATACTTGATGTTGATTATGCATACTTGTACAGTACATATGATGGCTGCTGTGTCCTTCAACAAATTTACGTGCCAGAATAGCTCTATAGCTCCATTTATTTACAATGAAATCTGAAGTAGCTATTTGAGGTGTTAGAGAGAAGTGTTTCCATCTTAATATTGCCTTTCATATCCAATTGAATCATCCAGATTCACATGAAGCACTCAAGAGCTCGAGTAAGAACTGTGTTTGCTAATGTAGTGATATGCATATTTTAAAGGAATATCTGATTGAAAAATATGAGGACTAAACAGGTTTGATGAGGTTTGAGTGTTCCGTTTGTTACATTGAAGAAAATTATAATACATTACATTTGCCCTAAAATGTTTGCTTATTGTTACTTACAATATGAACGTAGGTTAGTTCCTGGGTAGGTGATGAGATTAGGATTGTCTTTGTTGAGCATTTATGGACCTCTGGGTGGCTTCTCCAAACATTATAAATTAAGCTTCTTACCATTTGTGACATTTTTATAAAACAGACCTTTTAAATGTATTGGTTTATAACAATAAATTCAATGCAAAACTAATTCCCTTACTTACAAAATGCTTGGATTGAAAGAGTAGAAACAGGAAGTCATAGTCAGCTATTATTGAAGTAATTAAGTAAAATGAAGGAACAAGATCTTCATAGTGAGACAGTGATGGATGCTGTACTTTTTAATGTGAAACTGTGTCAGCAGGATATTTGCTGAAGTATAAAAATGACAGCAGGTTATTAGATGCCGGCTCTCTGAGAGTGTAACATGTAATCAGGTTTTCATACTTTCTGGGAAGTATAGTTCACATCTTTTTACATAATGCATATGAGTTTGTGCTATGATATTAGTGCTGCATACATACTGTGACCCAGCCATGCAGTTTAACGTGTATCCTTCATTTTAACTGATATTTAGTCAACAGTAACTACTTCATAACACAATACAAACACGGCTGTGCTCCTGCCCTCCTTTACCCAGGAGGCCTAATTGTAATGTATGCCACTTCAAATGTGAGGCGCCATCTAATCATTCAGACCCCAGCTGAGTAACATCACCGGCAAAAACTGAATGCTTAGTCACAATTGTCTGGCCACAGTCACTATTGTGCCAGCGGCATTCTCTGGAAAAATTATTAGGGCAATTTCGCCTCATTAAGTTGAAAAATCACAGTCACCTAAACACAACAGCACACAATTGCCCTGCCAACACAACGGCAGTAATACAAATGTTATCAAGGGCGACACACCTGCAGTATAATAAGCATGGAAAAATACCATAAAAAGAAGAATAGCCTTTATATCACTATGTAGTATAATACTTTAGCTCTTGTCCATGTTTAACCACAACTGACTCAGCTCTTTAGCGTGCAGGCTTTGTTCGTGTTGAGCTGTTGACATGGACAAAAATGCAACAGCAGGTCATCCCAAATGCCAGTTGGATGCCCAATGCCTGAGGCTCAAACAACTGAAAGTTAATGAATAAAAGTTTGTTAATTGCTGCGATCATCTTAAATTCGTGTCAGAATTATGCCTCGATGTTCCAGCAGAGAATGGAGCATCGTTAACACATTCAATCACAACCACAAAATCCACAACATGTTAAGAATGTTTCCTTGTATCACTTTGATTCACTGTGTAATCAAACGTCATATTATAAATTGCATATTTGTTAGGAAATATTTATTTAAATTAGGTTTTGACTGACTTTTATAGATCGACTATGCCTGGCAGATTTCATTCATTCATTCATTATTTTGCATAATTGCTCTGATGTTATTGTGAAATCTAACTAAAATGCTTTGAAGTATAAATATTAAAATGCTTACGAATCGTTCACATTTCCATTTAATAACCGCCAGTGGTCTGAGTAACGGATTCTTACTTACACCTTACACCTGGATTCACTGTTGGGTCGATTAAAAGTTACTGGCAGTCCAGCAGTGACCTGAATATTAGAAAGACCATCTTATTGCTGGAAGTCACTGCCTCAATCCTCTGTCTGGTTCACATTTCACAGCTAATGTTAATCCTTACTCAACTGTGCATGAGCAAGATAGCGAAACCTTCCCCATTACAGCCGCACCACAAATAGCAACTCTGCACTCACATCCATAAAATGCACACATGCATGTCTAAGGGGGATATATGAGGAAACCGCTTTGTAATTACACTGGCTGTAACTCTGTGATGAAGTGCGCTGAAACTAAAAGTTGTGAATGTGTTTTGACTGAGCGAAGGGTAATTGCAAGTGTTCAGCAAAATTGTTTAAGGATGTTAAATGCCCCCCCTGAACTAATGTGTAATATCAATGCATGTAGCATGTTGTGTACGTGTGGGATCACTCTAAACCCCTGCAGGATAATGTCTGCACTTACTGCATAGCATCCACAGTTTACATTAAAAGGATTTTTAACTTCACTGCTTAGAAAATAACAGGCTCTTAAACCTGAGGTGTGATAACCCTTTAACATATTTAACACAGCGGCGTTACATCACCTTCTTTTTTACGCTTCACTGTTTGTTTTTAGAGCGTGGTCCTCAAATGTAACATCAGTCTCTCGCCAGACAAGAAAATTGATCAGTGATGGGGCATCCATTTCCCATACCTGTTTGTTCTCTCCATACGCTCACATACCTTCCATGAAAAATACATTTGTTTCCCGCTTTTGTTGCCATCCGAGACTGTCGAAGGTCGGGCCGTGAATTTACTGCAGCCGTTTGTCTTGCTTGCTTGGCACAGGCCACTTTGTCAGTGTTAATGTGGTAAGTGTGGAGATGCATCCAGCAGCCTTCTCGGTTTATTAACATTCAAGAGCACAGAGCAAAAAAAAAATATGGTGATTTGAATGAACGCAACATTCATTCAGTTTTCTGCCGATGCAGGAGTGTTGGTGTGGAGATTGAGTTGGATGATTGCCCGAAGACGGACTGGAAGAAGAAAAGAGCATAATTTTCTTGTTTTGAAAGTTGTTAATGCGCCATGGAAACATTGTGCTGATGTGAATATAGCTCTTCTTATGCAAAGGACATAGATTGTAAAAACGCATGTGCATTTTTACCGTTTTTTTTAAACAGACGTGTCAAACAAATACAGGAATTAGGGACTAATGAATATTGGGCTGTTATTAATTTTCCAAAAGGGCCTGATGAAAATTACCTATTTCAAAGACTCAACATTTATCACATTCTGAACCATTTCATCAGCATTCAGGTTTTGTTCTGTATCTGCAAATGTAGTACAAAGAGCCCAGCATCTAAGGACCTAAAAAATTAAGTTATTGTGGATGTTATTGTGTGTAGTTAATAAGCATATCTAAGATGGAACAAAATAAAATATACCTCTGAAGAATAAGAATTTCCACTCTGGCAAGGTATAAATCACATAAAATCCAATTGGAATGCATGAAAATGTGCTTTGCAGAGCTGAACAGGGTAGAATGGGTTGAATCTTAAATGCACCCTGTGGTACAAATGATTGTAATCATAAAAGCTGGTGATGTTTGTCTAAACTGACGTGTTTATGCCGATTCCCGCCCTCCATGCATTGCATTCTCGATAGCTTTAAGCCGGCCTATAATAAGACGAACAAGAGCATATGGAAAAAGAAGGGATAAACACACTTTGCAGTCAAGCTGCAACAGTCAGAGATTGTTTCATAAATGAAGAGCTGCGTTAACTGAATGACGATTGATCATTAATTGTAAAAGTCAGTTTTCTTCTATCAATTTCTGCATATAAACACAGAGAAAATATCTATAATCTGCTTCCCGCATGCTCCCACAATGCTCAGCAATCAATTCCAAGGTTTTCTTATGCAGTTCCTTGCTTTGAAAGGGGAGTGGACCTGTGTTTCAGATAAAAGACACAACAGCTCTGTGGGATTTGATCCTCCGGTAGCTGTCAGACAAACCAACAGTTATTTACAGTATGTTATAGAGGACATGTTGTGCTTTTTGTTATTTTGATGAACGTTGTCAAATTTGCCAAAGTTGAGGCTTAGTCCTGTAGAAATGCATAATCTTACAACCCGGGGTTCAAGTCCTTAAAATGGCCTTGTGTCACCTGGTGTGCACAACAAGGGAGAATAGATATGATGTTAATAGATTTTTCTTTCTTTTTTTGAACAATAAGCATCGCAAGGGTTCATGAACATGAACAATCATGAACATGAGAAAATCTTTCATGGCCGCAGGTCACAGGAGAGGACACAATTGAGTAAAAATGACCAAATCCTGAAGACCAACAAGTGACCACTGTGAAAAAAAAAAGTAAAGTTGTTGAATTGTTGTGACTATTATACTGTATTATGCATATTCATATATATTAATCATGTACTATAATTACATTTTTTTCATATAATATATTGCATGTTATCATTGCACTGTGGCAAACCTCATCAGAAAATCATCAGTCATCATCCGAATTTAGCTCTACTCCATCATTCCTCACTCCTGTTGACTCTAAAGGATTGATGTTTTCCTTTCATTGGAACACATTCTTCATCTGAAAATATGGCAATGCCAATAGTTTATTCTACAGCCTGAAGCTGACATTGTAACTTTATATGTAAGCTGACAACAAAGACGAATAATGCCGGAAACAGCTATCTTAATGTGTCAGACTGGTCTGTGCAAGGAATCTCACCAGCTTCTGCACTTTTGAAGGTTTAGAAACTCCTGGGCAGCCTGTTTGTTTTAAATTATGCAGGCAGTACCTGGTGAGAGTGAGATTATGCAGAGGAGAGTAAACAGACTAGAGGAGAAGGGACCTATTTTCAAAATGTAGTTCATGTTTTATTGTGACAATATGTGCACTTATTATACAAGCTGACCATAAGGCAGATTGTTAAATTTGTCCTGGCCTCTGCGGCTGTGTTAACACTGGACTGCCAAGTAGAAATCCTCCCTCAAGCTCGCAGACTTTTCAGTGACAACACCTGTTTCTGCTATTTTGATATTATATGCCAGGTTACTGAAACATTTACCAAAAGCAGAAAACCTCTGGCTCCACCAGACGAGATGACGAAAGAAAAATAGAGCACCAGAAACTGAGAGCTATTTCTCATTTTGGGAGATTCGTATTCTCGGCTGGCGCTGAAACAAAATATTCATTTTGTCCTTTTGTGAGATTAACAAAGTGACCGTTCTCATAAGCATCTAGTGCGGCAACTAAGCAGGCGCACAGAGAGTCGCTGAGTGCCTGAGGAGGATATTAAGCAGGTTTCCTTATTTGGGAATCATTTATTCATCTGCAGCGTTTCCTCTTGGCTATGTGTTTCTGGTCCATAGATACAGAGCTATAATCACCTGTCCGCAGTCTGCAACGCTGTTAGGATAATTTATTTCCGATGCATCACTCCTGCTCTGGAAATACCTAGCCTGGAATGTTACCATCACACACCAATGATGAATGGCATCGCAAAGGCACCACTTCAGCAATTATAGAGTCACTAATAGCAGCGGGAGTGAAGAATCATTGTCCATTTTCTTTTGTAACTCAAGTTAATTAAAGCACATTTGCTGATTTCTAATTAAAAAGTGAAATATACTCAAGTGGTCCATTAAAGTTTGAATTATTTCATTAATACCAACAGTCACTTAAAGAGCAGAAAAGCCTTTATCTTGTACACAATACTTTATCAAAGAATCACATATAAAAACACACTTTTCTTTCATGATAAAGTGGAGATAGATTTAAGTCTTATTTTCATTCTCCTTTACTTAGATTCCCACATTGTTTGCTCCCACTGACAATTAAAGCTCTCAGCTACTGAGAACAACACCCGAGCAAAAGAAATACACCACACAACACACAGACCCTTAAGATGAAGATTAGAATGCAATACACACAAATTCAAAAATATACTCTCTAATCTTGCACTTGCTTTTGTTCTTTTGTCCAATTACAAAAAAATACACAATTAACTGAATTCACTGGGGAAAATGCTTTAACAAAGTCACAAGTAAGACTGGATTTTGCACCATGACAGCTTTGGATACAGCACTGCAGTGTCCTGTGTGCCATTGATCATCAGAGGAGATCAGAGTCTCCTATTTGTTCATAAATGTGTTCACTTGCCCATGAGGGTGTGGAACATTGTGCCCTGCCGCTGTCCTGAGGGTCATATGTATCGACGTTGACATTAACACGATTCAGGACTTCGCTGTGTCATGTGTGTTCGCAGGTCGTCACCTCAGGAAGGGCCGTCTGGTCCTGAATGACCACTTGAGGGGGGGTGGGGGCGGGGCGAGCGTGCGCCACCGAGTTCTTTTGTAGCTCGACTCCAAAGGATGGGGGAGCGTTCAGCAACTGTCTCCTGTACTGCACAAAGCTGCAGGTCTTTAGAATGATGGCCAGGACGTTCTTTCCTATCAGGATCCCAGAGACCCTGGCGTCCCTGTACAGTATCATGTTCCCCCCGCGGATAAAAAGGGTGATGATGTTGATGGTCACCAGGCTGAGTATGGGGTACAGAAGCATCTTGTGGGGCACGATGTTAATGCCCTGCATGCTGATTTCACTCAAGGACACACAGGGCAGCACCAGCAGCAGGATGTAGCAGTAGAAGAACATCAGTCCCTCCGCCCACAGAGGCAGCCCCTTCTTCTGAGGCTCCCACAGGTTGGCTTGGATGTCCAGTATGTCCAACAAGTCCACCACCACCCAGAAGAGACGGTTGCGGATCTCCTCTCGCTTTTTGAAGGCGCGTACGTATTCCATGTGGTCAATGGCCACCAGAACCACAAATAGCACTGGGATGCAGATGGACAGCAACAACGTCAGCGCCTTCCTGGCCAGAGCATCGAGACTCTTCCTGTCTGCCTTGTAGTTTTGATACACAAAGTAGACCTTGATCTCCAGCACAAAGATGTAGAGGAACCAAAGGATCATGGCATAGCCACGCTTGGCCGTGCGCACCTCGGCCCCCACCCACACTGCCACATAACGCAATATGATAAGGAAGCAGATGTCTCCCACCATCACCATAATGCAGATCCCAATCTTGCGGGGACCGTGGTTCTGCTCCACCAGGTAGGCATCAATCAGCGCCATGCTGCTCATAATCAGAATGGTGGACAGGCACACGTGGGGCTTGTTGGTGGGAGGCGGGGGTACCATCCTTGCCTGGGTGAGAGGGGGAGGGGAGCGAGGCTCTGGGTGTGTGTGTTACTAAACAGAGAGTGCAGAGGGTCCTCAGTTTATCCACTGAGGAGGCAGATCAGATAGTGCTGCTAGACGACGGTGTTCCCCTCCATTGCTTCTGCCTTGGCCAGGGTCCAGGATGCATTAATAGGATTCACACAGACCACTTCAATCAATCTGCGCTCGTGCCCAAGCCACCTGCTGGGTAGACAGTACCCCTCATTTAGTAAATGATGGTTATTAGTAAATGGTCTGTAAACATACACGTTCACTGCTGCAAGGTTCCATAAATCTCCGGATGTGCGTCTGTTTGTTTCACTGGGAATCTGCCATTAAATGCAACAGTACCATTTAATTGATGTAGATGGAGATCACAGAGGAAAAGGCTGCTCCAGTGTGTTTCATTCTGCATTCACTTTGCAACAGCAAGTTAAGCTTCCGAGATAAAACCCAGCTGAATACTCACTTGTGTCCGTCTTTGTACTTTATCCTAATGACTGGCAGTGAGCGATCATCCATGAGGCTGCACAGGGAGATCACAAAGCCCATCTGTAATCCACAGGAGGAGAGAGGAGAAAACGCCAGAGATCCTCGCTTTCCCCACACACACACACACACATAGATCCACCGGTCACGGACAGATTCTGTTTAAGTGAAAAAGAATTCCCAAAATATTGCCGTCATAATCCACTTACTGTTCAGACTGAGTCAGGCTGAGACACAGAACGCTCTCCTTCTCTGCAACTAAGAATAGATGTGATATTCTGCTGAGGGTTTTTTTAACCCAAACTCCAACTAAAAACACCAGGCGGTGAAGTTATTTCTCTGCAGTAAGTCCAGTTTAAAACAAAACCATGTTTTCCTCACCCAAAGTTTTCCTCTTCATCATCCACCGTCCATGAACGGGAGCATGTAACACTGTGTGCGGCGTCTCTGCCTGTGTGTGTATTTAATGCCTCAGCCGGGAAGTTTGTGTGTGTGAAGCTTTTGAACGCAGCGCGTCTGATTGACTGTCCCCCACACACTCTTGCAAGCGTGTGTGCAGGGTTTCAGCTGTCTCTCTCTCCACGGTATGTTGCCACTGTTGCTAAGATCCCCCTCCCCTCCCTGCCCTGCCCGCCCCCAGCCCCCGATGTAAGATCCCGGTCGATGTGCCGTCTCTGTCCCTTCTTGCTCTCTTGTTTTGCCGGGGGAATGCCGGGATCCGCGGTTCCAGTGGATTCCCCTGCCTCCAAGTTAGCGTGGTCTGCCAGGAACCACCGGCACTGTGATGATGCTCCAACGCCGTCTGTCTCTCTGCACCGCTTGTCTCTCTCTGCCCGTCTGTCCCTCTGGCTGTCTGTCCCTCTGCACTCTCAGGGAAGAAGTCAGACACGCTCCTCTGGTGTGTTCACACAGACTCCTGGGATTTGTGTTCTCTCGCTCATTTACCCTCCTCTGCCTTGTTCCTCTACAGCTCAAGTAAAGGCACTTGCTGTGTGGAGGTGACGCTCAGCAGACCACAGCTGCAGAGAGGGAGAGAGAGAGAGAGAGAGAGAGAGAGAGAGACTTTTTCCAGGGGGTGGAGAAAGGCGGAGGGAGGAAAGTCGAGCCAGCCTTTTGCAGCTAAGCTGAATGCACAACTCCCCCCCCCCCCCCCCCCCCCCCTCTATCTCTCTCTCTCTCTCTCTCTCTCTCTCTCTCTCTCTCTCTCTCTCTCTCTCTCTCTCTCTCTCCTTCACACACACTGTGTTTTTTTCCCTCTTTCATCCCTCTTTTCACATTGTGTCTTGAGCTCATTTCCTATTTTCTCACACTGTTTCCCTTTGGCTGGCAGGATGCTCTTGTTTCCCCTCTTTGTGGGTGAAGCCCATTAAGGCGCCTTGCATTTTCTCTCTATCAGGTTCTGGGGTGGGAGGGGGGAAAGTAATCATCTGCCAGGGGAAAAAAGGGGAGAAGAGGACATGCTCTCCAGTCAGGGAAGCAGAAAGCAAGCTTCCTAGCAGGCTGTGTGTCTGCAATCCAGGGAGACACGGGCAGGGAGGGAGGGAGGGAGGGTGTGCAGTGGCTCCTCCTGACAGAGAGCCTTTCTATTGATCTACTGACAGAGCAGTGAATCAGGAGGCTGAGATGAGGCCAGAGACCAAAAGAGATGGAGGGGCGGGGGGGGGGGGGGGGGGGGTAAGGGGATACGAGGCGGTACAGATGTGAGGAGTGAAGGAGAGAGAGCGTGGGGGGGGGGGAAAGACAGTAGGATGTGTGTGAGGTGGGACTAAATGTCAAAGGAATGTTTTCATCCTTTGAAATGCAATAATGCCCCTCACTGGAATATGATATTTATGCAAAACTGTGTAAAGGTGAGAGACGACCGGTACATTTGCTGCCCCACTGACTTAACCTGCTGGGCCAATTAGTGATCATCTCTTCTCAGAGGAACGATACTATGAAGCCGTTAAATGCCCGAGGCAGGAAATGTAATCACTGAAGAGTCTAAGTATTGGTTATCTATGAAATTTAACTGCATCTCCCATCCAGTCGTGTCATGACTGTTAAATATAAAAGCTATATGTCGTGGCGATTTTGGAGATTTGGTCGCTATAACGAATTGATGCGGTTTGGGTATCAGCTGCTGACAAAGCCTGACAGCTGCTATCATGGCTGTTTATGGCTTCTATCATGCTGGTATAAGCATTTGGAGGTTTCATGTATGAAAGATGAGGACAAGTGAAATCACTTTCTCATTGACAGTTTCCTCTGGATTTATCCGCTGCAATTGAGCCGTGACAACCGGACTGATTAATGACATCTCCCCGTTCCAAACTCTAAATACTGTTTTTTTTATTTTGACAGTCGTCATAAAGTACATGGCAGACTCCAAAATAGGGACTAATTTCACACCGGGCACTGTTTGTGAATTCTGTTTGCGGCACGTTTTAGCAGATTGTTAGCCGGAGCTGCCAAGGTGGCCCAGCAGTTAGAAAATCTTTGTATAATGAAAGGTCACAGGTCTGACGGCCATGACAGGCAGGTGGCCCATTACCGGCCACGCGTCCTTGAGCCAAACATTAAACTGCATCATGCTCAATTCCCTCTAAGTCCTTGTGGTTAACAGAGTCGGCAAAATGCCCAAATTGCAAATGTAAATGAGCAGATAGCTTGTTTGCTCCACCAGGGAATACCTTTATAATCTTACAAGTATCACGCTCACCCTAAAATCAGTATGAGCGACTGATTCAGCATCTCTATAACCCCGTTTGCTATTCCTCACGCACGATATCTAGTTATTTATTATTTATGGCCTCATTTACATACTTTTTGTGATAGAGAAAAGGACTCCAAGACTATGTAACCTTACCAATAAAGAGGCAGTTAAGTTAAATGTGGACATTGAATTACATCTGGTGAATATCTTCATTTACACTCGTTTAGCACTTTCCTTTAATTATTGAACACTGTGTTTAGAAGTTGTGAGTGAATAGGAAATCCCAGCCACTTGCTCCTGGAGGTGTCGTGTCTTGGAAGCTGATTTACTCGCAGGTTTAGCACTGTTTACAGTACGTGGGTGTCAGGTGTTCCCCCCGGATTAATGTAATTACACATTATCCTGCTATAGTTCATGCTTTATGAGAAAAAGAGAGCAAATACACCCGTGGACCCTTCCTCTACCGTCTCTGGCCTCTTCCTCGTCCATCAGCTGCAGTTCACCCTCCTACAGAGGACCGTCCTTGGCTCCTAGACAGAGACACTGTATCATCACTGTTTAGCTCCAGACAGTTCCACAGAACACGCAGTCAAAGCCATTTTATCTATATCATAAACAGGAAACAAATATACTTAAAACTGATGCATTCATAGAGTGATGGCTTCTTCTTCTTGTCTTTAGTGCTCACTTGATGTCATATTTCTCCCGTTTATTCTTTGCATGAAAGGACATATGAGATACCATTTAATAACATGTAAACATCCGAATATACTGAGAATCATGTGTCAATGTTTCCCCCCCAAGCGTGTATGAGAGGAGATAACAGGTACCTATGTGCAGCAGGTATGCTTGACTCCAAGAATAGGCGTATTTGATATGCTTTGTATAGAGAACGCGGGTGATTTACTTAACAATGAAGAGTCGAGCGCAATTGATTTCAGTGCGGTACAGTGCGCGTCAAACAGTGGTCTAAACAGAAAATGTCTGCCGATTGCAATTACCTGAAATGTCACCTTGTTTCCAACAAATTGCGAGATGGAATTGCTCTAACTTTGTGCGCTTGTCATCACAGATAAATATGCAGGTTGGTGAAAGAGTAAAAGAGAGGGCAAAAAATTCGAGGTGTGTGTGTGTGTGTGTGTGTGTGTGTGTGTGTGTGTGTGTGTGTGTGTGTGTGTGTGTGTGTGTGTGGTTTAAGCCAAGGTAAGTCACAAAATTCAACATGATTTGCAGATGTTATTAGCAAAAAAATTGCCCCTGGACACAAACATGGATTAATTGCTTCAGTTTGGCAGCCTGTATTCCATGTCAGCAGCTTGTGAAAAGATCAGGGAATTTACATCACCAAAGACAATTTGTACATGAAGCATAACAGTGGAAATAGGACACATAAATCACATTAGCTGTAACCCTCTGTCTACCATCGATTACCTGCAGGAAAACAAATGGGGGCGTTAAGGCTTCCCATCCTTAAACATCCCCATCAGGATTCTCACCACCAAGTAGGAAACATGAAGTGGACGGGCTAAGCTGCTCCCCACGGGGCTATTAGGTCAGAGAGGCGGGCTGCCTTCCACCCCCCCGACGCCCACTACAGGCAGAAATCCACGCTAGAGGCGATGCATGTTTCACCATTTCAACTCCGGCAGCTGCGATGTTTAACTGCTGGTAATGAGGTGAAGAATGCTTCTGTCTCTGTGGTGTGACACTGAATCAAGTAAAATGCAAAACAGGCAGCAGGTTTTCACAGACGATTGATGACTGTGATTGCATTGATGGTAACATTTGCATTTGATTGATTGATTTCCAATATGAGCCGGCTGTGCGAGAGAAGGACTGCAGGGTTATTTCTGAAATCACAGCTGACTCGGTACAGTAAATATTGAGATCTGTTCTGATATAAACGCCCAACTGCTGCTGCTCCTTTCAATGCAAAACCAATAATTCATTTGCATATAATGTACAACACATCCACTTGAAAGCAACACCACAAAGTTCATGCAATGTTGAACTACGTATAAATGAGACAGTTCTCCAAATGCTACAGAAAACAGCCTGTGACAGGGCTAAAGATCTTTGCTCATCAGCACATATTTGTTTTTGTTGAAGCCCCCCGGTATGAATAGGTGTGTGTGTGTGTGTGTGTGTGTGAGTGAGTGAGTGTGCCAGCGTGTGTTTGGCGTGTGTGCATGTGTGTGAGTTTTCAATGTGCACAGTAATGCAATAATTCATCATGTACTAATGCACTTCCTCTGATATGATGAAAGATGAAACGTGAAAATCTATTTCCCACTGTGGCCTCTCCAGCAAGAAGACCCCCAGACAAAATAAAGAAACTGTTGCTGAAGAAGCAGATGCCATCAATAATTAATTACACGATAGAGGATTCAGTGTTCAGTTCACTTCAGTGGAATTGTTTATTTTCTAGAGTAGAACATGCAAAAAGGGAATAGAAAATGGCTTAATGAGGCTTTAGTCTGTGCATGTGGTGTAGGTGGTCTGTGAACGTGTGTATGGCACAAAATCCAAGTATTTCACGAAAAGAAATATTATGCCGCACTGCTGAAGGCTTAAAAAGCTTGTAATAATTCAGAAGAAATTATTTCAATATTTAAACTGACTTCATAATTTAGATGGTTAATTTTCACTCCAATTATCTGACCCTGTTTTATCATTATTATTATTAAAGTCATTGGATGAAGTAATATAGACATTCCAAGTCATAGTTTATGCACTGGGAACCTATTCAGTCTTTATTTGGCATTGATTACACTCCTCCATAGACTGAGGCTAAATCACTGGTTCAGACTGGGCGTGACTGGGGGGGGGATGCACGGGACAGTTTGAGCTTAGTTCAGGGAGTGGCAAACATGTCCTTCAAGCTCAGAGGCGAGACCGGCAATGCATTACCGCAGCGTTTGTGTTTGTGTGACAGGCCAGGTGCAGAAACCCTCCAATATGTGAAATAACCTTCCCCTGATGCCTGCGCCCCCTCTCAGTATAAGCATGCTGCTGCGTCTAAATATATCCTGCCCAGTGGTCAGCACAAACAATAAGTCCCTTGAAACTAATAAATTAATTGCTTGAAGAATAATTAAAGGTGGCTCAAAGTTTACAATAGCCAATTTGTTCACTAGGTAAATGTAGTTGTAAGTAATTACTAATCTTCCCCAAAGCAAAGCATAAATTACAATAACACATGGGAAAAATGTTAAACGTTCCCAGTCTGCAATAAAGTCAATTACAAACGATAGGGTCAGACACATACCTGGAGGAAGTCGACACACAGCCCAGTGGATAATGCATACACAGTGTGTGTGTGGGTGGGGGGGAGGATCTGGCTACAGAATGTTCCCTCCACCATATTGACTCACATAGAGATGTGCGGGGGAGTTCTGGCTTCAGAAAAGTCGAAGAATGATTTGTCTGCGCCTCTTTTTATTATTGGGGGTATATGTTTTATACCGCTCCAGATTAAGACTTTGACCTGTGACATGCAACTGACTAACTGACCAGAGGCTGCAATTTTACTTTGAGGGGGGGGTTTTGCAGGAAGGGTTGATCCAGGCTGTGACTTTAGTCTGCCTTTAGCTTAAAAATGTGGTAATCACTGGTGGAACTGAGATAATAATATACTCCACACTGAGGCCAATCCAATGACACCAGAAATGACTAGAATCTTCCCGTGCACAGATTTCACAGGCAAAGTTTGGATCCTTGAGTAGTGAGAGGCCACAGGAGAACAGACTGAGAGAAAGCGCTCAGCTCAGCAGGAAATCAACGCGACTGCAATCACCTCTCACTCGAGAAGAAGGGAGGGCGGGGGGGTTGTTGAACAAACAGCCATAAACACAAGTTACTGAACTTGGGACACACACAACATTAGGAGTGAAATGCACATTGTCCATTCTAGCCTGTAGTCTTGCAACTGTTAGCAGGCAGCAGCAGCAGTGAGGAAAATGTGAGTTCTATGAAGATCTTTTCATGGACGAGGCACAGACGCAGATGAGATGAGTAAGATACTGTAGCTAATTAAGGCTCAGGTCCAACAGAATTTGTCAACCGTCTGCCATAGCAACACCCTTTATTACTAAGCAGCTGAAAATAAGAACAGCTTTTAGAAGGATTAATCATTTTGCACAGAGTAGAAAATCCCCCAAAATGACTATTTTCAGCCCCTGGGAAAGTAATTATTGATTCATTTTGAACAGTAAACATTAGGTAAAGATTTTCATTTAAAATTGACTTTTTATGCTTTTTGTCATTTTGAATCCTTTTACTGCGGACTATTATGAGTAGAAAGTGTTGGAACTGCAATTTGAGGGTAATTTGAGGGTAAGACAAAGCCATAAAGGGAGTGAACAGCTCTGAAACCTTCACCTTTGATTAATCAACATAAATAATACAGATAAATAAACATAATAGGATAACGACATGAAATTATGCGTTGAATTTGTTCCTTTTAATACTGATATAGCACGTACCAAAGACGGTGTCTTACCACAACATTAATTACACTTGAATTGTAATTGTTTCTTGTGACACATCGCTCTGTTGATTCACACTCTCAAACTGGCAATTTTGCTAATTAAAAAAGGACCATAGCACTGAAGTTAGTGTCACTATGGGACCCTGTTTTGTGATGAGCTAATTAAGTGGCACATTTTCCTAAAAGGCTTTTTGTTAACCTGTCTACAAAACATTCATTTATAGAATAATTTTGATAGACTCTACTGCTACGCACAGAATACTGTTAAATGACTTAACCACAGAACACGCCGTAAAAGGAAAATAAAACACTGGAGGCTTTCACTCAATATTAATGACTGTGGCTCCATAAAAGGTTAGAGATTTCCTTTCTGAAGCTTCTCTTTGCCAGTGAATGCAACATGAATGCAGAAAGACTTGAAGCTTTCTGCTTCACCTTAATCAGAGCCGTAAACAACACAGGCGAGAGGACGTCTGTTTTCACAGACCCTATGTTAAACAGTGATATGTCTAAAGCCTTATTAAACCTGAAATCATTGATATATCCTTTATTTGCACGTAGCTAACCCAGTGCTGCGTGTCTTAATTAATAACGCCCAACTGTGATATGACCATTAACCCCTTAAAAATATTCCCATATGGCCTTGACGATGCATCAAACTGGAACGATCATAACAACAAGAAACAATTTTTAAACCTGTGTGCAATGCACACAGGTTTAAAAACCTGCACTGTTTGCCAAGGTCATTATTTGGGTGTGAATGGAGCCTCTATATATCATGATTACTCTCATTAACAAATCTGATTAATCTCTAATTAAAACAGCCCACCGGACTAGAATCTAAGAGGAAAAACTAGAGAGAGGGATGGAGAAGCTGAAGCCTTTGAGCATCACAAAACCCAGAACGGCAATAAATCCTCAGCCTGTGCGCAAGCAAATGATGAGCTGCAGCTTGCATCATTATGTTTGCTCTGGGGACGGCAGTGGACAAAGGGTTATTGTCGTGTTATCTCCATGGAAAACAACAACACAGGGCAAGCTATGCGTTTTTGCTCCTGTGAAAAGCCGTAAGCTGGGTTTTTTTTTCTTCCTCTATAGAAGACACGATCCACTCATTTAGGCAGCAAGTTTATAAATGGCAGATACTGAACAGCAACCCACTCACCTTTCTTCCCGAGTAACCTTAATGAGACAAGCTTGTGTGCGTCTAAGTGTGGGTGGGTGCATGATTTTATTTATATGCTTATTAGTTTGGTGAGAGTAGAGATGATATCAAAATAAGATAAATCAAGAGCTTATTGGAAGTTTATCTTGGATTTCATGCTCCTATTGACTTAAAATAATGCAATGAGCTATTATATGGAGCGTTCAGGCTCCAGTTCAAGGGGCATTTTAGGAGGGGGGGCTCAAAAAGACAATTCATGAAATTGCCTGTTTGCACTTAGTGTGCAGAGCGGTGTTGCAGCAAGACAGAACAGAAAGTGGATCAGTGTGTTATTGCGCATGAAAGCATTGCAAAGGTTTCAAAGTAGAGCCCAGGATAAAAGTGAGGACATGAAAAACTGAATGTGGAAGGTTGGACAGAAGGGTGCCAGGTATTTATTCGCTCTCCTTCGTACTCCATGAGAGCTCGATGGTGCTGCATGAGTTACACAGGTGCGGCTCGTCGTCATTCCCTAGTAACCCCAGGCCCCTCGGCTCTCTGGTTTGTAGGCCTGCGTTCATCCAGCAGGCAGCACTGCAGTCTGAGAGAAGCATGAATAGGTCACTGCATGATTGATAAATCATATGCAGCTGCAGCGATTACAGGAGACAAAGCTGCATCCAGTTGCCAACTAGACTTCAGCATAATGTGCCACCCTGTCCGCTATCCAGACAGACCCTCCCACACACACACACACTGCCACACTGAATTATAGTGTGTATATACCCTTTAGTGCATCCGATTGTGTATGTTTTAGGGTAAAACATATGCATACTGTCCTGTTCTAAAGCTCTTGTAAGACATCACACTTTGTAAGTGGTGTCACTAATGTTGCACCATTAGTGACACTACACATTAATCACTTAGTGTGTGAAGGATGGATATGATTTTGAATCATTATAGCTTTTACCATCGTACACATATTCTGAAATCTATGCATATTAGTAGAGCTGAGGTAGATGAGGAACATTGTTTAAGTCATAAATCAAACTATACAGAAGAGAAATACAGAAGTTTCTGGACCATCTGAGGTTGATCACATGGAACCCTTCACTGGGAATTGCTAGAGGAGGATTAATGACAAAATTTAGATGATGAATGGAGTTCGCTTCATGATTGTAGTCATCCCAGAAGTCCTCAGGAAGAAGAACAATTTTAGCAAACTTCTAGCTGGCCCATAGGTTGTAATGATCTTTTGTAAATATCTAAGGGACACTACCAGTTCTTCTTCCTGTCCCCTGATTAGGCTCATTAGCACTCACATATTGTCTCATACATTAGCTTAGGTCAGTCCCACTCCATCTCCTGAGACGTGGGGGTAAGACAGGATTAACTGTGTGAAAGTGAACCTCTGTCTTCCTGACCGCCACTTGACCCTGATTAATGGGTCAAGCAGATTACATTAAAAGGGCATTACACAGCCTGTGTCTTTTGTCACAGTTTGAAACATCTGCAGGTTTCTACCTTCTGAAAATTCACGTATGCACTAGTAATCCTAATAATGTTGCACCACAAAAAGATGAACATTTATATAACATATGAGCCATTTATGGGGGCTTGTACACTTTCTCTTACAGTTTAACGTAATATTATATAAGTAGTTTAAGAAAACATATTGGTTTCATAATGTTTTACAGATTGATTTTGTGTATGGAAGAAAGGTAAACATCTATTATTAATACACACCACAGCTGCTTGGTATAGAGGCTAAAACTATTTTGAAAATGTGGTCGGTTAAATAAACATATTATTGTATTTTTTCCTCTGTGGCACTAAGGAATTGATGCTTTTTATTGCATTATTCCTGGTGAGAAGAGTTAACTCTCTTCTGCACTTTGAAACATTACACTTATTGACCAAAAATGCTCCACTTTAAACTAACTAATTTCCAGGCAGGAGAATGGAATCACATTCAGACACATCAAATGGCAGCACTGGCCCAGTTGAGCAGCAGAAGTTCCAAAACAATTTCATTTGGCACTGTGTGGTATGACTCACATTCCTAGTGAAAATGTGCCACTGCGGGAACCAATTTGGAAACTGAACTTCAAAACAAAGTATTTGGGTCATTCAGCACTGAAGACATGAACATTCCCTCACAGAGACGTCTGTAAACATAAACAGAGCTTTTTTGGCGATAACAGAGTCTGTGCACACTTAAATGAACTGCAAAGGAGCTGGAAGGCTTCTGACCACCCATCACCAAGACGGCTGTTTGTTGCCAGAGGCATTCGATGAAGCCTAAATCAAGGAAAATGTTTGACGTACACATGGGACTAGTTGAACATGGAACAAGGAAATGACTAGAAAAGTGCTTTAAATTCAACTGAACACACTCAATGTAGGAAGAGGAGAATTAGTCACCAATGCAATGAGGTCTAGTCTGTTTACTCCCTTTGTGCAGCCGCCTTAATTGCAAATTGGATTGTTTTGTGCCACAGTGTTGCAGTTTCGCTTCATCAGTGGATCAGGCGGAATACACAGTTAAAGCCGGTCGTCAGAGGAAGCGTCTGAACTCCTCGATTAAAGGAACTAAAGGTGCAGAGGGGAGGGAGGGAGGGTGGAATTATAAAGGAGCTCTGCCCTACATTTCTACAAGTCTTTAACTCTCAAATTCACGCTGAAGGGGAGCAGAGGCAAGTCTAACTCACAGCTAAACTCCTCCTCTTCCTTTATTCATGAACATCTTGAGATGAGATGTTTGACTTCGCTTCACTCACACTATTTCATCGTTAAATAGAGGCAACTGAGCATGTATTCAGTCCAAGTCTCCACAGGACAAAGTTCCCTTCTCTGACACTCTCCATGGGGAGGAGGTTCCTGGTTTTATCAAGTGGCCTGAGGAGAAAGTGCCTCTACGCTGTAGGGAAGATGGCAGCTCTTTGTCTGACCGGACTCTCAAGCTTTCACACGTTGTCTTCAGTGACAGCGCGTGAAAAGCTTTCTAGTCTCTGCACTTGCATCATCCTGGCTCTGAGACGCAGAGGGCTGAGAGGTGTGTGACACCCAGAGGACGCTTACTGAGAGAGTTTTTCTTTGTCTGTATCACAGTACAAAGCAACCAGTCTGGAATCCTAAAGCAAAGCACTTCACATATGCTTTCTAACACAACTGCAAAATGTCTCTATCTATTCCAAGCATTATTAACTCTTCTTCTTGATTTACAGTATTTTCACTTTAACACCAGAGATTTATGAAGACACTTTGAAAATTCTTGTAATCTTAGCCCAAGCGAGAAGTGACTGAAATATTAATGTCAAAATCATGAAAGTGTCCCCCTTACACGCATGATGTCTGATGCGGCCCAACTCTGCTCTAGAGAACTACTGATGAACATTAAGTGTTCCTTAATCACTTCAGAGTGGCTTTTAGTGTTTCTATAGTCACTACATGGCGTGGACATTATACTACTAATGACAGTACTGTGATCATGACACCAATTTGACATTCATTTGGATTCACATGATTCTGCAGCTGGATGTGTATGTCTCCAGTTATAACATTTACGTGAATCCTCAATGAATCGTCTTTTATTCAGAATTAGTACATGTCAATTTCAGTCTACTACCGTAATTTTCGGACTATAAGCCGCGGCTTTTCCCCCATTTTTCGACCCTGCGGTTTATATAACGGTGCGGCTAATCTATGGATTCTTACAGCTAACGGCCACTAGGGGAATTCCTAAATCTATGGATTTTACAGGTTACAGTCCGGAAAAGAGCGCGCAAAAGTAAAAGTGGAACCGCGAATGGTACGAGAGATAGAACGACAGCGAGACAGACGGACATTACGAGAGCGAGACAGTTTGTGAGACACCCTCATTATGGAAATTGATATTGCCTCGTCAAGCGCTGTAAGCTTTGTTTTTTGTTAGGGTACTACTGTAGGCTATAATGTAGATCAGTGGTTTTCAATCTTTTTCATGCCAAGGACCACTGCTGTAGATCACTGCCGGTACGTGCGCTGGGAGCGCACCGTTTAAGTTTGAAAGTTGAAAAGTTTGTGTGTCTGAAACGCTATGTGATACAGTACAGTTTACACAGCATAGCACATGTTCTGTAGCTACTATTGCACTAAATGGTAACACTTGAAAACGTTATGCAAATATGCAACTTGTTTGTTGAAATGTTAATAAATGGGAGCTTCCTCAAACAGCCGCCTCTTTCCCGACAATCCCCTCTGTGCACGAACCCTTACATATGGTAATTAAACATTAAAAAAAACTGCGGTTTATAGTCCAGTGCGGCTTATATATGTACACATCATTCAATTTAGCTTCTGCGGTTTATAGTCAGGTGCGTCTTATAGTCCGAAAATTACGGTAATTGTGTGTTTTTTTAGTTCCGTAATTGGAGCAGTAACACTTTTTGGATATCGACAAAATCAGACAGACCAGAGGCAATTAAGTGTTCAATGAGAGCGTTCGTGAGTTGCTCCAATGCAGTAGAGATAGAGACCTGATGGCTGTGAGAAAGGCCCTGCAGTAAGCCTGACTGGGCTGCTCACTGGCATCGGGTTTTTGCAAGAAGGAAATCCTTTCCTATACACGGTCTTGCATCATTTTCAGTGTCACTTGTTGCATACTTGTTGATTTCTCTTGGGGAAAGATTTTCTCTTGGAATTTTTGCCCCCATGTTGTCAAGCAGTCATGCTGGCAAACTTCAATGTACCTGATTACAGCAAAGAAAGGAGTCTATTGTTTACAGTACAGTGATCAGACACTGACACTGAAAGTCATATTGTGTGTGCATGACTGAACTCTCCGTGTGGTGGATAAGAGAACCAATGTCATTAAAAAAGCATTTATGCACCGTAACAATTTATTTTACACAATCAAACACCAAACTGACTGTGACATACACGTTTATGGCGTTTTGGCCTTAAAATAAATCCTTGCTTTTATGAAGATGAGATGGGTCGTTCCTTTCACATCTGCCTTCAGCTGTCATTTCACTGCTGCTGTCACACACACCGCATCCAGCCCACCACCACCTGTCACAGCCATCCCCATCATAGCCCACCCCCTAGAGTGCAACACAACTGAGCTTCACTTCTACAACATCCTGCTCTGCAAGTCCACCCTGTCCTTGAGGGAGAAAGCGCCAGCAATTTCTTTGATGCGACAAATGTGCCTGGAGTGTTTGGTGAAGAATCTGAGTTTGATTAAATTTTCACCTCAGACAGAGAATGAATTCTAAGAGCACAGCTGTTTGGTAAGAGAAAACCATTTTAGAACATTTTGTTCTCTTTGACACTTTAAGTGTAGTCCTGTCCTGAAGGACCCTCGCCTTGTTTTGGAATGGAGCTACTAGAATTTTTGTTTTAATATTCATCTTAATCATAAGCAGTATCTTTTAATCAAAGAAACTCTATACTCTAATTTCATTGGTCAGTTATTTCAGTCAGTTATTTGTTTGATCTTGCCACACATTATTTAGTGTTCATAGCTTATATGATGCTGTTACTTGATTAGATTAGATTCAGATTCATTGCAATTAGATTCCTGCAGCAAGAACATGGGCATCGAAGCACTGTTATTTTAGATATTTTCAGTTTTACTGCAAATCCCTGAAGTTAAATCTATGCTGTCTTCTATATAATATAAAACATCTGCCAGCCATATGTTTCATTTCAGCTTCTAGAGACTTGAGACGTGCTCTAACTGAACTTGACACAGTGAAAATTGAGTCTGCTGTTACAGATGTTCACCGTGGTTATGCAGAAGTTAATGGACACAAAACTCTATGTGTAAAGTGAGAAAACCCTGGTCAATAAAATGTGTTAAAAAAAGGCATTTAGCTGATTTGTTAAAAGAAATAGCCCAAAAGTGGGCGTTTCAGGCAATGGTTGAGTTTGTAGTTTTAATATTTGCCTGATGCAGCACGTTTGGAATCTTACAGCACTATGAACCCCCAGACAGGTAGGATCAGCACTCCTCTTTTATGTCTCTTATGAGGGCAGATATTCTAATAACTCATCTTTACGTCGTCTCTCCAGAATAAAGAGCCACCCTCGGTGTGTGAGAGATCAGTGGCATGGTTAAGCTGCTGGTTCCATTTCAGAGGGAAGTAAACAATCTGAATGACAATAAATATGCAGCGTTTATGTGAGCGGCCAGCCAAAATTAATCTGAGCTCTAACAAGACTATAAACACAGAGTCAGATTAAGGGCAAACAAATCTCTGCAGATGGGAGTAAAAACTGATAGAACTGAATCGGTTCATGGGGGTTCATCCATTTCAGCTTCAGTTATTACATACTGCAGCATGACCTTCCTGTCAACAATAGCAGCATATACTGAAATATTGTCTTTGATTAATCCTGCATAGACATTTATTCAAAGAAATCAATTGAGTGGAATATGCACTTAAGAAATATGGGAAGAATTTGCATGTCTGACTTGAGCATAAAGTAATTAGAAGAAAACATGAAACACAAACATCAGCAAAACATCAATCGAAAGAGTAATTAATCAAGCAGACGTTCAGATCAGCATGACCCAAATGCATAATGATAACGGATGTATTATCTTCTGAAGCACAATAATGAAAATCTGCCTAAAATCCAATGAAGACAAGATGAAGGCATAAATGCTCAGTCATTTCATCATCCAGGGAGCATCCACTGTGGTGTCATGGGGTGGTGGGGGGTGTGTGTGGGGAGGTGGGGGGTGTCCTTCCCATGAGCCCCTGTAGGCTCAGCCTCTTTACTCTGTCTCTGTTTTTAGCATGGAGATGTCAGCCACTGTGGAATCAATTTCTCCACTGGCGGTTCAGCTCCATCTACATTTTTCAATTCATTTATACTCATTACCAGGAAATAGCCAGAGGCAGAGGCAATTTAAGCACCTGTAATATAAAGCCCTCAAAATCATTTCTTGTCACACTATTTGGGTTTTGATTTGATGTCATCAGCAATAAGGGTGAATGGATCATTTAAGATTGTTGTGGCCACTAGCAAACATGGAATATTGGCATGGCATGAATAATAATCCTGTTTTATTCAGACCCCGATTTATCAAAGTCAACTTTTGACTTTTAAATCCAAGAACTGTAATTTACACTGCAGCAATAATTAGGAATGTTGCTCTTTCCCAGGATCTGTAATGGGAAAGTATTTCCACTCTGCACACAATAACCATGCTTGTGAAAGACAGAATGAATGGATGGATGAATAAGTGACTTGATGAAGGACCAAATTAATAATGGAATGAGTTAATGGCCATATGAATGAGTAAATGAATGAATGAATGGTCAAATGATTAGCTAAATGAATAAAGGAATGAAAATGACTGAATGATGAATGACTAAATTAATAACTAGACGAATTAATTGACCAATGAGTGAGTACATTAATTAATGTGAATGTCCTAATGAATGATTGAACAAATGAACGGCCAACCGGTTGATTTAATGGTCAAATGAATGAATGAATAACGGAATGGCAGAATGACCAAATCATAACTGAATTAATTAATTAGACAAATGAATAAACAAATGAATGAATGAGGACTTATTATTAACACTACAACATTTGCAGTAATTGTTAAGTAACGAATTGTAAACAGTTTAATGAACAAATTAACACAATTTGTAGTTTCTAGGATTGGTTATAGGCTACAAATGGTCAAGCAGCTTTCCAGACAAAAAACAGAGTGATGATTCGGAGAACAAACAGCAAATGCCGTGTTTGTGTTCTGTGGGGATGGAAACATCAAATCCCTTTGAGCATTGTGCTTTAGATCTCTCTGGAGTTCCTGTCGCAAGTTATTTGGTGAGATAAAAGCAGATGACGAGGTGGTCTTATCTGTGATCCAGGGTCTGCTCCCACCAAAGTTGCTTTGTAGAAAACTTGTCTGTGCTGAGATGTAAAGAAAAGTGATCACATTTTTGTTACTGTTGTTGTCTGCTAGGATGAATGAAGGTCAAAAAAAGAAAGAGAACAAAAATCTCAGGTCTGAATGTGTGATAAAGGCTCTGTGATATTGTGAATCTATTTGAGCAAAACATGTTGACATGAAAAGATAAAATAGATGAACAACAACTTTTAAATTGTTTTGTCATTGTCTTCTGTGTAGTTAAAATGTCACCTTATCTTTTCAAACAGATTTTACCTTGAAAATGTGCAATATTCTGCAGCCCCAAATGTGATTTGCTTGGCTTGTCCGCCTCTAACTACTGTGCTAAGACATTTCCTGGTAAATCTGTATTTCTGGTGAAAATGAGGCACTAACTTCATGGCTCATGTAGCTTTCACTGCTACAATTTCTCCCTTGGCGATATCTATTGGAGGTGTGAAACGACTCATCCCGCCTGAGCTTTTCTCTTGTCCAAAATTCTCCTTCTTCCTTCCAGCCAAAAGCAAACGACACCTCCAGATAATAGTCTGGACCCACTAATCAGACGGTGGTTGGGGTTGCTGATAATGGTCCCTGTCACGGTCCGTCAGCAGGGGCAGGTAATGCCTGTGTGTCACCTTATTGTGATAGCGGTCAGTTGGGGGCGATGCCATTTTAGGCCGCGGCAGATGGGCTGGGAAAGCACAGAAGCGGGAAATGACCCAATTTTTCAGTTCATACTCAAAACAACAAAAGAGCTCACCTCTTTTTAACATCTGCACTAAAGGAGGAAACTTTTCTGCACTATCGTTAACTTAAGATTATGTTTAATACCTTTAGATAAGCAGCAGCAAACACAAAATTATATTTAAGATGATAGTATCTTTGAAACCAGTTACTCAATAATCCACCTTTGATACCTATTTTATAAATGCAGTGATTTAAAAGTTTAATTCCACTTAAACTCTCTTCACTAGACAAAATTACATTTTTGGATTTTGCAAATGTTGATGCACAAATAAAAAACAAGGCCATGAAAATCTTTCACGTCACTAACGTAAAAACAGAGCTGCTTTTGTGCTTTATTGCAATCTTGCCTGTTTCCGATTTCTTTTTGTAGTTTGTTGGTGTGTAAGACTCTTTATCTTTTTGATCCTACACACCCGAGACAAACCTTCCATATCAAAAGGCTTTCCTTCAGCGTGCAGGCATAGCTCAGGCTCTCCTGTGTGTGATTATGTGCAAAACTTGTACATTTGAACATGCTCATTACAGCTCATGTGCGTCACACAGCGCTGTTGGCCACTCGTCATAACTGTACCCGCCCTGCATGAATGCCGCAAGCCGTCTCCTTCCTGCCTGGATGTGAGAAATGATTGACTGCTGAAATGTGAGTTCCACTGTCAATCATGTGTGCTGCTGTGTCGCCCTGCACAGTTGCACCAAGACGTATGTGATTCATGAAAGATTCCAATGGAATGGCAAAGCACAACTCCTGTGAATCCATAGGAAATCTGTTATTTAATCCTACATATGGACAATGTGGCTTGTTACAAATAATAGCAACTTCTTGTATAAGATATCGCTGACAAACCAGTATGCCTTTGATCCTGAGTCATCCCTTGCCACTGTGGCTGGTGGCCATTGCAGGCAAGCTCCTCTCGTTAAAGCTGTACTCTGACTCCGATGTTCCCTTAGCATCAAACTTGGGATCGCTGCAAAATCCAAAGTTCTACAAAAGAAGTGGTCTTGTGGTAGAGATTCACAGAGAAATGTTAGAAGTAACTACCGCAGAATGATTGAAACAGGCTTCTCTTTGTTACCTTAATGACATGTTGGAGGTTTGCAATGTTTGAATCAGATCCCCTGACAAAGAAAAAAAGATATGCATTATATTTCATCTGCTCTCATTTGCAAAACCAACATTCATGGCAGAACTGTTACTAAAATAATGTCTTTGAGCAATTTGCTGAACAGAGCATGCATGGTGCTGGTTCTCTGTAGTTGCCTGCACTGTAAGCTCATCTGTAGAAAAAGGCCATAACTGAGCTGCTTCTCCAACCAATTTGGATCTGAATCCACTGACCACAAATGGCCCGCTAAGCAGATCACAAGCTGCACTGAACAAAAGTGATGCAAAAGTTAGTTTTCTCCTGATGGACTTACAAGTTTGGGTTGGAACAGGAGGAGGAAACAGTGCCGACCTACTGCAGCGTTACATATGAAATAGATTTACACACTCTGAAGCCCAGTTTGGTTGATTTTCTTATGAGTCAGGCTCCCCAGATGAGCCCATTATCCCTGCACATAGATCCCTAACTTCTCCGGTTTAGAGGATGTGGATGTAAATTAATGACACCCAGTTTCCTCTGGGTATACCCTGGAATCCGTACTTGCTCCTCATCTTCAGCTGCTGGCTCAGTTTAAACTGCTTTCCCCAGCCGCAGTACTAAGTAGATCACAAAACTTAAAATTTTTTGTAGTTTGGCATAAAGATTTCCAATTAAGATGTCTGTAATGTGATGTCTTAATCAGTGCGTGTATTAATTTTTTAGTTATACTCACCCAGGCTTTCTGCTTCGCTTCTCTGGGATAGCCATTATATTTTGAAGAGCAAATGTTAATATTGGAGTACTTAATGTCACTTTCTTTGTTCTCCATAAATCAAATCCTATTAATAGAGCCTCTTCTCACACCCGGGTTCGAGGAACCCTGTGGGACTTTGTGTGAGTCGGGCTTGCAAGAGTGGGCGCGTGTGTTTATGTGTGTGTGCTTCTGTGCTTTTCTTTACTCTGTGCTTTATTACGGTCTGTTTACTGTTTGACTAATAGCATTGTATTCTCCTGGCTTGACTGCTAATCCCACTCCCTTTGCTCACATTGCTGAACTTGTTCATACTTAATTATGGTGCTTTTTCTGTCGTGTTCACCTTCACATACAGTGCAAAGATCATTTGTTGCAACTTAATAATTCATTTTGTTTGTTTACGCTCAGCTGCTGCAGCCAAGGACTTAAATGGCTACCAAGCGTGTCGGCCTCAGCAGAGAGAGAAAGAGACCCAAACTTTAACCTTGACCAGGTTTACATTCATTTGTTTGGCAGACGCTTTTATACAAGTGAGATATATGGGAGAATATGTGCTGCAAAACAAAATTTCATGCATATAAGTGCTATTTTGCTCTAGCAGGCGCATTAAGTGAGATATTTTTTGTTGATCCCAGAGGTGAATGCTTGCTTGAAAAAGCTCTTATAACTGTGGAAATACATCAGCCCTTTGTCCTTTGTGCACTCAGCAGCGATGTATGCACACTCAATACACAGGCACACAGGGTCATGTCTGTGATCAGTTAAAGTGACGTAAAGCAATCGCAACAATCGCTTGGCAAGCCTATCCCTCCATCTTACCTTGGATGGTAGCTTCTCTATACGTATACTGTACATCCAACACATCTACTATCTCCGCATCTCTCCACGTATCCCTGTTGCTGTTCTGCCTTCCATGTTTGTTTGCACTGGGCTGTGAAATGCAGACTGAACGATGATGATGTGATATGCACCTGTGCAGTGAAGTATACAAAAAAACATTAAGAAAAGCTTGAATTCCGATCGTGTTGGCAGAGATCGACACTAGATCAGACTGAGGACCACATGTGCAAGAGTCCCGAATTTGATTTTATTTGTTCACACTGCTCAGAATAAATTTGATCTGTCTCACATTTAGGTCAAACATTTGGATACTGGCCACTTCAGTTTGTGATGTTAGCGTCAAAACAGGGCCATGCTGCTGTGGTAACACAAGGTGCTGTTTACTTTCAAGAGAAAAAAGGAGAGATCCAGGGCATTTTCAGGGCATGTTTTTTCCTCTATTTTTCCCTTTTTTTTTGGTTAACTTTCAAAGCATAGTGACTGAAAAGGAGCTTAGATCTAAATGAGGAGGTTCAGATAATTAGGTGCTGTTCCAGTCACTGCTTTGAAGGCAACCATCAAGAAAGTGGGCTTCTTCCAAGCAATTACTGGAAGCCAGTGGAGCTGGAGATTTGTCTACACACTGCAGAGTGTAAACACAGTGCACAGCCTCGCCTCTGTCTACCATTCATGTTTTAATATTAAAATGTTTTCTTATTCTTAGATAACCAGTCCAGTGCCGGATTCCAACAGCACAGCTCAAACTTCTGTCCAATCAGAGCTCTTTCACAGTGTGCACTTTGCTTTCCCCCTTCCAATCAACTTCCACTGATCTTGAGGTGTTATTTTGTTCTACAGAGTATTGCTTGTTCCAACACCAAGGTGTGTGTGTGACCCTATTATTCTTGCCCTACAACGTCCATCGATTACCAACTGTTTGCTGCCCTTTCCCCTCCGCTCTTCTTACTGTGATGTTGTTGTTAGACTTTAAACAGCTTCACCAGGAGGCCATGTTGTAATTGGAGGGTCTCCAAAGTTTCCCCTCCCATTTTCTGGTCAGATTCCACAGCTAACCTGGGTCTCTAATGCAGCAGTAACCACAGCATGGCTCACGAGTTCACCCACCTCTCCCACAGGTAGCACAGTAAAAGGCGAAGGGGTCTGGCCAAAGTGGGAGTTAATGAGACCTGAGGAAAAGAGTGAGATGCAGGAGGAAGAGCTCAAGCACAACAGTGTTCAGTGTGTTCAGGGTCACTATGGTCAAAGTCCAGTCAGACTACATTGATAACACCTAACAATACAAAACAATAGACAGATGTTATGTATATGCAGACGTGCTGCCTGTATTAATGTAATTATAAATTAATATAATATATAAATATTTGTGGTGAAAATTGCATATCAGAACAATGCTTTCAATAAAGACATTTTAATTGCAAACTCACACTACATTCATTTGGTTACAACTTACCTTGATTTTTACAATTTTAAACACAAAACATTTAAATTTAAAAACTACATGTAAATGCTTCATTTCTGTGGTTAAACTTACTTGCCATATATGTCATAGTCAGAATGGGCTGCACTTGATCAAACCTCATTACACAGTTTGCAGGTTAATGTTAGTATATTATAATATTCAGATTTGGTTCAGACTCAGATTCAGACTTCTGCCACAAAAGTGAATAGATCCACAGAGAATATTTTGTGTTTTTAGAGTTGAGCTGTGATCGTACCCATGAAAAATATCACTTCATCTGACTCGTCCATGTCAGGAGAAAAGGAGAGAGAGCGAGGGGCCGATTGAGAGGAACACAGGTGGCCTGAGAGATGTCTTGTGTTTTCCCTTCTCTGGAAATATCATGGGTAGCCATGGATACCCCCGCCAGGCAAAGTGCTGCAACATTACAAATAATAAAATATTCCACAGTTCTGTCATGTGGTGCACTCCAGTCAGTGGCGCACTGACAGAGATCAGTGATGGATATATAGGCAAATATGATCTGACTAATGAGAACATTTCCACTTTCTAAATTAAAATCCTGCTGTGATCTTGTAAATATGGAATGTCAATTTGTCCTCCAATATCAACAGTGACACACCAGGACCTGAATGACATTAGCAGGTGAATACATTGAATGTGTCAGAAATAGAAAATGTCAAATCTAATCTTTGCATCAGCCAGTGATCAGCTTCTCCTGCTGCTGGTGAGCTGAATATTCTCGGCATCAACATGTTGGAAAGAAGAGACCTCTCCGACTTTACAAAGACAATTCCTGCTTCATGCATATTAGGACGTGGTTTCTACCTGCAGCAGATGTCTCTCCTCTCCGCTCTGGTTAATTTGCTCAGGACAGATGAATATTGAAGTGGAACACACAGATCTTAGTCTGCTGTCTTTTTTTCAGAGCTTTCCCTCGATAATACAAAACACTGTCAGAAGTTCCCTGCATTCAAAGTTTAAAGAGTTGAAAGCTGAATCCATGCAAGGTTCAGAACCTCTTCATAAATGCAGAACATATTTTAAATTTTACATGACATTATTACAGTCTAAATTTAAGTTTTAGATTTAAATCCAATTTTCCAAACATTACTGCATACTTTCAATACTTACCTCCAAGCTCTCTGATCAAATCCTTCTAGCTCTCAGATCAAATGAATTGAAAATGCCATCTTGAGTGCTCATATAAAAATGCCCGAGTATTATATTTGTTTGCTACCCACTAAGCAAGCATAACCTTTATAATGCTGATTCATTTCCATATTAGTGTGGGCTTCACTGGATCTGCTGGAGTCATGTTGGTGATTAATCTAAGAGCTGATCAATTATGAGAGTTTATATGTGAAAGTATACATCACGGGTTTAATGTCTCTGTTTAATTAAAGCCTTATTTAACAAGAAGTGCAAGGCATGTGCATATCCTCTTCAAGTAGACATGGAAAGGCACTGACGCATTTTATATAACATTCCAGACATGATGCTTAGCGAGTTTCTCTCCCATCTATAAATAACGTTTTGATTAGCATATCAGTCATAACTGGTAATGCAGAGAGGAGGATTTAGCAGTTGGACTTGACGCACTCCAGTTTCTCATATGAAAGTGCTTTGCAAATTTCCACGGATATATGATCCATGTGTTCATTTCTTGGAGTTGGTACTTATACAAACACGTGAAAGTGGAGCACAGCTGAAGATTTAATCCCAAAAAGAAGTTTAGGATGAGTGTGAAAATAGGTCTGCATGAAAGATGAGCCCATATTGTTTGTATCTGCAATACTCTCTGCGCAGAGGTAGATTCAATTTTCACGATACTGCACTTAGACTTAAGATTGATTTTTATACTGGTCAGCCTCACTGGCACAACAGCTTGAAATGAGCAGTCAACTAATTTTTCACATTTTTATTTGTTGAACACAAAAGAAGCAAATTATGCACGATGAATGTTATTGTGGTTTTAACCTTTAAGCATCACCCATCTATTGTTTAGTATTTAAACAGAGTCATTTGCATTTTGCAGTACTGGATGCTGAAAAACAGGATTCAAGTCAGACCTGACCCACTTACAGCAGATCATCATAACATCAAATTCTTCTGCGCAGCTTTGTCTGGTAAGTTCAGTATGTGATTGAATGTGAGAACAAATTAACAGCATGAATTCTGGTGACACACATTTTATGAAAAGAACATGCCTAAATCTAGGTTGATCCTAATAATTCATCACCAGGAGTGACTTGTCAGCACTTAATAACATCTGTTCCATTCGCTAATGTTCCCACACATGTTGGATAGTCTATAAAAACTGCGATACTCCTTTTATGTCTGCGTCTGAAAAAAGGAACCAGCAGAGTCACCTAAAAAGAGAGGCATTCTATATATCATTAACTCTGAGTCAGTACAATATATTGTCTGACAAAATGTATTCTTGCATGTGAAAACCCATTTGCATCCTAAAGCAGAACCTTTGGAATGTCTGTTCCTTTTGTATGAGACAAGAATCAGATAACAAAATGGACTGGAATTGCTTCTCTATTGTCACACTATTGATCTGTCCTGATAAATGCTTTCAACCAACGCTGCCGCTTTTCCTGAATCTGTTACATCAACAACAGTTTAGCAACATGTGACCTTGATATATGTTCGACAGAGAATTCACACGATCCATGCCATGGGCCTTTTAGTCGCTTAATGTCTTTAGAGGTCATAAGCACTGTAGTCCAAACCATTAAATACCCACTGGCTCAGTCTATCACACACACAGAAGGTAAATTACTTTAGGGCCTTGCTTTTCATCACAGCTATACTGATCGCCATGGCCTCCAACTGCACCACAGAACTAAATTCAGGGTTTTCAGTGTATTGACTGTGTTGTAATGACAGCACCTGAAGCAGATGAGAACCGAGCCCCTTTGGTGATCAGGGAGGGAGGCGAGGCCGATGCACAGAGCCATGGGACCGGCCCAGAATCCAGCAGCTTCAATTGGACAGGCTCGATTTGATTTGGTGTCTGCTGGGTAGCGATTGCCACAAAATTGCATTGAGATGCAGTTCACACAAACAGTATGACCCAGCCTGGGCTCCTTTATGTCAAAGTTCTAAGGGGAATTGTAATTCCTAAAAAGTCTTGATAATGGGTCCACGGCCTCACAGACACAAGAATCCAAATAAATTCAGTTGGGGATTTTTGCCACTTTGATTGAAACATGGACAAAGATAAGTTAAGTGAAACTGTATATTTTTAAATCAAACTTCAAAAAGTTTAGGAACACAGTTTGAGGGTCTCAAGCACTATATGGTTCTGAGCAGTAAACAGGCACCAAGTCACAGTGGTGCTGGTTACATTATATTGCTTAATGCTCCTACGGGTGCCACGACTTTGGACTGTTGGTGACAATATGAGAGTGTCAAGTTTCAATGGAATAAGAATGAGATACATTCAAGTAACAACATCAAGATCTGTCTGACACCCACTATGCAGTCCGTACGAGATTTCCTGTATCCAATCCATGATCTCGGCTGCATACACATCTGACTTTGAAAACAGTTTCTAAGAGTTTGTTCAAACTGTTGAATCAGTATGTCAGTTTTGTCTGCACCCGCACAAAATGTACGTATATGCCATGGAGAAAGAATTGACACGTTATGTTAGTCCAACTCTGACGTGTCTGAATCAACTTATTTACTGTCATTTAGAAAACGTAGTCATTATGATATAATAAGTATGAAATGCAATAAACCCATGACTTCAGAGGATGATCCCCTGCACATCAACACACAAGGCTTGTGTGTACAAAGAATGTGCGCAATACATCATAATGACAGCATACGTCTGCCTTTATTTTTGCAAAGAAATCTGACATCTGTTATGTGTGAGTGCCCTCTAGTTCTTAAAGTTCTGCATAATCAGCTCCTTGGTTGGGTTGTACACGTACACACTACTTACACTGTATACCTGAATTTTACATTCATTTGGCTAAAGCATCTGTGAAGTGGAGAAATGTAAATGTAATGGTATGTTTGGGAAAATTACATCAATTTAAGAAGTCAAACATCAGAGAGCATTATGTTAATTACTGGTGACATTTTTTGAGACAAATACCATAATTCTTACAATTAAAGCATGTGTTGTGACAATACACTTTATCACATGACAGGCAATTTGCAAACAGTGTAGCAGGTAAATGATACAGTAAATCCATCAGTAACTTGTAGTGATCCATTCATTCTCATTCTGGTGATTTTCATGTGATGACTTGTGGGATGTTTTGGGCTGCAAAGACTGAACTGTGTCCTCTTCATCCTGAAACCTATTGTATTCATGCATTCAGCCATAAAGAGGTAGACCTTGAAGGATCCAGCCTCTGAAAAATGTGCTGCCGATAAATTTAGTAATGCTGCTGTGCTGAAAGCCTGCGAGAAAACTAATCAGATTATAGATAGCAGATAGTGGAGTGGAAGATAAACACCTGCCCTCTAAGTTTTGTTGTATTTGTCTTGTATTCTCTTGCTTGAAGGTGCCACATTCATGTCCCATTTCAGGTTGGAGATGTAAATACGCCAACAGAGATAATTTAACTGAACAAAATGTTTTCCTATAGCCTATTAAAGTAAATCAGGCAATGAACAGATGGGAATTCAGGTGATTAAAATGTCATAAGGGTAAAATACTTAAAGCACATTTAATTGAAGCTTCTGAATTCATTCTGATGCATTTCCAGTGTTGACTTGCTTTCATTTGAGCATAATCAAAGCGATGAGAGAATGTCGTGTGTGTTTTTCTAGACAGAGTAATTTATTAATTATTCAGTGCAAGCGCATGAATGCATATGTAGACACAAACAGACATTATGTGCAATTATATCCATCCACTCCTAGCATACCTACACACAACTAATATGGGTCCATTTAAATCTCTTTCTGGCAGCGTGCCATCTCATTTATATGCAGTTTATGTTGTATAAATAACTATAAAACACCATCGCAGCTTCACTCTCTGTATTGACTATGGAAAATAATCTTCATATGCTTCTGGGTTTGAATTGTCAAACAGAACATTTTGCATTATCCATAATCCTTGACATTTCAAGATATTTGGTAGATTTTAGAGGTGAGTGTCTTGGTTCCTGCACAGGAACTACAGATGAGGAATATGCCTTTTAGATCAAATCTGGTGCAGTGTTTTACATGGTCCCTGACGATTAAAGTGCCTTCTTTGTACACTGAACACCACTTAAGATTACAAAGCATCACATTTCCAACAGCCTAATTCCTGCTTAGCTGACACTATTCAGGAGCTCTTCACGAGACCTTTTAAGAAGCAGAGATGTAAAAAGCTATTCTCTCAGCAGCAATACAATACTCTGAGCTGTTGGCATGTGGTCTTACAACTCCATTATATACCATTATTAAATAGAGAAAGTCATCAGTCTTGGCACCAGTTAAAAGGAATGTTACAGGTTTCCACTTTGTTATACTTGAAATGTCTCACAGGTCTATAGTGAGCCAATACAAATTGATTTGGGGAGATGCAGCACTCATACAATTCTTGCCAAATGTTAATGCCAATAGATTTTACAGCTTAATTAGTGGGAAATGTTAACGATTACTGGGTGAGAATTTCCTCTACACGTTGATGCAATGGTGAAAAAGAGTCACATCCTCAAAGATAATGTGCTTTACCGTTTTGAAACCTGTCTTTCTAACATTTAAACAATTTGTGTAATAACAAGTTAATCAAGTCATGATGACCGGAGACCAGAGAAGGGCAGATCTTGATATGAGCCACCCTGTGATGAGGCTCCGAATGGATTAATGGAATGAAACGCTGAATAACAACAAAAGCAAATCTCTCGCCTCAGAAATAAAATTGGATCTTTTCATATAAATAAATCATATTTTTGTTTCTATCAACAGTTACTGTATAACAATATAGCACAAAGCCACCGGGACATCTTTGATCCCTGTGGATAAAGAGAGAAAGCTGTTGATCCTCACATCCATATTGATTAATTGAATTTTGCCAATGATAGCAACCAAATGTTGACCCACAGTGAGAGACGTAAACAAGAGGAGGCAGTGGCTCAGTGGGTAGAGCTTCCGCTTGGGAACCGGAGGGTTGCCGGTTCAAGCCCCTGCCGAGGTGCCCCTGAGCAAGGCACCGAACCCTCAATTGCTCCCCAAAATGGATGTTAGCTATGGAGATGACATGAACATGACCTACATATTCATCTACAAATAACATATTCAATGCATATTCTCTAATTATGTCAAGGCAGAACTGTTCAACCTTATTCAGCTTTTCATTCCATGGCAGTATGGCAGTCACTGACATATTGATTCAACAGTTTGAACAAACTCTTAGAAACTGTTTTCAAAGTCAGATGTGTATGCAGCCGAGCTCATGGATTGGATACAGGAAAGAACTTGCATTTCTTCCCAGTCTCAAGGTAGTTTCGCCTGCAACTCTCCATTGTCCTTGGAAGTTGCCTTGCTGCTCATTGGTTTTCATTTAATCAATCTTCAATCAAACCTGCAAAGTTGTGTTTGCTGCATGGCGAAGCATTGTTGAGACTGCGCGGCTCCTGTCTCGCCACAATAGATGTCAGAGAAAGGGTAACTCCAGAATCTCATACCCCCAGTGTCTATGAAAACAAACGTGACATCGGCTATAAAACCAACAAATGGACTATACTGTAGTTTCAAAGTGGAACACACTCACCTCAGTGTAAATCGCCATGACATATTTCAGCAGATTTGTCTGTTTTGTGAAATGTCAACTCCTTTCCTCTGCCAGTGTTTATCAGTTTTGATGCTCTCCAGGCTTCTTTTATGCCCAAACAACCTCAATCAATTCTGCTCGTGAGCCTGACACCTTGGAATGAAACCTCACAACAGCAAATCCCCTCCGGTTACAAAAAACAACTGACAGCTTGTATTACACTGAACTTGCACTTGGACATGGTATTTGAAGGAATAAGCAGTTGATTAATACTTATCACTGAAAAATGCCTTTTCTTTCAGCCTTCTTATCAATTGTCCGATGACCTTCAGAGGCGCGCAGCAGGCAGCGAGAGGCGGAAAAATAAATTACAGGGTGCAGCCGTTGTCAAAGAAGACCTGCTGCTGGAGGTGACATGAGTGTGTGATTGACTTTTACACACACACACACACACACACACACACACACACACACACACACACAATTACAACAACACATAAGGGGTTGGAAATGAGAGAAAATAAAGAATAACACGTATAGAGTTATGCTATAACGAGTGTATCATTTAGACAAAATGCTTAAAGCAACATTCTACTCACCACAGTGGAAGTTTCACAAATCAGGATGAAATAGGAAAATGTTTGATTAATCTGCCTATGTCTGCCCTCAGACACACTGGCAGTTTTTCACCAAGCAAATAGAGCAGCCAAGGTCTCCAACGACTACTTCTCCTAACCTCTGACTTATCTTTTCATAATTCTCCCACATCTAACTCTCTCGATCTGTCATGTCACATGCACCACTCAGTCGCATTGATTCAATGTGAAAATCTCTTACTGTCTTTCCCCAGAGAGCCTGTAATCTCTTGAGTAGATGGCCACATTTTAAGAAGCAGTAAGTACGCTTTTTACTGCACCCAGAGCACCAAATGACCATCATCCATCTGCAGAGGGGCTGACAGTGTTGTTGATCGATACCAATGACTCAAGGATTACTTCGCCAGGTGCTGACATTTCTCACTTTCCAAACGTTATGCTCCATTTTGGAACATGATCACATTTTTCACCCTGTTCGGTGATAAAGGACGAGCAACTGGCAGCAGACGTTTGAGCTACAAAGGCCCGAGAAAGCTCTACAAGTTTTATGATTCCGCCGCTTGACACCATTAAAAGTATTCCATTGTATTTATGTGCTTCCATTGGCTCCCTCGTCTGATTATCTGAACATGTAACTTTATAGTTTGAGCTATTTTGGGATCTCTTAATTCAGAAGAAGAGGAGGTGGTGGAAAGTTGATTGGGTCGTTAGTCAGTGAGCCCTAAAATGAAATTCTCAATCTTTAAGTGTTAGAATCCCCTCAATGAGAAACAGCAAATGCGTTAAATTGAATGTATGCATGGAGGGCCAATAAAGTGTTCAGTTCAGTCAAATCCACCTGAAGTTCTGGTCGCATCGCACTACAGTCACGTGATGAAAGAGTCTGAGAGTGTGTTAACTCTCACCGTATTTGGTCTGCTTCTATCTGTGCTGGGTCCACGTAACAAGGACGTCTGGATAGCACTGAATAACATTATGTATCCAGCCAGCATTTGCTATTTTCACAAATTTTAATTAATTTTAATATAGTGTAATTGTATGAAGGACATTGGCTGTTTCGCTCCTTTTATAATATCCTTGTAAAGCGCAGTCTGTCTATGATGTAATTCATGCCGTTCATTTGGTATGAGAACAAGCTGTCAGTTGGCTGTAGTGTGGAGTCTGGATGGCTCCATAGAAAGTTGTGTTTTCTATTATGGCGCGGCTCAGTCTTTTGCTCTGTCACATTGTGTCCTGTGAGACCGAATCCAAAGGTTATCCTCTCCTATTTCACAGATCTACAGGCTATGCCAGACCAGTGACTGTTTACCAGAACACAGACCAGTTCCTTTTTATTTTATCATTTTATTTTGCATTTCAGGCAGTCCAGGATGGGGTTGTGTGAATGCGGGGTTGTGTGACAGTGGGGTTGGGTGGGGTTCCGGGGTGGGACGTCCTCTCTCTGGATCTTTTCTTTCCTGTTTGTTTCTCCCCTATCTCTTTCTCTCCGTATCACAACCTATGATGCAATTTGTACTAGCCTACATTGCTGTTTCACATCGTCCTGTAAGTTCTGTATGTACCCTATGACATCATTGCAACTCCAGTCCACTTGTACTCTACCTCAGGATCTACGTATAAAGTTAACAACAATAGTAGGGATAACACAACCTTCCTCCCTTCTCTCTATCTCTCTCTCTCCTCTTTCCCCTCTTTCTCTATAAAAAACGATCTCCAAAATATCCTACACCTGTATGCACAATGTCATGTACAATGTCTGCTTCAATAAAAACAAATTGCCAAAGGTTATCTGACCTTGGAGAGCTAGTAACCCTGATAAATCATCTCAAAACCAAAGGCATCACTGTGTTGCAGGATGTCTTTGATGGGAAAACCAACTACACCAAGCCTATTAGAATCACCTCCTAATGTAATTATCTCAGGGCCATGACTTCTTTAACACGTCATATTTTCATTCATGCAAGATTTAACTTCTCCTATCAAATAGAATAGAATACGAAAAAGCTACAGTACATAGCTTCCTTTTAAATCTGATCAACCAAGGTTGAGTTTCAGCCATACTATTATGCATATAATATTTTTTGAAAGCCTTACTAACAAATAGAAATTGCACCAGTTTAAAGTTATTAAGACAATCTTCTGGCTGCTGTAACAAGAAATCTACCTGATGACTGAGATGCTTGGATCTAAGCGTAATTACATGCTTCATCAGATGCATTGTTCACGCAGTAAAAGGCTCTTTTTCCAGATTGTGAAGAGGAGGGTCATCCTGCCTGGCCCTTTTTTGCATGACAGCAACAATCTGACAGGGGCGCCATGTCTGAGATTGGCTGCTGAGGTGTGAAAAATGGTCAGAAAGGACACAGTTCTTTTCCCCTCACTGCCACCATACTGACTTGCAACAATTTCCACATTCACTGCAGATCCACATGGATCTCCTCTGTGTTGACAGCAGTGGAGCAGGTGTGTTTTTCAGAGAGGAGGCAAGAATTGGAATCAATGTTTCAACAACAGTCAGTCATACTATTTGTGTCGAGAGTCTCCTTTCGAGGTTTGGAATTAAACAGCTGCATTTTGAGGCAGACCAAGGAATATGGCTTGTGTGCTGACTCTAAAGAAAACATTAAATTATCTGTAATTAGTGTAATGGATCCACTGTAAACACGTGCCATCTTTAGCTGTTTTTCTTCATGTCTTTTAGCCTTATTCTGAACACCTAATGTGATGATAACACGATTAATATTACACTATTGATAACACTACTCAATATTATCTGCCCCCTCCGTGATTGTTGCTCCATAAAAAGCTTTCAGTCCCATTAAAAAGCAATGACTGACAGCTGATTCATCAACACTGTCTACATCTGAGAAAGCATCTGTTGTTGGTGTTGATATGAGCTCTGTGATGTTATTACGATATCCGCTATGATGTTCTCCTTATAGGAATTTTTGCACTTAACAGATCTACTGTGACAGCTGTCTGATACCTAAAGCTTGGGATGATAAATAAGGCCCTTTCATAGAGATATGCAATAAAAGAACAATATCACTGATATGCGTGTTCATACAATATATTTTATAGCCATGTTTTACTAGTGTGAGAATTATTTGCTAAATAATTTAAAGTTAGCTGCCTTCGTCTCAAAAGGGGGAGGGACTGTGACAGTACTGAGATCTGAGACATCCAAATAAATAAATAAAAAACTCATGGTATTACTCATCATTCAGGTGTATTTCTGGCGAATAACATGCATTTTGAACACAAAAACAAAGTGTCACACAACTGTCTCGGTATCCAGTGGACTTGATGCAATGAGCCAGGGTTAATCGGCTATAAATGTAGTTGTGATTGATCGCCTTAAGGAGATGAAGACAAGCTCTTATGCTTGTACTAACTGGTCTCCTGGTGTTTTATTGCAGCACATCAATAACTCTGCAGCATCTTTAAGTCTATCTGCAGTCACACTGTTGCTCTGCTTGTCCCGCGTTCTTTCACTCATCAGACTGGGGCCTCCCACTGCTCTCTGGGTGAACAAGTGATGTGCATGTTTTGGACTGTATGCTCTCTGAACAGTTATCAATCTTAGCTGCCAGCTCCTGTCTCTTATGTGTGATGATTGCAAACCGAGCACGGTTCAGCTAACAACACAGTAAGCAGTTGCTCAGAATGTCAAAGCTTTGCAGTGGAAATAGTTTTTTGCTGTAACATTCATAACCCAATGTTTTTTGTAGTTCAGACTGTGTAGATTGTTAATTCAGTGCTTGTGTTTTCTGAGCAATGATAAAGTTGCAGGTAATTTTAGCAGACAAACCTGCATTTCAACATCTTTACCAAATAACCTTCTTCAAACTGTTGGTTTTAATGAAGATTAAATAATACATGTCATGTTTATTAATGTTTGCCAGAGGGGCATGAATCTCGCTCTTGGTTGGCTCCTAAAAGGCAGGTTATTTTGCTGAACTACACATGTATGAATGGCAGTTTTGAATAATGAATAGAACCAGAGGGTTGTGCCCTCTGATACTGCTGTACCTCGGAACCAAAACGTAAAAATAAATCTGGTGGAAAAACATGTGTCTTGTGCCTTCTGAAGACACAGACAGTAAAAATGAAGAGAAATGTCCTCACAATTCATTTTTATGAGCAAAATAGTTTATTCCTCTTCATTCGCAAATGATCTTTGCCAAATATATAATATTGTAACTAATGATACAATTTAACTGAAGTCATATTCGCTCAAATCTGAGTAGGTTATATCGTTTAAGGTTATAAAAGACCTCCTGTATATGTTTACGCATTGCAGCACACATTTGTTTCTGTAACCTTGCAGGGGTGAAGCCTGCAGAGCTTCCATCACTCTTATATGATATGCATCGGACGTAAATTCAGACCTTAAGGAGCATTTCATTTGCACGTGCTTGCGTGCGTGCATACGTACGGCGTGCGTGCCTTCGTGTGCATGTGTGTGCATGTGTGTGCATGTGTGTGTGTGAACGTTTGTGAATTTATTATATGCGTGTCAGCACATCCCAGTGTATGCATTTGTGTTCTGTCAAAAGCCTGGTATCTAAGATCTAAAGACAAATAGCAGAAAACGTAGCAGGTCGAGCATGACAAGTGTAGATAAGCGATTATGTGTTCGTTTCAGCAAGCAGGTGATTCCTCAGGCCCGCAGGCAGGAGGTGAGGCATTTGAACGCTGCGCAAAGACAGCAGAAACATCAAAAACACAGCAAGCTGGGAGCTCGATCTTCGCTTTGCAAGATCAATGATAAGGGTAACATCTACAGCTGTTCTCACAGGAGAGTTTGTTGCTAAAAGTGTGTAAAATGAATCACTGCAATGATGTGCTGTGTTCATTATGTCCACTTTCCACGAAGAAAGATCATTGGTAAACATTTAGAAGAGTTGTCACAGATACATTAGTTAAACAGAAGTTTGGAAAGTGAAACAAGTAATTACTGACTGATTAATTAGTGCTGTTTTCTGTGTGTGACTGAGAATCCTCATGAATAATTAGAAACCCAGTATGTCAACACGAAACTTGAAACAGAAGTTGTTTTCTCAGTCTCTTTCCTGTCTTCCGTGTCTTTTCGAACAGTCTCAGCATGACCAAGAACCCGAATCCTCCCACTGTGAACAAACTTCAGTTTTGCACAAGCTCGCATGAATAATTTGTCCATCTGGAATCGGGCTATTTAACAGGATTGACTCATCTATCCAGGCATGACGCATGGCACCCAGCTAAAATTGCCACCAACACACAATTCAGCTTTGGCAGTTTTCTCAGTGTTTCTACTTTATTCCAAACAGATTATTCAAGACAACATCAAATTGCCTGTGACGATGCCACCCCGATGTATGAAAATAAGATGTATGGTACTCTGTGGGTTTCCATATGGCAGCAATGTTGGATAATTACTCTGTAATTACCTTGAATGTTTGCACTCTGGACCATTTTCCTCACCAGCTGTCACTGCCGAGGCATCTGCTAGATATCACGGCACGCAGCGGTTCACACCTTGGTTTCCTTGTGACCACCCGGAGCCTTGTGCTCATTAACTAACACATTAAAAGGCAGGAGCAGTGCCTGTGTGTCCCCATGGCTTCCGTATTCGCTCTTTCACTCAACAATACTTTCAATAGAATCTTCCTGACTTAATAGGATCCACAACTGCATCACTGAGTCAATCCTGAATAAACAGCTACAGTTTACACGGTCGATTAAACAAAGGGCCAAGAGCAAATCGGCCAAGGATTGCCATAACCGAACACTAATGATAAGATTATTAGGTATTGATATTCTTATTTACCATTTCTCACTGTGCAAAAAGAATAAAAAGTAACAGGCAAACCCACATGCATATCCTCCACACACACCATTATAAGTGCATTTACATGTGCCTCAGTGACCCAGTTATTCCCTTTGTTCAGCAGTAGCCTGCCTTCACAAATGACATGTAAATGGGAAACCCAGTGTCTGTAATCAGGTGAAGGGATAATGAGATACTAGCTTAACACACGTCTGCTTGAGTAACCCAGATACCTGCCCCTATATACCCTTAACTACATCTGTCTACATCTGCCTGTCGCTAGGGTAACTTACATCAACAGATACACAGATGAAACTTAAAGTTAACTTAAACTAGCTTAAACATCGCAAGTGGTAACAGCAGCACCGCCAGTAACAGCCAATCCTCTGATTTTTGAAACACACTTTATGTTGAACCTATAGAAAGAGTACAACATTAACAGCAGTTGCTAAATTACTGAGCTATTAGTGTAACGGCACTAAGCATATCAGCAACTCCATTAATCGGGACAAAGGATCCAACTTTGTGCGTGCCTGGTGATGATGCCAAACTTCATCATGCTGTAAAATGAAGCCAGATACTTTTGGCATGGAGGAAATCAGGTTTTTCACCAGATGCATGTACATGACTGTTTCACACAAACTGTTGTTCTGCCTGAACCAGTTGATGTGGCTTAACCCAGTTTTGTGTGTGCATGTAAATCCTCTACATGTCATATAAAAAAACAAAATAGCTGTAAAGCTGTCAAAAGGTTTCTTGATTAACAGTGTCCAGTGCACTCATGCAATTTTTCACCTTCATGTAGAAAGCATTTTCGTAGCCCCTTCGTATTAGACGGTCAAGGTCCTGCCCTTACACCTGCCACTCATCTTGACGTGCTGTCTGTCATGAAGGAATCTCGCCTCAGGCTGGAGAAAGCGCCATCAATAAAGCCACCACAGGCACTGACAGTCAACAGAGACCCAGCGCCATGATAGAAGCACTGCTCATATTCACCCCGGTTAAAAGCGCGTTTTATCTGGTCCACATTTAGCTCCAATATTGGGTCAGGGCAACTTTGTCAAACATAAACTTTACTGACAATCTCAAGCAATTGCACGGTACCACATATCTAGCTACTAAACTTAATTATACTGCAGTATAAGCCATTGCGGCTTAAAGCAAACGCAAACAACCAAAACACCTTCTGCTAGGGCTACAAACACAAATCACTCAGGTCCTAATCTGACAATGGGTAAACTCCAAATGTATTCAAAGCCCAGGTGGTCTTGTGACTGTGTGTGCAGACGGCATGCAGTCACAGAATGTCAACAACCTCAGCCGGGTCTGATTATAATATTGATCTGATTATGATATTACACAAATCCAGGCAAACAAGGCGCAACACTTTTAAGCAATATAATCACACAGCTGCACAGAATGTTGATAGTGGCTATACAAAGAGCCATACTGGGCCAATCTGCCACCTGTCATCTGCAAAGGAAGCTGTCTTTTATGGTGGGTAATTTTAATTACATGGCCATATTTTCTCCTTCCATTTTGTCTTTTTTCTACGCCGTCGCAGGTTCGATTAAGATTTGCTTGCGTCTGATTCACGCACCAGTACACACTAAGTGTTACATTATAAAAAAAGATGATCTTTATATTAAAATATCACTAATACAGTAGATTGAATAACAGAGGAAGCCTGCCTCTCTTGGTTGACTGTTTAAGTGTGTATTTCTTTTGGTGCTTCTCAGGGGAACAGAGGCTGAAAGCTGCTTTCTCTGCCTTTGATTGCATCATATGTTACTAAAAGGCAGCCGGATGATCTCAGAGGTCTTACTGCCTGGTATCTGACAGGCCTATCTGTATGTGTTCTGAAGGCAGTTCAGCGGTCTCGGGACAGGTGTAATCTGTTCCGATTTTTTGGGTTCCTGTCAAGGTAGCAACTGTATTTTCAGTGAAGGAAACGCAGCAGTGAGATAAGCCATGAATTTGTATCTCTCTGCAAGGCTCCTTGGGCTGTATTCAAATCTTTAGGTGAGATATTCCCGATCTGATCACCTTTTTTTGTCGTGTTTCTCCTCAACCTCAAATCTCATCATCCCTCATAAGGGCTTCCAAAGATCCAGACTATGCCCTCATTCTTTACAGACAAGGACTCTGGGAGAGATTTAGGTGAAAAAAAGGCTTGTAAATAATCTCTTCTTCTGAGCCTCCAAAAACGCAGAATGATTGTTTCTGATGAAACCAATAAGATAAAACATCTTTAGAGAATTTGCTCCTGTATAGTCTGGGTCTCTGTTTGATCATTCTTCCAAGGAATACTTTATATCATCTGTGCTGTGCCAGGACATAGTGCATCATTCCACATAATTGGGGTAAATTGTCTCCAGCTGTGCTGGAATGCATTTTGAGGGATGAAATCCAATCACAGGATCAGTGGGATCAAATGGTTTTTAGCTTTTTCATGACATTCGAGCTCACTGATGCACGGCAAACAACATTTAGGAAGAGAAAGAATTCCATATTCGTTCTATTGATTCTCAATTTGAGATGCTTTACATATTTATACAATCTGTGACTGCACAGAGCTTTGAATCACATTGTCAATCACATCACTTGTCATAGAGACTCTCCAACACGTTTGTCTATATGGAGACATATAGACAAACAACTAGGCCAGTGCACAGCTGAGCAAACACAGACAATCTCCTCGCTCTGCTCTCAGTGAAGCAAGGGAGAAGCGGCAGCACAGTATCATCTGATTTCCCTTCAGTTCCAGCTGCGTCCCGGCCTGATTCTCCATCACCCCTGAGGATGAACACCCCAGGGTTCCGGTTCTCTTTATTGTTATCCCTCATTTTGAAATATGGACAGTTTTGCAAAATGTATGCTTCACCGCACTGTAGTTTGGTTGAAGCTACAGGGACGTGGGAGAATTTCAGAGACTTAGATTTAAGTTTGCAGAGGGGTTGAGAGGAAATTAGGGCTTATTGTTGACACTGCATTGCTCATTGGCAGGATGGATTGATTAATCCAGGAGCTTTGGAACAATTAAGTCATATTCCAAAATGTTCAGCACTGGCCTTGGAACAGCGACATCATTGTTGCCAGCGGCCAATTCCAGACTACACAAGGTATGAATTTTGTCTTAATTATCCAACTTGTTCTTTTTTTTTAAAGCACTTCATGTTGCAAAGACATTTTCACTTCAGGCAGGGTTATTCTCGTCTCCCAAAAACCCCAAACCATTAAAGCATTGTCAAGATCTAACAACACACACAGTTTTCCGTGTGAAAAAAAAAAGTATTTAAAAAATAAAAAAGTAGCTGCCGATGGAGAACATGTGAAAACCTCCTTTTTCCTTTTGTGAGTTGCTTCTTAGCAGCAGTTCAATGGTCTTTTGAAGTTTCCTTCCGCTTCCGCTTTGGATTTTATATCATGAAAACAGTTCTGTGTAAAAAAACAGAAAAGCCCTTTGTATTCCAAAACAACACTTAAGGTGAGCTACACCTTTCAACTTTTGTTACCCTGCTGAGGGTACTTACTTTAAACCCCATAGTCACCACTGAGCCCAGCTGCTTTTCTTTAACCACTTAAGCCCAGAAGAGAAAATAGTTATTGTATGCTGTATAAAGTTTTTTTTCAGGAGATCCACAATAACTAATCTGCAACATTCACGGTGAAGAATAAGAAGTGGACCTTTTTGAAAGAAATATACTACATGTTACAGAGTGCCAAGTACAATTTACATAATTTAGATATTTGCTCACATGTGAAAAATATCAGATATTCTCAGATCTGATGTTGGTCACACACACACACATTGTGGAGATAAATGTATCAGATATCTGCAAATGCAGCTAATTATCAAAATGCACACACGTGATAAATCAAGTAACACACACCCAAGCTACATCAAGCGTGACAACCCTTTCACCAAAAGATGCTTCAGAAAATTGTATTTAGTTTGTTTTGTTTTGTTTTGCATGATAACTATTTTTGCCATTTTTTACCTCAATCTCAGAACATACATTTTATCAAGAAATGTAGTGAAGGGACAATGATGAAACCCATACTGCACTTCAATTCAAACTGGCCTGATAACAATAAATGAAATTTAGAATAAAAATCCTATAATTATTCCTAAAACATTTGATGTGGTTCTTGTCATTTAAGACACCGACCCAAGCTGCTGCGTTTGATAAGAGTGCACAGGAGAGAGGAATCAAAGTGCTGCTGACTGTAGGGTAAAACATCTACATATAGCTGCACCCTGAGGTAATGGCAAGCAAGGAAAAGTCAATGTCACTGCTGCTGTAAAAAATCATTTTGATCTGTTAACAGGGAACTTCACATGCTCCCGTGCATAATGTGGAAATGAGAAAAATTCATAAACCAGAAAGAAATGCCCACAAAAGCACCCTGTAGTCTTTCTTTTCAAAATAGAAATATTGCCGAAATGTTTGATATTATTTTCATTATCTACCCCCATTTACCTTCTTTTTTTTTACCCTATTTATTCTTTTCCTCATCATTTGAGGACACATGACACACGGTATTATGGAATTAAAAACGAGAGGATTAATGGCTACATTTGTTAAATTGAAGGTTATTCTTGTGAGGAGAGGTCAAAGTTAATTACACTTAGCACCCTGAATGAAAGCAAGAAGGTTTAATGAAAGAAATTCAAAGCCACACATGAACTGAGGGGAAAAGGTGGGCGAGAGGTAATTACACTTGATCAGAAATAGTGCTCTCGGAGCAGAACTCTAACGTTTCCTTTAGGTGAAATTAGATTCCGGGGGATCAGCGGGACCCAGTCTTTAAATTGTTTCTATTGTCAAGAGCTTTTCAAAAGGAACCTCTGCCATTCTACCATGAACCACCATGATGGCTCTTGTAGGAATTTCTCTCAAGTATCTTCGTCTCTAAAGCAATTAAAACTCAAACGTTTTCTTTCATTCATGCTGTGCTAAACACTCAAGCAATGATTCAACTGTACAGCGGAGTATTATCCATGTTATATTCCGTCACATCCAGCAAACACATCAACGCATTTATCTTTAGAATTCATGTGCAGCAAAACCACTTCCAGACCACAAGCAGGCACTTTCAATACACAATTCAATAGCATAATTATCACAAACATAGGACATATACAAGATGAAAACATACGATTCCCAAGTCAAATGTACTGACAATTTGCATCCATTTTAGTTGCAAATAAGTGAAATGGCACTTCTCCTTGAGAGGCTACATTGAGTGGAAATTCCTTCAATACATCGCAGAACTAATTTATGATTGGTGTGGGAAAACTTGATACAGAATTCTAATATAACGCATTCCTGAATTTTTCAGGACAGCATGTTTTTAAGCATAATTTGCTACAAACACAATGAAACTCAAAGGGTAATAGAAGATGCATGTTGGGGAAAAAGAAGCTGTCAAACTGGCGTCATGCTCCTCTATAAACTCCTTTGACAATTACGATGGCCCACTTTTCTGTGTTATTCATGTGGCGAGTACTTTATTGTACAGATCTCTTTATGGCTCATGAATCAAGTAATCTGTATCCTGTATTCCACCTGCATACATGTGGTATACACACCTCAACAAAGCTGTCATCATCAAAGGAATGCTGCAACCCATTATGCCAACCTGTTCAACATCTCTGTTATTCTTGTTTTTGTTGTCAGTCAGCAGTTGAAACGATCGCCACTATAGATGCTTTTTGTGGATGTGAATTAAGGAAAACGAACCTTTCAAAGGCAATTTCCTCCAAACAATTTAAGAATTATGATCTGCATGTATGCGGTATGGGAAATCTGATTTTCATATCTTGTTTACTGAGGTATTTATACATCTGTAATCCCAGGAGCCTCAATCCTGTGCACATCCCCTGCGGAAAAGCCCCAGTTTTCTTTAAAAGACATAAGATGAAACAATAACAGAAGATGCCAACCATGTCCCAGAACACAACGTCCACCATGTGTGGATGTAGCCCAGAGGTTCTCAGCTCCCCCTTCGGTATACCAAGATGTTCCCAGGCCAGATGGGACATACAGTATCACCCTTCCAGCATATTCTGTGTCTGTCCCGTGGTCTCCTCCCAGTTGGTTGTGCCTGGAACATCTTCCTAGGGTGACGCCCAAGAGGCATCCTGATTAGGTCACCATACCACTTAAGCTGACTCCTTTCAAACGCGAAGGAGCAACAGTTCTACTCCGAGATCTCAATGTCTGAACTCCTTACCCTGTTCCAACACCCTGATGAGAAAACAAAATTGTATCCGCTTAAATCCGCAATCTCGTCTTTTCAGTCACTGTTCATGACCACAAGTAAGAGTTGGAATGTAGATTGATTTCTAAATAGTTGAAAAGCGCTACAAGACATCTGTTAGCCCTGTAAGGGGCGGCAGTAGCTCAGTCCACTGGGCCGGACAGCTGGAACCAGAGGGCCGCCGGTTCTTATAAATCTTTAAAAAGTTGTACTATACCTCGTTCATCTGACACCAGTATCCCTATCAACTGCTGTCTGAGTCTCCAGACTGTATTAGACCATATAAGTCCATTGGCGTCCAACGTTCCTACTCTCGCATGTCCATCTTGCCTCTAATCTGCATTCCATTGCTGCTGTTCAACAATGCTCATTAAAAAAAGTTCATCCATTATGTAATTCTGTCATCAATTATTTAACCTCCACCAAATGTGTGTTAACATGCAGGGATATCATCCCCTTCCACCATGTCTAACACTTGTGATCCCAATGTTTATGCTAATACTGATCACACTGCATGTCATACAACTCTCTGTGGAGCTGATATGAGACGTACAGTATAATTCATGTATTAAAACATTATGAGGTCTGACTTATGCGTGAGTGGGATGCTGCTCAAATAATCTTTATATAATAATTCATCCTGTATTAAAGATTGTGTGGGTTTTCATTAGCTGTTGCCCACTGTCTCTTAAATTGCTGTCCATGTCAGTTTGTACATTCTGCTCAACAAGCAAATACAATATTTGGAGGATTTGACCTTTGTGATCTGTTTGTATTGCTGTTTGATCATAATTTTTTGTGTCACAGCGAGTTGAGCCAAGCAATGTAACAGAGTGTTGGATTCCCTCCAAGAAGGGTCCCCTTATTGATCGGAGTCTTTTACTGCACTGTCAGTAGCCATTAGTTTTTTCTTGTATTTTTTATTATACTTCTTTCATTAAATGGCCTCATGATACTATACAGATTATACTGCAGACAAGCAGAAATGGTTTATTGATGGTCAAGACCAGGAAGCTTAGCTGCAAAGTTAAGAAAAGTGTTTGATGTATCAGATTAAAGGAATTGGCTAACTTTAAAGCAAGGATTTATGTTTTCATCTTCAACTCAGTTTGAATTGCTGATCAACATGCATCGTAACTTTACAAAAAAAGTAATTATTTTATTAATAAAGCACAAGCTCATTTCCTTTGGTTCTTCAAGATTTCCTTCATTTGAAAATGTTCCTGTCTGTCGACTTTCCTGTCACTTTGATCATAACTTAACTGCTCCCTTTGGCCGCTTTATTTACTTTTATCTTTCCTTCACAGTGGGCAGCTTCCTCTTTAACTTCTCCTATTGTCAGTCTTTGAACTGACACACATGAGACATTTGCTTTGAATTAAAGGAAAAGAGCAGACAAGTTCTGATGTGATGATGGAGTTTTATATTGTTTTATATATGGATGTAAAAAGTAAACCTTTGTTGAAGAAGATGTGGTGTAAGCAGGTCATACTGAAATGTGTCAAACTGGGGCATTAAACTTTACAAAATGATTGCAGAGTTTTCTCAGGACAGAGGGGATGGATATTATGCTTGGCTCTCTAACTGGTACATTTGGAGGGATCAGGCTGTCATTGAAAACAAGGGCATGAAGAAATTGAAGCCATTATTTTATATTCTGAAAATGCTGGAAATGCTTAGTGTCAAGGTTACTTTTTGTTCAGACATCCATTGTATAAATCCCCACACTTCATAAGAGAGTTTCTGTGATGTTGGAAATTTGTCGTTTATGATCATGCTAAGAGCTCTCTCTATAAATCCAGTTAACACACACCTGTCCAATTGATAAAATAATAACGGAAAATAAAGTAATAATTATTTCTAAAAATGCTCAAAATGTGCCCGGCAATCTCCATTCTGGTATTCGGTATATAGGAAATGAACACAATCTCTAAATACACTGTTTGTCCCTTATTGAGAAACAGTGTATTTAGAGATTGTGTGTGGATAATGATGAGTATGATCATATTCATTTACATTCAACTGTGCTTGAATGTTTAGGATAAAATTGCCGTTGAGAACCTAAAGTATATTGTGGCATTTTTCATCATTGCATGCAGGCTGGCAGCTCCGTTATATAAGCACAAAGTACAGAAAGGGCAGAAGAGCAGCAGTGAATGTGTATTGTGGCACTATACAGTTTGAAAATGAAAATGATGGGACTACAGCCTTTACTGAGATTGGTTAAGGCGAACAAGTACAGTAGCTATGCCAGAATGACAGCGACATTGTCAGAGGAGATCAGGCCCTCTACTGTCAAGACCTCTGGTCCAGAATACTGCAGAGTGGGCCTGTCATGGGGGGTTACACAGGGTAGGCAGGAGGTGCTTTTGAATGTGTACCCAGGGACTGACACAGGTAGACACATTGTGCTGCCAGTGCCTCACTTTTTAGGGCAGATTCAAAGGACCTTGAAGTCCTGAAACGAATGCTGCCGCTTGCTTCCATGGCCTCAGGCAGGAGAGGCATCAGAATGTCACATAGAGTCTGATGATCACCCTAAACTGTCTGGAAGTATGGGGCATCTTGCAAAGCACAAAAGCACACCGACTGATAAGGTCCCTGCTGCAATATTGATCCACTGCTAAGCGTGAGAAAAAAACTCAAACTGCCCATGTGGTGGTGCAAACTATCAAAGTGTAAGTCAGTGTACTAAAGTGAGCTTTATTGAAAGAGTAAGCGTCAGCCTTTGTGATATGATGATCCCAAAATAATTCGACAGCCTGCAGCCTGCAGGTTGAACATAGAACAGATTTCTGAGAACATAGAAAATGTTGCCTGTGCAGATGTGATATACAGTATGTTGTCTCTCCTGATGTACTTGTGAATCTTATGAATGTGTGGCTATCTAAGTACAGCTTCTGAACATTAGTAGAACTGAAACTTAGTGCTGAAATTTCCAACAACTCTGTGAGTGTGACATTGAAGTTATGAGCCTGATTTATGGCCCCGTCTTGACAGATGAGGACCATTAGTCAAAGCAAGATGTTTTAGGACCGCCATAACTGTGATAGTTCCCATTTACAGCAGTGAACTCTAAACTGCCAGTAGGTGGGAATGAGTTTGTATGTGAGTCAGTAGGTTTACCTGCACGTTAATACTCAATTTTTGCCATGTAATCTTGAGAATCATGGCATCCAAATCATAACCACAATGAAATGGTGCTGGTATGCACTGAGTAACAGATCTAGAGTGACTGATAGTAAGTCAGTTAACTCAAGCATGTAAATGATCCATTGCTTTATAATTGGAGTGAGCCAATTCTGTCTAGCGTTCCTCTATTCAGCTATTTCCCTCGGGATAAATAAAGTTCATCTTATCTTATCTTAGTTCATCTTATCTCTATGTCTCTGGCATGCTCTTATGATAGTGTGTCAAACATAACATCCCGGAAACAGCAAAGCATAGCCACAATACGTTGAGGTGTTATTCAGTTTCCATGTTAATATTTGTGTAAATCAGGACTTTCCCAATACAGACAAGCCAAGCGGCTAGTTAGGCTTTACGTGATACACTTAGAAAATCACCGATAAGGTGTCTCAATTGGTTCTATTAACTATAACTGATGAACAACGAAAGTCTCAAGCCTTTGATTACAGATTTTCAAAAATGATGATACTAACTACTATTTATTTTTAGAGCCATTTTAGATGCTTTTGGCAAATTTCCCCCAGGTGGCCAATCTAAGAATGAAGACTCAAGGGTGTAAATGTATTTATATGCATATTAATATGTATATTGGAAATGTATATGAACCCATTGCTTGCATTGTTGCCTTGAAGCAGCAGTCTGTAAGAATGTGAACACATACACATCAGTAGCCGCTCTGTCAGCCTGTATGTACCCTGCCTCTTGCCAAATGAGCACTAAGGTACTGTACGTCTATGTAGATAGGTCCATGTCCTTCCCACACCCTTGATCTTGAGAACAGCAGGTGAATGTGGTCACTTTCTCTGTACAGTTGTTTATTTAAGGCAGTCGACAAAGGAAGGACAACCTTACTCGTAAAAACCGACGCCCTTGAAATTGCCCCCATCATGTGATGAAGAAGGGAGTCTTCATCACATGATGGGGGCACTTTACTGCTTAGGTTATGAGATCAGAACGGATATTTGACAAATGGTGCTCAACGCAAAATGGACCATTTCATACTATGCTTTGATTCAGCACTGAGCCTGATGTCTCATGAATATCTTGAAACTTACAGCCATCATTACTTTGGAACACAAACTTTCAAGGACAAATTGAGATTTAATATATAACAACCGTTAAATTAGAAGACCTGTCTCATCAGTACCAGATTTTAATGATGGCACATCATTCTGTTCCTCCTTTGTGAAGCAAAGCTCCAGTTTTGCAGGGTGTGAGGTTTGTCTGGAGGTGATTCTTTGATGGGGAGAATAACACGGGGGCGTTTTGTTGAGAAAACTGGGCAGCTGTTCAGAAACTTTATATAAACCCAGGACAGACAGCTCTGAAGTGAGGACTCACAGGATGCCAAAGAAAGTGAGGACTTGGTTAAGGTCATTGTATACCATGTGTATTGACTTCACAACAATGCCTTGTGTGCAGGAAAACGAGAACACAGACACAACACTTAAGAAACTGAGCACACAGGAGAACACGCTGTGCTTTAAAGTGCTAAATATTTGCTGAGACCAAACTGGACAGATGTGCCTGAATATAATCTCGGCAGATTTCCCTTTGTGTGGTGCACAAACTATGCGTGCTGTTATCGCCTCCGATACCCGCAGCTCTACAAATGATTTAAAATAGTGTCCACCGTCTTGTAAATATTCCTCCGCTTTCCATTCTCTGTTGGTGCACTTTTAAGCCCACCTATTGCCGTAAACAAGCCTGATTAAGAAAACAAGTGTGTTATGGTTTTATGCAAAGTCATTTCATGCATGTTATGTGTTTGAAGTCTTAATCAACATCGCCACATTGTTGCAGTCTAAGCAGTGATTACTCTGTTTGTTGGCAGTGACAGAGAGTCAGTGAATTCTGCTGATTTCCTGCTGGCAGGCATCAGAGGAAACAGGGGAGCAAAGAGATAGAGACCTCCGTACAGTGCAGGAGCACTTATGCATATAACTGGGAAATCACTCTGCAGGACCTTCAGGGAGAAGAAGTCCTGATAAGAATTTTGTCTTATCGCGTGTCCCACAACTGAATTATTCATATACAGCAATTACAGTCTATCTTCACAGCAGAACGTGGGCATGAAAATCGCTCTCTAAACTTTGGAACCGTCGTCCGTTGGAGGAAACAAGTTGTGGAAAATATTTTCGCATGACCAACAGATGCTACTGAATTGATTACAAATCAATGCTCACACTCACACAGATAGGGAAAGAGATATGTGTTGTGTACTTAAGAAACTTCTCTTTTGTGCCACACACATGGACCCAACTAGCAGAAAGGTGACAATGTGGCTTCACTAGTTTCACTTTCAGCATCTGTGCTGAGCTGAGCTTTCAAAACGGGCTCCAGACTGAAACTAAGAAATCCAAAATCTCTATATTATATCTGCTTTACAATGCTTTTTACAACAGTCGTAACACAATCGTCCCCTTACATTCCAACTTATTATTAGTATTATTTTTATTGTAATTCTTGGGCATAGTGTGTGAGGCTGCCATGTGTAGATTGGCGCCCTCTACAGCAGAAAGAGGTAATTGATGTGGCATACAATGAGATTTCTGACAACTATGTGCATTCAGCTCTGTGTTTGGCGAGGACTCTTTCTTGTTTCAATATGACAAAGTGAGGTCCGTACAAAAATAGTTAGCTGAGTTTGGTGAGGAAGAGCATGACCTGAACTCAACCTCACTCACCACCTTTGAGATGAATTGGAAGGCAGACAGTGAGCCTAGCCATAACTCCAAATATTAATGCTTGACCTCACTACAGCGATGTTCCAAAACCCAGGGGGAAGCAAAGTGAAACGTCAATGCCTGTGGTTTGGAATTAAATGTTGAGCAATGGCCCATGGGTGTAAATGTAACTGCAGTTTCTCTCTGTGCATTGACTAGAAAACGCTGTTGTTTTTTGAATCATGAGCTATCAAATTTGAACAGTAAATACACTGTTGAAGTTTTATTCTTCATTTAGATTACTGAAACTACAAGAATGGTTGGAAATCTGTGACTCTCTGTGCTCTAGTTCAAGTTTCGACCGATTTTATTGGCACTGTTTCCTGAATATCAACTAGACAGCAAGTTAAACCACAGAAAACGAGAGTCTGAACACCGAGCAGCACTTCCACCGCACAGATGACTTAAAATTAAAATATAATGCAGGTTTCAGCCTTAAATTTGCATCCACCCGTGTAGTGGGGTTGGATTTGTTCTTGAGTGCTGTAGGTAATCAGGGGATGCAGTTGCCCCTAGAGATTTTGAGTATTTGATATGTACTCTGCAGCATTTCATAGAAGTGACCAATAAGCAACTTGCATCAGTTTCAGACAGGATAATTTAAAGATGCTGTGAGAGTCTGAAACTGTCTGATCGCAGCAGAAATGTTCCACAGCTTTGAATGGTGAAACGCTGTGCAACCGCCTAACCTCCATGGAGGTCTCAGTCATGCTCACAGGCATTCAACATCAAAGGTTTTAGAAAAACAGTTTTGGGTTAATTTCAATATCAACTGTATTTGGTATTAAAAAACCTTTCATGACAGAAGTGCTATAGATTTAATTAAAGGAGGCTCTGAGAGGCTATAATATGATTTATCAAAATTTCAGTGTCCTCTCTTTAACATTCACCATGGTGGTCTTTGTTTAAAAAAAGAAGTGTGAGGAGTAATTTACGCTTCCATTGCCATAAACCGAGCTGCAAAGTGTCTTTTATGATTCAATTGTCCACATCATATTTCCACTGACAATACCTCAGGAGTGACAGGATGAGGGTGCTCCACTATCACTTACCGCTTCTCTTTCCTGCACTGCATCTGTTAAAGCCAAATGATATGACTTGTAATAGCCATAGCACTCATTATAGTCAGAGCCTTTATGGTGTCAAGCAATATCTGTCCTCTTGACCAGCTCAGAGTCTGTGCAGATTCTATGATTGCATTCCTTAATATAGTAGGAAACCCTCGATATCACCTTCATGAATAGAGGTTTGTGTTTATTCCATTGTCACAGGAATAAAAGAACATAGGTAATGCCACATCGAGGCAGTAAAAGCAATGCCAAAATAATGGGATGCCAAAAATATAGACAGTATTGCATGGATCACCTAAGCAGATCCATCTTGAATTGGAGCTATCTAATGGTAATTGTCCTAGTATATCTACTACCTGAAGATAAGAGCTGGAAACTGCCTCAACATGGGGACGGTCAAAGCAGCCTGACATGGAATGGACTGAAATGAGAAAAGGCTGGAGGGTTCACTACATCTACTGCGTGGTGATTTGAGATCGATTACCGTGTTGCACAGGGGGAGTTATCCATGTGCTGAAAAGTCCCCAAACAACCTCCTCAAATCACATCTAATAACAGTCCATTTGTATTGATCCTGCTGTATATTGAGTTTTTTGTCACCGCTCAGATTTGTGTGTATCCAGCTGCAGGTGGACAACAAACCCAGAGAAATAGGAGTGAGATGATGCATGGCAAATTACAGCCACACTCTGTCATACATGCTGGGCTCTCATAGAGCATCAGACAGATTTAAAAACTCAGCGCAGATGAACAATGAAGGGATTGCTTTGGTGAGCCTTTTAGCCATCATGTCTCTCACACACACAGTCAGATGTGACATATCCAGCTCAGTTAATCAAGCATTATGTATCACTTTACTCAATCCCAACTGCAATTTTTATAATAACATGAAAACTAATTCTGACATCTATCAGGAGGATTAATGAGGTATAATAGTCAGTATTGGTCATATTGATAGTTTGCCGTAATGAATTTATCAAAGGAATTATTCTACACCAGGCTTGTAAAGGGAAGATGGCAAAAATATGCAAAATTCATACTAGAGTAATTCACAAAAACATAGTAACTACATTGTGTTATGCAAAATAAGCATTATGGTAACTGAAACTCATCCATAAAGCCTCCCTTACATTAATTTGCACACTACTGACTGATTGTTGTGGGCAGGGGACATATTTAAGAGCCATATTTTACACTGGTTCCTCTGTGAAAGCAAAATTAAAATGTCAAATCACTAATAGAAACCTTATTTCTCTGCTTTAGAGCTTAGAATTTTAAGAGAGGAGAAGTGTCTGCATCTACTCACGACGCATGGGTCTGTGTGTGTGTGCTTGTGTGTGTGTGTGTGTGAGAGAGAGAGAGAGAGAGAGAGAGAGAGAGAGAGAGAGAGAGAGAGAGAGAGAGAGAGAGAGAGAGAGAGAGAGAGAGAGAGAGAGATGCAGCGCACAGAGGTTGATACAAGAAGGTACAGTACTAGAATGTGTGAGATCAGATCAGAAGGCACCATTCTAATAAACTGACTAATCAACTGGGTGCGGTTATCTATGATTGGATTGATAAATTATACATGTGAGTCAATAAAATGTACCATCACTTTGAAACAGATCTTTATCTTTGTGTAACACTGTTTTCTGAATACCTTACCTAACATGCAAATGTGGAGGCTCTCTCTATGCCTCTTGGCAAAAGATAAAGGAGGCCATGTGTCATGATTTGGCCATACTGACATATCTGGTGCTGTGTTTTATAAATGACCCCCAATGATCCAGTTCTACTTGTTTCACATCAGGTGAAAATACTGTCTCTTCTAGGGCCATCACCCAAAAAAACCTGCATTGTTCTGATTGGCCAGTGGCGTCAGGCCTGAGCTAGCAACAGTCTAACATATGAGGAAGTATATCAAAAAGCAAACTGTGTCACCTTAAAACCTCAAAGCAGCCCATGAAAAACCTTTTGAAGATGCTAGCAACTCCAACTGATCCAGATGCTTTTTTCATTGACATGGCAGAAACAGCAGCATCTGCTGAAACAAAACTTATATTACTGACGCAGTTCTTCTACAGACATACAGCAATTATTTGTAATTAGTGAGAAAGGCTGCAAAATACATTTGACATCTCACTCGGCACAACTTTTGTCCTCTTGAGAAGCGGATGTCAGCAGTTTCAGATTAAATCTTGTCAAATGCTAATTTAGGCTGTCAGAAACTTCAGGCAAAGGGGTTCAATCAGCCAGTGGCTGTTCTTCAGGTGTCAAGACTCTGGCTTTTTCCTCAGTGGTCTCTCAATAATAAATGATAGGAAGGTTCTATTGGAAGGTATCCTGGGTGCTGGGAAGGTGTGTAGGGTGTTTGTAGCTAGAGGATCAATAGAAGGTGGTTTTATTAGATCTCGTGGACAGGACATGCTGTGTATTAGATTCCATGTGCACGCTTCCATAGGAGTCTCCAACCCAACATCATTACTCCCCTGTAGTAAAAGCTACATGAACTGAAGCTTTCCTAATACATTCGTACAAGTTCAGAGATCCTCCAGTTTGGTTACATTGGTTACTGCAATAGAATAACTGTAGAGAGGATTGTTAAGTCTAAAATTATACACCATGTATGGCAACACTGTGATTTATTGAAAATTCTAGGGTCAGATAGCAGGGCAGCTGTCTTATTGCTATCTTATTTTTCATATTCTGTGACTTTCTATCAGCAGTAAGCGATTTTACATAGACTAATGCATCAAAAGCCATGTCAAAGAGCAAGTAGTTGTATGGAAAAAGGAGATTTCAAAAAACGGTTGGCTTTTACAGACTTTTTATTACTCAGCTATTGATGCCCTGGGATTTTTAAAGAGACACTTATATCTTATCTTGTTTTTTAGTCGAGGCACTCCCCCATATGTGTTTATCTTTGCATAACATCAGTAAATCTTCTCTCACCATGGGACATGTCTCTAACGGTTTTACCATAGCAATAGTAGACACCAGGAAGACTAGCTCTGCTTTAGGGCCCAGATAATAGGGATCCTACAAATAAACAGATCAACAAAGAAAGAGTCAAACCACTACTTGAAAAGCTCAATCTTCACCCTCAGGAGTGTTCAAGTTTTTGCTAATACTGCTTTCTCATCCAAGACCTTAGAGAAAACTGTTTTTTTTCTGTCAGCTCTGTGACTTCTTTTGAGATAATAGTATCTATGAGATGTTCCAATTAGTGTTCAGACCTCATCATATTACAGAGACCACAATGGACAGCATCATACTTGACAGTGCAGTCTTTGACACACTTGAAATGAAATTACTCTGTTAGATTGGTTGCAATTGCACATGGACAAGATTTCAACTTTAAATTTTATAAAAGCACACGATGCGATGCGATGCGATACGATACGATACGATACGATACGATACGATACGATACGATACGATACGATACGATACGGTACGGTACGGTACGGTACGGTACGATACGATACGATACGATACGGTACGGTACGGTACGGTACGGTACGGTACGGTACGATACGATACGATACGATACGATACGATACGATACGATACGATACGATACGATAGAAACAAGAGCATGTATGACATGTAACTTTCATTTCTTCACTTAAATCTATAATTTTAATTGGGGCAATGGCAAAGACTGTCTTAATTTAATCCGAACCATTGACAGGGCTTCCATCCTGCCTAGTTTCACTGTAAAAAGACTGTTTTTTTTTTTAATCGACAAATGGGCAACAGCTGCAAAACTGCCTTCTTCCACTTGCACTACATCTCTAAATTAAGACATACAGCATCTCACCCAGACACAGAGAGATTAATCTATGCTTTTATTGCCACTAGAATTGATTGCTGCAATGCCTTGGTGGTCAGAGGTCCCGCCAAATCACTTAACAATCTGCAATTGGTTCACACTGCAGCAGCTGGAGTCATAACTAGATCCAGAAGTTGACGACATCACTCCTGAGCTCTTCAACCTTCACTGGCTCCCTGTTAAATTTGGCATTGATTTTAAAATACAGCTTTTAACATATAAAGCCTAGCCGAGCCTCTTACTGCATGTTGTCGCCCATGGATCCTGCATTCTCAAGACACCCGCCTCTTACAGTATACAGTATGTCCCAGTTTTACACTTGAAATCAGCAGGTGGCCGAGCCTCAGCTTGTATAGCACCTGTCTTATGGAATCAGCTTTCTATATTTCTTAACCAGTCGAAGTCCCCTGAGATTTTTGAGTGTAGATTTGAGTTTGGGTGTTTTTTCTTATTGTGAAGTGGCCTTGCCACAATCTATTTTGTAAAATGCAGTATATATGCAAATAAGTGACTTTGTTTTTATGAAAATAATAAATATACAGTAATTTGCTGATTTGCTGTTTGTAGGAGTTTGAATACAGGATATGATAGTGCAGACACGTTTTCAACTGCATCATTTCAGAGTGCTGACTACATGAATCACACTCATAACACACTTCCATCCAACATCCTACATTTGCACATGATAATGTGATTGCACACGCAGACTCATAGAATGTAATGTAATACAGTTTAATCCTTATGGGAGCTTCAAAGGGGAGGGGAAAGAAAATCAACACTGGCTTAAAGCAGCGAGCAGTCCTACTAAATCCCATATTGATTGAATAAGTGGGTAATTTGAGGTAATGATAGTTGTGAATGCACATGAAAATTTGCACATTTGTCTCTTTGATCGTTCTTTTGTGAACTCTACCAAAGAGGTTTTGTTTTCATCTGTTTATCTACCGGTCAAGCTGATAATGAAATGTTTGAAAAAAGCACATGCTGATATGGGAAGTAAACAGTGATCAACGTGGGTAACAATAAAGTTACCCACAGAGTCTAGTCTCCATCTGGGAGGCAGGCTACCTGAGAGCTTCATTGCATGGTGGGATTGACTTTGCTGGTACCCCTATATACATATAAACAGAATAGTGTGTGCGGATCCGGGCCAGGTAAAGTCCCTGTATAGACCAAGAAAGAAGAGTGGTCTCCAGGGGGGCTGCATCATGGCTGCCTTGCGCTGACCCCTCTGTATTTGTGTGTGTGTGTTGTGAGTGACCAAAATAAAGTAGCTTCTTGTACTTGTTTGCCTTGACGATGCTTTGCTCTGGGTTGACTGTCTTTGTTGGCTCTATCTATTATGTTGATGAGTACGCCTGTTAAGCTGTTAAACTTCTCCTTCTAAATCGCCAAAACTAAACAACCATTAACCATTTCTAATCCCCCAAACCATGGTCAAATAAATTCCCCATCTTCCCATCAGCTTTATCACTGCAGTATGAAAGTTAATAACCGGAAAGTCATTGCTGGAATTCAATGGTATGTTTAAAGCGATAAGGAGGTATTAAAATTAGTGTGAGAGGGTAAATGAGGTGACAGCAGCAAAGCAGCTTTGCAAGTGCGCGTCAGGCTGAGGCGAAGACGCTGAGTCATTGAGGTGTCAGCGTGTAGACACGATAATGAAACCTCCTTTAATGACATCAGACAGAGAGACGCAAAGACAATAAATCTGTAATCTGTGCCCAAAGATGTGATAACCCATTAGCCACATATAGATAACATCTGCTCCCTGCCATGGGATGATGCACCATTTTACATTTCACTTAATTTTGCTTTTCTAATCCCTCAGCCCCTCAGCCCCAATGCACACACTCTTCATCTTCTTGTGCCCAAAACTTCAGGAAATTAACAAGACTCAGTTGTGGCAGCATGCACAGGTGTTTCCCACATGCACTTGTAATGACCTGAATTTACAGGTAATCTGAGACTCTACTCCAATATGGCATTCAAAAATCAGATTTGTATTGTTCATGGAGCAGGTTTAAAGATCTCATTTTATTTCATACCCAATGCATGTATTTACTTTTTACTTTTTTATCTGTGTTCTAGATAGAATGTGTCTTACTTTTCTGCCATTTCTCTGCATTTCCCAAACTGAACTATGATAGTCAGAGGAAATAAGTTAATTTTTAATGTGTATTTTGTCAAGGACACTAAAATGCTAACACACAAACTTTCTCTCTTCCAGAGAGCACAATGTCAAAGCTCTTCATGGGCTTTATTTTTATAGTGCTTTCAGCAAACACTGAAGCTGGGGAATAAAATGTTTGAACTAGAGCATACTGACGTTGGAGATAAATAATGATGAATACGCGCAACAACAAAATACAAAGGGAAACAACTTGATGGGAACAGAATCCAGTCTCCAGCTGGGAAGCGGTCAACCTTGCAGCTTTATTGTACTGTGTGATGAACTGTGTGGGTGCTTCGACATATAAATACACACATGCAATATTATAGAGATGAAGAGTTATTTCCTTGCACCCATAGTGTAAATTTAATAGATGGGGTAGAAAAGAATGTCATTAAATATGATAAATGAATACTTTTCATCCATGCTTGACAAAGCCTGCAGCCTCACATACTCTTTTCACATTCTGGGTCAAACATTCCACTGAAAGGCTCTCTAACTTCGTTTTCATAGAGGAAAGAATACTATGATTTGGTTCATTTTTCACTTTGCCCTATAGTTCCCATGTGATTATGGTCCAAGTTCAACGAGGTTACATAGAATATATACAACTTTCAAGATGTGATAATGTAATCAAGGTATAGGCTTTCACATTACTGTTATGATTATGAGGTTTTTCATGCCAGATGTTTGTCTTGATCACAGTCTTGACTACTTTGACAGCTGTAAAAATGGTTGTTGATTAGTTCAGGTTTGATAAAGGATGAACACAACTGTATAGCATTACTTATATACAGTATACATACATACTGTATAATTCATTTTTCATTCAAACACAATGGACCAGAACTTTTTGACCATGGTTAGTTTGGTCAAGCATCAGATAAAAGCTCATGACATTTAAAGCTCACAGATAAGATGATGTCACTACTTTTCAAAGTAATCCTCACTCTAGTCCTGCTCGGGTCTGCCACCAAAGTCGGACTTTGCAGGTCTCCATGTCACCATGAAGGGTCTGTGGAGTTGGCAGTCAAAGACGTCTGTGACATGAAAGTGAAGGTCTCTGTGTCTCCTGCCAAACAGCGAACTGACTTCTTTATCTGGAGCCAAGTTCTATAACTTCTTCAGCTGGACTCCCTCGCTTCAAAACTGGCAGCCTGAATCAATGCAACATACAGTGGTGTGGGTGGTATCAAAGAAACAGTAGCATTCTGTCAGACTTTATCTCAAGAAAAATTGTCCTTACAGTACCTCATCCATCCTTTTACTTGAGTTCAATAAGTATATACAGATAAGCTGCATGGTCTGTGTACATAACAGCAAAACAATTGTGCTATCAGAATGGTGGGCCTGGAAAACAAAATATGAGCTGTTCACATTTTTTGTTTGTTTCTCGTTCCCTTTTTGCATTTCTTTGTCTACCCCGAAAGTTAAACAAGTCACATTTTTCTTCGCCCAGTGAACAATGGTGGCAGTAATCACAAAGCGATTCCTTAAAGAATCAGAAATCTGAATTGTACTTGTCTCCTTTCATACAAAAATGTATTGAATTTTTACACATTGCACTATACTGTAAATGAACACAAACTTAGACTTTCATTTTGTTGTATGGTGTGAGTCGCATTGAATTAAACAGGGAAAATTGGAGGTGGAGAAGCAGAAACACCTTTATGCAATCAAGCATATAGACACCACAAATTATATAAAACAACCATTCTGTTGAGTCAACACACTGGCAGCAAAAATGTAACTGAAAAGTTGTGTAATAGCGAGCAGGCCTCTGCATAGTGGACTCTATTTCTCACCACAGGCTAAAACCTACAAGCAAATGAAAAGGTGAAATCTGCACAACCTGTCCAGCATCTGAATGTTTATTTCTCCAAAGCCAGAAAATGTCAAATGCTTTCAGGCCAACTTCAAATGTCAACTTGCGGCGCTTCTTGTAAGTGCACTTCACTGTGTGTTTTTGCAGGCTATCATAGCAATGCTTCAGAGTAGAGCCCATGTGTTATCTCATCATTTACCACTATCATAAATCTTCTGTCTTCAGCTCAGGCTTTGAAGTAATCTACCTTTTAAGATATCTTACTATGACACTCAAGTGCTTGCACATTTCTGGCGATCAAGGCTGAGACTGTGGCAGAGGAAACAAAGTTGCAGAAAATATTCAACTTTTCTGTGCTTATTCCAGCAAGACCATTTAATGGACTTCAGTGGAAACTAGAGCCAATTATTACCCTCTGACGATGATGAAATTTAACAGCTTATAGACTATACAGTGGCCATGTTTCACGTTTTGCATTAATTGTGAAAATTGTAATGTCCACCAAGTTTGGTTACACCCTTTTCATGAATGAGCAACACCCACTCAACATTGGCAGCAGTTACAGCAAAACAGAAAGGACAATCAATATAAAAAAGTTTTATAAATATTTGGTATTGCTGGGTCCAGACACCATATGCGTAAAACAAATTTGCAACAACGAAGTGATGGAAAATCAAGCAACACACCAATGAGGGTGGTCTATAACGAATGAGGATGGACTCAAGGAAGTCAGATTACATTAACTTTGATTCTGTTGAATGGCGGTTTAAACGTTGTAGACTGAAACGTAAAAGTGTCACTTACAGCGACCTGCTTACCACATTTCTTTGAAATCCGTCCATACATTTTTGAGACAGAGACACAGAAACAGACACAAACATGACTGAGGTTGGCAGAGGTAATTATCTTATTAAAAGATTTTGGATCAGTGTTGCGAGCTTGAGTTTCGCACTGTAGCAGAACATTTCCGTCGCTGCTTCAGACTAAGGAGCTGCTGGAGATGACATCGGAAGTTCAAAAACTTCAGGACAAAAACTTCTTGTTCTGTGACCTGAGGGAACACTTTGATAGACGGGTACCTTTTTTAAATTTCATGCAGGAAACCAGCCCGAGCTTGGGTTAACTGACTGTGGCAGAGTTCAAAGGATTGGAGAAGACCAATCAAGCATACCCTTGGGCTGCCGTTTTTAGATATCTGGGTTAATGGTGGTGAAAACATGTGAGCGATCTACTTAAAAACTCCCACAGCAGAAAATAATCACCAAAGTTAAGAGGGACTTCAGCTTTGAGAGACGCGTCACTAAGCAGGAAGCCTCTCCATGCGTCTCTTCTTACTCTGTGAAAACTAAATGCAAAATGATTCGTTTCAACGATGGATCCCATGTTGAAAATATTACATAAACAGGAAAAAAGACTGCAAGCTGGCAGCTCTACTTCCTGCCTCCACTTAAATGGGATTTTAATGGCAGCAGATAACGTCCCCCAGTCTTGGCTCCTGTCCAGGGTTGTCTTTTGTGTGGCTGCTTTGTACTGTATCCTCTCATACTGTCATTGTGCTGCAACCTGGTCATCCCTCACAGGAGACACTGCAGGTCTTCAGAGCTCCTGCAGGGCTTTTGTCTTGCCTGCTTGTCTCCCACCTCAGTAGCAGATCTTCATGTAAATGGCTTTCCAAGGATTTTGAGCCAGCATTGTCCAGAGGGAGAGAAAATACAATCGGTGTCGAGAGAACCTGCTATATTCCAAAGAGATCAGTGGAGCTGCAGAGATAACCACTGTGTGAATGAGAATCATGGTTATGCATTGTGCAGATTTAAGTGTCAGATTTTCTTTTTCCTGCAACAATTTGCATATGGTGCTAATAGGATTTCATCAACTTCTTTCTATCACCTCTGCTCACCCCACTGCTCTCTCAGTGCACTGCAATTAGTGCAAATCTGTAGATGTCATACTGCATAAATGTTGATGCACCCTGCCTAAGAGAGTTTCTTTCCAAAAGCTGCGCAAATCCATGGACAGTGGACAGACTGACGAGGTCATGTTCGTCATTCATGTGCAAATTCATAGTAATGTACTGTCTGAATAGAGTGGAAACATCAAAGCTGCATTCACACCATCTTGTGCTGAAGAGACTCTTTTCAATCATAACCTCCATGTGAGGTTTTTATTTATTTATTTGAGTTGTATGTAGGGAAGTCACATTCTGTTTTGGATCCACGCACCGTCCTCGGCTTTGAAATCTCCCCCATTTGATCACTGAATATTATAGTTAAACCACGTAGAGGAATAATGATAAAACCAGAGATTCATCGGGATGCAGGAAATTGTACATCGATTGTGCCGTTGCTGAGGATGTATTCCATAAATTGCAAGGGTTGCACAAAGCTTAATTAGATCATATGCTCATCTCCAGCCATTAGTATTTTGATTGAACTGCGCTCTGTAGTGAGTGAAATATACAGAGGTATATGAAGGAAAAAGAGATGCACCAGGAATTGAGGGCATGGGGTAATCTTTTCAGCACATTACAAATAGGCAGGACCTTTAAATTGTGTCTGGGTGCTCACCGGAGACCTATCGCTCTGAGCTAAGATTGGAGCCTGGTGTAATATGTGTGTGAAATGAGAAACATAACGGTAACACTGTGCAGTTTCCCTGATGAATAAGGCCACATTTAAACTCACGTTAAATGGACTGGCTTTGATAGACCACAAGGTTAACCCCTTTGAGGGGTGAAAGAGGAACGACTATCCATTCTAATGAACACACAGACAGCAAACTCAATGCCTGCACACAGTCAAAAGTGAACAAAACACTACTGATAGATGCATGAATGAAGCAAGACGAGGCAAAATTACAAAAATTAAATAAAGATGCCTTTTCCAGTCTTTTTTAATCTCATCAACATAATATTTTCAACACAAAAAAAGTAAAAGATGAGTAGGGAAGCAGATGTTGACTTTTTCTCCAAAGGCACTGACTCTCATTTTCTCTCATTTGTGCTGCAGGTATCATACGACTCCCACGCAAAGTATTAAGAGTCATGCAGAACACATTGCTGCTAAGCTCCTCAGGAGCCAGCATATGGCTGTGCATAATTTTTCTTTTGGCCCAAGCAACTTCTCTAATGTGTCAATATGGTGCAAATTCTGCTAAATGTAAACACTATACTGTATAAAACAGTATGCATTATTCTCTTTGGCATTCTGTGGTCATCTAACTTATATTTCTGTACTCAAACGCACTTGTCCAGGTGTGTATATTATTGCAGTATTTGATTATTTCAATTGTCCATAAGCTTCATTCATTGGCAGTGAATAGTAATAACAGATGGGAGCTTCTCCATAAACACACATTCAGTAAATGAGATGCTTTGGTTATGGAATTGACTTCTAACCATGTCTGAAAAGAGACTCATTAAAAGATGTTTAATTGGGGCTTCTCTAATGTTTATCCCCGAGCTAGTGAGATGAAAGCTTTATTTTTTTAGGACGCATCTTTCAGGGTAAATATTTCATTATGTATGAAATTAGATCTGTCAGTGTTTGGTGTGCACCTATGTTTGGAATATATTGTCTTACTTACCCTATAAAACCTTGTATTAAACTGAAAGAAAACACAGATCCTTATCTACAAAATTTCAATCAGCATTGTCATTAACCATAAAAACAGAATAGATTTAGATGTAATGCCTTTGATTTTGTTTAGTTTTTTTGTTATGTCACTTCGGAAAGATTGGAAAGATTGGAATTTCAATGCCGATTTGTTTGTAACAATGACTATTTGAGTTTACTTTTTCAGTCAATCTCCACAATCTCTGCAGACTTGTTTTTGCACAGTACACTCTTTATGATGTAGTTTTTGTGTAACAATCCAATTTAGCTTTGTGACAGATATGTGAGATGCCTTGTAATCCTGTGTGGTCTTGGTTTTCAATTATATCAATCTCCAAGAATACCAAATGCCATTTCATCATTATCACTGTAAAGCAAAAAGAAAGCGGGTCAAATCTCATTGATCTGCAAAGAACTCTGATGCATGAAAAGACTGAGGCTATTGGAAGCGTTGAAACAGCAGCATTATTGAATATACTGTGGAAAAGGAACAAAGCAAGCATTTATCGCCTCTGCTTTTATTGTTCATCAAACTCTGCCAAGTTCGAACAATCTGCTGCCCTTGAAGTCATAAATGTGAATGAGAACACGTGGGACTGCACTGTGAAAGCTGACATTTTTGTTAACAGCAACTTTGGCTTTAATTTGTTTTAGTCCAGTAACATCTGCAGAAGCTCACACCTAGAAACAATGGTAACTGCATTTGCTTTTCATTTGTGTAAAGTGTCTGTGTTTATTACAGTATCTTTAAGAGAATAGTATGCTCCCAGCAGAGGGTGCAGGTTATCAGATTTGTTAATTGCCTACAGCTCCATGTTGTAGAGTGAGCAACCATTTGTCAAACACTGTCAACTGGCAATAACGATGGAAAATAAATCCTGCAACCTTTTTTAAATATCAGCACTGTCAGTCGCATGTCCTGGCTTCACTCCAGACCTTTCTGGCTCTGATGTTTGGCTATCAGCCCCTGACATTTGGATGCAAACTGTTTCTTAGATTTTGTGATTGAGCAGTGTCACATGGCAAAATGATGGGTATTTTATTCTGCTCTCTTTCCCCTGAAAGACAGGCTTTCTAAAGTGTCAAAGTGCTGTGGAAACATCACTGGTGTTGGTGACATGATGTCACATTATATGCACCCAGGGAGAGAGAGAGGGAGAGAGAGAGAAGGGGGGAGAGGGAGAAAGAGAGAGAGAGAGAGAGAGAGAGAGGGAGAGGGAGAGAGGGAGAGATAGAGCAATTATGTACAACGCTGTACCATAAATACATACAGTCTGCCACCTATTGGATAAAGCACACAGTGCAATTTCCATTTTTAGTTGTCTCATACTTTACAAACTCTAGTTGAAACACTAGGTGGCGATACACTCCACAGTTTCATCCTGAGATCATTATTATTTTATTTAACCCCTTGACCATATTCATTATGGTCAAGATAGCGTTTCAAAATCACAGGGCAAGAGATGATCATGTTCCGTCAGCCACCTTCAGCTATCAGCAAAAAAACATTAGCCTCTTAAGGATACTTTAATTTATTCATAATTGATCATATAACCATAAACATATCTTTCTTATATTATATTTATATTATTACTACCAGAATTTGAGAACATGTGTGTTTGAGAACACATTTGTGTTGAGTTGACTTGTGTTGAGCTGCAACAAACAGCAAAAATAAGCAGTTTTATTTGTTATTTGCATTACCAAATTATAGTAGTGGGAGACAGACTGTTCTCACCCTAGTACCTCCCTGAAATGACATCTTAAATGATTTCACAGTTGTTAATGACATGATGAATGATGTCACAGTTGACACATGGTGTGACATGTGGGTGACGGGGGTGAAATATCAGGGGGAGGATGTTATTGAATGGTTGGCAAAAAAAAGGTATAAACACCCAAAGGGCGTTTTTAAGAGATGGGGCAGGAGGAGCCTGGGAGGCTGGGGTTAGGGGTGAATTTGTTAACGTTAGTGCTACTTCAGGTGGGAGGAAGGAGGGTTAGGTTAGGGGTGATAGGTCGGGCTGAAATGAAGGGAGGGATATATCGGGGGGGGGGCTGTTATATGAAGCAAGAAAAACATCACACACATGACAGAGATGATGAGCTGCCCTTCACCTTTGTCTGTCGGCAGTTCCCCGTCAGGCTGGCTTTCACAATCACCATTATCAAAGGTCAGGGGTCAAGAGAATGAGTGAGTTTGCATCTACCCTCCTCAGCCAGTGTTCACTCACGACCTGCTCTACACAGCCTTATCCAGGGGAAAAATAACCAGCAGGAAAGCACGTAAGGGACTCAAGTACTGTTGCATTAGGAAATTAGTCCACTAAGAAATGACTAGATTCTGGCACATTCTTAATATTAATGATGGGGGCATAAATGATGAACTAATAAAACAATAAAATTGTGTTAATAAAAACTTTAATGAAGATGTTGAAGGTATGATAAGAAAGTGGGGAAAACATGAATTTTGAATATGTGACATGAGAAGCTCACAGATAAGTACAACATCTATTCACCAAATAAGATCTCTATTTTGTGTGCGTGTGTGTGCGTGTGTGTGCGTGCATGTGTGCGCGTGTGTGCGTGTGTGCATACTCCGTACAGTTTCAAATCCAATTGATCATTTTGAATACTGTCACAACTGCAGTTTTACCCAACCCTCCTCAACATGTCAAGTCTAGTCATTTTAGTCTTAAATCACATTTCCGGTCTAAGCCAGTTTCACAACACCTACTTACACCTACACCTGCAAAAAAAACACAAAGTCAACTCTTGTGTGGAGAAACAGGTGTAATTATGAGATCACACACAGATGACAAAAGCTTAATAACATGGATTTATTATCAGAGTGGAACTGATGCTGTGTGTGGGTGGTATGGGAAAATAGTCAATACCAAATTGCACAAGTCCTATTAACAAGTTTTAAACTCGAAAGCCTGCATATGCAGCACACTTTTTCCAATTGTGATGTATACAATACCTTTCAACCTTTTGTTTTGGGAGTAAATTCGTAAATAGTGGTATTTAAACCTGAGCACAATGGTATTTACCACCTTCTAATGAGTGCCCAAATGCAGCATAAGCACTACCCACTCAAAATTCAACTCAAAGTAGTAACACAAACAGAAAATCCTGTTTATTCTTGTGCTGATTGTGTACATTATACAAACATGGTGTTTGTCAGAGCACAGCAGAGAATTGTCAGTTAACTTTTATGTTGGAAGAGTGCACTTGTGAATTTACAAATTGCATGTTAATCTTATTGTGTAGCTCCTTACACATAGATTGACACGATAAAAGCCATGTGATTGGTGTCGTATAACACTGAAGGTACGGCTTTTTTTTAAATGAGACATTCAAATAAATGTAATTAACTGATTGATTCTGAACACCAACACTATGCTTTGTATAAATATCTCCTGGCGGTACATAAAAAATACCTGACCCTCTAGGAATGTCTAGAAAAGAATCGGTAAGGAACGTCAATTTTAATAAAACGGCAAATGTTCCCTTTTCTTGAATTGTTTATCGGTAATTTGAGATGAGAAACGGGGCAGGACAGACAAAAACAGAAGACCAGAGAGGGCTCCCTGTTCCTATGGTATTACTATTAAACGCTACAATGATTGATTATTTGGGGAAAGATACCACAATTAAAAATGAACCCTCCTTAAACATTCTCCTTGATAGAGATCCTATATTCCTTGTACTCCGCTAAAATTGCATAATTAGTATCAATTGCCGTCCATGTAAAATCATTTAAGTTTAAAAGGTTTTGTGTTGAATTAAGTGTATCAAAATATTTGAATCAAATCGCTTCTGATGCACCGATTCCTTCCCTAAATAATCGGAATCGGAATCAAAACGCCTTGTTACCATACATTTATATTGCTACTACTTCCCTGGTTTGTGGTATCTTTAAATCGGTATTTTTAATCTGTATATATGTTGTGTGGTGGATAGCTGTGTGTTGTCAGGCCTGGGTGGGTTTGACGCTTTAATAGTAAAGCTGTCCGTCCCGCCCTGGCAGGGACATGCTGCCCCCTATCAGCACTGACAGGCCCCGCCCCGCCTATCAGCATCTCCGCTGAGCCTGGAAGCAGCGGGAGTCCGGAGAAGCAGGAGCAGGCAGCGCACACTTCAGCGGCTCCCACGTTTAGTCCGATCCATAGCGAGAGCTGCTCCGAGGCAGTGGAGGTGATGATGGCGGCGGCTGTAGAAAGAGGAGGCGTCCGGGCCGCTTTCCTGAACCCGAGCAGCGGCGGCGGCGGCGGCGGAGGACAGGCACCGATAACCCTCCCGACCGGAGTGGTAGCCGGGGCTGCGGTCCTGGGCTCGGGCTCGGGCTCCGCCAGCATGCCTGTGCCCATGAACCTTTTTGCGACCTGGGAGATAGACCGTTCATCCCCAAGCTGTGTTCCGAGGTAACGTCAACGTTGTCGTGATAGTGGAGCATCTCGCAAAACAATATGTTGGCAAATCACCATTTTGTCTCATAAATTAACAGCGAACAAAATAAACAACGCCCCTGTTAAGGGGAATATTAGGCAAGGGGCGAGCTGCTACACATTTCCAAAACAGTTAGCTAAAGAGCTAGCTAGGGAGCTATTTCTAAGCTACATAGCTAGCTCGCTGCTCTGTGAGTTTCTCTCATGCATAATGCCAAAAACAAAAAACGCTGTGCACTCATTTTTCACATCGATCGCGCATTCTTTTGATGTTTCCATGCTTTATTGTTTGCTCTTTATAAATAACACAGGCATGGATTCATATATGTTTTGTAGAAACATTCATTGTGGTGTCTTGATATGTCCGTTATGATAAATAGCTAGCAAAAGTTGAGCTAACTACTTTATCAATCGCAGTGTTTACTGTTGCGTGTTTGAGTTTTTTTTGCTTTGTGTGCACATTGGTGAGCTTTACAGACACCACAGTTTCCTATTTCCATGTAAGCACTTGCTTGAACTGATTTACGGAATGCATGCCACCCGTTGGCAACACAACTGTCTATAAATACAGTGACATGGATGCCGTCCGTATAAGTAGCAGTCACCCCTTTCATCCTCTATCTGCTGTGTGTGAATCATGAGATGTTTGAGAAACTAGGCAGTTCGTCACTTTCGTATTGTATTTAGGTTATTACCAGTTGGTCATACATCTACAATAAACACAAGCAGTGTTACCGCAGCAGCTGAGGTTTGCTGTTGTGTTGTGTATGCAGATTTTTCCCAATTATTCACTTAATGCTACTCAGGTGAAACCATTTTGTGCACAACATTGCAGTAATATTCCGTTGTATTCTGTATTAATATTCATCATCAGTGAGCAGACAGTGCTGCCACCTGACCAGAAAACCTCTTGGGATCTTTGGGCACATTAATCAGGTTTGACCTAGATCTGTTCCACTCACAGTGAGAGAAATGGGATTGCAGTGGAAGGGTTTTTCCTCCACAGCCTGCGTGTGTGTGTACATGTGCATGTTACTTTCTCTTTACTGTCCGTGTGAATGAAGTCATGAAATGTTGAAAACATGAGTCATTTACAGTAACAAGTCTCTGAAAAATGCATTTGATCATTATTCTATTTACGCAACGACTTTGTGTCAGCTCAGCCCATTTGAAGCCAACACAAATAGAAATAAGCAGTGCTCAAAGTAACAGCATTGCTTTGTAATTTGACAGCTCACTGCCCTATTTTTTTTAACCATAGCTCTGTTTCTGAAAGGATTTTGTGGCTTTTATCTGTTTTATGATTAAAATGATAAAATCTTTGATGGTTGCCTGTGATTAAATGATTTCCTTGTCAAATAGATAAAGCTAATGTGTTGTGCGAGCATTACGAGTGTTGTTTTGATAATTTGTATTTCAGTGTAGAACCCAATAGTGAGCATGCTGCTGAAGGCTGTATACATTAAGTTTTAAGAGTACTGGCTCACAGTGAGAATGCAGGGAACATGTCAGTGCGTTTATGGAGTATTCTGTGAAGTGGGCACGTATTTGAACGTCTCTGCCTTTTACACGAGCTGCACTCTGTATGGTGGATGGCATACAAGGTGCTGTATTAAAAATGAATAGGGGTGTGGGGCATAATAATGGATTATTAATGTTCAGAGGTGTAGGATAAAGGTTTACTAGTCATTGTTCAGTAGAAGACTGGAGTCGCTGCTTGACAAATGCCTTTGTTAGCGTCTGTGGTAATTTGGCTCTTTGATATGCAATTGGGTGGCAGTTGATTTTGATGATGTGTGAGTCAGTAGTTTATTTAGCTGGAATGTAACTAAGTTTTATGATTTGTCATGGTGGTTTGGAATTACAGCACCCACAGGACCTTGCAGAGTCATTTGCCAGGCCTATTTCTGGGCAAGTGTGCCTTCTGTGTTTTTCTACCACTTAGCTCCGACTGTTGTGAAAGGTCTTGCGTGGAGCCCAACCCATAGGCCTGTTTAGGGGATTCTGCCTTGGCATTCTTTCAGGGGCTGGGCTTTTTTGTGTGCAGCTGTTTGCTCCTCAGCATGTGTGTGTGTCCAGCTGAGTGGCACGGTTGCAGACTGAGGGCACAGCGCTGAAAACAATCATCTGATGTGCGCTGTGGTATTTTAAAGTCCCTCGCACACAGCTGTTGTTCATTAATAATTATAGAGCTTGGTTTGGAAAAACTAGATCCTCCTAAGCTTGCATCCTGGAGTCCAAAGAGAGCCACACTTATGGGAAAATATGTTATTCACATTGGAAAAGATGTTGTCAGCTCTTGTTAGCTCTCGACATGGGGCTGTGGTTCATGACAGCTTTGCTGTTGACACACCTATGGCACTTGGCCATCAGAGGACTTCACGAACTGGGACGTTTACTGACATGTCTGTCTGGGCTCTCATTCTGTTCACATCTAGTACTTGATCATTCTGGTTTCATATTGCTTGTAATGTCTTAATGTAAAAAATTGCTCAGAGTAATTATATTTTTATTGCTGTTTGTTGTGTCTTGTGGCACTTCCAAGCTTAGCAGACCCTTTGAACAGCAAGAATTGTTTTTATTCCAGCTCTGCCTGTCGGTGTGCATCCTTCCATCAGTGACTCAGATACCATGTGGTGTGTATGCTCAGCTCTGTGAAACTGCTTTTCTTAATTTCAGTTGTCTCTGATTATATTGCAAGTTAAAGGGTGTAAGTGCACAAGTGGACTCTGTAAACACTGTGCACATGACGTTATCTTGGATGTGCACATTGTTAAAGAGTAAGCTGCTGCACCTAAAACAGTTGCTATGTTTATGCACACTATACCCCATCTTTTACTTAAATTAAGGTAAAAATGTGAGAAGGGTGTGTACTGTACATGGTCTGAATTGGTCTCATAGGATTCCACCAAGGAATGAAGTAATGCATGTAGCTGATTTACAGGGGCATAAGCCAGGTCCGTTACTCTTTATGCATATATCAATTTCGCTGGAATAGAAATGACCTGTGTAGATCCACAGCAAGGCAGTCATTCGTAGAAGAGGCAATGTGGTATTTGCAGGAATGACACCGATGCAGGGGTCAAGATGGAGCTGTGTTTATCTACTAACATTTCTGAATGTGCAGCGGGATGAGACGGTCGGCTTTATTGCTTGAGGTCAAAAGCTACAGCCTTTTAACTTTATCACTAACAAGAAGAGAGCAACCCATCAGTTTGGTCAGGCTTACCATCAGGGATGAAGTCAGTTTTCAAATTGCAGTCATATGTAGGTCACTGGGGGTTAAACAGTTGGCTCAGAAATGTGTTTCAAGACTGAGAAAGGTATTTGAGAGTGATATTTACATTCCAGATAAACATATTTTCATTCTTTCAATGCCTTAAAAGTGTTATCACAAGCAACAAAGAATTTCGCCTGAGGTTTATTTTGAAGTGAGCAGGCCATCTCTGTTTGATTCATGGGCGTCTCAAGGCGACCTTGTTTTCTTGCGAGTGGCAGAGCCTTATCTCAGTGGTAATTGAGCGTTCGCTGCAGGCTCACTTCTGCCGCATGTTTGTCCTGCCCCCTATTTTGTATCACGTCTGTCATGCTGTGGATGTCAGGGAAATAGGAAAAAACAAACAAAAACAAACTTGGGTCTGTGTTGAAGTGAGTGTGTTTATTCTAGGTTAGTGGAAATGCATTTGCTTTTATTTAGTGTTACTCAACGTGGCCCTAATGCTGTGATGCCCATCGACATTTATTCATATGCTGACATTTGAAATATTACTATGCAATCTCCCACAGCATCCCTGACCCTAATCTCTGATTTTATTTTTGTCTATATATAAATCTGAGATGAAATGGTATTGCCAGGACACAAGTAAGAGAAGCCTGTTTAGCAGATGATGTGGGGTTATTTACCCTTTAGCAGGCTAGATAGACCTCCATGTCAAGGCTTAGAAATAGTTTCTCCTACCAGGAGAGCTGCAGTAATCTGATTTTATAACACCAAAAGAAGAGCCAGTAATCTGATGCAGCCCACAGACACCGTCTGCTTAATCCTCCACTTCCCTTTGGAATCAACAACAAGGCCCCCATCAGCCATCTCCAGTGCCCTTCAGGATTGTGACACAGCAACCATGTTGACATCTGGTGTAGTGTATATGGCTGCAGAAGTGAAGGTGGGCTCTGAAATGATTTACTGCTCTGGTAGTCTCTTGTCAAAATCAGATTAGGAGTGTTGTCATAGGCTGTTGAATCCAGTGCTGAGTGCAGAATGAACCAGGAGGTTGAGTTTCGTGTGTTTTGGTGTGGTGAGGAGATGACCGGAAAAATGTTTGTCCGGATTTTTATCATTTGGAATTGAAACTGAACGTATGTCTAACAGCAGCAATCCTAATGGTGTGTTTTAACTAAACAAAGGGACAGGATAGAGTTCTTACTGACTAGCAATGAATGAGGTGGTGAATGTTTTTCAGTCTCCCAAAATGTGCGATCAGGTTCATCAAACAGTCATCCATCATCCATAATTATGTTCAAAAAGCCAATCCCTCACACTGAAAAACTCATTAGTGTTCATGAAAAAATAATCTTGGAGTCATTTCTGCAAACTGGATCCCCTGTAATTATTCCATAATGGAGGCTACCTGAGGCAGGTACTGATCGGTTCTGTTTTGTCTGGAATGAGTCAGTGCATTTACAGTTATGATGACTCAGGTCAGCTGAGTCCACATTCACCTGCGAGGTGCATTTGTACAGGTGCTTTGGAAAAACCCTAACCCTAACCCTAACTATCTGCAGTTACTGAATCATGACGTTACCACATATTGGCTTGATTCATCAGACTGCACCTAGATTTTTCCATTTACCGATAGGGTAAATAAAGGGAGGAAGGAACTTGCTGTCGGGAACCAGCTGCAGGCTATGCAGCGTTTGGAAATGGTGAATGAGACTGTAGCAAGCCAAGTCCAATGTTGTGCTTATTGTGGTTGCAAACTTGTTTTATGCCAGCACAAACATGACATTTTCTTTATTATTGGTATTTTATTTAATATAAAATGACTTCATTGTCTGTGTTCACTGCGCTCCTATTTAGAAAGAAATACATGACATGGGGATATGCTGTAGTTGAACCATTCTGCTCTCAGTTGAAGACACTTTCTATGCTGAGTCATGTTGTTTTGTAAAATTAAAACAAATTAAAACGGTTTAATCATTACAAATGGACCAAACATTTGATAGTAAGGCATATATACTTGTTGCATACTAGCACAGTACGAACACAGAACCAGAAAAAATACTGCATTTGAGTTCTCGAACTGGAGCCTGAACAAGATGCAGATGTATTTCAAAGGCACATCGGTGTAGCTTGTACAGTATTTGCTATTCTAGTAATTAGTAGCAATGATAATGATCATAGAATTGAGAGTAATGAAATGACCTGGTACAATGGTAATTTGGCTCATTTAGATGAAGGAACTTTGCTGTATACATTCCCCAGGTTACTAAAAGAACCTGACATAAGTGACATGCCATTTGAATATTGGTGTTATTGTAGTTACTGTGTAAATTTAGCGATACTGAAGTAAGTCAGTTAACAACACACATTTACAGTAGACCAGCCATCACCTTCGCTCCCTCTGTCTCACGTTCACTCCCACTTTCTCAAATCTGTCAAAACTCTCTTGGTTTCCTTCTGCTGGCTTCCTGGAGGAGGAGGAATTTCCTAGGGAAACGTCTCGCATTCTTGGCAACTTGGTGGAGCTGCTGGTACAAACTGAGCCAGGCCGCTTCACTCTCTCCCCAGCCTCCTTTTGTATTCCGCCGTTGACGAACAACCTGCTCTTTGGGAGGCAGGGCGGAATCGTAGCAGTAGTTTTGCCCACCCCGCTGGACGGTTTTGCTGAACTGGCTCCGAGCTGCACGGCATGAACATGCGCTGAATGCTCATGGTGAATTCCTTACAAAGGGAAGAAAGGGTTGTTTCCCCCCTGTCTGTACCTCAGAATGGGAGAGGGGCCAGATTCTTGTGTGGGTGGATAATGGGGTCTCTGCTTGCGGAGAGATCCAACTTCCTGAGCCAGCAAGTGAGGCAAGAACACTGTCCACTGACACAGGGAGGATCCTGTCAAAATAAGCACGTCAGGGGACAATGTCTCTCAACTTTTGTTTTCTCTGTCTTGTTCTTGGTCTCGTTATTTCCCACCTCTCCCATTCAGGCATTTCCTGAGTTATGTTGGCCAGCAGCAACACAGAGGCCATTATTTCAAAGACAAAACACTGGTGTGGATGAACGAGAGCATTTGACGTGCCATTTGAAAACATGATGCATTGTCATAATGACTCTCAGAGAACCTATGCAACATTCTAGCACAATCTCCTGCTGAATCGGGCTCGGTGAAGCGTTGAATAGTTTTCCACAGCCATATCTTGATACTAATACGTTGCCTTTTAATCAATGATTATTTAGAATTCTATGCCAGCCCTACAAATCCGTGCTTGAAGTCGATCCTTACAGTGTCCTCCCAAAATAGCAGTGATCTTGATGCCCTGCCCACTGAGGCAGTAGCTCAGTGGGTAGAGCTTCCGTTTGGGAATCGGAGGGTCGCCGGTTTGAGTCCCTGCCAAGGTGCCCCTGAGCAAGGCACCGAACTCTCAATTGCTCCACCCTCTGCGAAGGGTGGTGATGTAATGTAAGTCGCTTTGGATAAAAGCGTCTGCCAAATGATCGTAATGTAATGTAATGTACCTTACTAATCACAGATTAGGAAGCTGAACTGTCTGGAGGCGCACACAACTTCAGTGCCTTTCTTCCTATTAGTTGTGAAAAGATAAATGCACTGGAAAAACGGGTACCAGGCCCAATTGTAGACTAAAATTAAGCTCAATCGAAATATCCCCCAAAATAAATACCCTTAGTCTTGGTTTAAAGGCTTCATATTGAGACATGGTGATTTAGGTTTTGTGCGCTGACCCCAAGCTGAACTTTTGTCTTTTGTACCTCTGCTGCGTCCCCCTGGGCTTGTTCGGTCCAAATATCACATGGCTGATTGTGTCACTGATGAGAATCCGGTGGAGAACATTCTCAATTTTCCTTCCAATGCTGAATCTTCGTTGCTAAATAAACAAACGACCTCAAATTCCTGTCACCGTGTCACCATTATCAGCCTGTTGTGATCGCCTCCTCTGGTAACCGATGACCATTCTGTGCCCCCTACCAGCGTAAGAGGTCTAGCTCTTAACGACTTTCCTGCACGCAGTGTTCTAGGACATGTTCCTTTGTCATTCCGTCCTACGTCTTACAAAATATACGGGGCCTTTAATCCTTGTCTGGGAAACCAGCCAAGCGCTACAATTAGGACTGTAATTAAGATGCTTCACGTGTGTTGTGTGTTTCAGTCGACCTTGCTTGCACACGCGGACTTTGATGTTCCTTACTGAGCATCCTAATATTTCTAACCACCCGTTAGACAGTATCATCCTGCTGGACTCAAACTGGCTGGATATCAAACAGTAACTCAACACTGTGAGCCCGTCTTTGAAATTGAGGAAGGGAAAATGCTGACTGTCCCGAATTTTGTGTCTAACCACCTCAACACCGCAAGACAGTGTCATTTTACCTAGAGCTGATCCATATCCACCTCCCCCCTCTGTGCAGGGTGTTGGCTGTAGCCTCATTTCACCTTAGCCTGATGAAATAATTTATTGACATCTGTCTGTCTCTGCAGCGGCTTGTTTGGCAGCAAAAGCTGTTAGTTTGTCACTGAAGCCTAATGAGCCTCGCCCTTTAGTTTCAACTCATTTGACATCAATGATGTTAAATTGGTGCTGCACAAAGAAAAGCTAAGTGTACTCAAATACAGAGAAGCTGGAGTGTGCATAGTTTGAGCACATTAGTCATTTAGACGTATCATTCCAGAGAAAATGTTTTGGGAGGAGTTTTAAGGAACTGTTAGCGTGGTGTCATCCAGTTGGTCTGTGCAGTTTGATGGTTCCTTTTTTAAGTAATACCGTGTAAACATTTATAATTGCAGGCACTAGTTGTTTTACTAGCACTGGTTTAGACCGCTAGAGGACATGTACATGGCAAATCATTACATGTTTATTCAGTATCACTGCTTCGGGGAAAGTTAAGTCTTTCTTTATCACTTTAGGAAATGACACAGAATCATATTTGCTGATGCTGACCACTGCACATTTATTGATTGCACAATCCCCAGCTCACAGTGGCCCTTCATTTTTCTCTCTGAAAGTGTTGTCTACATTGCAGAAAATAGTTTTGAGTCAAAGTAAAGTTGTGGAAAGCGTCTTTGTCAGCTGCAGTGCACCATCACACACACTGACAAGACATATGCTGACTCTATATTGCTTCCTACAGCAATATTTTAGAGAATTTGCTTTATCACAGCTGCACACCATCACCATCCACCTTTTCTGAGCAAGAAAACACCAACTACAGATGTTAACAACCAGTAACAACGTGGCCATCATTGCTCTTTGTTTGCAGGCAGATGAGGTTGAAGTATTTGACTCATATTTCTAAGATCTCTCATCCATAAAGAGTACAGGCAATCAGACACAATCATGGTTGCTATGGAAGGTCAGAGCCATGTAATATCTGTAAAAATGTAAAAGTGATTTTATAGATGGACTTGAGTATTTTGAGTAAACATCTAATTTGTTATCCGTACAAGGTCAAACAGATTCATTTTATAATCTTTTGTTGGTTCAATATGCTGTTCTACATCAAGTAAAGTGATTCTTAAAAAATCTCTTAGATGTTAGCCTCAGAACATTGCTACTTGAATGTCCTTATTCAAGTTTAAGAGCTGTCTTTGTTTCCTTATGTCCTAATGTTGGTAGATTGCTACATGTCGCTCAAGTAGGAAGAACAATTGATTTATTTTAATGGCAATATCTCAATGTTATTATCATAGTAGTTCGTCATCGTAGTTTAACAGTTTCAGTAAAATTCAGGACCATGTGAGTAACTTGGTGAGTAACCTATGCTTTTATTTGTCACCCCAGTAACTGTCAAACACAAAGTGCTTCAGGTTAACGTTCTGCAGTCTTTACTGAACATAAAACCATACCACCAACCGCCACAAAAAGCCCTCTATATACCAGTATAGTACTTTGAAATAAGAAATACACCCACATCCTGCACAGTTTATCATTGAGGTTTACTACACGCACATTGGCATAGGCTCCGTTTTGCCGTTCCGGGAGCTACAGATGCTCTGACGTGTAAAAGCTCCCAAGGGTCAGTGCAGAGGTCTGGCACACTTCCCTAACCGCACCTCTCCTCGCTCCACATTGGATCCTGTCCCCACAACGTCCACCACATTCATTAGGGCCTTTTAAGATGAATTGTTTTGAGTGGCTTTTGAAAGGCTTTCGCATATTCTGTGAGTGAAATACTGGACTCTTTCTTATTTATTCATTGTTTTGCAATTCCAATATTTCTGAGGAAATGGGGTTGCACAAGTAGTCTGTTATTTTAGCTAGTATTGTGCAAATGTGCATTAATCATGATTGTTCAACAAAATGCCATAGTTATTGTTTTGGTATTTTATTACTAGTTATTGTTTTGTATTTTTAAGTTGAAACAAAAAAGACTCGACTTTCACAGTGTGCATAATAACCTCATCAAGAAAAGTAACTTGAAAAGCATGGAACTGATGAAAAATAAAATAAGAATGCTAATGCTACCGGATGAATAGCTTAACCAGCAGTCGTGTATATAGTTGCAGTTCACCTGTAAACATGGAGATCTTGATTTGATTCAGCAGAGCAGAGACAAACCTGTTTCTATAAACAGACGGTGCTTGTAGTACCTTATTCTTTGGCAATTTTTGTCTTTGTGTGTTCAAGGCGTTGGAAATTTCATTGTCCTAAGGTCCAGCCAGAGAGATTGTGTTCATGAACAATTCCACCAGCAGATACCGGGTTAAGAAATGTCAGACAGACTGTCCAACTTAATAGGATTTTAAAGCTCAGTCACGATCGTGTCAGAGTGACTCACAGGTGTTGTCTGTATTTATAGTAATGGGTACATTAGGCTCATAATGAAGTCAGTGGCTGCAGGGGCTTGAACATGTAGGTCTACTTACATTTAGAGAACATGAATAAGCATTGTCCTTGCGATGTGTCTGGTATGATGTAGTTGACTGCGACCAAGGTGTTTTAATCTGAACAGTGTTTAACTGTAGCTCAGATTTAGCCTGTAGACATGTCACACCTGGTCTTGTCTTGCATAGTGAACCCCGGGCCCGCTGACCTCATCAGTTTGTTTTCAGGGCTGAACAAAAGAGCTTGTTTAGCGTACAACAAGGCAACACGGGATGACATCCATGCCCCTAGTTCCTGTAAATGATTGTCTGATCACGAACACTCCAAAGGGCACAGTGATGTGTGGATGCAGCACAATTTTATACATGTAAATGATGGGATACTAGCTGAGAATAGCTTGAACCCCTGTGGGAGCTCATTCATCTAAAACAGGAGACAGTGTTCAACAATGAATACAGACCTGTGTGACTGTTTGACATGTTGTTGATAGTTAAGGCTTACTGTTAGATACATTTTCATCTACGTTTTCATTTCTAGAATATAATTCCCAGGAGGATGGAGAGTGACTCTTTTTCATGGGTTCTGCTTGACTCAGTGATAACTCATCCTTAAATTGCGCGCATAAGGATAATTAAACAGCTAACTTTGCATTTTGTACCACACTGCATAAAGACACACACAGCTCTCTAGCACACCCTTCATTATCAGAGTCTCAGAGCCAGTCACATGACAACAGTATACTGGTAACCAACCCTCTGGGATTCATGTTTTGCAGGACTAAATCAGGACAAAGAAAATGGCTTAAATCACCAAACATAATTAAAATGACCTCTGACATGCCAGCCCTGCTCAGTTTTACGTTAAAATTTGCTGGCAATCCTGACAACTGTTAGATTGTACCGCAGCTCTGAGGTGCCCCATGACCACAGAGTTCACAAAGACCATAGTACAGAGCATTATGGGAGTTATGAGTGCTGCTATTACCCTCTGTTCTCTTGCTTTCTCCGAAATAACCGGTTTATCCGCTCCTCAATCTGTTATTTTCACCCTTAATAACACCTCCCGCAGGGTGATACCTGGATTCATACCTGGATAACAGCTGTCCCTTCTCTCCTTTTCACCTAACCTGTCCTTTGCTTACATGGCTCTGCACCAGCTGGTCCAACAAAGCTAACAGGACACAGGCCACATGTCAAATGAGGATGTCGAAAAAAGCTAAATGACTGTGTGACTCTGTGCACATTCTGACCAGACCCTCTTCCTTCTCTTTCACTCTGGCACAGTTAAGAATTCGACAGGGAAGTAAAGGTCAAGCAGTATATAGCAATCTAGCGCAGATAGAAATATATTTAAATATATATTGTGTAATAGCTTTTGCATATCGACCATGGTACTCACTAATATCTTGTAGCTCATCCTATCAAGTGAACCAATGCCCCCAGTTCAGTCTGATGAAGAGGATTGGTTCTAAAAATGAATTGAAGAGTTCCCAAATAACCCACTTCATTCTCGCACTCGTTCTCTCTTCCCTATCGGGCCATTAGTTTGACATATTTGTCTAAGCACTTAAAGAAGTATAAAGGACTCTAGGCCATTGCTAACTATTAATAGACTTTCCCTTTCTGTTTTCTTTGTAGGAGAATGAAATATTCAAGAGAAATGGCTCTCAAACGGATGTACATTGTATCTCGGCTCAGTTATGCAACTAGACGGGAACAAATGGTAATGGAAGGACATATTTTTCCTTTAGAATTCCACCGAGTACCTCGTGCTTATGCAGGCTTTATTGAAAGAATCTGAGCACTTGTACATCTCAGGGCAGGCAATAATAACTACATTGAAGACACTGAAAGCATGACATGAAAAGTATCTTTTTTGGCAACCCCCACAAGCGCATACCAAACATAGACTCTCTTTTCATTCATTCGTTACATCACTCTTTCTCCGTCCTCCAATTCCCCCTGCTTTATGCCTCTGACAATTGGTGCGCGGTGTCCAGAGGGCATGGGACTGGCAAAACATCAGCTAGAATGCTGACAATGGGAAACGCATTACAAAGTGTGTTTTTGTTTAGGCAGCATTTGTTCAATTCACAGGGAAAGTCGGCCTCCCTCGATGCCGTATGCGCTAATGTGCACCGTACAACGAGCCGCGGCCGCAATTGCGTGGAGATGTGACAGGCTTCAGTTTTGACCTAAGCAAAATGAACAATGTGGGGTAATTGCTCATACTTAAGTCGCTGAGACCAATCGGCTGAAAAGTGTAGAAACTGCCAACAGTCTCACCCAGGTTATGTCCGTATCTTAAAGTACCGTGAAACTTTTTCCACCCTTATGCATGCTGGCGGGGGATGACTAGCTGCTGGCCCTTTGTAGGCTCTTTAATTTTAGGCCGTTTCTGTCACCAAGTTATTTGAGATGCAGCTATCACTTAAGTGGTCCCGAAATAGCACAATTAGCAGCCGCGAGCGCTTCTGCCGGGCAGCACATCTTGGGCTAATGGGCTTGCGGGACGGCTGATAAACATGAAGAGAGATCTTGTTTTGTTTGCTGACACTTCTCCCACAGGACCGACCGATGATGTGATACCCACTTGATGATTGAAGTAGACTATTTATTCAACATGGCGAGTAAAGCTTTTTGAAACCATTATGTCTGGTCTGTGTCGGTATTCCTGTGACACAAACTAGGCCTACATGATTTCCACTAAGAATGATCACAGTAGTGTCCGTTCTCTGAAACAGAACTTAGGAGAGTTCAGCGAAGCAACATGACCAACTTACATGCATTTATGAAAAGTAAAACAAAGACCTGAGCCAAAAGGGACCCTATTAGTTTGGGAAGCCAGCCCGAGGATAATCGGACTCCGTCCAAAATGACCTAAACGGACCCAATTAAAAAAAGTGAGAACACCAATACTGGCAGCAGCACGATGCGGCGCCAATTTACAGCAGCAGCAGCAACGGATAAAAGGGGATTTGCTCTTTGTAAGTGCAAAAGTAAGTTGCATGTCAGTTTGTGTTTCAAAATAAACGTGTGAGTAAGTGTTTGGGATTATTTAACATGTACAGTACATTCTGTATTTATGGTCTGCACCAAGTAATCAGAGCAGATACGGAAAATGTGTTTTATTAGTTTGTGTCAAGTTTTATGCAAATCCGACTTGTGTTTGCATTCTTCCATTTTAACCCACATTGTTAAAATGGGTGAAATAGTATGAAATTTGTTGCTCAAGCGATGATACCATCACATGGTTGTCAGAACTACAAACACATACAAGTCTTTCTTGTAGCTGTGCAGAAAATGGGTGAAACAGCCCCAGATAAAGTAGCGCTTGATGGCGTATAGCCTACAATAACAGGCCTCTTATCTAAAACCAAATATTTGCGCACGGCTGTTTGAGTGGAACGCCTGATGAGTTGTTTTGTTTGCAGCAGAGATAAACGTGAAAGGGTTCGATTGATCGTTTATTTAACACAGCAACTTCAGTAGCTCTGGAGCCTTCGCTGTGTTTTGTAGTCGGGGCTTTGCAGATCACACGAGAATTGTTTCGCTTTTATTGTTGATGCAAACAAGAGCAGAATTAAGCCTGACACCTGTATGAACTAAGAAATGACTGATCAATGATATAATAAAACTGTGAGTACTGCACCTGGCATAGAATCTGTGTGTAGTTAAGTCTCAAAAGCTCCAAAGTATCATTGAAACCTTTAGACATCTGTCTTTGTACTTTGTGTTCCATATGTAGTAGATTCAAGCCAAACCTGCTGTAAATCTGTTTTAGGTGGTGACATGTTTTGGAAATCTGCCCTTTAACGGAGAAATACACTTACCTCTCTCAGAATTAAAGCCTGGAAATGAGATATTGTGGTTTTGTCAAAATCACTTCATGTTTGAATCAAAGCTCATTTCCTTGAGCACTACATTCAGGAATCATTGAAATTCTCAACCTTGGTTTGCTGTTTGTTTCAAAACACATTTCAGTCACATTTGTGTGTGTGTACCTCTGTGTAGCAGCTGGTCTCAGAGAGCAATTATCCTCACACGGATGAGCTACCACGGCTGCTGTACCTGCGGCCTGTACTTTCATACAGTAATGGTTCAGAGAGAAAATTGACGGTCTGGCACATTTGTTTTTGTGTTCATACCCTGAGCCAGCGTTTGCTGTAAAAGGGCTGTAGTACAGTGTAGCACAGTAAATTGCTGAGGTTTTCCCCACCGTGGATAATGCATGTGGATGTGGTGATGAAGAAGTAGCTGCTGTGGGTGTATTCTGATGCTTATGAGCAGGATTGTGTTTCTCCATTTCTAGCTTTACATCCCGCACACCATTCAGATTATTCTTTGATGTGATGTGATAAGATATGTGATGCACGCACTGCTTGTGTCAGTGACAGTCACTCAACAACGTGCAAAGCGGTTACAGTTTAGCGACTGTATGCTCTAAATAAAACTACTTGCTACATGCACTGCGTCTGTCCCACAGGAGAAATCATTCCTCTGGCTTTTTTGCAAAATCAGATGTTTTTCTTTCTGCATTCTAATCTGCTAATCTCCAGAGTTACAAATGTAGCGTACCTCCACTGCACCTCAGATTTCCCTCAATAATACTGCGATGTCAACGAGAACTCTTATATAATCTAAAAGAGAGGGACAGCCTTATAAACCAAGGCTCTGCTTTATTTTAGAAGCCACAAGCGTTGTCAGTTAGTGACGGTACAGTGAGTGGATACACTAATGGGCTTAGATGGAGCAGCACTACACAAGCTGCTATGAATGATGCCATATAGGCCAAACCTATTAGCGCCAGTGTACTCAGGCACCTACTGGGCACCATTCAACCAAGCAGTCAATAAATGTTAACTTTTGATGAGACATTAGGCTGCTATCAGTTTCTATTTATGTCTGCGCTGGTAATGAAATGTGTCAGGTTTGACATCCAGATATGTAAATGTTTCTTCCAATGAATTGCCTACAGGCGGATGTGAATCCATGCATGGCCATTTGTGTGCCCCTGATAGATTTCCATGCAAACACTATTATTCCTCTCCATACGCGTCGCCAGGAGTAGCCACAGGCAGGTTCAAGCCAGGACATTTCTCCAAACGGCTTGTTTCAAAATCATAGAACAGCAGCGAGGATCAATGAACTCTTTAAATAACGACGACGGCCCAATCAGAAGAGCTTGGGGGGTGATGTTTTGGCTTAAACAGTGCAGGCTGTAAGACTGAGAGAGGGATATCCCCCACGGGCTCTTATCAACTGGGAAACAGACCGAAAGCATTTTTACTTATCTTTGCTTTCCACCGCCGCTTTGCAGAAATATTGAACTCCAGACCGCTGTATGGATTCTCCACCCACCCAGCCGTCTCGGTGTATTGATAACACTTTTTTTCGTCTGCCACTTTTTGGCACAGAGAGTGCCTGCTGTGATCCTGCCCCCCCCTTTGCTCTCTCTGGGAATGTGGGAATGACATGGCGTAATGGGGGATTAATGCTTCTTTTGAGAGGTTGCAGCCAGCCCAGTTTCAATTTCAGGTATGTGTCTGCTGAGACTACAAATAACAGCCCCCCCCCCCCCCCTTCCCACCCACTCCCGTAATCACTCACACTCGCGCAGAATACCCACTTGGCCATTCCTTTCCAAAGCTAAATGTGTGACACCTAGTTGGTCACTACCGTCACAATTTGGATGGCACAGTGAACTGGCACAAAGGTCCGGAGCACAGGGACAAGATTGGCTTCAGGCCAGAACAGATGGCAGCGCGTTTCCCATGCAACATAACACAGCGGTAGCGAGAAGTGGGGATTACACCTCTGTCTAATAATAAAAAATCCCCTGTTCCCTAGGTGACCCCTTCAGTGCCTGCAGCCTTTTTAATTACATCTGAATCCCAGTCTTGTGAGAAAGCTGTTTCGGGATAGAGATGCCTTCCTGTCTGTTCCCTCCCTCCCCTCTCCCTCCCTCCCTCCCTCCCTCCCTCCCTCCCTCCCCCCCTGACAGAGGGTGGCTGATGACTCATCCTCGCCATCAGGCATGCCGGATCGCCGATCTACCTCTAGGGTTTAACATTAGATCGCTCCATCTTCACAGATCCGCGTTTGTCCTTTGGAAGCACACGTGGTGGCTCAGGCAGCCGTACAGCCGAAACAGATTGTAGATGGACGCACAGATGTTCTGTTTCCTCCCCTGTGAAATGTTGTGGAGTGCCACCTATTTGAGCCAGAGGGAGATTCCAAACAGGAATGCCAAGTCTCTCGTCTCTTCCGGGTGCTAAAAAATGTATTTATTTGGTTCTAAATATATGATAAAATATGTGTGATTGTGGATTTGCATTGTGGATTTTTTTCCTGCTTGGATAATCTCCCTGCTGGATCCAGTCCTTTTTGGCCGGCCTCCTTCCTTTCCACTCTGCCCCCTGTGTTTCCTTCTTCATAATCCCCCATTCAGTGCACAATAATAATGAAGCTGCAGAAGTGCTGGTGCAACAATAATAATGAAGCTGCTGAAGTGCTGGTGCAACAATATTAACTTTCTAGTTTCACCATGAAAAGATTGTCTCATTATGTCATTGTTTGTCAAAAAATGGAGTGACTTAATTTTGCAGATGTGACCTTTATTAAATCAAATCTTTCTTTTTTTCCACTGCACAAAATTAAATGTGAGCAGCATCGCAATAGTTTTCTTCTTCAGTACCCATTTTGTCATGGGTCATATTTGCCTAGAAGAGAGTGCAAGAGTGAAGTGAGTGAGAGTTTCAGGGGAAGTGGGTGAGTGGATAGCTATTTGATTGCTTTGTGACTTAGCACCCCTTCACACACACACGCACACACACACACACACACACACACACACACACACACACACACACACACACACACACACACCACCCCCTTCCTGTCCCTGTCCCTGGAGAGGAAGAAATTGTGATCACTCTCTGTCTGAGACCGATCACAATTTAATGCAGGACAGGACTGGCGAGAAAACTGGGTCAGGAGGAAGTTCTGTAAAGGTGGCCAGGGAATTGTTGACTTCTTGTTGAGTGGGTTTGCTGGGTATTCTTTTTTTTTTTGGGGGGGGGGGGGGCATGTAGGTGGGAGGAATCAAGGGGAGCCAGTGAGCATTCTGATTTGTCGTATTGAGCTTGTCTGGCTTTACTCGATTTTCTTTGATCGTTTTTTTGTCGCTCCTCTCTCGTGTCCAACAGGCTTGACCTCTGCGTCTGACTCGGACACATTTTTCCGATTAAATATTTTTCGCTGCTCCATGTTGCATTCATTGTCCCTGACCCATTCTGCATCAAGAGTTTCCGAGCATTACAGCTCTCCATGAAAGGAATCTCAGTGAGCCTGTGAGCTCGTTGTTCACTGTTTTATCTTTTTTGCAAGGGCAGTTATGTGCTTCTTACCTGTTTCCTTTGATATGCAATGAACAGATGGGATGAAATCACACAAACCTCTTTTCTCAACGTTTTCATAGTAGCAGCATGCAGGAACAGGGCTGACTGAAGTCTTTTGGCTTGTCGAAAGCATCTGTACTGCGTTACTTTCCACCAGGATTCACCCATAAAATTGGCAATAAAAAGCCGATTCATCGGTGTGTCATCCATTCACAGAGAATCGTTTTTTAAAAAAAGCATTAAGCTCAGTAGAACAGGGTTTGAACACTCCATTGCCGTTACTGCACTCTCTTTCCTGGCAGTAATTGATTCTAGGTTGAGGCCCGCATTCGTTCCTCGTTCAAATAAACACACACCCAGAAATGCAACGTGACAGCGGCTGCTTTGTGTGCTGTACCTTCATCCAGACCTGTGACAGTGTATGTGTCTGTACATGTGTAACATTATTCATGCCACTAATCTGCTTCTTCTCCATTCTTCCCCCTCTCTCGCAGGCTCTGCAGCCTCACACTGAAAAAGCTGGTGGTCCTCAAAGAGCTGGATAAGGAACTGAACTCCCTGTCTATAGCCGTCAAAATACAGGTGGGTGGGACAGTCCCGCATGTGACGCCGCAGCAATGTGTCAACGCAACACATTTTGTTTTCCCCATGGACTCTTTCTCCTGCTTACCGAAGCTGTACCCACTTAAGCAAAAATCACAAAGCGTGGACAATAAGACGTGCGTATTGATGAAAGCACCCTCCCCCGTGCCTGCACAAGAATTCCCAGTGAATCACATCTACTCGGGTTCCTAAAATGTCCACCAAGCATGACTTGTCTAAGCAGGAGAACAGGAGCCTGAGTTTTCCATTGATTGCTAATGTATTTAGTCACGACCAGTCGTCTCTAGTGTCGATATCCGTTGAACACCAAGATCAATGAACACATCATGAAGAGGCAATTCTACATTTCTTTTTACTTACTTGAACACCTCTTTGACTTGATATTTTCTTTACCTTTCAGTTGTGTTCGTGCAGTATTAGTAATTAAGCAAATGCAAGCAAACATTTTGTTTCAGTTTGTGCGAGGATCTAATTTCACAGCAGGGCTTCAGAGTTGTCAAATGTCACATGTAATAAGCTTTGGAAGTAGTCTAGGCCTACAATATTCAGACAACATTATCACTAAATTAAAATGAGACTTGGCTGATGAAATCTCTAGTCATGTTTGTCTATGACATGTTGTCTTCTACCTAAAAAAAGGGCAGAATACACCTGTAGTGTTTAGAACAGAGACCATGCAAAAGCCTTCCTTCAGTCTTCAGCCAAGTTTCACAGTTTCCAATCACAGACTGAGCTGTAAACCTTGTAGTGTTGTGAAGATGGTGCTCCCCCCCAAACATTCATTTCTAGTACAGAACTAAGGTCATTGAGTCCATCACATACATTCACAGTGCCCCAAGGTGGCCATGTGGAAAAAATCTTTCTTGGAAGAATTTATTGAAGTATTCTTTCCTGCAGTTACACAAGAATCCAAAGCAGAAGTGAATTGGAGAATTGGTCTTGCATTAATATAAAGTAGAGAGGAGGGAGCGAACTTGCACCCTAGAGATTTGCTACACTGGCAGAGCAAAAGAACGAAGCCTGAGCAAATAGTTTAACATTGTTCCGACAACAGCATTTGTCCTCCAACAGCGCGAGGACAATATCTGGACTCCATCTTTCATCTATTGTTTTGCAAACGCTTTAACGATATCTATCCCACCCGTCCTTTTGGCAAAGCAGGGGGGATTTTGTAGCCCTGGGCTGTGTGTAACCGTGGAGCTTCATCCTCGGAGCTGACCTTTAAGTAGAAATGTGCCACCTGCACCATGTCTGAATCACACACTGTGTTTCATGCTGGAATCATTCACACAGGAACGAGGGTGTGTTTATACTAACAGCAGATGGGATAATTCCTTCTAGAATGCCTTCTACACATTGTGTATTTATAAAAACCTTAAAAGAGGGTAAGAAATCAGTAATTTATCTTTTCTTAAATGCCGAAATCCAATTATACAAATAGCAATCTGCTCATTTTCACAGAGGAGTAAGCACAGCAAGTTTGGTGTGTGTGTGGTGGAAATATAGTTTGTATCTTTCTGTGCAAATGCCTCAAAACAGAAATTGATCAACCTTAATTGTGAGGCATATGAATGCATATTTAAGAATTGAATATAAGCCAGCAAGAAATAAGTTCACAGTGAAGTAAGCACAGTCAATATTTTCTTCAACTGAGGCTTCTTGTACATTATTACCGTTGCTGAAATGTGTTGTGAAATTGAAAAGGCTAACCATGCTGCAAAAGAAGCTTCTATTCTATTCCATTACCCTCACAGGCCTAATCAATGGAGATGAACAATACACAGGGTCTATGGAGCATTATTCATTTGCATCTTTATAGAGGAACAACAGGGCATACTGAACACATGTCAAGGAAGCAACCACATCTATTTCCCTGTTTCTGTAACAGACAGTTTTTCCACGGAGACCCCCTCATTATGGAATTTAATTGAAATTTTATGCAGCGCTCGGCCATTTTCTGCCGTTCCCCCTTTACTGTAATCCTGAAGGACAAAGCAACCAACCAAGTGCGGCTTCGTCCATGAGCTGTGCCGTCTCCGGAGCGTGAAATCTCTGAATTTCTGCTGAGCAGCCCGCAGGACAGCCGCGTAATGCTGTGTTCATGGAAGTGGAGCATTAAATCTCATTTCTATCTGGTTTGGTGTGGGAGAAAGGGGGACACTGAGGAGATAAAGAGACAGTTGGAGAAGATGAAGAGGGCCACGAGTGTCTTGTTAATTGACAATATAATTGACAAAGCCTATTTAATGCATGTCACCAATTCTTTGGTCAGCAGCTACTCGCTCTCGGTCTCTTTCGCTCTTTGGGACAGATTTACTAATGGTTTCAGAAAATCAGAAATTTGCAGCCTGGACAGTAATGTGCGTCATGTTTAGTAAATCCACCCAAATCCGTGACCTACACACACACACAAACACACACACACACACACACACACACACATACACACACACACACACACACACACACACACACACACACTCAACCCCCTGTGATGTCAGTCAGCATTCTGGGTGATGACATAGCAGTCAGTCGACAGGAGCCTCTGTGTTTCCTGGGAGCCGGGGCCTCTTGTCTCGCACCCTGGAGACAATTGGATCGCATCATGTGGTTTCTGCCTATTCACACAAACCCCTTCATTACGAAATGCACTACATGATGCATTTTATGCGGTTGGCCGAGGTTGTAGCCAAACATCGGCGTCGGCTGGATTCTGATAGGAAAGGTGCCCGGGCCAACTTTCAGATCCAGCTGCTGTCTGAAGCACTTTCCCTTTATGCGTGCGTCTCATGTTCTTAAATTTGACTTAAGTGCAGTTCCATATTGAGCTAAATCACATCTGGTCTATGCTGCAAACAGTGGAGCCAATTTAGATAGCTCATATGAATAGTTGGATAGAATGAGTGGAGTTTTCTGTTTAATTTCTTCTCATTGGACCTGGATAGATTGGAGGAGTTGTAATGCTGTAACCCCCACCACCAAAAAGACAGTGGAGAAGCTTGTAAGCAGTGCAGAAAAGGCAAGAGAAAAGAGTGTTGGTGGGGGGGCTGCAGGACACTAAGTACAAGCTTCCCTCGCCAAAGCTCTGTATTGTTAATGCATGTCAGGCAGTTTGAGAGTGCTCGGCTTTTGTGCCTTGATTCATTATATCAGCCGGTGAGCATGAGAAAGGAGCGCACACAAGGTCTCTTTGTGAAGCTCAACTTTGTGACGGGGCCGGCCTCAGACCCAGATTTACCCTCCTTTTCTGTGTTGGGCAAAACAACTGCTGCGGGTGCTGTAAAAGGCCCCGTCAGCATTTTTCCCTCTGAGGAGCTTTTGGAGCCGTGATGTTGTTGTAGAAAGATGCACCTTACAAAATGACTGAATGTTCTGCAAAGTAACCAAGTTTAGTTCCCGTGCTCCCTTCTGAGCTCCGGTGATTTAGTTTCATTCGTTTTAAACTTGTGGGAATGACGTAACTAATCAAATGACAAAACCTTAATTTCCTTAGTAAAAGTAAGGGTGGTAGACTAAAATCTAATCATGCTTCAAAATGGTCTGGTAAGGGTTTCAGTCTCATTGGATTATTGAAAATTCTCTTAAACAGACCTGCTATGGGCCATGTTCTACTAGAAACGGAGCGATGGTCAACATATACGCAACTTAATTATTTATGATCACGCTGTCGTAGGTTTCGTTGGAAAATTGCGCCGCAGAAGCAGAGATTGTTGTGCAGCAGTTGTGATGTGTTGAATTATTAGTGATGTTTGTTTGCCAAACATACAAGCCAGTGACAGATTGGTAACATGATAGACATGAATCATCGGTCCGTCACAGGGATAGTGATGAGACGAATACAATCATAATCTCCTGTTTACCTGTGCTGAAGGTTTTTAGGCTGCAAAGTGACCAGGGCTTTATTATGTAACTCATGCATTACCATTTGCAATTCATATATACAATGCAATACGTTATATAAGCCGTGTGTATGTTTTTCTTGCCTCGACGTGCCAGTGTTGTACTTCCAGAAACGCCGCATTATCGGAGAACGAAAGCTACTCACTCTGGTATCCGGGAAACGCTTCCTTACACATGCTCAACCATTTCACCCGGTGTCTGTTACATGATTCAGCAGCTCTGTGCCGCCAGTCAAGCTGATGACTTTAGGATCCAGTGTCTTACCCACTGGATCCGAATATTAATGAGTCTCCCCACAAGGGATTAAGTCAGATACAGGATATCCTATCTGCCCTATGGACCTCACCAAATTTTTACTCAAGTCACTTGGCGGATACCTGAACTGAGCTTTGAGTACTTCTGAAATTTTAGCAAGCACTTGATAAATTGCCAAATATTGCGCAACACATTCTTGCCTTCTCCAGTCAGAACTTGACACAAGATGGTGAACCAAGACATGACTTGCCGTTTCTGTGCTCCCCCCTGCTTTCCTCTTTCCAGATTATAATGTTTAGGAGCGAGGAGATTGGTTTGAAAAGTGCAAATGTTACCTGATCAGGCAGCGTGTAATCCAGAGATGTGACGAGCTGCGTTTTAGGACTGATGACAGGTTTAATGAGGACACAGCTTGAATGCTGTACAGCCAGTGGCATTTTAATCCCTGTGCTGATTTCCAGGACCAATGCTGTGCCAAACTGCAGGTATTAAGGTGAAGTCTTTCTCACCAATCGTAAGAATAGCAAGCATCAAGTCGTTTTTTTATACTAAGTAGCTACTTAAGATGATGGGCGAAAAGAACAGTCTGCAACATTCTATAGCCAGAGCAGTTTTTCCTCATTTATGATAAGTTTATTGCAGCTTTGTCACTCTCCTTCAACTCAGTTCCTCCCAGTAAGGACCACACGAAGTTCAGTTGTGCTAGTATCACTGTAGTCAAAGAGGAGAAGACGGTTTGTACTGGGCCCATTCTAGGTGTGAATTGGCATGAATGTGTGAGAGCGAAGCAGCGTGTTACTGTACTAAAACTGGGTTGGCGCGTTCTGTAGATGAAGACCAGAAAACAAGCAATAAGTGAAGCAAGGAGATCAAATGCAGCAATTCTTGCTTAAAGGGCTGCTTGCGGAACGTGAGAAAGCTCTCCTTCTAAATGAACGTGAGAAGATGCAGAGTGATGAAATGCGAGCTGCTGGCCTGATAAGTTTGCTGAAGAGGCTGATTTCCATGGGAACGGGGGAAAACTGGTAGCTTAGATCACTGTGGAAGGTGTTTTGTTATACAGCATACGCAAACATTGTAGCTATGGCTGCCGTTGCCATTTAGATGTTGATTCTGTAACAATCTGAATGGTACTTGTGTTTAAATTCATCTGTTTGACTGGTAAATGTTGATGTTAATTCTGAACCTGACAAATAAAGAAGCCAAGAAGGTTTGTAATGTTTTTAGTGGAAGTATTCTGTATATGAAGTTGTAGCTCAGTCGGTACCTAGTTGAGGTAGCGGGTGCTTTAGGTGATTGCACCTTTAAACTAGTTTGATGCTGATGAATAACGGCAATGCATCTAAATTACATCTGGTTATGATAGGTTTCGAACTTTAGTCTGCATTGTGTTACCCAGTTTGACTCACATCTAAGCTTGCCAGTTTAATATCAACTCTTTGGAGGAAGCAAATACAGCTGACATTAGGAATTTTGTCTCAGCTGTATTCTGCATACGTGGTCAAACAAGAATGCGTAGGTGTCTCATGCTAACACAATGGATATTTGAGGGTTAGCAGCACTTTTGCACAATTGCAGAAACCACTTTATGCGCAACCCTCCCGCTTTGTTTTCCCCTAACTGTCTCGGTCCAAAACGGAAGGCATCCCACTCTGTTTGCACCTCTGATGACACCCCTCCAAAAAAACAAAGCATTTTGTCATGTCTGCTCTTGAACAGACTTAGACAGATTTTCACATGAGAAGCCAAAAATAAACTGAACGTCTGCAGCAACATCGTTGTTTGTTTATAGCGGGAAATCGATGCGGATGCTTATGATGAGACTTTGCTTGCCTTTTTTCCTGCAGGGTTCCAAGCGTCTCCTGAGATCCAACGAGTACGTCCTCCCACCCAGCGGCATGATGGAGACGGATCTCGAGCTCACATTCTCACTACAGGCAAGCACTGTCACTGCAGCGCGAATTCTCACACTGATATAGCAGTTACAGGCGGGATGGTGTTAAAGCCTTCAGCCACACTGATGCCCCTTCTTCTCTCAAAGATGGACTGTGTTAACTACTGCCCAGGTTTTGCTTTTGATTGACTCGATTGAAGTATTTTCTTTTCTCGAATTGGTTGACTATTTGCTCCAAGAGATGACATACAGTTTTTACTTGCAATGGTTTTGTTGTACAACATAGTAAAGAAGGAACACAAAATTGAATACACTGACTTTTCTCCGTCTCCTTGAACTACACTCATAAGGCAAAAAATGCTTTTGATGCAAGCAATGAAGCATATCCTGTAATTTCTCGAAGGTGTTTCGTTCACTATACTATAAGGATCATCTGATACCTTTCTTAAGTTTCTGAGCTTGAATATGTTACGATAAGTCTTGAATGTGAGTTCTGATCTAAAGGCTGGTGAATATATAGTGTGGCCTGCATTATTTATCCTTCTTTTGTCCTCGTTAGTACCCCCATTTTCTGAAGAGGGATGCCAATAGACTCCAGATTATGCTGCAGAGGAGAAAACGCTACAAGAACCGAACCATCCTGGGCTACAAGACGCTGGCTGTGGGAGTGATCAATATGGCAGAGGTATTGTTAAGGAGCCTCTCGGCAGGGGCCACACTTCTCATTATTACACGTCATGTTTCTCTTTGTCTGCCGGTTAATTCCTCTTGAGGAACATATCATGTTGCTCCGTTGCCTGTGATTGCTTTCTGCTACACTCTGACAGTGATTGACATGGCCATTAGTGTGTATGTGTACCACGCCTTGCTCGCCAGAGAGGGGGCTTCCTGTGTTACAAATCATTTCAGATGATGCATGCTCATCAAACATGCTGCCGTGTGCGATGATGGGCCATCTGGAGCTGAATTCATATGCCCTTTCCGAGAACAGTGCATTCAGCCATGCTATGCACAAGTAATGTGCTATGAACAATGTGGCTGTTACAATATCAATATATATAATAATAATACATACATAATCCCTGTTGTTTCTAGACGTGATGTCACCTTGAGTCATTTAATATTTAATAGATACCAATATAAAATACCTTTCCCATACCCATTTTCTCTCTCCCGATCTTTTCTCAGTGTGTTTCTCTTATTTCTCTTGGAGATTTGATTCTATGTCTTACGCCTCCCAAGTAAGAACGTTATAAACTTGAGATGGCAAAGTGGCTATTTCAGTGCCACCATCAGGCTGAATGGGGGACAAATCCATAGCGAAAGTCAACGTGCCAAAATCGAAATAGCATCAGATCACAACTCGGTTATCACCGACAAACTGGCAGACTGATACCAGCTAAATACACCTGTCAGCTACACGCAGGTGTGATGAACAGAAATCGTAATACAGCAGCACTGTCGAGGTGCGATACACCTGCACAATGCTTTTATGACTATAAAGACTAAGTATTTTAGCGGCTTAGTGTGTCGGTTAATGTGGATCGAATGGAATGCAACAAGGGTACATGTTGCGACCTGAGGGGTGTGTACTACTGAGCAGAGTTTGTGGCTTTGTGGTGAGCTCACTCGGGGCTTAAATCCAAGTTCTCAGGGCTAAGAATGACAGCTGACATCAAACTGAGGTATATTGCCATTTACAATACTGCTGCAGAACTGGTCTGAGCAGGTTCAGGCTCCACGGTAAAGGGCGAGGAGAAGGGATGGGAAAATATGTCGGCATAATTGCTCACAGAGAGAATTGCCGTTGATCCAGGAGGTAAATTAGAAACAGTATGGATGATGGACATGGGAAAAACGGTTTCATGCATTGAAATGGCCAACGATGCAATGCCAGCAAGCCTTATTTATTATTAAGGCCTTATTTGCAGCAGAGTTTGAGTTACCTTTTACCACTAGGGTTCTTGAACCCTTGGTATCCTTGCATAATTACAGTGCAGTCCTCTACACAGGAATAAGAAGGCTGCCACATATCCAAACTGTGGCACACAAAGCTGCGACATCGTCCAGCACAGACTCTTAACTGACAAAGCCTGTGTCAACTCGTCATCTTGTAAGTCGGCGTCCCTGTATCCTTTAACACTAATCGCGGCACTTGGGGGTTTGTCAAGATGCCAAATTAACCCCGTGTTGGCAAACCTTCCTCAGGCCTGGTAATATTGCAGTATTGCAACGCATTAACACTACAGGCCCTCGTTCCAAATGCCACTTTTGTATTATCTATGTAGGATTTGTTTTTGATAGCCTCTTTATATCATTTTAATTAAGACATTTTGATTTAATTGATGTGCAAACAAGTTTATTGCTATATTATTGGGGATTACCAAAATGCTACAACAGATGCAAATGAGACCATCATTTTGCAAGTTAACTATCTTCTAAGGCTGAGACGAAGAATGAGAACTGTTGTTGAAGTTGCCGTGTGCATCAGTGATCTCTACTGCATCATTCTTATATGGACAAAGTGTAATATTGCATTTTACGACATTTCCAGCAACACTCCCAGGGCAGGAATTGATTGACATCTGAAAACAAGACAAATGTGTTATTACGTTAAAAATTCCACTCTGCTGCTTTGCTGTTTTAATGCTCACCACAACAAAACAACACACAGATTCTATGAATACAGCTAGATTAGCCATTATTGTACCCTGTTTGGTAATTACATTGTCCTCAGCCATAGAGTAAACTCTCTCATGCCCTCTTTTTGAATCTACCAGGCATAGCATTGGAGGAAGCCACTTATTAGACTTTGCTTAGGGCTCTGAAGCGCCCCCCTGCCAGTGATTGAGCAGAATTAGCATCAACAGCCGTTCACTAAGTGAAATACCAAAACTACCCTGCAGTGCTAGAAATCGTCCCTTTTCATCTCAAAAAAGCATCTTCAAACAATTCATGCAAATGCAATTCTGTTGGACTTTGTGATTTGAGAGAATTGGCTCGCCTCATGAAGACATTCAGAGTTGAAAAGCAGCATTGTGTTAGTGAAGATTTATGTAGGCTGCATAACTGTCAATTTGTAATCAGCCTGTAACTCTGCAAGCACAAGGCGGTGTAATGAAAGCCATCTCATTCTCTGTTGGATCTCTATCTGCTCAGTAAAGAGTGTCATTATTCTTCCATCCTGCTTGAGAAATGGGATGTGTTGCACTGATTTGACGCGCCTCTAATGAGCACCAGATAGACAGGAATCATAAAGGACATGAAGACGCCTCAGCTATAAGACTTCTTGTTGAGAGAAGTAAAATCCATAAATTCAGTGTGTTGTATTTATTCAAGGAAATACTATATTTTTGGAAGATTACAAGGGATGGGCAGCATAAAACTGAAGTTTCTTAGAATGAAATTGATAATTTTACACCATTCTTAATGTTGATCTCGCTATGTCCAGGTGATGCAACACCCAACAGACGGAGGACAGATTCTGGGTCTCCATAGCAACGTGAAGGAGGCGCCAGTACGTGTGGCGGAGATCAGCGTGTACTCTCTGTCAAGCCAGCCCATCGACCACGAGGACGGCAGTGGCCAGGCTGGCCGCAAGACCAAGACCTCAGGTGGGTGCAACCGATCTCCCCTCCCCCTCCATGGGCCCGTTTGACAGGCCTGTACCCATGCTGCCCCGCCAAACCCTTCCTGTAATTCCATTCTCCGCCCTCGAGTTAGCACTCTCTGTCCAGGCCCCTCTGCTCCCTCCTTTCACATGGTTCCTATTTTCCAACCAAGGACAGACTGCGCTCTATTAATCCCAGGCCAACCTATGACCGAGGGTATGTTATTCTCTTCAGCTATGGTTGTAATGTTGATTTGAGAGTTGAACAGATGTACGCCCTATTGCCTGACACCGTTCTAAATCTGGACGGGAGAAATATTGGCCCCTGATTGGACTCCACGCGTTCACCCGGCCCTGCTGATCCCTCCCTTTTCTGGATGTTATTAAGAAAGCCACTCAAACATAACAGATGAGCTCATACAGCAAGTATTAAAAGTGGTGTCACTCTGAGCGAAAGCAAGATGTTTATCTTCGCTATCTCTGCGCAGATCTTTAATAACATTCATCCCACCCCGAAACAGAAAGTTACAGAAAGTCTGAATTGACAGCAATATTGAAATGTTTGTACAACTGTTACTCTTTCGTATTCAATTATGTGCATTGAATTTAACAATTTTGGGATTACTATATAATGTGTTCATTGTTTTTGCCTGGTAAACAATTAAGGGTTGATTAACAGAGTCAAATGCTATAGGAAATAAGATGAATGTATTTAGAGAAGGAATCACGTCATAAAAGAAATTAACAATTTTGCATAAGTAGAGCAACTTTGCAACTTCCAATAACTATATAAGTATGACTTTTGACTATGACTGTCTAAGAAAATATTTTACTTAGCTAAAGCCACTGCCCAACTTCAGTCTGTGGAGATAAAGTGACGCCTGATATAAAGCCAAATATGTTCCTCCTCTGTATTTTGATGTGTTTGCGCCCGTGTGGCCTGTGTGTTTTCAGACCGCTCCCCAGATATGGACAACTATTCTGAGGAGGACGATGACAGCTACTCGTCAGAGCAGGAAGCAAGTGATGACGCAGTTCATGGCCAGGTCAGTGCCAGGAAATGTGTGGGTGTCAACAGTATTCAGATCTCAGGGGGGATACTCGCTGAAATGAAGTCCGTAGTTACATAAGTAATTGGAGCATTACAACGACGTATGACTTGCACCGTGTTGGCACACGTACAAGGGAAACATAAATAGAAGGCGCATTATTTGCATTTCAGGATCTTTACGATGAAGACGACGAGGTCAGGAAGCCGAAGAAAGCACGGAGGAAAATGATCCGAACCACGTCGATGACCAGGGTAGGTTGCCTCCACTTCCACTATGAGAACCACACTCATTACATTACATTACGATCATTTGGCAGACGCTTTTATCCATAGCGACTTACATTACATTACCACCCTTCGCAGAGGGGGGAGCAATTAAGGGTTCGGTGCCTTGCTCAGGGGCACCTCGGCAGGGGCTCGAACCGGTGACCCTCCGGAAGCACTACCCTCTGAGCCACTGCCTCCCTCACTCGCCAATAATTGATCACGACAATAATAATAATAATAATAGCGCGTGTTTGCTGTTATGCAAGCTTTTAAGGGAAAGGACATAGTGTGTTCCATTTGTTCAGGCCATTAAGATGATGTGGACGAGCTTGTAAATGAACATCATGGGTTCATTGGAGTGATTATAATGGTCTTTACATAGAGTGGCTGTGAATGAGTAATCCAGTGGACAGTTGCTGGGAGAACTGATAAGCACAAGCCTGGCTGCCATGCTTATTTGATCACAACATATTAAGTCTTCAGCAAGATGTTCTCATTGCTTACGTGTCCTCTGCTCATTTTGTTCTCAACAGCAACCCAACTTCAAGCAGAAGTTTGTTGCCTTGCTGAAGAGGTTCAAGGTAACCGATGAGGTAAGTTGTTGAAAGAGTAAAAGCGTTTGGCTCCCATGGATCGTCCCATGGAAGCACATACTGTAGAATCAGATATTCTCTGGGTTTTGAGACACATTCATGTGAAAATAAATCAGATATGTGTTGCATATCTGCGTAAGTGACTCATTTGAACACACAGATTGGAATATCCTCACCATTCCGACTTGCCTATTATGATTTGTAATTTTTCAGCTATTTCTGCATTTATGGCATAGAAGCGATCATTGCCACACACACCCAAGTTCTCTGGGCTGTCATTTCTTTCTTAATTGAAATATGAGTAAGTAATTGTGGACCTTTTGTATTTGCTTTCTTGCATTTTACTTTAATTCAAACTTTATGTTTACTCCCTTCTCACAAATTAAGCACTCATCTGTGCATGCATACTGTTTCAGGTCCGTCTTTATCTTCTGTTTCTTCTATCTTCAGCTATCAGTTATGGGCTGTCTAAAAACAAGATGGAAAGAGTAGTAGATAAAGACGAAAGCTCTCCATTGGTCATTGGTCGGCACTCTGTTACAAAATTTATCTCTGAAACATGAAAATATTAAATTGCCCTCGTGGCAGGAGACTAGAATCACAGTATTGACTGCCTGGGCAGTAGACTGCTACATCACTGCAAATGTTTTCCTGACAGGAGGAGAATTGCCTGTAAAGAAATCAACGCTCCAACAAGCATCATTATGGTGCTAGGCTGCATTACCTCGGCGCTCATGGATGGATGATTCATGCTTCGCCATTAGCAGCAATCTGCATGCTGAATCTATTACCAGCATTATTCTCCACCACTTAATCTAGTGATAAATGCAGGCTTACGTCCTCGTCCCCATTTCAGGGTTGTGGTTTTTTTTTTAAGGCCTCATGAATATCTACATAATCGGGATGTAGGTCATTTATCTGCAATAACCCTAGATGTACCCTTATAATGGTAATAATTTCTGTTCATTTGTAAGACTAATTGAGATCTATATTTTACTAATCTGTGGGATGTTATTTGCTTCAAGAATGGCCCATAGATAAGGCTGTGTAAAGTCTGTACAGCAGGGATGAGGAACCTCCGGCCCGCGAGACCATTTGGTCCGGTCTGCGAGACAATTTTGGCTCTGTCGATGACAGCATTTAGATAATTATACTGTGATCATAATCCCCCCGTCAGACCGGCAGATCGCAGCGCAACAGTTTTGTGTTAAATCACAGCGCAGATTTTGAAGCGCGATAGGTTAAAGGTCCTCCACCCCTGCTTTACAGGCACTGTTTTCAGACCAAATCAGGATTTGCGACACCTTTTCAGGTATCTGTTTGCTTTGTATTCAATTCAGATAGTCTGGGCCAAGAGACCTGTTTGAGAGGTTTAACCTACTGGTGTTACAAGAGCCTCTAGGCCATCTGAGATGTGCTTGGCTGGAAAGGCTCAGCAAGCTCCAGGTGGCCTGATGATCTTTTATCACATTCCCCTTCTCTAATCCGCTCCTTGCGGCTGGGCAGCGCACAGGGCTACAGCTCTATAAATACATGGCCAGGAGGAGGAGAGGGGACAGACTGTGTTTATCTGCTCCCTGCCAGCTCCTGCACTTATGGAGTGGCATTAATCATCTGATTAGTCCAGAAGCCCTGCCTGTGTGCAGGTCCCATGATATACATCCCCACTGTGCAGCTGGCAGATGAAGGCTCAGCACCTCGGCTATCCCCTAGAAGTCACTTACCTTCTAATTGGCATGCTTAAGACCAAGGCAAAGATATATTTATAGCTTAGATTTGCTAATTTTACAGTGTTCAAATGAGTGTCATTCATTCTGTAAGCACTATTAACACTACTGCAGAAGTGATTAGCTACATACAGTACACAGCCACATTTGTTGCCACACAGTAACACTGGTCATCATTGCAAATCCCTCATGACAGGGCGCCGATGTTTTTCTGTTTTGATGACGTGTCTGTCTGAATGTGCTGCAGGTCCTGGACTCAGACCCAGTAGACCAGACCCAGGAGGTGGAGGAGGATCTGGACTTACTCTATGACAGTCTGGAGGTGTACAACCAGAGTGACAGTGGGCCCGAGATGGAGGACAACGAGAGTGTCTTGAGCACACCCAAACCCAAACTCAAGTATGTGTGTGTGGAACCTCACAGGAAGAGTAGATGGCATAGCATGTGACTGAATGCCTAATTTTTTTTTATATGAAATTATATTACCTGATTTCTTTTTGCAGGCCGTTTTTTGAAGGGATGTCTCACTCAAGTTCCCAGACGGAGATTGGGAGCATACACAGCCAGAAAAGCCAGCACAGAGAGCTGTCGTGTCCCGTAAGTCGATCGCTTTGCATGCTATCAACCCCGTCCCTCTGATGCCATTTAGTCGCTGTGTTTACCCACAAAGTTCTGCTGCATACATGCTTGTCTGTATACAGTGTTACGTAAAAAATAACTGCCCGGGATTCCCAAGGTAACGCTAGGACCGGGCTACTATAGGCGAGGCATTCCGAGCACGAGCGCAATGCGATCCCAAAGCGCCGCCGTCGTGCCAGCCACCCGCCTGTGTGGAATGGGGGGGTGGGGGGTTGGGAGGTGGCAGCCGTCCAGTATTTATAGGGACTGCCACTAGCTGACCCCTCTTTCACCATCCAGCACACACAAATATGCTCCCAGACCCAGGGAGAAGATTGGATGGAGCAATTGTTAAATTCCTCGTCAGAGATTTATGATCTATTGGAAAGAACAAGGGCAGTGGAAGAGAGACATGTTGAGTTTGATGGCGAGAGGGGGGGCGGGGGAGCTCTGTTTATAAATATCTGGGAATCCATTTTAGCTTGTAATAAAAGCACAGAGAGCATTAGAGGTGGCTATAGCTCTCCATTTCGCTCAATAAATGTCTCCGGCTGAACTTCATAAACGTGCCTCTCGGGCAAAAATGGAAAGTCTTTGATCTAATATTGAAATGAATTAAAGTAAATGTTAGACGGAGCACTTACACAGTTTTATTGTGCGTCGCTTGTTCCTGCTGGGTTTATGTGCACTTCTTCGCCGAAGTGAAACTGGCACACTGACGCCGAGTGAGCGAGCAGCGTGGGCCTCCCCCCCAACCTGAGCCGTCACTGCACCCCGAAACTGATCAATCAGACGAGCATCGCACGCCTGTTTAGACCTGTAAGAGTTTGTCATTAACATTCACTGCAATGTGTGTGGTTTTACCCTACAGACTGGAGACTTTCTATCCGTGGACAGATGTAAAGTGCAAGGAGCCCGGTATCAGGATGATGGCATCACAGACACAACAGTCGGGGTATGTTATTTCTTCAACAGCAGTATTTTTTACTTTTTTCCCTCCCTTTTTTTCCACTAAATTGCCTTGAGCATCAACCTTTCCGACCTTTCTTTTCCACCCTTGGCTTCGAATGCCCTGTCCTCCCATAAGTCGTAGTTGTTTGCTCTAAAAACAAAAAATAAAAAAGCAGAAAGGAGGGAGAAGCACGCAAGGTCAGGCGAATCCAAAACAGCGCGGTCATCTATTATTGATCAGTATGCCGGACAAGGCAGATGCGCGCTGAATAGATCTTGACTGATGAGGATGAAAAGAGCGGTGTTTGTGTTTGTTGTTGTCTCTGCGCTGCCGGGTCAGTCTAACCTTGCCCCCCGCGCCTGCTGAGCGCCACACCGCCGGCTCGGACAAAGCTCTGCACTAACCCGCTTCAAACTGAATTTCTGAGCTCTGTCGTGTTTCCACAGCCACCCTCCAACAGACCACCAAGCCAGCATCTGTCTAACTACTTCCTTGCCTCATCTCTTTCAACACAGATAAAATACAAAATATTCAAAAAGCTGAGGAGGTCGTAGTTAAATAGTCATGGACACAGCCGTCTTACTTCCCCTGTGCATCCCACCCACCCCCTTTTTAGGAGCCGGAGGCTGATGACACCTCGCCAGGGCAGGGGGAGGTGAACACCAGCTGGGACGTCAACACTGAGCGACTGACCAGCACTGTTGGCAAGCTTTCGAAGACAGAGTCCCAAAACCACATGTCCCCCAGGTACATCTGGAAATACTCTTCATGCAGGAATCTCTTCTAAACACACAGAATAGTGTGTGTTTTTGTATTTGATGATTAACTCCTATACTGGAATAGGTTTTGGAGATATTATGGAATGCGTCTTTAGGCTCTTTGCTCTGGCTAATAATTCTTTGCTGTCAATGTCTTCCTCAGTAAAGTGGAGAACCGGCTGCAACGGCGTCCTCGCAGCACCTCCATGAAGGACAGACAGAACTCCAAGGCTCAGAGCGACAGGACCAGCAGCATGGAGAGCGAGTGCTCCCCAGACTCACGGCTCATAGCACAGGTACGGACGGCCCGTGAACCACTCGTGCGTTACGTCAAGTTGCGGACGGGTCCTTAGGTCGTTAATGTGGAAAAGTGGAAATACGTTGGCCTGTGTCATTCTCACACTGTCCTGCTCTTGATTTGTCCCTAAAGGTTCCCAGGAAGTCTGTGTATGACCAGCTGAACCAGATCCTCATCTCTGATGAACGCCTTCCAGAGAGCATCATTCTCATTAACACCATGGAGTGGCAAGGACAGGTGTGTATCTGCATGTCCTTAAAAGGTCTTAGAATGTTTAGTGACTTGTGTTACATTGGCTCTTCTCCGCAAATGCTCTATGTAAAGCTGCCTTTTTTTAAAATAAAATAGCTTGAATATTGTTATTTGATATCTGTCTGGTGTCTCCTTATGACATGATGGCAGTAGAATAGAAATTCCAAAAACTGTACTCTGTGTGCAACTCGTCCCCGTATCTTGGTGTGTGTCCATAACCTCATTGCGTCCTTCTCATTCGTGTCTCTACAGTATGTAGCCGAGTTGCTCCATGAACAGGGCCAGCCCATAGTGTCCACCTGCTCTCCTGCTGATGTCCAGGCTGCCTTCAACACAATCGTTACTCGCATCCAGAGATTGTGAGTCACACATCTGCGTACATGACCGCGGCCACATGACACAAGCCATCAAAAGAAAATTGGACTTCTCTCCAAATTATTCAACTTTTATGTTTATGATGGCTTTCTGCCAGTGGATTCCTGGACACGCAACACTCTTTCTGTCTGTGAAGACATTCTCTTGGCCTATGCCTATTTCCCATGAAAGGCTTGAAGTTCTGCTTTCCGTCTATCTGTCCCACGGGAAGTCTTGTCGGTGCACGAAAACTCTGCTTTACCTCATCTGTTAAACCTGTTTTCTCTCTATTTCAGCTGATCATCAAATTTTCTCTCTCTTTACACACCTGCTCTACACTCGGCCTGTTTATTCCAGCTGGGGCCACACACACCTCTGATGTTATCTTACTCAATCATGTTCCTTTATTATTATCCCTGAGAGCAAACCCTTTTATATTAACTTCAAGTTGACACTACAGTCTTGCGTAATAAACCTTTTTAATCTGCTGTATCTATAGTATTTAGCAATAAATGTCAATTCTTAAGTCTTCAGTTACCATTAACTGATTGCAAGTCATTTCAGCAACAAAGTGCTCTCATATTTGTCATTCTAATTGTAATTCAAAAACTTATTTGATACAATCCTGAATACAATTAATTTGTTTTATTCCATATCTCCTTATTTCAATCATTCCAGCTGTAACTGCAATGCACAGACACCACCAACGATGAAGGTGGCAGTGGCGGGTGACCAGAGCTATCTCAGCACCATCCTGAGGTTCTTTGTGGAGCAGCTGGCCAATAAGACGCCCGACTGGCTCAGTTACATTCGCTTCTTGGTCATTCCTATAGGTAAATCAACCAGGATTAGTGCATACATTGTCGGGAATACCAGATTAGTTTGCCTTATTTGTAATTATTGTTTTATATAAAAACTCTCTGCTCCTACACACAGGTTCTCATCCCCTGGCCAAGTACGTGGCGTCGTTCGACAGCAGGTTCAACAACATCTTTATGGACACTGCATGGAGGGATCTGTTCTGCCGGACGGAACGGCCCATCACAGGTAGGACTGAACTTGCGGTCTGCAGTGATGCAAAGCTCTGGTGTCTGGCTGCAAGGCAAGTCGGCCTGTCTAATGGTCAGCCAACCCGAAAGGGAAAGAAATGGGGTCAGGGCACGGGTCAGAGGGTAATGGATGGAAGGACCAGATTTGGTCCCGTCGTAGGCAACAGCTGCTGCCCCTCCGAAGGGCTCTGCATCATGGCCACTGCTCCTACTTTCTGTAAACCATCTGAAGCCGCTAAAGGAAGGACCCATCTAGACTCTCAGGCTCCAGGCTGCCAGAAAACTGAATCAGAAACTTGGCACGGGCTTGTGTGAAAGAGATCTTAATCTCATCACATTGAACAGAAAAGATAAAAGACGTGCATTATCCCGAGATCACATCACGTCCTCCTTTTTTCCAAGTATCATTTGTGGTTTGAGCTTATTTCACGCAACCTATTTTATCACTGTTTGCCAGCAGTGAAATAAATGCTAGAATAATGGCTGGATACATGAAATGGCTTAATGGAAGTGGCAGAAAATGAGATGTTTGCATTTATAATTGCTTCATCTTGTGGCTATTTTTATGTTTTAATTAATTTTTCACACTCTCACAGTACTCAGTTTCTCACAGTGGTGTCGCACACATCACATCTCCTCAATTCTAACTGCTCACACACAAACAATTCTAATATTCATCCAGCTTTACTTATGAATTTACCTCATAGATATGTACAGTACTGTGTATCCCGCATGGAGCGACAGCCCTGGATAGATTGAATCATCAAACAGGAAATTCACAAGAATATTAATAATTGCACTATATATCCTTCTATATCAATTGCTAGTTGGTTATTTCCCTGACATTACCTGTCAATACTGAGTCACATTTGAACACCAATCAATTCCACAGGCCTACAATGTGACCCACAGGCCTCGTGTTTGACGCACAGCTCATCTTGTGTGTGTGTCGAGTCGTTGACCTGTGACGTCCTATGTGACATTTTAGACCAAATGCCCCCAGCGCCCTAGCTCAGTGGAAATCGCATCAATTGTCATGGGCCAACACTGCACAGAAAGAGGGGCTGTGACTTATCACCGTGCGTCTGTGTCCAGCAGATAACATAGATGTAGCAGGACGAGTGGTTCAGTATCTGGCCGGTGCCAACGTGTCCCACCAGTTCCCCATCTCAGAAGCCATGCTCACCTACAAGCAGAAGAGGTAAAGTAACGCACCTTTTTGAGCTCAAGCGTCCTTATACAGTATGTTTCATGTATGGGATCATATATGTACGCATGTATATTGTTGTATGTTGGGATGATGTCTAACTTTGCTGTACTGATAATGTTTATGTCTTTATTTCTCTTAAAAATGTCTTGCAATACAAAAAAACATGGCTACAGCTGCTCAGTCCATCTCCAAGACTTGATCACTGTATCAAGGGAACATCAGTGAAATCACATAAGGGAAACATCCAAACGCATTTATGCATGAGGCGAAAGCCACACACACACGGACAGGCATCGAGAAACACACACACTCGCAGGTCGTTGCGATGTGTGAAGATGCACGTTCCAGTTAGTTCATTTCCTCCGCGACATCTGTTCATGCTCACGTACGGCCGCAGCAGCACAAGCAGGTCCAGCAGGCCGCTTCAGGTTCACAGTGTAATAAGCGTTCACAGCGTTTAAGAGTGTAAGCTTCAGTTTTGTGTAAGTGAAACACCGACACCAGCCTCCCCGTCGACTCGATCCAGTCACACGTAAAAAACACAGACGCACAGACGCGGTACTCCAGTTTTCACCAGCCTGTTGCATTTGTGTGTGTGTTTTGTTTGTTTTCACTGAGGTTTGGGCCAAAGCCTTTTCGCCGTGTAAAGAGCGGATTCCTCGTGGTTAGAAAGTTACTAAATACGACACACACACTTTTAACACTGTTGCATTCCTTCTCCCCCCCTTTCCCTTTGGTTTGCATTCAAGGAAAAGAAGTTTGTATTTTGATTTTTACATCAGGTATTCAATTCCAATTCAACTGCTCTCCCTTTTTCCTCGCCTCCATTTGGTTTGAGCTCCTTGCTGTGTCTAACATTTCCCTTTTCACACTCGATACTCACTGTAACTTCACTCTGCACTGTCCTGAATCGTGTCTTTGGTTTGGTGTGACTTTGATTCTTGTGTTGTTGCCGTGAAGATATGCCTAACAACCTTTAAACAAACCCTGTATATTCACTCTCGCACTGTGAGAGGTTTTCTGGCTCGTCCGAAGGTCATTACTTGGTTTTTAGACAAAATTGCGAACGAACGACTGAGATCTTTATAGCTGATGTAGGACGACTTGAAGATTAAAGGCTTTAAGGTGTGAATACATTATGTCTTAACGGTGCTTTGTAGATTACTGAAACGGAGCACCACCGCACCCAGGCGAAGGGGATATTTCAAATTCAAGCTAAATGAATTGGACCTGTCAAATATGTTCTATTCTACATTTGACAATTTCTACAGTCAAATATTAACAAGAATCATTTTGGTTGCAGTCAACTGTACTTTTCTTCTTGGCAAAGAAATCGGGTCTGTCGCAAGTACGTGTTGTTTCGGTGAACATGATTGTAGTGAAACAGCAGATTCCAAACTGTGGTATGTGCGCCACTGCAGGGACTTGAGGCGCCCTCTGGTGGACATGTGTACACAGTTTTGTAAAAAGATTTCATCAGTGGAAATTATCTTATTGTGGCAAATGGGGTTTATATAGAAAAAGTTAATTTCAGCACAGCACATAAATTAACTTTTTCTGTTATTTTTCTTTGAGTTGATGGCTTGTCGATAAGGTGGCACTTTAAAAAAAATAAATAAATCTTAACAACCACTCAAGTCGTTTCAATCTTGAACCCCTCAGATAGCAGGAACACAACCGTCATTAGAGCCTGTAGTTGTATTGAAGAGATGACAGCCGGCCGAGCCCTCCGCTTGCTCCACACTTAAGAGTAGAGACAAGTTTGCTCTGCGACGGCTAAACAGAACATAAAGAAGCCACTTTGGCTACAAGTGGGCCCAAACGATCACTGTCAGTCTCTTCTATAGACATAATACAGCTCTCTTATCTCAGCCCAGATCTTAAAGAAACACCATTCAGATGCAAAACGAAGGAATATCACTTTAGGATGGAATACAACAGTTTAGATATCAAATGTATTTAAAAACTCAACGTGGCCGTCCTCAAGGAACACGCAGTAGTAAAATAAAAAGATTTAAAAAAAGAAGTCCAGATGATTCGGTCCATTTAAATGCTTTAAGGGCAGCTGGAAGAGTGAAAATCTAAAAGTCATTTAGAGTTAAAATCATTAGCAGCGCTGTTTGAGTTTGGTTGACATTGATGATGTCTCCGTGTTATTTGGGTTGTGAGGAGCGGTCCTTCCATCCATCTCATTGTAATGTAACCCCCCCAAAATAACCACATTCCACCAAGCCAGTCATGCACCATTTCAGCTGTGGATGGGACATGGCGTAGGCCATCCCTCAGGGGGCCATTGAGTGTTCATTTGCACCTCTGGGTGTTCAACATGTTTCCAAACACACTAATGGCTCAAACTCACATCCGCCTTACTTTCTCTGCTTACAGCCCCGACGAGGACTCCTGTCAGAAATTTGTGCCATTTATTGGGGTAAGATTGTTTTTATCACACAAAGATTTACAAATTCATTGCTTCATTCGCTTTGTAATTTAGTTTGACACAAAGGTTTGTTTGTTTTGTTCAAATTCTTGCAGGTTGTGAAGGTTGGGATTGTGGAGCAAAGCCTCTCAACTTCAGGTGAGGCGTTCTGTCAGGTTCCTGTCCTCAGAAACTGTACACTAGAACTTTTCACCAACTAATACACTGAGACAAAAGGACACACACACCCCTGGTCATGACGTACAGAGACAGAAACACAAGTCATTATTGGAAACAGATAGTATGAGAGGAGAGAGAGTGACGCACGTATTCTGCCGTTATTAAATCCGCCTGATTATGGGCAGGATTGACGTATTTTTACACGGAAGCTCTGGGATTGAGATGAGTTTTGTCCTTCATTTTGCAGTGGACTCCGATGATGCAATGGGGGGCAACGTCGGCATCCTGTCCTCCCCGACACCCCAATCGGCTGGTCCGTATGGGAAGGAGATCGGCAGCACCCCCCCACAGTCTCCTTCCGTCTCTACCGCCCTGTCTGGAGCTGGGTAAGACAAGACTCACACACGCTTAACCTCGTTTAACATAAATGATAGATGATGGACAAAGACAAAACATCCCTTCCAGTTCCTCTGTAGCACTGACACTGGCTTTTTCTGTTGCAGTTCTCCGTGTTCGGGCAGCGAGGTGATGGGGCTGCAGGTTGACTACTGGACGTGGCAAGGGCCCGAGAAGAAGAAGGAAGGGGAGAAGAGAGACGTTGGACTGAAGAACACGCTGAAGAGTAACTTCCGCTCACTGCAAGTCAGCCGCTTACCCTGTGGCGGAGAACTCACCCCTCCGCCCAGCATGGCCATGACTGTGGTCACCAAGGAGAAGAACAAGAAAGGTGCACTTTATATTCAATCAAAAAGGTTTAGTTATAAGCATGATATATATATTTTATGTATTCCGGTGCACATGATGTTGCATATTTTTCATTGCTCTTTAGATGCTCATAGCCCCCCAAAAATACAAATTGCTCATATATAGAAGAGGTCTGCCTGGAAGACGTGATTTGTAATCCTAAAGAGCCAAGTGCAGACCCAAGGGTGTGAGAAAATGTGTTTTTCATGACTTATTTCTCTCTCTGTTGCCCTGCACAGTGATATTTCTCAGCAAGAAGCCCAAGGAGAAGGAGCTGGACTCTAAGAGCCAAGTGATCGATGGAATCAGCCGGCTGATCTGCACAGCCAAGCATCAGCACACCATGCTGAGAGGTAAAACCAGGCTCACACATGCAAGTTGTACTGCCACCTAGTGTCAGTCAGTATTACACCTGAACAGTGTTGTGAACATAGAGTGGTCCACTCCGTAACCCTCTGCAGCTTAAAGTAGCTGTAGGTTTACATTGAACTGAATTAGGCTTTCATGTAACGCAATACAATACATACATGTAAAACAATTACATTGAATGAAAATTGGAGAAAAAATTGATTCCCAGAAAGTTTTCATTTGCTAATTCTTCCACATTTTGATTGTCAAGTCCTTTACACTTGCTAGGTTCACAACATACAAGGCCTCTTAACTCTTTGTGAGGCCTCATTTGTTGTTTCAAGGCGTGGAAGAGTGACAGACAGACCCACAATCTGTCCTCTCTGGTGGAACCACTCTCACCAGCTCTTTAGAGAGAGTGAAATGAAAGCAGTGAACAACAGAGTGAAAAGTAAAATTGCAAAAACAGACTGCAGAGGATTGATAACGTTTATTTGTTTTTGCATTTTTGCTGTGTTTGTTGACTGTTGGTGAATTTAACCGTCCTCCTCTCCCGTCCTCAGTCACCATTGATGGAGTGGAGTGGAACGATGTCAAGTTTTTCCAGCTCGCTGCCCAGTGGCCAACACACGTCAAGCACTTCCCGGTGGGAATCTTTGGTTACACTAAACCCGTGTGACCCCGGACGCCATCCACGTATCGCCACCAGACTCTCCCTGCACTTGTCTCACCAAGAGGTGAAGGACAGAGAATTTGAGGAAAAGCCAAACGGCCCCTGGCAGTAATAGTTTTCCTGTGGAAATCTTACTGACTCATAATCACGTGTTCAATACACAAACTTCATGTTGTCAATTTGATGTTTTTGATGTTGATGTTATTAGGTGTTGTTGTTTTTTACACACTACGAAAAAGAACAAGTACTATTTTGTAAGATTTGTGCTAACGCCTCAGAAGTATTTTGAGGCTTTTTGACAATTTGCCACATTTCGATAATGGCAGCTGTGTTTGCACTTTGTTTTTGTTAACATTATTTCTGTGAAATCCTACATTTATTGTTACTCTATAGACAATGGAAGAGTGTGATGGTGACGTGCAGTGGCGTGTGTGAGATCGTTTGAGACCGTGTTTGTGTTCGTTATTGAAAGATGGAATATTGCTGTGAATCCCGACGGAATCCTTTTTCTTCTCAGTGCTCCAGTTTTCGTACTTGTCCCTTTATTTCCTTTAAAAAAAAGTTTAATTTTTATAGCTAGGAACGTCACGTTCGTTCTAACTTGTTGCTTTGAAGCACACCGTGTATCTAAAGCAAAGCAAAAACAACTCAAGCAAGGTATTGTGGATGGTAGCTATTATGTATGGAGCTATGACACGTTGGTGAGGCGTTCATGGAATCAATCCTTTATTGTTAGTGCTGAACTCTTTGTATTGGTGTCAGACTACTTTCAGGTTGGAGGTCTGTACAGTAAGAACCACTTAGCAGCAGGGTAACCTGACACACAAAACGACTCCAGCAGCTCTATGCCAAATGTAAGGAACCCTTTAGTCGTGACTGCAATCTGTCTTAAATGTTTCAAGGTCCTGATTTGTGTTTCACAAAGCTTTCCACCCGTAATGTCATTTGGCCTTTTAATTGGAGGTTTTAACACCATTATGTGTGTTTTAAGTGGCCACCCACTCAGTGTACTAACTAGCCAACCAGAGATACAATAGATCTGCAGTAACTTAGATAATACTGGATCGTGTCAGGTGTGCGGTGATGTGCCAAAGTTTGTTTTACAGTTTACCCCACAGTATGCTAAACTGGCTCAACCATGTATATAAATGTACCTGTGGTCCCTGTGGAGATCAGTATATAGAGTACTGAGTTAGTATGGAAAAAAACAAAAAAAGATTTGTGGTGAAAATATAAAATTTATGTACAAATGCTCCACATTAGGGCAAACACATTTACAGTAGGTGTGTGCATTGTTAACAAGCAATTGCCATTGTGTCCTTTGTTACAGCTTCACTGTGGCTGGGGCCTGCACGCAGCTCACTAACCGTAACTCTGCTCCAGTAGGTTTGTCCTTCAGTATTGTGGACGCTTTACTTTGGGTAGTCGACCGGTGAATCGGTCCGACTTGAAACAGACTTTTTGACAGTCGCGTCGCGCCCGATGCAAGTATTGGAAGTTTCAATGCGGAATGAAAGTGTGTGGAGATGTCCTAGGTGTCCAAGTCACTGCCTGTGTGTGTGAGTGTGTGTGTGTCTGTGATACATGTTCGATGGTACTCCCTGAATAGTATTAGATTAAACCTTTGCAATAGAAAACCTTTGGATGAAGGGCCCTCTATGAGTTTGCTGTTGCTTTTTATAAAGTGAAGACTTATGAGCTTTGATAGGCTTTTATAGTATTGTACTGTATATAAATATACAAGATGTACTATTGTGAATCACCCGACCCCTCTACTAAATCGAAAGCACAAACGGCTTACCTTTATTTCTCAATGTAAATGCCAAATATATTCCCATAGCTCATAGCTATGAGGTCGGACGTATACATCATTATTAGGTATGTCATTTCACATACATCGCCCTCACTTTGTATTGCACTTTCATATGGTTTTGCAGACCGTTTATCTCCATTTGGGACATACTTTGGATTTGAGGTGAAGTTTTAGGCTGTCTTTAAAATGTAAACCACTACCTATAGTCATTAGAAGATCGTATTTTAAAGTTTTCTATTGGGAGTGTTAATGGGATTCAGCACCATCGTGGCTGTCTGTTACTTTTTCTCTCTCGCCACTTTCTGAAGCTCCCACCATACGTGTCCGCCTAGGACTATACTGTCAACTCGCCTTTTTTTTTTGTTTTCATTTCTTTTATTTGGATGTGACCGCGATCTATTTTATGCCGGGACATGAATATGGCCCCTGTGAAGTGTTATCCCCCCCCCCCGGGGCAGAGATTGAGGAATTTGTTGTGATTTCTTTTGCCTTCTAGAATACCAAACAGGCATCATGACGTGTATTTTAAATGTATTTGACCTCGAGAGTTTTTGGCCCTAAATCTAGAGGTAGCATGGGGGCGTTTAAACAGGACTGGATCAATGAGCAGGCACGCACACGTTACGTCATTTGCTTCAGTCTAAAAAGGAGTATTGCAAAAAAAAAGTACGTTGTCATTGACGTGCAAACTAAAGGGTCATAACACGCCGTCTCATTGATCCTGTTTCTTGAAACGCCACCCAGTGTCTTTGCACAAACCCTATTTTAAATGACATGACAGTATTTTTAAATTTACCACTAAAAATATGGGTTAATCTGCATGTTTTACTATAGATGTAAATATGTTTTGGATTTTTATATGGTTTTGTTTCTTTCCATGCTCTCGCAAGCAGTTGTGTTAAATAAATTTTTAATCTTCTGTAAAAACACTATGTTTTCACTCTGTTTAATGATGCTTTATTGAACGAGAAATGATGTAACAAAGCTTTTTCAGTCCCAACATATATACGTCCATATGTCCACACTCATGTCGTCTGTGTTATGTAGCTGAGATGGAGGGCAGGTTGACGTAACTCTTCATGGGTGGGAGCGGTTTGATCTTGCGTCCCGCCCAGCCGCCCTTCCTCTTCCACAAGCCGCTTGAAGGCCGAATCCCGAGCCAGCGGTTGCGCCCGGCTTTGCCAATGACCCGTTTATTGTGGTCGATGTTGGACACGCGACCCACCGTCACCACACAGGTCTCCAGCACCTGTGTGTGTGAATGAGTGTGTTAAAAAACAATCTTTCATTAAGAGAGGAAAGGAGGAGAAGATTACAATCCAGATTGGCTCACCTGCACCTGCTGCTTTGAAGGAAGCTGAACGATCGCTGTTCCGTTGACTTTACGGAGCAACACGCCACTTGTGCCTGAAAACACAAGAACCACAATACAGAAATTAATTTTGAGATTCGAAATAATCATGTTTGACAGCAGCTGTTGTTCCATCTGAAATATGATAATCAGTTAAGATGAGAGCTGAAAAGATCCATGACTAGAAATTGGGTTGACAAATATTAATCCAATAAAGATAACTGCATCAACCACTCAAATAATGGTTCCTTCATTGACAGATTTACAGGATGACGTGATGTTACTGTAATGACCCCCAAGAGGCCTCCGTATACAAACACAAAATTCCTCTGAAGATGAACAAATGATATACCTGCAGCACGGATGTACTCGGCTCCCTTCCCTGGTTGTATTTCCAGATTGTTCACCAACGTCCCAATAGAAAGCGCTCCCAGCGGATATGCGTCACCTTCGTTGGCTGCAACTGGAGATTTAAAAAAATAAAATGAGTTTGAAAAAAACAAACAACACTATTGCAACATGAAATGAATCTTCGCTCCCTGAAGAGATGCCACACCTGCCATGCGCCCAATAACTCCAGATGTTTTAATGACGTCTCCCGCCTGCATGTTCTCTGTGGCGATGATCCATCTTTTCCGTTTGCCTCCAGCTACCAAAGCGATGTCGGCAGACCTGCAGAAGAAGAGCACAACAGATTGTAACAACCTCAATTTGTGACCTTTGGATCTGAAGCAACATTGAAGAAGCCCTGGTCTCACCTGCACGGGTCGTATCGGACCTCCACAACTTTCTCATCGAACGGCCGAAGCTCTTCGTCAGACTCATAGCGCAGTCGCTGGAAGTCGATCCACCTGTACCTTTGTTTGTGACCGCCGCCGATGCCGTGTGTCCGTATTCTCCCTGTGTGAGAGATGAGCATTGTTCATCACTACTTAGCAGCCATGTTTCATTCCGGAAGTGTTCCACAAACTGCACTCGTCACCTGAGTGATCTCTGCCCCCCGTCTTTTTCATCCCGATAGGTTTGATAGTGTACTTCTCCCTCTGCTTCCACAGTGTGCGGTTCTGCTCCAGAGACGACGTAGTGAGGAATCCTCTGCACTGTCCTACTGCACCAAGGATGCTTACAGGTGGCAAACATCCCTGAGCTCCCAGTTTAGTCTGTGCAACTGCCTGTCAACACAAAACAAACAAGATACACTAGGTTACAACTTACAAATGACAAGTTAGAGTATCAGTTAATGTGCTTTGCAACATGGCAATGGCATGGCAACTATGGCAATACAACAATGTCACCAAAGTTGTTCACCTGAGAGGAGCGCAGAGCATTCTTGGACAGAGACAGAGAGCGCAGAGCCCGAGTTAGACACGCCACCGCCATCATGTCCTGAAAACACACAAAGATACAGTTGGAGGTGTTGAGTTTGCTTGATTGATAATTTATGAGCCACGTATGAAGATAAATAATCTGTCCTTCAAAGCAACACACGGCTGCTAAAGATGCCGGCGTGATTTGACCCCATAGCAGGAGATATTTTCAGCTCAAATGACATCATCTGCAGCCTAACGGGTTCCAGTTAGAGTCTTTTAAGCCATACGTGTGCGTTACAGCTGGTCATTTGGTCTATATATGTCCGGCTCAGAATTTATCATTCAACCTTTAGACACTTAAAGACTTCGCCTGCTCTGACTATAGACTGGCAGCTAGTACTTCTAAATCAAACACATTAATTAGCAGTTCACAAAATGTTATCAGATACTGATTTAACGCCATCGCTGTACCTTTGACTGAACTGTCAATGGACAAACGTGAGCTAAAGCTGCTTTAGCCTCTAGCCAACTTGGTTAGCTAACTACAGCTAAATAACCGTAACACCATTTTGTTTACTCTCAATAGCTTATCCGAGTCGTGTTTTCAATTGTCGGCGTAATGCCTCGTAATAATCAAACGGATTTACCTTTATTTCATTTCAATCCTCTTGACTGCGTCCTTCACAGTCTCCCACGTTAGCAGCGTCGCACGGAGATGACGTCACACACATAGTAATCCTTTTCTAGCTGTATTTTGTAGTTAACCATTACTAACACACACACACATACAGAGAGTACTACATATGTTAAAATGAATTATTCGTGATTCTCATGTTACATATAGTATAGTCAACTTGAATGAGCATGTGAACCAGCGTCTCTACTTTCGAATTGTCTTATTTTGTTTTGTTTTATTCTTTCGCGCCCCCTTTCATAGCTCATAAGTTTTTTGCTTAAAGCATTGAGCAAAAACGTGTTGTCCGTGACGTTCCCGGCGCCCGCGCACGCAAAACTGATGCCGGGTTTGATATAAAGTCCACCCTTATATCGTCCACCCCAGACACGCTTGTACGTGTTGTCCGTGATTTTCACCGGCAAGTGTTAAACCGGGGTTTTAGAGCGCCGGATTTAATAGCGTCCCACAGGGGGGGCGCCGGCGCGCAAAACCGGGAACCAGGATGCTACTGTTGCAGCACTAATGTGCATGTCCTTAGACATCGATTACAAAACAGGGTTCTGCCCACAACCTCCGTGTATAGAAATCAGTGGTTACTTAGCATATGCCACCAGTGAAAATGAAATATCAAATATAAACAACTTCCTTGTTGAGCACATTGGAACTCTGAACACTTCCATTTTCTTCCATTCTGTTCTGGTCCCATCCAGGGTTAGCTGGGGAGGTGGTGTGTTTTGGGTCACTTAGGGGTGATATTAGGCTCAAAGTATGTTGGAACTATTGATCTGAATAGTTATTTTGGTATTGTTTATCTCGTCTCCCTTTCAATTATGATTCTTAGGAAAACAACTGAGCCTTATCTACATTGGAATGGATGGAAAGGATTTGTCAAGTTCCTTTTTAAATCATTTATAAAAATGTGTCTTACTCTTAATACAATGATATTACTGCAATATATACATGAGTATTCTGCATTAGAATGTATTCTGCATATACATTCTATCTATTCTGCAATAGATAGAATGGATTATTATTATTATTATTATTATTATTATTATTATTATTATTATTATTATTATTATTATTATTATTATTATTATTATGACTTGTTATTATTCATACGGTGTGTCACTCTGTCTGGCCTGCAAAGTCTATAGTTTAATTCTTCTGAAATACCCACTGTTGAGTGTTTTAAAAAGAACATGTACATTTTAAATATATTTCATTGAATATTTTTGTGTTGACCAGTTATAAAATGTAGGGAGATCATGGAGATGGACTGCACAGAACTACATCGTGTGAATGTGGAAATTTAAAACCAAGTATATTTTATTGTTCAGATATTGGCCACTAGATGTCAGTAATGTTCAAATCAAATTCATTTTATCTGCATAGCCCAATAGCGCATACAATGTCTCAAAGGGCTTTACAAGCCCACAAAAGCTATGGTTCCGACCCAACCCAAAACTATCCAACAAGAGCCCAACATATTCAATTCAAAGAGGAAAATTTAAGAAACTTTACTAGATGGACCATTAGATTAGAGATTAGAGAGCAGATTATCTCTCCTTGAACGACCAGGTGTGTCAAAGTGGGAAAACAAGTGAATGATGATAACAGAGGAACTTAAAAACTAGATACATGTGTTTGTTTTTATAGGCAATTTTATAAGGTAAGTATATCGAAATATACAAATTAAAAGAGTGCGAGACTGGGTCATACAAACACAGTATCCAAATGAACCTCAACATTTAGATAACACAGACAGACAGACACGGTAAAGGCTTTGTTGACCACATAAGGGGAAATTCACATTGTCACCGCAATACCTGTACCTGTTATAAGTAGAATTTTAATAGTCAGTCTAAAATAGAGGGGAGTCATTTGAATCGATACATAGGAAACAAAACTTCAAAATAAAATTCAAATTCAGAAATAAATGAAGCAAAACGAGGATTTGAATAAACGAATGAAATGGATAGACAAAATAAACGAGTTCATGCGAGCTATTAATGAAAAGTTGCATCCATGTTTTAAATATGGGGTATATTGTGTTTTTTTTTTTTTTTTCAGGAGACGCTTTCTCCGTCGAAAACAAAACATGACGTCAGTTCAACTCGGTGCCGCAAAGACTGTCGGGAGAATCGTGCGGTGCTGGAGACATTTTGGATTTAAAGGGGCTGAGCTAGCCGTCAGTCGTAGCTCTCGGTAAGTTATCGATATATTTACACACATTTTATATTTTCAAGACGTTATATGACAGTGTATTTAAGAAGCGTCCGTACAAGGTGATGTGTTGAGGAAACATATCTGCGTAGCGCTTTGAGCGAGGGAAGCTCTCCGATAATAGGGAGTGGTGATGCTAGCAGCTTAGCCGTCTCTTGCTAATCGCTGACGGGTAGGCAAAAAGCAGAAAGAACGCGGATTTCACTGCGATTCTCGATGTTAGTTTGACCTATTGTTACATTTTATTCCTGAAAATATAACAGGAAATATGCAGAATGGAAGATAAAAAGAAAGACATAGGTTATTGCTGGATTTTTAGTATGATAGAGGAAGGCAGATCATCGTACCGCAGTGAGATGACGCGAAAACCTCATAACGAACTCATGTTAGATCACAGGTTATATTCTCAACATCTGAGAGCAATGCCATAGCAACAGAGTTCTTATTTTCGATAAGATGTCCTTCTAAGTTAGTTAAGTGCTTGACTTAGTATCTCCTTGCTGTTTTAGTTGTTGTATTCAAAGCAGCTGCAAGTGGAAAACAACCTTTCTAGCAGCTGGTTTCAGTGGAATGATGGACGTTGGTTGACAGTGACAGTGGCTCTTCCCTCCCGGTTGTCTTGTCCCATGTCCTGCCACACCCTCCTGGATGCTCCGCGTCCCTTTGTGTTTGCTACAGGCACAGGGTTGAAACGGGCGCTGCTGTGTGTGCAGGAAAAAGGGAGGAATATGGAATTATCTTGAGGTGTTAGACTTCATCATGTCGACAAGAAAAGCCTCTCTTGGGAGATTGTAGCACAGAGGTCACTGAGGCTTGTTGACGGACTCACTGATGCATGGATGTATATTTCCTAGACAAAATGTTGGTGGTACAAACCTACATCACAACAGTCCATAAACCCAAAGAGCTACAATGATGTAAAATCTAGAAAATATGTAAATGATCACGCTGATGATCATGATGAGTAAATGATAAAGTCAAAGATTAAAATGTGCCTTTACCACACCCTCTCTCGATGGGTACGCGTTCCTATTCATTAATGATTATTCATGTTAGATTAAGTAAGACAAATGTTAGAGTTAAATTGAATTCCATTTAGGTTTAAATAGACTTAAATCTGAATGGAAGCCTTAGGAGTTGCATATAAAAGTTGCTTCTTCACCATTCACTCTTTATAAACACAATTTCCTTCTAATCTAGTGTGATTGCTCTTGGATACAGTCAGTATCCAGCCCTGTCATTTTCATTGCCGGGCGATTTTGCTGATCTCATTTATTTGGCGCTCGGTCTGGAAGAGCACAATCAGCCTGAGAGAGCACACTCGGTGATGGTGGGATGGAGGAGAAACGAGTGATTGAGCAATTGTGGCGTCAACCCAAGGGAGATGTGATAGAATGCAAAGATGGAGGCCAGTCCAGAGATGGAAACTAATGAGGATTGAAGCTCTGGCAGGCTGCAGGGTGAAGGCAAAGAGGCGTGTTCCAATGTTGTTCTCTTCTCTCTTGACTTTTGCGTCGGTTTCTGGGATAGAGGTGCTATGTTTAGGGTTGATTGCTGCAATATTATGACCTTTGCATACCCTGTAAAACGAGTCATCCAGTTTGAGCATAAACCTCACTTCCTGGTGGAACCATAGAGATTGAAATGAGTGTGAAATGAGTAGCCAGCATCTGTGGGTGGATTTTCTCTGAAGGCCCATAAATCACAGCTGTCTTATTGCCTGTGACAGTTACCCTCAGCTTTTCCTTAGTGTCTCAGTCAAATCAAATGTAGTGTTTTCTCACTTAATCATGTTATGAGAGACGAGCCAGTGGTGAATTCAGGCACCCCATCAGCATCTCTCAAAACATGTTGGCATCACCTTTGCATGAGTAGTCACATTGTTTCAGATTGTTGCATTATTAATGTTTTATGAGCGCCCATGTTTGTGCAATTTTGTCAGCGGTTGCTACGCCACATTTTCTTTGAGATGTGCATTAGAATGACTGAGGCCTTTCGTGCTTGGAGCTGAATTGAGGATGTTTGCTTCAAATATAGCACCTGTCTCTGGGGTTTGACCTTGTAGAATGTTTTGTGCCCTCAGCCTTGGCAACACGTGGAAACTCCTCTTTAAGTGGTGTGGCTGAGTCTATTCCTTTGTGTCTGATTAAAACTATTCCTTTGTGTCTGATCAGTATAGAGAAGGACAGTCTAGATCAGAGCTGCTCCATCCCCCATCCGGCCTGTTACCCTGCTCTCCTCCCTCTATCAGGGGGCGATGAGCCTTGAGCCGACGGTTGCTTTGTAGGTGCAGTGCGAAGGTCACCATCCTCATCCTGCAGCCTACATTTTCCTCTCTATCCCCTCCAACACCGGCACTTATCATACACACATCGCTGTCCATTCCATTTGCCTTGTTTCCTCGCTGAAGGCTTTCTGCTCCATTACGAGGACAGTCTCTCGGGTTAGCCAAGCCATTTGAATGATGCAGTCGGCCGGTGTGTGTAGCAATATTGCTGGAGAGCAGCAGATTCCCTCCGCATGAAACTGTGAGGCTGTGATCTGCGACTGAAACTGAGGTTAGTTTTGTGGTCCAACGTGAATGATAGATGACATAAGCACTAAAGCAATATGCTCCATTTTGTGCCTATTTTAACAAAACATTCCCTGTCCACGTAAAAATATGTTGTCAAATGCTCCATCTGTTGCCAAGTACAAACGAGAGGCATGAAGATGGGTTGTGCACCATCTCCATGCTTTTTACATGGTATGTTAAACGCCTGCAGTCTTCATTTATACAACAGTATCTTTTCTTCTTGACTTGTTTACCTTTGTAGTTGCTAGTCTGATTGCTGGGCCTGTAGTTAGGACTGCCTGTACTTGATCCTGGTCACACCTGCAGCTTATTGTGAAGGAATTTGGACCAAAGCACAAATCCGGCGAACGTTTGCTGCTGCGTATTGTGACGTCACTTGGATCGTTGAATTGTTTATATCCACATGTGATGCTGTCATTTGCCTGAATGAAGTAGAGATTTAATATAGGAAATAGGTTAATAGAGCCACTGTGCCTTATCGTACCACTTTAAGGACCTGCAGAATATCAATTAGTATTCTGAGGAACACAAATGTCCTCACTTCAGGCTTTGCTGTAAATCAAGGCTAGTATGTAAACAGTTTAAGCTCCTTATGATCCTTATGTCCCGGTTTATGGAATATTATTGTAATTACATGTTGTTTGATTCCAAATTTTGTACAGGAAGTGAGAGAGAGGCTTAACTGACTTATTTGTGACAGCGGAATTGAAAAAAGGATCTTGTTTGTTGTCAGTATCCTCCAGGACATGTGGCGTGTTGTTGTGTTCCATCTGGTTTATTTTAAGTATGTTACTTCTTGTTTGCTGACTTCCGTCAACGATAACGCTGTTATGCAAGTTCACAACTGCTGACACAAAGCCTCAGAGCTCTTTTTCGTCATATCAAATATACTGTGTCCCTGTTAAACCCTGAATTTTTGATGGATTTTGGATTTAGTGCTGGTTTACCTTCAGGGATGTGTTATTTCTGCAGCGATTGATTTGTTCACAGAAATGCAAAAGCTATACATCACTGCTACCAAATTCACCCTGGACACAGTTTTTCTAGACTCTCAACTAGATGTACATATATCCAAAAATGATGAAGTTGTTTAATAAAGTGCAGGTTACAGCTAGATTGATTATTTGATTATTCTTCCCATCACACAGTTACACTCTGCCTGGCTGAATCTACTTACTCCTGCTGTTTTTTGTAGAAAGTCATTTACTCAGAATGCTATGCAGATTTCTTGGAATGTTCTCTTACACTTTTTATTATAGCACTGTTGCTCACCCCAGAGCCTTCAGTTTATGGTGCACAGTCACACCAAGTCATCTTGAGTTAATCTCCGCTGCCTGATTGACATCACGTTGGCCATCAGATGACCACAGTAAACCGGGTGCACGCCTACAACCCAACAAGAAATAAACAAGCACGAAGAATAGCAAAGTCCAGACACAGCTTAGCTTTGATTACATGCTGTAACATGCTTTACGTCATGGGAGGGGTGCTATTAGTGGACAGTGGAAACCTGCTTTGGGCGTTTTTGCCAGTGCTAGTGCAGGAACGTATTCAGACTCGTTTCAGGCTTTTCATTGTGATTTATCCCAATACTGCTTCTTTTATGAGAACAGACATTTGCTCATATATGCATATAGGAAAGCAGGGCGTGGCTCACTGTTAATATAGGCTCTTCTCTGGGCAGATGGCCGTCTCAGCTGGCACCAACCCCCTCATCCACAGCCCCTTACCCACCCTAGTGCCAAAACACAGAATGCAGTAGCTGACCGCCCCGTTCTGAGTTCCTGGACACCAGTTAGATGAACGACATGATGCTTTGACTAACATTTGCATGATGTAGCCAACAGCAACGTGGCACAGTGACTCATGTCTCCAGACCGTTTAAGGAAAAATAGAACTCTTGCTGTAGAGCTTCAACATGTCTGGCTAGAACAGATTTTTATTGAGGTTTTTATATGTACGGACCAGTTGCTCAGCTGTATTACTAAGACTAAGACAAACAGAGCTAGGACTCTGTTTGGATGAAGCACCGGCACCTAAATGCTTCCTCTCTGCAGCATCTGTAGCCTTATTATGTGCCAACCCCCCCCCCGGCTGTCCCCCAGAATAATGTGTCCCTATGGCCCTCAGCTAAGCATAAAGCAGACATTCTATGCATGTCGTTACAGTGCACATTACTGTTCATCCCACATAGGCGGCTGAGGAATAGACTCAGACTTGCTTGGGGCATTTTTATAGGACTGTGTGTATTGAATTTGTCTCGGCGTGCAGTTGAGCACATAGTGACCTATGTCGCTCATTCAATTTGAGTCTATAACCATTGTTGTAATGATGCCTAACCTGAATGCACTTCCTCTTATCTGGCTGTCATGTTACTGAGGGATCATGGTGGAATCTTATTAGTGATTACTGACACACCCACAGAGAGCGGCTCTTTCTGGCACAGAATGTCTTGGGTGGTTTACCATGTGATGGATCATTTTAAATTCAACGCTGTTAAATGCAACAAGCAAAACAAACAGAAGACTTGTTGTGACAGCGCTGCTTTCGCCAGTCACATCCTCTCCTCTCAGGTTCTGTCTCATGAATCACAATGATTAACAAGCACAGCTTGATTCTGCTTCTGAAGACTGTCAACCTTTGATGTGACAGCTCCTGCTGTAGCCATTTGTTATTTTTTTCCCCAACGGTTTCCCATGCTTTTGCTAATTATGATGGTTTATTTTTACAGGTTTCCCTGAGCTACCTGGAAGATGTCCACCATGGTGTACCCAAGGGAAGAGAAGCTTGAGAAGCTCTCTCAGGAAGAGATCATCTCCAACACTAAGCTGGTGATCCAGGGTTTGGAGGCTCTGAAGAACGAGCACAATTCTATCCTCCATAGCCTGTTGGAGACCATCAAGTGCCTAAAGAAGGATGAGGAGGCCAATCTGGTGCATGAGAAGTCCAACCTGCTCCGCAAGTCAGTGGAGATGATTGAACTGGGGCTGGGCGAAGCACAGGTAAGATGACTTAAAGGACACAGGCCTTGAAATGCACCCATGCATCAGCATTTGGATAAGCTAGTATTGGCTGAATACCATTTTAGTCTCAAGTATTTCCTCACGTAAAAACAAAGGTTCTGGGTCATTAAGATTCATAGACTGACATCAGCATAAATTTGATCAAATTGTGTCCCTCAGAAGTGTGCTTGTCCTGTTTGTTTTATTGCCTTGTTGTTATTGTAAATAGTCATCTGTTCACAGAAATAATAGATTGAAGATTGATCAATCATTTATTATTTCTGCACTTCTTCTTTCTGACAGTTGACAGTGACAAATTCTGTTAATATCTTATTTTCCAGAAGGTGTCAGATAGGTAATCCTTTTCAATTTTTGGCCACTGTGTCAAGGTGTATATATAGTAAAATCACAAGAGATAGGTCAAATGAGTGTTACATGAGCGATCAATACAATCTGCAGCCACTTCATAAGTAAGAAGGTGCTTTCTGACAGTTCATTCTGGAATATCCTGATATAAAACCACTGACAGTGTTATATCCCTCCACTCAGCTGTGGGATCTTGTCTTCTGACTTAGATTGGTTAGGCTGCTCTGGTTTTCAAGAGCTTCCTCATTCTATACTGAGCTTGTATGAGGATCATGATTCATTGGCAGTCATCCGCAGTTGGATGCTGTCTTGCTTTGCTACTTAGGAGTGATTCCGATAAGAGTTTGTCCTCGCTGAAACTCTGTAATGCTCTCTCTGTCCCAGGTCATGATGGCTCTGTCCAACCACTTGAACGCGGTGGAGTCAGAGAAGCAGAAGCTGCGTGCCCAGGTGAGGAGGCTGTGCCAGGAAAACCAGTGGCTCCGTGACGAGCTGGCAAACACCCAGCAGAAGCTACAAAAGAGCGAGCAGAATGTGGCCCAGCTCGAGGAGGAGAAGAAGCACCTAGAGTTCATGAACCAGCTCAAGAAATACGATGAGGATGTGTCACCCACTGTGAGTACCATCTGAAACATGTTCTGTTATATAGTCAGATTTGGGAATGAATAAATCAAACCTCTTCCGTTTGCAGAACTGGGATGTCACTTTAACTTTATTGTTGAGATTACAGACTATTACCAAGTAGCAAATAGACGTGTTGGTGTGAGATTCAGCTGCAAAACCCCCCCAGAAATTCTCAAGATAATGTTTGATAAAGGAAGTAATTTCCCAATACACTCAGTCGTGAATGCCCCATTTTGATTACTTCATATATCTTATTCTTATTCCTTAGCATTTTATCTGCATTTCCACACAGACTTGAATTCAAAGTAATCTTATTGGGTGAGGGCAAATCTGTTTTGGGTTGCAATCTTAAGTATATTAGAGGAAAGCAATGTGGTGAGAGAATCCATACTGGAAGATAAACATAGCTGTAGTATGTGCTGGCAAAGTGCAATGATGAGTACGCTCTTCCAGGAAGGATTCTGCTCAGACCCTCATTGATCTGTTGATGGGGATGAATTTGTCCACATTCTGACCGTATCCTTTGTCTCAAACATAGGTGGCAATAGTCAATATGCACTGTCTAACTCAGCTGGGGCCTATCCAGAGTCTGAGGGATCATAGGTTGCTGCATTGAAGTATTTTCATCTTTTAAGAGGCCCCCTCATTTATAATATCTTGTGATAAGTATGGATGAGCCCAGTTTACCCTAAAATCATTTATATTTTATCAAGCTGAAATAATCTGAAGGACGAAAAGGTGTCATACTTCCAGTTGTTTTAAATTTTATAATATAACTACACTTACCAGCTGATGGGTTTGCGTCAAGTGTCATGTTTCATTTCAATCAGAATCGAATCCCCATATTCATGTCGTCATTCATATATATATCATGCTTAAGCTGCTATTATAGCTAGACAAAATTATTTAATGTGGTTGTGCATAATTTCTGTGTGTCTCTACATGTACAAAGCTGATGTTTTCCTAAATATCGCCTAGGGTTCTGACCTATAGCTTTGCTTCACTCTCTCCCAGCAGGAGGAGAAGGATAAAGAAACACCCAAGGACTCTCTGGATGACCTTTTCCCCAACGATGATGAGGAGCACAGCCCAGGAAGTAAGCGCCACGCTGTTGAGCACATCTAATCGGAAATGGCTTATTGTAATGATAAATGCAGGAATTGTACACATGGAAACACAAGTGATGAAAAAATTGGACTATTTTCGCAAAACCGCAAAGCAAATCACCCGAAGCTGCATTGATATGGATTCGGCTTCACTATTTTAAACAAAATTAAACCTTGTTTGGTATGATGGTAAAATAATATAGGCAGGATGCTGTGATGTCACATCCCTCGAGTGAACAGAACATTGGGAGAGCTAATGTTTTGTCATGCCTATAAACTCTTTAATTGTATAATTCAATTTAATTATGTCACCATAATGAAATTAATCTTAGAAACCACTGTGTTTTCTGCACGTAAAAGTCATCAGAGATATAATCAGGCCAGGGTCGTATCCGTTAAGGATCAATGCTAACCTTTGACCTCTGCCGGTGGCCTCTCCTCCACACAGTGCAGCACCAACACAACAGTGCGGCCGTGGCAGCAGCTCAGCAGGGCGGCTATGAGATTCCGGCCCGTCTGAGGACCCTCCACAACTTGGTGATCCAATATGCCTCCCAGGGCCGATATGAGGTGGCTGTCCCCCTGTGCAAGCAGGCTTTGGAGGACCTGGAGAAGACCTCAGGGCACGACCACCCTGATGTGGCCACCATGCTCAACATCCTAGCCCTGGTCTACAGGTCAGAACAGTCCCTTTTTTTTTCTAGCCACAAAGCTTCTGTTAATTTCACTTTCTAGCTGTACTGTATTGTTTTCTTTGCAACACCCGTGTAAACGTTCTGTCTGTTTGTGCAGGGATCAGAACAAATACAAAGAGGCTGCCCATCTCCTTAACGACGCTCTGTCCATTCGGGAGAAGACCTTGGGGAAAGACCATCCTGCTGTAAGAGGCCACTCTTGGCAGCCATATGTTCATGCAGACGTTTGTAGATGGAACAAATTATTCTTTAGATATCATATCAGTAGCTCTGCCAACCAAAAAGCAATAAACACACACTCGACTATATTTGCTGTCGCACTATGTGACTTTCAATTGATTTTTTTTCCTCTACTGGAAATTGATTTTCTTTGTGTGTGTGTGCGCACGCCCCCTTGAATAAAGGCGATGATTCACAGCTGATCAATACCTGCTCAAACATCTAGTAAATCACACAATTCTTGCAATTTGAGAACACCATTAAGCAAGGAAAACTGAAGATACAGTTTTATTTTAGGAGTTGGACTGTGAACAGTTTTACCCTGTGGTACCATAAGACCAGTCTGGAGGAGGCAATTAAATTTTGTAGCTAGTCTGTGCAGCTCTCAGGGGTTTGGCAAATACCCTTTATGACACCTGAACCTACAAATGCAATAGAGTAATGCAGAATACTTACTTATCTTAACGCATTTCTGGAGACTCTTCTAAGTATTCATTAGTTTGCTTTTCTCTTTGTATGTGGTATCCAGGTTGCCGCAACACTGAACAACTTGGCTGTGCTGTATGGAAAGAGGGGGAAGTACAAGGAGGCCGAGCCTCTGTGTAAGAGAGCTCTGGAGATCAGAGAAACGGTAGGACACGTCCCTGGATTGCACCAAGAGAACTGTCCGCAAACGTCCTGTATCAGCCTCATTCTCAGTGTTACACCAGAGGCCAATTAGCTAATAAAAGTATTTAACGGTGACGCTATCCTCAAAATGTCTGTGGGAGCTACTGTTACCCCAGTTACTATAAAAGGGAAAAGAGCAAATTATTTTCTTAATTTGTCTATGAACTCCCTGCTGGGGGCCGTTCTTGTCTAAGGGGATTTACAGTGTTTAATTGAGAAGGCTGCTGAAAAAGGATGGCAACTGGCAACAGTTAAGTCAGACCAATGGGTTTCTTTCTCTGAAAGGAACGTACTGTGCACATCTATTGATCCCGTCAGCCTTTTATTAGATCTCCTGACAGCCTTCAATAGACTGACATGGTGCCTGTGGAAAACCTGAGGGGGTGGAGGTGGAGAGGGAGAAGCCAGGGGAAGTGAAGCACCTGATGCTGTGATGTTATGAATTTCTAACATTTCATCGTGTTTCCATCAGGTCCTGGGCAAAGAACACCCGGACGTGGCCAAACAGCTGAACAACCTGGCTCTGCTGTGTCAAAACCAGGGCAAGTACGAAGAGGTGGAGTACTATTACTGCCGTGCCCTGGAGATCTACGAGCGCAGGCTGGGCCCAGATGATCCCAACGTGGCCAAAACTAAGAACAACCTGGTGAGAGATAACTTGGCACCATGTCAGCTTTAAAATTGTCCTCGTTTTTTTTCCCGAAACGTGAACCTCGAAACCTCCTCAATTTCCTATATGAACCGTTTCATTTTGACAATTTGGTTCTTATTGATCATGTGAATGTACTAAAGTAAACACAAAACATAGCAAACATATACTGGGAGCAGAATGACTTGTTTGTTCCTGGCAGCTTTGCTTGGTCTCTGCAGGGGTGTTGTGCATTTGAACTGCATCTGCTGCCTGCAAAGCTTCACCTTCAAATGTCTGTTCAAACTTTATTTTATTCAGCTCATGGTATTCAATGTGGCAGGCATCATAAAAGATATGGTTTTATTCAACACAGACTTGTTTTTTTATTTAGTTGCTGCTTCTCACATTGACACATTGTCACATTATTGTACTCTTGCAATATATGTCATTCTTGCTCATTGAAACCCATTGAAGTAGAAATACTGATTTAGTTTTCATTCATTATTCAGCGACGCTGCACACAGTCTCCGCAGTCTACAGCCTCCTGCTCCTGTCCGGTCTTGCTAATGATTGGCTGGATAGAGACAATAATGGAGGCTCTGTAGTCCTGCATCATTTCTCTTGTGCCGCAGCGCACAGGAGAAATACGCGGATGAACTGACCCCGCTCTCTCGGCGGGCCACATTGAAATTCAATCAGCCCTTTTGATACTGCACTAAAATGTTGTTTTCTTCTCTCTCTCTCTCCTCTATAGGCATCCTGCTTTCTTAAACAGGGGAAATACAAGGAGGCAGAGATTCTGTACAAAGAGATTCTGACTCGTGCCCACGAGAAAGAGTTTGGATCCGTTGATGGTAAGGCCTCGTAGATGACACGGAAGCACGTGTTAGTTAGTAAATCGCTGTTCAGGTGACGTGCTGTGTACAGAAGATGCATTCACAGAAAAGCTCTATGACGTGTTGGTATACTTAGCTTAATGCTGTTGTATGCTTAATCCGACACAGCCAGTCTGACTCAAGACAAGTGCTAAATGTATTTACACCTTTTTTGGATGCCTACGTTTGAAGAAAAGCTCTCAATCAATGGGCAGTAAGGGGCTGGTGTCTTTGTCTTTTGAATTCCAACATGATTAATCTTATAAACATTGAAAACAACGCAAACTTCCTGTTTCGGATAGGAGAGGGGTTGTTAGGAATTCACTGTAAATTCACTGTTCATGCTCCACGGAGCATGAACAGTGACGGAAAGGAGAAAGTGATTTAGTCTGAGCTTGAGGAAGAAGATCAAGCTAACTTTCACACCTCACCACACACGACCAAACATGGACATGCCTGGCAGAGTTGTAGTCAGATTCAGACCTTGTGAATTCATCACATGTTGAACCTGCCTTTAATCAGGCACTTCTGATATGCAGATTAAATGCATTTACATTGTCTTTCCGTCCTTGTAGTCCTCTGTTCTTACAACAGCATTTACTCAATGATGGACAGACGGCTAAACATTCATTCAGGGTACTCCAAGGTTGTTTTTTTTTGCAATCCTTTTGAAGAAATAAACTCTTTTTGCATCTTTTAGTTAAAGCAATGTTGCTTTGTGGGTTTCCTATAGAGATCAGTTTGGCTACACTAGAATATGTAAACAAGTCTTGGTACAATGCACTTTCCTCAAGCTTACAGAGCAAAACCAGAAGCCTTTAAAAATGTGTCTCCTGTTTTCTTTAATGTTTCAGTTACCTTTACAATATTTTTGATATTTTATTATATGGTCATGGTTTGGGAGAAGCTTTAAGCAGCATAATTGTGTGTCCCAGTGAAGGATAATGTTTTGTTTGTACAAGTCAAATGGTAGAAACACTAAGTATCTTTTTTTATTTGAATTTATTTTAGTTCATGTTTTGTTTGCTTCAATCTCTTGGGGGTTCCTGTGTTGATACTTATATACACTACTTTAATTGTCTCTTTAAGATATATATTTCCTCTTCAGAAAACACAGCTTGCACATATTCATATTGCTGCATAAGTTTGTTTTCTGTAAAATCTGTACTCATTGTTATTCAAGATGTGGAGGAAATGGCAAAAATGTATATGGATGAATAAAAGTTGAAACAAATATTATGGAAAACATGCACCCTTCTTGTGTCTGTATTCCTAAATTGTTAGGTCATAATCTCTAGTGGGTAATCTTTCATCCAGAGGTGTCTGATATGAGTTTAGTTCATTAGTTAATCATTAGCCAGATGGATAGTAGTAATGTAAAACATGGTCTCTAATAGGTGAAATCAACAAACTAAAGCCAATCTTCAAATGTTTGGTATTATGTTGCATGTTCCGTTCATCTCAGTTCCCAGTTTAGCCCTTTTTCAGTCTTGTAATACACATACAGAGCACCTGTACTGTCTGTGTCTGCAGGTGAAAATAAGCCCATCTGGATGCATGCAGAGGAGAGAGAGGAGATGAGCAAGGTGAGGAGCTTTATAACGCAGAACCATTCAGCTAAAATACAAGAGAAATATTGCAATGTCATGAACCAGAGACGGACTAGTTCATTTCCCTTCTTCTACTAGAAAGTTTTGAAAAACAAGCCTTTTTTTTACAAACACTATAAGCCCCAGTGCATTTGCTAATGATATGTAAACATGGCAGAAATGCTGCTAATCCAGTTTTAACCCCCCTTCCCCTTCACAAACTTTTCTTCTTCCTCTCTATTATTTACTTCCAGGGCAAACACAGAGACAACACTCCCTACGGAGAGTACGGAGGCTGGTACAAGGCCTGCAAAGTCAACAGGTGAGGCAGAGCCTGACAAACGTGCTTTTACTTCTCACTCATAAATAAAGGCAACTGAAAGTGTTTAGTTCCAGGTGACACTAAATGCGTCCCTTGGTAATAACATTCTTTATTATACTTAAATTAAACAAATATATTTAACACTTGTCTGTCTTTTCATTTTGGTAATGCATTTATGCTTAAAGGGGTTAACGTAACTCCGCTGTTAACCTTTTAAGGAGGCTTTGGCCTGTGTGTTAAATTCCAACACCGACAGGCAAAATGAATTGGAAATGATAAACATATAAAACGCTTTGTACCTCTTTATGTTGTGGAATTAATAATGCAACATGTACAGAAAATACAGAGCTGCGTTACATTCAACCAGTGAAAGTCCCCCGCAGAGCTGCAGTCTTTACTTCTCCTCCTTCACTCTGATTTTCCTGTCCACCGTTGTCCTGAAGCTGGACTTGATTGTGCTCCCTCGCTTCCTTCTCTTTTCCTGGTTGAAGGATGACAGAGCTCTCTTCATCTGCACTGCAGATCTGGTTTTCCTTTCATAGATGCACGGCCTCCATGATTCGATGTCTGCTGCCGCTCATCACGTCGCCGGCCTTCTTAAAGTTTGCAATCTTGTCCCCGGTCAGATCTATCTTTCACTTTCATGTACTTTCAACACCTTCACCTGGCAGCAGAATATGACCAAAGTCCAAAGGTCTGGTGTCCTGAGTCATACTGTATGTGTGAGCGCAGCCTCGTGGCCATCAGGTTCTCATCCATACAGGTCTTCTCCACCTGTATAACCTCATTCACATCTTTTGTCTATGCCTTTGTCTTCTTAATATCTTCATCAGAATCAGACTCCAACTTGCCTGCTTTTTGTTCTTCCTCTTCTTGGATTTATGTTCCTTCTCTTCTTCTGAGCAGCTGTTCTTCTGCTCGAATTCATCTGTTTCTTTCACTGAGTGAGTGACCCCAGACTTCAGGGCAGCCTGACTCGCCAAACTTCTCCATCTCTTGAAGACACATCGTCATAAACGCCCGCTCTTGTCTGTGGCACTTAAGCCTCCGTATTTACTGGCACCGGCACGCTGCTCGTGACGCTGCCTGTGCTGACACACACTCTCTGGACCAGGGCCGACTGCGTCTGGAACTTCCAATGCAAATCTGTTTGAAGTTTCTTGCCTCTCCTTTCTTGCCTCTCCTTTCCTTGTTGTGTGGCCTCGGGAGCTTAGGGCTCCTCCATCCTTGGCTATGACTTCGACTAAATGTGCTTTATATTTACTCATTTGAGGAGACGCTTTAATCCAAAGCGACATAGAAATGGCATTTATTTTTCTGTATCATATTCTTAATTTTCTAACAAAATAAACCAAAATGCCTGTGAGTTTCTTATACATTTTTATATTTTAATGTTTGAGTATGTCCCTTTGGCTCCCAGTGCTCAGACTGAGGCTGTGTCGTGTCTGATCTTTGGATAAATAACAGTGTGCCCTCTGTTTTGTCTCAGCCCAACAGTGAACACCACCCTGAGGAACCTGGGGGCTCTGTACCGTCGCCAGGGCAAGCTGGAGGCTGCTGAAACCCTTGAGGAATGCGCCATGAGGTCTCGCAAGCAGGTCAGTCTTCACTTCCAGGATGAATATGAACATTGGTGCACGCAGATGGATAATCAGATATAGTATGTTCCTCATGTTAGGACAGTAAATCTTATTGTATTTTCTCTCCCCTCTCTGCCTTTCTATGGATCCAGAGCAACACAGTAAGTGGTTTGTCTCTAACTCTAGCCCCACTAGAGCTTCCACCTCCCTCCCCTAACATCACTTCCATTTCCAATGTGTCTCTGTCAGTACGTTGCATGTTATACTCCCATTTTAACTCTAACGTGAATTAAGCCAAGAAATCCGAGTTCACTGAAGGAATTCACTGAATAAACACACTGTGGTTTTTGCAGATTTGCAGAGTCTAATTAAGGTGAATGTGACAAGTACTTTTTGACCTAATCGGAGTGTAATCAAAGCTTTAATGTGCATGTAAACAGGCTGAATGATGCCAATGTGACAAAACTGCAAGTACATTACAGTAAAAGAGACAGGGACCAAATATGAATAACTCCATGTAGTTGTGCCCTCTCACCCACACCAACTACATGTCTGGCTCAGTTGATGACTGTGTTTATGTGTCTGTGTGCAACTCCCATCAGGGCATCGACCCAATCCACCAGACCCGCGTGGTGGAGATCCTGAAGGACACTGACGGCGACAGGCGGAGGAGCAGGGACAGCCTGGCCAGCGTTAAGTATGAGAGTGGCTCCGAGGCAGGCGAGGAAGTGAGTATGGGCGTGGAGTGGAACGGGGTGAGTACAAATCCACTACAGCTGAGTCACCGAGGCCAGTGGCCTCAGTGGAAAGACAAGGCGGCATCAGTGATGTCGCCGAGGTTGCGGACTGGTACAGAGCGCCCTCACATCTCGGCCTCGAAATGTTCAGCCAAACTGTTCGGCACTGCACTGTATCATTAAGTGGTTTGATTCTGCAATTGAACACTGAGGAGGTCTTTCTTTAACATTTAAAGCACAGAAGCAGGGTTTTATATTTAAAAAGAAGATAACACGTTGACTGAATCATGGCTCTGCTCTGGTTCTTTAAATTGTGAGATCATCCTGTCTCAGCCAGCTCAGGGGCATAAAACCCACACAAAACACAAATTATTCATCTCTCTGATATACAGTGTTATACAAAAAAAACAATGAAATTTTGCTTACAAAAAGAAAGTGCAAGTTGCAGAATCCGTGGATTCTTGATATGGTTGCGTTTAAACATCTGTACCAGTCCATCAACTCTCTGCACATGTGCCTTGTCCTTCCCATTAGAATGAACTTGAATTCCCTTTTTGGGAGAAACCATAATAATGCTGATTGAGTGTCTTGGCATGCTGACCTGTTGTTTTTTCGAACACCAGCTGCATTTACATTTTGTTGTGCGTTGCTTGTGAACGAAAGTCCTCGTGTTGTGTTGTTTGAATTGGTTGTTTTGCTGGTAATGCTTTTGCACGAGCGGGGCGGTAACAAGAAGGCACAAGCTCATTCTCTGGCACTCTGGTTTCCATTTTGTTTCCGTAGGACTCAAATATAAATCTTGTCCACACATGTCATCCTTCAGTCAAACAAACAATTTCTGTGACTTCAGTGTTTTCTTGATTGGACTGTCACCCCTCTCCTCACTATCAAACCCACTGGAAGTTCACATATCCAGCAGCACTCCATGGTTTTAAATAAGAGATTTGTCCAGATGGGGAAAAGCCCTGTGGTGAGCTTTAAGTAGGCCAGAGGACACGACTGGACCAGCAGAGTTGCCTTGTCTGAGCCTGTGCCTCTCCTCTCCTCTCCTCTCCTCTCCTCTCCTCTCCTCTCCTCTCCTCACTATCGCACCCACACCCTTCACCCTCCACTGCACCAGCTGAGTGCAAACATGCATGTAGTGCTGCTAGCCTGCCAGGCTCACACTTTAACACGCACGCTAATGGACCCTTTTGCGTTCATTGTGTTTTCCCATGGTACGAAAACACGGTATGGTGTCCTTTAACCTGATGTCTGCTATGATCTGTCCATAACACTCAGTATAAGGTGTGGCGTGTGTTTTCTGTTTGTGGTGTGAATGCTGAACGGATACACACATTTCCTTGTGCATAACACGGCTACTGAAAACCATGTTAGAGGTCACTCCAGCAGAAGAATGCTCCTGTGTTGTTTTTTTAATGGCATGCAGGTGATTGCTGGGTGTGTGCTAGCTCACTCTTCATTGTCCTCATAAAGTCCACAGCAGTAAAAATCTAACTAACACTGCCAGAAGGTCTGAAAAGTTAGTTTGTCTACTAAAATATAATCCATCCACTCATTTTCATAGCTGCATAAAGAAATAGCTGCCACTATCCTACATCTGAGAGGCTAAAATATATATATATATCATCCAATATGTTGCGTCATAATTAAGTCCATCTGCACTACAACTTACCTATAGATATGCTTGAACGTGTCTCATCATTGCTCTCAGCAGCTCTGACGTGCCGCTGAGACACAGCCAGTGTCTCCAAAAATAACGCTTACTGACGACGTCTGAATAATTGTCCACTGCTTTGCTTTAAATAATCTAGAAGGGATTCATTTAAGCCTCACTTTGCAGTAGCTCATTTGCTCAGTTTTACTGTAACCATGAGGAGATGACAGCAGCACACTGTGGCGCCCGTTTGTCAGCACATTTTGTGGGTTAATGATTGATGTGCCTGTTTTTATTTTTTTCAATGCATGATTTGGTTTGGATGTGGCTGCGTTTTGCTTTTCGCTGTCGCCTGCTGGTTTGCATGATGACTCCTGCCAGGGGTCATCATCATTTGCGTATTTCCTCTTCCGTGCGTCACTAACACACTTCTCATTGATTACTCCTGCCATGACAACCAATCAGCTTTTCAGTCAAATTTCCTGTCCTCACATAGTGGATTGTACTCTCTCCCCCTCTCTCTTTTTTTCTCTTATTCTATTACGATTAGATGGGTTGGTACATGTTAACGTAATAGGCTTGATTACCATTTCATTAATCATCAATCAATTAATCAATGTATGTTTAATAGAATACAGGGATCGCCTAGATTTGTTAGATCCTTATTTTGCCTTCAGGGGACTTGATCCTTCTTAGGTTCATTCAGGTTTATGCGCATCAGGAGGAGTAATCAAGATGCCGTAGACAGAAATATTCTCAGCTGTTTTGCTCCTCCTGCCATCAGTTCAATCAGTAAATGTGTGTGTGTGTAAGGCGGCGTGCAGTGCTGACGCCTGCAGATGCCCCTGGTCTGCAGTGCACCGTCACTTGCTGGGTGCAGCCAAGCCTGAGCCTTTGTGGCACCCGGAGAATCGGGGGGGGGGAGGAAATAAAAACAGCTGAGTCACAGTGACGCCTGAAAAACACTGACCTACTGCATTACTGACCTGTGTGTTATTGGCTCAGCACCCACAGTCCTCACACAGCAGTAAGGTATACAGGGACTTAAACTGTGTGTCGACCCCATGCTGCAAGTGTTAACGTAGAGCTTGGGGAGGGCAGGTCAGAGGTCGCGTATAGATGTGTGTGTGTAGGTGTGTAGCGCAGGACCTTCCAACCCAGAGTTTTGTAATCTTATGATGTGTGCCGTTTTTGTCTTCTTCTTTTTTGTTGTCTGTTTCTCTCTTTCTCTCTTATCAGGCCTAAGCCATCGAGATTATTCCTCCATCCTTCTTCTCCTTCCCCCTCCACACACACTAGCAAAAGGATGTGTGTGCTGTCGTTCCCTTTGGCCTTCTCTGTCCCAACAAATGAACAACTCCTCTACCATTCCCCGGTGACCCCCGGCAGAGACTCAGAAAGCCCCTCTCCTGGCTGTCACCTCTGTCCCCCCTCGTTCAGCTGACAACCGCTGGGACTTTTGGTCTTCTACTCTCTGCTCTGTCCCTGTTTCCCCGTTTGTCCTCCCTCTCTCTGTCCTTCTTTTCTCTCTCTCTCACTAACCCTGCGCCCACCCTGTCGGACATCCTTCCTCTCTCTTCACGGCTCAGTAACATCACTTAAGTGTTATTGCGTGTACGCTTTCTGAGGCAGTCGCTGGCACACGTTTTGTCTCTCTCTTGCTCTCTCTCTCTGCAACACGCATTTGTAATTTCTCCATCTATTATTCGCTCAATCTTATCAGGCTCGAATGGGGGGGTGGGGAGGGAAGTCAAGCTGGACATGTAATCTAAAATGCAAGCATCGCGCTGAGTCGGTGTCCCCTTTGGCTGCACCCTTTTGCTTAGTCACTCCAAACCCCAGTCCGGCGCCTAATGACTGTAAGTTACTGGTTCTTTCCACGGTCGCTCTGGACCCGTTGCCCCGAGCGCCCGGCTGTCTATTTCTGGATCAAGTGAACGTTTGACGTAGATGACCTCAGAGCTTCCTGTCTGGTGCCTGTGTTTGCGTCGTGCCGTTTTTACAGGAGAACAGTTATGTGTCTTTATAGTTAATTCATTAGTTTTTTTGGGGGGGACGTATGCTAACGCCTGAAATCAAACGGTACTGAAAGCTAAACCTGCTAAACACAATTAAGTACATTTGTCGTTACTCGTGTGGCCGAAAAGGGAGCGTTGCCTTTTTCCGTTTTTATAAATATATTTCCTATTATAATTTTGTATGATTTTTCTTTGTTTACATTTTTAAGTACCTGTTTTTTCTTGTGATTGTGTTACGTTGTGGCGGAACATCAAGGCACTAATATTACAACTATGCCGTAGCTGTTGCTTGGACGCTGGTAACTAAATTTGATCGATCAAAGCGAGCCGCTGTTGCCATGGTAATTTATCCCAATCGCTCGCGCGCTCTCTCTCTGTCACTCTCTCTCTCTCTCGCTTCAGCGTTCTCGGTATGAAACACAGGGTTAGCTCGCTTTGACTAAAGGGACGTAGAGATGAACCCGAAGCATCTAGCACAAGAGATCTCGGCGTCACAGACTCTTTAAACGGCCAGAAAACGCCTCGGACGTGTGTGTCGGAGTAGAATAGGACGAGCTCGTCTCCCAGTTTACCGGAAGTCCTGGATTCCACAGTAGTGTTAGTGTGTATTTGTGTACGTTCTGCTGGCTATGAATACTGTATATTGAACACAAAGCTTAAACGGAGTGCGTTTTCCTATCTTGACACGGTTTCGATTGTCACTTTGGTGAATCATCGTCTTTTTTGTTTCTCTCCCGACGCCAAAAGTACAGTGCGAGTGTTTCCTCACAGATCAAACGTTATTTCAGATGTTCAACTAACTGAATGTAAATTAACATCTTGGAAGTGTAGTCGTAGGCTGTATTCATAGATTTGCATTCACTATATGGCTTTTAGTCTGCTACTCTCCATTCCTTCCAATGATTACGCTTCTAACGCAACTCTGAGCTTAAGAATTGACAATGTTCATCACATAATTATGAAGATATTGTTGTGTTAGTGGAATGCTGATTATTTATTAAAATGTCTGTTGTTGACATATATAGTGTGACTTCAGTTTAAAGTGCAAGAACATAAATGGTAAGGTCACTATAAGCACTATCATAGTACGTAGGACTGCATCATATTTACCATTCTGCATTGTGATGATAATTGCATCAACACTTGTTGGTATTCTCAAATAAAGTTTTTCATTTGTGATTTCTGTCTTTTGTCTGTATCGAATGAGAAAAAAATCATCAGCTTGCCTCAAAATGTCTTCAAACACGCCTACAGTGCCCCCTGCTGGTTATAAAACAGTGTTGCGTTATGTAACTCCAAGCCAGATTAAAGTACTATACACATTAAATACTGTGTAGTACACCAACTAACCTAGACTATCTGGGTATGTGGCAGATAGTGGAATCTAATGTAAGAGTGGGTGGATGGATACATCTGTGTAACACACTGTGTATGAGCTGGGGAGCAGTGCAGATAATGTGGGGTTTGTTAGTGAAGTTCCAGATGTCGAAGAATAATCATACTGTCAACACTGCTGGCTGAACCTGCACACCTGATGTCATGTTCGAAGTCCATCAAGGGACACAATATGTTAAAAATTCAATAAGTCTCTAACTACCCTTTACTTCAACATGTAACACAGTTGAATTTACCTTTTTTAGACACGCCCAGAAAGTGTAAGGCTAGTGAGTGGGCTGACCAATCTGTACCTGCAATGGCCTGTCCTTGCTCAGTGTGCACAACTGTGCTGCAGCAAGAGTAGAAGTGGATCGTTTTGTTTTTTAACATTTGTACTTGCGCAATATTTTCAAAATAGATTCCTTTATGATAATAAGAACATGCAAATCGATGGAGTTTGTCCCCTTCGATGTGTTATGGTGAAGATTTATGTTAAAAACAATGCAAACTAAATATTCATTAGTGTCTTCATTCAATCAAATATTGTCCCTACAATATTTTAGACATTATTTCAGTTCAGCACTTCGTGTATTCACTGTTTGTATACAAGTTGGTCACCCAGAAAAGGACTGAAATACACAGAAATAACACATAGTTGTACAGAATTCGGGAGAAAAGAAAGCACTTCTACAGTGTAAATCTGTGTGTGAATCCTATTACCCTCATTTAACTCCACATACTGAAAATTCACTCAACATAATCAATAGAAGTGTTAAAGACAGAAAATAAGTGTTTTCCTCCAGAGGTGCAGTGCTGAATGCATGGTTGACTGATGAGTGTGTGTCTGCAGGACGGCAGCGGGGCGCTCTATCGCAGCGGCTCTCTGGGGAAGCTGAGAGACGTTTTGCGTCGAAGCAGTGAGCTGCTGGTGAAGAAGCTGCAGGGCAACGGGCCGCTTGAGCCTCGCAGCACCAAGTACGTTCTCACAGAATGATGGGTTTTTGATACTTACAGCAAATGGTTGTCCTGCTAGGGAATGATGCATGATGGATGACTGCAGAATGGGTTCCATAAGGATTCAGTTCATATGTTCTTCTTCATATTTGCCATTTAACAGCATGAAGCGAGCTGCCTCCTTGAATTACCTGAACAAGAGCAGTGATGACTCATTCCAGGTGAGAGGGAACACTTCAATACACCTCAGGTCTTCCACACCTCCCTACCTTCATCTTTCCTTCTAAATCTGAACTCTTCCTCTCTCCGTCTCTGCAAGACTCCGGGCAGCGGTAACTTCCGGGAGAGCCGGGGCCTGAGTTCCAGCACCGTGGATCTCTACACTGGAAACTGAACCACGCTGTCCCAAAGACGCTGCTCCCACTCCCTTACGGCTCGTTCTCCACAGCCGTAACCGCCTCCATGCAAACACTTCCACACACACACACCGAAACTGACTCCCAGTGTGTGACCCCAAAGACCTCTATCCTCCAAAATTCCAAAGACACTTTCAGTCATGGAAACACATCACTGGGGTGTGTTTTCCTGTTTTGTTTTTTGAAAATTTAGTTATTAGATTCTTCACTGTCTAATGACAAATAACTCTTTCTGCTCGTTCTCTGATTATGTTCCTCAATCAAACGTACCTCAGTTTCCCTCCTCGTGTATAATCACTGTGACTCTGAATCCGTTGCCATATTCCTGCTTTTGTTGCTTTGGATGAGATATTTTGTCTTCCTCCTTTGGATTCATGTCTTCTGTGCCATTCGCTTTTCATTTCCAAAACACTAAGTAGGGTCATGGGGTTAAATGATTATACTGTTTTGTTGTAATTTGCCTGTTGAGATTGTTTGAGGATGCATGGTGTTGGTTTCAGCTTTGGGAAACAGGGTGACATGTTTGGTCCTACTGACATAATTTAAGTCTTTTGACATTCTGGATCTTTCTTTTTTGTTCATTCATGGCAACATGGCGTGTTTTTAATAGGCTGCTACTTTAATCACTACAGCTTTGGGATCCAAGTGAACGGAGTGGGTTTTGCTGCTGCAGAGTGAATCCAGGGCTGTGTTGTTGCCTTCATGCTGGTTAGATTAAAAACAATGCTCAATTTATAAAATTGTACATTAAAAAAAAGATAATGAAGCTGAACTAGACGGTGTAATTTTAGCTTGATCATCCCAAATGAATCGACTGTGAGCGTCTTAACATGTTTACAGTGATTGGGATGTGAATGATACATTTCTAGATCTATAATAGATATAAACTGTACTTTACGATAATAGATTTTTGCACAATTCTCAGATGGGCATCTTTTGATCATATTTTTATTAGTGAAATGTCTCAAAACAACTGGAGTATTGTATAATTTTTAAGAAAAATAATTCTTGGGTCTTATTTTCTTTTCACCTGTGTAAGAAATCCAAATAGGATCTGATCACAAGACGAATGCAACTCTAGCTGGAATTCTTTTTGGGCTGAACTGGGATTCCTTTAGTGTCGTGATTGCATTTGCTTCTGGATACAACATATTGAACGAAAATCTGGGTTGTTTTCAGTCTCTATTCAGAAATAAAACCTCCCAATAAAATCCTGTTTATTGTTGTGTTTTTGTCAGATATCTTCTTTGCGCTGTGCTCCCATTATAAATCCCCATTCATTTGTCATTTGTCACACACTCCTTTGACATTTTTTCCTAAATGCACAAACGGAAACTTTTTTTAATGACGATAGATAACTTCTTATTATAACTCCATCCAAGCAGACAGGAAAAGCCATTTGAATTTGACGTTAATGTGCAAAGCTTGAGAAGAGACTCCCCAGAGGTGTTGATGTGTGATGTCTCTCTCCTCACTGGGAATCCCTTTGTATGTGTTTGAGCTTTGAAGTGGAGCTGCTGCCTTTTGAATAAGTCTACAAGCTTTATTCCGCAATCCCAGGATGCACCCAGCCTTTTCTGAGAGCTGTCAGGGAAAGTACAAGAGCATGTTGGAGAGTTCATTAGAGCACAAGACTTAAAACAAAGGAATGTGTGGGCTGCAGATCCTTTTTCATTTTCCTGTATGGAAAGTCACTGAGAATGTGACACAATGTTAGGGTATGTTACAGCATGAAATATAAAATTCCATGAAACAAATGAGTTCACTGAAATTTGTTTTGATATTCTGTTTTCAGCTCATCCAGCCAACGTACGTCACCACATATCTATGCCAATTAAGATCATATCTGATCAAACTAAGCTTAATCCGGGTACTACCAAATAGATTCAGATCAGAACACTTCCGTTTTACATAAAAAAAAATCTTGGACAAGTCATTCAATTAGTTAACTTGTAAAGAATAAGTGGTTAAGAAAATGCGGTTGAAGAAGTTTGTACTTATATTCAGCCAACAGGTGGCAGTGTTGTTTTCCTTATCCTGATCCAGGTATGGGCACCGGAAGCTGCACTTTAGGAATACAGAAGGAAAAGTCAAACACCCAGAAAAACACAGTCTACGACAGGAAGTTCGGTGAATTCGAGTTCAACACTGAAAAAAATGTAAAATGGTCAAAAATAAGGAAGAGTGGTGTATGTGTGTGTGTGTGTATGATTCTCTATATATTTACAATAAATATAATGTGAATAGATGAAATGTCTTACTCGTAACGTTTCTTCACATGTTTTACTACTTTGTTTCAGACACTTCTACTTTACAACAAATCCAGCAAATGAAGGAATCATTACTCTCATTTGATTAGAACTACGTCGACTTTTCAACTATTTACAAATAATTGAATGCCTTATATTTTCATTCATATTTACAGTACCTCTTGTTATCGTAGATGCTCTACATTTTACGGTTAGCTAAGGATTACCTTTTTTCCCTACATGCAAAGCGTTTATTTTGTAAGTAGTAACCGGATGTTGTGTATTTCGTGTCGGGTAACTTTACACTGGTGTACGATTTTACTAGCGGGTGGGAGGAAGCCAAGTTGGAATCACCGCGGAGACAAGCTCCCTCCTGCTGGAGTCTCTCAACTGGTCCGGCGGTCGGCGGCTCTGGGCGCAGGGAGACGGTAGTTACAGAGGTCGGGTTGTAATGCAGTATCGTCGGTTAAAATTCGAATTATTCAACCACTCGTGAAGTACGCGGAACTTTAAACTCCATCGCCAAACTTTCAGTGGAGCTTCACGGTCTGAAAGTCCCCGTCAAAGTCGCTGTTCCGTCCCGCATGTTGGTGACTACTTTCTGCTAGTCTCTCAAAACCGACCAGGTGAGCAGGCCGCCTTGGCTTCCCCGGGGACCTGCGCAGGTAACGGGGGTTAGCTTACCTGCACGCAGTCGGTGACGCTCGGACCGCCTTTGACGCTCCCTTTTCGCTCCACGGCTTTGCCACACAGTCTGCCGGGGGTGAAGCCGCAGCACTCAGCGCTGGGACGGTCATGGATCTACCAAGCAAGACGGAAAACCGGCGGAGGGAACGCGCAGGAAAGTCCGCCGGGATGAACGGGAAGAAACTACCGGTGGATCCGCTGCTCGCCATCGCTATCATCTGCCTCCAAGGTTAGTAAAAGCTCCATTGCTACACTGTGTGTGAAGATGCTGTAACCGAGACTCCATTAAACATTCCCAGATCTCTGAGCCTCATTAAAACACGGCCCCCCACATGGATCCCCCCCACCCCCCGGTTTTCCAATGGAATTCTCCTGTTGCTGGTTTAAGTTTCTGCTTTAAATTCTACACGAAGAGAAAACAGAAACTAGTTTAATTACCATTTTCGCGGATCTTATCGTACTTTCTGCTCTAGATCCGATTGAAGTCCATGTTGTTGGGGGGTCACTGTGGGGGTGGGGGGGTGGGGGAGACGACCCCCTTCCCCCCCACAGTGACCCCCTAGTTTGAGGGAAAACAAGTATGAAAGCTTCCAACTAAGTCCTGGTGTCTGCAGATAATTCGATCCCCTTCGCGGACCCCCGTTTCTGCGGAAATCTGCACTTTCTGGTTCACATTACTGTGAACTCTTTGTGTAAAAGCTTTTCATTGCATGTGAAGGAGAAGCTACTGCTGAGAGCGAAACTGTTACAGTAACAGTAACACATGACGTTACTGGGTTATTTACAGTGAAATCCAATAGAAGATCCCAAAGATTTAAGTACATTTTGGGGTGTTGATGGCAAATCTAGCAAACCAAATTCTGCCCTTTAAAATGGGAAATTATTGTTCTGAATAGGATTTAATGAGATTTCTGTACAAGCAATGATTTGATTTGTTGGATTTTAGGGTGAAAACTCTGCTTTGATCGTAACAAACGAAGCCATTTTGCCTGTGTGTTTGTGTTTTAATTGTTGGAAATAAGTCATTTTTCATTTAGAATTGGGAGGATTGCTGGATTATAGCAGGTTTCCATCTATCACCAATTCAGTCCTGCCATTCCCCATTATGTATTCCCAGGAGCACACATGCAAACCTCACACATCACACTGGGTATGCCGTCTCCGATTATCATATTCAGAACTTTGGATTGCCTCCCCGAGCTCAGTCTTGGCACTCTTTTTTATGGCTCTCTTTCCTGTGTACGGATCGGTAAGGGAGTGCTGTTCTGGAGGTGTGTTTCACTCTGGCTGCTATGTTATTGATAAAGATCAAGAATTAAAAAATGAAATTAAGACCACGTTATGCCCTCCCACGTTGTTAAGTCCACAACCTCAACGTGGCGGAGGGAAAGCCAGGGAAAAAAAAGGCCTCCATCCTTCCTAGTTTGTGTCAGGAATGCCACTACGTTGCCAAAGTTCAGGCTCATTACCTCATAGCTCATCATGTCAAAACTGAGGGAGGTTTATCTGATCTCCACACACGCAGACGAGCGCAGCGTCCCGCAGTCTTTTTGCATTCACCCCTAAAGGGTTGCAGTGTCGCATGCAGACGAGTGTGAATTCCTTTAAGTTGAAGTGTGTCTGCCACCCCCACACTCTCACACCCAGCCTGTCTCCTCCTCATGGTGCCCACTTTGGGATGAATGTGTCCTCTGTGTGCAGGCAGCAGGGGAGACGAGGGCCTGGCTGGCTGGCTGCTACGGGTTTGTGTTTATAAGAGGCATGAATAGAGCCAAGCCAGGTACTGTCACGACAGCCCCGTGTTTTAACCCCGCTTTGGGGAATGTCCCTGAACGCATCACCGAAGCCCAAACGCGGCTGCAGAGCTTAACATGGTGTGTAGACTGTGATTGCGTTGTGGTTTTGTATTTTTCACGGCGAAGCATCCACACCAAACCTGCTTCTCCGGGTTTGTCTGATCTGCTGCAGAACGTGGGCGACGCAATTAAATATTTACCCTGATCTCTCTCTCTTTTTTTTTCTTTTTTAGTGGATAACAGTCGCTCTGTTTTGCCTTTTCTTCTCCATTCTTTCATCCTGATCTGGGTTCTATTTGTAGCTGACCAGTGAAGTGCTCTCTACGGTGCTCTCAGGACAGATGAAAGCCACTTATGAAGTTAAATGTCCGTAGTGTAAATGCAGCATCTGCCCTCCCACCCACACACACACACACACACACTTTTCCCCCTCTCCTGGTTTGTTTTTCTTTCCCTTTTTCCACTCTTCATCAAGGGGGGGTTTCAGACCTGACCGAGGTGTTAACACGAAGTAACAGCTCTTCTGCTCGCCATGGGATGGATCTCAAATGTTTGGTTAAGATCCTCACACGCTCACCTCCCCTCAGATCCTCCTCTTTGATCTTGGCTCACTCACTGCCCAGCTGGAGAAGATCTGCATATCAGGCCTCCTAGGGCATTCATAACCCGGACACACACATGCATACGGAACAATACCCGCTCTGTGGTGTTATGCAGGGGTTTTTGTTAGTGTAGTTGTGCGAATCACATCCCCTTCCACAACCCCTACTGCAGAACAAAACAATTAAGCTGTGTAAGTAATCAGCTTGCAGCGTGCTTGCATTTTGGCTGATTAGGTGTAATGGATTTGTTTTCCGTGGACAATTCCACAGGGTTTCGCCTAGAAATTGGAAGCCTTCGATATGTTTTACGCAACGGTGGTTCGGCTGCTATGATGGAATATCCATAAAGCTGATGTAGAGCGTTTGTACTGGATCAGCGTGGTGCCCTGGAGGCCGGCTGAGCAGATACCACACAGGCTCTTAGGCCGTTGTTTCTGGCGTTCCCACCCGCTGCTGCTTTATTCAAAAATCCATAAAAACTCAGCTATGAGTAACCCTGCCTTGCTCAAAGGCTGCTGGGCTCCACAGTGGCCCGGATTGTCTGAATACGGAGATTCCACGGCGGATAAAGGGTGAAATATCTTGTTGGATGAGGTTTCGTTTACGTGGAGGTCGTCGCTGTGAGATCACCGTCCTATTGTCTTTGTCACGCTTTTCAAAAGTAATCCACCGACCTCAATGACCGCGGTCAGCGAAGGGCTACATTTCTCTTCCCCCCTGGTCTGTTTCCCCCCCTTAGACCACATAAGAGGCTGGGCATTATCACGAATTTGGCGGCGAAGCGAGCCAAAGCCAACTCGTAATTCCCAATCAAAATGTGACGGGTTACAAGGCCGGGGGAGGATTTCCCATAGTTCCTCGGCTCTCGTTTCTGCTCATTTATCAGATGATGTTTATCCAGTTTTAGGTGGCGCCTTTTGAACTTGAGGAACCTCCCCCTTTTTTCGCCCAGATGGTACATGTCGTTTGCACTCAGTCACTCACTCTATGACAGGGGAGACTGGATTTCTAGCAGGGCTCGTCTCCCAGGAGGGGATCCTCTTGCATGCGCTCAGATGTTCACAGACTTCTATTTAATTTGTGTTTATCGACGTCTTCTCAACCTCGTCCCAGTGTCCTCTCGGCCATATTTAAGGACATTGTTGTTACCAACAGTCGGTGGGGGAAATTAGAGGCAGAATGAGAGATAAGATGGCTCACGAGATGGTGCGTTGGTTGATTTTATGAACCTTTTTAAACCAAGATCCGACACTGATATGTTGCGGCCGCCTGTGGTCCGAGGCTCTGGGCTGAATACCCACACTGGTGCGGCTTGGACAGCAGCTCAACCGGCCTCATGTTGGCTCTTGTGTGATCAATAAAACCCAAATAAACAGACTGCCACGTTTGCACTAAATGATAATCACTGTACCTAATGACCCATATACTTGAGCTGTACGCCTGTGTGTGTGTGTGTGTGTGTGTGTGTGTGTGTGTGTGTGTGTGCGCGCGCCTGAGCTGGCTTGTGTGTTTGCAGTCTGGATGGCTCTGGAGCTAGCAACCCTGTGGTCGTGACTGGAGCAGGGCCTGGCAGCATCTCGTCTCTCTGGCCCCGTCATCCCCCCTCCCCTCCCCCCGGTGGTTGGCAACTTTGTGCAGACGGATATCTGTTGTTTATTGACTCGGTGCCTGCCTACACAGCGCCGTCTCCTGTCTGGGCTGGAGGGGTGGTTAAGCAACTCCCCACCCTCATTTTCATGCCGTGTCCAATCGCCGCGCTGCCATGCTTCGCTGGGAGAACGAACCAGAAACCTTTTTTGCAACTCAGCGTGGTCTTAATGCTCCGATTCGCTTCTCGAGTGGAGGAAAAACACAAAACAAGTCCAGCCAAGCAGTTGTGTTGTATGTGCCTTGCTCCAGACTACTTTAATAACTTAAAGGCTAGCAAGCGTTTCACTTCACAGAAGCGGTACATGTCACATCTGAAAAGTAAAAGCTGGGATGGAAAATCAGCCGGTTGTGTAGCGTATGAAGCCTGTTTGCAAAGGTTAAGATATAGTGTCATAAGTGAAGTCAGACGTCCTGTTTGCTTCAGATCCTCCAGTAAATGTGACATTTAATCAGATGTAGTAGCTGACATTTTCTGACAATCTTTGACCTTTATTCTATTTAATCTGCCGCTGCAGGATCGCTAACGTGCCTTTTAACAAGATGAATACATGTGTTCTTACACTATGCAAGTATTACCTGTCCGACCACCGTAAATCCTGATGACACCCTTCCCCTCCAGGGCAGGTGTGAGGCCTGGCTGGGGGAAGCTCTGCGCGTCGTGAGCGTAACGGAAAAAAATCCTGCATTGTTTCCCCCTGCGCGCGTTGCCGCCGCATTCAAATGCGTCCGACGCGAAAACGTGCAGGAATGCCTAATTTGGCTCCTGCCCGTTTGAAGGGGAGGAGGGAAGAAAGGAGACTAGGGAAGGAGAGAGGCGTCTGGCATGCCGTTGCATAATCCCGGCAGCCATTAACTCTTTGTGTCCCGCGGCTGAATGAACTCATCATAGCAACGGCCACAGGCAGGCCGACATGAGGCAGCTCTCAATCTGCCCCCGGCTCCTCCCCACCACGCCGGCAGATTGAAGCAGCCTGAAAAGGACACTGGTGTTTAATGGAAACGGCCCTCAACCCGCGTTTGATCTTCAGATGAATGGAGGTCAGCTGTCTCCAACTGACTCTGGAGGAAAGAGTGTGTTATGTGGAGGGAATATATTTACACGCCGCACTAATTTACTGTATCGCCCAGTTTACATGTCCGCTGGGGGTTGTGTTAGGTCTGTTGCGTGTGTTGTGTCTGGGTTTTGTACCACGGGAGGGCCAGAGTTTTCTCCACGCTGCAATCTTTTGCGCTCTCGGGCTAAAGCTGCATCTCCTGAGGTCTTCTCCAGAATCGGTGTGTAAAGCGCCTGTGGCTCCATCAGCCTGTGAATGTTTTAGTGCTTCCTGCTGCCTTGCTCATGCATTTTGGATGTGGACCAGCCGCCACAGCGGTGTTGTGCCACTCCAACCGAAAGCAACAACTTTCAAACAATTTCACTCTTGCAACAATACAGTATTGACCTCCGCCTGGGTATAACCGTTTTTTTTTTTTTTTAACATGATCCAGGGACGAAAGCATTCCGTTTGTGTCTCCTCCTGCAGTTTAGGCCAACTGTCACAAACGTGTAGGTGTAGGATGTCCGGAGCAAGCGGGACAAAAGTTTCACCTTTGTTTTCAGGATACTCCTCACCGTTTTGCTTGTATTGGCTGCCAAAGTGGAGTGGGCGTGGCTTATCCAGCTAGAAGTGCTGTTACCCATGAATGAGTCCACTGTAACAGTTAACTCGTGTCAATAACGGTGGAATGGCACAATGGAAAGTTTGTTGATTTGTCAGTTTGATGGTTTGTCAGTGGGGGGGGGGGGGTCGTGGTCTGGTCATCAACTTCAGCTTTCCGACAGGGATTTTGCAGACGTTTCTTTGTATTGTGACAAGCAGCCTTGAGGAAATGTTGAAGGATATACTTAGAGCGTGCCTGTATGTGCTCTGACATCTGTGGATCCCTGCCAAATCTGACAAGTGGCACCACACACACACACGTGCGCACACACAAACGCAGGACATTCCTGGCGAAACGAGGCTGATAGGTTTAAATACACCTCACTAATTTCAGCTGGCTCACGGCCGACACACGCAGAGAGCCAAACACGTCAGACGAGGCAAAAGGGCTCTCTCTCAGAATTCCAAACTGGAATCCGTTTCGTCTTTTCGTCGGCGCTTTTCTGTGAATGTAAAATCGTTCAGCACAGAAATGTAAGCTGTATACTCACAGATTAAACAAACTTTAGTAGGTAGGGTTTTTTTTTAAGAGGAAGTGGATGAAGTGGATGAAGTGCATGAAGTAAACAAATCCCCACTAAGGCTTTGGACTCACATCAAGTCACACATCACCTGTATTTTGGTCCTGGTGGGAAGGCTTCTCCTGTCCTTTTGCAGTCCATTAAGTCTTAGAGCGTGCTCATGTGCATTTATATCTTCACTTTATCTCCGTTACGGCTTCCTTTGAGGATGATCAGCCTCCAACAGTAAAGCTTATGATTCTCTAAATGTATTTATCGGCCACATAATCGCCTATTAAACACTCTTGTTGACCGGAGAGCTGTTGCTTAATGATTACACATTGCTTATCTTGTCGCCCGGTAACTCCCAGCAGCATCAGCACATTGCAGCAGAGCAGGAGGCTCATTAACCGCTGCGCGTCCTGTCACGTGGTTTCACAAACCATGTTGCCCCGATCTTTGCCCGTCTGTCCTCTCTCCGACCCTCTCTGTCTCTGTGCCTGTGTCGTGCCAGACATTCACGTCGTGCATTATCGGTCCAGACAGAGGGATGGCACGGAACAGGGCCGAGTCGCTGAATAGCTCTCTGTCCAAAAAAACAAACAATCACCACCTCATTATTTTGCAATTGTCCTGATGGGAAGTGAACTGAATGAGCCCATAGTTGTGCTATATTCAGGGTCAGACAGCCTCTCCAGGGAACGTTCTTCATCTACACATCAGCTGGCACAAAGTAGTCTTGCTCCTTACTTGCTGCTCTTAAGGGCTATAGCTTTTGTCCTCTATTGTTTGACCTCTTATTCTCTTTTGTGAAGTTATTTTTTCCAGTGCTGCAAGGGGTCAAAGGTGAACTCGGCAACATCTGCCACAGGAAGCCGCTTCCTGTTTGGCGTACGCTTCCCCCCCCCCCCGTCCCTCCATACCATCAGATACAGACGGTATCTGACCACTCTTGATGTTTTATTAAAAATGATGTTGGTCACTGTTGCGATTTTGACCTTGCTGGGAATCCGATTTTTATAGAACAATGATTTGTTGACAGGGAAAAATGATGATCATTGGCAGACAGATGAGAAATGCCAACTGGCAAACACCAAATGTGTCAACAATGGGCCGCTCTGTGCAGGTGCAGCGAGCTAACACAGCCCCGTTGATTAGGGAATACAGTTTCCTGTCCTTATCTGTTGACACGATGACAGACAGCAATGCCAGTATTGTGTCTGACGATTGGCATCCCCCCGATTTCACCCCCACCCCCTCCCACACCAGACGGCAGAGGAAGTGGATGTTTTTTTGCTGTTGCTTCCTCCCGTCGTTACGTCAGACAGGACTGGGACCTCTGCAGCCTTCTCCCTAACCCGGGCTTGCAGCTTTCACCACCGCTTTGTGTCCCCGTCCAGGTTAAGGCCATGGGTCCTGTCTTTCCTCAGCCCGGCCTGTGCGCTGGGGGCCTGGCCTCTTTCTCTCTCTTGCTCTCTCTCTCTCCCTTGCTCTCTTTTTCTCTGTGTGTGGTCAGGATGCGGGGCAAAGGCTGCGGTCTCCCCAAAGGGTCCCGCACAACAGCCGTGGACAGGGAAGGCTGGCGGCTGTTTGGCTGTTGACTTCCTGTGGTGCAGATGGTGCCTCTGAGCCGCCGAACACACGCGGCTTTCACCACCATTGGAATTTGAAAGTATGTAAACGGAGACCGACGCCATTTCAGGAGAGGCAATTGGGTATATGTGTCGGTGTGTGTAGACATGTCTCATTGTGGCTCGTGGGTATGTATGAACTTTATAGTGTTTACTGTGTTGGGAGGCAGACCAGGAGAACTGTGTCAATGTGGCAGTCTTGAGTCCAGATCCATGTATTCGCAGTCACACACTTACTTTCCATACCCCGCTCCCACACTCGTCCTTGCTGCACCCTGTGACGCAATTTGGTACTCAAATAATGACTCAAACTCATTTAGCATTGTTGTTAAAAAACACTCGCTGTGGGTTGAAAAGAAGAAAGTGAAACAGACAAAGTGATCCAATACAGCGCTCGCTTACTACAAATGAAATGTCTTTCTCCCTCATTACACCCACACACAGTCAGCTGTGTGTGTAACCTAATCACAGTCTGTCTCTCACATCCATAATTAGGAGTTTTAATCGGTGTTTAATCAAATTTGACAGCTTGGTAGATTAAAAAGTCTTCACTTCAGTTTTCACTGGATTTCTTGGGTCCAACTGCATCTATCTAAACAGGCCACGCCCCCTGTTTCTAACAGTGTTTTCACATCTCCGATGTTGTCTGGTTGTTACGGGCATTTGTGTGCGTGTGTGTTCGTGTATGTAGGTGCACAGTGCTCCCCGCCTGTACCTGTGCCTTTGTTCTGTGTGTACTCGTAAAAGCACTCAGGCAGAAACGTTCACACATTTTACCACAATGAAGTCACAAAACCTGTCGTGTGGGCGTAGTGTTCCTGGTGTAATATGGTCGGGAGTTTGTGTTGGAACATAGTCAAAGATGTAAAACACGAGGTTGACGCCTTCTTAGCAACGTACCTGACACGAGTCTTGACGTAGGTTTGATTGACTTCACTTCTTCACCCGTGCTCCTAACTGTACCACAGTTGTATACTTTTGTGCTGGGAAATTGCGACGAGTAACCACTTGTAATTGATTTGATGGGACTGATTGTGCTGCGGAATAAATGTGATCATGATTTAATCTGCCCCCCCCCCCTTGGTATTAGTTTCACAAAGAACCCAACGGTCCCAAAAGTGTCATGCGCCAAAAATGCACTTCCACTTCCACTCTGCATATTCATCAGAGCCTTATCTCCGTGGTCATTCCCTCTCCTGAGCACGCTCTTCTCTCTCCTGAGCACCCTCTTCTCTCTCCCTCACTTGTTTGGAGGTGTAATCTTTTTCACACACACACTCTGCGGCAGAGGCTGCTTTTTACGCCATGACTTCACCACGGTCCTTTCATCCCCTGGCGTGGGCGCTTTCCGGGCAGACATCTTACTCTTCCTTTGTGTTGGCCCTCCCGTGCTGTCATCTCGGGAGGAAGGAGAGAAAGGGCCGCGGTGAAAGGGTACACCCCTGCCTTCCCCGCAACCTTGCCGGGGCCGCATGAAAACCAGGTCGTGTGACACACGAGCCCCGCGGGCGCACCTCGCTGACTTGTCCTCCCGCTCCCGCATCCCTCTTCGCCTTTCTCGGCTTCTCCTCTGGAGCACGCACGATCACGCCGCCATGCTTTAATGGGAGATGACAAACTCCCGATGGCGTAACAGCACGCCTCTCACTCGGATGAGGAAACACCGCTGTCCTCTTTCCGAAAATGTCACATTCTAACTATACTTGTCTTTGATGGCAGTCGGCTGCTCGTTGCTCAGGTCCAAAATGGAAGCTGTTACAATCCCTGTTTCCAGCCATGTTCCATTGAGATTTTGAAGTGCTGATGAAAAGCTTCTCAGGGAAATTGCCAAAGTTCAGGAATTTAGTTGGGAAAGCTTTCAGGCCTTTATTTATTCTTTGTTTCCGAGCAGAAGTTTGGTTATCATTGCATCAGAGCCATTTGAAGTAAAAGCAATTCTTCAGACTTGTAGCCGGCTGGGGTCGAACTCGACAAGAGGCTAGTCATGAATTAAACAAGCGCGACTATTCATAGACGCTAATGTTTCTCATCTCCTGCAAGAGAACGAGTCAATGTCCCACAGCCGCTGCTGCCCCCGCACTCCCCCTCCTTCTTCTTCCCCTTTGTTTGATCTTTTCTGGCGCTCCAACTCTGTCTAAACTCGGCCAGTCAAAAGGCATTAAACATGAGCGTCTTCCCCAGCATAAGGAAACGGTGAGAGCTGTTTCGTAGAATATGCTTAGCTTAGCAGCGCGCCGCCGGAGTCCATACAACAAGCCCGAGCCTCCCCGAGCTGTTGGCCCATGCACCCCGGTTTCCTAAAGTCAACATGCTCAGACATACGCGCACACACAGACACGCGCGTTCTTAAGGATAGTGGAAGTGAAGTCTATGTACCTGTTGCTTCAGGCCTTTATTTTTTGGGTATATCACTTGTTTCTTTAGAAATATGATGATATAAGTTGGTGAAAGGACTCTATGCCTTTGGCTTACTGTGAATTATCATGAAATACTCATAACAGCACTGTTATGAAGTAAAGGTCCTCCTCCGATTCATCTGGTAATTATGGCCTCTTTTTATGCGGGCATTGAAATATTGCAGCAGAGACAGTAAACTTCACAAAGGGGTGTTTGGGTTTAAAAGGGCTAAACGGTTACAACGGAGTAGCGGAAGTTCACCGGAGCCCCACAAAGTAACTGGAGGAACCTACAATTGACCAATCAACTCGCCGACAGGGCCTGAATTTATGCCTACAAGTCTGTCATGAACGCCCCCCCGTGTTTTTCATGTCGCAGCTGGAAATGAGGGAAAAGAAAGAAGTGAAGCGCGGTTTGGCTGCAAGCTCTTTTTCAATGGCGCTTTCATGGTCGAGTGTATAAATGAAACTGCGCTCCCTTCGGTTGGTTTACTTACCGCTTTAAACATGCCCTAATCAAGACTTTCAATTTAAGTGTGAGAATCTGCAATTTGGGCAGCTGGAGGACATCAGAGCATGAGGGAGGGAGGTTAGGGGGTCAGAGAAGAACCTGAGGTCAGCCCCCCAAAAAGCCCTGTTCAGGTTTCAGTGCAGATGGCCTCTTTAAACACATTAATCTCCTACAAAGTGTGTGTGTGGGTGGGTGGGGGGGTTTTAAAGGTATAGTTGAATTATGAGATGTCAAAGTCACACACAGGATCCCTTAGTTGCTTATATGTCCTTTTTTTGCAAAGCTTTCATCTTTAAAAATCTCTACCTTAACGGGTTTTCTACAGAACAAACAAACTTGGCTAGAACACAAGGTAACAACCGATTACAGCTGTGACTTCCAGATTGGAGAGTGGATTAAACTTGCCTCGCTCAAGGACATCAGTACATGAACATGGAACAAATGGGAGAACTTGCTCGGTTACGCCTCTGAATGAGTGCAGGTTTTCTTCATCAGGAGTCTTCTTCGGAACGTGAATTAAGAATCTACTTTAGCTGGAAGTATTCAGAGTACAAACCGATTCAGCGAGTCCCTTACTTCGGTTCCCACCACCCACAAGTACCATGAAGATTATGGAAATTAGAGTGAGTTATATGTGTAGTCCCACAGCACAAACACACAACTTACCCTCTGCTGGTAATTTCCTTTCCCACTAATGTCTCCAATAAAGACGTGGCTAAGTGTCTCATGCCAATGGTGCCAGAATAGAATCCGGCAGATCCTGAAGTATTGGACTGTTCATACCCTGGAGACGTACCTACAACCTGGTTCAGCAATTATAGTTCCTAGTTTCTTGGTTCCTAAATGGACTCCTGCAGCGTGAAAGACACTTTTTGTCTCTTTCTTTTCTGGTTCCTCTTTTGTGCTCTCGGGACTCTCATCAGGCGTTGGCACCCAACAACGTGATCCCGATCAGATCTCGATTCCAGTAATGCGAGAAAGCCGGGCCTTGGCCTACAGCGCTCTTGGATTCATGTATTTAACAGTGCTCCTAACTATGATACGGCATTCTTTGATGTGACGTGATCCCCGCAAACTCACCCTGCTGGGGCAGAGGTGGAGGCCGTGTGTTTTGACTGACTTTTGTCTTGCGTTCCAAAACTTCCAGGCAACCTTCCTTTGACTGAGGATGTGGTGGAGTGTTCTCTCTCTCTCTCTCTCTCTCTCTCTCTTTGCATTGCCTTTACTGCCTCCAACAGTCACTATGAATCCATTATAAAGTCCAGTGTACTGCTTGTGGCTGCAGGATTCATAGATTCTACTTCTGATGTTATAGTTGCATCTAACCCCCCCCCAAGTTCATTTGCTACAATTATACCTTATTGCAGCACAAAACAAAACAATGGTTCAGATTGAAAGCAGCATTTTACAAAACAATAAAACAATGTTCCTATAACCTGTTGCAGATTATTCTCTCAGCCTGTACACCATAAATCATATTGCATGCAGACTTCTGATAACGCTACTACACCAAAAGCACATGTTTGTGATCATCTTATTTATGGAAAATAGAGACTGCAAAAAATCCACATGTCCATCAATTACATAATAGTTTTTCATTGAATTGCACTGATTTCAACCCGAGCTCATCATCTTTAAATGTTTGTTGTTGGTGTTATATTGCCATTTGTTCTGTTAGTTTATTCCTCTTATGAGCACAATATGGTCGTCTGTCCTCGTCGTGAATCCAGCCTTGTCTCAGTCTTCAACATGACTTTTATTCCTTTTTTATTATATCAATGAAAGAAAAAGTTGCACAAGGTTCTGTGGTATATCTGATGTTCCTTGAGGTCCGTTTCATGCTCGCGGTCTGCTTTTAGGTGGCTGGTTCCTGGGGTCAGCCTGAGCCGTGTGGTGAGATGATTCCTCGCCACTCTAGGAGTGAGGAGGAGCTGAGAACAAGTGGTTCTTGTTAAAAAGCGAGCCGAAGAAAATAGCTGTAATTCAATGTGAAATCATGTGCTTCTTATTTGCCGAAAATGTTTTTTTGTTGAATGTGGTGTTGGCAGACGGCTCAGTACGCGCCATAAACAATGGCCCGTGATTGAATGATACTGCGTGATGAAGAGCAGCTTCCAAAGAAAGTCTGGACTTTTTTTTGTCTTTTTCTAGTCATTTGTCTTGTTTTTAGCATTTAAGCTTTTTAGACTCACCTTGAACACCTTTTGATTCACGTCACTGTGAGCACTGCCTTGCCAGAGGCGTGATTTTAATGTGTTTTTTACGCTTAATCAGATTCCCATTTAGTGTTGCAGTTTAATATCGTTACCAGGAACAACGAGCTCTCTGCTGGCCTTCTCGCCGCCTCTGAATGACACGACACAACATGGCCGGTAATGCCATTTCCTCATAACTTAGTTAGCACAGGCGCTTTCACACCAAAAGTTCCTGAATTGAATTAGGAACTCCTCTACCCGGAACTTATCTCTTGTTCGTGCAGCGAGTCCCTTGCTCGCATTCACTCAAGTGCCATGGAGATTCAATTACAGCAAGTGACGTCTCGCCAACACTCTGTCATGACAAGTGTGTGTGTGCTGGTGGGTAGGATGTCGTGAGACCAACATTTCAGCAGTCAACACCAGTAGCAGTGGAATTCTAGGACTCCTGACACCAATTGGATTCCGTGATGACCTCAAAAACGCCATTGATCAATACCCTTTCTCAGCTTGTGTCTCTAAACATTTTAATTTTTGATCATAACTTCCTTCAGTGTGTTTCGGCTGGGGCTCTTTAGAAGTAGTTTGGCCGACAGTTTGGCCGGCAGTACTCACAGGGCAGAGGTACCCAGGCAAGTAGGTACTGTCGTCACTGTAGAAAAACAGGTACGACTGGTGGGTGTCCCAGAATAGAATCCATTGTGATGTGCCTCTTATTACGCCGTCTTTCAGAGCTGCTTTGATTATTGTTATTATTCTTCGTCTTGTCTTGTATCGATTTGTCCCTCGGCTCTAATTGTCCCGGTAAGCGGGGCAATCATTTTGGTTTCGGTGTTTTACAAAAACAAGCATTAAAAATGGCCGTTGCTGCCCTCGAGGAGCTTTTTGGTTCTTGCCAACCCACATCGTTCAGCCTCGTGAGCTCCACCTGGCAGTTCCTTGACCGTCAAACTATAGCTTCCCCGGTGTGGGACCTAAAGGTGCCCCACAGCTCCCTGAAAAGTTTCCGGAAAAGTCCCCGGTTTGTCGAGCAAAAGCAGCTTGAGTGTGTAAAAGGAGCAGGTGGCTACACGGCGTTGCATTGTCAGCTGATTGAATGTATTCCTGGAGCATGTTTCCCTTGGCTATACTCCAAAAGAGCTTGGTTAATCCCAACGAAATAATAGCCCTTTCTGAAAAAACAAACAAAGAAATTACTTATATCTCTCTTGGCCCACCACCTTTTTTTCCCCTTCTCTATGTTTGCTTTAACGTGTCAATTGTTGGTTGATTGAAGCCCTTTGAGTCCTCAAGAGGTTTACAGTTTATATGCTGCAGTGAAAAGGTGAGTTCTGAGGTTAAAGGAGACATTTGCTACTGCACGCAGCAAAGGTTTATGTTACAGGGCTCGGCTATTTCTTCCCCATGGAGGCTCAGGGGAGCCTGCTTGTCACAGAGGTATTTCCATGCAGGGACACTGGGTGTGCCTGCAGACCTTTAAGAGTGACGCTCAGTTACTGGGATCAGTGGCTCTTTGTTACTTCAGATTAGAATATGTGCTTTGTGACCCTTCACACGTGCTGCAAGTCTTGAGCCTCTGTAGTTATAAGCCTGACCTCGGGTGTCAGCCAGAATTGGTGCTTTATGATCAAAGGTCAAGACGCGTGTTTTAACCCCAGGTCCTGAAACACTGGGCCTCCTGTATAACGTGACCTCTCACCTTTTAAACAAGGCAAATCTGCTCCTTACTAGGTCATTATCTGATTATCCGCGCCGTGTAATTCCACACAGGAAACTCCGCTCTAACCAGCTGCAGCCATGTTGTATACTTTACAACAGTGAAAACCTAACAAATTGTCACTTTTCTCTAAACAGTCTCAGCTGCCGTGCATTGTCCAATTGTTCCGATAAACGTTGTAGTGTTGCAGCGAAATGGAATGTTGAACTACCAGGATGTAAATCCTTGCATTGTTTGTACAATGGGGCAAAACTTTTCGAAGGCCACGTCCACTGAAAGTACAGCGAATGACGCATTTGCCACCCAGGGCGCCGGGGACCCTCTCTTTCTGTTTGTGTGAAACTCAAACAAAGTCAGCGTCACCTTGCATACCTTTCGCACAGTGTAATAGATTTTTGTCCCCATTGTCAACAAAATGCATCACTCTGTATGAAAAGCTGGACAGGGCCGAGGTAATTTAGGTGGCATCTGCTCATTGTGCAATTGCACACAGTAACAGTAAAGCCCTCCCGACCATCTCCATCCCTGACAATCCGTTAGTCCCTCACTGACGAAGTTGCCTTTGGCTGCTTTTCCATACAGAGGTGTGAGACAGAGAGCAGGCAGAAAAACAGGTTCCTGGTGATAAATAGCAGGCCCGGGTTTGGAAAGTGTCTCCTTTCTGACAGAGGATCGGGCTTTGTCTTGAAATGTGAGCTGCCTCTCTGCAGCCACTGCCAGCTTCTCAGGGGCTTTGACTCTTGAGCAGGGCAGGGAGAGGGAGAGGAAGAAAGAGGAGCGGAGGGAGGAGAGGAAGATTTATGTTACAGGGGATGCCTTGGGGTGAAGTGAAGGGATGAAAAGATTTGAGTAGCTGTTGCTGTCTGTTAAAGGAGATTACCATTTAATTAGAGCGGTGGTGGAGGAGAAGCCAATCTGTGTTTGTACATTTAGTGTAGTGCTGCTTTAGCAGGGCAGGTGTGAAGCTGAACATAGGAAATCATTTAAATGTACACTCAAATTCACATATGTATTTAGTTAGAGTAATATAGTTTAAACTGTTCAAATCAGCAACACAGGACTGCTATGAATGAATTTGTCCGTCTCATCCAGCATTTCTGCTTAATAAAATTACCCTTTTAAATAAACTAAGCTTGACTAATCATAAGCCATGACACAGATAAAAGGGTTGTACAGATTGTCCTTTCCTCTCTCAGGCAGCTTGTGTAGAGTAGTACAAACCAGAAGTTCTGGGGGCGTAACACCCTCATTTTTAAAAGACCTGAGGTTTTGGAGCCCAAGTTGTCCATTTATTTCATTCCAACATTTATGAGATCACCCTGCTTGTGTGTCTGCTCTTATGTCTCAGTGTATTCCTGGATAATGAGTTCTGCTCCTAGGCAGTGGCTGACCTTGTGTGTTTGGGGATCTAAGTATACACGGACCCTCCTCATCTCCTCTGTGTCAATAGATGAGGTTGGGACTTGGAGTGGAGATTATGGTCCATAGGAATAGAAATTTGGTCCCAGTGCAGGCTTAGGTGGCCAACATACCTTTTAATGGGTCACTTCTGTACATCTCTGCCACACGGATGTAATCATTGCCCACAGCTGCACACACTACTCAAATGCCTCCGTCCTCCTGCAGAACGCACAAAAACACTCACACATACACATACATGCTGACGCCTTGCTGACTGAAACATGTCACACAGGCTACCGAGTGTTCCAGATCTGGTTTCCTTGGCAGAATGCCTATAGGAGTTTGTGTGTGTGTGCGTGTGTGTGTGTGTGTGTGTGTGTGTGTGTGTGATGTCATGTGATGGATGGAGTCCATCTCATCTGCTCCCCCGTGTCACTGATGAATGTGGATGAATGGCAAGGAGATAGTTTAGGCTCATTACCTTTGCTCTCAGTGTCAGAGTGCCTGGACTCCGTTTCCTTAAGTGATCCCTGCATGCTCATACACGCAATACGTCAGGCCACTCACATTGCTGCCCCTTTAAACCAGCCTGCACTACATTCACACTTTGAAAGGAGCTGTCAAATCATTCTTCACAAATGCATGTCAGCTCGGAGAGGACGGACACGGGTCACGACGCTCTAGTGCCTCTTTTTTCAACACTATGCAGCAATAACCTAGCTTTGCTTTCACATAGCTGGGACTCATTCACCTCCCTAAAACACAGACAGGCTGAAGCACTTAACCTGCGGCTGCTACAGCTGGGAGATCTGGGGGAGTTGTGGGAGATTCACGCCGCGTGTGTAAAGCATTCCTGCCTGTGAGAGTGTGGTTTCCTGACCTTATTAATATTAGCCATGAGGTCAGAAGGAGCCACAGTCTGAGCTCCCGGTGGTAGAAGACTTTGATCAGCCCAATGAGGCCAGCAGGGAGTCCTGGAAGTCTTCGGTGGATCCTGACTCACCTGGTTATTTTCTGCGTATGAATCACTCCGTCTGTTGACTTTGCTGCATGTTGTAGCTGAACAAATTACTACCACATTCATTTGAAAACATTAGTGGAATCGCTGTCGACAAACTCATAACGCCAGGCCTCCACTCTGGCCTCCAAATAAATTACTTTATGGCACAAACAGGAATTGTTTTAATGTGGTTAAACTTGGTTCCTGCAATAAAAGAGAAAGAAGGAAAGATTTATGAATGAGGGGAGAGATAAAGAGCGGTACAGGTGACTTACTTACTTACTATCCCAGTTTATTTGCTATTCTGAGATACTACTAAGAGAGGATGGCAGAAAGTTCTCATTATTTGCATAGCTACACAGTCTACTGTATAAATAGCAGACATTGCCTCCAATTAAGCATAAAAAGGTGTCACTGCAAACAAGATTCCCTTGGATAATCTCTGCAATCAGTGCCGGGGAGGAATACATCAGATCTGATATTATACAGTCCCAACTCCTAGTTAGTCTATTCAGATGATTTTCTTTTTTTTTTGTCCGACCAGCCGACATGATTGCAGTTGTCGGGCTGCAGTTGTTTAATGGAACTATTACATTAGCCCTGGCTGATCCCTTCTCTCCATAACACGTTTCTATGCCATGTGTGTTGCCCATCCCTCTCTCAGGGAGCTGTTACCCATACTAATGCAGACGCGGATTTTTGTGGAATGACTGTTGAGGGCTCATTCACTGGGGGTTTAAAGGGGGAGGGGGGGCAGCTGGGGTTTGCAGGGTTGTCACTCTCTCATTGAAGAGCAGAGGGGTGCGCCTCAACACATCTTATTCCAATACAAAGGGAGGCTGTGATGTACATACAAATGAGGCCATAATAGGTGGTTTTGTCACTCAGTTCCTTCTTAGTTTAATCTGACAGATCAACTGTGTGTGTGTGTGTGTGTGTGTGTGTGTGTGTGTGTGTGTGTGTGTGTGTGTGTGTGTGTGTGTGTGTGTGTGTGTGTGTGTGTGTGTGTGTGTGTGTGTGTGTGTGTGTGTGTGTGTGTGTGTGTGTGTGTGTCTGTGTCTGTGTCTGTGTCTGTGTCTGTGTGTGTGTGTGTGTGTGTGTGTGTGTCTGTGTGTGTGTGTGTGCACAAATCCACACTCATTTGAATAGTTATCGTAATCAAAAAAAGCTCTCCTCTTCCCCAAGTTCCATTTACCTTCTAGCCTAAATCCCAAGAAAAGCAAAACAGTGTTCATTCTCAGTGTGCATGACCTGCAGGAGATGCTGTGTAGAGCAGGAAGTAATTAGAGCTAATTATTCTCCTTTAATCATAAAGGAAAAACTCCACAGTGTTCCCAAGACCCTCTTAGAGTTATTGTTCATAGTGGTTCTTTGTTCACAATGACACAGCGTGCTAAAGGGACATCATGTCCTTATTTCAGAACCGCTCTGACACCGAAAACTCTGATACATTCAATTCTTCAGCAAGTCCAAGTTGAATGACGTTTAGTTTGTCCAACAATCCAAATTGTTACTGTAATGTTTCAGAATTTCTTCTTGATCAGCACCGCAGGTAAACGTGTGTGTGTGTGTGTGTGTGTGTGTGTGTGTGTGTGTGTGTGTGTGTGTGTGTGTGTGTGTGTGTGTGTGTGTGTGTGTGTGTGTGTGTGTGTGTGTGTGTGTGTGTGTGTGTGTGTGTGTGTGTGTGTGTGTGTGTGTGTGTGTGTGTGTGTGTGTGTGTGTGTGTCTTACTGATCTCCAGCCCTGTTATTTGTCTTACATCAGCTTTGATGCAAAATTAGATATTTCATATTAGTAAAACATTTGGTATTGCCTACATGCATTACAGACTAGCAGATGACGGGTGAGACAAAGTCTTTGGACGCACGGCTCCTTCACATGTGAGTGTCAACCTGACGCTCGTTCATGAGTATCCAGGGGGAAGTGAGCCCTAATTGCCGGGGGAAACGGGACGGCCTTCCAGGGATGTTTCTTTTGTAGCCAAGGCAATTAACTTAGCTTCTTTCATCTGAGCGTCTCCTTTGAAAAGAGACATTGTACTTTGCTGCTCAGTGAGCACTGGGAAGGAGGTGAGCTGAACGTTCTGCTGCAGTTCCAAAATGTATTTGGGTGGGCTGGTGGGTTGTTGAAGGGACACAGCAGAGGTGCTGTCCCTGACCGCATGACCGTGTCACATGCACATGTTTTGCTCAGTGAAGGAGACAGAAAGTGCTGTCAAGACCAATAAACTGCGTTGTTTGCTGCTGCAAACTAGGCCAAACCTGTTGTGTGTTCATTTCAGTGTTTTAACAGAGAAGTTACTGCTTGGCCTGACTGTAATTTACAACCCAGTTACTGTAATGAGCCATTTAAGCCCACAGTCGTATCCCTCCCTTTAAAGCCAGATAACTGAGCCAGATAACGCATAACTGGCTTTGAAGATGACTGGAGAATTGCCTGCAGGATCTTGGCCTGATGTAAAGAACCTTTGACCACAATCTACCCAGCTCTTTAGAGTGAGATGATGTGTGCTGAACCAGGAATGAGATGATACCGGGGGGAGGGGGGGGGGGGGGGGGGGACACACATCATGCCAGACACTAAAACCCAGGTTGCGGGAGACAATGGGAGACCTGAGGAGGGGGAGATGAGACTCGGAGCCTGTGAAGTTCTGCAGCCAAGCATTTACGATGCCACTGTGCATGTCTGCCTCCCAGTGGAGTGGAAAGGAGGCCACGCAGGGCGGAGCATAGCCAAGGCTACGTGTCTCCAGTGTGGCGGAGGAAGTGGTAGACACCCCGCTCCCCCAATACGGGACTGTGAAAGAGAAACTGACAGCCACAACAACATTTGAATGAATCATCTCTTCATTTGAGTGCACTAATCCACCACTCCCCTCTCCCTGCTTGGATTCCCTCCTCTCCCCCCTCTTTAACCACACATCACCACATATTTCTACCCCTTTTTAACCATCCAAATTCCCTCTCTAAACACCACGGGGTGGCTGAAAAGATCTTTTCATAATCTCCCTACACTCGTCGACATTTAATTAAAACATCAGCGATAACACACACAAGTGCCACTTAAGGGAACATAATGTACCGAATACTGTGTCTGTGACCCACTTCTTCATTTACCAATGTTTCAGCTAGGTTGCATTACTCTATAGGTATTGTAAATGGATTGTATAACACAGAATTAATGCAGGATTTTTGCTCCCAAGATTCCAATTACTATATGGTTCAACAAAAGTAGTTCCAATGTTCAGATGATCCTCTTGTCGGCTGTAATCTCTTCTTTTTACCATTTTCTCCAGCCGTTTTCTTGGCTTCCATTACAGGAATTGAAGCGGAACACCGTTTCCTTGCAAAATAGTGATGAATCAGACTTCATGACGAGTGTGAAATATGTCTGAAGCTTGTCCCTGCACACGGTGGCGCTGGCTAAAGCAGCAGCAGTAGTATTGGTGGTGCTTCAGACTCCTTACCCCACAGCTCCACCCGCCCTTCCTGCCCTGCTCACTCAAGGAAAGGAGGTTGACGGTCCACTGGCTCTGCTTGTGAATACCTATCATTGTCCCCCTGGTGCGGGGAACTCTAGAGGCTGGCGTACTGCAAGCTGGCTGGGGTTCAAGAACTCTACAGGGCCAGAGATTAGCAAGGCATGGCAGGATCCCTGATAACTGACACCCTCCACGCAGGCATCTGAGCTGCTCTCCCTTCCCGCTAAAGACTACAGCCACAAAGACGCCTTTCAGCGCCGGGCACGGTGGCGCTAATCCCCTCAGCACAAAGACCCAAGCCACCGATAGCATCTAAATAACTCCTGAGTAAATGTCATTTGGCTGAATTAGCTGTATAGTATCTCCCTATGCCGGTGGATTGTATTGCAGTGTCTACAGAAATATTTGTGCCTGTTGTGATTTCTGGTGATGTGCTGTTGAGTGCTGGCGTTTAATAAGCCATGAGGGTAGGTCGCCCACCGAGCTGGTGTGCCATTGGCTGCTTGGCCTCGGGGTTTAGGTCACTCAAGTGCTTCAGCTTTGTCAAAATCATCTTAAACATTCATGTAGCATTGACTTGGCTCACTGTTGGCCCTCATTGACACCATAGCCTTTTAGCCCTCGTGGGCGGGTGAACACTTAGCATCCATGCAGTAGTTATTGCCACATATTATTAAAAATGTCCTCTGGATATAGTCGTGAGAGCAGACTTATCCAGGTCATCCAACAGTGCATTGAGGTTTGATTGTCCTAGCAGTGGTGTCGTCACAGAAATGGTCAAACAAATCTTTTGATGCTTCAGAGGAGATTGAGGGCAAACGGCACAGGAAGACTGTGCTTTTATGCTCGGGCTCTGAGGCAGACTTTAAACTGGCCCCACATCTACTAAAATCCCTCCCTATCAAATGTAAATGGGACAAAAAGGCTTTGAAGCAGTAGTTTTGCATGTCGGCATGAATGATAGGATACAGCACCCAAAGGAATCTGCCACCAGTGCATGGAGATACACTCTATATCTGGCTCTTTGAAAATAACAGGACCATCACTTTTCTCAGCGATACTAAATTACCCCTAATTGACTTTTGACCAGTGCAGAAGCTCCTCCTCTCGTGTGGAACACTGTCCTGCCGTAGTTGCCTTGGAAACACCTGTGAGAAGATGTAGTCTCGGACAGGCAGATGATGCTCTGGATGCATCAAATTGACCCACATTAATCAGCCCCCATAAGACAGATGTGCAACCATTACAATTGATATAGTTTTATTATTAGAACATTTAAGTGGTAATTAATCACAGGTTCCCTGATAACCAAAGGGGATTTCTTCAAACCTCCTTATAATGCAGCTCACATCCTCCGTGTAAGACTATCGGCCTATTACGGCATGTCTGGGTCTCCTGCAGACATGACCTATGGATCAATACACTCCACTGAAACAGAGAATGGAAACAAACAAGCTGTGTTTACAATTCTACATGAGCAATCCCTTTACCACTGTTTCCCCCTCTTGCCTGTCCCTCTGTCCCCGACAGAGTTCGAAAGGGGGGGTCTATATGCTCGCTACCTTGCTCCTTCAGTCCTTGACTTTAATTCAATAGCACTGACACCTGAGATCCGGAGCTAGTCTGTATTAGCCCTGTAGCCGGGATCCTGGGTCCGGGCCAGATGGAAAGATTGACTCCACTGTTACTGGACGCCTGAGAGGGGTGGGACAGGGGGGCTGCAAATTAGGCATGCAGATACTCCTGTTTTTACTAAGTAAGATGATCTGTCATTGTTTAGCATCTTCCAGTAAAGCATTGCTGTATTTCTGAAGGGGAAAAAAGATATTGTTTTTGTCATCCGATAATGAAGTCAAGACAAGGATCCGTCACTGGAGCTCGCTCTGCCTCTGAAGCCTGAGAAAGACCATTAAACCAGTAGGTCTGCAGGCAGCGGCCACCATTGATGTGAAGAGAGGCAGAGCTGCTCTTTGTGCTACTGATACATGGGCGGGGGCGAGACAGTTACCGATCAGTCTGAGCAGTGAAGGTTTTCTTTTACTGCCGCGTGAGATTTATTGGCCGTCTTTGAAGATGTTCAAAGATGAACTGGAGGCAGAGGCGCACAGGTGGGTCATGCTTGCGCTGGTTAGTCTGGTTTGTTGACCTGTTTGTCTAGAAGGAGATGGAAGCGGCGTGAAAACCTTACGGGCTATTAAGCAACAATCAGCAGCTTTTTCTCCGTACAAATTCAGCCCAGTCTCATGCTGGATAATCCTTTCCTCAGGCTTCGGTATGAGTTATTGTTTGTACATGTGTACCTGGATACGCCTCCCACCTCCTTTATTCATTCAGATGTGCGTCGACCCATTTTAACGGTAAATTGAAATGGTACGAGAGGTCTTCACAGGTCCACCATTTCTGACCCAATCTGGACAAATTTTACATGAATAGTTCCAAAACTGGATCTGAGGACGTCCAATTGGACCCGTTCCAAAATGTATAGGAGGACAATTGAAGACCATCCAAGATGGGGTCGTCCCAAACAAAAGAATGAGAATGATGCTCCAACACTTGGAGCATCATTATGTGCCACCATTTAACAACCAGCAGCCAGGACCCTTCATGATTCAACTGAATATAAGTCACATGTGAAGACATCTAGCTGGTCCAGGTCTTCTCATAGTCCCCTGTGGCTCAATCACAATGACATCACAGCAACCCCATGTCTCCAGTTGGGTTGTGTTACATTTTCCTGAGTCACAGCGCTCAAGAATTCATCTGCTCTCTATCAAACTAGTGCCCAGGAGTTCTTCACTTTGATCACACTGAGTTGAAGCTTAGATCATGTCGGACCACATATGTGCCGTATTGTCCCTTCTTAATGGGCCCTTACCCTCAGGCAGACATTGCTGCAGGAGACAGAACAACCACCTGCTGCCTCTTTTTTTTTTTACTTAATCCCCTTGGAATTAGACCAATTAGTCTATTTTACAGGCAATAAAGCAATATGTTCTGTGTATGTGAGTGAGGAGAGCACAGAGGTGGGAGCTCTTCACTGGTGGAAAACGTCCATCCTCCAAGGTGCCGCGAGATGGATTCGCACCTGTCTTCCATTTCTCAGTTTGCTATCTGTTATGTAGCCGCTGTCTTCTCCCCTCACGGCTGTGCCAACACGAGCATACAACAGTGGGAAGATGGATGGGGAGCAGCATCCATTGAAGGGAAAAAAATAGATTTATGCTTCAGTGCTCCGGGGTGGGGGCTTTTAGAATATGTAGTTGCTGCACCTTTTCATAGATCTTTCCTTTGAGGCAGAGAGAAAGCGTGAAAGTGAGCGAGGGGAGATGCGTTGACCTCGACTGCTCTTTCCTGCATGAAAGCTTTACCCAGAAGCCTTCTACTTTGGCCCTTGAGACCGCTCCTGCTGGTACTATCGCCCATACCGCTGCAATGATAAACTGTAAATCCATCATGGCCGTGTAGTTTGGGGGAAATATCCATGAGCTATGAAAAAGATTCACGTTTGCACCTTGATTGATTTATTTTACACTCCACTCGTCCCTCCATCCCCCATTCACAAGTGCAGCGTTTACTCTGCCAAGAGACATCTCACTATTTCGTAGTATGGCCCTGTGAGAGACAAACGGTCATACCCAAAGAAAGAGATGATGCTGTTGGAAAGGATCCTTTTGCTGTTTGTCTTTTTATGCCGGAGTTGATGTTGAGCTTGTGGCTGACATTTCTGCTTTCTTTCCTTCTTTCCGTATGTCTACTCGGAATTGACTGATGCCGCCATCTCCACCAAAGGTAAGCCTATACACTGCCACTGACCTTCTTTCCCTTAAGACATTTGCTTTGAAGTCGCGGAAAATGCCCAGCCGTTTATCCTTTTAAGCAAACCATTAGTTGTCATAATTTTTACTTTGAGTGTAGAGAAGTGACTTAATATAAATGCATCTATTTACTTCCATTTGATTTTTATCTTGGACTCAACCCACCATGTTTACGACAAATGAGGGATGTATTTAAGAACTGAGTGAGAGAAAATGTCCTCCTGAAGAAGAGCAAAATAAAGTCAAACCTCACATCTAAATTCAGTTTCCAAGACAAGAGTGCCATATTTTCCACATTTGGTTTTAACTGACTACATATTGAAAAATATAAAAATCCTGTCAAATTGAAATGTCAACTAGGGTTACATGTTCATGAGGAGAAGAGACACCAGGATAACAGACGCAGGAAGCATCTTAAATAGCAGCAGTGCATTCAAATAAACTTTCTGCGGCTGGGCTCATTTACATAATCAGTCTCAGTAAATACCCCACACAACTGAAAACATGTGGCCATGCAGATATTTGCAGCCTGTGCGGTAATTTGCATCATGCTTAGTAAATCTTACCCCGAGGATGTTGTTGGCTTCGGTCCATTTCAGATGAGGATGATGGAGATATTCATTATTTGTTGTTGCAACTAGTTGTCTAATTTTACATTGATTCCTATCATACATATGATATGGCTGAATTCAAGGTCGGGTAAAGGGCAAAACTAAAAGTATGTGAACCTAACGGAGCACTGATCTGGCCTGTCTGGGGTGGAAAAGATGGCAGTGATTATGGGATAGTTGCCTAACCATGGTCTCCAAGGGAGACGGGTCCCCCTCAGCCGGCAAACAACATTGTCCAATCCTGCCTAAAGAAGAGACAGAAAGACAGGGAGGCTCTGACAGGAAGACAGGGAGGGCTCCAGATTCACACACAGGTAATTGGCTGTCAGCAGGGGGGACGACGCAGCACGAAACAAGATCCTTTATTCCACACACACACACACACACCCACCCTCCTCATCCTGTATGGTCTTCCTCTCCTCTTCACCACGAGAGAACTTACTATAACAACAGCTGCTGCCCCGCACCCAGTTAGTATTCACACACAGCCAAGGAAGCCAATTAGTGGTCTTTCGGCATATATTTGTGTGTGTGTGTGTGTGTGTGTTTGCATGCGCGTGTATGTCTGTGCGTTTGAGTGTGTGTGCGTGCTTGTGAGAGAGGTGGTGTCACTTGCGAAGTCTCAGGGGGTCGCGCCACCTCCTGCGGTGAGGTGTCTCTCTGTAGAGCGTGAGTGACAGCGCGCTCTGAGGGAGGTCATTGTGTCGGACAGGCCCCACTGATTTCCAAAGCTGTTTACACTGAAGCAGACAGGAAATCAGTTTGTTGATTTCCCGCGTGCACACCAAAGGATTGGAAAAACTCCTTCCGTTCTTTAACTGTTGTTTTTCTAATGTATTGGTGAAGTTCATGTGCTATCACAGGATATACCAACCAGATTACACTTTTAAATCCTTGCATACTGACCCGTTCCAGCTTCTGATGGCAGGACAGATTCCTCACCGATCCAGCCTCATTACCTAACTGTACCCCTCCAAAGTTATATTTTAAGGCTGGATACTCCCTTATGATTTCCCAATATCCGGGAAAGTGGACTTGACGCCGGCATCGCTTGCCAGAGATAAAGCACTCTCCTCACTGTTCAGGAAGTACTTCAGAGACGACTGCTTCCTGTGCTTAAGAGGAGAAAGTATGTCTCCATTATGAGAGGCGAGAGCGAGTGGCTTATTAATGTCTCGTGCACCTTAACTCCTTCCCTACATCTTGCACACTATCCAATTTCATTCTATTTCAGCTTGAGTAAGGCAACACCGTCAAGTTTAACCACCCTAACGAGGTTATCTTGCATACATTAGGGTTAAAATCAGAGGGAGTTCAACTCGAGTAACAAAGACAACGTGTGCAGGTTTTGTTTGGTTTGAGGTTTTTCAGTTTGCGTAGCTGCGGAAAGATGACTGAGTGACCTTGCCGTCTTTGGAACAGAGTCACAAGAGCATGTATTCTTTAGGGCAGGGTTGGATTGATGGACTGCCTGTCAGCTGCCTCAGTTGGGTCGTCATTGTGCTTCTGTTCTTCTCTGCTGACTTTCGCCTGTAGTGTTTGCAGTGTGTCTGGCTCTATCGAGTCTAGTCAGCCTTATCGGGTGCCATTAACTCATTTGAACAAGTTGAATCAGGGGCAAAGTCTGTTAAAACTTCAATTAGCCTGATATTAAGGCAATAAATGGAAGTTTGTGCCAGGTACACACCTTAACAGAATAGATTTGGGTGCCAATCAATAGATTAGGTGGTTGTAAATGGATTGATTCCGACAGAGTAAATCACCCCTTCAAAGGGAGGATTGGCTTTGTAGTACGATTATGTAATGCACCAAGCGTCAGACTGGCTGAATCCTATTGATTGTTATTGATTGATCGGTTGGTTTACCAGCATTTTTACTCAATGGTTTTGCATGCAAATAATAAGTATTAACAAGTATCTAGCCCACATCTTTCCTGCTAGTTTGGACTTTTGCTTACTTGTATAGAAACGGGCCCGAGTGTTTGACTCGATTTGTTGTTTGACATAGTTAACTATGAAATGCTTTCTCTGGGCTGTAGGAATGTTGGTGGGAATGTTGTGAATTGTTTTCATGGTGTTCTTTTCTCACAGCCAATACTTTTTTATCTTAGGTGAATGACCACTTAACCTCTGTGCGTCTGTCCTTTCAGCTGCTTGCACCTTCGCTCATTGTTTAAAAAGTTTCCTGGCCACATTCAACCAATAACAAAAGCATTCAGCCATAGCCTAGAGGACACGTGAATCTCTCTTTTCCCTAGGGGGGGGGGGGGGGGGCTGTTTAGATGGCTGGCCAGGATCACCGCTGGCCTAACCTTGGTCTGCAACTCCCCATGCTGGCGTCCTCATTAGACCACAGCCCAGAGCAGAAACAGAGCATCCAGAGCACATTGTACATTTGATTCCCAGATTGCCCCTAAACACATCCAGCCCACGGCTGCACCCGCAAAATGGAAACGGCACAGAGTTCGGCTCCAAAGCGAACGCGCAGCTATTGACACACACACTCACATGCAATCTCCATTTTCTCCCTCTCAGTTTCTCATTCTCTCTTGTGCATTACCTCTCTACCCACCACCCCCACTCCTTCTGTCCTCCTCTGCTTTACTCCTGCTTTGTACTCACTCCCCCTGTTGCCAGTACCATTCTGTTTTCCCTTTCATGCACATACACAGGCTAAATTACCCACAACACATTCAACATTTGTTCAACAGATGCAGAGGCGGATGCCAATTGCAGGTTTGTCTCCTTGGACGCGATGAGTAGAACGACAAATGCAATCGCTTGCATTCACATTGACTCATTTGGTCAAGGCCTTATTCCCGGAAAGGCATTATGGAAGGAATGCTATGGAATGAAGCTAAAACATAATCAAGATGGTTTTCCATAGCTCAACATTATTCCCCCGGAGATCTTTCTATAGCCAAACTTTAAACAGACAAATCTATCGTCAGTCGTCCGGCTCAGACGTTTAGGGAGGATTCCGCCGTCAGGAAAAATAGGCGATAAGACCTTCAAATAGGAAGGAATAGTTTTTGCAGCGTTCCAATTCAGTCAACAAAATGTGGTCGAGCAGTGAAGTATTTGCACCAAGCGAGCAATTTATGAGGTTCATCTGGACAGTCTAATGCAATCCAGCCCACCAGCCCCGCTATAAATCCTGCCTTTGAGACGTTTATAATGTTCAGTTTTTGTTGTCGCTGGGCCAGAGTGGTGTTGTTTCAAGTGTCTTTTATGGCAGCAGTCAGTCAGTCTATTCCTTAGTTACAGCCTCAGAAAAACAACCATAGAGTTGGATCAATACCTCTGTGTCAGCGAGTTTCACAGATATTTCTTGCCGGTTCCCATCCGATTGTATTAGATTGTAATATACCCAATAAACTCATATCAGCTTCTGTAAACAACTCAAAATCGGTTGCATTAATGTTTATTATCTGAAAGGGTTATATTTTATCCCTAAGCACAGTATTTTCTGTAGTTCCTGTTACTGTCTGGCTCCTGTTACGTAATGCCCTTTACATTGTTGAATTAAGGTGAAAACGTGCCGATACCTTGGAGCCTGTTGGTTGTTTGACCAACAAGGTCGCACATTGGTCCGACCGCAAACCTCCTTTGTGTTGGCCTTTATCTTTCACACTTATCCCAGAGGAAGCAGGTTATCCAGCATCCTGTCCTATCTCAGCTCCTCACAGTCTAGATGTCAGCGTCTGGATGCCTATCAACAGGTGCAGTGCCTGGACAAACACTCCGCGCGGCGACGGCATGGCGAAACCAAACATTTAATTTCCTGAGCCGAGACCCTCTAATCTACAGATCAGATCTTAGGCTGATTTCAAAGCGCTTTCACTTTTTGTCACGCCGAGCGGCCGACGTGTTCATAGAAACAACACAATCACCTCGACAACACAATCACCTCAACCTCAGTGGGTGGCAACAAGTGGCGTGCGTTGCCAAGTAACTCGTAGCGCAACACGACAGTAAGTAGTACAGTATTGTCAGTTTAATGGAAACAGTTTGTGAATTTTCCCATTTAAAATTATTCCTTTTCCTCCTACCTCTCATCCTTTCTCCACCAGGGGTTAAAGTAGACACAGCTCACTCTCTCTCACACTCCCCCTCACTCTCTCACTCTCACTCCCTCTCACTCTCTCTGCTAATCGTTCTTATGTGAAGCCTTACTACATGGCTTTGCTTTATCCAGCCGTGCCTCTGCTATTCAAATAATAAGAGGACCTGCAAATGTCATCAAACCCCTACGGCAAAACTCTTCAGCTGATGGGATTGGGAATACCATAACGTATGGAAAACATAATGAAACCTGATCCCTTTTTAAATCCCAGCTTCCTCCAAAGACAAATATACCGTAATGGAGTTTCTTGTGCTTCATCATTCACAAATACGATTACGCTGCAAAACAAAAAGGAAAAGGAAAAAAACTAAGGCACACAGATGCATACGCTCTAAATATGTCATTGTTATATTTTTCTGCAAAGAACGGAAAGTTTTGCTGCAGCTTGAAGATGAAGTTTTCCAGTGCAGCTTTTATTTGAATAGGCTCATAACCATCACTAACACATGTAGGAACACACACCACCTCTCTGTTCCGGGGTACTTGTGTGTGCCAGTCTCTGAAACCCTGTGTACACATGGCAACGAAAGGCATCTTGGTCGGTCCAATCACAACAGCAAAGACTGCTCAAAATACAAGTGAGTACAGCCAGAAACACATTTAGGTCACATCAGGGATCAGAAATGTGAAGCCACTATGGTCGTGCACAATATACCCTAATGTAATCAGCATAGGATTTAGTCATTTGGCTTGCAAGAAGTATAGCAGCTGAGGAAATAAAACCACATTTGGAGCTGAATTAAGGCTGATGGATCATTTATATTCCTTAACTTGACGGTTACTCTTAGTACAGTGTCAATGTATGCCAATTGTAATAAGACAGGGGTGTTTTATTGCTTTATACAGACGGTTGAATGTTCCTTACTCACTGAGTGATGCATCAGCCTTACAGACACTGTAATGTGAAAGTGAGTGAGTTTTTACCATGTGTGTCTAAATGCCATAGATCTTGAAGTATTATTTTCTAAATGTGAACCTGGAATGAAACATCTAGAAGCAGAGAGGTCTGAGCCGAGTCTCGTTAACCTGAAATACAAGCAAAGATCGGCTCCACCTCTATCCCCCTGTTCCTTTTCTCTTTTTCCTCCCGGGTCTGTGCAAATGGACCCCCTGCTGACTCGCAAACATGATGGCACATTGCACCCCGCTAAATTAAAAGCTAATGCAGCCTCATTATAATCATTTGGGCTCCCGATGCATAAAAGCAGCGTTAGTAACGGTGGAAGGACGACACCCACAAGCTCTTTAGCCCCCGTAATGGGATTCTGCGGATTCATTTAGGCGTCAGATTTCATTTAGGCGACACACATTCTCATTAGAGTACAATCACTTCATTGTATCATGTCTTTTGCTTTTAAGTAGAAGCTTAGACCTGGTTATGTGTTTTGAATTTGAGCCGGGTGAGATCATATGCTCTTCTGAGCCTTGTATAAACGTGTGTGTTTGTAACGGATGGCTCTGAAGGCCCCACACACAGCACACACAGCTCTTCCTGCTGCTTCCTGCTCTTTCTGCAGGGCCTCCAAGGCAATCTTTTGTTCAAATACGTTCGCTTAGCATAACGGTACAACTGTCCAGCATTTGGGAGATCTTGTGTTGAAAGCTTCTGCTCTGGTGTTTACATAATCAACACATTCATACAAACACACACACTCACATTCACACCTTTTGCGGTCTGCCGTCACAGGCTGCTTTCTCACAGTGCACATTCCATTGACTGCAGCTACAGTCGACCCCCTGTGCAGGAGGTTGCGGCTAATCAAGCTGCGGCGACCACACTGAGCTCAGGCACCAGAGCCAAGCGAGCGGCACTAGGAATCCGACACCACAGAGCCGGCTGGTACTGGAAACAACCTGGTTGCCAGGTTTGTTTGATTCGCCGCTGCCAGCGTCAACATCTGTGCGTGTTTGTGTGCGGTGGAGAGGAAGGGAGTGGGAGGCAGAGAGGGGCATTGAGGCCCACCCATGTCTTCATTCCATTTTTCCTGAAATGAAATGTGGAAGGCAGACACGCACCGCCTGCTCGCCTCTCCTCCACCGACCCGTCAGTCAAAGGCTGTCCAATCTGTATGTTTTGATCTTTTGTGCGCCTCGCTCTCCTTGCAGCTACAATCGTGGCGTCCTGGGACACGGTGTCTGCAAACAAAAAATAAGTATTGTTTCACACTTGGTTGGATATTGCTTATGGAAGCTTAGGGAATTGGGAAGCTTTTAGATAGGTTCTACGAAAGGCCGAGGGCAGATGGAGAGGAAAAGACGGAATTGGAGAAAGGAAGAGTCTTAATGGAATCCTTATTGTACTCTGGAGCCCTGTCGAGTGGACAGAAGGCATCCAACTCTGAACAGAAGTCAACATGTCCTGTTTATTCATCCATCATTAAAGAGTCTGTCTCAGTAGATGGCGAGGGTGATATTGCCTCGGCCGCTTTTTTAATTATCCAGTGGAAATATATTGGCTGTCGGATGCCTCGGCAGTAACGCGACAGTCGATTGGCCTGAAATGAAATTGAAACACTCGAGGGGATCGTCCCGTCTTCCACATAATCTCCCCCTCCTTGCAGTGGGATAGCGATAAAGTAATGACTGCAACAGACTCTGCTACTTTTATGAAGCCAAAACCCCAAATGACTATCGGCGCATGATAAGCTGTCAGCGGGAGGACAGGAAGGAGCGGCTAGTCTTTCCTTCTCTGGCTCCTTTGTTGTTATTGGTCTGCTCGTTGTCTTCCTCCTTATCTCTGCCCCCGGTCGCGTAGTTTGCCCTGAGGATAGTAGAGAGTGCTACCACGTTCCCGGTTGGCACCGCGGAGCCGCGTGCAGATGAGGCCAGCAGCAGGAGCCAAGAATCCGACACCTACGTCGCTGCCAGAGCCACAGAGGGAGCCGTCGTATATTAGCTCCATTGATGCGAAAAGCAGCTCCTGTCGCTCTGCAACCGTATCGTTCTTTGATTGCGTCCCTATATATGGTTTCACTACCGCTGTCAGTGTTTTATGGCTGCCTGTGTGTGTCTTAATGTGTGGCTTTGGGTTTGGATCATGACGTGGAGGTATTTTTTTTTTCTTTTTACCCTCACATTGATGTTGTTTCATCCCTGTGGATCATATTTCAGAGTCTGAGAAACTTGGGAAGAGGAGCCCTTCATTTTCCAGAGCTCTGCTTTATCTCATATCTGTCATATAGCTCTGCTGAGGTGCTGCTTACTGCCCCGCAGATAAAGATTGAGCCACGGGACCAGTATGAGATTTCTTAACAGCAGATTTGTGGGGGATGTTTAGCCTGGCCGCTGAGCCCCTCTTGTTCCACTGTGTCTTAATCTTCCATCTTTGGCTCATTATGCCAGAAAAATTGCAGAGAATGTGACCCCACATGTTTGACGTTAGTGCTCCTTTATATTTGGTTTGATACTAAATCCTTGGTTAAGTTTTGCTCATTGCCCTCTGCTGCATAGTTATAGCACTTACTTGTGTAAACAGTTTACATTCGACTTTCATCATCCTGGCAGCGTTCGGAGTCTTTGTTGTACAAAGAAAACTATATATATATATATATATAAATATATATATATCTCTCCAGAGCAGCACTTTTGCCTTTCCCTCCAAAAGTTGTCTCATTATTGGATTACTGCCCAGTCTTCCAGGACCAAAGAGACAGGAACGACCAAACCTGCTTTACCTGAGCAAAGCCTAATCCGTCTTAATCTAATAATTGCTCCCATATTCATGCTGTCTTCTAAGAACACAGCTGCAGAGATGGCTGCGGCTCCAGATTGCTGTGCACCATGGGTAATAATACCCACGGTCCCTTTCATGGCCAGGATCAGATCTGCGGATGCCGCAAATGTTTTTTTCATCCTCCCGGTTTGGGCGTTCCAGACAGATTGTATAACCTCCTGTCAGTGTTTCCCTTCCTCCGCTCTTCCCTCTCCGCGCTCTGTCCTCCAGAATCTGCTTCCAGCACGCGCGGGGTTACCCAGAGACGCATTAAGCTGCCTGTGTTTCAACAGCCGGCCTATTATGAGTGGGTGTTGAAACTAGGTGTGCGCGGGCCAGGCTCAGACGTCTCTATTTTAGATACGGCATGACAGTTATGAAAATGTTGTGGAGAGGGACAGAGCGGGGAGGGGGTGAGCGAGCAATGATGCCATATCTGCTCTGAAAGCTTCATCACAAAGAGCCTATCTGCCTTAAAGCAAGCAAATCACTCTGAGCCACGACTTAGATCTAGGCTAGCATGACATTTCAGCAAAGGAGCTCAAACAAGCCCCTGTGATGAAGAGACATCTGAGGTGACATTAAAGTAAAGAGACATGATAAAGATACAAACTATATCAACATAATACAAATAGTCACATGAAAGTCTTTCTCAAGGATGAGTGATGATTCCAGCTTTTCCCTGTGGGCTGTATTTTCAAGATACTTTCCGAATGTCCCCTAAGGACCAGGAGTCCAGCCTGAGGCCCACAGAGAGACGTGGTAATGACTCGGGATGGGTGGCCTATTAGGCTCACATGGAGGAGTATCTGGGTGGGGCACAATGCTTTGATGCAGCTGACCCCCGCCCCCCTTCTGTGCTTATTAAGAGATTTGTGGCTGATGTCTGTCGCTCTGCACACACACACACATACCCACACACACACGTACCCCTCCAGCACTGCCTGTCACACGAGTGTTTTTATTATTTTCTTTTACCGTCATGGAGACCATATGGGACACACCTTCATTTAAAGACAAGAGCTTTACTGGCAAGCAGAAGCTCGTTAGGAGAGATGAGATGATCTTTCATAATGTTAGTGAAGGTGACATACTTCTGTCAAAATGCCATGTCTGAGCAAAATTAATCTCTATCTTGCTCGGTGTGACACAGATCCTATGCTGTCGGTTGCTTGTTCATGACGTGAGAACTAATTGCGTGAGTTTTCAAAAACGGGGGAATCGCCCTGGAATCTCCACGGAAGCCCTGGTGAGCGTTTACTGCCGCCGCAGCGAGTTTGGGTTGGTCCACTCGGGGAGGGAGCCCGGCGGTTACCATGCCGGTGTAATAAGCAAGGGAGAAGAGGCTTTGTCCCGTCGGAGGTAGGATGGAAAGAACAAGGCATGAATAGTGATCTCGGTGTGGTTTGTTATAATGAGCCCAGGCCTTTCTTTGCAGAGCGCCACCCGTTACACCGTGCAGATTACCCGCTTACAATAAAGAACAGTGATTGAACAAAGCGAGCGCACGTGCCGGCTCTGCTCTACTCTTTTGAACCCTTTTTTTTTTTCAATTAGAAGCCGCGGAATGAACACAAAGATGTGCACGACTCCTGCTGCACGGGGAATGAAAAATAACACAGAGGGCAGAGTTTGGAGTTAATTCAAAGAGGCAGCAGGGTCTCATTCTCTAACGTTTCTTTGATGTATTTGATCTTGATCAGTATCATGGTTGAGGTTGAACAGAGAGTAGCGGCTTTGATTTGATGTCCATGTAGTTTCTATTATACTTAAGAATATTCATTATAATATATACATACACCGGAGAATAGACCTCAGATGTGGTTCAGGGGCTAGAATTGAGGCACTGCGAAATGAAGGAAAGTTCCTGAGGTTCCCCATCGGCTCCTCCGCCGTGAGAAGCACCTCGGCAGGCTGTGCAAAGCTCTGCCGATGCCAATATTGAGATCGGCCTGTCACTACCATTACAGAGACGTTGCACCTGGTCGGCCTCTGACCTGTACACCGTCTCTGCTGTCAAGTCAAATAAGGCAACTTGACGTCTCTCTGTGTTCAGGCAGCACGTCGGCTTCAGATTCATGTCTGGGACACTAAACTGCTGCCAAAACACTGCTTTTGCCTTGTTAATTGGTAACAGCTCGGAATGTTTGACCTCAGGGAATCAAATTCATTATTGTATTTATTTTTTTTGCTATTTGTTTTTATTGAAGCAACCATTTTACATGACCATTTTTATACAGAAAGAGGGGGAAGGGGAGAGAGAGAGATAGAGAGAAAGAAGGAAGGTTGTATTATTAATACTATTGTTGTTGTGAAACTTTATACGTAGACCCTGAGGCAGAATACAAGTAGATTGAAATTGCGATGATCTCATAGGGAAAATACAGTTTTTACAGGATGATGTCAAAGAGCAATGTAGGCTATTACAAATGGCATCATAGGCTGTGGTAAAGAGAAGGAGAGAAGAGAGAAACAAAAAACAAAACAAAGAAAGGACATCCCACCCAGAAACCCAACCCAACCCCGCAGTCACACAACCCCGCATCCATACAACCCCGTCCTGGCCCGCCTGGGATGTAAAATAAAAAGGAACTGTTCTGTGTTCTAGTAATCAGTCACTGGTCTGGCATAGCCTGTAGATCTGTGAAGTAAGAGAGTGTTTAATGTTTTAGAAGGATAGTAAAACATTCTCAGTAGAGTATTCCCTGGTCCTTTATGTCTGTAGGAGACCAATTTTCTAGGAGTGTGCCACTGGGGAGGCTTAGTGGAAAACACACACGCACACACGGACACACACACACAGGATGTCAACTGATTTGTTGACAGGCCATGAGAGCTCTGTCAGCAAGCTCAGGTGGTTTCCATGACTTCTCCTGTCATTCCCTCTCCAATGTCCCCAACATTCCCGTCTATAAACACACACATGATGATGGGGCTGCCCCTGCTTTTTCTATAGCTCTGAAAAACACTCTTTACTCTGATTGATGATCTGAGATTCCGTACCGCAAATGCCAAAGCACAATCATGTCAACCATCACTTCTGAGATTTCATCTGTAGAACATAAAGAATATTGATCTATTGTCTTACTACTGCAATGATGTACACAGAAAACAGAGTAAACAAACACCAAACAGCCTCTACTGTTCATGCTACTGCTATTTTGATCATATCAGGCGAGTCATTTTGTGTGAATTTGACATTTTGTGTAGTTTCTGTTAATGATTCTCTTCTATGTTGCACATTGTCACCAGTCTAGTTTATTCAGATACATTCAAACAAACACTAAGAGTGATTTGTTCTCGTTGTCTGATGCCGTCTGTGGTACCATCCTTTATATCTCCTCCCATCTTCTCTTGACATGGAGGACTGCTGCTCCCTCCTTCCAAAGGAATGCTAATCATGTTAGCCAGGCATTCCGGCTAAACAGCAGGAATCTACAGCGGTGGCTAAATTGTAGAGGAAATCTCGAATGCGAGCCGGGGGGATTTTTTCCCATCTGCATGCACGTCTGGCTGGCCCGACGGAGCGTTTTTGAGGATGACTTCATCACCTCTGTCAGAGAGCATATGGAGGATGAGCCGCTCCGATTGCGAAATTGAACTTTTCCTCAAAGAGGCGGTTGTTTATGCTTGTGACTAAACTTCCCCTCTTTCATCCTCATCCCTCTGACTCACCCCCTCCCCCCCACTGCTGGTGGCCTGCTAAAATAAACGCTTTTAAGGAGAGAAGTAGTTTTCAAAGTACTGTGTGTCACTGTTCTCTCCCGTGAGGGCCTTTGCATCCTGAAAAATTTATAACATGGTTTTTCCAGTATGTCGTCAGTGTTGGAAATAACAAGGGACAATTCTACATTCCTTCATACCTGGAATGTCATAACCTGTTTTGAATTATGTGGTGGTCCTGATCAAGACCTGAGAACACGAGATTCGTCACGAGGCTGCAGTGAAAGATAATTCCTGAAGAATCAACAAGTTAGAGTGTCTTATTCAACAATGGAAAACTGGAAGTGAAGAAATGGAAGTGGATCTGCAAAGCGATCTAGACGGCCACATGTTAAACCATATGAAACCTGCAGCTTCTTCAATGGTCCAGATCTTAAGATGGAAAGCTTCCCCTGCTGAGTTTGTTTAAAATGTAGTCGTTGGGGCAAAGCTAAAGTTAAAAGTAGATTTCATGCCTTGCTCACCACCTGACCTTGGCATGACTTCAACTAAACGCGATGCATTTTGCCTTTTAAGTCAAAACAAACCTTCAGATCTCATGTGATTTCTGAGAGTCGTTAATAATTGATCCGATCAGAGACGCTCTAACCGCCTCTGTGCCATTTACTCTTCGGCGCTCCTTTGAAGTTGCACTGTTTGTTGTCTGCGTTTTGACTAAAGAGGACCGATGTTATCTAGAGTGTTGCTGCTTTCATCCCCTAATTGGGTTAGGAGGGGAGGGGGCCGTGGCGTAAAACGGAGCAATCGCTGATGGTGGTCACGTCTCTGCTCAAAGTGGTAGAGGAGACGGAGGTGACTCTGGGAGAGAGGTTGTTGTTTTCTTCACATATCTCTCAGGCCATACATGATTAAAACAGCGGGTGTTGTTGCCAATGTTGACACGATATCAGGGTTGGTTTGAGGATTGGGACTCTGTGAAATGTGTCACGGTTCAACTCTGTGTCATGGTGGCCGTGTTGTGATGGCCACCGTAAAACGCTTGTTCGTTCCGCTTTCCTCTCAGAGCAGCTGTTTGGTTTAGACACAGTCCACTGCATGCCTGGTGAACACACACACATAGGGGCTATTTGAGATCCCGCATCAGGGCACGTCTGCTGCCAAGTGCCTACGGGTGTTGCTGGGTTGCGCTTGTGCAGGTATGGGTGTGTTCCTCTTGGACCTGTGCAGCCTTTAGGCCTGTGTGTCCTCCCGGTTGTCAGCTTGTTAGGACGTTGTTAATCAGAACTAGATAAGGATCTTATTTACCTGGACCTTACTTAAGTAGCAAGTCCATGGTTCCTTCAGTCTACATTTACGCTTACATTCACGTTAAATTTCCAATTATGCTGCGGTTGAGGCCAAGTAGCCATGTTTCTCATTCAGCAGCAGCTCAAACCCACCGCTCTCCTTGTTTACTCACTCTGACCTTTCTGCGTAAGAACATCAAACAGTTTCTCTTGAACTTTTGTAGCTATCGATCCTATTGTCCACAGATAAACGCACACTTTCTCGTACACACCACACGCTCTCGTTCTTTGACTCTAATCTCGTATTGCCATCGATGTTGCGGTGTGGTTTTCCTTGGTAAATGTGATTCTGGGTAGACGCCTCTGAAGTGGAGAAAGTGAACAGATGAGCTGCCAGGCTGCTGATGAGCCCATTACGATGGGTTCTGACTGTCGGGGCCGACTTGACGGCGACTCCTACCTGACAGGCCTGACAGCTGAGCCGGGCTTAATGGGGTCTGCAGTGCGGCATGTCGAACAGGAGAATCCCAGCGTGCGGATCTTTTACCCCTCGCAGCAGTTTCTCCTCTGTCTTTAACCTACTTTCTGTCTCTTCCAACTTCTTTGCAGATACCTTGATCGGAATCCAGGGGAACTCAAGCTATTTTGAAACGAGGGCTATTAATATTTCATGATAACGGCTGCTCATCCCGGTGCATTAGTGTCTCCGTCCTTGCCTTCCCTGGCAGGCATGCGCGCATTGATTGGAATCTCGGTCCGGAATCTTAAGTGTTTTTGTTTTCCTTCATCTTGGATTTTTTCATGCTTTCCTCACCTTCGCTCTCACAGGATATTTCTCTCTTTTCTTTCCAGTTACAAAGATTTCTGGGTAAACCTTTAGATTGAATGATCTTTCTTGCCTCCATTCTGGCTTGAGAACGTCTCCGTCCTCTGCTCTTCATCCCTGCCGCCTCTCTCCTCCTCATCACTCACCCTGTCTGTCTCTCAACCACTCTCACTCTGAAGGGCCCTCACTCAGAGTTTGGATAGCGTTTTCCCCTGGTTATCACTTCAAAATGTCCCCCTGAGCAGACACAAACAGTCTCCTTTCTGTGTGTGTGTGTGTGTGTGTGCGTGTGTGTGTGTGTGTGTGTGTGTGTGTGCGTGTGTGTGTGTGTGTGTGTGTGTGTGTGTGTGTGTGTGTATGTGTGTGTGTGTGTGTGTGTGTGTGTGTGTGTGTGTGTGTGTGTGTGTGTGACAGACAACGGAATGCGTGACATCAAACAAGTGTGTTAATTTGGTTACACAGATAAGATTTTTGTGTAATCTACTGCCAGAGGTTGTGTGTTGGGACAAAGAAAGACATGGGGATGGTGTGTGTGTGTGTGTTGGGGCAACTGTGGCTTTGTACCTGTGTGTAGTTTTGCGTACGGCTGTGTGCTTTGTGTGTGACTGTTTATATGAGAGGCAGGACGGTGCTTTGTGTGTGTGTGTGTGTGTAAGATGTAGGTCACAGTGCCTTCTGTATTTGAACAGTACTGTAAACTTGGCAGACTTCACTCTACCCCCACCACCTCTCTCTCCCCCTCTCTCCCTCACTCTCTCTCTCTCTCTCTCTCTCCCCCTCACTCTCTCTCTCTTTCTCCCCCCCCCTCTCTCTCTCTCTCTCTCGTCTGTCATTCTGTGGTATGTGAACACACCTTATCTGTGAGTGCCGTCTCTGCTGGGACTTTTCCCGGGAGCTATTCTTTCTCTGCACTGATCTGAACCTACACACACACACACACGCACATGCACACGCTCACACACACTCCGTATGTCAGCGCACATCTCAAATGAATCCATCAACCGCATGCCTCAGCTTTGTCGCGTCTCTCTATCGAAATGAATAATGGCGTTGCACAGAGGAGGCTGAGTGAGATGGAAGTTGGCACACTCACCCACGCCCCAGCTGTACGCTTGGCATGGACACGTGTATGTGTGTGTGTGTGTGGACATAACCCGATAGCAGGAGGTGGAGATTGCGGCCGCTTGTGTTTTCATCCCATCTGCCTCCATTCATGCAAGTCGCAACTCCGATGGAACATATTCACAGCCTCTGAGGTGAAGGGATCTGATCCGTTTTGGGAGACGAACAATGAGCAGCCCCATCCAGATACTTGAACGGTGGTGTGTGTGTGTACGTATGCATGCACTAATGTGCCTTATTGCAGAGTCCGGAGACGATATGATCAATTGGCAAGAAAGAGGAAAGAAGAAATGACCTTCTGTCCCCTGTGAAGCACCAGCTTGGCTGTGGATTTGTCCCATTGGAGTTCTGGCACGATACCTTTCCACATGAGATTTACCTTAATTGTCTCACCAGTTTGTCTCACAATTGCGTCATTAAAAACAGATCTAACTATCTCCTTATATATCCCTTTGATTTCTGGATGTTGTTATTCAGTCAGTATTTTTCCACATGCGATTGAAGGCTAAATGTGATTAATACTGTACAAGCATTAGTAGCAAGGAGGCTACACACTCCATTTGTTATCCACAGTAAACATACTTCAATTTATACGTCTTTCGATGGCATGAAGGTGTATACTCGCACCTTTACTCTGGCCCTCGGCTTTCACGTGCAAAAACATCAGTGCGCAGATCACTTTCTGCTCTATTTCTGGCGAGGCGAGTTTGAATCCAAAGTGGAGCAACTGATACCTGAGACAGCTCGGAGCAGATCAAAGGCTCAGTGTCAGTGTGTTTGCCCACCTTCCATATCACTGAACAGGGTTTTTTTCCCAGGATTTGTATATATCTGACCACACACACTCACTCCGGCTTTCTTCCATGGATGGATGGCTTGGCAACTAAGATCCAAGTCTTCTAAACATCGACATGCTGATAGCCTGAATTTAAACCCACTTTTTTTCAGATTACAATACAGTTTGATGAGTTATCCATAGCCCGTCCTGCCTCTCTGCACTCCTCCTTCATTTTTTCGGCCCGCTCGTCTGTCAGCTGCAGCCACCTGGAACCGAGACAAAGCTTAGTCTGATGAGGAGGAGGAGGACAGGCGAGGAGGGTCAAAGATGAAAGGATTACCTCAGCTCATCTGCAGCCAGCTCCTTGATTTAACATTATTGAAAGATCCCCCTTGTTGCTTTGCTTTAATCCTCCAAGAATAACAAACATGCCTAACCAGGCGCGCACAGAAACACACACAAGTACACGTACACACACACACACACACAGGTGTAGGTACCCTGAATCGACCGTCAGTGGACCGTTCCTTCTGATAACAAACTCTTGACACCGGGTGTGATAACATTGTGCTATGCAGGCCCTGCTTTGCCATCAGGCCCAGGCAGTTATTGATGACTTCATTGCGGCGGCTGTTCAAGCGAGAAGCAGCTGTTAAATCGAAATTAGCAGCGGCCAGTCAGTGATCACGGATCGCTTTTATTTTCCCGCCAAGATTTGGTCAGCGACAGTTAAAGAGTGTATAAAAATGAAGCTCTGCTCGATGCCGGTCGGTCACAAGTCGCCAGAGGCTGCGGCGACTGAGGCTCACAAGCGACAGAGAGGCTTGGGCAGCGGTTACGGTTTATTTTGCAATAAAAGGAAAAGCAGAGAAAACAGAGGGGTGTGTGTGACGTGATGCTTCAACAGCAAGAGGAGTGGCGAAATTTGCTGAAACAAAAGTCATGTAGTGAAGAATATAAACGTATTTGCACTATTTTGCCGGAAACACATCTAACACACAATGCTGGCAAACTGCATAAATGTGTGTGTGTGGGTGTGTGTGCACTCATTGTGTCTTGAGTTGATAGTCATGTCTCCCAGAGCTGATTAATGCATGACTCTGGGTTTGTGTGTGTGTGTGTGTGTATACACGTCGTTTAATAATAAGCTCCAGCCTCGCTAACGGGAAACGCGTTTTCTCCGCGTTGGGTCTCGATCATTTTATGACTAATAATTTACAGCTCGCCTGTATTGTCTAAACATCACATTCCTCCTGCGCACTAAGTGGTCACCGTGGTTTACACTTAATGAACGGAAAACGCAGTAAAACGTTCACAGCAACCCCACTCTAATCCTCTATCATTTCCTTCCCCTTTCTCTCTCTATGTCTCTCTCTCGCTCTCTCGCTCTCTCTCTCTCTCTCTCTCTCTCTCTCTCTCTCTCTCTCTGTCTCCTATCCTCCTCCATCTCTCCTGCCTTTTCCCAGTTCTGTCCATCCGGGCCACCGACATCCAGTTCACCAAGGAGCCCAAGTCCCAGGATGCCCTGCACGGCCGCAGCGCCATGCTCCGCTGCGAGGTCAGCGACCCGGCCAACATCCTCTACAGGTGGCTGCACGACGGCCAGGCCCTGGAAAATGACGACCGGCGCTTCCAGGAGGGCAGCAACCTCAAGTTCACCGCCGTCGATCGCCAGCTAGACGCCGGGAACTTTGTGTGCGTGGCGGAGAACTCGGCCGAGGGGAGCATGCTGCAGTCCACCAACGCCTCCTTCAATATCAAATGTGAGTGTCTCATTGCAGGATTCCTAGAGGAGCTTGACTGAGAAGTTGCCAGCTGACAGGGTTTCATAATGGCAGCGAGGGGGGGGGGCGTCCAGGTTCTGGATCAAAACAGCAAAACAAAAGTCAGGGTCTAGGATGACGGGAGCTGATGGAATGTTTCCACCTTGTTACCTTGTTCTTTGTGGCCTCCACTCTCTCTCTTTCTCTCCCTCTCTCTCTCCAAAGGAAACTAGATATCTGTGCCACCGAGCATGTGTTTCTTATTTCTCTTTTCCTCCTCCTCCTCCTTCTCCTCCGTTGTGCAACACTCTCCTTTCCCACATCCCCTCAAAAGGCTTTTGTCTGGAAATTACCGAGCAGTGCACTCCACCTTCTAGCTATATAATTATTTACGTTTGGATTAACACCGGCCTTCCCGCTCCGTGATTTTATCCCCAGCAGACCTTTCACCCCCTGTCACTCTCTGAACTTGTTGTCAGTAATCAGGTACATCCGTAACTTTACTTGCTTATTCTAGTCCCTTAAACAAAACCTTGGTAAACCTTGGTAACCCTCTTAAGTTTCAGAGGAAGCAGTGGGAATTCTGCACAAGCCTGTTTGGGATAAATGATCATTAAAGTGAGTTAATGTGAAAGGCCCTCAGGTACAAGTCGTTACTAAAAAAAGGCCTCGTGTCTTACAAACACAGAGTTTGTAGCTTAACTACATGGTGGCGGGAAAACAAAAGGTGACGCACTGTGATAGATGGCTCCGCCCGGGATGCGTTGTCCTCTCTCGCCAAGTCCTGCCGGGTGTTTTTTTTAATCTTTTGCGGCGATGTTATTTGTTCCCAGGCTGATTAGAAGAACAGATGAGTGCGCCAAACTCCCGAGTAGCAAACGGAAAGAACAGACGGCGAGGAACAAACAGGAGTGAATAGCCGAGCGAGCGAGGAAGAGAGAAAGAGAGAGTTCAGACTCGGGTCTTTGACTCCGTTTGCGATGTCTGACGCGGACGCTGAGCGATTACATTTTCAAGCCAGATAGACCAAAGACGCACATCAGTTTCCCGAAAACCCTCCTTTGATCTGAAGGGATGTGCTTTTATGTGTCGCAATTAAAATGATATAGTATCAATAAAGCTCCAGTGTAAAAAGAAAAAAAAGCCCCAAACAAGTCGGACAAGAATCGCCTGTTTTTTTTTTTACGAGTTGCCATCGTGACCCAGAATAAACTGCCACTATCTGCCAGGCATTAATATTCCCACGCTTTGAAGAAGAATGGAATATTTATATTGGAAGACAGATGGAGCCGGTTCAAAGGTATTCATTTTTTAATGTAGTCTCCACGGTTATGATGAATACATAGCGGCGAGGCCCCAGGGGCGGTGGATGTGCTGCACACTCCGGTCAGCGTAGATGTGCGTTTACACTCCCGGGGAAGAATGGACACAAGGAGAGACGCGGTCAGCTGGAGCAGGCAGTCCTGCCAAAAGAACAACGGTCCCAGGCCAACACACGTCTCGCTCTAATAATACGCTGGCCCCAAACGGACAGAAACGGCTATAATTAGGAATACTTTTCATTCAAGAATTTTCTCAGAATGTGCCAGATCACCATCCAATACAAACCAAACTGCACCTTATTGATCGTCTGTAGAGGAATATAAAAGCCCGATTGTGTCTGTTTAAATTGGTGGAATAGGAATTCAAATGTCCTCAACATCGGTTCAAAACAAAGACAAAAACAAAAGAAATCTGTCTGTTTGTGTGTTGTTTCATTGATAGGACACCGTATCAAGTAGCCCTTCAACGATTGGCTACTTGAAGACCACCCTACGATGACTGGAGTGTGCTCGGGTACAGCATACACACACACACACACACACACACACACACACACGTCACCTCCCTCTAGCAGCACTCCGTAATCGCACATTCCTTCACTTTCAGATACGACAGACCCGCAGACAAACACAGAGTAGATAAGAGCTGCAGGTTTCTGAGCCGCGGATCCGTTATTAGCGGCCGCAGTGTAAATAAAATAACTTGCGGTCGTGATTTGCCCGGAACGTTAAGCATGATAGGCTCAGTATCAGCTCGATAAGAACACACCAGCAGACAGCGGTTTCCTCCGGCACAACTTTGGATAAGAAACCACCTACAGTGGCATTTCAGCAAAGGTCCATTAATACTCGTCCTGCTCTCAAAGGAAATGGAAGATACAAAACAGCACATTACATATTCTCTGTATCCTATAGAAAGTCAGATAGAGGCAGTAAATCATCCTTAATCAGTGTTTTATTCCACATTTGTCTGTGTGCACCAACCGCATTTGTCTCCGTCACACTGGGGGATGGGGGGGTGGGGGGCGTGGTTGCTAGGCCAGCCATCTCTGGATCACCCCTCGGCGGATCGTACCGTGTTATGACAGATGTTGTCATATTTCCCCAACATGCATTTAACGGCCGATAAAGCCGCGCGCAGCCTTTAAAGTAAAGACCCCCGCCGGCGTATTAATCCAGCCTGTGCGATCACTCATGTGTGTGCTAGTTTGCGTGTGTGCGAGGACTTAAATGTGTGTTGCGGGGGGAGGTTGCCCCATATGTACTGTACTGTACACTGACTGTACCGCTAGTACGTTACACAGTTACCCCTCCCCCAGCTGTCCTATCCACAGGGAGAGTTAATTTATCTTGCTCTCAACGGCGGGTGGGCTAATCCTTCCAGTTGAGAAGAGTTATTTAGAGCAATTACCCCCCCAACCCTCTGTTTTCACTAATTACGGATCGGGGTCCTAGTTCCCCCCCCCCCCCGCAAGCCTCCGTTTGTCCTGCCTGGTCACCGGGTCTCTGGCCTTTAGCGTTGTCGGCCTCCATCACTGCGTTTGTTGGTCCTGGAGGAAAACGCTTCACTCGCCTGATGCAGAGTGACGGCGTGCGTTCGTTCTCTGGTACCGGAGTACCACTCAGTACACAGATGGGACAAAAGGATGAAAAGAATTCTGTCTGCTAAATGTTCGTGACTCATCGCTTAATTGTTTTGCGCGGGGAGTGTCGCCAGGTGAGGAGACAGATCGCGTGCGGTGCCGTTTACACGCTGAGTAATCGCTTAATCCAGGTATGTTCGGCAGTGTACACCAACGTCGGCCTGTGCAGATATCCGTCAGAAGATTACACGGATGTTAAAAGTTCAATACCAATGCGATTAAGGTGACATTAACCATCACAAATTGCGCAATCCTCTGAGCTCCATCCACGTATTAACCTTAATCACGGCTGGGTCAAAAATTGGAATTGCGCGTAGGAGCATTCCGGAATTAATTTAATTGTGGCATTCCGGTGACATTTTCGAAAATTAGCTCATTGCCTTTATCGCATTTGAAATAGAATTGTTGTCACTCTCACGGATGCGTTTGCAGGGAAAGCACCGGAAGGCCTGTGTTCTGTAACATATTGCTATTTTCACAAGCAAGCAATAAGCCGCCTGCCTCCGTTCATACAGCGTGTCCTTGGCCTACATATTGTCAAGCAGACATATTTTGAAGCATCGTTCTCTCTCTCTCGCTCTTTTGTCCCTTTTGTCCTGGTCGCAGCAGCATCTGTGGGAGCTCTCGTGCCCTGCTGCCCGGCCATTAGACCTCCGTCAACCACAGCTGATAAAAATCTGACACCTGGTCTAACAAAGTGACTGGATGACGTCACAACATTCCCATGGCTGCCCCCGGAGCGCCCTTTTCCCCCTCCTCCCAATCCGACAAAAGTCTACAATCCGAAAGCCGTTCTGCCATATGTTTTGGTTACTTCCATGCCCTTATGCTGCTGTCACTCAAAGCTGTCCGCCCTCTCTCTCTCTGCACTCCCACGGATAACAGAACAAGCCCTTCCTCTCTTGTTTCAGAAACACACTCGCCATGGCAACTAATCAGCTCAAAGGGGGTGGGTGGAAATGAGCAACCGCACACGTTCAACAGGTTTTTGGCCCGAGAAGCGTCTGTGCCGTGACACCGTCCTCACAATTCATCATGTTATCGTACCCGCGTCAACACCGCTTCCTGTTCCTTCCCCCCGCACACCTAATAATTACAACCCCCCTAATTACAGCACGAGGTACCAGGCTCGCTCCGACACTTCCCTGTGCATTCTGATGGGGATTATGGGGAAGTGTTCGCCTCTAATAGGCTCTGAAAGTGCACCTTATGTTTGTCCAAATGACAGCCGGAGAAATTTGACCTGTTGGTGAGCTCTGAAAGAATCGATGGTTTGAGAACAGACGACATCGGGGATATGTTTAGTTCTTAAAAACGGGTAAACAGAACTATACCTATGAATTGTATTTGGGCTCTGTTTTCACTGACTAATATACAATTAGTCAGTGAAAATCAGTCAGTAATATGCTTATTGAGGTCATCACTATGTCATATAATGCAATGAAAGTAAATGAATCCAGTAAAATAGTGTAATCCATTGTAAACAGTCGCCACAATCAATCAAATTAATGGGTCAAAGAATATTGGTATGATTTAAAAATGTCAGTGTCGATACTTTTCATTACTTTCGACAACCCTGGTCAGTTTTTCTAAGTGCTCATGTGTTGTCAGTGGCTGTGATTTGGCAGTGAAGAAGGTAGCGGGGCTTTTAAATCAGATTATGAGGGAAGGACATGTTGCTCCAGCAGCACAGGAAGTAGTGAACGACCAGAAGTCCAGGTTCTAACAACTGGAGTGGAAGTTCACCGGAGATGCAACCAATCCTCATAATATTAGGACCCAGTTTCCCTCGGAGGAAGAGCCTGAATCCCTGTGTGTGTGTGGAGCTTTGCCACTTTTGTTTTCCATAATGGTTGGACTATTCAGAGCCTTTTATTGTGTGTGTGTGTTCAGCCCTGATCTCCACCCGCTTTCTGACCTCAGGCAGGTTACGACAATTGCTGTGATTTGTTTGCTGATTATATTTGACCCGTGTGTGACAGTCTGTCATGTTGTGAATGACACGCTAAACAACCGTTCTGTCGCTCTGCTCCTCACACACTCCTCCTCCTCCTCATCATGACTCACTATTTCTGTTGAAGTCTGCCTTTCCCATGCGCTAATAACAGGTCTGTCGGAGCGTCTGGCCTCAGGTTCCAGTAGCTCGATGGCCTTCATCATCTCCTCCTCCTCATCCTCACTTAACTCCAGCCTGGAACAACCTGACTGGCACACACACACACGCGCACACACACACACACACTTGCTGTACCATGGAGGGGCATCTGTGTTAGTAGGTGGCTAATGAGGGCTACCAGGCACAGATGGGAGTATGTGTGTGTAAGTGGGAGGGATGGAGACCTTGTTTCCCATGATCCCTCAGGGCGCCGATCACTCCCGGGGTTCTCCTGTAATTCGGCGCGACAGCTCTTCCTCTAGCGCCCTCCCTGACCCTAAAGGGGCACTGCGCCCCCCTCCCCCTCCCTCGCTGTCTCAGGTGGAGGCTCATTCCATGCATATTTCATAGATGACACAAGCAGCAGCCACACTATTCAGCCACAGGCATGATGGGATTTTTTTATACTTACACACACATACTTCCACACACTAATTCAGTCATGTCAACGCCGCAGCAGCCCCAACAAACTGTCGCTGAGAGGGTGGATGAGCGCTAATCATACACCGCATACTGCATGTCGTGCAAGCAAAGCGCATAATATAAATAACAATTAGCACACACTGCGATCCGGTAAACATATTACAGCGCCGTCGCACACAGCAGGGGGAAACCCAGCAAGGCAGGAGGAAGCTGCTACAGCCCAATCTCAGCCTCCACTCTGCACACTCTATAGCTTTAATCTCTTTGTATAATTGCTTATAAATGTTTCATGCATCCAGCAGCATGTATTGTCCCTCCAACAGAAATTATTATTATTACAGTTAGCGTTAAACCTTTCCTCTTTTACAGACTACGGAGTTGAAAGTCCTCCTTCTTTTTCCGCAGTATATCATCAGAAATATCTACTAGCTTAAGTTGGTGGAGCTGCAGCGTCTCCTGATGCTTTTTCCATATGGCCTGAATTGAGACTTCAGAAGGTTCTGCTGCTGTGCTGATATCTTGACACACTGTACACAGCCCGATGTGTTCCCCAGCTGACGGCGGGGACAAACCCTCCGTAATGATAAAACCACACCGTTCCCCTCATTTGTCACTTGCGCGACGGATCAATTTCTTCCCATCTGTTTTTCTTCATGCGTCAGCTCGCTCGTCTGTCACACAAGACGCCATCGATCGGGGTTTTGATGTGTTGAAGTGATGCATCGCCTCACTTCTGGACGATGTTTTTTCAATCCCACCGGTTGAGGTTGCAGCGTTGCTCGCCAGCTCAGAGTTTAAACGCCACTTCAGACAATTGGGTGGAAAGCTTCAGGTCACCGCTTATTGCTGTATTTTTAGATTTATGATTGGCTCTAATGCTGTAGCTTAATGCTCCAAACACATTCTTATTTGCCTTCTGCTAGGTTTTATGGAGCAATCTGACAGACAGACTAGATCTCTCCACAGTCTAAGTCAATGAACTGTCCATTAGATGTCAATAAAACGGGCCACGAAGGATTAGCACTTGTGAGTGCAGCACCCTTTGTTCTGACTTCCTGTCTATTCTTGGATCATGGAGACATCACAGCCTCGTCCCCAGTCTGCCTTGAAATGCCCACCACGCCTCCATTAGCATCATCATCATCAGTGAAGGCCCCAGCTCACAAAGGCAGACGGCTTAACTAAATTTTTCCTCCCGTCCCTCTCTGCTCTTGCGTCTCCTGTCCCTCCTCCTACTCACTGTCTCTTTCTGTTTGTGTCCCTTTCTTTAGGGCTGGAGAGCGGCGGCGTCACTTTGAAGGAGCCCGCCACCGAAGGAGAGATCGAGAGCTCCGCGCCCGTCACGCTGCGCTGCCATATCGACGGACACCCACGGTGAGTCCAACATCCTTTAGGCCTCCTCCTCTCTTACTCTCTCTGTTGGGCCTTATCAAGCTTTTTCCATCCGTCTCCCCTTTTTGTCATCTCACTCAACCCTTTCTGCGCTTCTCCCTCTCCAGGCCAACGTGCCAGTGGTTTAAGGACGGCGTGAAGCTGACGGAGAAGAGCCACCAGATTAACAACAAGGAGAGGACGCTCACCTTCAAGAGCGCCACGCCCGACGACAACGGCCTCTACTACTGCTGCGCCAAAAATGCGGCCGGGCACGTCTGCAGCAACAGCAACTTCACGCTCAACATCATCGGTACGGCGCTCTCTCTATCCCTTTCCCTCTTTCTCTTAAGAACGGCGTTTGCTGCAGAGCGCTAACGGGTCACGTCCACAGGGAAGTGTTTACGGCGCGCTGCTTTCATGACATTACGGTAGGAAAAAGGGCGAGGAAGAGAAAGTGGATGGACTTCCCTAATGTGATTACCAGAGAGTGTGTTAGCACCTTTGTCTGTCCGCCGCCCACGCAACAATCACAAACATCTCCCGACTACAATAACATCCGCTCCCCTGGCAGCACACTGGCATCGATCTTTACATTCAACGAGGCCGTCAACATGAGTTTTTGTTGTTTACTCCGCTCGTTCTCCCATCAGTGCCGTGCAGAGGGGAGTACTGTAGCTACCGGGGTGCATCTAGGAGGGAAACCTGATACTCCTTTCCTCTCTAATTAGCCACCTGCCCCTCACACACACACACACACACGCTAGATTAGCACCTGGGTGGGGGGAAGAATGGATAATTGTGGAGTTTCCAGTTACCGCGTTGCCACCCTCTGCACTTCTATAAGGGCTTCACCCTGAGGAACGGTTGACAGATTTAGACAGGTTTCTCAATGCTCCGTCACAGTTGTTTAAGTTTGTCCTGCCGACTCCCCGGGTGGGCTCAGGTGTGTGTGTGTGTGTGTATGTGTGTCTGTGTGTGCGCCCCTTGTTTTCTTTAGGAGAATGCAAATACAAAAAAGAAGGGAAATGGTTTGCAGCAGAGCCTTTCCCCACCCCCAGGATGTTGATTTTATTCTAGAATCTTAAATATTCCTGTGACCTTCATTGTTTGAATCTTCATGGTTCATCTTAACCCCTGATTTACTAAGGTGTCAAAGCGTGACCATAGAGCAGCACAGAGGGGCTCGGGGGGTGTGATCCCTGAGTGCGATTCGATCCAGAAGGTAACGGGAGAAATGATGCTCCCGATAAATCCAGGGGTCTGGAATGAGCCGTGCTATGACCTCATTTAGTCTCCCACAGGGGCCCCAAGGTGCTGACACACACAGCCACCTGAAGTCTGCCTGCTGAGCGGCCTCGCACTGCTGTTGGCAGCTTTTAATAAACCCCAGGCTAGATTGTGTGATGTGTGTGTGTGTGTGTGTGTGTTATGTGTGTGCGTGTGCATTGCTGGAGGATCCCACTTGATGGTCTGATGCCTGCAGATGTGATCACAGATATTTGCCTCCCCTTTCAGATAAGAGCTTCCCGAGGCCAGTGGTCACGCCCGAGGACCAGGTGGTGCTGAAGAACGGGGAGGCCGTGTTCCACTGCCAGTTCACCGCCGAGCCTGAGCCCACACTGGAGTGGTACCACGAGAACGAGCTGCTGGCCAACAAGTCTAGGTACATGGAGATCTAAACCCTCCCCTCTCTTCACCACCCCCCTCTGTCTCATCACACAGCGTGCTCTACTCCCACTCCTCAACTTGGACACGCTTCTCCCCACAGATTTCTCCTGGTCCTCCCCTAAGTCTTTTTTTCCCTCTCTGCTTTTTCCTTACTACTTACGTTACATGAGCCCTTAGCCCCGCGTGGGTCTGTTTGCACTGCAGTCGGCTGTTCAATTGAGCCCAGCGAGGTGGAACTGGGACCCCTGGTGTCAGAGTCTCGGCCTCCTGTGCACTTTACGCAGCTCAGGCCCCGAGATGAATTGAAGGCGTAATGTTGTGCATTAAGGAATGTTATTTCTGGAAGTTGCACCGCGTTCTACCATACATCACTAGAACACAACTCCCCCTCCTCCTTTCAACCTATCAAACAAGCTTTAGAGCTCTCCAGAAAAATCCCTTCAGGCAACCATCAGCACTCCCACCACATCCTCTATAGATGCATAAGCTCTGGATAATAACCAATTTCTATACATTTGACCAAGTGCAGCCTCAGGGCAAAGAGCAACATACTGTATACACGGACTGTTCCGCATTGATAGCCTATAGATTCTTTGTCGTAGAGCGATTATGGGAGCAGATTGTGTTCACAGTGCGACAGAGGCGGTGCACTGCAACATCACGAGTGATTCGTTTGTGTAATGAGCTTGTCGGAGGCGGGTGTGGTTGCTGACTCAGCATCGAAACCTGCGAGCGTTACGTACCCATATAAACAGGCGCTCACCCGCCTTACCTTTAAAAACCCTGATCTCCATGTGGTTTAGGTACCCCCAGAGCCTCCTGCTGCTTTTGTGTGTTTGGGTTTTGTTTATTGATCCTGGCTGGTATAATGCGGCTCCCTGCAGACGAAGATTAGGTGCGAATATTTGGTGTGGATTGTTTTTCGTCTGTTTGGAAGTGCAAGAAATATATTTCAGTTTAAGATCAAGGTTATTTCAGCTTAGAGAAAAATTCTAAAACTAACGCCAGAGGCCAAAATGGAACACCGAAACCGAGTTTTAGCATTTTCTTGCTGCGTCGGCTCCTACGAAGCTTTGAAAAGACAAAACAAATCTGTCCCTGTGCTTCATGTTAGGGGGTTATTTTAGGCTGTTCCCTAGTAATGTTCCACAGACCTGTTCCCCATCCCTGAGGTGGAAACGTACACATACACTCACACGCTCCCAAAGCTCATTTCCCTCCTGCTGCTGAACACAGAATAGGAAGACGTATCACTCCTCCCGAGGGGATCCTGCACGGAGCCAGATCCACCTTGGCCCGCCGTGAGTCCGTCTTTTGTTGAAGGATTGACTTTCCTCCTCTCTGCTTTACATATCCGCTCATCTCGCAGTGCTCCGTGATGAGCCGTTGATTTCTCCGGGCTGTGCTTTCCCGGGATGTTCCAGCTCCTTCTCCGTCATCCCGGGTAGCTGCCTCTAGGGTCCGACCCGTAATAACTCCTCATCCCGTCCATCACCGGCTCCGGCGCTTCCCCCTCAGCATGCCAGGGATCACGCCGAGCGCCCATAAGCACGAGACTCCATAAAACCGCGTAGGCCACTTTTCTGTGCGTGCCGAAAGTCCTTCAGCGGAATTTTCAAACAACACCAGATGGCTTGGATTTAGTGAATCAGACCAATTCAGATAGCGTCAGGTAAATTGCCAAGCACAAGGAGGAAGGCCTTTGCTGCATCTCCTTCTGGCACCTCATGTATCGCCCTGTATGGTAAACCAGCTCCATCTGGTGCTCCAAGCAGGCCAAACCTAATGCTAATTATATGCAGATGCCATCCGAGCAAGGCCAAGGTCTGGTGGGAGATGATGGGGACATGTCTCGCGCGTGCTTCCCTGCGCGTTGGTCATCGAGATGTCTGGAGTTAAAACATGATCAAGCCATTTTTTTACTGTTCTTCTTTCGATTTTAGAGTGATCCTGTTCACCAACGGCACCCTGGTGATCACACAGGTCAAGCCCAGAAACACAGGGGCCTACAAGTGCGTCGGCCTTGGTCCCCGAGGGTCTCGCGTCACGCTGGATACGTCTCTCCTGATAGCAGGTAACACACACACACACACCCATTTTTCAATTTGCTGTTGTTTGATTGGTGAGAGACAAACACCTGCAGTGCTGTAATCTGAGGGTGAGGAGGACAAAATTGACTTATTCGTCCAGCTCACCATTTCTCTCTCTCTCTCTCTCGCTCGCCCATCCCTTTCATTTGAGTCTTTCACTTAGTGCCAGATCACTTCACTGATAATCGCATCCTCTTATTGACATCCGGCCCAGCTGGATCCACTACAGACCCTGGACCAGCCACATTTTCCTGCCCCCCCCCACCCCCCCCCCCCCCCCCCCCACCCCCCCCCTCCTCCACCTTTTCCTCTACCAAGCGAGCCGCGAGCTTCCTCCTACGTACAGCTGCTCATTGTTTTCTAATGGATTAAAATGGACAGAAAGTGAGAGGAAGGCTGGCAAAGCAACATGGGAATAAACAAGACGGACAACATCGCCATGTGACATAAACAGGCTGATAAATAAATGATGGGGGATGATTTATTTCCTAAGATGTTAAGTTGCATTCAGTTAAGTAATAGATAAAGCGGGTAAAAGAAAACAATAGATTATCCAAATCAAATTACTTCATATTGCACATTATTAAATGTTAAGTATTTTTCAGATTATTCTTTTATTTGATACTCAGAAAAGCTGTTAGGTAGAATAGAATAGACTCGTTTCCTCCGAGAGACGGCAGCACATCATTCACAGTTGTTTGCAGTTTCTCTTCACTCTATTCCGGGAAGCACATCCTCACCATTAGATGACATCATTTACCTAAACTGTGGAACAGGAAATTACTTTTATGCGCATGTGGACAATTACAAGTTGGGTGAAAACTTCCACTGCGTCCCTAAAGTGCACTTATTCCAACATTCCTTTTAAGAGCAATTTTGTAGCTCATGTAGCTTCAGCATCTTCACAAATCAACCAGCTTTTTGCAATGCAAGTGCATGCACGTCAAATATTTTGAATGGGCTCAGGGCTGGAATTTTTCGGTGCGCATGAGTGTCCCGGACGCTTAATTCCCCCCGCACAGCCTCTCTTCCCCCGAGGCTTGGGATTAAAGAAGTGCGACTGTATCTGCAGTTTTAACCCAGTGAACCGCAGCTTCCCTTTAAATACCTTAATTCACTTAATCTGTTGTTAATCCCTGCAGGTATTACAAGGGGATTGTGTCACAGTAGAATTCAGCATTTAGGGGACAAGTTTAAACAGCCCCCCCCTCTCTCTCTCTCACACACACACTGTCTTTATCTGCTGACAAGTGTGTGTGTTTTGCACAGGTTGCATTTATTATTTACAGCATTCTTGAAGGTCATCATCAGCACTGACCATCTTTCAAATGTGGGCCAAAAAGTACTAATGATTCCATTTGAGACACACACACACAGTACTCGGCCTCACAGTATTGGGTGAGCCACCTCACACAGTCTCAGGTTAAATCCCATTTGATGAATTGCCACTGCACTTAGTTCGTTCGCTTTGTTCTCTAATTACTCCGCCCCAAAAGCGGGGAACTTCTCCTTCGCCGAGAGGAAGCGCGTTAACCTGGGTCTCAGTTGGATTAAGCGCTCGGGGCCTCTTGCGAAGTTCAGAATCAGTGTTGCTTCACTGACTTTGAAGAGTTCAGTTCAGCGGCCTTTGTGTGAACAGAAATCCATTATATCTTCTAAATTGCCCTCCCCGCTCTCTCTCTCTCTCTCTCTCTCTCTCTCTCTCTCTCTGTCCTCCTCCTCCTCATCTGCATCAGAGATAGACGACATGATGCCGATGCTGTCCAAGGTCTTCGCGGCAGACACCCTGCAGCGGGTGCCCTGCCGTCCCCCGCGAGGCAAACCCGAGCCAGAGGTGTGGTGGGAGAGGAGAGGCCATCGAGTGCTGACCGATGGCGGGGTGTACCAGGACGGCCTTGACCTCGTCTTCAGTCCCACAGAGGCGGGAGACTCAGGCACCTACACCTGCGTGGCTCAGAACAAAGCGGGGCGCAAGACCCAGGAGGTCACCTTCACCGTGGCGAGTGAGTCAGACGCCGACAGAGACAAAGCTGATTACCTAAGATGGCTTCATTGATTAAAAGAATGCGCTTTTACAGAGATAAGCCCTCAGGATAATTGAATTCTTCTGTTTTAAACCTATGGAATTATAATTGTTTTTACCCCCTTTTAATTAGATTTCTAATTATTATTTTTCCTGTGCTCAGCCAATCATATTCATTACGAAGCAACCCGGAAAATTCATTTTAAGTCATCGATCCGGTTACAAATGTGTTTGTCGTGGAAAGATGCTTCAGAGAGTTCGTCTCTGATCGACTGCTCCCAGGTGTCCACATATTTTAGTTTTGTGTGTGTGTGTGTGTGTGTGTGTGTGTTTGTGTTGGCAGCTGCTCCAGTGTGGGTTCGTAGGCCCCAGGACAGCGACCTGCAGGAGGGCAAACCAGGTTACCTCCACTGTCACGCCCAGGCGAACCCTGAACCCGAGGTCACCTGGCTCCGCAACAACCTCGTGGTCACACCAGAGGTCAGTATTTTCATTTTATCCATTTCCTCATCTTGCCCCCCCCCCAACTGACCTAACTACAGTGCGTCGTTCCCCCTCATTTCCGCTCGGCTTGTTTTCACAGCTTTTAAAATGATCTCCCTCTCGTCTCTTCTCTCAGGACTCCCGATTTAAGCTCTTCCCCAACGGCACCCTGAGGATCAACAATGTGGAGGTGTACGACGGACAGATGTACGGCTGTGAAACCAAGACCGTGGGCGGCAGACTGACCGGACAAGCTCGCGTCTTTGTGCTCGGTAAGCCCCGAGTTTGTCCGATATTAGATTCAGCGGCTCATAACATCCAGGGTTTGATACACAACAACGGATATAAAACAATATTCTCACGCCTCATGGGCTTATGCGTGTTGTGTCCGTGTTATGTCTCCGTGCCTCTTGTTGGACACCCACTGAGGTGAAAGACTATGACTCATGTTCGGACACATGATAACACATGATCTAAATGTTGAATTCCTGTCAGTGTAGCTGTGTTGTTATAGGATTACTGTGATTGGTGTCCCGATGTGTCACTGTTATGTCTGGTCTGCTCTGTTTATATGATCTAAGCCTCTGATAGGCTTCTCTCCCTTAACTCATCTGTGCAGTCATGTGTGTGCACACGACCACATTCCCCCCGAATGTGTCTGAACACGATTTTCATCAGCCGATTGTCATTCATCAGTGTAGCGCAGTGTGATCTGCACAAAAGCGACTTTGACGTGTGGTTTGCGGCCCCCCACCCCTCTGTGTTTATCGGATGTGTAATGTGTGTGTTTTGACTTGTGTGTGTTCCAGAGAAGCTTAAGTTCACCCCGACCCCCCAGCCGACCCAGTGCCTGGAGCTGGATAATGAGATCACCATCCAGTGCTCGGCGACGGGCAGAGAGAACCCCACCATCCACTGGACCAAAGCAGGTGTGTATCCACGCAAATCGTTTAAAGCCTTAAGTCAGATAATACTTAATGCGATGGCTCAGGACGTCGATGCTTTTGATGGGAGAACACTGATTCCGGAAAAGCGCACAAATTATGACTTGATAGGCGTGCGAGAGAGACTCATCATCTTTTCCCAAACCCTGTCAACCCCTCCCTCCTAACATCCCCCCCACCTTGTTCCTGTGCATCTCTCTGTCGCCCCCTGTAGACGGAGGAGATCTGCCACCGCACGTGGAACAACAGAATGGCCAGCTCCATTTCACCAAAGTCACCCGCAGCGACGCCGGCGACTACACCTGCATCGCCTCCAACAGCCTCCAGGGGGAGATCAGGGCTTTGGTGACTCTCACTGTGGCCGGTAAACGCTTACTCATCCTCCTGTAAACGGCCAATAACGAAGAAGCGCTGAGGCCACCTGAGGGTCTTGTGGTCTCTGTCCATCTCCAGTGCGGTTTTATGGAAAAAGGCTTCTATTGATCATTCTCATCCACTGGCTAACACAGGCACATTAATTGTACTTGGTGGCCTTTTTATAAGCTTGGTATGAATTGTAATCGAGTTAGAGTTAGTGTCTCTGAAAGGATCATGTTCACCACGCTCACCACAGGGCGTCACGTCTATAAAGTGTTTCTGTTCATTCAGCTTTGTGCGGTGTGTGTTTTTACTCATTAACGTATACGCCTCTGCCTTTGTGTAGTCTACATCCGCTTTAAGGTGGCTCCAGAGGATACGACGGTGTACCAAGGTCACACGGCCGTCCTGCACTGTCAGGCCACAGGCGACCCCGAGCCTCACATCCACTGGATGGTCAAAGACAAAACGCTTGACCTCATTAAGAACAAGAGGTAAGAACGTTTTTGTTGACAGTTCTGTGGCGTTTTGAATTCTGGCCATCGGGACGTCCACCTTAACCCGTCTCTTCTCTCCTTTCTGCCAGGTTCCAGAAATTTCCCAATGGGTCCTTGGTGATTCACGACGTCACCACAGATGACACGGGCAGATACACATGTGTGGCCGGAAACAGCTGCAGCATCAAAGACCTTGGGGCGCAGCTGTATGTAGTGGGTGAGTTTATTAGATGCGCACACACACACACACACACACACACACAACACGTATTTAGACAGACTTCCTTTATGAAGAACAAAGGTGCACATAGTGGCTGGATGACGGCATTAATTAAACCATCACCCTTTGCCTGTCATCCATCTGGACAGTTTAATAACTCCGGGCACATCTGCGAGGCCAAAGCTGTCACCGAGGCGACGGGCTCGGGCAGACAGTAGATCTAATAAGGCTTCACACACTGTGACCTCTTGAGTGCTGAGTGAAGCTGAAAATAAGAGTTGCAGTCTTGTGAGCCGTATTAACTCATTTACAAAGTAAATAGCAGGATAATGTTCTGGGACCAATCAAAAAGTGGGGAAACTATTGAATCAAGCTTTGTCAGGAAAACTCTATATGTAGGTTGCTTTTGGTCTTTGCGGGCCAAAGTTGCAAATCACAGCAGGTCATCTATATCTTTGTTATTTTTACACGGTTTTAAGTAACCATAATGTTTTTTGTGTGCCTGACAGAGAAACCAGTGCACTACCACAATGAGGTCAAGGCTCCGTACAAGATGATCCAAACCATCGGCCTGTCAGTGGGAGCGGCTGTGGCCTACATTATTATAGTGCTGGGCCTCATGTTTTACTGCAAGAAAAGACGCAACGCCAAAAGGCTGCAGAAGGGCCACGAGGGAGAGGAGCCTGAGATGGAGTGTCTCAATGGTGCGTGCGTGTGTGCGTGTGTGTGTGTTTGTTTGATGAAGGAAAAAGTGTTAAAGTTCACAGTGATAATCTGCCGTTTCAGTGTGGGAGTTTGGTATGCTCTCAAATGTATGGCCCTTTGAAAGTTAAAGGTATTTGCTGCCATCTTGTGTTCATTCCGGGTGCTGCATGAAACATGTAGAACACCATCAGGTCAGACTGTATGGGCAGGTACAGATCATGCTTGATGGACCGTTCTGTGACTCGCCTTATAAACAAGCTTTAAAACTTCTTGACTGACACTATCCAGTCAATTATAACTGGAATAACTTGACCTTTGACTCTCTTGCCATGTGTGTTGGGCTTTCCTCAGGAGACGCAGTTCAGCAGAATGGCCACACCACCGCTGAGATTCAGGAGGAGGTGGCGCTCACAAACATTGGCACAATTGCGACATCTGAGAAACGTCATAGCCACGTCAACAACGACAAGCTCCACTTTCCCCGAGCAAACCTGCAAACCATCACGACTTTAGGTACAACTACAGGCTACCAGTAGTTCATTTAGCAATTGATTTTAACAAGTGGGAACAAATGCCAGATGTTGTGTTTTTATGTAACTCTCTGAGGCAGACGTATAACTTCCACATACTGAATCAAAGCACATTCATCATTTCTGTGTGTGTGTGTGTGTGTGTGTGATTGTGTATTCAGGGAAAGGGGAGTTTGGCGAAGTGCTGCTCTCCAAGGCGAAGGGGATCGAGGAAGGCGACGAGGAGACGGTGGTGCTGGTGAAGACTCTGCAGTCCCGAGACGAACAGCTTCAGCTGGATTTCCGCCGCGAGGCTGAAATGTTCGCCAAGATGAGTCACGCCAATGTCGTCCGCTTGTTGGGCCTGTGTAGGGAGGCGGAGCCCCACTACATGATCCTGGAGTACTACGACCTGGTAAACACACACACACACACACACACACACTCGCATAAAGAGGATGGGTGTGGTTATCATTTCTCACTGGATTTAATTCTCATGTCGCTGGTTTTGTCATTGCAGGGAGACCTAAAGCAGTTCCTGAAAATTTCCAAAAGCAAAGATGAGAAGATCAAATCTCATTCTATCAGCACCAAGACCAAAGTGAGTGTTAAAAGCTGCAACTGCAATTGGTTGTTCTTTAGGTGACATCATTTCTCCAAATCCCCTCAAGATGTTCCTTTCAACACGTGTACCCAAAGAAAATTCCTGTCGCTGATACACGCTGCTTTTCCTGTATGATTGATCCTCTCCCTCCCTCCCTCCCTCCCTCCTCAGGTTTCCATCTGTGTCCAGGTGGCTCATGGGATGGAGCATCTGTCCAATAACCGCTTTGTTCACAAAGACCTCGCTGCACGTAACTGCTTGATCAACAGGCAGCGGCGTGTGAAAGTGTCATCGCTCAGCCTCAGCAAAGATGTCTACAACAGGTGACTCAGAGAGGAATTACACACGTGACAAAACATTTTACACCCCCTAGTCAGCGCCGACGCATCTAATGTGCAATCAGCTGATATCGATTGTTTGTATTTCAACCACACAGTGAGTACTACCACTACAGGCAGGCATGGATCCCCCTGCGCTGGCTCCCAACGGAGTCTGTGTTCGAGGACGACTTCTCCACCAAGTCTGACGTGTGGGCCTTCGGAGTGTTTATGTGGGAAGTGTTCAGCCACGGGGAGATGCCCTATACCAAACTCAACGACGACGAGGTGCTGGAAGGTAAGTGTGAAGCTTTGGTGGCTCGTCGACGGTTAAGGGGGTTGCTATTTGAAGAGGAATGAGGTCATTGTTAGTGATGAAATATCTACTAAGAACTCAAGATGTAATATCATCTCAGCACGTTTGCATTATGGGGTCGTTAACCTGCTTTTCTCCTCTGGTCCTCTGTCCCCTCCAGGTCTGCAGGCAGTCAAGCTGAAGCTGCCCGTTCCAGACGGATGTCCTTCCAAAGTCTACAAGCTCATGGTCCGCTGCTGGGCCCCCAGCCTCAAAGAGCGCCCCTCTTTCACTGACATCGTCCACACCCTGGGGGAGCTGCCATCTGACAGCAAAGTCTGACGGCACCAGAATCCACATCAGAGGGGAACTTTTATCAACACCCCTCCCCCCTCCCAAAATAAAGACAGGAATGCTGGATTATTAGTCTCACACATTTCAGGGAAGAGGGTTGCGGAAAAGACTTTTTTTCTCTTTTTTTTTTAAATATGCATTTCAAAAAGCGTGTGCGTGTGTGGATAAGACTTTTACTGTATCGGTGGAAACACACACGTGTCTGTGTGAATGGCTTCTTGTGAGCAGTGCCAGGAGTGTACGTTTGCCTTAACCGCAGCACGGATGACTCTACCCTCACGTCCCAGTCTGTGGTTCCACTGTCACCCTGCCTGCCTGCAGCCCCGTCCCTCAGGGCTGATCTGTCCCAGAGACGCTTTCTTTCACGAAGCCCTACTACCCCAGTGCCTCCAAGCTCCCGTCTCTCACACACACACTCACCTGGACTGCTAAGCGCTGAGTAGAGATGTTAGATAAAGCTCAATCAGATTGATAGCAATTTTTCGCTCTGAAGCTTGTAAAAACCTATGAAATCTAGGATCGCTACTCTCCTCACTAGCTCCTCAGTGTTTTCCCATAAAATGCGGAAAATATTGAAGGGGAAATGGAAGGTTATGTGACTTCAGTGGAACATTGAAGAATCTGAAATGTTGTACCAACCACCTAGGAGTTTGCTGAGTAAGATGTTTCAAGTTTTGTGTGCGATTGTGCCTGCAGCAGCCTCCTGAGAGACTTACTCACTATGGCCAGCAGAGAGCACTGCGAGCAAGACCCACCACCTGTAGTAGAGTTCCAACATGATCCATTGTGTGTGTCACTGATCCATTCCTGTGATGCAAAGTATGATCAAAGAGGTAAAAACCATAGAAGTCCCAAGTAGTTTTCATGAAGGTTTGTGGTCTCGTCTGCATCATTTGTTGTGACGGAGAAACAAAGTTGTGTCGTGCGAACACTTCAGGAACAAAAACTATCCCGTTTTTAGCCAAGGAATACATGGAGTCGATGAGGCTGTGCCAGTGTGCGTTTGTATGTTTTTTCTATGAGTGTGCTTTGTTCTTTATATTAACTTTTGAGGTGCTTATTTGTCACTACCTGTGGGTGAGAATACCCCCGTATACCACATTAATATGTTCACGCATCTCAGTTGCAGGTATGCAGCTCTATCACTATTGTTAACCTGCAGCGTTGTTTCTTCAGAGGTCCAGTCACAGTTTCCCTCCTGTTGGGGTCCAGTTGTTTTTGTACAGTGCTGCAATGTGGACCATCTCACCGTGGCAACGTGTACATAATGTAGAAGCCATGCACTAACTCCACTTAAAACAATATCTGTCTTTTATCTCTATCATGTTGTGTAGAAGGACATGCAGGTGCCTGTTTATTTATGATGAAGGTCCTGTCTTTTTTTAACTGTTTATAATAGAAAAGGTACTTCTCTGAGGTAGTTAAGCTATGGATGCAGTCTCATAGTCCATCTTGCATGTGTTCAGTCTGGGTACTCGCTGAATCTGCTGACACAAACTACAAAGGAGGCCAGAGATGCGACTGCTGGTCACCAGTTCTCATTTAAGTGCCTGGTAAATGAAGGATTATCTTAACTGTTTCCCTCTTATTATTTTTTGTACTATCTAATCCAATGCAATGGCCTTTGTTATGAACTTGTTTTTATACATTGTTTTTATAGTGTAATATTGTTTCTATGAATTCTAGGCACTCACTCCTAGACCGCTTTTCTTTTTTTTATCTGCTTCAGCAAACGTTCACAATAATCACAGATATATACAAAAGTATACATGCTGCTGTCAATAAAGGTTCACAGTGTTTTTACCCAATGTGTTGTGATTTAATGGAGGGAAATGCATTTTGAAGAATACTCGGAAACTGTGGTATTGTGTGTTTTAACACCAGTCAACCTGTGGTGACTTTAAACACTCAATAAATGTTTACCGAGTTGCGTTGTGTTATCCAAGCCATGAAGACTATTGTTGTAAAAACATGGGTTGAGTTAAACTAGATTGGCATATGTGGAGTGTTTGCCATTAATGTAAAGTACACCATTTATATCTAATGGACGAAACCATGTAAAGTACCCTATGTTCCTAGTAAACAGCCATTGGTACATGCATTTAATCCCAGTAATTCTCCAATTCACCACTAGAGGGCGATGTAGACCTGATACTGACCGAAGAAGCTTGCCAAACAGTTTTATTTAATTATGATAAGAGTTGGAAATGACAACATAGCCTTTTATAGAGGTTTCCCATATGAATATGATTTCATGTTCTCTTGGACCAGTGACAATGTTCTATTTGGATCTTATTAATGTATCATGTAACTCTTCACACACTTCAACATGAGACTCCGAGGCTGGATAATGATATGTGCTGCTTACATAGTGGGAGCTCGTTGGGCTGCTGCAGTGGATGGATCAAGGTTGAATATATACAATCTGCACCACCACAGAGCTCATGCAACGTGTTGAATAAACCTTTTAATTGTGCATTTTGTATATTGATTGTTCTGTCATTGGGTTGATTTTATCTCTTCATGATATAATGAGGATAAGTTAATGAGTTCATTTAGTCCCCAAGTACTAATTACAGCTTTATCTCTATGGGCTAATAAATAAATAATATTTAAGATAAAGGAAAACGTGGGGAAAATACAATGCATTAACACACGACAAAAGTAAAATAAAATAATTTGTTAAATTTCATATAAGGTAACTACAAACTGAAATCCATGGCCACAATCACTTCCGGGGATCCAAGATTTTGAGAAAACATGATTTACAAATTCGAGATTAAGCAAGCTGGAGTTATAAAGTTGCATGTTTTGTTATTATGGTGCCTCTGGCTGTCCACAGTGACGTCGTGCGTAGCGCAACCATTTTGGTATTTATTCTAATGAGTGTAATGTATTGGCCAATCAGGGAGCTACTAAGATAACCTTCACCCAATCGACAAGCGACGCTGTGACTCACCAAATAAGGAGAGACAGCACCAAATAAGGAAGCGATGTATCTCTTTATAAGGAGGGAAGTAGTTCCTCGGTTGTAACGTTATTATTCCGCGGTCGTAAACTCTGTATTAAATTGCGGTAATATCTTGCGTTTATGAATAATAACTAGATAACTTTAACGTTAATGTCTCCGTGGAAGCGATTTTGTGGATAGGAGCGGCCTCACATCGACGTTGTTTTTGCATCACAGTTCGGACTATATGCAGCGGCGGAGCAACATAGATGTCGCTATTGGTATTTTCCTTTTTGAGAAAGTGCTCGGAGTTTTGGAAATAGAGGAGGAGGGTGAACCAAACTGCGCCGGGGTTGAAGGGTCTTGGGGGCAGCGTCACTTTCCAAAGTTTACCTCGGTAATTTCCGAGTCTCCAAACCATCAACTGACCCGGTTTGTTTACATTTTGTGGCCCAGGCGTGTATGCGTTTTATCAGTGACTTGCGAGACAACGCGCTACAGCTTTTTGGGCTGGTGTTTAGAGACTCGGTGCAGTAAATAGAATGTTACCAAGCCAGGCTGGATCGGCACCATCTGGAAACGGGTCAGCTTCAGGCAGGGGTACCGCGGGACACACTTCGGGGGTTCTTGGCAGCGGGATTCGTCCCGTTTTGGTCAGACCGGGGCAAGCTATACCGGTGTTCAGCGAGAGCGTCGCTGCCGCTGGGAGACAGGGGGACAGGGACGGAGTTGGGATGTTAGGGGCTAATGGACCGGGAGGTCCGAGAGGTCTGAGACCGGGGAACGGGTCCGGGGTGAGCCCCCTTCAGACGAGCGTCCAGGGAAGCATGGGAGGGCTAAACACTGGGGTTGGCATTCCTCACGGAGGCAGGTTCGACCCGGATAGAGAGAGCGGGCCTATGTGCAGCGGTTCGGATAATGACTCGGACTCCGGGGACGATGACGACCCAATGGGTTCGATCGGGGACAGTAGGAGAGGAGTGAAGCGGGAGAGAGGGGAGATGGAGGCTGGGGTAACGGGGCCGAAGGTGGCTAACCCTCCCGCTGGTTATGGCATGGTTCCCGGAGGGGTCGCCGGTGCAAAGCCGGGAAAGAAGACACGTGGGCGGGTAAAGATAAAGATGGAATTTATTGACAACAAGTTGAGACGATACACCACTTTCAGCAAGAGGAAGACGGGCATCATGAAGAAGGTGAGTTAGGTTTTTATTGTTGGAGCTACGCCTAGTTTAACAATATTTAATCTGTGTTGCCTATCAGCGTAATTACGCTCGAGTGCAGTGTGTTCATTCATTCATTCATTTATTCATTATTTATCGATGTATTCATTCATTCGTGGTCATTAATTCATCCAGGCTGAACTTTGGTAACCTGCACATAACACCACTGGGAATGTTCATCAGCAATCATCAGTTGTCTCAATAAAGAGATGAACTCATGCAGTTATTCTGCCTACTCTGATCATACAGCAGATCAGACTGATCCATTTGCTTCTTTAGAAATGAGAAATAAAAACATTTGTGGCACAAACTGACTCACCGGTTGTGAGGAAGCCAAAACTGTCATGACGGGCATTGGGCTCAAAATAGACTTGAGCAATTGACAATTCTATTTCTGAACATGCCCACCCCCAGTTCTATCACACACAGATTGTCAAAGAGACCTACAGATTTGTTCGTGCATGCATACATATCCATCCATGCGCCCTCCTATAGAGGCACGCATGGAACTCTTGGAGAATACTGTTGAGTTAGCATCACCAGTCCTCAATACGCAGGGCTGTTCCGTCTGTTACTGTAAACCAGGGCTTTGCTTGGCAGCCCGCAACCATGTGGCGGCGAGGAGCAGCCGGCCTGTAGGTGCCAACAGCTGACTAAACCCCAGGGACTCGGATCAGAGGACAGTCAAAGAGCAGTCAAACAGAAGGAGCCGGGGGACTGAGGGTGCACACATCAAGAGTACTGTACATTGTGTCAGCCGGGGTCCAGCTACAGCTTTATCCAGAGAGGATTCACTTTTCCTAGCGTAGCCTCGCACATCCTCAGTAGTGTTGATGAGCAGGACTGTGCCTGTGGACTTCTTCCAAGGCAGTAATCACCACTGTTGCCATCCTGCTGACACCAGTATCCAAGCCGTGCACGGGTGATGCAATGAATAAAGTGTTATGTGTCGTTCTCCACCAAAGCCAATTTGAAGGTGATTATGTGCCAATGAGGAAGCTGTCAGCTATTGACCAAAGGCACACCAGTTGCTTTGCTGTGGACATGAGTTATTATTCATCACAGCTTTAAATAAACACTTGTATTGTGTTGTGGTGTGCGAGCTCCCCGTTGCCTGTGTATTACTTTGAAGCTGTCTGTGCTGCGTTCATTGCTGGTTTTTTTGTATCCCAGACTGTTGTCGTGGAAACTGAGGTGTCTTTATGTAGGCTCTTGGCAACGTGAACACAGTTAGACACTCCGGGGACGGAGATTTTGAAAACGTTGCCCACACTATGTCAGCTATCAGAGCAATTGACAGGTGGGTGGAGTGGGAAGACTCATAGTAGAACGGTCTCACATTCTGCTCTCCACGAGGATGAGCCCTAGTTTGATGAAGAGCGAGGCCTCACCCTGTAGCAAACCCTTTTGCAGTCATTTTGTGTATTTAGAACCCCTTGTTCTAAAAAAAAATGTGTGTCAATGCACACACATACTCACTAACCTCAGCATGAAGTGTTGAGATGACTCAATACTTGTGCTTCCTTGTTTTAGCCTTGTTATTCTTCCACAGTAGGCTTATGTGAACACTGTCGGAGCTACTCTGAATTTATTGCCGTACCCTATAACAATAATAAGTCTTTATTCTATAGTGTTTTAAAATGCACAGCTACTGTATGTGTTAGAGTTTCAACAATCATTCAGTCATTTGATTCATGGCCTTTATTGTTATGTTTTTGTTTTATGGAGCAAATAATTGGGGTCTAAATTGATGTGCGTGGCGCCCTACTGCCGTGAATATGCATGAGAAAATCACTAGAGCTTGGAAACGTATCACAGCACCTTGTAAACCTGTTTGCATTCCCACCTAGCACACTTAAACATGACAAAGTAGAGCTTTTCACGTTGCGGATAGTCGCCACATATCAGGCGCCGTTGTTTGACTCCCAGCCCACCGCCGCACGTCTAATTAAAGTACATCGTATTGGAAGAGGATGAATGAGAGCTGTGGGGTTCATTACTGGCTCCTACGGGGACCCGTGGCCAATTGGATAGGTGATTTGTACAGCCAGCCACTGATTCCCCTCCTAACACACACCTAACTGAAGTTTGAAGTCTCCAGGAAGGCAGTGAGTGCAGCCCTGTAGTAATGACTGACCATCATTAGCCCGCCTGTGCTCTGCCATCATAAAAGAGACAATTAAACAGTCATTTTGAGATAGTGCACATCCCCATACAGACGATTGGCCGGATATGACCCATAATGACCGAGGTGTTGTGGTACGACAGAGCGGACCGGCATGAAGGCAGAGCTTTAGAGCGGCTCAATAAAACCCTCTGCATTTGAATGCGATTGGTCTCCACCTCCTCGCTCAGACAGATTAATGTGCTCCAGGTAACAATGGCTCCGTCTCAAAGCCGGCTGCGGCTGCGTTTCTGGACACCAAGGTTCGGGTAATCGCACCATTGTCAATCCGCCACAGAACTCGTGACTCATTGAGATGAAAAGGCTCTCTCAGAGTGAGCGCAGGCATTTGACTGTGTGTGTGTGTGTGCATAGGTTATGTTTGACACTGGTAATACAAGTTTGAATATATGTCATGTATCTGAATGAGAAGGTGGCACAGTGTGATCGTCCCTCTGAATGATGCCTCCTGTTCTTAATCAGGAAGGAGACTTTGCTCCCCGTCCAGTCCAGACCCCTGCTCCAATCACTTTCTCAGCCCTATCACTCCCTCTATTTTGGGAGCGTTATCTCATGTTATTTTAACTTCATTTTGTGCTATACGTCAGAGTTCACTGCGGGGGTAGTTTGAGTATGTTGTGTTGTCTCGGCTAGTTGGTTGTAGTTTATGACTTTGTTCTTTACGGATTCATTTTCAACTCCCCCATGGTCTCTCTGGACAAACATTTGGTGAACCGTATTTGCCTGATGTCTGAACTATATCTGTACAGACGGAGCCCAGGCTCTATGTATGATAATCAAGTCCTTGTGTCTTTTCCTTTGCTAGGCCTATGAACTCTCCACGCTGACAGGAACCCAGGTTCTACTGCTGGTGGCCAGTGAAACGGGTCACGTCTACACCTTCGCCACCCGCAAACTCCAGCCCATGATCACCAGTGAAACGGGCAAAGCCCTGATCCAAACGTGCCTCAATTCCCCGGACTCGCCACCTCGGTCCGACCCCTCCACAGACCAACGCATGAGCGCCACGGGATTCGAGGAGACGGACCTCACCTACCAGGTGTCTGAGTCGGAGAGCATGGGTGACACTAAGGTGAGAATCAAGAGAGTGGATAAGCTTTCCTGTGAGGGTGTTTGAGTTCCATTTTGCTGTAGTGAAACACATCTGAAGCAGGTGAACAGGCACACAAAACACTGGAGACAAGCTCTGTCTCCTTCCTGAAGACAGAAGCAAGGTCGCAGCTATGAATCACCAAATTCAATACGCTCATTTCTTTACCTCCCTCTATTGCCCACTTGCTCTGAGTTCAACAGCAGTGGCACTTGAGTTTAAGTCTCTTTAACTGTCTGCAAACCAGAATTGCAACGTGTAAAATAAAATAAAAAACAGATTAAACAGCACAGAGATTCACTAATGGATGTAGTGGGGAACCTTTCCAGAAAATGCCAGACAAGCGTAAGTGTAGAGCAAATGAATCAAACCTACAAGGAGCTGTGGAAAAACCCCTATGGCACTCCTGTTCAACTTTAGTTTTGAACTTTTGCCTGTTGAACAAGAAGCCCCTGGTTTGCTGCTCAAGGTCAGATAGTGAACATGAAGACGCTTGTAATCGAAATAGGGGAGGCAGTAGTCGAGTGGGTTGCCGGTTCGAGTCCCTGCCGAGGCAATAGTCGAGTGGGTTGCCGGTTCGAGTCCCTGCCGAGGTGCCCCTGAGCAAGGCACCAAACCCTCAATTGCTCCCCCCTCTGCGAAGGGTGGTAATGTAATGTAAGTCGCTTTGGATAAAAGCGTCTGCCAAATGATCGTAATGTAATGTAATGTAAATAAAAGTCTCAGTATTCCATAACAGCAGATTGAGAGGGAGTGAGAGAGAGAGAGAGAGCGAGAGAGCGAGCCATGCAACCTGTGGAATATTTCCTTTGTTTCTGCAGAAGAAGGGAACTGTCTTCACTTTACCTTTGTGACCTCTCGTCCAGGAAAGCCTCGTAACACTCCTCAAGATAAATCACAGCAGGTCTGGCTTGTGTTAGGAGGAGAAACACGCAGGCTGCTATATGAAGTACTTTAGTTCGGGGATAGAGCTGTGTTATGTTCACGGGAGAAACACTACGGCTACTGAAAATATACTTACTTTGATTTTTGAAACTAGTGGAATCTATTCAATCTAGCGTGTGTGTGTTTCATGCAAGGAGTTAATAAGGGGATGTTGTAGAAGGTAAACAGACTCTTCTGCCAAGGAGGTTGTGTTTATCAACCACGTCTGCGTGAGTGTGTCTGTGTGTGTGTTTGTTTGCTCGTAGAATATCTACAAATTGTATGAAAGGATTTGGACAAACTCATTTTGACCTGTTTCTGGATCTGAATCTACACTATAACAAAGTAGTTTTTTGTCAGTATTTCTGTCTGTGTCGTTGAAAGTAACACACACCAACCCATCATATCTGTGCCATGATAGACCAACAGTGGCTGCAGTGGCATCTGGATCAGGATAAGGATCTGGATTTGGCTGTCAGTGTGTGTGTGTGTGACGGGAGGCCGAACAAACGAAGGGGAAAACACGCAACAACCACTAATGTGTAGCAGAGAGGATGCTGCTGCATACAAGATGATGCTAAAGCATCTTTAGTAGTTGGATAGATCCATAAACACGTATTATAGCTCTTTCTTTCCCTTTGGGCCGTTATATTACTAAGACAATAGTTGTTTTCTTCTCCAGTCTTGGTGGAGGTATGAGCTCTACTTTGTCCCCCTCTAGTTGTGTTTGTGATGTTATTTCCCGGTCAGTCATTTAAATCTTGATGAAACGGTTTGTATACATTCTCATTGCCTGCGTCGGACTAATCACAAGAATGATGAAAGACAAATTAATGGTCGGCTGACTGGTTGTGGCTGCGGCCTCTGATCATCACTATAGACGGCGGCGGACTGTGCATCCTTTCTGTGTTGAACCTTTGCGGCTTTTGCACCGCGTAGACGTTGGCGTGAAGGTATAAATCCGTCAGCAGACACGCTCCACTGTCCTCACCTTTCACGTAATCACGCGCTGGAAGCCGCAAATTCCCTCCACTGTTTCCGCAGCTTAAGTACGCCCCTTTGAAGATGGACGCTCCTAAGACGGATTTGCCTGCGTGCTGTTTTGACGAGGCGCTTCGCTTACACGCACCCTGCGCCGTCAGGGATGGGTGCTCGACTTTGCATGTCAAGCCACTCTTGTGCCCGCCCGCGCCGCTCATTGATAAAAATTAGATTCTGCCTCTGTTGCCATATATGGTATGGTTTCCCTGCCTGCTCTCTTGGCTGAGGCCCCCACATTCCTTATAAGCTGCAGCTGTCTTTGGAGTCGTGTGATTGCTTTTTTTTCCCCCCACTCATTTAGTGATACGGAGGGAGGTATGGATGCAGATACGAGTGGGAGCTGCGGCGGTGGCGGCGTGTGACAATACACATTTAACAGAGCGGGTGGAATGGAAACATTTGGGCGATGCTTTATGTTCATGCGACGTCCTGTTCAGTGGCTGCCTGACCTTTGCCCTCTCTGTGTAGATGTTAGTGTGGGAGAACCGACATGGGCTCAGAGTCTGCTGCACACAGGAGGACAGGCTGGAAACTGTCCCTGTGTGATCCATGTCTGGATCAGCGGTGTTGTGGTTAGGACATGGCAGGTGGTTTTTGGAATCCTCGATTTCTGGGGGATTCTTTGTGTGCAGTTGGAGTCTTGGCCGCGGCCGTTGCTTGGATCTCTGAGGCGTCTGCACACCATTCATCAGGAGAGAAGTGTGTCATACATACAGTCCCTGCTAGTCTAAACATTTGATGGGTTCAGATGGGTGGTGGCGGGAGCGGAGGACAAGTCGGAGGTGCAGGAGAGAGATGAGCCGAGGTGCTGTGGAGCAGATATGATTTGGTAGCAGAGGAACGCTCACAAATCATGTGATAGTAGAAATCCAGTTTCTGAAATCATCATGCATCCTGCTGCACTCTTGCAAAGCAAAAATAAACTCAAGGACAAAATCTTCATACACAATCTTTTGTTGATGTTTCTGGGTATTTCTCCATCCATCCTGCAGATGTCAAACAAACGGTATTGTGACATATTTGTATCAGTGCTGCAGGGGAGTTTGAGGGCATGAAATGTCCACATGTTTAATAAAGTAAGAGGAAAGATAACTATGGTGTCGGTTCAGTCAAATACTTAATTTCTTTTTGACGTTACTCATTGTGGTCTGGCAGAGTTATGCATGGGCTATCATTGAATACCATGGCTACTCTGACAATATTACCACATTTCTGATAAATTATCCACATAATTAGGTTCTAAATTAACCTACAATGATAGAATATGCAGGATCATGTAGGGGTGGAATTAATGAATTTCAATATCAGGCGATATATTGTTTGTTTGTTTTCTTTATTAGCCAGTCATTAGTTTAGCCTATAAAGATGGTTTACCAAGGGTACATGGATAAGAGGTGTTATGACATGTGTGTGGTCCTAGTTAAATAAATCAATAACATCAAACCAAATGTCTGAAATGCCTTATTTTGGCTACAAATCATAATGGAATTCAATTCACTTTACTGCAAATCCTCCTCTCCAACTTTATTACTTGATTAATGTCAAAATCAAATCATCAATTTCCTGTTTATAGCCCCGTATTGATAAGCAGATCAATAGTATCAGCTGTAGGACCTTGCTTCATTGTATATCTAGATGGAGAGTTTATATAGAGTTTGCCGAGGTCACTAAACTCGTATAGTCGAAAGGAATCGTAAATGTGTACATTGTCTCATCCAAACAGGTGCAACTGGAGAGTCAGGTCAAGAACATTCTGTACATTCCCACACAGTCCAGAGAAGAAGGTCTAACGAGCTAAAATAGATGAAAACCCGTGTGTGTGTGTGTCTGTGTGTGTATGGGAGCTCCGCAGCCACACAGGCCTTTTTAATATTTTTAACAATTTGTTTGGTTAATGAGATAAAAGAGTTTGAAAAGAAGGTGAGTGTCAGTCCGGTGTACATGTGTCGGGCTTAATGAGTACTTTTAGTGCGAGTTCAGACTTGAATATTACGAAAATGGAGCTGAGTGAGTCTGGCAGTGTGAGGCTATGATAACACCAGACTGTCTGGACGCTCCATTTTATGTCAACACTCAAGAGGTTCACTGGGAGGAATCAGTGTACGTATACAAGAGGGCCCAGTTACCATTTATTCACTCTCCATAGCAACACGGAGATGAAACATTAAAATTGAGGCGCGTGGATCACTTCTCATCACGTCGAAAAGTCTCTCTCTCTCTCTCTCTCTCTCTCTCTCTCTCTCTTTTTTTCTCTCTCTCTTTTTTTCTGTTCTTCCCTCCCTTCACTTGAAAATACATGTCGAAGGCAGCAAGTTCAAGACTGCAGGCTAATAAAGCATTCTGGGACATGAAGCAAATCAGACTGATGGCAACATCTCTGAAGGGAAAAGTGGCCAAGGAAGTAAATCTCAAAGTTTGACATCACCAAACCAAAAGGTCAAAGCTGTGCCATCTTTGTCTTTCACAAACACTCGTAGGATTGTTTACAAACTGTTGAAAGCAGTTTAAAGTTCAGTTTAAATGCCTTTTTTTTGGGTGCCGTTATTTTTGGAAGGTGATGGCAAACCGATGGACGGATGGGATGGAGCACCTCTCCCCCTCACGTTTGCTCTCTCTTCCTCCATCTCCATGCGTTGCCATTGCCTCTATAATTATGGTGAAGGTTTATTTGCTCCTGCGACTCGTTAGCAAGAGGTCACATTTCTCTTGCATGTCGGCGAGCAACTCCGACTCTGCAATGCTGAGCATCAACCAACCATGTTTGTTTTCCACCCTTTTCCAACAACGATGGGAATAACGATTCATAATTTGAACCCCTTTTTATCCAGCTCCCCTTTAATGATTGGATTTATTTGAACAGAATCCCCGCTGTTTAAGTTCATGAGGTCTACTTTAACTGTAGCACCTTTCTTTTGTCCTCTGTGTTTCTGCTGTGGCAAGGTCAGCTGTCTGAAGTGCCTGGTGACAAGAAAGAATCACTGAGATAATGGAAAGTTAATTTGCTCAGATATGTGCTCTTATCACAAGGCTGCTCCCCCCTCGAACACCATACGAGAAAGAGAGAGAGAGAGAATCTGAAGTCGGAGGGGAGAGATGTGTGGCGGCTCTGTCGAAGGGGGAGGGAAGTAACATTATGTCACCCCCCCCCCCCTTATTTTACAGCAGCAACTGGACAGGTCAGCCGCCATTGGCTGCACCTCCTCCACTTGGGCTGCCTTGCCTTTTTTAGCAGTCCCAAATGGAGCCGCAAATTCCATGTTGCTGGCAGGGTGACAGGCTGGGAGACGGGAGCCAGCAAATGGGAGATTAGAAGAGAGGTCCAGCCACCAGTGGGCCGCACAATGGGCAGCTCTGGACCGGCCTGCCAGTTGTCACCTTCAGTTTGGAATGATTAATCCCCTGTATAGGGAATCATTTGTGCCCTCTTTTGAACAATTCCTTCATTTCCTAATCCTTCATAAAGAGGTTTTATAACTATAAGGCACGCAGAGAGTTATTTTCTACTTATTCTACTTATTCTTATCCAATAGCAGAATTATTGAATTTTGATAGAATTTTGATAGAATGTGAAATATATCCAACCTAAGTAGCCTTTGTTCTTGTGAGCGTAAAACATATCCCTCATGTCTCTTGTGGCTGGAATATATTGAATTCTCCCTCCTGGTGCTTCTTTATACAGTTTATCCACAGCTACTATAGGAGGAGCTGAAGGTGTCATGTTTGAGTGTCTGAAGGTTCTTCTCTCGTTTAATGGATTAAGCAAATGTCATTACAGGTACTTGCCCAGGGGTTCACCACATTTTTCGAAGCACTTCTGCATTCCATTTTTTTAAACCGTAAATCCAGGCTGTTAGCTCATTATATTAAGTGGTGTGCTTCTCCAGGTCAGTGTTCGCTATGAGTCATACTCTATCCCCCTATTGTCTGTCAAGCTGATACAAATCAGGTTTCATATTGTACAGCTCAATATGTTATTCTGTAGGTAGGAACATAAGTTGGTGAGGGGGTGGTGGAGTCGCTTTCCATTTGGCCAAGCAGAAGGCCTGTCGCATGTCACAAGCTGCGAGGTTAACAGTGATCCTCCGACCCTGTGCAGCAGTTGTAACTAACATATAGCTTAGACAATAACTGAATGAAGCGGGAAAACGTCAAGAAGCAGGAAGTGGACAGAGCGTGAGGAGGAAATGATTGTACCACATCAGAGGGACACGTCTCTCGTCTCACTCTTGCACTGAGGGAATGCTTTACACCGCCGCGGCCTCTTGTTTACCAAGAGCTGCCGTGACACTGAACTAAAAGCCAACTGTGTTTATAGAATAGTCAGTTGAACAGGAGACATGCGGAGGTGGTCAAACAAAGCAATACATCAGCCGATGGGTCGTTATGTGGGTCACAGAGATTGTGTGAGTTTAACGAGACGGCAAGTCATGGACAGACTCATTGGAGAATGGAGTGTCCTTCACTGACTCCACTCTTCCTCATGCAGCGGCCCAAGGAGGTGATGTTTGTGGGGGGGGAGTTCAATTCAGCCACTAATCTGTAGCTGTGCATTATGCTGATTCAGCAGCATGTCAGTAATTTAGACATACCTAATGGAAATGGATCCAGCTAATCTTATTTATTTTTCTTTCTTTTGTATCATTAGTGCATGACACCTTTTTGTTTAGACTCGTTCAGCCTTGGTGGAGGTGTGTGCTCTAATAAGCGCCCCTCTACTGTCCATTGTTGGAAATATCACGGCCCTGCGTCTCTGCTCTGTTCAAGGACTAACGGTGAGAGCTGCTCGCACTCGGATGGCGGCTGTCGCTCCACGTGGCTTCCAGCCGCTCCAGCTGGCGTGGAAGGGGTTAATTCCCCTCCGGTGGTGCTCAGGTTTCCCTCCAGCTGTCTGTACCCTCAGCTGTTTGTACTCTCACCCCTATCCTGTCCCTGTCCCCTGTACAGAACCCCATACAGCCCTGTTTTTCGTCAGCCCGACACGCGTGCATACACACGCTTACACTCACACGCTTACACTCACACACGTTTTTTTTGTTCCCTCCATGGCTAATTAGTGCTACTTACTGCTACACTGCCATGACGCTGGTGCTTCTGTTGGCTTTTCTTGACATACCTGCGCCAAATAGAACTTGGCTTGGCTTCTGCTGGTATGTCAAACATGTTACACCGCCATCAGTGTGTTGCTAGGTGACGTCTATTTGTCGTGGTAGAGTTGAGAAATGAAGCCTATAATGTAGCAGTAAGGTGGTTTAACCTAAAATCACGAGTTGACCGCTTAAAATTGGAATGGAAACAAGTTATGCCAACGCTTGAATTTAGTAAGTGGATTAAGTTCAACCATCTTACCCCTCTTATTCTGTGATATTGTGATAATTAACGTCACAAAATCCTCAAATGTGTCTTTGCCTCTCATGAACCCCAACCCTAAAATGAGCCATCGGCTACGTGTGTGTGGTGAAGTCATGTTCTACTTACACAATTCAGCTAAAGATTAATCATGTCAATGTTACCTGCACTGTTGATAACAGAGCTGAGGGAAGTCACCACAGGCCCTTGTTCCAGTATTTCGTCAGACAAATCAATCTACACAATTGTCTTTTTCCAAAGCTTTTGGTACTCACTTGTCCTGTTTCTTTCTGTCTAGTATAGCTGTAACTTCGCCAATATTTGAGGGATTTTCCATATTTTTTTTAGTATGTCCTAAGCAAATTCAGATGGCCTGTCAGTGGACACCCTGCTTGAGCTGGGTTGCCATGTGATCATGTTTGAGCTGACCGTGGCGTCATAAAGACGTGCTCAAGTTATTGTGAATTGTTATTTTGTCGCGAGTGTACTTGTGAGTCCTCTCTATGCCCCTCCCCCTTCAGCCTTCCAGCTGCTGTTTAACTAAAGAGGTAAAGGACCTTGGACTAGCACAGAGTTGGATCTGAGCTGCAGAGGAACTGTGTGAATGCTCAGCACTGTGTAGCTGTTGTGGTATTCCATCCGTGTATTGCTTCAGAGCAGCTTGTTTCGTGGTTTGCACATAGTGACGCTCAAAAGACTAAACAGCTGCACCTTTGATGTCATTTTGTCAATCCCCCCGTGTTTAAACTCGCTAATATAGAAGGCGTTTCAGTGTTGTAACTGTGATCCTTCCTCTGTTTACATAGGAGTGCATGTTGTAAGGCCTTATCAGTGCAGACTCTGCTGGATCCTCTATCTCTCACCCATGTAATCAGTCACATATAAAAACCAATAATGGCGTTCCACAGGTTGACAAAGAGAGGTTGGCGTGGGTATTACACACTGACGCTGGATTCTTTTATTTGCCTTGTTTCTCTATGTGGCAGATTTGCCTCAGGTACTTTATTGCCCTGTAGCACTTTATTGCCGAGACGACGCTCACGCCCATTCCGCCACTTACAAAACACTAAACCATTGATTCTACTTTGTCAGATTACAAAGCTCTCCACATAATGTATCTGTTAAGGGTGGATTGATGTTTCTTTTTTTGCCTAAGCAGATTCACCACATTTGGTCACAGTAGAGTTATTCATTCATGAGGTGCGGCACTTTTTGAAATAAAGCCACACCAAATTGTGGCACTCAAATCAATTTTAGCAAAACATTAAGGAATACTAAAAAAAAAACTTTTGTCCAGTATAATCCAGACAACCGACATAAATGTTTGACATCCGACCGAAATGACACAACATATGTTTTTGGAAAATAATGTAAATGGCAGTAATGGGCGTGGCCTACAGAAAAGTGTTGGAACCGGTTGAACCAACACAATTTTCTCCGAAACCAGTTGAAACTGACAAAAGCACTTGGCAGTCTGAATTCCATTTCCAACAGAACTGACACTTTGCTTTTCATTTTCAATATCACATATTTTATATAATGAAACAAACGAAAATTTTCTTGGACAAAATTATTCACACCCCTTAGAAGTGATGACTGAATAATTGGATTGTGGTGCCAAGCAGAAAAGCTTCTCTCAATGGTATCACAGGTAATAAATGGTATCTTTAATCACCTGGTGTCAAATCCACAGATAGTGTTGACGTACCCTGTGGTGCGTGTTTGTTTTTCTTTTCATGATCTTATTGCAGTTGGAATGAGTGGGTTTAGATCTACGGTCCTAACGCCTACCCTCCTCTTTACAGGCCGCCCACTCGTGAAAACTTCCTGTTCTTTTGTTCAGTGGCCGCTCACATTAGTGTATCTGTGCTACCTCTGCCTCTACATTTGTCTATCTGTTGAGAAGTTAGATGTTTCAAAGGCAGAAGCGATCAAACGGCGGCTGTGTGATTTATAGATCTCTCTCTCTGACGTGAGAAGGTATGGAGCAGGATATTCGGCGAGAGAACGATTCCAACATTCCGTGTCGACTATCAAAGTGTTTCTGTCCGGCTTTTCTGCTACTCATTGCTCTTCCTCGCTGAATAATGGAGTGGGACGTGATCCCTGCTGTGCTCTGTATTCTTCATGTGAATGCAATTACAGAAGGGTCCCAGCCTATTATTCTACGTTGTTTATGTCATTTGCTATGAATCTATTAAGACCAATCCTGGTTCTTGTCCACCATCCCAATCATTGTGTGAACATACTGCAAGTAATAAGACCCCCCTCCCTCCTCTTCTTCCTTTTCCTCCTCAGTCTGCTGTGCTTTCAGCTGCTCAGAGAGGAAAGGTCCTATTAATGGTGTTGTTTTAGGTGGCTTGCTTTTGTAGTTGCAGCATTCAGTGCATTTTATTACATCGGTGCAGAAATGTTGAAGCCTAATTTTGAAATACTAGCAACATCCAACACACTCATAAAATGGCCATCAGCGTCCTCACTGCATCTCCTGCCTCTCCCCTACAGGACACACTGAAGCCAGCGTTCACCGTGGCCAGCCTGCCCGGCACCACGAGCAGCACCCAGTCCACCACCTCCACCACGATGCAGGTGAGCAGCGGACCCTCGTTTCCCATCACCAACTACCTGGCGCCCGTTTCGGCCAGCGGCGGCGTCAGCGCCAACGGCACCATCCTTAAGACGCCCGGCGGTTCTACGAGCGTCATGCAGCTGCCCAGCGGCTTCACTTTCATGCCAGGTATGTGGAGGACATCACCCCAAATCATCCAAAGCTCTATTACGCCCACCTATCGCTTTATTTTTGGGGGCGAGTTCATCCTAAGAATCGAGAACAGACACTGTATTATGTTAATGCTGCCAGTTTTGTCCGTGAGCTGATTAGAATTTGAATGGCGCCGTGGCCACGACCTCCGCTATCTCCTCGGGGCTGTCATATCTGCGTCTCCAAGCTGTTTACATCACACAACAACCCCTTCATAGGCAGTCATCAACATTCAGCGCCCTTGGGTTAACAAAGCCGGCGGTATACAGAAAAAGCCAGGTCTATGGGCGACTGGCCCTGCCTTTGATTGTCACTTGGGGAGAGGAATAATTAGGCGGGAGGGACACAATAGAGCTGGCAGAGAAGGCTGACGTACACGGCCCCGTAATTAGTCATGAATATTCAATGAAGGGATCGGTGGCTTGTGCTGGAAATATAATTGAAGCGTACCTTGTGGAGCCAGAGCTTTGTGACAGAGTGGTCCTGAACCAGACGTGACCCTTTAGTAGTGGGGGGGGGGGAGGGGGAGGCCTTAGTAAACAGACACGCATCTCACCAACTGAATGGTTCTGATTTGGGGATCTTTAATTTGTCTCTAAATTGGCTCTCCCTGCAATTATTTATGTAGGTGTTTTGTGTGTTTGAGTTTGAGGTGCAGGGTTGTTTGCAGTACCAGGCTCTGCTACCACTACTATGAAGCTCTGCAGTGTGTGTGTTTCCTCAGTAGTGGCAGTAATGTCAGTAGTTGGTTGTTGGGAGCCTGTTGGTCCTCCACAGGTGACACACACTGCTCACTAATGGGCCCTCTGTGTTACTTTGACTGACAGCTGAAGGACAGCCAAGGAGCATCTATTTTCCTCTCACTGTGTTTCTCCTCCTGTCCTCCTCCCATACTCGCGTGTTCTGGCTCTCTCTCGCTCACGCTCTCTCTCTCCCTCTCTCTCTCTCTCTCTCCCTCTCCACCACCACCTGTCTGGCACATAACAGCAGTGCCAGGTGGAACAGCACACCCTCCCACACTAAAACCTCCCCTGTTGACAGCTTGAAAGGGCCTGCCCACCATAATGCAGCAACTGTCTACGGAGCATATGACCAAATGTGAGGGTGTAACTCAGGAGTCACGTTCCAGAATGAAGAAACACAGGGATCGGTATATAAAACCATGGAAAATCACAAGTCAGGCTGCATTACGTTTTTGGTGACTTTCTCACCAATGATATTGTTAGGGCCTTTTTTTCTAGCATGTTATGGTATGTCATAGTGTTTTATCAAAAAGGTAAAACAAGAAGCACACAATACAAGGATAGAAGATGTGTTTGCCAGACGGCACCTGTATCTGTCCTGACATACTGGGTTACAGGGGTGCCCCATTTTACAGCCCACTGCAAGCTCATGTTGCCCCTAGAGGACCTTGACTTTAGGTTTCCTGTGAGTTTCCGTCACATATGACTAATCTGACTCTGTGTTTAATTACACCTTACGCCTGTGTTCTCGATTCTGATCGGTTGAAAAAGGGGGCCGATAGAGACAATACCAACTGGCTGACGTCAGAATCAGTCCAAAAAATGTTTATATTTAGGGTTTCAAACAGCCAATCAAATCCGTAGAGCCGTCAGGAATCTGAGGATGATGTTCAGATTCAACAACTGTAAACTAGAAGTGCTGTTTGAGTGTTACATTACTCTACAGCCTCATAGTGACTGAACTGCTATAAAGGCTGTTCAATATTTGTTAAAAGAAGTTTCATATGTATCCAGGAATCTTTGCTTTGATGGATCATGTATAATGAGTATGGACTTTCTGACTGCTGGCCTGTTTAGCACACACACACACACACACACACACACACACACACACACACACACACACACACACACACACACACACACACACACACACACACCTGATTTGGCCCCCTCAGACTTTGATCTCGTCCCAACCATGATTTAAGGGGCTGTGTAGCTGGAACCAGTTTCCAGCTCTGATGATGTCATCCCTCTCGCATTTTTTGGCATAAGTTGGAAGGAGGTCATGTCAAAAAATATAAAATAACAACAACTCTGGTTTAAATCTTGTTACGCTTGGCTCAGAACTTCTCAATCCATCCTCGTAATAAAAATACCGACCCACCAAAGGCCGTTGACTAAGTGTGATATTTCTTTCACCTATACCTCATTTGCTTTTAGCCTCTTGTTAAAATGAAAATGTGTGTGTGTGTGTGTTGCCTCTCCAGCAGGCACTCCTCTCCCCCCCGGCACCCCCACCATTCCTCTGAGCCAGCTGCAGCAGCACTCTCTGGCCCTGCAGGGGCAGCATGGCCAGGCTCTGGCTGCTGCCCCACAGCCACAGCAGGGACAGCAGGCCGTCTTCCGCTTCCCCGCCGCTGTCTCCCTCACAGGTGACCTCCTCGCTCTGCCTCAGTCTGTGCCCCTCCCCCCCCTCCCCCCCTGCCTGCACGCTAAAGCTCTCACTTGTACTTTGATTACTGCTGCTACTTCTGTCACTCTCCTCCCCGCTACCTCTTCTGGCACTGCTCGTACCTCGATGGGGTTGTCTGATCACTTTAGCGTCTCTTGTGTGCTCTGTCTCGCTTTCTCTCCAGGAGCAGGGGTTCCTCAGCAGCTCCAGGCCATCCAGGTCCACCAGAACACCGGCTCCAACAGCGACAGCAGCCCAGAGAACTGCCACACCTCCAACTCCACTGGTAGGTCAGACGAACCTGCACCGTCTACTGCAGGCTGGAGTCAAGTGGGCTCCATACCTACATGTCCTAACTCAATCAGCCAGCTTTGTTAGTGATCCAGATGCTTCACCCTATAATCAAACCTTCAGTTACTTGAGGAAGTGTTGTTGGTTATTCGGCCTTAAGTAGAATTTAGAATGCAGGACTTGTAGAGGAGTATGTTAACATGGCAGTATTACTACTTATACTGAACTAAAGGATACAGATGGATTGAGCCGTCTCCTGGGATGGTGCGTTCATGTGCAGTCTCCCAGGCCTGACCGCCATAAATATATTCCAAACTTGTGGGAAACTTTACTTCACTGCAGTGAATTTCGAGCTGGCAGCGGTGTCCCTCTTACTGACATCCAGCGCCATCTGCTGGACAGTTTGTGTAAACACACACTGAAAGAAAGACTATCAAGCCTCTAACTCTGCCGCACCCTCCTTCCTTCCAGCCACAGTGAGTCTCCCAGCAACCATCGTCACCTCGTCAATGCCGACGTCTGTGACCGGTCACATGATGTACCCGAGTCCCCACACAGTGATGTACGCCTCCACGCCCACGCTGACTGACGGCGGGCTGGCCGTGCTCAACGCCTTCTCCCAGGGGACGTCGGCCATGCAGGTGTCCCACGCACAAGGCCAAGATACAGGTGAGGTGCCGGTCCACAGGCTGGTGGATGACACGCCTTACCAGTAATCATAAGAGACTCTTCAGATGCCGGGCCGGTTGCTCCTCTGTCTTCAAGGCGTGTGTGTCTGTGTGTGTGTCTGTGTTTGTAGGTGCGGTCCCTCAGGTGTTCCTGACGGCACCTCCCGGCACGGTGCAGATTCCCGTCTCAGCGGTGCAGCTTCACCCAGTACGGCAAGATCTGCATTTCACAAGTGAAACTCTCATATTCCCTCTGCATCCAGCATGTCACCTGAGCGCACGAATGCACCCTAACCCAGCACAGAGAGGCTCCCAGCCCGGGCCTGCTGCTTCCGTGTGGGAATGATCAGCTGCTTCACCTGTGACTTCACACACTCGACGCACGAAGCACGGAGATAAGAGACACGGCTCGAGTGTTTTACCGTGTTACAGCGTACAGTAAAGCAGGATGTTTGACAGATAAAGTGTGTATTAAAGATGACAGTAAAGGCAAATAAAGATTCCAGGTTTGATCAAATTCACTTTGAAGTTAAAACATTGCAATAACTAGACATGAATACAGAAATCAAACCCAGCCTGTAAAGCCTTTATGTACTGCACCTGCTAACACACAGTATTTGCTGATACCTACGTTCTATAGTGTCTGGGTGTTTATGAATGGCTTGGTGTATCAGTGGGGTTGTGTGTAGCAGTGCATGAATCAGGCCTGAATGCTTCCACCTTAGAAGTTTTGCTCTCGAAAGAGGGAAAGATGAAAGTCAGAGTAGAAGTTAGGAGAGTGGGAAGGAAAGACGGTTTTCATTTTGTCTCTTCAGTTTTGGAAGATTGTGGGGAATAAAAATCAAAAACCCTTCAAAGCCGGAGACACAAAGTGTGGGGTGAAAACCGTGTGTCTTGATGTGTCGTGTGGCGTTTGGGGGAAAAACAGCAGGATTCTTGTAATTAGACAATCTTTGATAACCCGACTGAGTGATTCCATAATGAGCTCTTATGTTCAGTAGTATAATCACCCTGTGTGCTGACGTGACTGCTTGTGATTGGCTGATGGACGCCTCTCGCGACGGGCGCTGACCCAAAGTGTGTTTGTGTTTCAGATGGTGATTGGTCAACAATCGAGCGGCAGCAGCAGTAACCTGACAGAGCTACAGTTGGTCAACATGGACGCAGCACAGATTTCAAAGAGTGAATGACAGACGGCTGCTGACACACACACACACACACACACAGATTGACTGACTGACATCTCTATTTATTGATGCCTTCCCACTGAAATTCACGTCACGCTTCTGAATGTGGCTTTTGAGTTCATATTTACACACAACCAGGGGCGTCGGTGTGGCTCACCCTTGTTTTGTTATATATATATATATAAATATATCTATATATTCACAAATGCATAGGAATTTCACTACATCCTATTTTCTATGCCGTTTAGATGGTGTTATTTTTGTGTGTGTGCGCGTGTGTTTTCTTGAAAAATTGTAAAATGACTTATGCACACACATACTGCAGGTGCCACAGCTTCACACCAGCCAAAGACATTCATTTGTCTGAATGTTCCAGTGTGAGTTCACGTGTACAGGTGTATGTTTGCATGTGTGCAGACGTGGGGGTTTGTAAATTGGAGGGCGGGGGAGGCGGGAAAAAAAAGCATATCGACATTTGAAATGTACATAATCTTTTTTTATTGAAACCTTGTATTTTCAGGCTCAGTTTAGTTTGTGCGATGGCATGTAGTTGTTTTTTACGTAGTGGTTTTTTGTATGTACATGACAAATGATTTGCATAACAGATAGATTTACACATACTATATATGTAAATTAATTTAATATACCAACATGATTTACTGTTCTACTAGTGGGCGTTTTCACTACAAGATGGAGAAAGAATGCTGGATGTTTTTCTACATTTTTTTTGTGACATTCAAATCTAAAAAGCTGGGCAATGAAAAGGACAAATTTGATTCAGTGTTACTGTTTTTGTTTTGTTTTTTGCCGAAAACACGAATTTCAGTGTTTAGTGTAGAAATGCCAGTATGGGTTTAGACGACAGGACAATCGGAGGCTCACATCACACAAGCAATTTCTGAGTTTGCACACGAGAATTGACACTTAACAATTCTAAAACCTTTACAAAAAAAACGCGTGCCCACTGTGCAATTGTGTGTTTATGTAATTATTCATAGGAAATTAAGTACCTGGTCTTTGTACTTCATGATATTACAACTGCCACTTTCATGTTTGTTACCTACAGAATCAAGTGGAGGGAGTTTTCATTACATTAAGAAAAGAACTCTTGATATATTTAGCATTGGACCTTCAGTGCAAATGGACCCGCTGTTTCGTCTCTTTGTTGAATTCCAGTTAACTGCCCAACCACCGACTCAGAACTGAAGATACTTTACTTACGAGTGAATAAGTGGAGAACCATCCATCACCAGAACTAAATGGCAAGTTCATTTGCGTTGAACTCTTGACTGCTAAATATCCAAATGACTTCATAAACTCAATGTGTAATAGAAGTGATCCATTGCAAATCTGCGCTCTGATATGAACCGTTCTCGTGTGATGGGACTGTTGCTCTCCGTCTTTGGGTTAAACGCTCGGCCCTGTAAAGGTACAGCCACTTCATCAATAACTTTGTATTATAAGGTTCTATCTGGCATTTTGGTTGAGGCTTGATTGTCTCAAACTTGGGTCAATGAAGAACGCTTTGTGTTCTTGCAGGGTTATTTTTGTATTTTCAAAATTTACGAGTTTAAAGTTTTCAAAACTTTAAAGCCCTGTATCTCAAAACTTGGGCTCAGATAGAACCTTTGTAATACTAAGGTCACAAAATTGAATGCGTCTTTAATTTGACGGCCCTGGCTGACTGCAATCTCACTTTGTACCTCAGTGATCATGTTAGGAATGACACATGTTGGACTGAGCGCCTTCTTTCTGCACCATAGTGCCTCTTTTCAATGATTTCTCAAACACTGTAAAGAAAAAAATCTAGGGTTTGCTAAACTCACATGACTTTGGACCTATCGTAAGATCTTCTGCTCTGACCGCAGATTAGATACCTAATTGCTGCAGAATTAGTGGGATGCCTGCGCAGGACAGACCTGAAGCCAAAGAGAATGTGACACATAATGCACCCATGCTGGATAATGGTGCTGTTAAACACAGGTATGATCCTGCACACAGCTGTTTCATAGAAAGGTAACACCTTCAGTAATAAGTTCCCTCTACTTGTTATTCAGAAACATTTTTAAAAGGGGAATTAATGAAAAAATGAGTTTGTGGTTTTACCTTGTCATTGAAAGGTAACTGTTTATTTTGAGTATTTTTGTTTTGTTGTACAGATTTTTTTTGTAATAAAAACAGAATGAAACATAACATGAACTGACCACATCTGCTGCTGCTGACCTTTCTTTTTTTCCTATTGGGGACGGAGAATGTTCAAACTAAATGTCCAGACAGGAACTTAATACATTAGTATAATTGCAGTGATGAAACGTGGAGAGATGCCAGAGGCGTCTAAACGAAGCTACGGGAAGCAGGAGGAAAGAGCATGCACCTTATCTTAATATTTAAATTATGCATTGCACAATCACATAATCAAACCTTGGCCGGGGAGATTCGAGAATTCCGTCTCCGTTCCCCGCGCCAGGATAAAGCAGCGATGAAGTTTAAACACGGTTAAATGCAGGAATATTCACCAAATGATAACAGTGATTGGTCGAAAGCCGACAAGAGAAATGGATCTGGCATCAGCGTGAAAACACTATACCCTATACATGTTCACAAAGCAAACAAAAAGTCTATATAGCATAACATAAAAAGCGTATTAAGTTCACAACCAAACCCAGGAAAGCAGATTATCCATAAATATCGATTTGTATGAGTCCACAGTGAGAATAAGGCATCTCGTCCATGTGTCAGCGTCCAAAGAACAAAGTGCTGACAGAAGAAATCATCGCTGACGGCTGGACTGCCTTTTCATTTTTTTTTGTTCAAACAGTGAGAAATTAAAAGATATCCGCATGCATTTACACCAGGTAGTATCTCTATCGCTACTGTACACATGACAATATACAACTGTACACAAAGGTTGGAAATAGTTGATTTTAAAAAAATGTGCATGATTCGACAAATTTTCCAAAAAGGTTTCCCCGTTAAAATAGAAATGTTTTACTCCTGGTGCACCCTCGTATATTTGGTTCATGGAACAAAATCATTTGGACGAAAAAAGGAAAAAAAAAAAGCTATGTGTGTATTTCGCATATGTACAATTATGAAACAAGGATGAGAGACGATGTGCAAATCTGAATCCACGCGAGCTGTTGCATAATGTAGCTGAGGTGCGCGAGCGATGCGCGAGCGATGCCACCAGAAAAGAAAACAAAGACAAAACATGTAAGGTTCCAAATGAAGAACACGTGGCTTCAGTGAATAACAGCATAGTTCACACACACACACACACACACATAAAGAACATAAAGAACATAAAACCCGAAAGCATAAATTAAGACCATTTCTTTTGCCTAGCCCTAACAAGTATGGAATCACTGGTTCCTCCCGACATTCCCGCGTCCGATACGACCAAAAGTGAAACCGTTCCGACGACACGCAGCACTGTAAATACATTTCCTCGTCATGCAAGATCCTGAAGAGAAGTAATACTGCTATATAAATGTAATACGACGCACGGGAGTCGTGATAACTTGGGGGGGGCGAACGCGAGCGCGATGTAAATGACCTAAGCTGAGGACGAGCCGTCTACAATCGCTGCAGTGTTAAAAACAAAAACAACGTAGAAATCAACCTGGAGGCGGAGCTTCACTCTCCTCATCCAAACTTAAAGCAGGATTCACATGGATAATGTGAGCGCGTGCAATGCGGGCCGTGTGCAAATTTGTACAATCTGCAAAATACTCAATGTCGTGACGCGGAAAGTGATGAGCGGCGCCGAAGTCTTAGGGTGACGGCGCCTCGCTCTGCGTTACAGGTGAGCGGTGAAGACGACGCGGCGAACGGCGTCTGCTTCTAGACAGACAGTTAGACATTGATCGAGTTAAAAGGCAACGTGAAAGCAAATAAAAAATAAATAAGAGGACTTGGCGTTTAAAATACAAGTGTAGCATCTTGATACTGCGAGTTGCTATCTTATGTAACTATCGGTAGATAACTGGGGGTCAAAGGGCAGAGGTCGGTTTACAGTCTCTTCTCACTGAACAGACGAGGGCTTCAGATAAAATGTTTCAAAAAGGAAACGATCTGTAACCGAAAAGGTGCGACTCCACACTAAGGCATCGACGTTTACAGATGTGTGACACTGGGACTGGAAATAAATACACACACACGCACGCATGCGCACACACACACACTCACAAACCTTTCCTCCATAAAATACATTGACCACTGAGCTGTCGCCTCCGTTTGGCTGGTGAGAAACAAGATGGAGGGGACTGGAGCGTGTGAGAGGCTGTGTGGCCCTTAAACCCCAATGAAAACAGTCCATCGACCGTCTGCACCTTCACCTCTCTTCTCCTCTACTCCTCTTCCTCCTCTAGCCTCGGTTGGCTGGGCGGTATCTGCCCTTGTTATGGTGGTGAGGCCCGAGAGGCTAGAAGGGGGAGCGGTGAAACCCCGCCCGCATGGGCGTTAACAGTCTTTCGGGGACGACCAGTTAGTGGTCATGGTTTTGCCGACCCGGTGCCACCAGCACCTTCATAGTTTAAAGCTGACCTGTGCCGGACCCGGGGCGGGACGGTTTTTAGGGCGAGGAAGAGGCCGCGGCGTGGTACTTGACGAAGGCGATGGCTGCCAGCTCCTTGCAGAACTCCTCCAGCACGATCACCCCTTCCAACAAAGTCATGTGGTCGATGCTGCAGACAAGAGCCCAGAGATTAAACCTGCGCCCCCACAATGTCACGGCACACAGCTATGAAGAAGAAGAAGAATACGTACTTGATCCCCTCTGGCTCCAGACCCAATAACCTCTTCCTCACCAGCAGCAGTTTGGGTGTGAAATCTGGGATGCGCTGAATCCTCAACATGAGATCACCCACCACCTTCCAGACACAACAGGAAACAGAAGGTGGAAACCACGTGGAAGTGAGACTCAATAACTTATCAACCCTAATAACATCTGTGGGTAAGAATATGTGTTTCCTGTCGGCTTCAATAACCGAAATACGTTGGTAGTAACACTGGGGGTCAAGTGAAAGGTATAGATTCTGCTTGTATCTATGGCGACCTTTCTGAGGAAAATGTTGATTGTCGGATGTCCAGGATCCACACATCCAGAACTCTGCGTCCACACTACTGTGTCATTTCTACACACTGTTTGTCACCTTGTCTTTAACTTGAACATTACATCAAGCTAGTTCTCTTCAGGGTATTAGTTCTCCTTCCTCTCCCTCCCCTCTCTCTAACTCTCTGCCTCTCTTCCCTCCTGTATGTCATTTGAAAGAGTAAGTCCGTATACACACGGACCAAACCAGCTGTAGTGGGAATATGTGACCTCACTAGCTTTACTTTTGACACTGAAAAAAACAAACAATGTATCTCCAACTTTTAGGGTTAGGGTTAGGGTCGCTCTTACAAACAACCTGACTGTTCAGGTCATTGGCTCGAGTCACCGCCCCCACATCTCCTTATACATTTTGTCCACTTGTGTCACATTCCACAGGTCCCAGTAAACATCTTTCTTCTCTCTCTCTTTTCAGTGTTGAAGCTCATACTGAACAGTGCAGTGACTCAGCCTCTTGTCTCGCGAGTGTGTGTCTTACCCTGACGATGACGGAGAAGAGAGACCTGCAGCCGGGGGCCAGGTTGATGTAGGGGTCCAGCAGGTACTCGTGCATGTGCGGGTGTGGGAACAAGGACAACTTGGACAGAACTGCCGTCACCTGCAGATTGACGTCGTAGGGCTGGAGAGCAGAGGAGAGAGACCGCGTTTAAAAATGACACCCTGACATGCGACACGAATAGCACCATTAGCAGCTATTTAAAGTGTGTTGGAGTGCTGACCTGATCCAGGATGCGACCCATTCTGTCGAAGAGGACCTTGAGGAAGTGGCCCTCGAAGAACGGGTTGTCCAGGTTACACTTCTCAAAGGGCTTGGGGTGTCCCCTCCAGTCCCACCGCAGACAGACCCCACAGTAGTCCTTGAACTGATGAAGAGCAAAGCGTCGCACGTCAAGTTAATAAAGAGTGCCGGGGACAAAGACGGACGAAGAGCACATCCAGAAGCCTCACACCTGGGAAAAAAACGAGACGCGCCTACCTGTCTGTGTGCGTCTCTGAGGTAGGTGTCATAGCCGGTGCCCTCAACTTGATACGATGACTTGGCCTCATCGGGCACCAAACACAGGAAACTAGAGGCAAGCGGATGAAATATTGAAGCCAAACAAACTGAGCGGAGCTACTCTACTCTCCTCTACACACACCGGCACATTTCCACACCTGTTGACAATCTTGTGGACCTCCGTCTTCCCTTCAGACTTGGTGTGGTCGGGACTGGGCTGAGGAGAGGAGCTGAACCAGTCGGACCCGGACAGCCTGCTGTCAGGTGAGAGGTCGTCTCCGAACAGTGGATCCTCCTCAAGGTCTCTGCAAGCACAACACAGTGTTTGACTTTACAACTGCTCGTGACCCCAACCACTGCATGAGGTGATCAGTTCTTTCTCAGGACAGTACACACACGCAGGTCAGTATTTTGGTGGGTCCCATGATCTTTTCACAGAGTTCAAGTCTTAACCCTTCTGACACCTTTAAGGTCCATTCTTTGATTTGGGAGTAGAAGAAAGTGTGTGTGTAAAAGGATGTATTTATACACAGAAAAGGTTAACGCAGCAACTCTCTTCCTCTTATTAAGTACACACACAGAGGACAGTCATGAGGGTTTTCATTAAAGTATCATGTATTCCTCATAATGATATTTAATGGCTGAGCTTTGTTCTCATGATCTTGTTAAGTCGTGACTCAGTCAGACAATAAAGGAACAGAGTTGCTGCACTGGCAACACTGAAAAAATGCATGCATTCATTTTATTTCCACTGGTGTGTTTGTACAGAGGGCGGGACCACAAAGAAGGTAGCTTTTGGGTGGGGAGGGGCGGGGTCAAAGGGTCAAGGTGGGGGCCTTACACGGCATCATGGGGCTGGCCGTTCTCCAGGGGCTCCCGCTCCTCCTGGGGCTTGTTCTCCAGGTAGTTCCTCTCCTCCAGGTTGCGCAGCACTAAGCTGTGGAGGACGTGCTGGCTGGGCTTCTGGATCAGCTGCTCAAACAGGCGCAGCGTCATGATGCTGATCTGTGGACGGGGCGACAAAAAGGAACCGGGCTTAGATCTCTTTATGAAAAAAAAAGGGGGAACAATGTGACGCGTCTGTGCCGGCCGGTGGAACAGTGAGGGAGTGACTGCTGCGTCGGACATCAAAGAGATGATTCATGTGGCATTTGTGTGCAATCGCTTTGTCAGATTCATTAAAATTCGAGAGCGCTTTAGTCATACAATGCACTGGAAATCCAAGTCCTACATGAAGAGAGGAACTTTTGAATGTAAAGTTAAGTACAAGTAAAAAAGTAGGTGCATGCTGTAATCATGTCGGAGGGAAAGTGTGTGTGTGTGTGTGTCTGACTAAGTTTCCGGTTTAAGCACCTCGTCTGACAGGTGGTCGCAGTGCTCTATGAGTCTGTGTCTGAGTGGTGTCTGAGCGATGGAAGCCAGCGTCTCTGGCTCTTTGTCTTCCCCCAGCAGGAAGTAAACCATTTCCTTTAGCAGCGCCTGCGATGTCACCTGCCTGATGATCCTGTTCAGCAGGGCTGTGGAGGTCAAGATGCCGACCTCGGATCTGTGCATAAACACACACATCGACAAGTTATTGACAAGTTACCGCAACCGAGATCTTCGACTTTGCTCGACGATTCCGTGCAAGACTTACGTCTGCATAAGCTGCGGTTCCATCACGGACACAAAGAATCTCTCTCTCACGGCTTTGGCCATCACTGCAGCTGCTGACTGGAAGGCAGTGGAGACATTTGTTTGCCTTTTATTCAATCAATCAATCCATTCAGACAGAGACATTGTGCATTATGTAAGCTATGAATTCTGCAGGGTGAGTCGGTGAATGTGTTTAGAACCTTTTGAGCCTCCTTGATGAGTTGGTCACAGTAATCCAGCCAGGACAGGAAGGAGATGAGAGCTCGCTTTCCTGCAAAGATTGCAGCGTCCTCCTTCAGGTTGTACACGTCGAGACTGAAACGGTAGAGAAAAGACAAGCCGGGAGATTAAAACACTCATTTTGGGGTTTTCAGGGGCAATCAAGTGAGTGTGAAGTGCAAACGTGAGAACACGGTAGAGACATTTACCCCCAGTTGACGGACTCCACGGTCTCAATGTCCAAGGGGTCCATGGACTGTGGCAGGGCTTTGTAGAAGCCTACCAGCCTGTCAGTGAGAAGCTCACAGAGCTCAGTGTTTTCGGTGAGACACCTGGCGGCCGAAGGTTCCGGTAAACTGACCAGCAGCATCAGGCCCTCGCACGCCTTCACCACTATCCTGCCATCCTGAGCGAGGGACACGACGGACAATACAGGACATTAAAACAGAATAGCTAAACTCCAAAAGCCGAGTGATTAGAATGTGATCTACTGACGGGACTCTTGGTGAGGTTGAGCAGGGAGGTGACCAGGTTGTAGTTGTTGCTGTTGTTGTTGTTACAGCTGCTGGTTGGGCAGGAGGCCGTAGCTGCAGCCTGAGGCTCCTCTGGGGGTTCGGCCTCTTCGTTCTTGAGGGGCTGGCCCGTGTCGGGGACCGGCTGCTTGTCCTTTGTGCTCTCTGCTGCTCCAGGACTCTTTGCCTCGGGTCTCTTGGCCTTGTTCTGCAAGTCACACACACAGATAAGGGAGATCGCTTTAAAACGCCACAAGACTCTTTCCTCTGCAGACGACACAGCCAAATGAATATTTATGAATGTGCGGCTCGGTTTCTTTTCATCTTCTCGGTGCCATAGCAACCTACCTCGAGGAAGAAGTTGACAAGGTATGGATCCTGCTTCAGTTTGGCACAGACTATACAAAGGAACTGAATCTCTTCATTTTCTGTGGGTGCAGCGAGCACCGCCCCACACAGACGGATCAGTTTCTAATAGGGGAACATCAGAGGGATAGAAAAGAACAACTTACAGATCATGTCACGTGTCAGCTGACTACTTAATGGAAGACATTCTCAAAAAGAATAACAAAACCAGATTGCAAAACGTTTGATTTGTCACCTGTACAGGTCTGTGGACATTGATGTGGGGCAGGAGAGGCTGACGGATGTGTGCTAGCAGCTTTGTGTAGAAGGTGAGCACCTGCTGCTTCATCCCTGGAGGACACTGAAGGGGACGCAGGAGAAATAGATACATGAAACCCTGCAGACACTGGATGACAGTAAAGGTTGCATCAAGCACTGAGTGTCTTACATCTGCCTTGCCCAGGGTGTATAGAGTCTCCAGGATTTTATGGTGCAGGAGATATTCCATGCAGGGACCCGTCTCCCCAGACTCCCTTTCCCGTTCCTCCTGGGTGAGGATGTCCAGCATCTGTTCCAGGTGGGACGGGATATTGGTGTCTGTAACTGGGGCTTTGTCATCTAATAGGAAATAAACACAACACCATGAGAGAGACGCTGAAACTGTCCAAACGAACCCAAACCTTTAGAAATACACTGGAATAAAACAGTACATTTCAGTATTACTTTTCCAGACTGTACATGTTTTCAACACTGATTGTTTCATTAGAATCATTCATGGTGGAGCGATTTCAAACTAAAACCCTTTATTAGTTTAGTCTAAAATATCATGATTTAAGATTATATGTCAGCAGTTATAGCTTATGGGTGTGTATGACTGAAGCACGTCTGACATTCCTGCGTGTTAGGAACCAGAAAAGAACATGAAATGCATTCAGTCAAGCAGGAAAAACTACTATCTGCTACATATCGGTTAATCTATAAGACCATAAACATCAAAAGGGACTTAAACTACAAATGAAGAAAAAACCCAAAGGAGGACCAAAGTCTGCTAAACCAGTGATTAAGTGCCCAAGGAATACATGCTCAGCTAAATCCAGCACTGCTCAGAGCATAGATCATTGCCTTCAGCTGTTCAGGAGAGAACGCTCCAAGTTGGCCTAACTAGAATTCCTGCTTTAAAGCCCTTTTGAATGAAGAATTAGAAAGGCGAGACTCCACATTAACAAAGAAACTCGTGCCTAGCTGTTAATCCATGATTTACTGATGTTTTTAAATCGAAGGCAGCACCTTTATTTGTTTCCAGGTGACTTTACACTATAATGGTGAAACCAGGAGATGGGTCGCCTGAATAGACACGCAACCATCTATCAACTGTTCCCCATATTTATGTGGCAGTAAGAAATGATTAAGGACTAGTGTTTGAACGCATCATTGGTACAAAGAGTAATGCAGTTTCTCAGGCCCATGAGGCGTCATTATGCATAAGCCTGCACTTACCAGAGGTCTCAATGTAATAATGTGTAATGGCCTTCCAGTGATAGACAAAGTCCTCCTGCAAGGGCAGCGAAGGGGCGAGCTGAAAGAGGAAAACAGTGTTTATGCTGCTATCCCACAACAGCTTGTTAACACACAGAATAACGGACATGACTCACTTATTACTGACAAAGGGAAGACAGACTGGGAACGCAACTGCTTAAATAGGAAAACTGCTCCTTATTTTCCAGCTCTCCTTGCTCCATTCCAAGTAAAATCAGTGATGTAATGGAATATGCAGCACTGTGCACTAGGAGCTGGATTTGGAATCACAGTTTCAACAGGTTGTGTATCGTAGCATTGATCTTGTCAACAACATAGAACAAGATGGATTTAATTAACGTAATGTGATCTCAAGAGACATGTCATTGCCTTAAAGTTCCAAAAGGGGTTTCAAATGTAGATGCCTGTGCTTTGCTCTGAATAAGGGACACTGGTTTACGATAATAATTTCACGTGTGATCGCCATATGGATCAATAAATCTACACCAAGATCTGACTGTGTTCACCTAGGCAAGAATAGGCTAAACACATGACGAAAGTAATTAGTAATAAATGCAGAGTCGTGGGTCTCGACTAGTTTTGAAAACCAACGAATGGAGTTCTTTACACACTGCTTTACACCCGCAGGCTGTAAAGTAGTGCGTAAATAACTTCTGTAAAGATGGATCACCTGGCCAACGGTTATTGTTAGAAACGGGTTTCAGACGCACCATTGCTGGGCTAGGTTAGTCATCGTGCATTTTAACACTGTGTCAGATTACAAGTGACCCGCTTTAAAAGAACGTTTTCGCAACACCAAACGAGCCCCACTATTTCGCAAATCAATCCACATGACAAGACCCTGCTGTAGTGTTAGCTTAGCTTTCTGTGGCTACCTTTAGCTAACGTTAGCTGCTAACTATCTCGACTTGGGCCATTTACCGTTACTACATATGATTTACACCGAGGAAGATAAAACGGGATTAAGGCTAACATTAGAATATACATGTTAACAAACGTGGGTGTTGTAGGCGACGAACAGATAACCACTGCAAACACAAAACGCTAACGTTAGCTTAGCTTAATTAGCTGTTTGGTTAGCTAACGCTAGCATCACAGCCTAATGCTGACGATATGCTTTACATATAGGTTGTCTGGCTAACCAAAAGACATTTTCAACCATAAGAGACGGCACACAGAAGCAAAACAACTGACACATGTTGAATGTTTAGGTTTAAACTCACCGCTTCCACTGCATGCTGGAGAATGGAGGTAAATTTGGAGAACATTTTGTTCTTCGATTGGACCAATTTCTCCCGAGAAGACCTAGAGAATTCCTCTATCTTCTTCTTCCTGTTGCTACCGCCTCGATCCAGATTGGAGCTTTCATACAACGACCCTTGTAACGAAAGAATGAAAGTAAGCAATAAAACGTCACAACACTTCACAGGCCTGGCGCGGCCACTATAAACAACACACGGCTGCTCTACTCCAGACTCACTTTGGACACGGTGGCACTTCCCTGGCCAAACACCACACCCGTTAAACCACCAGGGGACGCAAACACACAAGAGACACGCGTTTAATTAGAGACGAAACGATCAATACGTGCAAATGGAGACAGCATTCAATGCATTGAATGAGGAGAGTCGATCAATCTATTCACAAAAATCAATTGCCCCGCTTCAAGTATGAAAGCGGCTACCGAATTCCATTAATCCCATAATACAGCAATATCTCAACGTGAACTGTGATATATCTATAGATTATTCCTATATGGGCTATTTGAGTGAGATTCGAGCAATTTCCCTCACATGGCGCTACGGGCAGACTTCGGTAAGTGTTTGTTCAGAAACAGCAAAGTTGAAGAATCCACGTGGTCGGGAGAGACATGTTCCATTCCATTTGTCCACATTGATGGAAAAATGAAAGCAATCACCGCTCAAACCTTCAGATTTCCCTTAGCGCAACTTTACGACTAACCACCGCTTCCAGAACAGCGCAGTCATCCTGGAGAAAAGTGGGCTAACCAGACCCCGATGACACAGTTAACTTTGGCAGATCGGGGCTAAGGGTTTGCACTATGGTATATTTAGTAACTTGGTAATTCTGCCTTTTTCGGGTATAAACTTGTTGTAAAATCAGAAGGATGCTGTCTGTTCCAGGACACGCCCTGTAGCTGGAAAATGCTGTCTCCATCTCGCAGTCTAGTCTGGACTAAAAAGAGCTTGTGCGTTTCCCCGCGTTCCAATCCGTTCCGTTCAATGTCGGACAATAACTTAACGCACAGATAATATCAGCCTGTCCGTCGGTCTTCCCCCCCCCCCCCCTCCCCCCCTCCCCCTCCTCGGATCTCCTGCTGTTCACCTCGGTAAGGAAAAAGAGGCTCTACCTACCGGGCATGTCTGCTAGAGGTGAGTGTCTTTTGCCGCAGAAGCTTTCATAACAATACACCAAGAGGTATAAGTCTGTTCATTTAGGGGACGCTTCAAATCTTGCTTCAAGAATGGGACGCAGGGGACAAAGGATCCATTTCCGTCGTCTTTCTTGAGGATCAGCCTGTATAATGACTGATATTGTAACTAGGTTACACCGGCGCATCGCTGAAACTACAGCCTGTAGTACTGCAGCCTTTTCTAGACTGGCTAACTTATTTAGTTGATATGGACACTAAAAATAGACGCTACTTTCTATTGTTGCTGTGATCATTCACCTTTGCTGATCAACCTTTTCTTCTACGTTTGCTGTCAAAATTACCACAATGCATATAATCAATTAAATATGCACACACACACCCTAATAGTTGTGTAAGTAAATGGTGCTGATGGAGAGGCTTTATGATCTGATTTGTCCCAATGGCATTTGAGGAGCATCACATCTGTCTGTTGATGATGATCTGCATATAAATGTACACTTAGATTAGTTGTGACATGTTTAACTAGTCGAGTTGCAAAGATGTGAGTCAGTTCTTGTTGAGTATAAAGCACCTGATGTCTGCAAGCAGTGCATACTGAACAGGTTTGGCCCCATCAGGTGGTCCCATCAGCCTTTGTGCTGCTCTGGATCTGGGTCAGGTGATGCTGGCAGAAGAGACTAACAGCCTCCAGCTGTTCCTGCTGTAGGTTATGATGGAATATGCACACATCCTTACTGTAATCTTTGTAGTGTGATACATCATCATGGGTTTGATCCTGTTACTGGGGAGAGATTGACCTTCTATAGGCCAGCTCAAAGCCTATATGTCACTCCCATTCAGGCTCCTGGGAGTGGCTGAGCTGGTATCATAGCATGACTTTGTACTGGCCCATTACGGATGTGGCCTACTGTATCTATCCTCCCCTGGCTGGTGGTGGAGATCGATGGCGCTCCAAGCCCACCGCTTGACAGCCCCCCTGTGGTATATAGACTTGATTAGCAGGCTTCTGCAGGCAGCCAATCATTATTCATGAGAAGTAACTACCCTACTTGCTACACTTAAGTGTCAGTTACCTCTGTGTTTTGTTAGAACACTGGCATGTTCATGTTTTATCATCACACTGAAAGCACAGTTAGTTTGATGATATACTGTGTGTTCTGTGTGTATGGAAAATTCAACAAAGACTGTGCCAAATACATTTTTATGTGTGTCTATGCTTTGTAACTCCAGATTTTCCATGTTTTCCAAGTACATCTTCAATATATCATGCAGCAGGTGATTTATCTGTTAGGTATTATTTTCAACATGTAAAAAAAAGCTGCACAACACAGCTGCATACATGTGGCTCACATAAACCCAAAGCACTTGCCTCTATTTGCTGGAAATGCATATTCTGTAAGACAGCTATACGGGTTCACAATTGAAGGACATTTGTTTTGCAAGGACTGGAACATTTGCTTCCCCATAGAAACACAGGAAGTACAAGAAATGGCTCAGATTACTCCACTTTTCCCTCCCGGTATGCATTCATGATTACCAGCCTCTCCTTTTGGTTGTCCAGGCAGTATCTGCCATTAGACGTTATCATCACAGGGCCATCAGCATTTACCTTGGCAGTGCTGACCTTCCAATAGTAACCCCACCTTAATACACCCTTGTGGGCATAGAGCTGTATCTGAGCCTCTCTGTGATGTCATACTCGCGCTTTTTCCTTTTGTCTACAATCTCATTATATTTGTGTTAGATCTTGAAAGCCAATTGAATTTTAAGAGGACCAGTCTATCTTTAAGGCGACGTATAAATATTTAAGATATTCCCATCAAATTTCCCATTGTCAATATTCACCAGCTTGGTTTGGGAACTCACCATTACGCCACTTAGCTTAATCCCATCATTTGTTTTTGTGGTCGGCAGTTCTGCTGCCATTGAATCTCTTAATGTTATGGTTGGCTGCTCATATCTGGATGGATTTATTGTTCCTCCTGGTCCATTTAAGTAATTGATCCCTGCTCCACCCCCTGAAAACCCCAAGACCAGCGTTGTTGTTCATTCAGAAATGATTTGATGCTCTCAGACGTTTGTTTAAGTTGGCCTGTCATATTGTATATCTGATCGCCCATGTCACTACCCCCCCCCCCCCCTGCAGGCCACACAGAAGGGTTTTGTACTTCTCCCGGAATTCCCACGTTTTTCATCAGTCACTTGAAGAGTAGAATCTCTTTGTAACAAAACAAATTGATTGAAAACTGGCAAAGCAAAAGTGTTGTTTGCCATTAAGGCAATCCCAATAGAGGAACCAGGATCCTGTCATCAAAATTCTGCATCAAACACTATTAGTTCTACATAGTCCTCTCTCGTCCCTGACACATCTCCAGTTTAGTCCTGCTCTGACTTCCATCTCTAGGGCCCCACCCTTTCCTTGGGCAGGGTGAGCACATCGAGCACACCCTACCTGTTACACTGCAGTGTAATCTGGATGATCAATGGTTCATGGAAAAAGAGGCATGGCTCCATTCTGCAGTAACCCAATCTGATGCCTTCTCCTTATCTGGCCACTGGAGAGGGCTGCTCACCCTCTAACAGCACGACCCTCTGCATCAGCACTTTTCCTTCCTCCGCGCGTGCATACATGTGCGTTTGTGTGTCCGCTCGTGCATTTAGACTGTAGTCCTGGCATAAGCCTGAATAATTGATGAGCAGGGGGAAGGAGTGAAAAGCACTGCTGGACGGGACAGTGTGTGTGTGGGAGTGTGTAGAGATGGGGGAGAGGAATGCAGTGAGGCAGCAGCCTGGCTACGATGGGCTCTGCAACTACGCCCAAAAAATCACCTCCTGCTTCGGACTGGATGGTAAGACTGGGGGAGACTTGGGGGTGGGAGGGAGGAGGAGGTGGCGTGTGTTTCTCTAGCGATGGAGCAGTATGAAGATTCAGCAGCGGCAGCTGTGAAATGTCTGGAATGTAATTTGGTGCGCACGGCTGCCAGGATGGCTCTGTCGTCGGCCGTGTGTGTGAGTGTGTGGGATGTTGTGTCAGTTGGAGGGCAGTGGCCCGCTGCAGCATAGCAGTATGTCCTCAGGACCATGTGTATGCAGGTGTGTGTGCAAGAGTCTATCACTTTCTGTGGGCTAGAACTCTGGATTTTTGAGGTCAGGAGGTGTGTGAGTGATAGGATGCTGGTGAGGAAAACTTAAGCTGAGATGAATTAATAAAGTGCGTATAAGGATGTAAGTCGTAGTAAACTCCGTCTAGCCATCCTGTCTCTGTGTTGCTGCTCGGGCAGAGAGGAAACTCATTAAATTTGTAGTGGTGGCTGAGCCTTTTATCGCCTCTGTGAAAGGATGTTTTATGCTTTGTCATTGTCTGCTCTGTTCCTCATAAGGTGTAATATAACACATTGATATATTCCATTTGGCGATAAAGAAAATAGCTGTGATTGCCTCTATCTGTTTGATGGATGGTGAATGTCTGTGTTTTTATGCCCGCTTTATCTGTGCATATACATCTTACGTGGCCGACTTTATTACCGCTGTTGTCCTCCCACAAAGCCATAATGTTCACGTTAAGCGCCCTCTGAAACATATGGAGATCATAGCAGGGTTACAGCTTATCTTTGTAGAGTTTGCATCACGTCTCCCTTCTCGTCATCATTTCACCTCTAAGTCGATGACTCAAAATTTGCCTCATGCTGAATCCACATTTTCCAAGGAAAGAGGATGCATCTCTGGCCCGAGAGTGCCAAAGCAATTTTAAAAACCGAGCAGACTAGATTGATGTTTGTTGTATTTGTTTGGCTCCTTTGTGAAGGCTTTTAATAATCTTTGCAGAAAAACAGTATGGTGACAAATTCAGTCCATGGTTGTGGTTTTTTAAGGTTTCATCCAAAAACCAAGTAATTTCTCCTGGAAAAATGGAAACCAGAACTGGTATTTTTATTCCAGTGCTGATGCAGTTAAAGTATTTCATTTTCTGACACATCCTGCTGATAATTAACGGTGTACTTTCCAATGTTGGCTGCTAGATTGACCTTGCTTAGGTTTGACATTGTAAAGCATTGGCAGACTCCCAAGATATGCAGGTACTCAGGGCCTGGAAAGCGTGACGGTCAAAGTGTTAGTGTGTCTGCATGTGGTCCCACTGTACATAAACCCACAAATACAAAATCCAATCCTGTAAACACACATTGAGGGAATATTCTGAAAGCTAAATATACAGTATGTCCAATGAATGTGATCCTCAGAGGCTCTTTCGTTAGATTAGGTACCTCTAAAGTTGACATATTATACAGATGTCCTTCTGTTTAATACTTTCTGTTATTTTCTTGGGGTGTATTTAAAAACCAAAACCTTTACTGTGAAAAAATGCTTCAGCTCTCCCTCTGGCATCACTCACAGACTGTGAAATCAGGAGGGGGGTAAATTCAGTTGTGTTAAAGAAATATAAGACCAATCCAAAATTAAATGGCCAATATGACCAATATAACTAGAACGTAATTCGAGGCATTTCTAATAGTTCTCATGTAATATCGCCTCTTCTTCAGACGGATACCTGAACTCAGAGGTGATGGAGATGCAGGGTGACCTTATCGATCGTAGCTTTCTATAGCAACCCCTGTTCTTCCATCAGATAGGCAGAGTCCCTCCATACATGGGGCCAACTAGAGCTACCTGACCCCACCCAGAAGATAATCATAGGCTCCACGTCAGCCCTAAGCTGCTTAAGGCTGCAGGCGAGTTAGGCAGAAGACATATATCTTAAGCTTCTTTCCCTGCGATTCGCCCCGCTCAGTATGCTTCTTTATCAGTCTTCTTATCTCTTACCTGTTTAACTTTTTCACCCCGAGGTGGGAATCAGCGTTCCGAATTTTTTGCAATGCTTGCATTCATTGCAGATCTGAATGGAACAGTGGAATGATCCCAAAGTTTCCACTGGAAGACCGCTCTGGATTTTGACATTTTTCCGTTTATCATGGTAACTCTTGCTTTTTTAGGCCGTCCTTCTACTTCTGTCACTTCAGTTTCCTGCAACTTTTTCCATGAACTTCCCCATTCTTGATGTCCCAAGCTGCTGGGAGTTTAGAGTGGGTCTGAGGTCAACCCGTGGACCCTGGCTGACGCTTACCTGCAGTGCTTATCCCTCCTCTGCGGGCCAGTGGACAAGGAGCAGAGCACCATGCCCACTCTACCCAAACTCAACAGCCTGGGCAAATTCTGCAGCTCCAGCCACAGTGTCGACCGCGTGCACGTGAAACGCAAGAGCTCGGTGAAGCGCATGTCCATCATCGAGGATGGGCATGTGGCTGAGGTGCTGTACCTCATTCCTAAAGTGTACATGGAGCAGCTGCCCTACCTCAACCCCAATGACTATTACCTGAGTGAGAGGCTGAATGATTTCTCTACAGGTAGGAGAGAACGTGTTTACTGGCTGACCACCAGCCTTTCAGTGTCTACCTACTTACCTACTGCATCCATCCATCACAAGTTGTGGCCAAAAGCTGCAGTGTTGTCTTAACAAGTTCTGAAACCACCATAATGACAAAGTGTGTGTGAATGTTTTGTAAATGGGTTTGCCAAATTAGACATTGCCAAACACATACGGCTTGCCAAAAAAGCACATCAAGTGTGAGGTTCTAAACTGTTAAGCATTCAGAAAGACAGAAATGACAGATGTATAAAAGCAGGGGCTCCCTAAGGTGGACTATGGGACTTTACAAATTAACACCACAAACCTCCATCAATTTTTAAACTATGACTTACTCTAACATATCAGTGATGTCATGGAGACTCACTCACCAGGATCACGGACGGCTGCTGAACCTACGTGTGAGTAGAAATAAGTTTCAGTTGCATGGAAGTAATGTGATTAAACGATTTCACTCTTGAACCCAAGTTAATATTAAGTACAAGTGCAGGCAGTCAGTGATGCGCCTGCATACGTTGAATACATGGGGATCATCTAAATCAGTGGGTCTCCATCTGTCGTCTGTGTGCCCCCTGTTGGTATGTCAGACGACTGTAAACATCTATGTAGAATCATAACTATCTAAATCTAAAGGCCTGCTCTTGTTGCAAATTACTTTATAAAATAGAAATGGTTAGATTAAGAAAATAGCAAAAATAACCCTAAGATGTCCAGTGTGCGAATTGTGTACATTTGTTTTAAGAATGCATCATTTTATACAATCATCAATTTCATTGCACATACATGGCCTTTCTTTGAGTTGGAGTTGTTTTTTGGAGTTGAAGGGAGGTTGCTGTTTTGCTCAGAAGTTTTGTTCAACAACAGAGGCGCTAACCGTCTTTCATTTATCAATTATCCTGTATTACACTGTGGCTGCTCTGCTCTGCCTGCTTTGTGCGAGTGTGTGTCTGAGAATGAATTGATTAAGTGTTGCTTAGAGACGACTTTAAGTTAAACAGAGGACAGTAACAGTTTTTCATCTGACCCGTGTGTGTGTGTGTGTGTGTGTGTGTGTGTGTGTGTGTGTGTGTGTGTGTGTGTGTGTGTGTGTGTGTGTGTGTGTGTGTGTGTGTGTTGTATGCTTGAGAGAGCTCCCCTGCAGTCATTATTGAGTTATGCAATCGCAACTCCCTGACAACATGAAAAGTGTTGTTGCAATTGTTGATCAGTCTGGAAATTAATCACGTCCTTTCTCTTGCATTATATAACGCAAACTTGTGTGCAAGGGCAGGGCTGCTGCATTCTGCCAAGCAAAGTTAGCAAGAGGAACCAACCCGGAGGTTTAAATCAGGATTACGACACGTGCATGTGGAGAAATTGAAAATTCTTAAGAGCTTAAGTGTTGTCTGACTACATGCCGCAGTATGAAAGCAGAATGTGCAAATGCCACACACATGAGCAAATTCAAAGCTTTTGTTGTTGATTTACCGCTGTATTTTCAACCTAATTCTGCAGGCAAGTGGACCCTCGGGAACATGAGTAACTTTATTGCCCGCCTAAAAAGTGATTCTAGGTCACAGAGGGTCAGATTTTACTCAAACCATTTAAATTTGTCAGGCTCGAGCTTTCTTTGGTGCTAGAATGACCAAGTCAGGGGGATTTGACAGCTGTCTTAGTACGTAGCCTTTGCCTTTGAAAACGAGACTCAGTCTCGTCCTGTACAAAACAGCATTGCACCATTTTCCCTGGTTTATTTACACAGCACAGATTTTGCATTCCAAGTAGTATTATCCATTTTCTGAGTATGTAAAATAAGTCAGCAGCCAAAACCTCACAATATTCTTTCACTATTTTTTGTGCATTTAAAATAGGAATGTTAAGCATAAAGAGTTGATCATTTGTTTTTAAAATTGAAACGAGATGATGAAATGCTCATCCTTACCCAGAGCACATGGAACATCCAGTCTGATTCACTACAAAACCTCTCAGTTTAATTCCAGGGCTCATGTTTATATTGTACATTACTATTGTCCAGCAGAGTGACCTCTCGCTGTGTATATCCTGAGTACACTACCCAAGCCAACAGTCAAAAACTGGAAACCCAATGACATTATTACTGTTTTTGTAATCAAATGGTATGGATAACTTTGTTTGTATTGCATTTCTGTTTGGGTTGCACTGTGCATAACTCATCCTGGCCAGGTTATTAATGGAGAGTAAGACATGGATCACCCACAGGTGAGCCAAATAGAAACTTTTCATCCATGGATAATAGGCTTTGCTGCTCAGGAATTGTTCTTGGCAAGCCCTGTGCAGCCACAATGGTCCGCTACTCCTCCTGAGATTATTAAAAGAGGCAAGATAATAATGGTTCTATTATTGTGACAAAGTAACAAGAAGTAACAGGACATCTTTGTGTTGCATTTAGAGTTAGTAGTCACAGTGTAAACCTGTAATTTCCTCTCCAGAGGTATTTCTTTACTTAGTTGGCTGACATTTGCAGAACATTTTTTATTCAAACCGCTCACAGCTTAGGTCATCACAAAGCCATTACATGTTTTACCTCCCTGCATAATAAAACAGGGTGGAGTGCTGAAGAAACAACCACAAGCTATTTTTAAGGTCCCATTGCCCAATGGGAGGAAAGTGCCCCATGTATGTTCCTCTGCCTCCAGCAGATGGCACAGTTGGCACTGCAGTAGATGAATGCATCCAGAATGCATAATGGGGTTGCCTGCATCGACACTCTCAAAGCTGATGCTGGATGCTGAAGATGCTGGTGCGTATCGGTTCCTCCCCGTCACTCACAGGAAGGAACAGTTTGGCTCCAGTATGGGACAGATGGATCCGTAGATGCTGCTTCAGTGACATGACTGAATTACTTCTTAATGTCCCATCTTCTCTGGCTCAGACGTCTGCAGATAGTGAATCGATCCCCTGCTATGACTCTGCCCAGGCCCCAACAGTTTTTAATTGTGGGCCAGAAACATATTTATGAGTGTAGGAATAGTTGCCAGACCTGTGTGAGGTAGTATTTAAGAATACTTCCATATAGGTTTATTGAAATACACATGTAGCAGTAGGATGATAGGGTTTGCATCTATGCAGTATCTGGTAATAGTAATTTAATAGTCCAACACCCATCTGATCCGCCATCACGTGTGTACTTTGACAGAGTCAGGACAGGAATAACAACATGAGAGGTCACATGGCCACAGTTTCATGTACAGCTGTAGGATTTAACTCTTTAATGCTGCTTGATATTCTTTAGGAGACCTTGGCGTCGACTAGGATCAGACAGAAACAGTGGCTCTCTACCGTGCTCTCTGTAATTGGATTCCTGAGAGAGATATTAATACGACGCTCACACCGGAGGTCATGATAAGTCTGACCTCCACCCTCACGCGACCCCACCTGCCCAGCCACACTTGCTCTATTCGTGACCTGTTGGAGGCAGCGTAATTGTTTACAGCTTGGGGGTCCCTTGTGTGGATTGCGTTTAGATGACCTCTGTTTGCTGTAATCCTGTTTATTCCTTTCTTTACTTACTTCTTATTAACATATCTGTATCCTCTTTATAATGACTATACATCTACCGAGTTTCGCCTCATCATGTAATAGCCACGATTGCCTTTGCGTGGTTCCGCTGTGGTTAATAATATCTTGTTTGTTTGTTAGTATGATAACCAAAAACCGTCTGATCCGATTTTGACAAAACCTGCTTAAATACAGGACATTCCTTTCATGATTTCTGCTTTTCTATTCTTTTTTGGGTCCGTTTCCTCAAAATTCATACATTAATCTTAATTAAGACAAAAATATTTGAGTCATGACATATAAAGTAATTCAGTTCTATTATTTTGTAACATTCAAGCGCACATCTGATGTCAAAGATATATGGTGTCTCGACTGAAAACAACTTTGCACCTTTTTTCTGTATCCTTCCTTTATTAATGTGTGTTTTTGGGGTACTGGAGGTTACTGTGTTTGGTCACACAGCAGTAGCCACCTGGTTGCTGCAATGAGGAGGCGGCTGACACAACAGAGGGGGCCGGGAGAGAGGGAGCAGGGGGAGGAGGAGGGAGGAGGGCGTAGAGAGAAGGAGGAGGAGGAGAGGGATGGGAGGGAAGCAGGCAGTCGGGAGGCATACCCCACACTGTAGCAAGGCTTTTTGGGGAGGAGAGCTTATAGCGCCTACATCTCTCTCTCTCTCCCTCCCTCCCTCCTCCCTCTCTCTCTCTCCCCTCTGAGCTCTCATTTAGCTCTCTGTCCTCACTAAAACAAGGATACCGCTGATCGATACCCAGAGCCTTTTCCGGTTAGATGTATCTGGATTCCAATGGTCATGGTCAAGGAAAAAGGTATTCTGACAGCTGGGGTGGCAGTGGGTGTGTGCATGTGTGTGCGATATACATCTTGCCTGATGTGTTGACTGTGCCGTTAGAGATTAACACTGCTTTGTCCTTGTGGTTGAATCGGTTGTAGTTGGACTGATTTCCCGCTGGTTTGATTGCTTAAGATTTTGGGGTGTGTGTGACATGACAAACTGCACATTTTTGTCATTCACACACATTCTTTCCTGATGAATTCTCGGTACACCCTTTGCTTCTGTGGCTGGAGTCTGTGGCAGCATCAGGCTTTATGCAAGTGCACAGTTGGAACAAAGCATCTGTATCGATCTATAGGACCTATACATGAAAACTAATGAAGGTTGGATGCAAATGTTACTAAAACCTGCAACTGGCATGTAGGTGAAGCAGAGCAGGAGTGGAGGGATCCACACTGCGCAGAGCCATGGACGTATACCCTGTTGTATGTCTCTCTTTCTCCCGCTCCCTCTCTCGCTCTCTCTTGCTCTGTCTGCAGCCGTTGCCATGGCGACCATCTAAAAGGTACACTCCATTGTTGTCAGCCGTGGCCTCATTCATAGTGTCCTGTATAAGAGACATATGATTTGTTTGGAACCATAATTGAACAGCGGCTGTGTGGGTTAAGTTATGCAAAGGCGGTGGGTATTTTTCCGTCAAAATGAACATTCCTGTCAATCTACCGTGACGTCCAGTTGCGAGCTTGACCACTGTTTTGCTGTATGACTCACAGCAAGAAGCAACATGGACACAGAGTTCCTCAACAGGAAAAGCTATTGAAACACAAGTAATGACAAATAGTGCTTAACCTTTTGACTTCCCCACTGTGTACAATTAAGAATAAATGTATGTAAACAATTATTGGGCAAAATGTGTTCGTAAGTTGGCAGTATCAACAATAAGGTCACTGCTGTAACTGAATAAGAAATCTATTACATCACCATTTACAGTAATTCATCACATTAAGTAAGTCATCACCGGTATACAAGAAGACCCTCTGTGGTGTTGGTCACAAGTAGTTAGCAATGCCTTCACACTGTATCTAAATACTAGATACAGTGTGTGTGTAGGCATGGGATGTTTTTTGTGAATCCTTCTGTCAGACATGAATATGTATGTTTTTGTGTGTGTTTGGGACAGCTTGCAGGTTTCAGGAGGCTTCGTCCAGCTCTTTAGGTTGGTTTTATTGGGCCACAAAAGAAGGTCTGTGCCACTGAGTCCGCAGCTGGCAGAACACTCATAACCTCCTGCTGCCACACGCTCGTCCTCCACAGACTTACGTTTTGTGTTCCTTAACCACATTAAGTGTCATCTCGTTTGTCGCGCCTCTAAACAGCAGGGTGTGGGGAGCGTATCTGCCATGTACCAGAGAAAGGATGCGACCTAAGCTTTTTTTCGTGGCGTATCCCCTGGAGATATGATCATGCAACCTGTCTGAGGCCAGGTGGGCTTGGTGTCGTCAAGATTCTGTTTGCTCAAAATGATGAATCATAATCAAAGGGTAGCAGCGTTGGCGTTTTGTCCGCTCGCAGGCAGGTGTCCTATTTTTAAGCCTGCTAACCCTTGGTGTAGTTTGTGATGTATTGGGGCCACGTGTACTAAAGACAACTCGATCTATTCTACCTTGGTCAGAGTTTTGTGCACTCTGTCCCATTCTCTGTGTCAATTGCGTTAGTGCTGACAATGGCCTGTGAAATCAGACATTTGTCATAGTATCATCATGTATGTCTCAACCTCAAAGACACTCCCTGCTGCAACTCCCTGTTTTCCGAATGAGGACCGTCTTCATGTGCTATCATGTGCCTCTGCTTGCCTGCCTGCCTGCCTGATTTTCGCAGAGTGCTGCAGACAACTGCAGTGGTGCCTCATCTTTGGAGCTTGCCGGTGTCTGTCTGCCCCCTGAAAGAGGAGTTAAACCCTTTCACAGACACCCAGTGCAGCACAGTCTCTCTCTCTCTCTCTCTCTCTCTCTCTCTCTCTCTCTCTCTCTCTCTCTCTCTCTCTCTCTCTCTCTCTCTCTCTCTCTCTCACACACACACACACTCATAGATGTACACTGTTTGTACAGCTGGCACACAGGACCAGAATATACAGATGAGATAAGTGGTCAGCCGGTGAAAGAGGCAGTCAGCGACCTTAAGCACACAGCTTAAAACAACACGAGCAAGGGGAGAATCCCTCCACGCCATGAAAGAAACACAGAACTTATCCATATATTGTGCCAGCAAACAAACATCCTCCCTGTCTTGCATCAATCGGTTCGATTATGTCAGGAAATATGACACAGGAGTGTGGGTCCAGACTCACCGGGTCTGTAATGGGCTGTCATTCAGAGGCCAAGAGCCAATGCCTTCATTGGCTCCACTTATACCAACACAATGGCTTCTGCAGTTCATGAAGCCGCCATTGTTTTCTGCCAGATAAGTGGCCGGAGTGAAAGTCTCTCCTGGTGTTTATGAGGGTTCTGTTATGAAGTGGCCGCTCTGCACGGTGGAGGACAACAATAAGGGCCCTGAGATGTAGCATTCAAGCGTTTAGAGCTGATCATTATTTCTCAGCACAGGTCCCCAAGGATTAGTTATTCAAGGTTGGGGGGCCTGGTGGAGGCAGATAGGGTCCCCCCCACAATTTGTGCCCGTGTTTGAAGTGCTTTGTTTGGGACGCTGGTGGCGCGTCGGAGGGGTGGGGTGTCGGTGAATAGATCCATACATATTCATGCTGGGGAGGGTTAAGGGCTTCTTGTTATGTCTGGATGATGAAGAGCTCCCCACGCCCTCCCCAAATGTGAGCACACACACACACACACACAGACACACAGACACACACACGCACACACACGCATACACACGCATACACAGTCGCTTGATCACGCGTTGGGGTTTCATGGTGGTCATATTTGTGTGCATCAAAGCCTTTTGATATTCACTATTGTGGGCCAGAATATGCCATCCCAGAAGAGCTTCTGTCGGTTGGATATTGGAGTAAAAAGGGAGTGTATGTGTGCGTTTTAGGGGAATTGAAAGGGACACATCTGGGGCCTGAGCTATAGGGAGGACCAGCAGGAGAGGAGATCACTGCCCCCCCCCCCCTCTCTCTCCCTCTCTCTCTCTCTCTCTCTCTCTCTCTCTCTCTCTCTCTCTACCTCTCTCTATACTCCTCAGGGACTGCTAGCTGTCAGTCTGGGACTGTAACAGCACCAAACAGTGCAAGGGAATATTTTATAAGAGTTTCTCATCTCTCGTCTGTTGTTTAATTGAATTTGGCCCTCTTCCTCGTGCTTTTTTAACCCCTGCTACTCTTCTTTTACATTCCTGAGGGCTCTCGGTCGGAAATGAAAACAACAAAATCTGAGGAAGTGAGCCTCCGCAGCGAATCCAGGCCCTGTCTGTCAATAGGCCACTCTATTGTCATTTAGGACGGGGGCACATGTTACGTGAAAATCTGTCCCCAGGGGATTCAAACCGGCCTTCTACAGTCCCCCACCCACCCCCGAATCATCTGCAGCCTTTATTATTGCCAACGCAGCTACATAGCCTTCACATAAATGGGTGGGGGGTGGGTGGGACATAAGGGGTGGAGAGAAGCCCCGCACCAGGCCTTGAGATGCTCCACGGTTTATTGTTCCTTCAGCACGGCGATGGTGTGTGTGTGTGTGTATTGTCTGTTAGCACTCATATCAGTCAGTTTATCCCCTGGTGATGAGGTCAGGACAGATCACCCTGTCAGCACAGCCGACACATCCAGACTGACAAACGTGTGCACCAGTGTGAAAATTGTGTTACTGTATAATCCACAGCAAGAGGTCGTGCTGCATGTCTTCCATGTTCATGTTACTTATTTATGCTGTTATATAATATACTTTTGAGAGAATCGAGCACCATTTTGCCAGACTAACCCCTTAAGACGCCGCTAATGGATTCATTTGGAATCCGTGTTCCTTTAAGTAAACATTGTTTGAAGTTATGCATTTGCCCACATAGTCATAAGCTCTCACTAATGGATTTTAAGTCCAAACAGCAACCTATAAATGTTTCATTCTGAATCCTTTCAGCAGTCTGAACTTGCCGTTGCGTCGTCCCTCTGCAGCCTGCGTCTAAGGCAAACGTAGAACTTTACACTGACAGAGGTGGAGCTGAGATGGAAAAACACAGATTCCTATCCAAACCACAGTTTTTCAGTCCTCTGTGCACCAGATTTGAACATCTGTCATGGATTTTTCTCAACCTGTCATGACGTCGCCGCTGTGTTGATTTTTCCACGCTGGGCTGTCTCCGCTGTCAACACGACTATTTATACACTGCGTTTCAAGATTTGACTTTTCAGGATAGAAGTAAAATCTACATCAAAACACCCCAAATAGATTGTTTTCGTGGAGAACATATGCTTCAAAACATCTGTTGTTGCTCAGAAGTAAAAGTTGGAAGTTTAGTGATTTGTAACCCAAGAACAAAGTCTGGAATATCTCCAAACTTTCTAGATGAAGCTCGTCTGCACAGGTGTGACCAATAGTCTAAATGGAAGCAGCAGACACATTTATTCAGTGTGTGTGTGTGTGTGTGTGTGTGTGTGTGTGTGTGTGTGTGTGTGTGTGTGTGTGTGTGTGTGTGTGTGTGTGTGTGTGTGACCAAGTTCTGTCTGTCACTTAAGTACACATTGGTCATAAATGCATATTTGACCCCTACAGTACACATCCCCAATGTGATGCAGCCCAACTAGTAAGAAACATGGCTTATCACACTGATTGATTTCAAATCCCACTGCAAATGAGAATGTTATGATTTTTATTCTCAGAAGGAAAACAAGACAAATGTTGGCATTCAGTATCCAGCTAACCAGCTTGTTTGGCATGTGTACTTGGCTGACTTGGTACTTTGCCAGGCCTGGGATTAGAGGGTTCATGGTTCGACTCCCGGCATATAAAATTTATGCAAAGGAAGAGCATGTACTCTGCATATTAAAGACTCCAAAAGATGAGAGGACCAAGATGTTCAGTAAGCTGTGGCAGTGAGTCAGCATGTTGAATACGTGAGTCCTGTCACTGGCACTGCTGAACTGACTGTAGATATTGATATAAGATATATTTGCGTTCGATCGATCGAACGTCTGCTGCGAGAAAGCTTTATCATTAACTGAAATCATGTCCAACGTCAACGCTTGTTCATTTTATTGATTGCTGAAATGAGCAAACCTGCGCAGGAGACGTGTATGAACTGCTGCGGTTGATGTTGTTGCTTCACTGGAGGATTTGTTGAATCGTAGTTAGACTAAGACTATTGAGAGTGTGTGTGAGGCTTCAAGTGACTTTCAAATGATATTTTTTGCGGCGTGCTGACTTACCCAGATGGCCTGTGTTTTTCTGTGGAGGCGCAATGTCACACACACACAGAGCTGCTGAGCCTCAGCTCTCTGTCACTCCAGTCTGGTTCACTCAGAGATGACTCATTCCTGCTGAGCGGAATCACGTTAGACACCGTGGAGACACATCCACCACCAGCATCACCGCTACCCCTCGTACCCCATATCTTCCTCTCCTCCCTCTCTTGGTAGCCCACCCTTCTTCCTTCCATGTTCTCACCCTCTCCAGTCCAACATTCATGAATACGGAAGGATTGTTAGGTCGATATTCTGGGCTGAGCTTTGCACAAGACGGAACATATAAGTTTGCCGGGTAACTAAGAAGTCTTTCTACGACGTGATATTTCATTTCACTTGAGTCCTCAATTACACCGTTTCTCCATGTTAACGGGAAAAGCCACTGAAGCTGCCGAGCTAGAATAGAGGTAGTCATCAATAATCCAGTGTGATCTCTTTGCTTTTGTAGACCATCGATTGGTCATGAAGCTATTTCTGTACCTTTGGTGTCTTATTTTAGCCGTGCAGACTGATGGTCCATTGCAGTACAGAAAGAGAAGAGCAAAGATCCTTTCTTGTGTGTTATCTGCATGTGTGTGTGTTTGAAGAACAGAGGGAAAGAGGAAAAGCTACAATTTCCATTCTTGTTGATATTCCTAAATGTGAAATAATCTGCTGCTTTCAGAGCAGATAAGATGTGTGCAGTGCAGCACTGCAGCAGTGCTTATGTTCCGTACAGCAATGCTGAATTACAGTAATGTCTGCCTGTGTCAACCTTTTACTGGCTGACATATCACGATTGTAAATAATATATGAGATATTGATCATATAGGTCACACAAGCTGATCATAGCTTCTGTAGTGTTAGGTGGTTCCATTCTATATAAGGAAATCAAAACATTTTCTACATTTAATTACTAAATATACTGTATATACAATAGATCTATTATCTGATATGATTTGCTTGATGTAGAGCTGTGTGTGGTACTGTGTCACCATACACACACCTAGATATCTACACAGTTACACTCTTCATACTTCCTTGACCTCTCTTGATATTGCTGATTTAATTTGCGAATTGGTTAAAAAAAAGAAAACGGTTTAATTAGATTTCTAATAAGAAAAATGTAATACAACCTCAAGAGAAGTGAACTGAGGGTTTAAGTTATATTATTTGCAGCTGTGGGATGTGATCTAGCAGATATTGGCACAGTTCTCTTTCAGGACACTGGACACATATAGTGTGCATATATTACACATACATACATACATACATACATACATACATACATACATACATACAAACATACATACATACATACATACATACAAACATACATACATACATACATACACACACACACACACACACACACACACACACACACACACACACACGCATACACACACACACACACACACACACACACACACACACACACACACACACACACACACACACACACACACACACACACACACCCATACCTACATACATACATACATACATTTGCATGGTCAGGTGTTCGCATGTGTGATTAGACCCAATACAGTTTCTTCTTCTTATACATACACACAAAATATGTTGTCAAATTGCTGAAATGACATTCCGGATTTCTACAAAAAAGGCATGCTATTTGGGAAATTTACGGCCAAACTAGGTCAACATTTTTTGGACGTAACACAGCATTTTTCTTTTGGAGCATTTTGGCCATATTTGGCACTCACTTAGTGGGTCTGCAGACCTTTGGATGGAACCTTTGGAACACTTAGCTGTACTATTTCTTCAACAGTGCAAAGGTAGAAGCCTCTTAGAGCTACTCTGCATGAAATTATAAATCCTTGATACAAATATGTTCCCCATTGCCACAGAGGATAGTTTTCCTATTGATTGGACATATTGATCCTATTGTAACTTTCTGGTGCCACAACATGGATGATGTCACCCCACAAAGGAAAATGATTTTACGTAGCGTTACCGTCATAATAGCACAAGACGTATCCATAATACACGTTTACTAATAGACATTAAAGTAACACTAGTATTCCTTTCTCCACTACAAAACACTTCTGATCAACAGGCTCTGACTGCCATTTACCAAAGCCTATCCCCCTCCATATCTTCACTCTATGCTCCACAGACTGAGACAGCCAGTGTATAATTTGTGGTTCTCTGAAAATGTTGCATTGTGCTTGCCCTGCTTGTTTTCTTCATCCTGATTGGCTCAGAGCAGTTGGCCTCATCTCTGGCGTTCGTGTGATGTTGCAGTTTCAGGTGCAGAGAACGACGTCAGGCGTCCGCAAAAATAAAAACCTGAACCCTGCACACACACCAAAACTGCACGCACCGGCCCGTGCAGCCTCTGTGATGACTCATCGACTCTGTCGTCGAGTAGTAACGCTCACCTCTCCTCTCTTGCAGTGGCTCATGCGCAGGACACACATCACCACTCCACAGAGAAACCCCTGATTCAGTGCTACAAATGTGGAGAGCCGTGTAAGGGGGAGGTGCTGCGGGTGCAGAACAAGCACTTCCACCTGAAGTGCTTCACCTGTAAAGGTACAGTACCATGCTGACGCTGGAGGAAAACGGGCCTTTGAACCAATAGATTAGCTTCCTTATTCCTATGCTTTTGATTTTGTGTTTCCAACCCAGTCTTTTGGCTGGATTAATTTAAAACATTCCTAACTCATTTTTAATAAATCCCTAAATTTTGTTCCAGATCTGGATTTGGGCACAGACCCAGGAATTTTTTTGTGTAATTTAGTCCTGATCAAGATTAATTTATATAATATAATACTTCAAATAAAGCAATTAAGAATCATTATTATATGGTCTTTTTCTTTCAGCGGTACATAATAAGACAAATGTCCTCTTGGCTTGTCATAGGTGCGCACTCTAATGAGGTTGGCGACTGGACATTTTATCATTTCAGGAGACATTTGCCTGCCAGAGTAACCAGGTGACCTATGTTAGTAAAACAAGTGCCTTTTTTCAAACACATAAAAAAAGATCTCTCCTCAGATGATGACGTGAGTCTTCAGACAGATTTGATGGGTTGTTTTGTTTTCTGAAAAGGAATGTGGGAGTTGTGAAAATTTCCATCTTAAGTGTGACATTTTATTATTCATAGTTTATTCAGCTTTGTCACAATAATAGGACATTTACTTGATATCAGCGAGTACATACAGCCTAATAAACAGCAGCCGTGGTCTGTAAATACGAATTTTCCATATAAACTGTAGTGTGATGGAGAATAAGAGCACTTAGGTATTAGGTAGTAGTAATCTGATATATTCCATACTCCTACTTTTCTTGATTATTTTTCCAACACTGGAACAATCTGCATCTTATCCCATGAGGTTGGATGGGAGCAGCAGAATAACCACCATGTCCTTTCCATCCACCCTCTGTGTGCTGGTAAAATGACTGATACATGTGACGTGACTCATCTTCACTGCTTAGACCCACATACCTCAATTAAAGTAGGATCCAGACTCCTGTGAGACCGTTTGAGCAGACTAAACTGGTTGACGGTGCAAATCCATCTGAGTTTAGTTTTATGATGATGGATGTCTGACATTGTGGCGTGATAAGGATTTAGCCAGCCAGCCCACGGCCAGCCAAGCAGTCTCACTCTCACAGGCTGAACCTGCCCGGCTGAAACCTTTATAGTTAATCTGTGACTGGAGCGCTGTAACATAGTTAGTGTAGCTCACCAAGGGCCCAGAATAACACAAGCAAACACTGAGATTAGTTTCTAATTCTGTGCTTTGCAAGTGGATAGAGACTATAAAGTGTGTGTCTGTTGTAGTTGCCAATGACGATACACATTGACAGCTTGAATATCCAAATGACAAACATTCACCCCTGCTCAAAATGTGAAAAGCTGATTTACTAAAACTTCAAAACTACAATAACGTCATCCTTATAAACTAGTAAAAACTTAAAAATGATGTTTTATTCCCACTGCATAATCCCAGTGACATCACCCTGATGGATTTTTTATATAAACTAAACTTATTTAATTGCTTGATTGGACTTTAATATTTCATTAAGTTTTTCATTGATTCTTCATGTATTTGTGCTGCTGTTCTACTCTATGTTATTGACAGATGTGCACCTTTCCCTCCATGCATGTTTTAAACTCCTGGTACATTCCACACAAAGCAGAACTTTCAGGGGGAAAAAAAATAAATCTTGTCAGGCTCCAGATCGATTTCTCCCTCTGGCTGTGACTCTGTCTACACCTCTACACATTCCTCTACGATGTGTACCCCAGCCTTGTTGACACTTTTTTTTTTTTAAAGTATTCAGGAGCCTCATTGCTTGATATGCACATAGTGAGTGTTTTAGAAAGGCACCTTATGCAACAGCTATAGCATGTGTTCAGAAGCTGGGCTGGTGGGACAGCACAGTCTCAGGCCTCTAAATCTTCCCGCACTGCTGGTTTTCTCTCAGCTCAGTTAGATTACACGATAATCTCATCATCCCTGAGCTCTAATGCAATTAAATCACAGTCTCTCCCTCGCTCATTCTCATTCATCCCCAGGATTTAGATGCTCATTGCATAAGATTGATTAGGGGAGGAGATCTCACACAAACATCAAAATATTTTCCCTCTCTGCTTTTGGCATTTCCAAAAAGCTCTCACCAGGGTACATGTAAATAAATATACAATGCATATGTGACTTATGACTGAATACTGTCAAAGAATGATAACAATATTCCTTATAGACGTGATAAATTCAAGTACCAGTGGAAGGTTGCAAAGATTGGTGTCACAGATGTTATACAGAAAGAGGTGGAAGAGGAGAGAGAGAGATAGAGAGAAAGAGGGAAGGTTGTATTATTAATACTATTGTTATTGTTAAACTTAATACGTAGACCCTGAGGCAGAATACAAGTAGATTGAAATTGGGATGATCTCATAGGGTAAATACAGTTTTTACAGGATGATGTCAAACAGCAATGTAGGCTATTACAAATCGCATCATAGGCTGTGTTTCGCATCGCATCAATCGCATCACAGGCTGTGTTTTTGTTGTTGTGTGGTATAAGTGTCATTGGGGGTAAACACACATGCCACAGTTTGGTAATCACTGAAATTATTGAAAAATCCGTGGCTAAGTATAATTACTTTTTTTCAATAAGTGAGCAAATAATTATATGTGGTCGTGGATTTTTCAATCGGTCATCAGCCTGAAACCACCAGCAAGCAGTGAAAAGCATTTTGACTGTGTACTTTACAATCGTGGACATTTTGTTCTGAGGCCCAGCAAAGCAGATACAATAAAACATTCTCCACAGAAAGACCCTGGCCTGTATCTTTTTGCAGTACAACAATCCTTTCTGTTAATGGATGAACCCTTCAGATACAAGCCCAAGAACAGTTTGCTACACATTTTTCTATCTTAAAACGTGGAAATTAGCAACCACATGCCAGACATCTGGGCTGCTGAGGGCTGGAAATGTATCCGCAAGGCCACATTTAAAGCATTAGTTTCTGAGTGTGTCAGAGTTGTGCAGGCTTGGTTAATAACACACTGGCTTAGTGGGTGTTTCCAGCCCACCGTGACCCTGCACAGGATAAGCAGGTGTAGAGGATGGATGGGTTGGTGCAGTTCCTGACTCAGCATCTGAAATATGAAAGACCTCCTTCTTCCTCCAGCAGCTTCTCCCCGCTATAAATATATATATAAAAGCTGCTCTTGTTGAATTTAACGGGTAAATCTGACGTCACACTAACCTGAAATAACCCAGGCGCTCTGTTGTTCCCATTAATTTGTGTTTGTGCCCTTGTCACTCTTCAGTGTTAGTGGACGAGGTTACATTTGAATGGAAGGAAGCTTGATGTGTGCTGGAGTATTTCAGTCCAGCTATCTGCAGCAACAGATCAAGGCTGTTTCCTGGGCAAGGCTGCGTTTGCATTGTACAATCTACCTTAACGCTGACAATGAAATGACCTTGTAGTAGACGTGCTGATTAATTGATCCAAGCCCTCAATAGAGTCTTTTTTAGAAGGAGGTTCAGTGTTGTTGTCGTGACTGTGAATTTTGCTGATGAAAGGATTGTCCCCATTTACTCAGTGAGCTTCACATCATCACAAACAGAGCCGTTGAAAGACATTTTTTCACCTCTTTTCCTCCATTTCATGCATTCAGTGAACCTCTCTGACTCTCTCACACACACACACACACTTAACAAATTTGCTGATGTGTGGAGGAATGGGTGGCTCAACGGTTGGCTGCTTTGTGTGTTATATGGACACAAGAGCGCAAAACGACCTGATTTAACAGAGTGTCAATGTGTGTGTCCTGTGTAGCGTGTGGCTGTGACCTCGCCCAGGGGGGCTTCTTCATGAAGAATGGGGAGTATCTGTGCACGCTGGACTACCAACGCATGCACGGCACACGCTGCAACGGCTGCGGGGACTTTGTCGAGGGAGAAGTGGTCACCGCCCTGGGCAAGACCTACCACCCTGCCTGCTTCGTCTGCACCATCTGCAAGTAAGACATCTAAACATCCGGTCAGGTCAAGTTTATGGCCGTAGCTGGCACGTAGAGAGTCTCAAAGGCTTTACAGGCCGGCATCGGGTAGTGGGAATACATGGAAAACCCTATTGTGTTAAAGGATGTGCCATAGGTGGGGTAGCAGGCACATTATAAAATAACAAAAACAAAGATGTCAGACTACAGGAAGATATCCAATAGAGAGTATCATCATGTCCAGTGCAAGAATCAATTGAAAGGTCCACAAGTGGGTGTAGTATCCATCCCATGTTATCCTATTTCTAGGTTAGCAGGGGAGTAGGGAGGATCCATGCAGGATGGTAGACAGGGACAACTAAAGGATCTAAAGGGCTTTCACATGAACTGTTAAATCGCAAATCAACCAATATAAGCGTTTTGTCGTGCGTACAGATGCATAAACACACATCTTTTGCCATCGGCCCCCAGCCGGCAGCAGTGTATTCCTCTGTAGGTAAGGAGATCTCCCAGTATACAGTGCAAACCTACACACTGGTGGGTGGTTTGCAGGTTTGGCCGACTCTATAAATATCAGGAAAGGGCAAAAACGCTCATGTGATGATCGTCACTTGCCTTACGCCGGTGATAATTCCATGGAAGTGTGTAAAAGGAAACTGGATAAAAGCTTCCCAGTTTGAATCTCATTTTGATCTAGACCGTGTTTTACTTGCGTTTACAATGATGGGAGTGACACACATTCCGGGCTAAACCCTTACTTGCTCCTCAACCTAACAATGACACACACTCTAGATTTGTCATCTCAATCGGTATCAGAAAACCTGCACGCTCTGACTCATGTACTAACACTTCCCACCAGGCCACAGCTCATGCCATTGTTGACTGATTGTCCATGTCACTCTTTTGCAGACGACCGTTCCCTGCTGGGGACAGGGTGACCTTCAATGGGAAAGACTGCCTGTGTCAGTATTGTGTCGAGCCCATGTCTCCAGGACCCAAGGACGTCCTCGGCTCCAGCAGTAAGTATCGTCCTCATCAGATAAACTCACCGCAACTGGTCAAATTTGCAGGAAGGCATTCAAATTCACATAGCTGCAGTTCTGGCTCAGAGCAGGGACGTCCTCAGTGGGGATTAAATTAAAATAGGATTAATTACAGGACTTGGGAAAGTTTGGAGAAACTCACTTCACCTTGCAATCACAGTTTGGTGTGAATTGAATCCAACACTGAACAAACAATTGCAAGCTGCTCAAGAAAACAACATCTGTAACAAATACGGAATCGTGAACGTCAACATGACATGTCCTCCTCCTCAATTCTCCCATGACTCAGTTTCACATTATGGTAGCTGTGTCATGCTGTACAGTCGGGAACACATCATTAATCTAGTTATAGCTTAAAGCAGACTGATGAAGGAGCGGCGTTCTCCCCCTGCTCTGTCTCTGCCAATTCCTGTAAACTCGTCCTTGTTTCAGAGCAGCCATGTTCCTTTATGAATAACATGGAGACAGACCTCGCTAAATTATGCATGGCCATGCATTTTCTTTCCTCAGGAACAGGGGAAATGCAGCTCCTGATCCCCGCCCCCCCTCCTCCTCCTCCTCCTCCTCCTCCTCCTGCTCCCAACTCCGCTCTCACTCTCCCTCCTCCTCCTCGCTTCCTGTTCCTGTTCTCTCTCTTTCTCTCTCTCTCTCTCTCCCCCAACTGGTCTCTCCATTGGTGGTTGAAGAGCTTTTAGACAAGGTCACCTATAAATAAATCATGCTGATTCTCCTCACGTCATCATCTCAACCTTGTTATGCCGTACGTAGTTTTCATCCCCCTGTGGTTGCAGCGCGCTTCTGTTGCTTTCATCCTCTATTCATTAAAGAAGCGATGACATGAAGATTTTTCATTTAAAAGCCAACCTCTTACACTTTTCCAGCCTTTGGATCCTGCTTAAAGTATGGCTGCTGCTTTTCGAGCCGTGGTAGAAGAGATGCAATGACAGAATGGGGCAGCTGTCAGAATGTTCTTTTTAACCTCTATCACCATCTAGTGTCCTGGGTCAGAACTGACAACATGACACACCCTGTGAAATTCTACAATGAATCATTTTTGCCCAGTGAAAGTTGTGCTTTCTGCAAGAAACAAGTACCAAAGCTCATCCAGTATTTCATACCTTGTGCTCAGTGGTGCTGCTTTTCCTTTTACAGACTGTGCAGGATGTGGCCGTGACATAAAGAATGGACAAGCTCTGCTAGCGCTGGACAGGCAGTGGCATCTGGGTTGTTTTAAGTGTAAGGCCTGCAGCAAAGTGCTGACCGGGGAGTACATCAGCAAGTAAGCACGTCATATCCACTTCAATTACCGGATATTTGTTCACATTCTGGCCTTGCATAAGAATTCTATATGCTTCGATGTTTTTACTGTTCAGCTGCTGGTGTTTAGTTTGGCCTTTTTTTGGTTTTTCCTCCCAGGGATGGCGCCCCCTACTGTGAGAAGGATTACCAGATCCATTTTGGAGTCCAGTGTGAGGCGTGTCAGCAGTTCATCACAGGGAAGGTGCTAGAGGTAAGCCACAGACACACACACATACACACACGCATACATTACAGGAATCGTTTCCAGTCCTGGGCTCCCTGTGCACTCAGCTATAGGATATGGAATTTTTAATAGGCATCTGTAATCATTGCATCTTTATGACTCCTGTCTGAGGTAGGTTTGTGCTCAACATTCTCAGAATTGTAGGTGAATAAATACTTAAACAAACATAAAGTCAGTTAAATTACAGTTAGGTGAACTACCTAGTACATGTTCATTTAAGAAATACGAATTCAGGAGACCATTTTAGCTACGATTCCAAATGTTTTCAGTTGAAGTTATTTTTTGCATTGTGTAAATTTTCAATCATAGTGTTATACATACATTTTACCCAGAAACAGGATGTTATATGCAGATCTGCACAGTGTAGTTTCACAATCTCTGGTATCGTCCTTTTAGCACAGCACAGGACATGTTTCATTTTAAGCATAGCTCCAGGTTCTTGATCCTTACAAATGCACTTGCCTTTGCACAAATACAGCTGTTCTTCTTCAGATTCTATGATGAAATTCTTATATAAGTGTTGTTCACATCGTCTCAGATTCATTTATGGAAAACAATGCCAACACTTCTGTCTGTGACCAACATCTCGCTTCTTTGTTCTGCTGTGATGATTGTAAGCATGATTGAAAAGGTTTATTTAATGTCTTACTACATACAGAGAGGTGAAATTACAGGAAAATGTGTGCAAGTCTCTGGAACTCTATGACTCTATGATCCTTGATTATGGTGACTGAGATCACTGCCTACCACGTCGATCCAACGTCGGTCCTAAACGTTGGGTTTGGCTGAGATCAGGATGCAGCAAATGCCATTTGCGTATGCTTAACATCATTCTCACACTCATCTTTCAAACCATTCAGTGACCCCTTGTGTCCTATGTTTGGGGCATTGACATCCTGAAAGAAATCATCCTCATCAGGACAGAAATGCGTCATCATAGGATAAAGGTGATCTTTCAGAATCAAAGACCCCAAGCCATGTCAGGGGATTGCCTCTAAAGCGTAACAGAGCCAGCAGACACCCTCAATGTCGGGGTGAAAAGTTCAGGCACTAAATGCAGACGTCATTGCTCTTGTTGAAAGTTTTATGCATGAATAACTGCCATCTGTGCCTCAATAGTGAACCTTCTCATCTCAGTCCAAAATCAAGGTCCACCTGGCCTGCTTGGAAACCATTTAAAGGCCACAGAGGATATGAGAATATTCATCTTTTTCTTTAATTCATCATTTTGTTACTTCAGCCCATGTTCTGTAGTTATTCCTGAGAGGGAGGTTGCAGATTATTGAGTGGGAGATGCCATGACATTTTGGCTAAAGTCCTTCTGTCAATTTTTTGGTACAGTAAAATGTAAAATGCAAATATTAGCCTGTAGACCCATATCTCAAAGTGAATCCATTTAAAGTAGAAAAGCTACTGAGGGGTTTTATCCAGCAGGCAGGTCTCATTTGGTTATTTATCACCCTTGGTCAAAGTCCCAGCCTTTATAACGTCTCTCTGCATGCAAAGTGCCTTATCAGCTTAGGTGTAATTCAGGTACTTCAGTCGTCTTTTCATTTTCTGGGTTAGTGATGTGCTGGTTTGTGCAAAGAGAAACGCTCACATACTTGAAGGCAGTTTGACTGTGTCAAATGGCCTGATGGCACAGCGGTCATGCTGGTTTTCATATTCAATATTAACAAAGTACGACAGTCTTAACATTTTGGCAGGAGGCGATAAAATGACTGAAAGTGAATTAGTCTCAAACACATTAATTTATTTCACACTGAGAGACTTTGTCAGAGATCTTTGTTAAACGCTTTGAGCTTACAAGAAACACGCATTGACATGCTTACTCACAGCTGACCAGTGCCATCATTTGATCAGCAGCATGGAGTGTAAGTAGAGAGTGATTATCAGTACAAAGGATCTGATATTCGCATTGTCGAAGAGGTTGTGTTGAAATGCGGTGTGACGAAAAAGAGGAAGGAGAAGTAACTGAGGGCAGGTGCAGCTTTGTGTTTATGATCTGCAGTCGCAGCTCATCGCTCTCCTTGTCCCTGTGTTGTTGATGCCTGGTGTGTGTGCTGTGCAGGCAGGAGATAAGCATTATCACCCCAGCTGTGCCAGATGCAGCAGGTGCAATCAGATGTTCACAGAAGGAGAAGAGATGTATCTCCAAGGTGAGCACACCTCTGCGTATCTCCTTTTATTTTCATGTTCTTACTGAAACTGAAGGATTACTTCATCCCTTGTGGGTTGAGGCGGCCTTGTGAAATTCGTCTGGTGCTCAAAAACCGTGAAACATTTTTAACTTTAACATATGATATTATACTAATATTTGAATACAAAATGTCTGACAGTTTGTATGTTCAGACACTCAGAAATACATGTGAAAATATGAAATTGCAGACATTTTCGTGGCATATTTACATTTACTTATTCTAGTTGAAAGCATGTGAATATACATATATATCCAGTATCATACACAGAATTTATTCATACCAAAATTAAATATGTAAAAGAAACACTTCATTTCAAATAGATTACTATGTTCAAGCTTTTATTAAGTTTATTAACTTAATTGGAACATATATTCAAATATCCAAATTATAATAACTCATGCTGAAGGACTATTAACTACAGCCACCAGGTAAATGTGGCTGAATAAAATGTACATTTAATTATTAATATATAATGAAGGAAATATAGAAATACTTAGAAAAGAAATGGAAATACAGCAGTTCCTCTACTGTATATATACTGTAACTGCAGTCCTTGGGTAAAAGTCCTTTGTAGCCTTCCACTTATACATATGTACTAACTGACACACATAAACCAGATAGTATATGTCTTTCTCTGTAGGGTCAACAGTCTGGCATCCCGGCTGCAAGAACACCACTAGAACAGAGGAGAGACACAGGGAGCGGGTAGGCATTCACACGTCACCCACTGCACTGTCCTTTGACTTTGTCCCGACGCCATTTCTCTGTTCACGGCCCAAGTTTGGAGAGGAAATAAAATAAAACTTCAACATATGTAACAGGGGAATGGACATGGGGCTCTTTTCCACATTTTAACCATCCCTACATCTGTGTAAATACTCCCCCTGTTGGGGTGATGGTGCCTGTGTGTGCCCCTTTTGCATGTATATGTGCATTAAATGTGCATATGTGTGAGCTGTGAGTCAAGTCTGCAGAGGCACAACCCATGTGTGATGTCCTGTGAACCCCCCTCTCCCTTCCTCCACAGCTATTGCCTCCGTCCCTCTTATTCCTTCAAAAAACAGAAAGGCAGGTACTGTATTCGCTATTGGCTATGAGATGGCATCACCCTGTGTTCCCACTTATACATAGCACACGGTGCACTGTATGCTGCCATCTGCTGGAGACAGCCTGCAGTGCCTTCTGTGTCATAATAGAACCATTGAGCCTTGTACATTCTATGTTTTTACGCTAAAATGTGCATGAAACCAAATTCTGCACATAGTTGGACACACACACGCACAGATTAGCTATAGGTGACTATTTTGTCTTTTACCATTAGAAAGGTGTAAAGCTCATGCAATTCTTTCTACATTCAGGACTGCTGCTGCCATCCAAACTGTTCATTTCCCATAATCAGGCATGAGGTTCTTAAGAACACAAAAATCACAGCACAAAAGCTTTGTTCACTTCATTCACTTTGCAGTTTTGCAAATGAATGACCTAGCATTAGCATTTCTAATTACTCCATGGAATTCATGAAATGTCAACACGGGGGTTTGTAATTCCAGCTCATCACTCATGTAAAAGCCAGAGGTTTCGATCAAGTGTGGTATTCAGAGAGCAGGGGGCTGTGGATCATGGGAGATTGACCGTCGTAGAGACATTGATCTGACTAACGGCTGCCTCCATGTTTCCTTTTCACAGCCTACAAGGTCGTCATCTGAGAGTATTTGTTCCAGACCTGGTTCAAGCATACCTGGCTCACCGGGTCACACGATCTATGTAAGATCCATATCTTTGAATGTGTCTTATGATGTTCTTTCTCTTCCTCTTTACTGCTTTAGTCTGCTTTAAATCAGGAATTACCATCCAAAACAGCGATAGCTCTTACCCCTTTTTACCAGACACACTTTGTTTAGGAAAAGTGTGTTTTGTACAGTGGTAATCTCCCTTATCTGTTGTTTGTGTGTGCATGTTTGTCTTTATTTGTCTCCCTAGGCAAAAGTAGACAATGAGATCCTTGATTACAGAGACCTAGCTGCCATTCCCAAAGTCAAAGCCATTTATGACATTGAGCGTCCTGATCTTATTACCTATGAACCTATGTACACCACCTCCCTGGATGAGAGAGAGGAGAGACGAGAGAGTGTGGGAGAGGTAAACACACAAGGCTGCATGCTTCTCTTCCTGCATGCACGCCACTGCTGTGCTCGTGCTGAAAATTCACATCAATATTTCTCAAATGTCTCCCCTGTTCTGCTAAGTTAATGCATCAGTAGGGGAGACAGAGATGAATGTGAATGAGTCTTTACTGGCTTTATGATATTTGATTTCGGTGATAAATCCTTTCAAAATAAAAGCTTTCATTATGCAGCACTGAACCTCTGTGCCCCTCACAGCTCCACACTGCCAGGAGGGAACGTTCCCCCTTGCCTGATGACAAGGTAAGATACTGTACGTCCCCCTGGAGTGATGATGATAAAAGACCTTCAATCACAGAGGTGCATATCTACAAATGCTGCATACTTTTACCAGTTTAACACTGTATAATACGATTTATCCTGCCCTAAATGTCTCAATACAAAGTTATAATTTGCTATCGTGTTGTTCTCTCCAGTCCTCGAGAAACATGTCACCTACTCCTCCTAGTGAGGTGAGCGTATTATTTTGTCAGTGTACTGTGCTTTTGCAGTGAAAATGTACTCACAGAAATTCAGGCTACAAATCAAAATTTAAAAAGAATTGTGGGGTGTTTGTATGTGCGTGTCAGGGCTCTTGTGACAGGAGGGAACGTATCCTCCAACGCTCCACCAGTCAGGGCTCCATAGGATCACCTGTTTATAATCGCCACGGTTACACCCCGACTTTGTCACGGTCGCCGCAGCATTTTCACAGGCCGGGTGAGTACCACGGCCCATTTTGGCAGAAGTGTATATGTGTGTATGTAGTTGTGTGTGTGCGTGTGTGTGTCTATGTTCACGTGTTCGCAAATGACTTACAAGGTGGATCATTCACATCTTTGCTTCTCATTTGACTCCCTTGCTCTGATTTATTTTTCATATTGAAGGACAGCTTCACCAAAATTGACTTTGGGGCTGTTATGTACTTTGTAGATATTTTTGTTACATTTCTGTCAATTTCTTCATCAGTCACGATGGAAAAAAAGTCATGAATATTTATCCCATAGATAGATATCAAAACTGTCAATAGATATTTGGTCCTGATCCGGAATTGCAGTAAAGTAATAGAGTAGTAACAGTAATAAATAGAACTACAAATATTCAACAACCACTAATAAGTTGATGCGGATTCAGTGGACCGCAAATATTTTTGATTTATATTCAATAGCTGCTGAAACAGCGCTGGAAAATTGTTGTCTTTAGGCCAGTGTTATTACAATAAGACAAATTGGGTAGAGGCTCGCTTGCTCTAGAGATGCACTATAACAACCTTTAAGTCAATTTTTGCACCTTTAACAATATAATTCCTTAACTCCCTGCCTTTCCCTCTGAAAGGTATTGTTTTGTTTCAGTTGTAATCCTTCTTTCTTGTATTTCTTCTTACTCATGGTTTCTTCCAATAATCCGTATCTCTCAGTCTGGGTTGGTTCCTCTGTCCCACACTTGATTCCTGTATATCTTACTTTCTTCCTTTGTCCTCACATACTCACCTTCTATCCCCTCCCCGCGTCTCTCACCTCTGCTGCCTGGTCGTTGGGGTTTTTGCCCCCCTTGTTCCCCCCACCCATCTCCCCGCAGAGGCTCTTACAGGCATGCAGAAGCTCTGCTCCTCCTTGTGCAGTAACAGTGTGGGCTCCAGAAATAATGACTCACGCCCCACCTCCCCTTTCAGACACCACTTCCTCCCCCATAGCCAAGGTAAGGGCCCCACTCCAATCTTCTCTGCTGCCCCCCAAAGACATCGCTTCACCTCCTCTGTCACATTAGATGCCACCTTGCACAACTTTTCCATATATCATTCTGGATCCATCACCATTTCCCATTTGATGCAGACGTGAGCTGCCCCATGATGTCTGCTGAATAGTCAAAGCCTCCTTCAAAAGCATCATGCAGCCACATAACCCTCCTCTTCACTCAGTCAGTTTACTAACTGCCTCTGCCGAAGCAGCCAAAAGGCCTTTGCATTTTTTACTTTTTGCAGTTTTGCATGCACTTTCGAAAAACCAAACTGACAGATAGTTGAATGTTGGATATTGGATTTTTTTTGCATTGTTAAATTCTAGGAAAACAGTCTTTTGTTTCTGTCTTTATAAATGCACAAGTGCTTGCTGGCAGGTATTCACCTCTATAATGGATTATACCACAAATGAACAAGCATTATACAGTATCTCATTATACACATCTCTCAAATGTGGAATCTCTCTATTTCAAACTCCAGCATACTGTGTACCTGCTTGTGTACTATACAGCTCCATTATCTGCAATGATCAAAGACGAGTCAGACTGTCTCCCATTCTGTCTAAATGGCTTTCAGTCCCGTTTGGTGCCTATGTGTTGGCACCAGTCAGACCTGTGGTTCCCCCTCTAGTGTCCCTGCTTATGTTCTGTTCTTGATTCTTCTCACTGGAGGCACCGACCCGCCAAGTGGCCGGAGCTCCCCCCTCCCACTCAGGCCCGACAGCCGGCCGGTCACCCCGCCTCTCTCTCTGACCCCTAAACATTTCCACCTCCCAGGTAGGAGCTGGAGCGCACCCTGTCACTGCTCGCCCCTGATCTATTGAACTATTTCTATCTGTTTATGTATCTATCTTCACATAGATACCGTGTGTTTGTATATCTATCTACCTGTCTATCTGTCTGTCTGTCTGCTTTTTCTCTCCCGCCTCTACCTCTTGAACTGTCACAGATGACCACCAGTAGACACAAGAGTGTTTCCCAAGAAAAAACAGATGATTTGTGGACTTTTATGTCATACATGCTTCCATACATTCCAGAAAGTTCACTTTGATGCATTTGACAGTAATAACCGTTGCACTATGCCCTCTCTAATGACTGTTTAAATGTTTTCAGATCAGGGGAGCAACATCTACAGAAAGCCACCCATCTACAAACAGCACGGTACTTTTCCCTCTCATGTATAACAACATCTTTATAGGAGAGAGCATAGCTGTCAGTCTGAGTAGTATAGTTTGAGTCTTTGCTTCATGTTGAGCTGGGCTCTTTACTGAGAATGCCTTTGTTACTCAACTGAAACTGTGTGTCCATGTAACCATGTATTCACCCCCAGCATCAGTGTTTGAGCACTGTTTGAAGTCTGTCTCCGATCGTCCTCTGTCTGACCTGCAGCTTGACCTCCACTGCACTTTGTCTGTCTTACTGTATCAAGACATTTATTTAATGTTATATTCCAGCTTTCTCCTTAAAAAAATGGCAGTGGTGTGAGGCAATATCACCTGCTTGCATTGCACGTCAACTGGTTTTCAGACTTTTATCCCGTTTTTAAACACAGGTGGTGCATTCTACATCACCCTATGTCCCTTGATTCATCCTTGAAACAAGTGTAACCACCTTAAATCTCACCCTCTGCACCCAAATCTTAGGAGCTAGTTCAGTTTTGACACTGTAGACATCATATATACTGTATCACACTGAAGACCACTCAGGACTGAACCATTATTGAGCCTGATCAGATGATGCTGGAATGTTTATCTGTGGTTGAGACTGTGACCCAGACACTGATAGATCAGTTCCCATGGTTACCAACCTAGATACAGCCGCCATAGCACCTTACAGCAAGTCTGCTGATGAGATCATCAGATCCGCCACCTTCCCTGCTGCCCATGCTCCTTCTCCGGACAACAGCTCACGGAGTGCGGGCGACCATTGGCCCTACTCTCTTGCTGTATTAGGTACAGTAGGCTCCTGATGGGCATGCTTGCACTGCTACCCCCTAGTGTAGAAAGTAGACACCCACACCTAACTCAAATCTGACTCTTCCTTCCCTCCAGCTGAACAAAAAAAGCTTTACTGCACCCCTGCTTTCACTGCGGCACAGGCTATCCCTCAGTCTTTGTTATTTGTCTTTCATTTTTGCTTGCGCAGTTCAAACCTGATGTACATGTTTGGTTTCTTCTGCTGCCGTCTTTTGTTCGCTTGCATTAGCAACAGTTTCCTTTTTTATGTTCACTTCCTGCACATAATGGGTGCACTCGCTGTATCAGTAGTGCCACAAATGACTTGGACAGAGATAACTGAGACTGACTTCAAACCAACGATTGTCTGTCTGTCTTGCATTGTTCTGTGTATTAGACGTCCAATAAAGTCACGACATGATTGCTGATGGCTGCTAATGTAAACATCCATCATGTCAATGTAGCCGGTTATTCCAATCAAGTCCCTCTGTTCGTCTGTCTAGTCAACTCTGTCTCACATTTGCGTTCTACCAACCAGCTTCCACTCATATAATATGTGTATATGTACTGTATGTGTGTACACTGCTCTATTGTGATACTTTAGATGGCACAGCAATGAAACATGCATAAACTTCTGTCTTTCTTTAAACTCAAACCATCAATCAAGTGTTTCATCAGGTTGCAGTACATGTACAGCATGGTGTCTTTCAGAACAATTTGTGTTTGCATCGTTACAGATATGTGCGCCGACATGCATGTGTATGTGTGTTATTTAATCTTTTATGGGTTGTGTGTGGTACCTGCAGGAGCAGAGGGGAGGAGAAGATCTAAAGAAGAGGATGAGGAAGAGGCCTTGAAAAAAAAGCAGCTCCAGGAAGAACATCTGAGCAAGGTCAGCCAGATAACCTTGACCTCCTCTTTTGCTTGTTTCCACCTTTGTATATATGTTAGAAGAACCTTGTGTGTGCCTGTGTGTAGATTCAGTCTGGTTTGGGAAAGCTCATTCTGAAGGAGGAGATGGAGAAAGACCAGATCAGGGATCGTCATGCTCGCAGCCTCTCTGCTCAGAGATACGACCCCAAACAAACCAACTGTGACACAGGTAGATACATCAGCTCCACTCCATGGGTCACACTCTTCAGTCATGACCCATGGACACTATGAAAGATCCCCATTGTTCCCTTTGTTAACCGACACAACATTCATCTTTCAGATCCTACTTCTCCGACCAAAACAAACTCTCTGCCTGGATATGGAAGGAACGGACTTCACCGGGTAAGAATTCAAAACAAAACAAGAATTCTATGTACCACATGACAAGTATTGTATCTTCATTTTTGACACTGTGACATTCATTATTTCATTTCAAGCTCATCAAAATATGAGATATGAAGTTTTCCCAAACTACTGGGTGAAAAAAATTGTATCTCCAATTTTGGGTGTTTTCATACATGAAGCCTTTTTTTTTTACAGTACATTTTACTTCTGGAATCAGAGTAAATTAAACTGCTTTCTTACTTTGTGTGGTTTAAAATGCAGGACCTTTATGTGTAATTGAATAATTCCACTGTGCTCCAAATCTAATGCTCTTATTTGATTTAGGGATCTGTATAGAAATCTTCACAGCACTTTATCATGTACAAAAAATAAATTGCCACACATCATGCTGAGTGAAAACAGTCGATTTTAGGCACTGTCTCTTTGACCCCATTCTAGAAAGCCCACTCTGTTCTTACCCTTCAGGTGGTTCAAAACATTTTTCCATGTTCCACACTTCCTACTATCTTACGCTTTAACAATGAGGTAAAATAACAAAAAGCACAATATGTCCCTTAAAACCAGCAAGCACACCAAACACCAAATATCTTTACGCCAATGCCAAGAGGACTATTGTTCTTTATTCTGTTGATAAACTAAATCTAATTCAAGGCCTAACTTGGCAGCACAAATCCAATATGTTAATGTCATGCCATGTTGTCTGTGTTTCTGCAGCCCCAGTCCACAGATTTCACCCAGTACAACAGCTATAGTGACATGTGCGGAGGAGGAAGAGGTGAGAGCTGCTACCAGACAAATCTGTTGCCTAATTTCACCAGAGCTGTTCAGCATTAGGATTGAGAAATGGCTTGCATACGTGTGCTTAACTGGACATACAATTTGAAGTATTTGCTTAATGATTCACAAATGTGTGGTCAGGGACAGCAGAGTTGTAGATTAGTAGCCTGGCAGGGGGATTTGACAGCAAAACCATTAACTGTGAGTCTCATTTTCTGTCCCATTTTGTCCTGCAGAGTTTCAGGTATGTCTGTCATCAGCTTTTCTCACATGGCATGTTCCTCACCTTGCATCATGTAATGCTTGCTGGTGGGTTGCAAGAGACACCTTGCCCCGAATGCACACCGCCCACTCCTGCTCAATGCTTGCATCACTGTTGAATTTCCTGTCGACGAGTTAACATGCAGTGCAGTGATTTAGGGAGCCGCGGCTGTCCAAAATAGCAGGACGGGGCTTTGACCCTGAGCCACTGTACTGCATAGGCAATGTACATTCATAGCCCCATCTCTATTTGTGTGTCGTTTCCAAGTGTTTTGTGTCAAGCTGAATGTCACATTTGAAAACATGATTTTGAAATTCATAGAAAATCTGCGAGACATTGAAGAAATGTCCGTGCCGACTGCACATCTTGAATACTTTTTCCGTACCTGAATAGTATCCAAATGACTTCATCCAGTCATGCCCGCTGTCATGAGTGGACATGTTCATGCCATTGACCCAGTCCCCTTCCACTATATTACATTTGTGTATGTTTTATTCTTTAGCACATTAAGGATGGCCGTGCAGCACTTGCAAGGATGGACAGGGGAGTATCTATGCCTAATATGTTGGAACCAAAAGCAAGTATCTCCTTCTTTTTGTATTGATGAAACACTTATAATCACGACACAAATTGAAATATGACATTAGTGCATTGAATCATGTCGAGGATAAACCATACAACAACAATTCACAATCCAGAAAAGGGAGCGAGAGCAAAGTAAAACACGACATTCTTCTACTGTACTATGGGACAGTATTTGGAGAAATACAAAAGCTGACATATGTTTTAAGACTCATATCTGCTGGGCTCCTGGTCGCGCATGCTGCTTCGGGAGCTGCCGAGTCACTCGGGCGCTTAGCATGCCGGCTTCCCCATGCTCCATCTGCACATAGCTTTGACCTACAGTGGCTGGATACTGTATGCAGCATACAGTTGCGAATCCAACGCCAAGACTGTCATCTCAAAACAACTCATATCACTATATACTGCTCAGTATATAAACAAGTGTAAGTTACTGTGTGGATATGAGTTGGTCAGACGCACCCAAAGAACTTCTAGTTGCTTATTAATGAGCATTTCAGTTAGGCTAAGAGGTTAAATCTTGCTTGTCTTGTATGGATGGAATTGAATATTTAGAGAAGTAGGGTCACTTTGGCTTTCCGGAGAATAATCAACATGACTAAAGTTGCTTGTTTAGTTTGCATCATAATACTTTTTCTTTAAGCTACCTGACTGCACGTCTCTACATCCAAAAAACAATGACAAAAACGTCTACACACCATAGCACCATGCATTCCCCCCGCCCCCCAACAACCCAGTAAACACTCCCAGTCAGCCTCCTCTCACACACCTGTTTGCCCACCCAGTGTCCCCCTCAGTCCCAATAAGCATTCCACCAAAAAAACAAAAAACCTTCCAAATTTCCAAATTTCTTCCTCCCGAAAACTTTCTGCAGCATGACTCGAGTTTGCAGCTTTGACCTGTGCACTGATGAGTGTCTCCTTCTGAAGGTGTATCCCTATGAAATGCTCATGATAACCAGTAGAGGGAGAGCTAAACTGCCCAGGGATGTGGACAGAACCAGACTGGAGGTATCAGTTTTCCGCACCACTGTACCGCAATTGATACTGGATTTGTCTACTTTGTGTAAATGCAATGTTACACAAATACTACTGTAGCAAGGAATGTGCAGTATCCATTGCTTCTTGTCATTTTTGCAGTGACCCCTTTGTGGTTTCAATGCTAACCACGACACCCCCCCTCCCCCCCCTTCCCCCCTACCCCCCCCCCCCCTCCCTTTGTTTTCTCGACCTTTGTTCTCAATTCTAGCGCCACTTAGCACCTGAAACGTTCTTTGACATCTTTGGAATGGAGATCCAGGAGTTTGACAGGCTTCCCCTGTGGAAACGCAACGACAAGAAAAAGAAGGCCAAGCTCTTTTAGCTGTCAGAGCCGCATGCATATGCTGTACATTCATTCAGATAGCACACGACAACTGTAATCTAGATGTAGGTTTTGGTTTATTTCTTTTTCCTTTGCTATATTTTTCTGTTTCCTGACTAATCTAGGAAGCGGTGAAATGGACTCTTTTTTGCTCTGATGCTTCCTGAGACTTGTGAGCTGAATGATTTGTCGAGTTAGTTACTTGCACAGGAAACAAGGAACAGGAATCTCTTCCATGTTCAAAAATGACAAAGAATGCGAATGAATGATAGATAGGTTCATGTTATTTGGTTTGACTGCGCTTGTTTTACTTCTTGCTTTGCTTTTATTTCTGGCTCGTTCCTCCCTACTATTCGTTGCTGTCGATTCCTGTGGAACTTTGTAAGAACAGTAGAACCTCATGGCGCCATCACGTAACGTCCATGCTCGTAGCTTGAACATGAGTCGGCTTGTCCCTCGCTTGGGCTGAAACAGTTTTTGGTCCAAAGTTTGCAACGATTGGCTCAGTGAGTCTTTGAATAAAAAAAAGCCACTGGGAAAGCAGTTAGCTGACCCACCAGTTGTTTTACTGAATCTATGTGGGACGTAGATTCAGCAAAGCAGAAGATCATTTTCAGTCTCATTCCTGGGTAATGCACACATTCACAACTGACCCTGACAAAAAGAAAATCTCTCTCTTCTCAGGCTCTCATAAATACGGCCCGATACTTTCCCTTTACCTGTATTGGAATTACAAATCTTAAGAATATATTTTAATGCCGTATTCGACAGTAACCAACAAATACACAATACACCTAATGTAAGAATGAACTGTATTTGAAAGTACTGTTTTATAAATGAAAGCCACACTGCCGTTTGTTGTATTATTGAAAGCCAATAAAGCTTTAAATCACCATGAACCATATGATCCTCGGCTATACCAAAGGTACCCAGCGCTTGTTTTCTTTTCTGTTTTCCTCTTTGCATTTCACCACGAGACAGATCAATATTGCACAAAAATAGTGTGGGAGGTATTTTGAGGACTAGTTTACAGGTTTGGATTCAGTTCAACTACTGGACAAACACTGATTATTTGCTGCCCCACATTTTCTTACATGATCCTAGACTTTCAGTCTAATAGAAATATTTGTATGGCTACAGCCTAAAGCAAATATTCATCAATAAACATTTTAGCAACAACCAGTAATTATTCTCCTGGAAAACCTAAAGCAAAACTCATCATTCAGTCATTTTTTCAGCACACATTCAGCTTTTAAAAAAGAAGAATCCAAATCAATATTTGGAGACATAATGTGGTCAATGTTCTGTAAAAGAAGAAGATAAGGCAGTCTGCTCTTTATGAATTTAGGAAGAAATAAGCTTCTGAAGAATAATGAGCACTGTTTGTGTCTGATTGTTATTGCAGGTACCTTCAATTATCCATTTCTTTTCAAATTATGTACCCTACAATACTGAAAACACACACACGCACACACACACACTGTCTCTTCTAGACCACCTTTGGAAAGTCTGACGTGCTCTGACAGACATGACCTTGTACTTTTTGGTCGTCTAACCTGGTGTGTAGGAAGGTGCTGCATGTTGACGTCAGCATGTGATGAAAGTAATGGACTGAAGTGTTGCTACTTTGGCAGTGTTCACCTCATGCTGTCCTCACTACTATATTACACCAAAGCTGAAGGGATGAAAAAACATGTCCCCTTTGAAAATCAACTTGCAGCGACTTTGAGACTTGTGTAAGAAAGGTGAACTATTTATTTTGTTGTGATTTGGTCAGTTATGATTATGACAGACAGAACAGACTGCTTTAAAAAAAAGTCATCCTGTGTTGCATTCAATGGCGGTGGGACATTCTGAAATCCTGAGCAAAATCTTGTTATCATTTACATTTCTGCTTAATCTTTGACATCTGACATCTTTTCAAATAGAACATTTGCACCATATATACAAATTGCATTACGATCACTGTGACAGGGAAGAAGAAAAAGCAGCAGTCGGTAAGCTTGTGGAGACATTGAAAATGTTTGATCAATTTTAGCAAATAATACAGCAATAATGTGTGTTGTTTGTAATTTTTAGCTTTCATGTAATATATGTCATATCACAAGCATATTTTGAAGTCAGTTTCAGAGACTAAAGTCGCTTGGCTCCCGAGAGGGCAGGAAAATGCAATGATCATAGAGTATATGTGATGGTCCTTCAAATGTCACCATGAAAATATTCTCCATTAAGATTGGGTGACAGGAACTGAGCAGGTCAAATGGTCCCATAGACATCACCTCTGTACATTAAAAACTGACTTATAATACTTACCTCACACTGTCATTACCGTGGGATAAATGTGAATTACAATGGCCACAACAATCATAATTTACCCCCCTGTGACACTTAACACGGACACATATGGAAGATGGATGACCCCCCACAGGATCAATATAGTGTGCACTGTTGAACGGATCAAATACTTTCACCTTGACTGGTGTCGGCAACACAACAAAGCTGTAAAGAGAAATGTATCACATCATAAATAACCATCATTTTCAATTTAACCATGGATGTCTTACCTCTGCCAGCAAGGTTATGTTTTCATCAGTGCTGGCTGGATTACTCAAAGGGTTCTGGAGTGATGTGGATACAGATTCACACCCAGAATTGTTGTTATCTCTTTCTTTTACATTTCAAGATATAGCTTTTGGTGTTTTGGCTGAAGAGATCTGACAGAAAAATGTATTGGTGGAGGTATGTGCTCTAATGAGTGCCCTTCATATTGTCTTAGAAACACAATCCGTTTTAAACTGTTTCTTAAATTAATTTGTGATTTCCAGTTTTATGTCCAACAAGAATTCAAATACATATAAAAGTGCAAACCATTTTTTCCACATCAAGCTGATTTAATTTGAATATATAATTTGAAAGTGTTGCTTCTACTCGATGACAAATTCATAAAAACACACAGAATAAACATTATTAAGACCTGGTTGTTGCTCATGGTAACAGAAATGTCAATTAGCCACCGCCAGTCACCCTTTCCTTTCTTTTCCTTTCCTTAGTTGCTGCAGAATAATAAAGTGTGAGCTGCTCCCGCTTCTGCCGCTGCACTTCACCAGACATTCTTTGGGCGAACCTAGCTAATGTCCAATTGATTTGTGCTGAATAATTGTGCAACCTTTTCCACAGGAGAAGTTAGAAAAGCATCAGGAGAGTCTTAGGAAACAAAGGGAAGCAGTGAAATACAGACTGAAGAAACTAGCAGCACGACAGTCAGAAATCTCTGTGAGTTCAGCTTGGACTCGACTGTGTTGCCATAGTGCACATCACTCACATTGTCTTAAACACTACTGACTTACTTATACTGCATAAATGCTTGTGACTCAGAGAAAGTCGTCAGTAATAAGACAGAACATCATAAGGAAATATGAGGAGATCCAGGCTGTCCTCCTGGAGGACATGAGGATAACTTTGTCCCACCTGGAAATGGAAGAGAGGGCTGCTGTCACAGCTCTGGACGGGCTCATGGACCGGAACTGTTCTCTTATCCAGGAGATAGAGCAGGACCTGGCCAGGCTCACCGTGGTGCTGGACCAGAAGGACAAGCAGCCTGAGACTTTGGTGAATGCAGCATTTTATTACAAACTTTATTTATTATATAACTGAGTGTATATGATTTTGATGGTAAACTAAAAGAGAATTGGCCAAATCAAGATCCTTTAATTTTCTGATTTCTCTGCTTTTCCTCAGTCGTTCTTTTCCTATCCTGCACAGCAAGACACAGAGAGGAAGGACAGGTACAGAATCTAAGAACAAACAGCATCTCTAATATCTAATAAAACAGGACTTAATATATATATTTATATATCTATTGTATACATAGATAAATAGATATGCTGTAGCAGTAAAGCAACAGTTAAGATGTCTTCCTGTTTGGTGTTCCTATTGTAGAGTGATGGATGTGCTGAACAGGACGGACCCCAGTAGTGTGAGGCTGGATGAGGCCAAAGCTGATCAGATGTTGAGCCTCACCAACAGCATGCTGCAGCTGATCCGCTCTCAGACTCCTGTAACCAAGAAACTCCTCAACAGCTGTCAGTTCTCACATTCATCTGTATCATCTTTATTCCAGCTAGTCTTTAATATTTTGATTTTGAAACAATGTTGGATTTGTGATTTGTGTCTCCAGACTCCAGCGAGGCGCTTCTGGATCCAGAGACGGCCCATCCAAAGCTTATCATCTCCCCCCAAGGTGACAGCGCCACCTACACAGACACCTGGCAGGATCTTCCTGACCTCCCTGGACGCTTTGACGCCACTCTCAATGTCATCAGTGCGCAAGGCTTCAGCTTTGGTCGCCATTACTGGGAAATAGATGTAACTGGGAAGACTTACTGGGAGCTGGGCATCACCTATCCCACCATTCCCCGTAAAGGCAATGCAGAAGACTGTTGGCTTGGACGAGGGACTGAGTCGTGGTGTGTGGAGTTCTTTGATGGGGAGTACACAGCCTGGCATGGAGGGGTGCCCCGTCAGCTGCCTATCGCAAAACAGTTCTGCCATATTGGGATCTTGTGTAGTTTCCCTGCAGGGTTTGTGATGTTCCTTGAGGCGGAGAGCATGACTCCATTGTTCTCTTTCTGTGCAGGCACCTTCTCAGACTGCCTCCACCTGGCCCTGTGTCCGGGTCATGACCACAACGGCACCAATGCAAAGCCTATTATGATCTGTAATTCTCACACCACCTGCCAGTGATTTCTTACTTTTTCCTCCACTGAAAAAATGAATTCCTTGCCAAAATCATAATTCTATCCTCACATATAGGAGTACATTTTGGTGCCACTTTATTCAAAGGTTGGGCCAAGTCATTGTTTTCAAGACACAAATAAGTCTCAAGTCTTGTCAGTCTTGGATCTTGTTGACTTCGTCCTATCACTGACTTTATGGCCTAATGAGTTGTTGGTAAATTAGGCATTAATGATTCATACTGTAAATCAGCAATAGGCCATTTACAGGAAGAACTTGGGATGTCATGTTGTGAAAAATGTCTCTGTTGGTCACAACCAATGGAAATACCAACATTTACTGTCTGCAGGGATTCCAGAACAGAACAGAACAGAACAGAAGTCCATTTATCTATAACTTATTAGCGTTGATATTTGCAGGATGGAGTGGAAGAACACTTTATTAATGGCTTTCTAACATTTGTAAAAACACAATTCATGATGCTGATTTTTCACATCCTGGCAACCTCAAGTTGTGCCTCCTAATGGCTTATTACTTGTATATAATATTAATCATTAATAATAAAATTAATAGAGCCATAAAGTTACACCCTATAACGATGCAATGTCACAATTTGTACAAAATGTTGATGATAGTAGCTTATTATTTATTCCACTATCAGATGATTAAACAGGAATACAGAAAATCATTAATCTCCTTTTTTCCTATCAGAACCACCATATTACAAATTCTGCCTTTATACTAACAACCATGGTTAACTGTCTCAATTTAACTTGAAAATCATCTTAATGAATGTAATGAAAAGTGATGCTGGAATATTTTGGTTCACTTTAAAAAAAGAATACAATTATAAGAACACATTTGATAATCCTGTAAATGTATAAAGAGATCTGAGGGGGCAAAGTAATTTATCCTGAGATGCCCCCAGTGTGTGTCGATCCAAAGTCTGCGTTCAAACAAACAGTTCACTCTTTGCAAATATGCACTCTGCAAATATGCTGTTACTGCTTTTGCTTCTTTCAGCAAAATTAATTTGTATCAATTTCATAATCAATCATGTCTCATTTGGCTCAATACCACTATTTTCCGTCTTGTGCCATGTGTTCATGAGTGATGTTTGGTGAGTACTGTACTGGTTATTATTGCTAAAGGAAAATAACCTTTTAAGGGCACAATCAAAATCAATTTTGCGGGGGAGGGCAGGGTGGGGGAGTGGGGTGGGGTGTGGGGGTGTGGGGGGGGGGGGGGGGCAATACAAAGGTTAGTGTACACAACGGTTTAGAAATGTGTGAGTGACCTGGCTGACAGTCACACTCTCACTTTGCTCTGCTTGAGTGTCCTCTCATCCTCTGCCATCATGAACCTGAAGCTCCTCTTCATGTGCCTCTTCTTAGCGGTGCTCCTCATACCTGCAGAAGTATGTATATTCGCTGCTTAACTCTGCTATTGTATTGAGTCTTAACTGACATTTTCTCCATGTTTGATAATGCATTTTGCTGTGAATAAAATGCAGTACGATTGATTCATTAATGACATGTTCTTGACATGCATCTTAGCTTTTTGTTGTGATGTTCACGGGTGATGATGATTTTATTTTTATCAGCTGAAAAAACAGAAAAAAGAGAAAAAACATGGACACAGATACAAACACCATCATAAAAAGGACAAACTGGCCATACAATCGGAACGGTTTTTGGGCATAGTTGTCGGTAAGTACTTCTACATACTGGATGTACAGCAATATACTGTATGTCATTTGTAATCAGAGAGAATGTCTTCAGAATTTTAGCAGACATGAATAGGACAAATGTCTTTTTACCTGCTAAATCCATAAAATGTGTAGGTTTGTACAAAATGAAAGAGAGTAATAAAGCTAATGGGGAAAAACATGTTTTAGATCATTTCTTTCAGATCCTAGTACATGCTGATAATGACGATGACGATGATGATGATAAAACAAATTGGCTTGATGAAATTCAAGAGCCAGAAGGTGAGATGGCAAGACTTCAGCTCAAAATGGGCCAAATTATGTTCAACTAAATTAAGTTTCCAATCATCTGGTATACAATTACTTAATAAGATGAGCCTCTCCATTTATGTTTCATTTCCCAGGTGATTGCAACCCAAACCCGTGTCAGAACAATGGAGTTTGTGAGGAGAAGGGAAAGGGAAAATTCGAATGTGACTGTCCCAAACGTTTCAAGGGACGCAGATGTGAGAAAGGTCTGGAAAAAAAGTCCAATTCTCTGGAATAGTATTGTAAAGCTCAGTAGTGAAAATTCAAAGCAAAAATGATTCAATGTGTTTCTTTATTCTGTTATTTTTCTGGATTTGTCAGCTCCCAAATATTGTAAGAGGGGTCGATGTAGCCGTGGGGAGTGTGTGCTGACCTCCACTCATCCATACTTTGAATGCAAATGCAAGGAGCCCTTCCAGCCTCCGCACTGCGTCACCAGTGAGGCTTATCTTTGTATTCCAAACCACACAGCGTGCATCTTTTCATCATTTGTCAGCAACATTTCCCAGAATCAAACTTACACATGCGTTTTTTCTCACCACAGCGGCTTTATGTGAGCCCAATCCGTGTAAAAATGGAGGTACATGCGTGAAGGACGGCGAAGACTTTGATTGCGAGTGCCCTGTTGGGTACAACGGCCGTTTCTGCCATGTTGGTAAGCGCTACACTCTGCTTATTCTTTTGCTCTATTCATTTTGAATGTATGGATCCTCCTGCTCTTATGCTGTCTGACTGCTTTTTATTCACCAGGTCCAGATGACTGCTTCATGGATGATGGAGAGTCGTATCGTGGCAACGTGAGTGAGACAGATGAAGGTCGTACCTGTCTTTACTGGAACTCCCACTTTATCCTCGACAAAGGCATCGATCCCTTCAACGAACTCTATGAGGATGCCGATGGTCTGGGCCCTCACAACTTCTGCAGGTCACATTGACATTTTGATCTTTGTTACAGAGTGCAAACCATTCACCTGACAAAAGAAAGTGACTGAAAAGCAGATTTTCCACTGACATTTCATTCAAATTTCTCATTTCAAAGATTTTTATGATTTTATTTCAGATTTTGTATCGTTTAAAATCAAAGTCTTCAAAATTGTAGAAGCCAAGTTGTTCCTATATAAGTTGTTTTAATACACAATTGGCATTTATTAATACCATAATTCATTTATCAATACTTTATCTCTGTGACTGGGAACATTCTTAACAAAGATTATTATTACTTTTTGATGATTTTTCCATTGTGATATTTGTGCTTTTGGAATGGAATCGAGAGGAATTGTGAAGGATCTTTGTGCTTCTGTACCATTTACAATAAGCGTGCAAGTCATTTAGCCAGGGGTAGTCTTGCATTCTTAATTCCTTACTATTATAATCTTACTAAAGCAAAGACGATTTTGCTCAATCAAACCTTTTTTTTCTTGCTGCAGGAACCCGGATGGAGACAGGTCGCCTTGGTGTTTCTACAGAAAAGGCCATGAACTGCTGTGGGACTATTGTGACGTGACAGAGTGTCCTGAGGCAACAGGTCAGCCACTGACGCTTTACATTACTTCCTGGGTCACTGTAAATAGGCATCCTATTCTTAATGCCATCCTTATGTGTGTATGGGTGTGTGTATTTTCAGATATCCCAACTACCCCAGAAATTCCAGATTTTACTGATGTGCCCACTGCAGCCCCAGATGTTGCTGATGTGCCCACTGCAGCCCCAGATGTTACTGATGTGCCCACTACAGCCCCAGATGTTTCCCATTCTCCAACTGCAGCCCCAGATGTTACCCACATTCCCACTGCAGCCCCAGATGTTACCCATTCTCCCACTGCAGGTCCAGATTTTACCAATGCGCCCTCCGTAGCTCCAGATGTTACTGATGCTCCCACTGCAGCTCCAGATGTTACTGATGCTCCCACTGCAGCTCCAAATGATACTGAAACTCAACCCAAGCAATTCTCCGACTGCGGGAAATCGCATTCAAAGCCGCTCATCACCAGAATCTACGGGGGTCTGAAGGTTCCTCCTGGGGCTCTACCTTGGCAGGTGTCCCTGCAGATCAGACCGAAAGGCTCCATGGCACCATACAGACACTCCTGTGGAGGAGTTCTGATCGAAAGCTGCTGGGTGCTGACAGCTGCACATTGCTTGTAAGTACAAACGGTACAGAATCTGAGACAAAGTAAACCAAACCAAACCTGTGAACATCATTTCTTATTTCACATCATTTGCTGTTTGTGTTTGAACAGGGATCCCACCAAAGACATGCAGGTGACTGTGGGATCTCTGTCCCTGAATGTAGAAGAACCCTCAGAACAAACTTTACCTGTCGTGCAGGCAATTAGACATGCAAACTACAGCGAAACTTCTTTTTCGGTTTCCAATGACATAGGTAAACCATACCACAAATGCTGATCTCATTTTGAATAAACACTGATTCGCATTTATTGTCACTTTAAATCATCATTACATCCGAGAGCTTTTCTTCTGTGTCTTTGCTACAATTGATCCTCACTGTATTGCATGACTACTTAAGTACACTGACTTTGATATAGGATACTTGATGTTTAGTCACTTTTGCAGGTAGTGGAAATGTAAATGTAATTGCTTATTTCATCACTTCTGAATCCAAAATACACTTTCAGCATTACTGAAACTGGGAGGTAACAATGGAGTTTGTGCCAATGAAAGCCAGTTTGTGAACACAGCCTGTCTGCCTGAAGCCCAGTTGCCTGATGGGACACAGTGCACCATCTCTGGATGGGGTGCTACAGAGGAATGTAAGGCCCAAAGCTGTCATCAGTGCCCCTATTGCATTTAATCAAACACCCACCATGTTCATTACAAGTCTGAAATGTTGTTTGATTTCCATTTTTCATACCAGCTAATCATGGTTCCAACAACCTATTGGATGCCAAAGTGCTGCTGATCAACCAGAGAAAGTGCGAAGAAAGCACCATTTATGGCAAGGCCCTGGATGAAACCATGTTATGTGCTGGATACCTACAAGGAGGCGTAGACTCCTGCCAGGTTAGTAAGGGATCTCTCTTTGTGTGTGACCTATCGGTTGGTCAATACGCATGTGATATCATTCATAATTTTCCAAGCTAATTATGAAGTATTTCAGCTGTCTCCACTGATGTTTCAGGGTGACTCTGGAGGCCCGCTGACCTGTACGCAGAATGACACCAGTGTTGTTTACGGTCTGGTGAGCTGGGGGGACAAATGCGCCGCCCAGAACAAACCTGGAGTCTACACACGGGTCACTGAGTTTGTGGACTGGATCAAGTCAAAAATGGCTGCATACTCCTAAGCAGCTTTATCCAGCTTATTATCAAGCAACATACCTGCCAATGTATGCATGTAACAAGTCTTCCAACTCTTTATCAGAATTTGTGTTTAGAATGTTCTTCAGATGTAGCTGGTATTTTGTTCTTTTGATCTACATATCCATTTGAAAGAGGGCACTGTTTGTCTAGATTGATTGCTATAAAGTACATTTTCTCATGAAACATGTGAGCTATACCTTTTTAGCCATAACATAAGAGTCTGAAATCTGTCTATTGTTGTCTATTATTTCAGTTTTTTCCCCACTTTATTCATTTTTATGGTGATTCAACAGAAATATGTGTGAAATTGGGAACAACACAGTATAAATGCTTACTGCACTAATGTGAAATGTGAATTATTTTGACATTTACAAACATTCAACCACTACTGTTCTATATTTCAAACGTTTCCATCATTTCAAATTATAAGGCAAATTAAATCCCCAGTTTCATTTCCTGTGTCCTCTGTCTATCAAACCAGTGGGGACAGTTAGACAACAGTTGACACACAGGTCAAGTTTACATACGGAACTTCATCAAGATAAACATGAGAGCTGCTGGTCCTTTCAGCACAACCAGAAGACTGATTGAGATGAAACTGATACCACTTAATAATGAAATACGTACTATATACTGCACATGGCAACTGTAGACATGGAGGGCAATTGGAAATGTATGATGAATGATGGGAAATTGTAAGCGCAACATGGCGTCTCCAGCTCTTCTCTCCTTCCTAAACATGTGAAACATATAGACACTATAAGTTGTTTTTGAGTCCACGCTGACAATTTTGACAAAACTAATATTCTCGGCATATGTGAGATTTCCACCATCTAATTTACTGAATGTGGACAAAAAAGTGAGACACCGGGAAAACGCAGAAAGACTTTTTTTTAGTGATTGCTTCATACACAGACAATACAGCTGATAGCAACATTGCATAACATTGTGACACACTTTGCTTAACACTGTGACACTGTGGAAATTAAGTTCAATGTGAAAAAAGAAGAACAATAATTCAACAAAATCAATTCTTGCAAACGACAAATAAAATGGAATCAAATACCTCAAATAGTATAGAATAGAAATGGGAATAGAAAAGCAAGACTATACAAGGACAATTATGACTATGGTTTGTTGAGTTCATAAATGAATCACTTTGCATTGAATGAGGCATGAAGTACAGAGCCAGAATGAAAGTTAATGTGATGATTCATTGACATTCAAGCAAAGTGAACATATTGAACTTCCCTCTCTCTATATAATATATATGTACAGTATATACATAATGTAAAGTTTATTCTTTATCAACATCTGTATTTTCATCCCAATCCCAGTGTTCTTTAATGCAAAACAAAGTAAGAGCTTGTTTGTTCAGGCCTTTCACATCAATGCAAGGGTTAAACATGGGATAGAGAGGTTCTGCACACTGCACAGGGAAACAGTGAAGCAGGGTCATAGCATCTGCATCATAGAAGGAGAGCTCCCCCTTCTGGAGATCTGCTAACATGCCCAGCTTACAAACTTTCTTCTCCTCAATGGCCAGCTGCATCTCTTGGGCACCGTGACATGCCAGGTACTGTCCATCTCCATAATAGATGCACCAGGAGGTCTTCTTTACCCCTGGGCTTGAAGCGTTTTGACCTGAGCTATCTGTTTTCGCAGGTGGCCCAGTAGTGACACCAATCATCCAGTAGGGTTTTTCCTGGACAATGACCTCCCAGTAGCGCTGACCAGTAGTAAAACTCTCCTGAGCGAGGACGCTGTACTGGGAGTCATATGGCTGGAGGAGAGAGCCTTTCAGCGAGACTTCAGGCTCTCTCCTCCACTGCACTTGTTTCTTGTCCTGGGATACTTCCAATTTGGGGTGGGCTGTGTTGGCATCCAAATGAAAAGAACTTAAATCTGCAAATAAACATTGCATCAGTCCACGATTGCACTGATATCAATGATTGACTTTAGATTGCAAAATGTCAGATTAGTTGCTTACATGACCACATTCGAGGAAAGTGTTGGGACAGAGCCACAGAGAGGTGGTCCACCAGTCTCTCTACTGTCCTCAACTTCTCCGGGTCACACAGAGCTTGGTCTACTCTCTGGATAGGAGCTAAATCCAAAGGGTTACTACGAGGAAAATGCAAAACAATTAGAAGACAAAAATAGCACTTATCATATGATAAAATAAGAGAGATGAACAAACTTACCCAAGCCTATGTGCTGTGATTTGCTGTTAAAGATAACATCATGTACGATATATTGCAATCGGCAGAAATAGTGTTACCGCATTTTTATGCTTTTATTATCAATAAAAATATACATTGCAATAGAACATAATTTGAATTGAAATTAACCGACCTTTAGAAATTGTAGATCATTTGTCTCTTGAAGAAAAGACTTGCTGGAGGCTCTGAGGCTGTCGATCTCTACGATCTGGGCCTCCATGATACCCCTCTGAGCCTCCAGCCACTCCGTCATGTATGTCACCTCTGCATCAATGATCTGCATCATAAGACGCTCATCGCCATCCAGCACGAAGTGAAGCCTGCTGTACTTGTCTGAGATTCTCTCTCTGAAATCTGCAGCAGAATTCTGACAAAAATCTTGAAATCACATTCAATGCATATACAAGATGAGACAGTGAAAAGGAAATGACTTATTGGAAATATTTCTGTCATATAGATTGTACCACTGTTTGTGTATACAGTGACTCCAAGTCCTTGATGGCATGTTCTGCTTTGCCTCTCCTCTCCAGCAGCTGAGTCATGGTTGTATTTAACAGGCTCTAAAGACAGAGATTACAATAGGCCTAAAGAGAATAAATACCTGACACAGAAATAGAAACATGATCTTGGCACACATGACAACATATTGCCTAAAAGCAAAAAAAAAAAAATCATTATTCACCTTGAAGTCTGCACAGGCTTCATGGAGTTGGGATGCTTGGTGGTTTTTGTGCAAGCCAACCAGGACACACAAACAGCACACAGGGACCCTCTCCTCCATGCAGAAGAGCTTGAGCTCTTCACGGTGCTCCCTGCATTTCAGAGAAAGCAGATCACCTGTGACCTCCACCAATGTGTGCTCCTTCAGAGCTGTCCTCTGCTCATGCAGGAGAGCATGAGCCTGGCATAGCGAGGCATCACAGGTCAGGCAAGTCCTTACGGCCACTGACGCTGCCTCAATGCAGTGGTCACAGCGGATGGTTGATGAGGGGGTTGCCCTACTTGGAGTTGTTGATTGCCTGTTGGTGGTGAAATCCATTACTTTGGTCTGAAGACTGGTGTTCACCTCCAGTTTGAGGTCAGAGTGGAGGAAGATCTGACACTCTGGACAAAAAAGAGGCCCCACGTCCCAAACAGTCCGAATGCAGGAGAGACAAAAACTGTGTCCACATGGGAGTGTCACAGGCTCAGTGAAGAAGTCTTGGCAGACGGGACACGTCAAAGTCTCCTCCATAAACTCCATGGCTCTGCTTGCACCAGTTTGGGCTCAGTGTGTACTGTTCTCCCATCCTTCCTGCTCATGAATGTTTCATTGGCCTTATTTGGCATGAAAGCAGCGCTCGTGTGCCTGAGTGTCATATTACGAAAGATGAGCTGATATCTTCCTTTCTGCTAAAACAAACAATTGACTCCCAGGAGACCAAACACAATGGACACAATGGACAATGTAAATTCATTGCAACCAATTTCCAACACAAATAAACAAGTAGTTATAATGTTGTTATCTATACATTCTGTACCTTATACTGTATATTAAGGTTGAATATGGCCAACACAAATGCAATGTTAATGTATAAAATGTATGACATTTTCCTCATTTGACATTTGCCCAGAATTGTTCGAATTGGTTGATTGTTATTGATTAAATTGTATTCAAATATATAACAGAAATATATCAAATATATATACATATTATAAATAACGCAGTAATGTGTCCATACAAACAAAAGTAACCTTTGGTATCATCTCAGAGGGTTCAGTTTATACTTCAATATATTTTATACTTAACTTTCTTTTCCTATGTCTTTTCCTATGTGGTGAAAATATTCCGCAGATCGTTCTGTTTACTTTCTATCCTCGGTGCTTTCCGTAGCTCAGTGGTGCGGTCGCCGGCATGTACGTAGGAATACTTGCGTACGTTATTTTTCTCACTATACCGACTTGAGCGTATCCAGAAATCCTGCGTACACAACGTTGGCGAATCGCTGAGTTCCCCACTAGTACCAACGTGGGGTTGTGGATGTGGCAAAGCACCGCCAGACAGACTCACTGACAGCGCATCAAAGAGCCCCGCGGTGCTCTAGCAACTGCATAAGTGGTTGTTTTACTTTGTTTTCACTCTCCTCGGTAAGTCTCTAATAAATGCCGCCTTCTATCCACGTTGCACAAAGTTGCAGTAAGGACACGTAGTTAGGCATCTCACAGTAGCTAATGCTAGCATATCCTAGCTAGCCTCATTCATGTTTAACTTGACAGCAGTTACCGTTTGTCGTATAAATTAGTGGTATTAGACATTTCTTCGGGTTGTTTTATATTGTATTTCTGTGAGAGCAAACGTTGCTTTGCTAACTGAACTTGCTGCTGCAAACAACAACAACTGTGTTCTTAGGTCAAGTTTGTTGTTAACATCAGGCGTTAAGAGATGAGCCCTCCTGTCAGTTTAAAACCGATCTAAATGGGGCCGTAAAAATAATGTAATCTTCCTAAACATCTTTCTCATTCCAAGCATTGTCTAAATGTACATGTAATGCCGAAAAGCTGTTTATATCAGTTGAAGTCCAAAGTTCTGTGTGGTTAACGTGGGGGGGAGGGGGGGTGTTGGACATAGCTGTCTGTCCACAGGTGTCATTGCCATGTTTGCCAGACTGGCCTCGTGCTCTCGCCTGCCATCCAGGACCCGGCAATCAAATCTCTGCCCGATCTCCATCAGAACATATTCCCAAACCAAGTGTAAGCATACAACGGGAAAATGTATGTTCCATCATCTCTGAAATGTACCGTGTGTTGGATTTTTAAAGAAATGTTATCTGTCATTGTGATTCCCTGCAGTCTCGCTTCCACGTCCACATGGGAAGTCATTTGTCCATCGCAGTGAGATAAAACAGGCCAAGCGGATTGTAGTGAAGCTCGGCAGCGCTGTGGTGACGCGGGGAGATGAGTGTGGTTTGTCTCTGGGACGTCTGGCCTCGATAGTGGAACAGGTGATTTCGCATGATGTGGATACAAATAAGTAAGAAATTCGGTTAATTATTGTTGTGGAAGTGACTGTGATATGTTGGCTCAAAGCTGACTTAAAAACTACCTGATCAGTCTTCATTTACATGCAGCACAGAGCATGAGGATTGATCCAAACAATGGAAATACTTGAATGTTATTGTTTTGTTATTGTCAGGTGGCTATGCTGCAGAATCAAGGCAGGGAGATGATGATTGTCACCAGTGGAGCTGTGGCATTTGGGAAGCAGCGATTGAGACATGAGATCCTGCTGTCTCAGAGTGTCAGACAAGCATTACATTCTGGACAGAACCAACTCAAGGACATGGTGAAGAAACACACACACACAGTATTGCACAAATCTCTCAAACAAGCATTTCTGTAACTTTTTTTGGTGAAATTATTCTGAAATAATTTTAAGAATTGTTGTGATTTTAATAGAATCTCTCTGTGTTGCAGGCAATTCCAGCATTGGAGGCACGGGCGTGTGCAGCTGCTGGACAAAGCGGTCTGATGGCATTATATGAAGCAATGTTCACCCAGTACAGCATCTGCACTGCACAAGTATGTACAGGACAACTAAAACACAAGACGCTCCATAGCACAACATACACACTTACGGGGTCTACACTCACTTGATTAGAAGGGTCACGGCAAATAATCTCATTCTACTATATTCCTCTGTCGAACTATCATCAAACTTGAGTTACATTTCTGTCTATTTCTGTAGATCCTGGTCACCAACCTAGATTTTCATGATGAGCAGAAGCGTCGCAACCTGAACAGCACCCTCTATGAACTCCTGAGGATGAACATCGTTCCCATCATCAACACTAACGACGCCGTCGTGCCTCCTCCCGTTCCCACCAGTGACCTACAGGGAGTAAATGTGAGTACTGTGCTGGCAACAACAACAACACATTAACTTTTTACTGACCCTTTAATTTTGAGATGCTTTAATTGCTGGTTTGTTATTTTAACATACTTTGAGCAAGACACCGAACCCCTAACTGCTCCTGATGTGCAGGTTGGCTCCTTGCATGGTTTGCCCCTGCCATCGGTGTATGAATGGGTGAATGTCAGGTCATTGTAAAGCACTTCGGAGAAAACGCTACATAAGTGCAATACTTATGATTTACCATATTGTATTGGTGTTTTGAATTAATGGGTGACAGACTTTGATGCATGTTTGCACCTGATAATTTTACTATGTTACTTTACAATATATAGAGTTTGTATATCATGCAAGTGCTATGACTGTGTGTTATTATTTATAATATTTCTGGTTGTGTTTCAGGTAATAAGCATCAAAGATAATGACAGTTTGGCTGCACGGCTGGCTGTTGAAATGAAAGTAGATCTACTAATTGCCCTGTCTGATGTGCAAGGTAATGGAACAATCTAAACATCTTAAGTTTGCAACTATCAATTATTTTTACTTGAAGTTAGTCTCTTGTTTCATGTAATTGTTCAGAGCATAAAATGTCAAAACACATGACAAAATAATTAATAAAGGACTGACTTAGACATTTTTTTCTTATGCAGGATTATACGACAGTCCCCCAGGAACTGATGATGCCAAGCTTATTGATACATTCTATCCTGGAGACCAGCAGTCTATCACTTATGGCACCAAGTCCAGAGTGGGAATTGGCGGCATGGAAGCCAAGGTCAGCATCACACAAAATATTTATCTTGATATGTGAACTGGATTTGGTTGAAGATGGAATATGCTAACTTTCAATATCTGAATCAGGTGAAAGCAGCCCTTTGGGCACTACAGGGTGGGACATCTGTTGTCATCGCCAACGGCACAGATCCTAAGGTCACAGGCCATGTCATCACAGACATTGTAGAGGGCAAGAAAGTTGGCACCTTCTTCTCTGAAGTAAAACCTGCAGGTGAATTTGTATAATCATATGGATAGAATATGTTATTTGCGTTTTTTGACAGTAATGTGTTTCAGAAATGTATCATACAGTTGATTTCTTCCCTGTGTTGTGTTATTGGCAATTGAAGGTCCCACTATTGAGCAGCAGACAGAGATGGCTCGGCAAGCAGGCAGGTCTCTGGCCTCCCTGCTCCCAGAGGAGGTGGGTTCTCATTCCTTAACTGTTAGTGTTCTGGCTCACCAAAGTAATGTTTGAAGATCCTACTGCATATGAGGTTGATTTGCTCATTAGTATGTCCTAACTTAGATTGTTCTTAATTCTGTTGCATGTGTGTGTTTGTTTGTCTGTTCCTTTGTTTGCCTCCAGAGGGGAGAAATCATCTGCCGTCTTGCTGACCTTCTTACAGAGAGGAAGGAAGATATTCTTAGCGCCAACAAAAAAGACATGGCGTTGGCAATAGAGTCTGGTAAACATCACATACATTGTACACACAACTGCATGCAGCCAATCTATTCTCAGAGAACTGCTACTTCTGAGCTGTTGCTGACATTATTACTATTATGATCATGTGTTTGAGTTGTGCCTTGTAAATTCTAACTATGGGAAACAGGCTTTCTGCCCATGTTATCAGGCTGTCATCTTTGGTACTTATCATAGCTCTGGTGTGCAGCAACCAGTGATTGATGAATTAACTTTACCATCCTCAAGGGGATTTCCAATGCAAACATAAGACAGTAAAACACATGGTGCAAAACAAACATCAAAGACACAGTAATACTTGTGACAATAGAAGATGCATGAACGATATAAAAAAACAGTTAAAAATCAGTTACGAGGATACACAAAATATCCATGCAGCCAACACGGAGATCAAAACGCTATGATACACTCAATAAAATCCTTTTGAAAAGGTCAAAGAATCATCACATCAAGGGCACTAATGCACTAATGTGCCTGATTTTGACCTGCGGCCACTCTACAGTACATGAGGTAAAGATTCCCTTCACAGATCACCAGAATGCTGCCTCATCCGTATTCTTATTTCTAATTTTTCATAGGTCGGCTCTCCCCGGCTCTGCTCAACCGCCTGAGTTTATCATCATCTAAGCTGAATAGTCTTGCTATTGGCCTGCGCCAGATTGCTGTGTCCTCTCAGGATAGTGTGGGGCGAGTGCTGAGAAGGACCAGGGTGGCCAATAACCTGGAGTTAGAACAGATCACTGTCCCCATCGGTGTCCTACTTGTCATCTTTGAGTCTCGCCCTGACTGTCTCCCACAGGTCCGTCTTTAATACCTCTTACATTTCGTATTATATTATATTAAAGTTTCTTGAAACTAAACTTGAAGGCATGTAAATGTATTTACTTTTTGTGTCTTGGACTACAGGTGTCAGCTCTCGCTATTTCCAGTGGAAATGCTTTGTTACTGAAGGGGGGTAAAGAAGCGGCCAACACCAATAAAATTTTGCATCAACTCGCTCAGGAAGCACTTTCCACTCATGGCGTGACAGATGCCATTCAGCTGGTAAGACTGAACTCATTGTAATTACATATAGCATATATGCCACTTTCAAAATATTTCCCTTGATTACAATTTTCATTTCTTTTTCAAATTGAAGGTGAGCACCCGTGAAGAAGTGGAGGATCTATGCAGACTAGACAAGTTGATTGACTTGATCATTCCAAGAGGTTCCTCGCAGCTGGTCCGGGACATCCAAAAGGCAGCTAAGGGTATTCCTGTGCTGGGCCACAGCGAGGGAGTGTGTCATGTCTACGTAGACAGTGAGGCCAGCATTGACAAAGCTATTGATATCGGTATGTGGTTTCTTTTGGTTTATTCATTCTGATTTCTACTTTATTTTGCTCCCAGTTTTTTGTAAGTTGTAACACCAAGGAAAAGTTATCGTTGTAAAGTGACATTTGAATACAATGTACAGATATTTGGCAAAAATCTAAATTTTTCAATGCTGAATGAATATGCAAGCAAGTTTAAATCATATCTGCTAATATTAACACTTAACCAGGGTATGCTCTTCATTTAAACCCACAACATACAATTATCATGCATTGTGGTTCATATTGTTGTTTATATTGATATGATTATATTCATATATTTGTTCCAATAGTGAGAGACTCCAAATGCGACTACCCCGCAGCCTGCAACGCTATGGAGACCCTTCTTATTCACAGAGATTTGCTACGAACTCCTGTGTTTGACCAAATCGTAGATATGCTGAGAACAGAGCAGGTAAGAAATACGCCCTCACAGATGCGCAGGTAGTAGATGGCTCAGTGGTCTTAAATTCGAACGAAGAGCATCTTATTGGGTTGGCTACATACATTGTCATGATGACACATAATGGAGACTGGTGAAGGCCCATAAAAAGTGTGGTTATGAAATATAATTCTTTTGCCGTATTCTCACAGGTAAAGATCCACGCCGGCCCCAAGTTTGCATCTTATTTAACATTCAGCCCATCTGAGGTCAAATCTCTGAGGACAGAGTATGGAGAGCTGGAATGCTGTATCGAGGTGGTAGACAGCTTGCATGACGCGGTGGACCACATCCACAAATACGGCAGCTCTCACACTGATGTCATTGTTACAGAAAACGGTGAAGAATTTTTTTACGGTCACCTACAAATACAAGGCTAATTTTCATATCCTGATATAATAGTGAATGTACTGTCATTTATACATCGATAATCTTTTTTCTGCAGAAGAGACAGCTGAACAGTTTCTGCAGCAAGTGGACAGTGCCTGTGTATTTTGGAACTCCAGCTCTCGCTTTGCTGATGGATACCGCTTTGGCCTTGGTATGTACTTATCTTCACACTATTTAAATAAAAACAAGTCCACTATTGTTTGTCCACTATTTTTAGGACACTGTCCTAAAAATAGTGCAAAAGACCTCATTTTTCCACATTTTATATTGTAGGGGCTGAGGTTGGTATAAGCACAGCACGAATTCACGCCAGAGGTCCAGTTGGTTTGGAAGGGCTCCTGACAACCAAATGGGTCCTTCGAGGGGAAGGACACACTGTGGCTGACTTCTCTGAGCAAGGCAGTATGAAATACCTCCATGAAAACATCCCCGTCTCCCAAAGGAACCTTAACTAAATCCCCAACACAAGGAGCCATTAATTTTTATGGTGTGAGCGGATGTGAAGTCAGAGGTATTAGTTACTACAACGTTGCTGCAGGAAACTTGCATGTACAACTGGAATACATTTAAAGTATAACTAAGTCCCTGCATTTGTGAACCTGTGCATAAATGAACCCTGAGGCCCACGCTGTGAATATCAAGGTGTAACACAGGTGGTGATGCTGGAATATGTTTATCAAGCAACAGTTGGGAGCTCTCATAGGACAAGTTTAAACTAAAAGCATACACACGTGAAAAGCTGAGGTAATGTTAGCACTTTGCTTCACATTTTATATTTACAAATCATGGGCCCAGCGGTGATTTTCTAAGTTATTTTTGTACTTACAAATTCCCCCCTTGGTGTTTTTGTAAATTATGTTGTCTGTGCAGGACCTGTCTTTGTGTTGCTCCCCACTCTGTTTGCACAAATGAATAAATATGGTGTACAGTTCTTAAATCGTGGCTTTGTGTTATTTTTTGTTTTTGCTGTTATCCTTCATTTGAAACGTTATATGTCATACGTTATGTTAATTGAGGTTCAACACGATTACGAATATAGTGGAATGCAAAATGTATTGGTCTGAAAAGTATTACAAACTGTCTGACACCACGGCCTGTGTTACGTCGTGTTTTTTTGTATAACTGGAATATATGGGAGATTTTAATCATTTTTCACTTTAAGCACTTTCTGTTTAAATTGTGAATATTCAGAAGCTCTTAAGTCGAAGCCTGTAGACCGGAATGACGTTCTTCCTTCCATCCACTTCCGGTCTCTGGTGCTTCCTCCTTGTAGCCGGAATTGGAGTGCCGGGCGCTTTAGCTGTCATCTACCAATAGCACTAATAATGGCAGGAAAGTCTCCTACTATAGTAGAATACTTCGGTGGGGATGATGGATACCGCTGTGGTTACTGTAAAAACGAAAAAGGAAACTTTTCGCACGGTGAGTCTTCAGTAAAACCTATAGTATCGGTCATTGACGGTGGAATGAAGTATGCCTTTTAAAGCTAGCTTTATTGTGCTGGAGCTCCGTCTATTTTCTGGAAAGGTTCCCGGTGAAAAGCTAATGTCAGTACGTTTGCTCGCGGCTTATGACCTCTGATAGCTCTGTGCATTTTGTAAACAAGACTAGTGGTTGTATACTCTTCAAACACATAGCTAACCTGCTCAGATTGTTAGCAATAGTTTTAGCTCGTAGCATCTCTTCGCTCCTTCGGTTGTTACACTTACCGTAGACTATATTAGTCTAACAAGGATCGACTAATGGCAATAAATGGCTCCTCGCTTTTGTAACGATTGTTGGACGCTACCAGACTTTCGTGGGGGTCTCCCTATTGAGTAAACAGGGGAAAGGCTACATGGGGGGTAAGCTGCAGCTGTCCCTCTCACTTTGTCACTGCTGGGACACACACGTGAGGTATAAACTCACCTCTTCATGTGTTTTGATGTTTTGATCTGAAGGGCTGATGGTGATAAGTGATCGCTTGGTGTACACACACTCGATGTTGAAAGGCACATAATAAGTGTCTGATTGAGAGAGGGGGTGGGTTGTTTTGTTTGCCAAATTGTGGTAAAGAGTTGCGATAACTGCGATAAATACATGAAAAATACTAGAAAAAAACACTAATAATGTGGATTTATCCCCGTGGTGTAATGGGAAACAAACCTCTATGTAACTCTAAGCTCTGTTTAGGAGCAAGCGGCAACTGGAACCTCAACTATTCCCAACAAAATATAAGATAAGAAAAGAGAAGATAACATTTATTAATTTATTATCCCGAGGGAAATTACTGTGCAAAGATTACAGTACAGTGGATATAAATTTATATGTAAATAAAATACTATCTTTCTACTTAGAATAGTGTCCTTGTTCTCAGTTTTAACTTGTGTTTTACTAGAGGCAACAATCATCTCATCAGTTGTGTATGTATTTGTGTGTTCAGATTGCACTGATCCTAGCAGAAAAAAGGGAAAAGGCACCACTGTTGACCAGCTCTCCATATATATGTATATACAGTATTTGCCTGTGTGTGTGTGTGTGTGTGTGTGTGTGTGTGTGTGTGTGTGTGTGTGTGTGTGTGTGTGTGTGTGTGTGTGCGCGCGCGTGCGTGCGTGCGTGCGTGCGTGCAGGCGCCTAAGCTGTAGAATGGTAGGAATAACCCTGCAGTCACCTGCCTCAGACTCCAGACTCCACCAGTATTTGCATTATTCGTGCTGTTGATAGCAATTGTAGATGTACCATTCTTATTGTAACTAAATTGTAACAACTAAAGCAAGCACACGTCTGATAATCAATAGGTTTTACCAGTAAATGGCAGACCTGCACAAGCACACACAGGCTCTGTTTGTCTGAATGACATTTCATGAATTATTGAGCCTGCTGGGATGACAGCAAATCAATGAGGAGCGTTCCCCACTAATGTCTGCTGTGTAGTGTACTTAGACAAGTTAAATGTTTAATCCAGGGTACCTTATCTTGCTTTGTCGACAATATTCCTTATCAGCTCACTGGAACAGTTAAAGGCAGTCACATCTCATGAAATTTGACCAACACTCTATTTAAAGTGGTGGGTATGTTAGCAGGGCTTAGCCCTTAAATGGACATACTGCAGGTAGAGGCAAACACAGGTAGAGTTTGATACAGAACAAAATAAGAAAAGCTGTGAAAGATTACATAAAGGTATTGTCTCTGTGGGCCAGAATGGTGTTATTGAGTGAAGGTGAGCAGGGATCGGGTACAGTAAGTTGCTTATAACTAAGGTTAATGGGGTACTTAATGTAGTTAATTTGGGCTCAGAGCAAGGCGAGTTGCTGTGTGATCTAAGAATGGTAATCCGTATACGTAACTTCATATAAAGACTAGGGCAGGCAGATTGTGGGCAGGAAGGAAGTCTAATCCTTGCTTTAGATAAATGGTAGTGGTACACAAATTTGTGATATTGAAAACCAAGATTAGGATTGTCTAGTTGACGTTAAAAAGCCTGAGGAATTGTATTTACTCCACAAAACATATGCAAGCCTTTGCGCACTTCCTTATGTGTTGGCCTCAAACAAGCTTTGCATAGTCATCTGCCATTTGCTCCTCCTGTTGTATCATGTATCATCTCTGTGTGTATGTATGGAGTTGCAAGACACCATTGACCTGGCACACAAAATATTGCGGTAAACTTGGCATGGCTTGTGTAAACTGAGATACAGTGAGTTCCCTCTGCTGGTTTAGATGTAAAATGATAGTGCTGGTGTCAAGGGGACGTACTTTTGTTTACTTCCGCCTTTGTGTGTTTGTGTGCGCACGTGCAATTTCTATGTATATTGCAGAAGAGAAGGTCATGAGTTGAAAACGGATCTCAGACCTAATTTTTCTGGGAAGTAGGATCCAAGCTGCTCTGGCAACATTTCAGATGTATGTTCCCTTTGGGGCCTTGAGGCACCATGGAAAAGACTTTTGGGACACTCAGAGATGGAAGCGAGAGCAAAAATATTGAGTCCCACCAGACTCGTGGAGCCGTTTTGCTCTGCGCAGATGACAACTTACTTACATGACAGGCTGACAAAGAAATGTTTATATTATACTGATAATGCATTTCCTGAAGCCCTAATGATGTTTTGATGATGCAATTTTGTGATTTTTGCCCTCATATTGATTGATGTGTGAGAGGATGGTTTCTTTCCATTCAGGAAGTTATCTGTTTATCCAATAAAACTTGTTTAGTTACTGCATTTATCATAGATTAATAGCTTTATTTTCCGTAACATGAACATTTCCTTAAACAGTATTTTTGGGGATTGTTACAGAACAGTAAAATAGTATGGTTTCCCCCTTTTAGTCATTAGTCATTACACTCTGTTTATTGTTTTTTTTCTTTCTATCTTTTCTCACAGGGATGTGGTCTCACACCATGACAGTACAAGACTACCAAGACCTCATAGACCGAGGGTGGAGAAGGTAAACTGGCTCTTGCTTTCAATCAATCTTCTGATCATAATTAAACAAATACGGTTCATTAAATGTCATGCCCACATTTACACTGTTAGGAACTAAATGTCTTTGCTTGCGTCATTGTTCATGGCATTTCAAAGTACTGTTGGTAGATGTCATAGTAAAGATTATTCTTTATTTTCTATTTAACAGAAGTGGAAAATATGTGTATAAGCCCAGGATGAAGGAGACATGCTGTCCACAGTACACCATCAGGTAATATGTAATATTTTTCGGTTAATAGTACCTGAACCTTCAATTGCAGAAGAACGCATGAGAGTGGCCCATGGTAGTTAATAGTCAGTGGAATAAGAACACAATCAATATTTCTTTTGTTGATTAAATGTGTCTAGTGTTCTGTACCCAAACTTGACCTTTATGCTCTCTTTCAAGATGTCATGCCTTGAAATTTCAACCATCCAAGTCCCACAAGAAGATCCTGAAGAAGATGAGCAAATTCTTTTCTAAAGGGGAATTACCAAAAGGGCAGGAGGATGGTAAGAGTGGATTTGTTGACATTGATTACTGATAATCTCTACTATCAAAGTTTTTCCAACTGGATTGCATCAAAAGTACGCCATTTAAAAAAGGAAAAAGAGTGCCTAATATGTGGTAAATACATCGATCATGATACCAACACTGTTGAAGTAGGATTGCTTCATTTTAAACTACAGTTAGAAATTGATGTACTGGTTTGCTTGTTGTTTTCCATTATTCAAATACATTTATTTATCTTTTATGTTCATATTTAATCCTTAATTAAAAAACAGTAGAATGTAGTAGTGGTGAAACCTTAGCTATTATGCAGCGCATACTATCTTATGGAAGGGATATTCATTGTGTTTATTTGCAGGGGAACCAATGGACTCTGTGCTTGAAGAAGCAGGTCCACGGGATCTGGCCAAAGTATGTCACTCTGAAACAAAGTGTCCAGCTATCACAGACATTCAGAAGGAGGTCGTGGAGTGTCCTGCTGTCACAGACGATCAGAATGAGATACCAGTTGCTGCAACAACAACAACAACAACAACAACAACCTCAGAAACGCCAAGAACGGAACCAGTTTCTGTCCCAGATGAGAAAACATCTGCATTAATGCCCAAACCAGGTAATGTGTCAAATCCCCTTCTCACAAGCATAGTGTTAGGCTCATCTATGTGCTTTATTCTCACTTCACAGTAATAACGAATAAGTGATAATGATGCTCAAGTGCCCATGCTTGCCAGAGGGTGTCACTGTTCACCTAATAATAGACTCCTTTTTGTGTGTGAGGCTGCATAAATGAGGCTGGCATTACCATTGAGATTTTATGAATGGGTCTGGCTCGGGTTTATATGTCTGTCATGTTCTCCTCCTTACTTTCCAGCGCAGGATGTCCTCAGACAACTCACAGTAATGAATTAATAACAGCTACATTGAAGAGATAATAAACCCCTATTAAACAGGAAGCAGCACTTCTAGCAACTGTTCATATTTCAGGCCTCTGTGATTTTTCCCCACTCCCCTCTCTCATATCTAATTAGAACAGACTCCACATTTTCTTGTCATAAGATGAGGAAATGCATTGGAACAGGAAAGCCTGATATTGGCACTGGTTTATCCAGACGCAGACATAAACACAGCAGATACGTGTAATGGGTACCAGTGTTCTGCTCCTACACATGTGCACGTGCAAAGGAAGAGTTCAGCAGTTAACCCTTTTTCCTCAGAGATGGTCGAAAATGATTTTTTTTCAGAAGGCGAGCAAGAGGAAACAAGGAGGATTTATTGTGAGCGAGTTGTCCTCCACTCCCCCTCATTCACCTCCAACTGAAAACACCTGGACATAGCTTTTCTGTAGCTTTATGACTGGAGCATTTTTATAGGTTTGAGCAGGTTCCAGTGCAAGTCTGACAACATTTGGCTCTCTAAACCAGAGGTAAGCAGATAGAAGGCACAGATGCGGTATTGTGCTTTGCAAGCCTGGGTTCGGGTCTGCTTTAGAAGTGATTCCATGATTTAGTTAAGTATGATATCGTGCCAGAAATTAATCAGTGTTGTGGTCAATAAGGGAAAGATGATGAACAGGCTACAAAATAGGTTTCTTTGTGTTCTTACTTGGTAATAGGAACAAATTGTGGCTGCCTGCCCAAAAGAATCCAGCAAACCAAAAAGAATCACAGAATGCAATTTAATGTTCATGAAATAGTATTGTTGGTGGGTATAATAGAATATGCTCTTTCCCAGGGTATGCTTAGTTATGAACTGACACTACTAAACCCCACATGTAAATATTGCAGTCACTACACATTGATGATAGCATCCTCCTCCCATAGTAAATTTTCCCGCTGTGTTTATACATGTTTACATGCATGATAGCATGGAAACGCAGGATTATTTAGCTCTAGACGGTTTATGCTGAAGGTACATTAGAGTATTGTATGTGTGCTCTGGGAGGCCGGGAGGGAGGGAGAGTGTCATTGTTTTTATGATGTGATAACTGCTGGAGTGGGAACATCTGTCTTCCACAGGAACTGTTCTGTCGACTTTATCTTTAGCATGGCTGCATGCTGTCCTCAAGTGTGTGTGTGTGTGTGTGTGTGTGTGTGTGTGTGTGTGTGTGTGTGTGTGTGTGTGTGTGTGTGTGTGTGTGTGTGTGTGTGTGTGTGTGTGTGTGTGTGTGTGTGTGTGTGTGTGTGTGTGTGTGTGTGTGTGTGTGTGTGTCTAGTGAAAGTGTACTTACCAGGGGAGAGACACGTGGATGGGGTGATGGTAGATAAGAGTGGGTGTGTTTGTGGTTTGAGTCAAACAGTGTGATAGACACTGTCCAGACCTTGGTTTCTGTTCTGTCTCATCATTCTGTCACTGTGTTCACTCTGACAAAGGAAATCAATTCAACGATGGTGCATCTTTATTTTTATATCAGTCACCTTGCTTCGAAGTACTTGCTTTTCAATCTCCATTCATTGAAGAACAATTCAGCAAACAGGTTGACACTGAGCTGATCGCAGATACAGTATAGAGGATCTTCCCTACCCTGCTAGGAATTGAAAACAAACTCCAATCACAATTACACAAAACTGATATTATATGTAGATTGCCATTTTACCAAACATTGCACATATTTTTTTGGTCTTTAAGTTAAGAAATCCCTGCACCAGCACAAAGTCCATCGGTACTGCAGTGGCACTAGTTTCATGCTGGGGTCCTCAAGTATTGCACATGGCAGAAGCTGTGACTTACTGTAGCAAAAGTAGACCCTTGAGCTTGAATCAATCACAGCTACAACACTGCCATTGAAGCATAGCCAGTGCTGAGTTTCCCCTCTCTCCTTTGTGAGGACCGGGTGTCCCTCTCCTTCTTGTGACGTCGATGGAGGGGAAAGTTGGTAAAGCGAGTTGAGCCGACGACTGGCAATAGTGCAAGCAGGAAATGGCTCTCGTTTCCTTATTGCTCCAAACAGGATGTGGGCGTGTAAATTGTTGACACGGGATGCCTGGAGAGCTGGAGGACTTGGCAAGGTCCCAAAGAGTTGGAGGTGAAGTTGGAAGAGGAGGAGCAGAAGGATGGGGAGTGGGGCAGAAAGAGGGAGTCAGGGAGAGAGGACTGATTTCATGTTAGTTACCCTCTGGTACGGTGAATGGAACTACTCACTCCTGTGCACACATTTGCTACCCTGATTCTGTTATCTCTGTTATTGTCGTCTTTGGAAGAAACACCCTGGAGATAAAATAAAACTTCCATCTGAGGCCAACTATTTTAATCTATACATACACGCCAGTTAGCTTCTAACTATTTGGACTTAACAAACACAGCCCATATTGTTTTACGGTCTCCTTAGAAATGATGTAATGTGAGGAGTATTCGGGCAGGGAAACAAGAAAATGACTTCCATATAGCCGTGTGGGGAGACTGTGCGGAGGCTAGCGTCTTAGGCAGGGGGTGCACTAAAACAAACACTGCTGCCTATTTGCCCACAGGGGCAGGGAAAATGCAATCAGAAACATGGTCTAACGCCCTCCAAATCTACCCCAAATGTGGGACTCAATAATGCCAGCAGCTTTAAGTTACCACCTCTCGCACTCCCGTGTTAAACCTTATTCAGATGCAGCATAAAAGGGAAGCCTGTTCTTCCCCTCCATAAAGCTGTAATTGAGTTATTTCTTGTATGTATAACTGCTAGTGTTAACTTATTCAAGCTTCCCTTTCTTTTGTTTTTTTTTCTCCTCCACCTTGAAATGCTTTGGAATGTTTTATATAATACCCCCCACCCAGCAACTTTAGAAACCTTTTGTAATGGTCCACGTCCCCTCTTTCTCCTTCCTTCCTATGTGATTTTTGTCTGCAGGGACTGGAGCTGATCCCAACCGGCCGCCATGCCGGAAGGCCAAAGACTTGAGAAAGGAGCGGCGTCTGCAGAAGGAGCAGCTCAGACAGCAGGCCGGTGGCGTCTCTTCCAATGCCACTCTTGCTCCAGTCGCTCCCAACCCGGCTAACCAATCCAAAACCCTGGAAGAGTTCATCAGTGAATCATTGCCTGACAATTCTCCTCATTGCCTTGAGGTGAGTAAAGAGAACAGTAAGTAGTCTGAAAGTCCTCAAGCGCCAAGTCTCTTTTATCCTTCTGTGTGACTGGAGGGAAAAGGCTTGGAATAAACATTAGCCCGTTGGGATGATTCCAGCTCTCATTAAGAGCTACTTTTTTGGTGAGCTTTCTTCCTTGTTTGTATTCAGTAAGCATGAAAATCTGGTTTCAGAGAGCCTTCTTCCAGAGTACTAGTGACTTCACCATGTGTTTATTTGTGCGGGGAGGATCTCCAGTCAGAGCAGAGAGGGGAAAAAAACACCCCTTCTTAAGACAAACTCAGCCAAATTGACAGGCACAGCACACTCACTGGGTCATGTTACCCTCCTGATCACATTAAAACCACAGAGCCCAGCTCAACCATTATGAAAGGACATGGAATTGAACTTTTGGCAGGGCACAGTGCGGACAAATCCCTGGCAAAAGTCTTGAATTGAGGTTGGTAGAGTGACGTCATTCAAGGTCTTGACGAAGATGTGACCCAGATGCAGCGAAGAACCAGGCAGCGTCTGTGTCTTGTCTAAACACCCCATGAGATGAGACCAGCCAGCCCTTCTAGTCAGCTCCTTGAAGTTGGATTAGATTTATCATTTGCCTGCAATCATCAATGCACACAGGGTTATCTTTGCAATTGAAGGTTAATAGTACAGTTTAGAAAGTAAATCATTGATAAATGCTTCCATTTCACCCATTTTACTGTTTATTTAAGGGCATACAGACATGTGGCTGCGTCAGAGACTCAGGACTAAATCCGTCTGATGTAGTATCTACTTCTGTGCTGTTGATTTATGTCTGGGCTCAAAGATGTTTTGACACCAGTATATCTAAATGGAAGACAGCCATCCTTTAAACACAATCTTTAAATATGTTATGTTGCTCAAGTAAAACAATTTGTGGCACATATATGGTCTCTGAAAATATGTAAATGAAAGAAAGAGAGAGAAAATGTCCTTTCATTTGGTAGCTGTACTACCTTGCACCTTAGAGTTTCTTCTTACACACCAAAGACACTCTATGCAAGGGACACCTGTAGTGGTCCTAAACTGAGCAGTAGTTTGACAAACGACCACCAGGTGGCAGTGTGGTAGCATGAATCAGAGCCCAACAGACAGAAGTTTTGAGCTGAGCATCAGAAGCTGCTTGAACTAGACTGTCTCTGCATTTCCCGCACAGAATTTTCATGATATTTCTTCTTCCTGGTTTCCTAACCTCTTGCTCACATGCCATTAATTGGCCATTGGCTGCCGGATCTACTCCAAAAGTAATATCTTGGAATTCTTGGTTCAGAGCAATTGGCTGCTCAGATGAAACTCTTGGACCTTAAATTCCATTTTTAATCAAAGCTCAATTGAGGCCACTTGGTTTGTCTGGAATTACCCCTGCAAACTTGAAGTGGTCAAGTATCAAAATTATATTATGCCAGAAGACTGTTAGGGTTGTAAATGTTTAGCACATACTGTCCTATTGTATAAAATTATTTCAGTCCATCGAAAGATTTCTAGAACAAAATAAAAAAAGAGATAACTTTAATAGTGTGCTTTCACATAAGAGCCTTAATGTGTTTGTTTGACTAAAGGTCATGGATGCCAAGTGGTCATATGAGAGAGACCCTCTAGGGTCCAATCCAAACAAACCCCAGGCTCAATTCCCCCATCCTGTCCTTTTCGAGGATTCATATGGTTAGGACTCTGTGGCCAACAAAAGCTTCCAAACCAAGAGATTGTTAATTAAATCGAGCCAGAGGATGTGAAAGGTGAATTCTTCTTCACTCTGTGTGACAATTGCAACACTCGGCTAGTTATTCTTTCCACAAGCAATTCCGTTGCAGGCTGCTCCTGATCCTCCCTTAAGCTAAGCTTGATTTATACCTCTGCAGTGGAAGCATTACAAAATGCTCTGCATCAGGCTGCACATGGGGCTTATCAGTATGTTTGTACCTCAAGCAAATGCACTGGGTAAAAAATAAAGGCACAAACAATGTCATCAAACTTAAGAAATCAGATGCTTTACCTCTGAATGTAATCAACATCAGGAACAAAACCTTAGCCTCACATGGTGAAGCACTAGAAATGGGCTCTTAAACTCACTAAGAAACCTTAGAGTCAAATGAATTACCAGCATTTATGATTTTCTATATTTCTCTTTTCCTCCTTTTTCATATCTCCATGGAGATGGACATAACACACCCTTCTTTGTATTGTTCTTTTTGTCTGATCGGCCTACAGATGTGATGAACAACACCCACCATTGTTGAACACAACCTATTTTGTGGAAAAAGGAAGGCAGCTATTGAAAGGGAAAACCCCTAAATATTCTTTGATCTTACATGTCGCAATATTGAAGAATCATGGCTTTATTATTTCTAACATACCACTCAGCTAGCATAAGTAATCATATGGATGGCAGAAAATGAAGAAGGTGTGTTTTTTGTCCATTTCCACACAGTACTATCCCTCTCTTCTAAGTTGATGTGGTCCTTGGGAGATTTGGAATCATCGCTAATGTTTCTCTTAGTACTCTTTTTCAATCCCACTTTGAGCTTAACCCTTGTTTGCCCGTCTCCTATTTGAAGGTGAGGCTAGTGCGCGCCAGTCCGCCTTGCCCGCAGTTCAAAGCCTCTTTCGACGCCTCGTACCAGGTGTACAAACTCTACCAGATGGCCATTCACAAGGACCCACCTGAAAAACCCTCCGAAAGCCAGGTCAGAGGGTAGGGGGCATAGGTCAACCTGTGCTACGGGTATCCATGGAGGGAGGCAGGGATATCATTTGTATAAAACAATTTGTTATGATATAAATGTGCACTATCTGATACTCCAGTAGGGTTATTTTTACTATTTTTGTTCAGAAGATCATAATCATAATAACCACAGAACCCTGGACTATTATCTTCAATATCTGCCAGTCAAGAAGGAGCTTGCATTGTATCCATTTGCTCTTAAAAAGTGTGCTATCACTCATTGGAAACAGGAGCAATTTGAGTCAAGAGGGGAAAAAGCCAAAATGTCTGCATGAATGAAAGAAAATGAATTAACGCGTTAGTATTGAAGACAGTGTATGTGTGTGAGAGAGCGAAAGTCAAAGGGAAACGAAATGGAGAGGAAAATGTTTCCATACGCCGTGGGTGAGAGCAGTGTTTCTCCAGGTGTCTGAGTTGGCCCCTGGTCGGCTAGCCGGGGTCGTTAGTCTTGAGCTGTTTCGGTTTTCTCGGGTGTAGTTTGTCAGCTAAACCTCCCAGCAATGACCTCTTGTGTGCCCCCCCCACCCATCAACTTACCCAGACATCAAACCACTTTGTTTGAAGTGGAATCCCATTTCAACATAGCATTAAGCAATCAACGCCTCCTTTAAATGCATCTTGTATTGTTGAATGGTAATTTTCCACGCCATCAGTGTGGATGTGCCTGTTTGAGACGTACTTACGCACTATTATGTTCCTCCTAACGTGACTCCTACTGACACTGTGCTCAGGCTTCTATTCCCAATTCTCGTTGCTCTGAGGGATCCTTATCGCTTACGGCCGAAGCTGGGCAGTGCACTAGCCTCATCCTCAAGTTTGTCGGCTATCCCATCATGTCGAAAACACGCAGTCTCCTAGAACGCTTTGGCCTACATGCATCCAGGTATCCCCTCCCCTGCAACAATCCCAAAATATTTTTTACAGCCTGGGTCTTATTTTTGTTGTTTTCTGTTCACTGGGTTTGTTTACAACCTGTTTGATTGCGTTGCCGCTTGTGTTCCTTGCCCCCACCGGGCCCCTTTTTGCAACGTCCCCAGATGTCAGTGTTTAACTTGGTGAGTAAGATGTTGTTTTAACTGATCGTAAGGACTAAAACAAAAAACAAAATGCATAAATACGACTCAGGTTGTGAGAAACACAGATTTTCCATAACACATACTTGCTGCATTAACAGCTTGCCTTGTTGACTAGGAGACTGATGTGAACACGCTTTGTATAACATTGTTTAAAACCTCATCAATTATTGATTCCCTGTATTGTCTGTTTCTTCAAAGTTCCCCCTCTTTCTCTTTGTGATTCTTCAGTACATTTCTCCTTTATTTACCCATTTTTCCATCCACTCACTGTCCCCCTGTTTCGTCGCCAACCTCAATACAACCTCCCCTCCGCTCCATGATCCTTACCCTCCACACCTTGTGCTTGAAGGTGAGGCTAGTGCCGGTCAGCTTTGAGGACCCTCAATTCATTGCGTCCTTTGAGCAGTCGGCAGCACTGTACGCCTGCTACCAGATGGCCGTTCATGGCGATGACCCGTCCGCATGTAGTGACAGCGAGGTACTGCATGGTTCTGATTACACACCTACTCCTGATGGGGGCACTTGTGCACTTGCGCATGACACTCACACACACAGTATCAGTTGTCACTCAAATGTTCATACATGCACTTACTTGTAACCTGTTGTATTCTAGATGTAGATGATACAGAGCACTGGAAGGCTGTCAAGGCTGTTTTAACTGCACAAAATCTGTGCATGCATATTTGGCAGGTCAATGCATTGAGTTTTGTGACACTTAATGCTTTGTTTAGCTTCACGACAGTAGCAATTTCAACCCACTGCCCATCAGAGCCGTACTTCACTCACAATTGGGGCGTAGTATCAGATTACCCCGACATCCAGTCAAATTCAACTATCGTATGTATTTTGTTGTTCTTCAGCAAAGTCTGTCCAAGAGAGAGAGAGAGGCTGAGACTGAGAGCTTATTTTGACCTAGAATGAAAAGTATTGTGAAGTGATACTTAGATGGGGGGAAATATAATTGGCAGCCAAGGTGTGGATCCAGAAAGTTGGAGGAATAAATCTAAAAAACAAATGCAATATATCCTTGAACTTTTTAATGGAAAAGTGTGGATTTAGAGGAGAAAAATGAGGTGTAGTCAGGATGCAGAGCTGCTGGACGTTCTTACTAACCTGAGAGGGCCTTTTGTCCCTCAGGGTTGGAAAAACATCGTCCTCCTCCACCCTCCTGCCAGCAGGCTTTGGTAAATTACTGAATTCTCCAGCTTGTAAAAGTAAGGTAATTAATAAATAATAAAAACTGTCAAATTGGGCAGTCTTTTGCGGATTCTTTCCTAGTGCCACAAGACTAGCTGTATGAAGGAAGCGTGTGTATGTGTGTGTGTGTGTTTTTGTGGGCGTAGAGAGGTTTATAACTGTACTGGGATTGGATGGGTTCAAGTCCTAGAAAGAGAAGATCAGAGAGAAAGGAAAATAAAAAGGTGTGGTTGTGCAGTAGCAACACGGCTGTATGTTGAGCTGCCGAATTTACTCAAAGTTTGGATCAATTTTAGTTGATGAACTTTCCAGGTTGTATAGTATCCTGACTGTAAATGGAGTGTAGTGTGAGGCGGTAAGGGAATAAGGTTGCGCATAATTACTGTTGAGGGTGACTACACTTATCGAAATTCACATTGATCTTGACTGAGACATATCTTAATTTTAACCTTTTTTTTATTGCTGTGCTGTGTGGAGATGTGAAATAACAATAGTTAAAGCCGGTTCAGAGCTGTGAGAGTCGAAAGAAGAGGGGGAAGCTTTGGGTTAAGCATCCACCGGGGTAACGCTATCTCCCCTACGGGTACAGTTTGACAAACACCGACAAACCACCGCACAGACGCCGACCATAGTATCGCTTCTGTAAACATTTCTCTTCTGTTAGAGTTCTTCACATTACTAGCGGTCACAGAGGCGCCATGCTGCCCTCAGCTCGCTTTGTCTTATTTGTATCGGGAGTTGTTATTCTGCTAATTGTTCCCACACAGAGTTGATTTAGTTGTATTCTCCCTCACTGTGTGTGACTCAGTACTGTGACACGCACTCCCGTACCCACGCTGCTAACTTCTTATATTATATATTATATTTTGTTGCTCATCAAGCTCCTGCTTAACTTGCCAATACTCTTCCCAGAAGCTTTGGCCCCCTATTGGCCTATGCCATAGGACCAATGGCATCATAAAGAATAATAAACATGTTGTTGTAGCTGTGATGGCAGGTGGAAACTTTTCTGCTCACTGCTGCTACCGAGGAAGTTGATCATTAAGTGTTTGTGAATGTATTGATTAATCTAATAAGGTATTACTGAGGGACAGAGGCCGGAATGCCCCCACTTGGCTCAAAGCCTGGCAGTAGGAGATCCTGTGAGCCCGTGTGTATGTGTGTGTGCCTGTGTGCGTGCCTGTGTGCAAGTTTAATTACCCTGCCAGAATTGTACATCATTAGACAGCATGTTGTCCTGCAGGGGAATGTCTGTATTTGTATAAGGATGTATGCATTTCCTGTCATACCATGACTGGAAGGCAGCCAGACATTGTTCCGTCAACATCCAATCTGGTTCTCCTGACTGAACTATAGCACGTATACATGCAATTATTCAGGCACACACACACGCACACACACACACACACACACACACACACACACACACACACACACACACACACACACACACACACACACACACACACACACACACACAATCGCTCACACTTACTGGTCTTAACTCTTGTGCTGAGCCGTGACTCTTCAGTTCCTGCACATGTGGCATTCATTTTCACGAAAACAGATTCAGTTAAATCTGTATTTACTCTCCCTGATGGCCAGGACTTAAACCACGACATATGAAAAACAACAACAAAGCAGGAATACAGAGAAATACTGATTAAAGATCTGAATAGAAATGTAAGTCATTGTTAAGGAACACTGTTTGTCTGCATTATGCATGTGTTTGTGCAGTGCCTGCAATATCAATGGGTTCAATAAAAGTTCCTACCAGTATGATTCCCATTGTAGATCCAGTTACCCACAAAATGTTTCCTCTTCCTGTCAAAGTCAGGGGTCAAAGTATTTTGTGTATTTAGAACCATTAACAATCGTATGCTATGTTCTCTGAGCTGTTGGCTTGCCTCGCCTCTAAGAAACCATGATCTAATCAATAACTAAATCTTTGAATAGAGGAAAAACCACTGGGTTGAGGTTGTATTTTGAACGAATCCAAGCTAGTTGTCATTGAAATGTGTAGGACAATTTGAGAGAGTGAAGGGCACAATAAGAGTTGTAAGTAGCAATTAGACTTTAGCAGATGTGTGTGTTTATATGTACTGTATGTGTGTAAGAGAGAGCCAGCAAGCACTGTGCTGAAGTGAAGACACGAGAGCTTGTGTGTGTGTTTGAGACGGCTGCTTGCCTTCGTAATCGTACACAGATGAGTGTTTATTATAGGAAAGGGAGAGTTAGGGAGGAAGTGATGGACTCCATGTGTTGGAGATGAGAAAGTTCCAGAAGGTACTCTGGACACGGCTCTATTTACAGGCATGTGTGTTGTTGTATTAGAGAGAGGCAGCTGGGATTGTATTCCCATGCTTATCTCTTCGCTGTCTTAACGTCTGTACCTATGTGGTACTTCGTCTCCATCTTCCGGAGTGTGTGTCCGCTGTGAATGAGTGAATTTGTCTTATGTTTGTGGGTTAGTGTCAGCCTGGCAGGGATGTGTGTGTCTGTTGTATGTCAGTGGTCAGAGAGGGGTCGACCCTGCCAGAAGCCAGGAGAGCAGCCTCACCCTGCCAAGGAGGGTTGACATAGCAGTGGAAACCTACCTGCTGCGCTCCATCCACTCTGTGGCCCTCTGGGTATGATTACCCAGCAGCCCCCTGATGGGTGTTGGTAAAAATGGAGGAGGAAAGGGAGGCAAAGTGAGGAACCAGGAGCTATCTGGAGGGATTGTGATAATACTTTTTTTAAATACTTTTTTAAGTGTATAGCTTCTCACGTCAGCTATACATACAAGGTGTTATTCATATACATACAAAGTCCACATACACTTTATACTTTACAACATTTTACTAGAAGGTTAACTGGAGATTTCATTCTCATTTCCACATACAGCAGCCCATGTCAGTATGCCCTCTATAAATGATGTCATCTAATAAGAGCAGATGTTGTTACCCTGGTAAACCATTCTCTTTTTTTTTTGTGAGAGTCTTAACCAATGTTTCATTCGTGCCCCACAGCAACAAATTGCACATTACGATGCTTTACTGTTGGTAATTTGTAGACTGGCAGGGTAGTAGTTGCTCAAACTTGTGCTTCGAAAATTACATTTTAGTAGAATGTGTCACGGAAGAAGAAGTTGTTTTTCCCCTGCGTAATTGTTGAAAGTGTTGTCGGCATTTCGCTTTCTATATTGATCATGGTGCAATGTTTGTTAAAAAAACAACTAAAACGGGTAGAGTTTGGAAAGTCAAAGTGTTTGAGGGTATGATTGATTTCTTGAGGCAAAGGTAAAATGAGAAAATGAGTAAAGATGAAAAGATGACAGGGCATCATTCTTTTAGCACTCGGTGCCAGATCATCCCTAGCACGGCAGAACATTGCATTAGTGTCACCAACACCCATCAGCCGTGACAGACACGCACACGCACACACACACACACACACACACACACACACACACACACACACACACACACACACACACACACACACACACACACACACACACACACACACACACACACACACACACACACACACATAGGTTAGGGGTCGAATGGGGCAAGATTACAACTATTTAATGAGTAAGACGCAACTACTTTTCTACTTCTATGTAAACTGGTCAGCCGATTGCCTTCTTATTGGCTTTGGGTGAAATGAACGAACTGCTTATAAATTGTGAAAAGCCGTTATTAGTTATAACTATGATTATGTTACTGACCGTCACCTTGCAACTTTAGTAGATGGAAAATGTCGATAACATCTCCTTATGAAGTGTTAACTCATGTTAACTCATCCCCCTGTCTGAATTTTTCTGAAATCATAAGACAAAATGTAAAAGTAGTTATTGTAGCGCCACCATCTGGTCAGGGAGCGTAGATGTTGTTGCTTTAGTAGAAGCGGAGTTGAGCTCAGTTTGGCAGCTGGTTTAATTGTTTTTTTTGGCACAGAAGAAGAAGATGAAGAAGAGAAAGAAAAATAACAGATTAATATCGAAACTCTTCTGAGATGAAGGTTGTTCATCTTTGCTCCTGTGGCTTTGCTGGTTCTCATTAAGACATGGTTTTGGCCTAAACATGGAAGATTGTCCTTTCGCTCCTGCTGGTCGACTAGTCTTTAAACACACTGCTCTCACCCTGGCGCTAAGACAGAGGGAACACAGGGAATAATAGGGAGAGTTAAAAAGAAAAGATTTAATGTTTCCATAGACCTAAAATCCCAGAGTAATTGAGATCTGATGTGTTTTTTGAAGTGTGCTAAGGAGATGGGGCAATTTTAACACAGGCATTACTGCTTATTTAAGCTGTCATTATGTCCTCCCTGGCTTGTATACTACAGTTGATTTGCTAAATGTTTTCATTTGTGTAAATATGGTCTTCCTTTGTATGCCCCTTTCTGAATGGGTGGGGGGCTACGTCTGATATGTGACAACTGAACGAGGGGAGTTTAAATGTATAAGACAGCAAATGAGACGTGCATGTTTTTCATTTGTATAATGTCAAAAGTGCTGGTGACCAGGACAACTAAATGTTTCTCTCTTTCGCCCCCCCCCCCTCTTCACCGCATGGACACCTCCTGCAACAGTTCCGGAGATTTCTCTGTGATTCACCACTAGAGGTATGTGTTTTTTTGCTGTCATCCTCATAAAACCTCTTTTAAAAATCTCTGTTCATCCATATCTTACCTGTATAGAGGTCTGCCTGTTAAATGTGGTGTCATGCAGATGTCGAAGGAAAGCAAATCTTCAGTTTGTTTAAATTTGAAAACATGCACACACACACACTCTAGTGGTGATAAATGTTCAATAGTTATGTTAGCATTTTTTGTTCAGCAAACAAAGGTCCCCCACACCTCCCCACCACCTTTGCTCTCTCTTTTGAACAGCCCTTCAGCTACATTATCGGGGAGTGGGGGTGGGTGATTCAGGAAATTGGTATCGTTTCATATTGGAGGAGTTTTACTCAGCGCTGTCAAAGTGAAATGGGGAGTTGATGCAGGAAAACGGCTAAATGTGCTGTCCAGATTGCACTGCAGCTATTTTGAAGATCTTGAGAGTTGTTTCTTCTAATATAATCTTTACAGAACAGCACACACCACACCACAGGACTTCACCTTGTGTGCCATTAGAACAGATGATGACAGTGATTGGCTCAGTTTGTGGGCATCGCTTTTGTTTCTTTGCCCTAGTTGACAAAAATAACTAATTGCTCAGGCTGCATGCTTGTTGTATTGTAAGTTACTGATTCACACAATTGGATAGCGATGCCATCTGTGACACTGTGTTGAACTGTGGTATTCTCTGTGGTGCAGCCAGACGTCACGCAGCACTGAGTAGGCCTGGTGAGCCGCAGCATTCAGATACACAAGGGGACCTATCGGGTCAGGACAATTACACCAGCAATTAAGACCCAGGATGGGCGCTTATAACAGCCACTTTAATAGGGTTGAGGTCCGGGAGCACACGCAAAGTCAATCACAGAGACACTCAAACACAGTCACTCTGTGTTGCCCTGTGGGCTCCCTCGGGTCTCGACTAATGAACATCATTAGTGTTTATAGGAAACAAGCTTTTATCACCTCGTCAAGGCTGGCGGCCAGGCACGCCGAATTATACTGCGTAGACACACAAACACACACACAGGCAGTGTAGCATACACACTTGCACAACTCCAAGTCTCCACTGTCCCCTCCTCTCAGGCTTTGATTTAGGGGGCCGTCTCCATTCACTTTGGCCTCCTCTTGCCCAACTTGTTTTTCCTTTTCTTTTTTCTGATCTCCCTCTCTGTCTTCTGTGTCTTTCCAACTTCTCTCCATTCCAGTTATTTTGCGTGGCTTTCTGTGCTACCTCTGCGTGTTGGCCTCCATCTGTCTCCAATCAGTGCTATTAAGATACACACATAGACACCCACCACATGAACCTACATACTGTGTGGTTCATCTGCTCACATGTAAGCTTACATTTATACCAATGTATGCAAACGGCAATAACCAACTGCAGCTCATTAGGGCTCAGATTCTTTGACTTGTTTGTTTGTTGCTATGTTCCATTGCACCAAAATTGCAGAGAATTCGTGCTGAAACAGAGGTAATTAACATCAGCTGTCAGCGATTTCTCTGAGTTTGTGTGTGTGAGAGTGAGAGAGACGGAGAGAGAATGTGTGAAATGAAACACATTAGCTATCTTGGACACACAATGGCACACACATCAGTGCCTGCACACAAGATGAGCATTACTCATGCAGCTGTGTGTCAGAGTACTTGACCTTGGTAAGGTGCAAGTAGCATCTGAGGTAGAAACTGTGGGGTTTATGGGGTGAGTGGGGTCCATGCACTCATTCTGTTTCTGTTTATTTATTTTACAGTCTCCTAATGTGTCTGTCCAAGGGGCAAACACTCATTAACAGAGGTGTTGGACAATTAGTCATTAGTTCCAAGAACGGTTCAAGGTTCTTGGCCACACCTCTGACCCTCTCTCTCCCTATTTTATTCTCTCTCTCTCTCTCTCTCTCTTTCTCTCTCTCTCTCTCGCTTACATCCCCTCTTAGTTTCTCCTACTTGCTGCAAAGGAGAGAATGAGAATTTACATTATGTATTTGAATCGGCAGAAGTAGTAAACACATAGAAACAGCATTGTATATCAGTACGTAAAGATCAGCAAGGAATACACCATCTGAAATACCATAGTGAACACACGGTATACTGCACATGCCAAAAACAGAATACCAATTGCCTGATTAAGGTACAAAATATACAGTGTTAAATCAGTTTTTGCATCCCACTAAAAATGCTTGATGTGACCTGATGCTACGACAAGATGATGATTCATAGAATCTATTTAAAAACAATAGCATTGTATTTCTATGTGTTTGTAGTTCTAAACTTTAGGACTATGAACACACTATAATCTTTAGGACCTTAAGATTTATGCCTTGACCCTCCATATAGCGATTGAATGCAGATCAGTGAAGTAGAATCAGCAGAGGTTCAGTGGTACTACACCTGCTATGCAATCTCTGCATTTAGCACATTTAGCTCATACGTTCAGGGTAATACCAATCTGACACTGTGCAGGTACAAAACTTCATAATAGCAGCACTGTGTGTGCACTGTAGTCAGAGCCAACCATCCCGTGGAGACTGATGGAAAGAGAAATCGGACGTTGTCGTTCATTTGTCAGATAAAACGGGCCATTACAGAATGCTACGACCTGCAGCCAGCCAACAGGATGTGTGTCGACGGGCTGTGTGTATATGTAGTTGCATTTAATGGATAGCTTGTACATATCGTGTAGATCAGTGCAGAAGTCATTATCATTTTTTTCGCAACTGATTTGCATTGCTGCAGATTCACGTAGAGTCGAGGTTAAAAGTTCAAGTTGATGTAAACAATCATCCCCCACAGACTGATGGACATATTGGATATAAATGTTTATCTTGATTGACAATTCCAAATAACTTTAACGATGTTTGGTATTAAGCAAGAATAAACATGTTCTGCTCCACCTCAATAAGAAATCCACAATCACAAATCACAGACATCACATCACAGGAAATGTCTTATTGTCTTTAGTTTGCTCTCTTTTCAAAGACGAAAGAAATACAAGAAAAGAAAAAAATAAGAAAGATGATGAATATGGACAGTCAATTTCAATTTCACGTGCTTGACATGAATTTATTATTTGAGCAGAGAATGGTCTTTATTTGGTAAAAATCCACCCATTTGTCTCTCTAAGCAAGTTGAGACACACTTCACACATACGGACATTAAAAACACAGCAAAATTCCACTGTCCCACTTAATGAGGAGAAGCAATGGGAATTCACATCTTGCTCAAACTCTGTATGGCCCTGTGTGGCAGGAAGGAGAGGGGCACCAGTCTCTGGGCCATATGAGAGCGATTTGGGGCTGCCGTGCAAGCTCTGCGGTGGTTTAAAGCATTTAGTGTAGAGAATGTTTAGATCATTGTCACAGTGGCAAGGACACAACCATTAGTCTGTCGTTTGAGTTGATGCACAGGTCACTCAGACCAGATCAGCCCGGGATACGGAAACTACAAACACAAACTCACACAGCCATTTACTCTTACTGTACTGACATTCGTGAAATTGTACATAAGCATCTTGACTCAAGGTGGGGTAGAGAAAATCTCCCTCTCTTGGACACACTGGCCCCTTCATACAGACGAGAAAGCCTCTCACTGATGACGTCTAAATGACACTGACGGGCCGCTTACAAAGCCCCCAGTGTTTCTGAAGGAACCGATGCCAAGAATTAACAGCACGCCTGTGTACATTTGATGATTCCCTCAGCATTAGATACTTGGGACACATGTGCGCACACCCAGGACTCCAGAAAGTGCTATACTTGCTCAAGATGCAGCGCCTGCCACCCCTCAACATCCCAGCTGCCCTTCATCAACTCTCCTCCATTTTTACATGCTGCATGTCCACTCGTCTCTGTCTGCCTGCCAATCATTCACAGTTAATGTGTACCAAACCCACTCCACTTCTGCCTCCTATCGTATGTCCTCTGATGTGGAGGCATAGGCACCCAATTCAATTTTGTACCTCCCAACACATACTGTACACCACATTGAAACCTGGGCGTCAGAGTGCCTGAGCTGGAGGGATGTAGCTTTGTTTTTACAGCCAGCTTGATTTTGAAACCCCCACTCAGAGGGTGTGCGAGGCAAGAATGTGGTACACGGTCACACTACTGGTGGCGTTGAGCTCTCTTAGGTCATTGAGCTGCAGGGTGAGCACATCAGTGTGTGCTTTTGTCCACCTTTTCCCGATTTGGTCAGGTTGGGGGCCCAGTATGGTGCACTGGATTAGTGAGCTAACTCTTTCAGTGTTGTGATAACTAGCAGTGTCTGCATTGCTTAACTGGACCCAGATGAATGCAGAAGAAGGATCGTGTTACTCATGTGTGATGAATAAACACAAGTGCCCCCCCCAACACACAGACACACACACACAAACCAATACCCTGGCTTAATATGGCTTGTAACCCCAACCTTTCTGCTTCTAGTCTTAAGCCTTAGCGATAAAAGAGTCAAGTAACTTGATTGAAAAGCCCAGCATGCATCTCCGTAAGAGAAATGCAAAATGTGTCAACCACTTAACAGTTTTATTCATGGCGTAGCACGTGCATGCAACTGCACACCCACACACACACACATTCTTTCTTGCCACATGGAGAGAGCAGACACAAACATATAGGAGTAAGTTTGGCTCTGCTCCACCACCACCTGGTGAAATGGATTTTGCTCATGCAGGGTCTTTTATTAAAAAGCCCCCCCGCCCCGGTGTGTTTCTGTGGCGAGTTACCTCCACCCTTCTCCACATAAGGGAGCCATTAGCAGGCTGAACGTGAGGCTACTGTACACCCCCTCACACATAATGTGTGAGGCCAGCCATGGAAAAGCCAGGGTTATAGTACCGATACACAGGTGTGTGTGTGTGTGTGTGTGTCTGTGTCTGTGTGTGTAAGAGGGAAAGTAGATTAGAAGTGCTTAAGGTAGTGAAACGTTCATATTAAATTCCACATTCTCGCTCCACTGTGATTTACAGTATAGATTTTACATGTGAACTCTGCTGCACACCTAAGTAATACTATTGTTTTGATCAATGAACACATTATCTCACTGCCTTTCTCTCTTTGCCTTTGTGTTCTACCCAGGCAGAACATTCTCCTGATGGGCCAGAGGCCGGTTACGGCTCTTTCCACCACCAGTACTGGCTAGATGGACGAATTATAGCGGTCGGGGTGATCGACATCCTGCCAACCTGTGTTTCCTCTGTGTACCTATACTACCACCCAGACTTTGCCTCATTGTCTCTGGGCTCCTACTCTGCTCTCAGGTGTGTTGCCAGGACTCAAACAACAGGCATTGACGCTTTTCTGCTGTTTCAAGTCATTATATACACCTTACAGTGTGTATAATGACCGTAAACAAATGAGATCAAGGTGGACATGCTGTAATGCCAAGGGTAGTGTCAACGCCCGTGTTTCTGACAAATGAAGACCACATTTAAGTTACTTTGAACTCATGGCATGGCATTGACGATGCAATGTAGAGGGTTGTAGAGACCACTGTCTTAGCAATGGTCAGTTTGCTTTTGTAGCTATACTATGTCTCAAACTGACTATGGCAATGGTTCATTCTTTTTCAATAAGTACAATAAGTGTTCTTGTTCACTCTATTCTGCTTCCCCTTTCAGTCTCCTCTTTTTTGCACTCTCCTTAACCCCCTTGCCTCCCTGACTCTTGCCCTCTCAGGCTTGTCAGCTCCTCCCCACAATTTTATCATTCCTTAGAACTTTATACCATAAGTGCAGTGTAGGTCGAGACAAATGTCTCCCTCTCTCAGGTTTGATTGGTTGACGCAAGAGTGCTGGTTGTGGTTGAGACAGTGCTTTCCTGAGATGTAATAAGAGATCACACAGACGCATATACATAGAGGTGTACACACGCACACACACACACACATGCACATCTGGCCTATAAAATGTAACCCAATAATGTGAGAATGTCTTTTTTCTGCACATGTGAGAGACTGGGTGATCTCTACTTGGTAGTCGATGTGTCCAGGTATGAGTTTGTGAGCTTGCAAGTGTTCATGTGCATATGTGTAAGCATGCACAGCCTTAAAGGTTGTAAGTGAAGCCAGCAGTTGGGATAACTGCTGAAAGAGGGAACACCCTGGTTGTCATAAACACACATTTCCCCATCACTTATTATTGCGAGACTCAATCCAAGAGTAACACAGAGTGCTCAGTGTGTGAAGGAGGCCTTGGAGAAGGGAGCCAGAGGGCCTGAAATCCTCCTCCTTGTTTACACACACCAAGGTCCAAGTCTTTGATCAGGTCTGGACACACCCTAGTCTGCTTGGCCCGGCCAACTCGGTCCAAAACCAACTGTAGAGAATGTAAATGTCTGTGCCTGTGTCAGATATATATTGTAATGCCCACAAACCTCAAAGTGATTTATTTTCTCATTACCTGACAGTAAGTTGCCAGGATACCCACCGGTCATGACCAATTTCTGGAATATGATACATTTTTACTAAGGTGTATTCCAGTAAATTTGGGACAATTTGGGAATTTCCCCTGGAAAATCAGTAAATATAGGGATTTTTTTTCCACAGGGCCTCTTTACAGGTATATACAGTATGTAAGATGTATGTACTTCCCACTAGTGTTACATGCTAACTTCATAGCAGTGCTTTGAATGAAAATGTTTCATATACCATATTATACAAGCCCAATTTGGATTGTTGGATTGAAAGTATTATGTGTATTCTATGTTACACATTACAAAAAGCAGGGCAGCACTCTGCACTGTGTGATTCAGCAATACAAACAGGAGAGGGGGATGTTGAGAAATGTCTTACAGGAGGAGAGTAGGAGCTCCTTCTCCCAGAAGCCTGCGGGCCGAATGAGAGGGAGGGGGGGCTGTAGTAAAAAGGCATGTAAAGAGACTGTGTGTGTGTGTGTGTGTGTGTGTGTGTGTGTGTGTGTGTGTGTGTGTGTGTGTGTGTGTGTGTGTGTGTGTGTGTGTGTGTGTGTGTGTGTGTGTGTGTGTGTGTGTGTGTGTGTGTGTGTGTGTGTGTGTGTGTGTGTGTGTGTGTGTGTTTGATTAAAAAACTTTCCAGAGTTTAATAATAAGTTTCAGTGCGCTTGCCAGAACTAACAGCTCACTCTGTTTAGCCGTGCCTGTTTTTGATGAATTTACAGTTGGTGTCCAGATAACATTGGACAGAGCAGTTATTGCTTTAGGACCAAATACATTCATTACTCATCTGAAATACTATCATCGGACCATTTCAGGGGGAAACAAATACGACGTCATGTTTTACTTTGCGCTGCTCACCGCTCTTCATGTAATATTTTGTGGAGTGATATTTTTCGGTGCATATGTTAGGCCGCAGTGAAGACCTGCTGGTGTGCACTGTTTTGCGCCCCTTTGTGTGTGTTTGTGTGTATGCACATCAGTATGGGGGGAGCTGTGCAGGAGCAGTAGGGTTGATAATTGGCTTGTGCTGGAGTGTCAGGTGGCTGAAGAGGGGATAATGGCAGACTCAAGCTGCTGCCATGAGGTGGGGGTGTGAAGAGCTGAAGTGAGAGGGGGGTAGTGCAGGGGGGGGGCTGCAGGGATTTTTTGTGAATGGGTCCCTCGCCTCTCTTGACCCCCACCCCCGTTTTCCAATTCAGGCCTGCCGGGCTCTTTTGTGGAGAGGGGATGGGAACCCAGGAACCTGGCAGCAAGCGGGTGACCTTCTAGCACCTCGCTCTAGCTGCTTCTCCTCTCCCTCCTTTTCTCTTTCTTGAAGCTCCTCTTTTATATTCTCCTCTTGCTTCGCTCTCTGTCTCTCCTCCTTCCCTGGCTTAGCCTGCTTTGTCCCATTTCTTATTTTTTAGTGCATCTATTTTATTTTAAGACCCCTTTCTCCCGCGCTCTCTCTCACTCTCTCATGTTATTGGAAGAGGGGGAATTCTCCCCCTTTCATTTAAGGGGGTGAAACAGAGGGGTGGAAGGACGAGTGAAACAAAAAGTTGAATAAAAAGGAGCTGGAATTTAGTTATGGAATAGCGAAGGAAATGGAGGAGGGAGAAGAGGAAAATACGCTTCAGTAAAAGGATGCAATTAAGGAAGAGGCTATTGGGGGGAAATAAAGAAACCAAGACATTTACTGTATTTGAGGAAGCTGTATAAATCTCCCGAGTTCTAAATCTTTATTTTACATGCTCTCCTTCTTTCTTCTCCGCCACCTTCCTTTCTGTCCAAGGGCTCAATAGCTATAGAGAGAAGGCAGTTGTTTTTGTCTAATGAAAGGAGACCAGGAAAAGCTTTTTTAACGTGTCCATTTACTTACCCAGCTTGGACATTCTAGGCCAAGCTGCTGATACCAATTTGATCTCTTGCTGCTGCAATTGATGTGTTGTTCATATACTAAATACTAATGTTAACGAGTGAACTGTATACATTTCTGCAGTTTCTAAAGGCATTAAGCATGAACCATGCTTTAGAGCACCTGTTTCAAAAAGTGTGTGTGTGTGTGTGTGTGTGTGTCCTACAGGGAGATCGCTTTCACCAGGCAGCTGCAGAAACAGTCCCCCAAGCTGTCCTACTACTACCTGGGCTTTTACATTGATTCCTGTCCCAAGATGCGTTACAAGGTACGCAGTCACACATATCATAAATGATGAATTCATAAGTACTGCTAGTCTTCCTTTGATTGATACAAGCAATATTCTAGCACAGCAACTCCATTAGATTAGGCTAGATGGCCGCAGTGTTGTCCCAATAATTACATTTGCTGCTTCTCCAATATCAAAATGTTGAATTCAGTACTCAATTGAATCCTCAAGTTGAAATTTCATTTGAAGAAAGTGTGTAATAAACTGTGTCACAGTCTGACAGTGTATTGCTCCAATGCTACAATTCATGCATCATTCACCTGTCTCAGGACATTTACATGCGATCAATACTCTTAAGTTTTTATCTTTACTGCGATGAAAAAGTAATGAATCCGCATGTATGGAATTGAGAATAATCCTCCTTTCTCCAAGTGTATCTGATGTGTTGCGTAATAGCGGTATGAGGTGAGCCTGCCCATTGAGGAGATGCATGTGCAGACTGCGTACTCTGTTTAAGACATTAACAAGCCTTAATAAATCAGTCTGCAATCACATACTCTAGCTCTGTTAATCTTAGTACTTCCATTTGTTCCTATTTGAATCTCATAAAGGTATTTTACATGCTTGATGAAAAAAAAACTGATTTATTACCTCAATCACAGTATTATCTAAGTTATAATAGATGTCAAAACCCAATCATGACGGTATAAATGTAATACTAATCACAATTAAACTTGTTTCTCCGCCATAACACTCTGCTTATCTCCTCAGTTTCATTTCATATGTATTTAAACTCTTAACAGTGTTCACTTTTCACTGATGTGCAATATTAGGCCCAATATAACTATTTCCTCCCTTTAGTTATAATATGTCACTGAAAGTAGAAATGTAGCCCTGCTCACTAAACTGTCAAGATGATGTATTACTTCGACTTTGATGTGTAAGCCCAATGCACAAGAGCCTAATGTTTCCGCCCTGTGTGTTATTTTAATCTCTCATACTGAAAGTGATCTGCACATGTGCTCTATTGTACCACACAGTCTGACTTTAAAAGACAGTAACGTGTCAGTCCATTGCAAAAGATGCTTAACACCTACATAGGACGCGATCCCGCACAGCGAAAGGTGGAGCAATGCAAAACATAAATAGACAACATATCTTTCTATGGAGTCATCCAGCCTTTGGTCCATAATCACTCAACTTGTGTTTCATTATAGCTGAACACCAGATTTAGGCGGACTGATTGACATATTGTAATATTGTGAGACATACATCTGTTCTGTGTGAACATACCAAACGATCGACCACACAGAAAGACAGAAACAGACGGACCTGTCTCACAGCCCCAAACTGTGTTAGCTGCACAATCAAACTATGATTATACTTTGATTAAGGCTATATCAGGGCTTTTTCAAATGCCATGTAAATACCTTAATGTGACACAAATGGCTTAATGTGACACAAATGGCTTAATGTGAACAAAAGGCCAGAATCAAGAAAAAAACCTGTGTTTGGTTGCAGTTTACACGAGACACAAATGCACATGGAAAACCTATTAGACCTCAACAGCTGATTCATACGCATGAAAAAATGGAAGGGATAAAAGTGAGGAGGAATGTAAGCAGCTTTGATGGAGTGAGCCCCATTACAGACAGTCAGAGAGAGCAAGAGAGAAGAGAATGGAAGGGAGAGACGCCAAGGCTGCTGAAGACATTAGCGGTTGAGAGAGGTCAAATCTATGACAGCCACTGTAACTCAGGACATGCACACATGTGTATTCATACGAAACAAATACAGCTGACTTGCATGTGCAAGTGCTGAGGACATAAATGCCCCTGCATGCGCATGTACACAAAACCTTTGACAGACATGCTGGGATTTATACCAAACAGCATGTTGGGATGTGCTGTCTAGTTGGGAGGATGGTCAAAGAAAGCCATCACGCCAAGTCTTTTAGTTTTCCTAAGATTGGCTCATTCATCCATTCTTTCTCTCATTTATCTTCTAATTCCCTCATTGTTCCCTTTTCATGTCTGTTCTCTTATGTTCCCAAAGTGTTTCGCTGTCCATGGGAAGCTGATGTCTTGATGGGGATTATGGCAAAGTGCCACTTGTTGTTTTTTTTAACATTTGCATCTTGTTTTTGGTTCTGCACAGTGCATTGCCTATTCCTTCTGTTTGGGTGTCTCTGTATGGAATGCGTGTGATTGTGTTTACTCTGTGTGTATGTTTCTGTGTATATGTGTATGGAACTCTGATCACATTATTGTCTATGAACGCTGTTACCACAGCTCCTAGGCGCTGCTGCATTGGTATTTACCTCCCCACCCCACCCCCATATCTGTTGTGTGTTTGCCTTTGCAGGGTCTTGTTCACAACCTCCCTTTTATGCCGACTTCTTTCTATTTTACCCTTGGGGAAGGACATAGAACAAGGGTGAGAAGGTTGCCTAGTTCCCACCTTTGGGCTCACACACTCCCACAGACCCAAACCTGCGCCCAAACACACTCTCAACACATGCACAGTGTCTTACTACATGATCTGATTTGCATATGAGCACAAGCAGTTCATTAATGCACAGACATACTGTGAAATTGTTCAAGGCTTTAAGATGGAGAGCCCTTAAACTACGGAGTTATTGTGTTGGAGGTTTACTTGTTTCTGGATCTCAGTCCTGCTGCTCACTTCTGTAAGGACCAAAACAGCAGCGCTTGAACACTGTTGGACATTTCTCAAACCCTTTGAACACTACTCCTTTTTTTCAATCTTACCCTCCCCTTCTCAATCGTCCTTCCCATTTCAGGGGACTCTCTGTACCCACTTATCATGTGCACACTAACACACATCCCCCTGTAGGGTTCACATCACCACTTAGCTAATGTTTGACCCCTCAAAACTGGAAACCCCTCGTGCTGAAGATGCCATCCACTCAGCAACGTAGCAGTCAGTTTTCACAATATCAGCATATTATTAGTTATTTTTTGTTATCAAATGCCTACTACAATACAAATGCTTTGTGTTGGTAATTGACACCAACATCATTATGAAAAGTTTTACATGGATCACGCTACATAGTTGTCATCGACAGCATACAGCAGAGATCTTAAAAGGATTAGTCAAGTAACACTCTTTTTTTAAGCCTCTCCCTTGCTGTTCTTTCGTTCTTTTGTTGTGACTTTTCTGTTTCCATTCTGAAATTCTGAGTTCTGTATTGGGATCAAGTCTCTTCTGCAAAGTGACACCTCATCATGTCCTGTTTGAAACCTTTTAATCAATACCAACCCTAGACGTGGTCCTGAAGCACAGCCTTAAAGGAACCTGGAAGACCTGGATTCTGGCCAGGAACAGGGGGCTGCCTGGCCAGTGTTGAGTCCTCTCCTTTGTTGTCAAAGCTGGGACGGAGTGTCCCACAGAGCCTTGCTGGTTTGGCTGGTGGGCTCAGAGCTAGACGTGACATCCTGCCCTTGGCTCCTTTCCCTTGTCCCTCGGCCCTCGGCCCTCTGTGGCCCTGTGATGTTGAGCTGTGGAGAGCAGAAGGTGAAGCTGTTGGAAGCTAAATGAGACCAAAGGTCTTGGCCCTTCTTTTTCTCGCCCTCAAGCAAGGCTTAGAGCCATCAGAGTGGTAACATAGTAACCGAGCCTTCAATAAGTTGTAAATTTGTTTGTTCACAGCTTGTGGGCAAATATGAAACGCTGACAGAGTACATGTAGTTTTGCAAGCATGTACTGGAGCGTCTGGAGTACTCTGGCGACAGAAGTGCACACACATTCCTGTGGTCTCTAAAAAGAGCAAGCTTGTGTCTGCATCTACAGTAATATCCTGACACCAGCAAGACGTTTTGTTTTACCCTAACCCGTGTAAATGGTAGTTTCGTAGCTGATTCTCAACTCAAATAATTTTCTGTTTATTTTTTCCGGTTTCAATAACTTTCCTCAAATAACGCTCGCATTAAGAGCATGTGAAACACATAACATAATATACACACACACACACACACACACACACACACACACACACACACACACACACACACACACACACACAGAATAAGCAGATTTGATATAGAATGAGGCTTTCATTCAGATAGCTTTAACTGCAATACCTGACCTTAGCAGTTCAAGGACTTTTCAGTTGCATGCATGTATGCACACACTAAAAACATGCACTTGCACACTTAAACATGCACGGGACAGAATGCCCAGTTTTACCCAGTTGGTGAGGGAGCGAGAGGGTTACATAAAGTGGCCCTTAGTCTTGTTATTATTGTTCACAGTGAAAGAATGTCTCGCTCTGAGCCCAGGAAACCATTAAATTTTCCACAGAGACGAAGAAAGAAGGAGTGGGCAAAATGAGTGAAAGGAGGAGGAAGAGGACAGATGGAGAGGAAAATAGGAGTGACAAACTGTGCCAAATGAGAAAAGGAGGCAAGATGAAAAGGCTTATTTGTTTCTCGGTCGTACTTCACCAACGTTTAAGGAGCCCTTTAGTGGCAGCTGCACCTCTATTCCCTTTCAACCTGAGTCCTCCATGCCCACAAACAACAAACAGCCAGGGAGTCATTTCTCCTGCAACAACCTGCCGTTTTTCGCATGGCCAAACCTTCTTAATCATGCAGGCCTGAAATGAATCCATCCAGGTGTCAACCAGTGTGTGGAAGAATCTGTTGAGGTCCCACAGATGAAAGAATTTGCTCTCAGTTTCTGTCAGTTGTCGTTATGCTAAATGTTTTCCTTAATCAATGTTTGCCCACAGGCTTTTCTGTCACACTGCAGCAGGAGCTCGGCTATTATTATATCAATTAGAGACGACAAAGTGCCCTTTGGCTCTTGCAAGTTCATTTAACATCATTTTCTCAGGACAACATGTACACGCCTGCCCATGGAATGTTTCCAAAGATAAATAATGTATACTGTGGGTTTCTCGTTCCCGTCATTCCTCTTCTCTTCTGGTCGTCTGAGTTTGTCTCTGTCACCGCTTCATTTTTTGCGGCTCTGATCAACTGGCTCGAAATTAAGGAAAAGACACATGCCACTCTGCTAGTTATGACTATGTAGACTGTATGACTAGCAGCCTACAGTATGTCAGTGTCATCTCACACTCAGGCCCACCAACCTCTGAAAATACAGGTACGCAGTTGCAGGTCATGACATGCTAAGAGCTCAGAGCTCAGAGCTATCAGGGGAACGCATGCATGTTATTTTCACTCTCAGAGCTCACTGCTGTTATGTGTGCGTGCGTGACCTCTCATTCTCTGTCACTTGGGTGTACATCTTGGTAGATTAAGAGTGACGGTGGGTGAGTCTGAGGCATCCGAAGGTGGGGCATTCCCAGATGGGGCCCCCTCCGGCTATGAGGGCCAATAGATGTGCCGGATTTTGTTCATGAGGGTACAGAATTCCTTTATGATTAAGTTTTGTTGTGAACTACAGTTTTGTGTAGAACTGAATTTGTGTTTTGTGGGCTTTACAGTCCTGTCCTTTTCTCTTTCTTTTCCTTTCTTTTCCTGAGCCGGCGGCACAAGAAACCAGCCACAATGCCGGTTGGGATGACAGATTGATAGAGATGATGTCATGCTGAACAGAATAGCATTATGTCGTTCAGAGATGATACTACACATTTTGTTAATTTCGGTGACTGTTGTTGCCGCGCTAACAGGCAGAGGCTTGACGTGTGTTTTTCAGTGAGAAAGATCTTGTTTCTGAAATTGTTAAATCTGCATGCTTGTATGCACTGAGTCACAGTGGTTCAAATGGAGGTGGTATAGGATTACTGTGGGGAGAATAGTGTTTCATGTTAAAACTGGTGTGCTCGCTTCCTTTTTTTTTCCCCGTCGTACTTTGTTGTTGAGCATGCTGGGGCTTTTTTTATGCTTTTGTTTTTTCTGCCCTTTCATCTTCTCACCCTGACATGAAGCAATATTTGTTTAGGTTTTGGAAGGTATTTCTCTTTGCCCTGCCAATAGCCAAAGACTTCCCATAATCCTCATGCTCGAAAATGTGTGCCCATCAAAATAATACCCAAGCTCATTTTCACCCTCTCTGCGAAAGTTCTAAGCTAAAGCATACACCCCGCTCCTGCCTTCCAGCCCCCCCTCCCCCTGTCTTAAATTGGAGCTTTTCTGACAGAAAGAGCGTTGTTTGATTTAGCTCGACAGCAGACCACCAACAGTGCCCCTCTCAGCAGAAATATTTGTTTAAAGTTTTTGATAATTATTCTTCTCTTTTATGCCACATCATCTCTTTTTCTCCCTTTGTCCTGCCACAGTTGTGTGTTTAGCAAATCATTAACAGGCTACAGCACAGTCTGGGGCCAGCCACTGCTTGGCACCCCCCAGGAGGAGCGCTGACAGGGTGAGGGTCTTGAGGGCAGAGTTCACAAGGTCGGGTCAGACGATTCAGTCGTGTTGTTGGTAGACGGACAAAGTTGGGTCAGGGGGTGTGGATGGTAAGAAGGGGACGATCGAGGGGGAGGTGTGAAGGTCATAGGGGCAAAAAGAGAGCTTGGAGATGGTGTCATGCTGAGCAGATCCAGAGCCCTCTAGCTGCCAGCCTGAGGTGTTTGCCTTGCCATTAACTTCTCTACTATTTATTTTCAAACCTGCTCCAGCTGCGCCACGTTGTCTGAGATGCCCGGTTTCTTTTTGGCAGTGGGAGGTGCTCAGATTGTTGATAAGCACTACTGGGCATTAAGAGTTGGCCTCATAATGCAGTTAGACATTCATTCAGAGTGGGTGGAGAGCCGGGGTTTGGGTCTTTTAGTTCTGAGCTTGAGGTGGGGTTTTAAGACTGAGATTAGGGGCCAGGGGTTTTGACTGTAAGTCAGTAAGCTGTGGTCTGTGTCAAACACGCATAGCAGCTCGCCTAGCCATAAAGACCAGAGGAGATAAAGAGATAAAAGTGCCCAGTCCGTGAGTTGATGCCCATAAAAGCACTGCCCTTAGTTCTCTGGGCTCCGCAGAAATGTGATCCTGTAAAAATATTTTCTCCTCATTAACCTGTCATCCATGGAGCCGTGACGCATAGCCAGGCAAGGGAGTGCAGGGACAGAGCGGGGTGGAGAATTGTGAAGAGGTGGGGATAGTGGGGGTTGTCCAGGGGCCCAAGGGGGGAGAGTTACCAGCCTGGATGCTTTATTTATTTGAAGGTCGTCCTCTGGTAATGTGTTGAGTAGGGTGAAAAGGCCCTGGTGGGCCCCAAGTGTTTAAACAGCAGTGGTTAGTGTAAATCTCCACAAACGCAGATGCCAGACATGTTCAGGTCGTGCTAACACACACACATTCACACACAAACAGATATTGTCACAGACTGTGGTGAAAGTGGGCGCAGTGTTCAGAGATGGAGAACAACATTGTTTGTTTGGATGTGTCTTTCATTGGTGCTGTCCCCCTGTCCCGCCGCCTCGCTTCTTATTAGGTATGCTATTTGTCTAGCTGCATGTGTATTTGTGTGTTCCACGCTGTTTACATATGTCCGTCAGCAACCAGAGGCCCCCCAGCAATGCACCCTTGTCTGGGGAGAATGCTTGTGTTTCAACATGCCCAGAATGATAGAGGGGAGTCATTGTGAGAGTTGTATGTTGGAGAGAGAGTTGGGATGTAGGGATCAGGGCCTGTGTTTATTGGCTTTTGACTCAGATTGGCTGAATGTGACCCAGGGTCAGGGTGCTGGCCTGGGCTGTTCTAGGTTAGGTCTGCTTGGTTCTGGGTCACACTGGGCCTCTTTGTATCCCCTCTGAGTTCAGGCTTGTCCAGGGCGAACACCAGCTTAATAATGTACTGCGAAGTGACCACAAATGTGACACGTTGACCGTATTTGTGTGTTTGGGTCAAATGTCTTTCTGAGAGTGCTTGGCCAGTGTGTAATCCAGACATAGTATTCTATTCACTATTGTACTCATGCTCAATTCCTGTTTTATAACACAAGCTCCTTTTGTATTGAACAATGATTTTGGATAAAACTGTTTTTTGGAGAGACAAATATTATAAACAAATAGTCCTGTCAGAGGAGGGGCTAACATCTATGACCTCATAGCATTCTGTGACCACCCTCCTATCACACTAGTGGAGCCACTCTGTCTCACTCTGGAGTAGTTGTTCCTTTGACCGGCAGATTATTGTGTAACTAATGCATTTCTCTGTAGAGTTTTACTGATACTGTTAATAAGAATACAATCCACAAAGATTGCAGTTACACACAAATATATTTACAGCTTGGGGGAGGGTGGATGAAAACGTATTTGGGGATTTGAGCAGGAAATCAGCAGCAGATGTCAGTGTAAAGGCAGGAGGCAGGGAAACCCTAGGACACATGGACACCCAATACACAACTTCTCCTCTGGTCTCTCTGCAGAATTAAAATCACTTTGAGCCTTGATGCTGCTGTGCAGCTGTAAATCAAAGACACATTTCAGACTCAAATAGTCTCCCCGTCAGAAACGAGTTTTGTCTTCATAGCTCTCGAGAGGTCTATTTATCATATTAGCACATTTGAATAACATTGAGGATAATAATAAATGCCAGTGTGATAAAAAGAATCGGGACACAACACAAAGATAATGTGTGAGATAAAGAATATTATAGAATCATTTATTTATTTTTAACAGTTGAAGTGAAATTTCAATCCAAAGGTAAAAAACTCCTCAAAGGATTCCGAAATTGTGAATAGTTCACTTTTGTGTTCAAACCAATGCAAACTTTAGCTGCATCATTTTTGACAAAGCTGCTATGTGACTTTTGGTGGGTGAAAGTCTGCATTATGCCCACAGCCTATCAAATGTATGTACTGTATCTGCTTTCTAGCAAGGCAGGGAAGATGAAAAGAAAGCAGTAGACCAACGCGGTGTAGGTTTTCACAAGGATTCTTTGGCCGCGGCGAAGCACACAGTTTATGATCAATTGCTTTTCATATAAATCAGAGGTATCGGCCTAAGGTGTGAGAGACAACACAGAAACTGGGAAAAGGCTGCACAACGGTCGAATGAGACAGTTGTGTGGTTGAGTCTTTCAGTTGGTAATAAAATGTACTTTGACAGCAGGGCCCCAATGTTTGTGTGTGTCTGTTGAGTTTGTATGGTCTGAATGGAGTGACTGATGCTGTGTCGGCAGGCGCTTGGATAGATGAGCAAAGTATTGTGTGACTGTGTCAAGTTTGATGAATATATGTGTTTATTTACTTTTGTCGATTGGTGTTTTGTAAGTGTTTACACTGGGCAACATGTTACTCAAATGAGATGTGTTATTTTCTTCTGTCCCGTGAAAGTTGAGTTCATTGGCGAACCCGCTATGTAAGAGATTGCTTTTCTGTAAACCAATGACCTTTGCATACTCATTAACGAACACAAGGCAAAAAAAGTAGGTTGTACAACAATTGGCTGTGAGTGCATCCTCAGCCATCTTTTAAATCTACAGTTACAATTTGAAATTTACAAAATTGCTTCTTACAATGGGTCTACTTAGTTCTCCGTATTTGTGTTTTCCATTATCCTCAGCACTTCCTCACTGCTTGGCCAGCCTGTCTTGGCACTTGGAATTCTCCTATCACTTCCATCAGCTCATGGTTCTGTGACATTGAATACCATCCCTTCTTCTCATCTGCACCTAATTTTCACTCTTCCCCATCTCCTTCCTATCTCCCTCTTATTTCTCACACCTCTGATGACAGCCAAGTATATGTGGGGAAGTTTGTATGTTTCCTTCTTTTCTCCGCTTTTTTGTTCCTTCTCCATGTCTCTCTTTTTCTCTAAATGAGCCTTTCAGTGGTTGTCTGTCGTCAGCATCACCTCCGTATCTGTCAGAACATGCGAGGGCAGCGAAAAAGGAAGGAACGGAAAAATGGTGATGGATTGGTTTGGAAAGGGAGGAAGACAGGACAGCCAAAACAAAAAAAAGTTTTGCTTTGTGTGGAAAGCCTGAAGACCAGTCTAGTATGGACACACACACACACACACACACACACACACACACACACACACACACACACACACACACACACACACACACACACACACACACACACACACACAAGCCTATCTTCCTATTCAATAGAAATAAATGTAGCCTCTCTTTGTGTCCTTACACCCCTGGTTGAGCCCCGTTTCACTTCCACCCTTCAGATGTTGGGGTCACACTCCACTCTTCAATGATCTCAGTTTCAGGAAACAATTATTCAATTCTCTGCTAGTGTAACTGCAAGATAAAGAGACAGATACTGTGAGCGAGATGACACCAAAACCGAAAACAGTCATCTGAAAATGGGCCAAAGAAGCTGCAGTGGTTGCTGTGAATTACAGGACTGTAAAGCCAAAGTCAGAAGGAAAATTCATCGAGGGGAGTTGAGCTCCGTCTTCGCTTTCTGTCCAATCAGGAGAGGCAGCGGACAGATAGTGAGCAGCAAACCAGACTCTACTTTTCTTTCTTTTTCTCCACTCCAGACCGCTAATAACGGTGTCCTTTCGTATGTAGTTACATTCGTCCCTCTCTCTCTATCCTTTCCTACTTTCTTGGGGAGAATTGAGGAATTGTGCCTGTGCCATGACCAACCTCTGTCTCTAATTTTGTTTGGATAGTCATCTCTGTTGAAACGTTTAAAGCCAGGGATTGGTATATCATTTTTGGACTGCATTTGGGATCCAAACCAAAAAAAGAGGAAATATAGGTCCTCAGAAATTATGAGTCCACCTTATTCCCCTTACGAATACTCACTCATACAAAGCAAACACTCAAATGGGACCGAATTTCTTAATGCTGTGGTTGCAAAACTACTGGTCTCCCCTTGTGTGTTCTCATTCTCAACCATACCTCTTTGTGTCTCTTTGAGTCTCTGAACCTTCCTTTCACTCTCCACCTTGTGTTTCTCATCCAGGGTGATTTGTGGTGTCAGGGTTAAAGAGGCCTGTTTGTGTATGGCTGTTTTCTACTACTGTGCAGGTGTGTGTGTGTGTGTGTGTGTGTGTGTGTGTGTGTGTGTGTGGGCGCTGCATTGAAAGGTGTGTCCCTCTGTGGTGTTGAAGGAATCTATAGAGTTTAGAGAGTGTGAGAGTGCACAGCGTGGTGTGTGCTGACAGTTGGGAGGTTGTTGGGACATGGGCGAGCATCCAGTCAGTCTGTGTGTCTATTGCAGCTACAGATGCGTCACATTCCACCACTTTCCATCTGTTAGCAGAAGCACTTAGAGGACATCAGTGTCTTTTTTTGCTCCTTTCTGAATTCCCCTTTTCTCCTGCAGCCCTCACCCTGGCCTTGGCCTGCGCATTTTTGTTTTGTATAACCAAATGAATTTAGTGGTACATTTTCTGCATTCCCCTGTACCCCTTCACCTAATTATGGGGCAGAGTAAAGTGCTGACTCCACTTGAGGGCAGAGCTGGGGGACTCTGACTGTCATTGAATACCACAGTCCCTCCAAAATGTCCTCTGTTTTTCATTTTTTTCATAAAAGCAGCCTGGTTCATCCTCGTGCCATTTCATTCCGCTTGTGAAAACAGGCAGCATAGTTTCCATACAGTACGGCGCCGTTAACAAATGGGCTATGATCACAATGGCTGCAAAACAACAGTATTTTCCTGGGTTGGGGTATTTTATCACAGTCACCAAAGAGGTCACGTTTTGGTCCTGTTTCTCAACTTCAGCCTATGCTTTTAACAATTTTGATCTTGGTATACAAACATTCAACAAGTCTAATAGCAGATCCATCTGTTTTTAGGTATAACAACCAACATTGTATAACCGCAGTAGATGTAGAGTGTTGATGGAATGGAGTCTTTGTCCGACAGTTTATTGTCATGCGATTGTGTGTGTTGAGATGGTGCAGCGGTCCAGTTCGAGGCGCCTGCTTGTTTAGAGAGTTATCTTGGCAGTTTGTGTTTGTTTGGAGCCATGTGATGGAACCCAGGTCCTTGATAATGGAGTTTCTCCCTCTTTTTTTTTCTCACAGCTGTTTTTGTTAAGCTTGGTTTACTTTCCATTCAAAATGTTCGGTCAAACACAAGACTTGCAGCCCTCAGGCCAGCACACATTACGATATGCTGGTGTGTTTACATTTTGTGTTCATTGACATAGCACTCCACAGTGCAAGCGTAGTTTCAGCAGAGCAGAGTCTGATCCAGGTCTCAGCCCTGATCCTAAGCAGGGTCACTTCAGCAGGGTCAGATTACATTCTGTCATTCTTCAAACTAAAGGGTCACTAGCATGGTGTGAAAGTGGTATAACTTCTCTATCTCTCCCTTTCTATCTTCTTCCAGAGGAAGTACCGACCTGCAGACCTCCTCTGCCCAGAAACCTATGTGTGGGTGCCAGTAGAGCAATGCCTGCCTCAGCTGGAGAAAACCCGCTATGCCCGTTTCAACCAGGACTCTGACGCAGGTACATATATGTGCAAGTACAGGCACAGATGCAGGTACATCTGTGTAACACTCACACTTTTATCATGATTAATGTATGACAGTATTGCAAACAAGCTGCCCTGCCTCTGTCGGCTTGTTCTTGATTTCTCCATTGCCATCTATGTGGTATCTTGGAGGAACCCTGTGTTAAAATCTGATCTAGTTCCACTGTGGCAGTGAATAGAAACTAGTCAGCCTGCTACAACATGGTGTGCAGTCACTGAACCGGGGTCAGTGGAGTTCTAGCATCTCTGAGCACATGGTCCTCCGTCCGGAATAGGAGGAGGCAAGGAATAGAAAGGAGAGTTTGGCACTATTGCGGGTGTTTGCAAGGTCAAGCAGCTCATATCTACATCAAACAAATACTTCATGTGGCCCTTGGTACTAGATGGTACACTCATACATATTTTAGATCAAACCACTGACTCCTCACCTCACTTTTGGACCCTACTCATGTCCACATTTTACAAAATCTCAAGGATAACCAATATAATTAATATAGCATCACTATTGGGGGTAATGCAAAGTAATCCATTAGTGTAATTAATTTACATTTCAAGTTACATAGGAATGTAATACACTAATGTTGCATTTTTCAGTAATTACATTACAGTTACTGGCTTGGTGAAAATTGCATTATACATAAAAGTTCCACAGAATTACTCACTGCTCTCTGAATTAAAAAGTGTGTCAGTATCAATGAGGGAAAGTTATTTTTCCCTCGAAGCTGGCGTTTATTTTCCTTCGGCTCATTTATCTTTCGGTGTTAGAACATATATGTCTGTGGGAGGAAAGAAGCTGCATAAAGTATGAAATGGCCCCAGACTTAAAAAGAAAGACAGGGATTGGTGGGAGAAGAAGCGATGGAGGAGGGAGGGAGGAAGAGAAGGAGGGAGGGAGAGTGACGTGCTGTGATATATGTGATTTTACATGTTGAAAAGTGAAAGGGAGGGAGGCTGGTACCATACATTGGCAGCAGGATGCAGAGGGCACAGTACAATGAAGGGGGTTGGATTGACAGGAAAGTGAGATATGTATGTGTACAAACAGCCCTCCATTATGCTGTCAGGCTGAGGTCATACTTGGACTCACAGCGTGCAGGGAGGTTAAAACTAACACGCCGAACTGTGAAGGGAAAATCCACCTTCCTGACAATCAAGCTTCTTTCCTGTCTCGTCTTTCATTTTTCAGGTACAGATGATGTTATGGAACAGGAAAGTTTGTCAGCACTGACGGCACCGTCGCCAAACAGGGATGCTAAATTATAGGTTTGTCGTGGAAACTAAGCTGTCTTTGATTCCTAGGCAAGCCTTTGTTGTTGATTTAATGGGTGGTGAAATCACCACGCCCAGGAGAAGGAAAGGTATTTAACAATTTGTTAATGGCCAGGGTGTAAATGACCTACCAACTGTTTAGCCAGTGGTCGGTCTGACCTTTTACTCTCCATCACAGTATTAATCCCTGACTAGGCACAATTTACTGAGGACAAATTGGCGGTGTGTTTCTTTCACCGTGGTGTGTGTTCGCATGTTTTTCATGTGTCTGCAGCTTGTGGTGCCGCTGTTCCTGCACGGACTATTGTTCTTGGACAGGACTGGACATTATTTTAGGCCTGGCTGTTTGAATGCTGTTCCAGTCCTAGTTCAGCGGTTCGCTCTCGAGATCGTAGCCAACATCTGCCGAACTTCAATTCAACATGGTCCGCGCCAGATAGCGGTGACAGTGGGAAGGTTGCCAGGTTCTCCAGTAATATGCTCGGTGGTCAGTCAGTCAGCAGGTCAGCTCGCTCTGTGTCATTGCTGGGTATCTTTTAAGGAGTAAGTAGAGCAATCACATTTGGTTATCTATAGAATGAACTAAAATAATAATAATTATGGCAAGTGGTCAGCTTGAGCATAGTGAGCAAGTATGCTATAACACAATGGTATCATCTTCTTTTGATTGTTCCCTATTAACTGGACATTGTATCTATACATATACATCTGTTGTTGTTTAGCAACACCTACCTGTGATTGATTCTGGAACTGGGCCAGAACTCAACCCAAGAACAAACGGGGCCACCACCCTAAAAATGTCAATATAATTACCAAATTAAACACTTAAGCCCATTCGTTCCATCTGATGCTTGCTGTAAGGCCGTGCCTATAGTGCCCCTGGCTTCACCCTGGCTTGAATCAGAATAGGGTGCTGGATGTTCACTCATGTTGTCAGGGTGACCCGGTCATAGCGCTGCCCTAATGAGGTGTGTAAAGAGAGCTTATCTAAAGTTTACACTAGTCTGTCTAAAGCTGGCCTGCATTGATTACATGACACGGACAGTCTTTGTGGCCATTCACAAGTGTACATACAGGACGTACACATACACGGACACATTCTGCATGGACACATGTACAATCTCACGCACTCATAATCAGTGTTTGCTTGACAGAATAGTGGGATCGTTGCCCATTCAGTAGGTTAATACTAAAACTGTGACACGCATGTACTCGCCCCATGAACTTTAAGTGGCACCAACATTTGCCAAACCAGACAATTATTGGATCATACACACAAACACTCACATACCCATACAAATGTTAACATAAGTTGTATTGGCTTGGTATATTTTACATGACTTGTATGCAATTTCTTTGTTTTTAGCAAACCATCCGTCTCCCTTAGTCCCCCTATCAGTTACTTTGCCCTGCTCCTCAAAAGGTTCAGCGACTCTTAACCTGTCTGTCCTAATGGTCCAATGCAGAGAGGAGGACAGTTGATATCCCATACTCCCATTTCTTATGTTAAGAGTGCACATGGCAGTTCAGTTTTTATCTCTCCTGCTCCATGAATACGACTATTGCTGCCATTAATAATAACTCAAAATGTGAGGGTTTCAGTGTCATGCTCAAGACGACGGCAGCTGGGTGAATGCTCATTGACACAGGCGCTTGAACCCAGGTCATCCCGTCAAAGAACGGTCTCTTTACTTACGACACCGCCATGTTGGCCTTTTTCTTTTCATGCTTAAGTCCTATTTTGATTTTGGAACATTGGGTCATAGGAAGTGGTCTTATGCGGAGCATAACCCTATGGCCTGCTATTGACCAGCATCCGGTGTTAAGCAAGTGTTTTGAAAGCTGCAGATGGATGGAAAGAGAGAAAGGAGCGTGGCGAGGTGTCAAGGCCTGCAGCTCCAGCCCTGACCCTCTCACTCCCAGGCCGACCCATCACCACTCCTCTTCCCTCCGACCCCTGAACCCTGACCTCGGAGGGCCGCGACCCAGGAGTGGCGTGTCACTGGACGTCCGGTGGGGTTGACGGAAAGGAGGTCTGGAGCCACTCAGAAGTAGAAGAGGAGCATTGATGCTGCATGGCGCGAGTGAAGAAGAGAGGGAAAGTTGTTTATGTGAGGAGCGGATGTTTGGATTGCCTGGAGTGAGAGAGATAGATCGTCTCTGAGCTCTGTTCAGTATTACTGTAGAGGTTAATAGACCAGCTTAAAGCTTCAAGCCCCCGTGCACTGCTATGTAAAGTGTTTATTAATTAACGAGCCTCTTCACAGCCTAGTATCAAACCCTGGAATGGTTACGTGCAACTTTGACAAATCATTGTAACTGGGCTGTCAAACTGTGATAAAGACCATGGGGACACACTGCACAGAGAGCCAATGCTGAGGACAGCCTAAGTTATTGAGGACTGTATCTTTGAATATGTTTGCTTTCCTCACATCAGCACACAGTGGTACTTCACGGAGCCAAAATGATGGGCTTGTGGAAGTTACATAACATATTTACATCTTTTGAAAGCCATCCGCTCCCAGAAGTGAGGTTTAACATATTGCTGATTTTCGTCATTTGAAGTTTAGGCCGCTATTAAGCATTCCGCAATTTTGCAACTCGGCAGTATTTCAATGAGGGGGAAAACACCATAGTTGGGGCGTTACTGAGCAGGGAAATTAGGCTAATAAATAAAACATGATTCTACAGTGCGGTTTGAAATATGGTTATGTCATTATTGAGATAAGAAATGTGAGATCTCAGCAGCCTGGGGCCTTATCTCTTTGTTGCCCTGCTCTTTGTAGAGAGTGGAATTTGGCAAAAATGTTGCAGATAATTATAATAAATAGAGTGGCTATTGTTTAATTAATATTGTCTTTTATCTTTGAGACTTCAGATCTGTATCCTCCTCCTAACAAATCACAGTTCCAAAGATTATTTAGTTATGTTGATTTATATGAGTTTCAGCAGATTGCTTGATGTGTTTACACAGTTGGGTTTCCCATGTTTTCGATTGTGCTACAACATCTTCTTCATCTGGCACGAGAGAAGCCTTTTTCTTGCTGCGTTTGTATTGTCTACTTTCCAAGTTTATTTTTTGGTGTGCCGGGATGGTATTTGTTGGCGCTTTCATGAATTTTCTAGGAATTCATACACACGCACGCACGCACACACGCACACACGCACACACACACACACACACACACACACACACACACACACACACACACACACACACACACACACACACACACACACACACACACACACTGCTCGTACCACCTGGGTTGCTCAGCTGTTGACCACATGGGTATAGATAGGGGAGCAGTAGTGGTGAGTGAGATGGCCCTGAACTCTATTAATACCAAATCTAACTCCCTTCTGTTGATGACTGATTCTCACTGATCTGTTGCCATGGTCCTGGCAGACCACTACACTCAACTCCACAGCCAGAAATGCTCTGCTCAGTGTCATCTACCAGGCCAATCCAGGACTCTACTGTCGTCTTTACTTCCTGAAAGGGAAGTGCTACCAATGGAATGTTCTGATTGGATGAAGTTGTTGTGTAGAATGTGTAAGGGGTGGGCATTGAGAGGTCATGATTTATATTTTAAACGGAGTAGGAAGATGATGAGCACTCACTGTGGGTATTGAGGCATGCGTGTGTGTACCTACTTGTATGAGCAGTACATGTGTGTATAGTTATCTGTGTTTATACTGTACGTCCCACTTGCATGTCCAGTTGGATTGTTGGCGTGTGCGGTGCGCAGCTTGGCTCAGCTTCACACTCCTGGAGGCAGCAGAGTGAGGGGGTCATCATTTTTCACCTCTTTTTTCCATCCATCTCTCCAGAGGACCATTCTTTGCTGCTGAACATGCAGACTTTGGAGATTGAGCGTGTTTTCACTGGTCTGGGGGGAGCTGGCAGGCTTTATGACACAAGACCTAATGAGATGCCGAGTTTGGCAAGCCAGTGGGGGAGCAAGACCCTGTAAACAAGGGCAACTAGCCGGCCCACTTACACACCACGACTCCAGGGGAAATTTGTGCTACGGGGAAATGCTTTATATTCGTCCAACAGTTCCTCTGAATAATGGTGTATTCTTGCCAAGCCACTCGGAGGTTAAGTCATGTAAAAAAGGGAAAATAAGGACAGGATTACTTGTACTTACTGTGGCTACAATGAACCTCATTATGTCTCCACGTCTCTCTCTGTTTGTCCAGACGATGCCCGGGTGCTGAAGGATGTGGGCAGAACTCTGGTGCTGTACAGGCGGACGGTCATGCCGTACGTCGTGTACTCCCGCAAACGTAAAGGCCCCAGTGACGAGCCGGAGGTGGGCCAGTACGCCGGCTTGGTCGGCCAGGTCTGCGCTGAGAGGATGTTGCTGTACCGCACCTAAACCCGCAGCAGTGTACCGCTGTACATTCTAAAGATAAAGGAGTTATATCTGTCTGTCTGTCTGTCTGTCTCTCTGTATGCATGTCTGTCTTTTTACTGTCTGTCGGTCTGTCTGCTGCCACAGTCTGTAGTCTCACCCGGCATAGCACAGGCTGAAACAAGTAGCTCCTCATTATCCACTGTATCTGACTACGCATTCACCCATTGGCCTGTGTGATCAGATATGTTTCAGTCATTTCTCTCATCAATCAATCGTACGACAGCTGCTCTCAGTTTAGATCTTTAGTTCCTTTGCAGGGAAGCCACTAAAGTATTGCAGGGCCCAATCACTTGAACGTTACTCTCGTATATGAATTTGCTTTCCTTTCTATATCATCTTAAAGTTTAAACCCTTTGTCAAGACAAGACGACCTCAGTTGCTGACATTGCCTCCCAAAATATCACGCTCTCATATTAAACCACCTTATAAAGAAGAATGTGTATAATTGGGTTCCCATAAAACAAATGGAATCACTATTTTAAATGTTTGTTTTTTCATATTTATTGCTGTATTTGCTTATGTTTTAATATCGACTTTCAGTTAAACCAAATAAAAGGACTATATAACCCCTACATGGACTTTGTGTTTTAGTTTCTTTTTAGATATTCAAGGCAACATGAAGTAATACAGTGTATATAGTATACATGCAAGATGTAATACCTACAAAAATCAGGGGGGCAGTAATGTCAAGTTTTGTCATGCAACCAGCAAAATGATTGATTTTTTTTTGCCTCATTTGCTGTAATATTTCACTCTTCTCATTGATTTAAATTATGCAAGTTAGTATGTATGTATGTCTGTATACAACTGTGCTCAAGTGATGTGGTTGTGTGTGTTTGACCTGGCAGATGACAAATGCCCCCAGCAGAGCGTCAGCAGCAGCCCAGAATAGACCCGACTTCCAGAAACCTGCAGGATTTGGGCGAGATCCTGCTCGGTCCAACCAGACATCACTTCAGGCTTCAGTGAGGAGAAGCAATCATAAAAACAATACTGGGATGTTTGTCCATGTGGTATTTCTCACTGGGTGGGCATCCTAATCTTCCACATGCTTCTTGTCAGCGAGGTGTAAGACAAACACAGGTAGACACCCACACTCACCCAACTGTGGAACAGAGTGGGAAATGTCAGTCTGACCCTGGCCTGGGCTCTTATTTGCCCTGCGGCCGTGCTCTATGCATTGTGGCCTGACTTGCCACAGGACATTACATACATGCAGCCTGCCAGCATGTCTGCACTCTGCCTTGAGAAAACAGTTGAGGGGAGTCGGGTCCCTCCAGTTAAAACTCGATCTGGCTTTCAGAGCTGTCTATGTCTCTGGGAATTAAGACAGATTGACAGGCTAATTCTCCAGTAGGGGAACGCGGACACTGGCTAGTAGCCATGCTGGATTCACTGATTCTCTCCCACATTAGGCATGCTTCCCTTGGACCGAGTGTGTGCACACAAACACACACACACACACACTCTCCTGGCACTGTCACGAATACTTAGTCTTGGTGGACACCACACACAAGGACTCATGCCAGTGCTGTGGTGAACCTCTTTCTGTCAAAATGAGAACCCTTGCACTGGCCAGCTATTTTATAATGAGTCCATAATGCTGTTAGACGCAGAATGGCAGAGTTGAGACATTACGCTGATATATAATTGTGTCAAACTCTGCCCTCCTCCACAAATCACTGCTCATAATTCTTATTAAGTACGAGGTCTGTACTGAGCACACACTGCTGCTGAAATACTGTTCAGCCAAAGGTCAGCGTTCAGAGAGCAAAGGAGTCTATCTTCAAGTCAGACCTGAGGATCAGAGATAGATTGAAATGCTCTCTGTTGTTTATTTTAGGCTATACGAGTGCCAAATGGGTGAGGTTTGCCACGTTGGAAAAGATTATTGCAAAGAAAGAAACCAAAATAATCACCATCGTTTACCAGATTGGCATGCAGATAAGGTTTTGATTTCACGCTTCGTATCAAAACCTACCTCCTCTGCGCGTGTGCCGTGATCTGACTTGATTTCTGCTGCAGCTTCTCCACAGATGTATTGTGGCCAAGTGCAAATGCCAAGGGACCCGCAGAGGAAAGGAGACATGTCAGCGTGAAATAGTATGGGAAGGAAAGGCAAAACCCAAAATAAGGAAAAAAGACGCCCTGTGCCTGAGGTTTTCCCTTTTTTCCGTGCGTCTCTTTCCAAACTCACCAAGCTTCACATGGAATCATGTCAGAGAAATATGGAATAATACCTTGCAGCTATTTACTTAAATGTCTCTAAATGTGGCATAGCTGTGCCTCTATTAGTATTATGTTCTTTTCTGGTAAATAAGAGGGATAATTCTGTTTTGGAAAAGAAGGGTTTTTGCAGATTTATATCTATGTTAAATAGTCATTTTCCCTGCTTGGTCGGAACAAAAACTTTGCCAGGGATGGAGGTAAAAGAGTGTGCGTCACCCGCCAGCATCCCCGGAATTGGTTGATGTATGAGTAAACCTGCACATGCCATGTAGGATCTGAATTGACTATTACATGAGGCCAGCTTCCTGTTTGTAAATATGATCTTATCTATGAGCTGTTTGATCTCTTTTTTTGGTCCTTCACTGAGCTAATCTTTCTACAGTACATACGTTTGTATCAACATGCCCGGAGGCAGGATCTAAACATTCTCTGTACCCACAGTGTGTGTGTGTGTGTGTGTGTGTGTGTGTGTGTGTGTGTGTGTGTGTGTGTGTGTGTGTGTGTGTGTGTGTGTGTGTGTGTGTGTGTGTGTGTATAGCCTGCTTGTTTGGATTGGCTCCCAATAAGGACAGTGTGAATTTACAAGTTTGTTTTTGAGTCTCTCTCTCTATCCCCCTCTCTCTCTCCCGTCATTCCTCTTGTCCTCCGTTGCATTAGTTTCTGTCTATATGTCCGCTCCTTCCATTGTACTGCGGACGTGTATTATTGGTGCATGTTTGTACTGGCACCCACACCAGGCCCCTAGGATCAGCGGAAGCTCCCAGGCCAGAGGAAGTGCGGGGTTCCTTTGTGAACAAGGCCCCCTGGATTAAGCGTATCGGACCCTAAATGCAGGCCTTTTCTCCCGGAGATTATCTGAGGGACAGAGGGGTGCCCACTCCCACTGGGACCCTGTCACCTAAATTCAACACACCATCGCTGGACCGCTCCCTAGTCGCTTGTACGCAACAGAACACGAGGAGACATTGTGCCCCCAGAGACAATGCTGAAGTGATTAGCCCCAAGATATTAAGGAACCATAGTAAATGCATTTTGACACGGGGCTTCAAATTAATCCAGCTCGCTGTTGGACATGGTGAAAATGTTCACAAGCATCAGGTTGTTGTATACATAACGTGAATTATTCTCATACTTGGGCTGAAGCAGACATGTCGTCAGAAACCACTTAATCTGTGAATATACATCATCTTTAAATACATCATAGGTGCGTTACAAGCAACATTAGGTTACAATGTAGTGGATTATAAAACTAGCTAATGCCCCAGGGTATTACTTTCTAATAAGGCAGATTTTATTTATTGGTTATATGTCATTTAGTTTGGTTTTGTAAATTGTATGTAATAGCTTTATTAATGGTTTAAATCATTTTCATAAAGATATAGATATGGAAGACACCATTAATAAAAACATCATTTGGGTTGCCAGGTTGTGAAAAATCCCCTTGGCCTGTGCATATCTTCCTCTTGCATAACCTGTCCCTTTATCTCTCATCAGAACCTGAACAGCTCCACTACCCCTGCGGAACATCTGCAGCACATCTGGATCAAAGCCCATTTATTAACAAGGTACTTGCATTTACAACTTGTACACTGTATAGATTATTAAAACTGTATAGGCCTTTATTTATGATGTTTTTGTGAATGCGGAGTGACTGATAAACAATCAACCCTTTCTCACTTTTATAAGCCATCATGTCTGCATTTGAGGTGTTATAGAGGATAATAGTTTCCTGCTGGAGTAGTGTGTATTTTTTTTCCCGATCTTGCAACGCAAATGTTGCCCTATAACCTGTCTGAAGGCAATCATTAATGATTTGCTAACATTGCCAAATCCATTATTTACAACTTATAAGCCCTTTTTAAAGCATGTCTAAAAAGCTTATGATAAACGATCAATTCACCAGGCTAACCATCACTCTGCAGACATGGAGACAGATGAGGGAGGTAAATGTCATCATTTGAAGCCCCTTTTGTCCTCTCTCCACTCCCCTTCCCCTCTCTCTCTCTCTTTCTTCCTGAAGGTCTTTACCACATTAACGTCTCTCTTCTGTTTTCCCCTGCCCCGCTCTCCCTCATTGTCTTTCCTGCTGCCCTCTGGCACAAGCCTGTGCACCTCCTTTTCTCTCAGGCAGTCATACATATTCCCAACGGCATTAGAATACTAATGGTATGCTGTGAATAGAATTAAGGTTTCGGGCAGCGGTGGGAGTCGACCCAGCTACCCGCCTCTCAATATGTGCGCTGTCTCTTCTGGAGAATCTAAATCTTCTCTCGCCTCCGCTCTCCCTGCTGTTTCATTTAGAGCCTGTCTCACTTAACCCTGCTATGGAATTTTCCTAGTCTCTGCCTCACGTCCTTTCTAATTTGTGTTGGATGCAGCGAATAGATTTTCCAGAAAGTTGGTAAACAGGGAGAGGTGAGACCATTTTGTCACAATCACCACCACCTTTTTTCCTGCCTGCCTGCCTTCCATCCCTCCCGCCTCCTGGCCCATGAAAGCCGGGGCGGGCAATATTTGCAGAGCTCTAAATCTTCGCCTGTTGAATGCCGCTGTTGTTGTGGAGGGGAGTGCTTGGCATCATTGCGACGACCTGCTGGGCCTGAGGGGGAGCTGGCCCGTGGAGGAGAACAGAAAAATGTCTGTGTAATTAAGATTATAAAAACGCTGATATTTATGGCTTACCTAGGCTCCACCGCTCCAGCGGGGTGAGTGCAGTCGAAGCAGAAACACTGATGAAGGTGTTGTAAGCAACAGTTTACTGGATCATTTTGTTCATACTACTTTCATTGAAGTATTTCCATGAGTCCTCCCGCCTGCATTAGATGCTCCTCACCCTCAGCTTCTCACCTTCCTTTTTTGGTATATGCAGTTTGTCCTTATAATCTGAAACAACTAAATATAGAATCTTTACCACTAATAGCCCATAATAACCTAATAAGCCCTCTTTTTCCACTACCCACTATTGTTCTTATATGATTCATTTCAGCTAATTACTTCTGCAGTCGAAGTAGTGGAAAACGTGTGTTGTTACATCTAATGCATAGAACCTGTGACTTTTTGCACTCACAGCATTTTTCACCGCTACCCTTACATTAACAATATAACATTATAAAGTTATATGGATCTGAACTTGCCAACACACCTATGAAAAGGCATAAATCACTCAGAGATCATTTGTAGACCTGTTTGGTCTGTACACTACCATACAGCTGTAGAGCATCACCTCCCCTTTTCTCCCTAACTCCCTCTGTTAGAGAATTCTACACTCATGAACTGCCATTCCTGATTAGGCACACATTCGAGAAATGTCAGAAATGCTTCGTGCGCCTTGTCTGGGCTCAACTGGTGCAGTCAGACATCTATAGGAAGCTGATAGGAGGCTCTAGGTCTGGAGCAAAGGGTTCAGATGGGAGGCATTGGATGCCAGGGGGGCCACAATTTGCTTTAATGGATGAACCTGTCAGTGTATTTAGGATGCCTCTGTGGAAGTAGCAAATGGCTCAAATGATGGCTTACTCACATTTCTTCTTAAACCAGACAAGAGAACTTATTCCTTTTGACACGTCAGTCCATCCATCGACCAGACCAGAGCACCTGAATCCCAGGTGCCCAGAAACTGTTAAGCCATTTGCAGAAACACTTAAGACGATAAATATTTTGATTTCTGGCAAACAGTGGGCACAGACAGGCCGTCACAGTGCTTGGCTCTGAGAGAGAGTGGGAGAGGGAGCGGCCAGTGGAGCTGCCATGTGTGGATGGATAGGGAAAGGAGGGAGGATGGGCTGGTGGAGTCTGGAAACAACTCTATTTGGCTAAGTGGTATAACAGCATTGTTAAGGGTTGTATTAGTTATAATAATGGTGCATGTGATGGTGTCATTATAGTGTGGATGAGGGCACACTGTGTATAGACTTTATTGTGATTATATGGCCGTGTGGCTACATCATGAGAAGCTATAAACTAAGTGCAATGAATAAACTGTAAATCTGAGTAAATCCTCAACAACACAATGGAGTATAATAAAAATAATGATGTGAAACTATGCAAGTCTGTCTGAAATGTGAGAGCCCTGTGGGTGCAGATTACAGCCAATATGTCAATATGAACCACAACTGTATTCAATACTTTGGTTGATGCGGCTCGATTGGACACTGCACAGCCAGAGAAATCATGTCTATGTTTTGAATTTGTGGTCGGTCCATGGCGCCCGTAAATCCAACCAAATAAGGACCACGGCCAGAATTCATGCTCAAATCTAAAAGCTGGAGCTGAATGGCGATAGAAGGAGAGATTCGCTGATCCCAGAAATCCCTTGTGGCGCACTGCCTGGCCTGCTCTCATACAGCCACTGTGGCTGTTGGATCATGGCCCATCGGTGGCTCACGGAGCAGATCAGACTCACAGAACACAAACTGTTCCACACTGGATTCCTTGTCCATGCGTGAGTGTGGAGGCTTAACGTTGCTTCTGCAGGTTTATTGCTGACTCCACCGATGCAACATCTGGGATTCACTGACCGTTCCTTCGAATTAGCTCCGCAACCAGGTCGTTAAAAGTAATAGTAACATTGTTTTCTCTATCCAAAGGCTGATACAAGTAACCCCGATGACAACGTTCTACCAACTCACTGAGGTCACTGCTGAACAAATCGTGGACCAAAGAGACGCCCGTAATTCAACAGACGTTTGCATAGGTCAGTGCATGAGGCCACAGACTAGAAGGTTTTTGGCAAAGGGGAATTCTCTGAAAAATATCCCCTCCGCTGGTTAGGCAAGCCACAAATCTCTGCTTTGGCCAGATGACTTTGCTGAATGTGCAAAAACATAAAAAAAATAAAAAGCTGAGGGGAGGGGGCTTGGATGATGAGAAAGAGGGAAGAAAACAGTGGGCTGCCATGCAAATTAAATGCAGATTCGGTGTATAAGATTTTTATGTCACAAATGAAAAAAAAGGATGGATGAAAAATGGGGAGAAATAAACATCATGGGGCTGGCTCAGCCTCTTGTTTCATTTGGCGGATTGGAGCTCAGTACCATTACAGCCCAGTCATTACCCTGGAATCCAGAATTAGGGAAAAGAAAACCAGGCCTTTCCTTCCTCTTTTTCCCTCTCTTCACCCTTTATCCCCCTCTCACTGTTTACATCCTATACCTCTCTCTTTTTCTCTGCTGTGGATTTCTCATTGTGTCTTTTCCTTGTCCCCTTGTTCACTCTTCCTCCTTCATTCTCTTTATCATCTGTTCTCTCCAGGGTAATTTAAAGGTAATTCTCATTCACTTTACAAACCCTTAAAGGACCCCAGCGTTTTGCAGAGTGGGACTATTTGAGCATGTTTGAGGGTTGGAATAAAACTCTTCTGCTGCTGTGAGGTTGGATAAGGGAGAAAAATGTAAGTGCACCACTTTGAAAAATGTGGGGTTAGTGTTTATGAGGCACTTTGCTGGCCAGCGCTGAAATATGAAGAATATTATAACAAAAACATGATCTGCACTGCTGCGGGTAAGGAAGTGTTCTGGGTTCTGGTCACGTTATTCGTATTATTCTTGATGAAATGGGTTCCTTTCTGGTGGGAATCTGGAGCCTCATGTAAGCCCACGTCGGTCTGTGGCCTCAGGGTTTTACTGTTCAGTAAACAGCGAAGGGAAGAAGATGGTCAAAGCCACACATGAAGGGAACCCAAAAAACTTCAGCGTCTGAATCAAAAACGTCTGTGCAGGAAAGCTGTCTAAGCCTGGTGCCAGCCTCACCGCACAGTGTACAGCAGCGAAGAGTGAGGAGGAGGAGGGGGGAAGGAGGGCGGGAGTGTGGGTGTGGGTGGGGGTATGCACAGAGTCAAAAGAGAACGAGAGCTTAACAAAATGAAAGAGCAACAGACGTCAGCAAGTTCTAAATAATAAGAAAAATATTTAAAATACAAATGTAAGTGTTTAATGCTATCTTCAATTATTATCCATCCCTCCATTATCTATCACCTCTTATCCATTAGTGGGTCACAGGGTCACTGGAGCCAATTGTAGCTGTCCCATGGGCAAGGGCGGGGTACACCCTGGACAGGTCGCCAGTCCATCGCAGGATGGAACAACTCACTCTCACATTCACACCTATGGACAATTTGGAGTCTTTGAATTAACCTGCATGTCTTTGGACTGTGGGAGGACCCACAGAGAGAACCGACGCAGACATGGGGAGACCATGCAAACTCCACACAGAAAGGCCCTGGTCTCGTACCCATGACCTTCTTGCTGTGAAGGACAAGTGCTAACCACTGGTAGTATTTGTACGTATTTTACTTTTAATGCATTTATAACAACAAAATCTATTCTATTATCCCCCTTTGTGTTTTTCTATCTACTATTACCATAGCAAAGACACAGTATCAGAACAGTGATAGATACATTATTTGGATAATAATAATAATAATTAAGTCTCAACGGAGCCATTCTATACCATAACCTCCTCTAAATGATTAGTGTAGTTTATTGAAAATGTGGTTATTTTGTTCCCACCATGTCTACGTGCTTTACATCAGGTGCACTTCACCACAAAGATCAAAATACAGATATTTTCACATTAACGTGTACAAATATGCACAAGGAACAGACTGAGACAGACAAGGACAGAGACAGACACGCTTTTCCTGCAGTATCTTCACTTCAACACAATGGAACAAGATTGTCATCACTATGGAAATTAAAGTTAAAGTAAACAGTGAAACTTTCATTCGCAGGAAACAGCAAATTCATTATCCTTCAAAGATAACACACCACTGAGGTTCCAAAATTCATATTTCTAACTTTTCCACTGCATTAATGTGTCTGTCTGTGTGTGTGTGTGTGTGTGTGTCCGAGGCTGTCCTTTCAGATTATCTCATCTTCTGACAGAAAGCCTCCTTTCCCTCCCATAACTTTCCTCTTAATTCTCCTTCACGTCTTTAATGCAGCTGGCTTCAGACAGGGTGAGCTGAGTTCCTGGCCTGCTAAGCTGACTTTCCATCACTCTGATGTGTGTCTGGAGACAGGCCGACCCTCTGCTGGCGGGGACGCCCACCCCCCAGCCCTCATTCTCCGGGTGAGATATGGGGCTGCGGTTGGGTACCTGGCTGTTGTAGGGAGCGAGCCGGAACAGATGGAGAGATAAAGACATTTCTCGTAACTGTATCCTTTCTACCATTGCTGAACAGCAGTCATGTAGTGCAGAGTAAAGCTGACTATCCAAGGGAACATACTGTAATTAGAACATAAACTCAAATCACTTAATTTCAAGTTCAAGAATACAAATTGAGGCCAGAGGTCATATGTGGCTGTAACGCTCCTAAGAAAGCCAACTAGAAAACAGATGAATCATTCCTACTTTCTCTTCCTCAGCTGCTCTTCATCAGCTTAAGTTTTTCTTAGAGCTGAATAAATATGTTTTTTAGTTTGTGAGGTAACATGTCATGAACTAAATTGTTGCACAAGTGGAAAGTCCGACCTGTTTGTGTCACTTCAAAGTCAGAGCTTTTCCAAACTCATCAGAATGAAATGCTCATGGGACCATTAATGCCTAGCAAACTTAAACCAATCCAATATTTGTTGACATATATAATTCTGGCCTGAAGTGCTCTACCAACAGACCAATCGACTAAACCACATTGCCGTCTAGCCCGGCAATAAAAACATTATGCCAGGGTTAAACACACTGAATCTCTACTTGCAGCTTGTTTTGCATTGGTGAGCTGCAAGTTTAAAATGCAATCAAAGCTTCTCGCAACAGCACTTTCTGCACACAATAGTAAAAAGTATCTGATAACTGTAATTATTTTTTAGGAAACTCAGATTTTTGGCAACCATCAGTGTAGTGAAGCGATGCCATCAGTTAAGAGCTTTATAAATGGAAAATATGTAAACAACCTGGAATATATCAACAAACAAACCACAAGCGATGCTGATGTTTCTTGCATACCAGCAAGTTTAATGAAAAGGTCTGTTTGTTTCCCTCATTCCATCCGTTTGACTCGTGGGAGTGCTGTACAAGTTGTACAGTGGCACTCAGTGATGCTGCGAGGTGATGGAAACATGGAGTGTGACTTTAAAGACTGACACAGATGAAGGAGGGCGTTCATATGAAGGCATTTAGACAGGGATGTCTGAGACATCATCCAGATAGGAAGGGAAAAATAAACACCTGAATCAACCTTTGAGCAAATCCCGAACCCCAGACTCTCCCAGTCCAGTTTCGTCAATGCTCTTTTTTATTCCGTGGCACGAATAAATGAATCTTTCACTCAAGCTATGACTGTAAAGGAAAACATTCTCATCCTACTGGCCTTAGTTGATAGGAAGTACCCCTGATTTTACAAAATAAGAATCAATCCTCATGCCAGAAGCGTCTGCGTAATTGTGACATCGGGTGTGGGGGTGGGGTGTGTGTACGTGTGTATGTGTGTGTGTGTGTGTGTGTGTGTGTAAGGGGGGGGAGAGAGCAGGGGGGATGGCATGAGTGTCACCACATTCACACCACTCACCCATCCCTTGTGGTGCATTCTTCCTTTTCAAAGAGTCTGGAGAGTAGAGGGAAGGACAGAAAGAGACCCTGTTCATGACTGGACGAGGTGGAGTCACTGGGCACTGTGCCCACGCTCTTCCCCCCTCCTCCTCCACCGATGGGCTGACAAGAGACAAGAGCTGGAGGTGGCGGTTGCGGCTTTTGTCAGTCATATTAATGATTCAGGGACAGACTGAATGATTTTTAATGTGTGTGGTTTCTGGGGGAAGGGGGTGTGGGAGTGGGTGTGACCTGTGGCAGCAGGGAGGTTGGGGGGTGGACGTCAGAGTGTGGGGGTGACAGGGCTTGTCAGTCAACAGGGATGACAGACAGGCGGGCTGTGGGAACGGGTGACAGAGGCCATCCGGGACCTTCATGGGCGAACATGGGGGGCCTTTTATGGGTTTATCAAACTGCTGACCCCCCGACACCATGCACAGGAAACGTGCCGGCAGATGAATGGAGAGATCATGTCAATGAAGAGGACAGCGAGTGGGGCATGAGGCTGGGCCAGGGTGACTTGTATAGAGGGGTGGGGTGGGGTGGGGGAGGGGATGAGTCAGTGGGAGTGAACTTGGATGACGAGAGCTCATCCCTCTGTCTCTGATATTCAGGATGAGATTTCCTTAGAGTAAACAAAATAAGAAAAAACACAAGCGTATGGCTTTTTGATCATATTGTATGTTTACATTACCTTTGTATAAGACCATGAAGCATTAGTGTACTGCAGCGACTTCATGCAAGACAGATCCTGAGCTTGACGTCTGTCTGCTTCGTCTCTCTCCCTCTACCCGGCAGCTAAGTGCCCTATTGGTAAACAGATCATGTAGCATTGCAGCAGTGAAGTGAGCAGTAGCAGACAGATCAGCCAGAGATAGCTGGTAAAAGATGAGCACAGGGAGCCTGGATGAAAGAAGGTAAAAGGATAAGAGCATTTTGAGATTTTTTTGTGAAAGTATAATTCAAGAGAATTGATGCCAGAATGTCCATGCTTTCACTGAGAAGAGTCTCAAGTCTGAGCAAAATTTTTATTCTGATCTGCCTGTTGGCATTCATTCCTTCAAAGATCTTTAAATCTACAATTTACAGAGCTCTCCCTTTTATCAAGCTACAAATCCTTTCAACTGTCCACGTGGGAGTTACACAAAACACATCTCACCCAAGACAGATATGTGAAAGAATAACACATGAAATCCCAACGGAGTAGAACATCAAGCTCTCTCTCAAAGGAGCCGAACACATTTATATGAATCTGACCTCCGTCCTCTATGACTGTGTTTAAGGGCAGCGAATGTGAGCCGCCCTGGTATGCGTATGTGTGTGTTGGCTTGGTCCAAGCTGGGCTGTCTGGATCCAAGGCCAGGGGCCCTACGCTTTGCGTCTGGGTGTCTGGGTTCGGCATCCTCCTCTATCTAGGCTGCCTTATTTATGACCCGAGCCGGGCCTAGTCCAACAGCTAAAGACTAAGAGGAGGGAGCACCGCATACCCCCAGTGCATTCCTATGCACACAAAGCCCCGACACACGCATGCACATAAAACACACGCACATTTACGCACGCGCTTTCACACACACTGCAGATAAGGAGATGGAAATATCTCGCATGATCTCATATCAGAAAGTGTGAGTGCTGGGATGAGCCTTTTTCCCTCCCTGCTGTTTGTCCTCACCTCTCTCTCTCTCTCTCTCTCTCTCTCTCTCTCTCTCTCTCTCACCCCCTCCCTCTTTCATTATCCAACGGTAACCCCCATCATTTGTTTCAAGTCTTTATTATCCGGGATTTTCCTTAACTGACTTAATGTTTTTTTTCCCGTCCTAACCCTCCCTTAAAATATTTGAGACTGCTGCAAAAGAGAGATTTAAGCGGATCATCTTATCGCTAAAATCAATCCTTCCATAAAATCCAAAACCCTCTGAGGGACGAGGAGCTGACAGGTGGCTCTATAGAATGGAATTAGAAAGTGATGCACACAGTGAAAATAGCAAAGCTTTTCTTGCCAAAACACAGACTAATATACAGCCAAAGCCCATTGTACCACATTATAGAAACGTGGGAACTAGTGTGCAGGATAATTAATGAAATCAGAGCTTTTAAGATATATTCATTAATACAAGATCACTGTTTTGGCAAGAATATGCATGGAAGATGAATGCCTGGTGCCACCGCACACACATGCAAAAAGCTTAACACATTTTGAAAAGAAGTCTCACAATTAATAGACGAAATGTTTGGAAAACCTCTAAGACTGGAACAACTTGATATACTATTGGGAACAGGTCCCAAAACGAGGGGTGAAATATCGTCTTTCTGGATCTTGGACAATTATTGGACACAAGCAGATTGCAAGAACGTGGAAAAGTCAGGAAACCCCCCAAGGTAAACGAACATTTGGAATCTGTATCTGCAGTATATAATATGGAAAAGATTACCTATAAGATATACAACAGGGAAAAGCTGCTTGAAAAAGAAGAGGAACTCTATTTAATATAAAGAAAGGTCATTGTTAACCATGCCAAATAAAACAACCTCAGATAATGATGTGAAATTATTATAATTGAAAAGCAAAGACGAATGTGTTCTGTAAGAGCTTGTAGTAGAAGGTACCATGTGTACAATGAAATGGAAACCAGAGTGTATTTATGCATATATGGCAACAATTTCTTATCTTTCTTTATTAATTCTTTCCCACAATCATTGATGTACTTTTGCCTGTTCAGCCTGGGTGAAGGTGTTTCAGGTGGATTTCATCAGGAGTTTCTTTTCATCTTCTTCGATACCTGTGCTGCAGAAAATGCAAATGAGACAGAACTTATGATTCAAGAAAAGGATTAGATCATTTGTTGCAGCTTGGGCGTGTGATCATTACGACATCATTAGTAGAGTACGTGAATCAAGTAGAGAACTTTAATGACGTACACACGGGAATGGAAAGGAAAGTGTGATGTGTATGATGACAGTCACACTGGCAGGAATGGTGTAGATTTCAGATGTATTACTACATATTAATGTGGCCCAAAACACATTTGAAAGTATCTGATGCCATTTTTACTGCATAGGTGCCCACGGTGCATAAACGATACTTTATGGAAAATGGACCTGTTGGTGTAAATGTAGCACCAGTTGCCATTAGATCAGCATTTTGCACGTTGCAGACATTGCATACCCATTATTGTTGATCACTGAGGTGTTTCCCCGAAGGCAGTGTCTGTGTTATTGCTATTGCGGTAAATACATTACAGCTGTAGCAAGTTACTTTCCATACAGCTTCTCTCAGCTATCCTGCGTCTTCTTTTTATATTCAAACTGGATTAGGATGCAGTTCACGAAGATCCACATCAAGGCTCTATCTGCTCTGATGCCTTCCATATTTCTTCCTTCCCTGCTGTCTTTTCACCTTTCCCCCCCCCCCTGTATAGAGAGGCAGGGCCCGTTCTTACATCACCGCTCAGTCATCTCTGTGTCAGTGAACTCTTAAATACCAAAGGGGTTGTATGCAGAGGACCCAGAAATTAAAGAGCGAGCAGCACACCAAGAGCGAAAGTGCCGCTGCTGACTTTCCCAATGGCGGACATGTAAAAGAGGAGTGATGGGTAAGAGAGTACCATGGCGCACCTCTCTTTTTGAAAATTCCCTCCTCCTTTTTTTGTGGTTAAATGCTGCGGAAAATTGGATGGCCTGGCAAAGCAGCGGTGGATGTTTTCCCCGGAGCAGAGTGCGGATGGAGCACATTCCAGGGGAAAGCTGTGTAAATCCCTCCATTGATTTGGTGCGAAACCCTCCTGACCTCTGGAATACATTAGCAGATTAGCCATGGAGGCCATGTGCACACAGCTCTCTTAGCTCAGCCGTCAGCCTATTCACACTTGGTGCCAGAAGCACTAAGTGCACAACCCCCCCACCACCACCACCACACCCCCACCCCAATACAGAGCCCCGGATACCAAGGGGCAGATGGGCCCACACCCGCTCTCAGACTCTCTAAACCCAATTAGGCCTCAATGGCTCTGTGTATTTATGCGTGCACTTGTACTTACCTAGATTTGTGTTTCCTTTATTGCTGTTTAGTCATGCAATATGCAAGTTAAAGCTTTTAAACTTTCTCTGCTCGGTTAAAATATTTCCTTACCTGGATTCTGTTTTTGATTGATCTAGAAATCCACTGGTGCGGTTTTTAGTCTTGAACACAGACAGAAACAACGGAAGCGATGGGCTCAAATTGAAAGTACTGTCGGTTTTCCTTCAACTGAGCTGTCAGTCTTTGTCGATCTGATGGATGTTTTACTGTAAGAGTAAAAGTATTTTCCCTTGTTGCGTAATCCCTGTAATTGTATGTTTGAGGTGGGAGGTCTCTGGTATGTTTTTGGGCTTTCTTTAGTGGGGCCCCAGTGCTGCTTTTGGGATTGGGGTCCATTCCCATTTCCATGTCCCATCCAGCTAGAAGGACCAGTGATGAGGGGTTTCTCTGTTAAACGTTGGGAGGGTAGGGGGTGAGTTTTTGTTCTCCATCGTGCCTCCATCCATAAAAGAAGTGATGGACCAAGACACCTGCCATGTATGTTCAAAGTCTGCCTCTTGACTGAGATGGTGCACTTTAACAGCTGAGAGCCAAACAGACTGCACACAGAGACAAGTGTTCAGTTGGTCCTGTTTATAGGATGAGGAGTTTATTGGCATTTAACTGAGTATGGATCTGAATTATCGTAAGCTTTTCCTCTGGACAACAGATTGTCTTTGTTTTGCAACCTTTGCACACATGCTTTTCATAACATTGTTGGCTCCTATAAAAGCTAACAGAGTGTTAATGGATTGAGCAAGTGGTCGTTGACCTGGTATTGTGCCTGTGTGTGTTCAGATGTGTGCGTCTTGCTGGAGGTGAGGGGTGCTGCTCTGGGTCAGAGGAACAGCCATCATGGTCACGGGCTACAAGGCCCACCAGGACCCGTGCACCCCCCTCAGAGGGGACACATGGCCCGACACCCGACAACAGACCCCCACACCACAGGCAGAGAGCCCAGCCACCAGCCAAGCAGATGGTGAGCACACACACACACACACACACACACACACACACACACACACACACACACACACACACACACCCTGTCCATCTACTGCATCAGGCAGACACACAACAACACAACACAACACAACTCAACTCCTCTGTGCTCAGATCATTGGGGAAACCTGGGATATATATAGATGAGTCTCTACTCTATTCTACTCTACTCTACTCTTCTCTTTTTTTTGCTTGCTTTGTTTTTATTGAAGCAGACATTTTACATGACATTGCGCATACAATTGTAGGATATTTTGAGATAATTTTTTTTACAGAAAGAGGGGGGGGGGGGAGCGAGAGAGATAGAGAGAAAGAAGGAAGGTTGTATTATTATTACTATTGTTGTTGTTAAACTTTATAAGTAGACCCTGAGGCAGAATACAAGTAGATCGAAATTGCAATGATCTCATAGGGTAAATACAGTTTTTACAGGATGATGTCAAACAGCGATGTAGCAATGTACTCTACTCCACTCTACTTTTCCCTGTGTCACTGAACTCTACCCTTCTCTGTCCTGCATTACACAACATTTCTCTACTCTGCTCTATTTCACCCCATGCTACTCTACTCTACTCTACTCTACTCTACTCTACTCTACTCTACTCTACTTAACTCTACTCTACTCTACTCTACTCTACTCTACTCTACTCTACTCTACTCAACTCTACTCTACTCTACTCTAGTCTACTCTACACTGCATGCCTGATTTATACAGAAAAACGTAGCCAAACATCTTCACTGTTCCTGTGCAATCGTGTGTCCGGCAGACAGACATCACTCAGTGTTCCACGGTAATTCAGTCAAGTAAACATGTGTGGACTGCAGCGGCTGATATGTTTCATCTGTTTCATCCAGTCAAATACACATGGCACACGTGACATGACAGGCTAAGTGACTTCTGGCTTTGGTGGGTCCGCCATGTTTGAGTCTATGTGATACGTCAGCACTATAAAAACACATGTAGAAGAGAATGGTGTTGAGAACTTGATCACTAAGTGAGTTTTCATATTTCTCAAGCCACTGGTGTCATTCTGTAGTTTTGATGACTATAATTCTTCAAGCTGGATGAATTCTAATGGCTTCATTGCTGTTTCCATTTTAGGATTTCTTTGTTCAAAACAGCTAAAAACTTTGTTGACATGTTAACCACATTCTCAACATTAGTCACTTCCTTGAATTCAGCGGGCGATTCCTATTAAACAAATGTAAACATTAGAAACTTTCTGCAGTTAATGTTTGCCCCTCTGAAGAGTTTGGTTTCTTCCTAGACGGTCGATAAATAGTTATCCTGCGTATCACACCGCCTCTGAGTGAATTCCTTCTTTTCCCTGAAAGAGTTTCCCACCCTCCAGCTCTCTGCACCCTAGTTAATGTTTACCCTCATTGATTTGGCCCTTCTGCGTAATGCTGGATAAACAACAAATAACTGGCTCTATTAGCACATCTATGAGTGGCTCTGCTCTCCCAGAGAACAATTTGGCTCCTCAGTTTGAAAGCAAAACACAGAGCCCAAAGGTGCCGTGTTTTCACACCAGCTTTGATTTATACCTTCTCTTCAGCTGAACCTTAGGTCATACCACCCCTCTCACACACATCTGCCCCTCCCTCTCATTTCCATCTCATTCCTCTTTCTCTATTTGCTGGTATTTTACCATGAGTTTCTCTTTCCCTCCTTTGTTTCTGTCATGTCCTTTGTATCTACTTTTTAACTACACGAATCATTCAGGGATGGAAAATGCTCCATGCATTAGTGAAAAAAACCCCAAGAACACTGCGCCACATTTGAGAAGGGGTGTGAAACTTAAACTCCCCCCCACCCAACCTCTGTTGCTTTCTCTATGCCTTGAGGTCAGAGGTTACCTACCTTCTATTTCTCAACCTATCACCACCCTGACAGAGCCATATTGATTCCTTGTCTCATTGCAGCCTTTCCAAATATTGGCTACGCCGTTGAATATTTCTGGCGTTTTCCAGTCCACGCAGCAGGATGTTCACAAGGAAATATGAAAGTGGCTTTTGAAAAAAAAAAACACGACAGATAATAGGTGTATAATTATGACAATAGTCTCATTCCCTGTTTGACCCCTTACTTACTTCTCTTTCTCACCTATGCCCTCTCTCTCTTTCACTCTATCCCACCCTCTGAACCCCCCACCTCCCATACACCCACTAAACCCCTCAGTTTTGTGTAAAGGATCATGGGTAGTGCGTAACATGACCAGATATTTGTTGTCACTGTGAATTTTGTTGACATACTGAGTACCGAGTGACAGCTCGTGCTGGGTAGCAAAGACAAGGGAGAGACCAGGCAGAAGTGGATAAATATATACCTACACACATATATATATACACATGTACGTGTGTGTGTTTGTGCTGCAACTTTACCCAAGCTTAACAGTTGGGCTGGCCGGGGGGAGAAGCAGGGGAGGGGCTTCAGTGTGAACATCAGCATTCTCAGGGATCATTTTACAAGGTGTGTCTCCCTGACTTTCACTGTTACAGTAATTACAAGCTGAGGTTTTCCCACAGTGCTGTGCTGCACTGCTCCTACATTTAATTACAGCAAACACGCTGAACCCACGTGATGATTGATTATTTGTGGCTCTCCAAGCTGACGAGGCATGTTATCTTTTTACAAGAAGACATACAGTGTTCTGTTACAGGTTGTTTGTATTGCTAATTTACCTTTTATTATTATTATGTCCATTTAGAGTTCATTCTCATTGTTTTTGTTTATTATTAATTTATAATTGTTAATTTAACATTATTTAACTGTGTAGTGAAACTGTTAAACAATGTAAAACTGACTGATATTATATTTATTACACAACTTAAAAATGCATGAAACACACAGGAAAATGATAAAACCAAAAGTCTGTTTTTGCACATTTTGAAATTGGACTAAAGCTGCTGTAAATTTAAAAATCTACATTAGCTTGTGTTCCCTATGTTGAGAGAACACAGAGTAAAAGTGAGTAGAAGTACAGTACACAACGGTAAACTAAGATGATCTGAACCAAACTAAACATTTTCTGACAAACTCTGCGTTACATGTAACTGGCAGGTGCTGCTCTCACTCTTCTATAACCTTACTGTACTAAACCACATTTACACTTCAGGGTTTGTTTTGCTGAGGTGGCGCTCCGTTGTAACAGATCTGTATGTTGGCCTTGCCCCACATTTCCACAGTGATTTGATCATGATTGATGGCATACACACTGATGTGACACCCAAACTGCTAACTGCTTTCAAAGGTAGTGTAATGCTCTGCTTGATTAATTTATTTGTACAGTAGAATTTTTTTCCACACGGATGTCTGAGGTGAACCGTCGTCTCCACATGTTCAGGCATCCGTATCTGTTTACATAGCGAAATAATTGTAAAGACTTTTCCCGGCTATTCTCCAAAGTTTGTATAGGCATAATCTTTTATATACATTGGATTAGTCAATAGATCTTTTGTCCTCAGGGGTGTTCAGTTCTGCAAAGTGGCCTATCCAGGTGCTCCACTCAACAGCGGTAAATTTTATAGGCTAATAGTAGTTTTTGATCTGCCCTGTTTTTGCACAGCACAGGTTTTGTGCCGTAGCTGTGGGCAAGAGGGTGGGAGAAACAGAAATGCTGAGAGTTGGGAATTTTCTTCAGATGCCATTGCACAACAGCGTGATTAAGACTTGCAAGTGCAGAACGGTGTGGTAGACAACAAGGTAAATCTGTCAGTCTTTGCTCTGGAGGTGGGCAAGCTGCAACCTGAAGACTTGACTGGAGCCAGCTTGCTTAGAGTCCCTCCTCTGTCGCCGGGTTCAAACAGGAAACCATATGAAGAGAGAAGAGTATGTACGCATACATAGAAAGGCAGTCAAGGTATATTCTTGACATATTTCTCTTTCTGTCACTCTCCTTCTCTTCCTTTATCTATCGCTCTGGATGTATTGCAGAAGCAGCTTGATGGTCAAAGGTCAGGGCCCTGGTCAGGAGGTTACTTCTCAGGAGACAGTTCAGATCAAATTAGGCCTCAGATTGCCATTCTCGGTCAAAACAGTTAACCTCAGCTCACCTCATCGTCCCTTATGAAAACATATGCTTTGCCTCAGTGCCTCAGTCTCATTTTAACAAGGTCCATTCACACGAATGTAAACATCGCCTGGATAAACAAAGCAAAAACCCTTATCAGCGCAGAATATAATGTCATGCCCGCACACGTACACTCATTTGTCTCTCTATGATGCCATCACTAAGTACAAGTCCATCATAAATCACAATTGGTGTAGAGATGGGAACTCGACCAAGACTACATCTGCACAGCTGTCAGATAAGTAACACGAACTAATAAAACACATTGGAGAAATTGTTGACACCTCCCATAACTTACTGTTCCTTTTGCTCCTGCCACCAGACAGAGCAGTAAGTAGGGCCACGGCCAACCAATAAACAGAGCTAAATGTGTGAGCGGGGAATAGAAAACAGCACCGAGCCAAGGTCAAGTCTATAACTGTTGCCCTATGGAGTGATTTAGGTGCTGTTGCCAGCGGGCTTGTCCAATCACAGCTCAGCAGACTGGGTTAGGGTGGGATGGGTTGAGGTGTTGAGAACCTTGGTGGTAATGACTTACTGATGACATCAGGACATAGAGCAGAGGCTTTTCTTGGCCTTGGGGTTAAAGGTCAGACAGCCCATTCACTGACCTTGTGATTTATTCCCTAGGCCTCCCTCAATCTATAAACACAATGAAAGCTATGTGTATGCTGGGAATGCACGGCGGGCACTCGGGAGAGACCCTAAATACTTTTGGTTTTGTTTCTTTAGCTCCTCTTTAGTCCTTATTTTATCGCTGACTTGAACTAAGAACATTTTCCAAAGATGAGACAGATTACAGACTGCGCTGGTCTTCGAACTGAGTCTGGCATAAAGACTCACAGAAGGAGCCACCTGCTTCCAAAATGCGGTGAAAGTCTTTGAGAAACTCCACTGCCTCAAAAGAGAGTCCATGAGGAGCCCATCAAAGATAGCATCAGGTCCTGTAATAGCTCCAGACAGAGCTGCTGGTAAGAGCAGTAGATTATGGGCACTACTAAGCGCGTGTCCTGGGAGTTTTCATGCAGGGGCTGCTGGTAGTTTCAGGGGAACATTCTGGCTCTGTGCACCATATAATGTTTAACCTTTTTTCCTGCTGCTCCAGGCAGAAGGACAGCAAGGATCACTGCACTCAGTACTAATGCCTAACCACCTCCAACAACACAGAATGAGTTTCTTCTGATGAGATTCTTTGCACTTTTAAGCATTTTAATAGAAGCAGACTCTGTACTTTAATCCGTCCAGTCACTAAGTCACAGCTAATGTACCTCTGACATTTACATGATATATGTCGTACAAATCATAATCAGGATGAGGGAATATCAAGATGTTGTAGTTGACTCTGAAAAGGACTGTCAGCTCGAGGCCGGAAACAAACCAAACTTCAACGGTGTCAGCAAAGGCTGAAGTCCTGACTTGCAAAGTGAGTCATACTCAGAGTGATTGAGGTGAACTGTTCTCGGAACCAAATTAACTGTGTAATGTGTGTGTGTGTGTGTGATAAAGACAAAAAAATAGCACTAGAGAAAAGAGAGAAATAGTTGTCACAGCTGAAATGCCAAGAGATGGTGCAGTTCATTCTTCCTTTTATATAGAGGCGTAAAGTTGTCAGTTTCACTCTTGTCTGTCTGTGTTTTTCAAGTTGGAAAAGGCCAGTGTTGTTTTTATTGAGAGTAATAGTGCCAGTCAGGTGGGAGGAAAAGCAGACGTTTTGATCAGGAATTAGATCAGGCAACCCGACAGCGTGCCCCCCATGTTTCAGCTGCCCCTCACACGCTGTTGTTTTTCTGCTTGCTGGGGCTTAAGACTACCAAATCGCGAGTTTCACGCTGGAAACACACACTTCTCCTTCTCCCCTTGTCCTCCCTTCTCAGCGGAGCTCCAGCACGAGCTCAATTTGCAGGCATCCCAGCTATTTGAAACACTCTGGAGTACTGAGGTGGAAACATGTGAAGAATCTGGATGATTGACCCTCCACTCCCTCTCCATCCACTCCCTCCATCTCTGTTACCTGCTGAGGGGGAGGAGAGGAACGGCAGAGGCCTGGCTGTCTGGACGAGGTTATTACGGCGTATCAGTGACACTGAGGAGGAAGACCTGCCAAATTATGGGGCGATTCCTCCTGAGCTAAAAGCAGAGGGACTCTCTTGACCCGCTGTGCACAATGGCTCAAATTTGGGAGGAGCTGGAGGGTTCAGCACTAAGAACCGACCTCCTAGATGGACTGAAGTGACGCTTTGATGTCCAATAGTGAGAATAAGCCGTGCTAGGTTTATTTAATGGCCAACATTTTCCAAGACATTCCACAGAATTTCTGAATCCCTCCCTAAACTTTCTTCCTGCATTTTCTGTCAGGGTCCTCTTCTATTACCACATGGCTGCAGAGGAGCTATATGGTTCAAATTAAACCCTGAGGCGTGCGTCTACTTCTTACTTCTCTCTCCAACCCGCCATCCCCCACCACCACACACACACACACACACACACACACACACACACACACACACACACACACACACACACACGCAGCTTGATGCATTTGTTTCATATTTTGCACAGGATATGAGTCACCCACGTTTGATGTTTTAATTATAATATGTCAGTGATATATTGGGCGTAAAAAAGGAGGGGGTCTTTGGGATTTGGCATAGAGAAGTTACAATAACATATCACTGCCATTCATGATTAACAGCAGCACCCTCAAGGAAGAAAGAAGAACGATCTTCCAAAGGAGAACAAGTCTGTTTTGTACTCAGTGGTTCTCAGCGGTGAATACCTCCTTTAGAATTTTATAGTATTCAGAGAGACAGAGGGAGGGGGTTTGCAGTTCTGGGCCAGTTCACTGTAAGGGAGTGTGATTGTCTATGTGCCATTGCAGTAGAATAAGATTGTATAATAGTTGATTGACTCAAATACATAGAGGCTTACACTGTAATCATTGGCTCTGTAATCACTAATGTACTGTAGCAGCACAGGGGCTGGAGTCACTCTTAAAATAGCCTTCAATCAAACATGTATAATTGTTGGAAACCGCCTCCATAACATAGAGTAGAAAAACAACAACATGCAGAAATTCATCAGAGTGCATAGACACCTCTGCCAAGGCCGCATAAGCACAGGTGAAATGTCTTGTACTAATAAATTACTGGCCTAAAAGGAAACAGAATTTTTTACACTTATCTAACTATTACAAAGTGTACAAAGATGAGTACAGGTGCATCAAAACAGTTCACATGCTGCTGAATCAGCAAAATTTCAGCAACACACCGGTAGTTGCTAAAATTGCTATTTGTTACCATTTGTTAACTATTTACCTTTGTTACCATATAGCACTTTCATTAATGTGCTGAATCCTGAACCTCATCCAAATCCCATTGAGATTGGCACAAACACCACTGATCAGGTTTTTGTTTGCAACTTAATCTTGAAATAATAATAAATAGCTACAACTGGATTTATTATATTCCAGGTACAAATACATGGATAACATGCTGGTGGTGTTCTATCGTGGGGGGTTATGTGTAAGAGCTTTCATTGTGATCAGTTTATGACTTTGAGAGACACTTAGCAAAGTTTTTCCAGGTTAAATTCCCAACCTTCCACCAGATTGCATCAAATTCAGTCCAGAGCATTCTGAGTCATCCTGTTACCAAACAAAGAAACTGAACACTTCATTACCAGCATTGGGTAAACTTTGATCAGGTATTATCAAGTGGTGAGGCTCGGCAAGGCAGGACTAGTTAATATTGTGTAATTAACCAGCTGGTGGACAAAGGGAAGCACTCGCCAGTTGTTGATTAGCTCACTTCATCCGCATATTAAACTAGCATAGCAGCAGGAGGGATGCATAATAGCTGGAGAGTGACCTGCACAGAAACAATGCTCAGGCTTCAGTAAGACGCAGTCTCACCGTTTAACACAAGGTTATTGGAGACGTTTTCCAATAGGCTACGCTCCCGATGATTTGTATCAACAATGACAAGGAATCAATATGTTCATCTGCGATGCTGATGGCAAGCTATTAGTGTGTCACTTTCTTTTCCTCTCACTCCATTCCCCTCGTTGCAAGCACTACTGTAGGTGCTGGTGAAGGAGGGATTAAGAAAGAAAGAGGTCTGAAGAAAAGATTGCAGATGAAGAGGGACAATGACAGCATGATGGATACCTCAAGGCAGGGGCACCGAGTGCATCCAGTTCTCAGTCAAAAGGCCCATGAGACTCCTGCTTGATGGGCTCTCTTTCAAATGTGTGCTTCCTGACCAGTAAAAATAAATTGGGGACAGTAAATAGAGTTATGTAGTTGGAGGAAGAAGGGAGACAGAGAGAAATAGAGGGGGGCATCATGCACCGCTGTTGAAAAATGACTCAAAGTCTCCTTCCTCACCTCTTGCTCGCTCTTTATTCCTCGCCAACCTGTCAGCCCTGCTGTTGTGCAGAGGCTTTGCTGGTCGGGGCAGAGATGGGAGAGCAGAAAGAGGAGCGAAAACAGACGAGTAGCTCTGCATTCACAGGCCAAAGTCCTGCCTCAGAAAAAGCCTTGTTAGTGCCTCTATTCAAAATGAAAAGAAGTGTTTTTCCTCCCTTGTTTAAAAGAAAGGGGGGCTTCAGCACTGGAAGGGAGAAAAAAGTTTTTAAAAAGAGAGTCTGGCTATTAGAGTCTTCCACCCTCCCCTGTGTCTCTTTCAGAGCCCTTGAACGGCTGAGCCGACGCAGGAGACAGCTTGAAGCGGTGGGGGACGAGCTGCAGGGGTCCAGCCTTCAGTCTCTCTGTGGACAGATCTGTTCATTTTAGGAAAATTATGAATTCCAATCAATTCTGACTCAGCGATGTTGCACAATAACAAATGAACAGCCGAAAAGCAATTAGGTCTCTTTTGGGTTTGCAATCGTACGGAATGTTGTTAAATGACCATGTCCCTGCTTTTATGTGTGAAGACACATTTATATGCAGATCTCTGTGTGTGTATATAGAGCTAGAAAATGTTGTATTCTGGCCCCCTGAGTCTAGACTCCCACTGCTGTCAATGTCAGCTCCTAATGCTGCAGCAGGGAGCTCGATGTCCTCTGGGAAATACTGATGGGTGTGCTGTTATAAACCAACACACATTCAACTCTCACAATTATTTCAAAAGTAGGTGACATGATGGTGACATGATAGCGTATCACTATGTACTCCAGCCACATATATCCAGAGTCCATTTATTCAAGTGCTGTTCTTCACTCGTGCACTTACATGTATTGCTGCTTTCAATTTCTATTTCAGTGAAACTTCATGAGATATGAGATACAAACGCTCGCAATGCTGCTCTTCTTGAGTGTAAAAACCTCCAATTTGTTTGAGCTCCTACAGTGCATTGTAGTGCATTGTATGTTATATTAAAAAAATTAGAAAGAAAGACCTCAAAGTTTATAATGTGTGCATGAAAATCCCATAAAGTTTTAATTGATGAGTATTGAGGAGGGACACTGCTTTTTGACGAATTTTATAATTTCATTCCTTAATATGGCAATTCCACCCTAATCTCTATAGAATTTCAGATTTAAAGTTTTTGGAAATGGTCTGATGATAAACCTTATATCCATTTTCTAAATACCTACATCAAATATGAGCGTTTTGACTAGTAGCAGAATTTAAAAAGGGTACTGGTGCACATAAATTGGTATTTTTGTTTTATATCATTTTTTTTTACTAATTTGAGTCCTTGAGTTCTCCGTATCCCCCATATAGTCGATATCGCCTTTGCAAGATTAACATTCAACCAAATAATTAACCTATACAAGCAATTAATCCTTTGCTAACTCACAATTAAACACAATCTAAACGTAAGGACCATCTGTGTGAACGCTGTGACAGTCTGCGGCTCTTTGCGCAGATGCGCCGCTAGGGGGCGTTGTTACTGCGGTTTGCCGGCAGTAGCGGCACTCTCGGAGCTGGGAGAAGCAGGGGAGCGCTGCGGTGTGCGGGGCGGAGGAAGGCAGGGCCCAAAGGCACTGCGGCCAGGAAGCGGCTCGAATTACAGCGGAGGGGGGTGTGTGTATGCGTGTATGTGTGTGTGTGTGTGTGTGAGTGTGTGTGTGTGTGTGTAGGGGCAATGACACCCACTGGAGTGAAGGAGGAGGGCAGTGTGTGGAGACGTAAGAAGGAGAAAAAACCCAAACCTGACAAAGCTTCCGAGGAACAGTACGAGGACTGTCGGCGGAAGGAGAGAAGAAGACGCGAAACACGCTCCGTTCACCAGGGGATTGATGGATTTTATGTCATTTCGCAACGGGCAGCTATCATCTTATACTTTTTAAAACTCCTTCCAATTCACTGCTAGCTCCAATCCCTCCCATTTAGTAGAGAAGAAGTGCGCTGCTCGGGAGCACTTGGGCATGTTTTGCGCCCGAGAAGAAACTTGGTGACGGGGAAAGGAAAGTTTCGGGGAGCCAGCGGTCGGTATGGTTCTCCGAGGTGTTTCCGAGGGATACCGAGCGTAAAAGTCGGATTTCTTTGCATGGCACTGGACTACACAAGCCGTCATCTTTGGATTATACTGTGTGATCGGTGTTGATGCCGGCTGATTGTGGAATAGTAAGCAGTAAAGGCAGCGCCTAGCCGTTTTTTCTGGTGCACTGGGGAGTTGGAGACATTCCTCTCTCTCTCTCTGGATTCAGCTCATGCTCTCTCCTCCCTTATCTCTGCATGCCAAAACACACTGCTCCACGATTTTAGTCCTCCCTGGTAAGTATTTTATGTTAACGATCGAACACTGTACTTTGAATCAAGTCCAATCTCCTTTTAATAAACTGATCTGCCCAAATCTCAACTGTCATCACCCAATACGGATGCGGATTGTTTGAGGCTTTTTTCGTGCGAATTTCGAAGAGATTTCTGTAAAAGTGTGCAACGAATGACGTCTCAAATTCTTAAAAGGAGTAATCTGCTTGAATTCAAACACAACCCTGTCTGTGTCATGTTTGATTAGAACATTTTTAGTGATCTTTAATTGAAGTGAATGTTTACTCACTGTAGCCAGCCCTTATTAAATTAGTGAAGATAAACCGCATCTCCTCTGGTCCCTTTAGGCCCCATTAACAAAGTGTTAAGGTTATTTATGACTTTGCTTCATTTTCTACATTGCATTTATGGTGCCAATTATACCCGTGACCGCAGTTGTTTTTGCACTGCTTGGTGCCGGAGCCCTAAATCACTGAGCGGCTCCAAACGAGGCTCCATTGTAGAAAAGCCAACTGATTTGAATCTCAATAGGGATTCAATCAGCGCCAAGAAATTTCATTCAAAGCCGCTTTCAAAAAGAACTAAACAAGGCTGCGATCGAGTATGAACCACAAACTCTCATGTGTTCTAATGTCGTGTGGAGAGAAACACACAAATATACACGTGTGGAAATATCAGATCAAACTCTTATTCATGTTGATTTGGAGGTTCAACTTTTGTGTTTTAAAAACGTGTAAATTGTCGTGATGCTTATTTCTTGTCGATATTAGTGATTATTCCTCTTGTTTGAAGTTGTCAGGCAGCGCTAATTGCTGATTGGTGCGTTTTTTTTTAAATCTGTTTACAGCCTGTTAATAATTTATAAATCTCAGCTGTCACTATAAGTAGTTTCCCTCATTACAAAATCCGAGCTTGTGGATCTTTCCTCTGCGCGCCGTAAACATCCATCCGTCCGTCCGTCCCCAGCGCCCTGTGTGCGCCCCTGGGTGCCAATGAAAGAGATGCATCCATGCATCCGATATGCTTTGGTTACATTACATATATCTCCCCCCTGTTTAAAACAAATAAACAACCGATCGATGTGTCCAGCTGGAGCAGAAGGAAGATCAGGGAACCGTGACTTCACCCCCCAAAACCTCCAGAGACTTCCAGCGGGCTTCGACCGCAGATGTCTAAAGGCTCAATAGATCCGCCAACATTGCACTATTGTATTTCACTCAAAGACTCTTTGGTTTCGTAATCAAGTCAGTCTAAATAGGAAATGCGATAAGAGCTCCTGACGAGGACGATTGACACAATTGCGGCAACGCTCAACAAGTCTGGCGCATCTGTTGCTCACGAGAATAAACCAACAACCCCCTACTGTTACTATAACGACCGATCTTCTGTCAGTCTTTACCAAGGATATAAGTTATGTCCAATAATGTCAGAATAGATGTCATGATCAGTTTTGAAGGAAGCAAACAGAGCAAAAATGGTATAGATCTTTGCTTATATGTTGAAATGTGAGGAGATTCAAATATTACATTCGAGTTTAATCCGCTTAATTGTGCCTCCAGAATCAAGTATGCATTAAAGGCCACTTAAACCTGAAGCCACAGAGTCCTATAGAGAGCTGGATTTATAGGCAGGTTTCAGTTTATAGGCGTGTTTAAAACACATCATCCATACGCTTTACAGATGAGAAGCAAAGATGCAGAGTGTGTGTGTGTGCGCCTGCCTCAGAGCTTCGGTATGCCTGTGGCACGGCTTGTTTGACAGCATTTTGGGAGCATGGACACTGTCTCTGTCTCTGTGTCACACTCTGTCTGTATAAGTGTGTTAGTCTGTGTTATTGGGTCCAAAAGGAATCAAAACAAGTGGGAAAAGGCGTAGCTTTTTGCAGGGTTTGTTAAAATGAGTGTGATGGCGTCCCACTTATGTTTGTTTGTTGTTTCTCCCCTCTTGCTGCCTCTGTGTTCACACTTCACTCCAACTTCTCTCTGTCTCTTCCATCATCACCCCCTTGACACCTTCCTGTCCTCTGTCTCTCTCTCCCTCTCTCTCTCTCTCTCTCTCCTTCAGCCCAGGTGAGCGGGTGAATTCCAGTGAGTGACAGGCCGACCCAGGTAGCAGTTGATGGTTGGGCGGACTCCCCCAGATGGGATCAGTGTCCAGGGGGAGGTGGAGAAGGGGGGTATGGGGAGCGTTGGCCCCCACTAACGGGATGGCCTCGTGGGCCTGGCTGCTGGCCGCCATCCTGCTGTCCCTGCTGACTGTCAGCGTGGCCCGGCCGCCTCTCACCGCCACCAAGGAGGAGGAGACCACGCTGGAACCTGAGGGTAAGCAGCAGGGGTCGGTTTGGGTGGGGTTGGGGTTCGGGGAGGGTGACAGCCTGGGAGGTGCAGCAGGGTGAGGAACCATTTGCTGATCTTGTTTTTAGAGAGCAGGTCAACTTTTTCAGGTTTATTTTCTCCTTCAAACTTGACTTTTCCCTTATATTCCCGTCAGATTGATTGTCCTTTCTATTGTCGGATCAGCACAACATATGAATGGATTTCTCACAAGATTTTATGAGGAATAGAATAAAGAACTAACTGTGCACGTTGCTGCTGAGATGTGTGGATCTACACTCCATTGTTTTCTCTCGCTGATGCCTGTGTTAGTTTAGGACACTCCTGAGTGTTAAAGGCAGGTTTGTGACCCCATGCTGGAGGACAAGGGAGGGTTGTGAAGGAGGGTGGGACAGTGTTTATGCTGGCATGGCTCTCATACCCTGCTTGCCTGGAAAGAAAGCACGAGAGAGAGAGAGAGAGAGAGAGAGAGAGAGAGAGAGGGAGGAAAAGGGAGAGCAGGATCCAGAGCTTTGAGTTTGGCTTTGTTTTGGGTTTAGGATCCCTTTCTGGAAAGTTTGTGAATCATACTAAGTCATTAAAGTAACTTTTGAGATACATTCTGGGTTTGCTAACGACTTTCTTCTATAGCCCAGAATCCATGTCTTCTTGTTATTGGAGACATGTCCGTGTCTCCTGTCTCAGTCTGGTCAGAGACGAGCTAATTAGAGTTGTTGTGATGGATGGTAAAGTCACATTCCTCAGGCTTTTGTTCCCAGGCTTTAATCAGCATGCTAATTCTAAGTTGGGGCAACAGCAGAGCATCACTTTTTTGACCCACCTCCCCCGTCTCCTTGTCCACGCCCACACACACACACACACACAGACAGACCTTGCCTTGTTTTGCCCTTTGGCCTAGAGGTCAGGTATCGCTCTTACCTTACCTTAATGAGAGGCTGCCTGAGCTCTCCTCTGTTGTTGTTTTTGTTGTCCTGTCTCAGACTGCCTGGCTCCCAGCCGAGGGGTTCAAAGCCCGACATCGCCGGGACACAACGTTAGAGCAGAAGAGGGAAGGCAGAGAGCGAGGGAAAGTTTTCCAGAGTTATACAATCTTCCAGGAAAGTTTTAAGAGGATTTGTGCATATTTGACTTCTCCGCTTCTGGTCTAGATGGGGGAGATTACAGAGAGCATGGGAGCAGTGAAGTCATGTGACTGCTGGCGATTAAGTGGGCTTGACCCAGAGGTCACATGATGAGGGATCAGCAGGGCACAGACGGGGCACTTGGAGATCCCAGGCTGCATATCTGATCGGGAATAAGTTTCACAGCCTTCCATGGCACACGCAGGCCGAGAGCTCTGTGTTCACCTATAGCTGCATGTCATCCAGTCAACTCTGTCACATGTCATCACCTGGACATAGGCGTCACAAAGACAGGTCCCACCCTCTCCGTTCTAATAACCGCCCCCCTGCTGAGACATTTCGTAGCTCTACCCTCCCTGCCCTGCAGCCGCTGTCACACTCCTGCACCATTTGCTGTGGATTCACCCGCTTGCATATCAATGTTGTCTCTCTCTGTAGAGCCCACGCCTGCACCTCTGGTGGCCTTGCTAGTTTGTTTACCCGCGGCTGCAGTAACAGTAGAAGTTGAGCAAGCTCACCAGTTGGACCTCCACAACAGGCCTTTTGTTGTTGGTGTAGCCAGCGTAGTATCTGTGGTATTGTTTGCCTTGTTGGGGCCGCTCTCCGTTTGCGCTGTGATTAAAACGCTCTGACTGCGCTGAAATAACAATGCTATCAAATACAGCAGGTATGCATGGTGTGTGTGTGTCCTTAATGGTCTCTGCTCTGTGGTCTGGGCTTTTGCATAGAATGTTGACTCAATGTGACACCAGGCATGCTGAGTGCAGCCGCCAGAAGTCAGCACATGATTTTGATGTCCTCTCACGCTTCCTGCAGACTTTGTTTACTAAAATGCTTCGATCAGCACAAAGACTAACTGGAGAATAGTTGAGTGGTTAAATAAATAAAGGCTGCGTGTTCAAATAGAGGAGAGAAAAATGTAGAGGGACGTAACTCTAACCACACCATCCTCACAGTGCGTGTGTGTGTGTGTGTTTGTGTGTGTGTGTGAAGGTGGGCTGAGTAGGTTGTAGACTCATTACCTATTTGTAACACTGTGCTATCTACCCAGTAGGAGTGTGGCTGTAAAAGTATAAAAGTGTCAGCTGGCCTGTTAATGACATTGTGTGTGTGTGTGTGTGTGGCAATGACAATGGAACTGAACTCTTTCCCTAAACAAACACAGTGTGTCGTCCTGTAACTGTGTGTCGTCCTGTAATGAATATACGGCCCCTCTCAACAGTGACTTTTATTAGTATGCTGTTGGCTGGTGTTGATCTTCAGCATGTGTGTGTGTGTTTGTGTGTGTGTGTGTGTGTGTGTGTGTGTGTGTGTGCGTACTGGTTGCCTTCCAAATTCCCTGCCTGTTCTCCTCACACCTGTCTGATAAGAGGCAGGAAAGCTGCTACCTGTGCCAGCTGGTGCATCGCAGCTCTGCACGCTGTGGTACATATAGAATCATATCATATAGAATCTATAAGCAAGTCAGCGATAGAGGTATCTGAGCCAGTCATGATGGAGCGAAAATACAGAATAAATATGAATCAAAGAATTAATAAATAAGATCAAGGCAAAGAAGTAGTACATTTCTTGACACAGGCTGCAGCTTTACATCAGAATGTAATGTTACATAAAAGGAAAGTAAATACGTTCGTCTTGATCTTTAAATCATAGTCATGTGATTAGAACAACCTAAGGCTACCCCGAAGGTCAACAGGGCTTAACCCTTGAGTTCCGATGGAGATAAGGGGCACCCAGAGAGTTAAAGAGGTCGCGTAGGGTCCAGGGGAATGCCTTGATGGGAGGTGCTGGGGGGGGAGTTGGGGCAAACCGGAGGGGCTGTTGCCATGGACTCCAGTGGGAGCCAGTTGGTGGAGCAGCTCCTTTTGTCATAAGAAGAGAAAAAAAGCTGAAGGGGGATTTGAATGTGAAAAGATGTTGGACATCAGAAAAGAAGGACAGACAAGAAAAGGGGGGAAAAACTCCTGGGATCTGACTACGTGAGGAGGATACAGAGGGAAGAGGAGAGGAGGAAGAGGGGCAGCGGCGATAATGTGATTTGGCAGTGTGTGTGTGTGTGTGTGTGTGCGTGTGTGTGTGTGTATGTCTGCATGCATGCTGAGTGTGTATCTTCAAAATGGTCGTCTTTACATTTAGTCCGCTTCTCCCATTGTGCAGCGTACAGCAGGGAAGAGATGAAGCAAAGACTGCAGAGCTTCATAAAGATCACTTAGAGATCGTAAAACGCTCGCCCGCTTTGCCAAAATCGCAGCTTGGCTCTCGCTGATGTGACAGACAGACGGGCAGCCGCGGCCTCAAAGAGACATTTGTGAAAATTGGCTTTGCCGCGTTTTGCCGCAGACACATTCAGGCGGTGAGACTAATTATCGTCAGCCGGTGAGGGGGGGTAGGGTGTGAGTGGACAGGGTTTATCCAGGAGAGGGATGAAATGATAGCGGAGGAGGGAGGGAAGATGAGAGAGCGTTTGATATGGAAGTGTGTGTGTGTGTGTGTGTGTGTGAGAAAGAGCGAGATAGAGAGAGAGAGAGAGAGATGCTCCTCCCCTTTTGTGGTGCAGAGCAGGATGAAAAATCTGCAGCAAAACGTTTCACCTCTTCAACTCAGCATGTATCCCTGGACACACTGGACCAAGGTGTGTGTGTGTGTGTGTTTGTGTGTGTGAGTGAGGGTGTGAGAGTGTGTGTGAGTGCCTATAGGACACAGTTTCCCATGAATAATCGGGCACGCTGGAGGTGTCAACAGGTTTGGGAAGGGGTCAGGGTTAGGTCAGCGGGGTCATGGGGTGGGGGGAAGTGCAGGAGAGGGCAAAGAGGAAGAGGAGGTAAGGGAGGGAAGTTGATGGAGGGGGACAGATGGACACAGCAGAGATAAGAGGATGATGAATGACAAACTAACACATGGAGGCTGTTTGTAGAAATAACTTAACCAGCATTTGGAGGGATTCCTTTCCTTTCCTTTCCTTTCCTTTCCTTTCCTTTCCTTTCCTTTCCTTTCCTTTCCTTTCCTTTCCTTTCCTTTCCTTTCCCCTCTCCCCTCCTGTCCTTTCCCCCTGTCTCCTCATTGTATATCTGTGTGAATGCTGCATGCTCAGTTCCCCTCCCCTTCCTCTTACACAATGTGTGTGTGTGTGTGTGTGTGTGTGTGTATGCGTGTGTATGTGTGGTAGATGCTGGCAGCCTGCATGTGTATATTCCCGCCTATGTGTGTGTGTGTGTGTGTGTGTGTTGCAGGTGTTGGCCCTACCTGCTAGCTGTTATACAAGTCTGCTTCTATTAAACAACACAGCAAATGATGCAATCAGTAATAATGGTGACATGAATGCAGCGGTGTAAAAACAAAGGCAGCGTTCCCATCAATCAATGCAGGAGCTCCACACGAGCCCACACACACTCCCACCTGACCGGTGAGGTAGGAGTTAATTATTTCCGGAGCATAAAGACGATACAGGATCTCTACCTGCGTGTCTGTCTGCCCAGGGGGAACGTTTAGAGGCTCGCTCCGTCCGCTGGCCCGCGGCAGAATGACTTTCCCTTCCTGTCGAGTCTTGGTTAGTGTTTGTGTGTGTGGATGTGTGTGTGATATACACACCCCGTGTATGACAAATGTAATGGGGGTGGAATGTTTTTGGAGAGGTGTGCTAAGGTACAGGAAGGCTGCTGTCTCTGTAATTATCACCATCAGCCCTCAGCCAAACATATACCTCAATCACTGCTGCTGCTGCTGCCTCTCACAGCATCTTGATCCAGCTCCACACACACACACACACACACACACACACACACACGCACACACACGCACACGCACGCACACACACACACACACACACACACACACACACACACACACACGCACGCACACACACGCACACACACACACACACACACACACGCACACACACGCACACACACGCACACACACGCACACACACACACACACACACACACACACATTCCACACATACGTTTTTGCGTCGCAGTAACAATGCAGTAAAAAGCACAACTGCCAGTTCTGAAGTGTGGAGCCTGTGTTTGGGCTGCAGCGTCCTCACAGCCTGAAACTGACTGTGATATACTGGACGTTCACCCAAACAACAGGCACACTCCTCTCCACACAGTTGTACAAGTCAGAGGACTTTGTGTACACACACACGGGCGCACACACAGACGCAGGCGGACTTGGAGTTTCTCCCAGAGCTGAAGGTTTTATGCACTTTGGAGCGTAGCTGTGTTTCTCTGTCCCTGTGCGCGGGGTGAAACTAGATTCTCCATTGCGGTGTTACGCGAAGGAACACGAGAGATGGAAAACAGAAAGAGTCGGGCTGCGGTCGAGGTCAAGGGATGTTGAAGCTTTTAGGGCGCACGCTCAAAAACAAGAGAGGAGCCAAAACGAGACCCCCGCACATCCCTCCACCCCCGCTCCCCCCCCCGCTCCCTCCCCTCACCTCCTACCTGACAACCACTTCCGTTCCTGGACTTTTCCGCCTGCTTTCCTTTCTGATGGGCAGACGTGCTGGATTTTATTACCTTTTTTAGGCTGCGGCGATCTATCTATCCTGCTCCTACTCACACACACACACACACACACACACACACACACACACACTGGCTGCTTGGCATCTGTGCTGAACGGGAGTTATGTTGGTGGGGAGGCTGTCTGTCACAACGACATTCAATTCTCACCTGCTCGTAACAGCATTGATTTTTTTTGGGGTTGTTTTCTCTCTACACACACACACACACACACACACACACACACACACACACACACACACACACACACACGCTACTGTGGCTGTGACTTGCATGCTCTGAATCTGTAAACACCAATCACACTTTACACTTGATAACCGACGCGTGGTGTTTCCCAAGGGCTCCATTTCAGGTGACTGACTGGGGAGTTTGTGATAATGACATTTTGGTGTGTTTTGTACAGAATGGGCCTCTTCTCTGTATTGCTCCTCCTGCTGCATAAGTTGATTTAAGTGCATCCATTTGGGTTTCATGTGGTGTTTGTGTTTCTTACACTCTGGCTTGTTTCTTCCTCTCCCACCTCTCTCCTTTCCTCTTCCTCCTTCTTATGCACCCTCTTCCTCCTCTTAATCCTCCCCTTCAACCCCACCCCACCCCTCCACCCCACTCGCTCTGCAGAGGCGCCGAACAAATACCAAATTTCAAAGCCCACGGTGTGCTCATTGCACCCGGGGGAGGTGCTGAAGCTGAGCTGCCCTCTGCCGGCGACGGGGACCATCACCTGGACCAAAGATGGCAGCTCTCTGGGCACCAACAACCGCACTCTGATAGAGCAGGAGGTGCTGCAGATCAGTGATGCCACGCCCAAGGACTCGGGCCTGTACGCGTGCACCAGCGTGGGCAAAGACACGGTCTGCTTCATAGTGAATGTCACAGGTGAGTCAGGGCTCGGACAGGACAGGACAGGACAAGACAAGACAGGACAGGGAGACGTCAAAACTTTGAGAAAAAGGAAACTGGTTGAGTCCAGAAAGTAGCCATGGAGTGGATGCGGTCAGACAGATCATGGGAAGGGAAATTTGTGTTCCTCTGACGTCCAGTGAGTGTGTGTGTGTCCCCAGAATGTCCAGCAACTACAATAGGAGAGCTGATTTCCTCATTTATTATGAAGCGTTATTTTTCTCGGATGACAGCATGCATCTGTGTGTGTGCAAATGCCCACGTTAAACGTTCATGCAATATGCGTGCCAGGGTGTGTGTGCGTGCATGTTCATACGCCCCCCAGCAGAGAGGGCGGCAGTAACCGTGGTGACTCTGTGCAGATGCCATCTCGTCGGGGGATGACGAGGACGATACGGAGCGATCGGAGGACACGGGAGCGGACGGAGAGCAGATAAGTAAGTGTGGGAGGACGAAAGGAGGGATGAAGGAAGTAGTAAAGCACGGCCTCTCCTCAGTGCAGTCCCTCTTGAGCAAGGCACCGCTCACTGCACACGCATGCTTCTTTTGTTACATTTTTAATAAAAGAAGTCATCATGTCACACTCCCAGGAGCGACACATATTTTTCGGGACCGTCCCACAGAGGGGTTATTTTTAAATAATTAAAGATAATAGAGATAGAATCAGCAGCAAATAAATCATACATTATAATTTGTAAACACGTTTGGGACATGCAAAATTAATGACGAAAACTTAACAATTAAAAAGTTGTGTGTTCCTCCCCTCGGCCAGAACCTTTGGCTGCTTTGAATCTTCGGCTGCTCTGTTAAATTATGATCCTTTCCCGAATGTTTTAGATTGGAATTCTGATTGCAAGAGACCATTAAACATTTCCAAAGCCTGAATCCATAAACTTTGTAATCTGCTGAGCTCTGTCAGTGTATATTATCACATTGAGACACAGAGTTTATGATTAAAGCAGGAGACAAAGCGAAATGCTCCATATTCTTTTGGATTGAGACGGACAAAAGCTGCTTAACACTCATGTCAGCTCCTCCTACACCCAAATCCACACTTTTCTACACCTTAGCATTCCTGTCTCGGCCCATACTGTGAGGTTTGGTGTATTCATGTATGTGTGTGTGTGTGTGCGTGCGTACATGCATGGGCGGGCATGAGTGTGTGTGTGTGCGTGTCTCCCGGGCGAAATGCTCCAGGGAATACAGAGATTCCTTACATTCTTTGCTAGCGTCTCTCAGGTAGTCAGGCCCCATGGAGCCAGGGAGTCAGCTGGGCTCATCCATTATGAAAGACGTCCATCTGGACCCAGTTACCCACCTGATGGGCCTGTGTGTGTGTGTGTGTGTGAGAGTGAGAGTGAGAGAAAGTTTTTACCCAACTTTGGCTTTTTTTCTGTGTGAGTATCTTTGATAGTGATGGTTTTATGTAGCTTGCAATCGCGCACACACACACACACTCACGCACACACACACACACACACACACACACACACACACACACACAGACACACAACATGCATGCAAAAAGGGGTTGAAGTAAAGATGAGGGCTTCCACATCTTGTTAAAATTCTCCACACACATTGCGTCTCACCGTGAGTCCTCCCCCTCTGCTCTGGGTAAAATTCAGCAATTCTGGTGGTTATAAGAAGTTTGAAAACTGTTGCTGTTCTGGCAGTCCACTTGCATTTTCTTACTTGGTTATTGAAAATTCAAAACTGAGATTTATTATTAGAAGAGAGGAGGAAGGAAAGGAGAGGAGAAGAAGACGGGGAGGGGGGGTGGGATCAGTTGGATTAGCACCAACACTTTCTCCTATGGTGGTGTGGAGCCTTGGCCCCGGGCCGGCGACTGGAGAGGGAGAGGGAGGGAGGGGGGGTGGGAGGGAGGGAGGGAGGGGGGTGCTGCGGTGTGGGGCGCAGCGTTATTTTCATAGTGTTTTGAGCTTTTCTGGAACAGTTTGGGACATTGAGTGACCACATGGCAGAGCGCTTTGATTTGACTTTTTTTTACCTGCGGAAGAGGCCGCGAGAACGAGAGAGAGAGAGAGAGAGTCCAGAGGGTTTGTCCAATGTCAACCCCAGGCCAGCGTGATTAGAGGAGACGTGGAGCGGCCTCGGCAGGGATCTGTGAGGGGATGGCTGGGTTTGGGGTGGGGGGGGGGAGGGGCAGAGCTGATGTCATGGTGGAGTTCTGTTGTTCTTGCCACCTCTTTTGTCCCGTTTATGACTTATTACAGTCTTGGACGTTCCTAGTGCGGTTTTAGTGAAATAACTGGCTGGTTTCATGGTTGTGGTGCCGTAGCTTCACAATTTTCTTTTGCCTGAAAACGTTTACTGCTAAAGCAACAAAACCGCAATTTGAGGAAAAGCAGTTTTTCCACTGTCAATCTTGTCCTTCTGGTTTGGTCGACAGTATCAGAAACTGTGGGTTGGCAAATATGAACATTGTGTTTAAGCGTCTCTGCTTCTTCTCCAGTTCTTTGATTTCATGAAACTAAAAAGAATAAATCAAACTATTCCGAAAAACTCCTTGGCTTCCATTGTGCGCGTTGCGAGGATATTGAATTATAACTTGAAATGGTTTTCAAATACTACTTTTGGAAATGAAATTCATTGAACTCTCTGGAGGATCATAGAGAGAAAAAAACACACTCTTGCAGTTAGATAACCTCAGCTCACCCCGGGCCATCTTAGGATAAGGAGTCTTAGGAGCGAGGATCCGGATGCTCGGCACGTTGGGGGGTGGTGGAGGTCGGGGTGGCAGGGGGGGTTAGTGAGAGTTTGGCTTCATCTGGAGGGGTCACCTCGTTTGAAGTGCTGCCCCTCCGGAGCGGGGAGAGCATGGGAAACAGCGCCGCTCACCTTTCATGTCCCAACCTCATCCTCCCAACCCATCTGCCAGTTTGCGGTCAAAGGTCATTCCGTAGAGACAACCTCACGGTGGGCCAGTCTCCACCTAATCTGTCACTGTCTGAGCGCTCCCTGATCGAGAGGCGAACATGCAGAGGAAGAGGCACACAGATACCGTGAGTGAGGGAGAAGAGGAGGCCGACTAAATTTAGTTTGAGCACTTCTTCTGCAGGGAAGAGCTGTTTACTGACTTAACTATCCAAGTATCTTGTCCGGTCGTCCGTGCCAGAGAAAATGAGGGGAGGTGTCTGACAGGACACCTCCCCTCATTTTCTTGTTTTTTGCCAACAGCGGCCTACCAGTCGAATTTCTGCTATTCCCTCTGCTCCTTGTGCTCCTGCAATATGGAGAGGAAATGATGGTGTGGAAGACAGTTCAGATTGTTGTTTGACTTTGAGTTTCTCTTCCCCTCAGAGCCCCCATCTGCTTAGGCAATCACGCTCCCAGGTGCAGCGAGAAAGAAAGGGGCGGGTGGGGGTTTGGGAGGAAAATCCAGCTGACTAAGAGAGAGGAATGGGGGAGAAGGGGGGAACGGGGGGAGCTGAGGAAAACAGGGAAGGTGATAGATTGGGCAACAGCAACAGTTTGTTGGCGATAGAAATTGGATGCAAAGCGTGCATTAAGTACGTCTACTTCTTTGGCAAACGTGACGTTGTTTTCTCCCGTGACGGCACATAATGATTTTCCAAGAGTGATAAGCATCCCAGACCCTGCCATCCATATCTAGCCAAGTGACAGATAAACAGGCTAGCTATAGTAATTGGAGGAAGTGGAGGGAGAAAAAAGCTGCTAAGTGGAATGACATGAAATTGAATGTGATGGTCTAGTTACCATCTTGGCAACGCCCAAGCACATTCTCCCCTTAGAGGTGATGTTTCTTCCCCCCCCCCTGCAACACTCCGCCGAGCATACAGGGAAAGTGTGTGTTTTTGTTTAAGTGTGCTAGTGCAGAGCTCTGGATTGTGTTATGCAGATGGTGGGTCGGTCTGGGGGGGGGGGGGATTCAGGGGGAGTGATCTTTGGGAGTGTCAGTGAAGGTCCAGGCCCCTCTGCAGTCACGCTTCTCTGTATATCTGCACTGGCCAGACCGACGCTGTTAAGTTAAAGCGTTAAAATGCTCCATACGTGATTTGGAATCCCCACCCTGACTGACTGAATATCAACTGCTCTCTGGTGTGTGCAGGCGCTCCGTATTGGACCTCGTCGGCAAAGATGGAGAAGAAGCTGCATGCGGTGCCAGCTGCCAACACAGTCAAGTTCCGCTGTGCTGCAGGAGGCAACCCCCGGCCCAAGCTGCGCTGGCTTAAAAACAGCAGGCCTTTCCGCCAAGAGGATCGCATGGGAGGATATAAGGTAGGACAAACAGCAATAAATCAGCAATAAATCACTCTTTTTATCACCATCATGTCAAGTGGCAGCCTTCTCTTGTACTTTTCTACTTTCCAGCTCTTTCCTATTTCTTGCCACTGTATGAATGTGTTTACCAGAGGAGTCTAGTTAGCCGCTTGCTCGCCGCTCTTTCCAAGCGTTCCGTCCGTCCCTTTCCTTTCCCCCCTTTTCCACCCTTCACTGGACAGAGAAGGAGAGAGGAGAGGAGAGGAGACAGAGGAAAGGAGGGCAGAGCTTCTGGTGTGAAATTGGAATTGCTCATCCGTGTGCCTCCTCTCTCCGGGATACTTTACAGAGCCTCTCCCCGTAACCCGAAGTGGTTCCTTACCTCCAACAATTAGAAACCCAAGCCTGGGATGTAAGGGTTAAATGCACCTAAGACAGTAATGTACAGAGATAGTTGGTAGCGTCAGGGTTGAAATGAGTTGAGATGAGAATGAGGTAACTCAATCAGGGAGAACAGGTCCCACTGGCTTTGGCTGGAGAATAGTATGTGATTCCATTGTTACGAAATGTGTACGAGTGATTCACAAACACAATCGCTGAGCAGGTTAAAGATTAAAGGAACTCTGAAGGAGCTGCAACTCGCTGACTTACACATTCTGCAAAGTTGTAGTGAACCGAGCACGTAAAGTTTCCTCAATCTAGACTGAATTTACATTTCCGGGTCGTCATTGTACAGACAACAGAGTTTTGAAATGAGTCTTTGAGAGAATTCACGGAGGCGGAACGTGTGTGTGTGTGTGTGTGTGTGTGTGTGTGTGTGTGTGTGTGATGTGATGTGAGGCTCTGGGTTAATGGCTGATGCTTTATGAGGAAACGTCTGTGTCAGGAAGTTTTAACCACAGATTATGTTGATGTAGCTGCTAATGTCGCTCCCCTTTGGCTCGTGGCAAACTAATTACAGCCAACACAGAAAAAAAATGCCCTGACGATAACGATGTGACGGAAACGAGCCTGTCACATTTACTGGATAGCTCACGTCTCTTTTTTTTCGTCAACAAACGGACAAAGGCCGTACCTGAGCCCAACCCTGTGGCATAATCTCTCTATTGTTGAAATGTAGGCCTGTAAAGCAGAGGCTACAGTCTCCATGCACTGTGGAGACGGAAACGCTATTGTTAGCTCACACCTGTGGCTTCCACACGCAGGATGGAACCATTTCTGTAAATAATTTTGAATAACTGTGTATCTGAAACCAGACGAGGAGGGCGCGGCTTACGACTTAACATAACACCGAGCGCCGTAAGGATTAAGGAAAGGATCTCAGACGCTGTGTATTGCTTTACTTTTGTCTATCTTCCTCCTGACTGCCTGACGACTCTCCCTTAGGGGGATCCTTAAGATTTACTGTATTCTAATGTTACCTTTTCAGCACAAGGTCACTGAAAAATAATAAATAAGAAGTAGACAGAATAAAGAGAGTATCCTGATGTGGCTGAGTCATCGTGTGGAATCAGCCTGTCATCAGCCTCAATATTGTGTTCCAGCACAAGGCAGCACTCTCAGTCCTCCAGAACTACTTGTTCTCTCTCTCTTCGTCTCTCCCTTTCATTCTTCTCTTTTTAATTGAAACCGATTGAGCAGAAAGAGCGTGTTCCTTTTCACTGAAATGACGCGTTGACATAGTCGCCGTTACCTGCTTTTCATCCCGCTCTTGTAATTGTGTCATCAAAGCAAAAGCCGACTCAAGAGAATCCTGGGAAACGTAAAAGTTCAACAGGCAAATGTTACATAGCCTCACTTTAATAGCGTATTTGAAGGCCTCAGCATGCTTCAAAAGAACTGGGCCAGACATGACCGAATGTGATTTATCTGTGTTTATTGAGTGTGTGTTTATTTATGTGTAAACCAGGTGCGTAGCCAGCATTGGACCCTGATCATGGAGAGCGTGGTGCCATCGGACAAGGGGAACTACACCTGTCTGGTCGAGAACGAATACGGAGCCATTAACCACACCTACACCCTGGACGTAGTAGGTCAGTACTATACAAAAACGCACACACAAAGACAAGACGTAAATACATGCACACACACAAGATTTCTGTACAAAGAGGGAGGAATGGAGCGATGATAGCTTGGCCAGTGGGAAGAGTTCCCACAGTGAGGATAGTGTGTAAGTGTGTGTGCAGTTTGATCCCCCAGGTGCACAGTTGTTGCAGGTGTGAGTGAAGGAGCGCTGCCAAGCCTGTGGAAGCTTAACACGCCTGCAGTGTGTGTAAACGGCGTTAACTTACTCTTTGTGTCATTTCTCTAATTTGGTTTAATTTTTATGTATTCAGCGAGGTCTGATCTCACGATGGCATAATGTGTTTATTGCCACCAATTATAGCGCGTGCGTAAAGATGACGCAATCCAGATAGTCTGTCATACTAAATCGACCAAATACTTTTTTAATGTATTCTATAAAACCTTTTGGCAGCCTGGTTTGCCTTTCTTCCATCTGACGTCGGTGGGATAAATCAAACATCTTATTTCCAAACAGGTCAGTGTAAGAGAGGGACTTGGACCAGCGAGCGGACGAGCTGTTGCTCAGTGACATACCTGAGTCACAGAGCATACAGAGTGCTGGGCTCAGCACTGTCACAGCAGGTTCAGACCCAACTCAGTCAACCCCTCACTGTGACCTTTGTAGCTCAGACAGCAAAGAACATTTTTCTGCCCAGTTTGCAGAATCAATAGGCAGCGGGACAACAAGGGGAGTGGGATAAAGATAGAAGAGCACTGTGTGTGTGTGTGTGTGTGTGTGTGTGTGTGTGTGTGTGTGTGTGTGTGTGCGTGCGTGCGTGTGTGTCTGTGCATGCACGCATCTGTGAATACACTGATATTCCCTCTAATTTGATATCAACCTGTCCCCCTTCATTGGACCACAATTCAAGCGAATTACAGTGATCCAGTTATTTCAGACGCACTGGTTCTGTTAGAGCCTGATCAATAATCCACAGATAACCTGGATACTCCTGCAAAGGCCAGACTTAACAAATTCAGCTCGCATGTACATTTATATCCAGGGAAATTAATTCCCTTTGTGTTACTATTGTCCTGTTGTGACCTACTGTAATTACACACTACAGTTTTGATTTGTGTCCCCTTGGTAACAGGGAGTATAATTTTCCCGTATCAGATGGAGATTGAATACTTAAGGGCTTTTGCACAATTGGTGTATCTATGCATAGATGCATACACACTTAATCCCAAAGACTCACTGACATATCAGGCCACACACACACACACACACACACACACACACACACACACACACACACACACACACACACACACACAGAGACATCCACACTCCCCAGCTGAGGCCCCCTGCTCTCTATTAGCTCCAGCTCCCCTTCAGACTGCATATTTCTGTGTTTTGTTGTGTTTTATTACACAGCAGTATATCCCCCCCCCCCCCCTCCCCATATCTGGCTCCATAGCCACTGCCCCCCACAACCTCTTGCTTCATCTTTCTACATTTTAGTAGCATGGAGAGATGGAAGAAAAAGAGGAGAGAGAGAAAGCAGGGGGGACATAGACAGGTAACATCATGTTAATATCAGTCTTTTGGACCTGAATGACCTACAGGATCAGCCATTAAAACCAATTGAAACACGGCCCTTCCAGTTCAAGCTGACTCTCTTAAGAAGTGCGTACACACACACGCACACACACAGACACACACTTCATGTACACACAAACTCCAAACACCCACCGGCCACCACCACGTGACACTTTTGTTGGTATCGCCATGCCATCCTGTGCCATGCTGCTCTCTTCCTGTGCCTCTACCCCTCCCTGACCCTTTGGGCACGACGTGCCAGGCCGCCATGGTAACCAAAGTTCACTGGTCTCGCATGGGACGCCACGGAATGCCTCCGGTCCTTTTTCCTCACGTCTTTGTTTCTGTCCACACCAGCTCCACCATAACACAAATCCACTCATGACTGTATTTATTAACGGATGTGGATTTGAAAGGGGTCACTGCACTTTGATCGCAGCAAAAGATAAAGATTATGCCTCACACGTTCTTGTGGCATCAGAGAGGACGTCGGTGTCTTACACTCAGGGAAAGAGACTGTGAGGATGAGAAGCTAAGAGAGAGATGGAGGGAGGGAAACGGGGGGTGGCATAGAATGTGGAGAGGGAGAGGGAGAAGGTTTGTGTCTCATCTGGTCTGACAGTTTCCGAAAAGATGGAGAAAGACAGGCGGACATATGGAAGAAGCCTCTTTCCCCTCCTTTCCCTCTCCCTTTTTTTTTAACCGTCCTCTCTTAACCCACTACCCTTAATCACACAGTCTCACCCTCTGACCATCCCCCGTGACCCACACCCGACCTTGCATACACACACACACGCACAAATTAATTCAATGCACCTAGCTCAAGGCTTTGTTTTGGAAAGGCAATGCAGCGCTTAGGCTGGGTGATGTCATTGTGTGTGTGTGTAGTGGTGGAAGAGGGTGGATGCTGTCAGTGTGGGGGGTTGGTGGGCTTCTCAGTGTGGTTGTGAAGGCCGAGTTGTGTTTGAAAGAGGGCATTGTTCAACAGGTCTTGCTCTGTTTGGATTCGCGGGCCAAATGTTTGCTTGCAGAAGAATGCAGATAGTTGGAGTTGTGGGGGTGGTATGACTGCGCTTCAATTTCCACCACTGGCACATATTTCTGCTTAACCCCCCTCACTGCGATGTTGTGTTTTTGTTAAAGACTTTCAGAAACCACTCATCCTCCTGCAGGGTTTCTCAGTTCTTTATCTTGAGGAGATAACTCGCCCAGCCTCTTTGTTTTGTGTCAAGCTCCCAAACGCCGCTGAGATAAGAGTGCAGTCATGACCGTACCAGTCAGGGTTGTCGAGGGACTTTCACACCTTTCACACAAAGATCTCCCACTGAAAAGACACAGGAATTCCTCCACATACTCTCCGTTTCGACGCGTGTTCCTCACTGTGTCCTGTGTCTCCCTTCTTTGGACAGAACGGTCCCCTCACCGTCCCATTCTCCAGGCCGGTCTGCCCGCCAACACCACCGTGCAGGTCGGGGAAGACGCCCGCTTTGTCTGCAAAGTCTACAGCGACGCCCAGCCTCATATCCAGTGGCTAAAACACATCATGCAGAACGGCAGTCGTTACGCGCCTGATGGACACCCCTTCGTCCGAGTGCTGAAGGTACAATCCCCCTCCTCAGCTCTTTGAAAAATGTGTATCTTCTTGTTTCAGGTGTATTCCAGTCGTATAGAGGAACTAACTATGACATTTTCTCCTCTATCAAATGATCATCACCGTCTTTCCACAGATTCCCCCGTTGCAGCTCTGTATAGTTGTAGCAGTGAAACATCTCCGTGCCTCTATGTGTGTGTCTTTATGTGTTTGCATGAAATTACATTGGTTTGCCTGATTTGACATGTCTGAGTTTGTGTGGATTTCCAGCGTTCAGGCATTAACAGCTCAGACGTGGAGGTGCTCACCCTCACCAACGTGACCGAGGATGATGCTGGAGAATATACCTGTAAAGTCTCCAATTATATAGGCGAGGCCAACCAGACAGGCTGGCTGACTGTCATCCCAGGTAACCCCTGAGACCTGATCGCTGACCGAACCTCCCCCTTCTCCCCCCCCGGGTGTGGTGTCCTGGGTCTTATCCCTGACCTGGTGTACTGTGGTGGTCCTGCTAGTGGTCTCTTGGTGGTCCTGGGCTTCACACACCTTCTCCACACGTTGTGTTTCAGCTGCTCTGACCGGTAGCCATGGAAGCGCTGACTGGACTTACACATCAACATTGCCACAGCGACCTCTTCACCTTCTCCACATGTCTCTCTCTCTCTCTCTCTCTCTCTCTCTCTCTCTCTCTCTCTCTCTCTCTCTCTCTCTGTCTATGTCTCTCTTCTCTCCTACGAGCTGTGACAAGATGGTGTCTGGTGTGGCGGTGCAGTGCTCTCCATGCTTCTCCTCCCTCTGGCTGTGTGTGCATGTGTCCAGCTCAGTGTAGACTGGGCTGGCATGTATTAGCAGGTCCTTCTTGGTGGTGACGGGAACCTTTTAGGGGTTTTGTATTTCCACATGTCCTGTCGGTACAAGGGTTAACATTTCTGTGTCTGTGTCTGTGAAAACTCCCACAATGCTTTGCTCTAGATACGACCTCAACGATGGATGCCATGCAGCTCTTATTGTTTCTCTCTTGGTGTTGTGGGTTTCAGTTTTTTCATTTTCTCTTCTTCTTCTTCTTCTTCTTTCCTCCTCCCCACCTTTGCTTTCCAACCCTCCCTCCGCCCTCAATTATACACCCTCCCTTTCCTTCTTCCTCTACCATCTCGTCCTCCTTTTCTCCTTCTCCCAGACTGCAGGTGTTAACACCACAGATAAGGAGATAGAAGCTCTCTTCTTGCCCAATGTAACTTTTGAAGATGCTGGGGAGTATACGTGCTTGGCGGGTAATTCTATTGGGATCTCCTATCACACTGCTTGGTTGACGGTGCTTCCAGGTATATATACTCGTATACTGTCTTTTCTTTCCTCTTCCCGCCTCTGTGCATTGTCTAAAATGGTTGGATTATGTCATTTCCATGACCTCTCTGGAAGTCAAGCCCTCCCTCCTGAGTCCAAGGAACACAGTTGAAATATTAGATTACTATGATGTAGCAGCACAGGCAACCACCAACACGATGTAACACAAGAGCAGCAAGCATATATTCTATAATATAATCTGAACTGGCAAGCTGTTGAAAGCTCAGGGCAGATAACAGGGTAGTTTGGCATCAACTTATTATAACTCTGAGACGGAAGTGGAGCTCCCAGAGCAGCTCGAGTGTCTCCAGACTCCAGAGGGAGAGGAGGGCTTGTCTCTCTTTCCTTGTTACATCTCTTTCTTTCTCGTTCGGGGAAAGTCGATCATTGCCACATTGTGGTTCTGTGTTTGCATGTCGAAGAAATCTGTTTCTCTGCAGTCGAGGCATGTGTTTCACGTATGCCCCGTAACTGACTGCCTACTCCCTCCACCTCAAATTTCTTCCCCCCTTTTCCTGGCTCTGATAATTGGCTACTTTAAAGGTCCTTATTTCTCCTTGAAATAAAGATCGAAAGGTAAAGCTCGACATTTGCCTCAAGTCGGCTTGACTTTCTCAATTATCAGGGCCAACCATCTCTATCTAAACACAGGCATGTGAACGTTTGTTCGTTTGTGTGATGTGTATGTATGTATGGATGTGTACGTATGTATGTGTTTCCATTCATCACTTCTGTTTTATCCTCTTAAAGTCCTTGGCTGTATGTCTGACTTGTAATTATGCATACCAGAGGACCGAAAACATAAAAGTTGCGGCCGCGTCTGCAGTCGACTCCAGGCTAAACAGATGAATGTTTCTGCTTAAGTTGCAGCTGAAAGTCAGGAATTCACTTTCATTCAGAGTGGGCACGATGTCAAGGCATTGAATGCGATCGATGAGAATACTGAACTCCTTATTGTGAACCAGACAAGTATCAATTCCACTTTAATGGTGAAACAAGATAATAGTTTTGTTTTGTCTCTAAACAATTCAGCGCGATGATCACAGGCAGCCTTTTTCCTTCAGGAGTAATATGTAATATTTATTGCCCTTGATGTGCTCTTTCTGCATTCATGGCGCCTGCAAGGCTGCAGCAAACGAGCACGCTGTGGTTTTTGGACCCGCGGATCGCAGGCACGCTGGAGAAAAGTTCCTACAAGAAGTTTCACCCCCAGCTGACTGACTGGCTGCTTAGTGGGCCGACAATTCTGCACAAGGGCCTTGTTTGTGGTGGAGAGCTATGCATTATGGAACAGCCCATTCATATAGTACTTGCACACACACGCACACACACACATTTCCTCGACAGGAAGTTCACAGCACATACAACCACGGACCAAGGACACCGCTCCCCCTTGTTTAAACTCTGAAGCGAAGCGCTATTGTTCCGGCACTCGTGGGTGTGTGTTTGTATGAATGCTCGCGTGTCTCCTATATTAGCACAGAATGCAGGCATACGCAGCCTCGCTTGTGTGCCGACTGGGTTCAGATTTACAATCTGTTCAGACGTCTTAGCCGCATGCAACACTATTTAGTAAGAGAAACAGAGTAGGCGTGCGGTATCCTGGGAAAGATAGAGGAGAATGCTACAAAATCATTTCTGTTTGCTTTGCTTGCCCTTGGTGATTACATTTACGCATGAGTCATCTCCAGAGCATCTGTGTCTGTTCTTGTCTGTCTGTGTTTATTCATGAGTGTGTGCGCGACCGTGCCTGTGTGTGTGTGTCACATTGAGATATACCTTTCCCTGCCTGACCATCATATCGTCACTCCCCCTTCCTCTCCTCAGCCACCAACGAGGGGCCAATCACAGGGCCCGTGACCCCCGATTATGTGGAGATCGCCATTTACTGCGTGGGCGTCTTCCTCATCGCCTGCATGGTGGTCATTGTGGTGGTGTGCCGTATGAGGAACACTGCAAAGAAGCCTGACTTTGGGGGTCAGCCGGCGGTTCACAAACTCAGCAAGCAGATACCTCTGCGGCGCCAGGTAACAGAAAGTAGATAAAGAGTTCTAAAGGCATCTAACACGACTAGAGGAGCAAAAAACAACTACACAACAAATTTCAAACTCTAAAATAAACATTTCATAGCATGGAGTACCATCGTATCCATTCCTAGTTACAAGGAATGAAGTCTACACTTAGACACATAGAACCACTGCCAGTGTTTTTCTGTGTGTTAGCATAACTTTGCTCCCAAGGGAAACCAAACCGTGCTCTCTACAAGGTAAGTGTTAATTCTACAGAGAGACTGATGCCTGTGTCAAGGTAAGGTTAGGGCGGAGAGAGGTGAGAGGAGCCCTGGAGACTTTGGGGAGGTGGGATGATGAAGACGTGCATCAAAATGTTATCTTTAGAATGGCTAATGTTCCAACAGTGTTAATGGTAATGTCATGTTTTGTAGTTTTGCATTAGATATACAAGTAGGAAACCAGCTTCGGTGAAATTGTTGCTTGTGTTCTTTTAAACGACACATTGTACCACACACACACACCTGCACTCAAACACTTGATGCGCTCTCCTCTAGCAACAGCATGCCTTAGTACTTAACTGAACCTAGACAGGGGTGATCAGCCATTCCCTTTTTTCCATGCAGGTGTCCGCTGACTCCAGCTCCTCCATGAACTCTAGCACACCGCTGGTCCGCATCACCACACGCCGCAGCTCTGCCCACGATGATCCCATCCCAGAGTACGACCTTCCCGAAGACCCGCGCTGGGAGTTTTCCCGAGACAGGTGAGTGACATATGCTTTCCAGTGTAGGGGTGTCTGGTGACAATCAGGCCTGTATTCAATTAGATTTTACCTAATGAACCTAATTCCAAAAAACTCAAAATGATGGCAGATTAATCATGATAGATTCAGTGTTTGATGGATATGATTGGCATTATAGATACAAACCATCACCTAATCTTAATAGCAAGTCTGAATATTTTACTCTTTGCAAAATGCATCATTATTTTAATGGAATCTAACTCTGCCATAAAAATTGTAAAAGCCTTGAAAGTGCTGAACTGCTATTTTGTGTCACAATAACCTGCACATAGAGAACGTTTGACAGTATTTATGGTAATATTCTGTACTACACCCTTGTCCTCAACACCATTACATCTACAGTATCTTAGTGTAACAGGGTGTTTACCGTAGCAGGTAATGCCTAGTTTATCACACTGACTGATTGTATCTCAGCTGCTAAATGATCAGATAACTATCTTCTTCTGTCTGAGGTTTCCATTAACATTGATTGACAGCAGTTGATAATGACCAATAGGTGAATAATAGCTGTGATGGGTGTGATGATGGTTGGTGATTTATCTGCTCGTGCTGTAGTGGAATGACCTGAACTTGGCATCTCAACATTCGCAATGCTGCATCACTGTCCCACACTCACACACATGCTACTGATGGTAAAAAGCGACACCGTGCTAATTAGTGGTTAGCAGAAGGGCTTTGCTCACAGCTTTCATCTGCATGTTTGGGCTAGAAGTGTCTGCTCGGTTTCATACCAAAGGAATTAACGCTGCTGAGGCCTCCATTCGTCACAGTCACAGAGGCCAGCAGGAACGTTTGGTTGGATTTATTAGGGCAGCAAAGGTTATAGTTTTTTAATGCACACTTGAGGTTTCCTATTTTGGAAGAATAGGGAAAATCCCAGGCCATAAACCTGAAGGCCTGTCTTTTTGTAAACGCTGCTTGGCTCACAGACATTATAGGCACTGGAATTCATGCGGAATAACAGATTTAATTGATGAGCCGTGCAGAAGATATTGTGCCTGTATATCTAAATGATGTCATGATGTTTGAGAGCAGACTATCTCTCTGTGCGCGTCTCTCTCTCTCTGACTCTTTATTCCGCTGTATTCCCTCCCTGTCACTCCAGGGCCTGAGGGATCATGTTGGGATCGTAGAACACTGTGGAATGCAAATGTGGTTTGCATAGGGGAAAAATAACATTGAATATATGTGGCTGGATGGACAGAATGGTTGTCATTCAGCCTGGTGAGTCTGTGTGGACAGATAGGGGATTGTGTTACTACAACAGGGTGCCGGGCCTCAGGCCTCAGCCACATGTTGCGAAGTGTGAGTGTTTACATAGCCACAATACTAGATTATGGAGGTGGGACCAACAGCTATCAATCAAAATAGACAGACAGCACAGAGAGCGTTGCTGGTGCAGAGGTCAGAGAGGTGTCATGGGTGTAAAAGAATATGTGTGTGCATGTGCCTATGCAAAAATTTCACAACCAATCAGGATAATATATTTTACAGATATAGTCTGACCAGATATTGTGTCATTGCTTGCAGTGTGATGTTGCTTAAATTCCATAGAGTTTGGTTTCCAGGTTTGCCTTTATGGCAGCACAAACCCTAGCATTCCTTCTGTCACAGGCTAATGTGTCAGGGCCAAGCGAAGTCCTGCGTAATGACTTGTAAAGAGTGTATATTGGAACATGCCAAGACAGGGTAAACAGTTTAGAAATGAGTGCCTCTCCCTCACTTTATCAGGTGATTATCGTTGCCATGTCTCCCTTCCCTACCTACTGCCCTGGCAAAGGCTGCAGTCACCGCGCCAATAAAGCACTCACATAGACACAATCTGATTGAGAGAGAGAGCGGGAGAGAGAGAGAGAGAGAGAGAGAGAGAGATCTAGTAGAAAATACAGGGTGAGGTTGAGTAACTGGCTCAGTGCCTGGTTTCATTCCCTCTCACATTTTCTCTAACCTGTTTGCTTCTGTAGTGCAAAGTGGATCAATGCCACAGTCAGATCGGGTCAATGAGGTTTTAGTTTGTGTTCCCAACAGCTAATCAGATCTTCTGTACTGCAGGTTGACCCTGGGCAAGCCCCTAGGGGAAGGTTGCTTCGGCCAAGTTGTAATGGCAGAGGCCCTGGGCATTGATAAGGACAAACCCAAGGAGGCTGTGACTGTCGCCGTCAAGATGCTCAAAGGTAAGAATGTCCTTTGCCCTGCTGCATGTTCACAGTGTAAAGAAACAGAACTGGTAACTGTAAACTTCTCAGTGAGCTAACGGTCAGACCGATACACTACTTCATTGTGTTTTGTAGCAATCTGAGTAGATTTTATAGGAGAGTTATGCTCCAGTGAGGGTTCAGCAAAAGGCAAGGCGGAGCCTGGGGCTTCCATTATTATTCATTATTGGTGGTTGCTGAGTGATGGCGGTGGGAGGCGGGCTGAGTAGGTAAGGGTTAGGGCCGGTCACATACCTGACCCCAGAGCAACAGCTGGCTGGAGCTCAGTCAGCACCCACACAAAGAGGCAAGTCACACTAGCAGCACTGCCATGATTAATGGGAGCAGTCGAGGGAGGCAGAGGAGCGGCCTGGGGTGGGGTAGGCGGGGTCGGTCAGGTACAGCGGGCAGCCATTGGACCATCTTTGACAATGGGAGTCTGCTCTTTGGAACAACACGAGGCAAGGTAATGGTGCGGAGGAATGCAGGCGATGCCATTTGAACGCCTTTGTACCTTTACTTGCTCAATCAAAGCCTCATGAAAAAGGAGCTTATGCTGCACATAATGAAGCTAGATTGAACATCTCTAATTCTCCCCTACCACTCAACTGAAAGGACACCTCTGTCTAGTCTGTCAGGAGATTTCGCCCGCCGTCGTAACTTAAGCCCACATTGTCTGTCAGTCGCACTTAATCACAACCACCTACAAAACAAGGTGCAGCCTGACAGAGGAAGATGCTGAGTCCAGAGTGCAGGGTTAAAGGGGAGAGATGAGTGTGGGTGTGTTTGTTTTGCTGACCCTTCACCTTCTGTTTCTGTCTTCTTTCTGGGTTTTTTTAGATGACGCCACTGAGAAGGACCTATCTGACCTGGTGTCAGAGATGGAAATGATGAAGATGATCGGCAAACACAAGAACATCATCAATCTCTTGGGGGCTTGTACACAAGATGGTGAGCAGCACAGGCCAGCTGACGGGGTCACGATACATAAGATAGTGACATTTCTCATATCTGCAATCACTCATGTGTCTCACTTGTCTCTGCTTCAGGCCCGCTGTATGTGATAGTGGAGTATGCCTCCAAAGGCAACCTGAGGGAGTACCTCCGCGCCCGCCGCCCCCCTGGCATGGAGTATTCCTATGACATCGCTCGTGTCTCAGACGAACAGCTCACGTTTAAAGATCTGGTCTCCTGCACTTATCAGGTGGCGCGGGGCATGGAGTACCTAGCATCACAGAAGGTAAGGACACAAGCACGTTACCCAGAATCCTTGCCTATACATCACTGTGGGAACATTGTCCCCCCAAACACACTGATCTGCTCCCATGCCCAGTCGCGGCATTGTCTCTTATTTTGCCACAAAAGCCCCTCTGTGTTTCCAAAATGGGGAGCAGCAATGTTGGCCAAATGCATCCTCACACTCTGTGTCACTGTTGGAATGTGACAAAGCATACTGTCACGCATGTATATACTTGAACGTGCATACTGATGTGCGGAAACAACTCCTTCACGTGTAAATGACAAAGTATGTACGGAATCTTTACATATCCAGACATGTTCATCACTTCAGTCACACTGATGATAAAGTCTTCCTGTCTTTCCCCTTGTTCCCTCTCCTCCCCGTGTCTCCTTCTCCCTCTCTCCATCCCAGTGTATACACAGAGACCTGGCGGCCAGGAATGTCTTGGTCACAGAGGTCAACGTCATGAAGATTGCGGACTTTGGCCTGGCCAGAGACGTCCACAACATCGATTACTACAAAAAGACGACCAATGTGAGTTCTCTACCTGCGCGCTGCATTCGGAGTGATGTGAACTACATTCGAGTGGAATGTTTTTCTCCGAGCTGCGGAGTGAGATTAGCGTGTCTCTCTTCTGTAATTCCCTCCCTTTTGCACTGTTTCCCTCGGTCGGTGTCTTGGCAGAAGCGGCAGGTTCCCAGGCAGCCTGTGAATGTCGTGCTTCTGGAGACCCCGGCCTTGTTTATCCCCCCGCTCTCTCCTCCCTTTAGTTCCACAGACACTTATACAATTAGCTAGCGAGGGAGACAGAGTAAGGGGGAGCGAGAGCAGCTTAAACATAATTGACATCTCCATAGTGGGCCAGTGGTGTCTTTCTTTCCCACCACATCCTCATTTCATATGCATGGTTGCCTTTTCATTACACGCACAATCATGTCGAGAACTAGCTGACAACAACAACAATGTGCAGTGATGCTGATGGAAATGATGACACGGACAATGGCGGCCGTGACAATCAGGACACTTACACTGCTTACATACAAGCTCTCTAAACATCAATCATTTCAGCGCCACATTTCCTCTATTTAGCCCTCATGTAACCAATCTTTATCTACATGATGGCCAGGCAAAGCCAAATAAATGTTTCTTAAATGAACCAGGATAAGGAAAGTAAACATCTACTTACAAATTACAGACTCACTCGATCCAGCTACAAACAATGTTGTAGATAATCATTGTATCGGTTGTTTCACCTGGCTTACTTTACAAGAACATGATGATGAGTTCAATCCTGCAACTAAGTGACCACACTGATATTGACCAAGGTCGCCGTGTCAGCAATGCTTAGCTTCCCAGCCAGCATTAAAATGGTGGCTAGAGATAAACACTCTCCTTTATCTGTGACCCTGTTTATCAGCTCTAGTGCTTTAACAATGTAAATGTTCCTCTGGGAAATCCTCCTCCCAGACAGGCACACTGGTGTCTTATTCCCTCGGGTGCCTCCTCATACCGGAGTAATGAAATCTCCCTGCGGCGAGGGAAGAAAAGACCCGGGTTTTAGGATAATGTTTTGTGTGTGTGTTGTTGTTTTTAACTTCTAATGTGTACGTGTGTGTCTCCTCAGGGCCGTCTCCCGGTAAAATGGATGGCTCCAGAAGCGCTGTTTGACCGGGTGTACACACACCAGAGTGATGTGTAAGTACGAAACACACTGCCCCATCCTCCCCCTCTCCTATACTCGGAACACACACATCCTCAGTGATGCAAATGTGTGTGTGTGTGTGAGGGGGGGGGGGGGGGTGGCGTGGACCAGCACTGGCCGGTCTGTGGCAAAAGTGAGGATTTCACACTAGACTTGTAGCCAATGCCGTGTTACTAATCTGGCCAGCTTCAAAGGACCCTGGAAGGAGCTGGAGCCCAGCGCTACCTCCTCCCCGCCTTGCTCACCCTTCTCTCCTCCGCCCCGGCTCGGAAGTCCCCCCCCCTCATTTCGGGCCTCTGCACATGTCTGAAGGCAACAATACCACAACCCTCCGCTGCAGGCCTCATCCTCGTGCGCCCTCCTTCTCCTCTCCTTTCACCCCCTGCTGTGCCCCCGTGCTCTTTCCTCTCTTGCTTCGGCAACACTTTGAACATGTGGCTCATCATTTCGGGAGCAAAATAATCTTCCCCCCTTTCTCTTGCCCCTCTCTTCTTATTTTCATTCATCAGGTATGTGAATTGCTGACCCGTCTCTGTCTCTCTCTTTTTTTCACGTCTGAGAGTGTTCATTCTAAAAACAGAACAAAGGCAGAGCGTCCCTCTCTTTTTCCCCGTTTGAGTCTTATGCATCCTGACAGTGCTGTTTGAAGTTCCTGCTCCAGACACTGGCGGTAGAAAGTGTATGTGGCAATTAGATGAATGCCTTGCGTGCTGACCCCTGGGAAAGGAGCTTGTGTGTGTGTGTCTATGAGTCATACACCAGTAGCACAGTCAACACAGCGCTCATCCAGTTAAGCGCTTGGATAGAGAGAATCCCTCTTCCACCCACCTTCCACCACTGTGTGTGTTGCACGTGCACATAAATGATATGTGGTCGTTCACATGATGCCCTTCATATTCCAAAGATGGGCCCCAATCAATACTCTGGGGAAGTAAGGGGGCCAAATGGGGATTGGGGGGGGTGGGGGGTGCGCTGGGAAGGTTTGGCTCCTGTAGTCCTTGTACCACGCTCACCACTAATTACGTTTCATCACTCACTTTTAGTAATTGGCTTTCCGTATGAAGGGAAAAGTACAAGGAAAGGAGGCGTGGGTGAGGTAGAGCGGGCGGACAGGAGAGGGAGGTGAGGCGGGGGGCTCACACTGAAGCATTACTAGAAGCTCAGTCGATCCATACATGACATCAGATTAAATGAATACATGAATTCCAATGAAACTCTCCCCTTGCTGCTTTGATAAATGGGCTCGGGGGATTCTGCAGGCCGATCTGGCCGGCTTAGGTAACGGTAAAGAGCTGTTGCACAATCCCAGGGAGATGGCTTTAATGTGTGTGTGTGTGTGTGTGTGTGTGTGTGTGTGTGTGTGTGTGTGTGTGTGTGTGTGTGTGTGTGTGCAAAATGCCACTTGCATTCCCTCAGCTTTCTGCCTTTGATCTTCATGTTTTGATCAGGTCCACTCATGTATGTGTTTCGACTGGTTTTCTAACATTCATATTCATATTGCTCTCAGTCAGTAATGTAAACATCTGCAGCAGGACAATTAAGTAGTAAGAGTGTGAGATTAAGTGTACTAAGAGTGAGATGGGCAGGGACGATTTTGGATAGTTTATTTACGTTGGCTATCTAGTTGGCTTAGATCTATAAATACACACTTGCAAAGTTGTTAAACCGGATAGTTGAGGTGACCCGTAGCATGTAGGTGTGAGCGTGTGTGTTTGTTTGGTGAGTCAGGCTCAGGTGCAAGCGTACACAAAACTGCACTGGGTGTTTGGAATGACGAGAGCAAAAGCGACGGTTACAAAGTAGCTCAGAAAGGAGAGAACAGTGTGTCAACAAACGGGAGAGATGCAATCGGCGTGATAGAGCAGAGAACTAACCCAGGCCTGGTTGTGTAAACAGATGCAGGAATTGATAAGAGTCCAACCTGCCTGTCCCCGTCTGCTGGCTTGCCTGGGTTGGGTTAACGACGCTGCGTGTCTGCCTGTGTGCATGCGCGTTAATGTTTGTAAGCATCTGCTGGCTGTAATACAGCCTTTGTTCTGCAGAAATCAAGCACACTGTCACGGTGGGAATGATTCGTTTGCAGCACTGCCACGCAGCAGTCACAGCCTCCTCTGTAAACATTCAGCATGACACCGAAAGAAATCAGCCACGGGGGAATCATTGATATTTAATGACCGGACACTGATGAGGAAGTAGTTAATGGCAAAAAGTCAGTCGCTATCTCCGGATGTCTCCCTTCTTCCTCTTTTTTTAGGGCTGTGAGTGGTCCACTGTTTGTTTTGGTATGGTGTGATTGGACAATGCCAGCCAGTGTGACACGCCGGCCGGGCACAAAAGCCATCATTGAGATGAGGGCCAGAGTGGCACTGGGTTCACACCACAAGCACTGAACAGCAGAAAGAGGACATTGACACCATGACAGTGAGAGAGATGAAGTGGTCTTCAAACCTCAACCACCATTTCTGACAATCCTCCTGCTCTGCGTTGATGTTCTGTCTATACTGCTTTACTGTTGTTTCACATGTTTAACAAATACCTTTGTCTCTGTCTTACTAGCTGGTCATTTGGGGTGTTGATGTGGGAGATCTTCACCCTCGGGGGCTCCCCCTACCCTGGCATTCCTGTTGAGGAGCTCTTCAAGTTGCTTAAAGAGGGCCATCGCATGGACAAGCCTGGCAACTGCACCAACGAGCTGTAAGTGTCACCAGCGCGCCACCGATAACACACAAACCCTTTTCCCCCCCATACTTTAACGGCATCCTTGTCTCTATCGGCTCCATGACTGCCGGGCTCTGTTTGCTCTCTGTCAGGCCTTCACACCACTGTTAACTGGCCTGGGTCACAATAGGCTCGCTGCAGTCAGCAGACAATGGAAGGCCCTGCCACGGTGCCACGCTGCCACGCTGAGTGAGCTGATGGATACTAAGTAGAGACAGACGCAGCTCTGGCGCTTTTACACACACAAGGTTAAAAAAAAGCACACGGAGGCATGTTTGTGATCAGCAGCAGGCCGTCAAAATGCAAAAAAGTGAAATGGTGTTAGACACATCCTGCTGGTTTGATTTAGCCTTTGATATCAAGATACCTGAGTCCAGAGGCATAAATCAACTCTACTTCTCCTGACAGGCACATTTTTTGAAACTTGAGGAAAGGGTAGTTGAGGAGGTGAGGAGTCGAGCCTGGCATAGCACAGCCCCGTGTTTGGACAGACGGAATAATGCCGAACACACTTCCTTCAACCGCCCTGGCCTCATTCCCTCATTCCGCTCTTTCTCTCGCAAGTAAGCCGATTCTGATTCTCACCCTGCCGCTCTTTTCTCCCAAGGTACATGATGATGAAAGACTGCTGGCACGCCATCTCGTCGCAGAGGCCCACCTTCAAGCAGCTAGTAGAGGATCTGGATCGCATCCTCACCCTCAGCACCAATGAGGTCAGTGCAGCTCTGTCACTTAACAAGTTAGAGTCCAACGATTCCATTAACTTTGTGATTTCACCACAGTTTCCAGGCGAAATGCTTAGGTGGCCTTTCAAAACTATAAAGCGGGATAGGATGATACATTGCTGCACACCATGAATCACATCCTCGCCACAGCGCTTTGGGAGTATTAGAAGCCACATTTGCTGACACAAGGCCACAATGGTGACCAAAAAGTTGCCAGTTGATTTGATCCAGGCCCAACATGGCCGTGCAATCATCACAACTATGCCTTGTTTCCCATAATGGACCCGCGTTTCTTTCCATTCCCCTTCCTGTCCTATGTGATATCCGTACGCCAGCCTCAAAAGAGGCCGCCGATGGAAAGCTGTCAAGACTTGTCTGCTCTCGTACTGGAACTTTGGCGAATTTATGCCAGAAAAGCCCAACTTTGAGCTTGAACTTTTGAAATGTAATAAAGTCCCGTTTTCGTACTCTTTCTTTTTTTTTTCACCTTCATCCCCCCCTCTCTCTCTTCCCTCTGCCCCAAACCGCTGGCAGATGTGGAGGCCTTTAGTAATGTGAGCCTTTTCGTGTTGAGCTGGGAAAATGGAAGCCAGCGCTCATTTTCTTGAAAAACCCCAAGAACTCTTCCTCCTCGCAACTCGTCTCAATAACAGCCATGAAAGATGAGAAAAGGGCGACCGGGCCAACATGAAAAGACCGAAACGTTTACAGAAAAAAATTGGACAGAGTCAGAAATTAATAACAGGATTTCTTGGGGTTTGCATCTTCCTTCCTCTTTAGGGTTCCGTCGGTTGGGGGGATGAATGCCGACTTCTGCCAGCGTTTTGATTCTTTACTTTCCTCGGCCTTTCTATAGTGCTGCTGCTGGGCGTCCCAGTGTCAGATGTCAGATTTGTTTGGTTACAAAGCAGCACTGCAAAAGAGCCCGGGATGCCACGTCTCCGTCCCGCTTCTGAACATGTCCTCTTCTCCCCGACTTCACAAAACGCGCCAAAACCGCTTTTGTAGCAGGCCGAGACGGGAAGTAGGTCGACCGTGCAACGTTCAGACGACGCGGCGGTTCCAACTTGAAATTTATTACCTATTTTTCCTACAAATATTTTCATCCAGTATCCAATTTGGGGTTATTTTTTCTGTTCCGTGTCATAAATCCTTCCCGGGCGACGTGGTATGGTTTACATAAATATCGTAATGAAGGTGATACTCCTCTCTCGCCCTTGTCTGGAAAGTCCCCGTTCTTGTTGACTGGGTTTCAGCACCATATTTATGTTCTCCTGTTTTTTCCCCTCTGTAACATACGAGCTTGTGTTTGAGTGTATGGCGTCTCACCCGGCCTCTCTCTCTCTCTCTCTCTCTCTCTCTCTCTCTCTCTCTCTCTCTCTCTCTCTCTCTCTCTCCGTGTGTAGGAGTATCTGGACCTGTGCGCCCCCCCAGAGCAGTATTCCCCCAGCTTCCCCGACACTCGCAGCTCCTGCTCCTCCGGTGACGACTCCGTGTTTTCTCACGACCCGCTGCCAGACGAGCCCTGCCTCGCCAAGTACCAGCACATCAACGGGGGCGTCAAAACATGAGCCCCTCCCTCCCCTCCCTCTGCTCGCTCAGCCGGACGACCCCTCTACCCCCAGCTTGACCTGCCCCGTTCCTCATCTCCCACCTCCATCACACACACACACACACACACACACACACACACACACACACACACACACACACATAGCACAGAGACACTTCCGTAGCACCCTTTCAACATCTTCCCAACTTGCTGCCCCGCCCCATCACCCGTTCTGGCTCCCAGCGGACTAATGGACCCAAATGGGACTGGGCTGGTGGCAGCGCTGCTGTCACACACATTCTCTTATACACACACATACACACAAACACACACATACAGTACTGGCTCATGAGGTCTTAAGGAGAGGCCATGGACCCTGCAGGAGCTCTTATTTTTTACAGACTGAAAGAATCGATGCTCCATGGGGCCCTTCCTCTTCCTCTCCACACAAACAGACTTCTTTTTAAAAGAAAAGTATGGTTCTCACGTTTGTACTCGGAGGTTTCCGCAATTGGCAACGTGGCTTGTTTGGTGATCCCATTCCAGCGGCTGCCATTCCCAGACTGTTTTTTCGCTCCTGGAGGAATGTATGAACTTAAACATGTCGTGAACTTAAAACAAGGGAAATGATGAGGACAACAAATAGGAAAAGGACTGAGAGAAAGAGCTTCGACTAACAAAACAGAGGAAGAGGAGGAGAGCACATGTAGAAACTGCCCTCCCTCCGGTTTATTTTGTAATATTGTTGCATTTCTTTCCATTCTCTTGATAAGCCCTCCCAGTTATTCTGGAGAAAAAAATACACAGTATAATGTATAGTGCTGGGTATATTTGTAAATATATTCAAATATGTATAAATATATATTATATATTTACAGTGAATTATTTTTTGTATGGACTCCAAAATAACCCCTCCCCACCCCCCCACCTCTCTGAGTTTGAGGCAGGTATGCTAACAGGTTATGTGTCCTATATTTCTCTTTACAAACACACACAACAGACACACACATGCACACACACGCCCACACACACACACACACACACTGATATTTACACCTGTCTTACTCTCACTCAGTAACACAGTTGAGTATTGGCTTTCAGGGACTGAGGTAGCATGTTAATTTATTGACTTATGTTTTTTGAAAATGAATCTGGAAAAAAAAGAAACAAAAACATTATGACAGAAATGATATTAATGATGCTGATAATACATAAATAATCCGTTAAATTTATGGTAATTTAAAGTGATCTTTCAGCAGTAACAGAAAAAAGCTATTTTTAGTGGGTTTGAAAGATCCAGGTTTTGTAAGTTTTATATATGAATGTGAATATTAAGTTAAATTTTAAAAACTGTACATTTTATAGTCAGCTAATCCCTTTCTTATGTAGATGTTGATGCAGTTTCTATCCAGGCATTTTACTCTTTCTTAGTTTTGCATTAGGAAAAGAGATTTCTGGATATTTATATATGGTTGAAAGGAAACAATTTTGGAAAAACCCACTAGCAATCTGAGCTCTCATGTAGAAGAAATACAAACTCCAAATTTACCCGACAGAATTGAAAGCTGGAAAACAAAGTATTAAATCATTCAAGTGTTTTTCCTTTTTCTACTGGACCAACTTAAAATGTTTCGTGCAAGTGTTCATGCCACATTTGCAAAATAAATGATGAAAAGATACTTCGCTTTTTGTCCTCTTCTCAGATTTGTTTGGCCTTAAAGATGCATCACTGAGCTGTCCAGATGTTATGAGTGGATTTGAAATGTGGGTCATGGCCCACATTAAATCTTGGTGTGATCTGGTCATTTATTTAAAAACATTGCAAGATGGGACATTTTCTGGGCAATTTTAGTAATTCCTTGATATTGATATTGATAAAACAGATAGGACAGACATGTTTCCCACCAATAACTATCAAATCAGATCTGAATCTGGATAAGAATCTTTACCTGGATGGATAAAAATCAGGCGGCACATTAATGGCATCACTGCACTGTAACACATAGCAGAGGTGTGAAGGACAGCTGACTGGATGTTGATTCAGTCTCATACAAATTTTGTCAACATATCATATATTTTATAGTTGAAGATAATAACAGATGCTGAAAGATATTGTGTTTAAAATAGTTTTTTCTGTAGAAGTGTAGTAAAACAAAACACATTTTGTCTGGACTTGTTTGGGCTTGGTGGAGGTATGGGCTATGATGAGTGTTCTCTACTTTTAATATGCAGGATATGTTATTAAAACGCATATTCCTGATATGAGTAGAGATAAAATCTCTTCTTTGGGCTGAACTGTTGGTAGGAATAGATTGCACGCTGCATTTCACTTCATTTAGCGGAACGGGAACAAACAGCTTGCTTTAATATCAGAGCACTTTCGTTCAGACTTGATGTACTTATAACGAAAAACACACAACAGAGCTTTACATTTTTGGCTGGTTTTAGTCGTCATGCAAATCTGCTTAGCTCAGCAAGATGCGATCAAGTTAAATAGTGGAACTTCTGCCAGCGGCAAAGCAATTTTGTTAATGAACGTTGGGGGGGGGGACTCATCATTGACATGACAGTGCGCCGTGTACCGATCTGTCTGACTTTGACCAGACAAAGTGTCTTTGTTATGCTGCTGGCAGACTAATAGACGCTCTGATTAGCTGATTGATCCTCCTTTTTTCTCTTATCAGAACTAATTTAATTCAGCAGAGTGAGTGGTTGATTTATCTGATAATATGTAAGTTAATCACAGTTGATCTATTGGTGAGTGTGAGTGATAGTGGCGGTCGTGGACAACAAAGCTTTTACAATCTTTGACATTATGATAATGATGTTGAAACTAATTATTTGTCACGATTGTACTTCTCTTTGTTATTTGAAGAGGCTTTCACATACTTTTCTGAAAAAGAACTCACAGAATTGAAAAAAACAATCAACATCAATTCAAATGACCAAATGCAACCATTACTCTTGTGAATGTTTCTTGTGAATGTACGCTGCAAAAACAAGCAGGAAAACAGGGAAATAATATGTGTTCTTGGTGAGGTGAGAGCATTTAGTGCCAAACATAATCTCTGCACTCTAAACATAAATCTGGATTCCCTCAATTACCAGGCTTCAACTTGTTTGGATAGTCAGAGGGCAAACACACACACACACACACACACACACACACACACACACACACACACACACACATACACACAAACACACGCACAAACTGTTCCGAGTCTTCCTCTGCAGTGGACGTGTCCTCTCATGTCTCCGGAACCTGACAGAGCTTGGAGGGAAAACTCAGTCCGTAAACATTCCTCTTTTTTCCATAGAATAAGGGGAAGAAAGCACAGCAGGCCTGGAGGATTGAAGGAGGGATTGGAAAGAAAGATCGGCAGGATAAACCACAGTGGCATGCACCTCTCATTAAGGGGGTGTGTGTGAGGAGAGAGAGAGAGAGAGAGAGAGAGAGAGAGAGAGAGAGAGAGAGAGAGAGAGAGAGAGAGAGAGAGAGAGAGAGAGAGAGAGAGAAAGAGAAAAAGAGAGAAAGGCAGCCGGATATCCACACTGGCTGCCTGTACACACTTTTATCAGAATGTCAGCTCATTGTGCTGTGGTGCCGACGTCCGACACACAGGCAGAGAATGGGTGGGGGAGAGTGATAGAGATAGAGCAATAGAGATTTAGATTGTTCTGTCCTAACAAAATGTTCTCTGAGCTGTCCTTGCATCTGTAAAACACACACACACACACACACACACACACACACACACACACACACACACACACACACACACACTTCTTTTTGGTACATTGCAAGAAGAGTTTTTAGCAAATCCTCTTTACTTTACATTACTGATTGGTGCAATGCGTTTACCTCATAACAGTAAGGAAACTTTGACAAAAAAACTAATGCAGGCTCGATGTTGTTTGTGATCGATTAACCAAGCAAGGCAAGTTGCAAGAGCCAAATAAATGATTTGTATATTAGATGAGAATAAATGGAAACCGATGGCTGGCAGGAAGATTGGAAAAACAACAAGACAACTTGATAAGTAAACTTTCAGAAAAGCTTTCATTTCTGATGGATTTCCTCAAATATCTACTCACATAATTTTCAAGCATTTGCAACCAATTTGAACACCTAACACCATCAACAACCAAAATTATGTTTATTAGCAGCATTGTACATATGGGTGAGTTAAAGGAATCCCAACAAAGTTTCATGTTTCAGAATGAGTCAGATTTCTTTCCATTCCTTCGACCCATATTTACATTTTGGTGTGTTTTTCTAGTTTTTGGACCAAATTTTCCATTTCTTGAACAATCCCATATCTTGGCCATGGGAAGAGATAGAAGGCTAGAATTTCAGACACAACATCTACATGGCACTAGTATCTAATGGTGTACTTTTGGTCAACTCACACTTTTGAGATTTGGGCAGACTGGACTCTGGACCGTTCACCACTGACACCTTATATGTATGTTACACAATAAAAGTACATCAAATCTGAGGGATTTTCACTCTGCTCTGTAGCTGCAGTTGGAAAATACATCTTGATTCCTTGAAGTTGGGGCAAGAGTTGAATTCAAATTCAAAAGAATGCAATTGCAATTACATTTCAAGCAGTTTCAAGCACCTTATTTAAAATCCAAGCAAGGATTCAAGGCTTTCCAGCACCATTATGAACTCTGACTTGAGAATGCAAGATTTGACAACAAGGTGACCGCCTTCTCATGTTTTCTTTCAACCCGCTGCCCCCCTTGAGGACTGTTGGGCGTAGTGCGACTGATAAACATGACCCACTGACACGATCACTCAAAGCTCTAAATGAGTTTTTCATTCCGAGGGCTTTTTATTACGCTGATGCCTAATGCTCCGAAGATTAACCTGATGACCCACAAATATTAGCTTTAAATGACTTTGGGGAGACTGGGGGCAGTAGCTGGCGGAGACATGGAGGAGGGGGACACCAGACTAACACTTTTGAGATGATTTTGTGTTTTGTGTTGTGCAATTCGTAAGAGACAAATGCCGCATGATTTTCAGAAGGAAAACCCGAGGAGGCAGCCTGGGAATGTGAAGAGCTGCTAGGGTGTCATGACATTTTAGCGAATAAAGTAATTATTATTCTGATTTTTTGTGGTCCTTCCTCTTCCTGTCCTTCATCTGAGCACCGTCCTCCCTACTCGGCCATCTGGTGGGGCCTGGTGTGTTTGCACAAGGCTTGGTCCTCTGGAATGTCAACACGAGGCTTTGTGTGAAGCCAAAGGAGGCCACATCCATGGAGATAAGACCCCACCAGGCCACGGAGAGGAGGTGGAGGAGGAGGAGGAGGAGGAGGTGGAGGAGGAGGAGGAGAAGGAGAGGGTTAGATCTGTGTGTGGGAGGGCTGTGGGCGTAGTCAGAAAGTGACTTAAAGTTTAACTTTTACCACCAGTGACCACCAAACCCACAGCTTAAGCTTAACTCTAACTCTCTCCTGCACCAAAGTCCAGCTTTGTCTGATAAGTGAAGCGTGACAAGGCAATCAAAATCTCATTTCTGGGTTTAAGAGCTCCCACATTCATCTTTTTTTATCACTTTATTTGATATTTCACTTAATACTTTGCCACTGGGGTCAGCGTGTGTTCTATCCATCAACCCACCATTTGCACTGGGTAGCGGATAATGAATGGTTCATCGCTAGGTCAGCACTCATGAGAGAGAGAGAGAGAGAGAGAGAGAGAGAGAGAGAGAGGGCAGAGGCGGTGGGGTGGGGGGGAGTCCTTGTGTTTGTACGAGGCTTGCGAGGCACCAAGTCTGGTTCTGCATGCGAGGATAAACAAGTCAAGAGTGTGTTTGTGCGTGAGGATGTGTGTGGTTTGTTGCCCCGTGGGATTTTCTAAACATTTGCTAATGGTGCAATTGTGTCTGAGCAATTGTAATTCACAAATTTGACTCCGTTCGTTTATACATGCTGACTCGGCTCTAAGGTCTGAGGTAAAAAAGCTCTTGGAGTGTAAGCAATGGAAAAGAGGGGCTGAAAATAAACTGTTTAGAGCAGGATGACATGAGTGAGGGAGCGCGATCGCCAGAACTCAAGAGCGAACATGCAGGCAGAGGTCAGGCTGCTTTTGTTGTAGGGAATAATTTGCCCTATTTAATAGCTATTATCGGTTTTAAGTCGGCTAAATATTGCTTGTGCGAAGAAACATTGCTTGTGCTGATTTAAATACATTGAATTCCACATCGCAAACAAGTATATTGTATTACAGTTATGTTGTTTATTACATTTGAATGAAGTACACTGGGTGTGTTCTTGATTAGAGCTTAGTCATAATGATCCCTGCCCAGATGCTCTGTGTCTTGTCTTGCAGTGATGATGTCGTTGTTGATGTGAAATTCCCTAAAGTGTTCCTTGCTGCCAAGTTCAGGGTGCCAGAAGCGGTTACCACCCCGACCACAACACAGTACTACGGACACTTGTATGTAACGTCTACACTACATCTATGTTATGTTAAAGATGAGAGATTTACAGTTTATAACATGTTACAAAGCATATTACCCTCCGTCTTATTTCCTCTCCTTACCCAAGACATCCAATCACAACTGGGAACCTGATGAGCTGGATGAACCTGAAAGATGCGATGAATCTTTCCTTAATAGCTCTGCCTGATCATAGATTCCATTATTTCAACATTCAAATGTGCTCTTTGTAAAACAGGTTGCAACAGTAACATTGAGAGGTGCTGTAATTGATCTTTATTATGATTTCTCATTATTTTTTTGCTCAACAATGGCACTTTAGGGTGATTTCCATGTTGTCATTCTCATTTGTGAAACATTGGCAATTGGTTTTAAGTGCAAAAAAAACACATTGAGGCACTTTTACTGTCCTGTGTCGCAGCACTGATGTGCATACTGAGTGAAAACGCCCCCCTGTACTATCTCTTTACGGCCGGTACTGAAAAGCCTGCTCTTTCCTGATTGTCTGCACACAGTTTAGCTGCATCAGTGTAGGTGTAGCGTTTGCCAAGCTATGCCACTACTTATGGCAATATATAGGAAACAATACATTGTTTGGACAGTAGGTGCACAACTGAAAAGCTACTGAAATAAAGTAGTTGAGTTGGTACTTTTATAACTTGTGGCTCAGCGAGATTAAAGTGCAGCTCTTCCTTCACAGGACAGAGATGTGGGCAGAGTGTGCAGTAAAGCGTCTGCTGCCTCCTCTGGCCTGTGTGTCAGCAGACAGGCAGGAGGGAGATATACGAGAGTATACACACAGGACAGTTAACCACTCCAGCAGCGTTACTGTCATGAGTAAACACAGGCCCAGGCTAATAAAAAAACCTTTGTGAAAAAAGAAAAAGAGTGCCCATAAATGATGTTTAATTGAACCTGTTCAGGAGGGCAGTTCGTCAGAGCGATGGCTCCCAGGGGTCCACACACACACACACACTGCTGCTGGGAAAAGAGGAGCAGAGGAGAAGAAGGGAGAGCAGGAAGCAGAGCAGGGGAGGTTAGGATTGTCTTCTGTCTCTGTGAGTGAAAGCAGTGGAGAGAATTGTCACATGTGTGATTCAGAGCCAAGCCCTCGCTTCCTCGGGTGTCATTACAATCTGAACGTATAACTTCTAGTCGTTTCTGATTAAGATTAATATCTTCCCAGTCACATACCATGACATGATGTTCTCCCGTGGTAGTCCAACCTTCAAGCCTCCGAGCGAAAAGTGCTGCTTCCTACAGGAGAGCAGTTTTTGCATACTCAGGTGCAAATGTTGGCACTCACCTTTGTCAGGTGGACTGTTTTTTCATAACTTAAATGATGAATGATCACCATGACAATGCCATGGTGACAGACAAGGGGTATAAATCTCAATATTACGGCCCCCCTGCCTCCCCTTCACCTGCATCACTCTTTCCACCCAACAAGGACTCCAGTGTTTCCCTGAATATGAACACAGCTCATTTCCCTCCACTCAATTTGTCAATTTCAAAATAGGCTTTCAACGTTTGTTGGTTCTTTTTCTGCCTGTGTTTGTGCCTGCCTCACCCCCGTCACTCACCCCCCTCCCGATCGTCCCAGCCCTGTCCTCTGGTGAAAAGTTCCATTTTCTGGGGTCATTGTGTGTTGCCGAGAGTTTGGGGGCAGGTAAAGGGAAAATTCTTTCTCTTTCTTTCCTTTTCCATCTCTCCCCTTTTCATTCTCTGCAGTCAGGAGGTCATTAAATAAAAGTGTTTTGTGAGTGACGTGCCTCTATACCTGCACGTATACGCTCGACGGGTAACAAGAACCTGCTCTGTCCTGCCCGGGCAAGACAGGATAATTATATCTCCTGACTTAATCACTTACCTTAAAGCCTCTCCCTCTCCTGCTCTCTCTCTCTCTCCCTCTCTCTCTCTCTGTCTCTCCCTCCCTCTCTCTCCCTTTGCTGTAACATTATAGATTGATATTCTTTCATCCATGGACAATGAGGAGAGTTTACTGTAAGTTGAGGTGGTTCTTACACGCAGAGAGAGAGGGCAAACAATTCACGGTGTGCTGCAGGCTTAAACGCACACACTCATACACTCACACACTCGCACACTCTTTTCCTTTTGGGTTCACTTGCAGGTTACAGCATCCATCTTCTCCGAGCTCAACACATTTGTCCATTTCTCACATTTTCCACGCAGGAATGTGTGTCGTAAAGGCCTCAGTCCGGCGCAGTCATCATTGATTTGACAACACGACGGCGATCGATACATCAGTGTTCCTGCTCCGCCCTTGTCTTGTGCATTCTAATATTATGTTTACACAGTCCATAAATTGATTAAAGTCTCTCAGGTCCTCTCCATCTGTCTGACTTGGGGAAAATATGAATCCGGAGGATTTAACGTAAGCCCATTTTTGCAGTGAATGTATTCCCTCCCAGGCTCCATGAGGTGGCTGGCCCCTGGCTGAGCAGTGAGGAGGGGGGTGGGGGGCTGGGAGAGGAGTGAGGCCCCTGAAAAGGTGCTTTGTGCTGGTTCAGAAGGACCCAAGGCTTGGCCTGTCAGAGGTTGTGGTTCTAGGCCAGCAGCCAGGCCTTCAGGCTCTCGCACTGGCACAGACTGAGCTACCATCTGGAGTGACAGGCCTTTCCTGAACCGCTCGGCGAGTTGTACAGGGCCAGGCTGAGCCATGGCGGTTAGGCTAGGCTGACACACACCGCAGAGGGCTGCACAAATAAACCACTGGTGCTTTTGCTGAAATTCCTTGGCTCCAGAGCTTTAAATGCGAAGATCATTCCCACGGGAGGGCACCGGAGAGGCCCCACACCGAGCACTCCACTACAGAGCGAAGCTACTTTAGCGACGCCCCAGAGAGCGCAGGCCTCTGAATGTGATATGGCTTGTGGAAGATTGCGCTGATGATTATTATGATGCTAATGATGTTTGAATAGCACTTTAAATGTTTCAGCTCTAATGTCGGGTTGCACTCGGCTGCTTGTTGTGAGTGCTTTGACAATTGCTGAAAAGCAGTATGGAACGAGTCACTATCATCAAACGTGATTTATTGTGTTTATGCAATGCTGCGTCTCGGTTGTCATCAGTGTAGGCAAGTGGGAATGATCCGCGCACAACACGGCGCTGCAAACACAATTAAAGTAAAACAACATAGACACGCAGGCTCCCGACTCGCTCGTTCTTTCATGGGGTTTGTTTACATTTTGGATCCAGATCTGTGGCACAGGAGACACAGGCCCGACAGAGTAGAGTACAGAGGAGGACTGACGCTTTGCCGACTCTTGTACATGCGCTGCATTGCAGATCTCAGAACTGTATTTCAGCTGCACGGATGCACATGAGAAGAAATCAAACTTTCCCCCTTCCCGACTGGAAAGCGAGATAATTCACGGTACATTTAGTATGAGGGAGAAAAATGTGAACCATATTGTGTTGGGCGTTTTACAGGGGCAGGTCTCTGTACCCCCCCCCCCATCCTCCAACTCCTGCAACAGAATAGAATTCCTCTGCCTTTTTGGCGCTGGGCCAAGCCAAGCAAATTATGGACCAAAATCTTTTTTATATGAACCTCTGTCACGCGAAAACATCGCTGTAAGCCCGTCTCTCCCTCTCTCCCAGCTTCATCCTGTCTGTCCGAGCGAGGTGATTATACCAGAATCCTCCGGGCCTCCCTTATCGAAAGGCAAAGGAGAGAGGGAGGGAGGAAAACAAACATGTGGATGAAAGACTGCAGAGACCACTTAGGAGAATTTGCTGTGAAGAAAAAAACAAAAAAAACAAGTTATATCTAAAACGATAAGACTGGACATGAGCCATATATAAATTAAAAAACACACAAGACTCTCCAACAGTATCACAATGCACAATGTTTGCACAATAATGAGTGCACGTCTCCATCAAGGCCCAACAAAAGCAGACTTGTATTATCATTACCTTGAGACCAGATGTGTAAAACAATCGATCAAGGGAATTCATTGTAAATTCCTTTCTTTCTTTCTTTTTTCTGTATCTGTAACTGCTCAAAATATGACAAAGCTTTCTCTTAAAGTGCTAAATCATCGACACATTGGTGATCGCAGTGTCTTTGAATTCATATCTATACGGCAGCATAAACTGTAGATATGAAACCTGTCAGAAAAATTGATTTAAATCCATCTAATCCACATCAATATCTGAATTTGGGCTAGTTTGCATAGTCAATCATAGGACTATCATATTTTTTCATCTAGATCTACATTAACAAATGTCAACAAATGTCCAATCTTATCCTTTATGCTGATCTGGATTGGCCTCAAAATCACTTTGTTGACCTAAGAGCAGACAGACAGACAAACACAGGTGAAATCACAATGTCCTTAGTAACGCAAACAACACACAGACACAAGCACACACTGCTGCTTTGAGAGGTGTGAGTTCCTGTATTTGAAAAGCCACGATGTGAGTGTGGACACAAATCAAATCAGGCTTTACGATTTACATAAATCTGTTCTGCTCTGTTAGACTAAGTACAAACATTAATGCACAAAACACTCCAGATCCCTGCTGGGTTATTATTCAAAATATTGATTAATGCAAATGTACTGTATGTATACATGTTTTAGGTGTAGCCTGATCAAACTGCATTTTGAATTGAGTCAGAGAGTTGCGCAGTTTTTGCATTCTTTTGAGGCCCACATGAACAAATTAAAACACAGTAGTTTATGATAGTTATAATAGTTTTTTTTTTGGCTTGAACACATTAAGGTGATATCAGGCTTTGGCTCACATAGACATTAATTACTGGTATGATAAATAATTTGTTGCTTTTCACTGGTTTTGTTGATAACAATAATAAAAGCAGAAGTAATGAGTTTTTCCTTAATAGTCGAAAATTTGCGAAACTAATTGACTTGGTTTTGTCCCTGGCGACTGGTTTGTTGTTCATCAGTGACCTTTGACTGGACCACCGCAAAGCCTGTATGCGTGTCCCAGCTTTTACCTCTGTTCTGCCCGGTGTGAACCACTCAAATGGCCCTGTTGTTTACAGTAGTGTTAAGTGTGTGCCCCTCCAGGATCAGTCAGAGCCGTAATCCCCTCTTCATTCCCACTGAGGCCCAGAGTGTGTGTAAGTGGACATGGGTGATGGCAGACAGGGAACGGCTCACCGGCCCACCCATTTAAGCCAACCACAGGCTTCACACACACATAGACACAAGAGCTCACGCTGACGCACGTTCACTCTCACACACAAGCTGGACGAGAGAGAGCGCAAACAATGGAGCAGAGAGAAAGAGAAGAAATGAGCGAGGGTTCTTCTTTTCCCCTTGTATTGCCCTGTCAGTCTTTTCCCTCCCTGCGTTTTTTATTTCATGACACCTTGTAAAAAAAGCCTTTATGGTCTTCCCAGGCCTCATGGCTATGAGTCTGGCGAGGTGGATTGTGGGAGCTTTAGAACTCCCCCAGGCCCGGCACTTAGCTCGAGTGACAAGAGAGCATCTCCAGAGAGCTGCGGCTCACAAAATGGCGAGCGCTTTAATCTGACTTCGTCTTCTATTACTGAATCGTCTATTTTTTTCCCTCTTTATAAGTAACGGCAACGTCCAAGAAACCAATTGAACGCAAACGAGCGACAGGTGCTGAGAAAGGGACAAATCAGACTGGGAACATCAAAGCAGTTTAGCTTTGTCCAAAGAAGGATTTACAGTCATAACATAACATGGACATTTTTAAGAGGCTTCTTCCATTAAGTTGTGTGAATATAAATCCCTCTCATTTGTCGTCTGTACATACACGCTACGCTCCGAGTTTCTGTCTTTACCAAATAAAGGGAAAATGTTGAGTGAGCCACATACCTGCATGGAATTAAGGAGATTCTGTCATTACCTGAATCCAAATTACTCCCTGCTCAATTAGCTTAACAGGAGAGGAAATGTGTTATGTAGCAATTATATAAACCAATGGATTGTCTACATCCTTAAGTAAATTGATTCACAATCACATCATGTTGATCTGAGGACACCAACCTCAATGTATGTAGATTTTTATCTGATTATCACAAAAACGACTTTATTTCGGCAGCCTTTCATATAGGTGAGAGCGGATTCACCTGCACTTCTGAATCGCTTCCATTCACTCTGCGGGCGACACCAGACAGGAGTGCAATATAATCTCACTCTTAAAAAGAAATCAGCGTGAGAGACTCAATGGGAAATCCATATGGTAGAGAGAGAGAAAGTAGAAGAGACGGGGGGGAAAGTTGCTGTATGTTAATCTAATCAGGTAGGTGACGGCCATTAGGACCGAAGTCTCCTATCAGCGACTGTATCCTTCTTCACTCCCCCCTTCCCCTTACCTCCTCTTCCCTTCCTCCTCCTCCTCCCCCTTCCTCTATCTTCCGGCCTCCCCCCTTGCAGGCCCGTCTGCATAACGTCTACGCAGAGCCAGCGTGGGGCCTCTTTAAGGCGCTCAACAGCGAGGCCTTAAATCACGCAATTAGTGTTCAGTCAGGGGATTTATACTTTCTGGCTGCAGGCGCTCTTTAGTGTATATATGGCCACGGGGAGAAAAAGGAATGCAACTATGAAAAACACCCTGAAAACCATTTTTTTTAAACATCATATCACAAAATGTATTCAAACGATACAGCACAGACACTATTATTCTTTATCTGATATTTATAGAACTGTATCTTTATGTACATATACAGTATGTAGAATGAAAGTGGAATGTACAGTATATGTAGAATGTTCAGAGCTATTATCAACTTCAAACACTGGGAATATGAATCAGTTTGAGTCATTTTCAGGCCCTCAGATGAAGGAAGTGTGTTGGTTTTAACAGTGGAGAACAATGTATGCTCTTGATGAAGGTGCATAGTAACTCTGTATATTGACTCAGGTATAACTCAAGAACTCAGGTATGCTTTGAGGTTCTTGAACATCATTTGAGCATAAGCATGGTAACTTTCGACTGACATGAAAGCATGAAAAATACACCTGAGTGGATGAACTTTGTAGTACTTGTGTAAAATTTGTATCATTTCATTGCAGATTTGATATAAATTTTCATCTCTGCTGTCGGATTTGGGGATTTTGATCATTCATGTATTTGCCTTTTGATATTTGACCAAATTCCAATTTTTATATTTTGTAATTCTTGTTTATGTGTGATTTCATTAAACGCAGGACTTGTAAATCATCTTCCTATTGTGTTATTGTAAGAAAAGATGAAAATAAACTACAAATCAGTCAGTGTTTCAGATTTTGGCTTTATACGGTAACGTGCTACACAGTTATGTATCGTTTAGTTTGTGTGTGTGAGAGTGTGTTGACCCTCAATGTTGCACCCCCAGGTTTACCTTGGCCTGCCCCCCCCTCTCTGCGTCTCCGTCACTCTTATTAAAAATATGTCTCTGGCGTCAGTCGGGCTAGTTTTATGTGTTTTCCCAGGACAAATAAACACACTAAAATGAACATAATGAACGCGGGCAATGACTGCATTTTCTTTAACAGCTTTTTCCCGACATGGATTCCGTCACAAAAAAGCACACATTGCGTTACACAACTTTGGATGGAAATCTCATTTTTTCCCCGGGCCTCTTGTATTTTAATGGTGTATATCTGCAAACACTATCCAAACAGAGACCAAATCAACACTGGGCAATACAAACACACTGATCTGGCTCAACCACCAGCGCCTCGGTGTGAGAAAGCTTCCAAAATATGTTTCTATAACAAAAGAGGCCACCACAAAATCCTGAGACAGTCCATTTGCCGGCCACTGCCTCGAGTCCAAAACCAAGACCACAAAACACACGAGACCACAGAAAATGTAGAAAATGCAGGAACCTCACACATCCCAGCACACAGAGAAATACATACACTCTTGTACATACTCCCTATCTGCACATAAAGGCTAATTATTCCCATTTAGTCTTCACCCACACACACAGACCAAACCAATTTAGTGTGCAGACACACAGACGAGGGAAACACACCAGCAGACCCTTTGTAGAGACAAAGCCGGCCGTCAGATGAACACATTCAGGCCAAATTCAATCATTGTAATGATCCTCATAAATCATAGCTGAGGTAAATATGAGTTTGTTTGGGAGATTAATCATGTCTGATGAATTGAACACATTTAATTGTGCAGGAAGGATGAAGATGAGCAATGAGCTAAAGACATTCCCCTGATTTGATTTGCCATTAGCCCGGCAGAATGAAGAGGGACACTCGCAAACACCGTGCCATCCTCAGTGATTAATATGTTTGTTCACATGAGCAATGACAGTCTGAAGTGCTTCATCTGTTTTTAAAGGAAAAGGTTCAAGTTTGGTTTTGAAAATGGTGTTAAAAATGGGAAATAGCTTGTGTTGAAATGAAAATCTTCATTTGGGATTGTGATATATGATCCCCTGCTCTCTTCCCTGCATCCTCATGTCCCTCTCTCTCTCTGTGTGTGTGTGTGTGTGTGTGTGTGCACATGCATGGTTTCCTGTGTGGCAAGACTCTCCAGGTTGTGCTCTTGGGGGGGGGGGATTTACGATCGAGGATGTTTGGTCTTCCTCTAGCTCCGAGGCAGGAAAAGTTGTGAAATATGTGTGAGCCATAAAAAAGGCCAGCGTGTTGCGTTTTAAACAGCACAAATAGAAACAGACGCACGCATGTATGCAAATGTGCTCACACACATGTACAATGTTATTCCCATTAACTTATGTGTGTGTATGTGCAGATGAAAGCAGAGTTGCATAATTTTGAAATTATACACTGCAGGAGATGTAGAAAGTCATTACTATTGATTCAAATGTGTTATAATACACATAAGGTATAGCTGAGAGGTCAGTATACGCTTATGTGGACATATATGTCGCCTATATAAGCTGACTGAATAGGTATCATTCAAAAACGTCTGTATGTGTTGGCAGTATATCTTAAACATATATGTGCTAACAGTGTCACATATATTTGCAACTGATATATGTCGTATCTATGTGAAGCACACATATATGTGGCATTATGACATATATATGAATATGTACAGTTTAAACATGTCTAGGGTCACGTTTTCCATGTACTTGCATGAAGGGCATGTAATCGTGAAAAGGGACAGTTTATGATCTTCCCACGGATGACAGGTACGGTACGTCATCACCAGATTTATATATGACAAGCAGCTCTACATCATGGTGAGAGAGAGGGAGAGAGGGAGAGAGGGAGAGAGGGAGAGAAGGAAAGAGGGAGAGAGGGAGAGAGAGAGAGAGGGAGAGAGAGAGCGAGACAGAGAGAGAGATTGGGTGATTGACTCAGTGTAATTCTTGGCGCTGTGTGTGCGCGCTGTTACATTCCTTCCATGAAAGAATGCGTAGAGTATAAAAGCCATTAACTGTGGAGGTCGTCTAACAACAGGCGAACCCATTTACTCGCGTATAATTTACTGCCTTGTTAATTATCTGGCTGCATAAAAATACAGCATTTTGACCAAAATTGGGACTGGTGTGCTGGCGTGTGGTTTTTTTCTTCTCGCTTTTTTTTTTTTGCTCAGTCTGAAAGAATTACAGTTATTGTCGAGGTGTGTCTTTTTTTTTTCTTTCCCAGAGACGCATTCCTTGTCTAGGTGTGAGGTTTGGGCTCCTCGTCGTCTTTGTTTTGCCAGATTGAGGGGAGCAGTTGTCCGGCTGGAGCCACGATTGCTGACGTGCGCACGCCTGCTTTCATATTTCCAGTTTGGTCTACGGAAACAAAAAAAACTGTGATGTGTATGCAGACGTTTATCTCCCCGTGTGCCTGAGAGCTGACGTGCCGCTGCTCACACAGAGGACACATTGTTTCTCTGGGTAATAAGCCCACTGGACAGGCTCCAGTTAAAATACTACGAGGGGCAGGATGGTAATCTGTTTACCCATTTTCACATTCTTAAGTGGTACGGTTCACCTCCATAACTGCTCTGAGCGAAGTCATTAAGCGAATTCTCCCCAAACGATGGCATAACCATACTTCCAGTTTAACAGTTACAGCTGTCGGGCTCCGGCTCTCTACGGTTTATCGATCTATCGGACAAAACTGCTGATAGGAAGGCTTGACCTGCACTTAAAGGCAACATTTGTGAGCGAACGGACGACAACGTGAGCCCGGGAAAGCTGCCGAAATCCTTTAATGGGCCTGTTGGAACCATAGCTAAAGCCCCCGGTCCCCCCCTCCCCCACAGCCCACATCTCGTCGCCGTGGCATACAGTAAAATTATGGCCTAATTAAGTCGAGGGGGTTGCGAGGAGGAGGAGGCGGGGTGGGGGTGTGCTGGTGGTTAGGTTTCAGGGTTGAACTATTGCTACTGCTGCTCTTGGCGTGATGCTATCTGCACAGACTCAGGGGACCAACCAACATCTAGCCACTACTCCCACCCACACTCCCGCACCTCCCACCCGCGCTCTCTCAGCCTCTTTGGGTGCAGACAGTTTGGTGCCACGAGGTCCGGAACCAGTAATGGACCGAGCGGCGGCTAATGAGCTCCCTAACACACAAATGGGAGTCTGTGGTGAGGGCAACATGCGCCCCTGCCTCTTCCGCCGAGCTTGCCGAAGTACACACATATACACAAGGGGGCCTAGACAGCCGGTGAAGATCATTTGTAGGATAATTTTCGTTCGATGGGGGCGCTAGTTGAAATGTATACGGTTTATACGTGCCAGAAAATTCCTTTTTCACTGCTACATGGTCATTGCTGCATGTTTGTGCTGGACTTCACCATTCAGACATTGCGGCCAGCGGTGAGATGTTTTGTTTCTTGGAACATTTTGGTTGTTTTTGTCTTTCCAGCAACAATATGAGATCACTTTTGCTGCATAGCTAGTTCTTCTTCTACTTATTCCGAACCAACCACTGTTATTGTTGTGAAAACATGCCGATCACGGTGAATGGCATTCCCAGCACGGGCGGGAAAAACCTACGAAAGCGGTATGAAGCGCTGGTGAGGTACAAATGTGTGCCCTGAGACGCCCACAACAAACCAGGTTCCCTCATCTCCCACTTCAATCAATGTTTTGTCCGCAATCCCAAATTTCTGACACAAATGTGACGGATTACAAACCGTTGCGCATTTTTCCTCCGGTTCTGCCGTGGCCTGGTCAGCGGGCGCGCCACATGTAATATGTTTGGAGACGACGGGGGCGATGAGAGCCAAGCTGTTGTCAGAAACAGACTGCGCACACAACTAACAAACGCCGCACTCGCAACCACCACTGACCATATGGTGGCACTTAGCTGAACTCTTTGTGAGCGTCGGGTTGTTTCATTTCATAGATGCCTGCTTAAGCAAGAAATATATTTATGTTTATTGCTGTAATGGAATTTGGATTTGTGAAATGTATAAATATTTACAACCGCAATGAGGAGACATGTTGCAGGTTTATGATGGCTTCCCAGGATGAGTCAACTTGGACGGGATACGGTGGGATTTTCTAAACAAAGGAGTTTGTTAAAACATGCTCATTGAGAGGAAATTATTGATCGCTTTTGCCTGCAGGTGACATCATTGGGATGTCATCGCTACGGTGGATGATCACCGCAGTAAACAGACATAAATTTAGCTCAAAGTCAGCTCAGAACATGCTTCGATGGAACCCAAATGAAACGTTACATCCTGTTTAATTCACTGCTGAATCCGCTCCACCTTGTATTGAATGCAGACTCTTTCTCCTCTATGTAAGTAAAGAGGGAGCACGGCAACAAGCGTAGCTCCATTGACCCTGAAACAGCAATATATTAGGTTAGTTTTGGTTACCAGGATCTGGTTTCAGGAGGATTCTGCACTCTGCTAACAGAGAGGTAATTCATTGCAGGGGTAAAAGGTGATCAATGGCCCATTGCATCAGATAAGCACCTGACTGGGTGGCTGGATGGACCTCTCAGGAGCAGAGGGTAAACAATGCACTCCTAGAGTCACCCACAGGCACCCTGAAGCCAAGGGACAATCAGAGCTTTTCAGGGTGGGCAGCGAGGTGAGTGGGCAGGTTGTTTGGGGGCGATCTGTGCCGCAGAGGCAATAAAGGCTCGATGATCAACGCGGAAATCATTGGGTTGATGGATGTGGTGGCAGTGAGCGATCACACTGCGGGCGAGTGTGTGTTTTCTATGCAGGATGTGTGAGAGCAGTCAAAATTTCTAGGTTTGTGTTACAAAGGAAAGGCAGACACTGTTTGGCATTATTTTTGATGGATGATGTGGTAATGGATAGAAGATGGGTTGCAGATTGAACTCCAGATGGAGTAAGCGAGGGATGAAGGATGAGGAGGAGAGAGCGGAGCGGGAGAGTCGACGAAGTGGCTACTCCGTTGTGTAATGTCTCTCCTCGCAGACCCATGATCTCACGAGCGTGAGCGCTAACACCTGTTCAGAGCCGGACATCACTCTGCCATATTGACATGTAACTGCGAAGAAGAAGACGACGTGACAGAGTCCAGTAAACATCTGCACAGCTGGATGCAGCTGAACTATTAAGCTTGCTGATGCAAAGTCGCATTAAAATGACATCAATTAGAAATGTGACGCAACCGTTTAACTTAGAGTCGACAAGAAGTATGAGTGTTTGTGTTGTAATAATGCAGCTTGACCCTTGTAGATGGCTAAACAATACTATCAGTTATTTACTTATTCATTTATTTCCATTTCGACTTTGACAGCTTTCTCTTCCCCATGACCTCATGCTGTGAGATCGCACACACACACACACACACACACACACGCACACGCACACGCGCACACACACACACACACACACACACACACACACACACACACACACACACACACACACTGTAATTCACTGTATGTCAGCCATTTAACAGCTAACACCTGCGCCGCAACCAGTGCTGTGCATAGAGTACAGAGTGAAAACATCCTGTTTTTGTCCTCTCACTCGTCTTCATAAAAGTTACGAACTCTGTGCCCAGTTGCCGTTGGGTTTCGTCTCGGCCCGGAGTGCCATCACCTGTTTCAGCTCAATATGCTGGCACTGCGCTGGTGTTTGCTCATGGCCCTGAGCAGGCCAGAGGACAGTGTTGTGTATCACGGTGTGGTTTGGCCTCACTTTCCATTCCTTTGTATTCTGCCCCCTCGGTCCCTAAGGCAAACATCTCTGCACTCAGTTACACAAAAAGAGGCACAATAACAAATCTCCTGACGCTGGCAAAATGCTGGGTAGAGTCACAGAGCGGTTCAGGAGGCCAGCTTGTCGTTTCAAGTGCATGAAATCCAAATCACAGAAACTCGTCTGTTTGGCGGGAGGGGGAAGTGGGGAGGAAGAGAGAGGAGGAGGATCGTTGCGGGATCACGGGAGGAGAAAGGGGTCAGGCAGCCTGTGAGCGAGGAAAATCCGATCTTTGATGTTGATAAAGGGCCGTCGTCTGGACTGAGTTAAGTTAAACCAACAATGGCCCGACTGGAGTTCAGCCTCACCTCCCTGCCTTCAGACCATCCTGCAGATCCTCCAGTGTTCTCCAAGTGCTGCTGCGAGCAACGTCCTCCTCCTCCCCCATAACTGCACATATCTGTGACTGGTGACCTCTGACCTCCATCCTGCTCTTTCAGTGGAAATCTCAACCTGTGATCTCGCCCAATGCGCTTTGTTGCAGCAGAAGAGAGCCGCAGCCACATGGGGGCCGACGCTGGCAGTCAAACTTTTCCTTTTTCTCACATACAGGTGATTTATGTTTGTCTGTGTTTTCAAGATGCTCTACACAGCACTAAGCGATAACACTGCTGTTTATGAGTGTGGCTCATCACCCGCAAATCTGCATGTGGTTTAGCAACACTCAGCACGAGACCTTGTGGTTGTGTTTAAACACAGACCTCGTGCTTTCCTGTTGCTTTTATCGTCGAGTGGTGTTTCTCTGCTAGATTTATTAAGACCTCAGTGCTGAGGGCGACTGAGGTCAGGGCGCCAATTCTGGCCTGAGAAATGGGTGAGTTGGTCCACGTTTATACATGCCAGTAACTCCAAGCATGTGTACACAAGATGGCTGCAATGTCAGTTTTTACGTTGCTGTTTGCAATAATAAGTGCATAATCAAATCCTGCACCAGTGACCAACTGTCTGATTGTTTTGAGGAGAAGCTGATCAAAGGTCTGAAAGACATTGGAACATTCTGAAATGGAAATCTGAAAACGTAATTTACAACCTGCATCGTTTTATTGCCTGCTCACAGAAAATGAATATCAAAGCAATTCTGACACAGAAAGTGTCTCTATTTCCAACACATTTTTGCTTTAGTGACCAGGAAGTAAAATAAAGGCCAGAAAAAATATGAAGCTGAAGTTCATTTGTGTGTTGGTTCGTCCTGTTCTGACCTCAAATTCCTGCTGTCTCACATATCACAATCATTGTGAACTGTTAAAATAGTTCTGATTTAGCGTTTTTTACTGATGGATATTGGGTTTTTGCATGGTCGAGTGGTTCTGTAAAAAACGTCAAAAACACAAAACTAAAAATTGTGGACAGAATGTAAGGCAACAGGCCCTGTTTTATTTTTTCTGATTACTGTTTCAGAAACGAAAATCAAATGAATAAAGGTCTACGGACCATCAGGCACTGCAGGATTCACGATCGTCACATAAGATTTTGTTGGCGCCGGTGTCACTGTTTCATTCACTCCATGTTTGTTAATTGCCATCTTTAGTTATATCCATGCAGTGAAATCGAAGGTAGTTCTGAGGTTTACTGGTTTATGTTTCAACCCTCGCATTGATCCTCTGTGGATATTGCACTTAACTCTCCGGATTGACAAAGTAAGCCAGTGAACATGTGAGGAACTCAGCTGGAAGTGTATGTGGAGCAGCCAGTACAAACTTTACTGGCTTTACAACTAACGTCTCTAAATCACCAGGTCGTGTGACAATGGGAGATTTAGCAGAATGATTAATGGTGTTGCATGTCAGCAGAGTATTGTACAGGATCAGGAAACAGGTGATACTGTATGTAGTGTTCATGAGGCCAACAAGGCAAACCACAGGAAAACGCAGCTTAGGGCAAATTTGTTTCATCCTGTAGCTTTGCAGTTTAGTGACGGGTGTGTTGTTGTACTGTGCTGTATTGTTCTGGACTGAGCCGGAGGCAAAATTGTTACTCGCTTCAGCTTCAATGGTGGAAGACGTACATGGGCGTTAATAATGATACTAAAGTGGAAAAGTACTTCATATTGAATATTCTACTTAAGTGAAAGTAAGTACATTTGATTTAGTATGATCAAGAATACTACTAATACATAAAAAAGAAATTCCTCCAATCAGGGCTTGTCACTTGGCTGTAGCTACTAACTACAATACATTTTTACAAGGCATCACGCCATCAGGATGAAACAAGGCAGAGCAACAAGGTATCTCCTCGATAACTCCTAGAAATATTACATGAATCCATTTGATGTTCTGATCTAAAGTCTTACTCTCTAATGCAAGCAGAAACACCACAGACATCATGATGGATGTAGCGGAGTAGAAATGGAAATGGAAATACTTGAAATATATGTATAGATACTGTATACTGCCCAGGCCTCTGAGGTATGAGCATGATCGCTGCATTTTAACACACGCCTGACACATGCGCTTATGCAAAGTGCTGGTGATGAAAGGTATGCGTGTCCCTCTCATAGCCTCAGTATGAGTCAAAGTTACCTGGCTGATGGTAATAACAGACAAGGGGAGAAGGAGGGGAGGCGGGGGGTGGGGGTGGTGCAGAGGGAGAAAAGTAGAGAGTAAGAGGGGGGGAGTGAAAAACATCTTTACTAGCCTGCACAGTAGATCACTCTCACCCGAGGGTGCACTCAGGAAAGGCTGGGCCGCTTTATTGACTGTTTGGCAGCCGGCTGTGATAGGAGGGGAGGAGGTGGTAGATCACCCAGGAGAAGCTTCAGGCCGTGTCACCTGAAACAGACCTCAGCCACCCAGCACAGCTACTGCCCCCGATAGACCGAACGACAGGGTGATCAACGTGCCATGATGTTACAGGACACTGTGTGGAAATCAGTTATCAGTCTAAGACAGCCACCATAGTCAATTCTGCTCTACATTATCATTACGTAGCCAAGAACATTTAGCTTGTTGATTTATTCATTAAGGAGCCAACATCCTTAAAGAACTGGCAGCTGAAAGTTGTTCCATTTAGCAGTTTACAGCCCTGAATGCAGCAGGGAGGTGAGTTTGTGCCAAATTCTCAGCCCCACTGTATTAAACTGCAATGATAATGTAAGTTTGCCAAAAACTAAAACTGTTCATGGTGATTTATTACTGAATTTCATACTGTTGGCCTGCTACTATCGATATGAGAAACTTTGAAATGTTTGTATTGGGGGTTATCAGACAATAGCGTCGTCCCTCAGCTCAAAGGAATCATCACAAGAAGGTAAGTTATGTATTTATGATGTGTGAACGATACCACAGTCGCTGTGCAGACTTTACTTACTTACTCCTGAGGTAAAGCTCCTCCAAATTCACTGTGAACTTTTGCTTCGTTTGAAAGTTTCTTAGCACATTTTACCCCCTTGTGCCTCGAAAATTGATAAGAGACTTGTGCTGTGTGTACTTTGTTGAAAGCAGCCTGCGTGTGGTTTGGCAATATTCTCCAACAGGTGTATCACATTTTCTTACCACCTACAGCTCAAAGATGAATGTGTTTCACAAGTAGCGGATTTACCTGTTACAATAAAAACGCTTGTACAGCCCCCTGGGTAAAGAAGCAGATTAAGCAGTAAGCGTGAGGTAGTCAACTCTACACACCTGCTCGTCTGTTACGCCACTCCTTGGAGCAAACCAGGTAGCACACATAATACACTCATGTACACACATACTAGGCTGAGGTGTCCCAACTTGTCGGAGGACAAACAGAGCAGATTAAGCCTGCACACATCCACTGCAGGGTGGGATAATGAGCTTGCCAAGTTGGGACAATTCTAAAAAAAGAAAGAAAAGAAGAACAAGTTGAGTGAAGCTCCTCCAAGTAGTTTATTTATGATCTACTTTTCTGCCCCACGGCAAGTCTGTCTTCCTCTGAGTGGAGGCTTGTCGATCGAGGCTGTTTTGGGACGAGCCAGAGAAGCCCGCCGGGCCTCCCAGCGAGCGGGCGTGATGGAAACACCCAGCGATGGCATGAAGTCATCCGGCAAGACTCCACATGCAGCCTTCACTGGCAAAATGTCTCCCACAGGAAAACACACGCACACACAGGCACACACGCACACACACACACATTTCACACACTTTCGTTTTCCCCATTGACTCGAGGGGGAGACGATTCATAATCATACACGCAGCAATTTCACTGCTTTGTGCGCAGAGCTGCCGCATATTGAAGCGAGCTTGCAAATATAATTCCACTGTGAGTTTTGATCCCATGTGGAATTCCAAATAGATAACTCCAGCTGGTCTTCTTTTCCATGTTAGGGCCTCCAGTGCCTCATGGAATTTTAATTGGCGTGGTAAATCCCCACCAACATCAGGCTCCCTAAGCAGGTCAAAGCAAACACCTTTGACCCCACACTGTCTTAATGTCTGAAATATGCACAGGATCCACATTTTGAACCTTTTTTATACCACAGGAGCCTCTTACTGAATTGTCTTTTAGTTAAAGTTGTCCAACTGTTCAAGACAATTTCCAATGTCCTCCATACAATCACACAACATTATCTATTTTTCAGACAAAATCAGTGGAAATAGCTGTGAGTGAGGTGCTGAGGACAGAGGACTGCAGAGACAAACAGGCTGACCAGATGTCCCTATTTTGGGGGTCGGTCCTCGCTGTCATATGGATTCACACCCAGATTGTACTGCACGAAAGACTTGCAGGGTGTCGCACCAGCAACTGCTCAAGGCTGTGATGCTGGATGCTGATGTGTTCCTTTACCACTCACAGGTAGCGCTCATATATCCCAAGTAATTAGACACGCTGCAGAATGCATTATCATGCTGTGTCACACACTACTACCGCATTCTGCAGAGCTGTCACCACTTCAAAGTTCCTCTCTCTTAACCACAGTCAGTCTACATGGAGTTAATAAATCTGACTCAGAAACTCTTGATGATGATGTGTGTGTGTGTGTGTGTGTGTGTGTGTGTGTGTGCGTGTGTGTGTGTGTGTGTGTGTGTGTGTGTGTGTGTGTGTGTGTGTGTGTGTGTGGGACGATGTGATGATCTGTACTGATGGCAACTTGAGTAAATGGCCTCTGTGGGTCTGTTTGGGGCCAGTGGGTGTCTCCGTTATGGCTGGGTGCTGAAAGCCATTCAGGACAAAGGAGTTGTAGGTGAAAATCCCCACCACACACACACACACACACGCATGCACACATGCACACACCAAAACACACCCGCAAGCATGCAAGCAAACAGATGATATTGTAGCAACCGATATTATAAGTCCGAGGGGTCTTCTTCTTTGTCAAGCAAGGCACGGGACTACTTCTTCTTCTTTTGTCTTTATTAACTCAGCATTAACAGTGCTCCATCACATACACCCACTCTCACCTTCGCGCCACTCTCCTCTCTCGTCCTTTGCCTAAATCATTCCCCCATCCTTTGCACTCTACAATGAACGTTCCTTATGGATAGATAACTAGTCCCTTATACATGTATTACCCACCAAAATAAATATTGTAAATTAGAATATTAAATGAAATACGACCATCAAAGATGTCATCTTACAATATCATTCAAGGGAGCACACAAGAAGAAGTGTTTACACCCAGAGAAGCACATTTCACACCAATAAAACACTCTGAGATTGTGGCAGACGATGAGGAGTTTAAGGGAGAGAGCTAGAGAGGGAGAGAGACAGAGAGAGAGAGAGGGAGAGAGAGACATTTTCATCTGAAATGTCCCTCAAGTAAAAATAACTCTTCTACCTAAACAACTCAAAGATACACAATGGAAAATACAAATCTCCTCACCTTCTCACTCACCCTCTCCACACACACTCACACACAACTGCAGGTTCCTACTGCAATAACAGATCAAGAGAAAAAAAAACCCAGCAGGCCGAGTCTGCAGACATAACAGTAACAGTATATCAGTACACAAACATGAACCTGTGCCAGCTCCACCACTGATAGTCTGCTGCAGTTAAAGGGCCATGACACTTTTGCATCTTTTACCATTTACCTGCAATTATGTATATGTATGCATTTACATCCGCAAATTTAAAAGCGACACATTTTCCTCATGATGATTTTGACCAAGCCAACAACGTACAGTCTGATACACACGCTACGTCTCCTAACTGACTGCAGGTTTTTGGCTCCAGATGTACAGATGTTAACATAGGTGGATTTATGAATATGTGCTGCAGCTTTATGTGGAGCAGACATTGATAAAACATATACTATGCTGTATTTTCCCACATTACTCAATGATTGCTGTCACGCATGACCATGAACAACTTAACATTGCTCAACCACAGTTCAAAGACGCGCCAATACCTCAAAAGTCAGGAGCTGAGAAGCCTCAAAATCCATTTATGTTGTTGGAAATTGAGGATAAAATGAGGAAACTCAGATAGGGGGCGAAGAGATTTTTGGTGCTTCTTGTTGACTTTGCGTTGGATTCTCTAACATCAGAGCATCCGACATAGGTCGTCGGTTTAGGGGTTTTGGAAGGAGTCCCCTCTCACATACCTGTCTCTAAATGCTGCGGTTGACCTGTCTTAAGGACATTTCAAGTCTGTAGAAGAATAGAAATGGAAATAAGGAGAAAGGAAGAAAAGGAAACCAAAGGCCCACTTGTACTTCACTTTGGTAAATGGTTGGTGTCGGTTAAAACATCAATATAATACTTGAAATACAAGCTCTAAAAAGTAGTAATCAGCCCAAAGGCAGAAAGCACAACCACCTATTTCTCACAAAGCGCAAAATTAGGACGGATTAAACAAAACACATGATCTCAGTCTCAGGGAAATCAGAACAAGAAGCCACCTAAGGCAGACTTATGTCTTCTGCCGCTCTGCAGATCCCCTGTCTTGGGTGGAGACGTTGGGAGAAAAACAGAGAGTGAGACGTTAGGAAAGGGAGATGGACAAATGGCACGTCTGGCATGTATAGAGTTTCTGCAGTCCGCCGCAGCCAAATCAGTCAGCTGCTGATGAGAAATCTCCCTCCGTTCCAGCCACAAAGGAGCTAAAGTTACTCTGTGACTAATGCACTGTCCTCTCCTTTCCTACACCTTTTCCACCCTCCTTTGCCTCCTCTCCTCTCCTCTCATCTTTTTTTCTTTAATTTCCCTCTATTTAATCTCCTTTCGGCTCAGAATCTCCCTTCTTCCACGTGTCAGTGTCGGTTACGTGCAGCTCTCCGTCTTACTCCTGTCGTTCTCTTGGCAGGGAGACGCCAAGCTCCTCGTCCGCGCCGTAACATTGTGCTTACCGACGGGTTTTGCACCTGGTTGGAACCCGGCGACTGCAAGACACTCAGGAGGAACCCAAAGGGGGGTTTTGTGGAGTTCAAAGGTGAATGAGTTCTTCATGTGATGAGGTGAAGTGGAGTTTCTAAAACAGTCTCCAGACAGAATCAAGTATCAGTCCAAATCCATGCATGTTCAGATCTATCGAAGTGTCTGGAAACATACGCAATCACTTTTTACCTCAAACACACACATTTGTCTGTCTGTACACAACTCAGCCCAATAAGCCAAACACTGCTCTCATTACTGCGTCACCAAGAGTGTTGTGTCAGACAGTAGTTTATATTTAGAATGACAAACAACAGTTAACAAAGAAACCTGTTTAAGGTGAATAGGAATCTCTCCTCTGCTGTAACAAAGAATTATATCTCTATCTATTACAACTACTTGTCTGGGTAAATACTACGGCAATTTTCTGGATGAAGACTCGTGATACATTTTCCATACAGGCACTTTCCAACAGTCCATCACTGAAGAGCTTTGTTGAGGGCTGTTGTTTGTACGTCCGTGTTTTGGAATTGCTTTGACATAATTCATGCATAGCCTGTTCAAAATCCAGCATGGGAACAAAACCATCTTGAGTCTGGTTGATTCTACTGGATTTGGATGATGTCAGAATTGATACACGACACATCGTCATTAGAATATCACGGCAGGTTGCTTTGCTGGGAAAAAAGAATTGTAATCCTAACGCCAACGATTTGTCACTGTAGTTTATAGCTCTGTTTAAAATCGTCCCTGTAGATCAAGACAACTATGTCTTAGATCTACTCTCGCTTTAAGCTTATTCTCACTTTAATCCTTCAGCTGAGGACAAAATGACCCCGCTTGCAAAAAAACACCCCCACTGTGAAGGTCTAAAAGGCCACAGATATCAGCAGAAATCTGATGCACCACACTGTCAGGCAGGTTGTAAATCAGCTCTGTTGGACACTTTGTGTTGGACTCTGAAACAAATCCTCCCTCTATTCCTTAAACTGCTCCACATGCTAGAGCATGTGGATCATAATACCCCTGATCCACTCACGCTAGTTCCATGTTTTAAGCAGATTCTCATTACACTACATGATAAAGCAGTGTCTATAATGCGGTGTGTTTACTGTTTATGCTGTGTTACGCTTTGCTTCTGCAGAGCTGAGACGACGTGCTGCACATGCTGCTGTGACACTGTGTATATATGGGATTGTGCTTAAGAGTTGTTGGCCAGACAGTCAGAGTTGTGCTGCACATTCATCCCCGTGTAAATCACTGCAGTGTCACAATTACTGTCTGCTGATGAAAAACAGGACAGTAAATCTGCCAAACTCTGCCCTGCATTTAAAAGCTGAGCGTTACTTAAACTCAGAAAGCTACTTCAATCAAAGCACTTCAAAAGCCTCCATCTGCATCTCTTAATCCTTTTGTCTCTTCTTGAGCACTAAAATCTTATTTTATGAAATCATCTTTTACGATCTCTGCCAATGGTATGAGATCATTTGGCATATTTCAAATAGAAATCACTTTGTCAAAGGAGAATCACGTCTGAGAGTGAAACAGCAGCATCTTGGATGACAGTGCACAGTGTTTCCCTTTCAGTTACACAGTTCAATGCACCGCTTCCATGCACTGAAAGTCGGTTGCTAATGTCCCATAATTGCAAACATGTGCATGCAGGGACGCTGGAATGAGACTTTCCAGATTTTACACCATTATATACGTCGCACCACAGCAATTCTGTAGTCACAGATGTGTGCGTTGGCATGACTGTGTGCACATTTGTGTTTATGAGTTATGTGTGCATGCATGCTGCCAAATCTTGATTAAATGTTGTTCTATTTACATTACCTACTTATTGTTGTCATCCTGCAGTATTGTTGTGATTGTTCTTATTCTGGTTTTATTTGCAAGCTCAAAAATCTCAATCTTAACAAATCTCTTTAGTGTTGAAAATCTGATTTTCATAAAATGATAGAGTGCATTAAGATCATTTCAACCCGTTAATCAATTTGTTTCCAGCATCATTGCAAAAAACGGTGATTTGATAATCTTCCTGCCCCAACACTGTTTTTTGTCACAAAATATCGCTTTTCAATAACAAAACAAAATAACAGTTTAGGGGGACTTTTTGCTGTGAAATTGTTGCCAATATTGATATGATCTTTGAATGATTATCTATGATCAAGTTTGTGTTTGTTTTTTCTGTCTCCTCTAAGATAATGACAAATTATGCAAAACATCAAGCTGCGCACACACACACACACAGACACACACAAACACACACACACACACACACACACACACACACACACACACACACAATTGCACATTTCTTCTTTGTTCCTTTCATTTCCATCCATCTAAGTTTCTGGAGCCAGGATGAGCAGTAAATCTCAGTCTGGCACACAGTGTGACAGTTCAGCTGCGGGTAATTATCTGTCTGTACATACGGAGGAAGAGGTCTCTGGACTGTGGTGATAAAGTAAAAACTCCACAATTTGACCATAATATCTTCAATACTGTTCATAACTTGTACAGAGAACAAGTCCACGTGCCTTGCCAGGTCCTGATGTTAAACCAATAAAGGTGAGTGGGGAGGCTAAGTGCCTGAGTGGGCATGTGGACTGTCACTGTCAAGAATAATTACTCCAAACATTTGCTCAGTTGATGTGATGAAGAACAGTGCTTGTTGTGTGAAATATATCCCACCGCCACCAGGTGAAAAGGCCACATACCGAGTTAATTGTCGAAGAACACAATGTTTGAATGTGTGTGTGTGTGTGGGTTTCCTGGCGTGTCCGTGTGTAAACGTGTCTCTGCGTTCCAGCGCGGGTGTTTGTGGGTGTGCAGTCGTTCGCAGAAACCGGTGGCGTAACCCGATCGCGAGAGTATGCGTGAGGTGTGTGTAGTGTCGGGTTGCCCTGTTGTCTTGGGAAAGCGTCGGGTTTCAATCTTCCCCAGGAATCTGAGAGTTCAGCCCTGTGAGCACGTGGACGCTTCGCCAGGAGGGAAAGCCTGCGATTGGCTCACCACGAGAGGCAAGTCAACAGCAGTAGCTTGGGTGACAGTGTACAGTTTCTCCTTGACACAGTTGAGTGCGCCGCTTCCATGCAAACGAAAGTGTGTTGCTAATGTCTCGTAATTGCAAACATGTGTCCGCATGTACTCAGCACTGGGGTTTTCCAGGTTTTCCTTTTTTTTTTTGTTGCGTCAATTTTCGAGGCAAAGTTCAGCGCAGTTTGTTGCACGCCTCTGATTACGATGTGTGTCTGTGCGCATCTGGGTCTAAGTGTGTAACTGTAATCCCTCTGTGTGTGTGTCTGGAGCAGGTTTAAGCTGCTGGGCCGGTCCTCAGGTGGGCCACCGAGGCAGTATGGGTAAAGCGATCCACCTGAGAACCGCCCAGGGAATTGTGGTCCATTGTGTGGAGGAGAAAGGCATGGCCCTGCAGCGTGTGTCTGCTGAATAAGACCCACTTGTGCCATTTTACACAACATACAATGACACCAGCACGGGATGAACCAATCAAATCAACAGGCTATTATTCTCCCTGTGCTGTGACCTTGTGTACAAATACCTGCAATTATCACCTCCCAATCCACCTTAACCCCACCGTTAAACAATACCAGACAGCCTATACATAACACACAACACTAACACACAACACCTTTCTGTTCTCCAGTCACATTCATATTCAGTGCATACATACTTTCGTGAGGCAGACTAACCTATTTTTACGACACAATAGACTCATGGCAATGTAAAACTATCCAGAAGCCACCTTATGTTGTTTTTCTTCGGTTTACAATTGAAAACACTGTTCATTGTCTTCATTTTCTGCTGTAAAAAAGTTTTTTTTAGTCTTATCAACCACATGTTGGAGAATATTAGACTCTTCACAGGATAAATATCTTGTTTATCTAATTCAGTCAGTGAGTTTAACCAACACCAGTTTGAAAAGCTCATTGCATGTTTTGACATTAAGTGCTCCGGAGTCTGGAGTCTGGAATCGACTTGGCAAAATAAAAAAAAAGGCTTAACTATGGTGTCATTGACTTCACACATTGACTTGATACTTTCCCGAAAGCAAAGAGCAAAATCTGAGTCATACACCATGATGTCATGCTTGATGTCATATTGAGTTTATCTGGAAATTAACAAATTGAAAATATGAAAAAGTATCCACAATTTTTGTAAAATGACTACAGTAGCGTTATCCTGCTGTTAAATTTGGCACAGAGAGCATCATGACATCACACTCAAAGATCAAGATTTGTGACTTCACCCCATCAGTTTTGTCTTGGCGTTAAATGAATACTGTCTAGATATATTTATATACAATATATCATGGTTTGACATTTAAAAGACAACTGCTGTACTTAAATGGCTTGTATGAATTTTAGAAAATCCTTAAAAACCCACGGCCAGAATGTGTTCTAATGAGGCCCCATTTTTATAGACGATACTAAAAAGAAAGAGTGAAAAACCTTTCTTACTCTAAATGAGGGTAAAGTAACTTAGAAATAGCAATTAAGTTATTTTCCTCAATTTACTCCTTACCATGACAGAAATTGTTAATTAGTTTCATTTTCAGCTTTGGAAACTTAATGACCTGTTGCTGTGGGTGGCCTAGTTCAGTCTGAACAATGGCGTTATCTAAACTAATGTTTACCTCCACACAAAAGGACGAGTGTAAGATTTAGCACGAGACAGAAACAGAGCGATTGCTTAAGGTAGAGAATTTCTGTAAGTACCACAGCTGGTTCTTCTCACGGTGTCTCTTTGGAAAATAAAACGGAGACAGGGAGAGAAGGTGTGTGTGTGTGTGTGTGTGTGTGTATTGAATTCCACGTTTCCATTACATATTCATTCCCAACACAGGTTGCATTCTTGGTTTGTCTTTTCGAGACGCCTTCAGGTGTCGGCAGCAAACGCTCGCCAAGATAATTTACAACTGGCTTATAAATGACAGGTTGGAGCTGCGAGGGGCTTGGGGAAGAGCGGCGGGGTTCATAGGGCAAGACGAGACAGATGTAGGTGGGGGTAGAAAAGAAGGCACAGAAAGTCGGTATAAGTCTGCCTTTGTGCCGTTGCCAAACACCCCATCACCACCACACCTCAGGATGCTGTTGAGATGGTCTCTGCTTTATCCTGCCCCCCCGCCTCCACAGCTATAGGGTAGAGCGTGTGGAGTGGGGTCGGGGGTGGGGGTAGACTAGGGAGGTGAGGACACACCCTCCACATACAGACTGACCTTTGTTCCACGCTTCTACCTGCGTAAAGTGCCTGTCACTCACATAAACACAGCACAGAAAGTGAAAGATGGAAGGCAATGGGAGGGGGGGGGGGTTGCTGTTAATAGCTGCTGTCAATCTCCCCCGTGACCTCTCCGGCACATTCCTCCCCTTCTTTGCTTATTAGTCGTTTATTAGCTTTTCCATTTGTCTACGCTCACCCCTGTCGGGCGGCGTGTTGTCATACGGGCGTTGTGGAAGGCCCACATGCGAGCGCTTGAAAGGCGAGCACAAAGGTAGCTCTGTTTTTCCAGACGCAAGGCAGCCGTGCAAATTGAAGTGTTCGTATAGACTGTGACAGCAAAAATTCACTGAGAGCAGGATGTGTGTATGTGTATGTGTGTGCGTATGTGTGTGTGTGTATGCGTCTGTGAAAGTCACTCACTCCACTACACCCCCACCCCCCCACCCCCCCACCCCTTGCAATGCACCCCCTACCCTCCATAGCCCAAGCCAGCCAACACCTGAAGCTTATTAAACATAAATCTCCTCTGTGCCGTAGATGTAACTTGAATCCCATATTGACTTTTAGGGGGAGCTTCATAAATCTTTTTGGTTCCCTCCTTCCTCCCTCGTCAACATTCCATATATATTCCGGAGAATGCTGCTTCCAAATGGAAACATTTGCCACTCTACTGTTGACAAAATGTTTAACTTTTATAGTCTAAACAAATCTTGTACTTTTAGAGAGGCAGGGACATAAATCGCAGAATATTAATGTGAATATAAAGGCGTCCATTTAAAGCAGAAGGAACATAGGTGACTTTTGTTTTAATGTCTGAGTTCTCAAGCATCGTGTCAAAAAAGTCCTTGAAGAAATTGGAAACCTTTTCATGAACTTTTAAGGAAATCTTAGGCCTTACCATTGTCTCCAATGAACCAAAGTGGAACAATTGTAGCTCCTGAGCACCGTTCTACCTCCAATGCTTTAAATTTCTTGAATTTAATCAGAGCAAAGAAGTTAAACTGAATTTTCAAGACAGAAAGGAAGTGTACAATGCAAGAATGTCTTAAGAGTTAGGAGAGGCTATGTGTGCCACGCGTGGTAATTAGCTGCACAATGAGCACAAGTGTGATTTTAATGGAACAAACCCACCAGAGTGAACATGACTGTCTCTATATCACCCGGAATACATGATCTCCTTTGTAATCACTGACCTATTGTAAACATTACATGTTCGCGTTAGAGCTTGAGTGTGTGTAAACATTTGCTGTTTCGAGCAAAACTGGAATGGAAAGATAGCATTTTGTCATGTAATTAAATGCTCTGTTGTCAGGTGTTCTGGTGTTCTGGTGGTAGTATCATTCTTATTCTATTTACTATAGAAAAGTAAAGTGTAAGATATTACTAACAGATGTAACAAACTTAAAGCTCTAATCAACCAGTTTGGAAAAAGCTCTGAGGGTCCAGACCCTTTATGTAAAAAGTGATGATAAAGCAGATATTTAATTCTGGTTCAGGGAAATGACTGACTAAAGTAACGTGAAGGATTTATTTTGTGATAACATAACATCAATAAACAAGATTAACAACGCTCAGGAGACTAATGAGCTCGGAGTTGGACAGCGGAGCACTGCAGGTTGGCTGCAACGATGCAATTGTAAACCCACTCTCATTAACCAAGGTGAGAAAAAGTGAGAGGGAACACAGCACTGACAGGAATATATTTGCAGATGGAGGAAAAGAAAATGATCATGCAAATGTCTCAAAATGTAAACCACTTTGGCAAAGGTTCAGATGTTCAATCCAGTGGCTCCAGTGAGAGCTGCACAGAGGACGAGACGCTCCTTTAGCCTATCAACTGAATATATAAGCAAGGAAAAGGCAGAAAATCGATGCCATACTGTGCGAGTTCACCAAAGTATAATAATACATTGGAACATCTGGGTGCTATTCTCCCTGCTAAAGACACAGCAGCAGGATGTTGGAGCGCAGGGGAGCCGGTTTGCATTTGTGGCTGCATCACAGGCTACCAGCGCCAGAACCCTGGGCTCAGAGCCGCAGAGTTCACGACACGCTTCCCTCCATGGAAAGAATGAGTGATCCCTGCCTACAATAAAAAAAAAACCTACTGCAAGCTTGATGTGTGTTTATGAGTGTATGTGTGTGTGTACATGAAAGTGTCAGTGGGCAGGACTGGCAGCGGCTACAGAGAAAGGGGATAGCGTAAAAGGAGAGCGGAGGAGAGAATAGTGGAGGTGTTATAAACCAGGGACGTACACAAAGGGCCCTGTGTGCAGGGGTGGCCGGCGGGTCACACACTCACTCACACACTCGCTTACACACACACACACACACACACACACACACACACACACACACACACACACACACACACAGTACTCCCACCGCGTGCCCGCCTTCCTCCGACCCAGCGACCACTACGTTCCCCTGGGGAGCGTTCCATTATGAAACAGCCCCGTCGTGAGCAGAGTGAGCTCACACAAAATAACACGACAAATAAGGGGAAAGTGAACGCGTGAAAAGAGCGGCAGAGTGGAAAAATGCTGGGACGGCGGCAAAAACGGCAGCAGGAGCGGCGGCACAGTGAATGGGGTTTCTTCTCTCTAGCGACAATGTCTCATTGTTTTGCAGGGGAAGGGGGGCGAGAGAGGGGAAAACCGCTGGAGTTGTGGAATGTATGAGTCTCATTCATTACCCCCATCTCTCTCCTGTTTTAAACATCCCCTGTAATAACAGTTGTACTCACATACATAAATACAACTGTGATTTCCTTTGGCCAGGCAGACTGACAGGACCGCGGCACGGAGACTGTGTGCGTCTGTGTGGTGTGTATTTTAGAGTGACGGCTGAATGAATGTATATCAACACTGGCACCCTTTTGTGAGGTTTTTTTTGCGAATCGATTAAGTTTGTTAAGCGCAGTTTTTACAAGAAAATCTCGTCTTTTACCCCCCTGTAGAATCCAGACTGTTGCGCAAACTGGTTGGCATTTTCAGCCCCAAGTCTGTGCCTCGCTGCCACATCTGCTACCCCACAGCTCTGCTTAATGTTAATAAGAACCTGAAGCACTAAACAAACATTTTTAGGGAGAAAAACAGGGCACGAAAATGGGAACTGGTGGAAAAAAAATCCATTTGTGACGGGTGACAAGATGAGCCAAAATCCCTATAGCTGTGGTTGTTTGTTACGTTGTTGTGTGGCGTGGAGTTCCTCCAAACCACACCAAAGTCAGAGACAAACATCCAAACATTGCGGCTAGAGTCACGCTGCACAAAGGGACAAGCGTCCAGCAAGTGGTATCGTGTAACTAAACAAACAAACAGAACACAGGATAAACCCCTGAGGAGTGGGAGGCAAGCGTCAAGTTCAAATGTTTCCTAACCCGGCCTGTCAGGACAAGCAGAGCCTCCTGGCCTGAGCCTGACAGACTGTTTTCCATATGGAGCTCCACTAACCCATAAAGCTTAACTATCTGATTCTCTCATGAGAATCCACGCAGAATGCTTTGTGATGGGAAACACACAAGAGGTGAGATTAATGGCTCATTATCCAAAGATTGCAATAATCCAATTGGTGCTCTGCTTTCGGGGCCACCTCCTCCTCCTCCTCCTCCTCCTCCTCCTCCTACACCTCCTCCTCTTTCCCTTCTTCCGATACAGTAGGCCTCCGCTCAAGACAGGCAGCCGTAAATATTTACAGTAATTAGATACATGCGTGTAAGGACAAGACTCATGCGCAAAAAAAACCTCAAAAACGACCTCCGGGGGTGCAAACAATGTGCTGAAAATCTCCGTCTGTCATGTGAATATCAACTGGTAAGATGTCAGTTTAATCAGTTGCCTTCATAACCGCCCTTGTTTGACATTTGATTGCTTAGATAGTCAAACTCCACAATGGTGTCAATCCCTGGATGAGGTGTGACCTTCGACGAAGACGTTGCGTCAGATGTTACCCTTGAGGTGCTTGCATTCATTTGTTCAAAGCAAAATGCGGTGGAACCTACAGGGATAAGCACCTTGACAAAAGCCCTGGCATCATGTGAAGCTTCTTTATGAGGTTTGACTTAACGCATAGAGCCAAACATGTCACAGAGCAGCGCCTTGGCCATGAATCAGTGCTGTATCACAAGGGTCCCAGTCGCTGCAGCTTGGTCATAGGCAGGCTGACATGAGCAGAGGAAACAGAGGGTATGTAGTTTGCCTCTTGGGGCGAATGTCTCTCTGAGCTCCTGAGTTCGCCAAAACACACTCAGCTGCAGCGGCTAAGCAGATGTTTGCCTGGGCTGATACATGCCTTTCACGCCTCCATTTAATTCCTGATACCCGCCCTGACAGGAAGTGATCAGTGATGGTGCTCTAAGCTGGAGTGAGTGCAGGGTCTCCAACACATTCTGATGGATTCTGGAAGACAGACAGGTGATGTTCAATGGTCCACTTGCACTGGATAATTTACAGTCCTTTCTCATTAGTTTTTTGGGTAGGAGCCCAGCACAAGGTACAAAAGTACTATCAGAGACGTACTCACATAAAGCGGTGCAACTTACAACCTTTTGTACTAAGTGAGAGATACTTCCATGGGAAATAATCCAGTACAGGCAAATTCACTCAAGTCATTTATCGTGAGCTCATTGTCATCAATGGTTCCTGACAGATTGTTCTGAATTTAAAAATACCACAAATTTGAATATATTTGTGTCGCAGAAGTGTGAATTCAGAGATTTCTGAATGAAATAAGAAGAATTCTCGGAAGAAACAAGGGGGAAAAAACGAAATTGTTCACCGATTCATGACAAAACATATATTATTTGAATCATTTTGTGGAGCGGGTGGCTTAACATTTAATCTATTGGGAAAAAGATGACCAGTAGGAAAGAGGAAGAGATCTGTAACACACCACTCATACTGTATCAGACTGTAGTGTAACAGTATGTGATGAGCTTATTTGCAAACGAGGCAAAATAGCTTCACGCTGTAAAATATGCCAAAAAGTAACAGAACAGTTGGAAAGTGGAAACTTATCCTTATACTCCATCAGGTCCCAATAAAAATTACACGAGCCCCACAAAGATCAACCTGAGAGACGGAGAGACTAAGTGTGGAAAGAAATCTGTAATACTACACTTTCAACATTTTAAGGATTTTTCCTCTCAAGTTAACAGATTGCAGGATCCACTACACTACAGTAAGGCTTTTAGAATGTCACATATCATTAAGATACTCTTAGTAACAGATGGTGTCATCAAGCCAAAACAATAGTGGGATACAATGTTTGTTCTGTCATGTCCTGATGAGTTGAAAAACCAACATATCTCTCCATAAACACCTATTGCAGTGTCATAAGTCATTCCAATGAGCACAGAGCAGAGACTCCTAATCAGGACCTAAATGCTGAAGCTCAGCCGCTCTCTCACACCTGGACCAGCTCCAGGGCCTGTGCTTTAAAGAGCTGTCAGTCAAAAGCTAAAGCTCCTGTGCAGTGGCTTGGGGCGGCACTTAACCCCCTCCACCGTCTGCACCTGATCAAGCTTGTTTTGGGACGTCAGCTTATCTAACTGCAGCAACGCCGATTTACACGAGTGCAGCAGGGCAGAGGTGCCAAGCAAGAGTTTGCTTTGTGTCACTCTGGATGATTTGTGAGGGCAAATGCTGTATGGTGTGAGCGAGAAAGCAATTTGATTGCACGGATTTACTGATTCTTGCATTGTCCTCTTCTTGCCCTCACAGATCTTGGCAGTAGGAGGTGTAGTGAGATACCATAAGAAAATAAAACAAGGCCCCCGCAGTGCTGGACCTGAGCCCCTCTCGCACAGTCTGCGCCGCTGAGCGCTGCCAGAGCAAACATGGTGGCTGTTATTGCGGAGGACAATTACATACTGTTAAAAAGTGTACTCCTCGGTCAGTACGGGGCTGCAATAAAACCACAGTGAATAGAAGGACAAACAGTGGGAGGGGCGGTCTGTCTCACACACAATACACACCAAGTCAAAACACGCTGGCAGCACATATGCACACGCACACACGTGCGTGCATCAGTGCATTTAACTTCAGCCAACCGTGAACTCCCAGGCATCCACTTTCACCCGGCCGGACTGTTCGTCTAGGGACCCCGCTGTCCGACGTCCAAATGGGACAATTATCTGCAATTTATGCGCCGGGAAAACGGATCACTTCCCCGGTAAATGAAATTCCCCATTAAGAAGAGCAACAAGGGGGAGGAGATAAGGGAAATAATACATGCTCTGCTAAGAGACAGGAGAGGGCATAATACAGGCCCGGAGTCTGAGCAGCTAACCCTGTTCCCAGACATGTCAGCCATACCCACGCATCCATGCACTCTTATTATATCAGCCTGGATAAACTTTTCACCGCATATTAGTGTCACATTGTCTTATTTTCTTATTAGATCCTTGTGATCTTATGAGGTCAGGTGTTCGGAATTTTTAACATTCCTTTCAATATCACAGTCATCAAGTTGCGTGATTGTCTGAGGATGAAAGCAAAGGTGCTTCTTTCAAGAGAAGCCATAAGAGTCACAGCCTGAACAATCTGATGTCTCAACCACAGCCTGACTGGTGTGACGGTTTTCTCTTAATCAACGATGAAACATGAAAAAGCTGTGGAAATCCAATGCTGTGCTTGGACACAACTGCAATTCCCATTAGGGTTTCAGATATTCAATCACGTAAATGAGCCCAAAGAAGTCAGTGGCAAAAAGCAAAGATCACAGAGACGTTGTTTTGCAATGTTGGTGTGGTTTATAAAAGACCTTTGGCTCTTCTCCAGCTCTGCCTTAACCAGGAAACAATAACACATGTATCAAGCTGATTCAATCGGTATCATGTCGACACTGTAAACAGTGTTGAGGCAATTGTTTCGAAAGACTACAAGTGAATGTATATTGGATGTCTTCCCACTGTGAATGGTTGTTAAAGTGTTATCTCTTACAAATAAAAATGTTCCAAGTTAAGTCATTTTTTATGAGGCATAGCTAAGTTGCTCAAGCTTTGCAGACTCAACTTTATCCACTTACTGCTCGACTGATTTATATATATGTATATAAACATGAAAAAGTCGAGGCATTTACTTCACATTTACTTCAAACTTTATGTATCTGGACATGTTATCTGCATGATGTTGTGTTGTGGGGCTACCTTATATTCATATTGGTATCTGGAATCTCATTGATTCTGATCATAATGCAGATTGGACTGCGTTCTGATCTCAGGGTGTCACACTTGCATATGCACACTGGATTAATGTGTTTTCCTATTCTGGACCATATCAGGGTACACATCGTATTTTTGCACTTGCAATGTGTAAATCCGAGGAATGGAACCTGAAGACTGATGTTTACTGTTCATGTTTAAAATACGTGAAATTGTTCCTTTACTGAAGTTGCAGCTGCAATGGAAATATTGAAACTGGATCACATGTTGTCCATGTTTGGCCACTCATCAACTGGAATAACAACACAGCACAAACAAACAGGAAATGTAATATACATAGCAAACCTTTAACAGCATTATAGAGGCTTAGGGCTAATATTCCTTGTGCAAAACAACATAAACGCATATTTCCACGATTATGCCAATACCCCTAACATACAAACACACCTGAAAGGGCACAATCATCCAATGCACACGTGCACACATCTCAAGGTCACCTGCATGTGACAGATTAAGGGTATAAATGACTGCTCTGTGTGGCTTTAATGACTGATCTGTCATCAGTTTTCATTAAGTGCCCTGGGTTTACTAAGGGGAGACTGTCTCGCCTGCACCGTCTGGTATGAGACACCGAGCTGTGGACATTAGGAGAACAGAAAGGAGCCTGGAACAGCAAACAGCTTACAGAGTGACCCCGACTTCCAGTAAAACACTGCAGTACGGAATAAACTGGTGTGTTTGGCATGTGCGTACACACACACACACACGCAGCCTGTATCTCGGGTCGTTGGCCATGTGTCCTTAAAGGCAAATTCCAGCGAAGTCATCATTTGGAAGAAAAATTCCATGCTTCGTGAATTCCAAAGTAGTCTACAAGATGTGTTGGTTGGGCAATCATATGCTTGTCCAATCACCACTAAATCAGCTCAAGATGTGAACTAGGTCGAAGGTAAACACGAGTACGGAGGTTATTTAAAATAGTAAACTACGGTTACAAGTAAAAGTCCAAGCGGTAGAAGTACAAATAGTAGCAGTGCATTTGAGGTGCTGGTAGTGAAGCATTGTAGATTGTAGTTTTGCTCTCAGGTGAAAACTCCATATTGAGAAAACAAAGAAAGCAGGTAAGTGAAGTGAAGTAAAAACCAGAGTAAAGAATAGAAAGAAATCATTTTTCACCGGTTAAATCCGAATCACATAAACACAAACATAGTAACTTAAAAAACACAATATTTCCCTGTGAGTGGACACAGGCAAGTCAAATGCAGGTACCTGATCTTTTGTGCAGTACAAAGGGTAATTACTTAGGGAATGGGAAAGAAAAGGTTAATGATTGAAACGTCTCAAAGGGGAGTTTGTGCAAACTAAACCATGCAGCAGAGTTGCACAGACAGAGCTCAGGTTCAAGAGGGGAACCAGAAACTCCATTGTGTCACAGACAGAGTGCACAGCAGCACAGGGAGATCCTTCTCCTGGAAGCCCCAGGAACACGGCTGACAGTGTTTGGACAACTGCGTAAGTCTCTGTTTCCCGCTATAACTCATCATGCCTCCTCTTTCCTCCGATAAGTCTCCATCCTGCAGTGCGACCAAACAGAGGGGAGACGCTGAGATGTGCACCAGACCCAGTAAACACATTTGGACACATGCATAAACAAATGCACACACACACACACAAACACACACACACACACACACACACTGTTTCTTCTGTCACTAGATGGTGCTAGAAGCTCCTATGAATGTGTCAAGAGAGTTTGTAAATAACATTTAATCTAACTGAGAGCAAAGTGTCCTATCACTTCCAGTGCTTTTAGTGGAGAAAACACTGCAATAAGTCAAGGACATCTAGAGAACATCTGACCACAGGCAGAGATGTTTCTCTCCCAACAGCGGGGCCAGATAACATTAGTATCGGTTAGATTAAGAGAGATTTCAAGAGAGCCATTTCCTTTTTAATTAAACATTAATATCGTGGGCAAATATTCAACATCAATGATTGATCGTGTTTATCACAGTCAAACAAATAGATCAGATAGGCATCTGGAACGTAGAATACCCTGACATGCCCTTTCATAACAGCACTTATAAGTAGTTTTGACTCAAATCCTTGAGAGGGCCCCCCAAAAAAAGCAAGGGAAAACAACAAGTGATTTAATAAGCTCACAGTTCCAAGAATAGGCTGTGCCACAAGGTCCGGGATTGGATCTGTGATAAGCCAAGCATATGAGCTGCATTCTCTATCAGGCCTGACCCCGCTGCATGTGAGCCACAATAACAAAGGCGCTCAGTAGTGGGCCCCTGGGTCCGTTTACTCAGTGGCGTAATGTTTGTGCTCTCATGGTCCTCACAGCAGCCGAGTGCAGCCCTTATCAGGGGCCCTGGCCTAGCTCACACTGGCCCCTCTGGAAGGCTGCAGCTCCACCGCACTGTGTACTCTACCACTGCAAACAACCCGCACACAAAGGAGAGAAAAAAGAGCAAGGGTGAGGAGGTAAAGGGAGGGATGAAAAACAGAGCTATCTGATGCCTGGGGTCTTGGTTGCTTTCCATAAGGGGCCTCCATCCTCGCTCCTCTGGAGGGAAAGAAGAGGAGGGTGGAGGATTCCGAGCGCATTCCTCTCCCTTCATGCCCTGGAGGGGTGTCGGCTTTGGCTGCAGAAGGCAAAGCGAAGGCAGGTCTAAGCCCCTGCAGACACGCAGGCCTTGGCTGGCTTAACGCTCTGTTGGACTGTCGGCAAGTCGGACCCAGGGGTCTCTGGGTACATCGATTCCCCAAACTGGATGATCTGCCTGACCACAAGGACTCTCCAATCATCTCATCTGCGTACTTCTTTTATCAGATACAACATTTGTAGAAGAAAACAAAATCAGAGCTATGAAAAGCAAGAAAATGGCAACGGGAAAGTGGCTGACAAACACATCCAGCTGCAAACTGAGCTGAACCCACGCCAGGCGCTGATGAGTCACATTGCCAGTCAATCCAGGGAGAAAAGGACTGGTCCATACTTTCCATCCCTGTGGCTGCTCTTTGCTCTCTGGGCTTTTCCCTTCGACTGGCACACAGGCAGGCAGCAGACAGGCATGGCTGCAGTAATTTCCAGCTCTGGCCTCTCTCAAAACGCCTCGGAGAATAGTGCTTAACGTCAGTCTCAGGCCAATCCTGACTAATTGAAAATATCACTTCTATAAATACCTTCCAACCACAGCGAAACAGGGGGAAAATGGCCATCTAGAAAATAATCCCTCTAGATGTCAGGAGAATCAATCATTTTGAAGTGATGATCACACTACTTTGAAAAAGAATAACTCACATCCAAAGTGAAATAAGAATTTCCTATGCGGGACTAATTACAGCAGTGCCATGTCCATGATTGATGCGTAAATCTGCTCCAAACTCACCAAATAGCCTCATCCAGGTTTGCAAAAACCAATGCATACCAATACCAAAACAGGCCTTCCTTCCCTCCACTAACCAGCCCTGCAGCCCACAACTCGCTCTTCCCCTCCTGTCCGCTCTTATTCTCCGGTTTCGCCTCAAACTAGAGAAAGAGACCAACGGTAAAAAAGAGCGCTGACTGTTTTCCATCTATGCCACCATGTTAAGGCGCAGACCAGGCAGCAGAGAGATGAAGGGTTCCTTTTGGTCCCCAAAAGTAAAAAGAATGTTAAGCATATCCTTAAGAAGATTAGGGGTCGCCTTGGTATAGGCACACAGCTTTCCCCTCGATGTGCCAAAGGACCCGTGCAGATCAAAGACGCCTCAGACTTCCTTGTCATTAGCCACGGCTTATCCCCAAACGCTTTCACCCTCTGATACTGACCCCCTCATTATCCCAGCACCAGCCATCACTTCTGCTGGCTTAGGAATCAGAGTATAGGACTCGGCCACAGGATGTGATCCCCTCTTTAGGTTCCCCACCTTCTCTTATTGAAACATTTACACCCACTCAGGCTTGTAGCTGTGTACACCCCTTTTACTCCCTGCATTAATATGGAGTCTGTGTCTGGATATATTACTTAGATAGTGACATCAGCACAGGACTTCACCTTGCATTTAAAAGCACTGTCGCAATCTCCGATCTCACTAGGTGTGTCTGTGCACTATTAATAAAACCTGACTTTAAGAGGGAAGACGACGCAGAGTGACTTTATCTCCCAATAGTGTCCCAGCTGTACAGATTTAATTTGTATCTTCTTCCTACTTGTCTTATGAGCAATTTTGTCTGTCCAGCAACTTACTTTAATAAATTACTAACTAATACATTAAAAACAATAAGAACAGAGAAACAAAACCTAAATGGAAACTAATTAAGTTTGTTTTGTTATTACCACCTATTCTTTTTTTCTGTTTCTCCCTTGTTTACAATGCAAAATGTCAATTTGCTAACACTCCTTCATTGCTCCTCTGCCATCTGGAAGCCATAACTGTCGATTTTTGTCTGCCAAAAAAAGTTATAGGCATATTTATACACTTATGGCTCCTCATCAAAACAACGATTGGCCATCTGAGCCAAACATTTACAGTTCATTTAGTAGTATAGTACATTACATAGTATTTGGAAAATAGGAATACTTGCTTTAGAGGCTGTGCGGGTTATGGGGATTTGTGATTAGTGTTCAGAACAGTTGCAAGAGAGAAGAAAACGTGTTTGTTGCCTGTTTGTGGTCACATCCCTCCACCACTCTGTACCACTGGAGTCAATACAGGGCGAAGGTTAAGAGCGTTCCACAATTTATGAATACATTCCGCTACATGATATCCAGCTATAACACGAGCACAAGCTGGTCACACAGAGGCGGATTGTTTCCTCGCAGAATAAAAGCATATAGTGTACAGCAATCCAAGCGTTCAGTGTGTTTGCTCAGGGTGTGTGAGGCCGAGCGTAAGAAGCTTGGTCGGGGTTGCTGGGAAGGCCACCTGAGTGGGAGAGAGCTTACACACCTGTTCTCTGTTTGGTCAACAGTGCAATCGTAGCCCGGTCACACAGCACAATGCTATCGCTGCCAATCTGGAGAGCAATCTAGCGCTTATCTCTTATTGGCTCTGATTGCAGCCATTCACGCCAATTAGGAGCTCTCCCTCCTGTTCAGCCAGTTCCTGCCCTCCAGCAGCACTGGCCCCATTGCACGGCTGCTCCAGTTCCTGGACTGGGCCGAGCCAGCCGGGACATGGAGGGAATTAAGATTTAAGCAAACATCACGGGACGTCAATTCCCAACATATGGTTTTGTTTGTGTGTACGGAAGAAAGCGGCGTGGAGCGACTGCTGGGACATTGAGCACCTTGTTTCTGCACGTTCTTTTACATAAATGAAGTCATTACTGAATCGTGTGCACCTTTTCATGGATAGTTAGCAATGACCTCATGCATCAGGTAGTTCAACACCAGGCCAGAGGCAAAAAAGTCAAACGCAGACTGAACACACAACCTTCCAGTCTGAGCATCATCGATTCTAGCACGACCCCCCTGTTTCCACACTACTCGATTGTGTGAGGAATCTACTTACACAGAACCAGTCATACTTACTCCCACATAATGATTAAATTAAGGGCTCCCGTTGCTCTGGCGTGGATCAGTCCTGCACATACATACTGTAGTGTCGAGCTGTTTAAGAGCTACATGGAGCCAAGGTTTGTCCCAGCCAATGCCCTCCAGTGTGGGTGAAGACAGCAGAATCTGGCATTGACCCTCGTTTCACTTTGTTACCTGCATTTATGGAACCACATCGAAGGGAGGGGCGCGTGGGCTTTGAACGCACCTCAAAATACACACACAGAAATGCTATTTCCCTTGGAAAGATTCACAGGTGTACGTCACCAGCCTGGCATGGATTGACCATTGCCGTGGTGACGATTTAGCCCAGCCATTAACACCCCGAGGAACAGTGGAAATCTTGACACAAACCTGGCAACGCACACATAATGTCCATGCACATATTCCATCTGAATAACCCAATTACGCTCAGGAATAGAATCGCTCTTTTCATGCGTAAAGAATGAGGCTGTGCCAAGGTTTGACGCCAGCTTCACTACATGCCTATTCACCCATTTACACTCTCACCATCTTGCCCACACAAGTCCTGTGTGTGGGTGAGTGTGTGTCTCTGAGTAGCTAAAAGGAATTCTTGACCTGTCTGGGTTACCAACTATGGTTTATTGAACCAGGTTAATCAGAATGTCCTGAAATAGCTTGTAAATCTCCAAATCTCACAGATACAGTAGCACTTCTTGTTGGCCAAAACAAATAGTCAAATTAACTTTTATGTGCTGTAAAAGCAGACAATATGCCCACATTGTTGTACATGCATAGGAGCATGAAGTGGCAATGACATCTCAGTTGCAGAGAAGAAGAATGGAGGAATTGCAGCGCCTGAACACAGCGGAGATACAGCACCTTGTATGTCACAGAGGTATTGATGAAGAGGAAGAGGAAGAAGATGCATCTCACTTTGCTGAGTGTCACTGCAGCGCCTCAACTCTTCCAGGTGGAGCTGCACAGTGTCACGGCTTGACAGCTTTAAGTGCTAACGGAGGGTTCTGGGAAAACAGGACACACGACGGAGACACAGAGAGGACACTGGAGCTGAAGAGGGGATTAAGAGAGAAAGGAGACAGAACTTCAACTCCTACTGTACTAATGGGTAGAGCTCTGAGTGTATACAGTGTGTGTGTGTGTGCGCGTGTGTGTGCGTGTGTATGTGTGTGTGTGTGCGTGTGCGTGTGTGTGTGTGAGACAGAAGGCTTGGAAGCACAGATGCAAAGCACAGATATGGAAATGTTATCCACCTGCTCATCTAACTATTGGCAGAAGAGCCAAAATCTGTAAATCTCACATGGTTGGTGAAAGTGTGTTGTGTATGCCACAGAAATACAAAATATAAGTAAGGAATTTGTTTCAATGAATTAAGAAATATTAGCAATTTTACTGGAAAGCCCACAAGTCTTACTTACTATAATGAGGCACATGCAGCAGAGCACATGCTGTATCTATCCTGACCGTCTCCTGCATGTGTGTGCTCACTGAGCCAGGCTGAAGTAGTTGACCATGAAGCACACCTGATTTTAATAAAGCACAAATTAAAAGCCCCATTACGACTGGAGAGCTTGCAAATGAACGGCTTCTGAAATCCAAAGATTCATGTTTTTGGTTCAACCCAAAAGCCTCTTTGTTCTGCAGTCAGCCTATGTTGGCTACGGTGCAGATGCCTCAGTAAAATGATGACGCTTTAGGCCGCTATATTTCCAATAACACAATACATGACTAGCATTTTTGAAAACCTAACTTTGCTACAGCTGCAATACTTCTCATGGAAACAACAGGGAGAAAGTCTGGATCAATGAGATACATATGACTAACAGAGCGAAACTATCTGTAAAGTCATAGCTCAGCTCTATCCCTCCACTCATGGAAATTATTCTTGGATTGCCTTGAGAGGCCGCTGAGCCATTCTGCCGTCACTGAAAAATCAAACACGCCGAGCATGGCACATATGTAAGTCTTTATAGGACCCTATAGTGCGCCTCAGTCTTTCTTTCATTCATCTCCTCCCTCCATCCTCCCTGTCATGTCATCCTCGGGGCTGTGTAAGCTCTGTGGTTTGGCATGCTGGTGCAGAGATCCCAGTAGTTCCTGTTGTGGGGAGAGCGACTATTACAACGCCACACTGCTACAGTTCAGAGAACAATTATCATAATTATCATTTCACCAAACGGAGCTATGACATCCAGCGATGCGGTTGCTGTTTGGTTTTGAATGTCAGTTTGATTTGGCTGATATGTTTCTGTATTGCGTCTGTCTTTAATTTTCTCTTTTTCGCGTGCGTTCAATCACAGTAAGCACTGACACGGACGCTCACGGTGAAGTCACCACCGAGATAAATGTAAAGAGCAACAACCTTCATACCAGGAAAATTCCGACCCATAGAAACCAATAAAAAACAAACATTTGCCGTATATATATAGCTAAAAGCAAGTTATATAAAAGGTGCTCTGGAATGTTTCATACAAACTCCAAGCCCATTGTCTGAGTTTATAGATCCCATCTGACATTGGCGGACCAAAGCCAGTCCATGCAAAGCGAGAAAGTGAGGTAACGAGCAGAAAGTGATGAGGCGTCCACCAGTCTCTGAAACAGAGGGAGGATGTGGGAAAAAGTGAAGTCAAAGTCGGTCTCAATCGGCCAAGATAATGCTAGCACCCATTCTCATCTCCATCTCCTCTTTACCGTAGCCACGGCGACGGCCCAAAATGAACGTGACTTTACTGACATGTGCCGTGTTGAGCGTTAGACACCAGCGTGTCTACCATCGAGACCATATGTGCAGCCAGAGGTGAAAGGTCACATCTGAGCTTGGTTTGGTGAACCACACCAGCCAAGGGAAGGCAGATAAAAGAAGCACCAGTACAGATTCAGTGGTCGGCGAGAGAGAAGTGGGTTTTAAGTGGAGGTTTCAACTTTGTGGATGTTCCTGTACCCCTGCTGTCTCTGCCAAAAAATATCTTGGTCTAATTTGAAAAACCTTTGATTCATCCCTTATGGGACTATACAACGATTTGTTCAAATTGAGTCTTGGTTTTAGACCGAGGCTGAGGAAGAAATGCCAGACTGAGAAGACGTTTGGTCTGTGGTTTGATCAAACCTCTTTGGGAAAGTTAAAATTGCAGAGGAAGAGCACAGACAGGGATGATTTACCCGTTTATGCCCGTATGCGCGTGCACCTTCCATTCCCCATTTGCCATTAATGTAATCCTAACATAACACCCCACATCTAACTTCCATTCCACACATTTCCACTCACACACACACTGCATTTTACAGCCACTCCAGAATATTTCAGGCAGTGGTTAGTCCCAGTGAAGCCACATTTCCTTCAGTTAGATATATGTTCACTGGCACAGGCATCTCCAATGCAGCCTGTTTCAATAAGACCCCAACATACTCAAACTGGCTTATTTATCACCATTAAGGAAGTGCAAGGAGCCCAGGACAGGTGCTGAAACCTGCTTGTAGAACATTATCCTGTTTTGACACAAAACATCTTTAAACTGTCAGTATTTTGCATTGGGAATGATGCGTAGGCAGTGTTTTGAGTGTTTTGTAATGAAGTGCAGTAGCTCCTGTGTTCCATGGCTGTTCCATTCACTCACCTCATTTAGCTGACAGGTAAAAAGGCTTTGCCACCCTAGATAACAAGTCTACCTTAAATTTAGGATGAGATATGTCCTAGAATGTGTTGAAGGAGTTACGATTACAGTACCTAACCCTGATCTTTGCCATAATTCGGGCAAATTCCTACCTGCAGAATGATGAATTAGGCTTGGAATTTGACAATCTTTGGAAAACTGTGTGTTGCTGCCTCCAGACAGATGAACAGGAGACAACACGTTAACTTTCAACATGTTAATCCAAATACACGTACCTGATATGTTACTACCTTTTCTCAGCATCTGTTTCACTTGCTTTAGCTTTCCATTGATTGGGTATGTTCTAATGCACATGTATCTAATAAATGGCTTTAAAATAGAGATGATGCAAGCAACATTTGATACCACATTACAATATTTTAATATAAGCCAACGCTACATGCCTGTGTTTTAATTATGTTGATGCAAGAGCACATATTTAGCTCTCCAGGCACATTAGAGCCATTCAGTTATGTGTACAAAGCAGTTGACTGGGCGCTTTCTGCCTCTGTGTTGTTAGATTAAACCCACAATCACACTCAAATCTTTCAAAAATGGGGCGCAACCTGGTTTCCATCGCACCACTTAATGTAACTACTTAATGGCTCCTGAATGCCTTAATCACCTCGGTACTTGATGTGTTTCTGTTGCTCACTAAGAAAACAAACTTGTTGCAAAGGCATTAAGCCTAAAGGCGACTGGCCTGCAGCTGAGTTTCTGTTTTGATTTTCAATCTGACTGGCTCAGAGGTGTGCACAGCCAAGGTGGAGCCTCTAATGTGAGTTCAAGTCACAACCTGTGTCCTGTCTTAATTCTCATTATTCTGACAAGGAAAAGTCATTTCACTGTTTGTTCTGTTTTCTTTTAGTTGAGTAGACCTGTTGAAACGTCTAAGCTCTTTGTAATAACCCTGGCAGACAGTTGGAGTTGATTGTGTGTGTGTGCGTGCGTGTGTGCGTGCGTGTGCGTGCGTGTGTGTGTGTGTATGTCTATGTGTATGTCTATGCAGTGTGTTTGAAGTAGCGCCCCCGGTTTACCTCCTGGGCTGAATGTTTGGAATCCACCCCCGCGCTCTCCGGGGGTAGGTTGCACCCGTTGCCCTTCTTCATCACTTCTTCACACCAGTTTGCAGTCGACCCAGGTGTGCGTCCTTCCCCTAAGCCTGCAGGGGTCGCACCGGCCACCCGGACCTGCCTCAGAGCTCATCACCCGGGCTTTTCCCCTCCCACTGTCCAGGCAGCCATGTAATGAAGCCCTAATGAGCCTGTCACTCCAACTGTCACTTATTCCTGTCTTTCCTCTCTGACCTGACAGGGTAGGGTGAAAGACGGGACAAAGAAAAGACATTCTTTGCTTTGCCAGTGTTTTAAAGTATAGACACTTTACTTTAGTATGTCAATTTTTCAATTTTTCACTTTTATTGCATTTCAGAGGGAAATATTGTAGATAATGAAGCTAAACATTGCTTTTATAGGGTAAAATTATTTTCTGCCTTGTTTCATTCCTTTAATCTTCTTACTTGTTTCCTTCCTTTTACTATTTCAGTCTTTTTCTTCTTTTATTCCGATTCACCTACCTCCTTTCTTTACAGCTCATCCATCTTTCCTCCTCTTTCTGCCTGATCTGATGACACGAAAAATCCTAGAAAGTGGAGATAGAAGATCAGGGCCCAAAAATACATTATACCAATATATTCATCACAATAACTACTTTTCCCTTTAATTTATTTTACTGTAGGGAGATTAAAAACCAATAAAGTGATTAAATGTCAAATCCCGTATGACTAAGGAAACACTAGAAATCGAAAATTAACAGACTGTCATCATTGATGAAGATAAAGATGAGATGATGACATTTGAGCTGATGCCAATAACAATGAGGTGAGTCATGAAATGTCTAACCTGATAATCAATGAAGTCCAGCAAAGATCTGACAAACCTAGACGGTAATGATCTTCAGTGCCAATTAATGAGCCTGTGAAACTCCTGCAAACATTTTGGATTGTTTTTCCAGGGCTGTAGGGATGGTTCTCTTCCACTGCGTGGCGCCAGAAAGCCCTTCTTCTGTGAGGTGGAAACTGTTTTCAATGCAGGGACTTGGAGGAGAAGAGGGGAGAGGAAAGAGAGGGGGAGAACTCTAAATAGTTGGCTGACAAAGCCAGCGAATGGCTGATTAAAAGCATGTGCAGACCCGCGATTCCCAAACTGTGACAGACAGACCGCAACAGACACACAAGACACGAACAAAGCAGCAAACACCCCCACCTCCACCCATCAACATGTACATTTGGAAATGATAAACAGGGTGTGGGGTACATTCATGGGTGAGGTCTTAAAATGTTGATACGGTACCTTAATCATGCTACAATCTTTCTCACCAGACAGAAAATGTAGAATAACAACCTATGAAATGTCTGATTACACGAGTCACTGTAAAACGTTCCACTTAGAAGAGTTTAGACCTTCATCTTCTTCTCTCATAGACTCTGATTACACACAGGAGAAGGAGGAGGAGGAGTGAGTCCTCCTATTTGGAAGGTTGGTAAATGATAACAAACATGCTCTTGAGGATGAGGAGAGGGTCTGGAAGGAGGTGTGTGTATGTGTGTGTGTTTTCTGTCCCATGTAAGAGCTTCACTGGCCCATGACGTGAGGGAACTGAAGCGAGCCAGGAGAAATCAAACAGCGGCAGAGAGCTGAAGGATCCAGAAAGAACAGCAAACCTCCAGTCCAAGGAAAGAAAATATACACTACATAGGCCTTCACATAAAATAATAATATCTGAGCAAAGAAGAGAGCCGCAGCGAAATAATACAGAATGACAACATGCAGCGACTCTTTTGTTCTCCCAATGTGGTTGGCTGAGATGCCAAGGCTTTGAAGCGAACAACTGACGGGTCCAGACAAAAGAAACAACTTGAAAAAACCATGACGTGCGTAAAATAAATTTATATATTTTTCTTTATTTAGACTATGTGTGCGCATTCTGTTTCACTTTGCCTTTCACCGTACTTTCACTGTGGTCTGGCTTCGGAATATCAAATATTTATCCAATCCTTGGAACAAATCGTTCACTCTTTTCGCACTGGTGTGGGTTTCAAAACACATATGCTGACTAGTTTACCTCTAACAAAACATTTGAGTGGGCGTGTGGAGGGGTATATGAGTGTAAAAATACATCAATCTTTGTGTGTCAGCGCTGCCTTGACACGACGGGGAATTGAAATAGCACAAAGCGCGAATAGGAGGCGGCCGAGGGGAGAAACACCCAGGCATCGATGGGATGCGTCTGTGCCCCGGGCTGCACGCTCACGTCTGGGGCCCTCGTCTGGTTCTCCTTCTTATCGTTCCTTTATCAGGCTCTCAGAACTTGTTGGCAGCGGTCACAGAGACCATTACACCACCGCCCCCCACCTCCCCTCTGTCACATCTTATTTACTCAAGCTTTGATTAATAGCCTGTACATTTGCAACGAGACACACGCTGGTTTGCGAAACGGGAAAAGATAGCTTGTTTAATTTGAAAAGCAGTTAAATCCTTTCCCACTCATCTTGTGACATTTCGGTCGTGCAGTGCATGAACAGGAGAGGAGGCCATGGAGTGCAACGCCGTGCGCTACATCTGCAAACAAGCCCGTGCAGCTGTGCAGTGTATAGAACCTAAGACTCTTTAAGCCCTCATGTCTCTGTTGATTTGTCAAAATTTACATGGAAACAGATTAGACATGCATTTCTCAGAGCTGGTTTCCAAGAGCGGGAGGATGTTTTTCCAAAACCTTATTTTCTCCCAACTGGACCCAAAATAGGTCACAAGTCTGAACATGTTCCACTGAAATAAACAGGATCGACTGAGGTTAATCATTTTAATTAGCGGTGGAAAATGAAGAGAAACATCTGTAATAGTAAATATGTTTACGTCTACCAGGGAGGTTTTGATTTGTTGTTGGTCTGCTGGTTAGTGTGTCGGCTTTGTGTTTGCACTACTACAATATGTTAGGAAGGAAGGGCGGAGCATGGTCAAGGGAAGAATCAATTAAAATAAGGCATGTTTACCCAGTGAGATATGCTTAGGCAGGGTGCAGTTTAATGGAATAGCTGTACAGTAACACACAGGGCTGGAAACATGTAACATCCACTTATGTGTTGCTGAGATCTGCTCAGATTTTATGCATCGTCAATAAATGCTGAGAACAATCTAGAAATGTTATGTGAATCATTCTCTCTTTAGGCCAGTATGCGATTAGAGCAGGACATGGACTAGGCTTGTTCAGCCTTGGTAGAGGTATGCCCTTCCCTACGACATCATCCTCACCTCAAAGAAGCCTTATAAACATCCTGTACAAGACTTTGGCATTGTGCACCTAAGTGTGACTTCACTTTGGCCTCATGTTAACGAGGGCCTCCTCCTTCTCTCTCCTACTTCCTTGAGGCCTTCCTTGCTCACCTCCTTATGTAAACACAGATCCCCAGCAATTATGTTGCACTGTAATGGCTGGATTCACCTGTGACAGCATGAATCGCTGACAGCAGTGGTGAAGGATGTGCCACTCTATCTGTTTTGAGGTTGCTGTAAATATTGTAGCAACACACCGCATTACCAAGACTCTGAGAAGGTTTGAGGCAGCAGAGGTGCACAGTGAAATTAATTATCTGGTAAGAGTTGGTATTGTCAGGTGTACAACGCTTCAACATGTCGGGTTTAAAGGAAACATGCTCCTGAACGCACCGTTGCATAAGAAAGGATAATTGCAGCCTCTCATTCTCACAGTGGCTGCCTATGTAATGCTGCGGCGCTCCATGCAGCTGCAGGCGGACGAGCACCGGCCACCTCATGGCTGCTTTGCATTAGGGTATTCCCTCATTCCCCATTGGGAAATTTGTTATCTATCATGTGACCGCCTGGGTTCCATTAAAGCTCACACTTCTCCTCATCCTTCCTCCTTTCCTTTCCTCCTCTGAAGGGGCTGATGGAGGATGGTGACAGATGTCGGTTTCTCCCGGCGTTTGGCTCTGTGTGCCGGGACTCTGGTCTGGTTTTTATTTGTGCAGCCTCGGCCCCCATTCCCCCCCCAGTTTTGCACCCCCACAGTTTTGAAAGTGACATGAATTCCAACGCAAAGTTCTTATCGTTTGTGATTCATGTCATATGTCTTCACACCGTGCGAGTGAAATCTAATCAAGTGCATTATAAAGATGTCAGTATAGAGGCCGGCCTTATCAGCTGAGCTCAGTGGAGTCACGCTGTAGGTATGTAGTAATGCACATTTATGATAACCCCAATGAGCACAAACCTACCGGCCTGATAACAGCTTGGCGCCATAGGAGGACTAATACCACATGACAGGGTGAGTAAATATGAGAGTTAGAACGACTCTGTCAAACACACAACTCCACCCTTCAGCTAGAGCTCTATCATTCACTATGTCTCTCTATCACTCTCTCCCCTGCGCCTCTTGCCCTCCTTCAGCTGCTCTCTCTCTCCCTCCGCTCTGCTCCTGTAGCGACCACTCCACCGGGCCCCGGCTGGAGCCAGAGGCCCTATAGTTGGCCACTGCTGTGTTCCCAGCATCAGAGTGATGGAGTGGGGTTATCAGAGCAGATCCCTCCCCCTCTCTCTCTCTCCCCCTCCCTCCCTCTCTCTCCACCCCTCCTCCAGAGAAAGGACCAGGCCTGGGAATAGAGTCTGGCTGGATGGATTGAGCCACAAGCCTGCTGCGAATGAGGCCGAGCTGCTTGCCTGATGGAGAACGGGCTGTTTCTTTGTGAATAGGCTGTCAAAGTGTTAGACTGAGCCGGGGTGGAACACTGATATCAGTCAGGAGAATGCGGCTCAGAGAGGCCCTGCTGCAGTGATGGATCGTGCCTGTATGATGTGGTATTCGTAGATTGTAACATTAAGGGAGGTTATGTTTTCTGTTGCGTCTATTAGGAGGAGATTTTAAATGGTTATTGATGGATTTCAATGAGACTTGGCGACCAGTGCCAAAAAAATGTTTTGGTAATGGTTGCCATGACTTTATCCATCCTGGATTCCTTACAATATTTTCTGCCATTTAGAATTTTTTCCAAAGCTATTTTCTCTCCTACAATCTTGGGTCATTTTCCTGTCTGAACTTAACTTTTCTCTGTGTTTTTTGACATTCCTCACCATTTTTTGCTATAATTGAGTGGGTGTGGCTCATTCTTCCAAAAGTGTATCGACCTGATGGTGGCGTATATTTCATCACTGAGAGACGGAGTTATTATTGGAGGACCACTCGGCCTTGGCGGAGACTTCCAGCCTTTAATTAGAGTCATTCATCAGATTTGAGTAGTTTTTCAACAGCAATTGTGATGTCATACTATGTATTGAGCACAAAAGAGGAAGAAACAAGGTGATTCAAGAACAAAGGTGAATTATTTCATTTTACTCTAAACTTTGTCTAAGTAATTTAGTTTTTGGTCGATCTTTCAATACACAGGGGTCACAGCTATTCTTTGGAAAAGAAAAAGTTAAGTCCAAGAACAACCACTTCATCGTTTTCATATGCGCGCACACACACACACACATACACATAAACACACTCACACACACACACACTCACACACACGAAGGTCACCCAGCTGTGAAAAGAAGCTCTGTCTTAGTGGTCACCCAGCGTTTCCAAAATACACTTAACTAATCTGCTTGATCTAGCACTTTATTGACGATGAAATCTTCAAAAGGGCAGAAACTGGAGACTCATGCGTCTCCTAAACCACGGCCAATGCAATTTCCACCAGCAGGCGGGGGGGCTAGTGGGAAGGGTCTGACCGGTGGATGGTGCTTTATTGGCTGCATTCTCCTTGGCATAAAGCTAATTCACCCTCGATGACAACCCACGGCGAGAGGTGAAAGACGAGACGCATTCTTTTTTACCCGCTCCCTAAACTACCTACTTTATTAGCCGGCCTCACTGTGACAGGTCTATTCATTCTCTGCCCCGTTCTACCCTTTCTCTCTGACACACACACACACACACACACACACACACACACACACACACGCACGTCACACTCTCATTCCCTAACACACTTACAGTATGCACACACCAACCAAACACACACCAACCAAACCCAAACATGTTATATTACTGGCTGGGAATTTATATTGTTTTCATAGGGTGGACAAAAAAAAGACGGGCTTCAGTCTGACCAGGGATCCATCGCTTGTGTCCCATGGCTGCCCTTTCTAGCTGCACAGTGGAGTGAGGCCCCTCGAAATCACCGAGCTCGGAGCGCGCAAAGCCGTGACACACACTGCGGATTACAGGAGGGCAGCCCCCCGAGTTATCACACATCATCTGTACACACAGGGTCAAAGCAGCCCCTCTGTCTGGCTTTGCTGGATACACATGAATGAACAGACAGGAGAATGAGAAGTCTGAGTCTGGGGCATTTTTCTTGATTAAGTAATTTATTCGTCCCATCTGGAGCAATAACTTAGCAGAGTTCAAAGCTGAACAGGCTGTCATTAGTGAGCTCTACCTCTACTTACACACTTGATAACACCATAACTCTTCATGGACGTCAGATCAAATCCATAGACTCTATAGATAGCACAGCTAACAAGAGCCACCTACTTAACACTGGGTCTGTTCTTAGCAGTCCCACTCCAGCTCCATCTCTCCCGGGGTCGGTCCAAAGGCCTGGAATGTGACCTGCTCCAGATCTCCCAGGGCTCCAATGAGCTCCACATTGTGCAGGGGTTAGGTACCCGCACATCCAGCTGGGCTTTGCTGGCAGGTCCTACCTCCAGCGGCTCTGCAGGCGTATCAGGTTTCCCTGATGTTGGGTCACTGAAGCACCTCCTGGTTCCACTTAGGGGCATTTCATTATTTTAGATTTATCACAACTATATTGGCCTGTGCCATGTTTTTCGTACATACGTCCCTAAGTGTAATTCATAGCATCTATTAATGCACAAACTGACAAACTTTTAAGGCACTGCAAGTTGGAGTTGTTCCCAGGCTTGAAGGGATTGCAGGCTCTCATGAGGGCTGTTGGGTACTGTGGGTTGTTGCCCAGAGGAAGGACAGGCCAGTCCCACTAGATTTAACATTACTGGATATGTACCTAGTTGTTTCAAAGGGTCCAGCCTGACATCCACCCGACTTGAACCCTCCCCCACATGGCACTCTGCAAGACGGATCAAGTCCCAGAGGACAGAATAGTGGCCAAAGTAGTGTCATGGATGATTTCCAAGTCCAAACCTCCTTTTGTTATGTTCATGTTATTGTTCACCTTAGTGAGGCAGAACATCATTATATCATCTGTTATTATTTTTTAAGCAGTAACTCATTTATAAATGTGAAGAATGAGAAAAGTAAACGGCTTCGGACATATCTGACAGAAGAAAAAAGAATCTATTTCATCTTAAGCAGCAGTGCCTAATCTCCTCAGGGCCTCTAGGGGCCATTTAACGCTGGTGTTCTTGTGCCGGAAGCTCTCTGGTGGGGGTGTGGGGACAGGAGACTTGGATTGAACAAGAAGGGGAAGAAAGCTTGGATTCATCCCCCATTAACATAATAGAATTACCGTAGTGAACAAAGCAGGCATTAGTGCACCCACGGTGGCATTTGGAGGAGATCCATCTCTCTTTCCTCTGCAGGCCTGCCCTCACTAGTTAGAGAAAGAGAAAATCTCTCTTTTGTTCACCCTTTCAGGGGTCTTGGAAGATTTGCAACAAGGGGCTGAGCAGGGATACATGCACACATACCTGCACAGACACACACAACAAGACTGTTGCACATGCTTGTGTGGTTAATGTGCGTCTGCATGTGCGCGCTCAGACCTGGCCAGAGCCTCAGTGTTTACCAGGCAGCTTGACCTGCCCATCAGAACAGATTACATCTGCATAACCCCAGCAAAACACTGTCAGCACTCCCCTCAACGCTCTCTCCATCCACCCTCTCTTCCACGTCTGTCATGCTCCTCTGCTCTCCTCCTCACTTTATCCTTTCAGTTCCCTTACTCCCTGCCTAGACTTCTGTCTGGTCTGATGTAATGCGTTTCCACTGTGCCAGCATTTTTCACAGCTGTGCTGCATCAAACATCGCTCAAGTCCCCTCAAAGACATCAAGCGAAAGAGTTTTGTGAACAGTGACCTCCAAATATTTATCACAAGTGTTAGCTTGGCACACCTAGGAGGAGTTTCCCTGCATGGAGAGTGATGTGAGCTGTTTCTATAAGGAATAGCTGCTTTGCTGATTCCCAGATTAAGCAAAACGTGGTGGTGTGCTGGTGTCAGATTGTCTCCATGATAGAGGCAACATGGCGCCACCACGCACAAACACTGCAAACTGTTATGAAATGGACCTGTAACCTCGTCGTTGGCTCTGTCACTGCATGACCCACTAACACACACCTCAGCCAGTGAGAAACACACAGCAGACACACTGGAATGTGGCTCCTTTCAATGGGATTCAGGCACAGATTCCGTGGCCTACTTTGTCTCATGGGAAAGTAAAATAACATATGTTGAGTGACTGAATTAATGGCTTGAGTTAAAAAACAATCTACTGAGCTCATCCTTATTAATATGATGCAAACATACTGATGACACTCATCAATGACAGGTGGTGGTCTCAAACCAGCAGGATCAAATAACTGGTTTGCATAAAAACATTACAGTTCACACCTTTTATTATTCAGGTCTAAAATGTATTCGAAATTATTCCAACTTAATATCTATTTGTCTTTGAAGATACATCTGTGGCAGCCACAATACACAAGTTTATGTATTATGTGGCTGACTGATCAACTGTTAAGGCGTGAAGTCTCTCATTCCAAGAACTCTGCTGCCACCTAGTGAAGTGTGAGACTTGTATACTTTCCACATTCATACAAGAGTGTAGTTCTCTGTACTAGTGCAGAGTATTATTGGTGTCAATCCAGAATCAATCCAGGTCACAGGAAAACAAAAAATATATGTAAAAATGTGAATTGTCATCATTGATGTATTAACATATTGCAACAGGTTCTATTGACATTTAATGCATATACATTTAATAGCTAACTTACACTTCGTCAAGTAATATTTTTATCCCTTTTAGTATTAGTAGTATCAGTATTAGTATTGGGATTTGAGTACTTTGTCCTCTCCTGCTGGACTGAGAATGTCTGGTTGTTTAAACCATTGGAGCGAGCGAGTTTGGACTCGCGTGGCTTTTGGCAGCACGTGCGTATCCCCTGGAGTGTAGCCTGCACCGGGCCCCAGCAACACAGCAACACAGCCGCACAGCACTCCTGAGCCTCCAGAGTCCCCCGTGGCTCCACACACACACCGGGCCCAGTGTGTCCGGTCAGACTACACGGGGAGGAAACGCACACTCCGCTCGACTAGAAACAAAAACATGCTGCTCTACGAGAGACCCCCCAACACCACGGGATAGTCCCTGTGCGTCCAAACAGGAAGGAGGCCAGCGCAGTTAGCCCAGGCTCATTCTACACACACACACACACACACACTCACTCATAGAGACACAGACACACGTGCACTGACAAACACATACTGTAAAGGTGCATATACCAGGCCAACAACACAGGAAATGGAGTCAGCTGCAGCCCTGGTATCCTTTACATCCTCTCCTGGCTCCCACTGTCCGCGCTGTAAGGGAATACCCTAGTCCCTCTGTCCCTCCGTCCCTCCGTCCCTCCGTCCCTGCACCGCACTGGCTGAGCTCACAGCAGCCCCTAAGAGGCCATTTCCTTCATAATCGTCCCTGCCTTCAGCCCCCAGCTCTAATCTCCCAATGGACAGTGCAATTAGCCCGGGAAGGGGGGGAGGAGGCTGGTTGACTGTGATGGGGGTGTCTGTGCCATCTCTGTTACCTCAGGAACAACCTGTGCAACAGCATTTTCCCATTGTGGTTTAACATCTTTCACCACAGGCACATCAACAGGTGCCTGTGTAAACTTTTTCCGCTGGCCCCTTTGTTGATTCTGTCTTTATATTATTCTCTGCTGTTTATTCACTCCATAGGGGCTTAATGGGATCTCCCCATGTCTGTTTGTTGTGTACTTACAAAGACACGCACACGTACGTCTGCACAGTCCCTGGCGGGTTCTGCCTGTGTTTTAAGCTCAGTCAGTCAACAATTTGAGCAGGAATCTTTCAACCGTAAGGCCTGCCTGGCTTGTTGCCAGGTCAGTGAGGGATTTCCTGTAATACTCTGCATCAGTATCATCAGAGGTGGCTCAATCTCCTGCAGTGTGGAAACTTCCTCCGGTGTACAAGTCTCTCAAATCGGTGAAGGCCTTCTCTGAGGATTAGCTGCATAGATTAATGCACAGGCTGGCGTCAGAGCTGCAGACAGCGCAGTACATAACCTGACGGAGGCAACGACACACACTCCTGACACAATACACACATTGATTCCTTTCCTTTCTTTGTAAATAGCAGCTCCGACCGCAGCACGCACGTGTGGAAAGCCACAAAAGAGCTGTTATAAAGACGGCACAAGCTTTTCAAAAAGATTATCCTGTCCATAAGTCATTACCGGGCGTCGATAACAGTATGTCAACACGTGGTAATGTTCCAGAGATCCTGTTGTTCCCCCATACTGCCCCTATCTAGCTACAGCCCCCGCCCCCCACCCCGCACTCTCTCTCTCATGCATTTCAGTGCTGTGTTGTGTCGAGGTGAGGCCATGGTCGAGTGAACACTGTGACATTCATCTAAATGGAATCAGATAAAGCCTGAGGCCCAAATACCTTCAACATAAGCATCACCTGGAGCTCACAGCAGGACGCCCCCCCCCCCTTGTGCCACTTCACAGCCAACCACAGATGCCGATTATCAGGGCGAACCGGGGGCTCCACCAATAGCAGATACTCAATGGAGCGACCAATCCCAGGAGTGACTGAGGTCCCAGATATCAGATGAGATCAGGCCTGTGGGTGCTGGTTTCCTGCCAAGCCAGACGATACACCTCCCAGCCACCCAGCCCCCAGATGTGGGTGAGGGGAGGTGATGCGAGGGTTAGACCGATCGTGTGTGAGAAAACGGATATGACCTTTACATGTGTAGATCAGGTTCGCCCCCATAGAGTGAAGTGGAAGTAAGGAAACGGTGTGAACACTTTTGGGGGGGCAAAAGAGTGACTAGTTGGGTTTTCATTTTGAGTCGGAGGGTAAGTAACAGTGTCAACACAGTCGTCCTCCATGCTGTTAAGGGAAGGATGTAGAGAAAACAGAGGAAGGTTAGAGGGAAAATGAGGGAGGAATTCAATGGTGAATGTGGAAATGGTAATGGAAAAACAAACTGGAAAATAATGTGAAACATGGCAGAGGAAGAGTGTGTCCTCAGATGAAGTTGTGTGAGCAGGCTTAGACCTGCCCGCTGTGGATAAAGCTATCTGTCAGCAACAGCAGCAGAGAACACACTCATGGGAACTGGATGACCTGCTGTACATTGGTGTCAGTAAAAAAGAAAAGCAAAAAAACAGAGTAGGTAGTGTTGGAACTGTGCTCTCTGCTCGCCACGCACTGGGGGTTTGGGTTCAAGCACTGCTTATAGAGATGATTGAGAATGCGTAGCAGAGAGATTACCACACACGACTGATTCCAAACCGCCTGCTCTCACTGTGGGGTGTGAAACAAGTCAAACAACCGATCTCCATCTGTCTTGGATGAACACAACAATTACGCCTCACAACTTGGGATCCAAACGTACTTAATCTTGTTTTGAAACTGCTTTGGATCTGTATTTTTCAGGAAGGGTACAGAGGGGTGAAAGCCAAGCAGCAGACTGAAACAAGGCTTCCAGGAAACGAGCGGAGGACAAAATCAAAAGAGAAAAGAACAACGGAGGCAGAGGGCAGTTGGCTCTCCAGTTTCCTTTAGGTGTAAAGAAGAAAAGCGGAGCAGGGGAGGAAGCGCGTATATGGTGGAAAAGGGAGCTGACAAGGAAAGATGGCTGGATGAGTTGATACCAGAGCCATTTGGCGAGCTGGGTGGTAGCCTAAAGTATAGGCGGTGGGACAGAATGGAAATGGTGCAGCCAGGCTCTGCATACTGATGCTCTGGGCTCTGTGACGGTTGGATCTGCTCTCCGGCAGTTATTCATTAAGCCATTAAAAGGAGCAGAATCGAGTCGTTTGTGCGCTCCTCTGTTTCAGGCACTTTTTCCTTCTCTTTGTGCTCTGATTTGTTTTGAAAGAGAGGTGGAAGAGACAGAATACACGTCAATGAATAAATCTGAGCCCATGAAAGGAGAGGCAGAGCATTAGACCTGGACGCGGAGCTGTGGCCAGCTGTTGGCCCTCCCGAGCAGAAAAGAAGAAAAGAATTCATTGCGGAAGCAGCTCATGCAGGAACTAATTCAGCTCTTCAGGGTTGATAAATGAAGGAGACATTCAGATGCTACCTGGGTTAAAATTAAAAGAGGATCATTGCAGAAAACGCCACTTTATGTAATGAGTCTTTTCTAAACTGCCTGCCACAATACAGCCTTTGACTCACAGCCACTTTCCCTCCCTGCTCTCCATTTAGGGGTAAGAGCGCCCTCTTGTGTAAAGCTCCTAATGAAACACCAAAGTAAAGCTATAAAGTGAAGAATATTTATTTTATTGCCATCCATATATACACATATTTTTCTTTTCATATAGCATAAAGCATCAAGCTCTCTGTGTTAACAATGAACATTGACTTAAGTCTAAACTTTGACACGTTTTGACTGGTTTGTTTTTCTCACAAAACGTCAGGACTGAACATTTTAACAGCATGGACTCAAAGACTTCATTTAGAACAAAGAAAAGCAGCAAATGTTAATCAAACCATAGAGCACATCACTTTTTACTGCCACAACTGTGCTTCATATGATTGGATAAAGCACCTGGTTCACTACAGTAGTTTATCTAACAGGTGGTAGAACTCTACTAGTATCTGTGGGATCCTATGTAAGAGGGGCTACAGGGTAAAACACAGGGTGCCCTCAAATAGGGCTGGGTTACCATAGCGACAGAGCCTGGGGTTAGTATCACAGAAAAGAAAATCAACACAGACGTGTTTATGAAACACAATAACACACCAAAAGTCTGACAAACGGGATTATCTTCTCTTTTCAGGACAAGTTCACACTTCACAAAGCAAGTAAATGCAAAATCAAGGAGGAACATTTGATTTGTCCCAATGATCAGTAGATATTTAAGAGTTAAAATAAATGCAGAAGAAACACAACAAAATAATCTAAGCTAGTCCCTAAATGATGTGGCAGACCTATGTAACGTTTTAGATGTATAAATGATATAGAGTAGCATTGATTTGTTAAAACCGACTTACATTTTGACTGTTGTTCTTTCCATACACACAGAAGAATGCAGAGGAATCCTTTCAAGTTTTCATAAAAATATGAAAAACTCCATCTGAATTGACTGAATTGATGAATGGACAGAAGCATTTGTTCGACCCAAACAATCAAATAAGACAGCATCGCCTGGGTGCAAGTGGTCAAATTCCACATCTGCCTGTGTGAAGGGAGATGAGCCACTAATAAGTCTAACTCAATTTGCAGCCATCTATGAGCTCGTTCACATAATAAGGGTCATTTGGTTAAATTATACAGCAAGTGCAAGTAATAAACTTTTGGAATTTGGTCATGGCAACCAGCTCGCAATAATGCAAGCCTTCAATACCAACAGTGCATATTATCAGGGGTTAAAGTCATTGTGCCACATTTGTGATTAGCAGCAAGAAAAAGTTGACACGGATTTAAATCTGCAGAGCTTTGAACAGTACTCAATAAAAAAGGATTTGGATAAAAAAGAACAACAAGAAACAGATTTACCTCAAGGTTTGCTGATAGCAGTGTGCATTATTCTAGCTACTAGGGGAACAAGGCAGGGGTGTGTTTCTTTTGGGGGCGGTCACCAGGTGGAGACATGCGTACACACATGCACACAAACACACACTTGGTCCACTTATTACAGTCACAGACTCCAGTGACAGACTAACAGGTTTGCATTAGAGGAAACTTTCTACCCTTATGACCACGATTCCCCCCGAAGCGGACAATTATGAGGTCGTCATCCGTCCTCTGAGGTCACTCTGTGCTCTCCTGACCCACTCCTAACGTCTTGTCAGCGGGAACGGTGTTGTCCGGCGAGATTCCCTCTCCCTTGAACAGCTCCTCCATCAGCTGCTCTCCAGCGCTGCCTGCCCGCGATGCCCACAGGGCGGCGCCCTCCCGCAGGCCCAGCGAGCGAAGCAGCCGCGCATATTCCAGAAATACCGGCTCAATGAGCTTATGTGCACACGCAAGTCAAGGAGAAGTGCTGGGTAACAGATAACACAGAGGTTGAACATCATCGACAATGTTTGGTATATGTGGGAGTCTTATGTACAGGTGAAACTGGATTAGTCAGGATTGATTGCATGAACTCAAAACATATGATTTTTATGTCTAGATCTCAAAAGCTGGCATGCTGAAGTACTCTCTGTACCTACTGATGGGACTCATATTGGCTTTTAGGAGCATGACAAATGCGATGTGTGAAGCAGCCTAAATTGGCCGGCTTTGAAAAAAGCTTCCTGTTCCTCTCTTCATGTCTGTGTCAGAGATGGACCGTGTTAGCAGAGGCTTATTATGATGGCTATGAATGGCTCGCGGTAATGGATTTTTAGAAAAGGATATTGGAGGAGTCGTTGGCTTCCATCACCCCGTATTTCAGGCAGGCTTCAATGAAGAGGGCAGCGCGATCAAAGTGCCTCATGCTGCTCAGGAGATTGGAGAAAGGACGGAGAAGAGGCAGGCGCAAAGAGAGCAGAAGAGAAGAGAGAGCTACTGTCAGAACAAGAATCATCTCTACCTTGGTGCATATGATCCTTAAGCAAACATCAACCCTCTCATCCCAACGCTGCTGTAATTCACACAGAGAGCTTTTGCTTCCAAAGGCATCTCAGAACTTAAACTGTCAAGGATAGGACAGGTAGAGCAAAAGCTGATCAATACCGCAGTAAATGGCAATGGGTCAGGCCGAGCGGCACCCTAAAGAGTACTTCAATGTAAAAAGCAGAAGGAGAGACTAAGTTGTTTATGATTACAGAGAGCTTTTGAAGGGGAAAGTCTGCTTACTCCTTCTTTACTGTCTGACTTTACAACGTCCTGGGCAGCGATCCTTACCTCTGAAGCATCTCGCCTACTTTGTAAAAGCAGCCCAGAGAGAGCAGGACGAGGATGGCTTTGGACTTGTGGTTGACCTGAGGGGAGCACAGGTGCTCCGCCCAGCGTTTCAGGACATCTGAACTCTCTGCTGGACTGAGACGCACCTAGAAGAACACATACAGAAAGACACTTGACGATGCACGATCAAACACTAAAACGGTTTCAAAAAGGGGGCAAAGAGTGGAGGATCTGGTAATGCTGAGCAGCAATGAGGTGTATCAGGAGAACTATACTTAATTCTCATTTCTCTCAGCACTGCTACACACCGCCAATATAGCTGCTTAAATAGGCATTAAATTGTGTTTGGCTATCACAGACTTGGGTTACACAGTTGAGCACCCTTGGAAATAGTTTTCAAGTTGTCGAGTACCAATCAGGAATGATGCTTGGGACGTCACATCGCCCTCTACTGAATATAGTAGAAGGCCCACAAACACACACACACACTCTAACAGCTGACACACAGTAACCAATGTTGACTGTTGATGGATGCATTCATGCCGCGTTACCTTAGCCAGCCAGGCGGCGCGATTCCACTCCCCGTAGGTCTGCAAGTAGCGGCAAGCGTCCGCTGCCTTGTCAATCAAACACAACAGCTGCACTCCCTCTGAGGGAGAGTGAGAGACAGAGACAGAGATAGAGAGAGACCGAGACAGGCAGGGGGGTTGTAGAGATGTGAGATGGGCGAGATGGTGGATCATCACATGGTTAGCTGGGCTGAAATGTCCTGTCAATAATGTATTTTATTGGAGCATAGGAGTTTGCCTAGAGCAGGGGCAACCTTTTTAACTGAAAAAGCCAAAAAAGCCAAATATTTCTAAATGTATTTCCCTAAGAGCCGCTTCACAATTTGTGCTGCGATCACCCGGTCTGACGGGGGGGATATAATCACGGTATAATAATGTATTACTTGTTAATCGTGTTAAACAATGTCAGCTTAACTTCAACCCTTCACCACTTCACACCTGGCCTAGAGCATCAGACTACCTGCTAGTTTGCCGTTGGCGATCATGTTGGTGGCGACCAGCTTGATAGTGGACTGGGAGGGGCCTGAGGAGGTGATGGTGGTCACCAGACAGGCCTTGAGTGAATCACAGTAGTAGCTGGTGTTGTCGGCGCTCGTCTCCAACAGTAACTGTACGGCCCGATCTGTCTGAGAGCCACAAAAAAAGAGAGACAAGGCATCAAAGTCAGAGTCTTATAGGAGAGACAGAGAGAGAGAGAGAGGGAGAGAGAGAGAGGTAGAAAGAAGGCTAGGAACAATGTTTGAGCAAAGCAGGCAGGTAGCCAATGTGGGAAATCAACATCACAGACTCGCATCAGAACTTTATGGAAATGATCGGGTGTTACATGTGGTGTGCACTCTAGTGTAGAAGAAGGATCAAGTTCATGCTGGGATCAGAGCCCACCGGCCTTTGCCTGGCAGCGCTCTGCCGCCGTACACTCTGCTGATTGCAGCCTGTGATTAGGTGGAGAGTGGTGGTGCCGCACAGTGATGGAGAGAAGCTGCTCCGGTCCACACAGCCCGAGATGACAGGCAGAGGCATTAACAAGCCACATTTTGCTCCACTAGGCTCCGCACGCCATCTATATCTGTGATTTACAGTTAAGGCACTACGCAGTCGCCAGGGAGAGAGAGACAGAGGGATTGCGTGCAATTAATATTCGCATGGACGACAATATGAGAACTTTAACTTTTGGAGACAATATCTATTCAAATTCTACACTTATACTCTAATTACTTTTTTAATTACTTTTCTCCAAAGTCCTCTCAGCTTCTCATGTATTCACTGGGTGCTGAAGATTCATTCTGGCACTGAATCTGGCACTGTTCTAGAAAGCCTTGATAGTGACCTGGAGCACCTTCACCTTGAAGACCAACTTTATCCATTTAGAGGAGTTTCCATGGTTCTTGGATCGATTTTAATTTTCAGGGATGTTGGCTACAGCCCTGTGGGCCTTTCACTTGTCGATAACATTGGCAATAGTGTTCAGGCTGTCTGTCCTCAGAAAACTCTATCTACACCTCTATCTACAAGTTACAAGATGTATGTGTAGATGACAAACATCTTGTAATTTCAACACATTCTAAGATGAACTGATCAATGGATGAAATGCAATGGTACCAAAGCTTTTGGGAATGTCTGAATATGTATGAGAACATTTAATGCGTTTCATTTAAACATGGGAGGCGTATAACATGTTTAAAAAAAGCCCTATTTTCTTCTTCTTCTTCTTAGTATATACAAAAAAAACAACAACTATGAAGCAATATTTCAGTTCATCGGAAATTAACACATTTCCAGCTGTTGTCTGGGGGTATTTTCTGCTTAGTGAAGCCAGAGCTGTGCAGGATGATTCATGCATGAATTCAATGCAATCTGCTGTGGTGTGAGAGAGCAATACAGGGAATGTAGTTCTTACCTGGCCCAGCAGGAGGAGCTGGTCAGCGCATTTCTTGGTGTGTTCATAGCTGGAGCGCTTCACCTCCTGCAGGTGAACCCGATCCAACTGGAACTTCTGTGTGTGGTTAAGGTGAAGGGTCAGAACTTAGTCCTTTATTTGCAATTTACCTCAATGCAACACAAAAATGAATCTGTGATCATATCCTGGATCCGTGTGTGAGAGCATTTGTGTGTTTTTTAAGCATTTGTGGTGTCACTGTCATTGTCACTGTCATCACGCCTCTCTCTCATCACTTCTCCTGTGAGCCCTGATGGAAGGTCAGAATTTTGGCACAACTCACTGGCATTTTGTGGTTTCAGTGAGAAGACATTAGATAAACAGTAAATCACAAAAACAGAACTGTGGGATGGCTACAAATATAAATATGAGACCTTATCAGTTTCACAAACAGACTTGGGGAACAAACTCAATAGTGGGAGATAACAGAATTGCAGAAAATTAGTTGGGTTTGTGAATACTTGTGTGTCCGTATTTACCATAGAATCCTCAGTTTTTGGGACTTTTTGATGATGAATTTTTATGCAAGCCGTTTGCATGAATCCTCGCTGAGACCAAATGAGGTTAACTTCAGAGCTGCACGCACTGTGTTGGATTCGAGGATATTAGTTATTTCACTCAGGCTGCTGTCGCTGCTGTTTTTTTGACAAGTAGAGACAAATGCGGCTGCAGACTGTCTGGGTGGTTCTTTGAAACTTTTTGATCACTGCACACAACCTCATTAACAGCAGGCAGAACTTTCACAGAAGCAGAATGCTGCAAAATCTATTAAAAGAGCTGAAAACACAGGGGAAAGTATGGCTCATTTTGGACTTTTAAAAGTTATGTCCATTTCCACAGGGTAATTGTGGCTCAAACAATCAAAGGAACACATTTCCTCTGTCTCTTGAGTTTTTACTGATACAGGCTTGTGTGTAAAAACACAGCCAAAAGGTCTTCACACAGGATGAGTTGACATATTGATTACTTTTTATGTTTTTTCTTTCTTTTCTTAGCCAGTAGATGTTACCTGACTGGAAATTGAGACATGATGCACAAAATAATGTGGAGGTCAAACAACAAACAAGCTAAAGAAGAAAAGGACCAATCAATAAGCTTCTGAAGACAAGTTCTCTGCACTGCAAGAGCTCACTGGGTTGATACTTCAAGCATGAGCAGATTGTTTGTAAGAGCCTTGCAGGTTCCGAAACCTATTTCTCTTTGCAAACACGGACGCACATTCATCTGACCGCTAACGTGGCAGAAATGAGACATATCCCATGGTGGCTTTGAGTGATTGTGAGCTGAGGAAACCCTGGTGTGCTGAAATGCACTGAGGTAGAGTGAGAGATTGCTTGACCTCGAAAGAGCACAAGTGCAAGTGCTGCTTCCCCCTCAAGACCAGGATTTGGAAGGAGAAGTGAGAGAATACACAAAGTCATTAATAATAGAATGTCCTGTGTGCGAGGACAGGCTGGTGATGTGTGTTTGTCTTCACTCTGACACTATAAACTGTTTCTATGTGTGCAATGGTTTTTAAGTGCTGTTCTTGTGATGTTAAGGAGCTTTAGAGAGCGAAAAACAAAACCGTCCACCCTCACCCACTGTCGTTTGGTTTCTGACCTGGAAGTACGAGCTCTCACACAAAACGTCATGGCAGATGTCCAGGTGGTTCTGGGGCGCGGCCTTGCTTCCTTCGCTTTGACCCTCTGCGGTGGCCACGCTGAGCTGACGGGCCTGGGCGAAGGCCTGGAGGTAGTGCGATGCCACTGTCCAGAAGTGAAGGTCCGACTCGTCCCCAAACAACCTGCGGATCACGACAATAACGCATCAAGTTGTTTCTCCTGTTTTAGTTAAGTCAAATAATGCGTCGTCAATCGCCGCGTTGTCTGGCTCTCTGGTCGTTTGCTCGCCCACGTTCCCAGATCATTTAGCCCACGCCTTTCTCTCTCAACAAGCTCCCCCTTCTTTTCTTCACTTCTATTTTTCCAAGCCTGTTTTGAACACATCTGCACAAGCAGACAGCGGTTGCTAGGTTACCTTTCCATGCTACCTACTGTGTTTAAAACTTGGATGGTTGAGTGTGGAACCATTGTGCAATCATGAGTTGTCACTAAGCCCAAGGTCACATGATTCATAGTGTTAACAAACAAAAAAGGGACCTTGAGACATTGCAGGTAAATCATGGCTTTAATAATGTGACGCGAATGTTGGGCACTTTCACTCAGACTGGCTGTCAGATTGTCAGGCACTCAAGGGAAATGAGAAACAGGAGCAAAGTCAGAGTTGCTGACACTGACTTTCGTGTCATGCGTTACTGTGGGAATACACAATCAGACCTTTATGCCCATGACAAAATAAACCCCAGTATTTAGACAGATATTTGGATGATAAAACATCAACATATCATTTAGAAGAAAATGTTTTAATGTTGAGGATTTCAAAGTTCACAATTATACAGAGAACCCTTGTCCTTAGTTTTGCTGTTGGCAAACATTAAGAAGACTGACACACAGGAGCGTGAGTTGTGTTCTGTCATACAGTATGTTGGTGTAACTGGCTGCTCTGAGTTTACAGCTCAAAGTTGTAAAGCCCTTATAAAGAGCTGATGTTCCGCCCCATTTCCTGGCTTCTGTTCCCCAATGTATTTTAGCACAGAGACATTCTTTTATTGATCTTACTCAAAAATATATGACACAGGATTACTCGCTTCATATTGCAAGCTAAATTGATATCTACTACTTGCAAATAAAATTATAAAACCCTATTATTGAAGCAAAGGCACAGTAGTGTTTTTTACGAGCGTTCCATGTGAGCTGTCAAAACACATTTGTGCTGAACTGAAATAGTCAAGGTGGGTAAACAACCTCTCACGGACAAAAGTAAAATATGTGGGGTGTAAACAGTGATGACCCCCCACGCACAGCTGTAACTCACCGTGAGACCAGGAGGCAGCGCTGCAACAAGCTGAGCTCTGGGTCCTGCAGCACACTCTTCATATCACTGCACAGTCAATAGGAGAAAGAACAACCAAGTCAGTAAGAGGCAATTATACAACCCAACAGGAGAGTCTTATCTGTCAACTCACAGGCTACAAGAATATAAAGGGCTCAACAACTGTCACTGGTACCAGCGCACACAATTCGACTTTAATCTAAAATATGCTCATTTGAGTTTTCTAATCAAAAGCATTAGAAGACAGATGAATAGTAGCTCACTTAGACAAGGAGTTGAGCTGCTCCTGGATCAGGCCTTTGATCTCATTCTTCTCATTGTAGTCCCTGAAACACAGTGATCAAACTCAGTCAAAATACGCCTCATGTCTTCTTTAAGTGAAATCTGACCTGATAGCAAACAGGGAGTTGAGAACGTGCTCGATACGAGAAGTCAGTCTGAGGCGTCAGGCAATTACAGATAACTCCATCCAAACACTTAGGCCGTGGATCACTGCTTATATACAGTATACTGATTTATGATAAGACCAACATTAGGAAATGTGTGTTTATTGGGCCCAAGCAGTGCCACACTGAGGGCTCAGTGAAATGGAGGTAATTACATCATGCAATAGTTACACATTGATGCAGCTATCTGACAAAAACTAAATTTACTCTCCTTGCCTTTCAGGATGGCCTCTATATACTCCCATGCCGATTCATTTATGGAAGCAAGTTGCTTCTACTGGCAAATTAGTTATTTATTTTATGATGGCAATAAACTGCATAATCTTGTGGTTGGCAGATGGCACAGTGGTATAAGATTGAATGCATCAGGGAAAGTTTGACACCTTGTGGCTATGTCTTGGCTTTTACACTGATTTGATTCATTCTTAGAAATCTGATTAATTAAAACATTCCTCCTCCATCTGCTTTCTTTTTAAATTACATTACAACACAATTAACATGGACCAGATATCGCACCCAAATCACTCTAAATCTGTGCAGGGCTGTTCAAAAGGACTTCCAGATCAAGAGTTGTGTCCCAGATCCTGGATCCTAGTGAGTCCAGAAGGCACTGGACATTGAGCCCACATTAAAATTAGGAGGCAATCTTTGTATTAAAAATACAATCTAGCAGCACAGATTTCCTTATCTCCACCAAAGAGGTTATGAGGTATTGGGTTGTGTTTGTGTTTGTCTGTCTGCTTGTTGGCAGGATTTCTCAAAAAGTTCTTTTCAGTGGAACTTGGTGGGCAGGTTGGACATGATCCAGAGAACAGTCATTTTGGCCTTACACTTTTATAGAATAGAATAGAATGGAAATTTCACATCAATTGTCACAAAAGTTAACTCGATCAAGCTGGACAAACGTTTTTTCTTTATTTTTTTGGTACTCCTTATAGTTTGATAGAGTTTTAGTTTGCAGTGCTGTGTAGTGTTTTGTCCATCTGTGGTGACAGGAAGATCGGGAGAAAATCTGGACAAGCTCTCTTCAACAATGTAGTTTCAACTAACATCCACACTTTAGAAACGTGGTACACCTTCAAACTGTCAGTGAAACAGAGACGCAGTGACAGTTACCTCTGCTCTCTCAGTCTCTCTCACTGCTGTGCCCAATATCAATGACTCACACTACTACTGGCTACTATTTATGTGACAAACAATTGTTTAATCTCTCTCTGTGCTGCTTTGTTCGACTTCAGTAGCAGCCCCAATGCAATGGTTACAAAAGAAATGTTGTGGTTTGTGACAGTCAGCACTAAAAAATGGAAAGTTATTTATCTGTCTAGCACAGTGTCTGTTACACAGGACAATCCAGACACCTCTCTGTGGTCTATTATCACTGCTTATCCAAGAAAAGCCGTTCAATAGGTTTTACAATGTTTTGTCAGAATGCTATTGATTTTCATGATGGATTTTTCATGTCAAACCATTTTCGTTTCAGTTTTTCTACTCTGTGGCCAATGGATGAATTGATATTACCAAATAAACTGAGCAACCATTTTCAGATCAGAAAGACCACAATCATTATTATGATCCCTCTTGTCTTTTTGAGTGTTCTACTCTACTCTGTCTCATATCAGCGTTAATTTGAGCCAATATCCTTGTTAATAGGACGTAAGATGCAGATGAATAAGGAGCAACCACTCCGTCCCCTCAGACCTGAGCAGTTTAGAAAGTGGACACAGAGAGTGAAGTATTTGTTTGTTTGTTTGGCTCTCTATGGCATTGATGGTTGAGTCTCATAGCAAAAATATTAAAGGTCAAGTACCCATGTTTTTGTTCGTGTTGCTACCCTTTCCATCTCCTCTTCCTAGCATCACTGTGACACAACAGTAAACTTCACTTACTGGCAAAGGGCTCATAAGCTGCAGAGAAATGAGCTGAACATGCACCGCTCCCCCATGACACTCACAACTCTACTGAAGGCAGACCTGATTATGATTTTACTTTTATATACTAGGCACAGCTGCAATGAGAATGAGGGTTGTTACAGCAACACTGCTTCATAATGCACCCATAATCCCCCACTGTGGAGAAAAAAACAGACCTTATTAATATAGGCATTAGTTAGTACTGAGGAATTGTTCCTTGTTCATTCCACACTCCCCCAGTTTTTCCTGCATCAATCTGGTTCAGGGAACGGGCAACGTTCCAGCCACAAGCCCACTTCTCATCCAGCTCCCAAAGGAGACTGGAACCAAAAGGAGTTTGATTATGAAAGTGACAGCTACTTCTAACACAGGCTATGAGTCAGCACTCACACTTGAGTAATGTCCATGGTGAAGGTTCCGGACCAGGGCTGCAGCAGGAGGAAAGCCTTAAGGGTGAGGGCAGCTCGGGGCACCAGCAGGTAAGGACACCACACTGGATCTGGAGATGTTTCCCACAGACCCGAATGTTAGGAAATGGCAAATATTACATTATGTGCCATGCTTGTCATAATGTGTAACTGTTAGTTTGTTATTATTCATAAGAGAGAATGTCCCATTGTTCTCCTCTTTCCAGCATTAGCTCACCACTCAAGTCCTGTTCATCCATGCGGTAGCTGGCAGACTTCATCGCCATCTCCAGGACCCGGATACAGCCATCGTCTGAGGCCAGCACAACTTTATCTGACGTGCACCAGTCAATGTCCAGGATGCGGTAGTTTACGTTGCGACCGATCCGTATGCTGCTGACCATTTGGACCTGCAACAGGGAATGCACAAGGCAACAATAATGGAATGGAAAAAGACAAATGTTGGACAAGTGGTTTGGATATGAAAAATCCGAAATGGAAAATGGCCAAGACAGAATGCATAATTTAGACTGTACAGAAGAAACAGAAGCAGTGGACGAGGATTCTGAGAAGGAGTTCTGGCTTCTCGCTTATTTGTTTATGGAAGCTATATAGGAGTCAGTGTAACCCAGCTGTCAGGAGAGCACTGAAGCGTTTCAGAGCTCTCTCCAGCCTCACTCCCTCACTTCTCTGCTCTGTCGCCATTGCTCGTTTCCCTCTGCAACGCGCTCCATCTGTCGTCTTTCTTTACGGTAAGGGACTGAAAACTGTCACCTTGGCCCGCCTTAAGAAAACGCATCCCTCCACCCTCGGGACCACCTCACTCACCCACTCCTCACACGCTTTAATACACTTGCGCATCTATTTGTGTCCACATTCATCTTCACCTCCATATATTTTTAGTGCTCAATGCTGCTGGGTAAGCAAAAACAAACATTGTGGCTCAACTGGAAAAAAAAAACAATCACACACACACACACACACACACACACACACACACACACACACACACACACACACACACACACACACACACACACACACACACACACACACACACACACACACACACACACACACACACACACACACACACACACACACACACACACACACACACACACACACACAAATCAGATCGAATGATGAATTGGAGCGCAAACATGCCAGAGGGTGTAATGAAGATGGAGCAAGAGAGGACTTTCGGGATGTTGACGCCCCTGGTAAACAAAGCCAAAGAGGAGGTGAACGTGCATGTCAGTGACAGGTATAAAGACCATCTATCCTGCTGTGGTTGGATTTATATATATCTGCAGAAAGCTTTTAAGGCTTGTGTGTGTTTCTGCTTTACAGGCCACTGTTAAGATGTTTCAGGCCAACAACATTCCTAAAGCACAAATGTAAAAGAGGACATTAGAACTAATTTTGTTTATATCCGTCCAGAGCAATGTCAAATCCTGCAACCAAGGTCTTGATAACCCGCAGACTGTTTTCATTTTTTCCATTTGAGTTATGCTGCGTCATCACATAATACAAGCTGTGAATCTCCAGCCTATCAGAATAATCTAGTCAAGGAGGCAAGAGTATTTCTAAAAATCAAGTTGACAGGCTATTGGTGACTGACAAGGTGATATCTCACCTCTTTGGTATCCCAGACCTCTGCCCCGTCTGTGTACATGACCAGCAGCTTCTGGTTGCCCTTGCCTGGGGCAAAGCGAATCTTCTTCACCCAGCCACGGTGTGTTGGTATTCCCCTGGAATGAGAAACAGCACAGGTCCTTGAAAGATTGTTGTGCATTTTACATTACCACTTTCCATTTTAAATACTCTTAAGCATTGCTAGATTTAGGAATTCACATAATTTGTCTTCATTCATTTTGATCGAGAATGTTACTTGGGTAAAATGTGTCTTCCCTACTGCAATGCACACATTGTCCTTCTCCTGAGCCAGGTTGAATGTGCAAACTTTAACTGTTTCCTCTGTTTTCATGAATTTGTCGGTAGTAAGTATAATAGTATAAATAGGAATGTAAAGTAAGATCTACAAACACAAGAGGAAGAGAACTTTACCTGGATAAACGGGCCTTGAGGTCCCAGAAATTGAGGTTGCCGTCCACGTCACCAAGCACCAGTGTGTCTCCTTTCCAGGCAATACAGGCAATACTACCCATACTTCCCTGCAACACAGGAAGAGCACAGACATTCAGTACACATTTTACACAATTAGATTTAGTTTAACTATTTACCATGAAAGTTGTACACATTTTAATTGTGTACAATCACCTGGATAATCCAGACGTCTACATAGTGAGCAGAACACAGGGCTCATGCCTGTAATTATAACATGGCCACTCAAGTAAATGACATCGAGGAGTTCACTAGTCACATATATGTACAGTACAACAAAATCAAATTCCTGGGTCGTACAAGTGCAAACCAAACAAGTATATAAGACAACCTGGTAAAGTAGTAAACAAGCATGATATCACTGAGTTAGAATATCAAAATACTAAGCTGATGTGGAGACACTGAGTGTCGCCTCACCTTCAACGTGCACACACTGGATGATAGGGCAAAACTTTTTAGGAGAGTTTCTGTCAGTTTCCTGACAGAGATATGATGATCTTAGATCATTTTGAGAGGACTTTAAAACCTATGGGGCTTGCAAATCTTTGAGCAGTGCAGCCGTCGTGGAGATAAAGCTTTAAATCCCCAGGTAAACCTCAGCTATCTGTCTATGTGGTGTGCGTGCAAGGAAAACACAGGCTGCTTAACAGTCCAATCTGCTGCAGAGAACTGAGCCACACAATGTGTTACGCTGAAGTGGCATGGATGATGCTGAACAGTGGCCATTAATTTCTGCTGGCTCAAATGAAAATAGGAGATAGGAATGGATAAACTATTATGAGTGACAAAGCATGAAATTGTGCTGTTTCTCACCGACAGAAAATGGACAATAAACAAAAAACTGCAGAAAGTAAATATATCATGACTCAGCCAAACACAATTACATAAGACAACCTAAGATAATGACTTCATGGATCAACCACACTTCTCTTTAATGACTATCGAACAATCACAAAGATAATTTATTACAGTACTGCTGACAGTAAAACATCTTGCTCTTCAGATTTCATCACTGAATCTTGTAGCCATCCAGGTAAAATGAATCCCTGTCTTCAATAATAGCTTGTTTTCATTTGCCGGCATGGCCATTTGTCTGTCAAAGAAAATTAGTGGCTTGGTAACAGACAGACATTTCACAGGCAAATACAGTAACAGTTCCTCTTTCCTGTGCATGAGTCACTAGCTGAACCCCTGGAAAAATCACATACACATTTTCGGGGACAAGCTAATGACACATTGATGAAACAACTACATTCACACACACATACAGTTGGCGGGAGGCCAGGGGGTGTGAGGTTAATCGGTTAAAGAAAAGGAAATGTGAAATTTACTTGACAAGCCTTCACCTCGGTTTCATGCTGTTTATGAATGTGTCTGGCACATTAGTTTGCTGTTGTTTTGTTGAGGAGCCAACAGCCCACAAAGAAAAAAAAAAAGAGGAAAGAGATCTGTGGAGGAGCAAGATGCACAGCTCACCTACAACCAAAACATTGATCCTTTTCAGCTACAACATGACTTGCACAGAGGTTTCATTTATACTCAAAAGACTTAAAACAATTTGCTGTCATCCATCCATTCTGACTTTTAGAACAAAAAAGTAGATATAGCATAAAACGAGGCAACCAAGAACAAGGATAAAAAAGTAACTGCACAATGAGGGAAGGGCAAGTGATGCACAGTATAATTGGACAGAGGCAGTTATATAACTGAAAAAGGGATTTGAAAGATAATACACATGCCAGAGTACATAAGCAAAATACAGAGAAAAGAGGGAAGAGACAGGAGGAAGCAGTGGTTGGAACAGATTTCCATGAGAATCATTGAAGATGACCTTGATGTACAGTTCAAAAGGAAATGAAAAAAAGCAAGATAAATCTCTGGACTCACATCAGGGGGGATTCGTGCGCCATCTTTGACTGTGTTGCCTTCGACAGTGATGTGGTAGACCTGACCGTCCGTGTCAGTGAATACAAAATGCTCCCTGGCTGAGATGGCCTGGCTCGTCTCCGACTTGCTCTCCGCATCTTGCAGGAGACTGAAGGGGGGAAACCACACATACACAGAGACATCAAACAGGTCAGATCCCTTGTACTTTTTCCAGCGTTAAATGTTTTCGTGCTTTATTCGTATTGGTTGGGTACTAATATGAATGATAAGAAATCAATATTTTGGATCCACATGTAGGACACTGTCAGAATTCTGTCACGGATGTTTGGTTTTCGAGAGCTCTAAACCTGCCGTCGATTCACTGAGACCCAGATTCACATTCAATTTACTCTTTGACAGCTCAAAATCAGCCAGTTTATAGATGTGTGATGGGGATGGAGACAGGCTACCACCGCCCCACTGCTGACCTGATGACAGAGGATTCAACACTGCTCTGCTCTGCATCCGACACCGTCTGCCGAGCTATGGCCTCCCTTGCAGCCATCTGCTTCTTTTTCAAACTTTTCAGATTGTGAGATGGGGACCACTCCTGTTGGTCTCACACACACACACACACACACACACACACACACACACACACACACACACACACACACACACACACACACACACACACACACACACACACACACACACACACACACACACACACACACACACACACACACACACACACACACACACACACACACCAATGCAGGAGGAGCTTTTAGCATCCAGGCATACACACTTTTGAAGACACAACAGCAAGTCATTACAGTGCAAAAAGAGCATCGAGACAGGGGAAGGCAAGTAATTTCCACATAGATTGTTGGATAAATGAAACTGGCACATGGCAGCGGTAGTTTGCCCAACCCTACTATCTTAATGGAGGATTGTGGCTGCAGTGTGGGTAACTGAGGGTTACAATCAATATGGAAATGAGACAGCAATGTGGGGCTGGGAAAGGCCAGCATGTATTATTAAGGGTACTGGCACTATTATTTGGACTGTGCAGAATTTTACAGCCCCACAAGAAAGTTTGTCCAGCATAACTCTTCTTTTACAACCATTTCTTTGGCCTAATGAGCCAAGTGCTCTTTGCTGAGCAAAGGGGAGATCACCTAGATTTTCCAATGGCTTGCATTAAATTTAGTAGAAAATAGAAAGATAGATGTATAGACACATACATACAGGCACTATTGCCAACAGTGATCGTCAACAATAGGTTGGATTTATTTCCTACCAGTGCAGTGACAGTGGGGAAGTTCTTAGCCATCTCTCGGAGCATGGTCCCTGTCCTGATGTCCCACAGCTCCAGGGGTTTGTCTCTGAATACCACCACCAGGTACTGTCTGAGGATGACCACAGATAAAGACATTCTTCAGATTTCAGACCAGCACTGACTGAATTCCCTATCTAATGGGAAAAAAGGGCTTTCCTCCCTCTAGAAACTATCATCCAGTTGCCCTCGAGCAACACATCTAACTTTCAACTCCTCTGGATGAGCAACAAATATCAACAGTGCAAGAAAGATGTTGTGTGCTGGACAGCTGGTATGTGATCCCAATAGTATGGAAAGAGGTTATCTTTCCATACTATCATCATACTAATCATATCTCATACGTTCTGACTGGAAGAAAAACAATGATACGTACAGAATGTATACATATAGAACAGCAACTGTGGAACATGATGAACATTATTTCTTTATAAAAACGGGTTTCTCGTACTGACTGACAGACATCTTTGTATCTTGGATCACTGTTTCAGTCTGAAAGTAGCTTGAGTAAAATAAGGTAGAGCAGACCAAAGACTTGCAGTATAAAAACTGGGGGGGCGGGGGGGACTCTGGGAAATGCCACGGTACCCATTCATGTCATGTAGGCATTCCATCACCTGCAAGAGTGAAGACTACTTTGCAATTATCAGGCGTGACCTGTATATATTTTCCACGGTCATGGGGTGTGTGCTGAGACTTGTATTTGTTACGTTGAGCACAACTGTCTGTTCAATTCTATTCTATTCGAAAGAGAACACTTGCTGCTACGAGAAAAACACAACAGAGAGTGTCATTACACACCTTAATGGGAAAGTTGAATAACTACAAACGCTTTGATATGAAGCACCATTTCCTTAAACATTTCCCTAATATACCTATAAAGGCTTGTAAATGAGACATTGTAAAAAAAAATAAAAGGGCCTTGAAAAAGCAAACTGAATATACAGTAAAACACCAACTGATGTGCAAACGACATGCTGTGTAAGAACCGTGTATAGTTTCATTTCTCACAATGTGTGTGTACCTGTTAATTTTTGATTGTCATAAAAAGATGCTGTTAATAAAAAACTTGTTCAACCCCCGCATACTGCATGTCATGAATGAAAAGAGGATTTGGAAGCAATAATAACAACAACAAAATGAATGATAGATGTGACTTTACACTTTTTCCTTAACCCATTCACTTGATCATTAAAAAAAGAATCAATTGAACAGGCGCAGACGTGGGTGGCTCCAGACAGGGAACTTAAAGTGTGCGTGTGGGGAGTTGTTGAAATTAGATTTTGCTTGTGGTGGGGCGTGTAGTCAACTCACTTGAGATGAGATACTTTTATCATCTCAATTGGTGGCTCGTCGTTTCCTCGCTCACCCCTGAATGCAAAGCATCTTCCTGGACGAAACAGACAGAAAAGAAAGTCAGAGGGTTGAGGAGACAGGTGACGAAGGACAGCAAAGAAAAGGTGTCTCGCCTGATACTGGTGAAAAGATGGATTCTTTTCATTTCACTTTGTTGCTATGGCAATACGACTTCATATCTTTTGACTGAGTGGGACAGCAAACTGCATACAACTTAATCTCACTGTCTGGACTCATCCCTACTGTCCATTTGCATGTTTTCACCCATAATACCAAGCATTATGCAGAGTGCCAAGGTGTCCCTTTGAAACAAAACAACAATGCCCTTCAGGAAAATCATACAGCCTTTTTTTAAGTAAGTGTGGAATAAGTAGAGTACACTTGGGAAGGTGGCCTGTTTAAAATGGTGACAAGGGCAGCCTGTGGGAGGTCTGAGGGTGATGAAATAGCTTAGCATATGGTATAAAGAAAATGTTCAAGAACTGTGGTGCAGTAAAAACCAATCCAGTCTCCTCTATCGTTACGTCCTTTTCCTCAGTCCAACAATAATAGGAGGGGCTTCATGTAACTGCAGAATAAATTACTATACGTCACTCATTGCATCGTCAGTCTGCAGCTCCTGATCACAGGCATGTCAAAAAAAAGGACAGAATGTGTACTTCCTGCCCGAGCTCATCAAATAATACAATCATTTGTCATGATTTTGAATATAATAAAAACATATACACATCAACTGTAACTTATTCACAACATAGACTTTATGTGAGGCCGTACACGTTGAAAGCAGGAACAATTCACTTGTCAACACTAAACTCCACCCAATTATTGTGCCATCAGAATCCTTTTACAAATGACACCACAGTTGGGCATTCAGAACAGATGTTGTGATTACTGATATTATATCCACCACAAAGTGTGCAAGAATAATGTTTTTTCTGACCTAAAAATTAAAATCGCATTAGATAGAACACCAGCTGTAAATCAAGATAAATGCCATCCCAAAACAATTCATTTGTAGTTCAGCATTTCTTCTCAATTACGGTCTAAAAACAGAAATGTTAACATCATTAAGCAGATTGATATATTCAGACACCCTGAGGGATGATACTCACTTGAACTCATTTACCTTGGCTCGAAACCCTGATATGAAATAAGTGTGAGTTGATGAGTGTGAAAGCCAAAAAACCAAAACGAATATCGTGGACTGTTAACTTTGACTGCTGCTTAACAGAGTCATTAAAGGCATGAATGATGCTCACCAATACCCGAAATGAACTGCAGATAAAAGCCTTGTGACTGTAAATCACTACGATCATAAATACTTTTTCCAATAAGGAAAAGGCAGAATTATCAAATTGATCTTGACTTTCATCTCTTTGTGGCCCACAGCTCCATAGTTATTTTTCCCCGATCCCTCCATCCCTCTTTTCCCAAGCATTCATTACTCCTCTCGTTACTCTACCACCCTGCTCGCTCTCTCTTGCAGGGAAAATGCAGCATGGTGTATTTCTACACCCTACAGGGTCAGTGGTCACTGCTGGCGCATTTGTTACATTGGCTCAGCAGTGGGCTAAGGCAGGTATAATAAGTCACTCGGCACAATGCCTCGATAGGATCTCATTTTCTGAGGCAGGCAGGCACCCCCTGGTGATGCCCTAACATTGTTTAGTTGGGACCTTCATTTGGATTGTGTAAGTATCCCCTGGAGAGGTATGGAAAGCTCCTTTAGAATAACATAGAGGAAGCTATGAAGTCGTAGAGGTGAAAGAAGAAGAAAGAGAGAGTGCAGAAACTCCTTTTAAACAGGAAAATATGTGATTAGTGTTTAAATATACTAGAGCCTACAACAATACAGTAGTTCAATATTACTTTTTAGCCTCATAATTACAAAACACAAGTACCAAGTAAAGTTAGGTTTCAGTTGTCTCACACATAACTATCTTTTAAACATGGATAAAGGTTAGGGTTAGGGTTAGAGTGTCGTGCCAAGGGCTTAAAAAAACACCTTGAGCACCTTGGGTGTTGATTAATATCGTTTAAGACTAATTGCCAAAACAGATTCATTGGGGTAAATAGCAATGTGTGTGTGTGAGAGAGAGAGAGGGAGAGAGAGAGAGAGAGAGAGAGAGAGAGAGAGAGAGAGAGAGAGAGAGAGAGAGAGAGAGAGAGAGAGAGAGAGAGAGAGATGTTTGTATTTCCTGTTGTTCAGACAGCTAAAACCTTGAGTAGCTTGAGTACCTGAACCTTGAGTACCTGAAACATCAAGTGTACCTTGAGTACCTGAACCTTGAGAACCTGAAACATCAAGAATTATGACTCGTGCTAAAAGTGGCAGCAGTATTATATTCTGCTTCGAGTAGTGTGTGTAAGCTGCTCACCGGTAGGAAGGTCAACATGCTGCAGTTCGTTTCGCACAAGGCCCATGTTGTTGGGAGCAGAAGTGGCAAAAGACAGGAAACTGGTGAGACTCACCCATTCAATACCTCTGTGGAATGAACATGAACACAGACACACAGGTTATATATCGTTGTTTACCGTAACCATCTAGTCCTATTGCCTGACAAACCAAAAGACCAATATAAGTTTAAAACTTCAGCTGTAAGACTGCTAAGCAAATCGAGCCAGGAAATGTGAACGTTTTGAAAAGTGGGCACAGCTCAGTGCCATAATGACGCGGAAATAGCCACATGATTAATTAGTCCATTTGCCCGTAACTATAAATGAGATGCTAACCAGGCCTCCCTTGGCATGGCTGTGCAGTGGCAGGAGTTGCTGGGCTTATTTCCATAAAGAACCTCTGCTGTTGCCACCTCAGAAAACACACTGCTTTTAATGTTCCACATGAAAAGGCACGAAACACAGCAGTGTAGTTTACAGACCTGTAGTCTTGAACACAGACAATCTGACGGAGGCATTTGCAACAGAATATATGTATGTTCTGGTTTGCTATTCAAGAAATCAATCAATGATTCATGAGAATAAGGAATGAAAAGATGATATACTGTATATGGAATGAAACTCTGAATATCTAGGGAATGAAAGAGTGATATATGTATACAGACATGGTTTTAAGTGTTAGAGCCAATATAAAAAAATAAAAAAAAGTGTATGAAATGAGTTGAAACGGACTAAAGTAACCCTTCGTTCTATAATGACAGGGGGAACTTTTGCCCATTTAAATAAACTGAAGTCACCTGTGATACTAATTACGGAAATTAGTCTGATTAAAATATCACAACATCAATATCTATATCAATATGCGCATTTATTTTTTCATAAATTATAATAGTAGAATGTGTCAATACCCAAAAGGAAAATGGCAGTCCTCTTAAATATGGAAGAAAGATCCATTACTTTTGTCAGAGCCAATGTATTTCAGAGACAGTTGTTTTTATTCAAATTTGAATACATTAAACCACATGCCAAATTCCAGCTCTCTTTTGCTTGTGATGCACAGCTCAATAAAGTTTATTGGAGTTTGCATTTGTGGGGACCAACTTATCTCATTAGAGAAGGCAAGGCTCTGCTTGAAGGGACAGTGTTTGCTTCTAATCAATCTCTTAAAAGCATAATTGATTCAATCTGCAGTTTAATTAATCCTGGTGAAATACTTTTGCTCATTAGAGAATGGTACCTAATGAAGTGTGGCCTACTCTTTGTTGATGTTTGGCTCTTGCATGATAGGGTTCTAGGAAAGTGAACTGCCATTCTAACACCATCCCCAGCCTGCCTTCCATAGAATATAATTAACCAATAGAAGAGGCACAAACGATCTAGAGCAGCGGGGCAGCTGTGAAGATAAAAGCTCTCTGTTGAATGCCTCTGTGTTGGTGTTCTCCATGCAATATGGGAGGACTGCCTCCTTGTATCTGTGTCTTGTGGGAGGGAAGACTCTGCAAGTTCTAGAGGTGAGATGTACAACAAACCAAATGAACCAAATTATGCACCTGCTGGCTGTGATTGCGACTTTGAACTACTCGAGCGCCAACCACCCTAACCTGATTTGGCCCCCACTGCCTTTCACCTTTTTCCAACAGTGAAAAATGCCGTTGCTGGAACCCGTTTTGTCTCAGATGAAGCAGTCATATGAGTTGTGAAGGACTTTTGGACATGTAAGAAAAGGACTCTGAGATAAAATCCTCCCTGCATCATTGAGTAAAATGGTTGAAATGTATTAACAATTTAATTAACCCTTGTGGTGTTCTATCAATGTTGGCTATGATCTTAACCGGAGACCTTAAAAGGAGAAACTTTCCTGATGAAAACCTGATGGAAAAACTAGCGCTAAAGATTAGGAACACACTAATATTGGACCCTTTAACATCCACTACAGTGATCATAAATTGCTGTCTTTTAATTGTCTCCTGAATGAGTTGCATTCATCACAATGGATATCCGTGGCATTAACGAGGCCTGCTGCCTCCGACAAATATAATCAATGGAGCCGTAAGGTCTGACGCTCAAGGTACTCATAACACTCTGATTATCTGAGATTACAGTGGATATTTGTGCGCCTTCATAAACATGGACAAAACAGACACAAAGGTCTTACCTGACTTCACAGGAGTGCACACTCAGTTCTTTATGGAGAAGGCCACTGGTCAGGTTATAGACCAGTACAGACCCATTACTGGTCCCTGAGAGGAGGGCAGAAAGAAACATACATTCAGCAGAAATACAGACAAGATGAAGAATGATGAAAGGTCACAACAGTATGAGTCATTTTAACCGCATCCAGCCTCAGGTAAGAATACAAAACGGCGTATTATTGTGACAGCGCTCCATGTTCCCTGTTAGTATGGTAGGTGTGGTTTCAGGCGGCACATCAAATCCTGTCAGCCAGCTCAGAGCCTGTGAACATTGCTTCACCTCATATACAGCAAGGAAAATTGCAAAACAACTTTTACTGTTGGTATTAAATTGAAGAGTGCCCGGTTGTGGTCACAGGAGTAAAGAATGTCTCTCATGGAAATTCCTCTTAACTAGATTTTTTAGATTGTCTGGGAATTTGAACCCACACATTATGGTTCCTCAGGTGTAGCACCTGACCCAACATCTTTCAGAATTATGCTGAAAGGTACAGAAACCATACAGTCCATAAACACTTGATATGTATCTTAATGCTATGATGTTAATAGAGGAGCAACTACACCTTACTGCGAGAGAAGGCAAATGTATTAGGAGGGAATACAAACTGTCCTCTGAGGGAATACAATGGTGAAATGCAAAGCAAAGATGACACAGAAAATAAATGTCCACCATGACATTTAAGGAGAATCTTTAATTTTACCACTTACTATGGCTACAATACAATATGCTGTTCACAAAATGGATTGCAGTTTAATTAACAGCTGCTTCACTTCTTAATGGAGGCGGAATCCTAATTATACTGTAAAGGCAAAAACTATTTTGGTTATAACCTGAAAGATGTTACAATTAAAACGATTCCTCAGTCCTGTGCCGTGCAAAAAACAGATGTTACAGTGAATCAAGACTTCCGCTGTCATGATGTTGGAATTTCTTTAACAGCATTTGGGGGATTTCCTTTCACGTTTGTGGGCAGGTGGAGGGCAGGTTTGATTCTATATTCAACCTGTGTGTGGGTGGACAAGACTCTCCAGTCTGTATAGGGATTCATGCTGACACAACATCTGGTGATGATGAGAGACTGAGCCGGATAGACAACCATGTACATGTGATAGATGATAGATGTAGTACAGGTCTGAAAAAATTTGTTTCAGCAGGTAGTCGAGCTGCTGCACTCACTCTTCGGTTGGATGACAAGACAGAAACACTGAAACTCATGTACCTGAGTCGACCTCCCCCGGATTGCCCCAAGGCAAAGGTTTGTTTACTTCTCTACTACTCATGAAAATGACATTACTCTCCCATATGTACCCTCTCATTCATGGCAGGTGAGGGAAGGTATTGTTGGGACTGTCTTCAGTTTGACTCTGAGGCAAACACTTCAACTTTGACAGCAAATCAAAAATTTTCCCCCATGGATGGATGTGGGAATCAGGAGACACATTCAGGTCAGTGGGGGCAATTTTACACCTTGCATTCAAACGTGTTCTCAGAATTTGGATACATTATCTGGATAGTCACACCTGACGCTATAAATGGAACCGGCACATTGCAGCCACATCTTCCTGCATTACCTGGATGCTCCCTGCATTGTGATTAGATCTTATATGTGAAAAATTAAAGGATGCATGTTAATGGAAGGTGTAAATGAGGCCAACAAACTAGCCCATGAGCAGGTGAACTTTTTCTCATTAGTTTAACCAAATTTAGTCATAATGAATTCACCAATATGTTTTCTAGACCACAAGATATTAAAAACTGTTTTGTAGATGGCAAACGTAATTGATATTGACAGAAAAATCAAGCTGTGATTGAGAATAAGTGCATCCAATGCATTTTTTACATTGTTGACACAAGAGGGAATTAGTTCGACTCCATTTTGAAAATTGACCAATTCACACATCTTTGCTATATTGCTACCTTTTCCAAGCCTTAAAGACAGTTTTTTTGCAGATCTAAAGAAAGCAGGAAAGAATAGCTGGGAGGCAACTATGGATAAATAAATTAGATGGGCCTCAGTCAGACGATTAAGGAATGAGGTGTTGCTTTGAATTGCAATGTTTGTCTGCCTGTAACCGAATGTCTTGAACAAGATGTCTTGAACATATTTATAATTGACCTGTCTGGTTTTTCACACAGATTACAGCGTGTCTGACAGGAGACATGACAGCAGAATTCTGGCTAGCCAGGTTGGCTGCGCTACGTGTATGACATTCTCTTTGACTCAAGGAGCAAGAAAAACTGACAAGGGAATACAGAGCCAGAAACCGAGATGAGAGATGGGGATCCCTTCTGATTGTAATGAGAATTTAGAGCATAATTTCAACCCTTGGTGACGTTACACCACTTACAGTGCGCTCATCTCCATCTGTAATTTGCACCTTGTAGAGGGTGTATAAGTCTCTGTGCTGCTGTTCACCCTGCTGTCTTTCTGCACGCGATTTCTCACTATGGCTGGTGTCACGAAGATGTGATTCCAGTCACAGTGAGAAATCCTGTGCAGAACCGATCAGACAGCTTTGCATCAGTTATTGGGGCGTCAGTCTTGATTTGTTGTTCAAGTGTAATCTTTCTGGTTGTTTATTAAACAGGAGAGGTGAAATACTGTATGCCACTTTCTGACAGGATGCTGATCACAAGTCATTTTTACTGATTATGACTGAAGTGATGAATGCAGATGTAATTCGGGGATATTATATTTAACATGACAGGATGATGGGTTAGGCCCACCATGCCAAACAGAATTCAACAGCATTCAAGCAAAGATGGATAATTCTGCTAGTTGTAAATCAATCTTACTAATAATTAGAAATATTATTCTAAATTTAATAATAATGAACATGAAACACGAAAAATTGCAACCCTCAAATTTCCATTTAAGTGTAACATATTACAACTTTTTAATTGCTTGAACAATACGTGCAGGGACGATGTCCTCCATAAAAATCCCCAATGCAATTATTTGTTTGCACAAGTTCACCATTCAGCTCACAGGATATTAAAGTATAGCACAATTCCAATAATGCAGCTCAGGACTGTTTAAGCAGTTGACTATGCAAGATCACTGTAGGGACTTGAGGAATGATGTGCGCACAAAACTCAATCGCGCTGTTCTAGTTTCATATTCAGAGCACTGGGAGCCAGCTGTGCCGAGTCAAGCCCAGACCATCTGTGTCGTGATGGGCTCCTACTGCTCCAGCGCCAGCATTCACAAACTGAGTGGCGCAAAACAACAAAAAAAAGCCCTCTGAAGCACATATTGCTCAACCCCGAGGCCACTGGAGCCATTTGTGATACTAAGTAATAATGGTTATTGAACTTAGCAGATCTCTGTGATTCACCGTCGTGGATGGGATGCACTTATCAGTTAGACAAAGAGACCCACAGCAAATGGTTGTTAGACGTGTAGGTTTAGGGCGCCATTATTCATCTGCTTGTCTGAAGATCTGAGGGAGGCAATGCATCTTAGAAATATGATTAATTTATGTGGGCTATGTCAGGGGACTGAGCGTAGCCTATTTTTCAGCTTGACAACTAAACTGAAGAGTTGCTGTGTTTGGGAGAGACCTGCAGCACACTGAAGCCTTAAATGGAATTTTGTGCAGTGTGTGCTCACATGTACACGCACAAAAAAGCTACAGAAACAAAAAAAGGACAAAAGCGGAGACACATGGCACACACAATTCTCTCTATAGTCTCAATTTCCAATTCAGAATGATGATTTTATGCATCATTACTGTGGAGAAGATAAGCGAACAGCTTTTGTAGAAAATTGCTGTGCTGAAGCACATAAATCTTAACTTTCACTGTGTCTTTCTCTTGCTTAGCAGCTGTCTTGAGGGAGTAATAACAAAGGTTGATATTTTAAATTAAGTTGCTGCTTTTTCATCACTTCCTGAGACTGTATCGTCAAATCTAGCGAACTGCCAGCTTCCTGCTTTCCGCATCAAACTGTCAAATTAACAATGACTGTGTATTTCATTTGAGAGGACTGGCTTTTAAAATTCAAAAGCGAGAATTTTTCGATGGCTTTAACAATATTTTTTGTACTGTACCAACATATTTTACACCAACTGCACCAACAGATTTGAGCAAAATCAATCCACCAAAAGCAGTCAAAATATTGTCCATATGTAGATGTGGACTAATTTCAACATTCGGCTTTAACATTAACAACCTGAGATGAAATATTCACAGTGACTATAAATCAACAACTCAACAATAACCTTGGCTGAAACACTTAGTGAGGTAACTACAGTGAATTTTGCTAATGAAATAAGTTCATTCTAGAACACAAGCATGAACAGCGCCTGTACATGAAGGTTAATCATTATTATTCACTGATTATTCTGTCGCCAATAACCAAGTTTTCACACATGCCCTCTATGACTTATTATTTCTTCCATTCAATGAAAAATGAGCCTCTGGCTGAATAGTTACAGTTGTGCCTTAGTTTTCAATATCAGCTTTTCTTATTTTCAAACCACTTATTTGTCATCACTCACTGCCTGCTCTCTGCTCTCTGTCTACAATGTATGGCTCAGCTGTGCTCTCACAGAGGCCAAGCAATTGATTGTGCAGCACAACATTTTGCACATGATTGGAAAAGACGGAGCAAATTTTTCCATCATATCCAATTGCTGATCAAAACCATTCAGAATCCACCTTGATTTAAAAAAACAAACATGGCCTCATCTCATGAAACTGAGAGAAACTGAAGGTTTAGCTGTTAATGTGTGTCTTGGTCTGAATATGAATCAAAAATGTAAACAGTTTAGTGTTCATTTTCGTGGAGCATATTTATGATGTTAAATTTGCGCCACACACTGCAATGAGAGAAGCCCTTGTCAGTGAGCAGAATAAAGGGATCTCTTTAGCAGAGCACATGTCGGAACTGTTTAATTAAACAAGGCTAAACTAAATAAAGTCAACGAGCCAATCATTACATCCCTCAAACCCTTAAAAGTTAAGAGCCAGACAGACAAGATCATTGGAAGGAGGCACAAGGGAACCTTCTGTCGAAAGAACGGACAGTCAAGAAATACCTTCGAGAGGGAGATGAGCTGAGGCCACTCTGCCAAATGCGACAGATTGGAATTTTAAACAACAAATTAATTAAGCTAACACTGCTACAAAATTATTAAAAAATATTAAATTGCCTTTTAAACAGCAGGGTGATCAGTAACTGGTGATTGTTTTTTTAATCACCGATAGACGCTTTGAGTGTCAATTAGTATAACTCTGCTCAACTTTCATTTTTCAGCAGGGACAGAAAAACACACAATTTGTCATGCAGTATGTTCATTACTTTGTAAAGATGTTGTCATTAAGGCAATGACAGAGCACCCATGGGTGTGTGAAGATTGGGAAAGCTGATGAATGATGGTCCCACCTCACATCCATGACCAAATGGCCAAAATTTGTCACTGGGAATATGAAACTCAACAGAGCCACTTCATCATGCTGTTTTACACACCTGAAAGTATGAGTGCATGTGTGCATACTGGCATTAATACCTACCTATAGCCAGCAGGGGCTGGTAGTGGTTGATGTTTTTGGTAGTAAGAGGGGGACACATGCGGATGGCAAATGGTGGCAGCGGCAGTCCAGACAGCAGGCCGGTCAGCAGGAACTTCAACTGGACCTCCTGCTGGATGGATGACGTAGGAGGAGCCTCACCAGCTATTAAGGTCTGACCTGCAGATTGAAACACAATATGGGAAAGATTAAAAGAGGATGATGTCAAACTCCTACTTAATTGGATATTGGCTAAATTAGTTTAAAACACCATTTCTATCAAAGTGTCTGCACTATGGAAAAGGTTAAAGTGACATTTTGCTCCGTTATAAATATTCATGTCCCCGTTTATATCCGGTAGAGATTAAAAAACAGTTGACAAAGAATTATTCCTTCCCCCTCTCCTAAAATGAAACTTTAGATGTACAACCTGTTAAAAGAAGAACCTACATTACATTACATTACGAGCATTTGGCAGACGCTTTTATCCAAAGCGACTTACATTACATTACCACCCTACGCAGAGGGGGGAGCAATTGAGGGTTCGGTGCCTTGCTCAGGGGCACCTTGGCAGGGACTCGAACCCGCGACCCTCCAGTTCCCAAGCGGAAGCTCTACCCACTGAGCTACTGCCTCCCCCGTATACCGTACATGTAATTGCTACAAAACCAAGGAACAGGCATTCATTCAATATCATTCTTTTCATTCAGGACCATTTTCCTTGATCTTTAACACCGGGCTAACAGCATCGACACAACAACACACAAACACGATTCACTGCGATTCCATCTAGAATGAGAGATAATATCAATTATATAATAGTAACTTGCCCCTGATCTCAGACACATTTTTTGAATCTGTCCTGAAATAACATTGAAGTAAAGCTGAATGAATATTGCTTCATGGAGCAGTATACTGTAGTCCTGTACTTTATACTTGTCCTCTATTGGTTTCCTGACCTGTAGTATCGTATTTTTGTTGCATCTGTGGAGAGAGAGGGTGAGAGTGCACCTATTCTATTCTTGATTGCGTTTTCATTTCCAGCATATAATGTATATCATATTCAAGTTCTGATGCCGTTTTCCAACAAAAGCAGAGCTCAAACTTTTGAACCCCAAAGTGGCTCTGCTGGCATTATTTGCTGATGCATACTTATTGTGTATCTATCGAATTGGACCTGATGGTTGTTGCTTTATTTGTTGATGCCGCTCTGTGGCTCAGTTTACAGTATAGCTCAATGAGGTACAATGCATGGTGCCTTGGAAATAGATGAGGCTGTACTTAAGAGTAAATATTTGTCAATATTTTCCGTGGCTTGAATTTAGCAGCAATTCCTTTCTAGGCTGACTTTCTGGTGATAAAATCCCCAGTAACAATTCCAGAGTAAATGTAGCAAAGTCAGGTCATGTTTCCTTCCACAGTGTTTCTTCACAAGCACGCCCCGAAGGATACGCCCCTCAGATCGAATGGACAGTACAAAACAAAATGACGCAATACAGCAACTAACAAAATAGGACAGAAGGAATAGAAAGAAAGCTGAAAACAAAAAGCATTTGGAAAGATGTAACAAGGATATCAACCAAACTAATGAATCTAATGTTACATCAGGTATTGAATAGCATTACAAAGAGGCACTAAGGTTGTACTACTTTTCCTAATTTTAGCATCAACTTTGAGCGAAACACAACAGTGAACTTGGCCGTACCAATCTGATCTAAGGCTGCACTTTAATTGAATAAGAATGCGAGCCAGCTAGGAGAAATGAAACAATGCCCTTCTTTCATTAGGATTCAGCCTCAGTGATCAAGTTGGATTATTTTTATGAAGCCCCTGTTTTGAATTCGTTTTGCTGATTCAATCCAAGTTTTAATGCCGAGCCAAGTGAACAAACCAACCTTTTTACTGAGACTGGGCTTCCTGTGCTTTATGTAATCAGATGATGACTATACATTTCAATCATCTCCTTTTCTATATCTGCCAGAGTCATAGTGTATATCCTCTAATCCAAGAATGCAATAACGGTGGAGCTATTATGGCTATTGGTTGAAAAACCCATTTAGTTTTCATTTTGTGCTCTGTGATTTAACATGGGGAATATAATGGCTAATCTAAACAAGTTCATTACAGCTTGAATAGATGACAAATAATATGAGGAAGTGACTCCTATTATCTTAATATGCAGAAACATAAACCAACACATCAGATAAAAACACATCCCAATCCATTAGTGTGTACTGCATATTAATGCACATAGGACTGAGGCAAGCAAGGCTCTCCAGATGGCAACAATGACTTTGCAAGTCCTTCCAGTTTTAGCCACTCAGTATCAAACATTAAAAGGCGAATACACGCACCCATGCATTCATAGTCTGTGAGCAAGCGGTTCAGTGACATTGCTCCATAACAAAGAGCTTTAAGGGCCTTTTGCATAGGACGTGGCGGAACAGCATGAATGAATGCATCTGGAGCGCAGCAGGAGGAAGGCCGACGCCACATTTTCATAATGATTTTCTTTATTGTATGAAGAAGGGGAGAATCAGCATGCCAGAAGAGCGTGGGTGCACAAACTCCTCACAGAAAGTGAGTTTGGACTCTTTTTTTCCCTTTAAAGCTCTTCTCTCCATTATTGATCTGTCCATCAAATTCTTCAAGCTTTTCCGGTAATCATCATCTGTAAATTGTGAGCTGTACTGAAACATTTCCGCTGATAAATATTTCATATATGTAAGGGCTTTCCTCACGACATCCCAGTAACTTCTCAGAACTGTTTTGATTGTGTTCCTCCATTTTTTCAGTCTTTCTCTGGTCTCCTAGCCAAGCATGGATGTGAGCCATTTGCCTTGTCTGTTTGGATGCGACCAAGTGTTTTCACCGAGCGTGCTTGAGTGCAACCCACGTGCGGCATCCAGCTCAGTGGCGCTCAAATTTGACAGAAAAAACACAAACAATGAAAGGGTTTGACAGCACAGCACAGGATTCTGCTTGTCCTATGTGAAAGGTCCTTTAGTCAGCAAATGTCAGATTCAAGCTAGATGCTCCGGGGAGTGGCTGGCTGATATCTACAATAGAGTGCAAAACACAACAAAGCCCCCTCTGCTCTAATACCAGCTCTACTAATACTGATTCACCTCCTCAGGGCCCTCCACTCACTGGCAGTTTGATTCCTGCAGAATAAAACTGAAAAACCTAAAATAAAAAAATATACAAAAAGCCACATCTCATTGCCATTGCATATGCGTTGGTGTTTTGATTGCCAGCTCGGTTCTAAGTCTACAGGGGGCAGAGTGGGGAGCGTGGAGTGGATGAAGGGAAATACGTTTTAGCTAAGCGAAAAAGGATGAAATTGCAAAGAGATAAAGCGAAAGAGAAAGACAGGGCCAAACACCCGTGGGAGACTTTGGGCGTAGTCAGTCAGACTGAGGCATGATGCCTGTGTAGTGCACGGAGGAGAAATCAGCACTCACACATAAAAGCAGAAAGTGAGGGGATGCCCGGGGGCCCACACAACTCACACAGGTACAATGAAAGATATGAGCAAGCGTCTGACTCCCTCCCTATTGGCTCTTTTGGTTTTCTGTAAAAAGAACTAAGTAATTCTTCTGTGGATAGATTTGATACTGCAGCAAGTATCTGTGTATGCGACATATCGACTTCAAGGCACCAAAGTTAGCAGTGTAGCAGCCACCGCGAGCACTCAGTCATACCTATCATGCTATTAAGCGAGAGATCCAGGATCCTTTTCTGGTTTGGACCCAGCAGAGCTCCACAAAATGACACAGGGGAGTAGAGAGGTGACAGACCCGAGCTGCAAGAGATGGATGGAGAACTGTAATTAAATACACTTTGAAAGGCACACATCTCTTATTGAAAACAAGTGAACGGGACATGACAAATGGATTTAGCTTCTACAAATGATGAATGTGTTGTGTGTCAATATGGCAGGACCAAATAGACTTGAAATAAACTTCAAGGCTCTTGCTGAAGATGACATTTTTGCTGATTTCTTGTTGTTGTTAATGACTGGATACTGGTTAACAGTAAACAAAACGAAGATATATCTTTATGGATGCTGATGTGATGGGTCTTGATAAAGGGTTGTATTCTATTGGCACAATTACAACAGAGTACAGTGTGTCACCCAAACTACTGTATCTTATCTTGATTTATCTCTGCTTGCTGAGTGTATTGTAAGTGTAGTGTATGTCAAGTAGTGAAACTAATGGGACTTATACTACTATATATAGTGTTTCTAAAATATATATCAATATCAGACTCAATCTATTTTAGTGTGGAAAACAGCTGGTTGTAGGTGAATAGTTTTAGTCTTATAGTTAAAAGTTGATGTATTTACTTACAGATAATAAGAACACATGTACACAGGGGGTGCATAGAAGACAGCACAACACCAGTTAATATTATGTATAATAAAGACTCTACAACATTTAATTATAGTGGACTAAAAGTAATTTTATAACCAAATCAAATTACTTTTTAGTGTCAATGTGAAGGCGAATATCTACTAGTGATCCAACTGTAAACACAAATCAGTAAACGGCTCACTGCAAGCAGAGTATTTGACCTTTTCAAATGTTTAACAATATAAAAGATTGAGAACAGACATTATATACTCATGTGAACACAGCTATGCTTTGCTTTTCTTCTTCTTCACAAGACTGTTCAAGCTCTGTCAAGTAGTATTGGGGTTGCAATCAACAGCAAATTTCAAACTCCTGCTACATATTTTAGATCCAGTTAAGTTGTGGACTCCTACTCAGCTACTTCAGGACATTAATATTGTTGTTTCTAAGCCATGCCTGTGGAGCTCCTCCAAGATTCTGATACATTCATTTTCCCGTCTACGTCCGTGAGCTTTAAGGGCTTCGGTGTAGGGAAGCGTCGCCAAAGCATGATGCTGCCAAAGCCTGAAGCCGCCATCACCAGGACTCACACTGGAGCTGGAGCATGAACGTGCAGGAAGCATCCAGGCAACAGTTGTGGTATTACAGTTTCTCCCCTCTCAGAGGAGCACTGGCGCTACAGGGTTTAGCTTATAAACCTGAAGCTCCTTCAACTATCTCACTTTCAGTTATCTTGATATTCATTCATTATAATAAAAGTGATTTGAATGTTACTCAACCTATTGTGTTTGTCTGTGTACTGTATGTGTGTAGGTGTCCATACCTAGGATTGGCAGCGGCTTTGCCTGTGTGAGCCTTGAGCTCCCACAACATGACTCTGCCATCACTGACCATGAGTGCGGCATTGTTCTCGTTGACAGGGCAGGTAACCATGCGATACGGTCGGACTGTCTTTGTGACTCGGATGGCATCACACTGTGAACGCAGGTCATACACAAGCTCCTGCACGCTCTGCTCTGGGTCTGAAAGAGAGAGAGAGAGAGAAGAGAGAGAGAGAGAGAGAGAGAGAGAGAGAGAGAGAGAGAGAGAGAGAGAGAGAGAGACAGAGAGACAACATAGGGGGAGAGGTGAAAAGAGAGAAGAATGGTAGGAGATGAGAATAGATGACATGGAAATAAAGCAAATGGGTGAGAGTGAATGGCAAGAAAAAGGAAGAATGGTTGAAGATATATAGTAGAGAATAGAGAGGAAATAAGCGACAGATTTAAAAAAAAAAGGAGAGAATGAAAAGAGTGATGGAGGTAGAGAGAAAGATGTGTAAAAGGAGGGATATAAGGAGATAGGAGTAGAAGACAGGATATAAGAGAGGGAATGAGTAAGTGAGACACAAAAGGAAATGGCAAGTAAAAAAAAAGATGTGTACACTAAGATAAGGCTGGGAGAGAAAACGATCTCTAACACTGAGGTAAGGGCAAATGAGAAAGTAAGCGGCTAAATGCCCTAGGCTGTAGGGCATTTAGCCGCTCTAGGGCCCGGAGCATAGCGACTGTAGTCTTTGACCGCAGTGCAGTTTGGCTGAATAGAGGATGAATGGAGAACACAGGAGAAGTTAGTGTGTTTGCTGTGTGTACTTCTTGAACCTGTAATCTTATGACAACCAGGCTGACTTTTAGGCTGTCTAGACGTCTGGGGGCATGAACTTAGCCAATGGAAGAACAGGCAGTTCTAACCTGCTGCTTCTTCTGCAGCAGCGGTGGAGCGGCACACTCGAAGGGTGATGCAGCCGTTCTCGTGGAGACAGTAGAGAGCATCCCTCTGAGCACAGGGGATCACCTACAGTAAGCAGAGACAATGAGGGGAAACGTGTATGAGGCATTCTCGCCATTCCACAGAATGCAAATTAGGCAGAGGAGGAGTGCTGTCAAGAATAATAATAGGTACATATTAGTCATTCTTCTCACTTGCTACATGGGGCTGCGGGCTGATCACAATTTACATGAGTCAACAGTTGTGACTCATCATCAACTCATTATGGTACCTGATGAGGAAACACCCACATTTGCCATCAAGGACTTACTGAGGAGAGTTTTGCTGAAATTTGATGTCCGAATGTGGAGGTAAACACGGTTCTCATTAATAACAAAGGCATTTTGATTAATGGTAGCACTGCCTGAACTTTAATAGCTGTAGCAGAGATGGGGCGGGGGTACTGGTCTGCAGTATATTGAAAGTTGTTTCTAATTTTTTTCACAGTTTTTTCACAAATAGGACAAGTTAATTTCAAGAAAGTCAAGTCAAGACAAAGCAACATGAAGGATTTCTCTGTGCTCTTGGCAGAAATGTGAGCTTTATGCACACGTAGTACACACTTTAAATTGATGAATGTAAACACAGCTGTATGAAGTAGAAAGTGTGCATGTATAGGTGTGTCTCGTGTAGCTTTTCTTGAAGTTTCTGAACTCCACCCTAGACTTTTGCCGAAGCCACGTCATCAGTCATGCAAATTGGCTGTGTGACAAGCACTTTATAACACTTAGAGCGGGAGGTGCTGGGGCTGGACAAAGCCTGGATCGCTGAGTCATCACTCACTAACACTCAACGCACACCCCTATGACTTAAGGACTGGCTTCATGACTACAAAAGCTCACTCTCTACCTTTATACTGTCAAACCACGCTTACATAAATCAAAACATGTGCAGTGACAAGGAAACAAAGTATGATTAATGGAGGAACAGGTATAATACAAAACTTCACACAATTTCACGCACACTGAAAATGTCACTGGACTATTGTCATTAACTGAGGGTCAGAAAACTGGTTTATGCTTGTGCATACAGAGAAATTGATTTAAAAACGGTTGGTTTGTAGGGTTCAAATGGAATAGATCTGTAATGACCACCATGGTCACTGCCTCACCAAATACACTGAAAGCAGAGAGAACAGAGAAACACCACAAGACAAGACAGATGCATTCCATCACTGGCTTTGTCGCAGTGATAAATCCTCTGATACCTCCACAGTGTTCATCAATTTCCAATTAGAAATCGAGTCTCGCAAAGCACCAAAAGGTCATGGGGAAACGCTGAATGTGACAAGTGACAGAAACAAAAAGAAAGGCGTTCAACATGGGTGCACGGTTAGGTTTGGCTGTAGGAAACGCCTGCCTCAGTCTGTGTAGTCATCAGACCTTGATGAGCTGAGCAGGGAGGGGGATGGGGGGGGGGGGGGAGTAGAGGACTTTATCATCCAGGAAGAGTCATTGATTAATAAGACAAGATTTTGGTATAGCGGGTCAAGTAACGCAAACAAAGTTGAATTACAAACCGGGTTCATATGAGGGCAGGGAGTGTGAGATGGGGATGAAGGAAGGCAAGACTTTGTGAGACTTACAAGTGTTAAATTCATCTGATGACAGAACATATTGCTTAAGGCTTTAATGGGATCCCCATCACATAGGAGATGTGGTACATGTGTGCCAGGCCTCACCTGGGTAAAGGGCACTCCAGAGCGCTCAATGGCCACCACACCCACTGTCTGGCTGAGCTCCAGGTCCAGGATGAGGATCTCTCTGGGATACAGGAGCAGCATGTGGTTCCTCTTGGACGGCAGGTAGGACAGCTGGAGGCAGTCGTTCAAAGTCACAGCCTCTGCACTGCAGAGTCGCCAGGGGCAGGGAAGCAGAAAAAGAGGGAGGGGAAATAAATCAACTTCAGTGTCGGCCCGTGGACTAATCTGAAATATCTTGGGATTTTCCAATGAACAGATCACACAGTGTGTAGGCTAATTGCATGAGACACTGCTCCAACCGGACTCAAGATTGGATTCTAGCAATAGGCTATTTGTTCAAGAGATTAAGGAGAACCTGATTCTGCTAATTAATTAAAAGTCACTCACGAAAATGTTAGCTAAAGGCCTAACGTAAAATCAATGTCTGATAAATCAACTGGATTCACAGAGATAATTATAACCGTAGCTCCAACTAAAACTAAAACTTCTAAGCCTTACAATTCCTAAATTTGGCAGCTACGATTCATATATTATGCATGTCACATATCAAAATTACCAGACCAAACCTCATCTTAAGATACTGTACACAAAGCAGAGAGCAAATAACAATGTCTTTGCAATCTAATTCTGCAGAGAGAGATACAGATGCATAAACTATGCAAATATTCTGGATCGCACTAAAGAAATTGAAAAAGCTTCAGTACTGCAGTTACAACTTTCTCATTTCTAAGATCAACTGTATTCATGTATTCCCAGGCGGGCACACTAGAACGTTTAGTTATTACTGTTGTAGTGTGAGTCACGGGCAAATTAAGGGGAGCTTAGAAGTGAATTGAGTCTTATCACAGAGGGCTGTTGAAATAAACAGGCATGGGTAAAATCAGGACAAACCCTCTCCCAGAATCTCCCAGCAGAGGCGATAACATAAAATCAACAAAGCTGTCACAAACACTACATCATTAGGAAAGGACAGGTACGCTAGAGGGACTTTTAGGGGTCGTGCTAGATAACACTGTTACCACTTTATTGGAGTTGGGAATGCTTGAGATAAGGTCCAGAGTGTTTCAGCCATCAAAGCCAAGTTATTAGACAGGGGGGGCAAAAAAATAAATGGCCAAAGAGAGACTTTGGTGCCTTGGGTTCGATGCGAAAACAAAGCAAACTGATCTTCAGACATCGAGCGAGACAAAGAGAAAGCGAAAAAGAGAAAACCGATCCAGCAGCCCTCCACAGCGCGACCATCCCCATCTCCTGTCCAATTTCCAACTACACACAATCCTCACACGTCTTCCTCTCTTTGCAGGGAATGAGGCATGAAGACTACATTAGTAGATTAGTCATAGACTAAATGCAGTGTTGCACTGCTGCTGGTGTTGCATGGTGCACCTGTTTCTTATTCAGGTCCAGCAGTTATTTTGTAGAATGTATTTGTACGTGTATATAAACAGTAACTATGGGGAAAAAGAGAAAAAAAGCTTAGAGTAACTGGGTGTCATGGGTCTTTTCCTGCAACTTTAGGTCTGTTTAGGGACACAGGATGCTCAGTCATAGACGGCTTAACTTTCTGAGAATTTACCCAAATGATAATATGTAATCCTGTTAAATAAAGATAAATGACTCAAAATCTAATATCCAATTAAATATGTAGTGTTCATTCATACATAATACATCAACAGCCTCCAGTTTCAGTCTCTGATATCTGGACTGCTGATATATTTGTAAATAAATCATGACATTGGCTTAAATTTGCACAGTAGCCCCGCACTTGACCAAAAGATTACTCTTAGCCATGTAGATAATTCACTACGCTGGGAACACAGCAGGCAAAAATAATTAAAATTGAGCTTTGAAATCTTCTAGCACACAACATTATTAGCACAGAGCTTCAGTTTATCATGAGCTATGAGCTATTTGTTGGCATATTTATGAAATATTTGGCACATTTCTGCATTTGGCCGGGTGCTCTGCTACCCATTCATCATTGAAATATAATACTAATCAAATTTAACAACAACAATGTCAAAGTAAGTGTGAAGGTTTGTGTGTTCAAACAGGCATGCTTGAGTGTGGGCATTAACACAACTGCTGTCATCTTGATGAAAGGCATAACACTGTCCAAGGACTGTGCCAGCTAACAGCCAGATTAATGGCTGCCAAATGAGAGTCTAATGTGCGTGATGTAGTGGTATATTCAGAGGGTTTCTGATAACAACCTAGGAGAGCAGAGTAATGTTTAATGTCCCCATCTATCAACTAGAGAGGAGAGATACTGTATTACTGAGCAGAGCATGGAAATCGACCAAAAACAACTCGTGACCAGAGGCAGACTGAAGGATCACAGAATGTCCCCGACAAACAATTAACACACGGCAATGAGGATGGAAGAAAGGAGTGTAAAATACTAAGGACACAACAAACAAAAAGGACAAGACAAGCCCCCCTGGTCAGGAGAAAGAATACGGGAAAGTAAGATTAATGGGGTCTTTGTTTTCAGAGCTTGTTGGATGGGCACTGCTGCTATAAATAAGCCTGTTTGATAGTCACAACCACTCAGGCAGGAAGTAAACAGGGCATCACAAAACTCTTTGGTCCTAAGCCTTCACGATTTTTTGAAAATGAAAAAAAAAGTGTAACCAACCGTTATTTATAGCTCGTTCTTTTCCTAATATTCAGTGAACGTAAGCACTAACCTTGATTTATCACTCCCCCTAACCTTCACTGATGTAAGCTTTAACAAACAAAAAAGTTCGGAATTTGAACTCAAATCAATCAATCTCATATTGCGATGGAAAATGACAGAAGATGAAATACAATTATTATTATTCATCTTACTTAGCGAAGCCCGCTAGTACACAAACATAGTGACAAAGCCTTGATATGATAAATTGTATCGCCTCACATCTCATTCCTCACTAAACAAACAAGCTGTCATGAAGGAGTTTCAACAGATTGCTGAAAAATGGGCAGCGCCGATCTTCAGAGCAGCACAGAAACAGACTGACATCTCAGGAGAGTATTGTGCAAACTGGCTCATTCAACATCATTTATTGAGAGGGGACTATTTTCAGAGATTAAATTCAGTTTACTGATATTGCTCTATTTAACTGTACAAAAAGTTTGCTCAAGGGAGGTCGAGTTAAGTTGGGAACATTATCTCAATGATGCTCCATGACATCATTGAGATAATTCCTTATGTGAACATGCAACACAAGATTTTCATATATATGCAAAACATGAATAATACTAAAATGCATTCATACCTGAATAGCCGCCTGTCCAACATCATGAACAGGATTCATTAATTTAGGGACATGCTTACAATGTGCTTTATGATGAAGACACACACGTTATGTTCAAGGCTACTATTGAGACTGCTACACTTTGTATTGATGACAAAACACGTGACACCATCAGGTCTGTCACAGTCACAGCAGCACATGAGAGTGGATAATTACTGGTGCTCACATGACGTTAGCACTGCGTACATTAACTATAGCAGCAGTTGACATGTTGGGGAGGACGACAAATTAACTTTGATTGCCCTATCAGGAAATATTGAATGTCAAATAGTTCTATCAGGCAGCGTCAGCTCGGTGTGTGTGTGTGTGTGTGTGTGTGTGTGTGTGTGTGTGTGTGTGTGTGTGTGTGTGTGTGTGTGTGTGTGTGTGTGTGTGTGTGTGTGTGTGTGTGTGTGTGTGCGTTCGTGCGTGCAGAATAATTCACTGCACATGAGAGCGCGGGCTAAGTGGGGCGAATTCACTTTCAAGTTTGATTTTCACCAGCTTGAAGCGCTATTTAATGTTAACAACTCTCATAATAAATTAGTTTGAGAGACGATCACAGGACCATATATCTCTGCTTCTCTGTGGGCATTATAAAACCCGCCTCTGGATGGAACCCTGCATGGATCACACACACAGGGAATCAGCAACTCCATAAAGATGTACGTGAGGAGTGTAATGTGGTGGTTCTCACGTGGGCTTCTCGTTGGTGATGAGCACTTTGACTTTGTTGAGGGCTTTCTTGGCGCCGGTGGGAGCTGGGGCAGTGGCAGGGGCAGGCTTGGTGTGGGCGGGGCTTGCATGAGGGCTGGCTATATAGACCTTTTTGCCAGCGTTGCCTGGTGGTTTGGCGGGCGAGAAGTCTGTAATGAAGACTATTCCCTCACTGGTCAGCACTGCAAAGGAGGAACAGAAAAACAGGAAACTAGGTTAAGATGTTGTGAACACTCTGGTGGTCAGAAACATCAGAATGGAAAGTAAGCATCAAAGTGTATGTGGAAAGAGTGTCTTTTATGCAGGAGTGCATTCTAATATAATGAGCAACAGGTACAGCTGACAGGTATTTTCCTTTGGCATACTGGTGTACTGTAACTTGTGAGTAGCTGTGATTGTATGCTCAAACACTACTAATACTCTCTTTGCAAATCTGTCATTTGATATTTGTTTCACGACATGTTTTTGTTTTGCCACAAGTGAAACTAATTCAATGATTTTCATATTATGCGTCTCTGCAGCAGTAGTAATGAAGAAATATGCAAACGTGGCATTGAATTTCACTGCACACTGAGGCTGACGAGTTGGAAATCGAGGATCCCTACGTACAATATAGAGAGCAGGAGTGTGTATATACAGAAGATATAAAATGCATGAGAGTGAGTTAGATACATAAACAGCATGACATGTTCACCTACATGCCATATTTGAGGGGTCAAAGGGGTCAAAGGAAAAGGACAGGATGTTCTCGGCGTAGCTCTTCTTCCACAGTTTTGTGCCTGTATCTCCATTCCACATCACAATGTAGTTAGGAGGATGGATTGCTAACAGGAGGTCACGGGATGCATCCTGATTCCACAACCACTCCAAGTCTAACATAAAAAAATAAGAGAAAGGGGGGGAGAGAAGAAGGAGGCATAAAAGTGAGGCCAAGCACATTTTAATGAAAACAAACAGCCAAAAATATTTGTAGTCTGCACTGCATGGTTCAGTGTTGCTTCTTGGCAGGGTTGCCAGAGTAACGACCTCTCACTGTAGTGAGATGATGGGCAAAATTTAAATGTGAGGCAGTAATAGTAGGAGCTTCTCAGAGAGTGTCTCACCCTGTATAGGTTTGGAGTGCTCCTGGATCTCACAGTGGGCAGTGCCGCTGACCACATCCCACACGATGATCTTCCCTGAGGCGTCTCCTGAAGCCAGCCGCAGGCAGTAGGGCGAGCTCAGGTTGTGGTAGTAATTTTCTCTGGACCATTTCACCTACCAACAAAACACATGCTGGGTATGTGGCAGGCTGTGGAGCCAGTAGTCAAGCCATTTGTCTAAAGAAACTCAATCTTCTAAAACAGAAACTGTTTCCCTCAGCATGCTGCAGCAGTTATCGGGATGTTAAGTGGGGCTCCACTGATTTTACACATTAAATTTAGTTGATAATAAGCATGTGACAACAACTTTATCAGGGTTTTTAGATGGTGCTGTGTAAGGTCTGAAAAGAAAACATTTCAGCACTGGCATGGAGGTTTCTTGTACTGGTGGTAATGACTACAAGTCAGAAGGGGACAAACGAAGCACATACTTAGAGTTGTGGTCAAAAGTTTACATACACTTGTAAAGAACATGTATGTCATGGTAGTCTTGAGTTTCAAATAGTTTCTACAACTCTTATTTTTCTGTGATAGAGTGACTTATACTTCTTTGTCACATAAAACATTCATGAAGTTGGATTCTTTTATGAATTTATTAAGAAAATGTGACAGAATCTGCTGGGTCAAAATTATACATACAGCAATGCAAATATTGGGTTACATGTCCCATGGCCAGTTTCACCTCAATTAGGCACTTTTGGTAGCCCTGCACAAATTTCTGGCAAGCTTCTGGTTGAATCTTTGACCACTGCTCTTGATAGAATCGGTGTAGTTTAGCTAAATCTGTTGGCTTTCTGACATGGACTTGGACATGGACTTGGAAAGTCAAAGGAGCTCAGCACAGATCTGAAAAAGCAGATCATTGACTTGAACAGGTCAGGAAAGTCACTTGGAGCCGATTCAAAGCAGCTGCAGGTTCCAATATCAACTGTGCAAACAATTATTTGCAAGTATAAAGTGTTGTGTCACTGCCACGATCAGGAAGAAAGCGCAAGCTATCACCTACTGCTGAGAGAAAATTGGTGTGTGCAAGGGCTTTCTTCTTGCACGGCAGCCTCTCAACCCATCCAGCTGTAAAACATGCTTGACTGTGGACACTGACACCTGTGTTACAACAGCTTCTGAATCATTGCAGAACTACTTTTTGTTGGTTCATGGTTGACTCTTGACCATACTGACCAATTTTCTTTCAGCAGTATGTGATAGATTGCGTTTTCTTCCTGATCTTGGCAGAGACACAACTGTGCCATGCACTTTATACTTGCAAATAATTGTTTGCACAGTTGATATTGGAACCTGCAGCTGCTTTGAAATGGCTCCAATGGACTTTCCTGACCTGTTCAAGTCAATGATCTGCTTTTTCAGATCTGTGCTGAGCTCCTTTGACTTTCCAAGTCCATGTCCATGTCAGAAAGCAAACAGATTTAGCTAAATTACACCGATTCTATCAAGAGCAGTGGTCAAAGATTCAACCTTTTCAAAAGCTTGTGGGTGGATACCAAAAGTGCCTAATTGCGCTGAAACATGTAACCCAATATTCACATTGCTGTATGTATACTTTCCACCCGGAAGATTCTGTCACATTTTCAGTAGAACAGTAATAAATTCATAAAAGATCCAAACTACATGAATGTTTTTTGTGACAAAGAAGTGTGAGCTCCAATCACTCTATCACAGAAAAATAATAGTTGTAATACTATTGGAAACTCAGGACTGCCATGAGTTACATGTTCTTTACAAGTATATGTCAACTTTTGACCACAACTGTACAATAAAGTGTTACTGATCTGTAAAAATGTAACTTAAGCAACTACGTAGAAATACAGCAAGATCTGCATGATGTCATTGAAGTCCCCCTGCATGTGAGGGATTTCTGAAATAACTAAAGTTCTGGTTACCAAATTAAGAGTTGTGATGCTTATTTTGCAATGTGACATTTTCAATATTTGTACATGTACAGTGGAAGAAAAAAAGCCAAATTGAATAAACAAGACACAAACCAAACTAAATGAAACAATACAGAACTGCAATATTACTATTGCAACACCTTTAAATAATTGATTATATATGTATTGGTTTGTGAATATGCAATGTTTTCTTTATTCGCAAAGCCGTTCTCTAGACTGGCTGGTGAGAAATGACTCGACGCTGTGGCCAGTGTTTTACAAGATTAAAGCACACTTTGGAGTGAGGAATGAGAATCTAGGAGTGATCTCAGGCACTGATGATGGCTGTGGAATATATTGCCCATTATTTATCCTCCTACAAAAAACACAGGCATGCGAACACACAGCAGGATGCTCCATCAATGCAGAACCTACTGATGTAATTTTGGGTGGGTTTGCTGAAACCAGCCTGCCAGAGAGGAAGGTAAACAACTTTGTTCAAGGCCATGCAACACTGATTACACATTAATTAACAAAGGTTGCTAATTATCAGTTGAATAGCTTGGATTGCACATAATACATTCCCATTAACATCAAGAGAGTGTTGCCCCCATCTCCTCCATCTAACTCAGAACTGTATGGAGGTGAGTACAGGAGTGTCAGTGAGTGTGACTGCATGTATGTATTACTCCTGTGATCAACTGGTGACTTGTCAAAGTTGTACTTGGTCTTTTGTCCAATGAATGCTGACACAGGCTCCAAGCACAAATGCCATATCGAGAATCGATGGATGACTGGATGGATGGATGTTATAGAGACACATGAAATACTACTCTGTGTGAAAAGAGGCTATGCTGGGAAGCTCACCTTGACCACGTTAGCTTTGTGTCTCTCCAGCACCTGGATGGTCTGGGCTGTCTTTGGATCGATAATGAGGATGCTGGAGTGACATCCTTGAGCAATCAGTCCCTGCCATCCCCTGGAAGAAAGTCAGAGATATAAAGGGAGGACAGTGAGCCACAGCTAAAGAGGAAACCGTGCGATGAGGCAAGTGTGAAACTGCAGTGGAAGGTTCTTCCCGTCGGAGAGTAAAAGTGGAGAGGGAGATTGTGCCGAGCGATACCACAGTAGAATATGTGTGTGGTCTTCCGCTTTGGAAATCTGACATTTTACGCTACATTAGTGAATGTGCTCATTTGGCAATGACACTGGTGGTTAAAATATCTTTTGTGAAAATAGATGAAAACAGAATTAGTTGAAAGCTGCACCCTAAATACAATTTCTTTCTCTTTCTAGTTTCCTGCTCCACTACTTTTTTTTAACCTATAATGTGCATACAACAAGGATTTAATCCATGCATCATAGCACTCAGTATCAATCATCAATCCAAACAACAACAACAACAACAATCATGTTTTTTTTTTAATAAAACGCAAGAGAAAAAGCTGGTATGTGTTTGCAGACATGTACATTAAAGGGTTATATTGTAAAAGGCTAATGAGCATAACTGGGGGTCATAGGGGAGTAGTAATGTTAATTAAGGATGAGCGCAACATTAATTATTAAAGATAATGAAACATGTAATGCACACTGGGGTCGACCAACATTAGTACACAATCCCCAGAAGAGTTATTCCATCTTGTGAGAGAATAGATAAAAATCAGTCTTAGTTGAAAGAACTGCATTGAGAGAATGACGGTAATAATTTCCTGTCCTCCTCTCCATATCTGTCTTTCAATATGATTGGTGCATGGGTTTGCATGCATATGAAGCTGGGTCACACAAAGATTGAACTCTATCCCAATTAAGTCAAGATTGTGTTGAATGGATGCAAATCGGCACAATCTTCTGAGAGTACGGACCAATCGAAAAACGGGAACTACCTTCACTGATAAAACCGTAGCTGGAAAACAGGAGCTGTACCAGCATTGGGGAGTGACAAACGGGAGAGAGAAGGAGGAACTGTGATAGAGTAAGTGTGAATGAAGACCACACTTTCTGTTCAGATAGAGAAAATGGTGGGGAACTTATGACTGATCTGGCATCTAATTGACATGCTGTCCACAAAGATTAGAGAGAAGATACCCAGAAGATTCATTTCATCCCCCTATGAACATTTATGAAAGCAGTATTACAAATCTGCATTACAATATCCTCTTCTTCTCCCTTCCTTGGTCTATCATTCAACGTGCATACAGATGCATGCATATGAAGCTGGACCACATCCGGCTTGCACAGTATTCATATTGTGTATTAAAGCCATAACACATGAAAATAAGCAATATTTGTGGGATGTGTCAATTAATAAGAACTATGTGTGTGAATGCAAGCAACAATATGGGAGTAATAAACTGGATAAATATGATAAATAATGAAGATATTTAGTCTTTACATCAGGATCATAAAGGACCGATAGGATTTACGATCATTGCAGTGTCAACTCCACATTAATGACTGATGTAGAGTGAATGTAGACATGATGACGTTAGTAGTAGATTCAAACGACTTTTATTGCAGTACTGCAAATGTGTCATATTGAATGAACATGCTGCATGTCCACCATAACATAGCTTCAGGGCTGCATAATGCCAGATATCACATGACACGGGATGTCCTTCGTGTTTCAGTTCGAATGAACATAGCAGGAAGAACCTATTTTAAGCTATTTTCGCGTTTTTCGAAGTAGCAAAAAGGAACAAGATTTGAAAAGAAGAAACCACAGATTGCAGCTTGTAAATATCAGTCGAGCGTGTATTTCATTAGCTAGCCAATGATGCTAACGGCGGAGGTGCACTACTCACCAATCAACAGCGGATTTATTCTGCAAATTGAGAGTGCCAGTCAAAGTCCGAGCCGCAAGTTTGATGTTGACGGTGTAAGGAATCATTATTGTTAAAACGTGGGTACGCTACATCAACATACGAGGAGCAAATGTTGCCCAAAACACGTAGCTTCGGTGGTTCGGCTATGTTGTGAATCCTTGTTGAAGTGAAGCGGTGTTTCAAAACAGAGTACCGTGTGGAAACAAACCCCATAAAAGGTTTCCGCATGTAGCTCGGCACCTTACTTACTCAACGCATATATATATATAAGTGTTTTTTACAGTGATAAATAAAAATAAGTGTTTAAAATAATTCAAAATCATTGATGTTGTTCCATAAAAACTGGTTGGGGAATTTCTTGACTCTTAACTACTTAATTGTCTTTACCACTACATAAATCTCAAGTGCACAGGCTGTTACCATGGTAAATCTGCAATTATTTGCTAACACTTTCCCACTTTCCCACTTTCCCATAAGAAATGGGGATAGGCTGATCAACAGGAGAGCAATACATCTGTTTTGCTCTTCAAGCCTCGAAAACCTCTGGCCTTTAATTCAAGGGCCTTAACTGCACAAGATGGCGCTGAACGCGGGAGCAGCACACATCTGTGACTCATGTACCAAGAGTCATGAAAAACAAAACTAAAAGTTTTTATCAACGGTGAATGGATACTAAACCCACATGTGGTCATGAACACTTGGCAGAATAGAAGACCACAGATGTGCCCTCTATTCTTCTCTCTGGCAGGAGATGAAGCTGAAAAAGATCACTGCTGTATGACTGCGCTCTCTCACTCTGGTTCCCTGTGGGATTTGGTAGATTGGAGAATAATCTGTAAATGTTGTTAAATGCTTCTTTGCATATTCATGAGGTCAGTGTTGTTTGCACAGGAATGTGAAGATGAGATAGATTAAAGTCAATGAACACATAGGAAATTCAAGGTAAGAGCAATTGGTCATTGACCCTTACAGAACACAACACTTTACAAATGAGAACTGAAGAGCTGGACCTAGAGGTTATAGACATCATTAAAAGAACCAGAGAATAATAATAACAACGTGTAAAATATGAACCTTCTATCTTTGAACTGTGTTAATTATGCTTTCAGTTTTTAGTTTCAGCATCAAATAAATCATCTAGATAGTTTCACACTTAAAAAAGATGAAGATGATCAACACCTGTATGATGCATTATAGTCTTATTTGTGTACTTATATCTCTACAGTGCAGTATAGTTAAAGCCTGTTTGCAGTATAAAGTCTAAGGAACACATTGTAGTTGAATCTTACTGATGGAATAACATTTGAGATGAGTAAAGGATGTTACTTTTGCAGCCCCTGAACATATGGTTATGGTTTAGCTTATGTACGTGTAAGGAATACTAACCCTGAAGGTCCAGATGTCAGAAGGATCTAATAAGTAATTTATAAAAATATCTACAGAGCATCCTCTAGGCATCCTGTAAGGGCCTCATAATGACATTTTGAGGACATCCTTGGGACAGTCAATATTATTCTTTACTTAATTGTGAATTATGTAGGAATCTATCTTGCTGATGAACAGCACAGTTTGGGCTTTAATAAGAACATATTGTTATTTGTTTGGAGACAAAAGGTCATATAGTTTGTCCATGTTTAATGGATTTGTTACTACAAAAAAAGGTTTTGTTTTATGAGGATGGTAAGAAACATTCCCACAGTTACTAGCATGTTTGAAACTGGGCTTTACAACATACCGTGCAGCCAGTTTGACACATGCTAGTTACCAGAAACAATGGACGTTGATCTTATAAATGTGTTGTAGCAAACAGACAACATAACCTTGTTTCATCGCTTCTTTGTCACATGGTGTTTGCATTTTGATAACAAGTCCCTGCTGCTCTTTTCTGATTTACACGTTAATTGCCATTCGCTTTGTGTCAGAATTGCATTGCACTTTATGTTATGGATGTTTGACTGTCCATCAAAATCATTTTACGGTCACAGTTAACTGCACATTGAATTTACTCACAAGGCGCCAGTCGCATTCATCATAATTATTTGCCTGCTGTCTGTTGGATCACTGCTGAGCTGATGTAAGATTGTGATATTCCTGACCGCCCCCAGACCACACAGGAGCTTATTTCTAGCTGCTTTTCATATAAAGATTATGATGTTGTGAATATTATTTTGACAAGTTCCTGACAATGTAGTTTGGTTAAATGTGGCATTCTCCGTGCAACGTCAACAGTAGCTTCCAGCATTTCTTTCAACTGTGGGCCATCCTCAAAGGACAGCCATTAGTTGACTGAGTGAAATGCAATAAATTAGGCCTTTATTTCTCTTGACAGCTTTTCTTCCTACAGTCTTCCAACTTTGAGTGACTGAATTGGCCAAGGGACCTGAGCTGTGATATGTAATGAAGTTTCTGTAATGAAAATGGCGAGCAGGGTTAATCACGTTTTGGGTCACATAAAAGCCCAATTAGAGCTCCAGCTTTCTGAGTCTGAGCCTGACTCCTGGCCGTCAGCCTGTCTGAGATTTCTTCCATATTTCCATTGCGCATCTGTATATCCATCCTCCAGAATGTTTGTCATGTCTTTATGTGCATGTTTTAATAATCTGTGCAACCACATTTATTCACACAGACTGTGTTGACATTTATGTCCTCTCTCCATAATGTTGCGCATATAATTACGGGACATAAAGCGGGACATGCTGCTGCAAAGTAGAAAATCAGACTTGATGATTCTCATGCTTCAAGTGTTGTTGAAGGACAAATGTCAGCCAACAGGATGTTTGTCAAGAGCTCACATTTGCAACATTTTTAATTGCTCAATGTCACCAGAACTCTTCATGGGTACTTTAATATCTCTCACAAAACAGGAGACTCAATAGTCTCCATGCTCTCATTTCTGCCATCCTGCTTGCCATCCCTCTTGATCTTTACATCAACAGAAATCCCTCTGTGTGCACAGTGGGCATAGGGAAAGAGACAGATGAAGCAGGGCCATCAGAGTCATTAAATTCTCCCTGACTCCTCTAAAAACCATAGCAGAGCATGTGGGAGGTTTGTGTTAATGTTTTACGGTTTAATGACTGCATTCTAAAAAGTTTGAAGTAAGTAAAAAAGCAGCAAAACATATGTCAAGGTTCTTATGTCCAGATAATCCATTGAGCATGTGAGACACAAATAATTGACAGTGGTATCCAGTGTTGCAACCTTAAGACCTTAAAACCTGCAACTGATACCCAACTTGTGACACCCAAGATGCTTTTCCTGGAAAAAAGCAAAGCGGGACAGCGGGACGAGTTATGACATCATACATGATAGCCCTAAATTATTCTGTTCACCAAGGCCATGAACATCTGCTGCATGAATATTAATGAAAGGATGAATGAGCTGCATAATAAAGGAATTGTCATCTATTACCTTGCCAGAACTGTTCCACTGAAATTTCCTGGTATGACATAGTTCCGATTGCTGCCATTCAGTGCATCATAAGCCTTCAAAACATGCTCAAGTATGTATTCAATCAGTTTGGGAGTAGTTCGAGTGGAAATACATTATTTATCAGGAATGATATATAGAACATGTCGCACATAAAAGATGGGGCAGTGAGATCCACAGGTAATCACTAGATGATTGCATACAAATACGCCAACAATCATTTCACCATCTATACAAAGAAACAGGCCGTGTCCTGACAGTGTAGGACAGATAATGTATAATGAGGATCTCTGTACGGGCGTAATGACACGAAAGCCTAAGGATAGAACACTGACCTTGTCAAAATTGAGTGCAAATCAAAACCCTCTTGTTTTGTGTCTCTTTGTGTGTATGAGCTATGCCTGAGTGCAAAGTGGCCTGTCGGAAAAGAATCAAATTAATGTTCTGCTTGAGTGCGTTACTCAAGAAAATCTAGTGGTCATTGAGGCTGTGGTTTGGTGGTGTTATATTGGATACATCACCACAATAAATAGCACGCAGCAATGTAAACATCTCTTCATCTATCTGTCTCATACATACAGTATGCAGATCTGTCCTTTAGAGTGTTAGCTAGTCATAAACTCCTCATTGAACTTTATTTATATAGCGCCAAATCACAGCAAATGTTATCTCAAGGCACTTTGCATACCGAAAGTATTTCCGAAACTATTATCTGCAAGCTCAAACCATTTAAACAGTAGAGGAAATGGGTCAATAAAACACCTAATCAGCAGCACAGTGATGGAAATCAGTTTACATAACCCTCTGGAGTACACAGTCTATTTTTCCAATTAAATGTATCACTTTAATTAGCCACCAGGAGAAGAGCTGCATGGTCAAAACGACCCTGAAAGAGGATGACAAAAATATTGTGAAACTGGAAAAGTGACTTTGGACTCAAGAGGGTGATGAGGTGAAATGTTATTTCCAACAAAAGGCTAAACACCTAATAACCGATAATGGTCATACATTGCGTTTACATTAATTTTAAACAAGTATTTGTCTGAGGAGGAGAAGATACCTAAAGGTGTAACGCATAGAAATGTTATATGCTGCACACTGTAGCATAAAATGAGCCTTGAGAAAAAGTTGTACTATCTGTCCCCTCGTCACACTCCTCCTTGATTCCTCATCAACACAAACTACATACATATGCTGATGTGACTGTCAGTGTGATTTATGCCTTTTCTTGTTATGGCCTCCCTCTTGATGTTTTATTAATATCTAATAAATGACAACATGACAGATGGTTAGACATGATGTGCCGTTAAAGACAACGGGAGCCGTGTAAACAACAAATTGGTAAAACCTTGGGTGTGGGATGTTTTCATGAAAAAACATGAGAATATATTCGACGCATAACATCAGAAAGTCATCACAATTTAAGGAAGATTTTTGTTGAGATCTCAGAGACTGCAAGAATCAAGGCAGAATTTGGTTTTAAAGACTGTTGCACCAACTTAGTATGATGATGAGGCCAATACATTTTCAACACGAAGATAAGACTTCGATGTCCTTCAGTCTTTTAAACTGTTTCTTTTAATCAGCAGCACTCATTGTATATCTGTCAACCAAAGTTTGCATAGTTGGTTCCGAAGGCAACGTGTAACGGGTGGTGTATGGACCCAATTGCAGTACAAAGGACTCAGAATCACTGGTACAGTTCAACGGTTTTACTGGCACTCCGGCAGACAGGCGGACAGCACGGAAACACAGTGACAGGGGGCACTCGGTCGCGCGGGCAGGCAGGCAGGCAGGCAGGCAGGCAGGCAGTCGATACAGCAACGGTACCAGGAAGGAGCAGGCAGGCGGGTAGTCAGGGACAGGCGGGCTGTCAGGATACCTGGGAAATCAGGAGACAGGCAAGGCAGAGGAATCGGGGACAGGCAAGGTCGGTACCGGGAAGACAGGCAGGAATATGCTGGAAGGTCTCTCATGGCAAAGAACAATCTGGCAAAGGAGTGAGTGTGGAGCTGGTGAATATATGTGCTGGGCTGATTGCATGTGATGAGAAGCAGGTGTGTGCACAGGTGAGTAGAGAAGACTGGCGAGGTGGGTGTGGCTGGCAGGCTGAGTGGGGTGGAGGCAGGATCAACGGAAAAACACTGAGAGCTGGATGACTGAACTGTGACACAACGACACAGACACACACACTCACACTCATACATTATTCTAGCAGGTTTATCTGACCTTCAGATATAATTAACATTATTAAGCTCTGCAGGCAGTGCTTGCTGGATCTACAGGAAGAGTGATTGTGTAGCTGCTTTCGCCTTATGAACCAAGGTGAAAATGAATAAATTCACCCCTTGCAACCATGCCGGTAACAGCTGAAAGACCGTTGCCAGGGACAGACAATAATGGGTAGATATTTAAATAGAGTGAAAGCTAAGAGAGAGGAAGGTTTTCATTCTCTTAGTGACATCTCATTGCATTGCAATGGTTTGGCAATATTGATCGTGTAAGGATTTGTCATCATAAAGAGTACTGGTTTGAAATTAAATTAAACTCAGATCGAAGTTAATAGAGGAGAGAAAGTGAGATGGAAGGGAGACTATCAAAGGCAAGCACATTGAGAATAAAGGCAGCTGTCTGCACAAGGTTGATGTCGACAAAGGAGGAGAAAAGACCAGAAAACTGCCGTATGCTCAGGCACTCATTATCACAGCCTAACTCCAGCTACAGACTGCACTCTCTGAACTCCACTAACTTTCTCTCCCAAATGATTTTTATTCTTCCCATAGATGACAGAGAATAACCAAACTTCGCTGATGCATGTATGGAGTTGAGAGAGACAGGGATGAGTTATTTGCTAATTATCGCATTTTCAATTAAGCCAGATTACTTGCCAAAACCAAGGATGCATGACAGTTCAATATCCACCGGTTCAATATTAATTGCGCTTGTGTGCTCTTATGCGCGTACACGCCTGTGGAGATTTGTGAGCGGGTGAGTGAGTGAGAGAGTGAGTGAGTGAGTCAGTAAGTCAGTAGGTGAGTGAGTCAGTCAGGGAGGGAAGGAGAGAGAGAGAAGAGAGAGGGGCATCAGTGAGTCAGTGAGTGAGGCAATAAGTTATCCAATCACACATACTTGCTGAAAAAGACAATATCAATCTTTCAATCTTTCAAAATGTGCAAAAACATTTGGACACTTCCTTGAAGAGGAGAGGCATGCCATTTGACATCCAAGCTAGGTCCATGTTGGATGAAGATGCAACATGAAAACATTGGGAACAAGCATCAGTGGACTCGGGAGGAAATCAATTTTTTTCTAAATCTCACAATTGAGAAAAACATAACTGAAATATGCAATGAAAAACATCAGAGAAACAAGCCGCTATTTTTGCCAAGGAGTATTTGATGTATTTAATGTAGTAAACGGAAGAGCGTGGAGCATGACCGAAAAGCAGCTCTCTTGTTACATCTAACTTCCTACATTAACTCAGGAATGTGTGTTATCCTTTGTACTCCAACAAAATGTATAATTTCTGTGTTCAACTTCTGTGTTCCGTGACATTGGCAGATTTTCTATTCACTATTGGAATTGCTGTAAAATTCGCATTAGTGAGTGAGTGAGTATAGTGGCGTGTCAAAGAGAGAGACAGAGATTTATATGTGTTTCCAGTATCAGTCTACTTTGACTGATGATATTATCAGCTTCTGTCTGTCCGAACAGCTGTCACTCTTTTCTCAGGTCAAATCCCAGTGAGAAGTGCTGAAAGGCGACACGACTACATAACAGTGTAGGCAACAAGACTTAGGACCTGCCTGACCTGCCTGGAATCTGAGAGGATTTCTGCTAAAAGCCAAATCTATTAATCATCCTGTGCTTAATCAAAATTAATGATTTCTAATCATAATTAGAGGCTAAGACGGGATAGATATTCACAAGATCCTACAGGTATCCTGAGATGGATTGTCTCTTTTGTGTTTTGTCAAGGACATTTCTTTTTTTCAACACTTAACCCGGCTTACCTGAAATAGATGCCTGGAGGTGATGTAGAGCGCAGATTTGATCGTGACATGTTGACTGTTATCTTGTGATGGTGAGCTGATAGGGTAAAGACACAATGAATCATTCAGCCTGCAGATTCTACTCCCAGGTGTGTGCGTGTGTGTGTGTGTGTGTGTGTGTGTGTGTGTGTGTGTGTGTGTGTGTGTGTGTGTGTGTGTGTGTGTGTGTGTGTATGTGTGTGTGTAAACATTTCAAGCTCCAACTTCTGGAATCAAGATGAATTGACAATATTTTTCAAAACAAGGTGAAGACATTAAAGCCTCCGCGGGAAACTTGTTTTGGTAGAGGTGACCTGCTCATGACCAAAATGCTCGACTTTAAGAAAGCAACGATGACAGCAAAGCCATGATGGCAACAGTAGACGGATGTGGATGCTGATGGGTAATCAATCTTCCTTGCCGCCGAGATGAGAGCAGGTTCCACTACAGTGATCCTGAGGCGAAGATGAGAAGATGGAGGAGTGGAAGAGACAACACTGCTGTTGGAGAAAGGGAAGGAAAATGTTAAAGTGCAAAAGACAAAGGAAAAGCATGGTCACATCCTGTCCACACACAGAACACAGAGGACACAAGTGGGGCGTTCAACCAAGCAACTAAACCTCAACCTTTAATCAGCTATTGCAATCAATAATTAGTAGGTGTTTACTTGTGTACAGATTGCACGTGTGATTGAAGTTTATCTGTGTTGGATGTGAAGCAAGTGAAATTGTGAATTGCTATTATCTGAGCGGTATTTATTTTTCTTAGCTAACAGTTTGATTGCAGCTTGTGTCATGGAGAGCTTCGCTACTATTCATCATGTGTCACCTTTGAGGTGACTGATGGTTCCGCAGTCAGAATGGATGAATGTAAATAAGAAGTGAGTGAAAGAATTATAGATGTGGAGTGTTTAAACCTTTGTGGGTTATTGTCAAACTGATATTTAGTCTATTGATTTGCCCATGTGTACAATGTTTCTGTGATTGTGATTTATCATGAGAAATCTGCATTTGGACTGTGTATGCAGCATACTTCGATTGTCTGAGATTTAAAAAGAGCAATGTTTTGTGCATTTTTGAAAAGAAAGAAGACATATTCAGAGCTGGAGAATGAACAATATATCAACCCAGGGAAGCAGAAGCCATGAAGAGAAAGAAGACACAGCAAAAATGTGAAATGATTCACCTGCGGGCTAAGAGCAGCTAAAAGCAGCGCCAAGTCCAAAAGAATGTAATGTCACATTAACCAAAGTTGTGGAAGGACATTGCAGAACAAAAGAAAAATCGTCAACAATCTTCATCTTGTACTCTGTGCTATTCATAAATGCAGAAATGTGCCTACTTCCTTTCCTCCTTCTTGCTTTCTCTTTCCTTGACAAAATGCTTTTATTCCAAGGTCTTTCGTCTCGGGAGGGCATTGAATAAAACGAGACGTGGATCTCAGCAACATTACTGTTGATTTACGTCCATTACAGTTTACCAGTTTACATAAATGAATCAGTAAAATACACTTTCTTTGACTATGACAGTCACATGAATGAACACATAGTAAATAAACCACAGCTGCTGGCAGAAATCCATTAAACACAGCATCAGATGTGTGTCCTTCAGGGTAAATTGAGCCCTGCCGCAAACATGTTCACTCAGTCATCGACATCTGGCCTTTTTTCAGCCTTTGCCCTCAAAGGGGCACTGCTATGACCTTTCCTTATTTGCATGCCAGGTAAGGTATTCAAAAGACTCACAAATGCACCATGAGTAAGATACCTTTTCAGTTTTAGTGTTGTGTGAGGCTCACTTGTGTTAGTGATCAATACAAAATGACATCTAAGACCATTCGGTTGATCTATCAGTTTATTTAAATAGAAAGTTATGAACATATTTCTCAGCTGCACTTCAGGGACTTTACTTTGACTTTGCTTCTTCCTCACACACTCACCACGCACGGTAACAGAGCTGAGACATACAGGCAGTATAAATGTCTCTTAAAGACATAGTGCAGCAATTGCAAGCAGAGGTCAAACGTTTCCTGTTGGCACATCGATGTTGCTTTTTACACCAGACAACATGCATACATTACATGCTGATTTTCAAATGCTTTCATCTGTATTGCTTATTAACAGCAGAGAGCTTTTAGTTAACATTCTGTTATAGGAGTTACCTGCCCATAACTTTTCAAAATAAAGCATAAAGATAACTATATGAAGACCACATTAGGATATGTGAGTGGGTTGGGCATGTCAGTGGAAATGAACACAAACATGCCAAGTTAGTTAATAGCAAAAGGAGCAAAACACTGCAAAGGAAGTGCTTTGAAGGGGCGTGTCCAAAGTATCGACTTGAAATTAAAGCAGTTGTAGAGAATGAATGGATGGGTGGGTGAATGGCAAAAAACTATTGTGAAACATTTTTGACTTCCAACAGCAATGCTTCAAGAATGAACAAAGAGGTCGATGTTTTTAATACACTTCTGCATTAAAAACAGCAGGTTGGGAAAAACGCCCACGTGCTGATATAAAAGAAAAAGGGTTTTGCATACAGAGAACAGGCAAAAAAAAATCCCCCCCGGTGCCAAATTTCTCCCAGTGATCTCCCGCTGCCAACCACCACAGCATGAATAAGAATGATATGTTGCAATCTAAACCAGACCAGAAATGTAAAATAGATCCAGCATGCCAACATAATATTAAGTTCTGTGGCCTTTTAGACTACTTCGACACAATCATTTGACGCCTGTGGCAATGAACTTTCTTCCAGCTTGTAGGATATTGTTGAAGGTATCTTGAGCAAAAAGAGTAAATGTTTTAATATTCCCGTCCCATTACAGAGTGGCTTCCAGGTGTCCAGTGGGCACTTGACACACACAGGAGGGCAAAGCCACATAGACCTCTCTGATGTGATCCTGCTTAAAATAAATAGAAGAAATTAAGCATTTTATAACTACACACTATACCTACAATGTCTTCTGCTATTTGTCATTGTAACATTGTTTGTTTTACATTATGTTGAATCACAACTCTTCCAAGGTCCCGGGCACAAATTGTATGCATATTTTTTGCCATTAAGAAAATTTTAGCAAATTCATAAGTAGTTCAATAATGAGGCCCGTTGATCTACTTTGGAGCACTTATATAGATACGGAGTCAAAAAGTTATTTTTAAGCATCATCTCTCCTTAAATCCTGATGTGTTCTGACTGGCCAGCCATGACACGAAAGAAGTCGACCTTAGCTTCATTCTTTTCCATGGCATGACATGCAATCACATACCACTGAATATTTGTTGACTTTTTTTCTGGTAGTGAAGAACTAAACAAAAAGAAAGCTTTGAGGACAGCTTAGGACCGGTGGTGATTGGCTTTCTACAAATGAGAAATGAAAATGAAAAAAAAATATATATATAAAAAAGTATATAATATTAAGATAACAAAAAGCTTAATGAGCTTATTCAGGCTGAAGGTTTTGCAAATGCATTATAATATGCAAAAATGTATATCGTTTGAATATATTTATATATATAGTATGAATATATTTAACAATTAATGGACAAACTTGTCCAAACCTTTTGGGCCAAACTATAGATATAATCTTAGCCCAGCTCATTACACAGAACCCAGTGTGTTACTTTGAGTAGTTCCACAGTGACCTCAGCTCAGGACGATGTTTAATGAGTTTTGAAGGGAGAAACAGCACTGACCTTTTAACCACTTTGTGGGTGTGAGAGAAGTCATTACAGCTCACATGCGCCATACATCTCCCCTTTCTGCAGCGTGTAACACTAATAATCCACTGAAAGTACTGAAAAACTGTCCCAAAACGTTGTGTAACAAAGTGCTATAGCAACTCTTACAACATGAGACATGAGCTTACATTCATGAAGTACAATCTATTTACGTGTCAGGCTCCTTTTCTCATTCAGTTTTAAATGCATTGTCTCTAATGTCATTTTTGGCCTAAGTCCACTAAAATGAATTGCCTAATAAGTGCCCATTGGGAAATTCACTACAATTTCTTTTTGAAATTTTCCACCAGTTGGCATTTAGAAACTAATGAAATTCATGTCCACTTTTTGTGTTTTATTGTTTAGCAATAAAATGGAATTGGAAACAGGATGTGAAGAAAGGTACAGTTCCACTGAAGTAGAATTTCATTGACATCATTGCACAAATTTTGGTTTGTTTATTATATTATATCATTATTATAGTATATCTGGGAAGGTAAATGTACAGAATCCAGAAAAATACACACAAAAATACACACAATACATTTATGTGTATGGAAAAATTATTTACGTTTACCTTCCCAGATGTTTCCATATATTAACAGATATGGGTCACAAGCCAAATGCAGAGACTATTGAGATCAGCACCTTTTTCCCAACACTGAAGTATTTGTCATGGCTTCCTGTGGCTGTTGTTAGCCATCTCTAAAAACTCCTGAAATGTGGTGTTGTTCCTTGGCAATTTTCTGTCAAATATAGAAATAATGTTGTTTCCACAACTGTACCTCTCTGCCAAGCTGTTGGTTTTGAAAATGCATGTGATTAACGCTACAGCCTGTGAAATGTGTCATTTAATTTCTTGTCAAAATAGCTTTTCCAACCTAGGTTAAGACTTTATCTGATTTAGTTAAACAGAAAACCATTTTGTTGACATTGTTAAAATATTTCCAATAATTTCTGTTTCCATCATGTAGCCCTCATCTTTTCCTAATACAGTTTTTTGAAATGTTGAAGCCTTTATTTTTGAGGGCAAATTAAACTTTTCAGATTTAGCCTGTGTAAATGGCAAAACCATTATCCAGATGCAAGAGATAGGAAGTGTTGTTCTGAATCTGCAGACTCACTAATGGCTGCTCTTAGAGCTTTGCCTTTTGACAGTGGAGCTGTTTCCTGTGCTTTGGGGAATAGGGTGGACCTCTGCCATAGCATGACCACATCTCTTATAATGAGCACCACTACAGCCATTCTGCCAACTGCAGCAGAACAGAGCAAAAATGGTACAAAACATTTACTTGTGCAGAAGCCGGGGTGAATGCAAAAGCAGTGGGTTTTCACGGGTGACTGAAGGTGGAAGCGTGATGGGGCGAGAGAGAAGACTATTGTGCCTTTCTGTGTGTGTGTGTACATGCAACAGACACAATTTAAGAGAAGGTCAGGGAGAAATTCAGCCTAGGGTCACTGACCACAGCATCTCTCTCTCTCTCCATTGGAAGCAGAGAGAGAAGAAGGCAATAGAACAGTAATGCAATATAATGCAATGTAATTCAATCAATAAAGCCTAAGCAGTTTTATCAATTTCAAATTATCTGAAATTACATCTATAGATATTCACTATAATAAAAATGCGATTGTGTAATCTTTTTTTAAGAGCAAGGAGAGGAGAGCATGTAGGGGAGGAGGCAATATGCAGAGGAGAGGAAGAGAGTAGATGGGAGAGTAGAAGGAGAATTTAAATTTCAGCTGCAAGGAGCCGTTGTTACGTCACAGGGCTTTGATTGTTCACAGTACAATGAAACAGTCACTAAAACATCCCACTCACTAATAATGTGTGAATGCTTCACTTAATGAATAAATGAATGGTGAATTGAAAATATGTGTAATTCTTTGGAATAATCAAGGAACGTTTCTAAGCAAACAAGAGCTGCACATGTCTGAGATGCCTTAGAGAACATTCACTGTGGCTATAAAATGGATTCCCTGGATGTGGTGCAATTTTGCTACGCTGCCATCTGCAACTAAATGATTAGTGTCTGTATCTTTTGCCCGGGCACACTCGCTCTCACACACAAGATTAGAGAGCTCATGGGGAAGGAGGCGAGGGGAAACACACACGGGTGTTCGTTCAACATATCAGCAGCCTGTTAATCCGATTGGCAGTGGAATAAGCAGATTAGCCTTACACGCTGATGAGTGTGAGCCCATGAGAAATATTGCTAAGGATTCTTTGTTGTGTAACCCTGGAGAGGTTCTGCTGTGTGATCTACAATGATCGGGGACTGGAATAAGAAACCTGCAGCAATAAATGCCCAGTTGACCTTGAAATGCCTTTGCTGTTTATCTTTAAATGAAATTACATTTAAAGATATGAATACCTAAAATCTTTCTATTTATCTGTACTTTCTCAATATTACATATTTGTGTGCTCTTTTGGCTAGCAGGTATGCTTGTTTGCATCCCAGCATCATGTTGATTGCTTGGATGCAGCAGTAGAATTGTTTGCCATCAGCAGCACCATCCTCATGTTTATACAGAATATCTATGAGTTCTATGAGATCTTCAGTTGGTGATAATGAAACCGGGGAGTACAAATACCACAAACATGATATATGCATCATGTCAAACTGACAGTTATGGTCGTTGTATGGTCATGTATGAGATAAACATTGATTTAAGATATACCACATGTGGCTTTCCATGCAAGGAGGACTAGTGTGGCTACAGGCTGATATTTCAAAATGTGTTTTTCATTCCGATTAGCAGAGGAGGTGTATGAGTTTCCAGATGACATCGTATGAAGCATTAAGAATTCATAGACAGGACATCATCTGTAAATCACTGTTATGATTCATGCATATTTAATGAAGCGTCATATGCCAGGAAACCTTAGGCCCGAGTGTCCGGCAAACACATCATCTGCTTTATATGATAATGAGAAAATGTGCTCTCAGCAACCAGCACCCAAAGGTGTCATCTTTTCCTCCATAAAGCCTTTTAGATGGATGAAAACTATAAAAGCCAAAATTGAAATGATTGGATAAACAAACGTTTCTCTTCAGGTAGCTGCTTTCGTTGCTATGCAAACAGTTTGCAACTGTGGATTAATGTTGCTAACAAAGCTCTCTCCATTAGGAAATAGACTGAGGCAAGCAAACTAGGAAAATGTCATTAATCCAGAGAGCAGAGCAGGTTTGTTGTCTCATATGACTCTTCGGTAACCTTCCTAAAGGTTAAGCACACAGGAAATGGTCTTCTTTCTACTGGGTATTACAAGGAATGCCATTATAGCAGGGTAATCAAGCTTATGTAGTGGAACTGCATCTCGCTTCTCATATAGTAGTAACCAAGGCAACAGTGGGAATTTTGTCCTACAATGAATGTATTCTGGTCAACTGGTACAAATTACAGTATTTTCTGTAATTGCTGTATAAATCCTATGTTTTCACAGAGACCATTGGAATTCCTTTGATTTTTTTATTAATTACTCATCAGTGCGGCCTCGTCCCTGGAATGTTGATTAAACAGTGGTCCTTCTCTAAAATTCCTGCTCACTGTTGTGTAAGTTTGATTAGCAGCCACTGGAAGTGTTTGGTGGAGGTTATTGCATAGTCAGGAATTATATACAAGGTTAATATACTAGTCCAGGCAGATTGTGTTTGTCTATTTTAGTGTGCTGTGTGAAGAACAGACCACATTTAAAATGCAATTAATGCAGAAATGCAATCAGAAAAAAAACAAAGACGAACATTTATCACTCACATGTGCATGTGGTTAAGCACAGAGGACGCACATATCTCAATTACTTCGGCCTTGGTGCCAAAGCTTGGAAAACCCTTGATCAACAAAGTATACAAACTATCATAAAGTATTTCCATAATATACCAACAATCTCAGAGGGACATCTATACCAAGTCTAGCTGCTTATGGGCACCAAGTGTAATGGCAGATGAGATATGTCCCCTTTGATTTGATTTGTCTTATTTTGATTTACTGCAGCAGCCACTGTGGGTAAATGTTAGTAAATGTAACAGCAAAATGCATCACTGGCTGGGGGCAGAGAGAAGGTCATGCCCGCTCAATAGGTGGAAAGAGTTCTTGTTTAATAATCTATTCTGTGTTTTCTTACATTTCTCTGAAAAATATCACCTCTTTTCTTGCATTATCACATCACAGTTATATCTTGGTGTGTAATCACAGTCTCCAGGGGTTGAATTCCTTCTCTTGTAAACTATAGCAGAGGTTCCATTGTTAATAATATTCACACAGTTAGGAACCCTAACCCTAACCCACCCAATTAATCGCCTTTCTGAAATGGCCAATCAGTTGCCATTATGTCAGTAACAATGTAAACCTGCATGATGTCTGAAAGCTTTAATTTGCTGGCTTACCGGGGTAGTGATTTTTATCAAAACCAAGCCCTACACCCACACTGATCACCCACAGTGCAACCCAACATGCTCCTGGCTACACATATCTGCAAAGGCCAACACAACAGCTCAGAGCAACACACCATGTAACAACACCGTGGCCCCTGCTCGCCTACCCGTGCTTATTCATCACTTCTGCACAGGTTGTTCAGATTATGAGCAGCCTCCCTGTGAGTCTTTATTCTTTAGTCTTTTAGTCTTGAGACCTTATTCTGTCATCATCCAAGATAAGAATCTGGAAGTAGAACAATTGCAAGAATACAGGACTGTTAATCGACAACAAAATGGCCTAAGAGAGCAGGGAAAACGTCTCGGTGATACTGAAACACCTGTGACTTGTAAACATAAATCCAATTCTGTGTATTGCCACACAACTACACTGTTCTATATTCTCATGCTTAATTCAACATGGCTACAATCATAAGAATGGACATGGAAAGGCAGAGGCAGCTTGTTCTGTATAAACCTCCCTCTCATTGGCTACTCTCCATTCATGGCAGATTTCTAAGATCCACACACATAAGAAACATAGTGACGAGCACATGACCAAAGACTGGGAATCGCACATGCATAAAAACAGATACCACCAACTGGAATTGAGACCCTGGGTATGTTCCCTGGACCCTACAGATGTTGAGCCATATAAAGGATGTGAATCATATAAAATTAGGCCCGTTTATGCGAAAGGAATAAATTCTTTACCCTGGACTATTCAGACTGCAAACTGGGTCAGCTAAACGATCTGTATTTCCCACATCAAAATAGTTCCTAGTTGCTTGGTGCAAGATGAATAAAACATTCCTGTGGCATGAAAGGAGCTACTGGCTGGCATCATTCTGCAAATGTGTTAAGCAGTTTCAGTTTGGATTAACCTCTAACACAATCAAACCATGCTTGCCAACCATTGGGCCAGGAGCTCATTACCACAGCTGATGTTCTTTTAAAGGCAGCTAGCCCCTAATTGCATACACCTCTTAGTACAACCACTGCTCTGCCTGTTGCTCAGTGACCAACAGGAGTGTGGTTGTACTGAGAAGTGTAGGCATTCTCAATTAAGGTAGTATGAATGACTAAATTTGAATGAAATATCCCCTTTCACTGTATGATGAATTAATGTAATGTAATCCCAGAAAATCTTGTTTAATGCAAGAACAATCTCATTTCACCCTGAGGTAATCATAGTTTCATCTTATCTCATCGTATGCTGACTTAAACATGTCCTTGCCTAACCCGTAGGCATCACTGTCATGTCTAGACAGAGCAACTATGGACGAATCATTGCAGCATCCGTATCCTGGGAGAGCCCTTTGGTGGGATTGTGAATGTCCAAAGGCCTGCTCACTTAGTTCTGAATCCAGCTCCCTGTCATCCTTAATGGTGAATCTTATTCAGGCCAGCTGTAGCCCGTCCAGTCTGGGTGTCATTCTGGCCCATGTATTTGGCAGAGTGGCAGTGCCAGTGCCCGTCAGCAGTAAACATCAGTCACGGCGCGGCCCAGATTCTCACATCATCTCCACTTCAGAAGGCTGGCCGGCTGTGTGTGCGAGTCTGTATGCATAAAATTAACTACCTTAGGCAATTAGAGATTTCGTGAATACGATTTTCCATGAAAGATGCCCGACGTAAACAGAGCAAATGTCTTCCTGCCACCTGGAAAGCATAGAGGAGATGCAGATTTGTTTTGTTTTTGTGGTGAGGAGGCGATTTAACCCCATGATTCCTGGTCCAGTAGTTCACAAACATCCACATCTTTCCGCTGGAATACAAAACAACCAAAGAAAACTCAAAAGCACCTAGAGGAACCTCGACTCGAGCTGAAAACTTTCCCAAACTTGTGTTACACCCACCCGAAATCTAAGTTAAGATGATTTCTTGACACTGCAGATATATTGTAGTCAAATCTCTAGGATTCTTAGGATTCCCAACTTTGGCTACAACAGTCATTTATTGCTGGAATCACAGATTGAGATCCAAATCTAATTAGATGTGCCTTGACAGAGCTCTAACTGCCCCCGAATGACATAGAAACACATTGTGAAATATGTTACTGATGCACAAACAGCGTCATAGAAAGCATGACCTCATTAGGGGGAAATCATTCCAATGCATTAAGAGAAACACATCTTTTATGAATTTATTTAAAGATCCTCCGATTAAGGACCAATCCATCAAGTGGAACCAAGCCCGGCAATGTAATTAGATAATGTTCTTCGGTATGGAGAGAGGGGAGACCATTTGTACATTAGTTTCATTAGCCTTTTGTGTAAGGGATAACTACAATGGCAGTTTTTGTCTCTCTGTAGACAGGGAGAGAGAGAGAGAGAGAGAGAGAGAGAGAGAGAGAGAGAGAGAGAGAGAGAGAGAGAGAGAGCCTCGGGGCCACAGAGCTGCCAGGCTGAAATTACAAAAAACAAGACTTCATGAGACTTTTTCGCCTCGAGCAATATGAACTGAATCATGCACAAGATTTTGATTTCAAATACATTTGAACGAGAGCTCTAAACAGGCTTTGCTTTGCTTCACATGCGAAGGACGTTGTGTATGTCGTTCCGTCTCCATTACCCCACTCATTGGAACTTATCACAGTGTTCTCCACAAGCTCATTTTCACCTTGGAGACTGTGCAAATGCTGAATGTGTTTCACATGTCTGGGAATGGGTAGTATCAGTGTGATGTTGGTGGTGCGAAATTACAGTGATCATCATAATTTCAGGGATATGACTGATCTCACATCTGTCGAGCTTTCACACGGCCCTATTATGTTATTAAAAACATATTTCTGGTGTCTAAGTGGTCATTGGGGATTAATCCCTTCAAAGATATAATGATTTCAAATGTGTCTATTGTGGCAGCTCAGATAGAACCAGTAAGAGGTCTAATTGCGTAGGGACTTAGACTTGAAAGTTGCACATTTTCCTGTGATATGAACTTCTAAATTCATAAAGCCCAATGCTGTAGAGAAAATCCCCTTACACCTCCAACCTGTCATCATTGATGAAACCTGACATGAAAGCTATTATACTGCCATTCCTCATACTGTCAATCCATGAGGCAGATGTGGGAAGATTTGTAATGGGAAGCACATTCATAACAAGAGATCTGTAAACTCCAGGGCTGATTTTGTGTAATGTACATTGTCAAAACACTAAAATCTAGTAGTTTTCACATCACCTTAATACCATTTTGGTGTATTTTTGAACACCTACTCATATCCTATGGTTTTGATGTATGGGAAGCTTTGCACCAAAAACTCAGATCTGTCAGATCTCAGTGTTAGAGTTTTATTAAACTGCGTGAGCTCAGAGTGGGAGTAGAAAACAGGGCAACAGGCAGAGCTCTAACCAGACACCCTGCTTTGAAACAGGCAATACGCTTTTGTAATGTCTGAATAATTGATGTGTCTCTCCTTTTAAGAGGAAGATGGGGGGTATTCATGTTCTTATTTTTCCTCCCGTTTGATTTCAGTCACACCAGCAAGTGGACAGACAACACACAAGACCAGCGATGCTTTCACAATGACATGCACCAACATTTACAATATGAGTGTATGTTTATGCACGGGGACGTTCCGCATCTCAAGGCTGGGCATCTGAATAGAGATCCACAAGTTGGGTTTGTAATGATTCCCAGATTATTCAGCTGTGGCAGGGCAGCTCTTCCAAAGACATGAAGCGCCAACTCTAAATGGCCTGTAACTGTGAATGTGAGCTTGAAAGAGTTTGTCTGTGGTCATGTTGTTTGTGTTCCTGTCCACTGCCACCCAATTGGACTGGTTTCAGCCCCTTGCACAGTGGGGATGGAGAGTTGATGGAATATGTGGTAGATTTCATTCTCAGAAAAAGTTGAACTATACTCTTTAAAGGTGTTTCAGTTTGGGCATCTATTTGTGTGCCTTTGCAGTCGTGTGTTGTAAATCAGCTGTTTGTGGCTGGACTGTGTTGGTCCACCACCCTTGGATGTCACTAAATATTCAGTCATTCCATGCCGCGCTTGTCGCCACATGCTTCAGCTGCCTTTATTCTTTATACACACAAACACATAAAAAGGTGGGCATACAAACTTGGGCCTTTTGAAATACCGGCCATGTCACAACACTGGGAGAACCTATAACTTAACATTGAGATAAAAGAGCAAGGCGCAGACACACACACACACAAACTGCCCACAAACAGAGTCATCACAAGGAAGAGGAATCCTGCCAAGTGTCTTCAGTCATGGTGTGTGTGTGTGTGTGTGTGTGTGTTTGGGGTGTCAGAGCTGAGATAAACAGCCCTTCTCTTTATCCCACAGGGCTGCAGATAGCAGATAAGTCAGGTCCATTCAGAGGAGCACTGCATTGATTAAATCATTCCATTTTTTACTCTTGACACAGCGTTAAAGAATATGGTGTAGTTCATCATTCTGGAAAAAATCCTCACGTCTTTCACTCCAAATCTGTCAAAGATACACTAGGGGATCCCGTGTGTAAAACTGTCATTCCTGTGTCAACTCAGGATATAAATGACCCTCTATCATTTCACTCCTGTAGTATCATAATTTGCAATTTTGTGCTGTCAGTTGAGTCAGAATCACTTTAACAAATGTATCCTTTTTCGACGATAGGTCCAGAAATAAATCATCAGCAGTGGACAGTTCAAAATGTTTGGAGTTTCTCTTATTGAGTAACAGGAACCCACCAAGTAGAGGATCTCAGTGTGAAATAGCAAACCGTGCAGAGAATGTGGTTCATCAATCTCAGGTGTGGAGCCCTTTGTCCTTAATTTATGCCTGGGTGTATCAGATCAATATGTCCAGACGTATGGCAACGTGGTATGTATTTAGATCAATATACTCGTTCAATGTACATTGCAAGGTTGTAGTGTTAAGATTGCCAATGAAGGTGGCTTATGTTCTGAATTAAACCAGGCTTAATAACCTATGTTACCCAAACTGTAACAATCGCTCCTTCCCTACAAATAAACATACAGTACATTTGTGATGTCAACTGTGTCAGCAGCCTTCATCACTCATCTCTTCTTCATCTTCCTCTCCTTTAACTGCTCACAACTAGGTCATCTTGCTGTTAGCACAAAGCTGCTCACCTGTGGTTGCTGATGGAGATTATTCTGGTAATCCACCGCCTCAGTGTTTCCCTGACGGCTTGTCCCAGTGTGGGAGAGAACGCTGTACATGGTGCTGATTGTTGCCTCACTGACTCCAGCAGTGCATCACAAAAAGCACCGGGGTGGCACTTGATGTGTTTTAAGTGACCCACCTCCACCCGGAACAGCACACTGTTTCAGTCTCATACTGACAAAACATTCTACCCCTCTCTGGTTCCTGTTCAGCCATTACATGATTTATACCAACAGCAAGTATTCCAGAACATAAATATGACATTTTATCATCGCCTTTCTCTCTCTGTCTCTCTCTCTTTCTTCTTGTCCCACCTAGTCTGTCGGCATGTCCCAAAGTTCATGTTTGATTCCTCCCTGATCCTTCCCTGAGCCCAACACAGAGCTGATCAGCTATAAGCAAGGCTGTTTCTAAGGCTCCTATTTCTGCTCTTTGGACTGAGGAGTGAACAGACATCCCAAAGGAGATAGGTGCAAGGAGAGTCGATACAATCCATACTTGCCCCTTCACTGGATGAACCTGTTTCTGATTGAACAGCTGATCAGATACAGCAGACTGAACTGACACGTTACAATGGCATTACACTATTCACTTCTCTTCCTTGCAAGATGTTCTACCTCTACATCTACTTTCACCCCTGGTACAACCCCCGGTACAACTTCCCCTACGGACAAATGCAGAACACATGTGACAGCCATCATGCAAGTTATCTGTTTTCCATGCTACACATGCAGGTACAATGGAAGTATATTCAATTGAATTCATGTAAATGTACATAGACAGTTTGTCAGGCGCTGCACCACTGGTTACTACAACATAAATCTACAACCTTGTGCTATTTTACAACTACAACTGACTTTTTTTTTATAGTTTTGACAGTGTCAAACTTTAAAGTGCAGCTCTGCAGAAAGAGCAGACACCTCAGTGAGGTCCCAGAAATGGCAGCGGCAAAGAAAAGGATCATATAAGTTTCTGCCAAACTAATTTGACAAATTCAATTCAGAAATGCAGCTTTGTGAAAACGTATTATTTCTAATATTCAAGCCTTTGAACACCTTTGAACACCACTATTGAGACTAGGATTTTGAAATATTTTATCATTACAGGCAACTGATGTAACCCATTTCTATCACTATTTAAAAACATGAGTAGTTATTCATTTTATATGAATCACTGTTTCAATGCACATTCATAAAAGCTGTCAAAACAGACACACTGCAAACAAATAAACACCCGTGCTCACGATGTAGTAGAGAGAATGTGAAAGTTTTCAAGCCTTCACAACACTTCCTCTTGTGTCACTAATGAAGTCCATAGAATATGACTGAGTATGACTTTGAATGTGCTTAGGTAGAAAGTTTTCCTCTTTTCCAATCAAGCGAGTTTGCTCGTACCCAACTTTTAACTTCGCCATGTTTTACGGAGTTGAGGATCAATTGTTCCCTCTGAGTCGAGCCGAATTAGAGCGACTTGGAAACGGCAGAGAGCGTCTGCTGCTCTCTTTATCGACAGGGTCTCCACCCTCTTCATTGGGGTTTTTGCAGAATGTTGCACCCTGAGAGAATTGCGGTTTGTGTATTAATGAGGCAGACATGACAGAAATCACTGGCTTTTGCGATATAGAACACACCCCGGGAGGAATTTATAGGAGCATGAAAGGTGCATCTACAGCTGCTCTTTGCTATTGATCTATTATGAATGTCAGCTCCCACTTGTAGTAATTCGCCCCGGGCTGACATTTTACTGTGCATTCTATCTCACATAATGTAGAATAATACACATAGAAATACAAAGAGACTTCACTATTCAAAACAGAACTCACACAAACACAAATGCACTGTACTCAAACTTTCCACATCGCAATTATACTCGTCTTCCCACAAGCCACAATAAAAATGGAGACATTATTGTGCCCCGAGCAGTGTAAACATGTAACTAATATCTTCATTCAGTTTTCATTTTGATTTTGTCTTTTGAATTCTAGGAAGTGTGGATAAGCTCAGCAGAAACCTCATTTTCATTTCTTTCCCTCTCCATTCTCTCTAATGTTCTGCCATAACTCTGACCGAGACTTTTAACCAAAGGGGTGCACATTCCTGTAATGATCCATTAATTATGAGTCCATACAAAGATTTTATCTGTCACTTGCTTTGGAATTCTGGTTCATAAATTATTCAGAAATGGCACAGTTTGTCAAAAAGGGAGTAAATTACTCACTCAGGCTTATAGCTCTCCGCCGAAACTTTTGTCAGAATAGATAAATAATAAAATACAGATATAAGGCCAAAAACATGCTCGCTTTTGATCTCTAATGAGAGCTGAACTATTTCTATGATGTCGTTACAACAAACGTGATAAATGTAAAACCTTTAATGTAAAACAACTCTGAGGCCAATGTGCCACGACACCTTTCATGACACATTTATTCTGTCTCTGCCCATTCCAAGTAATGAAAAGTATATTCATAACTGACACGTTATAATGTATTATATTTTCTGACATCTTTTTTCGAAAGATTAATGAGCTGTGATTGTTAATGCTGTGAAACAATGTTCATGAAATGGCCATTTAAATCCTACTGGCAAAGTGGAAAGCAGTATATGACGATGTGTTGTGCTCAGCATTTTGAAGGATGTTGCAATGTTAAGTGATATTATATCTCCTGTGACTGCTGATGTATGAGCTGTAGGTTGATTTGATTGCTGTAATGGCTCTGCTCATCCAAGAGTGACGAGCTGCCCTTGACAGTGACTGAAAACAGTATGGATGTTGTGCTGAATGACACCAATTGGTTTTGACTGAAAACATGTTAATAATTCACATACTGAAAGGAAATTATGTAAACAGTCTGATGTGTCAGTGAAGCCTCCTGTAAATTCTGCTATTGTGCATTTAATGGATGTTTGATGTATATTTTATATATTTTTAAATACAGCAAACTATCACATAGCATGCAATATCTTATTAGGAATCAGTGTGAGAGTTGCTTAGAAGTCAAACTGCCTTTCTCTGTAATTGATGTGTGGGTGTATTACTGCCTGAGTGCTTAGTGTCCCTTGAAACTGAAATATCTGGCAGTCACAGCAGGTTACAGGAAATATTGCGCTTCTTTACAGACTCACTGTCGACTCCAAATTAGAGAAGTCACATTCCTTTGCTGCAAAAACTAACTTGCAAAATCTAACTCACACCATGGTAACACAGGAATTTTACATCAAGCTATTACCTGTATTCCAGTTTTTTAGACTCTATTCTATTTATTGACATATTTTGTTAATTGCCATAGTAATTATGTGTGGTTAGTATTTGTGTGGTTTGTGTCTATGTGTTTCTATTAATGCTGTTGCTGTTATAATGCAACACTGCACCAAAGACAAATGTTCCTCTATGGCAACAGTTAAGTAGATCTTCAGCTTGACAAATTGCAAAGTAACTGATCCTCTGCCTCTAGAGGAGGAATGGAGTGTCGCTTGTCTGGAGGGTAGGATGAGACGCCCATGGAAGCCCCTGAGGCACAGTGGGAAGGGTCCTATTGAGCTTAACTGCAATGGGGTAAACCTGGGATTCACTCTGGACCAGATGGGGACGTGTCCCCACCAAGGAAGTCAAACATATCCCCACAGTAACTGCAACAAGGCAGGGGCTAGATGTTTCTAGGTTGCAGGGGCATATTAGACTAATTTGGTACACAACACCTAGTTTTTAGTTTATTTCGTCACGCAAACTTAACAAGATATTTCATCATAATTGTCTGCTTGCTTGTCAGATACATTCTGTCACAAAATGATACAGAAAAACTTCCCCGGATTTGTTTTGCACATGTGTTGGCAAAAACAAGGAAATTATGATATTACTGCCATATTAGCCTCACTGCACTGGCTTCCTGAAGAGTGAAAAATAGATTTAAAATCCTTCAATATCATTATATTCATCCAATTTACATTGGTACTACTGTTGCTGTTGCTGTGCCTTTCTCTCCGTTCTCTGTCAATTTCAGAAAATAGCAATAATAATGATCATAGTTAGAATTTTTTATTTTATTTCTTAGCATAGATAAATTCTACTCATATAAAAACCAACAGCTAATCTGAAGCATACAAACGTTTATTGGAAAGTCCCTAAACAACAGTACAACACAATGTCCACAACAACACGTCCAATACAACACACACATACATACACGCACACACGCACACATACACACACCTTCACTGTGTGGCATTCAAACATCAGCTGCTGCATGATGTTAGACTGTGATTTGCATATAAGAAGTTACACAATAATACCAGTACTCATTTCAGGATGTGTTGACTCTGGATTTGAGTTCAACTATCACATTCAATTTGTGCTCTTTTGTTTTTTTTCATGGACAAATTTCACACAGCTGCAGTCCTTTATTGTACATAAAGTATATAAACAGCAAAACTGAGTTCTCAAGGCCAGACATGCTTATAAATATAAAACCTTTTCTTTTCTCATAAATGGAACAGGCATGCCATGAACAAAGACGATAACAGTAGTCTTACAATCTTTTTTACTATTTTTTTCCTCCAGACATCTATTCATTATATTATTATTATTATTATTATTATTATTATTTTGTTACATTTTTTAACTGCTTCAATCATTGGAATGGAGAAATGACATGAAAAATAAAATAAAAAAAATGACTACACTGGTTGCCTTTAGCAGTTAATTTTTTGGGGAAAAAATAAGTACCGTCTGATCGTTTAAGTAATATTATATTAGAGTCATTTTCTGTCTCTAGAAAATGGTTGAAGAGTTTACTCAAATCAGACATCCACATTTTCAAAATTTGACACCCACTGCTACAAAATGAGCGATAGCACCAAATCAAAATAAAGTAATGAGTGATTTGAAGGTTCCTTTGTTGATAAAGCAATAATACTCTTACAGACAGGATACTTTGCAACTTATGATACACATATTTTCAAATATACTTTATGCCATCTACAAATGACAAAGTACAAACGTCAGGTGGCCATGTCAGGCAAATGCAAGTCTATAAAACATGATATATCTGTGCCACTGTCATTTTACCATGAATCGGTTTCAAAGTCTCTCATAATCACAGATTTCCAGGCCTGTGTTGAAAGACTAGACTAGATCCAGGTCCAAGATCGATAAACTCTCAGAATCTCATAAAGTCCGCACACAGAGTCTGATGAGCCGAGTGTAGCAGCTCGTCCTTCAACCGGAGATTACAGGAAAGCTTGATTCCTCTTTTCTCCTTCTTCTTTCACTTTGTATTGCATCAGTGTGGGGTCAGCCTCATTAGACTGGAGAGCTCACACACCTTTGCACACATGCACACTGTTCAGTACATACACACAAACATACATACGTTGAATGAGCTGCCGATGGGTTGCATTAGTGATAATGGCTTATGAATAATGTTTTGAACAAAAGCTTCTTTCTGTTGTGTTTCTTTCTATAACAACCACCATTATAACTATGCCCTACAAATAAACAAACAGCGGCTGGGGGTCAAAGTGCCTCTCCTCATGATTGCTGCCATTACAAAATAATTTTTCCATTTCATTTTGTGGACTGTTGACAGTGGAGTGAAGCAAATAAAACTTGGTTTGACTAAAGTCATGAAAAAAATTCCAAAATAACCTTTCACATTTGGCTTACTGCTGCTTTCAAAGCATCTTATCTTGCTTTATCTCTAGATTTGATTTTTCATCTCGGTCTCCCCTTATAACTTGGTTGGTTTTAGAGGTAAAGCTGTGGTTGTACCTTCCCATTAATGTCACAGCAAATGGCAAAAAGCACAAAGTCACCAAGGAAACTAAATTATTATAATTTCAAACAAAACCTGTAAGAGGGTACAAATTGCTTTGTTGATTGTAGACGACCTCTAATCTGAATCTGTGTTATCTGCAGTAGCAGATGAAAACAAACCGAAACAAACGCAAAATGACAAATCTTTGGTGTCTGCTTAATGTCAACACTCTGTGTCTAAATTAGCTTGGAATATTAATAAATAAAGAGGTATAAATGGATGGTTATGTAATGAAAATCGCTCTCTGGGGTTCAGGCTTGTCTATTCTTGAATGTTAGATTGTCTATTTGTGAAGCCTATTTGCAATGCTTGGGTAGTCTGTCGTTCACCTCAAATAACCTTAACGTCCTCATAAGCAGCACTGACTAACCTCCGTTAATGAGGATTAATGCAGGGTTTGATTGGAGTTTTTTGCCTCTCCAGACACACTTCCATCATGCCAATTCCACCTGTCACTTATTGATTGCACTCATTGAGCTACATTTGGGCCTAAGTCCGTGCACAGCCTTTGGGAACATGTGTTTAATATAGGGCATATGAAAAATTGAGATAGTGACAATGATAAGAAGGGGGGGGACCTTACCAGCCCCCTGAGAACAGGAAGAAAAGAAATAATAAAATTTGGGAAGGTTAAGGAACACTGAAAATTGTCCTTGTCACGGAACAGCACTTGCTCCAAGATTGCGCTGGTGCTATATTTATCATAATGCCACCATGAACAACCAAGATGTCTTTTTTTCACAGTAAATTTACAGAATTTCCTCGAGTCCCTGAGCTTTGGACCGTGACGGGAAAATGTAGCTTAGCCACACTCGGAGGACATCATTGGATATGTGGCACCAGTTTCTTGCAAGTTCTGCTGACTTCGATAACTATTATTTGACATACAGAACTGTATTTTGTTATTTACTGGCTATAGATTGGTTCGATTGTTCATTTAATGGGTTGTTATGGGGTCTCATCAACTCTCTGTCCCAGGCTGTTCACCGTAAAACATAGAAAAAATCGTGATACAGAAAACCACATATCCACCAAGGCAGAAGAGAAAGACAAAAACACGAAAAACGGACTATATTTCTATGTCCATGGCCATAACATCTTTCATAATTTCATTAAAAGCATTTTCTCTGGTGTTGTTTATGCTTGCTTCTCATGTCTCAGTGACAATGTCCCATATTATATGATGTGACAAAACTAAATATAGACTACGCGGCTGCTGATTCAGAGCAGGTAACACAAAAGAATGCCGGTGTCACTTTAAGGGGGGGCCCGTATGAAGATGGATGAGGAGCATTAGTGTCCACTGGAATGTCGAACTAGATAAGTCATTTGGAATGAGTGGGCGAGCTTGGCGGCTCGGTGAGGTTGGTAGGGGGTGTGGGCACTAGTCATACGGGCCCCTCGGTTAAGCCCTCTAGGGGAAGGGTAGTGGCATTGTCAGTGGGCTGGGGGTCATCGTGGGTGTGTAAGGGGCTGCGGGTGACAGCAGCCAGGCTGGCGTAAGGCAGGTGGCAGTCCATGTGCAGGAACGGTGGGTAGTGCTGGCGGTAGCAAATGTATGCAAACAGCAACCCGATCACTCCTCCAACAAATGCATCTGTAAAGCAAACACACACACATTTATTTTAGGGTATCCATCTATAGATAATTTTAGCGTATGTGGGGGAAGTGAAACTAACACCTGCTCTGAGGATGAGCTCATTACTTTATCCTCATGTACCTCATGTGCTGTACCATTGTTGGTCAGCTTTCTTCTTCTTCTGGATGGTTGGGAGGGTGATAAGTAAGCGGAAAGGAAAACTATGACTCTGTTCTGCACATGCTCTTGACTTCAGACGGGTTGTTTCTGTCACTTTATCATGTCAACTGAGCTGTATTACCCCTGTCCCCCTTTGAGCTATAATACATCATATAATGTCACATTGCCATGGTGAATGTTAGGCCGAGTGTAGCTCAAAATGACATGACCAGCTGCTATTGGGCCAACTGAAATAGAGCACAATCATTTTCCATATGTCTCCATCATATTGTCTTTATTTTCTCCTTCTGGGTGAACATAATTATAATAGAACATTGACTGATTTGTACCACTCGAAACATATACAATGCTTGAGCTTGCTTATGAATGTTTCATTGGCTTCTGTCAACTGAATTTAATAGAGTGTGACTTGATGTAATACTGTACATTAATATGGTGGCCTTGTTAAGACAGTGATTGGACCCAAGCCCCCCCAAGGGTTCCTCCAAAGTGCATAGCGTGTGTGTTTCTTATCTATCAAGCATGGCTCAGCAGACAGGATAATGTGGCTCCCAGCTTGTGTTTACAGTGATTGCAGAAAGGGTCCCCTCAAATTTAATGGGCTGCACCATTGCTGCTTACTTACAGTCTGCTGGGGCCGCAGAGGAGAAAGTCTGCTGACGATGGGAAGAACTACAAAAGTACTAAGAGAGACTTAGAAAGTGGTCGCCTTGGTGTTTGTTATATGGGCTGTGCTTTTAAGTTGAATAAATCCTGGTTGTTAAGTGTTGTCTGTGTTGAAGCTGCCCTGCACCACAGGAACATATGGTTCTGTCTAACTAATTAACACCTGACTGAACTGTCAACGGTTGCACGTTCTCTCTCTTGCCTACAAATTCTATTTACTCTTCTGTCTCCCTGTGAAACTCCCTAACAGCTTTAAGGATAGCAAAAGGCTGCAAAAATAAATCATATCTAAATGTCAACTGAGGCACATCTCAGGAAATCAAACCAGGTTATGTATAAATACAATTCCACTTTGACACCTTTTGACTCTTTGCCTGACTTGGGAAGGTGAGTAAGCACAAGCTTTGTCAACTGGGTTGATAACACATTTGTATTATGTCACAATACAGCTTTTAGTAAAGAGTAAACAGTGTGTCTTTTAAGTGAGTGTACCGAGGCAGATGTGATTCAAACACTCATCCTCCCCTGGCTAAGACAGTATAAGCAGAATTAACATCATGTACATTGTGGCCAAACAGCTGTTCACAGTAGATTTGATCAATGCCGCAAAATCTATCCAATACATAAAAACATTAAACATTTCAGTCTGTGTTCTGTTCAGCCAAACCTTGCCAGTGGTGTTTGTAGTCACAGGTTCGGGACAATGCGATCATCATAGCACTGTAGAGGGGTAACACCATGGCACAGAGACGCCAGCTACGCCCGCGACCCTGCTCCGTAAAACACTGCAGCTTCCCCGCCAGGTAGAAGGAGGTGAAACCAAGGCCAGAGAATGCGACTGGCAGGAATGGAAGGTGGCAGACAAAAGTGCAAATCAGTGTAAAAAAAACAATCTTTCAGTATATTGGCAGAAAAAAACATGACAAATGTAGCAAATACATTGTTCAGGTCAGACCTTTCTTAATCATAAGCATGCCTACATACATTTAACAGACAAACAAATAATCCTAAAAATATGCAATAATGCAAATAATGGTCCAAGAAGAAGACGTAATCCTAACTTTATCATTGACTATTCCACACCACCAACTTTCAGTGAAAGAAATAAAACTAACAAATAATGTGAGAAACCTAAACTGAACCTGCTTATAATAGCTTCCCTCACCAGGATGTGCAATAATACAACAGGTGACAGGAAAAAATAATAGAAACCGTCAGTGACATGGACAAATATAACGTGACAACACCGGCGTGGAAACAGAATAGTGCAGACAGATGGGAGATTTGCCGTTATGGCAGCTTTGGTCTACTTTCGCCCACTAGAGGATGGGACATCAACAGTATGTAGAAAATCAGATTGTGTGGCAGGTGCCTTAAGGTAAGGACAGCAAATAGACAAGACAAATACACACTTGGCTATACCAAGTGCAGCCAACATGCTTGAAGGTGTCATATTTAGAAACATGCACAACCATACATTGTTTGTGTATGTGGCATCAGACTGCACAGCACTAGTGGTAATGACTGGCTCCTATGTATTGCTGTCATATCCCTCTCCACTGTGCAGGTCTTCCACTGGCTCTCCTATTAAAGCAGAGTCAGTGAAATCATCTACTGAAACATAAACCAGTTAAAGGTCGCCGCTGAGGAGCAACATTAAAGACCGGTGAGCGAAACAAAGACAACTGAGCTGCTGGCCTGTGTCATAGTTGATTGTGTAAGAAAAATAGTAGTGCCCACTAATTGTATGATTTAAAGGTGGCTTGATGGAGCTGTAAAAAGTACAGGCGAGACAGGACCATTAGTTTAGTCCTGCAGCAGGCCAAACAGCACCCATCAGCACCCATCAGCAGCCCATTTGTCACTCGACCCCATAAGTGGGCAAGAGTACTAAGGATGACCAAGCCATGTGTGTGGGCTGTAGAGAGAGGATAAAAGGAAGGGTGATAGGAGGAGAGGACAGACAGGGAGAATCCTGCGGCTCCACTGGTCGTCGTGCTGACAGGAACCAGACGTTGGCTCTATTAGAAACTGAACTTTCAATTATGAGATTTAAACTAATATATTAGAGGCGCGTATTAGCTGCAAATTAGCTTTTTATTCAAATTGAACAGGCAGTGTCATCTACCTTGGATATGATGGATGTTATGTAAATTTAGTTTGCTTAATCTTTTTTTTTTTTAAACAGGATTGATCATTTTATTTAACGATAGATTAGATAGTTCCTGAAAAGTATTTCACATCCATGATCGCCCACAAAGTTGAAAGATTTTTTATTCCAACTTTATGGACAACAGTTTATATACATACACTGTTTCCCCATAAGGTTAGAATAATTGTTTATTCAAACTTAATGGGCGACAGTCTATAACAAATTTGGGATAAATGAGCCTACAAGTGGACGTGGAATTGAAATAGAGAATTTGTAATGGCTCCATACAGGCTAAATAGATGTGGCTTGTAATGAAGTTACAAAAAGTCCAACAATTTTCTTGTTAATCATGAGAAATAAAAAAAACTTTCAGTTTAATATTCACATCTGCTCGTTGTTTAAATCTCAGGGTTGCACGCTGTTGCGGGGGAGTATAGAGTTTGCTAAAGCAACCTTGAAATCTCTTCTCTCTTGACAAAGGATGTGATACTTTGTTTACTAATTAAAGACCAACGATTATACAAGCATGTTCACTTATACTACCATTTACCTTGTAATATCTTTCACTGCATTTCCAACCATTCCACCCTCTTTTCTCTCAGCACCTTATGCTTAGAATATTCTTGCAACTCTGAATTTCATATCATAGTTGATTTATCGGGATGGAACTGAAATATGCATAACCAATTATCTGTTTTTGAAGATGGTACACAGAATGAAGATAAACTTGGACCCCTGAAGATCAGTGCCCCTCTATTATCCATTATTATTATTGATTCAGTTTCCACACCTGCTCATTACCATTCAGGGTGATGGTGGCTGTTGTTTATCCATGAACAACTTGGAAGAAAAGGAGACACCTTGGACAGGTCACCAGCACCTAAACATAGTTGTTTATCTTCGTTTACCTAAGAGGCAATTAAGAATCTGCAGTCCACCTGACTCGCATGTATTTGGACTGAAGCAAAACAACTAAGACAACAAAGAGACAAGACAAGATGCAAACGAGAGACAGACAGTAACACTGAGCCTTAATGTCACACTTCATTGCTCTTGTTGTTGTTGCCTTTGTTTCAACAGTGAGATTTGATTTTACATCCTGATAACAGTTTTATTTTGGCTGTTCTCTTCTCTGTGAAAATGGGCACATTAATTTCATAGCAATCACAAAATGTCTGCTGCTTCGGTTAAAAAGCAAGCCTTTATTCCTCATGTGAAATTATCCGTTTGAGCCTGTAGAAATCCATATTGGCCAATTACTGTGAGCGCTTCTTCTCATTCGATGGCGCTTTCACAGCAGCATGTTGTGGCTTCATTTATTACATTGGCCTAACAGAATTGACTTACACTGCAGGTGTTCTGTATTATCGTTTAATTAGTTTTGGTCCTTAAGTGATGCCATTTATGCCTCTAATGTGAATGTGCATTTTCTTTTCTTTTAGGACACTGGGGTGACAGCGTTAAAGTTACAGACTTTGTTATTGGTTTCCCGATCTGTGAGAGAATGCAAACACAAATGTGTGATGTATCATTTAAAGTAAACAAAGCAAATTAACATGGAAGAAACATAAAGGGAGAACAATAGATCCTTGTAGAGGAGTATAGCTGTGTATATTCAACACATCTAATGTGTTATTCTTGCACTGACACAGTGAGTCAGCCCTAGGACGCTTTGGTAATGTGCACAATAACTCACAGGTGACCTGCAGTATGCATCTACCACACTTAACACATTGACATTTTTATGCAGACAATAAGCACAATTAATTAAGCCAATATATTTGCACCTGCAGGGTTACATAATTTTAAAGTTTACCAAGTAACAAAGGAAAGATGCTGCTCAAGGCGACAGAGTAACAAAGGGTTCACAGGACAGAAATGAATGCAAACAAAGAGCGAAACAACATCACGGCAATGAACCCACTTCATGAATTGAAAAAGGTTTAAAAGTAATTCCCTTGAGACAAAATTAAGACACTTAATGAGGGGTTTAAGTGTTGTGTGATAGCTTCCAAAAAAATGTTCATCTTCAAACAGCCACAAGGTTTGTTCAGAAGTTGCAAATGAAAGAGTCAAGTGCTGTCGGTGCATCTGCACTTTATAGAAGCAAATAAGTGGTGGGATTTCTCTAAACAAAGATTGTAATTGTTTGAGTTCTTTGACTTTTTAATTAGACCGTTAAAAAAAGTTTAAAAAGTGCAGGCAACTCCATCTCCAAGCAAACCAGCCCTAAATATCCTGGATCATTCATTTCTCTTCATTCAACCAGTACAACCAACACAGTCACTCAAGTTGCACATGATAACAGACAACAGAGCAGAAACAACAGTTGATCGGCAAAAGCGATGATGTCATATAGGGTAGATTGAAAGCCCAGGATCACTCCAGTGTAATTGACATGGCAGGTGGTGCGCAGGTTAATGTTACATTCATGATTGCACCTGCTGCGATCTTTGCTTTGTGATTATGCAGAGCACTGGGTGGAAAGTTAATGAGGCTGCTGACATGGACTTTACAGCTCATCACCAATAGAAAATGAATAATTTAAGATGTGAACATGTTGGAAGGGTTTTGTATCATTTGTCTCAAAGCCTATCCCCAGGGAGAAATTAACTACAACCAAATTCAACAATTGCACATTTAATCCTGTGGCAGAAGGGAAGAGTGCCCAGCGGCAATGATTTACTCTAAATCCTTGACAGAAACTATTTGAATAAGTCAAGTAATATCTGCTTTTACCCTTTTCTCTTCTCCATTTTAATTTAAAACTATGCTTATATTGAATCTTCTGCCCACACACACAAATCACCAAATCACACACTGACCTTAGCAGTAATCATTTATATCCCGTGGAATTAGCCATCTCCACTTCTCTAACGCCTCTGTTTTAACCCTCTGAACCCCCCAAAAGGACACCAAGAGCACAAACCCTTTAACTCTTGCCAGAAGCAAAATGTATTAACCAATCGCTTGGGCACTGAATAAATTACACACAGGCCACAACAGCCTAACAGGAACTCATTTGCATGTATAATTGTTGCTGCAGTGCTCAAACACTGTGCTTCCTAATGGATGATACTTTAACAGACAACACACTGCCCACGAGTGCAACTGTCCCTCGATGCTCTGCAGATACTTCTATTGAGGTATGTCATGCGTAATCAAAAAAGTGTATAGACAGATTATATAGACAGTAATTCGATTTCTCTCCCAGGATTGATGTTGTATTTTGGATAGGAAAACGTAGATGGCGATATTATAGATGTTTTCAAAGTGCATAATTATTGGTCATATCTGATGGCTTAATATGCTTAGGGAGAGAACCTGAGATGAGAGACTAGATCTACAAAAATATTTATTTTCGGCTTAGTGCTCTATACTGGATCGGAGTTTGCATTTATCTATTTGTTTCCCACTTTCAGGGACTTGTCTCCTTCAATATCTGTTACTCACACTTCTCTGCGAAGGGGGAAAAAAAAGAAATCCAATCCGAGAAACAGTGAATACCTCGAAAACTTTGAAATAAAATCATATTTGTTATAGTTTAGATTAAAGCTGTGATCAAACACTGAAGGCTAGATTTTGTTTTCTCCTGAATGGTTCCAATTTTTTAAGATTGAGATTGATATGTGAGTGAATAAGCAGTTCATCCGTCGTCATTTTTACAAGAGACAAGTGGTGTGACAATAGACAGAGTAGCTTTCTATTTGTTTCTATCGTCAGTGTCACTGACTTCATATCAGCCGGAAGCTGAATTAAAGACGACCAGTTGCTATATGTCCAGATGCCACTTTGTTGTCATCTGCCAGCCCCTATTCCTTGCCGCATTCATCTGAATAGAATCTCTAACATATGCAAGTCCAACGGGCATTGTTCTGGGGAAAGGGGATACTGACAGGAAATTGGATTTCTTTCGCTCTCGACGTGTTGGCATATGGGGGGCTCCCTGTGTCCCGCTCTTACGGCTCTCTCATCACTTCCTGACTTACCATTAGGCCATTAGGGCCGAGCCACAGATGAATGCAACCCGGGCAGTGAATTACCAAGCAATCTCCCTCTGCACATTTGTAACGGGTCACAGCGAACATGTCAGAGTGTTACTTTCTTACAACAGGTGTGTGAATAAGTATACAAGTTTAATATAATACTCAAACATGAGATTGACAAATGTGTGGGCCAGGGAATTACATTCCATCCAAGAAAGATGAAGATGGCATCGACTCTCAGCCAGCGATGCTTTAGGAGCCCATATTGGTCTATATATGGTGTGTTCCTATGCTATTGTCTCTGAAAAGAACAGAATAGGATGGGAAATAAACAAACCTGCACACCCCCTCCCACACACAAACACACCATTATGACCATTTTGGAGTTTGGAGTTTGGTGCAGCAGAAGCATTCGCAGTTTAATTGAATGATGAAATAACAAAGTAAGCTTAAGATGTTAAAAGCAGCAGGATTGTCACCTCTTTACAACCTCGGCTAATTAAAATGCTTCAAATGGATGCAGCTTTGTTTTGTTTTTTTGTTTGTTGCTTATTCACACATTTCCTCAGCATTTGCTCTCCTTGCGGATTCTGCATAATTACTTTGTTGAATGTGGCACTGCTGTTGAAAGGTAATTGTGAACAAAAGGGCCTTCCATGAATATAAGATTGCACAAAACTGAAACAGTACCCGACCGCAGCTGACAAAGGTAAAAGCAAAGGTATAGTTTCTCATTTTACATAAGCGCAGATGATGTAAGCATTTTATTTTTGGATGATTTTTTTGTTGTATACAGTAATTAGTCAGGAAATCGTAGAGAAAAGTAAGTCAAGCACAGACCAGTATTTAAATCCATGCAATATGCTTTACATGCAATGACAGAGAGTGAGTTAAGTTATTAAAGGTGTCCAGGTGAATATGCTATCGGATAACCCGATGCTTGTACCTATATATGTTTAAATGTAACCTCTAAAAAAAGTGTGGCCTTATAGTGCAAACTCAGTGCCCACCGCTGAACATTTAGCTGCTGGACCAGAGGAAAACATGTGAATTATTTAAGCACTTAAGCACTACTGAGCAGCAACCAGCTTAGTGAGCAATATGGTCTAAAGCATGTCCAGTGTCCCACGATGGTTCACGCAGCTGTGCACGGAATAAAGTTAGATGAAGCTGAAAGATGCAGTCTGCACTCAACACTCCTGCACCGAGTGAACTACAGGAAAATTGCCTGACTCAATAAAACCCCCCGGTAAGATACACCAGGCACTAGCTCGCAGAGGTGATAACCAAATAATAGCTTATTGCTATTTTCTGTATTTAGTCAGTACCTTTGGAGCAGATTCGCTTTGAGACCCTTTGGTAATAAATGAAATAATCAAGTCACCCAGATCAAACTCAGCATATCAGTGGAATTAAATGGCTTTTCAAAAGAGTAGATGCTTGATGTGTCTGCTGGCAGTGATCTAACGGGATGACTTGCAACTCACAGGACGAGTGGCTGCTGGGGAAGCTCTTGCGTCCCTCGGAGACGAGTTCGGGCTCTCCGGTGCACAGCATCTTTGCGTTCATCTGTCCATCTGGAAAGCAACGTTGGAAGTAATCTGGCCTGGGTCTGAAAATGAAAGAAAACACAAAAGATGCTTTGTGCGTCTTCTGTAGAGAGCCATCCTAGAATGTGCATGACATGTGCATAAAGGAGTTTATCAGCTTCACTACCAAAGCTGAGGAACACAAAATGGAATCTGCAGTCAGCAAGTTAACATTGAACATCTCTGAGAGCGAGTTTGTGTGGCGTACCTGCCGACAATCAGCTTGATGGTATTTGTGAAGACTCCATTCAGGGCAAGAGCCAGGGACACTGCTGCAGTGTGAAGATCGACACACACACACAGTCAGGCAGCTTTCTTACAGAGGTCACTTCATTGAGATGGAACAGACAAGATTGAAACAGCATTCAACACCCATTCAACTCAAAAATACAGATTTACGGAACCAGCACCGCACGTTTTCATATCACATCAATGCAATAAACATTCAGACAGTTACAAACACTGGACAAGCATCTGGCCTGTATTTATGTTGGAAAGTTGCTACAGCATGTGATAATGATCAAAGGTTTTAAGAGCACCAGAGTCACAACACACAAGATACATGAAGTTTTCCTATTGATCTTGGCATCTATTACTAGATTGCATCGCTGGTGCAATCACATGAAATAAGGCTCAGCTTTCGCTCCTGTGGTGTTTCAAATTAGTTTCTGCTCCATTCTACCAATAGCAAATCATAACAGAGAGAAGCTGTGCTCACTATTGCATTTTTAGGCTTGCAGTTATCTATCAGACAGGCTTAATAGCAAAAGGATGGTCGAGAAAATGAGAAAATGTCCTTTTAAATAGATGTGGTAAAAAGATTGCACCTGTTGCTTCGCCTCGTCTTCAGTAACAGCAACACTAAGGGTCTACAGTTGGTTGACAAGTAAGCGTTGCACTCTCAATGTGCAACCTAATTAGCTATGAAGCCGACCTACGGGGCTCATCATTATCCAGAGTTCTTGCCCTTGTGAGCTAATCCCACAAGTCTACAGGCCAATTGAATTCACCCCCATAGCAGAAGCTCTCAATGTGTTAGCGGTCTGGCCTGTTGGGAGAAGAGCAGATCAGGCGTAAGGCCCAGAACGAGTCGTGATCTGTTTGACCAGTTCAATTCAATTTCAAGCTGCAGCAAAAAAAAAAGGTCCATTAATATTGCAATGTGTTCCCTCTCTCACATCCATCATCTTGACTTCTTAATCCTTCCCTGCTCATTATAGCCCAAATGTTGGAAAATAATTGGTGAGACTTTCAATAGACAGATGAGAGCATTTATCAGTACATATCCTCCATGGTGATTGTATGTATATATATATATATATACTGTATATATGCACCCCTACTCTTCCCAAGTGGGCTTAGCTAAGTTAAGTTCAGCTTAATACCTTGTTAGGAGAGAAGAGACAGTTAAATCGAACGCCAAGGTCCACTCAATTGGTCAGCCACCACCACTTCAAAGCCCTATTATTAGACAACCCTGCTTACGGATGTCACGTCTCTGCACTCAAAACCATTATGAGTGCGAGTAAGAGTGTGTGAGTGCAAGTACGAGTCCTCAGGGTCATCAGGTGGGCCCCATTTCAATAACTGGTGTTGAGACGTTTCAGCGGTGTGTGTTAGTGACCCAGAGGCACCGCAGCTTTGCTTCTTGCTCTCGCTCAACCCGGCTGTGATCTGTGAAAGCACCATGTCCGCCATTTCACAAACCTGAACAATTTTAGAGAAATGAACATTCAGAATTGGTCACGGTTTCTCTTAGCTGGAGCATATTTGGAGATATTTCCCATTGACATGCCAGGCCAATGTCGGTAGAATGGAGCATTATAGAGCTACCCTATCACAATAAAAGAGCTTGTAAAGTATCATGCGGATTCCCTTATTGACCCGTGTTGGGGTATAATGACAGCAACGCCTTGTGAAATCAAATTTCAAAACCTCCTGCACATTCTGTCTCCGCAACATTCTCTCAGCTACTTCACGTCACAAATGCAGACGTTTCAAAACCTGAAGGTGGCTTTGCTGAAGACATTTAAATGAGCTTATGTGAGTGGAAGATAGTCCAGCGAGAAAGACTTTTAGCTCTCTATACTCGATGGAATTGCTAGAATTGTCCATAACACTGCTATAAAATGATACATTAACAAAATAGTCGGGCTCTTGGCAAACCAAACAGACTCCTTTCATTTCATTTACTAGGTGGATGAGTCTCTCTGCACACAATTAAAGCAGCTGGGGGCCATGAACTCCTTCCTTCAGACTGATAAATAGTCTTCATGAAATGCAGCCCAAATAAAAAATGAGTGCTGGATCATCTGTGTGTCATTCACACCCTGCAGTCTGCTGGGGAATGGTGATCAAACTTCCAAAATGCCTTCATTCTGTCCTGGCTGGAGCAATTAAACGGCTGGAGTTTGGGAATGATGAAGGGTTATTAGACATCTTCACAAATGGAATATTGCTTTCGCTTTACTCCAAAGAAAAATAAAAAAGGTGATGGGACGTACGGATGCAGCAAATTAAGCGACTGGTATTTCAGCTGGTGCGACTCAAACTCAGTGGCCTCATTATAAGCAAGCTTGGTTGTAATGCGAAAAATTGATGTCATGAATTTAGATTTACAGCATCCCTGTGGCGAATGCTGAATTCAAATTAAACTCATTAGGGTTTAGTGGCTTACCATTCTTTTATATGATTTAGAGCTTGAAAGTTGTGATGAGACCGAAAAGGTTGAAAATAACTACACACTCATTTCGGGAACATTTTATAATGAAGGATCTTTCTTATAATAGGTCCATAGAAAGACTTGGAAAAATATCCTGATAATCTCGAAACTCATTAAAATAATCAGCTCTTTTTTATTCTTTGTTGTTGTTCCTGTGACTGATGATGCCTTCTTGGTGCAGCAATAAAGCCCGGTAGCAGAGCTCTGTGGGCTGTAATGGGTCTGTTAACTGCAACACAGCAATGTAATCTCTGCGCTGATGCACCGAGCCACCCTCTCTCCACCTGCTTCATCTCTTTGTCTCTTTTTAATTGGATTTGTGTTAAACTTTCTTAATGCTCTGCGAAGTGCCAAGGCCTCAACAGGCTTCTGAAAGCCAAGGGAATCAGCAAAAAAGGAATATTTAGAAAGACACAAATGCCTGGTTGAGACTTAAACAAGGAGCATGACATTTTAAATATGTGCAAATACTAAATTGCTGCTTTTATGATGTGTGGTACCTCGATGACTGTAAGAAGAAATGGTATAATTAAAGGATCTACTTCATTAAGCACAATTACGATGAAGGTTGCAACATGCTTCTAGGCGGAATGAGTGGAGGAGCAGAAAAACGAAAGAAGTCTTTCAGAGTTCGTCTATCAGCCTGAAGCTTGAAGTAAAGCAAACATGATGTATGCTCACTTTTCAACAGCTACATCAAACAACAATTGGCATACATACCTAAACACGCCTCTTTGATCTCAGTCTTATCCGTTCGTTGAATTATCTTCACCACAAATATCACAGCCAAAGGTGTGAGGAATGAAATTGCCTGGGAGGAGGAAAGGAAAGAATAACATTTTTAGTTACTAATCTGACATTCAAGATGCTCTGCAGCATTCCACAGGGTCTGTTTTGCTGGTTAAACGCAAAACCTCTTGTCCCGCCTCAGGGATTGACATGAACCCATCTATTATTCAGAGTTAATTTTGTACAAGGCGAAACATAGGCGCCCAAACACGTTTTTCTCATGTTCTTTGGAGTTCCCTCCACAGTGAATAATCTGATTAGAGATTTGAGCCTCTTCTGCACTTCGGTAATTATTCAGGGCTCAGGATGTTTGAATCTTTCATTGGCCAAATTCAATATATTTTCTTTGCTTTAAGCAAATGAGAGAGACAAAAAGAAAGGGTGGCTTTCAGTTCCATTAACGTGCCACTTACACTGCATTCACTTGAGTGTTCTTCATCGGTACAGTTGGCTGTACACTTGTGTTTTTCTGCCAGCTATGAAGTAATGCTGCACCTCAATGTTTGATGTCATACTTGAATGACTCTCACAAGTTCCTTGTTTGCTTCCAAATAATTTCTTCTATGTAGATACTAAGAACATGATCAAAGAAAAGGGACTTAGATACTTGAAATGGCATCATAAGTACCATACAGTATATGATTCTATAAATATGGCAGGAACAGTGGTTATTGACCCTTATAACCCAGAGTAATCCAATATATATCCAAGTATCACTTAGCAAGAAGCAAACAATTCACAGACAAAACACAGAAAATCCTGTGTAACCTGTATGACACTACTTCACATTACTGTCTGTACACAACGATGCTAACACAGAAGCATGGCAGTAAAGAGCATACATGATGAATCCGGTTATTTAAAGACATATTAGGAGAATAATTATACTTCACAACAATAATTGCTACATTTAAAGCATTTTTGTAGATTTCAATGGCTGAGATTCTCTGCAGAAAAAACCCCACTTATTTTTAAGAAAGAGCTTGTGAAACTCTAATTCAATATTTTTTTGTGTCAGAAAGAAAATGCTCGAAACTCACATTGGGAGTTCTCATGAAGCTACTCACTGTTGATAATCATAAATTCAACCATTTAAATGTTTTTACATACTGAATCTAGTTTATTTTGTTTGTTTATGTGGAACCATTTGTACCTCCTATGCTACCAACTGTGCAAAAGTAAACATCACAATTTTCGGGAGTTTGATTTTCAGACACTGACGCACAACAAGGCTCTGATTAGAGCTCATTTGTGGGCCGAGTATACACACACTTCTGATGGGTACTGTAACCTTACAACAATGTTACAGTTTACACTTGGTAGGAGTCCAGCAATAATAAAGCATTCTGAGTATTCCTGCTGGACTCAAATGGGTATCTGAATGTTCTTAACCGCATAATTAGATGATTTAAGTTCAAATATATAGTCTTGTATTCAGACTAATATGTCTTAATGAAGGTTGAAGTGGTTCATAAAGTGACATCATGAAACCCGCACTGTGACTTATTTTTAACAGGGAGATAAATTCTCCACGTCTCAGGGCCGCTGTCAGAGAGATGACATTGAGGGAGACTGACTGTTGGGTGTCAGCACTGCCACTTTCCCGACGAGGCGTGCGGGAGGGAAGGGGGCATTCATAGTATTTTACTGACCTGTCATCCAGAGCGGTTCATGGGTATTCAAGTTAATGACATCTGTCAACGTTTTTTATACAGCACATTGGAAAAAGCTAATAGAAATAATCGCTCTATAAAAGACTACAGGGTTATATGTTGCTGGTGGGAGGCTCCTCTGCACTGTAGGCCACTGGGTGTGTGTCTCTGTGAATGATGTTCTTTAAAGTAGCGATGACATAACAGCATACTCATTATTTCACATTACTGTTTTGCCTTTCAGCAAGACTGTTAATGTGTTACATTCATGTAAAACGATGTCTAAAGTGGTCAGGCACAAGTGTCCAAACATTAGCATCACTGGGCAGATTTAGCCTCCACATTCAATTTCATCACGTTTTCTAATGTGGACAAAGTATAATGACGACACGTACTAATCTCAATGGCCTGCTCACCCTTACCTCACTGGAAATGACTGATGTGTGCTGTTTTATGAGCTCGTTATGGTGAAGTGAAGAAGAGAAAGAATTCAGCCAAACAAGGATTTACTTCGATGTTTTGGATAAACCATGAAAACTAGAAGAGTAACCGCAGGGTTCAATGAATACTTTATGACTATTTCTTGAGTAAATATGGTGAATTGTGTATGTGTTCTGTACTCTATAGAGCTTTTCTGCCTCTATTATGCAGTCCCTCCAGCTTTTCACCATTCCAAGATTGCAGAATTCAATGCTGCGCAATTTTACTGCATATTTACTGTATATGTTTTCATTTTCCCACATACATTTAGCAAAAAAGCAAAAATGATCCAAATGGGGTGTGAGGAAAAAAAGAAACTACTTTCTCTATTTTTTTTCTTGATTCTTAAATTTTTATATTACACACCGGGAGAGTAAAGTGGAGAGCAGCTGGGAGTAATGGTTGCACACTTGCCTCTGAAAGCTGTTAGTCAACAGAAGTGATTCCGAGAGGGCTCCTCCTCCTCGTTACTGATTATGATGCTGTACTGGAATGTAAAAATCCGGCTGGCTGTCGTAAATACATCTAGTTTAAGTTGTTTGTCTAAACTAACCAAACTTTAACGTTAGATGTTGATTAGAATGTTGATGATGTGTCAGAAATTGTAATGCCTAGTGACAGAAGAAAATTAAGGTTTTTCAATGCATATTGATTGTGTTTGTTTGTCATTAAAATCTATTTGAACTTTGTGAATAAATAAATGTCCAAGTTGAAATTAATGGATGAAAAACACAACGTTTGCCGCAAGATTCAGTGATTTTTATATAAGGAAATCGTGAAATGTTCAGGGGAATGAATACAGCAGATGAAACTGCATATGTTACAAAAATATTAGTGCTGCCACTTCACAAACTTACTCAACATTTGGAAGCATCACTTTCAAACCCCACAGCCATAAAGCATATCTAAATTAAATTGGTGACGTTTGTTGTCATTTAAAGTTTAATTAAGCAGATTTAGATCAATAGGGGGCAGAAAGACGAACTCAGAGCAACACATTCCTAATATGCTGGGGGCTTACCAAGTACTTATGAATAAATAAGTCAGTAAGTAAATAAGTAATAACATTTCCCACTTCCTGGCAGAAGATACATCGACATTTCTCACTGCTTTATCTCCATTTGAGACTAAGAAATGTTCAAAAATAATACAGAACTGTTTAGTTCCTTGTATTCTGTTACTTCTGCCCTCCATTTTGTGTGCTCGGCTGCTGTGCGCCTCAAACAGCTGCTTTACCCTTCAGCCTTTTTTTGTCAAAACAATTCAATAAAAAGCTGTGTAGAGCTGCAGAGCTTAGTGTTAATTATCAATTGGTTGGGATGTATAGTTGACCCGATAACATAATGAATTTGCCATTTGAGTCAATATTAATTTGAAAATGATTTCTTACAGATTTAATTAATTAAGCATTGTTTGCTTGTTGAATACTGAGGCTGTCCTATCCAGAAAACAAAAACGCCAGCTGCTTGGATAAACAGCGTGTGTTTACATTTAATGCCAAAGCTGGAAGTGGTGAGATGTTCTTACGGCACAGGGAAGAGACAAATGACTGCTGAGGTTCAAGGACAGAATTACCTTCAACTTCGGACACAATGGCTCATATCCCACCATCTACAGGCAACACATCTTCCTCTGACCTTAACCTCACTATCAGGGACTCAGCACGAGCGATAAGCAGTAAAAAGCTCTAGAATAGGCAGACTTGGTGCTTTCAAATGCCACCAGGAGAGAGAGTGTGTCATCTACATTCAGGTTAACAATCGCACTCATAAATAGAGGATTATTTTCTGCAATAGAAATATGACAAAGCCTTCAATTGACTATGCAACTAATTAAGGCAAAATGATTAATTATGACTCAAATGTTACATTGAGAAAATTATTGGTGGACCTGCAGTGAATTCTTTTTTTAATTTAAGTAAGGTGAATATTGCTTCATGTAGCTGACACCATCTATAAGATATAATCATAAATATTACATTTTTACACTCTATAGCCAGTGTAAGAAACACCTTTAGAACATGATTATATTCAGCTATTTTTAAAAACACATTCAGCATCACATTCTGCAGAGAGTGACAACACTGAAATTGTAAATTACGTTTTACATTACACACGTTTAAGTTATCCAACAAACTGTGATCTTATGAAGGAGATAATACATATTTAAGAGTTGTTGAAATGATTATTAGTTATAAATAAGACATGCACAGTGGAACATCCAATCATTGTTATTGCATAGTTCTCTTATCTATCAGCCAATTCAGTCATCACCTAAGCAGCGGAAAGAAGAGGCTTTATTGTATCGATCTGTTCAAATGAAGGATGTCTCGGCAGATTATTAAGAAGTAAGCGGAAAATGAGACAGTGGATTTCAGTAATGGACAAATACTAAGTGGTAGTCCGGTATGTAAAAGGAGGGATGTTCAATTAGTCGTATACTTACAAACATGACCCTCTTCGGAATATGGTCTGATTCCACGAGGGGATTCTTGTAGAGCCAAAGCTCCTCTAGTTGAATTACTCTCTCAAAGGGCTCCAGGAACTCTGTGAATCTATGAGAGACAGAACAAACATGCAACACTTGGTCACGCATTCACATTTAGGTATATGACATCAAGTGACTTTTTAGAGTTGATTATGGTTTTTGGAGGGTACGGTGACAGTGCTGAGGCACGAAGCCACATGAGAAGGATGACTTAACCCCAAATCACCTACAATGAAAGATCCCCGCTGTCACACACTGCTATTGAGCGGAGCAAATTAGCAGGCCCCCGGATTCCTCCAGCTAGCCCCTGGCCACTCAGCGATCTGTCAGACACGACCTTGTTCTCTGTCACCTGAACAAAGACTTTTTATCACCGCACTCAAACAATTCAATACCCTCCTCTATTCCACAGTGGGTCTTCGACTTACTTCAAAGGGCCAGAGCAAGCTGCGGCTATCTAAAACACGACACTCACAGAACAAGTAGATTAGTTGATTCTACAAAACTGCTGTGACGTTTCCTTTTCATTAAGATTTAAGAATGATCACAATAATCATTTTGTCTTGAGGGACGCTTTGATTTCCAGGGAATGAGCTGAACTCTAAGGAGGCGAATCCCTCCGACTACAACTTACACCACCATCAAACATCTTACTCAGGACACTAAAATATAGATCACTCACATTTCCTCTCACTGGTGCCCCCATTCACAGCACGATGAGTCTGTTACCATGACAAAGTCACCCACAAGTTTTCTGCACATTAAAGCATTGTAGCAATGTGACAACTAATTGAAAATAAGTGAACGAAAAGCTGCAAATGAGAAATATGGATTTGCCATCGGAAAAATTCAATTCCATTCCATTCCATTCCATTCGATTCAATTCAATTTATAAAGCGCCAAATCACAACGGACGTTATCTCAAGGCACTTTTCCTACAGAGTATTTAAAAACTCCCCTTTAACAGGAAGAAACCTCTGGCAGAACCGGGATCTGTGTGGGCGGCCATCTGCCTTGACCGGTCGGGTTGAGAAGGAGAGAGCGAGAGGGAGAGAGAGCAAGAGAGACACAGAGAGGCACAGCGACAAATCTTCTGTGCTTTTATTGCTGTGAACGACCTTCACACTTAGTTCATATCTTAAAGATTATGGAGTGGGTGGAAACATTTCAACAACTTCCCCTCCCGTTTCATACCTGCCTGTCCTGCTTCTTCAAATGCTAAATAATTAGGATCTGCAGGAAGCTGAATCGCAAATCATTTGCAAGTTCAGGTTCATTAGTTAATTCCACACATGAGCTGCTTAGGTCCCGATTGAGATAGAGATTAAGTAACAGTCTCTCCACATTTAACAACTGAAAGGCCTTGGGCAAGACATTTATCATGTATCTGCTCCTGTAGAGCGGTTCACTGGGCAGCAGCAGGGCAGTGAGGATATCCTGGGCCGTGTGAGCGCAACCGTAGCAATGTGAAGGGCCATTGGCTAAAAGGCATCAAACCTCGACTAACAAATAGTACATACAGTTTCATTTTTCATTTTCTTCTCCCTTGAAACTACAATAAACTTGGAGTTGTCTTTTTGTTGATCTATGTCATGGAGTTTTTGTAAGAGAGCGGAAATATCAGCGCTGGCTCATTTTCCACCTTGCTAAGACATTACGGCTAAGACTTTACGGTATGTGGCACACAGGAAATTGAATTGCGCTAAAGCCAATTATCACCGTGTCTAATATGCAACAACATGCTTCATGCTCAATTCTCCCAACTTCTATTAACCTGCTTACTGCACACCTCTACAGTACAGAATGCCATGTTAGGCCCGAGGGACTAAACGCACACCGATGCATGGAGAGAAAGATTCAGTCAAGCCAAAACCCCACCCTAACACACACTAAACACACACACACACACACACACACACACACACAGGAGCTGCTGCAGCAGTCTGCTTGTCATTTGGTGAGGCTTATCTCGCATCCAGCCCAGAACATCTTAATGAGGCAGGGTCGCCCAAGGCAGCCACATAAAATTTGATCTATATGAATTGGTGAGTTTCTTCTTGGATGCACGTGCACACAATTGCAGGGGAACTGCTGCAGACGATTACTATCAGGAAATTGTATTAAAGGCTGTGATGTTCCACAGTCCCCACACCAACACATACAAGCTCAGCCTGTGAAAATATGATGTTAGTGTAAAAGTTATCTGTGAACACCTTGATTTGGACTGTTATCGGAATGCTATTTATACACTGATTTCACAACAAGACAACTATAGATTGCAATGGACACCTTTCACAGCAACACTCTAAATGTGTTTTCAATGTTGGTGGAAGCTCTGTTATCAGTGTTGTAAATCACATTTCTTGGTGGAGATCAGTTTCATAAGATCAAAACGAAAATAACTTGTGAAAGTGGAATAATATTCCTCCTTCTTTTGGCGAATCAGTGGCAAACCTCTTCCAACAAATCAATACGAGCCGCCAAAGATTTCCCTTGGCTCATAATCAAAATTGAATCTTGCCCCACCTTTTCTTTGCAAACAATTAACTTTATTAAAGAAAGACTCACATGCACAATAAGGGATCTAATGCCTTGAACACCAAATAAAGAATTATTCAAAGTCTTATCATACTGCCAGCCACTTGAATGGATGCATCTAACCTTTGTGGAATTAAATATTTTTTGTATGAGATGCCGAGAACAAAACAATGAGGAGGACAGATTTTTTTAGTACTGTAAGAGGTGCCACACTCTTGATCAAAGCGAATGTCAAAGCTCAAAAGAGGTAATGACATACGAGGCGTGCACACCAATTTATCCTGCTGGGGAATAACTGTAATCATGTCGATTTATAGGGCCACCTGTCTGTTTGCCATAGAGAGACAGAGAAAGAAAATGCCAAAAAACGACAACAACAAAAACTGAACTGTAGACAGAGTTAGAGTTCCTGCCCTCTCTGCTCAGTGCGGCAGCAGAACACATTTTTTCTGCATGGGCAGAATCTCATCAGTGGTACAATGAGACCCAACGCCCTCTGACACAAACTCTGGCTAAAATAGATGATCTTACTAAGTACCGGTAAACACAATGTGCACAGAAGGCCCCCGAACTCAACACTGCCTGCTGGCTGCCATGGGATTACTTCAGTCTGTTTGATCAAGACTCTATTTGCTGTGTATACAGAGGTTATTGGGTGTAAGTCTTCCACAGGAACTTCAATATTGTAGATGAACTGCTTAACTAGAAAGTCTTGTGGAGGATATTAACTTTCAACAATGACAAATGTGTGTATTTAAGAACATTATTGCTATGGAGTCATGTTTTCTACTCACGATTAGATCATTTTACGGGCTGTGAATGGAGGTTGTGTCATATATCAATCTTTTGTACATCTTCATCCATTACTTAAGAGAAAAGATAATAACTAAAGTCTTGTTCTGGCTTTGAAGCAGTGCCTGGAGTTTTTCAAGCACGTTGCGCCTTCCCTGTTCTTTGTCATTAAAGATCTGAATCTGGGCCAATTTATCATCACTAATTCCCGTTTTTCTGTGCTAGATGCTCATTACAAAACCAACAAACTCTAGCATGGCCAAGGCAATGAAACTGAGTTATACCTCAAGATCTGCTCCCTGCTGTAACACTTAACAATTTAGAACATGGCCACATTGACACCACGAGCAGCTAATTGGAAAGCTCTTGATTTACAATGTGCTGTGGGCAAAACTTTTGGATATGGCCTTGGGAATATAATAAACTGTATATTTGTAGAAATGCCAGCATGATTGACAGTCTTTTTTATAAAGTTGACAAATTCATTAATCAATTAATAATACAGTATATACTGCGAAGCAATTAAGCATACAGTGGCTAAAATGAGTTTTAGTACAGTACGTGTATGAGTATGTCTAGCCTTCGATTTCCATTTTCTGAGTGTTTGTGTGTGAGGTACAGAGAGAGAGAGAAAGACAGAGAGAGAGAGGGACAGAGATAGAGAGAGAGAGAGTGAGAGTGCTCATGCATCAACCTAACTACATCCAAAAGGAGGCTGAACAATTCCATCAATATGGATTGCGTTCCACCTGCAAGCAAGGTTTGGCTAAATCAAATGCCCAGATTTCATATTAAAACTAGAGTCGCAACAGGGTTGTGCCTGCTGCATTTTAAACGGCTGAGATTATACCTACAATAAAAACAACAACTCTGGATCCAGGCGACTTAAACAACTACATGCCTACATTTCCTTGAGTTGTCTTATAGCCGACCAGATGTCAAACTATCTTACCTCTAATTATTTATTAGAGCCTCATCAATCCAGTTTTAGGCGATTTCATCACACACCTGACTGTTCAAGGAGAGTGAATCTCTCTTTCAATTGCCTCTCCCAAGGTTTCTTTCTTTTCCCTTACACATTAATGTTTTATGGTAAGTTGTTCATTGTCTTCTTGTCTCCTGCCACAGAGCAGCTCCTACACTACGTTGCCCGCTAAGCAGAGATGTTCCTGTAAGCGTCACCTCTCAATGAGAAAAGAAAACCTGAGGGAGCCTTGAACACAGCGGTGAACATGAAGCAGGGAATCTTAACTCTTAGCTGAGGTATGATGGGTGTCAAATTGCTTTTGCACCACTGCAAGGTGCTAAAATCCGGAGCAGTAATCAAAATAATCAGGGGCAATCGGCCTCATTCAAGACAATCACCTGTTTGATTGGTAGCTTGCAAGGTATTCAGTCAGAAGCAGCAGGGTTTGAATGTGTGTGTGTGTGTGTGTGTGTGTGTGTGTGTGTGTGTGTGTGTGTGTGTGTGTGTGTGTGTGTGTGTGTGTGTGTGTGTGTGTGTGTGTGTGTGTAGTGAAGGCACTGGTTAAAAAAGCACAACTGGTGCTGACCATCTGGTGGTTCAGGGACGTGAGGGGTAATCACTTGTTTCTATGAAAGTCACAACTGATCAGACGTATCTCGCTGCCGTTCTCTCTGGCTGATGGCACCTCTGTGTTGCTCCCTACTTATTACTTCAGACATTCAATCATGCAGCAGGGAGCAATTGAAAAGTGGCTGTTTGAGATTTACAAGCTATTAGGATCAGAGGTTGTGCTAAGCCCTGAGGGAAATTCCACTCCATCTCTGTTCGGCACATCTTTTGGTTCATTTACCACTGGAAAATTCCCATTCCTCCACTTTCAACCCATCAAATTCCAATGGTAAATTTGGTTTTTCTGTGTAGCCAAATGGTCAGTATTGGATGGGGAGAGCTTGGGCCTTGATGCGTTTCACATTTAAAATATGTATTAGTAGAAAATGAAGTGTGTCGGAGAGATGGGGGGGGGGGGGGGGTTGATGCAGCGTCTCCTTCTTGGCGATGCGACTCCTGGCTTAGTGGCACACAGACTGGCCAGATCAGCAGCATAATGCACATACAGAGGAAACCCAGTCAACACGTCTTGACTCATTAGGTCTGAGTGTCCAAACAGATAATCATGGCTGGACAGAAAGGCTTCTTAACACAAGAGCTTTTTTTTTTCATTGTATGATCCCCCGCTGCAACACTTTCACACTTTCACTCACAGCTGACACTTAATAATACAATATTCCTACAAAAAATGTACAATAAATATGGTCAGAAGTAAAATGACATGTTTAACTATTATTAGATTGCTTGAATATAGGCAAAAACAACTGCCCAAAAAGCAAAAAAAGTGGAATACAAACATCCTGTGTCTGGATCCTGATCTGCCTCAAAATCAAATCAACACTTCCTTTCGGACTTCCTTCATCAATTTCATCAAAATCCATCCTGCTGGCAAACAGATGCGTGACAACGTAACCTCTTGGGTGGATGTAAGAACACACTCTGTCGTGAAACTAAGAGAGAGCAGTGGTGATGTTTTATCCTTAATACAGCTCCAAAGATGAAATATAAGGATTGGTACTTACATCATATTGGAATAGAGAAGGAAATTGTTTTGTTAAAATTTCATTTCTCTCCATGCCAAAAACCCTGTTATTTCATCAAAATCCAGATTAAGCAAAAGACAACTGGGTATCTGTGATTTAATTAAGTGTTGCCACTGCAATTGGACTAGTGATGGGTCACAATAGGGGAACAGGACATCATATTGAGACTGAGGATACATTCTTGATTCAATTATGCAGATCTATTTCATTCCTTATTAGAGCCACAGACCAAAGCACCCGCACTGCAATCTTGATAATCAGTGTGTGTTTATGTGCCATGTTGATTGCAGAGAACCAGAGACATGTCTAATTTCTAGGAGGTTTTGTTATTTTGTTATTAATGGACTTGACAGTCCCCCGACAGTCCGCAACCAAAGTAACACAGATAAGAGGCGGCGTCTTGTGTGTGTGTGTGTGTGTGTGTGTGTGTGTGTGTGTGTGTGTGTGTGTGTGTGTGTGTGTGTGTGTGTGTGTGTGTGTGTGTGTGTGTGTGGAAACCGTAGTGGTGATCTGGGATGGGTGTGAGATTGTGTAGGAGTTTGTGGCCAGGTTACAGAGCGTTGGATTTGAAGGAAACAGGGCTACATAAATCCAGAGGAGGAAGGCTTTAGACTGAGATAATGCACCACAGAAATTCTCACACCCTTTTTCCAACATTATAGCTTAGGCAGGAATAAGTGTGAGTGTGACAGATACATTTTTTTAGCCGGCAGAGAGAGGCGAGCGTGCTAAGATCTTTGTCTCAAGAAATAAACAATGTAGCCAATTTATAACAGCAGTACAAATCCAGAGGCTTCAGACGCTGCACTGTTCCATTCCCATCCACAATCCTGATGAATCTCAAAGCTCTCCTCTCTGACCCTGTGGCTGGAATTGGCTAGAAATCAGAATGCAAAAAGCAGAGGCCCTGTCACAAACTGGGACGACATGAGGCGAACGAGGCAGATGCTGAGTGACACCCAGCTAAAACCCGGTTCCTCTGGAGACTTCCCGTCACAAGCTGCAGCTGGAGGGGAGGAAAGCAAACACTGTCCTCTCCCTGTCACTCACAGCCCATGAGGAGGAAAACACAGGGTCAGCTTTTATCACGGCTGTAATTACCCTCTCACGGCGCCTAATGCATGGAGGTGTATTAAAGACGACACGATGTAACGAGAGGAGAGAGACGAGACTTGGCTTGTGCTGACTACAGGTGTCTGGTTGTGATAAAATACCCTGGGGAGACTCTCAGAAAGGTCAGAGGCCCGGGGTCTGGAGCTGACGAGACATGAACAAGGGACAAGGGACAAGGAAGGATGGTGAGATAAGTTTCCCAGTTCAGCAGAAAAAACTGGAGCTTGCCTGCTGCGCACAGATAGTCTACCAGCTGGCCTGGATAAGAGCAGATCAGATAGGCTGAGATTGACTTTGTTCTGTGCATCATAGTTTCATTTCCCACTCTACACGGAGGAAGAATTCGACCTTGTTTGCTTTTATACTGTAACATGTCATTTCATACAGGGGTAGCAATGTTTTTCAGCCTTTCTCAATTACTTCTACTTCAATTTGTTCTTAGATACGTTTTCCAGAATGCACTTATTACGCTGTGGGCTGCATTGATTTAAACACAAAACAAAAAAGTTAACCAAGGTAAATGATGAAGTGGTTCTCTTCTCTTTAAAACACATTTCATTTTTATTCTGATTGACTGGCGGGATATGAGAGAGCAAACCTCCACCAAGGTCAAACAGTCGTCTGACTTTGCTTTTCTTTCTTGTCAGTATGAACCAAGACTTTTATTATCACAACCTTAAAATGAAAGTTCAGACTACGCACACAAACTCTACTGATCTGGGTCAAAAACTGCAGATCAGAGCTCCAAGCTGCTCATTAAGGCTCTTGTTGTCATGGAACTGCCCCAGCATGGATGCAAATTCTGAGATGTTCCTCTAGTTTGATCCTTTGTATGGTTCATCGCTACAATGGAAATGACAATGAACTAATGACAGCAGGAGAGGAGACAGAAGTGACAAAATCAATGACATCACCACTTGTATTGGATTAAACTCACGGGGAGTTCTTGCCTGTTTTCACTTCTAGTGTGACATATGTACACGAGCAATGATTCCCAATATACGTCATCTCCTTCCAGATGAGAGATCTTGTAATTTGTACCTGTGTGTGCACAAATGTAGTTAAAGATAAGTTTAGAGGAACGTTTCAAATCAAATGTTTGTAGCCTTGATTGTTAACATAAAGTGATATGATAATAAAACTAAAGCATTTATTGAAATCTGCCAGATCTCGGTCAATATCTGGATCTAGTCATAGACCACCACCATACGATACACATGTCTACAATTTTATATTTAGGTTGGTGTTATAGTTTACCAAGCATAAGCAAAAATGCAAGTGCAATGATGAATGAAATGTTAAAAAAAAGCTGGAGTCTGGATCCATCTGAATAAACTCTTGAATAAACTCTTCCTTGACCTCTCTTAACTATGTACAAAACCTCATTGAAACTTACATAATCCTCCCCGGCAAAAACAAATTAAACAGTTAAAAGAAAGTACTGATTACGTGATGCGTGTTGTGTTGACGTGTTGGATCCAGATCTGTAACCCTCTGCGTATTCTCTGCTATCTCTTGCCCAGAGATGAATGCTGCATCTCTGACAGCTGTTTATTAGAAATTCTAAATTGTTTTATAGTGGATTTTAATGACCTGCATGAAACTAAAGTGTTTGCATCGTGTCTACCTCCAGGACAAGGATTTATTCCAATTACCCTCACCGCAGCGCTATGTAATTATCCGCCGACCTTTACCGTAGTTAACCCACACACTTTGAAGGATGAATACAGCGGGGGAATTGAATTGTTTTACTCACTGAAGGTCAAGCTCTGGGTGAGAATACATGTTTGTGCGGACAACACTCATGCTTAATAAGTGAATAAGCACACGGCCCTGCACAGAATCAGAAATTGTCATCTGGCCTCGAGAGTTAGCAAGTTCAGAGAGCTTGTAAGCTCAGCCAGAGCTTTGCAGAGCTGAGATGAGCATGGAGTGAGGCGCTATGAACTTCGACACATCAAGTCAGGTAAACACACGCAGAAAAAGAAAGAGGGGTGTAAAGAATTACAACAAATGCCTTAACCGCTCACACCGCCTGCAACGATGGATGCATAAGCTGTGGGATTCATCCAGCAGCCTGACATTTGTCAAGTGCTGACATGCTCATCATTCATCCCAGGAAATGTCAAAGATGACAGCGCCTGAGGGGAAATTTCAACTTGGCACCCCTGGTTTATTCCTGGGGGAGACACACACACACACACACACACACACACACACACACACACACAGAATTACTAGCAACACCCCATTCACGAAGTGTGGACGAGCACATAGGCACAGCACCCAAGTGTCCAGGGACATACTCTCTCTGCACACACATACATGTTGCCAGCCAAAACACACATGCACTCGAGGGGTTACACAGATGCATACACCTTAAGGGTAGAATCTGTTTTACACATTCATACACACACACGCACACACACACACCAAACCAGGCAATTCACATGCTTTATTTTTATGTTCTTCCTCCATCTGCTATTCCCTAAACTGCACGCTGAATGTTCCCTCCCTGCCTCACGCTTGCATTCCTTTGCCTCAGGCTGTTTAAGTTTCTCATCTATTGGAAATTATTTCATATTCCCATACCGGTTATTTCTGTGTTTTCTACCCGCCACGCTTTCACCAAAGCTTTTTGATATCATTTTGGCTTTTGTGATCGACTACACCGTGTCTCTATCTGTGTCTATCTCCAATTTTTTTCTCGATTTCTCATGGAGGGAGAGGTTTGATAGGCATTGAGAGATTTGTTTGTCTCACCCGCTGGCAAGAGACGGAAATATTTCTCGACTAGATTCCTATGACAATTGTGCAAACCCCAAAATACACTTTTGTTTTTAAGGAGACAAAATTCAATTTGTGGATAATGCACCTGCACATCTGTAGATGAAACAACTTACATAGTCTGGATCTCCCTGTCAGGGCTAAATCCCAGGTTACTCACCTACCGACTAAACATTCTGTCTGCTATTATAAGGAAAAATAGTCCTGAGAGTCTGCAAGTTCAGACTTACACGGTGAAAAATTTCAAGATTTTTTGATTTTTTTTTTAATGTGTCTGGTGTCCATGACATGAACACAGAAAGGTGGGTGTTCGTTATATCGAACGGAAACTTGTTTACAGGTGTCCAAACAAATTAAACTTTAAACACTTTGATTTACTATGAGGTATTAGGGTTGAAGGAAACAAACAAGCTGATCATTTACTGCAATTTACCTTTAAATGAGAGATGTTCTTCTTCCTTCCCTAACAGATCATTACAGTGCAGTGTGGCTCATCAGCAGAGGCAGAAACGTCTGGGAAACGTGAGCTACAGTCCCATTCTGCACTGCAGTTCTTAAAAAAACCACAGAAGAGTCATCATGGATGGTGTATGGTCTGACAGCACAATCCAGGGGCTGGATGGACACACACACACGTGCGCGCACACACACACACACACACACACACACACACATACACACACACAGCACAATACAGCAGAGAAGAGCAGAGCACAGCACAGTGGTGAAATGATGCCTTGTTATATTTGAGGTTTTATGAGACTGTCGATTGTGTGTGTGTGTGTGTGTGTGTGTGTGTGTGTGTGTGTGTGTGTGTGTGTGTGTGTGTGTGTGTGTGTGTGTGTGTGTGTGTGTGTGTGTGTGTGCACACGTGCATGTGTGTGTGTTAAAGGTGCACCTTTCATCTTGTCATCGTTTCATCTGTCTTTGTACAGATAAAGGCATGACTCTGAAAATGACAGTAATGGAGCAGGTCTGACCTGCAAGCGAGAAAAGAAGGGGAGACAGACAGACAGCCCGAGAGAAAGAGAAAGAGAGAGAGAGAGAGAGAGAGAGAGAAAAAATAGAGAGAAAGTAGAGCGGCGCAGGGAGCTTCCTCTGTGCTCGGGTCTGACACGACTGTAGTTCAGTGTATCAACACCTCCGGCTCTACCCAGAATTCCTCCTCACCTCGCCCTTCCTCCCACTGAGCTCCACTCATGAGTCACTTTCATACATTTTTTGAAAACCACCAATATTACAGAAAGCTGTTTGAGGAATTCCGCAGCATTTCTCCCTTCATATGCTGTAATGACTCACTTCAAGTCATCTCCTGGGGTTGGAAATTCCATTTTATCTTTGTCTTGTGTATATGCTGCTAACACTTAAGGTGCATCTCAGCAGTTTGTGGCAAATTATTTGCACAGAGGGAATCCTCAAGAATGCAATATCAAAGCCTGTTGTGGCAGGCGTCACATCACAAAACTACATTGTTGATAAGAAAGAGAAAGCTTTATTATGATCCGTAAAGCAAAAATGCATAGATGGACCCGAGAGAGGAAATGCCAGGTACAGTATTTACCCCAATTAAAAAGATTACATCGTTTAGGGAGCCTTGTAGAATCAAATCAAGTTACACCATACAGAATAAGATAGTATGTCTACCTTTAACCCGTCAACCAGAAACTGACCTGAAACCGTCTCTTCTTATTTTTGTAAGAGAACCAAACATTTCATTCAAACTAAAAAACTTTGGATGATGTACTTTATACAACATTTATTTGTGATGTATTATATTCTGTTCTTGTTCCTAATAAATAAAATGAAGGGTGAGGTGCTTAAATCAACTTTTATTAATCATCACTCCTTTTGTGATGTTTTTTATTGTATCAAAACAATAATAATGCAAATATTTACATTATGATCATTTGGCAGACACTTTTATCCAAAGCGACTTACATAACCACCCTTCGCAGAGAGGGGAGCAACTGAGGGTTCGGTGCCTTGCTCAGGGGCACTTCGGCAGGGACTCAAACCAGCGACCCTCCGGTTCCCAAGCGGAAGCTCTACCCACTGAGCTACTGCCTCCCTCAAATATCAATACAATCCAAATTATGGTTTTGTTTTGATCACAATGGTAGCTGGGGAAACCAAAGAGGAGCGGAAAGATACACTCTGAATGTATTCAGAAGAAGGATGTACTGTATTGTCTTGGCTAAAACCTCACTAGTGCTGGGGCAGCGACATGTGCATTATAGTCCTTCATCCTGAAGTATCAATCAATCATATCTCAACTATAGAATTTCACATACAATCTCAGATTTGGATCAAATCTTTAGTGTTAAAAGACACTTTGGAGCTCCGTGTGAACATATCATACCATACCATTATATTCTCCTAAACCTTGAATGATATGAAGTTAATTAAATGCCCTCCCCCCTCCAAAAATCCGAGACATCTGGTAAATGTTGTTCATTTCACTGAGAGCGGTGGGTGTCCTGAGAATGAGGCCCGATCTGGGAGGATGACTGCAACTGTGTAATTGCTCATAATATGACAAATTATTTCTTCTTTTTCATCTTTTACAGTTTATATTCTTTGATGACAGGCTGGTGGTAACCCATAACGACTCAAACTGAGGACATTGGGTAAAGATTTCTCCAAAGATTATGATAGATATAACAGGGGATTCTTATAGTTAAAATCTAACACTAGTGAGTGAAATACAGATCCAATTAGATGAAGTGTTACAGCTACAGGCTATATTATTTTGACATTTTCTCTGTCAGTGTTCGTTTTCTAACAATTCATTGTGGTCCATCCAAAATGTGTTGTATGGGCTGAAAAGTGTTAGTTTACACCTCTAGCAGGCTGTCCAGGAGTATTGATTCACTCATGTCTTGGCGTTGCCCTTCGCTGGTATAAGCTTAACTTTGAAGCCTTTACCAATATCAGTATTTGGAGGAACTTTACAGAACACAGTCAACAGCATTCATCAACAGAACTGGCTCAGTTTCAGTGCTGACTAGAGGTGTTTATTTTTTTAACAGACTTAGTTTATTGCTGAGGGAATTCTGGATGGATGCAGCAACAGGGTCTCAATGTGTAATAATTTAACAAATGCCAACAAAAAGTCTGAGCCAGCAATGCTCACGGAAATATTGAAATTACAGGAAGATAGCAGGACAGCAGGAACACCATCAGCATTGTGTGCAGGACCACTAATCTGAATGATAAAGGCTGACTCAGCTCGCTGCAAAACCACAAGGAAGCACAATAAAGACGGGACCTTAGCCACTAATCAAAACAAGGTGAATTTTACTGCAGTAATTTGATGATTTTCTAGTTTTTAAATCAGATTCCGGTGTGGATGTAAGTTCATAGAGACTTTGAAGGTGCTGACTACTAAGCAGATTGATTTGGAATAGAAAACAAGGTCTTTACCTTAGAAAACCCCTCAAACCTATTTGTAGGTGTTGTTTTGGTTCACTCTTGCGGGTGACGCAACACAAAATATAAGCCTGAATTCAGGCTTGGATAATAGCCACAGCGTGTCAGCATAATTTGCTCCCTGGAGTCTGATCCGGAGTGACACCCAAGAAGTTTTAATGACATATTCCTTTCAGTATGGAGCACAAAGAACCCCTGCGTATAACAAAGGATGATGATTTTTGATATTGAGAATTCAGCGATGTTAAGCCCTTCACAGGCCTTTTTCTTAGCAAACACTTTGGACTTGACAAAGCTGCTTAAATACCGCAGGAACATTAGACAACCAGTTACAAACAAAGTTCCAAAGAGCTACAGTGTTGACAGAAATATGACACCAGCAAAGGAAGTCAAATACCAACAAAACTGCATATTGCAGTACTCATGTACTGTATATTTTTATATGGACACAGATTTCTATCCCATCCTACAATCTTATTTTGTGATCCCATCCTGTCCTATCCCATCCTTGTATTGCATCAATTGTAACCCAATGGATTGTACTCCCATCCTACCACCCTATAGTATGATCCTAATGCAGCCGATCATAACCTATTGTATTTTGTCCTATAGTCTCATTTTGTGTCCTCTACTTTCATCACCTGTCGTCTGACGTTTGACATATTTTTTTGGACCCTGTCCTATGATTTTGGTGTCTACATAACCATCACATCCTGGGCAGGTTAAACTGGTGATCTCACACCCGCGGAAGTATAAGCAGGTAGGAGCAGGTATTTGATGGTGATATACAATGAGCTGATCTAAGGAAGAGTAAAATGCCAGAGTGATTTAGAGTGTGAGCAGACTAAGGTGTCGCAGAATCCCCATCTTCACACGGCTGCCTGCACTTTGATTGGAATTGCAACCCTTTCTGCCACTGCACCTGCTGATCCATACATCCTTCCCTGTTTCCCTACTCTGCTATACACACACCATGTAATTCTTTGCCTTTTTAATAATCTTGCCCTTTCATTTACATAAACGTTTTCCTCTCTGTGTATGTACCCCACAACTTCCATTTCCTACCTTCAGTCATTCTTCTGAACTTTCTCTCCATCCATCCTTTTGGGGACTTTTCTGTTGGTGCATTTACCATACAGTTTAGACTATACTTGTTGAATTATTGCTCTTTTCTTTGTCTTTATTGCAAAAGCGACTCGTTTTAAGAACGGAGTCATTCATCTGGTAGACTTTGCATAATCAGATACAACAAAGGCTCCTCTCTTTGTTCTTGCAGGCGAAGATCAATAAAGAATTACTGGGGGTCAGAGCTTGTTTGCAGCAATGTTTCAGCACCCCTCTGTCTCTGGTTAGCCAGGAGCATCTGTTTTAATGGTGTTCTCTTGTCTTATCAGCTGCAAGTTGCAGTTGTCAAGTCTGCTGCCTCCATTTGTTCAATCTCTGTTATATTGAGGTTTATGGATGATTGATTATTATGGATTTAGACGCACCCAAACACAAAGATCTCGCTAAATGCGTCCCTGCATTTTCATAAATCTACATTAGGCCACTTTGACCAATAGTAGACAGAAATCACTATGTACCTTCCAGTTAATCATTTATTTTGTATCTTTTATTTTGAAACTTAAACTATGTATCAATTTGGCTTGTGAGGATGAGCTAGCAGCTACAGTGTAGAGTTTGTTGGATGATTTTACTGTGGAAACATTCCATCACAGGCTAGTTAGTCCTGCATGTCAAATTGCACGATGTGTTGGTAGACAAAATTGCCCATTTGCATTTAATTTGGCCATTTCTACCAAATAACCAGGCAAGAACAGCTGTGTCCCACAATTCCACATAGACAGTTGGGACTGGTCACTGAGAGACGTTTGGCTGTGCAATAAGCCTTACAGCTTCACAGGGCTGTTGTTCTGCCCCACCAATCTTTGTCAACATGGAAGAAAATATCAGCTTTTGTTTGGTAGATCTCAAGGATACACATGATGTGTTTGGGTCACAATCGCTGAATAAAAACAGAACTAAGGTTCCACAGGGAATTAAAGTGATACAGTTGATGACTTAGTCAACCAATCGCACAGAAATTGACCTCATTAAACCCAGCTGGGAATGTTAATGCATGGGCAGCAGGTAGGTGTCTGTGTCCTTGTTTCTGCACTAGTTCTTTCTCTTTCCACACTATCCCCAAAAGTCAGCCACACACATTAAAATGCTGGAGGAATCAGCCATTTAATAACAGGAGAAAACAAAAGAAAGTTTTTCTCCTCGGTGTCACCTTATGTCATACTCATACAAAAAGAGGCGGGTACAAGACTTGACTTATAACAAAGGATATGATCTTTTCTATGTGCAGAGCAACACCGCAAAACAAGCTAGTTTAGATATTTCTGAAAGTGCACAGACAATCACAGTCTTATAATCCAGAAACATTTCCTTCTTACTTATCAACTACAGAGACAATGTGACATGATGGCAGTGGAGCAAATGCTCTATGAAAGGATTTTCTGCCCCCAAAGCAAAGCAGGAGAGAGCCCATCCTCATCATGCAAGCTCAACAATCTGCTTAGTCAGAAGCATGTCTAAATCCTGACATTCTGCTCTTCTCCAACATCTTACAAGGCTTTCTGACACTTAGCAAAGGTCTGGGCTCAATTCCAGATAAACTGAGAGCAAAGAAAAGAGGAGAGTGAGTCAGACACTGTTTTGAGGGGTAATTGTTGTTTCTGTTCACCTAATTTGACAACACATACAGCAGATACAGTATTGATGCTTCAAATGCTGACATCATTGGAGGGTGTCACGTACCAAAGCTGGACATTTGGCATGTTGCCACACTAATATATGGGAAACACAATGTTCTTGTTTCATCGCCAAAGCAATCCAATGCAACATCGCAGAGCCAATTCCGTCCTTCCCAAATTGTCACCCAAGGCAAAAGCAAAGCCGTTTTATTTTGCTGCTTGCATGAGTTCAGAAAACAATCGCCTTCGATCAACCATAAAAGGAGGATTGTTCTGATATCATATGGTGTGGTTTCAGTAGTTTGTTGGATGACAGTGCCTCCCCATCTGCTGCTGCTCTGCGTCTGGTCTTCATCAGTAGATCCCTAACTCTGCGTCTACAATTTTATCCGTCCTCTTCTGCTTTTCTTTTGGCCCCACCCTCCTCCCGCCTCCTTTTCTCCGCTTCTGCTTGGAGCCACAATCGCGATATTTGTTTAGATTTGTCTGCTCATTCTAGTGTCCAATTTTCTGTCATGAGATGAGGAACAAAAAAAACCCACAGGACCATCAACTCTGAACACGTTGATTGATTGAGGACATGAGCTCTGCCGCACAACTCACTCAAGGAAGAAATTACTTCTTAGTATTTGTCTAAGCTTTGCTTGTTTTGCTCTAGATTACAAGGAAAATGAAATCCCCACAATCTCATTATCGTCTCTGTCTCTCCATGTTGAGCAGCTAACAGCAGAATAAAATAATAATCTTTTTTGGTTTTCAGTTTTTGACTCTTGTTTTTCCTCACTATGTTAAATGTCAACAAACCATTTCCATTTAGATTGAACTTTTTGCTTCACTCTAGGCACTTGTGTGACTACGAGGATGTTCACCATGCACGGTGTGGAGTTTTATACCACAGGTTCAACCAAACGTCACACACTTGGCCCGTCGCTAAGGTCAGCTCAGCACCTGAGGCATGGAAACAGACAGGCAGCTGGCCAAGCAAGGGCAGATCAAATGTAATATTTCCTTACAGGCTGGTCATCTTTGACATAAATAATGTCTGGAGTTCATAGCTTTGATATTATTTGACACTGAGACGGGCCTCAGGGGGCAGAGGGACGAGATTTTTCTGTGTGGTGGTGTGGAATCCTTGTTGTGCGTGACTTGTCAAGCCCTACATGGGTACTAAGAGAATCTTGTTGTTTATTGTGGTATTGCAAACTACCTAAATTGTATCGTTCATAAGAGTGAAAGAGCCTACAAAGTCTACACTTAGCAAGTTAGCAATTACAAATAAATACTTACAAAAATGAACAAACAAAAGATATTTCTTTATTATATTTTGTTATGATTGAATATAATGTTTATTTTAGAGAGCAAAGGAGTAAAACGGGTTTCTACTGGGAGATGCATTGCTCCAACGAAGCAACAATGTGAGAAAATATCACACACTGCCTTACTGCCTTACTGCACAAACACACACATACTGAAGGCTGCTGCATCTGAACAATTCCTGTGTTTTAAACCTCAGATGAAGAAAATAACAGGTTCTAGTTGGCCCCAATCATCCAGGTTTCACCTCAGCCTTTGAAATTAAGGTGAGACAAGAACAGAGACCTGCGACCCTCAAGACACAGAGGGCATCTGGCTCTCTATCTCCCAGGTAAAAGCCTTGTTCAGCACAGCAATTACTGATACAGCACCCAAGACACGGACAAGACCAAATGCCGCTTTTGTCAAAATACAAACTCTATCTTTGTTTTTCCCAGAGTGATTTCTATGTTGCTTTCCTTATATTTGGAATCAATCAGTCAATAAAAATGGGTAGAATAATGGAATACATCTCCATCCAGGCTCATTAATCCTGATGTTTTATCTGCCGGGCTATATGTCATAGCTCTCAAGATGCTGGGCAGAATCCAGCTATGACAATGAAGTGTGTTTGTGCCTATGTGTGTGTGTGTGAGAGAGAGAGAGCAGGAGCGAGAGCGAGGGAGCATGTTCTCAGTCAAATGGCCAACTGGATTAGATGTTGCATGTGTGTGTGTGTTAATGCATGGAAAGGCAAGAAAAATAAACGAATAACAATTATTGTACTGTAAGTTGTTTGTCTCATTGTGTGAGCCTCCAAGTGATGCTTTCATTATTAATTTAATGACTTAGTATTTAATGAGGGTATGCTGCAGTAAATACAAAGCACATCAAGATTGCTGATGTTCAGATAACAAACACAGCTGAGTTGCTTAGCTGTGTGCTGTGGAGGGAATGCCAGGGAGTGAAATTCAGTTATTGAAATGATCAGGGTCCTTGTGACTGCCAAGGCTACTAAAGTACACAGCAGTAAGTTTATGATTATAGCAATACAGATTGAATTTGCTTTCATTTATGGCCTCAAACACTGATGATACAAATTATAAAATTACACAGCACACCCACACACATTCATCAGACTTTGAGACACTCAGAGAGAAGAGATGGCATCAGCTTTGAAGTGCAACACCTCTGCTTTGACAAATCATTCATTATTTTTTTGTTTGCACGCTATGAATCTCCTCCACACACGCACACACGCACACACACACGGCCTGACCACTTAGCCCGAGGACAGATATTAATGGTAATACACAACAGCTGGGCAGGCAGGGCAGCTACACAATCTAATTCATATGAATGAGACCATTTCTTTGTTCATTCATTGAAGGCGTGAAAGCTGCAGTATAAGGTGAGTGATTTCAGATAACAGCACATGCAGCATTTCAGCTCCTATCAAGCTGAAAACCAATGAAGGAGACAGTCGTGATGTAAACAAAGCTTAATATCTCCAGGCAGTAGAAACAAATCAATTGTTCATCTCCATGTCAGTTAATCACACAGTCTGAGATGCTGTGAAAATGGTACTAAGCACAACTATCATTATGTCAGCAAGGCAGTAGGAAAAGTGCTAAAAGGCCGCGTCCCCTTTCTATTTTCGCTGATCACTTCCCTCCTAAGAGACAAACGGCTGCTACGATGCAAATCAAGTGCTTTCCAAGATTGGCGACAAACTACTTAGTGATTTAATGAGCTAAAATGCAGCATAATAAACTTAGATGAGGTTAATGCAACCTGTTAACGCGGCGCCTGCTGCTGACTGCTGAAATGCGGGTTGACAGAGCTCCACACCGCGGAAAAGGAGAACTACATCACAGTTCAGCATCTGGAACATGTGAAGAGCTATGATAACGTCAATCACGGCACTGACAGGGCTGCTTATCATGAGCTGGGGACAGTTTGAATACATACTCGTCAAATAATATAAAACTCAACGAGGGAGTCTTTACTTACACGAAAACTCCGAAAAGAAGAACTCGGATTCCGATCTCCAAAACCAGTTCTCGTATGGTTTTCCTGCGGTCTGGTGGCGACACGTTCATGATTCTTGACAATAATCCGTCAAATACTAATGAACAAGAAAGATTCACCGGTCAGTCCTGAAGATTGTTCACTTTGTAATCCACCTGATAAGAGTGAGCGCTTTCTCAGTCCCGTGCTTCCTAAGCACACATGCCGTGCGGTGTGTGTGCGCGTCCACCCGGTTACTCGGTCACCTGAAGCGGTCTTCCCTCTCTCGCCTTCTCCGCCGCCGGTCTCCTCTCCGCGTCTCACCCCCCACGCCGTCTCGCTCCCCCTCGGCCCCCTGGGTGAACGTCTTTTACAGCTGCACGGTTGATGACAGCTGTCCTTCCTCCGCTCGATCAAGCACTTAAACTGGGTTGGGGACGGTGAGACAGTAAAGACATCTAGGCGACATCCGGGACGAAAGGCTGGATATGAAAGAGAAGGTGTGGGATCGAATAGAAGGGTGAAAGTACGGAAAAGGAGAGAGGAAAGTGCAGATAGTGTGTGTCTGGGTGAGTGAGTGGGTCTCAGTGAACGACTGTCTTCTCTGTGCTTCCCTCTCGCTCTCGCTCTCGCTCTCCTTCTCTCTCTCTCTCTCTCATCCCAGCTTTGGGGAATCGTATGACTGGACGCTTCTGGAACATCCCTCAGGCTCTCACTGGAGAGTGAATGAATGAATCCGTGCTCATGCCCAGCAAAGCGTTTGTTGTCCCTACTTTAAACAGAATATCCTCACTTTGTGCCTGTGTGACCGAGCAGGTGATGTGAGATTGTTGCTCCTGGAGACATATTTCCTCATAACACTTTATGATGATGACATTCTTGCAGTTAATGTGTGTGTGTGTGTGTGTGTGTGTGTGTGTGTGTGTGTGTGTGTGTGTGTGTGTGTGTGTGTGTGTGCGTGTGTGCGCGCGCGTGTGTGTGTGGTCTGGATAGACAACCTCACAACACCACTGTGGCTAGCGAAACTAATCCATAATATGAGCTTTATCAACACATGATGTGACAGTAGTGTGCTGCAGCAGGCCAGTTCAGTACTATTGGCTCTTCCCCACTGTCCAATCATACTGCCATAAAGAATATAGCACCTCAGGGCCCTTGGGTGCAGCCAGACATTGATAAAGGAGCTCGGGCAGCAGCGTACCTGCAGGGCAGGAAACCCAGCCAGCACTTCACAGCCATACATGAATATTTGATGCCCTCTAAAATCGGGCTCCCTGCAATACCTGTCTATCCAAAGTGTGTGTTTGTGTGTGTGTGTGTGTGTGTGTGTGAGTGTGTGTGTGAGAGAGAGAGAGAGAGAGAGAGAGAGAGAGAGAGAGAGAGAGAGGGGGAGGGAGAGAGAACCTTGACCCAAAAATGTTGCTGCTGCTTTCTAGGTCACAGTGTTGACATGCTGGAAATGGACTCACACATAAGGTTTAGAAATTGTGCACACTGGCCAGTAAACATGTTGATCTGTTTGTGACTGAAAAATTTAAACACACACCCAGACACACACCTACAGCATATATTTTTGGTGTGCACCCTTGATTAAAGCAGTGGGATACTTGGTGTTATGCCCGCTCTTGGCCAGCTCGCTCATAACAACAAAACAAAACAAGAGCAGAGACATGAAAAGGACGGTGTTTAGGAGGAGAGCTCGAGCTTCAAAGCTTTCTGGCATCCATTATAATTTTTCTGGCGTTTACAGAGTGCATTATTATAAGCTATCAACAAGCTTTTTATCTTTTATTTTTTCCTCCCAGCATCACATTAGTCATCACTAAGATGATTCATTCTGATCCGAGAGATTTTCAAGACCTTTCCAAGCATTAGCACAAGACAAGTAGACAGAATGTCACGGGCCAGAAAGGATTCAAAGTATCACTTAACAAGCTCAGGTCTGAGGTGGCCTATAACCTTTGTTAGAGAAGCAAACAGGTGAGATCAATGCATATGTTATCTGTGTGTACCTTTGATTGATTTTTGATATCTTTTAAAAAATTATAGTACATCTCAGAGAGAGGCAGTTCTTCAGATCTTATCTACAGTGTACGCAAAGAGTCACATTCCCTGAGGTTGTGTACATATTGCTTGGCTTGATATATACTATAGTCTAACATAATTTGTATTTGGAAATAATAAATATATATATCCGTACAAAGGCTCCTGATTAGCTCCTGATAGCAAAGTGTATGGGTACAAGCAGTATATAATCCATGGCTGAGGTCATATGTGAACCAATGCCTCACCGTGTTGCAGGGCAGAACACTTCTGACTTTGTTACACTGTTCAACAGAGAAGAAGAAACACTCATCTTTGTTTTGTAAGTAATGTTAACTTTGAAATAATAAAATTATTTTTTGCCGGCGGGGTGTTCGTGATCAGAAGAAGACATTTAAAACAGAAAAGAACGCCCATTCGCATCAAGCAATTACATTGTGTTTGCTACAATCAAAGTACTGCTGCAGGCATTTCTCATCACAAACATCTCAAAGTGGGTGACATCCTGCTCTAAAGGGCTCAGAGAGAACATGTCTTCAATGTGCAATTTACATTCAGGAACTTTGTTTGTCCGCATCACATAAAGCTCCACTTCGGCCCTCTTGACATGTTAAATGAATAGGTTCTGGAATCTTATTTTCTTTACAGTAAAGTACAATAAATAGGCTATTTCATTGGTGCTTCACGAAATGGAAAATGCTTCGTTGCTGATGTCGACATTAATAATCAACGAGGTGAAGCCGTTGCTAAATTTGCAATGTTTACACTTTAAATTGTGAAATGGTTCATAGCGAGTCTAGCAAGCACCTTGGGAATCTTAAAAAAAAATCGGAGCCCACATGCGGCTGCTGGGGCGGTAAGAGAAGGAAGCCGCTACAGCAGAAGGAGCAGTGGGGGAAACAGCAGCAAACAATGAGCAAGTGAGACTGACATCTTAAACAGACCGCCCATCTGGCAATATGCAAATTCAGTTCACAGATTAGCCCATTGAAAGCACAGCACTGCTGGAGCTGTCCATCTAAATTAGCTCCACAGCTCCATACAGTATTCACCAGAGTTTCACATGACATATTGGGTATGTAGACGCCCAAAAATGTAATTTGAGGTGGATTATGATTTTAAGATTCCGGTTGCATAATTGTAGTGAAGATTCAATATCACTGAAGTGTTTTTATATCAAGTTGTTGGAAAGATAGTGCACCTCAAATTAACTTGTTTCTTTTTTGACTTATAGACAGCAGTGAGGTTTGGAGTAAGGTAGGATCTTGCAGACAAATTCACACATTGCTCTTTGTGTGGAGTGTTGAGTGGATCTATGCCTGGAATAGCAATAGCCCAAAAAATGCAAATTTAGATCAACGGGAGGATTATCTTATTTCTTTGATATGTAACTGCTATCATTTGCTAACATCCAGAAACAAGAATGAAAAGCGGTGACAATATCACCTTCCTCCTTTGTTGTCACCAAACAAGTCATTCCCTTTGATGAGAGAAAATGGAGTAATGCAAGATGTGAAAAGTTCCTCGTTGTGGGACAAATAAAGGATCATCTCATTTTATCTTATCTTATCTTATCTAATCTTATCTTATCTTATCTTATCTTATTTGAAACAGCATCATTGGTAAGGACTGTGCTGTAAATATGATGTCAGTGTTCAAAAAGCAAACAGCGCTATCTTTTCTCATAAATTGTGAAGCATTTTGGGAATAGATTCTTTTCTTCAGGTCTACAACTGAGTGTATTGACTGGTAGCACTATAACATCTTATTGAAGGTGCTTTGGCCTTGATGGATAGATTGCTGTTAGTATCTTAAACTTTAGTTTCTTTAGCTCTAGCTGCTTTAGTTTCTTTTCTTTTTTTTGATTGCTTTTCCCCACTTATAGCTCCTGCACTCCTCATTCTCTGAGAGGGCCTTACTCTTTGAATTGCTTCTTCCGGGGTTTCTTTCTTTTTTTTTTTTACAGGGAATTTTGGCTGGGTCAGAATCTATTCCTGATGAGTTTCCGTATTGCAAATAAGAAAGCTCATTCTAGTTTGAGCTGCGTCAGGGAACAAAATGAATTCTACCACAAGGCAAAGGAAACGCATCAGGATACAGACAAAACAACAAAACAGGGCCTCTTACCCAGCCACCACCCCTGGAGCATCATTTCACAGTGTCAGACATGCCTCTGAAACAACTTTACGCTGGATAGAATCGTTCAATTTCATAAAGAAAAAGGTTGATTTAAACAAAAATTGGCACGTAAGACCACAACTCCAAAAAAGGAACGTTTTGAGGTAGAATAAAAAATCAACACTCATCCCTTGCCTAAACTAACAGTAAATATATTGATTTTAATTTGATTTTTTTAAGCTAGTTTGGCATGCTCATCTAATTGCTCATGTTTCAGCTCGGTATAACAAGATTTAAAAACAGGTTCAAATGAAGCACCAATGCACCATTAAAGATTGGTGATACAATGATGAAGTTGAATGTGGTGAAGATTAAAACCTGCTTCATTTTTATTTTCTAAAAATATATATTATCATGAAAAAAAACATCTACTCTCCACAGGGTAAAGCATTGCAGACATAAAGCACATGAATGAACTGTCCTGGTGTGTCCTTTGCATTGACATGCCTTCCAAAAGCAACTAGGGAGAGCCAGTTGTTTTCCACTGCATGCCTATTTGCATATAAAATAACTCCTACACACAAACCAAGAACTCAGAAATACTGAATACAAAATAATCTCTATCGTTATCTTGGGAGTAAAGCAATTTTCATACAAAGCAGCTCAGACTATAAAGGTGCTGAAACCAATTTTAAGCAAAGTTTAGAGAAGATCTCTAATTCTCCAGACAACAGTTGGCGTATTCAACAACTGTTAATCATTGAGAGAACTAGATGATTTTGTCTTTGAGAAAAATATTTCATATCATCTGAAATTAGACTTCAAAACAGGTTTGTGGAAAAAGAAACCATTTTCATTTTAGTTCTCCCCCAATGTGCTTGACACAGGAAAATGCTTTGGGTGCTAAAGCATAACACAGCTTGCCTAATCCCATCATCATCGTCACATTTATCAGTGCTAATGCCATCTCTGTAATTAGTGCTTAATGTCACCAATTAGTTCTGCCTTCGACAATGACACAGTGATGAAAAGTTAAACTGTTACAAGAGAAATATTCACTTATAGAGTATAGCTGCTATCTCTGACTGCCACTGGCAACATGTTTTCCTTAATAAAATGAATTAAAGCTGACATTACTGTAACCTTCTGAAAGTCAGTGTGTGTGTGTGTGTGTGTGTGTGTGTGTGTGTGTGTGTGTGTGTGTGTGTGTGTGTGTGTGTGTGTGTGTGTGTGTGTGTGTGTGTGTGTGTGAGTGTGAGTGTGTGTGTGAGAGAGAGAGAGAGAGGGAGAGTGTGTGTGCTCTCACAAAAGGACGTGACATGTCTGCTAAAGGCATGTAATGTGATGTATCATACTTTATTTTAGACCCACATCTAAGCAGAATCACACAAAGTCTAACTACAGAGCATATTTGCCTATAATTGTATTTGACACTGTAGCTTCACAGATGGGACTAGACCCATGGTAAAATACGTATTATCATTCATTATTATTATTATCATCATTTAATGGCTTTCTTCCAAACTTGATAATTCCCCACGACATGCGAGATTGAATAAAATCTATTATACTTATAACACATTAGCCAGCTCCTCATCTATTCATAATTCTTTCCATTCTTACTTTAACATTGCATATTTTCTGACTTGGAACAGCTGTAATAAAATTTTTTCCCATGAGTTATAGCGACTTTATGGTGTTTCTACGAGCCAGGAGAGTGAAAAACAGGTAGTTGCAAGACGACAATTAGTTAGAACACCAAAGTGAAGCCATTTTATAAATGAATCATTAAACTTCTCACAGCTTGGCACATTGTCTTCTGTTGTCACATTTGGCCGAGCTCATTCACAGAAACATTCATTAAGCAGGAGAGATTCTGTAGGAAAAGCAGAAAAAGATTAATTAAATGAAGAAGAAAACTTCTCCTATCTCGGTTCAGTGATATTGTGTAGCTCTACGGTAAAGGTCAGTAATGACACTGTTACCGTCAGCAGTCACCAGAGGGATAATTGCTCTTTTAAAGTCTTGAGAATGTATCTATAGGCAGTAATGTCAGACTGGGTTTTAAAATGCATTGGATTTATAGGACACAAAGGATCATTATTTCAGTGGGTCTCAATCCTGGCCCAAGAGGACCGTGGTAATCCAGGATCAGGAATATTCACTTGTCATTTGTATCTTGCAGTCTGTTGGTGAGATTTGAAAGGCTGTCAACTCATACCAAGTTGCCAACTAATCTGAGCAAGGCATTTGTAATCATGGAGTTTAAATATACTCAAGTAAAATGGAAATGAAAAATCTATACATTTTTGTGACACAAAAACTTAATGTAATTACAGGATTCTAAGTCTAGCGCCATGGTGACAGCGACACTCCAATAAAGGTGATGTGTAACTAAGTAAAACAGAGAAAAAGAGATGGGGGTGAATAGAGGGAGCTGTCCTGCCGCTACCTCTTCTCTCCTCTGAGCAGAAGAGCAAATTACACTCCCTCCTTTCTTGCCAAACTGCTCCCAGTAATTTCAATATAATATGATTTTAAGAGAAACAAGCCAAAGACGGCTGTTCTCCTTGTTATTTCGGAGCAGTACCTGCCATCTGCTGTCGCAACAAAGTCTGTCAAAACCCAGCCTAGATTAATTAATCCCCCATTGCTTGGTATCCAGTACATCTGTTTCACAGCGTTTGACACAGTAGCTGTAAATGGTGTCATGGAGGTGCCATTGCTGTGAGTTATTTATAACAGGTCCAAATTTGTCAATCAATCATATCAATTGATATGTCTTACACCTCCATACATGTATTTAACCTCCTGAGACGCTTATGTGTGGACAGTACATTTTGACTTCCCTTCAATTTATTCAGCCTTGTGCTTAACTCAATCCTTTTCTCCTCATGTCTGGATTGTTCGCTGCCTCCTGGTGGTATAGACTCCACTTTGGCTCGCTAAAGCAGGCAGGAAGAAATGTGTTCTACTCTTTGTGTTCACATAAGAACACACACTTGTTCTAACTTATTAGGTTGCACTAGTCCCAAATAGCAATGATAAATTACAAGGGCATACAAAATAAATTGTTATACGCAGTTATACAAAGATATACGTATGCATAAAATCCAGTGAATTATATCACAGGATGTATGACATTTAACAAATAACATTGAACCCTAAAACAAGACAATGATCTAATCAGTTGATATCCTTTATCTAGCATTTGGTATCAATTGTAGAATATAACATATCTTAAACATTGCTTAACTAGCACTTGTACTTCAGAGGATATTGGTGAGCCTCCATTCTGTGTCCCCCTGCAACAATTTCAATAACTCGTTTCCCAAAAGTGGCTTGTAGAGTCGGGGGTAAGTGTGTTTCACTGATATTTCATCATCATGGCAGCTTTGCTCCCTTGTGTTGTTGTCACAGCAGTGTTGTTGCCTGCAGTTAAATCTTTGTCCATTATCTACAATGTTGAACACATATCGTAACGCTTTAGAAGTACAAAGCAGCTAACTACCATTTTGATTTTTTTTCTGTTGCCTAAATCAGACCTTTTACACAGTGAATTATCATAATAATAATGTACTACATAACAGAATGTAGAATGAAGCATTAATACATAATGCATACATCTTCTGAATCAATCAACCAATCGAAATTTGAAATTAATTACTGATGGCAATGTAACACTATTCTGAAACTCCTCCACATTATATTATGAAACACAAATGTGTCTCTTTTAATCTGGGGTTTGTAAGGACTATTCTCTTTTTGAGACTCAAACTCTTTCAGCTGCGTCCCACTGTGAAACCCAGATGTTAGTTGAAACTCAGATGTGCCCTAACTACAGGTCATTATTTGATTATTCCAAGTGTAAGTTCAGATCCTGTCTCCACCTGTTATCAGCTCTGGGTTTCCCCCTGGTCCACCTTACATTCACACATGCACACACCTACACCACCATCAGCTGCTGAACACTCCAGTTTCCCTGAGGCTTTGTCTAATTTCTTAGGAACCATCCCTTTAAGGTGTCATTTGAAGCCCCGCTCATGACATAGTCGCTCAATTGGGTTGTAACCATTTAGGAGGACTCTTCAGAAGGTGGAGGTGTTGTGTTATCGGTGTATTTCCATGAAATGGTCGAGTTTTCCCCAGAAACCATTTTGATCAAAGCCAAATAATAATCAGCAACGTAATGTACTGAGACTTCCCCACACACCTCCCCTTTCTCACTAGAAATCTGATATTTGAAATTAATTACTGATGGCAATGTAACACTATTCTGAAACTCCTCCACATTATATTATGATACACAAATGTGTCTCTTTTAATCTGGGGTTTGTAAGGACTATTCTCTTTTTGAGACTCAAACTCTTTCAGCTGCGTCCCACTGTGAAACCCAGATGTGCCACTATTGTCTTTTGTCTTCTTCTAACACTACAGCATGTTATAACATGGTCCCTCTATCTCTCTCGCAACACAAAGTCAATTGATGTAGACGTCTTTTTTCTCAGTTATGATGCCAAATGAAAAATGCATTCAACATTAGATTGAGAGAGAATCGGAAAAACTCCTATTGGGCACAAAGCAGAATAATGGTGGGTGGATATAAAGGATTATACATCTAACCATGATTAGTCATTTGTTCATTCCAAAAGTAATATATTCCTCTACATGTGATGTTTTTTGGCAAATAATTTGTCATAATCTGCAACTAAGAGATCCAATTTTGCCCAAACTAATTAGCAGACCCCCGATGTATGTTTGTATGTGCTGAGGTTTGGCTGGTATGTGTTTGGCCACACTGATATCAACATGCTGCTTGTGTACATACAGTTTTTGTACACGTCTTTCCTCCCTTTTCCATCATGGTTATCGGTCCCCCCCTAGGTTTGTGATCAAACAGTAGCAGTGGAGTCACTTTATTCCGTCAGCACACAAGTGATCTATTCTTTCTCACTGTTTTCTCCATCCTTTTACCGTCAAAATATTTTCTTGGGGTCTCACCTGAAATGTCTCATTGTGTCCATAGCTGTGAGATGAAAAGACTGCAGCAGCACTAATCATGTGTGAAAAGACAACTCAGCTAGGCACGCAGAGGACACACAATAATGGGACACCAAAATGAAACCTGGAACCCTGGTGACACTTGGCACTGTGCAGTGATGCATCCTTCCAAAGGTGTTAGGTAACCGTCACTAATAGGGCTTCACATTAACGTAGGCCAGCAATTGTTTCGGCTTTCATGAGTACCAAGGGGAGCTAGTGCGATGGTGCCATTTTAATAGTCTGCGCCCCACCCCTTCCCCCTGCCCAGTTTGGCAACAGCGTCTTCCAGATGACAGCTGGGAAGTCATTAGCAAAGCACCACATTGCTGCAAACACAACAGCACAGAGGCACCTGCGCGTGCACGTCTGAAATGGGATTACTAGGTGTTGGAATGAGGTCCAGAGGACAATCACATGCATCTCAGCTACATGAAAGAAATGATGAGTTATTTCTCCTCAGCCATTCTCCACACTTGAAAGGGAACACTAGCCAATTAAAAGTGGGATGTGACTCGTTAAAAAGGCCCTGCACAAACTTGAAGGTTGAAACTGTGCGCTATGTCCAAAGAATATGTCTAATCAGCCAAATTAATATTTCTGAAAGAATATATGGCATTGAAGTTATCCCTATCTTTTGGCACAGTCCAAAAACCTGTCTTACAAACACCATAAAAGAATAGTTAATACAGGTCATTATTTGATTATTCCAAGTGTAAGTTCAGATCCTGTCTCCACCTGTTATCAGCTCTGGGTTTCCCCCTGGTCCACCTTACATACACACATGCACACACCTACACCACCATCAGCTGCTGAACACTCCAGTTTCCCTGAGGCTTTGTCTAATTTCTTAGGAACCATCCCTTTAAGGTGTCATTTGAAGCCCCGCTCATGACATAGTCGCTCAATTGGGTTGTAACCATTTAGGAGGACTCTTCAAAAGGTGGAGGTGTTGTGTTATCGGTGTATTTCCATGAAATGGTCGAGTTTTCCCCAGAAACCATTTTGATCAAAGCCAAATAATAATCAGCAACGTAATGTACTGAGACTTCCCCACACACCTCCCCTTTCTTACTAGAAATCTGATATTTGAAAGGTAAGGTCCCAATCTTCGTCTAGTTGAGATCTAATATGACCTTATACCTATGAGAATATGTCATAGGAGCCTTTGCAGGTCCATTTCACATCTATTTACAAGAGCAGCACAGTCTCTTATCAATAGTAAGCCAGTCCTTTGCCTTCTACTTTATATTACCCCTTTGGATTAGCTTGCCTTTGCTCTGTTTATTACTGCCTGAGGACAACTATAATAATAACAACTGTTCACAATGTTGTTCATGGTATTAGAAAAATAAAGTAAATAAAGATAAGAAATGTACTCTAGATGAATTATACACCCACGCCACTGCCTGATCAGTTTTATTCATGTTACAAACCTGAACGTTTTTGAGTAGTCTCATGGTATAACCAAGGTTACGGTGTCATTCCTCGTTGTTCATTTGCCAAAGCATTGCTTAGATGCAGCCTCATTTCCTGCTTGGTCTTGTACTCAAAACCATTCATGCATTGTGGGAGAGCAGTTTTGAATATCAAATATCCTACTTTTTTCCAACTTTTTTTGGTCTGGGTCCAAAGATCACAAGGCAAGGCAAGGCAATTTTATTTATATAGCACATTGCAGCAGCAAGGCAATTCAAAGTGTTTTACAATAAAATAAAATGAAAGCATCAGGAAAAGAGGACACTTAGATACACTAAAAACAGAAAAATGTAATAAATTAAAACTAAAAAGGACACTTAAGTACAGTTGAAAACAGAAAAATGTAAACAAAATAAAAACTAGTTTCAGCCTTAGTTAGTTTACCCCGTAATCAAACAGGTTACCTTATCTCGCAAATGATTTCTATTTTATTTCTATCTTGAATAAGATGGGTTATCACATCAGCCAGTGCTAGAGGGGGTTGCAGTAAAATAGTAGGCTCTTGAAAGTTTTAAAGGTTTATTAAATACAGCTAAAGGTGGAATATGCAATGGACAAATGGTTTACATTTAACTCTAGGGGCTTACATCGCAAAATAGGTCCCTTTTACACCTGAATCCAAGATCTCTGACCCAACAAGTGCTTTGAATCCAGAGCTCAAGAAATATTTACATGTAGTGTATCTGTACGTTCTAATTCAGTTGAGGAGAGTCTTCATTGTTCTTATTTCAGCATTGAAAGTAGGGGTGGGGGGACGCGTCTACGTAAAACGACTACTCGGTAACGTAAATACGGCTATTTGCATAACCGTGCGCCGTCGCGTCATAATGACGTAAGATAGTTGCGCCAGGTGGAAGCATTCATGCAACCGAGAACAAATTGCGTCGAGTAAAAGTCGCCCACGGTCCAAAGTTTAAGCAATGCGGAGCGTTCAAGGCGGCTAACCCTAACTTTATGCCGGCTGACGTGTGGCTTGCGAGCCGCAAGCGGGTCTTTTCCGGCTGACGTGTGGAAGCACAAACTGACCTGCGTCTCCCCTCCCACCGCCCTGTCAAACCGACTGAAACTGACATGCGTCTCATGTATTTTTGGTGTTGAATGCAGATTGCGCTCGATCACTTTTACTTGAATTGAATAAGCAACATGTTTGATTGTCAAACGGAGAGTATCAGTCTAAAGGTGGCTAGTTGTGCAATAATGCATCGCAAATCTTTGTTACATTTGTTTGTTTTCAAGAGAAGATGATTGCAGAAAACTTAAATATTAATGAGATAAGTTTGATATTTATTTTGGGGGGAATTAATTGTTACATTGCGTAATAAATATAATCTATAGATCAATCGACTAATCGGAAAAAATTATCTGTAGATTAATTGTTAAAATATAAAGCGAATAATCGCTAGGTGCAGCCCTAATTGAAAGTGTGGCAGACTTCACCGCGTATTGTCCTTCATTTTGTCAAGCCATGATGTGCCATGGCTCCATTGTTCTAGGACAGTTTGATCTGATTGCAGGCCAACATCCGCCTCCACTTCTGGCAGGAGAACCTGACTAAGGTAAGGCCACTTTTCAACGTCTGATTGTTTGGGTATGTCTTTGGTGCCGTTGTCCCAAGCTACCAAACATCTTGGGTAGCTTGATATACACAGTGTCCTCCAGTCTGCATAATTCAAGGTTTGATATTGCGTAGCTACTTGTGGTAACTTCTTGATCCATGGTGCAGAGACGTACTGTATTTGTCTTTCCCTTTCCCAAGTTTTCAATGCAGAACTTGCTGTGGCTGCCAGAGTCATGATCGCATACCTTTTCACATATTTTCCCGCTCTTTCTTGACTTGATCTTCACGGGTACAATTGATAGCACGCATCTCAATTCTCCGGTGCCACACTTCATTCAACATTAGAGCTATTAGAGCTGCTTTAAAGCACTTTCTGTATATACCAATGGAAATCTGAACAAGGGAATGGGGGAAAAAACAAACTACGTGGGATTTAAATTTAATTAAAACAACACTCCAGGCAACAGACTGAGAGCCAAAGCAATGCAGTAGGAGAGCAACATGCAGACAAATGAAAGAATGCTAAAAAAAAGATATGGAAGCTTTGTGGGCAAGTATGATGACTAGTCCCAGCTTGTAGACACCCTGTAAGTTATTTATCACCTCTCTGATGACCAAGTTTGTATTTATGAACATCTCTTATTTTGATTGCTGAAAAAAGAACAGAAAGCACTTTAGATTCCTTACAGAATCCCAGCTGGCACGAAAAATATTCTGTCTTCTGCAGTTAAGCACTTCTTGTCCCTTCAACCAAAGATGTCATTTGCTTGTGCTTTGTCTCCATGTTTACTTTATAGCTGCAACACATCATTATGCTTAAAAAAAACACTCCCTGAACACAATAATCTTTCCCACTTCGTTTTGTATTGGCAGAGTAGGAACTAGGAATAAGGTCACTGATGCAGGCTGCATTCCATTTAGGTGTTGTCAGTTGATCCAGCATGTCTTACATGTAGATGTTGGTGCGGAGGTCTAAATGGAATACAAACATTATTAACGCAATTAGTTACACCTGTGTTTACATGTCTCTAGAGAGGAAGGACGAAATGCAGAGATGCAGGATTTGTTTGATCTTAAATCTTGAGACGCTAGTGTCGCTTGTATTTGTGTTTTATGTGGAGACTGTTGCCCACCTGCGACTTTCAGACGCAAGATCCGCATTACTCAAGAGGAACTAACTAGAGGTGGACACATTACAGCGCATGACGACAAAACAGTGAGTTAACAAACACACCAATAAGTTAAGCTAAAGAAAGCTAAAAACAACGTTAGGCTTTATCGAGGTCATTCCTGTGGCACGTTAACTTTGTTGGGTAAAAACAAAAACATGGACTTGTACCACTTGTTTACTTGAAGCACCATCTGGTTTGGACACGAGATGATTCTTGTAATTTCTGCTAAAACACAGCGCAGTACATTGTTCTCGACATTCTTATTGGAATTGTGTGACTTTTGTGCCACGAAACAAACAACACATTTTTTTAAATGTACTGAAATTTTGTGAGACAAAAGTTTCAATTGTAGTTATGTTTAATTTCCACGAGAGGGCAGCATAACATTACCTTACATCATCAGCATGTACCACGGAAATCAAATATACGTTCTGATGATAGTGAATAAAGTGAATAGGTAATCTTAAAAAGATTCTTCTTCTTCTACTGATGATTAATAGGATTTATTGAAGGAACTTTAGCTGCGCTTTTGTGGGTGCAAAACGTGTGGTTGCAGCGACATTTTAGAAGAAGAAACTCTATTGGGTCAAGTCACATGTGAACACGACACCATGCACACACGTCAATCTATAATTTGTCTTGCGTGCTCCTCTTACACACACACCTCATCATCATCGTCAGACGCCCATGAGAGGAAGAGAGGCCCTTTGTTCAATTCTGTATGAAACAGTATAGCCAGTGTAGACCAATGCCAGGGGCAAGCATGTGAAGTCAAATATTGAATACAAAAGTGGAAATGTAATTTGTGAAAGGGACATATGATGTCACGTAAAGCTGAAGGTACACTTACTTTGCCTTTTGATCTTGTTGGTATACAAAACAAAGCTCTGAGTGATGCACCTGGGAAGAGAGAGAGAGGTTTTCTCCTGGTGGTGCACCCTTGGGAAATATGAGAATTAATACATGAAGGCCCTGCTGGCATCTCTGTTTATGAAATTGCACAGAAATAAGGCCAGTTCTACCCATTCACCCTTGATTGAAAACGTTTAGAGAATGACACATTGTTGCTGTAATATCACGAAACAACCTCTGAGAGACGGGAGGTTGTTTTTATTATGCATTAGAATGCAATGTAAATGTTTAACTCGCCAACATTTGTTCAGATGACAAAGCTTGTAAATTCTATTGTTCCTCAATTCCAAAATAATCATATTCCCTTATTGTCACATTCAGCAAAGCATTGATTCATCATTACAAAGCAAATGCAAAAAGTGATGAATGTTATTCCAAATTCAATTAGTGAGAAGTCGAGATAAATCCATGTCAGATGGTTGCATGATGCATGAAAAGTGTGGCAGCTTACGAAGGGATCAGAGGTGGTTCATGTCACATTTACTGTCTAAGAGCTTCTTTCATGAGCTGGAGAGTGCCACATCGGTTAATACTACAAGGTCAAGTGAATCTGTCAAATATTATGACACTGAGAGATAAAAGCAAAACAAATTAAACAAGCTCACTGTCACAGCACAATACAATAATGTAGTTCCATTAAGATAAAGGATTTAAAGGATTCACTCTTACAAAATTAAAAATGTGAGTGATGAATACGTACAAATGTGCTCAAATACTATAGTATGTGTGTGCGTGTGTGCTAGACCAGGTCCAATGAGGCAGATAACACCAGTGTCTTCAGAGTAGTTGCTTCAGTTACACCCCAGTGCATGTTATCTGTAGTTCAGAACACTTAAGTTTATTTTAACATCCACATTAAAAGAAGCAAACACAGTCAGTCACATGACTCCTATGCACCATCACCATGCTGTTGGTATTTTTCATGTTGCGCTCTGGACAAAGGCCATAATGCCATAACTGCCTCTCATCGCAGGTAGTTCTAAAAAGTCTTGCCTTGAATATTTTGGGCTAATTCAGAAGCTTGTCTAAACTTAAACAATGCAACATTATTTGCTTAAAAAAAATGTATCTCAAAAGTCTTATCTCGGTATTTCTAATTTAAACAGGCTGGTTGATGTATCAGGAAAAAGGGTGTGCTGCTAAACTAGACAGGCCACTAATTAGGTGATACACACATCTGAAAAATGTCTCTTTTGGATAACATTTTTCCCGTGTTGTACCTTTTTTTACACACACGAGGGCGGTATCACACCGGCAAACGCTCGTCAGATCCTCCATCGCTCTGATTAGATAATTGACTCAAATGTAATCCGTGAAATATAGCAGCTCATAAGCTTATTGACGAGGCTCGTAAATAGATCTCTTTAATATCCGCCCTCCTCTAAGCTGGAAGCTGGAAAATTATCCGTCATAACCCAGGCGTGATTATTTCACATTTTCACTGACATAAACGCAGCAGGACGGTGCCATATGTCTGCTGTCTGGTACAAGCGCTGTGATCAATTCAAACCTCGTCAAAGGCAAAAAGCGGAACATTTTAAATTGCACGGCTAGAGGAAACTGACGCAAAACACAAAGTGTGTTGCTCTGTTACTTATGTCGCGCAACATTTTGATGTGCGTCGGAGTTGCACCTGTAAATACCGGAATCACTGGAGTGTGTGTGGAGGAGTTGGTATCCAGAATGCGGGTCCAAACGAGAAGCTCCGCGCAGTAATGAACGTTTTTTTCTAGTTGTAGTGACAAACATTGGGAAGTTGCGTTATAATGACCAGTGAGCCGGCGGTGATAGAGTGAAGGCGACAAGAGAGGAAGAGAGGGAGAGGGGGGGAGAGGAGAGCGGGAGGGAGCGGGAGGGAGGGAGGGAGGGTGAAAGCGGGAGAGAGAGAGAGAGGGGGGAGAGAGACGCTTGGCAACCCATCACAGCAGGGCAGGCAATTGAATCTAAAGGCGCTCAGCCGGCGACGGACTCGGACGAGGCAGGTAGGACACATATGATAATGACATGATCGGAATGTTGAGTCGTTGCTGCCGCACAGGTGTTTGTCACGCAGCTGTTTCCTATTAAGGTGAAGTGAAACATTACATCTCCACAGGCTCTGCGCGCATTTCCTTACTTTTACGCTCACTAGCGCACAAGTTTGGCTTAGTTTGGTCTGTCGCATTTTTTTTTTAAATTTAGCCGAAATTCTGAGTTTTCTAAGTTCTCTAGTGATTACATAAAGCATGTTTTAATGGTGTAGCAATTTACTCGGACCAGCTGTGAGATTTTGGAGTCGAATTCAATCGAAACCGAGACTACGTTATTGGATGTATGATTCTGGTGCCGTGGTCCTGCTTCTCCACTCGTTGCTATTTTCGGGGTCGAGGCAGTCATTAAATGCGGCGTATTGCGTGTAAACATATTGTGCATGCTTACACAGAGGTGTCAGGTGTCCAGTGTTATCTCAGGTAGCCCTGGTGACTCAGGAGGTACCTGCTGGGAAGCGCCTCGTTGGTGCGCATTTACTTATTCATGTGTCACCTGAACGCAGCGGCGTTGCAAGTCGAGGTTAAAGGGGAATACCACCCCATTTAAGAATTCAACTCTTAATCCTATAACCAAGGTCAGTGCAGCTCTTTCCACGTAGCACCTGTAGATACAAGAGCACCAACTTTAATTGTGTGTTCATGTAGGAAGACTGCAGGGTGACACTGACTCTGCAGACTTATGCAGTGTAGTTTTTTTGCAGCAATTAATTTTAGGTCTTAGGGTGATGTCATCTGGAGTCATCGTTCTTGTCTGGAGCCGGCGGCAGTTACACATTTTTATGTCATTGGTGTTCATATCAGGATTTCATTTCCACTGTAATCGTTTGTGTTCGTTTTCAGCAATCACAGTTGATTAAATGTGGATGGTCGTGTTGCTCACATTTTTCAATTATTCTCTGCAAGCAGTGCAGGCAAATTCCCCTGCAGTTAGGACATCACTGCTGACTGTCTTACCAAAACCACATTTCATTGTTCATCTAAACGTACTGATGCAAGTTAATTAATTTCATATTTCTACCACTCTAAGTCTGTGCACATTGTTATAAGACTGGTCCACTTTCCTACATGATCACTGTCTATCCGTCAGTGTAATGTACTGTGCTTTGATAGATTTATGATTTATGGATGGAGTGGTGAGCTATTGTTTCCGCAGTGTTCCTTAAAAGACTGACATAAACATACAGACAAGCTTACATCTATGAGATGATTTCAAAGAAAGAAGCAAAGGTTATTAAGTTCATTGCAGAATGATTTGTGTTCAACTCATCTGGATATACATTTCCATTAAGTCCATTCTGCTTGGCTCTCCTGGCTCAGACAGAAAAGGTCAATTGTGCACAGTCAATTTAGTGGCCACAAATGTATTGACCAAGATTTCTGAACAGAGATTGAATATTCATGCCAAAGGATCTCGCAAGGAAACTTTGTTCTCAGCGGCTTAGATCCACCATCATCCCCACAGCTGTTCACCAGTGTACAAATACAGACATGCTGTCATTATCCCTTCTGCTGTGAAGTTAAAATAGACCATAAAACATGTATACATGCTGCACAGCTCAGAGTCAGGTACTATACATTTTGTATATGATAAACTGTGAATAAACTGGTGCGTTATGTGGGGAAAGCGTGCCTATGACAGTTGCCCTTTCGGAGTGTCTGCCACTCTTACTGAATTTGTCGAGAATATCAAGGGGGGAAGGAGACTCCATATCAGACAGGTGCATTGACTGACAGGCTCCAATGAAATCCAATATGGGGGCTAGAGGAATGAATTGCAGATATAGTGACTCTGCTGGTGACTCTGCTGGTCCTATAAGGTCCCAGACTCAGAGCAGAGGGAGGTGTAAGAAAGAGGAAGAAAAGACGCATTTTAGATTGGAAGAAAGGTAAAAAATTTAGCAAGTGGGTAGATGCGGAGTGAAAGCTTTGGAGGAGATGGAAACATTGCTGAGTGTGAAGGAATCTGAAATGCTGGTATGAGAAACTGTTGAGCCACGACTGTTCAAGTTATTGTTGCTTAATTATGTAATTGGAATGTACATTCAAGGTATAATTGCCGTTTGATTAAATGCTTAGTGTTGAAATAGATTTGCAATCACATTTATTCAGCGGGCACAATAATTCACAAAATGGTTTGAATGCAGTGTTTATATCATATCCGCCTACACAGATCTGATATTCCCTTAAAATACCAGCTTTCTCAATGTTGTCGCCTGGCTTTTGGTGTCCACTGGTCAGGCCTTCACTTATGATAATGGTCGTCGTACACTTCACCCGTCTTTCTACACCTGTCTCTCTCCCAGTCCAGCTGCATGTGGTCATTAAATCAGCCAGGGCAGCCAGGCAGAACTGAAGAAAACAGGTTGGAGAGGAGAGCAAGGCTGAGAAGATGATTCTGCTTGGCCAGTTACATTACTGGTGGACCATCAATTCCTGCATGCTACTGTTCTCATGGGACAACAGCGTGCTTCAATTTCTCAGCTTTTCATGGTGGACAGAAGGCTCACAATAGATCAGATCGGTGACAGTGCTCAGAAAGAGAAGATGATAGCTGAAATATTTGGTTGTAGCCCTATCTTGTGCCATTCCTTGCCTCCATATTGATAAATTGTTGTCTAAGTATGAAAAAAATCATGTCTTTCCTTGAAAAAAACATGTCATGTAAAACAAAAACAAAATAGCAATTTAATGGCAGCTTTGTTGTGTGACAAATCCTTGTTGTTGGTATTTACGCATGGAGTGCTGCCCTGCAGTGGGGCTGAAACAGCACCGGGAGAGCCAGGAGGAGGAGGAGGAGAGGCAATGAGGGTAAAGCAAGATGGGAGGTAGAGCTGAATGAAGAGCGAGGTGAAGTGTTGAGATGCAAAGGTCATCTGTGCTGGAGAGGAGCCACTAAATGGTGTGTTTTGATCTGTCAACTAGGATAGAAACAGTCAGCTGTTGCGGGGGTGAAATGACTGGGCCCTAACAAAGAGAGAGACAAAAGGAGATGAATGAGTCTCTTCGGGCTACCGCGTGCCCTCTGACACAGCTGTCTGTGTTTATGTTGTCTGATATACACACAGGCCTCTGCTGGGACAACTTTGCCAAGCTCATTGCAGCAGATAACAGGCGAGTGAAAAGAAGGGTTGGCGAAGAAACAGCCATTTTAAGACATCAGAATTTGGGGGAAGTTCACATCATGGAGGCATTGAGTTTGCTGAGCGACGTAATAGAAATGCCAATGTAGCGTCAAGGCAAACATACATATACAGGATGAATTGCCCGCTGCAATCCTTACAAAATAAAACGGGGTGGGGATTGATCAACAGTACATCTCATCTTCTCTTAAAAACTGTTACAGGCTGTCTAGATAGTGAAAGAAATGTAGCTGAAAGCATTGTGAATCAAAAGCATAAAAGAAAATTGGACATGAGGGGTATGACAGCATTATTGATCTGTATCTTATTTTATCAGTAGATGGATGAGGGGGGAGAAATTCATGGTACATTTTTTTGTTCGCTCCACAGTTTGTTCACAAAAACACTGAAAACTAAAATCAGTCTGACACAATCGACTAGACAGCAACATACATCACAGGCTTTCATCTTCATGCACAATGGGAAGATTCCTTTGTTTAATCTCATGAGACCATTTGAAGCATATTTGTCTTGGCTCAGACATTGTATAGATCACTATTTTTAACAGGTAATTCATGTTTCAGTTAATATAGCTGCATAGTAAATATGTGCACATCTGTATAGAAATGTCGGAACCCTTTTGACATGAATGGAAGTGTAGTCGGCGCTCTGGGAAATCAGCTGATAATCAATTGTTATTTCTGGCAAAATAACAACAACTGGTTCAGTTGATTGTTCACTGATGGAATTCCTTTTATCTTCTATATCCGTCTCCCACCGTATGTCTTCACTGTCGTTATGTACATGACATTGGAGTAGTTGGCAGGAGCTGATTTTTCAGCCATGTAGACTGTCAGCCCATCGCAGCCCCATTATTTTTCTTCATGTGTTCTTATTGCAGATATGACTCCTCAGCATTCACTTGACAAATGTAGTTGACTGTTTCACCCAGCTGTGTGTCTGCGTGTGGCACAGGGGGAGGCTTCCCACTCTCTCTCTCTCTTTCTCTCTCTCTCTAAGGGCAACACACACTCACACACATCATGGCGTCGGTCACCACAGGCCAGGGTGTGTGTATATACTGTATGTGCATGAGATGTTTGTGACAGGATGATGTGAATAGAGTGCCATGCAGCATTCCTATACTGTCCTCAATAATTGCTGTCTCCCCAGGCCCTGTGTATACTGCCCCTTCTTGCTCCTACAATATTTTGTGGAGCTTTCCTTGTCAGCTGGATGAAAGACTTCATAGGCTCCATCTTTTGTGGCATAACATAGTTTTTCTTGGCATGTGTCTGATGGTTCCCCATCTTGTGTTCTCCTGGCAGGGAGTCAGGGATATTTTATTGAGGGGAGACTTCAGTCCGGCTATTTTCTGAATAAGCAAAACAGCAGGTGCTTTCTTCAGATCTGCTTGCCGAAATTAAAATTATTCATGGTTTGCAACATGTGTGTAATAGATGTGTAAAAGATGAAGCGCTATTTAGGTCATTCTCAAAAGTTTTCTCACTGATTCGATCACAAACCACCACTTGTGTTCTCGAGGAAACACACTCCATTACGCTTTGCAGCTATGTAGATATTCACTGTTGTCTCCAGATTTCCATATCATTATACAGAACACATCATTTTATTGCTACAGCCTTGAACAGCAGTTTAATTTATGACACAACCAAAGTGAAAAGTTTGCTCAGCATCAGTGTGCCGTGTCAGTTTGATTATTATTCCTACTTGGGATGGACTACCTGCCATGCTGTTCAGATGCCATCCTGTTTACATTACGCCCTTGTCATGCGAGTGAGGTTTGCTGAGTAAGGCTTTCAGAAAGCAGTGTGTGTCATCTTGGAGATGGAGAGATCAGGAGGGCAGGAATGAAGACATTACTCAGCTCATCAGAGCAGTACTTGTCCTCCCTCCTCCCTGACCGAGCCAAATGCCCGTTAATCTGTCTGTGATCACTGTGCTAATGAGTGATGGCTTTTTCATGAAGACAGAGGGTGGACAGAAACATGCCATTGATTTGCTGTGATAATGCAGATTTAGCTGCCGGCTGAGGCCCACCACTCCCTCTGTATAGGGTGCCTTTGAGGTTAAGGCCAGTCAGACACAATTGCCATGTAATCAATAATATTGAGTGCCGTGGCCCTGGGAGATACAGCAGTATAGGTAGGCAGGCTTCCCTGGAGAGAGCACAGCAGGTACAGATATTACTCTTCACTTTACACTGCGTTAATCACACATGAATGTTAGATAAGCAACAGAGCCGCAACCCTCATTAAACAGACCTGGGCCTCAGCCACCCTAAATAATGATCTGGATTACAGGGAAGATCTTAGGTAGGTATTATGGAAGTAAACGGTGATTGTGATTGAATTTTCAGACATAAATTTCCCTTTGCAAAACAATAATGGGAAGCTATGCAATTACTTAATACGATATATTAATAACTGCACAATACAGGATTTGGGATCAGTCATGGCTTTCATGGCAAATAAAAACAGAAGTTCTTAATTTGAAATAGGATACCTTTTAAAATGTTGAACACACACCTGCATGAACGCACACCTGACATGACAACACAACACATATGAGGTCCAGAGTGCACGTACGATGTTTGTTGTGTTGACATTATACTACCTTAATATATATATCAAGCTAAGTACCCAAATGGGGAAGAACAGACAGAAGAACAAGAGGTCAGACGGAGTGAAAAAAAAATGAATGCAGACAGAGAGCCTGGACCAAACGTATGAGAGATGGCTAGAGGGGGGGGGGGAGCGGAGCAGTGATTTTGACAGAGAGAAGGATGGAGTGATGGAAGCGAGGTATTGATGGATAGTGACAGTGCAGGCAAAAGAGAGGGACAGTGATGCAGCTTACGTTGAGGGCCTCCTCGCCGCTCAGTCTTTTCACCTGTGGTTTGGCTTTAGCTGCAACTAAAGCTGCAGCCTAGTTTGGCACTAAAGCCTTATTTACCTACATCAGAAGTGCCTTTGATTTTCGAGACTTCAAAACCTTTTTTATAAGTCTGCTGATTTTTTAAAATAACCTGTAAAAGCTTTGATTAATGTTAATAAACTGTGGCTCATGAAAAATACAACCAAAAAAAATCAAAGGATTTTAGGAGCCATGGGCTGCACTGCACCCGGTGATTGCCACTGCCACCCCTCACTGCGCCATTGTTACTGAAGTGATAGCTGAACATACTGTACACCTCATAAACTGCACATTGTATAGTCACACACTAGTCATCCATGCAAAAGCCTAAGAGGGAACTAATTGCTTTTAGGGTTCTTTGATATGAAAGGGTTTGTGGAAAGGCACAAATGGCATGTAAGTATGTATGTATATATATATATATACATATATATACATAGATATACGTAGTGTAAAGGTAGGCAAGATTGTGAGTACCTGGGATTACATCACTCTGTATGCCAGCGAGGGCAGAGAGTCGGAAGCTGCTGCAGAGGGACGAGTTGTATTTTGAAGCCTCAATTTTCTCAAACTGAAGCGTGTCTGTCTAAGCTTGTATCCATCACTCATACACACCCGTATGCCCTTTCAGAAATGCAGAAATGCCCTTAAACTTGTGGACAAAGGATGCGTGAAGGTGCATGAGAAGATTAGTTAGTTGTGTAGTTTGGCTGCAGTTGTAAAAAACAAAAATGTGCCCATTCCAACTCACACACACTGCATAGGAAAGACATGAGCGCATATGCACACACAAATTTATACAAAAATCAATGACAGAGGCCATTCTTTACCTCGCTACTCTCCGTCACTTGCCTGTAAATTTTAGCAGCTCTACACGGAGCACCACGGCAATGGCAGAGCAAGCAGGAACGCACAGCAAGATGTTTGTTGTATTTTATGGCTTCTCTCTTGGGCTTCTGTATCTTATTTAGCTTGTTGTGTCATTTTGCTGTCAGATACCTGAAGGATGCTCAGTGCCGTCCCTGCATATGCCAGGGTTTTACTGCGAGGCGTGCTTTGGGGAGAGGGAGCGTATAGAAAAGAAAGATAGCCCTTCAAAATGAAATTGTCGTGATCAAAGTCAGCTGACCGCTGAGGCCTTGCTGGGGACAGCCGTTGACGGTGTGAAGGAGGGGAAAGACTCGAGAAAGAGACAGAAAGATGTGAGAAATAATGAGTTGTGAAAGAGCTGAACTCGGGGAAGACAGTCAGGGTAGTGTGAGCTGCCGCTTGACAGGTACCATCACGCAACAGTGGACCAACACATGGCTGCCAACAAGTAGCCTTGGTTTTGTAACAAGCAAACCATCTGCAAAACTGGGCTTCCTCTCAATTTAGCTGAATGTATGTGAGATAAGGATAAATATAGAGTTGCTGATAAAACCATGCTGCAATAGATATTTTTCACAACATACATTTTGACTCAGCAGGTAATGCACAGGGGGTAACCAATGATACCATTAATGATGACTCTACTCCATCCGTTTAGGAGTGCCGGCAAGCCTGTGTGCACAACACCTGAACCGCAACACACTTTTCCAACAAGACTCCTGTTTTCAGTCAGCCCCCCCCCCCCCTGCCAGAAGCTTTGACGGCAAGCACCAGTAACAAAACATCCAGGCACATTAGTATTGTCTAAGGCTCTTAATTATGCCATCCATATAAGTGTTTTACGTGTCGTTAAGTTCAGCCTTACAGTTGGCTCGGTAAAGCTGACGCCAGATGAACGTGGTGCAAACTCCATTTATATGTTGCTTTTCCATTGCACCAGACAATTAACAGTGCAACATCTTGATTATGGCTATAAAAAACTGTGTAAATGAGCTGTTGCTGTGAATTTCCAATCAACACGCCAGCCTACAATACTGCGTGACAGACAGTGACTAGATGGAACTGCATTGGGAGCAATCAAGTAACCACATACTTGACAGGACTGATCCTTTCACTCATTCTTCCTTTCTTTCTTTCTTTCTTTCTTCCCCACCAGGTGCAGATGATGCCGTGGCGTGCAGCCTCACGCAGCAGGATGGCATTAGCAAAACTCCTTCTTCCCTTCCTAATTCTTCACCCTTTTTGTGAAGGTGAGTCCCAACTGTCAGTACATATTCAGTACATTTACGGTGATAATGAAGTTATTTTAGTACATTTGTCAATGTCCAGAAATTGACAGGAGTTGTACTGTGTAGCTCACTGGTATGAAAGTGTGGACATGTATGATCAGTCAACTTTCCCCGAACAAATGTTCAGAAATATCAATGTGGTATCAACATTAAGTCATACTTCTGTTAGTCAAACATGTGTTGGAAAAAAAGTAATTCAATCTGTTACTTGTCAAAGCAGAAATATCTGCCAGGCCCGTGAAATGCAAAGTTTTGATTGATTTTTGGATAATACGTTTTTACGATTCAACGTCCAATGTCTCCTCAGCTCAGTGATTATCAAACGCATGAAAGGTTTTTCCATCCTTGTCCTCTTTCCATCAAATTCTTTTTTGATTTCCACGCTATATTTCTTTGAGCTATTGATTTTTCTCATTTTATTTATTCGTGTCATGAATGCATTCCAGCTCTCCGTCATTGTCTCCTTCAGCCAATGAAGTTCTTTAAAGTATTTGACTACTTGCTGAATGTCTCTCTGCGACTGACGGGAGAGTGAGAGTGCTTCGATGTTGTGGATGGGCACGGTAACAGTCTCGCTGTGACAGGCAGGAGACACCTCCAATCACACACAGCGCTGAAGCAGTGGGGAAAGTTATTAAGTGAATGCCACAACCTCTTTCCATCAACCACAATGAGTTTATCAAGTCAATTTTTTTCCTCTGTAGTCATTCAGCCTCTCGCCTCTCAGCTCACATCTTGTTTCCCTCTTTCTGCTTCTCTCTTGCCTGAACTCGCTGTCCCTCTCTCCTCTATCTCCTCCCCCCAACCCCCTTACGGTCTCTAACTAACCCATTAGCACACTGACCCGCTGCTCCTTTTGAGCATTACCTCCCTGATCCAGCAAATTGGATTGATGATCATTGTGTGATTATTTTGTGGTAGTAATCTATCCTCATTCGCACAGTAATTACGCTGCAGGTATGGACAGGAGCTTGTTAACCCTCCCTTTCTGTGAAGCACGCGCCATGTTCTTGGCACCTGCTGAAAGCGACACTGGCAAAGCCGCTGATGAGCATCTCCTTCTGCACAAGTGCATTACTGTTTGAAAGAATAGCTCACGATTCTCTGGACCGCTTCACTCTATGAAGCTCTCACGCTTCAAATTGGCTGGTCTCCCCTTCTCTCGATTCAATGTCTTTATGGTCTGCCGCCTACTCTGCTGATCAAAGACCTTCAGCTGTGCTGCCCGTTGTTCCCAACAAAACAGCTTGTGTCAGTCTACCTTCTGACACCATGGAAGATCAAACAGACCAGAGGTGTGCACAACCTTTTAGTCTATTAATAATTTTGCTGTTGTATTAATTAAAAGGAAGGAATTCCCTCTCACACCGAACCAAACGCAAATGTTTTTTCTGAATATTTCTAAAACATACTACAGCCTATAAAATCACAGTACACACCATGCATGCTTCAAAACAAAACACAAAGGACTGACGCAAAGCAAATAGCTATTGAATCGATTTATGAACACTGACTGTATCAAACCAAACAGCATTTTCCAAATTTTAAAGTTCAAGCACATATTTATATTATATAGAATATAACATAGTATATACTATATAATTTTTTCTGTTGTCTTTACCTCATCAACTTTGCTGTTGAATATTTTGCTCTGCAGATTTTATTTCGGTTCAACTCTGCTAAACTCTCACGGTTTGATTTAGTGCTACATCCTTAGCTTCTCTGGTGACCATGCTGCTGTAACATGACAGTTTCCCTCGTGGGATCAATAAAGTATATCTATTTATCTATCAAACTTGAATGCAGCATTTGTTATGATCCATTGATCTCTGTTTATTGTTTGCATATTGTCGACAGTGCTTTTCAATGTAGAAATTGATGTGCAGCAGAGGTTTACTTCTGACTAAAGTCACATTAAATACCCAACAGTGGACACATGTATAGAGCTAAATATCTACAACTTGCACATTAAACACAAGAAAAAAAAACATACAAATCAACCACCAGCAAAATCATATTGCATGAAGAAACACTATAAAATGATTAAATCCAGAAAAACAGTAGTGCTGCCTCCTTGATGCATTCAATAAGTACATAGCCTTGGGTGGATAAAAGAAAGCTTGTTGTAGTGATTGCTGGAGATAGTGGGGTGTCTTAAACACTGGCCAGATGGCAGGAATTGAAACTGGAGGTGAAGATGGTGATCCCTGTCACTCAAGATGGCTTGTGCCCCCTCAACACCCGTTGTGAGTACAACAGCATCAGAGTATCAGATAAGCTGCCTGACTGCTGTAATCCCAATACTTTTATTGACAATTCTACCCAGTGCATTTTTATATTGACCCTGAGGCCGCAAAAGCCAACAGATTAAACCCAAACATGAATTCAGGCCTTATGGAAGAGAAACATCAACTCCCTGTCTCCTTTGACCTTTTATTTTTGTCTTCTTAAACAGAGCTTGGTCTGATCATGAGCTATTGCTGTGAAACAACAAGATCATCGTTTACGCTATCATTTTGACAATCACCAAAAATTGACTGACCTGTCCATAAAATTGAGTATGTGGTGGTACTTATATGTGCTGTGCATCGCTGAATACAGTGGGAAACGAACGCCTGAGGGGAGACCATTGAAAAATCCATCCCAATAACTCGACATTTACTTTAAGTGTTGATATTTCTCTGCTTTGAAAAGTTCCTGTTTTGACAGCTGTCCTCCAAAAAAGGCAGCTATGGGCTTCTCACCACATCAGTAGTCATTTTTTGTGAGAATATATTCTCACATGGCAACAGCCATGGTGTGTTTGAGAATCCTGATGCTCTTGTTTTCTAATCTTTCATTTCTAATCTGTCCTTTTGTTTTTTGTTTTTTCTCATTCATCATAGTACCTAACTTATTGCACTTCTACTCTAGCTCTAGTTATGCTCTTAGCTGTTGGTTTAGGAAGGAAATGCGCTTACGATTTCTTGTGACCTGAAGTTCTTTTATCTACCTTTGTTGAACACACTTATTGTAAGTCGCTTTGGATAAAAGCGTCTGCTAAATGAATGTAATGTAATGTAATGTAATCCCTGAAAACTGTTTGAATAGTCATTAAAGAATATTTACATTGGTCTTTATGAACTTTTATTTCAAGACGTTCCAGCCCAGCACTTACTTTCTTGCACGTGTCATTAAAACAGTGTGACTTCTTCTCTTCTGTGTTTTTTGTTGTATTTCAGTTATTTCATTTATTACAAAAAAAATTACTGTATGTTTCTAATTGTAACACAGCTGGTGCTTCCTTGCATAGTTACAAGACAAGCTGTATCATGTGTAATTAACTATATGTTGAATCAGTGTTAGGTTGTGTAAATCAGCAATATGGACATTTACTGTATGTGGAAATATGTCTGGAATAACACCAACATTGTAATCTTCTCTCTTCATCTCAGCATCCAACCAGCCACCACACTTTGAGAACTACTTCTTCCAGACCTATCTCCTCATCTATGAGAACACACCTATTGGTGAGTCTCGCAAGAGTGTGTCGGCGTTCTGTATCTGATGTATCTACTTTGAAAAGTTACACCGGCTTTGTTGACAGATATGTCGACTTGTTCACCACACAAGAATGGCCCTCTGTATTCCTTGTACATAAGTGAGGGAAAAAAATGACAGTAGACACCACAGTAGCAATAGCAGTCCTCTATCTGTGTATTTGTGTGTGTGCGCGATAAGGAAAAAAAGTCCAGAGCATGGTCACAGGGCCGGTTTTTGGACTCTCTCTGATGTATAGCTGGTTAAAAAAGCCACAGAAACTCGGATACTTCGGATATTCCGTGTCCTGTTGATTTCTGGATGAAAGAGTCTGTTTAGGTTTGATATCTCCATGTTGTTATAGACTTCTGTCATGTGTCCTTCTGCTGTTAGGGGCGGGTGGGGGTTATGGTCTAAACGCCAGATACGGTTAAATACGTTTCCCTCTGGATCTATTATACACCCCTCCTATTTATTTATTTTTTGTCGTTTTTGTTGGTCACAGTGATTGACAGGGCAATTTGAAGGTGTCTGGCTTTTCATCATTTCTGATGGTGTCAGTGACTCGGAATTAAAAAAGCTTTATATTGGATTGATTCCTCAAAGTTTTTTCGTTTTTAATCACATGACCTTTACACTCTGCCAGTCTGTCAACACCCCTTGCCTGAGTCTTTGGTGTTCACTTCAGCACACAGTTCTTATGTTAGTGTTTACATTTGACTGGCACAGGCAACACATCATCTTTCTATTATTACCTTGTCCATCAGCTTCACTGTCCTCATGATCATTTTCTTAAGCATCCTCCTGACTAACATCATCTTTTATGAGCCACATTTGTTCTGTGACGTCGTTGTTGTATTTCTGGAGCCAAAGGTCAGAAGCAAGCAAAGCTCACAGAAACTTGTGCCCACGATAAATCATCATTCTCCTCTGTTTATCCTCAAAGCCCTCCTATTTTCCTGGTTTGGCATCTTTGCCCAGCAGTACGGAGCTGTTTTGGCAGCAAGCCATTTCTCATCCAGTCAGCTGGTGTTCAAGCCAGTGAAGGGCATGGATGTGCTTGTGGGTGGCGCTGCTAATTTCCCTAACCACTCTGTCCAGGTTGCCCTCTAGCTATGAATCACTTTGTCCTCTCCTCAGGCAGTTGGGCTTTGATCCAGCACAACATTCCACTGGTCCAGAGAGCTGTCACTCATGTCCCTGTGATGGCTTCTTCAGTGCTGTGATTATGAGAGCGGGCTGAGTGATCAGACAGTGACAATTTGTCAAGATTATTGTTTATTAGCTCAGCAGATGTCCTCGTCCTGGAGGCCCTTGCAAACATAGACACATTGAACCTGCACGCTCACACACAAGTGAACACATGTGCAGGCACAAGCACACACGCCGTTGTGTGATGCTCGCTTTTGGGGGTGTGTGTGTGTGTGTGTGTGTGTGTGTGTGTGTGTGTGTGTGTGTGTGTGTGTGTGTGTGTGTGTGTGTGTGTGTGTGTGTGTGTGTGTGTGTGTGTGTGTGTGTGTGTGTGTGTGTGTGTGTGTGTGTGTGTGTGTGTGCGCTTTTGCCTGCACATGTGTGTGCGTATACAGAATGTCAGACCTTCAATGATTGCATGATGTCCTTGTTATCCCCGAAACATTGACATACCACATGTTTTCTTGCAAGTGAACACAACTCTGCTTATCATTCAGCACAGCAGCTGAAGAGAGCAGCCCAGCAGCAGTTTCAAATCTGCCATTGCTCTTGCTCTTAATTTGAATAAAGGGCAGATTAAAAATACATATTTTCTCATCTCAAGGTTCAGTGAAAAGATTGTGCAAAGAATAAAGAATTGTCAAATTGGGCTTTCAGGGCACAATGGAGGCACTTTAATCATATTCCAAACTTCATACCTTCCCTGTACTTCATTAGTCCTTAGCCATATTTGATGAACGTAAATGAGCACCTGTCTGGACTCTGGGAGCCTTCAGCTCAGTTATCAGGTTTCCACTGCTAAACGCGTCGCATTTGGTTACAATGTTGGTTGGTGGGCTCAAGTGTGGCGATGAACAATATACAACATACATGTGAAGCGACATACAGAAGCCAATTTATATTCTAGCCAGTTGAGTATGCAGGCCATATTATATGTTAGATGTGGGGAAAATGAGGTTTCTCTCAGTTAAACCTGGTCTGCAAGCATGTGCACATGGTTCTGCACACACACACACACACACACACACACACACACACACACACACACACACACACACACACACACACACACACACACACACACACACACACACACACACACACACACACACACACACACACACACACACACACACACACCACTGTTTGGCCTTGTCTGGGAAGGAGATCAGGGACTATGGCTGCTGGAAGCTCATGGCCTTGGAGCCAGTAGCTGCAGCCCCAGTGTGACTCCAGGAGCACATGATTATTTATCAAAAGGACGAGGGAACACATCCAACCACCGCATGGATATTTGATCAGAGGTTGCATCCCATCCTCCCCCGGTAGAGGGTTTACTTCAGGCTGCACAGCTGGAGGGAATGTATTTTTATGTTATAGATACATATATGATTTACAAGTTTATAACTCAACCTGAGCGCAGTGTAGGTTTGGAAGGGAATGCTATTGATGCCATCTGATGAAGCTCACAAAAAGAATGGTCATATTTGGAACAAATATTGGCTGAACGTGAGTGTGTGTGTATATATGTACGGGCATATGTGCGCCCAAGTTTAGAAATGTCCATTGCACTGTGCATATTCTTAGTGCTTATTCATGAGGATACTGTGTTCAAGATAGTTTTGCAACCGTCTGTTTATGACTTTCTTTGCAGATATGTGATTACATTACATTACATTACATTACGATCATTTGGCAGACGCTTTTATCCAAAGCGACTTACATTACATTACCACCCTTCGCAGAGGGGGGAGCAATTGAGGGTTCGGTGCCTTGCTCAGGGGCACCTCGGCAGGGGCTCGAACCGGCGACCCTCCGGTTCCCAAGCGGAAGCACTACCCACTGAGCCACTGCCTCCCTGTGTGTGATACTATACATTATATTATTATATTATATTGGCCTTCATTTCCGTCCAGATTAATTAACGGTATTCACACAGTGTCACTGTATTCCAGCATTATTTAATTCAGCAGTGCTTAGAGTGTCTATGCAGCTGTCTGTGTAGTTTGAATGCCTCTCTGTGTGTTTGTTATTTAAGTTTTTGACACGTTCAGTCAGTGGGGGTCCGTCACTCGTTGGGGGGGCAACTAAACAGAGGAGGTGATATCTAAAGGCAGTGGCAGATAACAGTATGTTATGTCAGGGTATGGGATGTGTAATTAGACCGAGAACACTTTGATTAAACACTCATCTCCTAATCCACTTTGCCCTGATTTGGCAGATTAAGCTCTCTACTGAGTAATTAACTTACGCAACATTTGTTCAAAATAACAAACTTCCACAGTCTACGGGGATGGTCTGTGAACGTCTTGTGGTGTATGGCAAATTAGCAGATGCTTTTGCTGATTACGTGTAAACATTTGGTTTAGCCGAACATTATCAACAGGGCTGCACATGTGAATCGGAATGTTTTCAGTCCGTTTATGGAGAATCTATAGATTTCTGATGGTATGCACAGGACGCTCGGCTCTGCTCCGGCAAACCTTCACAGCAAAGTCAGTAAGTTTGATTAGAATCGAGCACGGAGAGAGGGAGAGAGAGAGAAATGAAGAGAGGGAGAGGCGACTGAGAAATGTGTTTGCTTACAAAAGAGCCTTTCTCGCTCTCTTTTTCTCTCGCAGTTTTTCTCTCTTTCTACATATCACTCCTTGAGTCGCTTACGGAGAGCTGACTTACATGTTTTTCTTTTTTGGCCTCACCTGTGATCTGCTGAGGCCTAATTATTACATTTATAAGGGATGCATTATTGTTTTCATATTTGTTCCCTTTTTTTATCGAGAGAATGCAAAGATTGGAAGGAGTGAGCAGGAGAGAAGTGTGCAATCGAATCCATTCCAAGATGAGCAGTAGGCACGTGCTTTTAGTGTCAGTGCTGTTCAGGTCTACTACTGTTTTCTTTAATTAACCAACTGTTTACCAGCCACTTGCATTTTTTAAGCAATATTGCTATCTTGTGGCTTAATGATAAAGGCCTTACTAACTTGGTAGTTTATTTAGAACCTGTAAAGGCTTAGTAACAGGGACGTTTCTCCATTTAAATAGGCTGAATGACTGAGTTGACTAGGATTATGAGATTGAAGTCAAGTTGGCATCGATAATTTTGTCCAGTCAATTTTTCATTTGTTGTATTATTTGAAATATGTTTCAAAACTATCAGCTCGATTAAAGACGGAGTAAAGACAGATTCTTTACTTCATCTCTAATGCCAGTTAGTTAGGGTTTCAACACTTATAGCCTGGTAGCCTATGTACAGTATGTAGCAGTACTGAGAAACAGCATTATGCATCTATAATTGACATATACTTCATTCCCCTCTCTTCCTTGGCTCTCTCTCTCTCCTGCCACGAAAAATACCTTGAACTTTTAATTACCTTCAGTGCTGATTTCTTATTCAATAATCGTTAAGAGGCAGGAAGTAGCCCTCAGGAACAACTTATTCAAGCTTTCCCCTGAACGTAGCGATGTCTGTGTACATTCTCCAAAGACATATTCCCTAATTTGGCTGTGCTGCACTCTACATTAACTTGCCTCCAGCTTGTCAGCTCCCTTTACCCTGATACATTGACCCTTTTTACACTTTGCATCTATATGTGTCCTTGTTATCTGGACATCGTACCTGCATTGCAAGTGGATCTCAGTAAGAGGGCCATCACGCTACGTAAGACCAAGGCACAAGTTTGGTATTGCCTGTATTAATACATACCTGAATCAAGCATTATATATCAACAACGTACATCTCCCTTATTCAACTGGCTTTGTCGTAGGTAAATTGTGTTGGTGTTGTTCCTGAAGCTTTTCAAATGATTGGCTAAGCCATTCCCTGGTACGCCTGACCACCTGTCCTCTGGGGAGCCAGCCACCAAGTGTTAACAAATTATTTCTGTTCCACAAAATGTATATTTACAGTACAAAACCAAGTAACTCCTTGATTCATGTTGCCCACAAGATGACAAATGTCTCCTTACCACAAATCACTGAGGAGCCAGCTGATGTATAGGAGCCACAGACATTTGCACAGAGTCACACTATGTTTGGCTTTGCGACAGTGTATCAATTGGCCCTGTAATACATCTCAGACAAACCCCCTTCCTCTTCATCTTTTTACTACCATAAACAAATATCTTTGGCCCCTTGTAAGTGTTTGCTTTCACTCTTTTTACTCTGACACATTTTCACTCATGTTGGGCTGTTTCATAGAGGTCCTGTGTGGAAGAAAGGAAAACGGTAATCATAATTTTACTAAAAGGATATTGAAACCTAATTAGAGGAGTGTTTGTGTGTAGTTAATTATTGATCTATTGTTATCACAATTCCTCATAAGCAGTAGATTCAATACAACCCAAAACACATTGTAGAATGTCAAACTGATTATTGGATTTTGCTTTAACAAAAAATCTAAGAAATAGTCACTTGTTCTCAGAATTGTTATTTAGACCACAACCAATGGGATATCAAAAATCAAACCAATGCAACATCTTTCTATTCTTAACACATAAGTAAAGCAACAGGTAAAACATTCTAGAGAAGCCTAGGGTGTTATTAGTGTGGCAGCAATGGAAGTTTTTTCAGACCTAGAAGCTTTGGCCAAAACATTTCTCTCCTAACCGTAGACGTCAAAAGAGTGCAACCCCTTAATTCCTTTATTTTTTTTCATTTGAAATATCTGAAATGATCTCATCCCACTGGCAAATTATTGTTCCACATAATACAAAAAGACAACTCAGGATGATTTTGCTTCCCTTTGTCTGTTCAGAACAGATAATCCATAGCAGACATTTAAGCATAAAAGGAGGTAGAAAGAGAGATGAGCAGTGATAAAAGGAAAGGGTAATCAGTGTATCGCCACGAAAAGGACTGGATCCAACAAGGCATCGGAAAGTTGATTCAGTGTTTGTAGGATCTTGGCTGCTATCCAGTTCTGCCTGTTTTTTGTGGGATAGACTTTGCAGGTTTTTGCCGTTGTCTGACTATGAGCAGCGCAGGGCAGAGGTCTGTTTATGCCCTCATTTAACCAAATTAGGATGCTATGAGTGTGCTTTCTGCATCTTTGGCAAGCGCTGCAGTATCTATCACTGTATGGGAGTTTGAGTTGGCGGATACACACTATGTGCCTGAGAGTGAGAGTGCTTATGTGTGCGCACGTTGTGGCGTAGTTCTATAAATCCTATCTCACAGCAGCAGGAGTGAAGTATTTTTCTCTGTTGAGGTTGCAACCACCTGATCTCGGCGGGAGATCAGTCACAGTGTGTCCAGGAGATATTTTTTAATGGTTGGAAGTTTTCCGCGCCTACCTCATTTTGGGAAGGGGATACACTTGATCTCCTTACTTTGGCGACAGTTCTCAGCTGTCATTAAGCTGTAGCATTGACTCCCACAGTGGCTTCCCCATAATGCCAGCAAACTGCCATCCATGAGGGACCTCTGTTTTGGTTTAGTCAATCATCCCTTATCTCGCCTGTGTGGTATCTTGCTCCCCACCTCCTCCCTTAGGAAATAATGGGTTCCGCGGTTCAGTGGCGTCTGCAAACACATCATCCATCATGACATATTGTCTGCACTTACCTTGCACGTGATGTGTTAGCATTAGTATGCCCCATGCAAATGCTCACAACACCCTGTCCTTTCATTACAACATGGCTAAGTCATCACCATGGTAAGCATACCTCACAATCATTTCATGACTCTCCAACCATCTTGTTGACTTTATGGATCGTTGCCTTTCACTGTTACCCAAGTTGCAGTAAATGTTCATTTTATCAATTACATCAGCTTTTATACATGGCTTTGTTTAGTTGACTAAATAAGAAAAAGTCAGCATGTTCAGCTAGAACCAGGAATCGTTCATGAAACAATTTAAACGATTACCAGTGTCAGATTATTGCCACTTATTTTTGGGACAGTTAAATTATACGAAGTTCTAGTTTCTAATTTTCTTCCACCAGCATCCCCGTGGCCATTATTAAGCAAAGGTCACATTGGGTTACTTTAATGATTTAATAAAATATATATTTTTACATGGTGGGTTACAGAGTGGGTTTAAGAAGACTCTAACCTTGTTAATGCAAAGAAATCAGGGATTAAAATGCATCTCTGTGGGTTTTGGGGATCACGCACAAGGGACAGAAGAACCCGACTACAGCGCCAAATGAGCAACAGATAAATCTGCTGCATCTGTATTCTTTTGAATAATTCTACTGGTGAAGCTGGATTATTTACGGGATTTTATGTGGCTGAATATAAGGGCAACATGAGAAAGGTCACAATAAAAACTATAGGCCTAGTTAATTGCCTACACAGGAAGGCCGGAGATGCTTTTATTCTGAAATAACGCTCTGATTTTGAGCACATAAAATATACAAACAACGTCAGGGGAAAAATTGGGATTGTTTTTGTAAAGCACAATTTTACCCGACCTTGTTTGTCTCACCATGTTTTAGATGCTAATAGACATGTAGATCCACATCTAAAATGAGCACTCAGAGGTGATGGGTTGCTCTCCTTTCCATTCTGGTTTTCAGTTTTAGCTGGACTGTGTAATTCTTATGCAATACTCTTTAGGTTTTCTTTACACAATCACTGTTACTCTCATATAACTTGCAGAGCAGTGATCTCAATGTGGTCTGGCTACCTGTGTTGTACTTTCCAGTGTTATGACCCGAAAGTGAGAAGACAGAACGTACGGGGGAATGTGTGTGTGTTGAAGAGCAGCCGGCTGTGTGTGTGATTTTTTTTCTCTGGGTTGTAAAAGTTAATTGAAATTGTCTGTGGGAATGTGGCGCAACACCAGGTTGAGCAGCTCTGCCAAGACGCCCAGCACAGAGCTGACAGGCGTCGCTGTGATGGTGGCAGTGGTTAGATTACCTGACCACCTGAGGCTGAGCTCTCACACTGATGCACGTACATCTGAACTCTGTACACATTTTCAGGAACTAAATGAAGTTTGAGCTAAATGTGTCTGTATGCATCTGTGCAAAACACTTGATAAGACACACAAGATCAGGGAATTGATAATTGTAATTTCATTCAAACATTTCTTTGTAAAATCTACACATTAGAAAAAAGTGTCGAACTGTCGAAAAGTAAGTCGTTAAACTGGCTGCGGAAAAGTATTTTTGGATAATAACACTCCTTAACTTGAAGAGTTGTAAGTGAAAGCTACATCATTTATTTTTCATGTGGCATTCATATGTTGTGATAAAGTCTTCAGAAGAACAAAATCTGTATTCTCGAAATATCAGGACTTGTTTTTCCAAAGTGATCCTAATACTCAAGGGAGTAAGTGGAGTAAAAGTATATATTTTATGATATTTTGTTAAAAGTAAATATAATCGTAAAATATACACCAGTAAAGAACAAATCCTTCATATACTTTAGTTCGAGTAAGTTTCAGATAAATGCCTGTGATAAAGTGATGGAATACACTTTTAAGATTTTCAGTATTTTTGCTGATGATTTTTGTATTGGCAGTTGCTGATGTTTTGGTTAATTTCCACGCACGTGTGTGTATCTGGTTGTAACAGCGGCTCTCTCATATCTGAAATGCCTCGGGTTTACTGCCAGCAACAAAGTTACAATTTCCAGTCACGGTCGCAAGAGAATAAACCCAATACCGTACTCAATCAGTGTTTGGTGTGTGTGCGTGTGCGTGCGTGTGTACCAACTATGCATGCATGCTGATGTATAGATGTAATTTTACTGCACTCATTAGAGAACAATTTTGTGATTTTCAAACAATCCACTATTCATTTATTGTATGTGTGTGTATAAATGCGTAGAGAGCACTACTCTCCAGTACTGCGTGGTGCATTGCTGGGTGGCAGATCAGCCTCTTCCAGCTGCTTATCTGGCCCAGGTGGGTCACGGCTGATACCTGCCTGAGCCACACAGAGCAGCTAACCTGGAAATTGATGTTTCACATCAGCGACCACCTCTCTTTGCTCCACTACAGAGAGGCTGTGTGTGTGTGTGTGTGTGTGTGTGTGTGTGTGTGTGTGTGTGTGTGTGTGTGTGTGTGTGTGTGTGTGTGTGTGTGTGTGTGTGTGTGTGTGTGTGTGTGTGTGTGTGTGTGTGTGTGTGTGTGTGTGTGTGTGTGTGTGGAAACATTTCCATGACCATTGATTTTTTATCATTTGTGTCCCATTGAAAGATATTTGTGTTGGTGAGTATTTCACAGTGTCGCTGTATGTATGCTTCAAAAAAGAACATTTTTACAATAAACGAGAAAAGATGAGATTTAATTGAAGCGAAATACAAAAACAGATTGGTACACGTCTTAACACATAGCCTGTTCATTCGTTCACCAAGAAAATAGTGTACACCTGATATACTGGATCAGCTCAGTTTCTTGGTACCTGAATTGTAGTAACAAAGTTGTCCATCTGAGGCTGTATGCGTTCCATGAAGAAAGGTTATCTTGTCCTTGTCTTGAAAGCTGACATTTGTTCTCATAAAGGCCAGCATGCTGGTGCCAGATAGGTTTAATTGACAAGTTGCCTGCACTCGATGTCCCCTACTTACAGACCAGTCTGGCTGAAATCTGCTTGCTTTTGCATGCTGGCGTCTCCCCACCACCCTCATCACTCTCCTGTTGTTCTCTGCTGCTCCAGAATGATCTCACAAGTATTGTTCCTCTCTCTCTGTGCTCTGTTTGTTGCCTTTATTTGAGAGGGGATTTAAGAGTGGCCTAGTCTGCACAAATAATTGTTTGTGTTCAATGTGCTGTTCTCAGGCATGATATTCAGATTCTGGCTTTTCTTAAGGTGGGAGGAAGTGCATCTCCGTGTGCTGCATGTTAGTTACATACACACATGTTTCTGGCTTTGCATATTAGCAGGATTCTGACTTGGAAAGAGTGCCGTATAATTGAGCCCCTCATTCTTATCTCACAGCCGAGAAGGTGTTTGACATTTAACAGGCCTCCTTAGAAGCACAGATAATTTTTTTAAGCAATAAAACCGGCTGTCTGCCCTCTTCTCGCTCTCACTCTCACTCTTTCTTTCCTCTCAACAGACACTCTCATTCATTGTCTCTTTTTCGCTCCTATTTGTCCCCCTGTGCTATACTCTGTCTGCAAAGAGAAGTTCCAATAGGTGACAAATCCCAGACTATAGTGCTGTAAGCCAAAACGTGTGTGTGACATGCTGGGGTTCTTTTAACTGTCTGTCTTGTACTGATCTCTGCATTGTTTATCCATACTGGAATGAACACAATTTATTTTTAATAGATAATATTGAGTTCATACACCTTGTGTTTTTGTGAACCAAAATATATCAAAGAAGACAGGGCTGGAGGGCGAGAAAATATAGATTACAGTCAAAATAGCTAGTAGGGGGAGAACTGATTGACCAGAACATCTGCCCTTCCAGTTCTTCAAGTAACACCCCCTCCCCTCCCTCCTCCCCCAACCCCCTGTCCCACAGTCTACCGCTCTCCAGATTGGCCAAGAAGGTCAATTGCCAATTTGACAGTGTCTTTATCAGGAAACAATATTAATTTTGGCTAATTAGGACCTGAAGCTAATGAGGGTTGCAGATAATGACTACATTTATAATCCATAAAACTAGTGTGGCGTGTTAGGCGTGAAAAAAGCGTCAATGGTAACAGCCGGACATCAAAGTTGGATAGCAGAGTAGCAAACAATCTGGACATGAATTTGGACACGTCTCCTCTCTTTCATTGTGTGTTTTGTTCTCATCTTAACATACACACTATACACTCTGGGATGTCTGCATTGCAGTCCTCTGTCCTCTGTTGGTCATAGAGCACATTTTCAGTCTTGCGTTAAAGAGAATGACCATCCTCTTCATGCTGCGACACTTCCTCTACCAGCTTGTCCCTTCTCTCTCGCTCGCTCTCTCTCTCTCCCTTCTTGTCTCAGGGGAAACAGAGTCCTGGAGTAAATAGAAGACCAGATGAGGGGGAGAGCAAGGAATATGAATGGAAACGAAGGGGGAAGAGAAGAAAAGGGGGGGGGAGGAGGTGAAGAGGGAAACAGGAGAGTGGAACTGACATACTCATCCAGAAATGAGAACAGATAATTGGTAAGGGAGAGATGAGGTTGAGAGGGGCTTCATAGCAGATGGAGCAGGGTGGGGGTGGGGGCTGATGAGGAGGATGGACATCCGCTCGTGACTCTGTCCATATCGAAAAAGTCCAGCTGGCCTCTGTGTTCATTGAATGGGCCTGGTCAGTCAATCATGCTATGCTGACCTGAGCTGGACCAGAGCTGGATTAGACATGCTGGTGTAGCACCTGAAGCACACCGCTATTGTACAACTGTTAGCCCATATGGACTGACGGGAAACATTATTATAGCCATATTATAATGGCCATCATTAAGCCTGAATGCTGCCATTAAGTTCTCTTTCAAAAAAAGGGAAGGGAGGCTAGCAGTCTAGACTCCACAGTTGTGTCTGTTCACTCACTGCAAGAAAACAAATCCTGTTGTAATAGCACAATCTTGTGGACAAGTTGGTAAGAAAATAAACCAGATATGAAACAAATGATCAACGTCACACTCTCAGACTCATTTTGTGATTGACCTGCAGGAGGCTGCTGTGTGTTGCAGACACTCAGACTGTGAGCTGAGTAGTGCATTTGAATGCCTACGTGAAGCTCCAACATCTGGTACTTGAGAACTGGCAGCTCAACAGCAGGGCTTCCCTGTCTATTTAAACAGCACGGACGCAGCCAGCTTTAGTGTTTGTTTTTTTTAAATCACCTAAGATGCAAAGTTTTAAAAAAGCAAGCAATGAACATGCACCATGGGTGCAAAGTTGAATTCAAAGTCCTGTTCAATACAAAAATTAGAGTGAAATAAACATTTGTAATTGTTATTAGGATATTAAATCAAAATCAGCACTTGATTATACAGTAAATCTCTCAACACTTAAATCAAATGACTTTTATTCCTTAACGATCGTTATCAGTCGCTTAGCATTACCAGTAGATTAGGGTAAAATGTGGTTATAAATTAGAAGGCACTCTCAATCTACTTTTTTTTGTTTTCGGATTGTCGTTAATAAGGGACAGATTTAGGTGAATGCAAATCAATTACTTACTACACTGTCGCCCCTTAAGGTGAAATGAAAAATTATTCCAATCTTATGTGCTTATAATATATGTACACTGTTGCCGATAAAGATGGAAACAATCATTCCAACTTAATGGGCGACATGGGGTAAATGGGGTTTATATTTAAGACGTGCAGCAAATGTCCCCTCGAGGTTCCTGCAAGGGGACGTGTTTTCAGCTACGGTTTCCTCAACAATTTGATTTGATGTGTCATCTCGGGTTTCCTCTTGAGTCCAGCCAATGGACTGGTGACAGAACCAGCAGCACAGTTGCCATCCTGATTCATAGACCCCACCGAGCTACTGCTCTGCCCTGAATGTTCTGAACTGTGCATGCTGAATTTCTGACCTTTTTCACCAAATTTGTTGTCTCAGACTGCCCCCTTGTTTTGCTGGTTTCTTCTCTCAATGCCTTTCTCCTTCCGCACTGCAATTACACAGCCCCACACATGTGATGTAGCGCGTCCAAAACACACACACACACACACACACACACACACACACACACACACACACACACACACACACAATAGCACTATATCCCTGTTGGGGAGCTATTTCTCTGCTTGTTTAATTTGACACAAAATGAAACCACGAGGCATAACTGACACAGCAGCACGTGACACCACTCTACACTAATTCAACAATGCTTTTGATGCATTTCAGCTAAAGTCTCCCAAATGTTTACAACTTCATTCCATGATTTTCTGCATCGGAGAAATCACTTCAGTATAAATTTGATGGATATTTGTATGTGTTTCTTTAAGGATTCTGATTTAGAGATAAAAAAAAAACAACTGCAGTAGTGTGATTAATATTTTCTTTACTTTAATGGTGTGTCATTTAGTAGCTGTGCCAGTTGCTGAATTTATTTTGATGTTACCTCAGTCCCATCTGACAAAGGTCGGTGTGCCACTTTTAAACTAACCATTTGATGAACAGTGTAACAGAAGATAGACCCCAAGGCGCAGTCGCCATTAAATTGCCCCTGTGGCTTACAGATACGTTCCTGCCCTTTTCCCTTCATGGACCGCTCGTCCAAAACAAGGAAAGCACTCCTGTTTCTCAGAGTCTTCACATATTCATTATAACTGTAGCCGTCAAAAAAGGAGCATTCCTTTTCAAAGGCAGTATTTCACACACACATCTATACCAGCCAATCACAGTCAAGGTCAGAGTTCATCTCCGAATTGACACGGCCTCATTCTTGACCCCCAGCGCCTGCCATTCCCCAGCATCCCCAACCACACTCTAGGGCAGACAGAAACAACATCAGAATTGTATTTCAGGGCCAAATGATAAGCATGTAAACGGGAGAGAAAAGGTAAAAGGCCAAGAAGGAGACAGTTTTCTCTCTCTTGTGTGTGTGTTTGTGTGTACGCTGAAGGTGGCATGTTCCATTACCTGACCATGATTTAGCTCAGTCTCGGGTAATAGTCAGCCCTGGTGAGGTCAGCACAGGGCCATTGCAGGAGGGGGGGAGGGAGAAGGGGAGGGAGAGACAGAGAGACGGAGAGAGAGGTAAATAAGAGAGAGAGGTAAATAAGAGGACAAAATAAGGACCACAAACTTGGCAAACAATGAAACTAGATAAAAGGTTGAAAAATAAAGATAGACAAAAAGAATTGGACAGGTGTTTATCAGTACTAGTGCCAAATTTGATGGACATGTTGGTGTGTTTGCTGTAGCAGTGTGTCTTTGGTTACGTTCATGTGTGTGTGTGTGTGTGTGTGTGTGCATCGGGTGTTTACTTTGGCGATGGCGACAGGCCAGCCTGGCTCAGGCGTCGCTCCAGAATCTTCAGTGTCACACAGCCACCTGTCCAGTCCTATCAGCGCTGCCCGTGTAGCTCTGCCTGGCCTGCACAAGCAAGGGGGAAGTGTGACGAGAGGATGATAGAAAAGAGAGAGAGAGAGAGGCGTAAAGGTTGGGAAAGTGAGGACGAGCAAGAAAAGAGTAGCGGCAAAGATCTGAGTCTGTGTGTGAATTTGCAATGACAGCTCTGCATCTCTTCAACCAATGCGTGGGATGACTGTCCACTATGGTCCTTCACTGTCCTCCAGCTTTGACAGTGTGATTGGTTAGTCATAGTCATAGCCTTGTCACACTGCGTTTTCATCATTTCACCATTACGATGTATTAGAAACCCTGTCCCGAGCTGGACATCCAATCATACATGGTGTCCTTCTTAAATTGCTCCCGTCCTGTGAGGGGCCAGTGATCGTATCGTATCTGGACAGCAGAGGCAACTTCAGCTAGACTCAAGTTACCAAATGTACTAATGAAATCTGTAGGGTTTCTGTAGATCATGGTGCAACATCTCATAAATCCCTTAAAAGTCTCCTTCCAGCAAGATTTAGGGAAAAAATAGATAAAGTTATTCTTGTTTTTTTGTTTTGTTATAATTATTGAGGCCCAAACACCACAGGCACATAATCCATATGCTTGCCACTGTTTCCGCTTCTGTTTTTAAGTGGCACAATGAGCCATAGCCTAGTTTGTATTGACATTTGTAACACACACACACACACACACACACACACACACACACACACGAACACAAAATACACACGAACACAAAATACACTAGCACACATTAATAAGGAGGCTAGGGAGAGAAAGCTTTACTTGTGCTTTCACCTCACTTCGAGATACTTTAACATATACCGGATGACCTTCAGGCAATCTATGTGTGCTCATGTAGTTGCATCTACAGTAAGCCCTTTTCTTTTTGTCTTTGCCCTTATGTGTCAGTGTGCTTTTCACCTTAGGAATGTGTGTATGTAACTTCAAAGCGCACACATAAAGTGAAGTGTAGTGTGGTAGGTGTGTATTTCTCTTAGAAATGGCTAAGGGAAAGGCAGAGGGTGTTCTCCGTCCATCCGTGACAGATTTAGTCATAAATCTGCCGGATTAATACACAGCCTCCCAAGGACTCTTATGGTGTGTGTTGTTGAAACACAGGAGTCACTTAAAGCCAGACGCGTGGCTATATTTGTCTTTGGCTCTTTTTTGCCATCACTATTATTGATGTCACAAACAGACACACACATACACATTAAGGACAAACGCACACAGACACAAACACAAGGATGAGAAGGGCTGTGAAAAGTAGAGATTGGATAAAAGGACAAAACAGGTGAAAAATCCTGCTATTAAAAAAACATTAATTATTAATGTAAAGGATTTCTTTTTTGATCTCTGAAGAACTCAAATTGTGCTAATTATTAATTGTGTAATAGCACTGTTAAGTCAAGGTTTTGTCAATTTGAAAATGTGTCCGCATTCTTTATTCATAGCACAAACATTCACAAGCATAATCTAACTTTCTTTCTTTCTTCTGTCTTTTTATCGCTAGCTGTCTAATTGACCTCCCTGGGGAGCAGTTTTTACTGTCACTCTCTATGACAGTCTTCATCCCGCAAGAAAATAAGCTATCTGCATGCATCCAATTTTCCCCTGTTAAAGATGCCCTCTAAACACATGTACCTCTCTTTGTATGGAAATGGAGGTCCAAGCACCCTCTTTGTGGCCACTGCACTATTGTCATTCCAAGAAGATCTGCTTGGTTTATTTCCACATCCAACTGGCTTCCCAGAGGGAATCTGAATCTCTAGACATTAACGTAGCACACAGCCCTCTGGGCAGAGAGAGCGGTGATGAGTTGATCTCGACTCATTTCCATCTTATGTCTAATGAAAGAGAGGAAAGTTTAATTTATTGTGTCTTTGACTGGAGGTGGGGGTTGCGAGTTGAAGCACGTCCCCCCGAGGGATCTCTTAAAAGGATGAGCTGAAACAATGACTTAAATTCCCCCATGGAATCTGACTTGTAAATTGTCCTCACATCACTTAATATAAGCCAGATTCAGTGAAATGAAGGCTGTATGCTGCTATGATCAAGAGCTTTTTAGCTGAGGAGATGAACTCTGCCTGATCAATACAAATATAGAATAAAACAAGCCTAGTCATCAATCATGAGTGGCTGAATAACACTTGTGATTCAATTATTACATTTCTTTATTATTGAAAATTGATATGAATCTCGGTTTAACATTAAACGTCCGTTATAAAATCCTGTCATCGGTTTTACTACAGTGGTGTGTAATTTCCACCTAATAAAATCAAGTAGTACTACACTGTACAGTGCCTGACACACTCTTAAATTCACTTTAACATAAGGCCTATTATCTCTTAATAATTGAAAGGCTCGACACATCCACACAGGGCTTTTTTCTGGCTGATTAGATCACTTTGCATGTTGTAGCTGGGCAGAGCTTTGCTGGGAGTTTGCACATCGCCTCGCTCCATAGACTGAAAAGAATCATAAGGGTGTAAATCATTCCACACTAATACCCAATGTGCAACAAACCAAATGTGTGTGTTTGTGTGCGTGTGCGTGTGCGTGTGCGTGTGTGTGTGTGTGTGTGTGTGTGTGTGTGTGTGTGTGTGTGTGTGTGTGTGTGTGTGTGTGTGTGTGTGTGTGTGTGTGTGTGTGTACGCACGTGCAGGACCTTTAACGTACATTACTCAAATTTTGTATTTGTTGACTGCTTAAGACAAGATACACTCCTAATTTATTTCCCTGCTGCCGTTTCTCCATTACGGTGCAGCATCATCTATTGTGTCATTTCTCGATGCAGGTAATGTGTGTTACGTGCCTTAATGGTGAACAAGAAATAAACCCACTCAGTTATATCAGGGTCTATTAGTGAGCACTATTAGTGAGTCACCACAACCACCACATAACCCCAAAAGTCAAGAATATAAAGACAAGCCGTTGAGTTGCACAGCAGATTCTTAACACATCATTGCAACATCCCTGGGTTGAATGGAAACACAGTGTTGTCTTTCTGGAAATGTACTGGACTCTTAGAAGGAAACCAACTAAACTTATGTGCAGACCGTACTGCCACTTGGCGTGAGGATAGTGTGTGATTTGATGTGGGCTGACTGATGCGACAGCGTGGCTTCGGCTGTGACACCGCTGATGTGTTTGACGGCTCTCTTTGTCAGTGGGTAGACACGCGGTAACATGAGTGGCATGATCCTGACTCATCAGCTTACTGATTGCACGACTTTTTCCCTGAGACTGACTCGTCCTGCCTCAAGACAATTCATCAAGTATTTATGAGGTGCAGATAAAGATCGAGACTCCCTCTGCCCTGTCCTCCACAGTTGTCAGTTTTTCCTCTTTATTTTGGTGGCTTTTGTTTGCTGCTGCTTTTGGTAGACGCCATCCTGAACATAGCCCATATACCCATTGAGACTCTGCGCACCATAAAAACGCGGCGCCATAATTCACAACATACCCGAAATTGCAGTCCTGACAGTGGCTGTCCTACTGAATCAGCGCTTAGATGAACGAGAGGTCTGGAGATGTCACCTAGATAATAAACGGAGGCTGTAGCCTACAGTCCCTTCTCTCTCCACCCCGAGGCCTCAGGGCAGGGCCGAGCCTAGTCCCTGTCTAACACGCAGGACTGCTATTGATCCAAATGGGATTGATGTCCTCCACTGGCTGATTTAGCGCCCCCACAGGCCCCCTTGCCTCCCTAAAAGGTTGGGCTGAGTAAAACCTACGGGTGATATGTATGGGCTACCCAATCCTCCTACTTTTCTCCTCCTCCTCACCTTCATTCTACCACCTTTTCAAGCCTTGTCACTTCATCCGTTTTATGGCAGTGCATTTTTCAGCGCTGTCACACTGAAGCAACTCTGCTTTCTCTTGATGCAGAGGTCCTTCTCTACCGTTAAGTGAAGTGCTTATATGCTAATGAACTCTATCTGTCACTTTCTCCAACAAATCTCACCCCCTGTGCACGTTCCTCTTTCCTTGTTATTTTCTCCCTTATTATTCACATCTTTCACAATTTGGCTCTCACTAATTCTGTTTGACTTCTAACCACTTAAACCTAAATGTTTCCATTATTTTGTTTGAATTCCGGTCTAAGGAAAGTTAGGTAAAACCTCTTTCTTTTTTTGCAGTACATATACACTTATACAGTATATTTATGTCTACTTGTCCAGTGTTTTACCAAAGCTTTTAAGCAAAAACCCCAAGTAAGATTTCAGATCCATAATGCCATTACACAATTATCAAATGGAAAAATTGAGTTGCCTTGCTTTCCCTGTAATTAACAATGAAATGTTTTTGCATTTTGGGATTTGGTGCTTTACTCCCACTTGTCAGTAAGTGGAACACACTGTATGTGTTGTGAAATGGTCTCTGGATGTGCCCTTTGGTGCATGAATATCTTTTGCCAAATGTGCCATTTGATGTAATCAGGGCCCACAATTTCAGCACTGCGTCAGTTGATTTCCATGTTTCAAGATTAGAAAAGACTAGAACAGCTGGTGTCTACCTAAGTCTGACGCTTTGGATGTTTGTTCCATGGCTGTCCCCCACTGTGAGGACCTGCATACAACGCAAATGCTGAAGGGGACAAGTCATGTACTTGGTGATCTTTGTTTGTTCTGCTTTGGTCTGTTGTGGTTTGACCTTACTAAGTGTGAACACGGATGAACGGTGCGAGTCAGGGGGAGAGTAAGAGTTTGCAGAGGGAACAAGAGGTTCAGGGACGATTTGGAGAGAGAAAGGTGAGGTAGAGAGGTTTCCCTCAGCCCATCACTCTTGTCATTAGTGCAGTGGAGGAGAAGAGGAGGGGCTCAGTTAATGTGCACTGTATCATTCATAACAGTAACACTGGCATCACTTGGTGCTAAATAGCATCATTTGTCAGGGGAAAGGGCTAGGTGCCACAGCGCTAAAGATAAGCACTCCAAGGCTATTCACACCATGCACACGCACACACACTAAATGTATGGCTACACTAATGAGGACCTCTGTTGACAATGGGAATTCCCTAAACTCCCACGTTAATCCTAACTAATCATAATCTAATAAAAGTAACAGTTAGCTCTATATTTTTAATTTTATTTTTTGTTAGCTCTATAGTTTTAAGACATTCAGTCCTACAAGTACATACAAACCATACTGTATGGGTTGTAGTCAGACCAATGAAATCAGGCCTTAGCCTCCATGAATAAGTGTAGATACTGGTTTACCTGACCTGATTTTAAACTACCACCCAAATTGTGGAATTTTATGGAATCCTCGATCTTTGACACTTAAGCAGATTGTTGTACTTTTGATATTTAACAACAGAAGCAATTATAGCCCTTGCTGACAATTGTTAAATGAAACCTAGCCTACATAAGATACAGAAACCCCTTTTAGAGCCAAACCTAATAATCCAAGCTTGAATACACACATGTCCACACACACAGGTTTACAGTTACAGACTTAGAAATCAATATGTATTTCTGTACAGTAAATTAGAAGGAAAATGTAAAGCACAAGACATACTACATTCATATATTACAACATATTACATAGTCACAGCCGATCACAATACATCCTATTCGTAATCTGATAAGAGAACCCAACCTCTATAGTTAATGTGTTCTCAGTTAGCATCTCTAGCAGGACTTAATCTTCCACAAGACTGTGACTCTCAAACACAGTCTAACTCGCAATTAACCATTTGTTATTCTTCACTGGAGTGTATGTCCACCCACACGGATCAGACAATTCTTCTTCAGTTGAGAGGGCTGGAGGAGAAGGGGTGTGGGGGGGGGGGGGGGAATCAGTTATTATTGATGACTGTGGGGTAAAATGCTTAATTTGCAACGTCTTCAACCAAATTATAAGTCATATTGAAAGCAAATGAATTTGCATAAATCTCATTAGAAGCAATGAGAGAGGTTCATAAATCGTTATATTAATTAGTCATTTTTGCCATCCTTTCATGAGAAAATGGGGTGTATTAATAAAACGAGAGGGGTGTGTGATTGTGGAGCCTAATTGGTCGTTGTGTTATGCAGTTTTGGGCACGAGTGACAAACTTGATTTAGTTTGGCTTCCCCTCTTTTGTCTGACCGAGCACCTGCAAGGATGGAGAGAGGATGTATGGATATAGTTTGTGTGTATGGGTTGGTGAATGTGCTCCCCATATGTGTGTATTTACTCTTCTATTTATTCATGCATACCCATACCAGCTTGATGCTATTACTACTATCCAAGTTGATTGAAGGGTTGATTTATATCCCAGCCTGAATTGGTGGGCAGGCAAGGCGAGTTATTTAGTTGCAGGGTTCTGCGTTTGGCTTTGGTTTTCAGACCAAATACAGATGAGTGGAATGAATGAATTTATTTCCATTTGTTGTATGTGACTGATCACAGCTTACCCTCCTCTTCATCTTATAACAAGAGTGTGCACATTTTATCCTGCTCAATAATGAGCTTTGTTCCTCCCGGGTTGCTGTGTCTTGATTCTGTCCTTGATGCCCCTCCTTGACTCATCTGTCCAGCCTGGCGGATTTGGTACACACTGGTGTTTCATCTCTGACTTCATTAGCCAGCCTGTCAGATCGCCATTGTCTAGGATAAATGCATGCGTGAACTGCTGCAGCTACAATTAAAAGCCCTAGCTTCGCTAACTTCACAGATGGTTGTGTATTGTTTGTGTTCTTGTGTGCCTAAGTTTGTAAAGCATGTGCATTTGTAAACTCTTATTAACATAGAAAATGCATCTTGCTGGATCCACAACACATTTGTTGTTTTTGCAAGACTCGTAAGGAGCAAGTCGTCTAAAGTGTCCATCAGGCAACAGATATCCACTCAAATGACACATCAAATACTTTTCTCTGACCCTGACAGTGTTTTTTATTTAACAGTGATATCAGTATCTCATCTGGCTTGTAGCTGTTTTTCTCCCAATGGTCTCTCCTTTTCAATTAGTTTTGCTGCATCATCTGCATTTAAAAAGCAACTTCCCCAATAAGGTTAAGTTAGCCACTTGCAGGAAGATTTATGTGATGGAACAGTGCAGTGAAAGATGCCATAAAATATTTAAAAATTCAAAATTAAATGACAATATCACTTCTTTCCTTTGAGGTGCCGGTCAAATTATTTTCATTGTTAAGAGGGTAATTCTAAACAACTTGAATGAGAACAAGCTCTTATTCATTACGAGAAAGATAACCGTTGTCCATATCAGCCAACTTTTGTACCAAAACCCAAGACGAACAATATGTTACACTTTGCACATACAGGGCTTGATTTTCACACTGGTGCACAAGCGTAGTCTTTTGCCTCTGCAGTGAGATCTTCCTGCAGCACTGTCTGCTGTGCCCGGTTGGTATTTTGGTGAATCACCTCCTGCCGCACGTGGCAGGAGAGGTGCACTCAAGGGCGTGTCACTGGCAATCCACTGGCACACTGGTATTTTTGTGACAGATGACTGCGGTTTACGCCGTGCGCCGATAGTGACGGTCTACCTGTGCTAATTACAGGGCGCACTGGTATTTTTGTTGATCCACCCGTGAAGGTGCACCCATATTAATCTCCTCAATTCAATCCAATTCAATTCAATTGACTTCTTAGTTTGTTTTACTTTTAGTACACATTTTGAAACAAGCATGAAAACAGTTTATTCTGAATGTGGCATTTATGAAACAAAGACAGAGATAAGATTAATTTGTGATTCTTGCCAGAAAAACTAGCAGCCTGCATTAATCATAATTTTCATTATAACTTTTCTTTCTGAACATCAATTATCAATAAAGTCATCAGTGTGTGCTGGATATATGACCATGCATAATCCAGCTCATTCATGGAATTGAATAATAGATAAAACACCAGGGGTTTGGGATTAAAAAACAATCTTAATTTCTGTCATGCATACTGCCTGGTCATGACTCTTGTCATTCCATGATTGTTTATGTCATAAAAAATTAGACTGGAAGACAAGAAATATTAAATCTTTACATTAATAACAAAAAATTAAAAATCAAAACATATTTAAATAAAGCCCTCACTCTCCAAACTCACCCAGGACAGTCAGAGCAATGATGTCTTTCTGGAAGTCATTCTCAAACAACAATGTGTGCCTCACTATTCATATCGAATACGAGACGTGATGATTACATGATTTTCTCTGGTGAAAGCTTGGGGGATTGATTAGGCTCTGTTTCACTCATCTTCTTATGTCATTAAAAACACACTGTGACACTGACGTGGCAGGGCCGGATCATTTGTCAACTATCTCAGTTGTTTCTTCCCAAGCTGATGTAAGGTTTGATTGGAAGTATCAGCACCCAGCCCTGACACACTCACTGGTATCTATTAGGGGTGGGGTGACGAATCAACTTAAATCGACTACTCGATTACGTAAATACGTCGATTTGCATAACCGTGCGCCGACGCGTCATGATGACGTAAGATGGCTGCGCCAGGTGAAAGCGTGCACGCAACCGGAGAACAAGTTGCGAAAAAAAGTCCCACGGTCTTAAGTGAAAGTATTGCGGAGCGCGTTGTCAAGGCGGCAGCAATTTGTGTCCCCGCCCAACAAGCGTGAGACAATAGGACAGGGGTGGCGAACGCGCGGCTCGCGGGTCGCACGCGGCTCTTTGCTGGCTGACGTGGGCTCGCGAGCCGCAAGCAGGTCTTCGCCGGCTGATTTGCGGAAGCGCATACTGACTTGCATCTCGCTAGGCGCAAGCCGGTCTCTACCAGCTGACTTGCGGAAGCGCAAACTGACCTGCGGCTCCCTCCACATCCCCCGTCAGACCGACTGATCGCGGAGCAAACTGATGTATTTTTGTTGTTGAATGCAGATTGGCTCGGTCATATTACTTGAATTGAATAAGCAATATGTTTAATTGTAAATCGGAGATTATCAGTCAAAAGGTGGCTAGTTGTGGAATAATGCACTGCAAAACTTTGTTACATTTGTTGGTTTTCCAGAGATGATGATGATTGAAGAAAAATTGAAATATTAATCACATAAGTTTGATATTTATTTTGGGGGAAATCAGTTATATTGCGTAATAAATATAATCTATAGATTAATTGACTAATCGAAAAAATAATCTGTAGATCAATCATTAGGTGCAGCCCTATATCGTATGATGTTATATTCATACTAAACAAGTTTTCACCACACCCCCGTCACAAAAATATAAGGATTAATGAAAATGAAACATGTCCTTTTATGTGGCCCATTAGAACTAATGTGACAATTATGAACAAGGCTGCATTTCACTATACAGCATATGCAATGATTCCTAAATATACTACTGGTGATGAAAAGGTATATATTTCCATTTTCTTCTTTCATATAACCAAATAAGTAGCCTCCATATAGCCAATCAAAGATAAAATGTATTATTATTATTATTATGTTGTGACCCTGTGTGACCTCTGACCTTTGGCCCTATCTGGCAGGTTCTGCAGTAACCCAGCTGAAAGCAAGTGATCCAGAGGGAGAGCCCCTTATATTTGGGGTTTCGGGAGAAGAGGCCATCAAGTATTTTTCTGTAAACAAAGAGACGGGGGTAGTCTGGCTGCGGCAGCAACTAGACCGCGAGGTAAGAACAGCAAACATGCACAATGACAAACCTCACACATGACACATCAATGAATGTGATTTGTGCAATGAAAATGCTTGCAGGAAAATTCAGAAATTGGACAACAATGATCAAATGTTGAAAAAGCAGTGAAAACTGAAGGTTTTGATTTCTAGAGAGCAGTTTCAGTGTCTCTTCCTATTTTTCTGCACTACTCTTTCACTTGACATGCCCTCATAACGTTTGCGCTGCCTCTGTCTCTTCCAGACCAAGTCAGAGATGCAGGTGGAATTCTCTGTGAGTGACACTCAAGAGGTAAGACATACATTTGCACTACGATGACTGTTATGACACCTCCCATCATATTCTAACCCCTTGATATAGCCTGACCACATATCACACAGAGGAGGCCTCTTCTCTCGGCGTGTCTTCTTTCAGTCACACTTTCCCTCACTCTCTCTTTCTCCCTTAATTAATCTTCACATCTCTATCTTCTATCTATCACATGTTTTTACTCTGGCTCACATTGGCGTTCCTCCCATACACCTTATCATTGAATTGTCTTTTATGTGAAATACAGCAACAATTTAGGCTACTGTCATGTGAAGTAACTGTAAGTGTGTGGAGGTGACTTTGGCTCTTTAACAAACTGTAACCAAGATGCCTCCGCCCTCAGGTGGTCAAATACAAAGTGAACATCCAGATCGGAGACGTGAATGACAATGCTCCGACATTCCACGGGCAGCCCTACACCCTCCATATCCCAGAGGTAAGGCTGACACACGGCAGCAGCGAGGTGTTAGGCAGAAGGTGCAAAACGATACAATTGCATTCATTCTTTCTGCAAACTACCAAACTTTGGTGTAACTTCTCTAGCTCACTAAGAAATAAACTCTCTCATACCTAACCAATACAGAGTGATGTGGTGTAGACACTAGACTGTGAGAAAGGTTAAAACATGAAGGAATATCTCTTAAATTGTGTGATCTTTCAAAAAGTTTTCACTCTCTTTGCTATATCCAACATTTTATGATCAGTAACGCTTCACAGTGCCTGAGCTACACTGGAAATGTATGCATTAATTTGCATCTGCGCTCCACCTACAATTCGCTCTTCTCTTTAGCTCACATTTAGACAGTGTTTCTGTACAATAAAGTAAACACTCCACAGTAGAGTCTTTTCTCCTCTCAGTTTTTCCTCTGGTCTGTCCTCTCCAAATCTGCTACCTCTCTTCTCAGCTTTCCCTTTCCTTCTTTGCACCGTCCTCTTTGCCCTCTCCCTCATCTAATCCTTGATATGAAGTAATTGCCAGAATTGAGAGGAGAACTTCAAACAGGGGATGAAATCTATCTCAGACATGCACACACAAACACACATATCTTGTTGTGTTTATTGAGCACATAGCCCTTTCTGAGTCTTCACCAAATCTTCAAAGCCACCGGCTTTTTCTCTCCTCAATCCATAAAGTCAGGCAAATAAATCGCAGAAAGGACTGTTTAGACTAGACTTTCTCGACCACCCACCAGGGAAGGTTCTCCAAGGCCGATGTGGCCAAGACTTGGTTATGTGGGACTCACTTATAGTCCACAGACAGACTTTCAAAGCTCTGCAAACAATGGCCTTCAGTTTAGCCTCCAGCAAGCCATCAGACAGAGCTGTGTTTGACCCTTATTCACTCACATATTGTTAGTTCCCTTGCATCACTCAGTGAAATACTGCTTATGTCAGTTATGCCCCCCTAGTGCTGACACAATTTAAGCCTTTTTTTATTAGAGAGAATGGGATGTGGTGATCCGTTTCCTTGAAATACTGGATGCAGCAGTGGTCACCAGTATTTTCTTTACATTTGAAATAGTTGAAACTTCCAAAGAGAAAGTACCCAAAGAGCCAACAAAGCTTCATAAGATGCAAACTGTATGTGAGCACAGTGAGGCACAAGTTCCGCTGTTATGTTTTTCTATTTTATATCTCAATCTCACTCAGCAAATCTTAATCCATTCACATTTTGAATGTGTGTGATGCATGAATAATGTGACCCACTGTCCAATTTGTGTATTGATGGCTGTTCATTGAAGTCAGCAACCTGAGCCTCTGGGAGATGTCACTGAGAAATCCGTTAGTTCGTTGTTGTATACTGTTTCCCCTTCCTCTGCCCTTTTCTCCCCATCATCTTCTGTCCCAAAAACTTTTGGCACCTGCATTTTCATGGCCTCATTACCTCCATGACCCTAGCTGACCTTTGGAGGACGAAGCACACATGCCGTGACAATACTCCATCAAGCTGTCACTCACTGGACATGCCACAGTAAGTGGCCAATCAGGATTTCCAGCACCATCAGCACAATGGGCAGAGCTGGTGAACTTTACTACAGAAAGGTTACGACAGGACAGTGTAGTAGTTGACAGAAAGATGACGGACGAAAGAGCAGTTAAAAATCTCATGAGGAGGTTGAACACTGGCAATCTGACACAGAACACAAAAGAGAGGCTTAAAAGAAAACAACACTGCTATCATAGTTAAGATTGGTTGAAACAGAAGACTTGGCAGAATGCTGAGGGTCTAACTCAGCTCAGCAGTGAGCAGATGAAGCTGTGTGAGCGGCAAGTTGAGGAGTGCAGTAGGGAGAGTGTGTGTGTAATTGTCGTTTTAATTTGTAGAGTCATAAAGTGGGTGAAGGGGAGCAGGTGGGCTGCTAGCATTCCCTCTGTCAGTGCTAATGAGCTGGCCTAATTTACAGCATCCGCACACTCGGGCAGCTCAGCAGCAGAGACTGGATACAAAGAGCTACGACTATCACTAAAAATAATGTTTTGCTAGAACAGCAGATGGGCCACAACCCAAATCCATTATTGGATGAGATGATGGAGTGAGACTACAACATACTGCGAAATGTTTTTCACATTCCCAGAGCACAACAGGTAGTCCTCTACCATATAGCAAGCGCTCTGTTGACAAACTGAAAATATGCTGCTAAGTGTGCATCTGTGGTGAACATTGCTGCCGTCTGAGCAACCGTGGGGCCATCCGTGGCTAAAAAACAACCCCCGAAACACACAAACACACACACCTCAGCTGCCTGACCCTCACCCCCTCCAGCTGGGACTCAATGCCACTCTGCCAATATCAAATGCCAACGCTAATAACCTATGTGACTGCACCCAGGGTGTGCCACCTCCTGCAGTTTCATACACCGCCCGTCCTCTTTTTTCATGGGCTTTCACTCATTTTCATTCCTCTGCTTCTCTTTCTCTGCAGGCTTCATAGTCACAACACTGTATTTCTCTTGCTGTAAATATTTTTGAACGCTGTTGATACTTTGTCCCACCCAAGACATACCAACCACACTGCAATCACTTTTCTTAGTTGAGCCAATCCAATAAAACATTTCAGAATTCAAATAATATTTTCGATCATCTTTCACCGTCATCTATACTCACTGCCATCCTTACCTATATACACGTAGTGAAATCTTTTGATAAGGCAGTAAAGACGTCTATGTAGTCCACGTCAAACAGGCCTTGCGGTGCAGCATATACTGAAGATGGATTATATATATTGGCAGACAGGCAAAGGGCTCCAATTGATAGATATACAAACACTGGGCTTATCTGTTTGCTGTCTCCCAGTTGTGTCAGGGAGGTGAGCAAATCCCCCCTCAGCTTCTATTTTCTCCATTAGCCATATCTCATCGTCCCTCAATAACCTACAGTAAGCTCTGATGAACTACGGCTGATGTTTTAGACCGAGGTGAACTCCGTCCATCCAAACAAGAGAGGCACTTCACTTTAGGGAAGATATGAAATGGAATTTGCCAGAATTGTAAGGGTATTTCTTTTTAATCTCAACAATTCCAAGTAACTATTCGTTTCATTAACTGTTCATATGTTGGCCCCTGGTCTGCTGTTCATATTAAAGTGTTCACCTCTGTTTTGCTTCTTGAAGTTTTGAATGAGCAGTGAAGTGTTCTTGAGTTTGGGAAGTACCTTACATCAGGGATCCAAACAAGCAACTTCTCAGCCACAAGCCAGCGTGTGTAAACTAGCTACAACTGCCTTCAAATAACTTTGAGTTGTGAACAGTATCACAATATTTCAGCGAGCAAGAACACACGCACACACACACACACACACACACACACACACACACACACACACACACACACACACACACACACACACACACACACACACACACTCACAAACAACTGCACTCATATTTCAGGTAATATTGGCAGCGGGTGTTTGAGAGCTCCTATTATGCCCGTGAATGAGCTGTTTAGTGCTTGATGTGGACTCTGGCAGCAAAACAGAGGCACCTGCTATTTGATGTGCCCTCTGTCGCTGCCGTGTAGAACATAGATGATTCTGTTATATTCCTTTCTTCTTTCCCTTTGTTCAGCTCTGAAAGCCGAAATTCATGCCATCGTCTTTCATCGCCCCCTGCCCTGTGTACTTGTAGGTTGCAGCAGCCAAAAGTAATTTTACATTGGATTACAGACAAATATTCCAACTATAAAGCACTGTCTTTACATATACCAATGTCTTTGTAATGTTTTCTTTCTACAACATTTCTAATGTAGTTGAATTAAATCTAGTCTAGTGAACTGAGTGGTGATTGGTTGACAAATGTAGCATTCTAAGCAAATTCTAAGACACTTGATCAGGGGTCTCTAACCCTTTTTCCTTTGAGAGCTAATTTGACAAAACAGAAGTGTCCGAGAGCTACTCATGTTTTACAGTATTACATGTTTTACATTTATTTACATGGCTGATTCTCCACCCAAACCAGCTGAATAAGCGTCTTTTGTGTAAACATTTACAAAATGTTGATATCCAACACTCAACACAACGCTTAAATCCAGCAACATGAGTTTTGTTTGTATACATTTTCGGTGTCAAGCTCACACTGATAAATTCACATCATATTAATATATCTCATAGAAAACAAAACAATGTTTTCACTGATTTTACTGTTTTACTAATACTATACCTTTCATATTTCACATCTGTCCACATATCACTGTCACAATTTCCATTCACATTCTCTCTAAATGTGAATGGTGTTTGTTCCCATATCATCTGAAATTCACACGCATTCAGTCTGTTCTGATGTTAGTGAGATGTGAGAGTGTCTGGTGTCTGCTTGAGTGTCTCCTCTTAAGTTCACTCTATGGAGCTCCTTTACTTTCTCTGTTCGTAGCCTGCTAGCAGCCGGAAAGTCCCTTGAAAGGTTGCTGTGTGCTCCACAGACACGCTTGCACTGCAAATGAGACGCACACACACTTTAATTCTTCATGAAAATAGTGTATTTTTTGCCTTTTATTGGGACTTATTCCGCGGTCAGTGTCAAATCCGGCCTGGGCTTGCTAGCCTGCTAAGATCGTGTTACGGTTTCACCAACGATAACAACTTGACAGCAGCGTTATTTGTCGGACAGTTGATTGGCTTATAGTCATTTTGTGACAGAAGGAGGCGGGATGTCTGTGAATTTGAATGGATAGCTGCTGGTAGTGACGCGTTGGAGACCCCTGCACAAGATTTTCTAAGGGTCCTTACTCTCTAATGTTACACCCCTGGGGTTTGCGCTGGTAAAGTGACAGAGAAGCCTCAAGCATAACATTTGTGTGTGTTTGGGTTAATTACATATGCATAAAAGGGTGCTCTGATGTTTAACTGCAATAAAATGGGAGGCGAGAATGGAAATGTGTGCACTTGTCTTGCTGTGGCTGATTTATCATGGCTGGTCACCAGTGCAGCAAAGGTATGTGCGTCTATGATTTACCAGCTTTGACAAGCAGGTTAACCTCTTTGCGCCCCTACATCTTGATGGTTGACCCACACCATGATGTGTCTGAGAGTGTTCCTCAGACAGAGAGGGATCTAAATGAAAGGGAATTCACATCTTAATTTTGCATGATCCAAGAGACGCCAGGATGCAAGAAATGTCTGACATCACAACAGTGCATTCAAATGAACTTGCTGCTCATTTACATAATCAGTCTCAGTAAATACCCTGCACGACTGAAAATATGCGGCGACTTAGATATTTGCGGCCTTGGCGGTAATTTGCTTAATAAATCTGGCCCTTGGACTCTGTCTTATAGCAAGGGATGATTTAGGAAGAAAGGAGTCAATGCTAGGAGCCATTATTTTGGTCACTTAAGGCTCCATTTATCACTTTCTGCAGATATTTTGTTCTTGTGGCCAAATTCTATAGTAATGCAACATTTTAAGTTTAAACAAGAAGTGTCCCTTTTAAAGCATTGACTGTAAACATTTTCTCCTGTTACATATGAGAAATGTAAGACTATTATGTACTTTGTTTGTGCATTAGGGGTCTCCAGCACAGTCGTATGTGAGCCCCAATTCAGCAGGTTTTCTATTCTGCCATGAAATTGCTTTCAACTGATAGTTACTGAGAGCAACTTGGCAGGACAGAAAACTTGCTGAATTGGGTCTCACATAAAGAGAGAACCATAGAAACTGTTCTGTAAACTTCTTGCACAGTTCTCTAATATTCTTGCTGCTGCTTGTTTATGGGATGATCTCCCATCATTACAATCTAACTGCCACACTAACAGTTATATTTTTGTCCAACTTATATACATATATTTGGCTTTCGGTTTATCAGCTGGGTCTGGATATTTTACCGGCTGTTGGTTCACATCTAAGAAGGTGAAATCAAGACCGTGTCCGGAAATTACAATATCTGCATGGTTAGATGTGTGTGAGTTTTCGTCCACAAATATGGAAGTTGGTGGCTTCACATTGTTGAAGGATCTCTTGCAGTCATTCATGTCCATGAATCACTACCAGGATGCAGTCCTCAGTAAACTTTTTAGGCCCAATAGCCATTTTATGTAAGTTGTCAGAAAGGATGTCTGGCCTATAGAACAATTTTAACACGCATCCTTTCCAGTCCAAGGGTTAACACAACAAATACTTTCTGGGCATCACGTACGCCGCCAGTCGGGAAGGTAAATCATCTCCTTTTCCTCTCTTTATCTTTCTGTCATTTACTTTATCCCGCTGAGCATGAAGAGCACCTTGATTTGCGTGCTACGCAGGGATGGGTGCAGCTTCTGCTGTCAAAAGAAAGGAGGGCCTGTATTTGTGAGTGACCATTCAAAAGTGCATTTTTAAGACAGAGAAAGAGTGTGTGGGGGGTACGACAGGAGCACACATGGAAAGAATGAGTGAGAGGGGCAAGATTGAAGGGGCGAAACGCTTGCACTCCCAAAAGCCATTAAATTTTGATTCACCCACTCCTCGCTCTTTGAATAAATCAACCTGTCGTTCACTCTCCTTTTCTTTCAACTTGGTGGGTCCCATCCCTCCATCCTTAAGCACTTTTCTTCCGTCTGCAAGTCACTTGCACAGTTCTGAATTCTGACAAGGTTTTGCTTACATGGAGGACAATTGTGCATCTTGTCTGTCACAACATGTTTTGCAGGTGTGTGTGTGTGTATTTGAGTGTGTGAAGGAGAATGAAAGAAAGGAAAAGCCACCTCTCATGGCTTTTGGAAACAATTCTCTGCTGACAAAAAATCAATATGTGGAAAATGTTGAGCTACCACAGCTCACACCAACACACTGTCTGGGTGCCAATTGGCATTATGCAAATTTCTCACCAATTCTTTCTGTCTGAATACACTCCTACCTCCCCATTTGCCTGTTTTTTCCCTGTTACTGTTCTCCAACCGTGGCTAGATTTCCCTTAATAGAGCTTTATAGCCTTTCCAATTTGCTAGAATCTTGTTTTGCCTGTCACTTTCATGATAGTGATTGAAAGGAGGGGGTATTAAAGAAAACACATTGTGGAGGACAATGGGAGAAAGTTGAACAGCAGAAAGAAATGCAGTTGAATGTAGCGTCCTGCAGTCTTCCCGTGTGAAGAATGAGTATTCGTCTTGGTGGCATTTTTGGGATATCTGGTCTTCAACTAATGTAGGGCGTTTAATACTAACATTTTTTAGATAATGAAGAAATACATTATTCACACCTGGCAATTGAAAAGTTGAAAAGATCTTATATCTGTTCTTCAACCTCACTTACAATTTACACCTCACATACCGCAGTTTTGCAGATGCGTTCATACTTGACATCTAAGGCACCACACCAAACGTCCCTCACTCCAATTAAACCGACAAGCAGATGTTTAGGCTCCACGTTTTATCCCGTCTTTGTCAAATCAAACATTTTCATACATTGTCATTCTAGCCAGCGTGATGTTGTCTGGCAGTGTCTTGACAACCTTTTCCTTTTATAGAACAAAGCCTAACACGTTCCCCACTAAAGTCAGAACCCATGGTTATTGTCACTTGGAGGTTCTAAATGTGCAGTGCTTTAGTCCAGAGTACACACATTTGGATCCAATACAGTTCTTGATTTTCAACAAATTAAAATGTATTTACAATACGATGCTCAAATTTTAGTCCTATGTATATTGTATTTATATCATTCAGCTATACTCCAGAAAACTACAATTATCCTTTTAATTATTTTATTAATGTTGATGTATTCGAAATATATGACACATGTAAAGCAATGTAAGGCTCAGGCTTTCATGTTCGAGCTTTACTTTATGTAGATTGAGTCTTTTAGTTGGCTGAAGGGAGCTCTCTTCGGCCTCTTAAACCCTTGCATATTGTCATACAGTTGATTGAGCACATTGCGGTCCCCAAAGAGGATGAACCCTCTCCTTTGAGCTTCCCCCTTGTGCCACCCTAAGGCCAAGCTGTCAAGTTTGCACACAAGATAATTCTTAATATAAAATGTAAATTGCTGTGAACTTTGCTAAAAACATTCACACTCCCAATTGGACAAACCATTTTGATTTTAATGATCCCATGGCCTTTACTCCAGTGATGGCATTCATGTCTGATGCCTTTTGTATTGTGCAGTGGAAGGAACAATGCACCCTCATGAGGCTGCTAGGAAGGCTCCAGACCTTTAGTGCTGAAATGATTTTGAATACAAGATGCAGGGTATAGAAACACGAATAAGAACAGTAAACAGTTTGGGATTGAATTGCATTATTAGAAGAATGAAGTGTTCAGATAATGAATTTTAAAAAAATCAATTTGAAATGGCAATTATGCTGTAATGTGAGTATTTGTCTTTTTTGTCTCATCATGACTTAACTGTTTCACAACTTTCATTCAAATAGTTATTTCTTGTTTTTAGTGAAATTTACTACCCTACTGTGTCAATGGGAATTTTTATATTTACATGAAGTAATTGCATAATTTCAGAATTCCCAAACTAAAAATGGGCAGAATAAGTAGATAACATTAAAAATAATTGTTAAGGGACCTCAGGTGCAACCAAGTTAAGTGAAGCAGAAATCAGGAAGTTTGGAACTTTGGGGAATATTAAGTGGAACTAACCTGTAGCATCAAGTGTGGTTTGTTGTGAAGAAATCAAATCCATCTTTTCATATGTGAGCACAGAAGTGAGTTCATTTCCAAGGCTTTTAAAAAAGAAAATACACAAGCATGTGTGGCAAGTAAGACATGGAGCATGGAGTGAATGATCTTGCAGGACACATTGTCTTTGCTCTGCATTTTCTTCCATTCTTCCTGACCGATAAGAAAATAAGAAGCATCACAGAATGAGAATCACAGAAAAGGTTTTTGATGATTTAGGTTTTATTAATCCGATTTTTCAGTTTTTACAGAAATCTGTTATGAAACAGACTTGTAGTCTTTGAAAAGTCTTAATTAATGATGACCAATGGTGAGTGGTAATTTCTCTCGTAATGGTTTGATATGATATAATGATTATTAATTCCCCAAGCTCATGTAAAGCCTGGTCAATGTTGACTTTAGATCTTCAGATTGCAATATGATTTCCCCTTAGTCCTGGCATAGCCTCAAATACTACTACTGCTTTCTTTTCTTTTAATTCACATATGTTTTGTGCAAAACTGAAGTGGCTTTGGTCAGTTTTCCCTTCCACTATCACCGATACCAGCAGCCTTCCCCAAGAAACCTTTTTCGTCCTTCCCAGTTTTCCTCACCTCCTCCTCCTTCCGTGGCGTCCCTAACGGTGCTTTGATGTATAATTGAGTCGGGCGCCCGACTGCTTCTCTCCCCATCCCCCCTTTCCTCAATGCTCCCACCCCTCCTAGGACCCAGCTTAAAAAAGGCAGGTTAAAGGGAGAGAATGAAAAAAGAAGCCAGAGGAGGGAGGGAAATTGAGCCATCGCTTATGAGAGAGATTTGGCAGGAGAGGAGGTTATTGGATTGTAATACAGCTAGTCCATGAGAAAAAGTGTCTGCTAGTCAGCAGCTGCCATCTTAGGCAAACCCTAGGCAAAATTTAAAGAGCTGCTACAAATGAATCAATACAATGCCATTTAAGAATGCTGTTACACAAGCAAAGTTTGCTTAGACAGTGGAAGAGACGGATGACCCTTGACACTCCTGTTGTTCATCGTTTTCTGTGTCACTTGTGTCACATCTCATCAGTGAGGTGAAATTGAATTTGACATCATCACATTCTACTAACTGACACAAAGAGAAATGACAAGAAGGAAAAATAAGTGATGGAACTAGAAGCTATTATCAAATACTGTCAATGACATTTACATTTTAATTATTATACAGTACATGTACCAGCACTACCATTAGTTGTTTTTATAATGTGTGATTATAGTACCTTTTGTATATTATGTACAAAGTCTGAGTTGCAAATACGCAAAAACGTAAAAAGAGTGCTTTGCCTCTGCCATGTCCATCTTCTTGATACACGCAGGACTTTTTCTCAGCTTGCTCTTCTCTCTGTCCCCTTTACTCTGCTGCAGAGCTACATGAAGTGATTGCAAACGGACTCAGTAGTGCAGCAGGTTCTCTACAAAGGCTCTCAATCTATTTGTCAGTCTCTATGTAAGCTCTCACTCTCAATTTAGCATTTATTTCCATTTACTCTGTTTACCTCAACTCAGTTTAATCTTCTATTCTATTCTAGGGCATTCTAGGACAGTCCCCTGTAGTCCAGCATCGTCCAAAAAAGCTTCATTTGCGTGGCAAGATATTTTTGATGTTGATTAATCACTGGGGTACATTAGCTGAGGAAGTATTACTGACTGTATTGGCCACAACAAATGGCTGTTAACGACTTAATGTTGTAAAGCCATTTATCTTGACTGGTAGATTCAGATGTTTTAGCCAAATTACATAGCGATTGATACTGGAGCATTGACTTCTAATGAGGCATTATGTCTTAATAGGATCATATATCTGTCTGTCCTCTCTTCTATTCACTCTCTCTCTCTCTCTGATGATGAGAAAAGCTGCACACACACACACATATACACACACTCCCCTGGGAGGTTACCACTCTAACTGTGGAATTGCTGGAATAGCACATTGGGAAATTAAAGACACCTGTGGTCAAAGTGCAGGAGGGAGGAAGCCTATATATTCAGTAGGTACTGAAGGTGTGTGTTTGAATTGCGTGTACTGCGTGAATTATGCATTGAATAGGAAGCATGTATATTTCTACTTGTGTTTGAGTGTAGAGACACCTGAGACAAAGACTCATGGAAGTAGAACCCCGTCTGCCCTGGCAATACTCCATGCCTGAGGCTACAGATAAGTCCTGTTGCAGTAGGACCAGACTGTTGAATGGAGATATCCAGGGGTGTAGAATATAGTGAAAATGCACCAAAGTCTAGAAAACATGCATACATGCAGATGCAGGCAGGGGAGAAAAAGGAAGTGAGGTAAAGAAAGGAGTGTACCCATTGACAAAATGCAGAGAGTGTAGTTGTTCCAATATGATGATGCTGAGATGAGGCGACTTTGAAAGGATCTTCAGCAGTAGCAGTTCTTATAATATGCATCTCAGTGTGAGCCTTGGACACTTTTCACCGCCACATGTAGAGAGGTGCTGTATCGGCACAGTGAAGACGAGTCATCTTGATTACATCTCCGATTTGAAACCGCAGTGTTTCAAAATGGAGAATGGAATCAAGGCAGATCATGTAGCACTAAAATGAAGGAATATGTGACACAGCGATGGGCCAATTAATTAAAACCAAAAAGTAAGTGATTTGATCGCTGAATAACTATTCTACGATCTTTAAACCCACAGCAAGTGGAAAGTTGCTGTACTGAAATAATGTGATGTAATGGAGTGAAGGGAACGGAATGGATTACATTTTGAGAAATATCCAAATGGATTTTGAGCAGATCTGAGGAGATCTGACAGTGATTGAGGAAGAGGTGCAGCAGGACTCGCTCTGTTGGGGAGATGATCCTCATGGCTTGGTAGATCTGTTCCTACGGTGCTCAGTTGACTGGAGAGATTGTTGGGGAAAAGTGACTTTTGCAGACGGGTGGATTTTACAGTCTTTCTTAGAGTTAGAGACAGAGGATGAAGAATTCTTCTTATCAGCCAATGTCGTCTTGCAGTTTATCTTTGACTCTCTTCAACAAAATACACTTCCTTAAGTTTTAACAGAATTCTATTGCTCACCTATAGTAATCACAGGGTCTGTCAAACGGTCAAAGTTCAAGAAAATTATTTGAAAATCATGTCTTTTTTTTTTTTAATTAAGGCTCAAGGAAAAAAGGAAAATATTGTAAAACTCAATTCTAAAATAGTTTATAAGAAACAAAAACTTTGACCGTGCCAAGGCAGATAGGCTTTAAGGCTTAGGTAGAGAAAAAAAGGAACAGTGAAAAGGAAAGATCTGTATCACGGGCTTGGACCACATGACAAGGCTGAAGGCACAGGGCTTCTTAGCAGGAGGCAATAAAACGTCTGGCACAGGGCTTTGAGCGCAAGGTGACCATAGCAAAGCCCAAGGCAAACATTTATAGTATAAAGGCAGACACTATGTGAAACTACATCATTTGGCACTAATCTTTAGGGGATTTCTAGAAGTAATATTTCAGCAAAAATAAAAAGCCAATGATTTCTCTATTCATGTTTTAACCATTGGCTCACACTAGCCGCAGCAGACAGGTCCTCCAGCGTATCAGACTAAGCACAACTACCCAGCTTCACACCACTGAATGCTGTGTTTTTGTCTACAGATACATGGAAGATACATGGAATGACATCCTGAAAACTTCCGATCAGCTAAGACTTGCGGGGTGACATCTGGGTTTACATCAACAAAGCATGGTATCAGGATGATGTTACTGTGGCCGCACCCCACTCAATAATGTATGCACCGGCCCCTTAATTCAGCAATCATACGCTTTACCTCATTGTTACTGACAGATACATTTGGACTAGTGTTTACTTTGTCATATATTTGAATATTTTGTCCTTAAAGTAGAAATTATGTAATGCCCCTTCAAAGAAGAGTGTCAACTTTCCATCGTACAGGCTGCCTAGAGTCCTGTCTGTCATGTGGTCCAGGAGAATCTGTCTTAGTCTATCTAAGTCCTATGTTGATTAGCTTGTGTAGCACTTGTGGTATTTTGCAGGTCTTCTTTTAAACATCTTATAGCCGCTTCACTTCATCGCTCCACTTCACATTAATTCCGGGTAATTGCACCAACAATGTTGCCCTCACTCCCTGTGAATTCAGATCAAGGCACTCTTTGTGAATAATCCAGTTGTCATAATAAAGCTCTTCACAGGTATTTAATATCACCACTCAGTTTTAGATTATTGGCCTTTGTAAAGATGTTCCAGATGTGCACCTTTACAGGTGATCGCCCACAGTCTGGGTTTAATTTAATGAAGAGTAAACAACACTGTGCAACAGAGGCACTGAGTGCTCAGCTACACACACACACACACTGCTGTGTGTAACACAATGAAAACCTGCTGAATGACTTAAGGATTGCGCTGCAGCAGATCCCGTCACAATTTAATACAGCTTCAATACATTAAGGATGCGACTGGATAAAAGTGATGAAATGTGTTATCTTCTTGAAGCACCAGTTGAGGTGATGCTAATCAAGTTGAAATTGTAGCTGGACGCTGCCGGTTGTTTTCTGCCTCTTCCCTGTTATTGGTCATGTATGTCTTGTACAAATACAAGTTGCCTACAAGCACACACACATTCAAACACACATTTCTTCAGCTGGTCCCTGATTCCCTTATGTCTTTAAAAGAAAGTGTCGACTGATTAAAGTCAGAGTTTTATGGGAAACTGTGAGAAATGTGACAAAATAAATAAATAAAACCCGAGTGTCTTGCCCTCTAGGCAACAGCCGTTTATATGATAATCAGCTCTACTCTAATTTGCATTAAATTCTATTAAAATGTCTTTTTAAAAAGTAGAAAAGTGGAGGAAGCAGGAGGAGCAGGAAAAGTGGGAAGATATATGAGAACAAGACATTCTGTTGGGAGGGAAGTCTGCTATCATTTTCCTTCCACTGTCTATCACCAGGTACTTAATTATTTTTGGGGTTAACTTAATGCTCTTTACCTGGAGGGCCAGTTCATAATAAGAATGATGCTATAATTTGACTGTTACAGTTTATCACCCCGTAAATTAAATATGATTTGAATTCCTTTATAACTATTCCACTACTACTTTTGGAAAACACCTTTAAATAAAGGCTGACATATTTCAATTTTTTTGGATTCTGTATTGAGATGAATAATAACACTAGTTAGTGAGAGCGATTTTCAGATTTGGCCTGTCCTTGTAGCTTCCCCCTGGAATCAACCCATCTGCCCTTTTCTGCTGCTCTCTGGCTCTGTGGATCCCTCTGGCATGCTTGACCTGATTACCTTTGCCTTTATCGAAAACAAAAAACACTACTGGTTCTAAGCAGGTGGTGAGCTGTGAGCTCTGACAGTGGGTCTGGGGGGGGGGGGGGCACTGGGATCTGATCAGGAGATAAAGATGTGGTGTGTGTAAAGATTGTATACTGATAAAGGAATGTGTGACATACACTCAACCCTGCAATGGAGTTATGCTTTTCAAAAATTGTGATCCCAATCTCCCTGATCATGACTAAATAATTTCTGTAAAGCTCAACTGAATCCAAAGTAATTATATCAACTCTTAATTGAAGGCCTAAGACATAGTAAATTGGTCTCTAAACAATGCCATTTAGAGCTGTGTGTAAAATAATTGAGGTGTTTAACAGTAAACTGCAGGAATCACAAAAATACATCTTCGTGTATGTACAGACAAATACATGAAGTAGTACACACAAATTCACATGTGCACACACAGAAACATATCCATAACCTGTCCTTGGCTTCAAAAAGTGGCTCCCCTCGCTGTCAGTTTGTGTGGAATGGTTTTGTTCGGCTGAGCGCTTTTCTAGAATATTAGCCATCTTTCAGCCAGGCCATACAGTGGGCAGAAAAAGGTGAGCAATTTTGTGCCATTGGTTTCTGTGTAGTATGCAACAAGTTTCTCCCGTGGGATGGATTATATTGTGGTTTCTTGCAGTGTTAAAAAGAAATTAATTTGGTACAAGAGTTCAAGTGAATGCCATGTAAAACAAAACTGTTGGGAAGTAAAGTAAGTTGGCATCAGCTGTGCCAGAGAAAATACATCCATTTTCAATGTCAATGCAGTTAGTCAAGCAGTTGATTTCATGACGATTCCACCAATCATTCCAATTCCAATTTCAAAGTGCTGAAATAGCGGAGATAAAACACAAACACGTCACTTACAGGGGTAACTCTGTTATTCTGTTTAAAGAGTGGGTGGAACTCTCTTTCCCTTCATTTAAGATCAGCTTATTCTTCCTTCAGTGTGAAAATCCAATGGGGGAGGAAAGGAGAAATGGCAATAAAATGTAAGGAGGACCGATCATTTAAACTCTGATCCCAGGCAATTTACAACTGTTTCCCCGACTCAGTTGATTAATCAGTTTATTTAAGTGGAATGTTTTGATCTAATCTCGTACACATTCTGGTGGCGCTGTGCCTCTTCGTCAACTGTCAACGCTGCACTTTCGCTCTCCCTCACACACACACACACACACACACACACACACACACACACACACACACACACACACACACTCCAACCACAGACATATGCCATGTCAACACAATACAGACACAATAACATGCACAGTGGATTCTATAAATACTGGATGAGATGTTATCAATTGTGCGCGAAATGCAGAGCTCTAAAGCAGAGAATCAAAGTTAAATTTGCAGATTTATTGTGTCCATTTTTCTTCTATACCAGAGGAAGCACAAAAATGTGTGTCTCACTTATATAGCATCTCGTTCACGTTCTCATTTTCATTGGCTGTTACCTGGTTCACCCTTTGAAACAGCATGTTTGGTGCTGTGACACTGATGCCGACTAGCATTAGGAAAGCTTTACAAAGCTTATGAGCTTAAATTATTACCGCCCTTATTTAGTGTACCGCTGGGTATTTAGTTACATCTTCAATTTGCAAATTCTGTCCTATCACTATCTGGTTCAGTGTCATTATGTGTGCTCATATTGAAAGCAATGTATTCTATGTGTATTGTATAAAGCAGTGTTGTGTTTTAATAGTTTCTCATTAACAGTTTTATAAGGTGTAAGTTTCTTTTATATATCCATGTTGATTGAACACGGGCATCATCATGGTGTTATGGCTCCAGTGATACCACTGGATCTGCTATTTATGAGTGGTTTCATGAGGTTTCTCCCACTAAGCCAAAAGCACAGTTCCCAGTAACATACAAGTGCTGTGTGGCTTTATAGCACTGGGATAGTAAGACTTTAATGACCAGGGAAGCCCTACTGGAACTGCTGTATTGAAAGAAATTGTAATGACAGACACATCCTTCTCTAGTTGAGACTGTCTCATTGGCTTGAGGAAGCTATTTCCCTGGCTTATGATTTAAAGTGGTTACTACCTCCCTTGGGCCTGAGGGCTCATTTTATCTGGGGCATGGCTGCATCTGGTCCCCATTTGATGTTTTTTTCCTTACATGAAATATGTTCAGACACAAGCTGGGCTTTTCAACGTACTATTGAGATTTCCTACCATCTGGATAGTACTGCTATATTGACAGTTAACACAAGGTCCTGCAGGTGAACTCTGTATGAATCTACTGTTATGCTATGTGCTGTTGTGCCTGACATAATTTCCTGGATGTCCTTCACTTGCAACAAGTAGCAACAAATTCGATTTTGTGCAAGTCTGGTAGGACTGTCCACTACAAAGAAGTGCTGATTGACGACACGCTAATATTCATGTCCCATTAAAAGAAAAATTACTGCACCATACAGAAAGAGCCTTTTGCATTGTGGATATAGCATCGGAATAAACCTATTGTAGCTATTTGAGTGTGCTTAGTTTCAAACATTTAAAAGAATTGTGAAGTCTGCCCCATGTTATCGTTATCAGTCAAGCATGGACTGTACACAGCCACACATTCCTGAGAAGAGTTCTCGTACCGCTATCAATATATTAATGCGGTCATTGAATTGGGGTAGTCAACAGACAAATTCTTGCACATTCGGCATGCACAGTGATTTGGGGAACTATTGCTAAGTGAGCTAAATCAGACACAGAGGAGGATAAATCATTTCTTTGTAATTTTCCACATTTACCGTTGGAGCCCTGCAGATGGAGGACATTTGTCTTGATTCAATACCAGTGAATTATTGATAAGCTAATTTCACATGAGAAATATGGCTTTTTGTGTAAGCTCTATGATTAATTGAAGTGTTGCTGTGATTCACCTGCTTCCCTGGCAAAGAGCCACATACTGGCAATCTTTACTGGCAGCCTGACCGTACTCATTTCTATACAATTACTTAAGTCCAGCCACTGTTCACCAACTGTTTTTCCCCCAGAGGTAGTTTGAATAGCAGCGTGACTATAGTTTGGTGTTAGTATTGTGCTGTAGAGGTGGTACCCTGTAAATTTAACACATAATTGTCAATTTTATTATTGCATTGCATTTTTCAAGTTCTGTGCCTGTTATACTTTTTGAATGCATACTTGGCAATCACTCATTGTACTAATGGATATGCAACAGCAATGATGAAAGAGTTAATGTGCAAAACAAGCGGAAAAGTAGACCGATTAATGCAAGAGAGTACGTGTTGCAACAAACACAACACTTGTCACAATGTCCAAGAGCAAGTGCAGAGGCCCTTGTACATACAGTGAGGTGCGGTGAAATAGACAGCAGGTGTGGGCATTGAATAATGGATGTCTATGATGATAATTGCTGGGGAACCTGACTGGTGACTGAGAGCCACGAGATTAGTGTGGTGTATGGAGTGGAGAACGTGACAAAACCAGTGGCTTAAAATGGAGCAAAAGACCGGGCCGCAAGTCTCACGTTTAGCAAGCAGCTGACAGGATCTCTAGTCATTACAGAGAGATAGAGAGTGAGTCTGTGAAATAGTTGTAATAGATCTTTAGATTCTTATATTGCTACTACGTGAACAAAGGTGGTGAATCAGAATGTCCGCGTTTATAGGAAAGGAGTATGTGGGTATTTTTTGTGTGTTTATAAGAAGAAATGCATTGTATTCATGATTGTTGTTTTGTAATAGAATAGGAAGTTTTTACTGACTTCTTTTATAGCAACACTAGACAATAACAGCTTCATCTTTCATTTTGCTCATGTAATGTGGTTCGCTCTTCATTTCGATACAGAGGTGCATCATTAGCGAATACATATCTGGAGGTAGTACATCAGGCAACATCATTTCCTTATAAAGAATCACTAAAACTAACTTATTATTATATCATTTTTGGTACATGAGTGACTACTTGATTAAAATGTTGTGTTATCTAGGTCACTTCTGCTTCTTCTTTTTTTGCTTGTGTGATGGACTAACTTGAATTTGAAGAGTAACATTGTTGGAGGGGGTCTCCGTACAAGCTTGTCACTTCTTATCCTTCCTGCACAAGAATTGTGTGATGTGCTTTTTCCCGATTTGTTTTTCTGATATCTTGTTAATTTCTTCTCTTTTTTTATGTATGTAGGTGTGCAAACAAAATGAAAAGAAATGGTAATGCATGTCCAGTCTTGTCAGCCTTGTACCTTGCTATATTAATTTACATTAACAGATTTATAAATTAACTTATATAAATCTGTTACATTGCCTTACAGAACAAAACATGGACTTCACAAGAAATCACTGTTTTAGTCACAAATTCAATACAGCTTCTACTGACATGTTTTTAACTACTAGAAAAGGGTGTTCATTGCCTTTCTTACACAATCCTTGTATTAAACATTCCTTCTGTTACCTCTCTCTTTATCTTTTTTTCTTTAGTTTCCCCTAATTTGCAATACATTCCCTCAGAAAGGTCAGGTTAATACCAGTGGCAATGTGACAAGGCACCACATGTGGGAGGCGGTGATGGAGGGACAGACGTTGTGAGGGGCAAGAAGTGAAAAGGTGACCAGGCCTGGTATAATCACATGCCTGATCGGTCAGAAGCGGAAAGCACACAGACGGGGAGGAACTGCAGAGTCTTGTGAGCAGTGTAGGTGTAATCACGGCTCTATTGTAGAGAACAGCTGGACCTCTGTAGCTGCGAGCAGTGGGGGGGGCGAAACCTGTGCGCTGCTCTTGCAAATCACCCTGTCTTTAACATTTCAGATGAAACAAGACCAAAGCATTGTACTCAAAAGGTCCAAGTTTTCTATAGCCATTACCAGCTGGAACAGAAACTCAACTTGACTTTGAAGTGGCAGCAATTGTATGTCAGGGACTTTTGGTAGTTTTACTCACTGCTCCGTACCACATTTTGACGCTGGACATAAGGATGAAGTAGGGTTATCAGTTAGCTATTCTATCCATCATCCAACGATTCGTTTGTTAGTATGATACTGTATATCTATCCAGAATGCCATGAAAGTTGCCATATTGTAGATGTTCATGGTCTTCATAGTGGCTGAGGTGGAACTACAGACATTTCTCAGTGATGAAGTATCCACTGCATATGCTCAGAATTCACCCTGAGGAAATGTATGATAAATAGTCTCATGGAACGTTGTAAAATTTTATTTGCTTTATAGAAGAAAATGTACAGACAAAAATAATGAATAAGCTTCAATAAATGCTGAACAGTCAATTAGGCTCTCTCTCTCTCTCTCTCTCTCTCTCTCTCTCTCTCTCTCTCTCTCTCTCTCTCTCTCTCTCTCTCTCTCTCTCTCTCTCTCTCTCTCTCTCTCTCTCTCTCTCTCTCTCTCTCTCTCTCTCTCTCTCTCTCTCTCTCTCTCTCTCTCTCTACACCACCAATTCATCATGCTCTTTTGGCTGGACAGCCGCTGATAAGAGCTGAGTTACTCCAGCAAAGTTGAATATACAGCAAAAACTATTGCAAATGGGTGGCTACAGAGGGCCTAACTTCATGTAAAGTTCCTTTAACCTTCATGCTATTATTTTTATTATCACCGCCATGCCCCACAACCCACTTGGGCACTTTGAGAGCTTTAAGCAGCATAGCAGGCAGTTTGTTTCATTCACTTTCTCTGCCCAAATGTTTGTAGAAGGAATTTTTAAGAATCATACTTTTAGCTTATCTATTTGGACTTATCTGTAATGCATTTGGAGCTAAGAGTGTATTTATCAGCCATCAATCAATGAAATAATGTTTCGGAGCTGCGAGTTTTGCTTATCATGCACAATCTGTAGACCTTTTGGTTGGAAAATCTCAAGTTAAGTGCACAACATTCTATAAACATAAAATCGATGCCTTGCTGTTATTATAATCACAATAGATAAGCAACTCTTGAGCAAATGGAACCTGTTGGACACTTAAAAAACGCCTGCTTGCATATATCCTGAATGTTACTTACAGCTGTGTCCGGCTATTTTATGGGTGATAAATTAACACGGTCACATTTTCAAAGTCAAAAATGGTAAAGGATGCACCCAGTACGCACTTAGGTGAATAGAGGAATATTAACCAAATGTAATGGAGCGTTTATTCTCCTATTCTTTCAGAAAAACAGCCTTTATTGCAAAAGTTCCCTTGATGGAGAACAATAAACATTTCCTTAGAGCGTAGGTTAAGTGCAGATCTCAGGTAAAACTTTGACTATATGATGAATAACATGCTGCTAATGTAACCTGTGATGTGTATCATTTCCCTATAAACCCTTAACCCCTTGTATGTTGAGGAGAATATGTAAAATGCCAAGAACCTTTAGAGTTGTGCTTTAATGTCTTCTCTCCTCTCACTACTATACTCCCCCATTCAAGACTGGTGTTCATGTGATTTGCATTATTTCTGTAGAATCACTAATTTAGAGCTTTTAGCTTGTGCACCTGAGGAGTGTAAGTTGCCCTTATGCTAAAGTGCATTTTGCGTCCTTTCCTCCATCACCACACTGGCATGTAAATGAATCAAACTGAGCCATAGTGTGACAGGACATCAACAGCCTTTGACGACTAATAATACTTCATTAAGGCTACCTAGAGCTGACACTTGACCGTCGGAATGCATTACGCTTGCAGCTCCAAACCTCTTAGGACCCAAAGGTGTATTCCATAGTTTAAAGTCCATGTAATAGTTGCGCTGTGTATTCCTGAGGACTGGCGAGCAATGGCTCTCCAGGGCCCCAGAGGGCTCCGTTTCATGCTGAACCAGGAAATCCATCGGAGACAAGCTCCCCCACTGCTGCCTTGGCTGTAGAGTACAAACGCCACCATATTATACAGCAGAGGCACGGGTAAAGGTGAATGGAGACTCCCTCCTGTATTAGAGATGTCTCATGGCTGTTAGAGACAGACTTACACCTCCCAATGCTCATATCACTGCACTTTCTTTGTCATCGCTATGCCTTCCACTTATTCATCAATAATTCTAGGTCATCAATCTGCTTACAGCTTGTGTTCTGTCCCTTTCTGACTGTGGTGGTTTCATTCTACGATATGTTCAGAAAATATTTCCCTAAGTACTTCAAGAACTTAAATGTCTGATACTCTCCCAGTACTCTGAGTACTCTTTGAGTTTCAGATATTGTTTTCTATACTTGGCAGCGGCATTATTGGCAGCAATCGCAGCTTTAAGTTTTCTTGAGTATGGCTCTATCAGCTTGGAACACAGGGATTGGGACTGTTGATCCCCTGCTTCCTTGCAAATCCACTCCGGCTCTTTCAGACTGATCAGTGATCTTTATGTGTCCCTAACTGTTTTCAGGAGGTTCAAATCTGGGCTTTGGTTGGTCCATTCAGGGATATTTTAACTTCTTTTGGAGCCTAACCCTTGAGTCCATGAATCATTCCCTCAAACGCATTAATTACAGGGCCTCTGTGGACTTTTGGACCATTTGGACAAGTATGTGCGTCTATTATTCATGCCAAACAGAATTAATTTTAGGTGGACTTGAATCAGGTTCTAGAGACAAAAGAAACGGACGCATCTAAGAGCTAAAATAGATTAAACACATTTGGAATAAAGCTGAACAGTTTTCTGAATGTATGATCCCCCTTTAGATCCCTGCCACTCTGGCTACATTCACATTACAAGATGAAATACTCAATTCCGATCATGGCCCACATCTGATTTGTGTCAAATGTGTCAAAATATCAGTTTCACCAAGTAGTGTGAATACGGCCCCTGTCTCTCTATACCGTCTGCCTCTCCTTCTCTCTTCACATACAGTATGTGGCTGCTCTCAGGGGCAGAAGAGGGTGACTCCTGCTGCGCACTTGAGATAAGACACAGCAGGGAACGCTCTTCATCCCTCTCTAACCGTCTCACCACTTAACATGCTGCTCTTCAAGGAAAATGTCCCTCAATTATTCAAAACCCAAAAGGCAATGTCAAGTTCCATGCAGGAATATGAGCCACAGTTAACCAATTGACTTTTGCACTTATCAATGAATAGACAGTGACACATAATGTGTCCGACGCTGCATTTTAACGAGCAGGCATTAGTATCCAGTGTTGTAGCGACTCGTCTTTCTGTTACTTGCCCGCATCGTGCATCGTTTATTGTTTGGCTTGTTTATGGAAAAGTGGCTGGGCAGTCTTATGGGCTAATAAAAACCGAAGAATTCACTACATCACTCTTTGCGCCTGGCCACCCCCATTGACTTCTAATCGGCATTACACAGGTCCAATCAAGGGCCTGATGGCAAGGCCATTGACTCCAAGTGAAAGGCCAAGTTGCAGACAATATGTCTGATGGCTCTTTGCTCCTTGATGAGCGCTACAATGAGCTGGGGGAGTGATAGTGGAGAGATAGTGGTGTTTGGTCCAATGCAGGGAGATACTTCACGGGAACTTCAAGAGCTGCTGTCTCAAGGCAACTGTTGGAATACATTGATTTATTGTGTTTCTCTTTGTGTTACGCACCACTTAAGGTAACAGCATTTATGACCTTCACAGCCCTCTTTGGTAGAAAGAATGCGCGTGTGCTTCTGCGTGTGCGTGTCTATTCGAATAATGCTGTGTGTGTCGTTACTGAATCCTGTGGCAGGTGACAGTGGGAGTTGTTAATGAGTCATTGTTTCACAGACTTCTGTGTAGAGAGAGATAGAGGAAGACTTGCTTCAGGGAAGGAAAAAGATGCCTCAGATCCCACTCTTACTCAACTGATCTGAACAACACACACACACACACACACACACACACACACACACACACACACACACACACACACACACACATCTCCTGCAAAGGGGCACACGCAGCAGATATTAACAGTTATCAGTTGCCTTCTTGACTTCAAAGACAGTTGATAAAACAGATGCATGCTGGTACATGAATGCTTGCACACAAACAGAAGCAGACACATGTACTTAAAGCACCTAGAGTATGATTTTGGATATTTTGATCCATTTAATATGTTAAGTGCTGTCATGCTGCAAGCTATCCGCTACCTTTCGTGGTGTTTCCATTTCTCTATGAGGCAGACAACTTGACAAGCATAATAAATATATCACCGAAGCTCAGATGTTTATTCAAATGCCGTTTTATTGTGGTGGGGGAGTGGATTAGTCACTGCTCCTGCACTCAGCAAATATTGTACAGGTTGACTACAGTTTAACCCAGAAATGCTGCTCCCGAGACAGTCGGTACCATAGATATCAGTTTATGTTCCAATATGAACAGAGACCTCCAGCAGCTTCTCTCGCTATCCCTTCAAGCTGTAAAAAGGCAAGGCAACTTTATTTAAGCAGCATATTTCATACTGTTACAACATTTTCATATACAATAGAACAGGATATGAAAGAATGGATAAACGTACATTTAAATAAGGATTAACGGCATAAAATAGTATTTTCAGAGACATTGGAGAATTGGTGTAATCCGTTCAAATGTTTCAGTCTTTGTTAGAACTCTAGCAGCAGGACTCTGAATAAGCTGTAGCTGACTAAAAGCTTTTTAGGGAGAACAGAAAAAAAGCGACCATTACACTAGTCTAACTAACAAGACATGTTTTTCCAGTACTTCTACATGTACTTCTGGTGCAACTCTCTGTTTACAATTGGCTCAAGACAGACTGACCTCCATGCCTTGTGGAGAAAAAGAAGAGGAAAAAAAGAGTTCAAGGATGAAGAGGGGTGGAGGCAGTGAAGCAGAGGCGAGAGAGAGTATTTCTCTACATGTGCAGTAGCGGTAATGTAAAGTGGAGTAGACGGACACGGTTAGCCTTACTTTGCTGTTACTTGGCTGTGTTTCTTAGGTGAGAACCTCTGCCCTTCATAGTAAGACGGAAGGTTAACCGGCCTATTAGCTAACTCTCTCTCTCTCACACACACACACACACACACTTTTTGCACAAATCACAGATAGAGTACATGCACTGGTGCACCTACAGAGACGCAATATCCCTCATGTTGAAACAAGCGTATGCGTGGTCTCCCCTAAACCTAACCTAACTCTCTATCACACACGCACACACTAACACAGCCCCCTGACACTAGTGCCAACAGACTGTGGGGTCAACAGCTCTTTTACTCTGTCACTTTAGCTTTGGCTCAAGGCCCAGCTGAGTTCAACACCATGACCTCCCCATGTGGTCACCCCTGCAGTAAACAAGACCACAGTGTGTGCGTGTGTGTGCGTGTGTGTGCGTGTGTGTGCGTGTGTGTGTGTGTGTGTGTTTTAACGGAAACATTTCTTTTAAATATACCAATTCAGTAAAACCTGGGCTTCTTTATTTCCTCTTGCCAACTCTTTCTTTACCTTCATTTTCTTGTCTCTGTAGGTTCAAGCCGCTTTACTGCTTTGTGATACATGCAGATACATATGTGTTCTGATCAGTAAAGTGGACCCAAACACAGACTCCAACGAGAAGCAGCAGGCTTGACCTTTTCTAGTATTTTGTGGCGTTACCTCTTGTTCACTCACCTGTGTGAACTATTCAAATACAGCAGCAGCAATCACAGGTCAAAGACAAAACTTGGTCTGGCACACCCCAGTCACATACTGTATCTACATCACTGTCATGTCAAAGTATGATGTGCTGTGTCTTTCAGAATACCGCACTGGGCAAAACAGTGTTTATGGTGAACGCCACAGATCCAGACCAGGGCACTGGAGGCAGCGTTCTCTTCTCTTTCCAACCACCCTCACCCTTCTTCGCTATTGATGGGGCCCGAGGCACAGTGACCGTCATCAAAACCCTGGACTACGAGACCACGTCAGCCTACCAGCTCACCGTCAATGCCACGGTCAGTGCTCTCACAAACATATCCCAAACCTGTGACCCGACAGTAGCCGTGACACAGCAAACGAATGCACAATCTTCAACACCGCCTCTGACACCTTTATTTGTTGTGTTTCAGGATCAGGACAAGGAGCGACCTCTGTCCCGGCTGACTAACTTGGCTATCACCATCACCGATGTCCAGGACATGGACCCCATTTTCACTAATCTGCCCTACAGCACCAACATCGAGGAGAACGCGCCACCGGTCAGTAAAACAAAACAGAAAATGATGCTCCGCTCTCTGTCTTCCATCATTTTTGTCCACGTCCCGCTCCTCTGTGTGTTGCGGCTGTCATGTTTGTGCTCCTCTTTGGTAATTTAGGAGGTGTATGGGTCAAGATCAAGAGAAATTCACATTAAAACAAGGCGTGAGTTATTATCAGGGAAGAATATCACTTTTCATCCTCGCCCACAGGAACGCCACACAACCCCGAACTCAGTCCCAAACCCCATACATACACCACTGCAGGTATTAAGGAATGTAATTACAGTGTAAGATTTACAGTCTTCCTTCAGGGATGTGAGGCCTCTACCAAAGGTCACTCAAGCTATAGGATTTATCTCACCATGCTACCCCATGTACCCTTAATGCTGTGTACGTGCCAGGGAAATTTGGAGAACAAAGAGTGTGTGTCGTATGTAGTATTCAGCAAAGAGGGGTCTCACCGTTGCCTTACCTTAGTTTTTATTGCACATAGGCTTGTAATGGTATGTAGTACATTGTTTCCCTTCATGCCATTATGTTCACTCCCCTGATTCAGCCCTCGAATCCCAGGTGGCTAATGGTCCAGCTATCGATGTTTCTACTCACAGCAAGGGAATTACACACAGGGATACAATATTGTCCGTCCTTAATTCTGTTGTTCCACTCTCTCCCTCCCCCACTCCCCATCAGTATATCCCCTGTCCCTCAGCCCGAGTACGCCATAGTAGAAATGTCAAGTGCTGCATTTGCATGCATATTAACGGGGCGTGACGGAGTCGACGCCCAGTGTCTCCCGAACTCTCTGATTCATCAGCTGTCACGAGGAAGGTCACAGCTGGAGGAAGAGGAGAAAGTGTGTGTGTGGGTTGGGGTGGGGGTGGGAGTGGTACAGTGGCGAGAGAGATGTTTAGCTCTGGGCAAAGGTGAAAGGAAAGAGAGAAATGGAGGAACAAAGGATTAAAGAGAGGGAGAGTTCGATCACCACGTTGCCAACAAAGAGAGATTTCCACATTTCTCCCAACGAGCTGAGCACCAATGAGCTTCGGTAATATTGCCTTGTAGTGTTGTAATTCTTACCTCTGACAGTAGGGGGCAGTGTATAATCCCATTACAGTGACAAGGTCACTGCAGGCTTACAGCCAAAATCTTTTACCGGAGCCCCTTTGACCAAACAACAGATACAGACAGGATAACAACCCAGCTAAAAGTAAGGCATAGAAAAGCCAGCCATACACGTGCGCACATGCACGCAAACACACACACACACACATGCGATGATGCCCCTCACGCAATTCTGACAGTCATGTGTCAAATCCATTAGGCAGTGTTTGGTAAAGATAAGTTGAGAGCGTACAGTGACAGAACGAGTGTCAACTGTCCTCAAGGCTCATGACATTTACACATAAAGGGATATCAAGCTTGAATCCTTGTCATAGGTCATTTCTCAAAGGTGTGTGCATACCTACAGACACACAGACACACATGCACACACTGGCGGACATACAACCCCTCTTATTTCTGCCTCTATGTCTCTCTGTTCACATTTGTTATCTTGGGGTTCTCTCTCTCTCTCTCTCTCTCTCTCTCTCCTTAAACCGATCAAACCATCATCGGCAGAAAAGTTTGACAAAGGAGTAGAAGAAAATATTTTTTCAGATGAAATCACAGGGCAGGGATTTTAGCTGTTGTAGCTGTGAATCCATGCTGCTCAGACTGACGTTTAAGCTCCTAGGACAAATGCAATTTGGCTGTCAAATCAATAAGCTCAAATGGGAAAGAGCAAGAAAACAAAAATGGGGAAAGACGGGATAGAGGAGAGTCAGCTTGCGTTTGCAGAGACGTGCTTGTGCCTGTGTGTGTGTGTGTGTGTGTGTCTGTGCGTGTGTGTGTGCAGGGAGCTGTATTTTTTTCGGTTGATTGAACATATTCCACTTGTGTGGACAGCTAGCGAATATTGCTCATATTATTTCAGCATCACTTCTTAGCCTCTCTCCCTATCACCGTGCTCTCTTTCTGCTCTCTCGCTCTGTCCGTAACTCTTGCTCAGACCCCGTGTGTGTGTATGTGTGTGTGTGTGTGTGTGTGTGTCTCTCCCTCTCAGCTAGTGTTTGGTGTGAATCACTCCCTCTAAAAGGCTTGTAATTGATTCTGCTGTAATTGGTCAATGACAGGAGATGCTTTGGCAGAAATGGAGCATAAACACGCCTTAGACACAATTTGCAGGATCAATGAGAGAGGCAGCTTGCTTGGCTGTGAGTGAGAGAGCGTGGGGAGGAATGAGACAGGGGAGGGCGGGGGGGAATTGAGAAAAGAAGGAGGGTCTCTTCATCTCTCTTTGCAGCACACAAGTTTTTAAGCATCGCCACCGTGTCTGATGGAGGCACGAAGGCCGAGGAAGCTCAGTGGATAAAAGAATATCTCCAATAACTTTCTCTTCTTCTGTCTTCTTTGTCATCTGTCATTCTGTGGTTGGGTTGAAGAAGAATTGGTGCCACTGGAGAGTTTTTTTGTAACATTTAATGTATCTCTCCCTTTGTCTGAAAAGAGTCAATTGGTGCTTTATTGTGGCGTTTGTACATTTGCTACAGTTTAGATTTTTCTCCTTTCCACTGTGGAAATACTTTGGGGAAGTGGGAGAAGATAGCTCAGTCAAGATGGCTATGAACTTCACTGTCTAAAGGGCATCAGAGTGGAGACTTTCATGACCACGTCTCCACAAATTGATGTTCCAGTTCCAGTTCTCACTGATCCACAGCTTTCTGTGCAAGACTACGTGGCCAAAACTGAACTGTTTGCATTGAAGGATGTTAACCTTTTGAGATGGTTCAAACTATAAATAAGGATTATGGTATCATTTCACTTATCAATACCTGTTTGTTGTAATAGTAGCTGCCATGTGATGTCAGATGAAAGTGAAAGTGCAAATGTATATTGACTCTGAAGCTTACTCACAGTTTATACAGTACCGTATGCTTTGTGTGTGTTGCTCTGCAGGGATACGAGGTGCGGAAGATAACAGCCATTGACCAGGATCTGGGCCGACCGAGAGGGATCGGCTACACCATCATCTCAGGTCTGAGTCACATAATCAATCCGACATCCACAGCGCAGAGAGAAGGGATCGATCAGTGCTTATCATAATCCCACCGCAATAATAGACAAATCTCATCAGGCACAGCAATCAATAACTGTAGAGAGCAGTGCCTCTGAATTAGAGAATAGGCTTACCCACGAGCAGCTATTAATCACTTTTTGGTGCAGTTGTGCGGAAGTCAGCTTTCGTTTAGTGTTATCGCTCGCAAGTTGGCTTGTGCCATCAAAACAGGATTATGGTTTGTCAGTTTGGCAAATTTCCCCCTCAGCAAAAGAAAGTGATCCTATAAGTTTCCCGCTATTGCCTGCCGCTGCTGTTTTTGGGTGTATTTTTGGATATGTCACACAAGCAATATGGGCAAAACGAAGTGAGATACCACAATATTGAGCCGCTACCTAAAATCCAAAGCTTGTGTTAGTGTTACTTTACCTGAGAGTCTCGCATTGTCGAGTGTGATAGGAAGAGAGGGGAGCTGCAGTTTGCATGGCGCTGATAAGGCCACAGCAGTGATCCTGCTTTAATGCCCCTGAGCTTTATTAGCCCTGCCAAGGATGTTATGTTTGTTCCTACTAGTTACCTTGTTTGTCTGTCTGCCAGAAGGATATCGCAGAAATTCACGAACAGACTTTCATGAATCTTAGCTCGCAGATCAAGTTTGGGGCACAGAACTAAACGCTTAAGTTTGTTGCTGATCCAGATATGGGATTGCTGCTATTAGTCAAGAGTGTAATAAGCAGAGGAGAGGTCAACGGGGGACACACAAACAAAGAAATGGATAAAGCACCATAGAGGGACACCTTACCTTTACATGCACCGTGTTAATGAGTCTCTAACCAGATTAAGCCAACGCTGCTGTTATCATAACTGCTTTGTGATACACAGCTCGATTACCTGTCGATCTTAAATGACTACATTACTTCTAGAATCTGTCGTGTCTCCTTTGCGCACAAAGGTCAGAGAATAACAAAAACGCTGTGTTAAAAAGGAGCATTGGCAACAAAGTCCTTCTGTTTACCTTCTCTTAGTTTATGCCGCTCTCAGCATGTTGGCGACCACACATCTTTGACGATGTTAACTTATGTGTGAAATTTAGTAATTCCTCCAAACTGAGTAACCGATACACTCTGGAGGAAGGTACTAATGCAATACTGTGATTCATGTATCCAACCATTACCCGATACTGGGTGTTGAAAGTAATTGGCTCATTTGTATGCGTGTATCGGATGTGTGTAGTGAGAGGAGTTGTGCGGTTGTAGAGCCTCTTATTCACCTAAATTGGGATCCAGCTAGTTTTTGCTGGTTTGTGGCAGCTGTGTTAATAAGCTCCTCCAAGAGTCTGCCCTTCTCTTCACACCCCACAGCAAACTCCATGTTCCTCTCGAGCTGAAACACAAACTCCTTTTGCTGAGTAGCCTGTGTGCGCGTGTAATACCGCCATAATGCCCCCGCCGGGTATTTATTTTCATCACATTCAGCATTTCAACCCTAAAGAAGGAAGATTCAATCCAACGTCCGTCAGTGCTGAAAGGCTGATGTACAGTATGAACAGAGAGAGCGAGAGAGAGCGAGAGAACTGGACTCGACATGTCCCTTATAGAGCACAGCATGTCCATAAAGGTGTGACACCAGTGTCTCCAGCTCGGATGGCTAGTTGATAAGGGCTGGCACCGGCTAATAAGGAATACACACCAGGGGAATTTTGGGTGATGAAGAGGTTCATTGTTCTGCCATCTGCTGAGTCACCGCCTGACCTCACTCCTGAATGAAGAAATTTGACCCCATCGTGAATTCTCTCTCTTTCTTCACAAGTGTGCATTTGAATATGAACATGTATTATTCACGCGTGTGTTGCTATGTGTGAGCGGTGGAAAGGTGTGTACGCTGTCACGCATGTGTGCGCTGGATTGCAGCAGATGCACGACACAGAACCTTACAGCCCATCCCGCCCTGTCTCACAGAGCGCAGCGTAAGCACATACATTCAGTGCACACACACACCTACTGTACTTAGTCTTACTTAGCTGCCATGTGTTGGTGTTGTATTGCCTGCGTATTGTGTTTGTTGCAAAGTTGAAGGGCTGAGTTAAGCTCTAGAGGAGAGGAGCATTAAAAAGACATTAATTAGGTGGTGCGTTGTATTCCCAGACGTTGCAAAATCAAGAGTTATAGCAGCGCACTAAGCCCTTATGGAGATGGAGCCTGTAGGCTTGATAAAATCATTATAAGTTTGATGTATAATGGAAGTTGAAGGGTGATGCAGTGCCAGGAGACAAAGGTGGGAGGGGAAGATTGTCAGATGATGCACGTGTGTGTTTCTCTGCGTTTTGTGAATTGGTTTGTGCTGGCACATAATTGCTCATATACATATCCATATATCCCTCAGTCAGATTAGAGCGAGGGCGCGCTTGTTTGCAGACTTAACTGTGACTCCGCACGACATCACTGTTTCCTGCCTTCCATCTCTTCACCCGGAGTGTCCTCGGAGAACACAGCTCCGTCCTCCGGGACTCGTCTCATTAGTTCAGTAATTAAGATAAACGAGGTTTTAATTGCAGCTGTGATTTATTCTAATGATTGTGGGACTCAAGATGAGGATTTCCTCTCTCTTCTCCAATCAGAGGGCAGGTCTGGGATTTGATGTGCAGGAACGATGGCATCAATGCAGCTCTCTCTGCCTCTGATGTTGCAGTTGTTATTGTTTTCCGTGATGGAGGAGATGCAGGGGCGGTGCGAGTAGAAAATCCCCTGTTCAGAGGGTTTGGTGTGTTTCCTTTTTAACACCTTAGCTCCTGATGTCACTACAGATCTAAACATCTAACCCGGACCCTCTGCTAACTTCACTTCTTACCGCAAGCTTACATTTCACAGATCATCATAGGGTTTTGGTAGTTTTAAGAAGATTATGTTTTCACCACAAAATGTTCCAACCATCACAGATTACGGCCATCAATATTTAACATTACACGGACGGTTTTAATGATTATGTCCACATGAGTATTTATGCCATAGGCTCATTCAGCTTCTGACAGGTAAGAGGAGATTGACTGCTGAGCTATTTTGAGAATGAGACTTAAGTATTTCCATAAACAGCACACGCTGTATATCAGAGAACTGGAAGTGATGTAATGCCTTACTGTCGGTCAAAAATCATTTTTATATGAAATGGGGACACCAACACCTGCAATAAAAATATAATAACTCCTGCACGTCTTAGTCACGATACCTAATTATCCAACGTAAAGCCTAAAGAATAGCCTCAAAGCAGAATTAACCAATTGGTGTGTGTTTGTAGACATTGAAACAAAGATTTTTAAAAAGCATCAAAAAACAGAGCCATCAGTTCTAATCTAGCATTAATTGTGTTGATATATTTCAAGATGCTGGGAGGCATCATGGCACTGACGTGTTCTTTTTGATCTGATAAGTTATGAAGGCACTTGGGCAATTATTACCTTTACCTAGAGCTCCCTTAGTAACACTGACTTTACCTCAAGAAGGACACATATTTTTTAGGACAAATCCAATACGCTCCACATAAACAGAAACTGTTCCATTTTTCTCATGTATTAAAGAGTTCATGTTCACACACAGCAACTGGCAATATTATGTCGTGATGCTTTTTGCTATTGCTGGAATGTGCATAGAAGTCCTGTGTCTGCCCCATTAGGAAATGCAGGGAGGATAGCAGGAGATTTGGGCAGGTGTTGATGTATCTGGTTTATGTAGCAACAGTATGTTCAGGGAAATGTATATCTGCTGGCTCAGTCTTGTTCTTCTGCTTGCTATGGCTTCACTTACTGTCAGGAATATTAACACAGGGTTGTTAGAAACTCCTGTAAGGGACGGGACAAGTTATCCAACAAAGATGACAGCTAAACAAAACAAATGGCAAATAAAACAATAGCTGTAAAGAACACACACAGACTTAAGAGCAAAAATGCAAATCAATAACTTTGATTATTAAACAACATTGTTGAATGTAGAGACCTGTTCGGCGGCAAAATCGTTTTTTGAAGCACTGCAGCAACTATTCTCATGTACAGTACAATGTTGTGTTTTACAAAGCTTTGTTAACAATTTGTGTCCCAATGGTGCTTTTTACAGTAAATACACTTTACAGCATGTAGAGCAACTGCACATCTAATGATACCAGAATGGATACACTCTCTCACACACACACACACACACACACACACACACACTACCCCACACTCACAGATGGAAGGAGAGAAACACAGAAAGAGTATGCTCGTTAGGAAATATGAATATCTAGTCTGACAGACGTAACCTTTACCTCTGAAAACATGGCTATCTGTGATTCCTAGTATAGAGAGCCAGAGGCCAGCAAGTCTTGTCCAGGAGTATTGTTGTCCTTAAAGATGACAGTTAAGCCCGTGTGTAGAGCTTCACAGTGTAATTATAGTGTAAGAACAAGCAGGAGAGGAGTCGGCGTAGCATCTTAAGAATAAAAGGCCATTCCCAAAGCCTTTCATATCTGCCCCTTATTTTATCTGTGTGCGCTTGATCTCTTTTTGTCACACACACAAGCACAACTAATCCCATCTTAAGCCCATCTTCCTCTTTTCAGAGGACTCCTCTTTTCTTCTTCCATCGTCTGTTTTGAGAAAAGCAGCACAGAATTGACCACATTAGATTTTAATTTGCTGCAGCTCAAGCAGAATAATTGTCAAAGTGATAAATGATGATAACCTCATTTTTCCGTGTAGTAAAAAAAAAAAATAGACTGCACTATTTTGAAGTTTCTGGGAAGCTGTGATGTCAGAGTAAGACCACATATTGCATTGTCCTGAATACTGCATGTGAAGCCACAGGTGTCTGTTGACTTCCATGGCCTGAGGCTGGGGCAATAGGTGAATGTTCTGCTCTACTACCCCTCCCTCCCCCGCCCCCTTACCCCCATCCCCTATCACCCGAGGCACAACCCTGTCCAGCATGGTGGGTCTGTGGGGGGACGCCTGGCCTTGTCTTACAGCCTCCCTCAGCGTACAGGTCAGACAGGTATGGCAATGCCATTTTCCGCCTGAACAGACTGATAAGTAGTAAAGGCGATTATTTCCCCACTACACTCCCGTCTGCCTTTCCACACATATCTCTATCCCTCAGTCCCGCTACGCCCCGATGCCCCGATTCCAGGCTGCACTTCGCCTACTGTAGCTTGTATCAGCAGGCATGCTGTAATATAGACAAGGCTAATACCTGATATTCCTTTGGGAGCTCTCATCGTGACTGCCACGTTGGAGGGATTTCTCTGTTTTCAATTAGCCGCTCCGAGGCTCTCCTCAGCCCAGTGCTATGTAATCTCTCAGAGAAGGCAGACAGCGTGCAGTACAGCATTCACCGGTCCATGTGTCTAAGTTGAGGGGTTCTGCTAACAGAAAAATCCATCTCTCGTTTTTCTCCCATCTGCTTCTAATTTGTTTTTTCAATCAACTAATCAAAGTTTCTTGTGTTTACCTATTTCCCCCATTTCCTACAATTATATGGAATTAGCCCTTCCTGCTGGGAGTTTGATATCAGACGTCTGAGCGTAACAAAAGAATAAGGAAGAAAGAGAAATGAAATCAGATGTAATGAACATTTTCCCAGGGTAAATGTGCAGACAAATTCTGCCTTCTCCATTCTGCCCTTTATCTTCTTTGGTTGGTTGACTCTTAAGGTGAAACAGCTATTATTTAGTGATGTTGTATTCAATGCATACATGCCAGCTCTATTTTCATTTCTCTTAGGGATAACAGGGATGCTGCTGGATTTGAGAAACATTATCCTAAGCTCTCTGCTTTTGAACCTGCAAATCACCAGATGCCAAACCCAATTTCCTTTGCTGCTTTTTTCACAGCCGTATTTTTGTACGCAGCAATGAAATTTTTATCATCTACATGCTGCAAACAATATTGGATGTGTAGAGTGAATCCAAATGATTGTACTGTATGACGAGAGAGAGAGAGAGAGAGAGAGAGAGAGAGAGAGAGAGAGAGAGAGATGTTCACAAGTGGAGACACTGGTTGGTGCTCTGTTGATAAGAGAAAACATGACACCTGACCTGACAGATCAAAGCCAGCAATCAATACCTCTGAGTTTGATTGTTTTCGATGAGACCTGGAGATTGTGATTCGATTGCTTTGTTTGTGACCTGGGTGTGGATCAGTATATATTTAACTATCACTTGTCAGAGATAAAGTAACTGCAGAGATCTAAGGAATCTATTATTCTAAGCTTGTTGTTTGTAGATACTATAAAGGGTGAGCTACTGCTGGGGGTGAAGAGGTTAGATATGACTTTTCCATTCAGAAAGATGGACCATGTAAATCATTCACCCAACAGCAGTACAACTAACAGACACAAAGTGGGACACATAGACACATAAAGAAAGAAAGAACACTCATCATTCTTCCTGTATGCAGCTAAATGACTCTGAGGAATTGTAATTAGTGTTTTGTCTTACTTAATATTTGTCCTTGAACCTTTTGAAAAGAAACTTTTGATGAAACCACTTCATTGAGTATTCATGAAATGCAGCTTGTCTGCCAATGGCAAGACACCCACAGGGCCATTATCAGTACACATCATGCACACAGACACACGCACACACTGGAAGCTGTCACACACTGAGTGGTGTGTGTTAACACATACATGAGCGGGCACGCCAGAAAGGCTGCGCATGCAAGAGCCTGTTCGCTTAGATTTTGATGAGAGTATAGTTTGGAAACGGTAAATAAAAAACTCATCATCACACGATTTGCCTGTAGGCATAATACTTAAAAGTGACACTGATTTGGGAACATTTAGCAAAGTACACACAATCTTAGCCCCGAGACTCTGGAACACTGGCTGCACGCCATATCACATTACTAGAATGTTCCAACACCCCCATATGTTGTTGTCACAAACTAGAGAAAACAGTTGTCAGTGGCTTAGTTGTGATTATTTCACTTTAGAACTCATACTTTAGCTGCTCTGAGAAAAACTCATTGTCATCCACTTGTCGCACGACAGATTGAACTCATCAGATCAGAGGCCTTCTTACTTCTGTTTCTTTCTCTTGGGCAACTCCCACATAATACGCAACTGTGGTTTTCACTTTTGCTCCTCAATACTCTCTAACTTCTTGCTGATTTGTTTTTCTCTCTGCCTCTACACTCGCTGTCATTTTGCTTTTATGTAAGCAAAGGGCAGAATTCCAATGAAGAACATGCTCTCAGTAAATGAGCCCTCACATCTTCATTTACACACAAGAATTTAAATTTGTTTATGGATGCATAATATGTCATGCACGTCTCTGTTCTGTTTTCTTGAGATTATTCACATTAGCAAATTATTTTGATTGCAAACATCTTCGTATTCTAGCACTATCACTTGAGCTCATAGTAATGTGTGTCTGTGTGTGTGCATACAAATGTATCCCCACATTCGACAAAAATCGGGCCATGGTTTTTCATTTTCTAGTCTGGTGCTGTTGGTAAAATGAGAGCTTGGCTAATTCCCTGGAGTTTTACATCAGAGTATTAAACTCTGGCAGTTATCATTACATGCACAAGTATGTATTCACGGGACAGGAATCCAAACATACTACTACTACATATAGGAATATTCCTATGCATGTGAAGGAGTGCATTCATTAGGGACTGAATTTGTATCGTACTTGTATGCACTCACACATCTTGGCAGAGCAGTGGCAGTTGCTTTGTCGATTCAGTTGTTGGGTAATTATAATAATGTAGTACTCAGCGGGATCTGTACATTTAGCTGGTATAATTTTGCAGTTTAAATAATCTCTCTCAGGTTTGACACAAAACAGAGCTGAGGTGGAAGGACAGAACACAAAGGACATGGAAGTGAAAGCAGGGAGTATGTGCCCTGTGTGTGCCTGTGTGTGTCTGTGTGTTTGTGTCATTAACAAATTACCCAGCAAACGGTTGCTATGGCATGTGTGCTTTGTGTATGTAAGTGCACCACTTGTTGGTGTTGGAATAGTTTGGCATTCTGCTCAGGCCATTAGAGCTGAAACTCATTTATCTATTTAGTTGCCCACTTGGGGTCGGGCACCATGCCTGTAAATTGGTAATCCCAAGGCAAAAAAATATTGGTTTATGGTGCATGACAGATATTTAGCTATGTTAACACTTTGTGTGACACAGTGGCATCTGGGTATTTTTGGCTCTCCTAACATGCTACTTGGCTCAAGCAGCAGGTACTTTGGCACATCATTTACTGGGGATCAATATTGACCCTGGATTAGATTGTTGCTCTCTGTCTGTCTCAGAAGAGGTTTCATCTTATTTGTGTTGACAAGTCTCGGTACAAGAAATTCTGAAGTATGCCGTTAATAAAAGTGTTTGTCAATGCATTTTTCATTGCTTTCATGAATTTGTATAAGATACTAATGAAAGAATATCCATGCAATATTCACAGGAACAGTTTCCTCTGTTTACACAATGTAAGACGACTGTATATATTTTCTATATAATCTGCAGTAGCTTTTGTACCTTCCACCTCCACCTATCTTCATCTTTTGGCCTCAATCCAGGATAATTACCTGAGGGCTCTGCTCTTTCTCCTGGCCTGCCTCCTCATGTACGCTCCATCGGTGCTCTTTGTCCTGCAGCTTCCCGTCTCTCTATTCCATGAGAGGTACAGGGCAAGAACAGATAGCGGAAAGTGGGGAGTGGGGAACAGTCATGGGTTAATCTGTTGACCCCAGCCCATGTGCACTGGGAATTAACCGCCAAACGTATTTTAAAGTCTAGACTTTGGCTATGATGAACTATTTGTAGGAGAGTCGTTTTTAGTACTCTTACTAATAATCAATCAATAATCAAAGTGCTGCTCAACAGTCATAGTGCACAGGTGAACCCTTAGTAACACCCTAAAACACAATGTAGTGACTGCACCATATATGAGAAAGCAATATCTTTGTTTAAAATGTTCACATCCAGTCAAGTCAATATTTATGTGACTTTAATGAGCTTGCAGAACATCACAGAATTTTACACATTTAGGACTAAAAAAGCATAGATACATTAGATTTTTTTTACAAGCTAAATACAATAAAATATTCTTCTCTTTTCTGAATGGTTCCTGCTTCGGGGACCACTGCCAATAATACAATAATAATGCAATATAATATCAATAATAATACAAAATATACACTAATCTATGTTTTATGTATAGAAGTTTTAGGATTTATACCGATTTCACATGATTGCAATATGTTTTTCACATGACATTTGAAAACAAGTGATTATATTGCGTTATGTTTGTATAATTGTTACAAGTTTAAACATGTGTAAAATGTACACAAGACTGTGAAGATGACTTGAGTAAGTCGCTGCCAGTTTCTAGTCTAATACATGTTGGAGAAATCGGTCATGAGTGTAGAAACCCTTGTGACCCTATAAAGTTTAATTAGCTCACATAACAGCTTTCATATTTGTAGTCAAGTATTATATACAGGATTCCTCTGTGATAAATTTAATCACTTTAAATACCAACTCCACCTATAATATATTTCAGTATGGGAACCTTTTCTATTTTGCTTATATCACATATTCTGTGAAATGTGAAGAGTGAGTGGGACGACGTGCAGTGAAGTATGATGCTTGCATTCAGTAAAATGTCTTTTATGCTTATTTTTTAAGCATTACTGGTGTTCTGATGATACGGTGACTGTTTTGCAGTCAGACTACCATAACTAAAAAAGTATTGGTCCTCAAAACATCCATACACTCTCAAAAACAGCTCATATGCATGTGCCAATTAATGCAATAATGATCTGAAGCATTACAGTAATGTTTGCCTCATGGATTTTAAGATTTTGGTGCCACTCCGTTTGTTTCGGTTAGGCACTTCGTGATGGAGCCGCTGCATCAAGAAGGCATACTTGAAATGGCTCCAGCCCTGTCCACTCCATTGTTTGCCTTGCACTGAGTAGATTACTCTGATAACATTAGCATGTATGAACTGCAGCTATCTACAGATTGCAGGGGGACTCTCCCAAGTCCCATACAGCCAAGAAATAGCTCCACTGTCTCAAATATAACGGCATTTGGTGTGTTTACACAAGAAATAATTCATATTGTTTTAGAAAAATGGAGGATGACTTTGATGAGTCTATAAAGAGAGGCGGGGAGGTGACTGTGTGGGTGTTGTGAAGACATTGGCCAGTGCAGGAGAAGATAGAGAAACCAGTATGGTTGACAGTGGAGTGGTTGGGTATTTTGGTTTGTTGTCTCCATCTGCCAGGTGTAATTAACAGGCAACAGCCACACGCTGCCTGAGAGATGGAGAGAGAGACGAGAAGAATCAAAGAATAGTGTGAGGGAGGTGAGAGGGTAATTTGGAAAGAAAGAAAGGGAATACAAATGGGAGAAAGGGAACTCGCGTGGGTCTCAGCTAAGTATCTTAACCTGTGTAATTGATTTTAATTAAGCATTTGAACTCGGGACATTTGATCGAACGAGTTGTTAATTACAATAGTGTGGTGTTTTAATTTGAAATCTGTCTCTTTAAGAGAGTGCATAGTAAAAAATGGATGCAATGTAAAGTGATACAGAGGACGAGAGATGCTTGTGTGCAAACTTGTCTTTCAGTTTTATTATCTTGACTTTTCAACAAGTGTGCATATTTTCAGAGTAAAGTTCAGCTCATTTCAATATTTGAAAAAATAAATCAGCGCTGACCTTGACCAGACTTGTTGACACTGTCAGTAGCAGAAGCACACACAGGTTTAAAAACAGTAACCACAATCATTACACTCACTATTCACATTTGTAGTCTGACTTTAATTGGAATACAGTAAATGCCAGAAAGGAGGTGAAGAGGAGGAGGAGGCCAACAGGGAATTGGAGGCAGTGGAGGGAGGCCAGACAGTGACAGATGAAACAGGAAGATGGCATGTGGACAGGTTGGAGGTGTTGGCCCGCCCAAGGCAGATAGAGAGACAAAAGACAAAAGACAGCGCAGCGGAGGGCCGTATCCATATTGCATGAAATGGAGACGCACACATAGCTCATCCCGTCGGCGGCTTCCTCGCAGGATCCCAGGGGTTATGTTGAATTATCCACGACGCCAGTTTCATTTGTCCCTCTGACTTCTCTATGTCCGTCTCTCCCTCTCCATCCAGGGAACACCAACAGTGTTTTTGCTCTCGACTACATCAGCGGGTCCCTGACGGTGAATGGCCAGCTGGACAGAGAAAATCCACTCTACTCAGCAGGATTCAGTCTCACTGTCAAGGTGAGCTGCTGAATGGGAGGGGGGAGGGGAGGGACTGTTGCTGCTGGGAGAGGGGATCAAAAGTCTGTTTCACCCTAGGATCAAGAGAAAGCTTGGGTATAACACTGTATTAAATAAGTCGGATGTTTTTTTCTTTTGCTTTTACCTCAAAAGACTGTTGACCATTTCTAATGTTGAGATATATGCATAAAAAAATGTAGTTGGTCTGACTCAGTGTTTTGCATAAAGGATGAAGAATTCATGCGCATTTCTTGTGTTTAGTGAATAGCAACCAGGTAGGACAAAGGGCAGAGGAGGTAGAGTTGGAGGACAAAATGAAGGAATGGAATTTAGCTTCCCTCCTTTACCTCCTTGTCTCTTCTTGGCAGCCACAGGGTGTGTGAAAGTACTCACGAAGGAGGGAGGATTTGTGATCAAAGGCCCAGTTTTTCCAGTGATATAACTTGGTGAATATTGATGACAGATAGAACCGAAAACCTTTGCACCTGTGCTGCACAATAAATGGCTTTTAAGAACCTCAGTAGCATTCACGTCACTCATCAAAGGCAGACTGTACATTGTTTTCATTTGAAATTGTGAAGAACACGGAGATGCGGCGGCCCTAAGGCTTAATACAAAAGAAATTCCTGGCGAACTCATTCCAGGCTCGCTCTGTCCTCTTAATTGAAATCAATAATTACATAGAAGAAAAGGTAAAATAAACCCAAGCACTGAAAACACAAAAAATGTCGCCCAAAAAATGTATTTATAAGATATGGATTTGTTTTCTCTTACTCCCTGTGCTTGTGCTTTCTTATGTGCTGCTGCTATTGATTGTGGTGTGCCATAGTAATACAACTAATTTCTCAACTTCAGGCAGCTTAGATGGTGCTGAACGCGCAGAGGTGCAGGTCAAATGATTCAGTGTTGCTGGGGGAAGAGGGCCGAAACTGCGTTGATTACCCCAAGACCTGAGTGTTGTTCTTTGCCCTACCACCTTTTGCTCATGACGTTCATCCATCAATGGAGGACCATGGATGCTTATTACTATCTCTCACTCTCGATTTCAAAGGCCTCACATCTTCAATACTTGGGCAGCCAGAAACGGAGTGTGTAATTGTGTCCTCTCAATGGGACCCCCTTTTGTCCCTAAATCTCATTGTGTGTGTGCACGTGCGTGTCAGAGGACGTGTATGTATGAGTGAATGGCACACTCTGGCCCTCTGTTGGCCTCACTTTGAGCCTATTTCTATGATTGCCTCCAGTCGGTTTATCCACCTTTTGATCCAATAAATGAACAGCTGTAAATACCTGGCTGAGATTGTGTGCCGACTGCCTCATCCGAAATTAGATTTTCAGTGCAATCGAATGCATCTCTCTCTCTCGCTCTTTTGCTCCCTGTAAGGCTACTGAGTTGAAGGAGGATCGCAGTCCATCAGATGCTACAGTGATGACCACCTTCACCATCCTCCTAATTGACAAGAATGACAACGCCCCAACGTTCAACAGCTCTGAGTACAGGGTCCGTATCACTGAGCTGGCCCAGGTGGGCTTCGCACTTCCCCTCTTCATCCAGGCTGAAGACAGAGATGAGGTAGGTCCTGCACACTCATCCGAAAGGTGGTAGGCCTCAGGGACAACTAGTCACAATACTCTCGACCTGTAACTAATACTCTTATCCCGAGGCGTTTACAGTGACATGCTAGTTACACTGGCTCATTAGTTCAGCACACAGTGCAAATGAAGACAAATTAGGGAACAATTTGATGTTTGTATGGATGCGGTGGTATGTTAACACTTGCTTTGACAACAAGCATCATTAAGGCAATCAAGGCATCGGCAACATTTCATTTCATTTCGTTTAATGTTCTTATAAAACATACTGTAAGAACATGCACAAACTCTGCAGATATGTTAGTTATTTGTCTTAATTATTGATTTTTTTTTTATAATGGGAGTCACTGGACTGAAATAAGTATCGAAACATTAAAAAGCATAAACACATAAGCTGTCACCTCTCAAATTTGTGCTCCTCTGACCATTTAGATGGCGGGCCTATAGGGGGCACATAAGCAATGTTATGACTGTAAATGGCCATTACACAATGGTTATGAGTGTGAGTCGTCTCATTTTTCAATTTTGTGCAATTCATCCTGATTCAAGGTCCTCATACATTACATTACGATCATTTAGCAGACGCTTTTATCCAAAGCGACTTACATTACATTACCATCCTTCGCAGAGGGGGGAGCAACTGGGTGTTCGGTGCCTTGCTCAGGGGCACCTCGGCAGGGACTCGAACCAGCAACCCTCCGGTTCTTAGGTGGAAGCTCTACCCACTAAGCCACTTCCTCCCTCATATTCTCATAGACTTTATAGTTATATTTGACTGATGAGGGGCCATTTGGACAATGGGAGCTCTTGCCATAATTTATCATTGGCTGTGTAATGGTTCTGAATATAACATTCATAAAATAATTGTACATTAATTGGGGCGTTCCAGAGTCCCCACTTCTAATTGATTGAGATCTTACTTCAAGCACTGAGAGCAAAGGACAAATGAATGTGTTTTAAATGCAAGGTGTATTTTGTATTTCTTGGTCAATTGTAGGTTAAGATTGATCTAGCTTGTAACCGCAACAGTTCAAATCTATCTATTTGCATAGCATGACGAGCAGAAATTAGGTGTGTGTGGGTGCGCATGCATGCCTGTGTGTGGCCCGTCAACAATGTACGACAGCATGCTTTAGTCTCACGCTGTGTTTCCGCCACTTCCCATTAGCTGTATCTAGGCACCTTCTGTGGTGTTACACAACAGCACTAACACACGAGCCTTGTACACTTACTCTGTCACTCCCCATCTCTCTCTTGCTCTCTCTCTCTCTCTCTCACACACATGCTCATGCACACAGCCTGAGACCAGCACATTGGACCTGACTACAATTTAATTTGCTCTGGAAGAAATGGGATAGAGCATCAAATTATACCTAACGAGGAAAATCAATCACCTGGGGCGCGGATAAGCCGAAAGCTAGTCAACCCTGATTGATTCAGGCACAGCAGCCGCCAGGGTAGACTTTGACCGATAACTGCAAGTCAAGTGGATAGAGAAAAAGATGGGGAATAGAGAGAGACAGAGAGGAGAGGTGAACACACGGGAAACTGTGAGAGAAAAAAGGTGAGGAGCAGAGAGTAGCCTAAGTAATGGAGCACAACCAGAAGTCCGGTGGAGCATGCAGAGGCAGAGAGACGAGCACATGAAGGTGAGATAGCAGGGGTATTTAGAAGCAGGTCTGTTTATTTATTCCAAGGATGGCGCATTTGCTTCTGTCTGTCTGGCACTGGAAAGGCAGGGTAGGCGAGTACAGTGGAAGCGTTGCTGCATGGAGGCAGGGTGACGACCCTAACACCTGGCGTGTGATAACGGGCTCCTCTCTACGGTAGCACGCAACATTTCTTCACAAGCGAGAAGAGTCCATAGTTCAGTCTAGGGAAATAGCAAGTTGCTTAACATTCCAGTACTGGCTACCTCAGCCAACTCATTTCACTGCTGAGATCGCTCACGACAAATGGAGGCACCACTACAGCCATTCTGGTTGTAAGTAGGGATGCTGCAGTTCTCTCACGCATTGGGAAGAGCGCAATGAAGCAGGATTTCACAAAATGTAATTTATTAGGTTGGTTAAAAAAAATCAGTAAGAGAGAGAGAGGGGCTATTGGAATCATCAATACATGGTTCACATCATAACCACTGAGCGCCCAGATACAAAAAAGTAAATGTAGATATGCGTGCTCAAACTGTACTGTAGAAAAAGCACGTCTTAACTTAAAGCTCTTGCATTGTAAGTGAAACCAGGGCTGCAACAGTCAATCATGTAAACGTCAAATCCAAAGAATAAATCCTCAGAGACTCTTTTGTCTGGCAGTTTTGTATTTGTGTTCTCATCCTTTCCACCTGCACGTCTATGCTGTTACACAGCATAGACGTGCATTCACACTCTGCTACACCTGCATTGTAATCTCGCGTTTCCCCATCCATAAGTGTAAGGAATTATAGGCGTGTGTTTCATTTTTTTTGGGGTATGACACAAGTGGTAGTTACTTCTCTCTGTCACTGTCTTCTGCTCGGCGAGCATCTATAAAACTTTTTGCTGGAACTTGTCACTAAACTTTGTGGCAGTTGCGTCTGACAGGGTGCTTTTATTGGGGGCTTCTAAAGGCAGAAGCAAATGGACGGGCAATTACGTTTATGGGCAGTTTGAGGTGACATCCCTGCATATTGGATGGTCTTTTAAATAGGAGTCATCAGACACAATGGTTCGCCCAGAGATGAAAACAAAAACAAGGGGGCTATTTCAACCGCCAGCATAATGCCAATCGACCACCCCACATGTCTTCATCTGTCTGCCGTGATGGCTACGTGATTGGCCGCCCTGCAGCTTATATATCAAGATAGGAGGGAACCCGGGAAGATTTTTCAGCTCATGACGGCCACAAGTGTGATTTCAAGTCTGATTTCAACGTGGTGTGGATTTACCTATCGGGCATTTGTTCTTGTATGACATAAACTGAGATTTGGAATTTTTATCATATTTTGCTTTGATACCATTTTGCCCTCACCGTAGCACTAACACGTTTTCACATGCACTTTGTCATGAATTGAATTTGATTTATAGATTCAAGGCGCATAACTTTAAAGTATAAACCCTACCCCAAATGATCTACTTTATGCTATGCATTTTCTTTGAATGCTGCTCACTGCTGACATCATCTAACAATGTTTTGGCAACATACAGTGAAACTAAAGGGAGCCGAACTAGGCGTGTGTGTCTGTGCTGAGGCAGATAGTCATGGTTGTCATCAGGGATCTCATCTTCCCCTCTTCTATATTATTTCTCAATTGATGCATTTTCATCCTTTCAAACACACACTATGATGATTAAAGCACACAGTTTCAACCCTCCTTGCTGGGGGGGGGTAATTATCCCATGTGGACAGAGATACATTGACCATTTACATAATGTAAAACCATACGAGGAGAGTTTATATGGTGGCGATAAAGGGTAATACAGATGAGGAGACAAAATAAATATCTGATCATGGCCTATAATTAGATTTATTTTACTTTGTTTTGAAGTTGAACCGCGCTGTTTACATTTAACAGAATATTGTTTTTGTCTTTGTTGTCATCCTTGCTGTCTGCGTGAACCTTTTCACCAGCAATTCAACATGGTATAGCTGTAGGAATACTCTCTATCAATAGTAATGTTATGGGTTGATATTGCCTCACCTCTTGACCAGGGCTCTGAAAGTGGAGACACTTGTGACCTCAGATACAAAGATCTCAATGTCAGTTGAGAGAAGGAGAGTTTACGGGCAGACTTCTATGTGACTGTTTGGAGGGATGGTAAATGATTGAGTGTTGTGTGAAGATGTGGAGATTTGAAAAGAAGGATTCCTCCACAGGTCTGATAAGAGTTGAATAGATGAGCTGGATTCACACAGAATTCTCCATCAGCTGCATTGTGTAAAGGACAGTCACGCATACAAACACACACAGATAATGCACTAATACAAGTTGCACAGCTGCAGTATTTTAGTATTCCAAAGTATTTAATTTTACCACAATACTATCAGATAAATGCTTAAAATCTAACACTAAATAAACAACATAAAATTTGATTTTGAGAGTTTTCCTAATTTATATCAAAGAATTCCACTCTGCATTTCTGTGTATGTCTATGCTAGCCATACCTCCATTATGAATTGGGCGGTGTTTCCTCACAGTTCCAATACACAAACTGCACAGGTTTACAGCAGAATAGATTTTATCATCTTCATTTGTCACTGGTAGGCTACACAGAATATTTATCGCCACCTGCCTTCCTTTTCAACGCTCTGTTGTTTCTCTCGGCAGGGGGTAAACAGCATGTTCCAGGTGTTTCTGACGGGGAACAATTCGGAATACTTCACCATCTCGCCGACGGCGGTGCAGGGCCGTGCTGACATCAGGATGAGGGTCGCCATGCAACTGGACTATGAACACATTCGCACTTTTCAATTCTCTGTGAGTATTTAATTCACGAGTATGGTCACTGCTGGTGTGCACCGTCATATTTGACACGGGAGGGTGCATGCTGGAAATGCGCTCCAGTCTACAACTCTGAAAAGATAAATGATGATGACCACACCGAGTCAAAGCAGCTATGTTGTCCCTCTGTTCTTAACAGTGACAATGTCCTTGAATGAACTGATTTGGACACCATGATGGATGTAGTGTATATCCATTTCTTTGAATTTGTTTTTATTCGTTTGGGCACAATGCACTGGCTCACACTGGGTTTATATCACTTTCTCTATACTGTAGACTTGTTTGAACAGTGAACTTACGATTGTGTCGCCTGAATTTACTCCCAAACTAAGAGTTTTCACATTTTGTGTATAATCCAAGATCTCCAAGTCTAATGTTAGCCCCAAGTTTCTTTGTGACATATGAAATCATAGTATCTAAAACCAGGAAATACATTGGTCTGGCCTCTGTGTTCATTTTCTGTTCTCATTGTGAATATGCATTGCTGCATTTGAGTTAACAATGTGTGCCTCTCATTTTCCCTCCTCAGCTCTATGCCAATGAGTCCATTTCAGACCATGTGGGTTTTGCACGCGTCTTTATCGACCTAATCAACGAGAATGATAATCGGCCCATCTTCAGCAAACCGCTGTATAACATCAGCCTACCTGAAAACACACCAGCGGGTACCTCTCTGCTACGCATCCTGGTGAGTATCATAAGGATCCTTTGAAAAGTATTTACAAACACGTGAATGTCGTAAGTTTACTCACAGCAACCTAATTCTGAAATCCTGCTTAATTAGAATTCTTTACTGTCAAAACGATAGTGGCCAAGACATCTCAGATGCTGAAAAACAATCTTGCGAGATCATGCAAGTTCATTGTAAATCCAAAATGGTATTAAATCTAATATTTATCAAATTAATGTGGTTGTTTCCCACATACTGGAACTTTTATACAGAACACACAAAGCTAAGCTTAACACACGAAGAATATGGAACTATATTTATTACACATTGTGTCAAATGACCTTTTTTACCCATTTGTGTCTGTCTTCTTCCGTGTACGATTAAAAAAAGTGGGAAATGTGAAAGTAAAGCTCCAAATAACTGCTGAATATGAGCAAAACACTGAGTCCACAGCTCTGACCAAATTAGTTTTGGGGTTGTTCTAAGAAATACTGCAGTGTTATTACATGCTACAGTAGGTATGTAAATCAGAGAATCATTTTGGCAGAATAAAGGATTCAAGTGTTTACCCTTAGACTGCCGCTAATAGCTGAAATATAAAGTTTCATATTGTACACATCTACACTTTTCCTAGTTGCAGAAAATGTACCATTCCTCACTGGATCGCTAATGCCTCAAGCTCTAAATGCTCCAAAATCTGTAATTTATGGATTTCTAATGTTCCACAATGGATTAATGTCACAGATGTCAGTACTAATTACAAATACAGTACAGTGTATATCCAGGAAAGCTAATTAAATTACATTAACAAAACAACAAATTGCGACGTAGGTAGATTTCTTCCACGCCTCTGATCTGTTTTTTATATATTTCAATTGTGCTTGAGACCCCGTCAGTATATCTTCTCAGAGTCCTGCCCGGGATCAGAGGTCACCCTCTCTGTCTGTCCCTCCTGACTCACAGTCACCAGATTAAACGCATCAGAAAAACCTCTGGCCCGGTCCCAATAACTCAGCATTATTATTCATCACCGTTCATTGCCGTGACAGAACGCCCACTCTCCACTAGATACAAGTGCGCAGGCACACTGTGAAAATCAATAGTGCTTATAGACTGGGTGCTCATGAAATGGAGATTGCATGCAGTCTAATATCCGATAAGTCTGGCTGAATGTTGGCTCTGTGCTGTAGAGAACGACCGATCATGGAATTCTGATCGCTGCTTGTCGAGTGAATGGGGAATAAACAGAATGAGATGTGAAAGCTCTCGGAGAGAAATACACTGGTACGGATGGCAGCACTTGTGTATACCCTGTTAGATGGAGGGCTGGATATTCTGACCTGCTCAGACACGCAGAGCATAAACTCGTGTTTTCCACACTCAGCTTCAGTGTACCCATAAATATGTTGTAGAGATGTGGTCCAGTTGAGCGAGACAGTAAGAATACAGACACACAGTGCACCAATGCACATCTGCCCACCTGAACTCTTGTCAATGTCAACACACGACTAAAGCTTTTTAGCCATAGAAAAAGAAACAACATTAATCCAATTATAATTGTTTATTTATGTCCTTCATTCAGACCAAGTTACAGCCACCTCACCCTTGTTTAAGTCAATAATGCAGTATTTACTGTATTATAGATGCTTGGACTGCATGCTATAGATTATTCGATAAACTCTGAGGAGAAGCACGATAAGAAGTTAATGTATCTACCTAGTGGTGCTCTGCTTCACATACTGTAAAGCAGACGTGGGAGCAGAGGAGATAAAGAGGGATTATGTCCCACTTAAATGTGTGGTACTCTGTACTTTATCAAATTAATCATCTGTTCTGACTTTAGAGATTTAATAATAAAGTGAAATTGAACTAGCAGCAATTGCATGCTTTGCTACCCTAGAATGAGTTCAGCCCACTGCTGTGAGTCACTATAAGGTGCAATAATAGCCGAACTTGTCTATCAACCCCACTATTAAGCATAAATGATGTCGCTCATAGACTGCAGAGGCCAGTGAGTAGTGGTTAGACTGTTGGAGGTGTTAATCTGACAAAATGAGTGCATGATTAACAACTGCAGGTGCTGGACATGTTGAGCATTTTGTTCTTCAACTCTTTTTATTCTGTGCTTGTATTCTTGTGTTTGCATGACGGGAATAGGTGACAGCATTCGTTGACTTCTTCCCGTTTTCACTTATTGTATCACTGAGATATGTGCCAGGGCTCTTTCACATCACCAAAATGGCCCTCTTTCAAGTGGCAAAGACCCCATGGCGTTTCAGTATAAATTGGGATTTAGAACATAAAGTGCTGTCTGTGAACTCTGGAGTGTGATAGACAGTGGCAAAATCTTCAAAAGATCTCATGCTTTTGACTGAGGCTCTGTATTTTGCATCAAAACTTTCCGTACATTATCATTCATTCATTAGAAATGAACCTTCACAGACTTGTAAACTCTCAACGTTGCGTTTTCAGGTACCGCTCAGTTCACTTTTATTCTTGTGGATCATTTCAGAACTATTCCTAAACACCTCATCATTAGCACTCATGCAGAATATATCCTCTGAAACGTCGCACATTCTACTGTATGTCATAAAATCTCATAAGATTAAAAGAATCTCAGATCAGAAAGCGGTAAAAGTGTCATTTTAGGGCACAGCCATAATGGCCTTGGATTGGATTAGACAGCAGAAAGTGCTTTTTGTTTGCTTATTGTTATTTTCCAGGTCGTCTTAACATTACAACTCGATTTGAATGCATTTTTACTGAAGTGCTAAGGAGAGAGCAATGGGCACTTGAAAGGCACTCAGGACCTTAATGTGAACAGAACCGACAATAGCAGAGAGAATGACCAAATTAAATTGTATCCCCCACCACAACAGTAACTACCAATAATAGTTTCCTATTCATAGCGTCTTTTTGAAGAATGTAGTCACTTCTCTGACCATGACATTTTCTCCACTGTATTCCAAGCATTTAAGAAGGAAGTATGGATGTAAAACTATAGGGCTCTAACTCACATTTCAAAAATACTTTGTACCTAAATGATGTTAATTGAAATGTGCAGGTTGGTTACAGTGCTATTCCCAATTGTTTGAAAAGTGCTCAACAAGAATTCACATGCTATAAGTGAAACGCTTTGTTCGGGTTAATATTCCGAGTTCATCTGATTAAAGCCTATGCACGCTCTCACTCTATGCATTACTCAGTGCCCGCTCCCGCATCCCCACGGGCACCGCTGAACATGCGAGCACACACACATACACATGCACTTTACAGTGGCTGTTTAATATTTATGGTCTGCAGCATTGCTTATCATTATAAATATTTATTGTGATTTACTCTGTGTCTGGGTCCCTTTTTTCTCTAACTCTCTCTTTCTCTGTATCTCCCTCCCCCTGGAGACTTTCCACACAAGCAGCTGCTCATAACAGTGAAATCATTCTCGTTCTCTCTCTTTGGATTTGAGAGAATTTGCCTTCTTTCATTTCTTATTTATTGTATGCCCTCGGTTGTTGTTTTTCTTTGCGTTTCTTTCTTTCGCCATTAGACCGCTAATGGTTTTCAGGTGCTGCACTGATTCCCTCTGTCTCACTGTCTGTGTCTGTCTGCTCTCACTCACGATTGCTCATTCTTCACACATAACTCGTAGATCTCTGCCTATGAGAATATGAATGTATTTGAGAATCTTTGCTCGCTGATGTACAGTATATATAGGACATATATAGAAGAGAAGTTCACCTTCCTTTCTTCTTATTTGTCTTCATAACACGCAATATATGTGATACATTCCTTCAATCTCCATCTCCATCTACTAGGACAGGAAAACACATATGCAGTCTCGTGTGGCTGTGTGGATAAGTTATGGTTGTTTAAACAGTGTGTTGAAACAGTGCCATGTTAGTGTGCAGTTTGGCTCTGTGCACATGCTGTGCGTTTGAGGGCTACGGCACAATGATAAATGCCTCCAGCGGTAAGTTATAAATTACCAAGTGGAGGATGTTTCGGTAGCACCAGTGTTTAGACAGGCCTTTATGGGATAATAGTCACAACAGTAATTATATTTCATTATTGTAATAAAAGGAGTGAGGCTCTCTCCTGCTAGCGGTAGCTCACACACAGTCACTGCTGATAATGGAACATTTATTCTGGGTGTTCTGACATTGTGAGGAATAGTGAGAATGGGTGTACATAGCGAGGGAGGAACAGCCTAGACTAGAGACCAGAGAGGGAGAAAGACTGTCTTCTCTTTATGAAAGTTAACACCATTTTTTTCTTGTAATATGGCACATATGGTTCAGATCATTACATAGTGGCTATATGTTTCCATGCAAAACATAAAATGTATCTGGCAAGCTGTCACAGTGTCCTCTAAAGACATCCATCTGCTTTACTTCTGTTCTAAGGAAATGTTACAGAAGTGTTAAAGCTGTGTTTTCAATTTCTTTCTCTTTGTCCTTTACATGCTATTACAGTGAAGTGCCCACAGTAACACACACACACACACACACACACACACACACACACACACACACACACACACACACACAGCTCCCATCAACCCCTGCCAGTGCACTAGGTCAAAACTGGGGAACTGGGGAAAGACACGGTTGCTCCTCATAAAGCTGTCACTGCTTACATCTCAGACCATACATGGATTTACTCAAGCATGTAAACAACACGCTGTCCTCTAAATGGAGTAAGTGATCATAGTGCATTTCCTCACCTGGCGGACTGCATATTTAACTTGATTACAGCCGATAAAGACTTTTGTGTATAGTGACCAGATACATTTTTAACTCATCCTGTCACTACTTTGCATCTGACTTTCCTGACTTCTTCATGGCTTAAACATCACCATTATTTTGATTCTGCGTGGGATCTCTGCACCGTTGTGGTAAAGCTGCAAGTACATCTTCACACAATCAAGTCACACAGGCTGTGATCTTTCTTGCACATCTTACACACGCACGCACACATGCAACGCATAATGTGTTGACGTGAAGTCCACGAATCAAAATAGCTGCACTCCCACTTCCGTTGCGTCTTTGAGAAGACTTGACAATGATCCTGTCATAGGGATACAGAAGATGTGAGAAAACAAGAGAGTTAAAGCGTTGAAAGGGATCAGCATGACAGCAGCTAACTAGAGTTGAAGAACCAAAGCTGAGGAAGATAACCGTGTCTTCATCATCGAAATCTTGTCAGACACTGGACATCTACACACTGGCAGTGGGAATGCATGTGGGCGTTCATTTGTTGTCGTCGGTTGTGCGGTTAGATGTGTGTATGAGACAAAGGGGGTGGTCTTTATTTGAACAGGGGGGTCATCTCTATTTTGACAGCCAGTAATTGGTTTCCCTTTCCATGCCTCTTCTTCCTCAAAGCTCCAGCAGAAAAAGCAATTTTAGGAGCCAATCAATTCAAATTCTAGCTCGCTCAAGATCGAAAAGCTTGCGCTGCATCAACCCCCACCCCTGTCTATGAGATAGCTGGGCTGATAATCTGCTCCTATAACCCCTCCAACAGATGCTCAGCTCCCACACACACACATACACACACACACATCCTTGTCTTTCTGTCGCTCATGAGGGAAAGCTCTCGGTTCCACTTTATCGTGAAAGCAATTGAGTGTGATAATAGGAGTTTATATTGTAAGTGGCGGGTGCATATTTGGTCCAAAACTGAATAAACATCTGGACAGAGGTTTCACCTTTGTCCACATGTACACTTTTCCCAGACATTTGCACACTGACGTACACATACAGACAATACTAGACATACTTGAACAACACTGCTCATGTACATTGTCACACACACACACACCCTCTCAAGTGTGCATTAACAGGCATGTAGACACATCACAACAGTGCCCAGGTACACTCAGGTACATACAGACACACATGTTTAGAGTTATGTTTGGCTGCTGGCTTAGCTCTCTGGGAAGAAACACATCATTTAACCAAACTGGTCAACTGAGAACTAATTTCTCTTTTGTACTTACTGCCTGAGGACTCTGGGGTTTACAGAGTGTATATTGCCAATCAGCACTGCACTGGTTCTTTGTGCAGCCACTCCTTAACAACTCAGTTTTGATTTTTAACAGGACGCTGACTCTGATATCCCGGCGCTGGGCTCTTACCTCTGGTGAGATTGTCACCGCTGTACTGAGTCTGAGCCCGCTATATATCTAAAATGTTTTCTCCCTTGTTGGTGCTTATCCATCAACCCCTGGATGTCTTTGTCGTAAAGAAGAAGTTTAACTAACAGGGTTTTTGATCCATATCTGTCAATGGAGAGCATTTGTCACTGTGCCTCCTTCTCACGTCATGTTTGGAATGATGTACTTAGAAAAAAGCAATGGTTTATGAAAACATTAGCGTTGTTTTTGTGCAATGAAAATGACTTCTCCCTGTGAACCATCTCTGTACTTTAAATGCCTTTCGTAATTGTCAGTAATGTAATTATGGTCATTAGTTAGGCATAATGCTCATCTTTTTTCCCATTTAATTTCTTTGCTCATTAAATCTGACATTCATTCTTGCCCCATGCACTCTACATCGCCAGCCCCTCAACTGAATATGCACAGTTACAGCTACCATGATAATGAAAGGGAAGATGCTAATACCTTGGTGTCTGCAATTCAAACCAACAGTCTAAAGCGATAGAAAATCCCTGTGTGAACCAACTCTCCCTCTTCCACGTGCTGCAGGCTTCTGCATCAAAAGTTGAAAGTCTTTGGCGAGCACTTGGGAAAGTGACTGGGCCACACTGTCATGGTGATTGTTTGGTGGGAGAAAGAGAGCAAGTCTGTGAATGATAAGGGGGTAGAAGAGAGAGGAGGAGAAAAGATGGCTATCGCCTCTTTCTCTCTCTTTATTTCTCCCTCTCTCCCTCTCTCTCTCCCTCTATCTGTCTTCATGGCAAGAGGGGCTCGGCCGTAGTGGCAGCATTAGCGCAGGCTCCTGTCACCACCTCGATAGCTGTCACGCTAACACCCCCACCGCTATCATTGGAGCACTTATGGGCCTGTCACTCACCTGGGAGCGAGGGAGCAAAGGAGGAAAAGAGGCGCAGAGTGGGAAGAGTGTGCCGATGGAGATATATAGAGTGGAGGGGAGGCAGAGGTGGAGCTCAGAATGGGAGTAAAGCCCGGCGAAGACAGGAAAAGGGCGAGATAAAGGAGAAGGAGAAGAGGAAGAATGCAAAGAAAGAGAGAGAGAGAGAAGCAGCTGAGTGGCATTAAATGATGAGGTCATGGAGACACAACAGATAAAATCCCACAGGTTAATGTAGGAACCTGACTAGAGTCCCAAACACTTCACCTGTATTTAGTGTCCCTCTCCCCACACATGCAGGGGAGTGTGTTGTGGTAAACAGTAAAGGAAAACGCCATTTAGACACTAAAGATAAACCATATCAGTGACATTATTGGCTTGAGCTAACATGCTGTCATTTCAAAGGAGGCAGAAAATGCATTGATTGCCGCAGCCGTCGCTCCATCTGGTCCATGTTGGTGATGGGCATCCACGCACCCATTCACACATATTCGTAAACATACAATAATGCAACCAGATACAGAAATGCACGCACACACAAACACACACACCCTCGCAAGGACATGTGAAGCAATGCCCTCCACACACACACACATGCTTACATAAACAACATTCATGCACCCATGGACTCTCATAATAAGGTCTGTATCAGGGCCTCAGTGAATCATAGTGACCAGCATGTGGGTGACAGAGCGAGGTGGAGACACGTTGGGGTTTGGCCCTTCAACCGACTGCAAAGCCACTCAAGTGAAACTCCATTACAACAGCCTCTCCAAACCGCGATCCATCAGAGCCGACAACACCGCGCGCCTGTATGTGCGAGTCCCTGCATGTGCTCAGTGTGTGTTTTTGCAAAGATAGATCGTGGTAATGTGGACCTTTCATGAAGTTACAAGATTCCCGAGAGTGTTCCTCTTTGTGCGGACATGTTGTAAAATCCCTTTCATCTGTTTGGCTTGTGACAGCAGCTGTTACGGCTTTTAAGGCAAAGATTTGGCATGTTGGGGTAAATGTATCGGTACTCCTATTTGGCTTAATGGACACATCAGGGCGGAGAAGCTAAAACAGAGACAATGGGTGGGTCAGTGACAGATACATCGTGTCGTTCAGTGTTGAATCTAAGCCAATAAACCAACAACAACTCAGCAGACAAACAAGAAAGCCAGATGTGAGCCTATCAACAGAAACTCAAACGGAATGGATATCAGACTTCTGGCAACCCTGTTTGACTGATAGGTGATGGAAATTGCAAAAATACCACTGTGCTTAACAACAACCTGGACAGATTCACTGTAGACACAAAACATAAAACGTGGTTAACAAGTCAGCATGTTGCTAGTTCATACAGGAGCAAAAAGACAAATATCAAGTGCAGGTATAGAAAAACACAATAATCAGCATGAGAAACAAATTTGTAACTGATGGGCAACAGAAGAAAAATGGCAATCAAACTCAACAAGGAGGAGGAGATCTTAATACAACAAAATGTATTTTTCACCCTTTTGCCGCCAGGCCACAGATGGAGATGACGGAACATTTGGAATCGTGCGTTACTACTTCAGCGATGAGCCAGACCAGTAAGATTCAACTGCATACACACACACTCACACACAGACACAACTGCATTAATGTTTGATTTGTTTGGTCGCTTCTGAGTAATTAAAATGTTGTTTCTCACACACAGCCATGCCAGTGACAGCTGAACTGCAACCATGTCTGGCTTTTTCGTTATGCTCACCATCCTACACACACACACACACACACACACACACAGTGACACATTACCATTACCCATTCACTCAGAATGCGCTGTGTATCAAATGAACAGAATGGAGTCATAACTTACCCATTCATCCAGTGCAGCCTCCGATTTATTAGTGTCTCTGTTTCTCTTTCTGCAAACCATATTGTTTTCTTGTGTCCATGACGGTGCTTTGTTTTTTTATTTTGCATGTAAATAGAAAGTTCTTCCTGCATGACATAAAGCAACACCCTATCTTGCAATGGAAGCTTGTCCACAGAGCATACTGTACATGAAATCCTTATCTAATTTGTACATATTCTCCCAATACATGTAGCTTTTGTCATGAGCGCAGCAGGTTGATGCGGACATTTTAAAGCCATTTTCTTTTTTAAATGCACTGCTGTTTTGCCCCTTTTTCGCAGTTTCTCACTGAACGCCGAGACGGGCTGGGTCCTTCTGCGGGCCAGTCTGGACTATGAGCTGATGCGTCGCTTCACACTGACGGTGCTGGCGAGGGACGGCGGCGGGGAGCAGACGGCCGGCAGGATCCGGGTCAACGTCTTAGACATCAACGACAACCCGCCCCTCTTCCAGAAGGAGGCGTACGTGGGCTCGCTGAGAGAGAACGAACAGGCCGTGCAGCCGGTCGCCAGAGTCAGGGTGAGGCATGTTTCAAGCATGTGGAAAAATGGAAGCAAGAGCATTCATTTGCTGTGTTTGTTTGTGGTTTCCATCTCAGACCAGCAATCCTTATACTTCAGATTGTGTGAACTTTGTTTCTGTCGACCTGATGTGTCCATCTGTCAACGTCACACAAAAAATAGCAGAGGTATAAAGGCATGATGGTAGCTAATGGCTCAGCATTTCCTGTGATTGCGCCCCCGAGAGACAGACTAATACGCCCCTGTGGCAGTGAGTACAGTGGCGGCGAAACGTGGTGGCATGTTGCAGCGTGGCATTATGCATTTGCATTGTGGGAAGCCGACTGATGGCCGTGCTCACGCTTGGCTCGCCGTGTTTGATTAGACCACGCTAACCTTAAACGCTACCGTTATTAATGCACCGCCTGAGAGGAACAGGGAAGCCAGTCGGCGCAATTGTATGTGTCAGCGATTTGCCTTAAGAGACACTGTACACATACTGACACACACACACACACACAGCGGTGAGAAAGGAAGAGGGAATAGGCAGGAATAGATAGATAGACAGATAGATAGATACAGGGAGAGAGAGAGGTGTAGAGCTGTAGAGAGACAAAGGTAACAGACGCTTTTGTGCTGTGTGAGGTTTGTGCCTCCTTTTTATGCACTTTTACTTTCCTCTACAGTTCTTGTTCTTTATTCTCCTTTGCCAATCGAGTATTTGATTTGGAACCCCAGCTCTGCCCCACTTTTCCTTCCTTTGTGGTAAACACGTGTCGAATCCGAAAACATTGGTCGAAATCCGATGCAGAAAGTCTGGAGAAGAGAGAGGCACAACTTTTTCGGGCGGGGGAGAAAGGTATTGCTTACTCAACAGTTTGGCATTAAATCAGAGAGCGGAGATTTGCATGTTATGTAGCGACGACTAAATGTTTTTGACAACCTGTCCAGCCTCCAACGACGCCAGTGAGGCCCTGTAGACGCTCCTCACAGCCAGAGGAATCATGTTTTTAGTCCCTGCCAGCTCCGCAATAATGAGGGGGTGTCATCATTGTTGTCGATGTTGTTGAGGATTAGCTGTGCAAAAGTGTGTTCGTCGTTTGTCCTCAGACTGCTCGGCTCGTCTCGGCTCGGCTGGTGTTCATCCAGTATTGACACCGGCGCTGCTAATAACCAAAATCAGCTTTAATCTGTCCATTAATATGCCATCACAGACTGACAGCTTCCTGGCTGCACACATGTGCACACACAGACACACAAAGTCCTGCTGTGCAAGCATACATAAAGATATAAATAAATGATAGCACAGTCTACTGGAGCATCTGTCCTGTTATACACTGTCTGCCGTCTCTCCTCGATCACTCAAACTTTTTCCCTCTAAGGACGTTGTCTGACTGTCACTGAGACATATGTTAAAGGAGCTGTTTTCTCTACACACTTCATAACACCCCACTCTCACACCTGCAGGCGACAGATGAGGATTCTCCCCCAAATAACTTCCTCACCTACACCATCACTTCGGCCTCCGTCTTCCCTCAATTCTTCAGCATCATCATGGTTGAGGGTTACGCAGGTATGCTCGCCTTGAAAAACCCATTAGTTCATTCAGTTGGAGGTGAAAGTGAAAGTAAACCCACCCACACACATTCAAACTTATTTAGAGGGGTGTAGTGTAACGCCCAGTTGGCTGCAGGTGACAAATAAGATGAACTCATCTCTCTTTCCCTCCCTCACTCCTCGCAGTGATCAGTGTGACCAGCCCTCTGGACTACGAGCAGGTTCCTAATGGGATGATCTACTTGACGGTGATGGCCAAAGATGGGGGAAACCCGGCCCTCAACAGCACCGTCCGTGTCACAGTGGAGGTGATTGTAAGTATGCCCCTGCACCCACACACGCACACGCACACGCACACGCACACACACACTGAACTGTGAGTTTTCATTTTTATCAACCACTGTATCCATTTTGCAAATGAGTGAATGGTTCTTAGGCTGCTAGAATGAACATGTTATAGGTAATAAACATACAAATGAGCAACCAACAGACCATCAGCCGCACTGCTGAGCTGGAACAGGACACATGTTCCCCCTCCATCTCAGTCAGTACGTTAACATGCACTCAATACTCTTTATTTGTCCTTACTGCGTTTTAGGGCAATATGCAATCCAGCCAAGCTCAAGACTTTCACACCGAATAAATAGATTTACATTCATGTTACCTGACGTTTGAAAAAGCCAACTTATTGCCTTTATTGCAAGGATAATAGTTTTGTAATTTGAGTCTGATTGAGTTCTCCTCATGTATTTTCTATTTTGTACCTATATCACTTAATATCCTAAGCCTACATAATAGCATTTGGTGTCCAGGGCCACCCTTAGACTAAGTACACAGTTCGATGCACATCCCATCATTAATTCTATTGCCACTGTCAGCTCCCTTTGGTTAAAATAATTTGTGTCCATTATATAGCCGAGTGTCTGGAATTGTGTGTCAGTATTTGCACACACTTAAGGAATCGTTACCTTAGTGGCCCTTTTTTTTTCCTCTTTTCAAGAAGCAGCTGTGAAATTGACTCTTCCTCGTTCACACAGTTTCTATTATCCTCTGGCATTGGGCTTATATCAGGGTGTATTTAACGATTCTACTGTCAAAGTCGTCGCAGTTTCAGCCACATTTAAAGACGCCGCCACCGCACATTGTACAGAAACATTTCCCTCACATCCAAGTATGAATAAGTAACGTACACATGGAGCTTACTGTATACATACAGTTATACATTGTGTTCATTTTTCTTATATTATGCTCGGCTCTGTACGCTGCTCCGTCGTGTGTTTCGGCTGTCTTGTATTTATCTGTCTCTCCAATGTGTGTCAGCTGTCAGCAGGCACACTGTGGATTGTTCCGTGTGTGTCTCAAACTTTACCTACATTATAGGTTTCAATATTTCCACACCGTCTGGGGTATTGTGGGTACCAGATGATCCATGTCCAACTAAAGCATTGTTTACAGTTATATTACACTCAAAGTCGCTTTCTAAGCCGTCAGTTTGATTGTTTGTGTCAGTTTTGTCAATATGTGTCTTATTTTAAGGCATAGGAAAACAGTCATAACCACAGCTGACTTGCGATGTGTCTGGGATGATTCACACAAAGATGCACACAGCAGGTTCAGCATCCAAATCTAGCACGATACAGTAACTGTTTCTGTATGCTGAGACATCGTACGTCTCGTGCCGTACAACAGACCACGTCAGGATTCACGGTCCACGCTTTAAGGTTGCATTCATTGTGTTTTCACAACTTTCTGCTTTATCTGAGGCGTTGAATATACATTTGATCCTTGTCTGACTCCGATTTCTGTGAAGTTTTCAGCCCACAGTGTAATCTTCAAAACTTGGGTCTGACTGCATTCCCTTTGTTGTTGCCCCAGCACATTATTGAACGCGCCATTGTTATGTGCGGCTTTTTAAACTACATCTGAGGCCGCGTGAATACTTTTTGATCCATGTCCGGCCGCAGCTTTTGCTCTGAGTCCTACTGCGCCGCAGCTACCGAAGCCCATTGCTGTTTTTTGTCGCTGCTGTCAAGAATATTGCCAGGGGTCTTTATTTTAAGCATCGGAAGACTCATGCCCACCCACTCACACACAATGGATCGTGGATGATTTATTGCATGGAAAAACTTTAACAAAAACACATTCTGTGAGTAAGTAATGAGTCCGCTGAATCCTGCAAAATATGACTGATGAAATTAATCTTTACTGTTTGTAATATAAATGAAATGTGTGAACCTGCGAACGGTTCTGTAAGAGATTCTGTCAGCTACGTTTTCTGTCTTTTAAATCAAACTTGTTTAGTCTTTGTGTTAACTAATGTATTAATACTGCAGAAGCCAAACGGGCATCCATGATGTCTTGTTGATAGAATGAGAACAGATGAGTTGTCGGTATGATTCCGCATAAAATATAATTTAATATTCACAAGACGTTAGCACAGCCGTTATCACAGCCGTTAGCACAGACGTTCGAACGCGTGTAAGAGTGAAGGGAAATCAATGCTGGAATTCAAAAAGTAGGGGGACGTGCGTGTGTGTGTGTGTGTGTGTGCGTGTGCGTGTGCATGCGTGTGTGCGCGTCTCGCCCCCTCTCCTCTGTCCTCCATTGTGACACACACCACAGGGGTTTATCAGCAGCTGGCAGGATCACACACATACAATACTTTGCAGTAGTGCAACACACAGCTTAGATAGATAACGGTGCCACTGGCTGTTGTTAAAGTGTTAACATTTTCCAGCAGCTCACACAGTGGGGAGCCTCTCTGCAAAAACAGCCACACAACTGCATGTGTTGATGTGCAAAAGAGCCACTTCAATATATGGGAAGTTGAGAGAAGTGTAGATGAACTGTGCAAGTCAGTGTGGCGGTGGAGCGGTGATGTCGTCAATCATTCCTGTCACCTCACGTTCTGTTTTGTTTCATAGCATTAATAACACTCTTGTAATGATTTTGTTGTCTTTAATTGCAAATAGATAAAGTCCACCTCCTGCCTTATTCCTCTCTTAGAAAAGAAAGTTTCACTTAGTGACCAATCCAGATGCAAAGCCGCCCACGACAGTTTGAAGTAGCTGGTCCATTTTTAAAGACATTTTGTGCTACATTATGCCTTAATTTCCACTGAAAGATGAGTGACGCGTAAACTATTTTGCAATCACAGCTACCGCCACCAGCCCTTTTCAATGCTCTGTGTCAATATTTGCATTTTATTTTTCTCTGGCGCTATTATTCTCTTCTAGGATGAAAACGACAACCCACCCAAGTTCAGCCAACCGTCCTACATCGTCAAAATCCCAGAGAATATTAATGCTGGTGAGTGGCACACAAAGACGTCGCAAGGATCTGCTTCTTAAATTGTATAACTAATGTACAGCAACCTCTTACTGGCTTTGCCTTCCTGTTCACATATTCAACTACAGCTCTGCTTGGTGGTCACTTTTAACGTTTCATTTTATTTACCTCCACTGGCCTGTATTGGCTTACTTGTTTTGAGTTTGCATAGTATTTTGAAACGCTTAGTCAGAATGCAGTAAATTGACTATTCAAGGAAATATCGCCGGGTGCTATATTCATTCTCATGCATGCATTCAGAATACTCTTTTATCCCAGACAATAGATTAGTTTCCAGTCGCTAGAGGGAAATGAGATATTTGACCGCTCCCCCGTCTTTGTTTGAGCCCTGGGAGACGCTGGCAACTTTCTTTCTTTTTTCCACGTGTCAGAACCAATTTGAAGGAGCACATTACTGAGCTGCTCGGGCTCGGGCTTAGGTTTAGGGGACTGTGGCTGAAGTGCTTGAGCCTGCACTGAGGGCCTCGGGCTCAGGCTGCGGGGCCGAGCTCGAAGCTAGCCCAGGGGCTCTGGCTATAGGCTCTCATCCCCAACCCCGTCTGCCTTGGTATTGATCAGTCCTGTGCCAAGTATGGGCTATGCCAAACAAGCTGATAATCCGCTAATCCATAAACCCACTCATTGCCATGCTGTCATTTGAGCTGTGGATGGGGGCGGTGAGGAAATGAGCTCTTTAAAAGCCTCTCCTCTTTACTATAACTTGCTCATACTTTACTCGTGACTCTCTCTTTCTCTCTCCATGTCTTTCCTTTCAGTTTTTTTCACTTTCTGTCCTTCACTCTGAGTTGTAACTGGGCTTTCTCCCCCCCCCCCCCCCCCCCCCCCACTCCCCCATTCCCTGCTGCTCCTCCTCAGGGGCGACTGTGCTGCTAGTGAATGCTACTGATTTGGACGCCTCACGGGAGTTTGGCCAGGCCTCACTCATCTACTCCCTGGAGGGCTCCTCTCAGTTCCGTCTGAACTCACGCTCAGGTGTGTGTGTGTGTGTGTGTGTGTGTGTGTGTGTGTGTGTGTGTGTGTGTGTGTGTGTGTGTGTGTGTGTGTGTGTGTGTGTGTGTGTGTGTGTGTGTGTGTGTGTGTGTGTGTGTGTGTGTGTGTGTGTGTCAGACAGAATTTTTGAGTTTTGATTCCATTTATTTTAAATTAGATTAGTTCTTTAAATTGCCTCTCTCCTAAACTGTATTTGGCTTGGAAACAACCTTTATCAACTCTATTTACTTAGATCTTTGCATCTGTTTTATGTTCTCCTTCTGGGTGGTGTTACTTTGCTTATACTGACAGAAGCACACGTGACTGGAGTGTAAACTGTCTGCCTGTGATCCCTGTCACTGACGACATCTAAGTACTGTTTGGAAGAAGTGATTGTATAGGCGGTTTCTTTTCATTCAGACCTGCCAGTCACCTTTTGCTGTGTGCAGCTACTTTCAAATGATGGGACAGACTTTCTCTCGGCCTCATGCGTGTCCTGGCTGTATCCTCTGATTCTGTGTTTCAGGGGAGATCACCACCACAGCCCTACTGGACCGAGAGCTGAAGTCAGAGTACATCCTCATCGTCAGAGCTGTGGATGGAGGGGTGGGACCTCAACAGAAGACCGGCATTGCCACAGTAAATACTTTGCATCAAGTTGTAGTCTTTTACTTGTAATATCTGTTTTTGAATGGGAGTTTTTAGCAAGTAAACTGAATGATTTGATGATTAAATATAATTCAGTATAGCCACATAATTCGTTAGTATTTTTGGAGTTTATTATTGCCAACTTCTTTCCTCTTCAGGTGAACATCACCATCTTGGACATCAATGACAATGCGCCTATATGGAGGGATGAGCCATACCATGCCAACGTGGTGGAGAAGAGTCCCAGAGACACTGATGTTATCTCTGTGAGTGCGGCTTAGTAAAATTGAAAATTGATCTTGTCTCGCTTAAACCTGGCTAAAGTCTATTGTGAACAAGATCCAATTGAGTCAGCCTGTATTCTGCCTAAACATGGCCATTTCTCTTTTATTTTTAGCATTTGTTGTGATCTAATGGTGCATTTTCTGACGACATGAATTAGCTTTGCCTGAGAAAAACATTAAGTGGAACATTGTGAGTCTTTCTCAATCCAAAAGCGGTAGAAGGAACGTTAAAGCTTCTGTAGGCGTTAAATGAGTGAGTCATTCAAGATTCCAAAGCTTGGAGTCAGAAGTAAAAAGGGGGATCAACAAGCAAACCAGGCAACCACATGTCAAACCAAAGACCTGCAGCAGCAACTTCTGTACTGATTTAGATGTTCATATGTGCGTTTAAATGCTACAAAATTCCAGGCCGAACTCGCCCCATAAAAGAACAGATTGTTTCCTACCCTGTGTATAATACTGTCTAGTTTATTATAAATGTTTGGATTTACAGTGTGCATCATACAGTCAGTAGTGATGCATTTATCAATCCAGAATGGATGCGACAGTAGAAGATCGGTTATTAGAAGGTCTACATAAGTTTACCTAACTGTCACTACATGCTGACGTATGCAACTACACACACTACCCTCAACAATAAATGAAGAGTTTGCCATTGCGGCGTAGGTCATTACAAAGTTAACACTCTAAATATTATCCCAAACTCTCTCATTGTCCTGCTGGTGTCTTTGGCAATGTGTTGTTGTTAATTAAGCCCTGATTGTCCATTAATTAAAGAGGCGTCAGTGAGTGTAATTAAGGGAGTCCGATTGCTAATTAAAATGTAGCCTGCAGTCATATGCACGGCAAATTACTCAGCTGCTAGGCAGAGAACAAAGCAGTAACCCATCCTACAGAGCAAGAGAGTGCAATGGAGTTGAGAAAAATTAAAGACGGAGTTGCGTCATATAAATGTTGCACTTCTTTCCTATAGATGTTCCCCAGCAGGGTTCACTCATGGTGCATCCAGCGATGCGTTACATACTTGGTGTGCTCAGCGGAGAGGCGCTATTGCCCTCCTGACCGTTTTTCAATAACTCGGACCACCCGATCTTACAGTCCTGTAATTGGCCCCAACGTAGCCCTGGTCGAACCAGTGTTTCCATGGTGACAAGGGACCACCTGCCGAGTCCTCCTGGAGGTGTCCAGCCAGCCGATGAATTTGGTTGCTGTACACAGAGCAAGGATCAACCCGCTCAAACCTCGGAGCACCACTGCCGCCTTTGTTAGCATTTACTCTTACCCAGCCGTTGTCACACAAACAAACACATCCCACAGCAGCAGTTCAATAGACAAGAATAGACAAAGCTAATATATTTGTCTAGTATCTTTTAATGTGCTCCGCTCCGTCCAGGACTGATTAGTTTAACTAGGTCCGACTAGACACTTCCCACATCTTTTATCAGCTACCTTTGCTTGTGCTCTTGCTAATCAATGAGCCTCTGAGATGCCTGCCTACCATGTCCCCTTAATAATTAAGTACCTGCAAAACCTTTGTTCCTCTAATGACCAATTAACCAGTTTCCAACATTTTTAGTCAGCCCGCTGAATAATTGATCAGCTCTTTAAAAACCAGCCAGTGTTTTAGCAAAGCTCGCAGCCTCACATATTCATCATCCATTGCCACTTTGTGACAGAAGCGAGACATTATCATTTTTCTGTTACCTGACTGATGTGTGAGAGAATTTGCAATGGGGTGCGTGTGCGTGTGTGTGAAGTCGTTTCAGGGGTTAGGTAGGGACGTGCTTAGTACTAATACACTCTTCCTTAAGTCCTTTCCTTATACCTTATTCTCCACCCTTCTCTTTTTCTGTCTTAATCCTTTGCTGTTCTCACTCCTTTGTCTCACCTCCATTTTAATACTCTTTGATTTAAACACTTGGGGATTTGGCTCAGCCAAACAATGAGGAACTCTCCTTGGGCAAGCCAATGAAAATATTAAGCAAGATTTCCTCTGCCATCACTCAATCCAGGTGATGGCAATAGATCCCGACAATGAGGATAACGGCACAGTGGTGTACAGAATCAGTCCAGAGAACCCCTTCTACACCATCAACAGCATTACAGGGAAGATCCGCACGAGTGGGATCACCCTGGACAGGGAAAGCTCCGACCCCAAGGACGCACTGCTCATGAGGACCATCGTCATCTCAGCTGTTGACCGTGAGTACAGTGTGTGTGTGTGTGTGAGGAATTGGGTGAGGTGGGGCGCCTGTGTCGGTTTGCCTCTCACTGTGTAAATTTGTCAGACTCACAACTCATCCAAACCATCTGTAAGCAAGCTAAAATGATATCACTCCCAGCAGGGGGCTTTCACTTCTAAGCGATTAGCCTGTTTCTGCAAGGCTCATTCCTCAAGTTTTATGTTGACCATGAAACTTTTTACTGTTCCTAATAAACTCCTTTGACCATGAGATGTGGGGTGTGCGTTTATCCTTGTATATCTCTCTGGCGCCCTCTTAAGGTGGTACCCCTCCACTGCGTGCCACTGCGAGTACCACAGTATTCGTCAACCTGCTGGATCTCAATGACAACGACCCGGCCTTTCTCAACTTGCCATTTGTGGCCGAAGTGCCAGAGGGCCTGCCGACTGGATCGTCTGTTTTTAAGGTAAATTCTAGGAAACAAGGTACTGATGTTTAAATGAGTTACTGTGAACACTTACAGCTTTCTAAGCATTATCAATATAAAGTTGGGTCGTATGGAACTAAAATATCTTGTTATTTCTGACCAAGCTTCTCAGATAGGCTTATACTTACTAGAGAGAGGGGGGGTAAAAGTCAATGACTGAATTTTGGGTAAAATTCAGATTATTACAATAGCAGGTGCAGCAAACCCAGTACATCATTAGCAGCTTATTTGCATTTTTCATGACAGTTGGTGGAAATGCATCCTCACTCCTCGAAAACCCTTCCAGTGGGGAGGAGCAACTTTTTGGTGATTAGATCCATGTTAAAATTACCATAAACCAATTGCTTTGTCTAAAAAATCTGCACGTTTTACAGTGAAAATCAGTATAAAAAAGAAACAACACAAGTGTCACCTCAAAGCTTAAGGATAAAAACTGATCGAGAGATTTTTATATGTAATATATTACATGGATCACTCACTTTGCCACTTTGCCACCTTCTCACATTTCTTTCCCCGTCTGCTTTGCCCTTGCTCCCTCCAAACTCCGTCCTCTGTCCGCGCTGTCCCCCTTCCCTGTGTATCCTTTCCTCTCCCTCTTAGGTCCAGGTGGAGGACCCAGATGAGGGAAAGAATGGCCTGATCACCATGGCGCTGCAGATGGGCATGCCTCGGCTAGACTTCTCCCTAAACACCACCACAGGTGTGCTCACCTCCACAGCAACCCTGGATCGTGAGCAGATTAGCCTTTACCATTTGAGGATTATTGCCTACGATGCGGGGAAGTTTCCTCGCACCTCCACGTCAACCCTCACTATCACAGGTGAGAGAGAAACTTGGGGTACATTTGATTCCTCTCAACTAGCCCTCAAATTACCCAAAATGTGAGCCTGGCAAGCCAATGTGTGATTGCATAGTTTGATGAAAGGCATTAATTAATTGCCTCAGATGCTCAACCACAGAATCTGCTGAACAGGCTACTACCACCTGCTGGTGGGATGTGGAAACCCAAAGGAGATGAACGGTCTGACTGCTGTGGAAATGACAGCAGATTATGGCAAAATGCATTAACTGACATAGCTGATATGGATTAGATGAGTCAGTCATATCAAAATACCTTTACAATCAGTTACAGAGAGATATGCTCCTATTTGATTCACATCACAGGGAAGTCAGAGGTCTGGGTGAGCGACACAACACCACCCAGGATCTCTGCACATAATTCATCGTCTTGCACAGAGATCTTTAGCACTGCAGATGTTTTTCCAGAACCCTGAATCCTACTGCCTTATTTGTCCTATGTGTCCTCCATGACTGTCTGTCTGTCTGTGTGTTTGTGTGTCAGTTCTTGATGTAAATGATGAGACACCCACCTTCCTCCCCCGAGTGTACAACGTGTCCCTGAAGGAGAGTGTCCCTAGAGACCATGTTGTAGTGCGCCTCACCTGCACTGATAAGGACACTGGTCTCAACGCTGAACTTAGCTACTTCATCACAGGTCAGAGGTCACAGTGAGAGGTGATTGTGTCTGTTAGCGAGAAAATTGGGGGTTATTTATACATTCCTTTGGCCATCCATGTGTCTACTAGTGTGCGTGTGAGTGTTTATGCAGTATATGTGCATGTTTACGAAGTCAACTCTACATGTCACAATTTATGGACATTTGTGTGTGAAAGTAAGTTGAACTAATATACTGTAAATGATGATGTGATGTCGGTGTGGTTTACTTTTCAGGTGGCAATCAGGATGGTAAATTCAGTGTGGGCTTCAGAGACGGAGTGGTTCGGACCGTGGTCGGCCTGGACAGAGAGACCCAGGCTGCGTACACTCTGGTCATCGAAGCTATAGGTGTGTTGTTGCCTCATATTTGATAGAGGAGGGGAAAACCTCAAGGATCTGTTTGTGATTTTCCTGATTTTGATGTCTGTGTTTGAAATTGTAGTAATGAGGCTTGTTTTGTTACTTGTCTGGTTTGTCGTCTTCAAAGCTGCTCTGGCGGCTATTGAATACGAAAGAAGCAATGCAGGCACATCTGCAGTGATTTCAGACTATTGCTCAACCGCCTTTGTTCCTGTTTGAAAAGAAAGAACAAAAACTCTGAGGTTTTCCTGTTTTTGGAAACCACCGAGTCGAGGTGACTTATCTGCCGAGTGGTCACAGACATAAGCGGGAGAAAAGACAGCAAAGATATTGTAAAACTGTTGGAGAGAATAAAATCATCCATATCATTCTAATTCACAAGCAACTGACTGTGACCCAACTTTGGATAATCCGGCGATGCTCCAGTCTTGCTTCTTCGTCAGCCAGCCTTTTTCATCTCTGTTTTACTTTGTGAAGATTAATGGATCATTCAGTGTAACATTAATACTTATCCAGCTCTGTTTTACCTCTGATCTTTTCGGTCCTTTGTGCTTATCTGTGTGCTCTGTCATTCATTGTTAACGGTTTTAAATTGAATTTGCCAGAAGGTTAGGCCATGTTGAAAGTGACGAATATGCCAAGGCTGCCACCATATGGCCATGTATTATGTACTTTACTTTTTGGCTCATGAATTCTGAACTGTGAGCTGATGAATAATCTTTCTCTTGAATTGGTTACCAAATTCTTGTTGGCTTGGCGTATTTGATATACATCTTAACTTCTGAAAGTGTTTTCTAACTGCTGCCACATTTAGATTTACCTGCACAGATCAACACAGAGGGTTCAATGGATCCTGCTAGATTTGACATTTGACCTGTAGATGATGCTACATTAACACAACACATTTTCTACAAAGCCTTAATACTTCCAGAAAGGATGCATTTATTCTCCAGAACCCAAGCTTGCCATTTATTATTGAAAGCACAGAATGATAATTGTGCAGCCTTGGGAGATGCATGCATGCATACTTATGGATTATTTTATACATATTTGTTGTCGTAGCCTGTGGTGTGGCCATCATATTGACCCTGCGTAACCATTTTGTGAATGAAAGGGCCGCCGTCAAGATACTTGATGGTTGTATCATGACAGCAGAATGTCTTTGGATTTCATTTGTCCCGGCTCCAACACTGATATGATCATGAACTCAAATCATTCCAACTGATGTTTCTAATGTGTGTGTTTTTGTGGCTGTACAAACAAACCAAATACGTATACAAATCCATTCCAGACAATGGTCCAGCGGGCAGCCGGAGGACAGGCACTGCCACCGTGTTCGCTGAGGTGCAGGATGTTAATGACAACAGGCCCATCTTCCTGCAGAACAGCTATGAGACCAGTATATTGGAGAGCGTGCCGGAAGGAACAAGCATCCTGCAGGTACACGCCACGAAAACATATGGCACTTTCAGCCAGTCACAACTTAATATCACTTTATTTTCCTACAAACCAATCATACAAAAACAGAATCAGTCAGTTACAGAGTAGAAAAGTGGTCTCTTTGCTTTGGTTCGGGGTTGCATTTACATGTCTTGTATTTACCACCCTGTCAGCTCAGTTCAGGAAGAACTGGGAACTGCAAGGATGTGTACTAACACATACGTCTTAGTGTTACCAGATGGGTGGACTTTACTGCATCAGAGCATTTAAGAGAGTGATGCAAGGGAATGTGTGTTGCCTTGAGAACAGAGAATTGGGCTTATATAACAGATGAGCACCGTTTGGAATCCCTGGACTTTAAATGTGACTCGAATAAATCAAATATCCTTCCTCCCTCACCAGCCTCTGCCAATCAATACCTATGCTATGGGAATGGCTAAGAAATAACAAAAGTGTATAAAAAAACTGTCCCTTGTAACCTCACTCTCTCCTTTATGGCAAAATGCATCCATCTAGCACTGAAAGTACAGTAAAAACATGTTAAATGTACACTTGACATTTGCTCTGTGTTAGTGATGTTTGCCGCACCAGTAAGAAACTTGTGTCCATTAGCAGTCAGTCAGGGCTTTCTGTCCCCAAAGTCAAATTTCAGTAACGTAATCGAAAAGACATGGCATGGTGAGGTGGGGTTCCACACTGGCCTCTGGCTGTGGTGTCTGTCCAGCTGCAGTCTGGGAGGCGTGTGTGCTCTCACGCTCATGTGGCCTGCGATTGGGCGGTCGCCTGAAGGAGAGGTTGTACGTGCGGCGATAGGAACCCAGCCTTTTCCACACCTTAAGCTGGGGCTCACTGGACCGCCGGCTTCCGCTCCCCAAGGTTTCTCCTGGGCCGCAGCTCGCCTCAGAGTCCCCATCCTGCCCAGAGGGTCGACACACTGCCAGGAAGGCCGCTAACCCCGCCAGCAGAAGCGATAAGCCCAGCACCACCATGATGGTGAATTCTGGATCATGGGTGTCTGACGGGTAGGATGGAGGCACTGGGGTGGCGGGAGAGGGGGTGGTTGTCAGGTTGGACAGAGTAAATGTCTCTGCATTGGAGAAAGAGGTGGAGTTCGAGTCTGGATCGCTGAGGTTCATGTTGTCTTGGCCCTGCATAGAGGAAAAACCCATGGAGAGGAGGTTAGATTGCAGATTTTACAATATGTTTGTGTGTGTATGCACTAGGTGTGTGTGTTTATATGTGTGTGATCACCCTCTATCAGTGTGCCACAGCAGCTCGTGTGACATACTGTACCACGTTTTGCCTCACTAGCCAAGACGAACCAAGCTGAGTACGGCTTATTTGGGAGCTTATTTTCACTTTACTGGGTTCATACACTCGAGGGTTTCAAGTACACATACACATACATACTGTATGCTCGAATATACACAAAAAAACGCTTACATGCACATGCGGTGAATGTTTGGCATTTGCAGCAATTATGTAGCTATTACATGAATGACTATAAAACAGTCAATGCTTGACAGGCTTTCCTCAGTGTAATACAAATTGAGTTTATTAAAATGCCCCTCATAAAATGCAAGGCACCCAACTCTTCTACCCCGGTCTCCAATTATCCCCTCCCTCTCATTCACTGTGCCCCCATCTTCAGCATAGTAACATTTGTAAATGTCATCGTCCTTAATTCAGCGGAGACAAAGCATGGCTTATCGGTTTAAGGGAAACACATTGGGACGTGAAATTATTTTTAAGACCAAATGCCAGAAAAGCTGTGAAAAGGCCAGTGGAGCAGGATGGCTCGTTAGACAGTCACTTCATTAGTCAGCGCCTCCAAGCACAGACACACACACACAGGCACACACAAGCACACACACACACACACACAAGCACACACACTAGTTATTCAAACACAAACTTTCTTTCTCTTACCCACTCATAGCCTGTACTGCACATACCCATGATTAGACACGCTGTTCGTAGGCCTGGCAGCTTGGCCGTTTGCTTCTCTCCCCCCTCTATTACCCCAACATTGTTGCTCCTCTCTATCTGACTTCTCAGCTAATTTTCAAAAACAAAAAAGAAACTAATTTCTTCACTACTTTGCAAGTATAATTTGTCCAACTTATTCACATGGAAAGTTTGACCAACTGTGCACTTGTTAGTTCTTCACTAATATCTCAGTGTCAAACTTTTTCAAATTAGATTTCTTTTTTTAAATCAGTTTACCACCTCTTGATTGCACCTCTCATGGTATTTATTCTCATCCAAAGTCTTTATATTTCATTATCCAGATTATGTAAGCAAAGATTGAATGAGTGACAGTAAGATTTAGTTGATGTGTGGAATCTAACATAGCACAAACACACACTCATAATCCATATACTCCCTCAGATAATGTGACGTTAGTCAAGCACATGCCAAGGAACTCCAATTCCCAAATGTGGATTTGAAGAGTTAAAGTACAAAATGAGACAGAAACAACAAGAGAAGAATACAATGGACATAAGCACACAGACTGACTGTATTGTTTTTGACCTAGTATCTAGGCTATTTGCTATATTTAGGACCCTCATCCTCTAAGTCTTAAGATTATAGAGAATGTAATCATTTTACCTCTGAAATGCCAATCATTTAAACTATGTTTTCAATTGGTCTCATACTCATTTGATTTGATTGAAGCCCTTTAAAATACAGTATATACTCACACCAACACTCCAGAGAGTCTTTAAAACAGCACCTTGTTTAGTTCCAGTAACTGAGGGTCAGACTTGGCTCTTTGCTCCACACACTTGTTTCCCCCCTTTGCGTTTCTGCTTTCCCAGAGAGAGGGGAGAGAGCTGGGGAGAACGAGGGGGGCAAGGAGAACACGGTGGCAAAATGTGGGTAACAACATCACAGTTGAAATATCCCACCATTGTTTCCATTTCAGTCAGGCAAAGACAATAGAGCGTTTCGCTGAGCCATGCAGAGGCTTAGTGAATAATCTGTCGTTGCTAACACTCCACATGCTCACACTCACAACATCTGGTTAAGCAATGTATTCTTACACTTTATGCACCCCCTGTTATGGCCTAAGTGGTGCAGTCCACAGTGTAATGCCCTATTCATCACTCACCAATCTGACCCCCCAGCCTCTTTTTCTGCACCGATCTCCCCCTCCCCTCCGCTCCTCTTTCTCCTCTCCTCTCCACATCTCTTTATAAAGCTAATGAGACTGAAGTTGGGCCCCTCTTCACAGAGGGAGCAAAATGGAGCAAAGGAAGATACACAAGGAACGAGAGAGAGAGAGGACGAGACTGTGTGTGCGTGTATTAGTGGGTGCATACCTGAATGAAGGCACATGTGCAGGACTATCTTGAGTGTGTGTGTCTGGGTCTGCAGTTTTATATGCACTTTGTAAGCGCGTCCTTATAGCCCTCTACTCGGACATATCAGAAATGGAGGGTGTGGGACATGAGGTGGGCTTCATCCAGTGCCAGCAGCTATGTGCCTCCGAGGATTCAGAAGTCTGTCATGACACGGCCCATTCACCAGCAGCTCAGTATTTCTCTGTGTATGCCGTGGAGCCATATTGTCTGCTGTATTTGTGTGGTTGGCCACTTCTGGCTATGACACACAGAGAGAGAGAGAGAGAAAGAGTGAGAGAGAGAGAGTTTCTGCCAAGACATGTTGGGGTTGTTGTAGCAACAGGACACAGGGTAGCAGTGAATGTCAGGGGCGGCAAGAGGAAGGGTTACCAATTTATCCATCTCTCTATATACAGTATTGTTAGATCATTACAAAATATTCATGAAATGTGCTATGATGTGATTCTGTGGGAAATCGCACAGCCGTAACTCTGAACAACACACTCCTGAATAGCTTTAGAAGGGTCTCTCTCTCTCTCTCTCTCATGATGGTGCCTATATTGGCTCTTGCATATTTTTCCAACTCCATTGTCAACACTGAAAAACAAAACTATACACGTGCTATTATAAAGGGGAATTCCACTTTACACATCACATTCACCATTCAGCACGTGAAAGGATCTCTGAAATGGCTTTTGTGCCATCAGGAACGGAAAAAGAACCGTTGTGATGTCACCAAGACCACTTTTGCTGACTTAACATATCTCCTTCTGATTCACACAGCTTTTCCTTGTGTGTGTTTGCACAGGTACAAGCAACAGATGCAGACCAGGGAGAGAATGGTCGAGTTCTGTACAGGATCCTCAATGGTAAATGCGTCCTTACTTCCTTTTTCCGCCCTAACTGGTTCCACACACATTCTCTCTGCTTCAAACAAACACATGCAGTGCGTGAGTACTCCCACGCTGCACTGAATCACATCACTACTTGTCTCGTGGTTGCATTAATCAGGTTGTTATAGTAATTCAAAATGTTCCTTTTTAAAATGCTGCTTTTGTTGCTTTTCTGGTCAGGAATGGGGGAATTCTACCAAATGGCTGGTTTCATAATTTTTGTTTTCAATGTCATATCAGGAAATTGTCATATTTCCAAAGATAGGCCAACAGTAAAAATGTCACTGATGATATATTCTTACAATGTATTTTACTTTAGAATAAATTGAAATTATTCTAAGCCCGCCACCAGATTAGACTTCCTAAAATGCTTGATTACACAGAACAGTCAAATATTTAGCAGAATTGGCTTTCTCTTACGGTCTGGTTCTCCTTCCTCTGTGTCCGTGTGTGTTTGTGAATGCATACAGCGAACAGCAACAATGTCATCAGCATAAACAAGACCACAGGCCTGTTGACGCGAGGCCCCCGAGCTTTGGACAGAGAGACCAGCAGCTCTCATGTGCTGGAGGTGGAGGCCTACAACAGTGACCACGGCAGCATGAGGAGCTCCGTAAGGGTGAGGAGACACGGGGGAGAGGAAGAGGAGGGTGGCTGACACAAACTGTCTCTTAGACATGTCGGAAGTATTGTCCTCCTGGTGTCCCATGCTGACATTAAACCGTGATGTGCATGTGTGTATAGCAGATGTTGAGGTGTAAATGTCTCCCCCTGCAGGTGATTATTTATGTGGACGATGCCAATGATGAGCCACCAGTGTTTACCCAGCAACAATACAACCGGCTGGGCCTTAGGGAGACGGCTGGCATCGGCACCTCTGTGATTGTGGTTCGTGCCACTGACCCTGATACTGGTGGGTGCAATCTTAGATTAAGGGAAAAAGAAGGAAGTACAAATCCCTCAGTATCACTTTTCCACATAATTACCTCATTCCCCACTGGTTTCTGGTTGGACAGTACCAAAATACCACTTAACTCCTGGGCCCTCTGGTGCTGTTGTCAGTGTTTGAAAATGATCCAGTTTAATTTTAATTCGTTCAGTTCCAATTCATTTTCATTACCTGCAGTATAATGATGCATTTTACAATCGTCTAAGTAGTTGCAGTATTGTTGATAAAAGCAATGTTGTAAGCATTAATGGTAAAATCCAAAAACTATAAAAAAAAAATACCCTGCCTTATTTTTATTCCAGGAGAAAGTTAAGCGCTGCCACATGAAGATACTTTCTATTTTTGTAATGACTATTTATGCATTTGGTTTCTGTGTGTCTCGTTCTTGTTTTGTGGCTCAAAAGGGAACATTACATTTCTTAAGCTCCCCTATCATCTCAGGGACAAACTCATTCATTCACATTTATGGGTGGATGGAAGGTAGGGTGGGCTGTATGGAACAATATGTGGACTAAAGGATGAAGCAGATGTTTGAGAATACTGCCACACAACAAAATAAATGTGCTGTTGCCAAGTGTGGCATTTAACACTTCTCCTCCAAAGACACACTTCCCCTATTTGCTTCCCTTTGTGTTAAGTTTAATTTTGTTTGACAAGTTGGTTGGCATACATCTCCAAAACACTACAGCAGATGAGAAACAGAAATAAACACAGGGCGGACCAAAATACTGCCAGCTCCTAACCTCAGTATTCAAAGATTCTATCTGCCTGGCTATCATGTTAAAAAATGGGTCTAACAGAGAAGCTTAGTAGGTGAATCATGCCTTTTGTTATTTTTTCACTTTTAAAATTTCTACTTCAAAAGTCAAGTCTATCTAAGTCTCTGCGTGTTTTAACTAGGCGGTAAAACATTTCTACATTGTAGCCACAAACCTTTGTCATATATGGCCCCTCTGTTTCTGGAATTTATTATTGTAGTTAGACAAATAAATAATATTCAGTTGATGGGTATCTTGCAATCACCCGACATTATGTTTTGACATTATTCCTCCCTCCGATCCCTTTTCCAAACAATCACCACCACCATACCCCCCTCAGGTGACGGTGGAGCTGTTGCTTACGCCCTGGTGTCTGGCTCCGAGCGTAAATTCCAGGTGGACGTGAGCACAGGCCTGGTAACCACTGTGGATGAGCTGGACTATGAGACCAAGACGTCCTATCTGATGAACATCTCAGCCACAGACCAGGCCCCGCCATTCCACAAGGGCTTCTGCACCGTCTACGTCACACTGCTCAATGAGCTGGACGAGGCGGTTGCCTTCTTCTCTCCCGGATATGAAGTTTCGCTGACGGAAAACATTGCCACGGGAACAGAGGTGGTACAAGTGCAGGCCCAGTCGGCCGACAACTTGAACCAGCTGAGTTACCGCTTCGATCCAGACACATCACCTGCAGCTCTGGCCCTCTTCAAGATAGACAGCATCACAGTGAGTGAGGGCAGGTCATCGGGCAATATGATCACAGTGTATACGGCATGCTGACATGTATGTGTATCTGTATGGAGATGGAGCTACAGTATGGAGATGTGTTTGATGTTTCAGGGCCGTATCACAGTGACAGGCCTGCTGGACAGAGAGAAGGGAGACACGTACACTTTGACCGTTGTGGCTGATGATGGAGGACCTAAAAAAGACTCCACTGTGGTACGGTGCTTCACTTTCAGATGTTCAATCACTTTATCACCTTTCTTTTAATGTACATATGCAACTTCTCACATGTCTTATTATTCTATTATAGAAAAACTAATGGCATTCCTGTTTTGTTCATTGCATCTCTCTTTGGAACTGCAGAAGGTAAGGCGTTCTGCTCTACTTTGACCACTGAAAGTATTTAAGTACAACATAAAATGCATTCAGCTTCATTTCAGTGTATGAAGTAGGTATCTTGTATTTGTTATTTTATTTCAACCCAAAGGTAAGTATCATTTCAGTCATCTGCTGAGCGGCGGAGCTTCTGTTTGATCTCACTTCCTAACAGGTGTCCATCACCATACTGGATGAAAACGACAACAGCCCGGAGTTTGACATCACCTCAGATACTTCAGTGGACATCCCAGAGAACACAGCAATGGGCAAGAAAGTGGCCGTGGTGCTGGGAAGAGACAAAGATGCAGGATTAAATGGACTGGTGAGGATCAAAATGAAGGAGGGACTTTTTAATTGCTGATATTACCCAAGACCACCAAAAATGGAGACTTTTGTTATTTTATCATTAATTTCAGTTTTTGTCAGTAGCAGATGTCGGATCAAATAAGCTATCAATCTTCTTGATTCTCAACTTTAACTGATGGGATGCTAATCTTATATTCATTCCCCCGTTCCCTCTATCTACCTCAGGTCAATTTCACTCTGGTGGCAGGCAACATGCAGGATGTGTTTGCGATCAAGACTGTGAATCACACCTATGGAGAGATCTACGTCAATGCTCCTCTGGACAGAGAGAACATTGACCGTTACCTGCTCAAGGTCAGACAACACACAATGCATGCTTTTGATACATACCCTTTGACACATACCTGTTATATTCTTCAGCATTGCCTATTGCTCAATGGTGGTGGTTTAATAGTCATCTATGTGGTGGAAGATTGTAGATCTTCCTCACAGATCAAATGACCGTGATACAAGTGACTACCTGTCTAGACTTTATTATAGACTACCTTTCACATTACATTTTCATCTACAACCCAATACACTACACGGTACAATACTGGCACCTCAATCAATGAAACATTATTTCTATTGCACTTCTGCTAAAATGGATGTAGCTCAGAGCACTTTACAGGAACAACAGAAATACTTTATACTTCCAATACTATTTTGTTTATTTTTGCCTTGGTCGATTAAGTTTTTACTCGGCATCAAAGAAAAGTTGTACCTGATCTATGCACACCTTCAGGCTTACATACCAGCCCACCAGTGCATGCATGTGTCGTTACAGGTGCGTGCCACAGACAACGGCTTACCTCCCAGATACGCAGACCATTCCCTCACCATCAATATCCTGGACGTCAATGACAATGGACCTGTCATTGAAAGCCAGAGGGGCTACAATGTCAGCATAAGCGAGGTAGGAGACCCTGTTCTTTTCATTCTCTACCTTAGAGTTAGCGTTTGATTGTTAATTATTTTGCATACAAATTTCTAAAACTGCAGCTGAAGTTATTGTGCAGTTTACGCATATGATCAATGAATTTCGCTCTTATGAGGTCACACTTTTGTACTCAAATGTCTTTCACGATGCACATTTCAGAATGTGGGAGGAGGCACAGCAGTCCTCCGTGTGGTGGCCACTGACCGTGACATCGGCTCCAACGCCATGCTGTTTTACTACATCACCGCCGGGAATCAGGACCTGACATTCCGCATGGACCGCATGACGGGAGAGATGGTGACACGGCCGGCCCCTCCCGACCGCGAGCGGCAGCAAGAGTACCAGCTGTCTGTGACGGTGGAAGACGACGGTGCACCCCCTCTGTCGGTAAGATGCACACAACAGGATATGGACCAACGAGTAGGCTTGCAAAACCATTACCAGGCAACATACGAGTGACTTGACACAAGAATTGTCCCTGTTTAAGTGTCCTTTTGTGATGCAGGGTATAAAGCTGATCTTCTCTGTTCATGGTGTCTTGAATTTGGCAGCAGTGAGTTGGTGTGTCAGGAGGGGTCATTTGGGGTGATTCATCTTCCCGTCTGCCTACAGAGCCCCCTAGTAGTCAGTTGTACTGCTGAAAGATGTCCCCCAGTGATTATTGATTGTTTATCTGCCCGATTTAAGCCAAAATTAAAAATAAGCCATTGATTACTTAACACACTTTTGCTTGATGTAGACCCGTAGCAAACTGAATGCAGCAGTGGTTTGAACCTCAGATGTGTAAGGACTGGTAACACCTTTATGTGTAAACAGGAAAGCCTCAACTCAAATTTGCAGAAGGAAGAGGTTGAATGTTGATACTTCCTGTTTAGAAATGTCGGTAGTGTTGAAAGGCTGCGTTATGTGTTTGAGCCCTTTTTTTCACTTGTCAACGTACCATGAAAAGAAGATGTACAATACAACGCCCTCCGTGAAGTAAAGGGCGGACCTGTGAGTCTGGCAATGCACTGGAAAGAAGACATGGTCAACACAAGGCGTCTCCTCCTCCCACCTCTGTCTCCCCTCATAAAACAAGATACTATGATTGTTTTATCATCTTCCTTCCTCAATGCCACTCTCCCTCTTGTGTGCATCATCTTAGAGGCACACAAGTGGAACAACCTTGTTCGGTCTATAATGGCTCCCTAGGCTGCAAGTACAGCACGTCCTTGTGTTGTGATAGCTTTGGAGACCTGCCAGTGAACAAGAGCAATGATTTCGATGACTAGACACAGGGCTCAAAGGTGTAAAGAGCTCTGCTTTATTATAGAAAATACAACAAAGAATTTTTACATAGCAAACTACAGCGCAAGCATGCTTTCACAGCATGAACCACAAAGTCTGCAACACACACCAGTGCATGCAAATAGACAAAGCATACATACACACATACACCCACACTCAAATCACAAATGACTTGATTTAAATCGCTCACACACACAAAATATATCTGGTAGCATCAATGGCCTTGGCTTGGCTTACGAAAGCATTGAAAATCTGTCTTAAAAATATACACAATACTCTGTCCTGCTGTCATTCTACACATCATTTGCAGATGTTATTACACAAAATCACAAAACCCACCAGTGGTTTCACATCATTGCACCATTATGATTATTTGCAGCCACGCCGTATCCTCTCTCTTCACAACATCTTCGGTTCACCTTCGGTTCACCGTTCACCGTCTTTGGTTTACATTTCAATGCCTTCCTCTGTGCTTACTCTTATTAAATTGATAACAATCTCATTACAGTATTTACAATCATATCTGTACGAATTTACACTGGAATACACATAACGATAAAATCAGTGCACATAAAACAGCAGAATGTCCAGAAATTTGAAGTAGGGCATCTTTGGCAGGTATCAACAACTGCATACATTTTCTGCACACCTGCTACCATTTGTTTGCACTGTATGGATGTTTTCAAGGCTACTGTAAGGCTCTGACATACAGGAAGGAGGAGGAGTGTGTATGGTACAGTTACTGAGGTAGCAAAGAAAGAAATAGCATAGTCAAAGCCTATGTTCCCTCTAATTTTTCATGTGTCTGGGCATACACACAAGCTCTTTGAGCACACTGAGGACCACTGTGAGCAACATCTGAGGGGGGGGGGGGGGGTGCTGTCCGCGATCGTCAACGGGGGGGGGACGGACGACAGTTGGGGTGCTGTCCGCGATCGTCGCGTAGCGTAAGTGACACCTGTCACTCACTGAGTTACATTGCAAAATGGTACAGAAAAAAGGTTATTGGTCTAATTCATTTACAGTTTATGTTGAATTTTATTTTATGCGCAGCATAGATTTTCTTGTGCGCTGAGAATGTGCGAGTAGTGCGCGATTGCGCACGCGCGCAGCTTAGAGGGAACATTGGTCAAAGCCTAGTGGAAGTGATACAATGCAGCATAATGCCATAAACACACGATTCAGTCAACCTCTATGAGAATATTGTGTCTTCTCTGACTATTGAGCCCCTCTGGTATGAAGCAAGTAGGAGCCGTAAATGAAAATGACTCTGTAAGTCCACATGAGGTGCTTTGTGGCTCTTTACGTGCCCTCCACCGCTCCAGGCAGGACCCCCACCCTCACACACTGACGACACATCATCGGGCCGCATCGAAATCACCAGAGACCAGAGCACCTGTTGGTCTACGAGCTGCTGTCAGCATGTAGATGGAGCATCACACATACCCCCACCCCCCACCCCCCACCCCCACAACACAACACAAGGGTTCATAAGCAAAAGTTCCCTTTTGGCCTCCAGCTGTTGTTGCAGATGGAATGAGTTGTTTTTTAATTTAAAAAAAAAATCTGTCCCTTCCCCACTGTGGTTCAGACATCGTACAGACAACTGTCCCAGCAGAGGCGATTGTAAGATAAACTGTGAGGGTAACATTGCTTGGGAGGCAGAGAAAAGAGGAAGAGAATTGAAGGACTGTTTCCAGGCCAGCAGTGGAAGCAATGATGAAGGCTTCAATCCCCTTTAAACCTGCAGGAAGTCGGGAGATTCAGGAATGGCGTCTGGAATAGAGAGAAGTGCAGGTCAGCGAGAGCATAGAGTTGACATTAGGTATTCACGTGTATCCCTATATAAATATGCACATTCCATGTCGATGTGCTGATACTTGTAAACTTAGTGGGTTTGAGCGATTAAAAATATTCTTTCTGCTTCTGCCAAAATACAGATGACGGCAAAATCTTTTCCACACCCTCCTACTCACCATTGGAAACCCACATACACACATCTGCATAGACTGATAGACTTCCCAGAATAAGATATGATTCAACAAAAGACCAGATAGAAAGCAGAACAAGAACAGCAGCATCAGTCTAGAGTTGTGACATGCTGTACGACATGTTAAAGATAAGAGGGAACTGCTGCTGGTTAAATTCCGCTCTGCTGAAGGTCAGTGGGTAATAAAACTGAAGTGAGACTTTAAAAACCTCAAAACCAAAACCGCACTTCATGTTCTACGCAACATTCGTAACAGAAGTGAGCTCTGACAGGAAAACTCCACTGACGCACGTAAAAAAAAGAAGCTTTGAGGCTGAGATGCCATCAAGCAGCACTTTGTACAAATCCCAAGTAAACTGTCAAAGTTCATGGGAAAAACATCTGTGATTTCTGGTTTGGGGGTAGATTTTCTAGTGTGATCCCGTCCTCTACCCGGTGCCCCCTGAGAGCGCGCTGGCAGGAAATGGGGTGATCCACCTCAGTATGCCTGGAATGTCTACACAGGTGCCTTGGGAGAGGGTGGACACACACTCTGTGCTGAACCCCTTCACCGTGACTAATGCTCCCGTATTAGTTCCTGTTGCATCTGAAAGAAGGTCTGAGGAGACCATTAGTGTTAAGTGAGCGTGCTGATGGGTGGAGAATGAGCAGGAGGCAGAGCACGACTTGTGAGGGTGACGGCATAAGCAGGTGGTTTCAGTTCTGCAGGGGGGAGAAATTAAATTTCCTACACTTAGTATTTTTTCGAGTCACCTCAGACCTGGCCCAGCTGTTCTGCATGCGGGCGTGCGTGCGCTTTAGTACGTGCGTGTGAGCATTTCCGCTTCCACCAGATACAGGATGTTTCATGATCCTTAGCAAAAGCACACAAAATTGCAACAGTCCTTTTTCATACTTGGTGTACATTTAGCAAGAGGCATTACCAGAACTGGGCCCTTGTGCAATACACAAACACAACACTGTGCTTCTGTATAACTTTCTGATGACGGTATTCACAAATACTGTGATTGTGAAAACCCTGTTATATGGTTGTAAAATCTATTTGGTAACAATGGGTAAACACACGCACTCTAGAAGTGAAATTAACCCACTGTAGCGGTTTGCAGGCAAAGCCCTGCATGAGAGGATTACTCATAGTGAGCCTTCTTAGTCTTTTGTTGTTGAGCTGTGTAGGGTTTAAGAGTGGCTGCGGTGCGCTAGCTGAACAAAGTGTTTCAGATCATCCTGTTTCCTATCCTGAGCAGAGCTTCTCATCCTGTGTAGTGAGCATTGTGTTGCTAGATGGCTTCTGTGTCCTGCCCTGTGTCTAGACGTGTGAAGACATTTTAAATTGCAGCCCAGTTTGTAAACCGAGTAGACGGAGAGGGAGAGATGAGATAAAACACAGACAGATACAAGGTTGTGTAACACTAGCAAACTAATCTGCCAGTGACCCTGTGTCCCTCTGTTACATGTGTGTGTGTGTCTTACCATGTATTGGGAAAAACACGTCCCCATGTCCTTGCGGAGATAGAGGAGTTCCCGGCTCAGACATCAGGTGCCGACCTGAGTCGGAGGACTGTCTGGTCATGATCTGAGAAACGGTGCGGGTCTTGGTCTTAGGTGATGCCCCATGGAACGAAGGGTTCTCATGGCCCTGAGCCTCACTAAGACACACAAGAGCGACAAAAACGGATGAGCAAAAAGTTGTATAAATGTGTGCCACTAAATTGTTAAAGCATTAATTAATCACTCGAAACATACAAAAATGTACAAGAACAACCCATAAAGTTAAAGTATGTATTGTCCAGTTTGATTACTCAGCTGAAACCAAACATAATACACATCAGAGTCTCTTTTTTCAGTTGTGGCATGCTGAACAGCAGCTGTCTAAGTGACGTGGCCTGTGAGACCAGCTGTGCGACAGACTGTGGGAAAACTCACCTGTCCATCCTGACCAGTTCATGTCCACCTGTGGGGGAGGAAAGGGAAATGGACCATTGTGAGTGATCTGAAATGGAGCGGAACCCTGCAGATACAGTGTGAATGTGTTTCCCACCGTGTGAAATACATCCCGTTTGTCCACTTTAGTGACAGGAAATCTGTCCTGGCCAGATCACTAAGGGCAACCCAGCGAGGGACATTTATAGTTAGTCATACGTACGTCTGCTGGAGTGGGCGTTCTGCCTCTGTTTGTACACAAGCATCAGGATGAGAGGCATGGAGAGCAGAGCCATGATGCAGGCCGACACAGCCAAGGCAACTGGCACAGAGCCTGGGGATGCAGCGGGACAGACTGTGAGTTCAATAATTGTGATAACTTGTCCGTCGGTCTATGACTGTGAGGCTGGATAATGTGACGTACCTGCAGGCGGCGTCTGATCCCACACAGTGCATTCCTGTGATCCATTTCTCCCTGGAAATTATGAACATATTTAATGCTTCTTAAATACATCGCCCTGTACCACAAGATTTTGGACATTTGACATTTCACAATGAGTGACCATAGGCCACATTTGCCACGGGAGTGAAAATGCTATAAAAGCATTGTACACACGCTCTATCATCTTAAAAAGTCCCCATGATTGATTCCCCAAACACCCGCTGATTCCCTTGTGTCCTTACTTGGTGTAATATGGAGAACAACATGGTTGTGGAGCCTCTGCTGGAGTGTCCCGTGTTGGTGTTCCACCTGGAAGTCTAGAACCATGCAGCAGTAGCGACCCTGATCGGACCTGGTCACATTCTGCAGCACCACCCAGAAGTTCTGCTCCTTGGATTCATAACGCACCCCTGGCGGCAAGCTACCGTGACTGCCGACGACGGCGTGGCGGGGACCCGTCTTGTCGTGGCAGGGCTGGTCGCTGTGGGGCGTGAAGAGCCAGGCGTGTCGCACCACATCTGTGGAATGCAGGGCTTGTCCTCTCTGGGTGCACATCAGTTGGGCAGTCGCTCCCTCAGGGCACGTGACTGACAGATGAGGGGCAGCAACACTCAGCGTGGAGTGTGTGTGAGATATGTCTCCATTCGCTGGAAAGAAAAGATAAATATGGATGAATATGGCTTTCTTGGTCACAGGACTTTACACTCTAACAGTTATAAGGTTCTTTTGTTCCCTGAGTTGTGCCTCTTTGTCAGTGCTTTCACCTTGGCTGCTTTAAGTTAGTATTGCTTAATGTTTGGGTCACAGCCATGTAGGGTTTTGGTCAATGCTCATAGAAGAAGCTGGATATGTGTACAGCCTGCAAGGATGTTCTGTCTGATGGAACAATGTCAGTCCCAAGTGCGAGAAGCACACAGGTTAGCCTAGTTTAATCCCTGATAGCAGTGATTGCTACTTTCTAGATACCAACTTCATGGTGCAAGCGAGTTCCAAAATTCCTAAATACACTCGGTTTCAGTCCCGATTCACAGTGCATAAATCTCAGCTCTATTCAAATCCTTTGGTATGTGGAATTCAGTGGGGCGTGGTATCTGTTTGGTATTACTAATACCAAACACAAATCACAACACAAACACAATCACAATCTGAGCTCAGATCTGAAGATGTTGCCAAACTGAAAGAATCTTTCCATGTTCTATTTCTAAACACTCAAAACGCTTCCTGGTTTTGTACATTCTGGGATTGGTTACATTTGGTTTCCTGTTCTATGTATTCAGACTGTGGTTAGAGGTAGTACGTAGTCTACTGGCTAAAATAAATAGTCTGACCTCCACTGGGAGTTAAACTGCATCCTTCTCACAGAAAGAGAGAGAGAGGGAGCAGGAGAGACGGGGCAGTACACAGGATCCGGTGTCTCTATCTGTTTGCCGTGCAAATATTCACTCTCTAGCCTCAACTTTCAAGCGTCAGGGACAGAGAGAGGACAGGGAAAGAGGAAGATAAGCTTTTGCGAGTCAACATTTTGACATGTTTGACATGTGAGTTGAGTTGCAAAGTGCTTAAAGTCCCTGCTCCAAACAAACTCAAATTCTTTGTCATCCTTTACTGTGTATTTGTGTGTGTGCTGTCAGTAACTTCACTGTAAAAGCCATGAAGTAGCCCTCTATCGTGTCCTACACACACCTCTGCACACAACTGAAATGAACGTGACACGGAAAAGAACACCAACACACTCCGCCTCTAACCACATCCTGTTCTGTACATAGATGCACCCATGAATATATATGTTGCTATATGAAGATAAGGATGAGTTCTCTTGCCAACCTAGAAACAACACTGGTGCATTCCATATTTCACAGGTATGTAACTTGAGAAACCATCACCCACAGAAAACGCATGAAGACATAATGATCAACCAACACAAACCCTCAGGCTAAGCTGTTCAAAGCTATTCACTAAACCTCACTGAGGGAAAAACAAGGGGCGACAGTGCGTACAACCCACAAAACACAGGCCCGGTGCATCATCATCGTGCATAATGACCCCATTATCCAGCGAGTAACACAAGAGAACAACTCAGTCCCTTTCCCTTTTAACATAGATCATTACCTTCCATTGTGTATAACCAGAGGAATATATGAGTAAGTGTGTATGCAGGCCAGTTTGTATCAACATGGTGGTGCGATGGCTCAGAGATTTTAAGTGTGTGTCTTGGGAGTTTAAGGGGGGAGGATAGTGGCCCGAGCCAGGATTGAGGAGTGGTCTTCCTTCCTGAGTTGTCCTGGCACGCGAACACACATCCCGCTGCTGCTGCTGCTGCTTGAGTCACACTGGGGGCTGAAACTGCCACCCTGCCGCCGCCGCCGCCTTCAGCGACCTGAAACCCTTCGAGCAAGTTTCACCTCCTGCTGCAGCCAGATTCGCTGATGTTAAAGCAGGTGTTATTTCCCCCCTCCTGTTTTGCTAAGACATCCTTTATTGCATCAAAGTTTCAGCACGCTACAAAGTTTAAAGCCTCCACGATTGATCAGCAAATACCGCTACCGGAGATAATTGCGTACAAAGAGAACAATCGGGTAGTAAATTGTAAAAATTACTGCTGCAACATTGAATTTGTTCTGGTCAGTTGCACTTGACCAAATCACTTAATTATGGAATTCTTTCATGAGACTCCATCACTGCGTAGATCAGCTATACTAACTCTGGCGTTAAACTCGGTGCATTACAAAGTGTTTAGGACTCAATACACAAAGTTTAGGTGTTGTGGCTTGATTGGTTTTGATTACTGTGGGATATTTCCAGTGCATTATTATTTTCCTCTTGTGTCAGCGGACACGGCGTGAGAGAACAGGATGGTGTCCGCCAGATTTGTTTCAGTTTAAATGTCAGTGCCAGCGTTAAGTGCTTGATTTGCACGCATTTGGATCGGAAATACAGTAGCTGACCAGCCAGCGACCTTTGCGTGTGGATCATGTACAGTCTGTGTGTATCCTGTATGTGTGAGGTTTAGTGTGTGGGGTCTGTGTTTGTGTTCCTGTGTGTGTGTGTGTGTGACAGAACCTTGCGCTGGCTATTGTGTGTCCGGAAGAGCAATAGGAAAACCAGGGAGGGTGATTAAAGTGAAACTCTTGCCTCCTGAGGCTGTTCCTGCCAGTGGGGGGGGGGGGGGGGGGGGGGGGGGGGGGGGGGGGGGGAGACAATAGGAGGTGAAGCCCGTCTCCTCTCTTGTTTCACACCCGCCCTGACCGCCTCCCTGCCCTCCTTTCACAGTGACAGCTCCTCCCTGGCCACTTCTATTTAAATCAATTGAGATGGATTTTCTTCCATCATTTGGTTTCGCAGAGACTTCTGGCTATAGACATTATATCTTTTGTTCTCAAACAAGCTCAATGTGTTTCTTGTGTGCTTACGGCCCTGAAGTCGTGGAGATGGAGCGTCTGACCTAGTTATCAGCTGGGTGACACTCACACTTGTCAGGCAAAATTTAGACATAGCTCCCAGAGAAGAGCAGGCAAGAGTGGATATCATTCATGTTAGCATATTTGGGTGCCAGGTGGTTGCTGTATCACCATATGAACCCTCTTGATGTGGCTCCAAGCAGGTCCAAACATTATGAGGCTTTGCCCTGTGCCTGGGAAAAACACTACTTCACTTGTGTACATGAGACATCTGCGTCCCAGCTCTATTATAGATAGATCTGTTCTCAGGACCCTGATAGCCCTCAGGGCCCAGATACAGACCCTCTTTTGTTTTGAGGGCCCTGAATGCCACCTGTTTAGGCCATGTTGCCTCTGACAGCTTTCTACATTCAGTGTTGCAGCATAGTCTGCCTCAATAAACGAAACATCTTTACCCTAAAATTATCCTTGTAGACATTTACTCTGCAAATCTACTGGATACGTTCCTCCATCGCTCTGATTCAGGAGCTGCTGAAACATTAGGGGCGACTGATCAGACCCTACAGGTAAATCAGGGCCTTCATTCACATGCATCACTTCTACGAGTGTGTTTGTACAAATGCAAGTACCACACTCCCCCCACCCCACCCCCACCTCTATTAGTGTATACTCTACTGATTAGCCAACCCATTACAGGGTGTAAATGAAACCAGCAGGGGGATCCCTGATTAGCCCCTCTGCACACACAGAAAGTGAGTTTCAGACACATAAGTACACAACACTGATATTTCAAAACCAGGAAGTGTTAAAATCTTTCAGTACCTTGTTAGCCAGGAAAGGAAGTTGTTGCAAGTGAATGATTGGGGTCACGCTAAGAGGCACTAACAGATCCCCCATGTTTCACGATTTGCTGAGTGGCTAACTTCAGACTTTTTTATTTGTTGTTTGCATGATTTGATGCTTATAGTGCCACTTTTCACACGGCTGCTTCTTCTTCTTTACTTCTCTAATTTCGTTCTCAGTGCTTGCGTAATACCAGCCTTGTACAACATCAGTTCTCCATTTCACTGCAACAACAATACAATCAAATGTCATAGCAGTGTTAGCAAATATTAATATGCCATTTTACACAAAGGAAGTATTACATGATCTATTCCATTTTTATCTTTTCAATTGGACAGCTGTCTAGTTCCCTTGTTTGCTGTTATTAGAATTACAAGATAGATCTTCAATGACCAGGGTACCGTCAATGCTATGGCTGTTATCGGTAGGGCCAGAGTCAAGATTGGTCAATGTCATATCCTTGGAATGTTTGGGAAAGAGACACAAAACTGTACCAAGTAGTATGAAGGGCACTGTTGTTTAGGTTATTCATGTTCAGGTTGTGCTGACTGCATAGTAACCATCTGATCACTGGGTATCAGCTACCAAAGCTGAATCTGATCCTGCCAAGGCTGTTCTTTTGTGTGGCATAACATACATTGACGCGTTTTAACCCGCAAGCCCAAGCAATGATTTATCCATTTTAAACTCTGGATCGATGCTGAGCCTGACCCAACAGGAGACGAAAGTAGCTAAGAGAGGCACAAATATCCAATGTATTGACCACTTTTTGACTGGACCATTGTCCTCAACAGGGAGTTAAATGGCTGCCTAGAAAGGGAGGAAGAGAGGCACTGATTATCTTGCTCTTAATCTCAAGTTTTGTGGAGGAGAAACTGGAGCAGCCCTTTAAAAAAAAGAAAAACCCCACTAGCCAGTGACACAAACAGATGTTTTCATCACAGCCTGAGAGGAAGGAAACTTCCAGACAAAGACATTACATGAGCACTGGGCTCTGTGGGCTGCTGAAATTACAGCCCCAGACCTGTTAAGTCTTTTATTGGACGCTTCTTTTTACTACAAAAACACACTTCACATATCCTGCTGTGTAAATTTGGGAAGATTGTAAATATATAAATAGTGGCAGGCGCTGTATACAGTTACAACCAGAGATGGAGATAAGACTTCATCTGCCCTCAAGCTACCACAATCGACTTTGGCACACTTTTTTACTGATATTTAATCGATCCCCTTTGAATATTTCAACTGTAAACGCACCACGACTTTGGGTTTAAGCTTTGTTGTTTGCAGAAGAAGTGGACCCAAAAAAAATCATTTGGTAAGGAGCTTATCGGACCCGCTTATCTAAATAGACCAAATCCCAAAGCTGAGCGCTGATAACCTCTGCAAGGCTTCAGTGGCGTTTGAAGTGAGAGGCAACAGCTGCTTTTTCTTCCCTCCACCCCAAACACCGAGCAGTGCCAAAAGTACCTGCAAAGTCAAAGCAGCTGATGCAAATTAACACCGGATAGCATTTCCACATTTTCTGACATAAAGTTATCACTGCCCTCCTCTGTTATAAGGGCTGAATTACGGTGGATTTACACTTTACTACGTTCCATGGGTGGGGCTTTGAACGCAGCTTTACACCAGATGTTCCGTCTCAAACAACAACATGCAGAAGCTTTGAAGAAAAACACAGTTTACAGTTGCTTGAAGTTGTCAATAAAACTCTGCGACCATGAAAACGGCAACATTAAAGGACACACAATAAATAAAGTGCTGTAACAACGGTTAAGTAATCTATAATGTAGGACCGCAGAGACGCTCTAAGTCACATTAAGATGTATTATCACAGAAATTGGATGGATAATTGCGGGGGGTTTTTTTGTGAGAAAAACCAAAAGCTGGGTTTGTTGCTGAAAAACAACCCAAACAAGCTGCCGCACGCCCGGACACTTTTCTGTCTTACCTCCATTCATGTAAACCACCGCAGAGAGGAGCCAAAAGAAGCGCTGCACTCCAAAACGTGGACTCTGACAGGGTAATTCCAACGGCATGGCTCTCTATCAATCTGCTCAACAGCGATTTGAACGTTAAAAAAAACCCCAATAAACAAACAAAAATGTAACGCCGGCCGGAATTAGTTGTTTACACTGCACTTTCTCTCAGCGTTGCTTTGGCGCATATGGAGGCTCTCTTCTCTCGCTTTGACAGTCTCTCTGCTAGCAACTTGACTTTTGTTTGCAGCGCGAAGGCAACGTGATACATGTGAACCTCCCCCATCTGTCAACTCTCTCTCTCTCTCTCTCTCTCTCTCTGCACTCACTCCACCATCATTGAAAACAAGAACTCCTGTGAACTTTTACTTGAAGCAATGTGAAGGGGAAGCACATTGTAATTAAGTACAATATTAACTAAATGTTAAATTAAATGACTACAGTATCGTGATGATGTGATTTTGTTTGTTTTGGCTTTCAAATAGATTCCAATGTGTGCTTTTTTTTATGATAATGATGAATCACTGCAGAATCATTCATCGTTACAATCAGTAAAGAGGATTAAATGACGGTTTCTATGTTTTTCCCTTCGCCACAGGCCACAACCACCATCTACGTGCATATTGTGGACGAGAATGACAATGCCCCAGAGTTTCCAGAGGAGGGCTATGTCACCGAGCTGAGCGAGGGGCCAGACACAGTGGGTGCCACGATTGCTACAGTAACAGCCATCGACCCAGACGAGGACCTGAACGGCACCCTGCGATATGCCATCACTCAGGGCAACCTGATCCAGACCTTTCGTATCAACCAAATCACTGTAAGACATTGGAACCTCTGTACTGCAGTGCTACAAACAAGTGCAACAAATGATCACACTGTCCTAATGACACATTTACCCTTTTGTGTGTGTTTGCATGTTTAGGGGAGGATTACCGCTGTGAAGGAGCTTGACTTCGAGATCAGCAATGGACACTACTCGCTGGTTGTCACAGCGACGGACCAGTGTCCAATTCCTGGTCTTCGCTTGACATCAAGCACAACAGTAATAATACATTTTTATTTAACATAATACACACTCCATATATTTCATCCAACCTATTCGTGCACATGGCCTGAAATGATTACATGATTCTGATTCACTTAGTTCTTCGAAATCCCTGAATTTTTCTCAAGAAATATAAAATGTGATCCCTCTGTGAAGCATTCCCCTCACATTAGTTGAAAAGATTAAAAGATTTCAGGGTTTTTTTTAAGTTATATACTGCATATTTAACTAATTCAGGAATGTGTTATTTTGGTACTTGATTTATTTTGGAAACCCTACTAACACTCTCTGAGTTGTTTGGCGTGTGTTCAAATGCTGATTTGCTACCACCTGTACTCCATCAGCTGTTCATTAGCTTGTTAGATTGTACCAAGTGATCAGAGACATAGGGGAGAGGATGTAATGGGAATCTCTTTAAGTTTGGCTTTCACTCGTTATGTAAGTTTTTTTATGTAGTGACTTTAATCTTCATCAGTCATTAAAAATGTGTTATTGTACATTGTTCAATATTTGTTGTTAACATTGTTGAGGGTAATTTGAAAATGTGTTGGTGAGTTTGTTTCATTGGTTTGCAGCCCCCCTTCCCTGGGTAATGGGTTTGACAGGATCAAGGGTTTACATTTGGGATGGAAAAGCATCATTTGACATGTCTGCCACTTTGTTTTTTGAACTTTTTTATGCGATCCCGCCAGTAAAAAAACTGGGCTCTAGAACAAAACCACTCCAGGAGTGATGCTTCTCATTTTTCCACCACTCTACACCTTTGTATATCCTGGTTCTAAGGGTCCACCAGACCCTACAATACCACCCCATCTAAATTCAAATACACCACCTTAACACTTCCCATGCTGAGGAAAGTCCTGTGATGGGTATTGGAGTGTCAGAAAATCATGGCTCTCATTTAGGTGTCACGACTTGATGAATAAAAGAATAGATTGTGTTAGTTCCTGGAATCAAACTAAACATATGTGGATGTCATATTCAAAAGAATGTGGGAAATAAGTTTTACAGTTTGATCTATTAGGATGGTTTGATTTTCATGCAGATCACAGTATCCTCTTTATCTGACATTTCCCTGTAGGTGCTGGTGAATGTTTTAGATGTGAACGATGTGACACCTACTTTTCCAAAAAGCTACGAGGGACCATTCGAGGTGACGGAGGGCCAGCCAGGACCCCGGGTCTGGACTCTTAAAGCCACGGATGAAGACTCGGGGCTCAACGGCAAAGTAGAGTACAAAATCACCGCTGGAGATCCGCAGAGTTAGTACTGCATCTTTTTTGGGGACTAACCAGAGGGTCTGGGAGAGGTGATGATGATGCACCATGTGACACTTTCCCTCAATCTTGCTTTGTTAGATGAGTTCATGATTTCTCCCGTGGAGGGTGAGCTGCGGGTGAGGAAGGACGTGGAGCTGGACAGAGAGACCACAGCCTTCTACAACATCACCGTCACGGCTCGAGACTTGGGCAACCCATCTCGAAGCAGCTCGGTGAGCCTCTAGCACCACACACACACACACACACACACACACACACACACACACACACACACACACACACACACACTCGCTCAGTCAATGATTGGATCTCTCTCTTTTGTATTGGACATTTTGTATCAGTGTGCCTGTTTTTGATCCAGTCATTGTTTATGTTTCCCTCAGGTGGTAGTCGGGATTATTGTCCTCGACATAAATGACAATGACCCAGTTGTCCTGAACCTGCCTTTTAACACAAGTGTGAGTGAAGGGGCTTCCATACACACTTTTGTGGCCCGGGTCAAAGCGCGAGATGCAGACAGTGGATACAACGCACTTCTCACGTTCAACATCACCGCTGGCAACCAGGGTGGAGCCTTCTACATCAATGACACCGTAAGAGAGGAGATGTGCTAAATGACACGTTGGAACATTTTTGTGAAGTTAAGCGTGATGAAATCTTAATGTCACCGGTGATGAAATTGAGTCATTGCAACAGCAGAGCAGATAGAAGTTAAATACTCCCGTGCAATCTGGCACAGAGAACAATGAAAATATTGCACACACATCTAAAACATCTTTGAACATAACGAAAACAACCAGATTGTAACACATTAAGGAGAAGTCAGCTCTCCGTGACTCGGTGCGTAAACACATCTGAACCTGTCCCGAGCCATTTAACCAAACTCAGGACAGGTCGGCCAGATGGCACAGCGGGAGGAACCAATCCCTCTCCACCTCCATAAGGTGCTTAAAGGTCGCTCACCCATGCCACCCGCTGTCAGGCAGAAGGCACTCTCTCCTGCCAGTCAGTCTGCTTCAAAAACAGGGGCGCCAACCAACACAGGAGAGAACCACTTTCCCTCCTGTCCTCCACATTCCTGACACAGACAGATCGACCTATAAATGTAAATATGCTGTATCCATGGGACCGTGAAATGAATATACAGGGTGTAAAATATTGCAGTGTCGTGTCTTGGAGAAAGACACAATCTAGTATCACAGTACTGTGACTGCCTTAGAGAGAGAGGAGAAGTGAAAAGGGACAAATGAGACTTAAAGGGTTAACGGCATTAGAAAGCAGTGGTTGTATGTATTCAAACATCCGGCCTTCGCTTTTGTCCGTTTCTGTTCCTCAGACCGGAGTGGTGCAGGTGAACAGGCCGCTGGACAGAGAGCGAGTGCCAGAGTACCGACTCACCATCACTGTCAAAGACAACCCAGAGAACCCGCGCATCGCCCGCAGGGTAATGCCACTCGCCCCATCCCACATCCACACACACACACCAAACTGCTCCAACTGACCACAGACAGAATCACATATCACAGCCGAAATCATCCGTGTAATGTTATTGTTTTGTTTTTTTTTCCCATTGGGGAATTCAGAACAAATTGAATATTATGTCACTATCATATTGCATCAGATGACACACAGTGATCATTATCTTTCTATGTATGGATTTCCAACTAAACCGAAAGAACAGATTGTGGAATGTGTGAAGTGAAGTAAATCCCCTGCTCCTTAATTATGAGGTGACAGGATTCCCTTTGCTTTTGCAGCAACAGGTGTATCTTGAAAAGCCGCTCCAGCTTGAAATACTGTTCTGCAGGCTTTCACCAGGAGAGGCACATATATTTCTAAAAATAACCATCTGTCATTGAAGTAAACACAAGAACCAATAAACATAGAGTGGGAAGATTTTACCATGACAGCAATGAAATGTTATTGTCACGGCACACATGGTGAGGGATGTTCTTGCAACACACCAACACAGCTCCGCCAATACAGGAGATGTTAACCTCTCTGTTTCACTGCCATCCTTCCCTGCCTCCCTCTGTTTTCCCCCTCCGTCTGCTTCATCACCAGGATTCAGAGCTTTTGGTGATCACCATTTTGGACGAGAATGACAACAGGCCTATTTTTACCAGGACCAGCTACAGGGCGGAGATCACTGAGAACTCTGAAGCAGGTGGGCGCTCCAGCTTTCTCTCTTAGACTTCTAAAGGATTGACAGCTTTCCAAATGAGCATTGGTTAAGTGTTTCTGATCACTTAAAATGTATTTATCTACAAGGTCATTGGGTTGATGGATGAGTCGATCATTTTGACCCAGAATCTGAGTGATAGTGTAGAGTACCTCCATATAATCCATCACAATTCACTCATGATTGTTGCCTTTCGTCTCCAACAGCCCAACATTGTCTACAGCAGCATTTATGTATTAAATCCTTCAGAAAAGCATCAGGATCATTTTCCTTTCTCCGCTTCTCTCACTCTTCATCTCTGTCCTATTTTAGGCAGTACTGTAACAGTGCTGAATGGACCCGTTCTGGCTCACGATAAAGACATTGGGCCCAACGCTGTGGTCAAGTATCACCTGCTGGGAGCCCGGGTGGACCTCTTCACTGTGGACGCCAATACAGGTAACGCAAGTAGCTGCCCAGCAAGTAAAGACAGAGAACAGTTTCAGATTGCGGTTGCTTTATTTCTGATGATCAATGCATCTCCCTGTAGGTGTGATATATGTGAGACAAGGGGCAACGTTGGACCGCGAGGCGTTTCTGGAGCCTCGGGTGGAGCTGGTTTTGGTCGGGGAGGATGTGGGAGGTTTAAACAGCAGTGTTCCGCTGACTGTGACTATCCTGGACCAGAATGACAACCCACCTGTGTTTAGCCCGCCTTCTTTCAGTGTGCGACTCCCTGAGAACAGTCCCACAGGTACATGTGCATGTGTTCCACCTTTTGTCTTACCGATTGTGTGCAGGTGGTGTTTTTTTACCTGATTTAGGATGTCATGTTAAGTAAGTAATAAAAATGTTTGTGTGTGTTTCTTCCAGGTGTGGTGGTGACTCAGCTGTCGGCCACAGATGCTGACTCGGGCTCTAACGGCTGGCTGACCTATCGACTGGAAAGCGGGGCTCAGGATCGTTTTGTGGTGGACCCCCTCTCTGGTGCCGTCCTAGTGGGCAACACCACTCTCGACCGCGAAGATCGTGGCTCCTATCGGCTGGTTGTCATGGCAACTGACCGGGGCACACCACCTTTGTCCAGCACAGCCACCCTGACGGTGATTTTGGACGATGTGAACGACTCGCGTCCGCGTTTTTTGGAGCCCTTCAGCTCGATAAACGTCAACGAGTCCACGCCCCCCGGTGTGGTTGTGGCCACCTTGACTGCTGAGGACTCTGATCTCCACCCTCGGCTGGAGTATTACATCATCTCAGTGGAGGCGAGGGACGATGGGAACAATCCGGTGGATGGCCTGCAGGAGTCATTTGGGATTGATTTCCACACAGGTACGACTTGGATCCCAGCCACAGCTAATATCACTCTGAACCTGAAGGAAACCTTTGACCCATGATGTTGCTTTGCCAGTATGTTCAATCAATAAGTTTTCACATTTGAGGGAGTGATCAGATGCCTTTCTGTGCATTTTTAGGTGCAGTGTTTGTTCGCAACCCGCTCAGCAGAGAGAAGGTGGCAACCTTTGAGATCATTGTGTCTGTCCATGACAACGCCAGTGACGTTATTGATAAGTCAGTCAGCGTTCCAAATGGTAAGAGCATTTTAAAGATGAAACATACAAGCGCTCAAGTCTACTGTCCCTCTGTATGTCTCTCCTCCTCAACGTCTCCTTCTCCTCTTCAGCAAGACTAACCATCAACGTGCTGGATGTGAACGACAACGCCCCCGTCTTCCGGCCCCGCGGAGTGAAAAGCTTCACAGAAAAGATTCTAGAAGGCGCTCATCCCGGCACTACGCTACTGTCAGTATCAGCGATAGACCCAGATAAGGGTCCCAATGGAGAGGTTGTCTACGAACTGCTCCACCTGCCTCGAGGGGGATACGTCAAACTGGAGGACCCTTTCATCGGTACGATCTAATAGCACACCTAGATGGTTCCACATCCATCACCTATTTTAGCTGATTAGACATTTCTCTGGACTAATTTCTCCTTGATGCTTACCAACAAAACATCAACATCCGTCTTTTAAATCCAAACTGTCAGCACTTGCGTTTTGACTTCCAGTTGAATCCTGACAGTAACAGTTATACTCTGGTTCCAATTTTCCAGGTAAAATTGTCGCAAACCGCACGGTGGATTTTGAGCAGATACAGTGGCTGAATTTTACCATCCGAGCTCAAGACCGCGGGAGTCCTCCCAAGATAGCTGAGCTGCCAGTTTTCCTGCGCATAGTGGACATCAACGACAACAACCCTGTCTTCCTACAACCCTCATATCAGGTATCCACCAAATCAACTTCATTCATACAGTAAATGAAATGCAACACATTTGATTCGTTGAGGAAATGGCTGTCTACGCCCACTTTGTGAAAGTATGACAAACAAACCATTTCCTATAAGTCACACACACGCCATCATGCAATTGCTGTTGCATTAGCATTTGTAGCTGGCCCACCTAGGTCACAATCTGATCGCTTATATTCAATCGAAATGAACTGTTGCTTTGTTTCTGTGTGACAATATGGATGTTTTTGTGTCTTTGTAGAAGCAGGTGTTAGAGGATGTGGAACTGGGAACCATCGTAGTTCGTGTCAGAGCCACGGATGCTGATTCTGGCCTGTTTGCAGACATCGAGTACAGTCTAGTAGACGGGGAGGGCAAGTTTGGTATCACCCCATCCACTGTGAGTTAACCCTACGATAGTGCAGCTATGCTATGTCTGAATGCAAACTAATTTCACGTAGCTATTTTGACTCATTTTCTTGTTTCAGGCTTTTTATTTATTGGACTTTATAAGCATCCTGTATTTTGCCTGTAATGTTCAAATCAATGAAGTGCATAACCACTTGAACATCAGTGAATATAAAAATTGTTAAGCCAAAGATTCCATAGCAGATGAAAGCAAATTCCATTTTGTATAGCAGATGACGGAAGATGTAATCATATTGAAGGCCAGGGAGCAGTTTATCAGCAAAGAACATCATCCTGCCCAGAAATGAAAGTTCAAACAAAAGGGCTTGAGTGTAACAAGGACAATCTAAATATTTGACCTGAACGCTCCATTTCTGTCACACCAACTGTACAAACTGCATCTCCACGTCTTACACAACCACCACACCCTGTGAGTGCTTCCTTCCTTATCACTTCTCCTCCTCCATGTCAGGGAGACGTCTACATCCTGTCTCCACTGGACAGAGAGACCAAGGACCATTTCACCCTGACGGCCGTGGCCCGAGACAACCCTGGCGGCAGCTCTAACAACAGACGCGAAAACTCTGTCCAGGTAGAGATCACACACACTCCAAAATCCCCGTCTATAATTACCATAAAGATTGCGTGTTTGTGTGTGCAAAACAAACTCGCTACGCGTTTACCTGCCTGCTGTTGCTTGTCAAGGTGGTGGTGACGGTCCTCGACGTGAACGATTTCCGGCCACGCTTTGCAGAGCGACTGTTCAACACCAGCGTGTTTGAGAATGAGCCAGGTGGGACATCTGTGATCACTCTGACCGCCACCGACCTGGATGAAGGAGAGAACGGACGACTGATCTACAGCCTGCTGGGGCCCGGGGCTGGTATGAGCACAGCTGTGGCGCCTTGACAAAATCACAGCACACGTCACTATTTGTAAAGCTGTAGAATACATATGCTCCCTCCCTCTCATTTGCTTAATATTTGCTTGGTGAACAAATGCCTTTATCCGATTAGGGGTTCTTCAAGAGCTCCACAGTGTTAATGATTTGACATCAAGCGCACACACACACACACACACACACACACACACACACACACACACTGAGTTGTACCAACACTCATTAATCCCTTGTTTTCCTCTTCAGATGCCTTCTCTCTGGACCCGAACACGGGGCTGGTGCATTCTCTGCGTCTGCTTCAGGCCTCTGAGCGTTTCAACCTGACGGCGGTGGCTACAGATCACGGGCGTCCTCCCCTGTCAGGCACAGCCTACCTGCACATCAACGTCATAGATGTCAATGACAACAGACCCGTGTTCGTGAGGCCCCCTAATGGAACCACAATGCATATTTTAGAGGTACCTGTGTTCATGTACACGCTTGCATGGGTTCGTGGATATACGTGTGTTGCTTGTTGGGAAATGCGTTTGTGTTTTGCCCTGAATACACAGCAGCATGTACTTCCCTCTCCCTGCAGGAGCAGCCCCCCAACGTGCTGGTGTACAATGTTTACGCGACAGACAGCGATGAGGGTGTGAACGGACAGGTGCGCTACACCTTCCTGCAGACCGGCGCAGGTAACAGAGACTGGGAAAACTTCCACATCGGCGCCTTAACTGGTGTCATCACAACCGCTGCCAAACTGGATCGAGAGAATCAGGCCCTCTACAGCGTGAGTCCACTTTGTGTGTGTCCAGCTACTTAAGCGTAAGTATGCAGGTCTTTAATTGAAGTGTCATTTGTTCCCTCAGCTAGTCATTGTGGCCTCCGACTTGGGCGAGCCAGTGCCTTATGAAGCCACACAGGCTCTGCAGGTGGCGCTGTTGGACATTGATGACAATGAGCCTGTCTTTCTCAAACCACCAGTGAGTACAAAGCTGATGCGTGACCAGAGAGGCCAAGTCCAAGAATAACAAATGTTAATCAGATCAGAAGTAAATGGAGACCAGAAGATTTTGTCAATTTTGATTCGTCCAGATATTTGTCAGTTCCCACAGATTTTCTTTTTTTGAAGGACATACATGTCAGGAAACAGATGTCGAATATTATATATGGTGGGCAGGAGTAGGATTGACAGATTAGTCTCTCACACACCTCAAATTTGCATGTCTGTGTTAGACCTCAACCCTGAAAGACCCAGCAACTATTGTCCCAACCACCACTAACAGAGAAAACAGTACTGTGTGCACTGACCCAAACTGTGTCTTCCTGTGTGTGTGTGTGTGTGTGTGTGTGTGTGTGTGTGTGTGTGTGTGTGTGTGTGTGTGTGTGTGTGTGTGTGTGTGTGTGTGTGTGTGTGTGTGTGTGTGTGTGTGTGTGTGTGTGTTCCAGCGTGGAGGCTTGCCTTATCAGAGCCTGTCGGTGCTTGAACACTCCCCGCCAGGAACTGTGGTGGGTAACGTGACCGGAGCTGTGGATGCAGATGAAGGTTCTAATGCTGTCGTCTACTACTTCATCGCTGGTGAGTGCAGACACATACACACACAAGATGCCCCGTGTGCTACAAACATACTGAATGTTTTTCTTTTAATGATGAAAGTATTGTGTAAATGTCAGCAAAATAACTGCTGGTTTTCCCCCTCACAATAAAGTTTTGAAAGATAAGATTAGGCAAATGTTATCTTCACATTTAGACTCATGCAGTTATATTGCAGAAACATCAAGTAATAATGCAAGCATCAATTTGTCTGATTCCTTTTGGTCTTCACACGCCTGAACACACATCCTTTCCATCTCTTCCTGCAGCGGGAAACAGTGAAGGAAACTTCAACCTGAGTGTGGAGGGAGAGATGAAGGTGATAAATAATCTAGACCGGGAGGTGACACCGTTCTACACCATCATTGTCAAGGCCTCCAGCAACAGGAACTGGACTCTCCCCAGAGGTCAGAGGGCATCACGGGCCAGAGCCCTCGACCCTGCCATCGACCCCAGTCTGCAGGAGGTCCGAATCTACCTGGAGGACAAAAATGATCAGAAACCGCGCTTCACTAAGAAGATGTACACAGCAGGTGATGGACATTCATGCATGTATGAATGCGTTTGCTGCTTGATGTAGGACCGCTGTTACCCGCCATCTTTGCTTTTTTTGTTTCAGGAGTTGCAGCGAACGCTAAAGTTGGCTCAGAGCTGATCAAGGTGGAGGCAATCGATAATGACATCGGCAATAACAGTATCGTCCACTACTACATCTACGGCTACCACTACACCAACTTACAGACCAATGACACTGAGGTCATGGGCAGCATCTTTACTATAGGTGAGCTTTCTCATCAAGCACAGATGGATGGAGTATGGATCCAGTGTGTCCAGTGTGTAGGTGTTTAAAGCAAATTCATATATAACAGCAATTTTATGTCCTGTGACATTCACAGGTGAGATGGACGGCATCATCCGAACTTACGACCTGTTCACCGCTTACGACCCGGGATATTTTCAGCTGGACATCTGCGCAAGCGACAACGGGGGGAACACCGACGATGCCAAGGTCAGCATATATATCCTCCGTGACGACCAGAGGGTAAAGATAGTCATCAACGACATCCCCGACAACGTCCGCCTCTACCAAGACGACTTCATCAGCGTGCTGTCCAACATCACCGGAGCCATCGTCAACATAGACGACTTACAGGTTAGTGACTGCGACTGGGTTTCACGTCATGATTCTTATGTCTATGGTAAATGACACCCGTGTGTGTGTGTGTGTCTCTGTCTCTCGTACCTTTGTCTCACTCTCCTTTTACCCAGTTCCATGTGGATAAGAAGGGCAGGGTGAATTATGCTCAGACTGACATGCTGATCCACGTCGTCAACAAAGACACCAACGTCATCATGGATGTCGAAAGGTCTCACATAGGTTTCTTAATGGAATACAAGTTTCAATAGACTCCTCTTGATCTAAGAGGAACATAACCAGTGAAAGTCCCCATGCTGCCCTGGTCGTTTGTATCCCTTTGTATTCCTTTGACACTTATCAACCAGCGCAGATCCATCATGTTTACATGACACAGTGGACAGAGTATGTTGTGTGATTTGTGGCTCTCAGGGTGATCCAGATGATCGATGAGAACAAGCAGCAACTGAGGAATCTGTTCAGACGCCGCAACATCTTGGACATCCAGCCCGCCATCAGTGACAAACTGCCCGACGACCTCTCCACGCTGCAGGTCTGTAAGGCTGGAACCACCAGCCACCTCACAAGCACTTTCAGGTGTTTTATGTTTCAGAGCTTGTAAACTGCATTTCTCTCTCTCTCTGTCACAGCTGGTCATCATTATCCTGGCAGTGCTGCTGTGCTTAGCAGGAGTCTTGTTTGTCACAATGAACTGGCATTATCACAGAGAGTAAGGCTCATTCTAGCAAAAGTTTGTCGGATTTTACTCGTATTGTTTTGTGCCGGCTGTGTTAACTGCGTCCTGCTTTGACACAGCGTGCCTGTCAACATGTTTATCATCTCGTGACTTCTGTTCTCTCTTGTGTGACAGACACGAGAGGAAGCTGAAAGCCATCGTTGCAGGATCTACAGGTGAGAGGCAGCTGTGCTGAGCGGCCACCCGTTAACATCAGGATGTGGCTTTTGCAGCATTTTGGTATTTTACTGCAGCACGGCATGTCTTTTTTTAACACACTGTCTGTCACCTGCCAAACAGGCAACCAGGGTCTCATGGACATCCTGGACATGCCCAACACAAACAAGTACTCCTTTGAGGGGTGAGATAATAGCTTACATTTTTCAACACATCATTTATCGCCTTAAGGGAAAAGCTAATTGAAACTTTGTGGTTATGGTTTTTATATTTTGCTAAATGATTCTTCTCTTAAACATAACCTTTAATATTATTCGTGTTGCTATTTTATTTGAGTAACAAGTTCTTAGCACCATCCTGACATTCATTACCAACTCTGAATCTCCTACGAAGCAGGTCATTTACTGTGTTATATCATTCTTATTGTTTTAAACTGTTATTTTATCATGAGCGCTAGATGTATGTGAAAGGAAATTGAAACGTTTGGGGTTATTTATCTATAGCTTATCACAGTTTATATGTGTTATGTGAGTGAAGTTTGTAAAGCTGTCTGCATATGCAGGGCTAATCCAGTGTGGCTGGACCCGTTCTGTCGAAACCTGGAGCTGGCTGCCCAAGCCGACCACGAGGATGACCTGCCAGAGAACCTGAGTGAGATCACCGACCTGTGGAACAGCCCAGCACGGACTCATGTGAGTGCCACCAGGAGTCTTCATTTGTGCTCCACAGCAATATTCCCTGTGCAAACACACAGCTGCAGCGTTTGTCTAGTGGATGGGGCCCTTAATAAATAATATTTCTCTATGGGGTGTAATGTGGTGAGGGAGACAATTTGGACCATCACTCTCAGGATTACCATGCCGTTGCCCTCTAGATCACCCCTATTATACAGCTGAACCCTCTACACTATTTTAGGTGTGTGTGTGTGTGTTTGTTTGTGTTCGTATCTGCACAGGGCACATTTGGTCACGAGCCTCAAGCTAAGCCTGAGGATGATCGGTACCTGAGAGCAGCCATTCAGGAGTATGACAACATCGCCAAGCTGGGTCAGATCATGAGGGACGGGCCTATCAAGGTGAGCAATAACACACCAGGGTCCAAGCCTTCTGTCTCTTGATCGGCCGTGTTGTCCCCTTTTCCAAAACATATTGGGGCACAAAGGCCAGAGGACAGAAGTTTGTTTGTCAGTATCTCCTGAGAAGAGAAGCTGCTGAGGTGGCCATAATGAGCACTGTGAGGCTGTGTAAGTTGGTGTGATAGATGAAGTTTGAACTGTACTGAATTGCCGTCCTGTCAGGGGTCCCTGCTCAAGGTGGTCCTGGACGACTACCTGAGGTTGAAAAAGCTCTTTGCAGCTCGACTGGTTACCAAATCCACCAGCCAGGGGGATCACTCATCAGTCAGTGAGGTGGGCTCAGAGAGGCTCTGCTGCTGTGCTGTTCCTGTCTGCTGCCACTAAAGGGCGAGCTCCCTTCCTGATTTCCTCTTTGCTACTTTGACCTCCGCTTTGCCTTTTTCTCCTCCTGACTCCTGTCTCCCAATAGCTTTCACAAGTACTTCTGTTTTGGATGAGACACACATGAACTAAATCCCAAACCTCCAAACATCCAGTGCTTCAACTTTTAAAAAAAATGCTTTGATTTGTTCACCACTGCTGTTGAAAGCAGGTCTGGCATGACATCTCACAATTGACTTACCTTATTTTACAATTCAACAACCTTTTGACCTCATTTCCCTTCAGTGTGGTGCAGTGAACTAAGCAAGAATCTATTATTTCTTATTTATTTACTCATCCTCTACCTGTCCTTCTTCTCTCCCTTTCTTCTTCCCTCATGCAACAGCTGATCCAGAGTGACCTGGATGATGATGAGGATGAGCGTCTGGGCATGGGAGGAGGTCGTGGCACACTGCGATTCAAACACAAGCTCCCTGTTGAGTTGAAGGGCCCCGAAGGTGTGCATGTGGTTCACGGTAGCACAGGCACCCTCCTGACCTCTGACCTCAACAGCCTGCCTGAGGATGACCAGCGGGCCTTGGCACGTTCTCTGGAAACACTGCACGCTGACGGTGGCCTTTATTCTGACCGCAATGCTCGCACAGAATCGGCCAAGTCCACCCCGATACACCGCAACAAGGAGGGGGACACCATATCGGAGAGTCCCCTGGAGATCACCGAGTTATGACTAGCCGAGGCCTCGCTGGTCTGAAGAACCCAAGACGCTTGTGTCCTTGTGCCTCCACATTGCCTCCTGACATAGTCGAGGTAGAGGAGTGTGTGTAGTCTAGGGAACCTCATTAACCAACCTGAGTCCATCACAGAGACGGCCTGCAAGACCTCTCGCTCCCAGTTGGGTTGAGGTGGGTCTTATGAAGAAGATGGTCCAGCATTGGCACTTCAGCAGCAAGTTTAGTACACGAAAGATCATCAGCAATGTACTGTAAAGCAAAACCAAGTGGTCTCATCCTTTCATCCAAGTGATGGAAAAGCGAGTCTAGGCCTCCCTATGGGAGATGCTTGTTGTGAACCTTATAATCATCTCAAGGTGCCTCGTTCTCTCTCATCGTTTCCAAGTCTACCTGGACTGCATACACTCGCTAAAGCACAAATGTACACACTGAAAAATGAAACTATACACCAGACCAGACCAGCGAACGGCCATCAATGGGACACTGAAAAAAAGATGCAATCCCCTATAATGTTCTAATATTTTCTCTTGTATGACGATGCACATTGTTTGAAGGCGGGAAAGAGTAAGACTTTGTCTTTCGGGTATATATGGACTTTGAATACAAATAAGAGCATTGCTTATATTCCCCCAAATAATTCTAAGGAGTGAAGTCTTTGTGTAAAACCACAACAAAAAAAAGGAGCCTGTGGCTTTGTGGAGCTCGTTGCATAGTAGTTTATACTATGTTTTGTACAGTGGTGTCAGCCTTGCTGACAAAATGGCTTTGTTGAACAGTGACTGAGGCAGGAAACAGTCAGCAGGGCAACACACACTGGCTGTTCTCCATGTTGTAGCATGGAATCAGTCAGTTCAAGGAGACCCCTCACTGTTACTGAAAGACTTCTCTCACAAACTATGGAGCCACCAGAAGAAAAAATAAACTAAGTTATGATAAATGTTATATAAGGCAGTAAGTCAAAAGCCTGAGGATGGACTTAATAAGTGGGTAATATAAAAAAGATGGCACACACTTTACACTGCCACGTGAAAGTTTAAAAATAAAAAAAGTACATGCTCAAAATGAGCAGTTTGCTTTATTTTTTTATTTCATAGAAAACTGATGGAATTAAAAAAACATATTTTTGAAGAAAATGTTGGCTTGATGAATGGGTAGAACAAGTGTAGATGTTTGGAGTATGTGTATATTGTGCTACGGTGACATTTGTTGTCTGCTTTTCTTTCTATAGTAACTGACTGTTCCTGATGAGTGGTGTGTTTTTAAAGTTAATTTTTATATTCCCATTTTGTAAGTTTTTATTTGTCATTGTCACCGGCCCCTGAGATCTGTGTTGGGAAATGTTGTTGGATGATCTGCGATAATAAAAAAAATATGCAATGGCTTCTGACCTCAGCCAGTGGGATGATGGGAGATCAGCCTCCAGCATAACCTCAGGAAACAATCAACCCAGCATGCAATTTCCCTTTGTAATGATTGATTCCATTCGCTGCATTTGAGACTGTGTGGTCGGTTGTTAACGCTGCCATCTAGTGGTTCTTATGCGGAGTGAAACTGCAATAAGGCTAACTCAATGTTTTACCACACCAATCCATCCTTTATTGATTCTAGGTCACATAGAAAATTTGCATTAATAATTTTGAAAGCGGAGTCCCTCTCTCCGGCTCAGACTGCTCGGGTCGCCACGGTGCTTGTGGAGGTAGAGCTGCCAGTTGCCGGCATCTTCTTCAGTGTCTTGTTCAACTGTAGGGAGACGAAACGCAGGCTGTGACTTAAAATACAACTAATGGCTCATTAACATCTCTTCAAGAGGCTACCAACTAAACTCATGAGAGGGGCTCAATATTGAAGATATTTCTACATCAGTAAAACGGACAGAATTACAAACTTGCTCTAGAACGTTTTTCAAGCAGGAACCATTTTTAACCCTACCAATATGAAATACATCACAAAGCAGTGATGTTTCAAAGACAAAACACAATGATCACAACAAGCTGAGCAGCTCTAGCAGATGTAGCTCTAGAACACAATGGATTCTATTCTGGGTTACTGACCAGCAAGCTAGGGTTCCTTTTGTAGGAACTCAGAAAAAAACTTGTGCTAAAAAGGAGGCATAGCGTATGATACAGCCTTACAAAGGCTTTAAAGGAAAAGGCTATTTTCACTGTTATTAACTAAAGTAAGCCTGAGATGATTGATTCCTCTCTATGTCAGAATCTACTGCAACAGTCTCACTTTTGTTTAATACTGATTAACCACAATACAGTTCTCGGCCCAGAACCATTGGCCATATCCCAGAATACTGGCTTTATAAACTAAATACAATGTGAGCCTTTCCATTGTATTTACTTATAAAACCCTACCTTCACATCAGCCCTAACCTGCTAAATCATTAACAACTCGTCTCATTTTTGCAGTCCTGGACGGATTATGACTCACCTCCTCAAATTTGTGGATTTGTCTGATGAAAAAGTCTCCATAGCGCCGAGCCACTTTAGTGTCAGCGATGTGGATCATATCCTGATGGAACAGACGGAGAAAACTGCATCACAACGTGCAACAGTAGAATCCTGATATCTACCGGAGTGTGTGGAACTTCACATAAACATTCCAATTTACCAAAACTAAGGCAGCGCCTCAGTCCATCGTGTATTTGAGTGATCACATTTGAGACTACTGCCAAATATCTTGATTTACAAATTCAAACACACCTTGTCGATGTAAAAGTCGACCTCTGAGGCAGACTGGAACTCTCCGTCCAGAGCCGAGATGCCGCTGGTCCACACCAGGTTCTTCATCTTGTGTTTGAAGACCAACAGCTGGATACGGAACTCCTGCTCGGTCATGTCCAGAAATCCTGCCAGCTTGGCCACTGGCATGGTGGTGTACAGCTTCAGAAAACTGTAAACACACACGATGACTAATCAGCACAAACATTTTACCAGACACGATTTCAGTCCTTTAACATCTTCTGATCCACAGCTCATGGTGAGGTTGTGTGCCGTACCTGCGGATGGTGGAGAGCTGAGCCTGCTGCTGCACCTCCTCAGCAAAGACCTTCAGCTGCTGCAGGAACGGTTCCCTGTGGTAGTTGGGGTGAACGTTGTCGTAGTTGGGCACCACAGGCGACAGGAACTTGGGACAGGCGAAGCTGAAGAGCTCCTCAAACACCTGCGGGTCTCTAAGATGGAAAGCATTTATATATAGAACAGGTCAGTATATTTAGGAGAAGTGATCCAATACAAAAATGAAGCACAGAATACTTTAGGGCAAGATGGCTCTGCTGCTGTGCAGCATGAGGAGTGTGAGGAGCTTCTTCTTACCCTTTCTGCATGCGCAGCATCTTGTCTCCATACTTCTCCCTCAGCTGGGTGTGGATGCTCTCATCAATGCGCATCGGGTACATGGTGAGAGCGATGGCCAGCAGGCCGTGCATCTGCTCGTTCTGCTTATTGATCTGGAAAAGAAATCATTACATGTATCTCCTTTCTCATATGGCACCAAGTGAAAGTCAAATCACCTAACGTATAGGTGTGTGTGTGTGTGTGTGTGTGTGTGTGTGTGTGTCTCAACAAAAACAAATCTAAATATCACGAAAGTCTGGATTTTAGCTTATATTTATCTTAGAATTCAGGGTCTTGTCAACATGACAGCCCACATACATTCAAAGGTCAAATGAGAAAACAAGCAATATGTAGATATTTGTGCATCATTACAAAAGACCCAATGAAAAGAAGCAAGCGCTTGTTTAACTTTAACATGTATGACTGAGCTCTACATGGTGAATAATGGTAATAACAGGATTTCTCTGAAAAGCCTCTGACTGACCATCTCATATTTGTACGTTGACCTCTGGAACATGTTCCTTGTCCTCTGAATGTAGAGCAGGATGTTGGCGAACACTCGAATGGCGTCCTGGTAGCGTCGCATCATCAGGTAAGCGAAACCCACATAGTAATAGGTGGTGATCTGGCATTCAGGCACACGGGAGTACATGCTCTACAAGACAGGAAGCAAAAAGGAAGCAAGGGTGTGAACACAACTCCATCTAAGTATCCAAAAAAACGAGTAATACAGAAATATGGAGGTGAAATGCTCCATACGCTGGTCTTCTGGTCATGTTGTTCTGTGACATTACCTTCTTGTTGAGCTCGATGTTCTCCAGCACCTTGATGGCCTGGTAGTAGTCGCCCAGCAGAGAGTGAAGCCTCAGCAGCCCCACTAAGCTGAAGTAACCCAACATCTTGTACAAGGAGTGACGGCCATATTCCCCAGCAACACTCTCTGGGTCGCCTGAAACACACACAAAGACCAGAATTGTAACTCCTCCACACCAAATGTTTCAAAAAAAGGAATAGATAATACTTCAGAGCTCTTTGTCTTACCTCCACTGGTGTAGACCTCAAGCTGGCGGTTAATGTTACTCTTGTCCACCAGGGAGTGGAGGACATTGAGGACACTGTGGACGTTCCAGATCTTTGGGTTGCTCCTCAAGAATTCTATCTCCTCCTCCGACTTCTTGGCCGTCTTGCAGCGGTACTGACTGAAAGACTGGAACTGGAGAGAGCAGCAGTGGAAGCGTTAACAGGGGTTGATCACGAGCCTGAGTCGGTAGAAGTTGTAGCTCTGACTTGGACTGTACGGGAATGTCGTGTCCATTACCTGATAAATGAACTCGTCTATGATGTCCCACAACCACTGGTTTGGCAGTTCCAAGGGAGCCGGTCCGTCGGCGTCTGTGCGACAATTACACAAATTAAGCTTGTTAAGCTCAAGGATAAACATTCAGAAATAAATTCATATCACACTCGTGCTGCAGATCAGCTGAGAAACAAGATTCTTCTAACTTACTGAGAATGTAGTTGAAGAGGTTGCAGTAATTGTAGTACGACTCAAACCTCTGGTCCAACGTGGGTCCGCCCTGATTAACAACAACAGATACATTTCAACAACGTGTAAATACCAGAAAAGGAATTTGTAATAAGCAAGCATTTCTACTTCAGATACTGTATTTTGTATTGCTTGTTTGATAGAACCGCCTCCCCCACACACTCATACAGGCAAAGTGCCATTTTGATCTCCCTTGGTGGATCAGCAAACCAAACATCACTGATTGGAAGCTTCACTAAATGGTACGGTGCCATTTTTAAAGACTTGCATTCAGCCTGTTTTGCATGCAGTACAGCGAACAGGACACGATCCATCAACCAGCATCCAAACCATAACCACAGCTCATCGATGAGACTACCTGCCCGATGCCCAGAAGCACCAGAAGTGAGACATTTATAAGTGCTCATAGTAAAGCAGTCACTCACGCTGACTTTGGCGTAGATGTGTCTGTAGTACAGCTCCTTATAGAGGATGAGGAACACAGCATCTAGAGGAGGAAGAGGAGAGAGTTAAACACACTGCACTCTTACCACTGCTTGGTTGTATCTTCATATATGCTATCAGTTTGAAAGTGTGGCACCAATTTCACCCTTCCGTTTTACAAATATCAGGAAACAGCAGTATTACAGACTCACCGTTGCCAACCAAGGATGCGATGGCCTCAGCCTCCGGCCAGGGAGAGTTCTTGAAGAAACGGTCCGTCAGTTTGTTCCAACTAAACACAGATAAGAAGGGAGAGGTGAGACGGGACAGAGCTACAACGTTAGGACACGGAGGGCTTTAGAGCAGAGCATGGAGCAAACCTGTTCTCATAAACATCTTGGATCTCGTAGATCTTCTGCTCGATGCTCTCGCTGGACACGCGGTTGGACTGCAGCTCGTAAACTTTCTGGTCTATGAGGTCGGAGATGGTCTTATGGAAATACTGCAGGAAGTTCTTGATCACCTCTGGGATGACGTGGTACGTCTGCTGCTCGTACTGCCTCTCGTAGGCCAGGTCTGCTTTAGGGTCGCCTGCAGGGAGACAGGAGAAGGAGGGTGAGACAGGAACACCCAGAGACAGGGAGGGAGGAATATGAGGGTGTGTACTTTTGACTTACCGGTGTGTAGGTCATAGTCGTTTGTGTAGGCGTAAGGATCATACTGTGAACATCAAAGAACAACAACAATCAGATAGCAGACCAGAACACAATGATCAACAGAAAATAAGTACAATTAAGTCAAAGTAATAACACATTAAACTAGACAGGTAAATGGAATATAGATACAATTTTAACAAAATATCAAAGCAATGAGATGATACATATATAACATATATACATATAATACAAGTATTTGCAGTTACTCGGGTTTAACCTACAAGATGTTTTAAATAAGCACAAATCAATTAATGAGCATATTCGAAAGTAAAAGGGTGATGGACACACTAGAAAAGCTATTGTTACGACAATAACATTACGTCTTTAAAAAGATAAGATATTCGGGCGTTCCGTACGATGTTATGTTTGTTTTAAACTCCGAAAGAACCAAATAAGGGCTAAATCAAACACTGGGACGCTTTTATTAACTGAATTAACATGCAGGATGAATCATTCCTCAGCCGGCGTAGAGACCAATACAGCCAAAGCCATCTGTTAGCATCTACTCTGCAAACTATGCCGCCATGTTATGGCTAGATTATCTTCAAAGACACATTTATTTTTATGTAAGCAAAACAAGGTAGATCATAGCTGTAATTATTCAGAATTTTGTAGTGAATGGATGTGCTGCTCGGTACCGTTTCTTCATTTTAGCATCACATTAGCTCGCCGCTACAGTCTCACGGCAGATGAGCGAGGTAGCTGTGGCTAGCTAACTAAACAGTTAGTTACGGCCCGCACTACCAAAGCGATCGACACCGTATTAAAAACACACATACACTTGTGGTGGTGGTGGTGGTGGCGGCGGCGGCGGTGTTGGCGGCGGCGGTGGCGTCTTCTTCTTCTTGGTAGGACATGATGGATGTGTGTTTGGTCCACACTCGTCGCACAACAGCGTGAAAGAAGAGGATGCAGCTCAGCAGGCTAACCGGCTAAACCACGCAGCTCGCGCTAGAGAGACCCGGAAGCGGAAGAAAGATTTTATCTAACTCAAAAACTTTATTTACAACTAAAAGGTAATAGTGTTACAATTTCAATACAAACACAAATAAGCGGCATTGGTCTACAAAACTATTAAATAAAATAAATCAGTAACTTTGTACTAACAACTGAATAACAACTACTATATAATATCCATTGAATCGAATCCCTCCATAATATGTACATATACATTAACACTTCATCAACCTGTTGAGCTTTGATGTCGAGAAAAAAGAGCCTGCCATTTAGATCTTTTTATATTTTATTTCATTTTCAATCCGCTGCGTATATACGAACATTCTGTTGCGTAATCATAGCCTGTGGCAAATGATGATTGTAATTACTTGATAATACCGTTAGGTGGCGTTAGTGTAGCAAATAAGATCCCAGGTGTCGCTTTTCTTTTTTCCACACGGAAGGCTGGTCAGAGAATATCCTGAATATGATGAGTATATTGGTCAAGTTCGGTCATTTCACTGTGATACTGCATTGTATCTATCCTGTCAATTATAACATATATGTAATGATATAATATGGATATAGGGAAAATCCATGTGAATGTTGTGGTGCAGCTGTAATCCACTTTCTCTATGTATTCAAGCACGTTTTGGAATGACGTTTCAAATTTTCTTTCCAGAGCCTTATAGACTTTGTTTTCTGAATACGTGTTGTGATTTGTGTGTGATTCAACTTATTTGTATGGTTTTAATTTGCAAACGAAGTTGATTTGAAGACTAAAAGCTTTTTCACTTCCCCATTAGCTGGGTATCAATAGAGCCTAGTTCACTCCGATGTCAGATTATCATATTAACATAACTCAGACGATTGTGAAGGTTTTTGAATGATTATTTAAATCAAAACCGTGTAACTAGCCTGTGTTGCCTGCCGGGGGCAAGTTACGAACGCCTCTTTATTGCCCTGTAGTCTAAATTGATTTGTGTGAGCTGAGAGAACATCCAAACTTGCAGAACAAAGTCTTCCAAAAACAAAATGAATCATTTATTCAATAAGAAGCGCATTGAATCCATATGAATTGGGTCTATAGATGACTTTCAAGTTTATATGTGCTGGGTGTGTATGTCTTTGTGTGTGAATGTGTGTTAGGGAAAGCGGGCTGAGCTGTGTGAGAATCTGAGCGCAACTGCGTTTCATCATTATACTGACTGAGCCTCCCAGCATACAGTAGCCCAGTAGCCCCCCCCCCCCCTCTCTCCCCCTCTCTCCCCCTCTCTCTCTGTGCGCGCCCTGAAACAACGACTTATTCTTGTGGGTTTTTTTGGAAGGAGGACGAACAAGAAATAAGAAGAAGAAGAAGAAGGGGGTGAACCAACAGAATACCTGACGTGCCTGCTTCAGATACTAGCAGCAGACGGAGACCCTCTTCCTTCAGAACCTACCTACCTACCTGCCTACCTACCTATCTTACCTGCCGGCGAGGAGCTGCCTGCATCCGATAAGGGATCTTAGTCCGCAAAATCCAAGTCGAGGGAGGGGGTGTGGAGAGAAGGAGTCGAATTGGAGAGAGGGAGAAAGGGAGAAGCGACACCGAGGGAGGGGAAAAGGTCAGGGACACGGGGGGTTTATCGCTCTGCCAGAAATAAGGAGAGTGTCTACACAGACAAACAGTTTGGCAGACGAATCCAAGGAGACGGAGTGAACCATAAACCAGCACCCCCCTTTTCCACCGCTGATATATGTTTTTCAGAAGGACTATTTGGGGATTTTAAACGTTTGCCACTTATTTTAGAGTTGTGTTGTGCGCTTTGGTCAAGTCCAGGCAACGCAGTGTGATTTCAGGACCGTGCGTAATTTGGAGAGTTTATTGCCAAGCTGCGTCAGGATGCGCGTCTGTCCGCTCCTGGTGTTCCTGTGTGTGCTGAGCGCCGGGCGCACTCAAAAGTTCTCCGCACTCACGGTAGGAATGCCCGCACAACAACCACAAACAGCCAGAATACACATCGTTAAAGTTAGTGTGTGAGAAATGTGTGTATTTCAAGTGAAGGATTCGCGTGCGTGTTCGTGCGTAATAGATGGAACAGGCTGGAGGAAGCCTGACAAATACTGTTTTTCACAACAGAAATGCAGTTAATTTCCACTATATGCACATGTCAACATTTATCCAGGTTTATCATGTCGGTGTTTAGAATCCTTTTGGTTTCTATGTGAATCATTCAATAACAAAAAAATGCAGAAATATGAGATGCACGTTCTCTCCAAAACAGGTTGGCACTTATTTAATTAATTTTTGCAGCAAATTTAGTTTCCTTTTATTTTATACTTCAACTGTAATAACTGTAAGAAGGTAGTCATGGGGAAACCAGGTCTCCATGTTCTCCCTGAGCTGTGGAACCTCTATGTCCCTGTGTTGCAGGGTCTCTGTACCTTAGGTATATCTGGTTTACTTCACAGGCAGGTAAATCTTTTTGCTTCCAGTATCTCTACCTGTTTGCCAGCCTGTTGCTCGCCTGCTTCTTTCTCCTGTTCACTCTTGTTGAGCTGGTGGCCCAGGGGCCAAATATGCATATATGGGTTTACATCCAAGAGCATTGATGACAATGTGGTCTGTAGGGGCTAATGCCAGTAGGCCTGTTGTACCAAAGCATGTGGTAGTGTTTAAAACAGCGGAGCACACAGGGCAATGCCAGCACAGGGAGCTGCATCATGTCCATTTCCCCTCAAACTTCAATATGCTTAGAAGAAAGTACACAGGGATTTCATGGCCATGATCAAGTGCAGGTACGGGCGCTAAGGGAGAAATGATAGACAGGAGGAGAGAGCGGAATGCACAATGTCAGGGGCTTGCCCCCTTGATTTAGAGGTTGATGTGACAGCCGCCTCCCCAGCACCATTATTTATAGGCCGTGTGAAGATGCCTTAATATCCAATTGGAAACAAATGGCTATGAGTTGTTAACCTTCAGGTGAGGGGTCGCAGATCCTTTCTCCCTGACGGCACTGTGGAATTGTGGAATGTGGGAGGAAGTGTTGCATTGTGCAGATGCAGCTCTGAAGTCTCACTGCGCACACACAGACGTTTAAAAGCGCACAAAGAGACAAACACAAAGTACCCTAACTGAGAGTTCTTTGTGTCCTTGACATTCACCAATCACATCAAAACACTCAGGTGTGTTTGTAATCTGTGTCTCCACAATGCTTTTGGCTTCACTGTAGCAATGAACGGGGATTAATACTAGATTCTAAAGTGTTTCATTCCATGTTTAGCTGTAACTCTGTTCAATATTAGAATAACACATGTGTGAGTGCTGGACTTCTGCTATGAAAAGACTCGTGATGTGATTCATGACTTATCGTTTGAGTGACACAGGAGATCACGGGTTATTGTTGGTTTCATCAAACTCTACATGTGATATTTTGTGCATAGTTGAGGTTGGACAGGCAATTGAGCATATGGGATACTGACCCAGGTTATTCATGAGTCTAGATTTTTTCTCTGCTTTGGGAAGTCTCAAATAGTGTGTGAGAAGACGAGGGCAAACAGAAATGAACTGCCTTATTTTTAAACCTGCACAGAGCAGTTTCACAATAACATGGCCTCCGTTGCCCCGATGCTTTCAGGAAACGGTGCACCTGCACTGAGACTGTTTTATGGTCACATGACTATCTGTGGAACTCTCGCACCACCTCTCTTTCTTTTTCACATTTTTCACAGCAATTAAGTGCCTTTTCCTTTGATTGAGTTAATAGCCCGGTTAAAGGCTGTCACTTTCTTCCCCTTCCACCATGCTGGAAACTAATGATCCCCTTTGCATCCAAGCGTCTATGCAGGAAACTCCCGCCAAGGCCATTTAACACGTTTGCCACGGCTCTCAGCTGGGGCCCCCATTGACCCTGCAGGGCTGTGGTGTGAGGGGCCTCTCGGGGAGCTGGAAGCAGGGGCCTCCCAGTCCAGAAGGCCCTTATCAGCCTACAATGTGCTCTCTGCTGGAGGCTCGCCTCCTCAGTACTCCATTCAATCCCATAATGCCGCAGAGCCAGGGGGAGGTAATAGGATTTGATTTGTATGCTGGTTGGTCTTGCAAAAAAATCGTCTGTCTGCACTCTGTCTCGCCCTCTCTTGTCTGTCTTGTTGTTTTGCCAATCTCTTATTGTATTATTTGAGCAGATGCAAAACCATCTTCCAAGAGAGATCACACAAAGAAAAAGGGAAAGGAAAGAGCAAACTAAGGAGAAAGAGAGACAGAGTGATGTTTGAAAGGAGCCATAAAAAGGATTTGGGAAATAAATGGACATGAGTCACAATATGTGTTCTGTCTTGTATGTTTCTGTAAGAAATCAGCGCAGAAGCCGAGTACTTGATGGAGCTGGTGGAGGTTGCAGTGCATGATGCCGGCTTGGATAGATTGGAATGAGACATCAGGGGAGTGTCGGGGCAATGCCTCAGCCTCGTCCATCAATCACCACAGGCCAAACACACCGAGATCCAGAGCAGACAGCTAACTACTATTAAGAGTACATAGGAGGAAGAGGTCCTCAACACACCATTACTCTCTAAAGCATCTTCCTCTCACTGGTTTTCAAATCTTACTCATCCTCATGCTCCACCATTGTGACTCTGAACAAACCCGTGGATGGAGTGCTGTGTTTACTGATGTTTTGCCAGACTTAGAGAATATGGGTGGCTGATTTCATGGGTGGCTGATTTTATGGCTAACTGTTTTCCATGCTGAGTTCTTGGAGCTTTAAAGTAAACTAGTGGGCACTTGGCACTCTGCTGTGTGGTCTACAGTGGACATCTAGCAGGATGCTGTGCTGCTGAATGACTCTGTTTGGGTTGTCAGTCTGCTGACTGGCTGGAGCTGATAGTGATAATGGCGGTGCACTGTGAGCACTGGGGTGGCCGGTGTGGATTGCGGCGAGGCTGGCAGCCCACTACAAGCATGGCTGGACACACTCAAACATTCTCTGGGCCGTTACTGGTCTTGTATTGCGGCGATCTATGCGGAAACTTAAGTCTGACCTGCCTGTCACACATGCTGGACTTAATGTGAAGGGGTGAGCTGTGAAAGACAGGGTGGAGGGTGAGAGGAGGTCACCGCTACACAGGGATGTCCTGACTGGTGTGGGAGGACACAGGGACGAGAGGGTAGGGGGGTTTCTCTAAGCTGCACCGACGGGAGACTGTCAGTCAGATGCAACGATGCAGACAATCCAAGAAACTCAGAGACACTAACAAGGAGGGGCGGGGGGGTGTAGGACCCCCAGTGAACACACAGGAACACAGGCAATGAAATAAGCAGGCATGGGGAGATTACTTCAATGTCCCAGTTAAGTAGTGGCTTTAAGCTCCTTGTATGGTACCAGTCCAGCATGAAATGACTGAGAGGAAAACTAAACCAGTAAATCAGAAACGTGACTCTGGCCCATCAGTTACTGTGGATCTCCTGGTTGTATGAGTAGGCAACTTCTTCCCAGCCATAACAGCTTGATATGGAGAAGTGTGTCAGGACTGCATGTCCATTTATCTTTAGCAGATTATTTGTCCACCACCAGTAAACGTGAAAGAACAAATATGACGTCCTTATTGTCATAATATTGACACAAATAGTGTCATATGTTTACTCTGCTATGACGTCTTCAGGTCAATTATGCTGTCACTACATTTTCCTGGGAAGACAGAATGTGTTACATGGCAGAGGTTATAATAGTGCTTTTAATATGTCTCAGCCTGAATGGGATACAGCCGAAACTGAAGGCCACTCTCCTTTTTAAAAGTACTTTTTCTACTTAGTTACATTGAACTGCAGATATGAACATATTGTCAATAACACGCTCTTATTTTGCTGTACAAAAGGAGAAAGAGGAGTGCCTATGTTGAGAAAGATACAGACTGTTACTGTGAGGAAAACAGGAAGAGCCCAGATCTCCAGTTCTCAAAGTTTGAGATTAAGTAACAGCAACGTTTTAAAAGCGGGGAAGAAAGAGCTCATAAAATTTCCTTTATGAAATATTTCATTGAATCCGAAAGATTCATCTTTCCGCCTTCCCTCCCTCACGGCTCCCTTTCCGATGTGTTCCAACGGGCCTCTCCTCTCTGATTCCCCCTGGGAAGATTTATGAGCGGGGCTGACAGGATGGGCTGTATCTCCCCCTGGCCCTGGGCAATGCTGGCTTCCCAGCCAGCCCTCTTCCAGGTGCAACATGGTGCAGGCAGCTCTGCAGCCCTGCAGCCCTGCAGCCCTGCTCGTCTGAATGCAGCGGCCCGCTACCAAACCTCATCCCTCACTTCATTTGTAAGATGTCAGACACAGCTAATTTTTTTATTGGCAATCACCCTGCCCTCTTCATGCATGATTTGATCTTCCTCTTACTCCGGCCTCTCTCTTTTGATATCTCTCAGTGGATTTATATGGCTTACCTTTAAGTGAAGGCTTTGATTCTCTGCTTTGTGCCTTGGATTGATTCGTAAGTCGGGGAGTGAAAGAGATATAGAAAAGAGAGGAGGAGAGAGACTTTCAGTTAATCTGTCTGGCTATGAATACTTGACAGAGAGGACATTGAGTGGTTTTAGGTATTTGTACATGTTATTCTAATTGGATGAGAAAAGCTTCAAAACAGAATGAAAAATTGTCTCATTAATGCGAATATTTACAAGGAACAAAAAGGAGTTGAAGAAGACAGTAAGCTGCATGGGGAAGTGATTATCCCTGGTTATGACTGATGAAAACACCACCTGCATTGAAGCCATGGGTACACACACATGTTTTTTTCCCACTCAAACCAATTCATTATTCTGCACAAATGAATGAATCATGCAGACATGAAATCAACACTTACACTGTAGTCAGATTAAGCTCCCTGACGTCTAGTGTATTCAGCAACTCTCTTATTCACTGTCTTTTCATTCATTGTAGCAGTCACAGCTTGTTGCCACCCCCTCATTGCTGCCGCCCCTTTGTGCGGCCTGGCGAGGGGGTTTCAGACCCCAGTGGCAGATACAATGGTGGCATTGACACAGGTGATCTGATGTGTTGAGCCCGGAGTCTGCATCCTTGTGTCTCTTTTCATGGCTGAGTAAAGCATCCTCAGTAGCTATTCCAGGTGAATACCTGTGCAGGTGTTGGCACGGACAAAGGAGAGAGGAAGTGTCACTCAAGACTGTTGCAACCCCTTAGCCCACGCACACTGAGACCAGACAAAATGTGGCGCCTCCTGGATAAAGCTCAAAAGCCTGTTTGTGCATTTACACCTACACAAGCGCCAATCTTCACACCTGCTGCTCAGGAGAATTAATCTGTTTTAGCGCCGAGCTGAATCATTGACTGAAACGGCTCATTGAGTAAGTTGCAAAAGTTTTCTCTGCTTATCTCCTACGGTTTGTCTTTCTCACTTTTGCAGTTTCTGCGGGTCGATCAGGATAAGGAGTGTAACATGGAATGCAGCGGAGCTCCTCGGAAACCTCTGTGTGCCTCCGACGGCAGAACCTTCACATCTCGCTGCGAGTTCCTCCGAGCCAAGTGCCGCGACCCCCAGCTGGAGGTCATCCGAGGGCCATGCAAAGGTCAGGTCACGAGTCACGCTTCAGCGCCGCCTGATGCTCTCAAACATGCAGAGGGGGGTCATAGTAGAAACTTTTAGGTTAAATTCATTTCAGCATAATTGATTCTTTGAGTGGTGGGGGGGACGAGTGGGGCCGACACTGTCAGGACTGGTAGATCAGATGCAGGGAGTGTATGTGGGTGGGGGGTGGGGGGCGGTGCTATTGCATGGCAGGAGCCCTCATTGCACACATTTGTAATGAGAAATGATTTGAATCCATACTTAATAATTGTATTGTAAATAATTTTGCTCCCAAGAAAATGTTATATAGCTAAATCAACAGCCTAGATACACACACAAGGCCAAGGTTTTACCCTAAGCAGGCCAAGTCCTCCGACCTCGTCTCCTTTCCAATGCAAATCAAAGCCAACAACTTCCTCATTGATTAGAAATAGGCACATGCTCTCTGGCAAAAGCCATTTGGAAGAAATATCTTGACAAGAATTAATGGTCTCATTTCCACCATCTATCATATGTGAATACTAGCAGTGAGGCCATGCATATGGGACCAATGGTGTACTGGAGATGAAAAGCAAAAGGGTAAAGAGAGCCAATAAGGTCAGGCAGCTCACAGACTACCTCATTGTTGCTTAGCGTTGGAAGGAAGAACCCGTACACCCCACAGCCGACCCCCCCTCCCACCCCCAACTCGGCCCCACTCACTTACTCTATACTGCTAGTTCATCGCTCTACAGACTGGGGACAATGTCCCATTCTTACACATTACAATATTAGATCACCAATGCAAGCAGAGTGAGTGAGAGGTTTTGCTTAAAAAGAAGTCTGTGATGGAAAAGCATTCCACAATTTTATACCCATGCTGGATCTCTATGGTAACGTCTTTAAGCGGGACATCTGGATGTGGCGGACAGCGAATAGAGGATTCCAGCTAAGAAGCTGAAAGGGACGAGAGTCCATGAAAGTCGTATTGTATGTGTCAATAACTTGGGGTCTATACGAGCGTGGACCCCCCTCTGTTTGTGGATGGCTGGGGTGAAAGGCAGAGTGTGACTTCTGCAGCAGCCTACTCAGCAGCCCAAGTAAACCAGAGAGCTGCTCTGGCCTAAAAGCACAGAGATGGGATTGTGTTTAAGGATGGTGAGACTGGCACCACATTTGTTTTCTATCACTGGGCTCAGATGATTCAAGTGTCCTGTCATTTTTTCCAGTCAGCTTTTTGGTCGGAGCCCCCTGGAGAAGGACGATGGTTTTGGGTTTTTCCACTGGAGCTAACTTTAGAGCTCTTCAACTCTCCGTTTTCCCCCATCGGGAACATCCAGCGCCTTGCCCCCTCTCCACACCAAATACAGTGACACACACACATACACATACACAGTAGACTGAGAGAAACCAGCGCACATTACCCTGCACGTGTCTAATGGGCAATCTACCATAAGCCACGCCAGCAAGAAAAAGCCTTCTGACCAATCTGGCAACTGTTTTTAAACTTAAGATGAGTCATTGTTTTAATTTGATTTGGACCTGCCAGCCAGACGAGCACAGTGTGGCAGCTAAAATGTTTCACAAACTTTACCATCCACTCATCCCTGTCTACCATTTCCTGAGAGTTTGCACAGCTGAGACTGTTGGCCAGGTGAGATGAAGCAGCTCGGGAATGGGACCATGATCCATGGCTCTGACAGTGAGATGTGAAAGGACTTGAGGTGTACACAGGTGAAAAGTTGGTGACCCACATTTATAGCTTAGGATGAAGTGAAGAGGTTTGAGGTTTAAGAGGATAGAGAGCGAGAGAGAGAGAAAGACAGAGAGACATTTGGGATGGCTCAGGTTTTCCCTGTGCATCAGCCCTTTTTTTGGGTGACTGGAATGCTCTCCAGAAGGAGCACGAGCTGCCTCGCTCACTAATGGCTTTACCACTTGGCCGTTAGGCTGGACGGTGCAGGCTTGCCTGACTTGCTCCTAATAAGAGCGTGGGTGTTGGTCCTATTCCCAGCCACACAAGTATCTGCTGCTTCCGAAAGGTTTTAAGTTGATTTCCCCTCCGTCTCCCTCTTCCCTCATGTTTTTCCTTTCATTTTTCATCTTCAATGAGATTCAACATCTACCACTGCCTTTGAATATTTTTGTTTTCATTTGTGCAGCATTATAAAAAAGTTGAGCTGTGGGCTGAATCGTGCCTTTCTGTGATGTGTTGGGATTGTCATGATTTGTGGTTCTCCTCAGACACATCCAGATGTGTAGCAGAGAAGAAGTACACAGAGCAGCAGGCCAAGAAGCTCTTCCCTCAGGTCTTTGTGCCTGTATGCAACCCTGATGGCACATACAGTGAGGTAACACGCATCATGTTTTGATATGAATAAATCTTTCTAACACAGTTTTTGGAAGAATTTGAGGCTTTTCTTCTATCTGTGTATAACTTGAATTGTTCCTGTGTTTGTAGCTCAGTACCTCCACATTTCATTCTTACATAGGCTATAATTTGAGGTTTAAGTTCTGCTGAACTTGTGTTTTCATACATTGTCCTTTACAGGTTCAGTGCCACAGCTACACTGGATACTGCTGGTGCGTCACGCCCAATGGTCGACCTATCAGCGGCTCAGCAGTGGCCAATAAGAAACCTCGATGCCAAGGTAAATACTTCCTGGGTCCAATCTCATATATATGGATCAGACCTGATGCTGGGCAGTAGTACTGTGTATCCATCGTATTGTTTACCAGGCAGAGAAGGTGTGGTTTGTGTTTGGAATTGATTCCAATGTGTTGATCATCACTGGAGATTCAGTATTAACATGTGACGGCACTGCAGATCTTTCATATCAAAACTCAATTGATATATGATATGTAAATTGGCTGATGTGTACTAGAATGTGGTTACTGCTTACTTTTGTGAAGCAATGATAATCAATCACATTCAGTACTGCAAAACAGCTGCCATTCCTCTTCACATGGGGGTTGCTCTCTGCTGTCCCGTGGGAAAGTGGTCAGCGAGTGGACCGAAGGCCATAGAATTTGAGGGCCACCAAGGACTATGCATTGCTTAAGGCATAGGGCTGTGGTGCAAATAAGCCCTGCTGCAGAGTTGGGCAACAAAGTTAAACTGTAAGGAATGTAAGTATTCTTGGAGGATGGCGTCTACCAAACAATCAAATAACCAATGCCACATGTCCTCCCCCTGTGCGCCTCTGTGGGGCTGCCTTGTTGCTGCTTGTGTCAGTTGTGAGAAAGCTACAGTATCAATGAGAGCAGCTGTAGTGGTATCAATACTTACATGCTGATCCAGCTTCAAGCATATGCAGTGCAAAAATGCCACTGTATATACATTTCCATATGCCTATTCATAATTGTTCTGCAGAATGAGGGCACATTCTAAAAGCCCATAAGAAACCAAGAACTTGTAATATTTGTTATATTATTAAGGATACTGTGACAACATAAATATGACAGTAAACCTTATTAATCTTTAATTTCAGGATCAAAACAAGAGAGAGCTACAACAAAAGAGCCAGGAAAAGCAGGTGAGAATGCAACTCAAGACAAAAACATAAGCAAGCTCTTTTATATGTGTACTGCACTTGTGGGTGTACATGTGTACATGTCTATCTGAGCATGCTTGTACACGTGTGTGTGTGTGTGTGTGTGTGTGTGTGTGTGTGTGTGTGTGTGTGTGTGTGTGTGTGTGTGTGTGTGTGTGTGTTTTTGTAGCTCTCTGTCTGCACCTGTGTTGGCCATGTGTTGGATGGGTCGCCTGTTACGGCTTGCCTCTCCAATATTTTGTCAATCGAGAGAGTGCGAGCAGCCCAAGGGCTCATATAAAAGAGAGAGAGAGAAAGAGTGAGAGAGCGAGAAAGAGAGAGAGAGAGAGAGGGAGAGGCTGTGGTGGGCTTCAATACACACACCACCAAGAGCTATGGTGTCTTTAACTGCCTGTTGTCTTTACCAGGCAGCCAAACAACCGGAGAGCAGCCAGAATGGAAGTCTTCTCTAACATTTAGCTTTCTCAACCCCCTTCTTTTTCATCACAGGAAATCATCAGCAGTGAAGTGAACTTTAATAACAATATGCTCTCTCTCTCTCTCTCTCTCTCTCTTTCTCTCCTCATCAATTACTGCCCTTTTCCAGATTCAGAACCACTCAGGCTCCAGTGCACATATTGTATACCACTGCAGGACAATTAGTTTAAGTGATGAGATTTAAAAACTCAGAAGGAGAAAGTGTAATTTGGGTGGTTTCCGATTGATTCCTTATGTGAGTGAGAGAGTGGGCATGTTTGTATGCATGAATGTGTGTGTGTGTGTGTGTGTGTGTGTGTGTGTGTGTGTGTGTGTGTGTGTGTCTGTGTGTGTGTGTGTGTATGTGTGTGTCTGTGTGTGTGTGTGTGTGTGTGTGTGTGTGTGTGTGTGTGTGTGTGTGTGTGTGTGTGTGAGAGAGAGGGAGAGAGACAGAGACAGAGAGAGAGAGAGAGAGAGAGAGAGAGAGAGAGAGAGAGCATATGCATCCACTTGTGTTTGTCACATGGGTAATCTCTGCCAGTGTGACATTTATGTTTGTGCCTCCGTTTCTGTAAACAGTCTTGGGTACAGTGTCTGTCAGAGCCCGGCCAACTCATTAGACATAGATCAACTGGGAATGCAAAATTAGTGTCTAGAGGGGGTGGGGAGGGATGGTGGGAGAGAGAGCGAGGGAGTAGGGAGGTGGAGAGGGATTGTGGTTCAATCTGAACTGGTTGAATAAACAGAGCGGTGAAAAGCAGAATAAACTGTAGATTTGTGGTTTGCCAGCACTGAAAATAGCAATGATTGCATCAATATTTTGATTCAGCAGAAGCTCATCAGTACCTAAACATTCCCAAACTCTCAAAACTTCTTCACCAGTACACTGGTGAAGTGTTTAAACACCAAACCCAAGTACTATAACCCAGTTTTTGGTGTTCAACTTGATGAATTCATTCACATTCTGGAATCATTTGTGGCTGATGACTGACAAACAGCAGTAAAAGTAATGCTGTATGACCACAAATAGCGCGGGGATTTCCTGGCACATGCTAAAAGAGGTGTTACAGTCATGTAAAAGGCCGCAAAGTAAGAGTAGGTCATTAGTGGTTTATCGTAAATCCAAATCATAAATATACTTTTTAAATGGCATTTCCATACATAAGTAAGCAAAAGTAATAACATGTCTCCTATCAGTCCAAGCGAACGTATGCATTCTTATGCACCAAGCATGTTTCAGGAAAATATCGCTTGGCATCACAAACTTCGATGTTGAATGTCCAATTCTGGTTTTGCAATGGAGAATTTGTTGTTTAAGAAAAGATGTTAGTCAAGGACGAAGCCCCCCGAGCCACCATCAGGGCTGCAGAGACAGCCTGGCTTATGCATTAACAGAGCCTCAGAATGAGTGACCGGCACTGAGGTTAACCACACCTACGGCCGCGGGTTTTACCCTAAGCGGGCCAAATCCTCCATCTCTGTCTCCCTTCTACCGCAAATTAAACAAACAAACAGAACCCAAACAAACACTGAGCTGGATGGCATTTGCTCTCTTCATCCCTTGTGTGCCTCCCTCCTCTCTCACCCTCACACAGCTCTCACATGCAGGCAATGCGAGGATGGAGGGGACAGAGGAGAACAGCAGGGACGACCGATCCTCATTCTCTCCTCATTTCATTTGACTGACCTCAATCTGTCCTCCATAGCATTACGATTCCTCTTGTTTTTTAACGAGAAGCCATGGGGATATACAACCACTACATTTTAGTTTTGTGTTTCCTCCTCTCCCACTGCCTTCAATGTACCAACCCTTCTCTTTACCTCTACCTCTTCTACCTCTGTTCTCCTTGGCCGGGCAATGTGCAAATCTCACAAAATGTAACTCACATGCTCACATGTAGCTTACTCTCGTAATTGTAGTCTCCTTGCAAATATTCTCCATTCTAAATGCAGATGAGTCTGCTGGCCTAGTGGTGGAACCACAGCCTGCTGCGGATGAAGAAGGTGAGTGTTTCTCTGTGGAGTTTCTCCCCTTTTAGCCATTCCCATACATTTGATGTAAAATGTGACACCTGGTCCATGAATACACCATGTGTGAGGATGTTGGGAATTAGTTTTTTACCAGACATCTTGGACACTTTTGTTCCCATTCATTTCCAAATGTCAGAAAGATCCATTTAACATGTAGTTGAGTGAAGTGAATCCATCGCTATCAAAAAGGAAGCCAAGAATTACATTTTGAAAAGGAAGTTCTGTTGAACCATTTCATATTTACGTGTGCATTTGATGAGACACGAGGGAGCGTCGCACTTCCACTCATAGGTCAGAGTTTACCCAACTCTGCCATGTTCCTCTGCAGTGCCGATCACGACTTACTATATCAGCTCCAGCAGTGGGAGATGCAATAACCTTGATGTGCAAGTTACAATCTGTGTGTTTTGGAACCACCAAGTTTGAGTTAGCTGATATTTGTCTGTGTTTCCTATTGAACCTAATAAAACTGTCTCCCTGAATTCTTTCAGATATTATTTCTCAGTATCCGACACTGTGGACGGAGCAGGTCCGTAGCCGACAGAACAACAGAACCAGAGCACCATGTGAGTTTCAAAAAACACTTGAAACAGTGTATCGGGTATTTGCTGACCTCAACCCAAAGCACAGGCTGGCTTTTTCCTACTAGTATGAGCAATGGTGGTTTGAGGCTGTTCCTGTCTTTTAAGGACAGATGGTGGGTTGTGAAACCAATACATTCTGGTGTTGGAGCGCATCGGCCCTTTGAGGATCTGCGTTTCTCTGCGGCTCTTCACTTTGCGCATCTGTAATTATCAGCACATGGCACAGTCGCTCCTATTCTTCTGTGCTGATCTCCTCTTAAAGACACGCACGTTGATCTCATCGCACAGATTAATTGCATCTTTGCTTTTGGTTGAAAACCATTGCAACTCAATAAAACAATGCTATGCTGAGGCCAGCCTGAAGATAAAAACACAGCATGCATGTGTGTGTGTTTGTGTGTGTGTGTGAATCCCATTATCATAATTTACAACCAATAAAAAAGCCTGAAAAATGCAGCGTTGATGGTTTTGATTACCATGTGCTCTTTGGGGTATTGGGGGTGAAACAAACCCACCCTCCCCAACAAAGAGAGTCCATACAGAGGAACTGGAGCGAAGAGAGTTGGTTCAGAAAGCGGGGAGGCATTTCATTTGGGCTCTTTTGTGTGGGCAAAGATTTCTAATGAAAATAAACAAAGAAAAGGGATATCTATAATCCCGCAGTAGCTTCTGAGCCTGGAGGGTAGCAACAGAGAGATGGAGAGATTGGCGATGAAAGCCCTTATGGCCAGAAGGGCTCTGCTTCCATCCCGGCTGGCAAAGGAGTTTGAGGCTCAAATCTCAGTTGGAGAGCTGCGTGGCAGAGATGGATGAAAAAAAAAAAGACGTCTGATTAGATCCTGCTGAGGCTCTGTACAAACCCACCTCACTCCCATTGAAATGATGGTATTCTCTGTGCATGTGGATAAAGGAAAGGATCAGGAAGCATTAAGATTTGCGCTGGGAATTTCCAACATATAAACACACAGATCCCTGGTGCTTTACAATACACTGCGGTAGTGTGTCAGCGTGTTCGAGTGTGTGACTGAGACAGAATGAAGCGAAGGCCCGACTGACCGCTGTTTTGTCTTTGCCTTGTCTTTCTCTCTGTCACACACATTCACAGAGGGCAGTCGGGTGTCAAAATATTTACTTAACTCGGGGCATAGGGAGCGGTGCATAGTCATTAGCCTGTTAATGTCCGTAAACAGTGCCACGGGGGGCAGATAGAGCAGTCCACACACACTGTCTCCAAGCACTCATCCTCAAAAGCCTTTGTCCTCTCCACCGCTGAACCCCGTCCTCCTCTTCCTCCTCCTCGTCCAGGGATGTTGCTCAGCGGTTAGACCTGTTGTCCTGAGAGCAGTGGGAAGCATTTCACTTTCAAAAGCAATTCATTCATACATGCAGTGTGTAAAACAAATCTCTTTCGGGAACACTCCAGTTATTCACTTTGTGTGTGTGTGTGTGAGTCACGTGACCCAGACCACCTAAGTACATGCTGTCTTGGCTGGTTTGACCTTCAGGTTGTGAGTGTGTCTCTGGGACTATCTACTGATGCCTCCACTTTACTCCTCTCCAACCTCTGACCCTCTCTCCTTGTTTGCAGCCTCCTCATGTGACCAGGAGCAGCAGTCAGCCCAGGAGGAGGCCAGGCAGCACAAGAACGACGCCGTGTTCGTTCCCGACTGTGCTCTTGGAGGCCTGTACAAGCCAGTCCAGTGCCACCCCTCCACCGGCTACTGCTGGTGTGTGCTGGTGGACACTGGCCGACCCATACCTGGCACCTCCACCAGGTGAGACTGCACTAGTATTGATTTTAGAAACACAGTACTGATGAGGTTTCCTGGTCTGTCATCTCACACTGAGCAGTCATCAGACGGGCCAGTTGATAAAGAGGTTATCATGCAAATAGATGACCTGTGTTGGTATGTATCTGTTCAAGCAACGTTCCTTTGAGTCAGACATTGAAATTCTCTTTCTAACCTCCTTGGAGTAAAACCAATAATCATTCTTATTTCTTCTTATTTCTACTTACCGTTTGCCTCTTTGCGAAGTGTTTAGGCACAAGCGTGAAGTATATTGTCCATTTCACATAAACCTGATTGAAACATGGAGATGGGAGTATATATAAGACATGGCGAGTCAGGGTATGGTGAGCAGCAGGTCAAAGGTCAGTCAGGCTGGCAGAGAGGGACATTAGTACACTTTTATTGAACAGCGTGGCTGGGTATCAGATTAACATGGCTCTAGGCAGCGTGCCAGACGGCGCATTAGCACACATATATGCAAGCGTGGATTTCCCCCCTTCCCTTCCCTCGTCCCAGGCCAGCTTTTGGCCCAGTGGCACAGCAGCAACCGGGGCTCTGCCGGCTCTCCAAGGGACGCCATGAAAGCTTCCTTGTGTCCCACGCTCCCTGTCTGCCTCCTTCGCTCTCTTGTTTGCTCGCGTTCTCTCTTTCACTGTCTTTCACTGTTTTTCTCTCTCTCACACACTCCCTCTCTCTCTCTCTCTCTCTCTCACTGCCTGTATTTCTTGAATTTCTATCCCGCATTCTGTCCTCATATACCACCTCAAATCCTTCCGCTCTTTTTGGACCTGTTTTACAACCTCTGCTTAGCCACAAGCAATTATTCAAATCCCTGAGATTTAACTGTACAGGGGTAATTGGAAAACATGGGATTCCTCTCTGATTTTACAACAAGGAGAGATTTACTCTTATTGCATGCATTGCCTATGACCCATCGCATTTCGAGTAAACTGGTATTTTCCAACAGTGAATTTTCTCGTCACAGATATGAACAGCCAAAGTGTGACGGCAATGCCAGGGCTCATCCCACGAAACCTAAGGACCATTACAGAAGCAGACATCTCCAAGGTGGGTTTTCCAAAGATTTGGATCAGTCTCTGTTTTGCCTCTCTATTCAGACCACATGGCAAAGTTCTTCAGCCGCCGGGCCTCCAATTGCAGCCGCCTCCGAGCTTGTGATAACAGCGTGTGTGTTTGTTGACATCATTAGCACTGTTGGTTCAGGAAATGCTAGATAAAGACTTGAGGATTGCCAGATACTGCCCCACACTGGCCAATAAGCAAGGAGACAGAAACACATCGGGGGAAGTGTAATCCTCAGCAGACGTGGGGAGATGGAGGATCGAGCTATGATAGGGCCAGAAGAGAAACAGCCTGGGGGAGATAATGGATAGTAGGATGCCAGAGACGGGTAATGATAGATAGATTGGAAACAGTGTAGATAATTAAACAGGGGCAGCAATGAAGACTTAGTTACAGGTGGGCCTGAGTGAGCAGTCGAGATTTTCCACTCTAAAAAGTTTAAAAGTAAGAAAATTGCAAAGACAAAATGTTTATCTATGCAGCTTTAAAGTTGCAATAGATTTACAGTGTGTGACAGTTGGTATGCAGGATGCAGTAGATGAAAGAGATAGAACAGATCAGATAATTACTCAAACTTTTGGTCACTGTAAAATGATGATAGCACTTAGTCCTATATATAGTATACATAGTCTTATTCAGTACTTTGATAACATGGGTGTTATTTGCATTGTTTATCTTTCAAACTTCCTCGCTACAATATGTCATCGCATCTGCTCAACACGGACCTTGAGACCTTGCAAACAAAGCTGTTAAAAGGTTAACTCTATGAGTGAAATTATTAGTCATATGGGGTCCACTATTCAGCAACTGTCCAAGAGATGCCAGGAGTTCAGGAAACAGATACCTTTGACATCGAAGTCTCCTGTTGATACTGAAAACTGCAAAAAGCATTAAACAAACTGCCAAACCTTTTAGAGCGTCCAACTTACCAAGGAATGACTTTAGTTTAGTTCAGCACCAATAAGAAGTACCTGTTGATGTGATGTTATAAGTGTCAGTTTCTCTGATTTTGCACAGCACGTCTGCAGCTTAGACTTAGACTTAATCTTTGTTTTCTAATTTTGAAATATTCATTCACAAATTTGATTATATTTGATTTATTCTTTAATTCAATCATCATAAAACATGTGGCAAATATGTAATAGTGTTATGCCTTTCAGGTGCTCTGTATAACAGAATCACGCTTTATAGCTGAAAGGTGCTTGGCAAGTTTGCTGTCTTTGGCTGTTTTTGGTGGTTTGGTAAACACGTTAATAATCCAGCAGCATATGAACAGAGGTGCCACTGTTCCATCCAATCCACAACTGTTTATGTAACAGTGTGCCAGGCCGGGGCTGTGCTCTGTGCTCGCAGGTGCTGCATTTAGCATTGAGCAGCACTCTGTCTCTGCTCAGGCATTGAGGACACTTGTACAATGTATATCAAACAGTGGGACAGTCACAGGTGAAGGCTCCCAAGACCAACAAATTTCTGCCTTCCAGGCACTGGATATATACATATATTATGTATATTATTGCTATGCTATTGAGCAGGAACGATTACAGTGTTTAACTGACAGCAGAAAGTATGAGGAGGTGGTGATGAAGTGGAAAACAGCCACTGCTACCCCACAAGAAAGACCTCAAGCCCAACATAACACCACCTCAATGTGCAGTGGCAGAACAGAAAACAATATACTTATTGAGTCACGCAATCACCCAACACACATGCACATGAGTGCATTGAAGTCATTCTAAAGCTGTCAAAGAAACCTGTACCATATCAGCCAGGTCTGCCATTATACAACAAACTGGGACAGAGTCGGAAAATGTAGCATCTTGTTTTCTTTATGAGCAATTGCGTCAATGGCTGTAAAACCTGTTACTGTATAAACCGGGGATAATTATAAATGTTGCCTTCACATCATGGCAAACCATTCACTGTTGAAGCGCTGGTGTTGAGAGGTTTATGGGGCGAGATGCAAGAAAGGAGCAACTCGCCCTAAAAGGTGCAGGAGAGGAAAGCAGAGTATTTGGCTTGCCTTCTCCCCAGAGTGGGATCATGGGATAGCATTGGGGCAGGCATTGGGACCTGTGGCTGTGAGTGTTGACAGGCCTCTGCCCCATGTGGCTCTATAGAATAACATTGCTTCTCACTGACTGTAACACAGAGGCAAACATGCACCTACTGGCCAGCTATTTACAGGGCACAGGTTATAGATTTATAGTATATGAAGGTGGATGAATAGCGGTGAACGTCTCTTCAACATTAAATGAACTTTACCTTGATTCCGTCTGACATCTGTCAAAGTCTTGCTTAATTATAATGACTACAGAATTAGACAGCTGCCACGAAAATGGTCGTTTCCTTTGAGTGACAACAGCATCACTGCGCCTCAAACTAGTCCCATTGCATCTCACAAGTATCTTCAGCCGGTAGCCAGATATAAAGACTTTTGAATGTGCAATTGACTTTGAATTTAGACACCACAATAGGCACCAATATGGCCATTATTTTACTGGTCCTGGGTCATGGAAGGCCTACTCAACGCAAGTTACCTAAACATGCAAAGGAGATAAGAGAATATTTTTGACGTGTGACTCTTTCAACCCTTGGCCCGGTGCAGGCTGATGAACCTGGGTGACGGGTATTTACACCAATGCTGGTCGCCACCTGGTAGAGAGGGGAAAAGCATGCTATTATCTCTAGCACAGGAGAATCTGGCCCCGCAGGCCTGGGCCATAAAAAGAGTAGCAAAGCCTGGAGAATTTGGTCTCCACGGACAGAAAAGCAGGGGGAAGACTGACTGGGAAAGCAGAGGAGAGCCGGGAGAGGAATCCAGGAATCTCTCAGGCCTCCATAGCCTTCAGCTCTTCCAGAACAAACCATAGCCCCCTCACTCTTAAAACTATATGGCCTAACAGACAATCACTATCATTAGGGTCATTCCACCTCAGTTGTCCCTTGTTTTATTTTTTTCCCTTCATTTTGGATGTAATAATGCTTCTCTCTTGTTTTGGGATGTGTTATCAATTCTCTCTGCTTTATAAAGTTTGAACCTAAGTCCTAAATGTGTTTGCCAGAGCTGTGCTTTGGTCCTCTTCATGTCTCAGGTGAAACCTTCCTGTCCGTACTGCCTTTTTCAATGCCTGCAGCTGTCAAAAACCCTGTAACACCTAGTCTGGGGGCCTCTAGGATGATTGGCAGGTACTGTCTTCCTTCTCCAGATGAGGGGAGGTCTGACACTTTATAAGAGGGAGTAAAAGACAAATGCGACAGTCTTGTCTGGGGTTTTTTTGTCTCCTCTGCTGTCTTTAACCTCTGTTCACATTGAAACCATGCTGTCTGTTCTATGACGTCCCTGCCCAGACATTTATTAGGCCACCTATGATGGCAGCATTCCACATTGTTGCAAAGGCTTGGGAAAGGGATCATCTCCCTATGTTTGCTGACATATACCAATGTTTACTTCAATTTCCACTGCATAATGCATGCTCACACACATTCATTCAGGTCTCTGTGTTTTACTTACCAGGCTGTCCTGGGGCAAAGAAAACAGAGTTCCTGACAAGTGTTCTTGATGCGCTGTCGACAGACATGGTTCACGCTGTCACAGATCCAGCATCCGCCGGAAGGTATGACACTGCCAGTGGATTTCCTCAGCTTACGATTAGTCAGTTTACTGCGTCAAAGACACAAAAGTGTGCTATGATGCAGCCGCTGCTTCTAGTTGAAGTGAAAAGCTGGATAATGTTGGACTTCTATGACAGGTGGTGCTCTACATACATGTATTACTATGATGACCCGATGTAATGATCTTTTTCATTTAGGATGGCTGAGCCAGATCCCAGCCATACTCTGGAGGAGAGGGTGGTCCACTGGTATTTCAGTCAGTTGGACAAAAACTCCAGTGGAGACATTGGCAAGAAGGAGATCAAGCCTTTCAAACGCTTCCTGCGCAAGAAATCCAAGCCCAAGAAGTGTGTGAAGAAGTTTGTGGAGTACTGCGACATCAGTAATGACAAAGCGCTGTCCCTGCAGGAGTTGATGGGCTGCCTGGGGGTGACCAAGGAGGAAGGTGAACAGAAGTCAGTCTTCGGTCTATGTGCATTGTCCCTCTACAAATTAACCTTTTCGATGGTTGTGATTTTTATGGCAAATATTAAATGGCATACACAGTGATAACTTAAAATGCTGGTTAAGAGTTATGTTACTTTGCTTCACAGGGGCCAAAACAGGAGAAGGCTTACCTCCCAGTAGACTGGTAAGTAAAGAACCTTTACAACCCCACTTGTTCTTTGCTTTTCACTGAATTGCTTTTATCTGGAAAAATCAGTTTGAAACAAGATTATACAAACAGAAACACTGAGTAGTTTACTTGATTGTTTTTACTTACTTTGACAGCTGCTGACCTGGTATTAGTAGAAGCATGTAAAAACCTTATTCATCAAATAAATATTTGTTCTGAGAAAATTGATAAAAGACAAAAACAGTGCATCTAACACCATGGGTGTCAGTGCTTGTAGAAAATACCAGCTGCATTACAGTTATCAGGCTGATTATAATGTTATTGCAGCATTGTTTAAATAGATTTGAGACAGTGTATGAACAGTCACGACAAAACTATGTAATGTTATTTGTCAAAATGACTGCAGTCAAACACTAACATGCCGAGATTTCATCTACCTATCATTCTGTCTTCTCAGAATCCCACCAAGAAGCAAGGCTAAGCCAACAACAGAGATTTCCCTCCCCCGTGGAGATTCTGCCTCACCAATCGGCAATAATGGAAACCATAGTATTTGCACTTTGTACTTTAAAAAATGTAAATTCACTTTGTAGAAATAAGGTATTTAAACAGACTGCTGAATCTGTGAATGATGTAGGTTAGCTTTTTATGTCCTGACAAAAATTATTTAACACATACAATGTATGTGTCCTTTGTGTGTCTAAACGTATACTTTTCAGAGTTGTACAAGTTGTCATGTGTGATATTGAGTTTTGTTCCCCGCCCTGTTGTACTTTTCTTCTTATTGTTACGTTAATGCAGATGTATGGCTAGTTTGCCCCCTGGCTCCAAGAACTTCCAACACACCATCAATCATGTACTGACCCACAGCGTCTCTTCCTGTTCCTTGTACAGCAAGTTTGCAATATTGTTCTAAACATAAGTCATAAAAATTCTTCATGTTCATGTGTTACAATGTCTATTAGAAATAAAGAACTGTTTTATACTGTACTTTTTTGTTTCATGTGGGTCTGCCAGTCTTAAAGCATCAACAAAGGTTAAATAGATCAAAGAAAGCTTTAGGTTGTCTCTAATCCTAATTGTCCTCAATGATGTTTTGCTTCTAACCATATACACCTTTTAATGTTTTTGCCATTTTCTGTGTTCTTGGTGTGTTCTTCATAAAACACCTTGTTGACACAGTCCTTAACAGCCAAGTATTAGTCATACATAGCAATGGTTGTGTATCATCCTATTAACAGACAGCTTGCCAATTCCCCCGAGGCAACATTTTGAAATTGCGGAAAAAAGGTTTATACTTATTTCTGTTCTTGACAACGATTCTTTACTCAGACTGAAGACAGATGGATGGACACACATCTACACTGTGCACGTGTATGTGTGTTTGTGTGTGTGTGTACATTAGGAAGAGAGAGTGCATGGGAATTTGCCTGTACTGGCACAAGGTATACTTACATGCGTACAGTGAATGTACACTTGGAGATTTAATGACGTTTGAATGGGTTCTTTCTCAACCGTTGAGCTCTGGTCATTCTTGACACATTACAGTAGTGTACATTGTTCCAGCCTGATTATGTGGAATCTACTGGGTGGTAAGCCATGACTTTTCACACAGAAAGTCCCCTATAGGGCTGAGTGAATGACCCGAGACTGACCTGCTCAATCAGGCTTAGCCTCTAATTTATGATTAACACATTAGTCTCCCTTTGTTGATACAATCCAGCCTAAAGGTCTGGTTTGAACAATCCAGCAGAACGTGGAGGGGAGATTATAGTATGCTCTAGTAAAAAAATTGGATTAGGGATGGATAACCTATGGATAACCCTTTATTAAGCACTTTCTCCATCTGAAGCAACAAGTCCTAAATCAACAAATATAAATGAGGATGAATGTGCACCTTTTAGCCCCTGAAATGCCTCTGGAGGGGAGTTTTGTTAACTAAGATGGCTCTGTACATTTTAAATTGTACAATATACCTCATTTGTGGCAAAAGCAGTCCCCCAATTATCCTAATCCCCATTTTTTTCCAACTGTCCTAATTTCCATCCATGTTCCTGGCGTAAATCCGCCTAAAGGTGATGTTAGCTCTGTGCCCAGAACAACATTTGCTTTTCGCAAACAGCCGTGTAATCTGTTAATGTGGCTGAGCTGGTTACAGGTGTGTCGATTGCAGAAGCTACACCAGACGGCTGCTCTCCTCATCCAACAAACTCATCAACCTCTACCTAAACCACTCTAGCCAACCCTGCGCCTGCTCTCAGTCACCCTGCTGAAATTTAAACCTCTACCCAACATAATGTTACAGCCCTGACATGTGTGATTTCTATTCCCCAGGGCTGAGATGCACGTAAACACCTTTTACGATTTGGCCAGATGTCAAGGCATGGTTTTCTGAATATGTTCCCCTGATGGGTTGGACTCAGGCCTGAATTGATGATGTGGGTGAAGAAATACATCCAAACCTTTTGGCCCAGATACCAAGACTGTCTCATGATGGCGAGTCCCCCCCCCCCCCTCCCCCTCCTCCTCCTGCTCCTCAGTCCTACTTCCCACTTCTCTCACTCATACATGCACAAACACACTCCCTGAACACAGAGATACCATTGAGCGGGGTTTGTGGGCACAGTTTGTGTGCTTTAATGGGCAAGAAGAGGCACCCGATCTCACCACTGGCAGGCCCCGCGGGCTGTGGACTCATGAAGAAATTACTGTCAGAAGCCATCAGGGCTTTAATGGTCTCTGGCCAGCCATGGCTTCCCCCTGGCCCACAGAGGGGCTCTGGTCTGTGTGTACAGTGTGAGCACGACCTGCACCCTGGGGCCCTTCTCTTACTCTCTTACTGCTTCCCCTGGCATGGCCCAAGCACCCCAGCAGTCCCGCTAACACCACAAGACACTGCCAGTCATTACACTCAAGCAAATTAATTGCTAAAGGAGGTGTGACTTTTTAATAGAGATGGTGAAAAATAAAAACAAGCAGTGTTAAGTGTCATATGAGACTGGGCCCACTCATATAAGGAGCCATTTGACCAAGTTTACCCTCCATCCCAAATTATTTAATTTGTTGTAGTGACTGACACTTTAAAAACCACATAACATAAGATCAATGGTTTTGTCAGAATTAGCCAAGAGCCACCAAAATGTCCCACACTGAGCTATTCTCTGCTTAATGTGTACTTGCTGTCTATTGTCTCACATAAGGTACCAACCCTCACAGCTGATATTTTCCTCATCAGTGCATGAAATTCAAAGCAGCTGCTGTGACTGCTGTGTACAATCGGTTTTCCCTCGGTTGAGATGGACACTCAAAGAAGCAGGCGGTCCCTGCCAGAAAGTTAACCAAGCAAAAATAGAAGAATATACTCACATTGTTTGCAGTGTCAAGGGAAAACTGGAGGGGACGTCTTCTGTGCTCGTAGGATGAATTGTGCATCTTTTCTCATTTATGTGATCCAGCTGAATGGGGTGGCTGCCAAGTTCAGGATCTGGCCTGACATCAGAATTTCCTAGGGTGATAAAGAGACTCTTGTTTGAATCACAGTTAACAGACAGTGGGATAAAAAATAGCTGTGTGATACTGAGAGAGTGATATGGGCAATTAGAGGAGTGAAACTTGTAGTAGACAAGAGGCAGTGTTCAGATGGGCTTCACACCTAGAAACACACACACCCACACACACCAAACATCCACTAATTACACACACAAGACAGAACACCTTGCAATTTTATGCCAATACCTGTAACATTTTCAGTATTTGAGCCGGAAATCTGCACAGTGACTCAACCTCGTTACCTGTGCCTGAAGTTTGACCAATCACAACTTTCACCTGTCTGTTGGTGACCGTTTGTGACATAAGTAGAAGCAAAAATGATATAAGGAGCTAATCAGCAGAACAGATGTGGGTTCTCAGCCCTGATCCTCAGAATTCCACAACACTGATCACATTCACATGCACACACTTGTCTGTATTTTGGTCAGGGCGAACTGAGTAATCCAATGGGTGACGGCTATGTTGACACTTTTCAAACTCTGGGTCAACAATGGAACATCAAAATAGAACAACAGTACAGTACAGTCGGTTCTACAGAGAATGTGAGAGCTTACCACAGAATACAGAGAGTCCTTGGGATGTTTGAGAAATATTAGTGGGAGATAACCAGTAGACTGTCCTTGGTGATATCTGAGAGAAGGAGACAGTAATGAGTCACACGATTGTTAATCTAATGTTATCCGGCTGACCTGAAAAGTATAGAGGATAAGTAGGTCAAGGGTTGAGGCATGATATAGAAGCATGAGAATAATGATAGAATGCATTTGTTTAAACTTAAGCTCACCCGTTTGAATCCGTCAAGATTCACTAAACGTGCTTTTAAATGAATCATTGTTCAATCAACGTGTGTCTTTCTTCCTCATCAGATGTCTGAGCCAGCCAGAGTGAATAGGATTTAAGTGTATTATTACTAAACATGATGCACTGGGTGACTCAGGATCAGGAGAGTCCATTTGTTGAGGAAATGCACACAGGCAAGCCTCAGGTCTACAGTACAGACTCGCTTACCTGTTGACGTGCATCCAGGGTGCAGCCGCTCCAGTTTCACTGCAAGAAACAAAGGTCCCTTTTACACTTTGCATTAAGATGCATTCTTGTTAAATTGATACGTTATCCACATAATGGGATCACATATTAATACATGGTGTAAAGGCTCACAGAATACGCTGTGAACGCTATATAATCATTTACATACACAAGTGCTCAAGCTCACATTGTGATTGGATCTCTGTCACATTTTATTGCTTGTTACATCAGGTGTGTTTAGCACAGTCATAGCTCGGAGGCACATTTCTTTACCACGGACACACACCTGATTTAGCTAATTAGGTGTGTGTAGAACAGGGAGCCTTGGGAAATATGCAGCGTACCAGGGTGTTACACTACTTAAATGTTTAATTATGTTCTCAGCCAAATGGCGATTGCATGTTGAAACGCCAGCAGTCAGCAGAGCTATCAGGGCCTGTAAACCTGGTGTGTATGCCATGCATGTAACTGAATGTTGTGTTAGCAGCCAATGTAACAATTGTGGCTGACAGCACTTCTTGATGATGTGTTTTTCTTGGTTTGGCACCAGCTCTCTGCTGAGCAAGGTGCCGAGCGTTGCATGTGTAGGCAGTGAGCAACGTGCAAGTTGCTTAATGCGGTACACATTTCTCATGTGCTTATTTATAAGCAGCTTTATTCTGATTTTGTCACCCTTGAAAACGTTGTGTTAAGTCCTACTACATGATTTTAACATAGGACTCATTAGTCTTAGGAATTTCTATAAATTCTCATTGTGCTACTCACAACCTTTATTTGACTCAACAATATTCACACTGATTTACTGTTGAAACCATTTTTGTACATGTTTCACAGTTTCGAGTGGATAGATTTTGCACCTTGAACAGCTGGAAAGCTTTTTAATGCAAACTCTTGTGAAATTATGGCAAAATCCATGTTGTGGTTGGCTATTAAAGTGTTTGACATAACATAAGAGCTATTGGGAAAAGGAAAACTTATAAATGTGCTGTTGTGCCAAAAAGGTCAGGCTCTGTGCATTCTGAAGTCCTGGCAACACATTTTGAGAAGCAGCTGTCTGAGTCCTTCCATGTAAAACAGAACTTGTTGTGATCATCCAACACAGTATGTGATACTGAGCGATACAAATAAACTTGCCTTGCATTGACTTGATCATACCCTTAGGAAGTATAAATGGAAAATAGCCATTATGTTAAATTCACAATGCCACGATTACAATGCAGGTACATGTAATTTAAATAATCCCATTTTATTTTCCATGTCCTTTATTGGTCAAAACCAGACATGATTTGACTCCTGGGAATGTATTGCAGGATAGAATACATTAGAATCTTAAATAGAGAGCAGAACCACAAGTCTTTGGACCGTTTACTGTAATGTGTTCTGTGTCCATGGTCTTGTCTGTCCTAAGCATTTCTGCAGATTTGAGCATAACAATATTTGCTTTCATTCTTGAATATTTGGGCGGATTAAATCCTCCGGGCCTGGCAGCTAGTGGGGGGGATGGTGGGTGTACTCGTCCTTTAATCTCATTCACACAGTGTCTAACTATGACATGGCAGTATCCCGTTTGAGCTTGACCAGGGCTGAGAGGGAGAACCATGAGGAGGGGGCAATGATGGGAAAACGGGAGAAAGGGGAAAGAGAGAGGCAGGGGGGGGGGGGGGGTGGCACTGGAAGCAGGGAAGGTGGGTGGGGGGGGTCTCCTGTCGAGGCGGCCCTGGCCTAAACTCAAGGGATTAACGGGGTGACTTCTCCTCTGGAATGTTCCACTGACAGCCAAGGCCCGCCCACCCACAGCTGCCTGCTACAGACAGGTGCACGGCTGAGGCGAGGCGGGTGGTGGGCCGATGGGTAACGCAGGGTAGTCGAGGTGATAAAACGCAGCCGTGGAGGAAAACAGACTTCCACACTGACGAGTGTATCAACTAACAATTTGGTCAGATTCCTCTTCAGAGCATTTCAAAGCAAACTGGGCCATTGACCTGTTGAAGATGGCCTCAATGGAAGGATGAATCTACCACCTAAATAGACGCATCTATCCAATCAGATTATCAGATTAATGCAAACAGCCATAACTTCACATCTCAGAAGAAAGATTGCAAGGACATTCGACTCAATCTGTAGTCTGGTAAACGCAGAAAAACACCAATACTGCAAGCAATCTGGAGGAGTTAGGTACAAATGCATATGAATCACAGAGATCACAAACATCTTTGTTGATCTAGTTTTCACACCAGAACAATGCCAGCATGGTGTTTCGCAAGCAGACATGGCAGCATTTGGTAACACACAACAGGAGGTGAATTCATTTGTCGTACCATAATTTATGTTTGGGAATGTACAAGAGCTTGCCCATGCTTGCAGCCCAACTGTAAGTATTACTTTGCAGAAATGGGAGACAAAGGATTAATTTTCTTCACTATTATCGGTATGTTACATTAATATCATATCGGTAAACACACCACAGTCTTTGTAACATCCTCAGGTTAAGGAGCAACAAAGGACAATAAACACTGGTGCTGATCTCCAACAATCCCATGTTCAGAAGCAAGGAAAAATCCCTCACACGTTTCCCTTTGAAGATGGTGGGATTCCTGTAGGTAGAGTGAGTGTGATTGTGCTTCTAAGATGTTTGATTGATAGAGGGTCTGTGAAATCTGACTCTTTGTTTTGCTCTCCCTTTGGTGACCTGCCCTGTCATGTCTCCCCTGTTTTGAGAAGCAGGTAGTCTATCCAAACATCAGGTGAACACCAGGGGACAACACACAGCCTAACGTTCTGGGTCTTCTGTCTCACAGAGGTCAAAGGTGATGGACCCGGGTCACTCTGGGATCCAGGTGGATGCTCTGGAGTTATGAGGCATCAGTGCTGACTTGTACCTTGTGGTTTCTGAGTTACCGACAACAATATAGCTGAAATATGAATAATTAACACTGATATAATTGATTGTGCCAAGTCCTGCTACAACATTTTTATTTGTGACGTTCATTATACAAATATGATTGAATCAACTACAACCATAAGTGGCTCTGATCAAATATGTAAAACAGAAAGATTCATAACCATGTATTATGATTTTTATTCTTTATTCCATGTATTTTCCTTATTTGTTGTTTTTATTTCTGGAATCTTGTTGCTCTAATTGCAATTGATCGATGAAATAAAATTTTCTCACATCACATTTTAACACCTAATCTTGCCAGATGGCAAACAGCAGGATATGAAAGGATTTCACCACCTGGACCAAATTTGGCACCCTAAACACAGGCTAATTCAAACCTACGGTGCCTTGTTCCCTTTGCAATTATACAGGATGGATTTTCAGTTGGCCACATTAGTGAGAAAGATGGTGTTGACAAAGCAGGTGTGTCTCTGCCACCCCACCATCCAGGCTTTTTTGGGCAGATCATCTAGGCATGTGTGCAGACCACCAGGTAAGGCTTTGTACTTTCCCTTCATGACTCTCTCATCCACACATCCTCCAAATGTCTTACTTTAAACAAGGCAAACACAATGCAGCTACTTATCACCCAGCTGTGCTTACTGACTGAGTATAACACAAATATCTTCGAGGCAGATTGACAGATCACTAAAGCTTTTAATATTTGAGAACAAAGACATACAACCAAACGATACTTAACAACAGGAAGGCAACTGAACAGACCGACAGTGAACACATCTCATGCCTCGTTCCTTCATTAATTCTGCATAATCTGACAGCCTAGACACAAATTCCATACCTATACTTGAAGTATAGCGCCCCCTACCTGATTGCTTAGTTAGCTTCTTTCTTTTTTTTTGACACTGAAAAAACAGTGAGAGTTTACCCAAATTATGGATGGTGTTCTAAATGATGCAAAGCAATGAAGAGTGCATCCAACCCTAAGCCGTTTCCCCCTTTGTGCCTCTATATACGTCTCTCATGCTGCTTTAATCTTTCCCCCCCTTTTTTTCAATAGCGAAATAAGGTGATTTAATGAATTATTCGAGTAGCTGAGTACAGGAAAGCTACAAATCATGCAGGCCTTATGGTCACATTGTTCAAACGTGGGGAGCAGTCAGCCGCTGTAATCCGCGCTGAAAAGCCCCTGAAAGAGGCTCTTGTTGCCGCCCTTCCTCCCCTCAGCAGGCTGGAAAACGTTAGAAGTCAAGTTATGTGAATGTCCAGTGTCAGACTGCTGCGAAAATGGCTTTAGTTTTTTTTAATATCTGTATCAGAGAAAAGACCTTCAAACTGAATCTGCCTCAGATCGAGATGCTGGAGTTTGGCAGATTGACGCAATGACCATGACTAGTTAAACCATACTGTTATTGTCATGTTATGATGTGTAATCCATTACTCACATGGCTCCTTCCCTCCACCTCCAGTCAGGCTCACAGACCTGCAGAGGAGAGGCCGAGTGATGAAATGTCCCCTTAAAGGTGGACGGTGATGTCAACAAATAACAAAACATGTTATGACAAATTAGACGAGGCAATTGTAGCGTTATCATGGCTTGATGATTGCACACAAAGCACTTCTTTGAGAACTTTTTTTCTTCATTCACTTGCCCATGGGTCCAGTCACTTCCTTTCAGAGTAGGTCCTGGGGAGCCACTGACACCTCGACCCACAACCATGCATCACCCTCCACCCCCATCGCTCCCATGGCTATCAAAGGCTTAGCGTGTTCATCTGTAGACAGATGAAGGGGAGAATGTGATGAAAAAAAATGTAAGAAGTCGATGAAATGTAGGAGAAAGGAGACAAGCACAGAGCCCGCGAGGCCAAGTGACACTGGAATCAGCCCCATAATTCAACCCATTTCACACAGTCCAGCACTTTGAATTCATTTATAATCTGAATCCTACTATCAGGAAAGAGGCTGCTGTGCAGTTTACTTGAGTTATGCTTCCTTTCTCATAGCATTTTGGTCCTTTCTCTACAAAACATGAACATTTTCTCATATACTTCAGTACGTATTTGCATTTTGGCAGATTTTGCACTTTACATTTCTGATGGAACCTTTGTACTTCATTGTAATTCATTGGACACTTGTAGACAGTAGTTACTTTACAGATTGTCGTATTTCCTTTTTATTTATCTTTCTGTCTTCCTTTTTTCCTTCATAATTTCTTCCCTCTCTCCTCCAACTTTCAATACTCACCAGGAATACTTTTACTTTGGTAGCTTGAGAACATTCTATATAATACCTCTGCATAATAGTTGATACTTATTAAACCAATCCGAAGTCAGGACTTTTTCTTGTAATTAGTATTTTTCTACATATAGCTTTTACCTCTCCCACCTGTCAGTATGTCTGAGTTAAAAGAGAAACAAAAAAAGCGGATGGATTGGACGGGAGGGGGGGTGGAGGTATGAGCGATGATGAAGTGGATGGCGAGGATGAAAGATGTGTTGTTGAAGGAGACAGCATCTGAGGTGTCAAAGCAAACAGGACTCAGCAGAGCAGCCACAGGTGTGCAGTCTGCTTGTCTGACTAGCAGACAGGCTGCAGCGCACACAAACACACACACACACACACACTCACACAGGCCCCTGAGCACCCTGCGTGCATACCACATACAGCCATGTGCCCTGCAGGACTCTGCCTGGCCTGCTCCATCCACAGTGAAGTTACTGTAAAATACCTCACAAATCTGTGTTCGACACAACAATGACGTATTACAACAGGAAGGCAAATGTCCTCGTCTGTTTCCCCATCACACCAAATGTCTGTATGTTTTACTGTAAATACAATAAAGGGAGTAAAGAGTATTTCTTCTATATGTAGCTACAACTTAGTCAGGTCCTCTTTGGAAATTTTACACCTCATTCCTTCAGCCCTGTTGTCTGCCTCTACAATCATATCCTCCTCCCCCCCACCCCCCTAACTCGCTCTCCGTCTCTTTCTCATAGCCCCACAGCACCCCTTCCACAACCACCACCCATCCCATCCCATCCCAACCTCCACCCCACCCCCCCACACACACACAAACACACACACCTCAGAGGATAAGCTGTGGTTGGGCCTGACATCCCAGGTAATTTACTAAGTCAACACAGCGTGAAGAGGGCCCGTGTGCTGCAGAGAAAGCCCCTCTATGCAGCCACCTCCGTCCCAGAGGAGACATGGCACACCACAGCACATGGCCGCCATGCTGGGAACCAAACCGGTGCAGAAAAGGAGAGAATGGTACCGAGAGATGTGGATGAGACCAAACAGCATGACTGATTAGACAGAGAGACAGAGACAGAGACAGAGACAGAGACAGAGACAGAGACAAAGACAAAGACAGAGACAGAGACAGAGACAGAGACAGAGACAGAGGCTGAGACAGACTTCAGGTTACCTCAAGTTTCTCCCTGCATGGGTTGTTATTTTACATAAATTTGATTTTCACAGTATTCATTGAAATTCCTAGATTACCACTATTTTGCAAGTGGCCGCAAAAGTAACGAGCCATGTCTGGTGTGTGTTACTTGCTGATCACACTGCGAGGCTTGTAATGGTGCAGCTGTGAGGCTTACCGATTCTACAAGCTGGGCTGGGCAGATTTGGAAGTAAATTATTCCCACAGAAACACAGTAGGCAGCATTTGCCTGCTCCAACCATGAAAATGCACAATACCAGCTTTTCAAGATCACCCACAAAACGTTTTTCATGTAGTTGCATAATGTAATATTCCACACATAACCCAACTACATACAGTCGTACATCCTCATGCATGTACAAGAGCAACCATGCAGAAAAAAAAAATCACACACACACACGCACACACACACACACACACACACACACACATGTGCACCCTTATTCAGACGCGCTCTCTCTGCAGGCTGCTCCTTGTAAAGGGGCCTTGGTAATCACTGTGTTTGCTTTCCCATTAGCCTGCTCTTCAGATGTGAGGGCTACCTGGGCCTGTTCACTCCCAGAGGAGAGCTTTTCACTCCTCTCCTGCATGCATTATAAAGCATTAGCCACATAAACACTTGCAACAGTGTCAAGCACACAAACACGGAACAGAGGCGAGCTCTAGCACTGTATTGTCCACTCACACACATAGACCTTCACTGGATGCTTAATGTAAAGTTAAAAATCGGTCATAGTTCAAATGACTTGCTCTATCTCCTGTCATTGCCCAACATCAAGAGCCCTTGAGCACCAAAATTATCTGCTACAGCTGTTTGGTGTCCAACATTAATATTTGTACTGGGCAGCTCCCAGGTGTGAATATGTGTAATTATATGAACGTGAAACTGAGAAAGAGCATGCATGCTTAGCAGAGCCTTTTCCTGGATAAATAAATGATGATAGAGTTGCTTCTCTGGGTCATTTTGTCCCAGGTTGTATTCACTTCAACAAGGACTAACTAAATGCATTTTGAATTATAAATATAATTATATAATTTTGGTATTATTTTATGGTACTGGTACTTTACTTTTAAATACTTTTAAATGTATAAATATTATTAATAACTCGTTATATTGTGATGCTTATGATATCAGTCATTATCTCATGAGCTGTAGAAAGGTATAGGGGCAGAAGTTAGAATTGTGTAGATAGAATGTAATCATTCATTATTTATCCATCAACATGGAGCAGGTACAGTACATGTACATATCAATATTTTACATTTCTGACACAATGTTTTTACAATTAGCACTTCTGCACTTGGCACATTACTGATACATTTTGAAGTACAGGACTTGTAATCGATGGATCAATAGATGGATGATATTACAGCAGTGCTTGTATGTGAATGAATGGTTTGAGTATGTCTTCCTCCCACTGTTCCCACAGGAGAAAGGGATGTGTTCGGAATGGAGCACAAACTCAGGTATTTACCTCTGATTATTTCAAAGATAATCCACTTGAGTTTGTCAACACAGTCACAACCGCAGAATCTGTAGCCACAGTTGTTCATTGTACAGCGTGGGCCATCGGTGCAGATGTTCATACAGTACGAGGTGGATTAGAGCGATAGAGGCATCTGGGGAGGTGATGGAGCTTTCAACAATGAGGGCCCTGAGAATTTACTGCCTGGCTCATGGCAGGCAGAAGAATGGGCTACTTCACAGCAGAGAACGAGCTTTATGCAATGACGGACGATGAGTCAAGAGGAACCCCATCCTGAACCCAGCACGGAATGTTTCATTTACAGTCACCCACATGGACATCCCAGCCTGTGTCTCATCTGCCAAGACACAAGAGGAATGAGGATTTCAAACAATGTAGATATTTCAGAGTTCAGACTTCCCCCACTGCAAGAGTCCACATACATTCAGACAGACACAAAGGCACTACCCACTCTCTCACCCGCTCCGTTTCTCTCACTTTGTCTTTCCACTCTTTCTACCACTGTTATCTTCCAGTTTCCGTCTCTATGCTTTGAAAATGATTTATCATCGCTGAATGATTCAACTTGAGGAAATCCAGGTAAAAACATGTGGCATGACACTGCTTTCACCAAAATTATTAAAGCTAACATTGACAGTGTAAGCAAACAACATTTTCATCCACAGATGCTTCCTTGTGTGTGTTTAAACCAACACCATGCCGTTTCTCAAGCTTTAAGACAATATTTTGACTGTAATAATTATAGTATATGAAATGTAGTCATTACTGTTGTCAGTAAAATCAGCTCACAGTTTGCATTCCGTCTGCGGGAAGTTTTGCAAGAGCCTGTTTAAATGGCTCTAAAATAGAAACCATAATCGCTAGTGTGTATTATCATTCTCTTTGCACCTGAAAGTGAAGGATTTCAGTGTGTCATTTTTTTGTTGTTAGACCCAGTCGACCCAGGGAAATGAGCTCACAACATTTACACAGTTTGATTCCAAGCAGCAGTGACAAAAATGGGGAAACTGAAATAGGGACATACGGAACTAAATTCTTCTGACACTGAGCACAAAGCACAAAGACAGAAACTACAATCGTACCTGGATCCAGGGTTCGATTGGAAATGGTCGACCATTTTTTTCTTGGTCTGCACAAACCACACCAAGGGGGTAAACGCATACAAAGAGCTTAATGCTGTAGGTGTGAAAGTGACCTTTAAGTCCATATATTAAAAAAACGACTGGCATGGTGCTATAGAGCTGTTTGTCAGAAACAACACCATCGAGTTCCATTGGGACTAATTATGGTGTAAGTTGTTATTACTACCCTGATGAAAGCTGGGCAAATGCCAGTCTAGCCAGGTATGATATTTCATGTTGATGTCCAAACTGTCTGCTGAATCTATGTGGTTCAAGGTGACGTTAAAAGGTTTAATGAATCCATACAGTTCTAAACCCACCATATCATGGTGTGTACTTGATTCTCTCCCAGGAAAACATCAACATGAACAGGAAATATGGGGCTACATTATGGTCATTTGCCATGGATATAAGCTGAGTCAAACCCTGTAGTGTTTAGTGTTGGTCAGTGCTGGGAAGGCTGCTCACAGGGCTTAGGTCAACTACAAGCCGTGGTCATCAATCACAAACAGCAGGGACGGCGTAGCGACGAGCTGGCGAAAGGAGTTGACGGCTTGACATGACTTGGCCTTCGTTGCCTGCTCAAATTCCGAGCCATCGCTGGCTGAAAGGATTACTTGCATAATCTAATATTTGGTGGCACAAGAAAGCATTCATGCCTCATTTTGCTAAGTTTTTATTGGCTTTTTGTATGGGAGTTAGTTATGTCTGGCTCCCTCCCTCCTTCCAATCTTTATATTTGTCTTTGCATATGATTATTACCTTTCATTAGGACCTCATCAACAAGGCCTGGGTCTTCCACTGACCCAACAATCAGAACAATTTGTATCTAGCACATTTTGTACTTGCACACTTAATATCTTGCACAGTTTGCGTCTTGCACATTTTGGTTACTCTACTTATCTTTGCACTCTGACCCATTCAGTTACATTTTCTGTAAATAATGGTGTATGTTTTTATTTAAGATGTACTCTTTTTAGTTTGTTTTGCTATTATTGTGTTGATTGCACCAGCTACTAAAGCAAATTCCTTGTGGGTGGAAACCTACTTAGCAATAAAACTCTTCTGATTCTGATTCTGATTAAAATTTGCTTGTTTTGCTTGTCAAGCACAAAAAAAAGAACAATCAATCTATTCAATTTTGTGTCAACACAACCCCCATTCCCTTATGTAAAGCCCCTATTTCATTCTTCCTAAAGCATAGGTATTGCCTCCAGGAACATAAGCTAAAGCTATACGGAGCCAAGCCAGTGCAACCAAGTGATGTAACCATTCAGTGCCACAGGGCTCAGAGTGTGTGGCAGACTGGTGACTTGGATCACAACCAGTGATACAACAAACAAGGCTTCTTAGCATTCATTCAACACAAATATATTGTTTGGCTTTAAAGTTTGGTTGCTATCTGAGATGGGGAATTCTTGTGGTTGGATGTATGTTCATCATTTAGGACTGAAACAATGCAGCTTATTCACTTAATGTACTTAGCTTGTTGCTCAATTGACTTACAAGTGAGGTTTGAGAACAGGCACATGAAGAATGCATACCCTGATTGTAAGCCAATTAAATGCATTTTCATGCATGCTTACATGATTGACTTACAATTTGAGGTCAGTTACTTGGACAAAACCAATGTACAGTCATGCCAAATTCAATCACATTCAATCTGATATTGGTGTTTACATGCCACCTGCCTCTTTGTTTCAGTATGGTGATGACAGTGTTCCACCCTGTAGACCATTTTTGCAGAGCTGTGACAGGAATCTGTTCTCCTCCACCTACGCCATCTTCTCCGCATGCCGAATGGAGGAAGGAGGTCTTGCGCAATGACCCACAGCACTGAGTTTACATAGCTCAGATGCCCAGGGAGATACCCAGGCCACTCACTGTGCAGATCCCTGTCACATAAAGAACTGATAGCAGCTAATCAGCAATACTGATTTTAACTTGCAGGGGGATCTGACATCAGCTGGACCTCACAGGATCTCCTGCATGTTGTTTAAATGTGGGACAGATTCTATCAGAGCATAATGCACTTTTTTGCTCCCGGCAGTAGGAAGGCTGCTTTCTGAAGAAACTTCTCAGGGTAGTTTCACATCATTAGGCTTTCTGTAACTGATTATACCCATGAACAAAACAATTGAATTGCTATTCAACAAACGTTTTGGACAAAATGTGTGTCTCTCAAACAGCTGGTGACCAGACCTGTTCTTTTTCATACAAATAAATAAACTGCTCCTCTCAAATAAATAAAAATCAATGTAGCACTGATGGGAGTCCGTGCTGGCAACCAAATGTTAGCTGTTTACATTAATATTGTATATAGTATACAATAATATTTGTTATTATTCCTATTTCCACTATTTGGAGTTGGAGTTGTTTCATTTACAGGACACACAGAAAAGCAATTTTGCAGATTTGTTGGTGAAATAAATTCTTCATTCATTTGGTCAGTTACTTACAGTTTCTGAAATCTGGAGCAGCTCATATACTGTAAAAATATCTGTGTGTTATTAAGTAAATGAGGGAGATGCTTCACAAATTAACAGAGTCAACATGTGGGACGCTGCTCCACAGGGGCTGTTAGAGGCAGTGCACAGGGGTTTTCACGCAGCCCAGAGAGGTGACAGGGTTTCTGTGGTTGGCTCACCACACAGACCTGCTCTGTCCTGACCTGCTAGGCCACGGGCTCCCTGCGTCAGACCTGGCCTTGGAGAGAAGGGCTATATTATGGGGCGCCGGCCCCTTACTTTCCCCTGTAGTTCACAACTTTTTCACCACAAGAAATGTGAGGAATAGAGTTTTTTATTCCTGCAAAAATTTCCCTTTCTAATCATGCGTCTCAGGTCTTGGCTCAATCACGCCGGGGTACTCAGCGACCAATCATGTCCCAAAGCACATCTGTGCTATCATTATAACCTATTTGCCTTCCAAACAGTGATAAATTAATTCAGGGCTGGGATACTGATTTGAAAAGTCGACTGGCTGTACCTTTTCAAATACCTGCCCTGATATTTGATACAGGGAGGATTTACATGAGTGCTTTGTAGGCCATGTCAGGAGAAATATATGAGCAATAAAGCGAGCAGAAGCCTCTTACCTCCCCTACACATGACATCAACCAGCATCTCTCATATATTCCTGTCACACTGGAACGGACCTGATTTTATTTCCAACTTCCATAAACATAATGTAAGTTAAACCTTTGGAGTGGATGCAAGCAGGGGATAGAGGATTAAAGCCATCCTGTAGTCTGAGATCAAACTTTCCCACAGCCTCCACCAACCACTCTGACATTTTATAAATGGCTCCATGTGCTCTGTAGCGTGACCTTTGGCTCCCTCTATATTAAGTGTCGTGTCCTGGTCAAAGGAGGATATTCAGTATAAAACAGAACTTTAACAATCTGCAAGTGCAGTTTAGAGCTCTCAAAGAGTCATTCTTCAAATATGTGAGCAGTGATGTAGAGGAATTTGCAAACATTTGCTGCACATTATCTTGCTGCAAACACTGCTAATCCCCGCTCTTTCCTTGATAGAGGGGGAGACAATTGCCCCTCCTCAGGGAGACTTTCATAGGAATTGTTGCTTTATTGGATGGACTCCTGTTTGCCAGACTCATTGTGCGTAAACTTGTTGAGTTCATGTCTTTGAGGCTAAAATAGAAGAAAATATAAGTCCGGGGAGCAAGAAAGCTCCAGGGTGCTTCTGTTTTTGCTGTATGTGCTTTGATAAATGTTGTGAGGAAACACCTAAAAAACCAAACGTACATTTTCCAATCGTCTTTATGCTGCACACAACTCTGTGATGGCTTTGGCAAACCAACTCTGAGTCTTTGTTTGTGCATACTCAAACTTTAATCTGGTGCTTTTGATAAATGTTGCTTTTTATTTCAAATGTTTATGGAAATACCGAACAACAGTCTTGTGTGGTCCTTTGTTAAATGAAACACACTCACGTACAATTTCCATCAGATCACTGGCCAGCCAACTGCTGCTATTCTTCCTTCTTCTTTCTGCAAGTGGATCAGCCTTTTCTTCTTCTTATACTACCCCCAGCTAGTGAACGTGGGTGCTTGGCAGCTTCCAGTCCAGCTGTGTTGGTGCTGTCAGTCTCATCCTTCTCTGGTCCATCTCCTCCAGGCCACATGAGCTCCCAGGGCGGATTAGCACGCAGGAGGGGGGAGTGAATGGTTCATGAACAAGTGTTCAGGGGTCAGTCTGGGGTCTTACATTTGATGTCCCCTCTACTACACATTAATGTGCCCTGATGTATTATTTTGATTGAACCAGCTAACAGTAATATGAGTCTCAATTTATCAACCTATCAAATGCAATTTACTCACTTGTGCACATAGTGGGAATTCTGCAAGGTTGAGAAGCATAAAGCAGACAGCTGCAAGTGCTAATACTGCAATGAAATGATTGTAGTGTTCCATTACAGGTAAAAGTCCTGCATGTCAAATGATTCTTAACCAACTATATTTCGTTTACCAGCGTAAACCAAATATAACAATAGAATCTATTTGCATGTATGAAGAAGTCGTATTCATTTTGAAGAAGGATCTCTGTCAATAATAATCAATAATAAGTATTGATGTACTCACACTCACTCTGAATGCATCAATAAGGCAAATCCCAAGAATCGGAGATAGTTTTTACCCTCACAATTCTCACAAAATTGGAGAGAGAAATATTATCTTCTCTTACCTGCATGGTTTTCTCTCTAAAACTAAGTTCAGGTAAAATATGAAACCACAAGGCAACTTCAATTAAAAGCACTTAGAAAGGAAGTTTATAATTCTTAGTTAATTTGAAATTAATATAATTAGTTCCTTTACATGCTTCCTTTACATGCTTTACATCTAATGGTCACCTGAGTTAGCGGAGTGTTTTCCCATTGAGCAGAGAGCTGCAGGTTGTTTTGGTTTGGGTGGATGGCTGGGGTTAACCACACAACACATGTAGTTGACAGTGTTGTAAACAAGCAGCTGAAACCTCAGATGTTTTCTGTTTCTGAACAAGGGAGAGCAGGACGGTTTTGTGAGTCCACATTTGACAAATGACACCTCTGTGTGGACAGGTGTATTCTAATGCCACCCTAAGGGCACAGGCCACGCACACTCACACTCCTCAGACACAGACAGGCGCACAGGTGGAAAAACTTCAGGGGATTCCGCCCAAAAAAAGCACTCTTAAAATCACACACCTGTGTGGAGGCCACAACATTTCAGACCTACACCTATAGCCTGTGGTTATTTTCCTACCAGTCAAACCTCCAGCTAAGATTCATGGACAAATATCAAAGCACAAACTTACAACTCCTCTGAGGAATTTTGTAGGATGGTGCCAGAATCTGATGCAGATTAGACATGAGGGAAGATTAGACATTGTCAGTTTGGTTTACCTGAACATGACTTAGTGTTACAGATGCATTGTGAATGATCAGTGGATGTCTACAGCCACGTCTGCCTGTGTTCCTGTGTACAAGAAGGAACTTGCTCTGTCAAAATAGTTGCCCCTCTAAAGGAGGAGAGGACAAGAGATTTCACTTTTTTCATTCAAAATCCTGTTGTAGGAAAACTGGGCTTTTATGTCTCCACCACCATCTTGATAAACATACATAAACAGTGCACACAGGACCAAACAAATGACAATGTGTTGCCGTTCTCTGACAGCAGAGCTTCCCCTCATACCAGGGTGGATATCAGACTTCCTCTCTACCTCTGCATCTGTTTGTGCATGAGCTCATCTTCATGAGGGTGGATGAGGGAGTGATTATTTTGCAACCTTTCCTTTTAACTTGTGTGTTTAAACAGTTCAGTTGCATTTTTAAAAATAATTCTTTAGGCAACTTAAAAACATTTCAATTAAAACTACCTTTGTAGAGTACTGTGGAAACGGATGTGTCTAATGATTTCAATAATGTAGAAACAATCCAACCTGTGTTTGCGCTAGTACAGCATATAAGGATTTTAAATTAATATATTAGAAAATAAAGAATACATTGACAAAGTTCAGGTAAGTCAATCAAGAGCCAGAAACAGAGTACAACACAGATATGGCTGTTTCTCATCTCGGGGACCACACACTTGGAAGGGAGCACCTTTGAAGACTACTGTATGTAGGGTGCTGCTCCCTGCAGGGGGCAGAAGACTCAATCTTAACAAAGTGATTGGGACATCCTGTGTAGGTGCGAAAAGAACATCAGTCTTTCACAGTCTTTTGGGCAAATTTGGGCCTGATGCAGCTGGCCAATCAGAACACTTTTCACTGTTTTTTCAGGAGGGGGACCCTAAGGACACAGTACCTAAAATTATCTAGTTTCACTCAGCGTGCACAGCCACGCTGCTGCAAGGGATCATTGTATTCTTTGAATATAAATGCATCACAAAACAAAAACAATTTACCCCTCAATGAAAAGAAGTGTGGAAATCTCACTTTTTAAGTATAAAAAACAGATGTACTAACATTGAAGTGTGGTATTTTATGATTTCCATGAATTAAAGTCAGGTTGCATGTCACATATACGTTAAAGAAAACAAAGAAACCATGCTGAGATACCCTGCTTTACAAGAGCAATACTTAAAATACTCAAATTGTTCTTGAGGATAGTACTTGACTAAAGGTAATTAGTTGCTGCCTTCATCTGGTTTCAGGAAACACTGACAAAACTAGTGGCAGACAGTGTGGTGAAAGAACAAAATAAGCAGCTCCTAAATGACATAGCTGAGCCAGCATTAGCAAGCAACACTTGTTAATGCTGTGATTCACAAACCATAAGTAACCTTTAGAGTGGCAATAACAAATTCCAGACAGAACAAATTACTGAGCAGTCTGGTCTGAAACACAGCAGAGATGAGAGCTCCCAAACCAGTGGTCAGTATAAAACTGTTCCATCATTTAAATCACATTAGCACTCGAGAAATACCGTCACTTTTATTATCAAATGTGGAATTCAGTTTAGTCCCTACAGAGCCAAAGACTGCAAAGTAATGTGTGTCTCCAAGTCTCTTCAGACAGGGTGAGTTAAGCACGATGTCCAAGTCTTATGCAGCACAGACGTCTGTCTCCCCTGCCCATGAAAAGATACAGGTCATATGAGACCAACTATGATAAGTCTCCCTTGTATGGACTCTGACATTTTTATTTCTCAGGCTGAAATGTAACCTTCCCTCAGGTAAAGGATTTCTTTCAGACTTACGTGTTGTTAATTTTGTTTTTCTCCATATAAAATTCATATAGATATTTTGACATGCATAATCTCAAACATCTATAAAACATTTGAGTTTGAGAGCGGTGCAAATACATAAAAAAAAAATCATATTACACTCATGGCAATTGTAAGTAACACACTGTGCCCCTTGACAAATCCCCTTGAGGTTACGACAAAAAATATATATTTTCCAAGTCCCCCCCCCGGCTTGTCACACAAGAGGTATAGACCAACCACTGCTTTACTTTCTGCATTGGAACTTGGCAGCATCAACACACTAAATTCCTAGGCAAGGTTATGCTAAATCACTTAATTTAGACAGATTTCTTTATGATTTGAGCACAGCATGGAGACAAACCTCCCTCCCTTGCTGAATAAACAGAAATTCGTTTGGCTCAAATAAAATTTGACGAGGAGATAATTTTGCAAGCTTACAGCATAAAGGCTTCTCTTATATTCGGGGGGTGCACAACTTTGAGAGCGACTTAACTGAAAACCTGAAGAGGTTTAAGTACATGATGGACCACATGATAAAGGAAGATATGGATGATCGTGCCTTTTCATTTGAAACAAGCTTCCACATGCCAAAACATTGCTGTCCAGAAATCCTTAAGGATATTATTCATTCCATAATAATCCAGTGAGGCTTCTCCTTATATTTACAGCACAATCCTAGCAGTATATCCAAATGAGCTCTGACTATCATGGGACTAAATGTTTTAAACAATATTCTTGCTGTATTCCTTAGAGTGATGTTATACCCTTCAGGAGAATTCCAACTATCTTAGACAGCTCATTCAACATTTTTGGCTTGAACAACTTCCAATTGAAGATAAAAACCACAGAAACAAGCCCCTAATCTGGGATTTCATCTGGAGATAAATCCTGGAGCTGCTCCACTGACAATGAATCGGAAACTGACTGTGGTGGATTCTGCTGTGTGTGTCTGAGCTTCTGCATTAAAGTAGGTTTGACAGCAAGTGTGGCAATATTTATGAAGCAGAAAATATTGTAGTGTAAAATGATGGGAACTGTCATGTTGCACATAAAGCCAGCGTCATTCTGACATTTGAATTCCCCTTAAGGATTCTCAAACTGATCCTTTCATATTATTGCAATCCCTCACACATCACACAGGGAACGACTTAAAATTACAAGGGACCAAAAAAAATGTACTAAGGTTTTCTGTTTTCTGTCTGAAATTATGTTTAATTTTCTGCAAGCGGTTTTGACGGGTGTACTCACATGAGAGGCTACAGATAAAAGCCTGTTGCACTCTATTGCCAGCACTGCTCACTGGGGGAAAACCATCTAATTCCATAATCTCTCTCCATGATTTGTGATCAAAAGTGAAGAGTTTCTGTATTGTGAATGCATTTGCTCTCCTCATCAGGAGCCCAGGTAATTAATTCTATAATATAATAATAATCATTCTGGTGCAGCACTGTCGGTAGTCAGAGGTGGCAGAGAGAGGGAGGCTCTGCTGTCAGGCCACTTTGATCTCTGAAATTCCATATCTGTGCCTTTGTTGATGACAGAATACCTGGAAAAGGGATTTTCAGTCAGTGAACCAGCATGGGAATCCCCTACCACGCAACAATAACACTGGCAACGCATGCAGAAATATGTGAAAATACAAAAACCCAGGAAATAGCTCACAATCAACATCCATCACAGGAATTATGGCTCTTTTTAGACATCAGAATGTCTCATGAATGATATCTGATTTAGCTGCTTTGAAGCTGTAAGCCCCTAATGCCTACATGTGACAGGGTTGTTTTACCACGTACATCAAGAGCTGACAACACATTCACCTCTCGCTCCCACTCCAAACACACCCACACCCACACACAAACGCTCTCAGTCTAAAATATGACAACAGCCCATGATTACAACTCATCCTACGCATCCTGTTTGTGCATGGCAGCATCCTCTATTGTTGTCATGTATCTACCTGAGCAGGTAGCAACCCTTTATCACACTCCTCGCCTTCTTTCCATTACGGCGGTTGTTGGGAGCTATCAAAGATACAATGGTCGGATAAAAGGATACAAAGACGTGTTTTTGATTTGTTATCGACATTTGAGTGCCTTTTCAGGAAATGCTGAGTAAGTAGATGAGAAAATAAGAGAGGATGGAAAAATCTGATAAATGGAGAACACAAACAGGAACTTTCAGTGATTCATTGCAACTTGTGGGTGAAACCTTTGTGTTTTTGAGAAGGGTGATACTGGTGTGGACGGGGAGACGGAGGGTATTGAGTGACCCTTGCTGGCTCTATTACGAAGCCTACACTTGATTTAAAGTCAATGGGCACCTTTTTGGGCTAACAACAAAGCTGATGTCACCCTGAGGAAGTGCTTTGAAGAGGATGGGGGCAGAGGGACATTCAAGCATTACAATGTAGTGTTGTACACCAGCAGCAGCATCAGAACATGACGCTATCCCGATGAGGAGTGGGCTCCACAATGCACTGTATACATACCATATCGTGAGCCCCATGATGAGGGGCCAGCCAAAATGCACCATCTAAGGATGCAAGCATGCAATGAGGGTGGACAAACAAGCGTCATATCTCTGTAGGAAATCTGCTTGTGATCTGTAAATTTCATAATCAGTAGAGAGGTAAAGATCATTAAATTGCACAATACCCGCCAAAAGAAACACAGTGTCCATTAATGACTCAATAGGAAATGCCTTGTTCTAGATCGGGTAATAGGCCAAAGATCCAACCCTAAGTTAAGTGAGGTTTTTGAAGTTGATTGTGGTGAGAACCTGGAGGAAACACACACAGACGCGGTGACACGGCTTATGGTTGTTTCCTCCATTGCCAAGTCCTGTAAGCTGTCTGTCTGCTCCTTGGAGAGTCTTTTAGTCTGTGTCTCCCTGTGCTTGTTCTGTTTTTGATGATCCTCTGTCTCCGTCTCTTTGCAGAGGACATCTAATTAGTGGACCGTGGCAATGCTGGCGTTAAACTGTGTCTCCAAGTCTCGGTCTCAGTTTTCTTTTCGCCCTCTCCTCTCTCTTATTCTGAAGTGTACAACGTTGTTTGTGCAGTGCCACATCCTAATGAGGTTTCTTCTTTTCAATAGAGAGAGACACTTGATCTCCTCATTAAGGTCCTTGGCTTCGCTTTTCTTACACCACATGTTCAGTCGTTCAATTCGAAAAGACGTTCAGAGCTGCCGCACTGAAATAACCTCTGAATTGATTGTGATGACCCAAAGTTTCCAATATAACATGGAATGTTTTCTCTCTCTCTTTCTGTGTGCGTGTGTGTGGGTGTGTGTTCGCCCACATCATTCACGGCGATGTCACTGAAAAATACACAGTTGATTGGCAAAACACCCATCTCTTTTAATGGCTGCAGACAGTTGCACATTTTCATTCTGCGCTACAGGCAAAATGGAGCATAAACACAGAGAAAGAATTATGCAGTAATAAATGAGTTCCATCTTACAACATTAGACAGATTGAAAAGTGAAAAGGAGCAAGGCTTTGCTGATTGGTTCTGGCCTGAAAGAAATTATTTCCACCCCTGGAGACAGGAGTCCCAAAAGCAGTGTGAGACTGCCCTCTTGTGGCTTAAATTATAACTAGTGGTTTTACAAGCTGTGTATTGATACAGCTGCATGTTGGGAATGTGAGCTAAATTGTATAATATCACTATAACCTGCATTTAGCCTCTATGAAGAATAAGATCTGCTCATTGAATACTTTATCATCATTTGTTCTATATCAGGCTGTGTTTGACACTCACCCAGCTTCACACTGCTTGTGGTATCTTGGTATTTCTTCTGAACCCCTGCTTCACAAAAGCTGGCGATATCAGCATAGTGTCTCCTTACTTGTGATAGAGTGGGAGCAAGAGAGGTGTAAGGGAATAGTCTGTGTAGGCTGTGCTAGATCAGAGTGTGGTCTGATCAGAGGACATTCCAGGAGTAAACAGCGGAGGGCACTGTCTGTCCATTGGGTGGCCTCCACTCCCTGGTACAAAACGATCCTCAGCTCCCTGTCTGCATCAGGCGGGGAACAAAAATGCTGAGAAAAGTCACAAGTGTACAGCAGTGGCTCATGAATGATATTTTTACTGTTGTAAGACACACTTTCACCTGCTCAAATGATTGCTGGCACAACTGGACAGAGAGAATGAGGGAAATTTAGAATAAAGTAGTGATAATAATCTACCATACTTCCCTTTTTAGACCAGGGCCTCTGGCAGGTCACTGTAGCTGCTGTCTTATCTAGCTGAGACCGAGCCTGCCCTTGGCTCAGGTGGTACCTTACCTTATCTTACCTCACCCCACCAATGACACACTTTTTTGAGATGGCTGTGAGCTTCGCCTGCTTCAGGGAATCCAGGATGGCTGCCACGCTCTGCATGCGCTGCCACCTGGCCCACTAGAGGCTGAGATGTAATAATAATAACAACTATGTTAGCCTTCTTTTCAATTTGAATCTGTAGTGTTGTGCAGGAGGGTTCATGCGATGAGGCTGCAGTAGGGCAGCCCAGTCTACCAGGGAGAGCTTTGTGCAGTGCTTAGATATAAAAACTGTGCAGTCTCAATTTGTTTTTTAATGTACCCCTCTTGCTCTTAATAATTTGAAACGTTTTACCACCAAACCTAGAGGAAGACAAAGGTGCCCATAAAACCAGAGGCACAAATTTGGAGCCAGGGATCTCACATGTCTGTGTCTAAATGAAGAATATTTCAATATGGAATGAATAAAAATAATATCTTAACCTGTTTTCTTTACAGCATAATTTGTGTCTGTCCTGAGGAGATATCAAATTAATGAACAAGTATCTGGGTCATCTATATAAATCTATTTTGAGCTCCTTGACATGGGTGGTCATGAAAGTGTGATAATCTGTACTGCCACCAGGGGTAGCTATTTATCTATCACAGCAGGTCACAGGAATATCCGTTTATTCTGTTTTCCACTTTTGCTCCTTCCAAAATGAAATTTCCAAGTTAAATTAAAAGTGAATTTATTTTAGCCTAATGAATGATTTCTGTTCAGTGGATGCACGTGATGGATATAACATACAGTCTATATATTAATTCCTTTTGTATCCAATCGATGCAGACAATTTGAGGATTGCAGTTTGAAGACTATCTAATATGAATTTAGTTAAACTTTATCATGCATTAGCAGAATAGCTGGCTGGTGGTATTTGTGCATATGAACTCAGTACATGCCTGGGCAGCTCCAGAGGAGACTTGAATGGAAGGATTAGTACCAGATGTTCATTACGATCTGAGTGGACAGCCAATGAACGGGCGGCCATTTGGTCTGTGGGCGGAGCCGAGGCTGTCCTTCTCTGCCAGAGATTTACTTTAACAGGTAGTGTTAAAAACCAGACAGGTCTGGTGCAGCAGCAAGACGCGAGGATCCACCGTCATCCCGTCCGGTTTCGCTGAGCCTGATCCATTTCTTTAACTGCTTTGTTTTTGTGGATATGCCCTGGAGTTGCTCCCCAGCATGCTGAGCAGGAAGCTTTCTGGTGCGGGTATGTTTAGCGCTGCAGCCGGAGCGGAGCGCAGCAGGGTCGGGGAGAGGCTGCAAGCTGCCCTGGCCGGCCTGCAGGAGCTGCATCTGCTCAAGGACCGACAGAGCGACATGGTGAGCTGGGCACTGAGGGCGGACCGAGAGGAGCCGGTGACCTCCGTCCAAGCCGGGCCGGAGAGTTCCGCGGCGATGGGAGTTGAGGAACAGCGACTGGAGGCTACACTGGCTGCCCTGAAGCAACAGCTGGTAGGGATGAATTTGGATGTATTACAAACAGATCTCCGAAATATCTAAAAGATAGTGAGACAGAAGTGCAAATTTCGCCTCTAGTGGTGCATGCGTTATTAATATCTCAAGTATTCCTAGAGTAAAGTACTGTAATAGATACGCTTCCCTGTGTGTTAACAATATATTTTCCAGAAATTAACAGCTAAAGCGAATACAAACTTCCCTCAGATTTTGCCATCAGCTGATGCTCATGTGCATTCACTCTTCAATTATTACCAGACACCCTTTCATGCCCTCAGTTGGGGGTAGGAAGTAGGATAGGTGTCATAAATCAAGGTACATAACAGGACCAGGGGACTTTGAGCTGTGTGTGTGTGTGTGTGTGTGTGTGTGTGTGTGTGTGTGTGTGTGTGTGTGTGTGTGTGTGTGTGTGTGTGTGCGCGCGCGCTAGCGTTCTCACGTATACAATTGTGTGTGTGGACTGTGGAGGCTGGGCGCTGTTATTCCTCAATGATTAACCTCTGGATAATGACAGGAAATTTTAATAGTAGTCAGTGTGTTTTCGAAGATGCTCGCATGCAAAGAGCATTTTCAAACAGTCAGACTATTAACTCGACTATAATTACAGTAGCTTGAGTTTCACTGGCAATCTTTTTCTATGTAGGCATTTAAAAGAAGTACGTGCATCAGTGTTAATGCTTGATTGCAAATAAATCTGGACGGATTCTGGATGGATTCCGAACTGTTTTGAAGGAGAAGATGTAAATTATGAGGCTTAACCATAGTGAAGTTTCCATGCAGTTGTTTCCCTAAATCCTGAAACGGCCCCGTTAAATGACCACAGTTCTTGTGTTTAGCTTGGGGAGTCTTAAATAAGTCTCTTTTTAGGCATGGAAACTGTCTGATGAGCAATGACCAGTTGCCAATGAGAATGAAAAGGTCATAGAATGTGCTTTTTGTAGATGATGGCCCTTGTAGGTCGCTGCTTCTCTTTTTTGAGAACCACTGTAGCAAAAACAAACAGTCCCGTTCCCAACCCCCCAAGCCTCCCCTCCCCTCCTCCAGTAGTTTACATAATGGCAAGGCCCTCGCTGTGGGGGAGAAATGAGTTACCCACTACTGCCTCTTCCAAGCTCCCCCACAGCCTGCTGGAGTTAATCATCAGCTGGAATCAGTTTGAGTTTGGTGATGGCTGTACATTAAAGCATCTTTTGAATAAAATGCGGACTTCATCCAAACAAAATCATAACATCAGAACTGCCATATGTTGTGAGTTGTCCCTTTAATTTTCCCAGTTCATTCAGAACAGAGATGTTGAATCTGTATCAACAGAGTATTTGTTTGCACATCTGTATTCAATATGTCTTTGAACTCAACTTAACTCCATATAAGAAAATCCAGCAAGCATTTCTTGTCAGTAGTTGAATAGAGATATAATGTTAGATTTTGTCTTCTACAGTCTCGTTTACGGAAGCAGGATGTGGGCCTGAAGACTCACTTGCAGCAGCTGGATCAACAGATTAGTGAGCTGAAGCTGGACGTGAGCAAAGCCTCCACAGAGCAGCTGGAGAGTGACAGCAGGCCAAGTTCTGGTATGCAGGCCCACACACAAACACGCAATACTACAGATTTATATTTAATATTAAGTTTTAGGGACCCTCCCAACCGTCATTACAAAAATATTAACCTAATCTGTCGAATCTCTGTTGTACTCTCTCCAGGCTTCTATGAGCTCAGCGATGGCGGCTCTTTCTCCCTCTCCAACTCCTGCACCTCTGTATACAGCGAATGTCTGTCATCTTCCCAGACAAGCCTCTTCCTCCCTCCCATGAGCCCTGCTTCGGCTCACATAAGCCCCTCTGTTCAAGCTGATGTATGCCGCCGGCGCTCTGCTGATGAGAGTGCTACCCAGGCAAACCCTACACGCGCCACATGCCTCCATCTGGGCAGCAGCAGGATCCGGGCAAGCACCACGTGCGCTGAACAGGCACGACCAAGACCTGTATCAACAGGTAACCAGCACTATAACACCATATATTTTCTCACTCAACCCCTACAGTGATGAAGCTGCTCTTCTTGTACACCTCACTGTGTATTTTGTGTCATAATAATGTGTTTTCCAGTAAATGAGTGGTTTGAATGTGTAATAAGTATTTATTGTGTGTTGCCTATGTGTTTATCAGGTGATCTTGATAGAATGATGACTCAAGCATCTGGCTGCTATAAATCTATGGATGGAAAGAAATCTTCAATGAGCTCAAACCTGAAGACCTCCACGGTAAACCCCAAGTACCATAGCAACCTGGTGTCCCGCAGTGGGAATGAAGTGTACCACTACCCCAGCCCCCTGCACGCCGTGGCACTCCAGAGCCCCATTTTCACCCATGGGGGGGAAGCAGCCACTCCTGGACTTCCACACGGCCATGGACTCTCAGGGGACGGTGTTACAACTTCCAACACCATCCAGCGGGCACAAATGGCTTTTGAGAACAGGACCCTGGGTTATATTGACAAGCTTCTCCAGCGCAGCATGACCAAAATCCAGAATGACGCAGAGAGTGCGAGTGCCCATGCATACAGTGATTATGGCAGGGAGCCCAGTGAAGTTATACCAGTGTTTCCTGTAGAAGGGCAGTCTTTCCGAGACCAGACCCCAAGCGTCATCCCACCAGAGAGCAACCAAAACAGACACTGCGTAGTATACCCCAGCCAAGACAAACAGGTTAACAATGTAAACAACAAACAACCAGTGAGAGCCCAGGAGGCTTCATACAGGTACTCTTATCCTGTTGCTACGAGGGAGTACAGCTCTGACGAGGTTGCCATGTCCACCCTTAAGAGCAAAGACAGACCCCAAAGAGATCATGCTAGTGCAGTCAGAAGCCATTCAGACACCAGTTATGGGGACACCCTAGAGTCCATTCAGTCTGAGAGGAAGGGCCATGGGCAAAGACCAGTCATTCCCCACAGCTCCAGCACGGAGGAGAGTCAAGGCTTGGAAGGTCACGCCGGTTACATGGGTTCACCTGAGTTTGTTCATGCCAAGTTCGTGCCTGCTGGATCTCAGAGGGTCAAAGTGAAACAGGCAGACCGCAAAACCAAGGCTGTGAAACTCCGACGAAAAAGCAGCGAAAAGCCTCGAGTGATGAGACACCAACATGGTTACTCGTCTGGTGAGAAGACCAGAGAGTCCAGTAGTGGAACAAAGGGAGAACAGAGAAGGACGGGGAAGGTAAAGACAACCCAGGAGCGCAGACACGGCTCAGGCTCAGACTCTAGTCTATGTAGCCCTGGACTGCACACCCATAAGGTCCATCCAAAACCACATCCTGTCCCTGCTCTTACCAAGTCCAGCAGAAGCCGCAGGCCTCAGTTACCAGAATATGAGCAGTGTGTAGAACCAAGGAAGAGGAGGCAGGGGACTGCCAAGTGGATGTCTGATGTGGAGATGATCCAGGCCTCATGTTCTCAGCATCAGAGGTCAAGAGAGGCCCATGCTCAAGCATCAGGGAGCAGGCAGATGGTGCGCAGCATGAGTACCAGGGCACATTCCGGCCAGTGGATCGGGCCACCTCACCCCTTCCAGACCGCCATGTCCCCTTCTTCATTCTTTCACAGTCTCAATTCCAGATACCCTGCAGCACCTTACCACATGTCCAGCCTCTACCCTCCCAGATGTGAGTCTGAGTACTCAGCTGAATGCGCGTCACTGTTTCACTCCACCATTGCTGAAAGCAGTGAGGGGGAAATGAGCGATAACACCACCAACCGTTTTGGAGACAGCGAGTCCAGCCAGAGCTTTCAGTCCCTCTCAGACTCTGACAGCAGTCTGTCCCTGGACGAGGGCGACCAGGTGGATGAGGTTGAGGGTGGTCTGGTGTGGGCTGAGGCTTCACTGGGGCCCACCGCCGCCGGACTGCCCCTCCAGCAAGTCCCACGCCCCGAGCCCCCAGCCTGCCGCATCAAAGCCTCCCGAGCCCTGAAGAAGAAGATTCGGAGGTTTCAACCAGCCTCTCTGAAGGTCATGACCCTGGTGTAGAGGAATTCCCCCAGGCATAATGAAAACGGTCACGGAACAACACAGAGAACTGTGGGAAGTGCTTTTAAAACCCGATGGAAAGATAACCCTCGGTCTCTCCACACAACAACCTTTATCACTGCTACAAAGGCAAATGGTACAAATCCAAGTAGACAGCATTTGTGAACTCTTTGCTTTGTTGAAGTTAAAACATTGTTGTAAACCAATAGCGTTGAAAAAGTGCATTGTACAAAAGCATGTCTATTAACAATTGTAATCTTAAACTTCCTTTGTAAATATTCATGATGTTGTAATGAACATTTCCAATAGCATGTGACTGTTAACTTGAATTCTTGGATTACATTTCTGCAATACTGTATAATTGCATGAACATTGAAAGCAAAACCTTTTTTTACCTTTCTCATTTCGAATAATTCCTTTATATTCTCTTATTGCACATTGATCTTTGTTTTCTCCAGAAACAAAATATGTAATATACATTAAAAATGGCTTGCATTGAGTTTTGACATGCATCCTGTATGTTTTATCCTGTATTAGATGGCTAACATGTTTCTGTGCTTTCTGAATGAGCTCCAGCTCCAGTTTTGTTGATACTAGTGAATCGGCAAGTTCTGACAACCTTTTCACAAATAAACGTCATGTACCATGTTTTCTTCTACACTTTTTATTCAAAGTGCATTGCACTTAAAATGTAAAAAACCTCTGCATAGTACCCAAACTTCCCATTAAGTAATGGATGATAAGAATGCTTTCCTCCAACTGTTCCTTATCTGCTTTCCTCATTCTGCCCAGCTGTTTGGTTTACAGCTTCAGCCATTAAGCCAGACAGCAATGTTTAATTATAGGGTGGTAAATTATCAGCTCTCACACTTTTAAATGCGAGCACTCACACTTGCATGGAAGTCTTGAAACACACTATCACACTCCTGTAATTTTCACGTAAAAAGAATAGATTGTTTGTTTAAGCTCAGGTTTCAAGTTTGAGTAGAGGCGAGGCTTTTAAACAGTTGGTATACATGGCAGGAGGCATGTGGGATCTAGAGGAAATGACAGACAATCAGAGAGTCCTCATTTCTAAACTGTCATGGAGAGATAAGAGATTACCTGCCCGGTAATCTAATTTCCAAAATCTGCAAGAGAATCTTTCCATTAAAATTCTTTTGAAGGTGAGCAGGAGGTAATTTTGAAGGTTTGTCCAGATTGTAGACTTCAGAGAATCCTTCCTCTCTCCTATCACCAATCAGGAAGCTGCCGCCACGTCAAAAAAGCCCAAAGGAGTGACAAACATTCCCAACGTCTCAGCAAATTTGTCTTTGAAGCATTTGTTGAGGATATAAACATTGAGGCTAATCTTTCCAAAATTCCAAAATCACTCATTTGGAGATCAAGGCTTCCAAACTAACTAGAGATGATCAATTCATTTTTTTTAAGAATATCCACCAAAGGGCACATGTTCATTCAATACCATTGTTTTCTCAGTTTGCCACACACAGAAAGGTCCGGAGGGCAAAACCTCTATGAACATCAAAGGTGGTTTAAATAGCATCTGCAATTGAATCAACTTTTAATTGCGCTCTGTACATCCATGACCCTTGAACTCTCTGTATGAGCATCAGCGAGAGGTCAGTGGGATTAGCGGTGCTGTTTTGGACCAGGCTCAGAAGCAGCATGATGGACGCTGGCCTTGTCTTTGATGTTGGGTATAGCAGGATCGCGTCAGCTTGACCTTGTGAGCTCGCTGACCTTTCCAGCTGTAGACCTGGCTCATCTCGAAGGGTAGATTTCCCAACAATAGAGGGGTCAGTGGCTCCATTGTGCTCTTGATGTCTAGGGCTTGTCTGTTTTGTGCTTCCCTGTGTTCAGCATGGCTGTCTTACTTTCTTTTGACTCATTGTTTTAGTGTTAAGTATTATCAAGATGAACCCCCTTGCAAATCTTGAAATTTGTTTTGTGTATATGAGTAGTGAGGGACTGGCAACAGAAATCCGGGGCAATTGCCTCTCTAAGCTGGAATGGGTTCGGGAGCAAGGTCTCTGGGGTTCCTTTTTGAAGCCTGCAACCTGTGGTGTATAAGTGCACACCTGCAGATCAGATTTGATCATGATGTTATATGGTTTATAAAGCTGAAAGAGAAGGGGTGTTACCTCCACAATGCTTTATTTAACACTCCCCGTGAAGGCCGGCGAGGCATACTGAAAGTTCACAGATGTCGTGTGGGATCTCATTACACAGATTGCAGTTCAAGTGCTTTGACATCATATCCTTGAGAACACATGGGGACATGGTCATGTTTAATCAAGATCATACATGTCCAACTGACACCACACCTGCTGATAAAAGGTCTTAACTGGGGTCTTCTAGTCATAACAAAGAGTATGACATGATGACTTTTTCACATGGCTGGAGATCCATGGTTGTGAAACATAATAAGCATCCATCCAAGAACTCATTGTGTGTTTGAGGTTTATCATACACATCAACAGAATAATTGTACATTCTTAACATTCACTCTCTCAAAAACAGGCTAACAGAACTTGTTTGTTGACATCGTTTGTGATAAATATAGGTGTATGTGTCGTGTGTAACTACTCTAATGACTTGCTCAGGTAAACACTGAGGGATAATTCCGGCAAATGCATGTCACTGAGCTGCTTAGGACAGTGATCTTATTACATGTTACACATTAGGCTACTGTACTCTATTTTGCCCTCAGCTAGCACGCATCCGTAGCATGAACAATTCAGCCCCCACAACAACAACAACAACAACAACAACAACAACAACAACAACAAAATCTGTGATATCTCAAACTCTAATGTAATCTTAGAACCTAGAACAAGCTTACAACATACATACGCCATTGGTCAGCAGTTCTAACACTTTTCCTTGACAATCTGACATCTGTAAAGCAAGAAAAACATCGCGAACAAACGAAGAAGAGAGCGGAAAGAAGAGTTAGAACAACAAAGGGTGCGCCACAGACAGGCAGGCAGGCACTAATTAAAGTTTGACTTGGTTCACATTAGGTCACAGTTTGAGGAGAGGGAGTGGGCTTCTCCTCTTACGTGTGTATGAGGTAATACCAAAGCCCAACACAGACCAGCCCTTCCCAGTCTGTCTCCAGGCTCAGAACATAATATCCCTCCAAACTGTTTGTATTTTCCCTCTTGATCATAGTAATTTCAGCATGTCTGTTTGCGCATGTAACGCTCACAGCTTGTTTCTATTTACACGGAAACTTAAACTGTAGATCTGCAACGGTTTGAAAGGTTTATCGTTTACTTATCTTGGCCTTCTTTCTCCATCATGACGCATTAAATATTGTTCTCCGGGTGGTCTGATTCGCTTTGAGGCAACAGCATGAAAGGCTGTGGCACTTCCCTGATGTGAAAACTGGAGAGAGGGTGCTGGGCCTCTGATAGAAGATGTGGATTTACCAGGCTGACAAGTGGGAGCTCAGAAACTCATTACCACCCTGATGAGAGGAGCTTTCCAGAACTCAGCCCTGAAAACACAGATGGGGTCCAGCAAGGAGGATTATTTATATCCGGACCTAATCGATCGATCGAAGACATATTCAGTCACTGGCAAATAGGAATGACAGAATAATAGACTAATTTTCAGCACTGGCATGGGTAAAATGATGAAAATGTGTTTTTGTTGATGCTATAATTTGAATTATACAACTGAGGTTGACCCTTCTATGGGGGATGGGCTCTATAGGAGTGTATGTGATGTGGCTTTTGTCCCCTCAGTAACTGTACATATGAATGGGGCTGGACTGGAATGTCCAACCTCATGAATGTCAATGGTCCGGAGCCGGGGTTAAGGAGCAGGCTCCTCTGGTTGTGCTGAAGTGGACAATGGAGATAGAGAGAGGAGATGAAGAGATAGAACATGGGGGAAATTGAGAGACAGAGTGTAGCAAAGAGAGCGCATGAAGGAAAAAGAAGAGAAAATGGCACAGGGTGAAGCGTTGTGAACCCCTCTAAGGATTATAGGACCCTTCCTCAACCACCACCTGCTCCTCTTTAAGCACATCCTGTCATTTAATACCTAATCCCTTCATTCACTCCGCGGTGTTTACTAACCATTGTCTCAAGTCCCGTCATGCTGTGGTCAAGAGGTGGTTCAAAAGTTCGCAGAGTATGTAGAGCAGGCACCCACAGTAACAGAGCCCATTGTGAGTGCGTTCATCCCTGTGAAGCAATTGTGTGGGACAGAGACAACCGCATGTCCCTGTATGTGAAGGACCTACAGGGTTTTCGTTTTGAGGCCAACGTCAGTGACTTTCTTTGACGCAAACAAACCAATATTTAAGTACAGATAATTGGATCACAGCGCGCTTTAACAGAGAGAAACATTCCATCCTTCATTACCTCCTCCTCCGAAGATGTTATGTGTTTAACCTGTTTGCGTGTTTGTTAGCAGAATTACTCAAACTTTACCAACTGATCTTGACCAAACCAGGTGGAAAGGATGAACCAATTTAAATTTGATGGAGGATTTTATCATTCCATGATCCAGAATGCCTTTCAAAAACTGCTGTTTCTTCTGACAATAAAATCTGTTAATTCCTATTATTTCTTATTTTTATAAAATGTTCATGTCAGTATATTGTCAGAACATGACATATTTCGGCCTAGGCTGAGGTATACATTTTTCCATTTAAGTGGAATACACACCATATTATGAAGATTTACCCCATCTGAATTGGCTTTTACTAAGTGCCAATTTTGCATAATACAACACTGTTATTAAGTGTGTGTATATATCCGCTGTTTGATGTCAGAATAATGACAGATAGTGAAAATTTAAGAAGATAAACTCGCCGTCTCTCCTGTCCAGCTACAAAGTCTCACAAATAGAGGAGAACTGAAAAATAATTGCTGTAATCCTCGAAATTTCAGTTGAAACATGTTGGTACAATTTGTGCCCTAAAGTTTATAAAAACATTCTAATTGAGGCACACTCTGAAAACAAGCTTTCGTGCTTGGGTAAGCAAAAATAATTACTGCACACTCTCCCTGTAGCTTACTGGGATTTTTCCCAGTGTATGCAATTTTCATTTCTCAAAGGAAAACACAAGCCCATGAGATGGAATGGTTTCAAGTCGCTGTGTGTAGAAGTGTGTTTTTCACATGAATGCATGGTGTTTCTGATTTTATCAGTCTTAGTGAGGACGTCCTGGCTGTTTTATTAGCAGGATGTCCTGTGTCTGCTCAAGGGACTGCCTCTTTTGTCAAGCCTCAGGCTCTAAACAGCTAAATTGAACTGCTCTGGCCCAATTCATCCTGTGAGAGCTAAACGTATTTTGCAATTACTGTCAACTGACTCACCAACAACACCACCAATTGTCATTATGACCAAAAACAAGCCTAAACTCTTCTAAAGTGCTAGGTGTGTGTGTGTGTGTGTGTGTGTGTGTGTGTGTGTGTGTGTGTGTGTGTGTGTGTGTGTGTGAGAGAGAGAGAGAAAGAGAGAGAGAGAGAGAGAGAGAGAGAGAGAGAGAGAGAGAGAGAGAGAGAGAGAGAGAGAGAGAGAGAGAGAGAGAGCGAGCGTTGAAGGAGGACATCAAAAGAACGGTGAGAGTGACAGCTGGTCCTTCTCTTGGTCGGGCCCCCTGATAAGATCAGAGTGACAGGAGAACATGGGACCCAACAGGTACCTCCCTCCCCTTCCAGCACCCTCCTCACTGCTTCCATATGGCCACTAACAAGTCCCTTACCAAACAAAGCCAATTTCCATTTTAGCCTTCAGATTTTTTTGTGTCATAACCTATTTTCTTAAAAATAATCATTAACTTCTACAGCATTTATCTCTACAGAAATGCACATTATCAGAAATATATATTTTTACACCAGCACCTATCGCACCTATGGAGGGAGCTTTTCATCTTTGTTTTCCAGTTATCTCCACTTGACGCCCCTGCACTGTTTGACCACCCTTCACATGTGATTGCTCTCCCTCTACAAGATGCTATAAAACCTTTGGGGTTGTGTTGAAAAAAGACCACTTGAAAGCCGCAGCTTTCTCTGTTCCAAGGCTAATGGACTTTAGACTGACACCTATAAAATATTCTAGACTTCGGACAAAAAAATCCCACTTGTCTCCTTTTAAGTGCACGTGTTCCAGTTAAAGAAAGGCTCAGCTGGCAAGTAGGAAAGGGTCAATATTCTTTCCAGTTTATGGGCAGGAGACTGTTTTATGGCCATGTCCCTCGTCTTCATCTCCACAATGAGAAATCTTGTGTTTTCTCTTTTCTTTTTTTCAGATGAACCCTCATTTTTGAAGAACATGAGTATGAGTAAGAAAATAATGATCAAAATCCTGAGGGGGTGTGGGTGGAGGAGGTGGGGAGACAATCACACACATTTTTTCCAAAGCATGAGAGACAACCCAATTAAATGTTATTCAGCTGGGGGAAATTGCTCGTTATGGGGGGGAAACTTTGGCATTTCCTTGGGGTCAGCTGCTTGCTGTTTGGGTTGTTTGTCTTCGTCTCCCAGGTATAGTTAGTGGTAAAGCATGCACTCCCCATCCGAGACACGTCTCAGCTCGCAGGTGGAAAGTAGCCATCAGTGAGGAATGGTGGAAGACAATAGCGCCTTTTTCCATAACACACCCAAGTCAGCTATAGCACAGTATATCTCCTTTCTTGTCGGCTTTTTCTTTCCTTTTTTCCATTTTTCTTGCATGGCTTAGGGGGGGAAAACAAACAAACTGGGACAGACAAATGTAATTTCAGCCGGCTCCACTAACACATTGCAGGACACCCTGAGGTCTTGACGCTGGACTGATTTGGACAGGCTGGCCCCTCTCACAGTCCAGGGATCAGGGGTCACACAGGGAACAGACTGATCTTCCATGTGGTATCAGGTCTCTCTACCAATGGGAAACACGATGAGGACAGACAGGTTCAGACAGCTGTTACCACCAACCTCACCAGTATCAGTATATGGCAGGTAACATCATTTATCATACTGAGTACAGGAGCACCTTACGAGTTAACAAAGCAACAGAATATATCACACATAATAATGGAATATGAGTGTCATTGGAGGGATAACTTACACCAAAAGATTTACAGGTGTGTATCATGTGAAACCTGATGACACACAAGAATTACAGTGAGACTGAACAAGACAAAAGTTTGAAATGATGCATGGTATTGTATTTTGTATATGTTATATTGATAGATGGACCTTAGAAACATGACACAAAGCAACTGATTGGGGGGTGGGACCCCTCCCCAACCCCCACTTCCACCAATACTTTGTGATGGAGTATTAGGGAAAGTTAAAGGGAAGGCTTATAGGCAATTACATGAAATGGATCTTTTTGACAGTGGGAGATAAAGATTTGTAGTATGAAAGGTTTTATGAATTAGTGGAATGGAAAATGCTATTGTTTCTCTAATCATTTTGAATTTGAATGGATGTGTGAATTCACAATGATCCCTAATGGCAACATATGGTTAGACTTCCTTTATCTGCCTGTGGTTGTTAGCACCACAGCTTCCTGGCATAAATATGCTAAAAGGGTGGCAACTGCACTTCCTTTATGGCTCTTAAGATAAACACTAACACCTGACAGTGAATGAGCTTGAAGATAAACCAACATTATTATTTTGATTTATGGTCAGGAAGAAAGATAGAGGAACTTCTGAAGAAGAAAAAAAATCCCTTGGCCATAACGGTATTATGGTAACAGCAAGGAAATGGATAAATCTTTAAACTCTGGACAACAGCCCAGTTAAAAGATCCCCCGGAGGCCTGGATGATGACATGGGGATGATATGTTTATATGGGGTGTGTACCGAGGCTGTAAATCACCACAGGCCTGGAGTGTAAGGAGGGACGACAGCCTATCTGGGGCACCATGTGTTTTTGGGGAAAAAAGGGGGCTAGTTTGGGGGTAAACCCTGTCACCAAGTGAGGCTGACCTGGCAGCTTTGACCCCAGAGTTTCTTTGAACAGGACAACCCAGGGTGACACTTTGGGCCAGTTTGTTGAGAGATTTACACATGAAGGACAGAGGATTTAGAAGGTCTTAGAAGAGAGCTTGCAACTGAGATCCCTTATCTTTTTTCTTCTGTGGCGTTTCTTACATTAGAATAAAAACAGATGGGGTTTAAATTCAGTTGAGTTTTTGCACAGATGAGGTCTGTTTTTAACATCAAAGCGTCCTCAGAAATGTTAAACTTCAGTTACCCATTTATTGACAAGAATCGATAAAAATCCTTTGCAACGTGGCAGGTTTACACAAAGAGAATCTACCGCACTTTACACAGTTTAGATAAGAGAAGCACAGAAAAGTGTTAAAGTGTCATAAACTGTTGCAGACCCAGCAAAAACATATACGCTTGATTCAAACTGAACGCAGCTTTACATAGGAGGATAGCCAGCTGTTCCTATTCATAATAGCAATTATAACTTTTCTGTGAGAACCCTCCACAACATGGCTTCATTTGGGATTATGTAGTCAAGCTAAATCATGGCGCCACTTTAAAAAAAACCCTGCAATCATTAAATAAATATGATGAAAGCTGACAGAGAGGGTGACACATAGACCTTACAGGCTCCTCTAAGGCTGCAGTCTGGCACCAGCACACTGATGCCTCCCTACAGCCGATTTAGTCTATTGATTGCAGCCTGGGTGTGTATTGGCTGGATCAATGTCCATCACATTTTCACCGCTTTCCTCCATCTGCACCCCCGGCATATCTTCCGCCTTTGAGATCGATTGCAGCAGAGACATCCTCTCTGCAGGATGGGTGTATGGATGTGATTTCCTGCTCTGGCTATTGAGGGCATAAAGGGAAAGGAAGAGGGGATGACATAAAAACAGAAATGAGCATGAGACAGTTTGGGGGGGTGGGAGGGAGCTTTGATCCTGGCGCTGTGTGGATCTGGCTTCCAGATGACCTACGCTCACTGAGCAGATTAGTGTTGACAGTTGTTTCAGGAGAGAGGGGCTAATCTTCAAGCTGTCTGGAGATCCTCAGCCATGCAACATGAAGGCCAAAGCAGGTACACCTTGTCCACAACCCACGGCACACGGTTTCAGACCTTATCTCCAGACTCCGGCGTAAAGATCAGTGGGGCAGATTAGAGTGTTTATATTTTCTTTAGATTTTTATCCCAACATTCCTTTCGAATTAGGCATGCTGTGTGAGGGTGAATTCCTATCTTATAGAATTTTTGTGTCCCTGCAGTGTGAGGCTCCTTATTCTGGTTGACAGATAGCGAGTAAGCCCGAGCTGCACACCCTCACAGAGAAGGGCACTGCTTGGGCATATCTCAGTGTGTATCCACCTAACAAACACCCGGCTCTCCGGGAGATCCACTGCGTGTTGTCATGGTAGTGCTCCATACACAGTAGGGATGTATTTAGGGGCTTTGTATTTCCTGTGTTTACCAAGCGTCTTGGGCAATCCTGCAGTGAGGCACAGGATGCAAGCCTCCAGAAAAACAGCAGTGAAGTTAAGTCTGCCTTGACTAACAACACACACAGGCAGAAGAGGGAACTTAATCTGTGATGACAATAGTCTGCAAGCACTGAGACAATTTTCCATCTCCCTCGCTAGAATGCTAATGACAGACATCCTCTATACTTAACCCTTCCTCCTCATCACTACTTACCTCACCCTTCTCCTCAGTAGGCAGGACTATGAGCAATGAATGTGACATTCTAACACGGAAGTTAGGTCATCTTTCTGCACCATAAGTGGATTTGTCAACGAGGAACCCAGGCTGTACTTATAGAAGGATGTAAGTCAGGGCCAGGGGAAAGTAATCTGGCCTCTTTTAGCCTGACATCGCCTTATTTAGCTGACAACAATCTGCGTTTGTAGTGTAAGTGGATTTTCCAGGTGTGAGATCAACTGCCCAAACACTGTGGTTCCACAGGCTGAACACACATGCACACGTAATGGACTACTGTAAATCCTTAATGCACCTCTGAGGTTGCAGGAGTGGAGGCAGGGGAATAATTGTCATCAATCACCTATTGTAAACAGCAGCTCAATTATGCAGCGATGTGTGCTGGTGTTTAGCATAATGAAAGGCCAAACCTGCTCCCCTGACAATTACAGGATCTTAACAGTGAGATTGCCCCTTAACACAGGAGGCAATAGACATGTTGAAACGTTTCGCTTTCACAGGAGAAGAAATATAGCAGTTCTCGCCATGTTGTCATTTTATTTTAATAAACTTACAATAGACTGATAATTGTCTTATTTCTAATTGAAATGACTGTTCACAGTTTGAGTGTTGTGTTGTATTAGTTACCTTATAGCACCATCATATTATTGCATTATTGACAATTCTGTTACTGTCACATTCATTACAATTATTTTAGTTTATTTTAGAACTTTTGCTGCTGGCTTGCAACTTCTTACACAATCATTTCAACCCTTGACAAAGACAAAGACAAAGACGGTTGAGGTTAAACTTCATTACAGCATGTAGAGCATTTTTGGAACTGTTTCTCAGACTTGCTTCCTAAAATACTTCTATTACTGCTTGTTAGACACCAAGAGTATAATTGCAACCACAATAAAAAGATTTTGATAAAAGCAATAACTCATTTGGAGCTTGTCAGCTGTGGTATCTGGACACAGTGGGGTGTGAAACATTGTTCACTCATCTTGTGTAAAAAGAAAATTATTTTGAGCTAGAAGAGATTACAAACAAAAGAAAGCATATTGTCAACAGCGTAATTCTCTATGGATGGGTGCAGCAAACCAAACTGAAAAGAGACAGATCAGCTAAATAATGTGCCTCAGGTCAGAATCTGTTTGATTTGTAGGGTATTTCACACTCCAAGGTTAATTCTACTGTATACAGATTCAATGACATCAGCAAGCCAGGCCAGCGATTAGCTAAGGAAAGCTGCATAAGGGCAAACCAAAATGCTTTGTAAGCACTCGTGGCACCAAGACTAAGAAAGACGAGTGAACGCCACAATGGAATCATCCCTGACAAAAGGATTTCAATTAAAAACTGACACGGCCCACTGGCACAATGAAATGGAGACAGAACCATCATTAATGTGGATAATTACATTTGTGCTTTTCCTGCTATCTTTTACGCAGCTATACCATACATTTGCACAAGTATGACGGTCCCTTCCTCACTACATACAGTCATTTGACTCAGTCCCGATAAAAACATTGAATAGTGCCAATTTACATAGAAATGAATTCTGTTAAAATCGGACAATAGTTAATCACCTTTCAGACAGATTAAGTTTGAGGAGAAACAACTTAAACGAGTGTTGTTTGAAGAAAGGGACAAGCAGTTCAAACTGCACTCATTTTTACTTCACATTCCTCCGGCACTCTCGTTTCCTCATGGCAAATCCGATGGTGCGGCCCCCCGCAGAGTTCCAGCCTTCATCCCTGGGGAGGTCTGTTGTCTAAGCGAGTGAGCTCAGAGTGAGACCCGTTACTTCACCACTGCCTCTTTTCGACCATGTTGTTTAGCCTAACTGCACTTAAAGTGGTGTGAAAAGTGAGAACAGAATGGAGGCTTGACACTGGTGCTTACAGAGAGTAAAGGACACACTGAAGCTAGCAGAATCATCTCAGTCCTGCTGCATGCTGATCGTTAAAATTGATGTCATTCCATCAGAAGTGCTTAGTCATTACATCATCACCCAGAAGAGATAAAATCACTCAGCCGCAAAAGCTTTCCTGTCAGTACAAATGTACCTGAATGGAAAGACACCTTAGCACTTGTTCCAATACATTATCTTCAATGTGTGGTTGGAAAAACATGATCTGTAAATAGATACCTAATTTCCTTAATTTATTAAAGTATCTCACTCTCATGAATGTGACACTGTCTCTCTTAGTGCTGCATTTATTGCTGAAGTTAATGCAAAAGCCCCCCCCCCCTCAGCAATGCCGTAGCAATTATAATTTAGCAATTTTCCACCCATCCTGTTACTCTGTGTGAGGTGTGACATATAATTAATTTCTCATACATGTGTTAACCAAATGCAATTAAATCCATTATGCTGTCAAATTAGTTTTTTATGTTATTCACAAGAAAATGATTCATTAATGAGAAATTTCATTTGCACAGAGCAACACACTTCACACATATCTGTGTGTTCTCCTCTGGGTAGACAGTAGTAAAACAAGCTCCTCTTTACACACAAACACAACATGTCTGAAACAAGCTCTGGTGTGAGGCCTCTACCTCATGGTGTGAGGTGCTTTCTCATCTAACACTCTTTCACCAAATGTCAATTGGCAAATAAGTGGACCCCACCCCGCCCCCATAGAAGACCCTGATTAGACTAAGCATTCTCTCTAAAGGGCGGGAGACAAAAAGATGCTAAATGTTGGCAAACAAAGAATTATAGACCTTTAAATGGTTGCCACCTCACACAATACTAAATCATTTAGAATCCTCAAAATACACGGACGCAGGCACACACACACACACACACATGCAAACACAACATCACTACCTACATGACAGTGTTCTCCTGTCTGCTTTGCTTTTTGCACACTAGCTTGGATTTTGAATGTTAAAAATGTTATCACCGAGATCACAATATGAACAGAGGCAAAAAGGCACGTAGGACAAATAGTCAAACTATCAGCTGCAGGGCAAAAGGTCCTCGTCTCTGACAAGATAGAGACGTAATGTGATTGACGAGTCTCTCTTGGAGCCTTCTGATAGGTGGACAGCATTCCTTCATTTGCTTTAGAGCTTTCTCTGCTGCAGGCCTTTTCTGCTACAAGTGCTATTGTTCAGGTTTGGTCAACGACAATGACCCGTGTGTGTGTATGTGTGTGTGTGAGCCTTATCTGCAGCTGTACGCTCCCCTGATTTCTGTTTTGCCGTTTGAACTGAATGTTACACTAATGCTTTTTGTTCAGGGAGCACAACAATGTCAGCCCATCAGATCAATGTGAGAAACAAAACCAATTTTAGGAGTAGGAAATATAGAGATTAAGTCACATCGTTTAACAAATCTGCTCGATTTACATTACTTTTAATTTGACTTCTTGACCTACACGGACCCAATTACCTCTACTTACCATGTTCACATAAGCGAGCCGGTCACTGGGTCCAACCCCACAGGTGTCCAAAGTGCAAGAGCAAAAACATCAAAAGAGATCTTTTATGATCCTTTTTCATGCTCTACTTGCTTTGCCTATTCTGTCTACTCAAGATATCTCTCAGCTGAATAGGTTTGGCTTCAAACACAAATATCTACTACTCGTGCCTTTGAGTAGAGCAACACTTTGTACAGTTAAGTCTTCCTTTTGTTGTTATTATATGAAATGAAACTATGCTGTAGTATTGGCAGCTATGCAACACTCAGCCAGCCTCTTTTCAGGTCATTCAACTGAGAACAAGTGCAAACCGAGAAGCAAGGATAAGCGTAGCTTACATGATATGAACTGCATTATCTCAAATTTCATTGACAGGCAAACATGAGCAATGGAAGCGTAGGATTAATTTAGCGTAAAATCTGCAATTTATGTACAGTACTTTTGAAAGCGTATATATCATCGTTTCATGGCCCATATATTTTGTGTTTGAGTTATGTCATACACAAGATATGTAGTGTAATTATTATATATATCATATTTTACAACATCCTTATTTTGTTCATTCAAACAAAACACTGCACCAGGTGCTCTCACTCACCGGCCTCTCACCTCCCCTGCTGACACTGTACTAATCAGTTAACTGTTAATGACTTTGGTTGGAGGAAAAAACCCCACAGACCACTGGCCCTATGTGGCATGTGGTCGTCTCACACCAGACAATAATGAGTAGCCACCTTAGCAATCCCACTGAGCTCACCAGCAGAAAAACAATACACATCCATTTTTTTTTATAGCTGCTAATTTGTGTCCAGGACCAAGGCCATGCTGTCAGTTCTGCACGCCCCCCCCCTCCCTTGCCACAATGTGAGGACACTAACCCTCCCCCTGCTGCGTCCACTGTGTTCCTGGAAGACCACAGAGCTGTAATCAATGAGTCATGTGTCCTGATTACAACTAGCACCCTATGGGGCATCTTCAAAGAGCTCTAGAGGAGATGAGGAGTGGGCATAGCATTGCTCCCCATGGGGTAATTACATGTTGGGGCTCCATGGTTTCCACTTCTTTTCTGTGGACAGTTAAGACAGAGCAGTTAACAATTCAGCCCATCCTGTTAGCATGGTGGGAGACTCATCCAAATTGGTTGAACGTGCCTACCAAAATACAGAAATCCATCCTCGTGCGGACAAAATCCTGTATTCATACAAAATCGTGTGCTCATACACCTTGTGAGAGTTACTAGATGAGGAGGTCAGTTGCAAAGACAAAAGACACTACAGAGAAAGACAAAGAGACATTTTTAGGACTGGTGCAGCTGAGTACACGCCTGTCCATCCAGGAAAACAAGCCAAGTGTTTAAGCGTTTATGAGTTAAAAGGGCCATAAAACTAGATAAACACTCTTAAGCACTGTCTGGCTGCCTTGAGGCCTTTTGTTTTTCTCCATGATGGTGTGTCAGATGATATACACACCTAGTTTGTTTTCTCTGTGCAGGTATATCTTTTACTTTTACTCGAATAATACTGAATAAGAGTTGTCTCCTCTCAGCATTCAAACCTCATGAGGGAATATGCCTCAGACTTGTAATTACTATTGTGACAGCAGCTGCAATGCTGTTCATCGTTGTTTATTCAGATATGATCTTTCGTTATCATGGCTGTAATATATGGTTAATTAGTGCTTGAAATGATGACTACATAGAAAGGGAGTGGTAGCATGGAGACTGGAAGGATGATGGGGTCTCAGTGTTAAGACCTCAGTAAGTCCTGTCTGCACAGGAGCAACGGAGCGGTGATCAGAGACAAACAGTCATTAGCTTCCTGTAATGAGGGAGAATATTACTGTGTGTGTGTGTGTGTGTGTGTTTGTGTGTGTGTGTGTGTGTGTGTGTGTGTGTGTGTGCGCGCATGTGTCCGTGTGTGTGTTTGTGTGTGTGCGCATGTGTCCGTGTTTGTGCATGTGTGTGTGGTGTATACAGCTTTTGTTATGGGTAGTAGTCAGGGGATTCCCATGCAGGTCCTACAGCACTGAATGAAAAATGTCCATGCTTGCACTTATTCTGTGACAAAGCTGAACTCGTGCCGATGTGCTGTGCTCATATATTTGGTCTGAATATACTGTGCATTTGGTCAATGTAAAATGCAATAGAATAAGTTCAGATAGTCAAAGCTTTAATGTTCTCTAACGGATACTGTATAGTATACATTTGTTTAGGTTTCAAGTTGAAATCAGCAAATACAGAAAATATCTTACAATCTAACCACAACCAGCTGTCCGTCAGCCTCAAGGGATTAGCAGAATGTGGTGGAAAATTATTTGAAATGATGTTTGACACCTTGGACATTTTTGAGTATATCCTTGACTCTCATTAGTTTCATCAAAACAAGCTAATTCTTTGTGTCCAAACAAGTACCACAGTCTGTTACAGAAGAGACACTGGGACGAAATCATTATCTATTACTGACCTCTGGTGGACAAAATCTAAATAGCATATGCCAGAGGTTACAAGTTTTTGGAAAGTATGGTATGGTTATTAAGAGTTAACACTATGAATAGTAGGTACATTTGGTAGTAGCAGTTGTAAGTATGTCAGTTAAAAATGCACTTTCTATATGTACAATTTAAAACTATATGTTTTACATTTAACAACTCACTGGTGGACCTTTTTTATGTCTTTCAAATGTCAATATACTATATTTAATATTCGAAGCTTTATTCAATTGGACACATGGTTCTAGGCTCAAGATGGCTGTGCGTACGCCACTATTGAAAGCAAGGGAATACATTTAAAATACTGCACTGTATTTATCACGCATTTATCACATATTGGGGGGAGATATTTGACAGGTATTAAAACCTACTAGTATTCAATAGAAAAGTTGTAATTGCACTGCTCACTGTTTGATTAAAAGGTGTAAAAAAAAAAAAGAAAAAAGTCCCCTCTAATTGTTTTTAATTAAATGATCAGTTTTGTGATATTTCCTCAAAAATAAACACTTTATTTTATCAGTTGTCTTCCTTTAAAAGTATTTACTGCGGCACGGGAGTTTGATTGAAAGCTATTAAACAGTGCCCTCTACTGGCGAAATGTCCCTTGATTAACAATAAGATGTGGATGAGGAAAAGGCCGGGTTTATCCTCACCGAAGACAAGTTCAGCCTTGTACATAAATGGAACGCAGCGTCAGTAATATTGTAACTTACACCAGAGTTTTTCCTCCTAAAACAGGACGGATGTTACTGTAAAATATCTCTTATTAACTGCACTTTTGTGACATGTAGATTGTAACCTGTGTATTGTGTGCAAATGCATTATAGAATATTTAACCTGAAAGACAGTGCGGGCAGCTTGTGTTATCAAATGTTGAAACAGCTTCCATTCCAAGCCAAGCCCTCGAAATAAAACCATTTTTCCCCTGGTCCGTAAAACATAAACTAATATCTATATAGAGTAGTAGTGATACATACAGTGATATCACTACGTGGAAAATACACTGCCCGTCATTTGGCTGGACGTCCCAATTGTCTGACAGAACCTGAAGGCAGCATCACACCCTATTTTCTCCCAACATCCGGGAACCTCGCAGCTCCGCCGTGTGTGGAAGTGGGGAAAGAGGGCTGGGAGAGCGGTGGGAAGGCGGACTGATGACAGCTGTCAGTGTGGACAAAAACACTGCCAACCTCTGAAGAGAAGCTCAATGGCTCTCTCATAAACCACCACTTTAAAAGGGACTACGCCGTGGAAGTATCGACCCTGGTTGAAAGGTTCGGCGAGGGTAAAGTTTCTGATTTTGGGGGCTTGGAAAATGTGACGCGAGGATCAGTGCCAGGTTGCCCCGTCTGTCTCAGGAGAGTCGAGGTTAGCACTGGTGGCTAACCAAACTAGCCAGCTAAAATGCTCAGCTAGCCTCGCCTCCCAAGGGTTGCCTTCAGCGCTGGGGGTCATTGATTCGGAGAGGACACGCCCGGGCATTTGTCCTTTTTTTAAGCTTCACATTAAACAGAACCAGATTAGGAAATGTTGTGGTTATAGAAAATTGAACACTTTTTATTGGGAATTTTGAGATGCTAGTTAGCCTACCAGTGAGCTCGCTAACCTTAGTTAACGTTATATTCAATTCGCTAGCTAACGTTAAAGGCGCAATTCACTCATCCAAAGCTTTTAAGATGTATTTCATTTTCACAAAGGCCAATGGCGCATTGGGCTAGTTTGTTCATTGATTTAAAACTACATGAAATACCAGAGTTAACGCTAGCGAATGTTTGAGCAGTTGAAATAGTTAGTTTTCTTAACAAAGCTCAACTCCAATAGATCTCATTTCAGTGCTTTTACGATTTATAGCAATTCACTATTTCTGCTCGGGAGCTAACTCTGTAGTGAGTTGGTCAGACCTGTAGCTCCCTGTAGGAATAGTTAGCTTATGAAATCCACGCCTTGTTGCGTCCACTGACTCATTTAGAGTCCACATCTGGCTCAAGTTTGTCGTTTTGCCCTCTTTGTGCCAATTCACTTTTACTTTTTTCACATGCAAACTGATGTGTCAATTTTTCCTATGGGCTGTCTGTCCATCAAACACAGCTAAAATGACATGTTGCTAAATGTTACTCACTGAGAAATGGATAATGCGAGGCCCATTACTGATCCTATAAGGTTGAAGTGAATAACTTATCATTATTGAAACCATAGTAACCTAATAGCTGTCCTTTAGTTGAGCATTATGGGCAGCCAGGCACTGTTTTAAAAGTTTGCAGTGCTCTTGCATGTCACATCTAAAGCTGGTTCATGTCAGCCACAAGTGTTTATCGAAAGCCCTTAGAGAAGTGCCTGAGACCGTTTGTTGTTGCTGGAATGGAAGGTAGAGATAGGGGTGTGTGTGTGTGTGTGTGTGTGTGGTTTAACCGAAGAGAGAGCACCCTGCAATAATGACGCGTTTGAAACTGGGACATGTTCTGCAATGCCATCGGAAATTTATGTTGCCACATTCTAACATATAGGTTAGATTATTGTGCCGACTCCATAATCATTGTTCCTTGTTTGCGTTACAGCTGAATGCAATTTGTTGTGGGTTTCATTCTTATCCCCTGTTTTATTGTGCCCAGGTATTTACCTTGATCTGGTTTTCGGCCTAAACACCATTGGGGGAGCTACAGTTGTACAGACAAGATGGGGACACAAGGCACCGGTAGAAAACGTGCCCCTGTTAAGGATCGGTTCTCGGCAGAGGATGAGGCCTTGAGTAGCATTGCCAGAGAGGTAAGTGCACACTCCAAAACAATCTCGGTTCCCTTTGTGGAAGCCTACTGAGATGAATCTCAGATCAATATCGTGTACATCACTGCATTAATCCACACTCGCCTGATATTAGGTGGTTAAAAGTTTTGTATTAGTCTTCTTCCTGCTACCTGCTGCATGTACCTGAGTGCTGCCGAACAGACTGAAAAACATTTATATATTCAATGTGTACTTAGTCCAGTTTTTATCTTTGAGACACCAGCAATAATCTTGCTCACTTGCAGTCATAAAATAAGAAGCTACTTCAAAAACTATTTCATGGGCGGGATTGACGTCAGTCTGGACATGATCAAAGTAGTTTGGAATAAAACTGCACTCTTCAGGTTGTTCTGACAGTTATCTGTGTGTACATGCAGTAAGAGGGTCCAGATACATACTTAAACACAGTAGGCAACAGAATGGCAGATAGTTTGTCATGTAATATATGTACAGAAAGTACAGAGTTACACTATAGAGTTTGTTGATGTTGCATGGAACTGGGATTGGTACGGTCACAATTTGATGCTATGATGTTCATGCCACTCTGCTTTTCATCCTCTGTACTTTCTTCCACCTGGGAGTGTTTACCACCAATGGTCTAGTGCAGGGATATGAAATAGCTGTAATCATTATGTAAATCCAGTGTTTTAGTCAGAGAGAGGAGATCAACTGACTCTATCAAGCGTCCGTGGTGATCCAAAGTGTAACGGTCAGAAAACACAGCTCAAGTTGTGTCAGCAAACTGGTCAGTGAAGCATAGACTGATATGTGGATATTCAGGTTTTCCCAGTTGATTCATGTCTCAGCCCAAGCAAGTGGAGGCAGCTGGTTTTGGACCACAGAGGCTGACTTGACTTGCAGAGCTTTCGTGTGGGGGGGAAAACAACAGCAGAGGAGAGACGCTGCCTGGCCTGTAATGACATGCCCCGGGATTATTCCGTTTTGTTCACCAACAGGGATTCCATTCCTTCGCTCGTTTCTTGGGTGACTAAAAACATACAACAGAGAGACAATTTTGACAGTTTGAAAGTTATTTTCAAGTTTGGCATACATCTACATAAATTACCTCATTGTAGGTTTTGTTAGGGTTTTTGAATTTGTGGATTTATATTTTGTAGTTACATGTAAAAATGTAGCACTTCCAGGGGCTAATGACCGATTCACAGGACAAGGATTCAATCCAGAGAAATCTTCCTTTATTTCCTTAATTTGGGATTGATGCTTAAAAAGTATAAAATGTCCAAATATTTCAACCAGCTCATGACTATCGGTTCAATGAAAAAATGAAGCACTGACTAAATAAACTTTTCCTAAAAATGGGAAAAAATGTTACTTTATTTCCTTTTTTTTTTTTAATTCTCCAACTGTGCTCATTGAGAGTTGTTCTGTGCCTCATACTTGGGCACTAAGCACAAGGCTCCATTTGCTCTCTTTATAGTCATGCAGGCCGATCATAGAAACATGAGTCATTTGACCCTCCCAGTCAGGTCCTAAATCTGAATCTCGTTCTGGAGCAAGCTGCAGATTAGATCAACTGTGAATGGGGAGTTCACAGGGTCAGTGTTTAACTCTCACTCATCGCCGACCTCCCAAACAAGTATTTAAAACACAGCCGCTTCTTTCTCCTGTTGTCTGGTCTTGGCTGAAAGGGCGCAGAGTCTGTCTGCCTGCCTGTGCTTGGCACGGCTCTCCGCTATGAATGACTGTGAATTTGAGCCTGCGCCGTCACCAGCCTACTTCTGAGGCCTCTTGCATTACTGAGTAGTCAGTTCTTTTGAATACCAGAAGCTTGCTTACAAATCTGACCAAGGCCAAGTGTTGGAATTGGATGATCATCCCATACCCATCATCCTTGAGATTAGGATCTAAGAGAGCTAATCGGAGCTAACTTGAACAATGAAGTCATTGATGCTCCTCAGTGTAAACTGGGAGGGTGTGTGTGTCTGAGAGAGAAAGGGAAAGCTATAGTTCATAGTCCGAATGATATCATTTGTGATATGATCAAGGAAGTCAAAATGCAAAGTGACCTTTTTCTTGTATTGAGTGGCGACGGCTTAGGCGTTACACTGGCTTATGCGAACAAAACACAGTTTTTGTCAATAACTGATGGTGCTTCAGTGTCTGGTGAGTAGATAAGCTCTGAGAGTTTAATCCGACTTAAGCCCCAAACAAATCAAGCTTATTCACAGCTCTTGTAATTTATTATACCACTTGTGTAATAGCCTAAAACCTTTTTTGTGTTGTTAATGTTCCACTGGAAAGGCTGTGAAAAACAACAGCTTCAAGGTCTAGTGTTATGGTACATTGTTACTGTTGCAAGAGAGACTCAAAGGTTAGTTGTTTATGTAGCATAGATTAGTTTAGCGCATCTATAGGGACTGGACAGCGTCATTCTGGAAACTATGTACATATTTACCTTCCATTTTAATTGTATGTCATTGAGTGATACATTTACCATTTAATGTAAGATTTTAGTAAATTGATTGATTGGTTTTAATTGTGCTGCCAGCAACATGATTCAGAATATTAAATGAAGTTGCACGATGGTAATGGAATTGTATCCAACCTTTTAATAACACTATCTGCGTGTAGGATTTGAGCGTCAGAGTGATCCAGGTGATGTCACGGTTGAGTTCTGGGCTTGGATGTGTGTATGATGGTACTCTTCTGGTGCTCAGGTTACCCACACAGTCCCATGATGTGTCTTTCAGAGTGCTGGGGCCGGATGGGCCAGGCTATAGATAGGACAGAGACAGAGAGCTCAGCTGTGCTGCTGTGCAGAGCAGGTCATACTGTCAAACAGACCAACAGGTGCAAGGCAGACGGCCAGCCATCTCTCTTGCTTACTCATTAGCTCATTTTAATGCACTCTCAAGTTTTACATAGTTCTTCCATGTACAGAATCACAATGCAATAATGGACATTTCCTTGTAGGCCTGAGACTTGTTATGATGAGGTACGACAGTTGCTCAGACAGGCAAACATAAAAAATGAGTATTGACAGAATCACTGTCACTCACTTTAATGTTGGTGTCTGACAGATGCCCAGAAATAAGACTGTGACATTCAATATAAAAATGCTTGCAATGGAATGTAGTTAAATAATTAATGTAATAAACAATTCACATGCTGAAACTGTGAAAGTTATGTCTTTAATTGCATTTTTCTGCATCTCTGCATTACAATGTTTACTCTTTTCCACTCTGGTGCTGAGTCGTACAGTGCAGGCAAGCTGCTTCCTTTACCATTAGACTCCAAGAGGAGGGCGAGGCATACTGGACAGTGATGAAGTAGCACTGCACTCATTGTCTCAAACACTGTATCATAACAAACAAGGAGATTGAGGACATACGTGTCATGTTTGAAAAACTGGATTTATCCCTGACACTTATGACCAGCTTATGTCTTGAGAAATCCTGTGTTACTCATTTTCGGACCGTTAACAACAATGTCCCAAAACTGGATTGCAGAGGATTGCATGTGCTGAAACAGACAACATCAGTTATTGATGATAACTGATGCCAACTGAGCTTTTTCCACCATTTAACCATCTTACTCCGCTGGCTTAGGCGCTATCATTTAGGTTTATTTCACTCACAACTATCTTCGGTTCTCAAGATAAGTTATCTCAATGCTGTAAAACAACATGGTTACGATGGTCATCTTTAGGTAAACTTATAGAACCTGGCTTTCTTCCTAGGTTTTATCTAACGCAACACAGGCTGAACTGCCATCATAAGAGCAAGATGCCACAAATGAAAACATAAAACTGAACGTCATAAAAATCAGGGGTCAGTTAGACAAATTGCAGAGCTAAAAGAACCTGAGTTTTTGGGTAATTGTTGAGCTTTACTGTGAGTCAGTGTTTGTTTGCTGCGGGCTATTATTGAAACAGGAATCAGCCGTACCCACAGGCCTTCCATTCTGACTGTGCAGATAAGCAATTGCTGGAATGCTGACAGTGTTTGTACGCAGCGAGATACTGTACACACGGTATTTATGGAGGAGCGCCTTTTAGTCAAAGATTAAGGCTGGGCTCCGTGAGCAAGTGTGCTATTCTTTGATGGTGGCGTGTTTAGTTTCTGAGCACGTTCACTGGTTTGGAGTACAGAAGCATTGGAAAGACAGTGTACACAGTCTCTGGGGTCACGTGCCTCTTCAGTGCCGTGTAGGGGCTTGCCTAAATTAGCTCCTGCTGCTGAAGTACCTTGCAAAATTAGACCCTGTTCATATTCTGACACAGTTGGAGCCAAATTGTGTAATGGCTCCTCTCACTTTCTGCCCAGGATCATTTGAAAAAGGCGGCGGAATGTGTAAGGCTGAGAAATGGAATTGACTTGTTTGGCATATGAGTCATGTGGTTGGAATTTGCTGAATTGCCATAATGTTTACCGATTCAGTAAAACTACACCGTCGCGGCTCAGTTTATCGTCTTGGGATAGAAGTTTAGTGGTAGTAGTTTGTTTGTGCTTTAGTGACGTTTTCCCCTAAGAGGTCCTCAATTTAGCTGTCTTGAAACTGATGGTTAGCACATGTTGGTGATGAGGCATCTCAGGAACTCGCTATGGACAGGACTACCAGCTGTGAATCATAGGCCAACGAACCATGGCACACCATGGCACAGTAAAACCTTTGAATAGCAGTTAAACCTGCATTTCAATCCCACAGTATATGCATGTGAGGTTACTATTCCACTCATTCTGTCCCTTCTCCCTTAAAACATTGGGGGGGATTCCATGAGAAAAGCATCTGTAACAATTTACAATCATGACTAACAAGTATGTTCATGTTATCTCTTCCAGGCAGAGGCAAGGCTGGCGGCGAAAAGGGCGGCTCGGGCGGAGGCCAGGGATATCCGAATGAGGGAACTGGAACGGCAGCAGAAAGAGGTAAACTATGTAACAGAGCGGACCTTTCTGACGGAAGATGGGCAGTGATCATCATTCAGCCAAACACTTAAGCCACCGCACGAGCAGTCACTCTTTCTACTCTCTTGCACTGTAGGTCTTACGCAGCCTTGTCCTCTCTTGTATTTAATTTTCCTCATGGCCAGTTGCTACAGAGTTTGCTCGTCATCATCCATCACCATGACACTGATGCAGAGGAGCTGCTCAGCTTATATGTAAATTCTACATTAACCTAAGAGCTCATAAACAAAAATACACCCAGGGAAACAAACTGAGGGCTGCATATCCACAGATCAAACCATAATTGCCATCCCTAAAGTAAATGTCACCTCTACATTTCAGTACATAACCGTCTTCTTTCCATGGCACTTCCTCTCTCTGTCCAGCTCTCTTACCACTCGTCTGGCAGTGGCACCAGGAAATGGGGTCAGATCCACCAGTGGATGGTAGGCCAGTGATTGTGTGTGTCACCGGCTCACACTCCGCTAACACTGCCTGTCGTGTGGCATTGAGCCGTAGTCGACCCCCCCTTCCCCTTTACCTACACTTGACTCACCCCGTTCACTGTACTTCACCGTGCAAATATGCCTCTGCCGTGTGTTTGCTTTAGAGACGCTGCGATCGGTGAGCGTGTGTTTTGTAGGGCAGGATTTGGCCTTTGGCTTTTTTTTTTAATGGTGAGTGAGTCTGCCTGGAGGAAAACAGCTTGGACTTTTATCTCTACTCCCCCAAGCTCCCACTGCTTTTTGAAATGATGGATTGTTTTGAATGTTGTGGTCCCACTTATGCATGGAATTAATGCGTAACACGTGCTTGTGCTTCAACGCAGGAAAGAGAAGTAGAGCTCTTACTGCTGCTGTGTTTCCTTTTTAAAAGAGCTGATGAAAGAATAACATATTGGCTCTTCTGTTACTTAATATATTTTGTGACGTATTTAATGGATAACATGTTTGAGTGTGTTAGAGCTCTTTTTGGTTATAAACATGAATGACAGAAGCTCTTTTGCACGGTTTTGGCTTTGCAGAGCAACTGTCTCGCCTTGCAGCGATCATATTCACCTTTCTGAGCAACTATGCTTTTACATTTCAATCTTCCTCGTCACCATCTCATCTTTTTGTCTCTAGGCTGATTCAGAAAAGGCCAGGGCCTCTAATATTAGCAGATCCAGCAGCCGTCATCACCGGGTCTGTACCCCCACAGAGACACTTCTTCTTTTGTCTGGCTATATTTTCTCTCTTCTTTGCCTTAATCTTCCCTGATCCCTGTTCCTCCCTGTCTGTATCTCTGCCGTGACTCCATGTTTCCACATCAACAGGGGCTGGATGATGATGTCATGTCGGTCCGCAGCTATAGGGTGTGTATATAATAAAAACGCTGATATTATAAACGCTGTGCTCTCAGAAGGGCACGTTGATGTGTGAAAGCCTTTGTACTTGTGTGAAAAGCATTTGTTACCTCAAGGATTATTAACGCTGCTGAAGCAGTTTGTTTAATTCCCTTTTGCTTTCGAACACTTAAGAGAAATGATTCTTCTGCTTTGCTTTATCTGTCTTCTTTTAAAGTCATCGACCTCATCAGCGTTACGTGACTTGGGCTCTAGTAAAAGTCATTCCAGCTCCCATAGAAAAGACAAACTGGTGCGTTTGCATGTGTGTGTGAATGTGTCAGTGTGGTAACTGGTGATAAATGTGTCATTAGAGAATACAAACTGCTCGTCTTCTAACACTCCTATACTGCATTTCCCAGCAAATTCATTTAGTATTGGTTTATAAGTGCCGAATGGAAAAAGAAATGGGGAGAGTGGAGCAAGATTTGGATTTGTCAGGCGTCGTACCTCTATTTCAAATGCAACTGCTATCGTGGGTCTTTCCATCTTCATTTCTCTCCATATTATTGTTGAACGGTGCTGGAAAACCGAGTCTCGCTGTTTGATTTGGATAGATTGACAACAAAAATCTAATTCTTAATCTTCAGAGGAATTCCGTAGCTGAAAAATCTCTTGCGCTGGAAATATTTTGTCATGACATTGATTTATCTATGTTTAGCCAGATTTCCACTGGAGTAAGGAAAAATGTACACCACCTAACAATAATACGCTTCCAGAAATGTGAAGCGCTTTGCCAGTAGTGGTTTCCCAACAGGGTCAAGTGTTTATGGTAGGTTTTTAGCTTTTTTTTTTAGGTAGAGGCGCAGAAATGTGACAGGCAGACATCCAGGCCGTACTGTAAAGACATTAAATATTCTGTGGATTGCTTATATAAGCTATGAATATCACTAATGTCCCTGTGAAGGACAGGCAGTCTGACCACAAATGGAACCCGCGTCTTATAGGAATTGCAGAGAAAATACTACAATAATAAAGTTTTCTTTGGTTTAATTCAATCATTCCTCCCCCGTCGCAGCCGACTGACCTCTATTGAATTTTTCTGACGTCTTATATCACTTCCTTTCCTCATCTAACTTGAGTGTTAGATGGAATATCATATGGAACGTTAGAATAAGATATTTGTGAGTTATTGGAATGTATAACATTTGTTGTGTCACGACAAGAGTTTTAGTTATTGTAGCGTTGTTTAATTGGAGATAAAAAAAAGATTTGCTTGTTAAATTGTGCTGGATGAAGTATCATTATCCAGATAATCTATTTAATAACTAACCTACACAAGGCAGGTGAAATGTGTTTGTCAGTACCAAGCTAACATTCTAACATCCTACTTAAACATGCTCTGTGCTGTGAGTGTCTCAGATGCTTGATTTTCTCCCGTGACTCTTGTTCTCTCCTCAGTCTGATGCCCTCTCTAGCTCCTCCCTGAAGACTTCCCGCTCCACTGTATGTACCTGTGTGAGGCGTGTCTAGTTATCACTGCTTCTAAAGTTTCCTTCTAGTCCTTCTGTCTCATCTTAGCTTGTGTTTTGACATTCTTGTCTTGGCGGACCAGAGTTCCGTGTACAATGACCTGCATGGCCATAAAAAGGCCTCGTCCAACTCCAGGAAGGACCTGCTGGTCAGTGTTTTCCCTCAGTATTTGAGTTTGTTGCACTCTCAAGCATGGAGGTAGCTGTGTGTGTAGTGGGCTATGTCCTGGTAGGACTTAGTGAACATCGCTATGTGCACACCTAAACATTTACAAAGCTGAGTGAATTATTTAGTCTATGACACAACTGAACTTTATTCCTTCAGTTTTTGATATGATGTTGCTACCCCTCTAGACTGGACTGTACCATGATCAGAGGAACTACAGCAGCCTAACGAAGACCAAACCATTGTCTCTTACCTCTTCCTCCTACCAGCCCCGGGTTGGTCCCCCCTCTCTCCTCTCTCTGCTGTCCACCTTGTAGCTCTCTTGTAGTTATGCTATGCAACTTTATTGAACATTTAAATGCACAGTTTATGATGGTAGTTTGTGTGTTATCGCATCAAGGCAAAGTTTATGTAGTCAAGTGATTCCCTTGTCATTCCTGGGAGTAGATAACCAAAGCTGGAGTTATAGTCTGAGATCTCTCTGAACTTTTATTGTATTCATTTGAATGAATGTAACATTACTTGCTGACTGACAAAAGCTGTAGCTCCAGTAGTCGGGGGGGACAGCTTCACCTCACCTCACAACACATTTGGCTAAACCCCCCCTACAGTGTTAGGATAACATTCACCCCCGTTTTCCACTCTGTGTCTCTTTAGTCTCTTTCCACCTCACACTCCTCACTACAGCTAAACTAAACATGTCCCTGCTCCCCTCCCTTCCCACAGGCCACCACCTCCGCTGCTCTGTCCTCAACTGCTCTCTCTTCAACCGCTCTGTCCACCGCTCTGTCCTCTGTAGCCGGCACAGGGTTGTCCCGCAGCCACAGCATGGTTAGTTTCTGACCACCTGTACCTGCCACCAAGACCTTTGGAAGCTGAAATTCTATTAGGACTCTTAGCGTGGTTGTGATTGTATATATTTAGCCACACACCCTCAGTAGGTTTGGTGGGGGCCACACATTTGTGCCGCACTATGATAAGGCCTGGAAAAATTGCCTACTTGATATTAGAATATAGAAGGGTGTCCGTGTTTAATGTACTTAATCTACGTAGTTCATTTTGGTCCCTATCGTGTTTTGCTGAGCCCTGCATTGTCACATGTTTGCCCTCAGGCCTCTATTCACGACGACACCGGTGTTTACGGCTCCAGCTACAGTTCAAGAGCTGTAAGTCCCCTCGAGTGTTTGTAGAACAGCGTTTCAGCAACGTCACCGCCACCATAGAAGCCTCAGGTCGCGCCAGTGGCCCGGCATGTTGTCATGTTGACCCCATTTCCTGTCCTCCTCCCATCCACAGCCCTCTGAATACAGCTGGTACTCCTCTTGTGCCAGTTCGACCCGAAGCAGTCCCGTGGTGAGCCCCGTTAAACGCCAACTCCACCCTGCATGATGTCAGCTAACACAACACACAGATACAGGCACTACTAACAGGCCTTACCCTTTGCCCCGTCCAAGCATTTTCCCTACTCTGTGTCCCATGTTAAACCGACAATGGCATGATTTAGGTGAACAGCATCTTGTGTTACATTAAAGAAAGCGTGAGAGAATGAAGAATTTCTATTGCTGTGATGTGCAGAGCAAAGATGTGGCAGTAGGGTCGTCTTGTGAGACTTTGTTCCACTTTCTGCCTCTGGCGGGGGTCATGTGACTTGCATGAACTAGCCTTGCTGTTTGGGATGTCACCGGAGTCACCAAAGATCAAGTCTATTACAGGGATGGATGGGTTTGATTTGCGCTCTGAACGGCAAGTGTGTGGAGAGCCTGGTGCATGCGTCCCTCCTATACGACTTTGATCCTCATTTCGATGTTTGTGCTCTCAGTCTTCCTCAGATGACGACACTGTCAGTAGCGTGTCCCAGGAACGCTCGGGCAGAGGCCGCAGGGACAGTGTGGTGAGCTTGTAGGGACTGAGCTTCTTTTGACAGCGCCTGGAAGAGACTAGTGATGTTTTATAGCAGCGCATTTCATTGTTTTCCTTCTATCCTTTACCCTCCTGTACATTTTAATCTTCTCCTTTATATCTCTCTGTCTCTCCACTTCTATCCCTGTGTGTGTGTGTGTGTGTGTGTGTGTGTGTGTGTGTGTGTGTGTGTGTGTGTGTGTGTGTGTGTGTGTGTGTGTGTGTGTGTGTGTGTGTGTGTGTGTGTGTGTGTGTGTGTGTGTGTGTGTGTGTGTGTGTGTGTGTGTGTGTGTGTGTGTGTGTGCGCGTGCGTGTGCGGCGCAGTCATCTGACTTCTCGGACATTAGCGAGTCGGCTGCCGACTATTTCAGCCGCTCCAACCGAAGGGGCAGTATCGTGTCTGACCTGGATGATCTGAGCATTCCAGATCTGGACGCTGTAAGTGGCCTAAGGCGAGCTCACAAGTGTGGTGTGTGAAGAAGTGCAGCACCTATGATGGATGAATTCTCTTAATACTGATGCACGATCACAAAAAAATGTTTGGTCTCGGTTTAGAAGGCCCCGACTAACAGCAGCCTGTGTTTATGATGGATGGATGAATGACCTCGTTGGAGCGAGTACGCTCTGAGTGGTTCTAACTTGTATCGTCTGGCAGCATGAACCTGGAATTTGTTTTGTATTTTAATGAAGTGGTGAGATGTACCTCAGTGTTTGATGTGCTTCTTTGGTCGACAACTCTTTGATCCATGAACATGCATCATTTTCCCCCCCCTGAGTGAGATTAACTCCTGGACTAACTCCCAGATTTACAGAAGAAGAAGAAGAAGAAACGGCCCCACGCATGACCACACAGGACGCGTGCTCCTCCAAACTCCAAAATAATCTGTGTCTCATTGCCGAATGTTCTTCTTTCTTTTCAGCTGGATGAAAAATGTGACAAGCAGTATTCAGACTTTAGTCGGGTGAGTGTACATTTCACCAAACTAAATGTATTTCTGTTGAGGAGCGATGTTCACCAAAATGCAATTATACTTAATGGTGACGGGACACCTTTATAAATATCTGAGCATAATTCATTGAGTATATAATGTACCGCTGTTCTTACTTATTACACATGAAGCATCTACATTGTAACCATGACAGAACCTCCACAGAGATGCGTATATTTGTATTAGGTAGTAGTTTTACTGAGCCTCAGCCTGGGACAGTAGCTGACAGTAGCAGCCCAGCCTAGGACGAAGCTGAGTGCAACAGGCTCACTTAAGAGCACTGCGGTGTCAGATGGCAGCGGCCGAGTGACATTTTCGGAGTTGTGTTGCATTGTGTCAGGCCGCCGCGGCTAGACTTCCCTTTGCGTTTCACTGACTGGAGCTCTGTGGTACTTTTGGGGTTTCTTTTGCAGCCATCTTCCCGCTGTGCCACCCCGGGCCTTTCAGCAGCCACCCTGGCATCCCTGGGCGGCACCTCGTCAAGACGGGGCAGCACAGACACCGGTAGCGTCTATGACCCAGATACCAGTCTGAGTGAACTAAGGGTAAGGTATTATCATACATATACTGACACTTTACTGTATTTAGGACTACATTTGAAGGAATTGTATTGCTGTATGAGCCATCAATGTAAGCACTGTGTCATCTGCATACAAGTTCACCCACAGCATTGTCTTTGCGGCGACCTCCTTGCTGTTCTGTCTGGTTTAACAGTTTTCCTTTGTTTATGCACGGGGAGGACTGGATGTGACATGTGTCATGTGAAGCTGTTCCTTATATCTGGGTGCGCTGGTCACGCGTAACGCCAGTCGGGACTCGTCTTTGAGCCGGCGGCAGCACGGGTGCTTTGTTTTCTCTCCTTGATAATCCCAACCCTCTCTGACACCCCGATTCACCCCCCCTCCCCCCAACCATCCCTTCCATCTGCTCTACAGGATATCTATGAACTTAAGGACCAGATTCAGGATGTAGAAGGGCGATACATGCAAGGGCTTAAAGAGCTGAAGGTAGAGGGGCTTGAGCTCGCAGCATGCCTTCTCTTGTCCTCTGGGAGCCCTGTAGCATCACTAACCACCCACCCCTGCCCTCCCCCAGTCTTTACCTCCCTTTGTACCCCCACCCCACCCCCCCACCCCTGTATCTCCTAACGTCTCAGCCACTCTCTGTCTGGGCTCTCAGTTCTGAATGGCGTTGTGACCTTCCTGTTGCATGATCTTCCCTCACTTCCTGTTTTAGTCCAACTCACTGGTTGGAGGCTGAAATAAACACACTGCCACTGTTCTACTGGTTGCCAAAAAGAGTTGCCACCTGCCGCCTGCTGACAGATCGCAGGCTTTTCGGCTCTCCTGGTTTGGCTCTAACGTCACTCTGAGTACCCTTTGTTCTCTTACGAAGGACACTGAATGTTTTTTGACAAGCATAGTTGACTAACAAACGTAACATCTGGCTTGTCCTTGGTAGACACGGTAGCTTCATCACCCCGTTTTCTTGTTTCACCAGTAGTCCTCTTGATTGATCACTCTGATTGCCTTGTGTCACTCACCCAAAGTGACCCAACGCGTGCTAGTTGTGTGTTGTGTGGGTATTTTTCACCACTTGTACCTGATAGATTAGACCTGTCGGGACGGGAAAAACTCACACTAGAGGATTTCCTCTGATCTCATTCACACCTGAGCTTGACCTTGAAGTCAAAAATGAGAATGTAGTACGTATGTAGTCTGTGCAGCTTTCCCTAGGTTAAGCACTGGAAAGCTTGTGTGTGTGTGTGTGTGTGTGTGTGTGTGTGTGTGTGTGTGTGTGTGTGTGTGTGTGTGTGTGTGTGTGTGTGTGTGTGTGTGTGTGTGTGTGTGTGTGTGTGTGTGTGTGTGTGTGTGTGTGTGTGTGTGTGTGTGTGTGTGTGTGTGTGTGTGTGTGTGTGTGTGTGTGTGTGTCATGTCTTTGTGTAGCAGTCAGCCCACCTGATGCATGTAGGTAAATTTTGCTTTCAACCGCTCTAATTTGTTGACATACATGCAACCCACGCCCTTCACCAGGAGTCGCTCACAGAGGTAGAGGAGAAGTACAAGAAAGCCATGGTGTCTAACGCACAGCTGGACAACGACAAAGCCAACCTCATCTACCAGGTGGACACGCTCAAGGACGTCATAGAGGAGATGGAGGAGCAGGCGGCGGAGATGAGACGGGAGGTGGAGGGAAAGTCAAAGGTGAAGTAGCTTTGAAGCCTGGCACTGCCTTAATAATCGCCCGTATGAAGGAGTTGGGCGTAGATGAAGGTGTAAAGGTGTGAAGATGTCGCAGCTTAAAGGTTCTGTGTCTGGTTCCAGGAGCTAGAAAGACAAAAGCACACGTGTACGGTCCTGCAGCACAAACAGGAAGAACTGAAAGAGGGATTACGTCAGCGGGACGAGCTTATAGAGGTATGTTTGTTTCTGAACCCGAGTAATAAATTGCTTCTGGCTGCACGGGCAGATCACATGACCGTTCTATTAACGCCGTGGAGGAGGAGGATGCTGCTAACCCTGCAGGCTGCAGAGGAGGAGGCTCTCTTCTGCAGTAACCTGATAAGGATTGATTGGCACTGGCCCGGCCGTAGGTCCTCCCTCAGTCTAACTCACAAGTCCGTCTCCCCTGACATTCGGCTCCGTTTCTCTTATCTTATCTACTTCTCAGCACTTTCTGTCTCTCTTCAGCCATTCTCAGCTTTGTCTCCTTAAATTTGTCTCGTCAGTAGAAGTGCTCTATTTAGCTTCCAACCTGTTTCACTGCCATTCAATCTTCCCTTTTGTATGCTTATGTATTTACGTGTATATCCACTTCTTCTTGTCTTTGCTCCTTTTTTGTCCCTCCCGTCTCATTTCCTTCCCCCCGTGCTGTGTCGTGTCGTTACTCTTCATCGTTGCCCCAGGAGAGCCAGCGAATGCAGACTAAGTTAGACGCCCTCACCAGAGAAGTGTTTGACCTGCAGGAAACGATAAACTGGAAGGATAAAAAGATCGGGGTAGGATGTCCCCGCAGGGCCGCTCAGAGACGGATCATGAGAGGCAGGAGACAGGCGATGATGCGTTCATTTACATTTGATCAGTTCGTCCCAGTGATGAAGATAAAAATGTCTATCCAGCTCCTCTGCCTCTCATGTTGTTTCTGCATGATGGAGACCCTCAGGCATCAGCACAGCTCACAGTTTGGACTTTTGCATGTCCATTGATTACTATGGGACCACTAACAGGGTTTTCAGTTTGGATGCTGTGACCGCAGCTAACAAGTAAACAAGCACCGTGTGGAGTCTGTCAGTGCACAGAGTTTGTTTTAGTCTGTGCTGTATCAACTAGAATCACTTTTAGAAAATCCAATCACCTTTAGCATCAACTATAAACCATTTATTCATTGGCTCGGATCACGTGTGGATCTGTAGATTTTGTGTCATCAGTTCCTCTCTCTCTCTTTCCTGTGTGCATGTTGGCGTCCTGTCTTCGTGTCTCTGTGTTGTTGGCATGATGTGCACCACGTGTGTGTGTGTTTGTGCACGGTGAGATGTCGTCTCGTTGCATGTGTGTTGTTGCATGTGTGTCCAGACGGTCTATACAACTTCTCTTCTGCCTTTTCTCTCTCTCCATCTTCCTCTCCTGTTGTCCCTCATCTGCGTGGCCAGGCCCTAGAGAGACAGAAAGAGTACTTTGATTGCATTAGGAATGAGAGGGATGAGCTCAGAGATGAGCTCGCCGACCTCAAGGGGAAGTCCAAAGCGGGAGAGGTAGGTCACCCAAAGAAAGAAGAAGAAGCGCCCTGGCTACAGGAAACACATGTTTAACAGCTACAGTATCTTCTTCTTTTCTTTAGAAGCCACTTACACTGTAAAGTCTGTTGCTGTGCCATACTTTAGTTTCACTTTTCCCTTTTATCTTTCTATGATAACAGTTTAACCAGAATATAGTTTAATGGTTATATTCTTAAGTTTAGCTGACACTGTGACTGGAGTGTTAAGTGTTAAAGCTGTTCTCTTCCCGACAGAAACACGGATTGGTCATCATCCCAGACGGCACGCCAAACGGGGACGTCAACCGCGAGCCCTTGTCCCCGGGGATCACCGTGGTCTCCCAGGAGGCCGCCCAGGTGCTGGAGTCTGCAGGAGACGGACCGCTGGGTGAGTCACAGGATGTGAGGTTTCTGTCCAGACACATAGATGCCGCAGAGTGTCTGCGTGTTCCAGAAAGTGCCCTGATGTCCACTTTATTCAATTTCCCTCTGTTTTATAGATGTCAGGCTAAGGAAGCTGGCGGAGGAGAAGGACGAGCTTTTGGCTCAGATCAGGAAGCTGAAGATGCAGCTGGAGGATGAGAAACAGAAACATTCAAAGGTGGACAGCACATACACAGATGGAGAGAGGATGGAGAACGGTACAGACCTACAATTTATTGAGATGCAGAGTGAGTCGACACACACCAGTCTGTTGAATTGCTCCTTTTTGGTTTCCTTTTTTTTTCTCAAAACTCATCCGTCTATTCTCTGTCTATAGGAGACGCCAACAGACAGATTAGTGAATACAAGTTCAAGCTCTCTAAGGCAGAACAGGAAATGGGTACAATGGATCAAAATGTAAGTTACACACATGCAATTATAGAAACTAGATCTAACAGAATAGTTTGCGAGCCATCAGTCACCACTGTACATCTCTCTTAACACGTGTGTTCAGATCAACAGACTTGAAGGTCAGGTGTCCAGGTACAAGGCTGGGGCCGACAACTCAGAGAAAGTAGAAGACGAACTAAAAGCGGAAAAGCGGAAACTTCAAAGAGAGGTAACACAACAGATGCCTCATCCCAGCCCACCCACACACACACACGCACACACACACACGTGCAGCAGACGGAGTGTAATTTCATCTTCTTTTGACCTCCACAGCTGCGCACGTCCCTGGATAAGATAGAGGAGATGGAGATGACCAACAACCACCTAGTAAAGCGCCTGGAGAAGATGAAGGCGAACAGGAACGCCCTCCTGTCGCAGCAGTGAGGCGGCCGGCGGCGGCGGCAGCAGCGACACCACAGAAGCCCTTAAACTCGCACCTCAGACCTTTTGACTGCCATTTTGCGTCTGGAGCACATTTCTATTCTCAGCTGTAACACTTTGATTTGTAGCTAACCAAAAACACTTTACAAATGTGTAGCACAGGCAAACATCTGAACTGTTTCTTCCTCTATTTTTCTCCTTTTTTTCTTTTTATAAACCTCTGCGTCGGTTTTCATCCGGTAAGCAGCCAGTGGAGGAACGACTCAGAAACTAAGTAAAACCATACAAATAGCTGGGAGAGAAAACATCTGAGGACATTTCTCTAGTCACTACTTTTTTTGGGATTTTTCTTTTTTTTTTTTTGAAGCTTTGTACTACACCGTGTTCTCCACCAGATTGTTGCTCTCTGACTGGGTGCTTGGCTGAACTTTTGTTTTTTTTTTGATATGTTGCATGAATGAGCACAAAGATGCTTTTAAAACTATTCAACCCTCACGGCTGCTCCGGGGCCCTGCACCTTTCCCAGAATCCCTCTCACCGTGAAGTGCCTTTTCACGCTCGGAGACTGGGGGCGGCGGCGGGGGGTCTGCACCGCTCAACACAAATTATTGTTTTAACAGGTACAGAGAAATGTATTTAAAAAGAAAAAGAAAAGGTGCAGTCATTTGAAAATATATAGAACCAATTGTGTCTGCTGCAGTTTCATTCATTTTTCAAATAATATTTAAGATTTTTCTTGAAAATAAATGTGTAATTTGCAGAACTGTGCGAAGGATGTGAGTCTTTGCTCGGCTTTTTACAACTTTCGAAAATGTGTAAATGTGAAGTTTAAATATTTATTAGTCCGCAAATCTTTCTCACTTTTATGTGTTGACTTATATTTGAGAATATATCAAGTTTGTGTGGGATCCTTATTTATGCAAAACCACATTTAACCCTTGTCTTTACCATCGTCATCATTTGGTTTCAAGACTACCAAGTATGAAGTGAAATAAGGAAATATTGCAAGCAGTAATTTCTCTGAGGTCAATCACAGAAGTGTTATGGCAGCTTCCTTCAGTCATGGAACATCTGGAATTATACACTTAAGAGTTATTTTCACCAAGTGTTTGGAAAATCAATAGCATTAATTTCCTTTGCACTGAGCTCTGATTTGTCATTTTTCACACGTCTCTCTTAGATGTGGGTAAATGTAGAGGAAGTCCAGCTCATATGTTGGCACACTGCAGGTGGCGTTCAGGGACTCGTGATTTGATTCCGTTTTTTTTTTTCCTGGCGCGTGTCCCAGCTCTCTTGGCTCATCTTGAGTTATTCCTCATATTTTAATCACTTTCTTGTCAGTTAAGTCATGAAAGCACTGAAGCAACCTGTTCATATAAACTGTTTATTTACAAAAAAATAACAAATATCCCGTCAAGCATAAAAGTCTCTCAGTTTCTCTCAGTTTCAGCATCGCTCAAACACTTTATAGAGATCAGGTAAGTTGGCGATCTGCAGCACGGTGCCGTCCTCGCTGAAATGCTTCGGAGGACTGAAGAGGGAACGGAAAGCCTTGAAGATGACGTGCTCGACTTTCCATCGCCACGAGTTCCCCTCGCCGTCCTGAAACACGAGCGTGGCCCCGGTTATTTAAGTCACCGGCTGGTTAACGCAACCGATTATTGTAAAGCAAAAGGACCCCCCCCCCCCTTACCTGCTGCTCTCCTGGCTCTGCCTCCAGGATGTACTGCTTCCTGATGGAGTAGAACATGCTGCACTCCTTGCTGAAGTCCCTGAAACACTCCCTCTCGTCGTCCCAATTCACCTGCGCCGCAACCAGGCACCACCCTTTTACAAACTGATCTACAGATTCTTGCCGTGAATGAGATGAGACGGACAGAAGCTTTACCTCAGTGGCCAAGCGCAGGATGAACATGGGGAGACCCTCCATGACGGGTGTGTACTTGTCCAGGAGCAACGGCAGCCCTGTCAGGTTTCCCTCCTGTGAAGCGTGACGGATACCCAACCCACAATTACCTTCAAACTACAGACTTTAAGTGACACATTTCTGCCCTGTAGGACCGTCGTGTCCACACTGACCTGATCTATCTCGATGGAGAAATAGTCCTCCAGCATGTCGGCTTTCTTCTTCAGGAAGTCCGCTATGTACTGAGCCAGCCCCTCTTTAGGTCCGTCCTCCTCTGTCCAGCCGCTCTCCTCTGAGTCCAAGGCCAACATGGCCAGCTCGTAAACCGGAGCGGGGGTCTTAATGCGTGAAAAAAATCAGGAAATCAAACCTTCTGTCGCCTTCCATCAAAATCTAGATATCTTGGAATTACTTACAGACAGCCTCAGGACACCGAAATTCCCAAAGTCGTAGATCAGGATTTGGTAGAAAAGCTCCTGGCTATGATGCAAAAAACAAAACAATGTAAGAAACAACTAGTGTGTGTGTGTGTGAGTGTGTGTGTGTCTGTCTCTGTCTGTGACTGTGACTGACTGACTCTGACCTGAGTTTGGTGGTGTTGAGCAGGTACAGTTTGGTGTGATGCTGGATCAGAGTCCATTGGGGGTTGACGCAACCGACAAACGAGTGATTCTGCAGCATTTCCTGAAGACCTGAAGGAGACAAAGAACCAGAGGAGGAAGAGTTGCAAAACGGAGAACAAACAAAACGTGAGCGTGATGTCAAATGGAAGCATTATGATTTGTGTGTGAACCTTTGTGTGTGTCCTCTGCGATCTCTGTCCTCAGCTCTTTCACGCTGTTTAGTTTAATAGCTCGTCTCTTCGCCGGCAGCTCCTGCTCGTCTTCCTCCTGCTGCTGCTCTTTCCTTGGACGTTTCCTGGACCATACCAGATGCAACAGATAGTTTAATGTAAGTGGATGGTGAAAGGGTTAAAGAACTAACAGCTTGTATGTATTGCATCATTGATCACCTTTGAAGGTCTTGAGCGTTGCTGCTGCTACTCTCTTTGTCTTCCTCAGCCAAAGCCTCCAGCAGGTCTGCGTCGTCCACATCGTCCACGTCCTCGCCTGCGGGCTGCAGGGTGTCTGACGGAGGCTCCTCGTTCACGGGACGTGTCGGTGCCGGGCCAGGAGGAGGCTTCTCCTTCGGCAGCAGGAAGGCGTCTAGCTTCTGCGAGCGAGAGTCCGTCCTCACCATCTGATGCGCGTAGACTCGCTCGCCAGTCTCTGCTGCGGAGTGGGATGTCTTCACCTCGCTGCCGCCTGAGACCGACAACCCCGGCAGCAATGTCTGCAAGGAGAAGAGAGCCAACCTGTGATCGTGCTGCACGTTCAATGGAATCACGCCACGTTGCTCCAGTCGTGTCCTACCTGAGTGAAGTACGTGCGTGAGGAGTTGGAGCCAAGCAGTTTGCTCTCGACGTGCTTCTGAACGCTCTCGATGACGCTGTCTTCGTGTAGGAAGTGCACCTCGTGTTTGGTGGGATGGACGTTCACGTCGACGTTATGCGGGGCGATGTCCAGACTGGGTGATGAGAAGGAGACAGGTGAGTGTGTTGCTTTAAACCGCCGTGGCTTCCAATGTGGATAGAGACAAACACACACTAACCTGAGGTAGAGGAAGGGGTGTGTGTTCTTGGGAAGATACGCCGCATAAACCGTCTCGATTGCTTTCTTCAGCGCGCTCGACTCCACCAGACGATCTGTAACATCGCATCAGAATCGTCATTTCACAAAGAGCGGAGCAAACATCTGCAAAGTGTTCGGCGCCGCTTGTTTGTGTCGTTTTTTACGGTTGATGAAGAGGATCAAGATGCATTTCTTGACAGAGTAGTTTGCGTTGGAGATGTAGCCGTTCATCTTGAACGCCAGCTTCGGATCCTCGCAGCCCACTTCTATCAGCTCCCTGGGGGAAAAACATACCCACAATGCAGTTCATCCGGCGTCAGCGCTGCGGTCACGAGAGGGTCACGTAAACGCAGATGTGTCTCTCTCTCTCTTTACCTGCTGACTACGTTGCCGAACACTCCCCGGATGTTGTCCACTGTAGACGCGTTGGGTAAAGTCCTCACATCTGCTACCGTCTCTCCTTGCTGGCGAGAGCGAGAAGAGCCATAAAAAACAGACAGTGAATAACTACGTCCATGAAGTAAAGGAACATTCTTTGTAGGTCTTTCTTGCTGGTGTTTTGGCAGCAGATTCACACTCCAGCAGCACAGAAACACACACACACACGTAGGCTGCCATTCCTTGTACTTAATCACGTCTTATCATCTTAGACCTTGAATCGAGAACAGACAGAGGAAGCACAGCTCACCTTTTTGACAGAGAAGCTTTTTCCTGAATTGTGTATCGCGTACCTGCAAAACAATACAATCATCATGTGACTAAACAATATGATGAGTCGGCACAACAGAGGCAGATGTAGAATCCTCTACGACGAACCTGCTGACCACTTCTACAATCCTGGCGTACTCGTCGCTGGGGCTCTTCAATGCTTTCCTCCTGGTGGACACGTTATAGAAGAGGTCCTCCACCTACAGACGGGGACAGACGAGACATTGACAATTAGGACTATGAGGCACACACACGCTGAGTTGTCGGGGGGTTGCGGGAACTCACAAGGATCTGTGTTCCTTGATTCCCAGCACAGGGTTTGGGAGGAGCTTTAAGTTTCCCGTCGCTGTAGTTGGCTCTGCACAACAGGATAAGAACAATTTAATGAGAAGGAACAACAATATCGTCAAGAAGTTTAGAGCGTATTCACACCTGTAAGCACATTTGGAATCTGCAGTCTTGGTTGTTATGGTGACGTGGGCAACGTGACTTATACTGGCAAGAGCCTGCCAAGAAACGAAACAGACACACAGGAGAAGCCATGAGGTACAACCGAAGCGTGTGTGTCTGCGTGTATACTGTGCCCAGATATATGTCAGTGTGCTTTACCTCTCCTCTGAATCCATAGGTTGAAATTTCCGTGAGGTCCTCAAACGTCTGAAGTTTGCTGGTGGTGAAGCGTTCGCACACAATTTCCATATCTTCTTTCTTTAAGGTGAGAGAAAATAAGCTTAGAAAGCAGCAGCAGCAGCAGTGAGTCGCACAAGAATTTAAACGTGCCCAGGCAGAGACAAGGGTCAAAACAAACACCCTGACCCTGTGACCTCTGTGACCCCTGACCTGTTGACCAGCAGATTCTGACAAGCTGATATCCAAACACAGCAAACCAAACACAGCAGTTACATTTTGAATAATGGCTGTCAAAGTAGTGCAATATATGTCTGAACATGTATTTATCTTTATGTATTTATGTAAAAGTATTCTTCTTCTGTGGTTTGTCACCCACCCTGATTCCAGTGCCATTGTCCTGAATCTGGAGCATTTTGAGTCCACCTTCTTTCACCGTCACCTGGATGTTGGTAGATTTGGCATCTAAGCTATGACAAGGTAAGACGACATAATGGGATTTAGTTATTATTCAGACATAAACACATGGTTGTTGTTTATGTTTTGGTACCCACGGTGTAGTTGCGGGCTTTTGCCACCAGAGTGACGTAAACAACGGCGGCGTCCTACATTTGACAACTGTGCAAGTCGCGGTACTGACATTTATATCATATGTTATATGTCTTAACAGTAGCTTGGGTGTGTTGACAAATTCTGTATGTAGCAAATAGTTACCAGTTCTCCAACATTTCCTTCAAAGCATTGGCTGGACGTTGAATGACTTCTCCTGCAGCAATGCGGTTGACAACGGTTTCGTCGAGCCTCCGGATAACCCCAGCCATGTTTGCAGGGTAGTTTATAGTCCAGAAAGTGCTGCAAAAGGATACAAATATGGCTAAGTGTGTAACTATTTAGCGATATAAATGCTAGCATGACAACCAGCGTCTACATAGCGCACGCGTGGGAGCAGAGAGGCGGCACACGTCGCGGGTGAGATCTCACTCCGTTTCAAACTTTAGGTGCTCATGCTCAGTCTATGTCAAAGTGTAGTTTCATTTTAGTGGGTAAAAATGCTATCCGGAAGATAATAGTGAGACAGAGGATACATTGTATTTCATTTTATTTTTACTTCATACGTCATGAAGTTGTAATGGGGAGAATAATACGTTCTTCCAATGTGAGCACGTACAACTATTGGTTTTGTCAAAATGTGTCGGTTCATTCTCTCGCATATATACAATCTTGGATGAAACAGCGCGGGGAGAAAACGTCACAGCGTCTAAACGCCCCCATTGGTCACAAACGCCAATACGCGTTTGTGACCAATGGGGGCGTTTACAAGCAGTGACGTATGTCCTGCTCCTGGCGCGTCTTCCTCTACGGTTGAATATTCCCTAGTAGTGATGGGAAGTTCGGCTCTTTTCCGAGAGCCGGCTCTTTTGACTCGGCTCCCAAAGAAGAGCCGGCTCTTTCGACTCCCGATCGGCCCTTTATTTAGGATCTTTTGTAGCCTATAGCTTACCTTAACTTTGCAAAAAGATCAATGTTTATGTGTTGAAAAGCCTTTTGCTTTCAGTGTTTTTATGAGAGACATTATAATTGCCTAATTCTGTGCATTTATTTTATTATTTAACAATAAACTTCAAACAAATCCACAGAACAGAACCAAACTCAAGCTAACATTAATAATGTCCTCAATTAAACTTTTGTATTGGACAAATGAACGAAAGATTTCTAACAAATCCACAGAACAGAACCAAAACCAGAACCAAACTCCAGCAAACAGCATTAGTCCTCAGGGCAGGTTGGCATTCAGGAAGATCAGATGCCTCAGCTTGGATGGGCTGATACGATTTCGCCTCTCCGTGAGTATCTGCCCTGTTTTGGGCAGATATTGGGCAGATCTTTTGATGTTGCCCTGTCACTTGGCTCAAGCATGCAGGTACGCTCAGCCTGGCCCGCCCACTCAGCGCGCTCCCCTCGACACACACACACACACACACTTTGCGGAGCATCACACCTTGCTCCCCCTTCCTCCTCATCTTTTGATGTTGCCCTGTCACTTGCAGGTACGCTCAGCCTGGCCCGCACACACACACACACACACACACACACACACACACACACACACTTCAAACTTCTACTGGCCCTGTAGTTACTTGGTATCGGATCGATACCAAATACCCGGTAGCGCCCATCTCTAGAGTCAAGTGGTGTGTCTGCCCCGCCCCCCTCTCTGTTTACACATCCTTAAGTTATTATCATTATTATTATTATTATTATTTTTATCAATTCTCACGTGAATTCCGCATGCTGGTCGCCATGCTGGCCAATAATAACAAAGCTCTGTCGTAACCAGAGCTGGGACTGAGCACTGAAAGTAAAACCTAAGCAGCGAATGGAAAAAAACTGGGAGCCGGCTCTCACTCGATTGCGAGCCGGCTCTTCTGATTCACTACAAAGAGCCGGCTCCCAGAGCCGATGCTTGTGCGCATGACCCATCACTATTCCCTAGTAGTGTATGATTGAAACAAATACAAACATGTGTACAAATGCTGCAGGACACAACTGTACACATTTCATCACACAGTTGCCAAAACGTAGTGAAGATAAAAATGCATTTATACATGTTCAGTTCCTTCTTCTTCTTCTTGTATGCAATTTATGCTCTGAATAGAAATAAATTAGCCCTTTTCAGACAGAGTTTTACATTACTACTAGTCACTAGGAGCCTTTGGCCATAATGTAATGGGATACGTAGGTCAATGGTCTGCCTGCCTGGGGGAACTTGAGTTTTGTTTGCCTCTCAGAGAGATTTCAGGATCCGAAATTACCTTCTTATCACTAAGCCTGTCAACAGCTACAGAGCAGAAGAGTCATGTGCAGCCATTGTTATTATTGTGTGCCCGTGATTGAATAATCTGAGTACTCTGCTGCATGAATGAAATGGATGCTCAAATAAAACTGGTTTCTCCAAACATGTCTAATTACAGGAAATTACAGGATAAGATTTAACACTGTTTTCTGTCTTGCATCAGTGTTTACAGAAAAGCTCCCCACTGGCGTCTCCAACAATGTACTCACTGCTATCTTTTTGCTCTTAGTGTGTCTCAACTGTATTTGTTCTCTGATGCTGTTATGCGCCAAAATAAAGTTGCTAGGCTGCTCAACTTTGGCCCCAGGCAGCATGACCTCAATAGAACAGAATGTGGTATGTAGGTTGTCCTGGGAGCGGCGCTGTTTAGTGTTCCTGATCAAGACAGAACTGCTCACAATGTGGTTAAACCTGAACTCAACTTCATAGCTTACACAGAGATATATACGATAAATATAATATAAAAATAAAAAGCCTTTCCAGATTCCAATTTTCCAGAACTTGACAATGTGAAACTGCTTATAATAAATCCGGATAATTAATGTTGTAAGGAAAGAGAATGGAGGCGTATGTGTGTACATGCACTGAAACCGTATTCATACTTGTTTACCTCATGTTGTTTACTGTCTGTTCAGGTCGCCCCAGGGAGTTATTGTATCTGTAGTGGGACATTTTTTGCAGCCTGGCCCAGGCTAGGCGCCACTCCTGTGGATTACAGGGTTTACACATTGTATATAAAGTGATAATTGTGTTTAGAATGTGGGACGCTTATGTGGATGCTTTGGTTTCAGGTGGGAGACAGACTAAGCTCATGCTCATAAACAGCATCATCATACTTCTTGTACTTATGCTCAACCTGCCACCCTTCTGTGCTTGCAAGCAAAGGAAATGCAGCTATACACCAAGCATTTCTGTGAATTAGATTCAGGATTTTATACAAATGTACCAACCTTGCCTGGGAACCGAACAATAACAGCTGACTTGGCCGACGAGAGCAGTTTTGCAGGATGCTAAGCTGCTATTTGAAACTTTGCCATAGCATTTTTTTAGTCATCTAACCATAAGCCGACACAAAGAAACACACAAAGGCACCTTGCTGCACTTGAAAGGCCGGTGGCAGTATGTAAGGAGGTGATCTGCAGAATGAAATCTGTGTTCGTGACGAGGCTACACCCCATTATTGGGAACTTCATCATCTCATTCATCTGCAAGTTTTGGCTCCGTGTGGCCTTTTCACAGCTGAAACCCTGGGATCACCTTTAACTATCACAACAATGACTACGACAATGACCCATCATCTGCTCCATCATTGGTTCCATATGTCAGCTATACCTCCTTCTGGCAATGCTTATGCCTCACTGAGATTCCTTCAGCAGAGGCAAAACACCAGCCATTGTTTTATTCTGTAAACGATGTACTAAGGGATATGATGGTTGTTCTCAGACGTCTGTCCCTGACTCGCTCACTTGCTATAGCTACAGGATGTGACACAGGATACAATACAATAGAGCTGGAAAGAGGTCAGGAAAATAGAGAAACAAATGAAAGGAAAGAAGACATGTCTGCATAGCGTAAGGCAAGATTACCGCAATGTGTTTTTGTTACACCTTATACCACTGTCGCATAACAATAGTAACTTGATTGTCTGCGGATGTCCTCGGCCTTCTCTGTGTTTACTGCTCTCTAAAAGGCTTAACCCTTTAAACAGCACAATTACTTATGGAATGTTTTAAACAAGGAGAGTCGGGTGGGGTTGCAACTGGTTCTGCATCACACAGGTCACACAGGCCTCTTCACGCATTCGTACGCTCCTACAGTCACTGCCCTTGTTGTCAGCCATTTTTCTTGCCAGTCCAACTCAGATTCAAGTGTTCAAACTTGCTACTGTCTCTCTGTAGCAACCTGTAACACTTTTTGATGACACACATACACAAGCGTGTGCATGCTTGAGTAGAAAATTAGGCAAAAGGTGGATGATTCAACTGATGAGACTGCTTGAAATGGCGATTGGGAAAAATCACATTAAATCTCCTTACGCAAATATTGCAGTAAGCAAAGCAGCAGTCAAATTAGAAACAAATCCACACGTGCTGGAGCACAGAGCAGAGACCAGTTTTGCAGCCAAGTCTACACCTCCCTCTCTTAAACATAACGTGGGACTGTTCCTCACCTCTGTACTGCTGTGTGTGATATACACAACACTCCTCACACTCGAGCCTGCCGTTGTTTCTACTAGCCTGAGGTGATGATCTTTGGTGGTCTGCTGCAGCCTCCTCTGACGCAGGAGGAGCTCGGTGTTGAGCAATCGTTGCCATTTGCTGTGTCCATCAATCCCGGCACCCTGAGAGGTGTTTCTCTAGAAACACACATTGTTGTGGGGATACAAACATCTGTGGAATTTGCCATGGCCTCTCTAAGTGACAAATATAGAGGGGAGCCTGTCAGAACCACTGATGATGAGGGTGGTCCTCAGATGTTAAACCAATTAGATTACTTTCTTCTCCCCTGTGTCTCATCATGTCCCGTACAAGGAGCTTCATATGATCAACTGAAAGATTTAACACTAGTAGAGGAATTGCTCCACCACATATTCCACTCCAGGTGTTGTGACTTGCTCTCATTTGTGACTAATTCATCATCCTCTTATTTCGACCATCATCATCACCCTCACCAAGTGTGATCTCACCTCCATGAGAACTGCTAACACTTCCTGCAGCCCTCCATCAATTGACGCTTCCAGGTATTGGGTCAGCAGCTGCCACACTTCCTTTTTCCATTTCCTCTCATCCTCTTCCTTCTCCCGTGACAACGCCCCCCGACCCTCCTACGTTCTCCATATCTTTCCTCACATCAACACCCAGGTAATGGAATAACAGAGATACAATACATGAAAAGATGTTGCTCAGTGACTAAACTTTAAACTCTCCCATTCGCCAGCATCGTAATAACATCCTGTGTCAATACTGTCGGCTCGATTACACAAAACTAACATTTATCCACCTGTTTAGGCATGTGCTGTATGTGCCCATGTTAGAGACCTGCCGACGCCGGCCCAACCCCACTCTCCTATTCAAATGTGCTTTCAGGTTCTACTTCAATGCATTTAATGGTCAGCTGCTCCTTTGGTAGCAATGCAGTTATCCTCTTATTTTTGCTATTGTGCTTTGAAGAATCAACTGATTATTAAGAAGCTTTGTGGCATGGTGTTGCATGGCCCAGGGAAGAAGACAGGCAGTTTTGGTGCAACAATTCTTATACACTCATAGTCTGAATGTTTAAAAAGGTATCCATCAATAGATGCACTTTGGTCTGGATCTGGATTAATGCCGATTCAGCAGCATGCACATTGTGTTGACATGGTTTTCATAGTTACAAAGATAAAGAGAGATAATCCTTCTCTTTAGGCTGGTATATTATTAACACAAGAAAGATTTTACTGACGGATTTAGAGTTTGTGCACACCTTCAGAACAGAATGTCATATTTAATGTGTTTTCTGTGTTAGGGGTTATCTGCCCTGTGCTTTTCCCTTTCAGGTCCTTAAGAGCTCTAACATTCTTTGTCCTTCATACTCTGGCACACTGATTCAGTAAGAATCGGTAAGAAGATTTTATTGCATATTATACATTAGTATCTGATATCAGCTTTCTAACCTATATGTTAAGTATGACGTGTATGTCATACTTAACATACTACCATTCTATGTAGATACTTTATTCTAATCGATTCTTGCCAGCTCGTCTTTGTTCACCTTACATTACGGTTATTTTGGCAGACGCTTTTATCCAAAGTGACTTACATTACCACCCTTCGCAGAGGGGGGAGCAATTGAGGGTTCGGTGTCTTGCTCAGGGGCACCTCGGCAGGGGCTCGAACCAACAACCCTCCGGTTCCCAAGCGGAAGCTCTACCCACTGGGCTACTGCCTCCCTAACAATAACCTTAACCTTAACATTAACCTCCCACCTTAACAATAGCACTTCCATTTGACTGACTACGTTATCACGCTGTGTCATATCAGTTCTACTATGTGTGTTTAATAAAAACATTCCTTGGGGTGTTTCATGGAGGGGGAGGGCACAGCTCTGACGCAGTGTTTGGACAGGTTCGTATTTCATAATCATAACTGTCAGTCAAAGCACTCACGGGAATTTGGAAACTGCCCATTCTTCACAGTCGTCAAAGAGAGTTGTAAGTGAATGTTGTCCTGGTATGTAAAGCAACAACCGTCCATGAACTGTCAACAGCATTTTTTATTCTTTTATTCCATCTGCTCCTCTGTATGCTCTGGGTGGTGTCAGAAGCAAACAACGAGGGTTTGTCTTCAAGTCTTCATTGCATCACTTCCTTTGCTTTTGTTAGCTGAGATCCATCCTCACATGGCTATTTTAGGTCAGAGCGCAGAGCTACACTAGGAGGAGACTCTGTTCTTCTGGTTTCACTGTGAGCACTCTTCAATAAGAGCCCGTTTGGCCAGGAATCGTCTAGGTACTAGGCTGAATAACCATTTGCCTTTATCTCAGCCGGTTTGTGCCTCTTTTCTCTTTTGTTTGTGTTGTGGGGCTGCGCCCTCATCAGATGATTAAAGGGCTTATGCTTCATAATTATCACTATCATCCTCACCATGCCACCATTGTTTGTCTACATCTACATCCTCATCAGACTTTGCACACTTCATGGTATGGTTCCTGCAAGGCCCAAATCCTGTTATTTATTTATTTTTCTTCACTTTTTTCTTTTTGTACAATTCGTACTTCAACTAACTAGTTTCATTCAAACGCTAATGTTTATTGCCTGGTTGCTTTTAGGTATTTAAAGCAGCCCCGGCATTGAAGGATTTTCAAAAATAATTTTTCCGAATGCTTTTAGTTCCTGTTTTCAGTTTCAGCTCTTACATGGTACAGGGGAAACCGCAGCTACAGGGCGGAGCTGATAGCTTTAATGTTTGTATTTAAATGGACATCAATATTCAATCAATCAAAGTAAAAGCCTGGTGAATCTATCACACAGTAAATCACACTCACACAGTGGAGGATGTGGGAGCAGATAACTCAGATACCAAGACTGCTTTTATCTCCTCTTCACACCCTGTAAACTCAAAGCTGACTACACCTCCCACACCCACAGATTCATTTGCTGGTTACACATTGTCCACTTTTCCTTTATATTTCTGAGAACCACTATCTTTGAAATTGTTGTATTATTGATGATTCAGTTAGTCAGAAAGTATAACAGGATCATTCACATTATCTGTTATATTTGCTATGATAATGTGCAAGCGAACCACAGGCCATTTGGAGCCTTTGTGTCATTTGTCATGTGTCATGTTGTTATATTCTGATATCTAGAGCAGATAGAGAGCTATCTTTATGTGGGTACAGTTATCAGTGCCAAGGCTGCACCATTTCCATTAATCTTATTTTAACAGCCTGTCAGATGTTGACAACACCTCAAACCCGCCCAATTAAAATACTATATATTTTTCTTTTAGCCTATAATTAGGCGCCACTGTCAATACATCTGCTTTAATGGAAAATGCAATTAAGTCTACTTGTTTTTTCTTTAAAGACTGATATTTCACAATAAAATTTGGCTTTACAGAGGAGAAAAGTGCATATTATTGTTGGAATAACAAGGATTATATTATTTCTACATTCGTACAGTAATGGAATACCTGCTCATTTAGAGGATATACCGAGATTAGTATAGTCAGCTACAAAGTAGAGACATGGGGCAGTAGAAGTGTGTGCTTTATATGCAGATTACACGGGCAGAGTTCAAACCAACATGGACAGTCAGTGAGGCGAGGATACGAGGCGGGGCGAGAGTCTGTGTGTGTGTGAGAGAGAGAGAGACTGTGTGTGTGTGAGAGAGAGAGTGTGTTTGTGCGCTCCATATATCTTAAATATTCAGCCAACATGCCTCTGGCATGACAATAAACTGGTTTAGCGGGCTGGCGGCGGTAAAGCAATGCAACAGAAAACTCCTGAGAGGTCCCACAAAGAGGACAAACACGACACGTTTGTGAAGGAAAACAACGAGAAGAAGTGGCAGGCGCTATGGCTGGATTAAAGTTTAACCGAAGGAAAGTCTAGAGAGTCAATATCACCGAGGTAAGGTCGATATCTCACCCCGGAATGTGGATTTAAAATACGGCTTTCATGTCTGTCTCCTTCCAACGTTGATATGCGACTGTTTGACTGTTACATCTGGGCTCGTCATTGTAAAAGCAAAAGTCTATGTAACCAAACTCTCGACTCACGAAAATAACCATGAGGCCGTTTAAAAAAGAATCGTTTATTTATTCCCCAGCTTTACTTGTATGTGTTATGTCTTGTGATTCATACGGACTGTCACGTTTTGTGGCGTAAATTGTCATATGTGGCATTACATGAACTCGCAAATGGAGACTTGGCTTTCTGTCCAGAGGGAGGAGCCGCACCCATAACTCTCTGACTTTTAGAGTCCAGCTTCCCTCATTCATTGTGGGTTTAATAAAACGTATATTTGCGTACATTTAAGGTTTTATTGTAGTAGTTGTTGTTTGTTCAAATCACATTGCCACGCTGATATGTGTTGTCATGTGAGTGTCTATGGAGAGAATTGTTCTTGGACTGTCAGTGAAACTATGGCGACGTGACAATTAAGTTCCTTGAATCCTTCGTAGATAACATCATGGCACATCGCTCTCAGTGTTCCTCCGCTGGGGATAATCCCCTGGACCCTAACTACCTCCCCCCTCACTATCGGGAAGACTACCGGCTGGCTATTGACGCACTTGTTGAAGAGAACTTGGATGGATACTATCAGTTTCTCCAAAAAGCAGATGTGGTGGCCTTCCTGGGTGAATCAGAGATCGAATACATTCAGAGTTCTGTTAAGCTCCCCCAGCAGCACAGCAACAACCCTGAACATTTACTGGAGTCGGAGGGAGATGGTTCCTCGGACACTTATTGGCCAGTCCACTCAGACGTGGATGCCCCAGGGCTGGACCTCGGCTGGCCTCAGGTTCATCTCTTCAATGGACCCACAGAGGTCACCACCCTGGTTAATCCTCCTGAGGCTGACATGCCAAGTATCAAGGAGCAAGCCCGGCGCCTCATTAAAAATGCACAGCAGGTAGTTTTTCACATAAGTCTCAAAAGTGTCATGTATACATGTCATGGCACAACAGTCTTGTTTTCTGATTGGGCTCGTTTATGACTTTCATCTCTCCAGGTGATTGCTGTGGTGATGGACATGTTTACAGACGTTGACATATTTTCGGATATTCTTGATGCTGCCATGCGGAATGTTGCCGTCTACATCGTTCTAGATGATCGGAATGTGCAGCACTTCGTCAACATGCTTTTAAACTGCCGGATCAATCTAGACAGCCTCCCAGTGAGTCTGCTCTTTTATTTTTAATTGCATTTTGGAACCAGTGTGCCATTTTATTTCATATTCAGTTCAATAAAATAGCTGAAAAGGCAAGCATTTTACAAAAGCATTGTGCATTACGCATTTAATCTCAACCCATCATATTTATTTGATTCATACCCAGCCAACCAGCACATTGGCTGCCCATTCAACTGCCAAGTGTCCCAACAGATTTTAAATAAATACTCCATATGTAGAGTTCAAAATTGCTTAGCAACTGTTGAATATTGTGCTTTAAAAGGAAATGCAACCATTGTATGCTCTGTCATGAAACTTAAGTACAATGCTGCCACCTGTCTTAAATTGGAGTTGAGAACACAGAGACTGTAGGTGTGCCTGAATTCCATACACTAACAAATCTTGCTGGGTTTGGAGGATGTATATAGCAATGTCAATTGAGGAAATAGTCACAGCTGGAAAATGATTCAAGTAATATAAATTAAAGTATAGACATTCTTTAAATGAAAAAACAAATACAATAAAATCTTTGAAAATGATTCCAAAGTTTTAGTTGAACACATATTTTACATGATTGGTACAAAATGAAGATTTGGAGATTAGAATACAGTATATATGATTATTAAGTAGAGTAATCTGTGATTTGATGCCTGTCTTGCAGTTTTTGCGTGTGAGAACAGTGTCAGGCATCACCTATCACTGCCGCACAGGAAAATCCTTCAAAGGTCAGATGATGGATCGCTTCTTGTTAACTGACTGCAGGGCTGTGCTCAGTGGGAACTACAGGTGAGGCCATTTTAAACACAGAAAGCCATATCAGCATGTAAATGGAAATTTTTGATTAATGCATATGTAGATGACATCTTTAATTATTGATTATTATTGTTATGATTATTATCTGTCTATGGATTTTAGTAATGTATTCAGTGAACCCTATTGGCATTTGATTGTAGCAACTGTGAATGTGTGCAACATTTACATTAATTCCCATTTACTCTGTTTGTCCAGCTTCATGTGGTCTTTTGAGAAGATACACCGTTGTATGGCACACCTTTTCCTTGGAGAGCTTGTATCTACTTTTGATGAAGAGTTCCGGATTCTGTATGCTCAATCTGAGCCATTGATAGTTGAAAATCAGCTTGCTAAAATGGAGCTCAACCAGGAACAAAAGAAGCAACACCCGAGTGACAGACCCCCGGTGCACAGAGAGCCCCAGAAATTTCTAGCAATGGAAGCCACTCGTCCGGAAGATTTGCCCAGACATCACTATGATGTAGGTATGGATATGGACTGGAAAAAGCTAATTCCCCATAATAGGCATGAACCCATATACAGAAAACTAGACCAAGGTCCTGTAGACCTTTACAATAGGTTTTCATCACAGCAATCACGACTGGAGCCATCCTTTGATCAGGGCCACCCCAGGATGCCTGAAATGGAAGATCATAGCCTCAGACAGCCCAGTTTTGGCGAAGGTGCTCCTGGCAGATTGCCCTCTCTCCAATTCCTGCAGCAACAAGGAAGGCCAGAGTTTGAGAACCAAGGAAAGCTGTTTCACAGGGGACAGCAGCCCTATTTGGGCACAGGGCCGGAGCCAGATAACAGTAGCTACGATAAATTCTGGAACCAAGGCTATAACATAGGAGAGCAGTTTCATGAACCTGGTTTACCACAAGAAAGGGAACCATCTGATAACTTTGACCTTGTGCGTCACTATTTATCATCCACAGCTAATGTTGACTTTGACCAGGGCTCTGAGAAAATGCTACCTGCAGCAGAGGTGCCATTCAGTTCACCTCATCCTAAAAGATTACATTTAGGCAAACCAAATGCCTCTCAAAACTCTCCCACTCCCTCAAACACATCTGATCATAAGCAGTATATTCAGGAGCCAATCGCTGACCGTAAGGATCCCGTGGTGAAAAGGGGGCTACGAAATTGGAGGATTAGTTCATACCTCAGTGCATATGATAATGCAGAGGATGAAGGCCTGCCACTGCCACCAACCCAAGCAACAGATCCATTTGAAGAGCCCAGTAACCCCATACAGCCCACAGTACCAGGCATAGATATATCAGTCCCTAAAATTCCTAATACCAGAGAGTTCAAGATTCCAACATTACCCAGAGCTAGTCAGATGCCAATGTATGCCAAACCCACAACACGAGAGCCCTCCAAAAAACTGTCTGATGAGGTTGTTGCCATCACAGCAGAGTTTAAGACAATGCTATCAGCAACTGAATCACAGCCAAAAACTGAAGACAACAAACCAGAGGAGACAGAATCAAAGGAACTAAAAAACGCTGCTTATCGAAAGGATGAGACATTTCGTAGAAACTACAATGCAGCAGTACACAGAAGCTCTAGGTTGAGATCCTCTCTAATATTTAGTTCTCAAATGGATCAGCAAGATTCTAAAACAGCCCCAGGTCAACAGGATGAGGAAGATGACAAAACCAAGGCTGGGCAGACAAAATTACCTTTTGCTTCTCAGGTTTTGAACCAAAGGAAACCCCTTGAATGGGGTCGTTACATGAAGTCGGCCAGTTTTGATGTCTCTACCACAGATACATCCAAGCCAGATGATTCGAGTGGTAAAGCCAAAGATAAGGATTCAACAAAAGAAGAAAACACAAAGCTGTCAACAACTGGCGATAACTCTACCACAGAAACATCCATAAACATCCGTAAAGCAGCAGATAGGGATTCAACAAAAGAAAAAGATATAAAACAGCCAACTTCATTTGGCAAGTCTGCCACACAAACTTCCAAACCAGATGACGCAAGTGGTCAAGCGGCAGAGAAGGATTCAACAAAGGAAAACAAGTTAAATCAGACAACTTCATCTGGTAGGTCTGACTCACAAACCTCCAGGCCAGATGAAGTGGATGGTAAATCAGATGATAAGGATTCCTCAAGGGAAAAAGTGTCAAAAGATCTTTCTGAAAACCGTGACTTACAGGGGTCAGTCAAACTGGCAGATGCAGAGAAATCTATGTTTTTGCCATTTATACCCCAACTCAAACTTCCTCAATTTGAGTTGCCCATATTTGATCAGCCAGCGCAACTAACAAAACCCTTCTTTCTAGATATGAATGATCCTGACCAAAGGCTCACGTTTTTTAAAGAGCTGGCAGCAAAACGCAAAGCTGCTAATGCTGGAGCAGCTGAAAAGCGCAAACCTGTAATGAGCCTTCCATCTCAGTCAAAAGACGGAACGGCTGTTAAAAATGCAGAACCTGTGCTTGAAACATCTTCACAGAATAAGAAAACGCCACCCACCTCATCAGAGACTGTATCAGAGCAAAAGGCAGATGTAAAGGATACAGTGGAAACAATATTTACAGAAGCAAGTGGATCACTCACTCGAGGAGCAGATGTCAATGCTAAGACAAAAAAGCAGCAAAGCCATTCCAACAATGATCCATATACCCCTCAAAGCTGTAAGGAGGAGCAGACTACAATATTGGAGGATTCAGATAAGACAGGGATGAAGGACAGCAAGTCGGGTTTATCGCTGCCTGTTTCTGCAGACTTGTCACCTCCTCAGAGCCAAACACCACCAAAACCAAAGCTGTCAAATCCTACTCAAAAAGAGGGTAGCTCAAGTGTTCCACAGTCAATGACAGATGCTGCTACAGCTCCCAAATTTCCCTCACTGATAGACTCTCAAGGACGAGGTACTGCTAAAAATGAAAGCCAGACCCTTGATTCTACCTCAAAGGAGTCTAGCTGTCCCAAACTCAGTTCATCAAAGGCTGGCAGGCAGGACACTGATTCCAAAAGTGATATAAATACTCCCAAAAGCTGTAAGACAGAACAAACTACAGTGTTGACTACTTCAGACAAGACAGAGGCGAAGAAAGGTCTGACAGGTAAATCTCCTGTTTCTGCAGGTTCAGCACCTCCTCGGAGCCAACCCTCAGAACAGGCAAAGCTATCAAGTCCTGCAATAAAGGAGTGTATCGTGGATATGCCCTCCACAATGACAGATGCTACACCTTCTAACCTGCCCTCACTAACAGACTCTCCAGAACAAGTTACTGCAAAAAATGAAAGCGAGACGCCTGATTCTATCCCAAAAGAGTCTAGCTGTCTCAATGTCACTTCATCGAAGTCTTTATTAGAGAAAAAAGCAACTGCAAAGGATGCAGGCCAAATAATGTCCACGGAAGTGCATGGATCAGTCAGTCTAGGTGTCGAGGTGAATACTAAGACTAACAAGCAGGACAGTGATTCCAAAAGTGATCCTAATCCTCCCAAAAGCAATGATGAAGAGAAACAAACCACGGTCTCAGCTAATTCAGAGAAGACAAAGGTGAAGAACAGCCAGACAGGTGCACCTCTTCCTAATTCTGCAGCATTAGCACCCCCTCTGAGTCAAACTCCAGAACAGGCAAAACCATCTAGTCCTGCAATAAAGGAGTGTATCATTAATGCCCCACCTACAACGACAAATGCTACAGCTCCTAATGCTCCCTCACTGATAGACTCTCAGGGCCAAGGTACTACTACAAATGAAAGCCAGAACCTTGATCCTATCTCAAAGGATTCTTTTCATGTCAATGTAACACCATCTGAGACTTTATTTGAGAAAACTATCACAAAGGACTCAGGCCAAACAGTATCCACAGAAGCACATGGAACTGTCACTCTAGATGTTGATGTCAAAGCAAAGGCTAAAAATGACGATATTGATTCCAAAAGTGATCCAAATACTCCCAAAAACAGTGACGAAGAAAAACAAAACAGAATCTCAACTAATTCAGAGAAAACACAGGTGAAGACAGGTCAGACAGGTGCATCTCTTCCTGTTTCTGCAGAAACAGCACCCATGGCTCAACTGCCAGAACAGACAACGCTATCAAGTCCTGCTACAAAGGAGTGTAGCATAAATGTTCCTCCTACAATAACAGATGCTACGCTTCCTAATTTTCCCTCACAAATAGAATCTACAGAGCAAGGCACTGCTAACAATGAAAACCAGACCATTGATTCTTCATCAAAAGATTTGAGTTGTCTCAATGTCACTTCATCTGAGACTCTTTCAGGCAAAAATGCTACTGCAAAGGATGTAGCTCAAACACTATCCACAGAGGCACATGGAACTCTCCCTCTAGGTGTTGAAGCCGATACCAAGACTAACAAGCAGGACAGTGATTCCAAAAGTGATCCAACTACACCCCAAAGCAGCGAAGAACAAACCAAAGTCTCAACTATTTCAGAGAAGACAGAGGTGAAGAAAGGCCAGACAGGTGCATCTCTTCCTGTTTCTGCAGAATTAAGCCAACAATCAGAAGAACCAAAACTACCAAGTGATCTACTTACATCATCAAATTCTATACCACCTCAAGCTCCCTCACTGATAGAGTCAGTGGGACAACATACGGATGAAAAAGAAACCCAAGCCCTTGATTCTACCTCAAAGAGGTCTAGTTCTTTTGAAGCCAGTTCACCTGGATCTATATTAGTGAAAAAAGCAGGGAAATCAGTGTCCACAGAAGTACTTGGACCAGCCAATGTAAGTGTTGATGTCAGTGACAAGAATAATAAGCAGGACACCCATTCCAAAGATGATGGTAATATCACTCATAGCTGTGAAGTGGAACAAACCATTGTCTCAACTCATTCCGAGCAAGTAGAGGTGAAGAAAGACCAGACAGATGCATCTCTTCCTGTAGAATCTGCACCTTCTCTGCCTATCACATCAGAATCTAACATTGAAAATCTTGGTCCACTCCAGTTAGAATCCAGTACATCCACACCTGTGCCATCATCAGACTCTAAAGTCAGAACTGATGTTGGATCAGAATCCAGTGCCTCTCAGGCATCAGTAGCAGCCTCTTCCTCTGATCACACTCTGACAGCCACTAGCCTTTGTCAGAGCAGACCAAGCCCCTCCTCCCATGGCTCTGCTCCTCCTTCCACTCCAGTAGAAACCATCTCATCTACTGCTAGCCAGGAACATTCCAGCTCAGCCTCTAGCTCTAGTATATCGATACCAACTTCTGTCAAAACAGATTCACAGGAATCTGCCAGCATCCATTCATCAGAATCATCCCAATTTATGGAAACAACTTCAAAGAAATCTGTACCTCCAATCAAATCGCTGTCTGACTCTACCAAAGTCAGGTCTGGTTCCCAACTAACTTCCTCTGAGACTTCTTTAGCAGTTGACTTGGCACCTTTACAGTGTACTATATCTCCAGACACTCGTGCAGACGACTCAGAACCCAACGCAGCCTCAACCCAGTCCGCCAAAAAGACAGACTCTTCTAGTGTTGTATCTAGTTCAGAAAAAGATCCTTCTGAATCAGTTTGTGACTCTCTTTCAACAAATGCCACAGGGGGATCAGAGGTTTCTAACAGCAATGCAAGTGCCTCACCTAAAGATGTGGAAGAATGTGTGTCTCATACTAGCACTCCTTCAAATGAGCCGCCTGACCAGATTGTTACTCCTGTCACCCAAACAGACCCTCCACCTGAGCATTCTCTAACAGAAACTAATTCCGGTGCTACTCCAGACCTTACCTCTGAGCCCTTAGCCCCGACTCCTTCCCCATCCAATACAAAAATACCACTTGATGTTGCAACAGAAGTAATTCCACCATCTGATCATACCAGATCAGGTTCCAGCACCACCATTCCCCCTGTATCAGGATCAAGTTCTGCTTCTCTGCCTGAGTCAGATGTGTTAGTTGTGTCCCCTAAGAAAAGACCAGCAACCAACACATCAACAATAAAGAGCCCCTTAGAAACGACATCCTTTTCCAAACTCGCTCCATCAGACCCACGCAAATCTCCAGACAAAGCTCCGCCAAAAGAGTCTTCTTCTACCCTAATTGAACCTACTTCAAAGATCTCCCCGGTCCCACCAGGGCCTAATGTGCCGGTTGATGCAGCCGAATCTGTTCCTTCTGAGAGCCAGGCTTCAGAGCCAACCGCACCTTCTGAAAATAATGGTATGGAAAATCACTGTGAAATGAGCAAAGGTTCTGACCCCGCTAAGAAAAACCCAGAGGATGCTGAGGGCAAAAACAAAGCAGATAAAAGTACAAAAAAAGAATCTGTCTCCTATGAAAAACCAAGTGACAAAACAAAGCAAAGTTACATCCCTGAACAGATCCCATCAGGTGAAGTAGCTCCTCTATCACAACTGTCAAAACAGCCAAAAACAACGCAAGCCCGCAAAAACTCAACAGCTAATGTACTGTCCAGCAGCAACCTCAGAGATGATACAAAGCTGCTTCTGGGGCAGATTTCTGCCAACAGCCAAAGCAGGCAGGACTCTACCAAAAAATCAGCTGTCACCGATGATCAGAAAGGAGATGAAGCTGATAGAATTGCCAGGAGGGAAAAAGAGAGACACCGCAGGTTAAGAGGACAGTCAATGAATCCCGAGGAACGTGAGAAGCTTCTTGAAAAGATCCAGTGCATTAGGAAGGAGAACAAAGTTTATAGTCGTTTTCAGGTAATGATCATTATTTCTATAGTCATTTTGAATACAAATGTCTGCGTCTGTCTGTGCTGAATAACATACTCTGTTTGTGTCTTTGTTTCCTAGATGGCACCTTGACTGGGGACCAAAGTGAAGTTGAGAGAATAGAAAATGGACATATAGAAAAAAGGGCAAATCTGGTGAAAAGCCAAAAAGATGAACAAGACATTTTACCAACAAGGCAATATTGTAGAAATTGGATTTATCCATGGGCTATATGCAAAAGTGGCCTTTTATGGTAAGAAAACACACAGTATGTAGAGGAAGCTATCTGTGGCACTGAAATTCAGAGGTAAAATAATAACACATACATACACACCTGCTGTCCTGAATACCAATTAGCCGTGATCAACTGAGGACTTTGCTGCGTGCTGTGGCTCAGCTCATGGAATCTGTGTATCACCAGGAGTGTGAAAAGAGAGTATGTGTGATCAAACATATTTTTTTACTGACTGCGTGGGTAAAGTGCAATGTTAGCTGCTGTGTGATGTAGTCTGTCTTTGCCTCTTTACAGCACCGATAGTCTTTATAGAAATGTCAGATGGTCTTAAGTCGTGATGTGATTTTAAAGTACACAAGACGTGCAAAGTGTTATCTCACTTTTAAAAACTATAATATAGTTATTATAATGTTTCTCAAACATGTTAAACAAAAGATAATGCTGATAATTACATACATTTGAGAAACAAGTGTATATGCAGATTGTTAATGTTTGTAAATTGTCAATGTTTATTCTTTGTAACCTTGAATATGGTTTTGATGGATGAATAAATCAGAGATGTAAGAAGGATGAGTTGAAATATGATGTACCTACGATTCATATTAGCCTTTAAACATACACTATCTAATATTTTTTGTTTGTATCGAACATTATGCAGTGGGAATGATTAAGAAAAAATGTGATGGATTCAATCAGTTGATTTAAAGCTGGACTTGGGTGCCTTAGTTCTTTCTGCAATGTGCCTGAAAATATACTTTTTTAAATTCTGAAACAGCATGTGACAATTGTGTAGAATTACTTTGTTACACTTTTCCATTATGGATTATGATTGTTGTCTCTACAAACACTTTACATTTGTAAATAAAATGTCTACAAAATTGTGTTTTTATTGCTCCTGTAACCCTTTGCTTAGTTTGCTGACTTAGTACAAAGTATATCATGTATATATCAACATTAACTGATTCAGTTTATAACAACTACTATGTAAATGACTGAATTCCAATTTACAATACTAATATTATGTAGTGGAAGTCACTACGCTATTTTACAGATGACATTTCCAAGAAATAGAGAAATGTCATCATCAAAATGATAACTGCTTGTATACGTATACTTATATATATACATCCATAAATACAAAACAAAAATGTATAGTTTGTAGTTATAGTAATTTGTGGGCGGCAGTGGACTTGGCTGGAAGCTGAAGGGTCGCCGGTTCAAATCACACGAGGACCAAAACAATGGCTGGAGGGATGCCAGCGCATCTCCTGGGCACTGCCGAGGTGAGCCCTTGAGCAAGGCACCTAACCCCCAAGTTGCTCCTGTGCGCCTGCAAGGGGCGGCCCCCCTCACTCTGCATCTCTCCATCATCATCAACTTGTGTAAGGACCATGTGTTTCTTGGTGCATGTTGTGTGTTTCCTAACCCGTGTACAAGTGATGTATGTAGAAAATAACAACCGAGTGAGGAAAACTTATTTCCTCTTGGGGATCATTAAAGTACGATTCTTTCTTTCTAATTTCCAATTCCCTGATGTGCTGCCCATATTAAATTAAATTACATTAATTTTGTTATCTTTGTCCTCATAAGGAATGTCTTTGTAGCTGAGACATTGACCTAGTGCAGAAATATCAAGAAGGAGGTCAGATATCAAGGTCAGCTACCAAACACTGAAGTTTGTGATCCCCATGTTCTTGCAGGTCTGATTATTATCTTTGCTGCTTTGTTCAACCTTACAAAAAGTTGTGAAACCGATTAAGATCACTATGGTGAACTTGCCACTCATGCAGTCACATGTTAGAGTGTGCAGTGTTACGAAAGAAGGAATCCAATGCTTCTTGTAGAACAGAGGGCCTCTTGTTTTGGAATGTCGCTTTTCTTTCTGCAGCTTCCAAATGTCACCATAAGCTTACTGAATCACATATTTCTTTAAAGAGCTTTGCTTTGGCTGACCTCAACGCTAACTGTAACTCTACCTGTTAAGGCAAAACTTGATGTTTTTCTATCAGTGTTGTTTGTTAACTGTATTTATCACAGTAGATACAGAATTACACCAGAATGACTGAAACTCAGAGGAGAATGTACCACATCACAGTATTCAGCTGGTATTCTTTAGTTCTACTGAATCTGGCTGCCAAGCAAGGAGAGAAGTTACCACCAGGAATATTTCCTTACGGAGGACCATGGAAGTACCTAACCTTCTTGAATCTGGTGAGTGCATTTCACAGTGTGACCTTTTATGGAGGTGTGTTGTTACAATGGTACATATGAAGGGGAGGATTTAGGTGAAGAATTAATGCTGCTTGTAATGTTTCAGCTATTGCAAGTGACATTCTTTGGACTGGCTTTGGTGATTGATCTTCAAAGTGGCAAACAATCCAACATCCTGAACAGATGCAAAGATCTTCTCTTCTCTGTCTTTGTCTTCCCTGTGGGCATGGTGAGACATTGTTTTCAATCTTCCATATACTTCACATAAAATATCAATGTGTCTTTAAATTCTATGCTTCTTCTTTTTTAGTTTGTGGTTCTGCTTTTCTGGATGATCTTTGCCTATGACAGGGAGTTAGTCTACCCGGCAACTATTGATGCTTTCTTTCCCCCTTGGATAAATCATGCTATGGTCTGTAAACGTGCATTTCACACTACAATTTAAGTAAAACACAGATTGTAAGACATTATAAATCAACTTAATTATTCCTTGCATGTTTTCTTAGCATTCCCTTGTCCTTCCTGTTTTACTTGGAGAAATACTGGTGCAACCACACGTCTACCCAAAGACCAAACATGCACTGACAGCATTAGGAGTTGTGGGCTTGAGTTACTTAAGTTGGTAAGTGGACAGGACAAATGATGATAACAAAACAATTCTGTATTTCACTGTTGTCAGTTTTACTTACAATCAACTCAGCATTTTAAAAAACATGACATTGTATTATCTGAAGACTGTTGCTTTGAGACATAAAAGTTTCTACATTTCTGTGTGATTCTCCTGCTGAAACAGGCTCAGACTGATCCAGTGCAGCAGTTAATGTGTGTTCAAAATGCAAACAGCTCGAGGGTAAAACCTGAGGATAAAACAGACTTCTGGCTCAGATGGTGCCACATTACCTGCCAGAAAGATCCTATTTCTGATAGCACAAACCCCCTGAACGTGCAGAGTGGAAATGTTTTATAATTCTGCCGTTATTAATGTCAGTCAAATTAGTGTCGTCTATGGGTCACGACTCTGTGCCAATGACAATTTGCACAAGACATACTAGTCTTTCAGATGAGAGATGACAAAATGATCTGATCGATGGAATGATACCAAGAGTTTTCTCCTTCCTCTTCTTTCCTAAACATGTTTTGCAGGATTATATGGGTGTACTTGTCCGTTGGGATTTGGGTGTATCCCATTCTGGGCCTCTTCAGCACTGCTGGCCTGGTGGGCTTCTTCTTTTTCAACATGTCTGTGGTGACATTATTCTACCTGCTAGGGAACAGATTAAACAGCTACGCCTGGGGTAAGAGATAGCACCTTATAACAAAACAAGGCAACAAGCTGCCTCACCCCTAATCTCTCTCCCTCCCCCTCTCTCTCTCTCTCTCTCTCTCACTCTCTCTCTCTCTCTCTCTGTCTCTCTCTCTCTCTGTCTCTCTCTCTCTCTCTCTCTCTCTCTCTCTCTCTCTCTCTCTCTCTCTCTCTCTCTCTCTCTCTCTCTCTCTCTCTCTCTCTCTCTCTCTCTCTCTCTTGCAGGTAAGGACATGAACAAAAAGATGGCAAAAACAAATTGACTCTCACTCTCTCTGCCAAACAGTAAACAGCCGCATGCCTCAATTTTCATCGACTTTAAAACTGGATAAAGAAGATTATGTTCTTTCTCTGCATGTACCTCTGTCTGTTACATTTACAACATGAATTACACTGTTACATGAAAAGACCAAAGTGTAAAAAAGGAAATCCCTCTCTACAACAATGTAGTGAATCCTAACCGTTTTCTTTTTATGTATTCAAAGAAGAAATTGAAGTTTGTACAACTGAGGCCTTTAGCCACATGTCCAATCATTTCAAATCTCTTGAAGTGGAACAGATAGATTACAGAACAAGGCAACCAAAGTAAGACATCAGGAAGCTGCTGCACATTGTCACATGCGTCTTTGTCAGCACCTACGTCATCTACTATAGCAAGCAAGCAAGTTATTTTTAATTCATTACCACTGCCACGTTTGACCTGTAGGGCTCAGTGAAGTGCAAATTCTTCCACCGATCATGGAGCATTTGAAGTTTTGCGGGAATAACTTGGTTTGCACTAATCCAAGACTACAAAGCTTTACAGTCCATCCCCGGCTCGATGCCTTCACAAATCCATCAGCCTTTCCAGGCGAGAGTTGAGTTTTGGCCATTTATGACCGATTTCTGACAGATTTCTGACAGATTTCATCGGCTGTGTAAGTCCCTGTAGCCCTTCAGATGGTGAAGATAGTTTGGATCTGCGTCCACCAAACCAACTGAAAGGATTCTGGCCAGTAACTGCACATCCTCCTCACTCAGGTCTTTCTGCTGAAGAGATATGCTGTATGTCAAATATTTCACCTAAGTTATTATTATTACATTTATATACATATATAGCTTAATATTGCAACTTACCTTTTTTTTGTTGGCAAACAATTCAGGAAGTGGAGGTTTTTTCAGATTATTTCCTTGTACAACCTGTGATAATTTCAGAAGAATACAAAGTTTCATTCACACTCATGCTGTTTACGTCTAGAAATTATACTTGTAAGGTCATCGTTTGTTGCTGTTGTGTTCATGTTGACTTCACATGGCTAGAATCTGATACACAGTACATTTCATGAGTTAAGTGCTGGTGTCTTGTAATTATAGACAAGGAAGTAGAGTATATTCATGAATACAACAAATGATACAATCCTGAAGAAATATGTATAACTTGACTCACCTGATTAAGTCCTTTGGAAAAGCACATTATGATCAAAAGAAGGCCAGAGACAGTCTAAGGTTAAAAAAAGAGAATAAATTAGATCCAGATCAGCAGTTCACAGGTCTGTACAGATGAATATGTTCATTAGCTAGAAACTATACAAATAAAGAATCTTCTACTTACTCCCAGCAAGAACAACATCTCTGTTTCTCTTGGTTCTTTGCTGCCTGTTAATGTCTGTGAAATCAAGTCTCCTACTATGAGACAACAGGCTACAGATAAGACACAAGACAAAAACACCCATGCAGAGCCAGTTATACAGGATACGCTACATTTTCAGGGAAGGGCATATTTTTATACCTGTAAGACGCAATTGTGACAAAGGTGTTGTGCAATTTAAGGTTTAAAAATGGACTGGACGCTAAAATTGAACGGGTGTGTTTCCATTCAAACAACGCAACTCACTGCTGTTGCTGTGTATCTTAATTAACACAATGATTTAGTCACGTTTATGATCTGCAGTTTGATGTCATTCGAACGCCGCAGACTGTGATTCACTAAGTGTCAATACAAAACAGATTGTCACAAGTGCTTTATGAGGCACTGCTGATGTCACATGTAGTGTAAAGTTTCCTATTTACGTGGGTTACACTACATCCAGGCTGGATGACATCATGATCTTACCAATGAATTTCAGTTAGTTGACTATGTGAGTAGTCCTTTAGTGCTATATATGATTCATTTTATTATTATTTTATTGTCGCATTGGTATATAGGTTTAATAATTGATTGAATCATAAAGTTTGACACCATAAAGGTGAGTAATAACTCTAATCCCATTTGTTTAGAAATCTTACTTTAATATTTACTGGCTGGCCAAAGACCATCTTACAAAATAGTTCAAAAGGAGCACTGAAGAAAAATGACATAAGGATCGTAAATTTTAATGAATGAACAATACAATCACAAACGCATAACTTCATAATAACCTTCAAATATGAATTACTACATAATGGGTGTGAGGAAAGTGGGAGAGAGGTGTGTATGGTCATGATGGCTCTTTGGTGAAGGGGCTAATGGAGCAGGTGGCAGGGTCATCCAGGTCTGAGGAGCTTTAAGGGGAGCAGCTCTAGATTCAGGTGAGGATTTGAGCCTGGTTGTGAAGCCAAGGGAGTACAGGATGACTTTCAGGTATGTAGAAATACAATCCAGGGATAAAAGACAGTTCTTCTGCTGTAGCCAAGCAGAGTACAATGATAACAAAAAATACAATTTATCATATAATTTACCCAAACCCGATCCAGGGATGAGCACACCGTCCAAGAGAAACCCCCATACTCATGTTAACTCTTTTATTTCTCTGAAATAACTTTTCTTACATTCCTTTAAAGTTAAACAAATATAACTAGATTTCCAGCTGCATCACACTCACTTCTTTCTTCTTATAGCCTTAGTTCTCCTTCACTCTGCTCCTAAATTTATTTGTTTGGCTCCCTCTACCCTTAAGTCCCTTCACTTATGACATCACCTTAGTTTCTTCCTTTTTCCTTCTCTTCCTTCTCCCCTTTCCTACACACTGTCCTGCGATATAAAATGAGAAAGCGAGTCATAAATAAATGTTTCCCTTTGATTCCACTAGATGGTGGTAGAAAGACATTGACATTATTATCTTATCTGTTGTTTGAAAAAGATAGACAAGGTTGTCAGGGATAAGTTCTAGAACATACGTGAAGTTTAGCAAAATATGTTAATTATCATATACATATGGCCGAGGTAGAAACTACTCTTTCAGGTGGATAGTGTTGTTAACCAGGTAATTACATTTTCAAAATTCACAACGACACTACTTCCAGTAACCCTAGAAAGAAAATGTGCCAATTATTTGACTGATTTTGACCAAATAATGATCAGCTTTCACATGCACACATCAGAGAGTAACTGATGTGTGCATGAAATTAAAACAAATAATATTGAAATTAAAACACATACAGGTAAACTTGTGTAAAAGTACAGGGTATTGGAATACAATGTCCCTGAACGCACACGTACATAAACCATATACGGTATTCTCTAAGTTTGTGTGCGTGCGTGCGCGCGTGCGTGCGCGGGTTTAGGGGCGCAGAGTTGACGCCTGGGGCCCATCTAGATCATTTTGGATGTTTCCAGACATTGCCTGACACCCATCAAGTCACAGTATTTAGAATCTGTACAGCTACCGGTGTAAAAAATGTAGCTTCAAAGTAAAGGTCACTACATTTTAAAATGTATTTCTTTTTAAATCAAATATAGCATTTGGTGAAGTGTGACGTAAAATAATAACAATATTCTCAAAACCTAAACGTCTCGCATGACTGACCCGGTGAATATTTTTTGTTCTCTTACCATTGCCATTGTGAAATTTATTTTTAAGACAAATTAAAACGGGTCCAACCCGGAAGTGTACAGTTCGTTGATGCCATCTTGATTATTATTTCTTACGTACAGCAGTTGCTATTGACAGAAATCCCAAATTGGGGTGGATGGACTGCACTGAAGGTTTTGGTGCTATAACTGGTATTTGATTGTTGTCATTTAAGTGTGAATATTTACTTTGATGTGCGTTTTTACTGAGCTAGAGCCAAACATTGTTGTAGCTAACAGTATCGGTCCTCGTGTGTTCTGCAAGATTTGCTGTTTGCTTTAAGTCAGCTAGTATTAGCAAAAGCGGCACTATAACTTAACCCTGTTGGGCTACTTTTGCAACAGGTATGAGAATAAAATGAGTTTTTAAAGCGTGATGTAAACTGATAGTTCTTGACCAATATGTGCGTGCTAATTGTACTTCAGCAACAATATCGTCAGAGATAAACCTGTGCTGACAATGCACCAGTACGTTCAGCATTGTCATAGCAATATCCTGGCTAGCAGTTTTAATAGATTAAAGTCTGTGTTAGATTGTTAGGTCAAAGCAATCAAAATGTGCATTATGCAAATTAATGCTCTGTGAAATGAAGTACAAGTAACTTGGTCAAGTTGCATCAGAGTGGTCTGATTGGCTGTAATAGCTACTATTTTGTGTGGTTATCAAGATGGTAAAATAATACAACTTCCGTTCTGGGCGTTTTTAGAATAGGACAGGCGTTTCTACAAAAAACCGTAGTAATACAAATTATTCTATTATTATAACAACATTCCTTCGTCCTAACTCTCCTTTAGTGTACATACTGTTTACAGTTTATATGCTCAATACATAAATATTTTTAAAACTCCCACATTTTTATTTTGAAAGCCACATGTCAAAAACGGAAGTGCAATGAGATGATTCTGGATACTTAGCCGCTTATGTTACCGTATAGGGTAGCGTAGCCACTTGGCTAGTAATCTGTTTACATGTTGCCTGCTGGGCCACCAGCTCATTGTGCAGCATGCATATAGTGAGTGTTCAATTCTATGAACGAGTTACACGCGTATGCTTCCCTATTTTGATGCGTTCGCTCACTGACTTGGCGATATCAGATTAAGTGTGTCATGCAACCCTAAGTGTGGAAATGAGATTTTGCTATGTAACGTGTAATTAACCACGGTGTTTTTGTCGTGGTCACAGAAACGGGGATCCTGTTGGCTTGTATAGCCAAAAAGGAGATCTAACATGCTGTGTTGGGGCAATGCTTCCTACGGACAGTTGGGCTTGGGTGGCATTGACGAGGAGATAGTGGTGGAGCCTCGGAAATGTGAATTCTTCCACGGGAAGCAAATGTGTGATGTGGGGTGTGGCCGCAGGCACACGGCTTTCCTACTTCAAGATGGGACAGTATACACCTGTGGGTGCAATGACCTAGGACAGCTGGGACATGAAAGGTCGCGAAAGAAGCCAGGTTAGTGACTTTTTCTATTATAATAACCTGAGAAAAAAAACATTCATCACATAAACATGTTTTTCTGTTTTCCCCCACTATTAGAACAGGTTGTTGCCCTGGATGCACAGATCATAGTGGCTCTGTCCTGTGGAGAGGCTCACACACTTGCCCTGAATGACAAAGGGCTGGTTTTCTCATGGGGTCAGGGCTCTGATGGGCAATTGGGCCTGAATAACTTTGAAGAATGTGTCCGTGTGCCTAGGTAATCTGATTTACATGAAACATTTGAGTTTAAGGTTTGCTCAGTGTAGATTATTTGCTCATCCTCTTATGGAAATACATACAGTAATTTGACTAGTAAGTGTGCTAGTGTGTGTTCATGTGAATGTATTTCTGCATAACTAAACTGGGACTGGTTCTAAGTTGGACTCATCTCATGCCACAAACGCCTTGTAACACATTTCCCCCTGTAAAAATGGCAGAAACATCAAGAGTTTGTCCGAAGTACAAATTGCTCAGGTAGCCTGTGGGTACCGGCATTCCCACGCACTTTCAAAAGGTGAGAATGGAACTGCACAGTTTGCAGCGTAACTACATAATGATTATCGTTCTCTACGCCAAGCCGCTAAGTGATAACTGTTTTTTTGTCTAGGGGGCCATTTGTACTCCTGGGGCCAGAATCGTTTTGGACAGCTTGGGCTGGGAGTGAATGGTCAAGGCATTCCTACACCTCAAGTGGTCCAGTCTCTCCTGGGTATTCCTTTTACCCAGATATCAGCAGGTGGCGCTCACAGCTTTGCCCTCACACTCTCAGGAGCAGTGTTTGGTTGGGGGCGCAACAAGTTTGGTCAGCTGGGTCTCAATGACAACAATGGTGAGAACAATAATAATAACGGACTGTCAAAACCTGAAGCTTCCTCAAATATATAACACTAATTTCCCGGAGGTCTTTTTTTCAGATCGATCTTTTCCAACCCTGCTGAAGTCCCTCAGGTCACAGCGAGTGATTTATGTCTCCTGTGGAGAGGATCACACTGCAGCACTGACTAAGTTAAGTTATGTCCTCACTGATGGAACCTTGCTGTCATGTGTGAAAGTCCTGGTGTTGTGAGGCGTCTGTGGTAGTGAACACACCAGAAATGTAGATGAGGATTCTCCTTTGTGCAGGCAGTGGTGCATGATGTAGAGGGAAGTTAACCTTAAAGATGTTAACAGCAGTTCGAGTAGTTATTTAAATGTCAACTCCCATCTTCACTTTAAATGTAATATAAACGTTGTCTAGATGAGTCGTTCTCAAAACAACCGCCTCACCAACAAGCCATATTAAATGTGTCTGATGCCTATCTGTAGCACAAAGGGTGCAAATGGTTGGGTTGGGCTTTAAAACAGAATATGTCTTAATCTTTTATTACATTTCTTTTCAATTAAATCCCTTTTCAAACAGAATTTCCATAGATTTCTATTGTTTTAGCTCACCACCAGAGGGCGCTTCGTTTGAGAACTATTGTTTAGTACTCTAATGTTGTCTTTTTCTTAAAAAAACATGATCATCCAGTATATGTTCTCGTTCAACTCCAACCCTGCCTGGAATGGTGTTTTCTCACATTTGGTTGTGCAAACATTCGAATAAGTGTTGTTGATTTTACAGGAGGGAGGTGTGTTCACATTTGGAGCAGGAGGATATGGCCAACTGGGACATAACACCACAAACCACGAGATCAACCCGAGGAAAGTGTTTGAGCTCATGGGAAATGTTGTCACCCAAATAGCGTGTGGAAGGTAAAATGAACGTTCTGCTTATGACATGTTGTTTGTGGAGTAATATGAATGAATCAATTTAGCAGGTAAGATTCTAATTGAAAAAATGGAACATTATTTACAATTTTTCAACCGTGTGTGATCAAAAGACAGCACACTTTGGCTTTCACGCCCTCCTCTGGGAAGATGGACTCATTTGGACTCGGAGGAAATGGGCAACTTGGTACACGCTCCACTTGCAACAGGAAAAGCCCTGCTCTCATCAAAGGCTCATGGGTCACCTCCAATGGGCCGGCAGATACAGGTGAGCAGTTTGCTCCATATGGAGAGTTAACGCTCCATTCATATTTGCTTCTGGCAGGTAGCATATGTGACAGCTGGTAAATGTGGAGCAGCTATTTGTGGTTGTATTAATGAGGCGTTGGTGAAGGTTGTGCTTAAGAGCCAAAACAATGAGCTGAAGAAAGCAACTAGAAGCTGCAAAACACAGATTTGATTTCATTCTCATTGGGTTCTTACAACCCTTTCACACATAGAGATTTTTATAGATATTTATAGAGAGTCATAACTTATAACATTAATTTAAATACGATTTCACTGAAATAAAAATGTAATATTATTCAGGCATGTTTGCAGTTGTACACTAAAAGTAAAGCATGTTTGCTGGTGGCTTACCCACATATATGACAGGTGCTTTGTCTGTCTAAAGTCTGTTTAATTGCCTTGCAGACTCTGGGCAGGGCTGTTGTGTCACAAGGATTTATGCTGGAGGAGACCAGAGCTTTGCTCACTACTGTTCTCCCAGTGTATGTACTCAGAAACTAATTATTTATTCCTGTTTCGTCTCTCTGTTTTCACTGGAGTACAGCAGATTTGTTTACAATTACAAAGCCATTTGACTGTATTAACTAAGTTATGTCCTAATTAACATGAGAGAATGTCAGCTGTGACAATTTTCTAGATGTAGAAGTGAGATGATTTATTCTAATATTCTTATTCAATTGTTTTTAGGAGAAGGATGATGTGAGGCTACATGATCCCCACAGAAAGATTTGCACCTTGACTGCTGAACTCGTACAGAAATGGCTCAGCCACTCATCAGGAAGACTTCCGCTAGAAATCACCAAGTAAGTATAATCCATATTACAAATGGGTTTAGGTTGCTTTTTATGCTCTGTTGTTGTCATGATCTTGTTCACAAAGATTCAGTTGTAAGAAAATAGTCACAGCAATCTTTTCCTTTGATTCTTCCCCTAGTGAGATTGAGCTGGTGTTCTCCTCAGCAAGCTGCCTCAACGGATCTTTTCTAGCTGAGAGGTAAGGACATTTTCAGTGAATTTTATTTGTGGGCTCGTTTCAATTACAATTCAAAAACATTTTCCCACAAGAATTGGTTCCTATTCAAGAGTACGTCAACAAGTACGCTTAATATACATTGCTAATGAAGTAAACCATTCTCTTGACGGTCTTACGTTCTTCTTGACTGATTTTCTTGTTTTCGCCAGTCAGCTTTGTAACTATCTGTGTGTTTTCACAAAGCCATCCAGATCACTACAGCACTAGCAGTAAATGTTCAGGCGTGGATATGAACATGGCCCGACTCCTGTTTCACAGAGTGATTTCACAAGATCATCCTGACATAGCTCAACAGGTCAGTGCTCATAAAAGTAGTCCGTGTCTGGTATAACATGATGTACTTTCGTGCTGTGCTCCCCCTGGAGACATCGACTCGTTCACCATAATCAACAGACCCACTGCATTTCCTGTACATTCCTGTGTCCCCCTCAGATTGCTGCCAGTCTGGAGAAGAACCTAATTCCCAGACTAAGTAATTCACCTCCAGATATTGAAGCCCTGAGACTCTACAACACTCTGCCAGAGTGTCCGCTCTTCAACGACCGAAACACATACGTGACCCTCGCCATCCCATTTGCCAAATCGATAGTCAGCTTGAAAGACGCGCCCCTGAGGGTGCTCGGTATGATGAATTGTTTTCATCGAGCATCATCACATACCACCTGAGAATGTGACTATAACTTCTGTTGTGGTTTTATATATGCTTCAGGAAACTGGTGGACTACAGTTGAGCCGCGAGTCTTTCAGCGGCTGGTGGAGTTGTACAAGGAGGTGGTGGTATACCTGCTTCAGATGCACAAGGTGGGCATTCCTCAAACAGAACAGAGAATATTCACCTGTTTCCTGGACACGTCCCTCCGACTCTTGGAGATTCTGCACACGGTGAGGAAAATCAAAGGGTTTGTTAAAACAATTGCAACAGACACTTGTTTCGATCTTGAACTGATATAAATTGTTAACATGTTCCAGGTGAGCGAGAGAGCAGGACACATCATACAGTATGATAGGTTCTACATTCACGAGTTGGACGACCTGATAGACATCCGAAACGACTACATCACATGGATTCAGCAGCAGTTGTACCCTTTGGTGAGTCCACAAGCACATTGGAGTCGATGTCAGTTACTTTCATTACATTTGCATTGAAGTCTGTGCGTGGTGATGGATTATATGTCTGTGCTTCTTGTATATTCAGGGCCATGATGGTGTGGTCACTCTGTGCAAGTATCCATTTGTGTTTGACGCTCAAGCAAAGACCACACTGCTTCAGACTGATGCTGTCATACAAATGCAGGTAAGAGGTTACCAAGTGCCCGATATGTCTCCTGTTGACCTCTCCTTTCAGAGCATATAATTAGGTTCATAATAACAGCAATTGCATCTGAAAAAACCTAAAGATAGATCTCTTATCTTGCACGTGTCCCGTTGATAGATGGCAGTGGATCAGGCACAAAGGCAGAACTTTAGCTCCATGTTCCTGCCAGCAGTGGAGTCTGTGAACCCCTGTCTCATCCTCATCGTCCGGAGGGAAAACATAGTTGGAGACACCATGGAAGTCTTGCGGAAGTCCAAGAATGTGGACTACAAGAAACCACTCAAGGTTTGTAAAAGAATTGAATTTGAAGTGACAAAACTAGAGAAACGTGTGCCGTCATTGTGCTAATGTGCCAAAACTCACGGCAGGTGATCTTTGTTGGCGAAGAGGCAGTTGATGCAGGCGGCGTGAGGAAGGAATTCTTTCTTCTGATCATGAAAGAACTGCTGAATCCCAAATATGGGATGTTCCGTTACTATGAGGAGTCCAGGCTCATCTGGTTTTCAACTAAGGTATGTTGTTCAACTCGGGTGCACCTAAACACACCCTGAACTGAAGTGGTCATAGTACAAGGATGTGCATGTGACTGGCATATCTAGTTAATAGTAACCTAGTACACTCGTATCTTTTCCAGGTTCAACATATTTATAGTTATATTTACTGTTATGTTGTCATTGTCTTATGGCCAGTCAGATTATATAATTTTTTATTGGCTCAAAAAGAATCTACTTGACTTTGACACTCAGCTATGTCCCTTCCAGACCTTTGAGGACATTGACCTTTTCCACCTGATTGGGGTTATTTGTGGACTGGCGATCTACAACCTGACTATAGTAGAGCTCCAATTCCCCGTGGCTCTTTATAAGAAGCTTTTGAAGAGGAAACCTACGCTGGATGACATGAAAGAGCTCATGCCAGAAGTGGGAAGGTCAGATCACGGAACAGTCATCTGGGGTTTCCATTGATCATGTGTATGAATGTTCATTTACTTTTCTATATGTATTGCCTTTAATGTTGTCATATTGCCATTTGTGGTGTGCTATTTGTAAAGTTTTAATGATACGACATGGAAATTGTGTCCCTTAAATATGAGATTCCCCCAATTCTGTCTCTCAAAACTAGGAGTCTGCAGCATTTACTGGACTACACAGAGGACGACCTCGAGGACACATTCTGCCTCAACTTCACGGTCAGATGACGTCAAATAAGTTTTCTGTATTAAATGAGCAGTAGTGACATCTGTGTTGTACTTAAATAAAGTTTCAACGGCAACAATTTCAGGTCACGGAGGAAAACTTTGGTGCCACAGAAGTTGTGGATCTGATACCAAATGGGGAAGACATCAGTGTTAATAAATCAAACAGGTAACTATTTTACATGCAGCATGTTTACAAAGAAATGACTTGACATTTTTTAAACTATTTATTTTCTCTTCCATAGGCAGGAGTTTGTTAATGCGTATGTAGACTACGTTTTCAACTCATCGGTAGCCGTACTGTTCGAGTGCTTCTACGCAGGATTCCACAAAGTGTGCGGTGGGAAAGTTCTGGAGCTCTTTCAGCCAAACGAACTGCAAGCTATGGTCATCGGCAACACCAACTATGACTGGAGGGAGCTTGAGAAGGTCCAAACTAAGCCTAGATTCTCCAGTATTTGTGCTTAATGATGAGTATTTTCAGGCGACTGCTTGCTAGAGTATAATGCCCTAAATTGTGTAAAAATTGTTGTTGTTCCTTTTTCAGAGTACTGAATACAAAGGCGAGTACTGGGCTGACCATCCCACCATCAAGCTCTTTTGGGAGGCGTTCCATGGTCTCCTCTTGGAGAAGAAAAAGCTCTTTCTTTGTAAGTGACATCAAAGCTCTTATTTTGGCTGGATGACAGTACGCATATGTTCATGTACAGCTGAAACCGTGAAATGTCTCTTGGTTCTCAGTGTTCCTCACAGGAAGTGACCGTATACCAATCCTGGGCATGAAAAGCCTGAAACTGGTGATCCAGCCCACTGGTGGAGGGGAGCACTATTTACCTGTCGCCCACACCTGCTTCAACCTGCTGGACCTGCCCAAGTACAGATGTCTACAAACACTCCGTGAGAAGCTTCTACAGGCTATAGATCACAATCAAGGCTTTAATCTCGCATGATCTTTCCTGTACACGCCTACAACACAATGTCCAGACTGTTGGTGGCAACCGCATTACCAAATGTTTTGCCTCAGACTTTTCTGTCAAAGCTCTGCTCTGAGACTGGAGTGCTATCACTGGTTCAGAGAGCCAGAAACTGCCCAGAACCACATGACACTGCAAATAACTTAACAGCTGGATGTCCTTACTTTCTAGATCATGTTGACTTTGATATTTCAGCTTTTCTTTTTTTCTCCCCATGCCATCATAGTACTTGGTGTTCCATTGTCGAGTTCACATTTGATATATCTTGTAGAAAGACTTTTACTCATGTTTGGTTGAGAGAACTGAAAGGAAATAATGGTACAGAGTGCAGAGTGGGCACAGCAACACTGACACCTGTAAAATGTAATGCAAACCAATGACGTAGCCTTATAAGTGCTGCCTTTATGAAGCCTTGCAGGGCAATGCAATAGAATAGTAAGACATTTGTTTCCACTGGGAAGAGTTCTGCAAAGTATTAAACCAAACCACACTTTCAAAATGAATCATAGTTCAGTTAAGACTTCTCTGACTGTTGACAAAATGAATGAACAGCTCCACAGTTGGACTGTTACATGGCTGCAGCTTTGAATTGCATTGTATTTTACTATAGAAGTCAGCAACGAGTGAAATGTTTGCTTTTAGGTTATGAGTGGGTTTTCTTGGCTGTAAGTCATAAACTACAAATAAACTAGCTACTGAAATAATTGCTGTGGGGATGGAAAAGTTTATTTTTCAAATTAGTATCTGTGGATCTTTTGACATTTTATCTGGGGATCTCACTTTTGTGACAGAGCTAATGGTGATTGGTTAGAGATCGTCATCTAGTTAATTTAATCTAACATTACTTGTTGATGAAGTGAACAATGAATGTGTGAAAGTAGAGGGAAAATGTCAATACTGTATCACAAATCCTTTCGTATACAACTAGCTTATTTCAGTGTAGTACCTAGCATCAATTTGGAGGACACTTCATGACTAATGATCCATCTCTGATGTCTTTGCCAATTTAGACTCTCCTGATGAGTTTGTTCCACCAGGTTAGATAGGATGATTAATTTACAGCATAACCCCACCATAGCTCCACCCAACTTCAACCTAAGAGCTGTGTGCTGATTCATCTCCTCTATTCCCTCTTCACCTTCGACTGCATGCCTGTACATCGTTCAAACACCACTATCAAGTTTGCTGACCTGACTCAACACCCAAGAAGACCAAAGAAGTCATTGTGGTTTCCAGAAAGACCAGTGACGACATCCAGTTTCTGGATGTCCACGTTTTCGAGGACCTCTCTTGGACCCTCAACACTTCCGAGTGGGCCCACAAGAAGGTCTATTCTTCCTGTGGAGACTGAAGTCCATCTCTCTTCAGATTCTGAAGAACTTCTACTGCTGCCCCACCGAGAGCAACTGTATCACAGTATGGTATGGCAACTCACTTACAGTACTATTATCATTTATACAGCTGTCTGTACTTTATATATATATATATATATCAGACCTATAATGTTTACACTGCAACATACCTTACTATTTATTCCTATACATGTGTACATACAGTATAATCTGTACTTTACTGCTTTAGCAATACCTGGTTAGATGCTAAACTGCATTTCATCGTCTCAGCACTTGTACTCTGTAGTTGGTGGATGGCTGAGTTGGTCTCAACTCAAATAACTCCAATAACTTTTTTTGTTATGCCTTATGCCATGACTGCCAAGTAGTTCCACCTATTCCGAGTCTAGGTTGATACTTAAATATGACAACCTCTTGCCTAAAACATCTCTACAAAGAATCCAGTTTGTTTACATTTTAATGTTAGGAAACTGTACATGTTACATGAAATGCACACACTGCCATCTATTTCAATTAAGGAGGCAAACAAGGATGCCATTATTGTCACAGATGTATAGAGCTTGGCATTAAACGTTTTAATGTGGCAGCTCATGGTGGACCAGCTTATAGTGGGTCCCACAGGAAGGACAGCGATGGGCCTCTCCCTCATGAAGCCAAAACCACACGATCGCAGTGTTGTCCTCCTCACCTACAGAGAATGACATCACAGTCAGCATAATAAATGATGTCCGTGTCAGACTTCAATTCTCAGGTACATCACTTACAAACGCAGCCCACCAGCCTCTTGGTACCAATGGATGGGACAATGTTAGGATCCTCTCTGGTTCCTGCATAGTGCTTGGGCTTCAGCATACTGTATGGATCCTGTATTGCAGTAACATGGAGAAGAGGTCAAGCAAAATACTCACATCCATGCACAATCTGTATGCACAGTGACCTACCTGTCCCTTTTTAAGGGCCTGCAGGGCACGTCGCTCCAATCCAGTGGCCTGCTCATCATCTGTTGGTATTCCTGAAAATGAAATGGCAATGTATAAAAACCTATATTCACCATTCATGTCTTCTGTATACAAAGGTTTGACTTTGAGATGTGTCACGATGTTGATGTGGATGCTTGTGAAACTGCACGTAGGCACCTGACACCACCCATACCAAACTACTTCTGTCCCTATCAGGATGCTGGCACCCAACCAACACACGCCTGCCAAGGTAGGTGGGTCTACCAGAGGCCTGTCTGTCCACACTGTGGTTTACAGGCCGAGTGACCTTGATTACTTTGATTATTTGATTCAGACGTTTTAGTCTGAATGACGATTTGTACAAACTAACATGGATTAATCATCACTGGCAACACGGAAATGAAAATGAACTGCGCCACAGCCTGTAAATTAGATGTTTATCTATCTCTTAGTTTTGTTATAGCAGCTGTAGCGGCTAATGTTTACTGAAAGGTTGTACATCCCGTGACGATAATAAAGATTAAAAAATCGTCACCATCAATCTACACTGTTGTGCCGCTAACAAACTAAACAAAACTAACTTGTTCATTTCCATTTCCTCTTACCATGCATTACGCTGGTTAGCCTCGCTACCGAAAGGTTGTATCGTTTGTGCAGCATTAACGCTCACCTCTCCCAGTGGCCATGGCTCTCTGTAAGGGTCTTGCGGTGACATTGCTCCTTGTCAGGTTTAATGTACAGGCTCGGAGGAGAAAGCGGCTCGCCATGCTGAGATCTAACAGGTAGCGAGTATGACCTGAGCTGGGACTGTCTGTTGGACTGAAATGACCCGGTTGCAACTTCAATGGCAGGTAGATAAGCCAATCGGCGCAGGGGACCGGTTAGTGCAACCAATCAGATTGGCAGGAAGGCGTATCCCGCACATTTGGAACGTTTACTAGTTTTATTATCAATATCTCAACCAATTAGATCACGAATCAGCATACAAAGAGAAAAGACATCCTGTTGATTGAAAAGTGTTTGATTGCACTTGTGCTCTCACATGCAGCAAACATTCATTTATAAATTCATTGTGTATTGTGTGGTGTTTGCTTTATGTTGTGATTAACAACTGAAAACATAGATGGCTGAGTATGGCAAACTATCTAAAGTGAAAATATAGTGCCAACATACAAAAACAACATTTGACAGCATAGGTGTTATTTAATGTTTATAATTATTCAAATTGGCTGTAATGATGACATATAGATAGACGGACGGTGGTCCCGGTGGCCGGAAAATAATCTAAAAGCAAAAACGTGTTGTCCGTGATTCTCACCGGCAAGTGTGCCGGCAACGGACGTTGTGTGACAAACACACTCAGATAGTTCTCATGTCTGATTTTCACCATTTGTAATGCAAACAAGTATTTATGTTGGTGATGAATAAAAATGACATCCAAGCCCAATTAGTTTGATTGGTTTATTTAAATAAACTCACATCTAAGTAGTGAAGTGTTTCCAAGCATCAGCGTCTGTGTCACATTTAATAAGACTATAACAATGTCTTATACTGCAGTTCCAATGACTTGGACTTACTGCTCTCCTTGTAGTTCGCAATACTCTTAGGCCAGCCTATCCCTAACAACAGGTTAGGGATAAGTTCTGATCCTGACACAAAGGTTTGGGGATTTTATTTTTTAAAGATGTGTTTACAATTTACCCCATGGGTCTTTGGCAGATGATGACATCATCATTATATAATGAAATTACTTTAACACCTCCTCTCTCTAGCTCGCTCACGCTCTTTCTCACATCAGATTGTTCACCAATTATGCACAAGATATCTTCAAAGCAAAAGGTTAATGCACATTATTTTCCATTGAACCTGTAACATGAGAATATGTAACACATGACACATTACAGATACCTTTGATTTGAGTTATGTATAGGTCATGATCGATGCTTCATTTTGCATTAGTAGGATAGGATAGGATAAGAACAGGGTAAAAATAATAAGAGTTCAGTGAAGTTACAGCCACCATCACAAAACTATAATGCCACAGTAAACAGGCTTCACCACAAAATCAGTACCTAGAGGAAAATAGGTACAGTAATACAATTTTGACTGTGCAATTAGATTTCATAGTTTCTGAACTTCCGCAGTAAACTAGATGGTGAGTCAGCAGCCCAACGGAATCGCAGATGGCAGTAATCACCTAGGAAATAATGATCATCACAGTTATACATCAGTAATGATTATTTCCCTCAAAGAATGTGTAACATTTAACTGACAGTGTACTAATAATACTTCTAATATACTAAGAGTAAAATTAATTGTTAGTCAGTATTACTTTTTTTTTTTAACATTAGCAGTATTTACTTCAAAGGGTTTGGTGTTTTAAGTCTATTTAGAGAGTCATTATATTGCATTTCTAACTTCCCTGCATGTTTTGTGCAATTCCCAAACTCCAGGGCACTAATTTGGGGAAATGTACTCACTTGATGATGGCACACTTTCATCTGAAGTTACTCCTGGTGCTTCCTGTTCACAGTGAAGGCTCTCATCTTCAGCATTGACTGGGGTTTCAACTTTGGAAGCCTCCAACATAGGTTCCTTCTTATTTCTCACAGCGCAGTGCATTGACTAAAAGAGGTTACCAAGTATAACATCAGGATTTGTTATTATTCCGAGTTGACAGTATTTAAAAAAGCTGAAATCAGGTAAAGTCAGACATTACTGTTTTAACAGAGTCGTTCAAGGCTTGCCAGTCACCGAACGGCATCATGAGCGCACTTCTTTTCCAAAGGTCGTATTTTTTTCTTTTGCTTTCATTGCATAAGACCTCTTTGGCTTCCTGTAGCTTTTGGAAATCTTCCACTGTATCAACAACAAAGAAAACACTGTGGACTAAGATGGAACAAGGCATAATATCCTTACAAAATGAGTACCTTTGTGTCAAGGACTTTTTTAATTAACATAATTTGCTTTGAAGTAAACATGGAGAGAGCAGACAAGTACTGTGGAGGCACAGTGGTAAATAACATTAAAAACAGAGTCGTAAAAAAGATGAGTCATAAAAAATAAAGAGTTAGGTAAATGAATTTATAACTATTAAATGAATACAGACATAATGTATATTGAATGAATACATTCAATGATAAGAGCCCCCCTCTAAAGGCTGTTATGAACAAGGACTTTTTAGCCATGCCTTAAATGGTCACAGCAATGATGTCACAATGGTGTAAGTACCTGCTCTTGGGTTGTCCAGGTGCTTGTCTGGGTGACATGCCAGGGCTTTGATTTTGTATTCATTGAGAATCTGCTCAGTCTGTGACAAAGACAAAATAATAATAATAAAGATGATTCAATAACGTTTTGCAATTTGGAAATAATACAATAAATAATAGCCAATAGACACATTTCATTCTATTTAAATCATTGTCCAGTGGATTAAAACATTGTATATACCCTATCAATAGCTTTGTGTTTGCACAGCATTATTCTAGCTGTTACAATAGGGTAGATATGTCTGTTAAAAACATGCAATCTCATCAGACATCCTTATATGTACCAATCTTAGAACTGAATATTCCACTGATCATTCTGTGTCCCATCCCACCACTATAATAGGAGAGTGATTTGTCTCTTCCTTTGTCTGGGGTTGCAACATGCACCAATCGGCCCCAAAATAATTAGTACGGGGGTTCAGGGATATATGGTGCTTATAACTCATTAGTCAGTTAGCAGCATTTTTCATTTGCATTACCCAATTTATGAATAGAACCACCCTTGCGCCCCCGTAATGACAACACAAATGATGTAATAGTTGACATGAATACAAAACCACAACAACTACCAATAATCTGGACGTTGAATGACGCCACACACGCAATGGAAATATATGCCAATTTCACTCAAGACCAAATTGGAGAGAATTTGAGAACATGCTGGAGAGGATTTCCAATGAGAAACCATTGGGATAATGTCGCATAAAACGTCGGCAAGGAGCCCGAACGCAAAACGAAAGAGATTGGCTGGTATTGATGAATCTCTAGAAAAGTTTGGTAAGAACAACTTCATTCAAACATGGCCTGACGTGGATATGTTTAATTTGACAACTAACTACGTGCCAAGAATAAGACTGGGGTCAGATCAGGGGGGGTTGGTATAACAAAGCTCTAGTCTACTTCATATCAAAACATCAGTATGTAAGGTAGAGCTACACGTGGGTAGAAACTGCTTGACTAATGACCATCTAAGTACGCCTACAACAGAAGCAGCGACTGCGTTCGTCTCACTTGTTGTGAAGAATCAACAGGTTTCTCCTATCTCCTAAACCTGCATAACCCGAGTGACCTTTGATTTCAGAGATGACGGTTTCGGGTCATGCGTCGATGAGTGTCGCATTTGTGTTCTTCCACTGCTGAACCCTCAATGTTTTGATCATGTAGCTCTACCGTTATGACTCACAGAAAATACGCCAGATCTACTTGGCCAGAACTTACCGTAGAGAGCTCATCACATCCTAATAACCCATAGTAATCCTCCAGGTCCTCTGGGTTGCAGTTCAGAATTCTCTCCATGTAAAATCTGTTGTTGAACGAGTTAGATGTGGTGCTGGACAACTACCGTCGTTCGGAACACAGCTGGCTACTTTAAACTCTCTAATGAGCGCCCTCTGTCTGCTGCTGTGAGTCACATACACATAAACTGTATTTAGCGGCACATTTTATTACTTTTATTCTAAGGCTGTTCTAACTCTGATTTTGTCTACCTATTCAATCATTCAACCTTAATATAAAAAGTAACCGTAACTGTCATGTGAGCGTCATGCTGTGTTGAATGTGTGACTATCTTTTTGTGCTTATTAGTCATCACATGACTAATGCTGCATTCTAGTGTTCAGCTCGGAATTTTGAGCACTGATGGCGATGCTGCTTACAACAAGGGCTTGCGTCTTTAATTCTTTTCTTGGATGCATGCGTCACGGTACGACTTCGATGCCTGTGCCATGTGTGTCTATTTACATTCACTTGTAACATCTTTATTTTATGACCCAGTGGTGCTTCTATCCATGGACTCTTGACTTCTCCAGCCCGGCAGCAGCAGCATAGTCATTGTTTGCAAGTAACTTGCACGTCCCTCATAGTTTGTACACAAAGACAATGGCTATATTTAAATGTGTATGTCTCAAAATACTATGTCATTGTCTTTACGTAGGCCTTGCTAGCATTCGTGAGCTCTATTTAATACACTTTTAATAATAAGTTAAAAGCTTTCAGAAAGTGGCAAATAATCGCCGCCGTAAGGCCTGATGATGCGCATTTTGGTTGATGTTAATTGCTATTTCCGACAGTGTTGGAAGGCAACACTATTTTGTTATGGTTTATGTCATCGACGTCATGCACGCGACGTGACTACTGGCGGACGGAAAGTCACGTGGGTCATGCAAATGAGCCAGCTGTCTGAGGGAAGACGCTGCTCGGCGGCTGTGCAGGCTGAAGATGGCGGACGGAGAGCACAGCCTTGGCACGGCCTGTTCGAGCGCCTCCGATATGGACGAGCCTGCAGCGAAAAGGTCCAAACTCAACCCGGCGACAAACTACAGATTTAAAATGACAGAGGCGGACCAATTCTTGTCTGTCTCCGGAGCCGCGGAGAGCCGGGAGACAGCGGTAGATTGTCCGCAGCCAGCGGGGAAGGAAGCAAAGCCGGTGATGGCGGTAGAACAGGCCCCGACAGAGCTAGGTGGAGACAACAATGGACTGGGCCTGGTGGGCTCCGCAACGCACAAAACAGCGGCGAAACTAGACCACAACTCTCCACTCGGGGCGGCCGGGGCGGATACAGGTATGAGAAGGGGTGTTCATACACATTCAAGTGTTTGCGCGCCTAATAGTACACAGTGCTCGTTTTTCAAACTTCACCGGTGAAGCTAGCTCAGCTACTAGCACAGTGTGATGGCTGAGAGTTTAAACTACTTCTCTGGACGGTAACTGTAACCGTTAAGCGGAGAGGGGAACGCGATTCTCTGAGACACGTGCTGAGGCTATGAAACATTTAAATTTCCCACACTGGACCAACGCTCGAAGTAACTAATGTTAGTTTGTATTCGCTTGTTTATCTCCTTGTACTTACTCTGTGTGTACTCTTCTACAGTCTCAGAGTTTCTTGGACTTGATGACCTTCCTTCCAATGGCCTGGCTGTCACTCCAGACCACATCGATGATGAAGATGACAGATCCTCACACGCAAGTTCCAGTGACTGGACACCTCAACCGCAAATAGGTAAGGAGTCTCTTTCCTACTGTTTTAGCCAGCTATTGGGAAGGTGTGTTCACATTACCCAGCAGCACTGCAGTGATGTTTTGTTCATAAGAAGTGATCTTTTCTCGGCTAGGTTCCTATAGTTTCATCCAGCAACACATCAGAGAAACAGATCCCAGGACGATTCTGAGGGACTTGCTCCCTGAGACGGTACTTCCCCCAGATTTGGATGACATGACGTTGTGGCAGATCATCATCAACATCTCAGAACCGCCGAAACGAAAGAAGCGGAAAGACATTAACACCTTGGAGGATGTGGTCAGGCTACTCCAAGAAAGTAAAAAGATCCTTGTGCTGACTGGTGCTGGGGTATGTATTTACACTTATACACTATAATGAGACAGTGTGTTGGCGTGAAAAGAAAGTACCTGCAGGTCTTACCTTTGCTGTAGTAACACCAAATGCCTGTGTGTTCTTTACAGGTGTCCGTTTCATGTGGAATACCAGATTTCCGCTCTAGAGATGGAATTTATGCTCGGCTCGCTGTAGATTTCCCCGATCTTCCAGACCCTCAGGCTATGTTTGATATCGAGTACTTCAGAAGAGACCCACGGCCCTTCTTCAAGTTTGCTAAGGTCTGTACATTCTATGCACTTTCTCTTGTGCAAGCACTGATATGGTTCGTTTGGTTACTTTAAGATTGGTCAATATTCATGGTATTTATGTATGGTGGAATATTTAATGCAATCAGCATCCAAACAGTATTGTTGGCACATTCTATTATATCTTTGATCAGCATTATAAACGTGCACTGGCTGGTCTGTTCTTTTCTGTGTAGCTGAATGATATTGCTCCACCTTGCAACAGTCCTGCTTTAGGTGACATGAGCTTCTATGCTCCCTTTTCTCTGCGCCTGTTGCTCAAATATAATTATTTTATATATGAGCAACAAATCTGATCTGATCTCCCCCTGTGTGATCAATGACAGCCACAAAGTTCACACCTGCTTTCCCCATGTGCTAAAGAGCAGGAGGCATTTCCATACCATTTCACTCATTACAGTTCTCTAAAAATGATCCTAAATGTTCTCGTTTTGCCCTGTATGTCTTGTATAGTTTTTGAACGGACTCTTTCTTTATTGCAGGAGATCTTCCCGGGTCAGTTCCAGCCTTCACCCTGTCACAAATTCATATCTATGCTGGATAAGCAGGGGAAGCTGCTGCGCAATTACACACAGAACATTGATACATTAGAACAAGTTGCTGGCGTTCAGCGGATTATCCAGTGTCATGGTAAGTTAAGTCTGCCTATTTGTAATGTTACCACAGTTACGGTAATGATGATGGGTCATCAACAATGCTTTAATTTCAGGGTCATTTGCAGCTGCATCCTGTCTGGTCTGTAAACACAAAATGGATTGTGAAGCTATAAGAGAAGACATCTTTAATCAGGTAATTACTGAAGTTATTTAAACGCAGCAAAAAGTTTAAAATAGGGTATTACCACATTACATAGCTGCTCCAGCATGCAGTGTTGCAGGTAGAAAATCGATTCTCAAGTAGCAGTTGTTGATGAACTCCTGCATAACATTTGGTTTGATTTCCCTCTTGAATGCAAAGGAGCTGTGTGTTTGATGTGTAAGCGGACAGGTGAAGTCTTGTGCACTTGGATTTTCTCTAGTGTTCTGTTTCCACTCTATACTAACTATATTAAGAACTCTGTGCAGTGGTACAATAATCATTATCAATGGTTATTATGATCACTATTTACGTTAGCTATTAGCTTATACTATGTAAACAAGCAAAAGTGATTTCCACAGATATTGGCCGAGAATCTACGTATCTGATATAGATTGCAATCATTTGGGTGCTGTTACTCCTGTCCCAGCAAAAACAAAATCCTCCTCTGCAGAGAAAACTTGTATGGCAGTTTGCATTGCACAGAGCCGTCCTTGACACGTCTGCTTACCAAAACAACTTGGCCTCTATGACAAAAATTAAGCCAAAGTTAAAACACTGTGCGGCACAATGACTTGATTAGTAGTTGCACCAGCAGGAAAAACACAGGTGTGGCTAATAACGCTAAACGATGGCCCTGTTCCATTCGGGTGAGTCAGCAGGCAAGATGAGAGGGCCAGAAGCTTCAGCCGTGAACTTGATTAACTCCACCTGTGTGAGTTAATGAGGCCTGTGGTCCCTGCATGCGTAAGCTATTGGTGCTGGCTCCACAGACCTATAGGGCTAGGCTCTTGCACGTACTACATACGTTTTAAATCACTTTCTGAAACGTCTAAACGCTCTAAAAAGTCAAGTAATGCATGGATATATCGGAAAAGTGTCAGAGGCTGTGTGAGAATGTTGCTCATACTGCAGTAGAATCTGCACAGTGACACTGCAGGTTACATAAGCAAATGTGTTTTCATTTTCTGTGTTTTGTGCAACATTTGTCAAGAAATGTGTTGAGCTGGCGCAATAGAAGCTACCTTGTGTTTACATGCTGTCTAGTGGGGCTTGATGCAAGAAGCTTTCATTTTCTATTTTAATTGACTCAGCCGTGTTATCGTTTGCTCCAACCTTGGTGGCAGCAAGGTCAAATCTACAAACCTCTACTCTGTCCGATTAGACTTTTTTTGTCCACAACCAAGACGCAATCATGCTTGTCTTGTCTATATTTTTCTGAGATTGTTATTGGTTAAATTAGTTGGTTGCATTACATGAAATCATAGGCCGCATTTGTTTATTTACAGTGGCATGTACTGTAGCACGTCACATCACTTTCTGTGGTCACATTGATAGGCTGAAAGTTGTACCTTTATCAGAATATGGTTAAAATCAGTTCAGGGTTCCTTTTAGAAAGCAGATCTTTAAGTTTGAAAGCTAATTTAAGTCCATTTGCAGGTTGTCCCTCACTGTCCAAGGTGTCCAGAGATTCCCTTGGCAATCATGAAGCCTGACATTGTCTTCTTTGGAGAGAATCTTCCAGAAATGTTCCACAGAGCCATGAAACAAGACAAAGATGAGGTGGACCTCTTAATTGTCATTGGCTCTTCACTTAAAGTTAGACCAGTTGCTCTCATCCCAAGTAAGTTCTGTTGAAGTTATTATAGTTCTGTCTACTGTGGCATGTTCAATTAATTGAGAGAAATCTTTTGACATGATCTCTTTCATTTCATTTCCAGACTCCATTCCTCATGAAGTGCCTCAGGTCCTGATCAATAGGGAGCAGCTTCCTCACCTAAACTTCGATGTGGAGTTACTTGGTGACTGCGATGTCATCGTGAACGAGCTCTGCCATCGATTGGCCGGAGACTTTGAACAGCTCTGCTTCAACACTGCAAGACTTGCTGAGATCACGGAGAAGCCACCTCGGTTACCAGGACAGCCGCCGTGTGAGGCCTTGTCCGCTTCCAGTGATGCAGCACAGGAGGAGCAGAAGCGGCACAGCACAGACTCCCTAATTAAGTCCTCAGAGGAGACGGAAAGCCTGAATGTCTCAGAGACTAGCGATACTGCGGAACCCCCGGAGCCTTGTCCACAGTCTCAGTGTCCCAGTGAAGAGACAGCGGAGTCCTCGGAGGTACCAGCAATCGACTCGCCAAGAGAAGAGGCTGCAGAAGTGAAGAGCCAAACTTCCCACCGTGAGTTTCGCAGACGGTGCTGGATGAGTCGAATCAACAGAAGTCCAATCAGCAAACGCCTTGAGAGTAAGTACGCTTTAGACAGTGATTACTTCATTGATCATGTTACAGGAGCACCTACCTTATAACCATGTGTCTACTCTGATGAATACATTTGGAAGTATGAATGGAGACCTCCTTATATATTTGCAAATTTACTCTACAGTCGGTGATGTGTTTTAATGACGATGCCAAGCCATTCACCCCAGTCATGCAATATTACTTAGCAATATTACATTTTTCATTTGGCTCCTTACATAGAATGCAATACATACTGTCCATTTGAATCCATTTAATTAGCCATGCAGTAAATGTTCTGGCTCTTTGTCAACACTTCAGCAAGTTGTGGATTGTCAGTTTTCATATTGGTTGACTATGCACCCTCAATTGATCGCAATTGTCTTTTGCAGCAGGTCAGTACCTCTTTCAAACACCAAATCACTACATCTTCCATGGGGCTGAAGTTTACTCCGACTCTGAAGATGAGACTTCGAGCTCCTGTGACAGCGAGAGCGACGAGTCCGAGTGCAGCGCAGACGGAGTGGACGAGGACAGCGAGCCAGATGAGGCTAACTTGCTGTCCGAGGATGGAGAGGCTTCTCTCAGAGACACAATACCACACACACAAGTCACTGAGGCAACACCAAGTGCACAGACGGACAGTAATTCTGAAAAGACTGAAAGCACCACACACCTTTAAATGTAAAATACCCAGTTGAAAAAGCACTAATTGTCTTTTTTATATAAATATATATACTGTATATGTTTCATATATTTTGATTTTCATCAACCTTACTATTCATTTTCATGAAGTTGAAACTAAGTGACAACTCTGTGTGAATATGCAGCATTTTTTTGTGATGATTTTCCTTCAGTGCCCGGATTGGTCACATGCATATGTCTGAAACTTCATACTGTATAGTACTTACTAAATAGAATGCAGTAGTTTTTTTTGTTTCTGTCCTTTTTGTGCACATCTCGTTTTGCAAATTTGCATTGACATTTTAGAAATTTACCTCATGCTAAACCACTGTGGCTAACTCTGCAACAGTAGTTTAACATTTAATTCCTAAATTGGAGCCATCACAAGCAAACAGTACAGCTGCTCGTGTGTGGCGTCATCTGTGGTCTAACCGCTGCAATGTACTTATTGTATACTTAATGTAAATATGTAAACCTACTGCATATTAAATAGTGGGTACTATGAGTTTCAGACACATATGAGTGATCTTCAGATGGTTTACTTGAACACATTGTCTAACCTGCAATACAAACAATGAAGCTCTGCCTTTTCGTGATGGGAAAAGCAACAGTACTCTTTGATTTAGACCAAAGAACACTTCAACTCTCTGTGTTGTCATAAGCTTTCTATGTTTCACCTGTCGTTTAAAACTTGGGAGAAATATAACTATCAATAAGGTTTTCATTCTGACATGTGGCAGCTACTTTGTATGGTCAAGCGTCTTATTTTTATACTCGGACATGAGACATACTCGGCAAAGAGTAGGTGATAGTTTTTATCTGTACAAAGTTAAACTAAGTTGTAATATTGAGGTTTGGGGTTATATTCGATGAGTTCACATTGAAGAAATGGCACTTTTTCCTTCTCATAAAATAAGTTTTGTTGCCCATGTCACTCTTTCATAAATCGTGAGTACATTTTCATTCTGCTGCCTGAAAAAATTCTGTGTTGATAGGCGGACGTGTGAAACGATTTATGTTTGGATATGGCTATACATTGCCATTTTAAATGTTTTTGGTTACGGTTTAAATACAAAGAGGTTTTTTTTTTTTTTACATCATAATCGTTGCTCTCTGTTTTAGTTTGTCAGTAAAAGAAGCATGGAAAACATGAAACGGTTTTTTACTAATTCCAATTGACATAAATGCCTTCAACGGCGAACCAGACGGCAGTGCGCCCCCTAGCGGTCCGAGGTTTTTGAGTCGTTCCTGATGAGAGGCGTGTTTCTGTTCTAGAGTGGGCGAGTCCCATTTGTAAGGCCCCACTACACTCAAACATTAGTGTTGTCCCAACGGTCGCGATATTTGAGAGGGAGACCCCGAGAATACAACACTAACGTTCACGTTAAGTTTGGCGCATGCGCATTAGTGTAACGCCTGCTTTGACGCTATAAAGGTCGATTAAGTGGCTGACGGTTAATCAGTATTTTAGATAATTATACATTATCTCACAGCATGACGTTTATTTATCCTTAAACTGCACTTGAGGTGTGAAGATGTACCTAAGTACCGTGATGTCATACGAACTACAGATCCCACTTCTCTCGGATGTCCTGAAACGCGACGTGTCGTAAACACTAGAGTTCACGACAGTAAAGCAGAGATGGACCCCACAGACGTTTGACAGCTTCTGTCTTTCTCCCCATATTCTTATCTGAAATGTCTTCCTGCTGACGTTCGGGGACACGCTTGTGAAAATGGAGAGCATGGACGAGGACAGTTTGGACATGAAAGACGACCACAACCACAACTACTGTTCGAGCAACGAGAAAGTCCGCACGTATTTGAGCCACCAGCTGTCCGATCTGAGTACGGTGCCTCAGTCAGTTTGCACGCCGGTACCGGGAGGTGAAGCAGGGGTTCGACGGAGAGAAATCTGGTCCGGTAGCACTGGTGGGTCAAAGTTCGTGGACTCGGATTCAGGCAGTGAGAGCAGCGAAGTGAGTGAGAGCGACTGCACGGCTCCGTCCGCTCTCGTGCAGGGGAAATTCAGCCTGGACGGCACTTCCAAATTCCGTAAGTTTGACTGTGAGCAGGAGTTCGGTGTGTAATCCTCCCTGATCTCCTCCTGCTTTGTGTACACATGGACAGAGCAACCTTAAGGCCGTATTGTGCCCTTAACGCGAGTCAGATCCTCGGCCTAGATTGTTTTAAACCTCACCAGCTTCCCTTTTTGCCACTCAGTTCTGAATGCAATGGCCGTGGAAGACTACAGGAAGAATCACTGGCCCAACCTGGAGAAAGCAGTGGATCTTCTCCTCATTCAGAAGCCTTCAGACCACGTTACTGTTTCCTATGCACAGATATACAGGTAAGGTAAACAGGCTACTGCTGCCATAAAGTGAGCATGTGTGTCATACCCTTTCAGAACAAGGCTGTGATTTATAGGATTTTATTTTACATTTTTCTAGTTACGTCTACAAGTGTGTTTGCCAGCAGCATTCTGAGCTCCTCTACACCGATTTGACATCTAAAATAACAAGACATCTGCAAGAGGTGTCCACCCATCTACAAGTAATGAACCAGCTAATACAACATAAACGAATAAACACATAAAATGGGAGCTATTTATTCTAATTATCAATTCCAATGCTGTTTTTTCTCCAGGCCAGCCCACCAGAGAACTTCATTGAGAATTTTAACATTGCACTGACGCAGTACACAGCTTCTCTTCAATGTATAGTTCCTGTATTTATGTACTTGGTAGGTTAAAGACTTATTTTGCAAAAGCCCAAGACATTTTAGGCAACCACATATAGGAATTGTGCTTTAGAGTCTCATACGTGTCTGTGTTTTTCCTATTTTGCTCTCAGAATAAATTCTACATTGAATCTAAGCTGAACCGGGACCTAAAAGACGATCTGATGAAGCTGTTTGCGGATCACGTGGCAGAAAAACACGTGAACACACTAATGCGTGAGTACAATGCTTCAATTAGGAAGGATGGGCTTTGAGTTTGACCCCTTAACAAAGGTGTCAGGTTACAATTAAGTGTGTGTGTTTTTTTTTATGGAATCTGTATTGTTCCTGTGATTCACCAAGAGTTAGGGTTTGAATCAAAAGTGAGACAGGTATGCGTGTTTTGCAGCTCTCCTCATCAAAGCCCATTCCATGCCCTTTCAAGTTCAGCCATCGACAATGGCCAGTGTGGTTAAAGGCCTCTATAGTCTCCAGCCAGGTGAGTTATGTCTTTGTGCTCAACTGCTGCTCGGCCTTTTGATGTAATAACAATAATGTTGGTGAGGGAGAAGCAACCAACCTTGCTTGCACAGCTTCTTCTCATACAGATGTGGAGCGTTGCGTACAGGGCGTTGTAAAGACAAATAGTGCCCATTGAAAATTGATTGTGCAAGGTGAAGGTTACTGTCATTATACGGTAACACAATTCTACTGGATAACCTCATGTAGTGGTGAAGTCTGGCAAGTGGACTGGGTCACTTTCCTTTATATTGTTTCATCACAAAACAAAATTACAAAGTCAAGCGTCAAACTAACAATGTGATGTCACCCAATAAAGATAAACAACAGTGAACCAAACTAACAAACTTACTACAGTGATGTCATTAAACTAAACAGTTCCAACAATACATTGTTAGTCTAGTTCCTCTTGGGCTCTTACACCCACAACAACACATGAAGCTTTTGTTGCGTTGCAATGTTGAATGGTCCATTCAATGAAAGCCACATTGCTCCAACTTACAAGAAACAACATGAGTGACCCAGACTTGACCTGAAAACTTTCAACTCCACCTTTTTTCAGAATTAGTTGAACTATACATCTTTAACTAATGTAAAGTTAAGGGATACATGTTTGTATTTCCCTGTCAGACTGGGCCAAGTTAGCCCCAGCACTCTTCTGTGGGTTTATTCCTCAAATCAACCCTCCTGCCATGGAGTCCCTGCTGTCCGACTACGCCGCTCACGACCAGAAGCTTCAGATGGAGCTCTCCATGAACGGCTTCCCACGGTGAGTTTCCACAGGGGTTTGAACTCAAGATGGCAACAAGTCACAGCTTCAATTGCTTATGAACATCCACTAATCGCAGCTCTGGTGTGTATGCACTTTCTTCCAGAGGCGACCAGTCTCGCAAGCGGGCCAGCGAGGACTCCTGATGGGACGCTCGGCATCGGCAGATCCGTGGCATCACTCTTGACTGTGCCTCCTCCATCTTTACCGCGAGTTGGCTCATTGCGCTAAGTAGAATGTTTTAACGGTTCAGCTCGGCGTGTCTCTAACCCCGAGGTCACCCAACACTGTGAATAACAAACAGTACACACATGACGGTGAGTTGGGAGCAGTAGCAGGTCGTTTGCCGCCTGAACTGCTGCACTAAAAGCACACCGATTCAATATGGTGCTTTCTGATGATGATGATGGTGACGCAAACACCTTGGTGATTTGCTGGATAGAGATCGGGTTTGGGTCATGTTTTCCTCATTTGAAGAGTGCCTTCCAAGGTGTCTGATTCAATCACTTATCCTAAAGTGGGATCGGCTGATGATGCATATGTCATTCCTAACTTTTTAACACAGGACCGCCTCGCGTCTCGTTTGATCAAGTGGACTAATGGAGACTTTCTGCTGCTAATAATATTGTCCACGTGTCAATGCTACATGTCCTCCGGTTCGCCCCAACGAATGTGACCACAAATGGAAAGAACCTCACCTCTGATTCGCTCGTTTTCACCTGATCTTCGTCGCCTTTACTACAGCATGTTGGTAAGCCGGATCATGTTGTCCAGGTATGCCAAAGAGGATTCTGCAGTTCTTGTTTGTTTGTTTGTTTTCTTTTTGTCTTTATAATGCACCGGGGATCCAAGCTGACACCGTTTAATACTGCGTCTGTACTTAACCAAATCACTGAGCCAGATTTAGTTGTTTTTTTAACTACCTATCAAGTTTTGAGCTTTAGTTGACCGTTTCGGTTATGATTGATTTCTGGGTTTGTTTTAGCCGTGTGTGTAGCTTAGACCTTACGAGTGCCAGAAAGCTTAAACACAGAATAGTTGCGTAGGGCTTTTTATTTATACTATTGTTAAGACAAGTCACCCCAATCATCCTCCAACACTTAATATGCTGAACATTGTTAATCTCACCAACGTTACGAACAGAAACCGTACAATTCACTGAAAATGTTGTTCATTTGCCCCAAGTTTGCTCTGCTTGTCCACAGTTCTTGTCCTAACGTGTGTTACCTAATAATGATATTAATAGTTCTCGTATTTGCACAGTGGTCAGTGTTTACTAACTGCTGTCACAGATCTGTTTTGGTTAATTGTTTCACTTGAACAGAGGTATTTGATACACAACTGTTGCACTGTTTTAAGTGTAATTAAAGATGTAAAGATGCCCAAACTCGTTTTTTTTAATGCTTTCATCTGCACTAGTACTTGCAAATGGTCCTCAAGGTGTCACAGGCTCTGAAGAAGATCAGATTCAGATCTAGACATCATGTAAACAGGATTGCCATGAAAATTCCCAAATCAAGACTATTTGTTTCCTATCTAGCATTCAAACTAATTCTCTCATCAATTACATGCATATATCTGCTATGTTAGTGTTGTGTGAGAGCCTCAACAAGAGTCTTCTAATTCTGTAGAACGGTGGTCTTTGACTCATCGCCGGAGGAGGAATCCCTTTACAGAACTCCCCCCCTGGCCAATGAGCAGTGACACCACCCAGACACATGGGCCAGGCCTCCCGAAAATAACCTGCCACCACTTCACTGACAAATGTTGCTACTTTTACTGGTGACAGGTTACCCTAGCTACTCAGCTCCATATTTTCCTGTAAACTCCCAAGGTTAACCGCGCAAAGAAAGCGGGAAAGGCCCGGGCCAGCTGCTCAGTGACTCCCTAAGATTTCCCCAGGTGGCGGCAACCAGAAGACTGGAATCTCCCTCAGTAAAGCACAGGTGCACCCTGAGGATCTGCCAGTCCAGCACAGGGGCCAGCTGGGGGATTTTTCTGAAGGTAAAACTAACCACCCCCGTCTAATTGTTGTTACAGAGTCCTGCTGACTGCCTTTTGGCATCAGCGGCCAGTTATGCTGTACAGAGCCTCGGAAAATCTCTGACATTGAACCACAGAGGAGTACAGGTTTATTTTTGATTGACAGTGGAAGTTCAACACGGGTTTAATGAAATGATCTTAACCTGCCTGCATAGTGCTGTGTGTGTTCTAGCCTGGTGTCTTATAATCCATATTGGCTGAGACACAGTTATCTCAGTGCGTACATGGCCTATTTATAATACTTAATCATTTATGTGTGTGTGAGTGTGTGTGTGTGTGTGTTGGTAATTTAATTTAGGATAGTTGTGGTTAATCCAAATCATGATAACAAAAGTTCAGAGGATGTGTGTGTGTGTGTGCGTGTGCGTGTGCGTGTGCGTGCATGCTGGGGATGAGACTGCTTTTTTTTCATTTTCTCCATGTAAACTGACCCCTTGCTATTATTAGATATGACTTGGTGCGCTTGGAGGCTGTTTGCAAAGGATTAATGTACACAACAGCTGCAGCTACAGGTCTTGTTGGAAGGGCATTGCTGTGTCTCTTAATTGCGCTGAATTGAGTGTCAGTAGCATATGTGGCCCCTATCTCATGTCTGGATTCAATAACTACTCATGCTTAGTGTCAGAAATCAGCCCAATGACTTAAATGTCATAAAAATATTTGCAAATGGAGTACAGGGAGGAAAAGTCTGCCTGTGTGTGTGTGTGTTCAGATCCAGTGTCAACGCACCAACCTGATATCCTGTTAACTAAAATATGCATGCATGTATATTTATTAATACACCCGTCAACAGTTTATCAACCCCGCTCTACACGCATCTGACAAATATATTTACACAAATCACAACACACAGGTTTCACAGTTAATTGAATTATGATTTCTTAGTTTAAATGTTGATTCTAATATGGTTTTGCATGTTTTGTACCAATAAGAACAAATTCCACATATTTTTCATCACTACTGACATTTCCAGAAGTTTATTCTCATTTCAAAAAACCGAATGAAAGCACAGAATGTTGATTTAGCTTTACTTTTGTCACTATTCCATCATACTCTCGCAATCAGGCACCTCAATGGTTTTCCCAAAAAATGTTTTCAGTTTCTTGTGTTGTTAGAAGTTTAAACTCCGTCATTTATTCACAGGACAAAAGCTCATTTGCATAACAAGGTCTTTTCCAAATATTGTAATAATTGTCCATCATGCTTGATTTCACATCATAGGACCCTGAACTGAAACCAGAAGCTGCCTGGAAATCAACTCAACCTTGCTCATTAACATCATAGTTTTACCGAATGATTAAGAATGAACATTTCACATTGCAAACATTAGATTGTATTTAAATGCATTGGTTGCCTTGTGATTATTTTCACAGTATGCAAGAGAACAACGACCAACCACCGTCGCTGTCCCAGTTCTTAAGGGAGAGCTACCTGGCAGAGGCCAGAGCCCAGCAGCGCCACAGTGAGATGAGCCGCTCAGACTCTTCTTCCTCGCATCTTCTGGTCTACGGGTCACTCAAAGGCAAATCTGAGGATACTGTTGGCCGCAATGAGCCCCAGCTCCCAGACCTGTCCGCCTTCCTCAGTCAAGAGGAGCTGGACGAAAGTGTCAATTTGGCACGACAGGCCATCGGACACGAGTCCCGTGAGGAAAGGGCAGAGGTCAAGGCCCCCGTCACGCCATGGACCTCCCTCTCTGTTGCACCCTCCGGCCTCCCCTCAGCCTCTGTTGCTGTTTCCCTCACCACTCCCACTCCTGCGCCCTTTGCTGTTCCCTCCTCTGTACCCATCGCCCCGCCAGCCCCTGAAACCAAAGAACTGCCAACACATACAACATTCTCAGCTGACAGAAAGATGCATAAACCCTCCACACAGCAGGATAACATGATAAGGAACAGCAGTTCTCCCCGTGAAGACTTGACTGATTTTAACAAGTCGGCAAGGAATGCCCCATACGGAGTGGAGACCCAGTCCAAGAAGGAGTTCCTCAACAAGGCAGCAGACTTCATTGAGGAGCTTTCGTCTCTCTTCAAGGCCAACAGCTCCAAAAGGGGACGGCCGAGATCGTGCAAACCCCACAGGAGTAGGACCCAGAACAAGAGCCAAAATGATGAAACGGTTTATCCTCTCAGTTCAGACAGCAGGGAGCGCACTGTGATGACCCTGGATGTTGAGAAGGAAGGACGCAGCCCCGCTGTTAACCACCAACCGGAAGTCCAGCTAGAATCAGTGACCGGGCATGAGTTTCAGGACTGCAGGGTCGCAGAGGAGCAGCACTGTGACTCTGCTGCCCAGGAATTGGAGGAGGTGAAGAGCTCTACCCCGACAGAATGTCCCTACCCAGCAGACCCTGGATGTGAGCCCCCTCAATTCATCCAGAAACTGAAAAGCAGGGAGGTTCCTGAAGGCAGCAAGGTGCAGTTAGATTGTATTGTAGGAGGATTCCCTGCACCTGAAGTAAGGTAAGACAAATTAAATCCTTTCAACCTAACAAGACCACTTACACTCTGATCTGAAACTAACTGATTGTAGTTCATTGTGTAATTAGCATGATGTGATTCGCTGATACCAGGCAATTTATAACAAATATGAGGAACATGATACATGGATATGCGCTAAAGGTGACATGTAAGAGTAGTGACGAGTTAAAATGTGTCAAGACAGGGAAAATCTTACACTTAACACTTAATTTCATTTTTGTGTATGCTTAGTGACTACAAAGCGCTTTGAGATGGTTCGCGTTAAGACAAATGAGGAAGTTCATTTACTGAGCTCTCAAGACAGAAGTACCATGTGATGCTACACAACAGCTGATTCATAATAGTTTGTGTGCGTGCGTGCGTGTGGTTGAGTTCGAGCTTCTGCCTGGGTGATCTGATAATCATATTAGATTATAGTGTGTGTCATGCATAGTAAGGATACCAACAGGATCTTATCAAAATGCCACGATAAATTGCATTTTGCGGCGGTTAGAACATATAAACTAATAAGAATTTACAGCTAACAAAGCATTCAGTCAAATTTGCCAGAATAAATAAACCCGACGGAAAGAAAGAAGCTTGTCAGTGGCTTTTAAACTGCAGGGTGTGTGTGGTACCAGTGGTACTTGAAGTGGCCTGAGGTGGTACATCAGGTGATAGGCAAATTCTACCGAGATGATGAGAGTGTAGTATAGAAATCTGGCTATTGTGGTAAAAGTATTTATCTTCAATTCACGCAATAATTCAGAGGCAATGCTTTGTTTTGCTCACAGGTGGTTCTTGGTTATAAATGAAAAAGAACAGTTGTGATTCTGTTGTATATATTGTCTTCCCTGCCAGGACAATAGAGTCTTGAATTGAAGTGATGTTTGAGGTGTCGCACTGTGGGGCGGGGGGTGGGCTGGGGGCGAGGGCGCATGGACATGTTTGTCCCGCTGAACATTGTTGAGCCACTAAACATATTCTCGTCCTGGGAGAATGTAGCTCTCAGCCATTTTTAGAATGGACTGGCACTGAAGCGCTTCTAGTCTGAGCTGATAATGGAAGCGAGTCTGAGCTGTTGGCAGAACCAGGAACATGCAGTAGAGTTTGGTAAGATCACTTCTACAGTTTTTGCTTACCTCATATTCTCGTGTGTGTTTTTGCTTGACGTGTGTGTTGTGTTTCTCAGTATCAGTGTCTTAGAAATGTACAAGATTCCTGAGCTTGGAAGTGCGTCGCTTGATTTCTACTTCAATGTGTCACTTCAACAGATTCAACAGGATCACTTTCCGTTGATGTTTGCTCGATGTTTCTAGTTGTTTACTCTGCCTGTGTACCAACTGCGTGTTCATATGACTTAGAGTTGAACAAAATAGAGTGGCAAGGTTCGTATTTCCCATCAGTTTGCAGTGTTGTAGTGTCTCTGGTGTGTCAGGATATAGTATTGTGCTTATTCCAACTCTATGTTTAGCATTGTGCGTATGTGATCGGGTCAGCCAGGCAGGCAGAGCTCCCCGGCTCCAGAGGGAATCACCTCTCCGGTTCTGAACCCCAGAAGGAAAATAGCCCTGACAGGTGCAGTGATGGGGGTCTTTGCCTCACAGTCCAGCCACCTCCTCGTCTACTCATGCTTTCAAATTAGACCCTTACGCACTAGGAGTGACACAGGGAGAACATGGACGGGACATTCCGGCAGTGTCCGTTGCTAACATTACGTTCCACTTATTTGGAAGGGATTGGAAAGATGCTGGGGAATGCTGCGATGCCAGAGGCTTCGATAGATTCCTGCGTCCACATCGACCTTTATCTGCTCGACCTGGAGTCGGTCCAGAGAGACATAAACATTACATTACATTACGATCATTTGGCAGACGCTTTTATCCAAAGCGACTTACATTACATTACCACCCTTCGCAAAGTGGGGAGCAATTGAGGGTTCGGTGCCTTGCTCAGGGGCACCTCGGCAGGGGCTCGATCCGGCGACCCTCCAGTTCCCAAGCGGAAGCACTACCCACTGAGCCTCCCGCTACATCATGTCATTCCTATTTGTCTGTTGGTCGTATATTACAAAAATCATCGGCTCTAAATAGCTTACCTCTGATGTAACGCGTGCTGCTCAGGATGGGAGACGTCAGAGGTTTACTATTATAGTTTTATATCGTATAAATAGACCTTGTTGTCTGGATGTTGTCTGAACTGTATGGCACATAGGGCAAAGTCAAAGCTGCAGCTCTCATTTCTAGCACCAGATGTGAGTGATAAAGTCAGATTAGTGCCGGGTAAAGCTTGATGTATACTGAAGAGAAGAAGAGGCACTGTAGGTTGCTGGTTGAAGCTAAATCTAATCTGCCACATGTAGTATTTGGACACATTAGATTCCTTTAAATCCAATCCATGGTGCTGGTTGTGTTCATAACATCAACATTGCGTGGTAACGGCCTTTAAACTAGCGCAGCACACGGGTACTGCTTCTTGTCTTACAGGGCAAAGGATACGGCTTGCTCATCGAAACGTTTTCCTCTTGACTTGCATATAGCTTTGCTGCGTTGCTCCAAGCTAGAACCACTTTAAGGGAACAGGGGGAAGACGGCATATTACATCAGACTTGGGGAAACAGTGCCATGAGGTTAAATAGTCAACTGTATAACAATGATACTGCAGGGGTGTCAATGATCCATGTAGACATGACAGAAATCCTCCCTCCACTTAAGCAGTGTTACTATTGTTACTGTGAAGAGGTCAAAATATGTTACAGATTGTAAACTTTTGCATCATGACTTCCCCCATTAACCAAACAATCCATCTGTAGTTCAATTCAAAGTAAACCTAACATGAAAATGTCTCCCAATAGAGCCACAGCAGCACAAACAAGGGCTACACCTGATTATTGCCCCATCAAAAGAGGCAAAACATACATTTAGTTAATTTCAAGCCCAGTCATAAGTCCCTTAAACCATAAAACTCTCTAAATAAAAATGAATACATGTACAATATTTACATAGAATACAAGTTATTAAAGGCAGAACCTGAATTCAACCACTACAAAGTCGAACAATTCGTGTAGCCCCACCTTCAGTCAGTCTCACAACAAAGCACATATCTGGTTAATTCCAGGTGGTTTTGTGAGGGCAAAGAGCTGGAGAACAGCCCGGACATCCAGATCATCATCGACGGCCAGCTGCACTCTCTGATCATTGCTGAGGCCTTTGAGGAAGACACCGGACGCTACTCCTGCTTCGCCTCCAATTTCTGTGGTACAGACTCCACGTCAGCTGAGATCTATGTGGAAGGTGATTCTTGTAAGCTGTATATTAATGCTTTTGTTTTTTTTAGAAATAAGGTAATGTAAGTCATTTGTTTGACATTGCGTGTGATTCTTTGAACAGGTGCCTCCTCTTCAGATTCTGAGGTTGATCAACACTTTGAACATGCAGCCCAGTGAGTGTTTGCCTCATTGCAAAAAGCCATCAAGCAAAGATGATAATGCTTCTCCCTCATTACTTCCTCTCTTTGTGATTTTCAAAGGTTGCAGAAACCACAGCAGCCTGCCACATCCTCACCACCGCTAACCAGCACTTCAGCAGAGGAAGACTCCCTGTCACTCCAGCCTGCAGCAGCCACTGAGGAGCTGGCACAAGAGCTTTCCTCTCCACCACCCAACCAAGAAGTCCCAGAACCTCCTTTGCTGATCCAGACAACAACATCCATACTTTCCATCCCAGAGGTTTCTAAAGTATCTGAGCCTTCTCCAGTGCCCCCTGCTCAGGAGGAGGAGGCGCTAGTGTTACCTGTCCAGGTTCTTGCAACTTTGCCACCGGAATATGCAGAACCCCAGGAGGTGTCACTACCTGTCCCAGTGTCCTTTGCACCACAACTGGCGCAAATAGCGACATCACCGCCTGTAACCTCAGTGGTCTCATCTGCGCTGTTTGTCCAGGCGGCTCCAACACAAACAGCCCAGCCTGAGGTAGAATCAAACAGAACGTATCTTTTATTGTCCAGCATTTTGCTTTGTATGGTTCAATCACCAAGTTTTTTTGTTCTCAGAGTCAAACCTCCACCTACAACTATCCAGAGGGGTTGAAAGGGCAACCTATCATGGCTGCACCTATATTCACAAAGGTAGAACATCTGTGTGTGTGTGCTATGGTAAATAAACAAGGATTTATTATTTATACTAATGTGACATATGTCCTATTTTGTCCCCTCAGAGCCTGCAAGACCTCCTTGCACCTCAGGGCCAGCTGGTGGTGCTAGAGTGCCGTGTGAGAGGAGTCCCCTCGCCCAGAGTAGACTGGTACCGAGAGGGAGCAATCATAGACGACTCTCCTGATTTTAGGATTCTGCAGAAAAGTACGATCTGCAGCTGTGTCACAATGTGCTCATCGACTTTTTGTGATACTTGTCAATATATATCTCACTGTGCATAGACAGAGTGACACAGAGTGACACAAACTCACATATGCAGAAGGAAGCTACAAAGTTATCGGCACAATATGAAAGCATCTTGTATTTATTACGAATCTGCTGTTTTAAGTTTAATGCAGTTTGTTTCCCTTCCAGAGCCCAGATCTCCAGCTGAATCAGGTACAAGTTTCATTGAATCTTGTGTTGATTGCATGAGAGTGGCTGTATGTGAAGATACAGTTTGTACATATTTATGTGCTGAAGTGTTTATAGTCCTTGGCCGAGGCTTCTGTTCTTCTTCGGTACATAAGCCAGGACTGCTTTTCCCTGACTGGACCATATAAGGCAGTCGCTCATCCTGTGTCAAACAACCATGGCAGATCTTTTCAACCTGCCTCAGCCCCAGACCCCAGTGATGCAACCACACATCACAGCTGCAGCTTTGAGCTGATGATTAAATTACCACTGTTGTGTCCAACCAACTTTATTGTATTTTTTTCAACTTTTATCTCTAGAGGACATATGCACTTTGGTCATTGCTGAGGTCTTTTCTGAAGATGCTGGGACGTTTACCTGTACAGCAAGCAACACGTATGGAACCGTGTCCAGTACTGCTGCACTGAGGGTCCAAGGTAACATTTCTTCTACAAAATGCAACAGCAAAGATGTTCAGCTATTATACTTGTGACATAACAATGAATTGAAATTTTCTTTCTCATTCTCATCAGGCAATGGAAACAACAGCAACCACCTGAGGTCATCAAGCAACTTGACATTGGAGCCCAGTCGAATCCAAGAACCTTTGCCATCAGCTCCCACAATGAAACCTCATGCAGAGGTTACTGTGACCAACAGCATCAAGCCTCACTCCAGCACCATTCGTTTGGACCCACTCACCTTACGCCTGGACCCTTTGAGCACCAGCACCTTCTGTTTGGATCCCCACAGCTCCAGCATGTTGCATCCGGACCCCTTACACAATAGTCTGCCCAGATTGGAACCTTCAAGCCTGAGCAGCACCACCTGCCTGAACTCTCGCAGTGCCAGCACCACAAGATTAGATCCATCCTGCCTCCACCAGGACCTGCCTGGATCCAGTGGAGGACATTCAGAACCACAAAGCAGAGGACATGCTCTCTCATATGTCAAACCATTCTCTGGCTCATCTATGACTGAGACTGCGGCCGAGCATGAGGTGTCGAAACCCGACTCAGCTCCTATTCTAGGTGCCAAAGTTAAGCAGACTCCAAACCATCACCATGAGTCACCCATTGTCATTCCTCTCCCTGACCCCCCGGTGAACTCCTGCCTAAAGTCGGGTGCTCTCAACAACAGAAATTCACGCAAAAGCGCTCGAGTTGGTCTCCGCGTGCACTTCAAGCTACCTGAGGATGAGGAGGAGGACAAAAGTGACGGATCCAGTCAATCATCTGGAGACGCCACTCAGGCATCAGCCTATAAAGGGCCACCACCTGTGCTGGCCAAACCCAAATTGTGAGTAATGATACAAACAATACTTGGTCAGGATACAGATATTTAAAAAAAACACCACAGACCCCGGATGTAAATTCTACTTGTACTTTTTAAAATCTTGGTTTAATGCTGCACTGTATTAATGTGAACCAGATGGGCAGTATTTAGAAGAGCAGAGAGCAGAGGTGGGAGGTTCCTCCTCTGCTTGCTCAGACAGCAGCTGTAATCAGTTGCAATTCATACAGTAAGTGCTTGTGTCCGGACTTAATATGTGGACATTCCAGCTTTCCAAAACAAAGGATGGCATTTTCTATCTGTAAGTATGCTTCTATGGATGAATCTGTGTTCATATTTGCGCTCGTTGTCAGATGATGAAATCCGGGACGGTGTTTTGCGTTTGTTGTTTAATGATTGTGTAGGAATCACAGAATAGTTGAAAGTCAAAGTGACAGTTTAATCTGCAATGTTTAGTCTAAACTCACACTTATGAGAATACATCATTTGGGATGAAAGTTAAAAGTGGCTTGAGCAGTGTTTTGTTTGTAGATTCCTTGACGGTCGGCCATAAAAGGGCAGCTTATGTGAAGTGCCAAAATGTTGATTTTGGCTCCTTGTTGAGATTCCTGTTGTTTATGAGGAGTGTGCATGGACACATCTTCATTTTCACCATGCATGGTGCCATGCAGTGTCTTCACTGGTTGATCTTTCCTTTTTTTTTAAATCTTGGGTTCACATTGTTTGACAGGGATCCAGCCCAGCTCCAGCTTCTACACAACCAGGTTCTTATGGAGCAGCAGCAGGAGAGTGAACCTGACCAGACCCAACCCCAGCCTCAGCCCCAAGCTCAGGCTCAGTCCCAGATCCAGCCTCCGTCCCAGATCCAGCCTCCGTCCCAGATCCAGCCTCCGTCCCAGATCCAGCCTCAGTCCCAGATCCAGCCTCAGTCTCAGATCCAGCCTCAGTCTCAGATCCAGCCTTGGTACCAAATTCAGCCTCAGTGCCAAATTCAGCCTCAATCCCAGATCCAGCCTAAATCCCAAATCCAGTCTCAGTCCCACTCCCCATTCCAGATCCAGATGCAGCCTGAGGTCCCAAGCTCGCACGAGTCTCTGCTCTGGTCACCCAGGATGCACCCTGAACCCCACCGCCCACCTTTCCAGCCTAACCTTAACACCACCACCACCCCCCAGCAGGTGACCCAATGTGCTCCTCCACTAACCACCGCCCCTCCTGCTCCCCCCTCGCTGACCCCTACTCCAGCACCGTTACTAAACACTACCTTCTCCCCTTCCCTTCGCACTTCCCTTGCTCCCCCTTCGCACTCTCTCCCATCTGCTCCTCAGCTTAAGACTGTCTCACTGGTCACCTCCCCTCCTCCTGCCCCACATATGAGCACAGTTCCTGTAAGCAAGATGAACACCATCCACGCATCCCACCTAAACCTTTCCCCTGCAGCTCTTGCTAGACCTGCACCCTCACCCCAGGCTTTCTATTCCCCCGCACCTCAGCTCAGTTCAGCCCTCACAGATCCCACCCCAGACTTACAGCAGATCACGTCTCCAACTCCTCTACTGAGAAGCGCCCACGCCTCCCTGATGAACCTGTCTGCCACCTCGCACACCTTCAGTTACGCCCGTCCTAAAGAGTTCATAGCCGCCCAGACCTTCTCACCAGTCAGGAGTCCTTCCCCAACAGAGTCCCCAGTCCCCCTCCTCAACGAGCTCGCGGCTGAGCTCAACTCCTCCAACGCCAGTTCTCCGACGCTCCCTCCATTTTCCCCACCGCCAAGGATCTTCCCCACCCGGGTGCTCATGTCTCCCACCAGCCCTCCGTCATCCCTATTGTCCTCGCCCACGCCGCTGTCCGCCCCATTCCTCAACAACGCGTTCTCCATTCGAGCCCAGTCGCCACCCCAGGCGTCTTCGCCCGCCTCCAGCAGCTCCACCCCCAGCCCCATTCAAAACCCAGTGGCTTTCCTCAGCTCCGTCCTGCCGTCCCTGGCACCCACTCAGGCAACCAACTCCATGGGGCTGCCCAAGGGTGCACCAGCCGGGTAAGCCACCTTCTTTAGGCCGCATTCAGAAGATAGGCAACGTGACACTAACTCTAATTCATTTTCTTTGTCATTCCTTACTTTCATGTGTTTAGCGGACATAAGAAGATATCCAAGTTTCGTTTCCCCTCAAATGAAGAAATTCGTGAGAGCAAAGAATCTCTACTCCACGACATCGAGAAGAAGCTTCAGTTGAGAGTTGATCCCTTACAAACTCCATATCAACAGGTAGGACGGGAAAATCCAGCTTTGCAATTCTGATTGATCTCTCTCCTGTATTTAGCGGCTCTGTTGCTCAGTGATGTAGTGCAGGAATAAACAAGCAACAAAATAAACAAAAATGAGTGATTACATTCGGGTTTATCCTCCACTTCATCCCTGCTCTGTTACACATTGTGATCACATATAAATATGATGTGTTTGTTGATGTGTCGGTGTTGTAGTAACCAATAAATGCACTCTAGCTTTTAGAAAGTGTAAAACAGCATGAAGTACATGTTTTCTCACCTACAGATAGGTAACAAATGAAAGAGAAACAATTAAGCACCACCTACATAGGTTCTCTACTCTACTGGAGGGGATTCTTCATTCTACAATTCATTTGGTGATTTTGCTGATAGTGGCTACATGTGGATGGAGGCATTGTCATCTTGGACAAGAACAGGATTGTCTGATCATCAAAGAGTATCGTCATGGGTTCCTTTTTTACTCTACTATTTACTCCTAAACAAATGCTTTGAAATAGAATAATCAAAGTCTGCAAACAGAGCATCAGTCATCATCCCTTCATCACTCATGTATAGTTATTCATCTGTTTACATGTGATAACCTGCTTTAACAAGTCTGCTGCTTGTGTCCATTCCATCAGTAGCTGTATGTGTGAGTGAGTGAGTGTGTGTATGTGAGTATGTTGGTGTTCATCATCCATCCCTGTCCTTTCATAGAAGCTGATTAATGAGGGGAAAACAGCGAGCAGACCTCTTGGACCAAACATTCCTGCCACTGTCATTAGCTATGATGAGGTACAAGGATCGTCCGTCCCAAGCACTGCTTTGCTCCGGCTGAACCGGTTACAATGTTTCAGACCCACATGAAGTCATTTGGGTTTTCTCATAATCCAATAATCGAACACTGAAGCTTCTGTTAACTAATGTGGCATCTTAAATGACCTGCATGATTAATGTTTAATTAATAAACACAGTTCAGAGTTAGAATCGGTAATTATGTTATGCTCAGACTTTGATAACATGAGGTTTTGTTTGTTGAAGTTTTGAAACGGTGTCGTTTAGCCTTTTCATGTCAACTACTTCAAATTAACTGTAGGGAAGCTTGCAGCCCCTTTGCTTGTTTAATTTTATTTTCCTAATGAAACACTTCAGCCTCCATAGCGATGTTACTCTCATGCTATTCCTGTCTTTCTTTCCTGGACCCATTCTTCCCTGGAATCGGAATGAAATGATTTTTTTGTAAATCTACAGTTAATCTTCCCTTCTGTCTTCTGTTTTACCCTCAGCACTCTTTTCTTTTGTAGGATGAATGAAATTTTCTATCAGCTGGGAGCAACACAGTGCATGAACAACAGCTGGTTTAAAGTAATGAACCAAAAGTACAATCTGTGCGTTTAGTTTAGGGATTGTTACTTTTAATAACACTGTTAATGGTTAATAGATGCACGCTGTGTGTTAAATACATGCATGTGTGATTTTCGGCAGAGTCTGTTTCACAGGTTGTGCACCAAGTCATGGAAAGCCATTACTGGTGAATACTTTCCCCTTGTTTTCCTTTTTTTAGGAGTACAAAGTATCCAACTTTGAGCAGAGGCTAATGAGCGAGATCGAATTCCGCTTGGAGCGAACACCGGTGGAGGAGTCGGATGATGAAGTACAGCATGATGACATCCCCACGGGCAAATGCATTGCGCCCATATTCGATAAGAAGCTCAGGAACTTCAAAGCCATAGAAGGCGTGCCGATGACCTTCTCTTGTAAAGTAGTGGGAATCCCCTTTCCAAAGGTAGGAAGTTGATGTCTCTGTACATACGACGGCCTGATCCGTCACGTGTGTCACTCACATCCATCACTTACGTCTCTGTCACTCGTTAGGTTTACTGGTTTAAAGATGGCAAGCAGATCTTGAGGAAGAACCTCCATTACAAGAAGATAAGAGAGGGGGACGGGACTTGTGCGTTACACATCGAATGCACGACCAATGACGACGACGGCAACTACACCATCATGGCAGCTAATCCCCAGGTAATACTACACACTCCGCTTCCCTTTCAGGTGTCAACCACCTTCTCCACAGTCACCAAAGCCTTATCTCGTTCTTTGCAATGTGATTCTAATCAGGGTCGAATCAGCTGCTCAGGTCATTTGATCATCCAAACAGGACCTCCCCGAAATCGACTGACACCTATTCACTCGCAGAGGTGAGCAGGAATGACTAAGCAAATGTGTGTGTTTTGTATCTGACCGTCTGTCTATACACACAAATGAAACACAGGCACATACACATTCACTGATTTCCTTTGTTGCAGGGTGCGCGCTCGCATACAGGAAGTTGAGGGCGAGCCAACCCAGCAGCGCTTCTTCCAACCTCACTTCCTCCAGGCTCCAGGTGACATGATGGCTCATGAAGGGAGACTGTGCAGGCTAGACTGTAAGGTAGGTCACAGGCCACTGGAATGAAATGAAACCCCTGTGCGAGTTCTGTCTTTTTCTCTTATAAGTGCCAGCCTCTTTGTCCTGCAGGTGAGCGGCCTCCCCAACCCAGAGTTGATGTGGTTGGTCAACGGGAGGCCAATCTATCCAGACCTGTACCACAGGATGCTGGTGCGGGAGAACGGCGTCCACTCACTGGTCATTGACCCTGTGACGAAGAATGACGCCGGCATGTACACCTGCATCGCCAGTAACAAAGCAGGGCAGAGCTCATTTAGTCTAGAGCTCAAAGTTGAGGGTACGAAACGTTTTCTCCATCAATAATTTTAGACCAATTGCGACGTCCTGTATGGAGGACTAAAAGTGCCAAAATTAAATAAATAAATACGCCATTAAATAATTAATTAAATGTGAAATAATTGATTAAATAAAACAAGTCATGCAATTTAAAAAAAAACATTTAATTATTTCAGTGCACATTTAATTATTTCATTGTTCGGTGTTACAGCGAACCATGAATTAATTTTATCCGTCAACCTCGCCCATCAAAGTCGGTGGGCGGGGCTAATGCGAATCTAGTCTAATCGTCTGCTTTGGTCTGCCTTAAAATAGAAAGTAGAAGAAGTTTTTCTAAACATGGCGGCTGTGTTGATGGAGGATCTCCGTGAACTTTCTAGAGGGTTGGTGAGAGATATTTTAGACCTTGCACAGCATGTGGAAGCAGGACCTGCTGACCCCGAGCATGTAGCGTGTAAAGCAGAGGAATTTATTGACGTGCAGGGGAACCAATTAGGTGTAAGAACCCGCCCTCTAACTTTGACAGGTAAATTTGACAGATTAAATTAATTCATGGTTCGCTGTAACACCGGACTATGAAATAATTAAATGTGCACTGAAATAATTAAATGTTTTTTTTAAATTGTATGACTTGTTTTATTTAATCAATTATTTCACATTTAATGACACATTTAATTAATTATTGACACATTCAATTAATTAATGACACTTTTAATTAATTATTGACACATTAAATTAATTAATGACACTTAATTAATTATTTAATGGCGTATTTATTTATTTAATTTTGGCACTTTTAGTCCTCCATAGTCCTGTGCTGCGTTTTTGGAATGTAATGCAAGTCATGCCCACTTTAGAGAAAGAGATGAAGCGTCCCCCTCACTTTCTGGAGAAGCTGCAGAACACTGGCATTCCTGAGGGAAACCCTGTGAGGCTGGAGTGTCGTGTTCTCGGCATACCGCCCCCTGTCATCTTCTGGAAGAAAGACAATGACACCATTCCGAGAGCTAAGGCCAGATTCAGGTAGGTAGGAGTCGGGACGAGAGTTATCCTAACTCAAGTGCTACCACCATTAAGAAACACCAGTGCTGCCGTGAAATCTCAGTTTTTGGGTTTATTTCAGCTTTCACCAGGACGTCACAGGAAATGTGTGTCTCCTTATCCAGCCAACGACAAAGGAAGATGCTGGCTGGTACACAGTGTCAGCAAAAAATGAGGCTGGAATTGTTTCCTGCACCTCCAGGCTTGATATCTATGGTACAGAATCTGCAACTATCAGCTTTATTAGGCAGCGTACCACATTGTCATCATTTCACTCTATGTAATAATTGTAGCTGTCCACTTCATCATTAGCACAGTGGCATCAGAGCATCCCTGCACCCATGAAGAAGGCGCCACGCACAGGCAGCCGCTACGCAGCTCTGACAGGCCAGGGGCTGGACATCAGGTCGACTTACTCCACGTGGGAGAATAGCCCCATCCTGTTCGCCAGTTCGCCACCCGAGGCCACGCTGGAGAGCGAGGAGCTGTGAGCTGCCTCTGAACTCTCCAGCATGGCAGCAGGGGTGATCCTCTTCAGAGCAAAGTCCTCACCCCCCGCATTTTCTCTAACCTGCCTAGAGGTCAAAAACACGATTGCAACCTACCGGGGACTGTGTGGGGATCATGTGATTTGTGTGATGCATTTGCAGTGATACACATTCAGATTTGAATGGCATAAGATTTACCGTGTCTGCTAGATGTCGATTGTCACCATTCCTATTTACTCGAGTCACGTAAGGAGTGTTTGTCCACATACAGAAAGCAGATTTGCAAAGTCTTAGTTGTTGAGCCATCAGTGGAGTTGAAGATCATCCCTGATAGGTTTGAATGATTGTTTTTCTACATCATATTTAGTGATTTTTTTTTGGTAGTGTTTGCTGAATGTTGTCATTTATTTGATATCTGTTCTTAATTGTGAGTCCTATTTTCAACGTGGCTTATTTTTATTGCTAATCATATACAGTATATACCTGTATTGGTAATAATAGTTTCTTTTACAGTTTATATGTAGAGAGTTATACGTTTTTGTTTATTAAATCCATATAAAGATATTGAACGAGGGGAAGATTAATAGATTTTAAATAAGTGAATTCCTGGTACTTTTATATGAACATTTATTTCTTGAAGTCCATGACTGGTTCACACATTTTTTTGCATCATGATTTTCTGCATGCATGTGGATGGATAACTAAGCAAACACTCGCAGTCATACATGGGTAACTGCTCATATCTGTATGTTGATCAAATACTCTGAAAAAAACACTGAAACACTTTTCTTTGATTTAGTTCATCTTTGTGTTGATAAAGTTTGATGTCAGCAGTTGCATCAGTGGATGCGTCGTTATTAGAGGACATTACAAAGTGAGATGTATCCTGTAGGAACATTAAGAAGAATCAAAGCAGTTTGAAGTATGAGAGCACATGTTCAACTGATGTAAAATTGCACAATGTAAAATAGTTGTTTTTCCCTTCTGAGAATAAAGTTATATTTATTCACATGAGGTGTATATTGGGTTTACTGGAATGCGTTCAAAAGTTGTAAATATCTGGATGCTGAACTTTTTTTTCTTCAGTGTGTCTGCAAAAATGTGTCCTATGCTTGATGGAAACAATATCCCTCATTTTCAGGTCATAGTCATCAAATGTTTCCTGTGATCCTCCGCTGACTTGGACGTTCCAAAACACAAATTATGTTCCGATTCAACCATTTCTGTTGTTTTGTGTTGTTCCATCTGTTCACCACAGCCTCCAACCTCTCCTAATTTCTGCTCCACCTCTCTACCCGCTGTTTTGTTTGTTGCTTCTTAGTAATATTACCCCAGTTTGAAGCGTCCTTGGGTTTCTTGAAAGGCACTATATAAATCCAAATTCTTCTCCTTCTTATTATTAGTATTATCATTAGTATTTCTGTTAGTATTAGTATTACTATTAGTATTAGTGTTATTATTATTATTATATTCTTGCATCATTCAACTTTTAATCTTGCCTCTGTGCAATTTTGCATTTCCAGGCCCTGAGGAAGCAAAGCTGCTCAAAACCAGGAGGTTCCTTGCTTGCTATGTTCCCTGTAAACTGTGTTTGTCTTAATGAGATTCAAGTAAGTCCTAAATACTTCTGCTGGTCTTTCACTTTCCTTTTTCATCTCCATCTCCGCGTCTTGTGCTTTTGGTGTGATCTTTGCAGGAAATCCACTCCAAGAACATTTTGGAGGTTTTTCAATTCTCTTCTTCTTCCAATTTTACAGTTCCTCTGAAATGTGTTTTAAATCTGTTTTTGTGCATGCTGGTTGGCACCAGTTTTAGAAAAGACATTTACATAATTCATTTAACCTAGTTTATGATTGTTTAAATGGTGTATTCATTACTATCATTGGTTTATCAGATTGTGTTTGTTTAGGATGGGAATCGGACGCATTTGATGAGTAATTTATGCAGATATCCCAGTAATTCTCAGGGTTCACTTACTTTTAAAATAAGTAAGTGATTAAATGAGGGAATTAGATTAAGAAATATACATTTCTGATTTTGTAAGTATGAGCTTGTTTCAGTGAGCTGTAATAAGAGCTCAGTCTGTTTAAACTGATGCAGTTCAGAAGCCAATTAAGCTTTGCTAATCAGTCCAATTAGATGGTAAAGAGTTCAAATAGGCATAAAATTACATTCACCTTACGTGACCTAATTATACCCCGAGCCTCATCTGACCAGCTGCCAGACCGACATGTTGGCTGACTGCTTGATTATTGTGTTGGCAGACTGCTGAGAAAACAATTTTGGGGAAATTTAAGAATTCATGTAAGATTCATGTCTTATTTCAATAATGACACTCTTACCTCACAAACCAAATCCACACTTGATAACTGGAATTTGTATGTATAATCTGTCTTTCTGGAAAGTTTTGGGTATAAGAAAAGTTTCTGAGCACCTCAACTTTAACTGCAGCATCATCGGCACAAATATATAATATATATATGTTTATACAGTATATGTAATTTATGTTTTTTTTACTAAGTGACACGAATATGAGATTTTTATTATTATTACCAAACCAGCAACAGAGGTCAGTAAATCGACATACATGGTACATGTATCCACTTACTTAGTTAATATGTAATAGTAAATAAGTCAATACTAAGTGTAAGGATACAAGTTATATTCTTCCACATAAAGGATCAAGAGATTAGATCATAATGAAGCATGTGTACGCTCATTGGAAAATAATCCTGTAATGATAATGAGATTTATCAGGTCAAAACACAAATGCAGTGGGAATCCTTTGTTACACTTTCTCCTGGGCTGAAACATACGCTTTGCCCCCTAATCTCTGTTTGCACATAAGGAGATCTTTGGATTTAACATGATTCTTGATTCCATCAGAGCAGACAGGTCACCCCCTCAGCTGGGACATATGGCTTTTGACAGAGAGAACGTCTTAAGCCATCGCTGCTCAGACCAGCCAATCACGTGAGAGGTAGGGGGGAAAAAAAGGGGTGAAGACACGGCAAGGCCGGGCGACGTCTGAGACGAGGCCTGCAGACAAGACAAGCAGCAGCTGGCAAACTACTTCAATCTGTAATCAATGAACCAACTGGTAGATGGGATTATATGCCTAATTGCACAGCTAACCAGTCCATCCCAAAATGACCAGACAGCATCAGCTTGTGTGCATGACCCAGTACCAGGGACAGCCATTATTCAGGGGCTCTGGCAGTGATTAATCATTCATAACCTGCTCCTACAGCCAAGCCTCGAGTTTGTCAAAAAACAGTGACAGGAGATACAACTCCCTTATACCTAACCAGATCAGCACATCATCTAGTGTGATTAGACAGTGTTATCATATCTCATATTGGGGTTGAATGTAGTCCAGACTTTTGTGGTTTGGGTGAGTGTGCATGTCTGTCCTCTACAAAATTCAGCATTGGCAGATGGGAAGGAAAGACGAACAAATTATTCTGTCTGTCTCAATTTCTCGGCCGAATACACAGATCAATTATTTATCTCACATGTGGTCCCCAGTAAATACACGGCACATTAATGGATCCCACATACTGTGATTCATTAAGAACACAACACAACACAACCTCAGAGCCTTATGTTCCTTTTTTTTTTTTAAGTATAAAGTAAATACATTTTTTAAAATGTTTGTTGTCCAATTTCACCTGAATTACCTTTCTAATCTCACATAATGCAATAATCTGTGTACCATCTTTGGCCCATATTGTTTGAGACCCATAATCCCCTGATGTGCTGTTAAAATCCCTCAGGTTACAAACCGCACTTACACTTCTGTAGCCTCAGGCTAATCTCAGATTATGCTTATTATGGTATGGAGACCAGTAAAAATGGACAGTGAAAGGAGATTTCCTGGTGGATTAGAGGGCAACCAGATTTCATACCATCCTCTCAACACAACAAGTAAAAACAACAGTTATTTAGTAGCAATTATAGTTTCGATTATTTCAATATCTAAAAATCACCTCACATCTTACTGATATTAAATATCACATATATTATATTTTCAATTGGTATTAAATATTTTTGGAATTTATATTGGGATTTTAGAATGATTTATTTTATTTAATGTATTACACAATACATTAAGTAAAAAAAAAGCAATACCCCACCAGTCAGAGATGATCACCATAAATAAATGTTAACATAAATAAGGAGAAAGGGGCAATGATCCCATTCCTCCAAACATGTGAGGGATCCATACAATCAATACAGATAAATAGAAAAGAAGCCGTAATATTTTATATTAATGCAGTATATGTGCAAAATTCTTCAGCAGAGATCTGTAACAATAAAAAATCTGTAGGTAAATATATCAATATATCTCAAAATAGGGCTAGCACATGACTGAAGATGATCTGTGGAATTAATCAACATACTGTTACTTTGCATATATCCACTTAATACAGTACATGGTGGGAATCTTAGATTGATGGGGAAAATATTTATCATCTTAACCATTTATAAGCTCTTTAGCAATCAGTTGTCAACACCATCAGCTGTGTGTGTGTTAAGTTGTGTCACCAGTAAGCAGATGGCAGACTTTTGGTGTTTGTAACACATGGCTCTGAGTGAAGCCACGGCCACAGAGCCCAGCCCAAGATAATTGGAATTTCATTAAGGTTTTGTTTGTGTGTGTGTGTGTGCGTGTTGAGTGTACGTGTGTGTGCGCATAGAGAGAGAGTGGGTGGGTGTGGGTGTTTATGAGTCTGCATGGGTGTGTTTCTCTATGAGTAATATTGAGGATGGGGGAGAGGGTCGGGCCTCCACCTGCTGCCACCTGTTCATCTGTTGTGTCTTATAAAAGCTGCGGCCTCACAGTCTCCAGCATCACAGACACCTTGGGCTCCTCTGACATTAAGGCTGTTCACTATCTGGAGTTACAATCAGTGGACATCTAAATACAAAGGATCACACATCTCGGACAAAAAGGAGACACTCAGAGGAACCCTGAAGCTCAAACTTGACCCCCTGTGGTCGTCTTTCTGCTCCCTGCTCAGCACATCAGAGGACATTCATCACTTTTGTACTTCAACCCAACTACCATGGTGTCCCGCCGGCCCAGCTGCACCGACTCCGGATCAGAGTCATCAGAATCCGACTCCAAAAGTCCAGAGCCGACGACACGGCGAAGGACGGCCGCTAATGCAAGAGAGAGAAAGAGGATGCAGGGTCTGAACACGGCCTTCGACCGCCTGCGCACAGTGGTCCCGCAGTGGGGCCAGGACAAGAAGCTGTCCAAGTATGAGACCCTGCAGATGGCCCTCAGCTACATCATGGCTCTCAACCGGATCCTGACGGATGCCAGGAAGCACAGCGCTCCTCACAGGCAGTGGCTGGACCTGCAGTTTGACAGTGTGCAGCCTGAGGACTTTCCGTGCCTCATGACCTACGACTCTGCTGCTGGACAAGAGTACATCCACTCTGCCTTCACCTATCAGTTTGACGGCCATCAGGTTCATTCATAAACTCTGATTTAGATCGTCCGTCATGTTGTTGGACGTGAGGGACAATAAGAAAATGTCGAGTGACAGACATTACTCCAGTGTAGGAGTGAGTAAATACTTTTGTATTGAATCTATTGTTTTGTAACTTTGATCTGTTTCTTTGTCTGACACCCACAGATAAAGATTCACGTTTTTGCTTTAGGAAACCAAGCAATGTTAAACAGCTGGGATTTTCCGGCATAGTGATTGTGTTCATTGTGTATTAAAAGTAATGTAGTGTTATTACAATTTACATTAGATTGTATTGAAAACACAGACAACAATGTACATTTATCAATTATTTTGATACGGCCCCAAAATTCTGTGCAATGTAAACGATCGTGGTCTCTGCAAACAGCAACATATTTACTGTCGCTAAGTAACAATATGTATTTGGTACATGCTTTTTTAATAATGAAAATAGTGTCTTTGTTATTACTCAGATTTCTATTTTGTTGAATTATACTTTTTTGATTGACAATAATAAACAATACTATTTTGTATGAAAAACCTCTCCTGTTTGCTTTCTGTGTCGATTGTCATAATGCTGAGATATGAGTTGTTGATAAGTGCGTCACCTTCTTTTGATCTCATCATTTTCACTTATCTACTCATGGATGAAATTACTTAAATATAAATGAGCAGCTTGTTGAATGAGTAATGCATTCAATCCTTCCTGTGAAGTCAAACCAAAAACCCAATCTCCCAATTGATTATTTATCCCTTCTTTAATACGTAATATTGCACCAAAACTTGTTGTCCTAATTAGAGGCCCCTGACATTTTTTATCCTCATGATCTCACTTGTCTCCTCTGTTTGCCACTAAACCAGGTGTTAACCCGGGATAGGAGGAATTTAAAGCACATCTTTTGTTTCTTCTGTGTCCTTTTCCCTGTCATGTCCTCTGCACAGCGTGGCACCACCATATATCAGCCTTTAGTCCAGAGCTCCTGCACGCAGAGATAAGACACTGTTACGTCAATGAGGCTTCAAAAGACATGTAAAAACACACATGTAGTCCAAACCACATTTCAATTGTTTTATTCTTCTTTCTTTCAAATGTTTCCACAATATTGTACATCACATTGTCACACGCAATGTGTAAGTTTCAAATGAAATCAACTGTATTGTGTCATATTCATAGCAATAGAGAAGCAAAGAAGGAATGTCGTGGGGAAACAAGTGTTCATTGTTGGAGCCACTCAACTCCACGTTTAAGTAGTCACAAAATCAAATGAGCCACAGAAAAAAGGGGGTTACAGATTTGAAAAGGTTTGCCGTCTTGGCACAAGCCACAGCCGATTAAAGAAGGCTTCACTGAAGGAGCAGAAATCCAGCTCCATTGTGAGTTAATGGCTGTGTCTAATACTTCAGTTCAGAGCCACTGAGGCGTAAACATCCATAGCTGGCCTCAAACTCTCTGCATTATATATAGGACGTATACATGTGTGCATTAACTGTACCGACCAACTGCTACATACTGTAGCTCTGTACACATCTGATTAGCCTGCAGATGATTTTGGCTGCATGTTATCGACACATATTTCAGTGTATTTGGTTTATTGTCTCCTAAAACTCCCCCGAAACATTGAGATACAGTTTAATAAATAGATAAAAAGATACAAAGGTCAACGCTAATGAAGCAGAGATCATCAGTGATACTCCTCATTAATTCCAACATGTAAACAGTTGGAGACAGAAATATAATTGAGGTGTAATGAATGAATTTTGTCAGTAGAAGCACATGGTAATTGAGAGTGACAAACAAAATTAACTTCTAACTGCGGAATTATTGAACACATTATATACAACTTCATTCTATGCATCTGCTGTGAATGAACTGGTGGAAAGTTGCTGAAAGCATTGATATGAAGAAGGCAGATGTCATCTCTTTAGTGACATTACTGAAGAAAGAGAAAAGGTTTTTGTATTTGATACATTTAATCCTATTTATGAAATCATAACCCTGCTTATACACTCATACTTTATAAATTCTCATATAGTATATATTCATATTTTTCACTGACTTTTATCTGTGTAGTAATTAGTCTTAGGGGTCGCCATGTTTTTTTTTAACTATTATTTTTTACCAGATTTTCTTTCAGTGTCAATCAAATGTCTCAAAAAGCACTTTGAGTTGCCTTTTCTCTGGTAAATGTGCTGTACAAATACATAATTAAATCATAAATAAATAATGTGAACGATCCATAACATTCATTGTTACAATATTTAATTTAGTATTATATTTTGTATTTTATGACGTGATGTGGAGGCTCCAGACAGTTGATATTATGATTGAATGGCACCTAGACTCCCAGGTTAAGAGGTCAGATTACACCTCTGAGCAAAATGGAAGTATTGTATTTTGGACAAACTGTGTAAATGAAAGTGTCGTCCATGTTGTTCCTCACATGTTGTTGCTTTGTTACCATGTTAGTGCGTTAGTAATACAGAAACAGAAACACCCAACAGAGGCCCAGCAGCTCCTCCCTCACTGATGGTTATGTCATCCAGTCTTTATAATCATTCCATCAGCAGGTGTTCAAAAGCTGCCTAAACCACTCCCGCCTCATTTTCATCTCTCACCCGCCAGAGACATCCAGGTTCCTCGCGACATGAAGTGTCTGAACAACCGAGCCGAAAGCCACCTGACCGGCCAGGTGGAGTGTGAGCTGGACACTGTGGGAAACAGGGCTTGGGTGAACCAGGCGTACTGTGGTTCCCCTCCATCTCTGCCCCGCGCTGTCAGCACCATCTACAACACCCCGCCTCTGTTCCAGGGCTCCATGGACAACATGTACAAACTACCTGTGGACACCCCGGGCTCTTTCCCAGATGGGCCAGATCCTCTGGACCGAAGCCTGGGGAAGAAACGCAAAGGGTGCTGCTCTTTTATTAAAGGTAGGAGCCCACTCTTCAATGTTTTACTGTCAATGTGTATCAACTGTATGGCTTCTTTCACGAGTGTAGATTATATAACCTTCACAAAGACTTCACAAAGATCTTTCTGTCATATTGTACTATGTGTAATCTCTAGTATCCATTTATCCATAAAAGTTTGTGTCTGTGAACCATTATTTGGTCCACAAATAAAAGTTGTGCATCACAGCTCTGTGCTGTAAATGAAAATAATTGAATGTGATAACTATATTACTTATTTCTTTAGGGTTATGGGGCACAACACTGACTGAAAACACCTCAGACAACAGGGAGCTGTTTGTCCGCACCACCCTTCGGGAGTTAATGGTCTATCTGGTGTTCCTGTTGGATATATGTCTCCGTAAGTGTTAGCAACAATTGCTCTTCGACATTTGCATTTCAACCCAAGAAACAATTGCGGACAAGTGATGAATGTTTACATCGTTACAGAATTTTCTTTTTGGAACCATGAGTCTAACAGTAATTGCATGAAATTCCGAACATTTGACTTACATGCAGTATCACATGCTTCAGAATTGTATGAGAAAATCTGTAAAAAAAACTTCCCTGGATTCAAATTCAATACTTCCCTGGATTCAAATTGCATTCTGATACATAGTGTATTCTCACTTATCCATGTCACATATTTCCAAATACTGATATCAGAAACTTTAAAGTAGGAAAATGCGAACATTCACTCTCACACAACTTCGTTCTATTCATGATCCCTAATGTGACAAAGTTTGTTTTAAGTAGAAAAATGTTGGGTAAAAACAATTTGAAAGCATTACATTGCATTGTGTGTGTGTGTGTGTGTGTGTGTGTGTATGTGTGTGTGTGTGTGTGTGTGTGTGTGTGTGTGTGTGATTTATTTAATGGTTGCTTAATGGTCCATATTTTTTCCTGGCAACTAGTTGAAACTCTTTGTCATGTATGTTTTTCCGTGATGTTACTGTATGCATCGTTTTTGCGTATTGAATAATACCTCAAAAGCTTTAATGTCAACCGCAAAACGTCCTCCTCTCCCTCCATCTGCTTGAAAGCCATTGTCCAGCGGAGCATTAGGAGTGAAAGGAACAGGGGCACTGCTCTCTTGCCTTTTAGCGATAAGAGCATTTAGCCCCATCCTTTGTGGCTTTGTCTGGGTTAGATTTAGATTGTTTGATGAGGCTATTTGCAGCAAGCCAGCGTGCCCTCTCTTCAAACAAATTACTGGGTGTGTTTGGCTGCTGTGACATGCAGGCAGCGGAACAACAAGTCTTGAATGAGGCTTTTGCGTGTCGTGCTTGCGAGTCTCCTTATCTTGGACCTTTGAATGGAGCGACATTTAGCCCTGAGCCTGAGTAAAGCCAGATATGAATTGATGGCTTGGCCGTAACAATGTATTTATGTTGTCTTTCAGTGACATATGGTATGACCAGCTCAAGCACCTACTACTACACTAAAGCCATGACGGACCTCTTCGTGAACACAGCTAGTGACAGCGGAGTTAAATTTCAGTCCATTAGCACCATGGCTGACTTCTGGATTGTGAGTCGCCTCCATGTTCACCACACACACACACACACACACACACACACACACACACACACACACACACACACACACACACACACACACACACACACACACACACAGCAGATATGTTTCAATGATCAATCACATCTGCCTAACTGATCCATCCTGTGTTTATGTGAACAGTATGCCCAGGGTCCCTTGCTGGATGGCCTCTACTGGACTCGATGGTACAATAACCAGTCCATGGACAATGGAGACAAGTCCTTCATCTACTATGAGAACATGCTGCTTGGCGTCCCCAGGATGAGGCAGATCAAGATAAAGAACAACTCCTGTAAGGTCCACAGCGACTTCGAAAATGAAATCACCGGATGTTTCGACGTCTACAACGAGAAGAAGGAGGCCGACCTTGGCTTCGGCCTCATCAATGGCACAGCGTGAGTGGCTCGCTTTGCTTTTCGGTTGTGCTTGTAGATAGAACTTTACAGAGGGATTGACGGTCCTCGCCTGCTATACTGTTCTTCCTCCTGCAGCTGGACGTACCACACGGAGAACGAGGTGAAGGGTTCCTCTCACTGGGGCTTGCTGACCACGTACAGCGGCGCAGGCTACTATCAGGACCTGGGTCGCACCAGGGAGGAGAGCGTCATCACTCTGACGGAACTGATAGACAACCTATGGCTAGACCGAGGCACCAGAGCAGCCTTCATCGACTTCTCCACTTACAATGCCAACATCAACATGTTCTGCGTCATCAGGTAATGGCTGCAACATTTTCAATCCATAAACGTTTGAGAAAATCCCAAATTCGTCTGACGTTGTTTCACCTACTATTGCAGGTTGCTGGTTGAATTCCCAGCAACTGGTGGAGCAATCCCATCATACCAGATAAGAACGGTCAAACTGATTCGATACATCACCTACTGGGACTACTTCATCCTCGGTTGTGAGTTGATCTTCTGTTTATTCATCCTCTACTACATCGTGGAGGAGATTCTCGAGCTGCGAATACACAAGTTCTCCTACTTCAAAAGTATCTGGAACATACTGGATATTGTCGTCATAATGGTAAGAATGTCCGTCTTGTCCTATGTTTCCCTTGTGTCTGAATTTGTAAGAGCTGAAGGAAGTGACATCATTCTCTTTCCCAGCTTGCCTTCGTTGCAATCGTGTTCAACGTTTTCCGTACCGTCAAAGTGGATAAATTACTCGGCAAACTGCTGCAGCAGCCAGAGATCTACGCAGATTTTGAATTTCTGGCATTCTGGCAAACACAATACAACAACATGAATGCGGTGAACTTGTTCTTCGCGTGGATCAAGGTACAGTACCAACGTCTTTCATTTTAAGGTTTGTACTTTTTTATCCAGAGACGCCGTCCTCCTAAAGAGTCTTATTCTTGTCTTGTAGCTTTTCAAGTACATCAGCTTTAACAAGACCATGACTCAGCTGTCCTCCACGCTGGGTCGATGTGCCAAAGATATCTTGGGATTCGCCATCATGTTCTTCATCGTGTTCTTTGCCTACGCTCAACTTGGATATCTGCTCTTTGGGATGGAGGTTGAATCCTTCAGCACCTTCGTCAAGTGCATGTAAGCTGCTTGGGGGTGTATGTCACTGATCTCCAGAGGCAAAGATCGGTACTGACAAGGAATCAATCAGCTCACCACTCAGCTCACCACTCCATTTCTCCTACAGTTTCACACAGTTCCGGATCATCCTCGGAGACTTTGATTACGATGCCATTGATCGTGCTAACAGAGTTCTCGGGCCGATCTACTTCGTCACCTATGTGTTCTTTGTTTTCTTTGTTCTCCTGGTAAGTGACTCTGCAACTCATCCCACTTCATTTTAAAACGATACATTTGTACACTCTGTTTTTCTCTGTTGATCCATCTGTTAGAACATGTTCTTGGCCATCATAAATGACACGTATTCTGAGGTCAAGGAGGAGCTCTCATCCCAAAAGGATGAGCTGCAGATTACTGATCTCATCAAGCAGGTAACAACAGGCAATATTTGTGTAAACTTTGTTAGAAATAGTGTCCAACAGTGTGCAAAATATAACTATAATTTGATTTTGTTGTGATTCAGAGCTATACGAAGACATTCATGAAACTCAAACTTAAAAAGGAGAAAATATCAGATGTTCAGAAGGCGCTGCGGTCTGGATCAGGACAAATTGAATTCAAAGACTTTAGAGAAACTCTGAAGGAGTGAGTCAAAGCAAATGCCAAAGAGTGTTTTTCCTTTCATTAGTTTGTTGAGCTGTGAATAAAATCCTCAACGATATGATCATCTCGCAGGATGGGACACGCTGATCATGAAATATCCGCAGCTTTCTCGCGGTTTGACCGGGATGGGAACCACATACTAGACCAACAGGAGCAAGAGAAGATGAAAATGGAGCTGGAAGAGAAGAGGGTTGGTGCAAGAGATCGAAAACTAAATCTATTTTTGTTTTATCTTGACAACGAATAAACCAAATATTAAGACCTTCAAGCAGAGATAGAAGTTTTCTCAATCACGGTTTGTTTTCCACCAGGATGCTCTGAGTGCCGAACTGAACAATCTTGGAATGAATTATGATAAAGATGTATTGGGGACGTCTCCTGTAACTTCCAGCGATCAGACCAATCCCAGCCAAGGCTTTGTGAAGGAAGAGCAGTTTGAAAAGTGAGGAGTTGTTCAAAGCACAATTCCATATTACAAACATGAACCATCATCTGAATGACCTCTCCCTCTGTTTAAGACTGACCAAGCAGGTTCTCCACCTTGAAAATTCTGTGTCAGTGATGACAGCCAAGATCGACCTGATGATGAGGAAACTCGGGCTACAAAACAAAACTAAAGGGAAGGAGACAGCATGGAGTGGTGATGTGAGTACGGACCCGAGTCAAGATCAACACGTTTGCAGACAACTCTTTGCTTTATATTTTAGTTGATGGCCAGACAACAGTTAGGGTCTAAGATTTAGTACTTTCAGCGTTTTCTTACTCATATCAGAAAATACGTCTGGATTTGTATTTATGTCATTATGAATAAACATTGTTTCATTATTAATGCTCCAGAATGATGACCCTGCCTCAGACGGGAATGTCGTGGTTCGCATGGACACACGGTTGAAAGCTGAGACAGACATCCATATGTAATTAAACCAGAAGCCAGACGCCAAACAGAATTCTGTGATTTACAACTATCTGGAGAGTTCTATTTGAACAGATAAGTAAACAAAATCTGCTGACAAAGGTGGCAACATTCAACTCTTCTCATATGTCCATAAGCTAGTCTATTATAGTTCATGGAAATGTGTATATAATGTATAGAATTGTTACTACTGATTAGTAGGACGCTGCACTAGAACTCAGCTAATAAAGTGATTAAAAACGTAAAGGGGACGTATTGGACTTTTTAATTAGATTCCCCTCAAGTATATAGATTAATTAAGTAGGCATATGTGTTCAAATCTGTTCGTCACCTGTAAGATTGAACTTTATCTGCCCTCTTTATGTCAAAAACAGAGGTGCAATGTATGTTAAGATTAGACATTTATGTTAATGAAGTTAATTTTACATTTTGTCACAGCCATTATTACAGTGTGATTTAAGGTTTATTTCCACAGAAGTAGGTTATTAAAAAAACTGAAGTTGTGCAATATATACATATATATACATAATATCTAGTGCTTTTGCTGCTTACATCAAATGCTTACCAAGTAATTTCATGTTGGAATATTTCAGTTATATTACAGTTGCTCAAAAAACAAACAAATCAGCTATTTATTGCTATTAATTCATATAATGGTCACAAGTATCTATAAAATTCTTCCCAAATATGTTTTGTGTGAACATTCTGGCTTTGTAGAGCATTTATTATTCTTTTCTTTGATTGGCTAGTTAGGCTTCACACTTCCCAACATTGCTACAAACAAAGTCATATATATACAGACTTGATGGACTGTACATGTCTGCTTAAGATTCTGTACCGATGTGAGTTTGCAGTGACTTCATGTTTTCGCTGTCAGCACAGATGATCAGAGAGTAATAAACAAACTATATGAGCAGCTTCAAAGTCTCTTTATTGACATTTCCGTGTATACACAGAAGAGGGTTTCATCCATTATGGGACATCACTTCTGTATTTCCCCATCATATGTATTACTGTCATAAAAGCAAATTCCCATTACATTCAATTCCTAAGCAGCAAATATATTACATGTTGTAAGCGTGCAGTTTAAGCTAAAATATCGCCTGCTTTCCTGCTATGTACTAAAAAATGGCACACAAACATAACAGGAAAAATCCACAGTGGAAAAAAAAACAACTCATTTTCTAATTTGTAATGGAGCCTCTGGAAAAAAATAAGTTTACATTTACCAACACATCAATTAAGGCTTATTCATAAATTATATTGCTCAAATTAAATGATGGCATTTCATTTCATAATGTTCTACCTACAGTATATACATTATTTCTGAAGGTTTTGTCCGAATAAGTCTATATTTACACAATTATCCAACACGACCCCTGCTAAATGATCTCACGCAAACAAAAAACTTTAGTATGTCGGCTAGTACAACAGCAAATGACAGAGAAGCTAACAAGGAGTGTAAATATATCCTGTACATGATGGCATAGATCCAAATAAAAAGCCAAGTGATGCCACACCTGGGAAATGGTCAGACCCTTCTCCAAAAGAATAATGAAAAGATTTCTGAATCGCCAAGAAAGAAAGAAGTTTACACTGAATGAATGAATATATAATGCCCTCAACCATAGAGAAGCAATGCTATATTTAATATGTTTTTTTGGGCTTCAGTGGTAAAACACATTCTGCTATTCATGAGAAGCCTAAAAATAACTTAAGTGGGGGGGAGTGAAGCGTTAAACATTTCAATAGCAAACACAGGATGAAAATATAATTGCGGGCTGCTTTCCAAAAAATGCTTGGTGTTGAGCTCAAGTCTCCACAAAACTCTCAAACCGCGGAACATAAATGAATGTAAGGGGTTAATGAGCTGAAGGAAAAAACTATTTAAGATCCTCCAGGAAACCAGCCCCAGAATCAGGATAACACTTTGCTTCACAAAGTTTTGGGGAGGCTTAGCTATTTACAATACTTTTGTTTAGACAGTCATGCGTCAGTCGTGTGCTATTGCATTTCCTCTCTCACCAGACTATGGGTTAGAATTCATCATATTTCAACTAAAACCCATCAAAAGTTTATGTAGGAAGATGCTGATACAAACACGCAGGTTTTATCTATCTTAAAGATTAAGTAGTCCAAAATTGTGTCATTCCCAAAATTCAATTTCTCTTCAAAAGCCCCGGTTGTAGCTTGAAAGGAAATTGAAACGTCTTCTCTCGTGCCTCTATTCAAAAAGCCTTTTTATATCAATGTATCAAAACAGGAGTGGATGTCTCTGGTAGGAGCTCAGAGCAGAGCAGAGCAGAGCAGGCAGGTTCACTCTGGAGGCTCGGTGAGGTGCAGCTGAGAGCGTTAAAGTCACGGTGAAGTGTTTGGATACGTCTAATCCTCCTGATCCGGCCAATCAGCATTTTGTGCCATTTTAAAAGCAGATATGCAATAAAACTTAAATAGGGCAAAGAGGGAAGATTTTAGGATTTTTATTTATAAAATAACAGAAAGTTGCCCCATGTCTCAGATGTAAACAACACATTGCAAGTCTGCAACAATTTCTCATGGAAAACTGCGAGATTAATAAACACACGTGATCTGAAAAGCAAATATTGCTACAATTAAATTATTCATCATTAATTTTGTTAAAGATTCTATGGATTATAATCCTTGTCATATCCCAGATGGCTGATTTAGTATGCATACTTTTAGCTCCAATAAAGAAAATTCAAGTGTTTTGGGTTAAACATATTCAAGTTTTTACATTAAATGCTTTTCAGATCAAATTGAATTTTTGAAAGACTTGTACCAATGGTCACCAACTCAATATGTGAAAATATACTGGCTGACAGAATTGCGCAAATCTCCTTCTCACACAATTTACAAGGTTTGCACTGGGCCCAAATTTCAAAAAGCCACAAAAAGTCTACTTAGAAAAAGACAGTTTGGCTTTACTTCAGAAGATCAAAACCACATCAGAAGTATAAGAATTATAAATCAAATCAAAGTTTCAAAAAGGTTCTGAGTGGAACTGAGAGAAGCATTTTTAAGTGTACTCTTGTTTACTACTGTAGCGATTATATGCGACAAAGGCTTTGTGAATATGGCCCCTGCCCTCCGTTTTACCACAAAGGCTGTCCAGATGAACGAGTGTGATGTGGCGTGAAAGGGCTCCCCGTGGTGACAAGGCTCAGACTCAGGTGAGGGCCAGCTCACTGCGTCTGGTAGCCGGCCATGCTGAAGTTCGCCAGGTTGGACATGACTGAGCCGGGCGGGGGGGCGGCCTGGGACGCCGTGGATCCGAACCCTCCCATCCAGGTCGGTGACTGCGACTGCCTGCAAACACACCGTGACTGTCTGAGTGCTATGATGGAGGTCAGTGGCTACAAACTGGGTACTGTGTAACAGAATAACTCAAGGCGGGGAACGAGTCCTCCTCCGTTTCAAATCAGACAAACATGCAACAGAGCAGCACTCACTCAGCTCCAAATGACTGCTGGTTCCACGTCTGGCTGTACATGCTGTAAGAGGGAACTTGCCACCCATTGGCCATGTATTGCCCATACTGCTGCTGCTGTTGTTGCTGCTGCTGCTGCTGTTGCTGCTGCTGTTGCTGTTGTTGTTGTTGTTGCTGCTGCTGTTGTTGTTGCTGCTGCTGCTGGGGATTCCCATAGACCTGATTCCACTGCCCCCACTGACCATAATCCACCTGTGTGGACACCAACACAGAGAAAGACAAATAGAAGACATGTTACTGCCACTGTGTTCAATCAGCAGCAAACCATTACCCAACACTGTATGAGAAAAGGTTAAAGTGAAGCTGTACTGCACTCCTTCAGCTGTTACATTTATTATTTTAGGGCAAATGTTTACACAGGGTTTTCCTGACCATTCTACGACTCAGGTTCCTACAGCGTTCACCTATTTAGATGTGGATACCCTCAAATTGAAGCTGAAAGTCTGCACTTACAGTACATCTTGATTGTTTCAGTTCAAGTCCATTGTGGTGTTGTACAGAGCCCAAATGGTACAAATTGTGTCAATGTCTAAATACTTATGGACCGAACCGTATTTTTGCCATAACGAAGACGATTATTGTCCTCATATTGTCATGAAAGGACTTAGATGAAACACTTAAGTATGTGCAGTTGCTTGTTGCTGCATGCACTCAATACAACATACATCAGTCAGTGTCAGAGCTTAGATAACCGGATTGGAAACAGTGTTCATGAGTGATTGACTGTAAGCGTGCCTTTACTAATGCAGCTGGATGAGTCAACATTTGCATCATAGAGCAGGTTTAAACAAATCCACGCCTAAGCCCTAAATGAAAATGAGAAAAAAGGCTGTTCTGCTGTGTGTATGAATAAAGGGAAGTTGTTAGAAAACCAGTTTGGTGAGTTCAAAACACACTGTGGTGCTTTTAGAGAGTTTGACTGAGGCCTGCAGGAAGTTCACACTACCTGCTGTGGACTCTTGGCCATGTCAGGAGATTCTTTGCCCCAGTAGCACTTCACTATGTGACCCTCGATGACTGTACCGTTGACTGAGACGATGGCATGGGCGGCACTGTCATGGGAGGAAAACCTGCAAAGAAAACAACAGCGTAGTCATTATATTTACTATCTGACAATGAAGATAAGGATTAATTCTAAGCAGTGTGTATCTTTTGACACCTAGAGGCCAGATGCTGCTATGGCTCATGTCTCCATAACACCAGCAGTACCTTATGAAAGAGTATCCTTTCTCTGGGAAGACTCGGATTTCCATTATTTGACCAAATGGTGAGAAGGTCTGTCGCATTACGTGTTCTGAAAAAAAGAGGGATGAAATTAATGATTGAATGGTGAGAAAGACTTGATTTTTCGGCTACGTTGGGGAAAATGATATGGAAGTGTGTGTGTGCGGGTGGCTGACACTTGCCTGATAGCCCTGACTGGATTCCTCCACAGTATACGGTGCAGTTCTGAGGACTGGACTGAGTCAAGACGTCATCAAATCTCAGCTGCTTTGAGCCGTCTTTAAAGAAACAAAGAGATCAAACTCATGGCATATTTGGCGAATCTCCCAAACTCTGACCACTGCACCCTCTCGTCATACATACTGTCTTGAGAGCTCTTTGGAGCCGGTGGTTTGCGTGTGGCCCAGTTGGTCCTGATCTGGCGTCCGCCCAGCCACTGTCCCCCCATGTGGATGATGGCGTTCTCTGCATCCTGTAAGTCCAAATCAAAGACAGTTCGCTCTCCGGATTCTCACAAGCTGCTAAGTCTAACACCCGAGAAGAGGAAAGTTCTGAATAGGAATAAGTTACCGTTTGTAATCTATTATACAGCAAATAATGTTCACGGTGAACTGAATATGGATTCACGGAAAAATTAGCTATTGACCATAATTTAAAAAAAGAGAATTAACCATTTTTTCCCCGATTGTTATTACTGCTATTGCGTTTTTAAGTAGGATAATAAACAGAAAATAGAAATAACCTTCAGTCTGTGTTGTTGTACTGGAGCCTTACCAGTTTGTTGAAGAAGGACACAAATCCATACCCCTTTGATTTTCCTGTCGTCATGTCCTTCACAACACGGGCATCCCTGAGAGGAAAACGTGCAACGACAACTTTAGCGCATTTTCCAACCCGGAACGCTTCAAACCACATAAAGGAACCACGCAAAAACACTGAGCTGTGAATCCACTACACTGTTCCTACATTCATGTACATTAGCTATCATGACCCTGAGCACTGCACTGAGCACTGACTCCTTATATAACTGCAAAGCAACACTTCAAAAACATAAAAACAAATACAAATACATGCAGCCTAAAGTACTAACAGAAATCTCACATTTCTTAACGGTTCCTTGCCACTTAGAGCACCACTTCCTGTTCAATCTTCATAATTAAGCAGGCTACTGATTTAAAAATTGACAAAGGAACAGATTATATGGATTACCATGCAATTCTTAAAATCTGCTGATGGTGCTCTTCCTACAAATAGAAATATATAGAAAATATCAAAGAGAAAAAAGGAATTAAACGGCATACGTGGCCTGTTAACAGATTTCTTTATTTTCCCTGGTCAATTCTTTACCACCAATATGGAGTTTGGGGAGCTGCAAATTTTGAGAAATTGACATTTTCAGAGGTTTTGGAGATGAGCATTGCACTAAAAACAGTACTATGCAAAATCAAAAATGAGACAATTTTCAGACACAGACTGAGAGAGAGGAACACATTTGAGTATTGGAAGTGGTTAATCCAAAATAACTAAAAATAATGTTAATACAAAGCATCTACAAATAAAGACATGTGGAAAGAATGGAATAAATAGAGAAAAAAAACTACATCTGAGTCTCCAGAGTGCACAGTTCCTTGCTGTTAGCCTTCAAGCTCCTGTCCAATCCTATGAGCATTTCTGTAAAAATAACCAAAGGTCTATTACTTCACTGAGACCCACAACTACAGGTACGATGAAAGGTGTTCACGTTCATACACTTTCAGAAGGTTGACATTTTGCTGACTTACAACTCACTTACCACAACCTTAAAAAAGGGAAAAAAAACTAAAAAGGAAAAATAAATAAATAACTTATAGGCTAAAAGCTAACACTTCAATCAAGGGGAAAGCGGCAAACAATACACATAAACACTTCAGTTCAACTATATTGTGAGTCTTATTAAAAAAAAGAACTGGAGAATCTAGAATGTTCTACACTTCAATCAAGGGGCAAAGCGGCAAACAATACACATAAACACTTCAGTTCAACTATATTGTGAGTCTTATTAAAAAAAAGAACTGGAGAATCTAGAATGTTCTACACTTCAATCAAGGGGCAAAGCGGCAAACAATACACATAAACACTTCAGTTCAACTATATTGTGAGTCTTATTAAAAAAAAGAACTGGAGAATCTAGAATGTTCTACACTTCAATCAGGGGCGAAGCGGCAAACAATACACATAAACACTTAAGTTCAACTATATTGTGAGTCTTATTAGAAAAAGAACTGGAGAATCTAGAATGTTCTAGAAAGAGCTTCATTCCACCTTGAGATTTACTTTCCCTCTAAGAATTAAGATCATGTTCAGTTCATCAGCTATGTTTAGACGCACGCCTATAATCACATCCTAAATTCACCATCTGGTGACAGCACAAACTCCACACCTCTTACTAAATAACCGTTAAGGCCTTTATACGACTCGTTATATATGTAGGAGGATGCGCACAGATTGTATTGAAAGCACGTGGAAAACTGGCTGATGACGTTCTCTGCAATGCCAGGTCGTAGAAAGTGTAAAGTGGGATCCGATCATTGTGATATTCTACTGCTTGATTTAAGTCCAGGGACGTTAACTCTGGTCCTTGAGGTTTTTGTTCCTTCCTTACACATTAATGAGCTGCGTGCAGGCCATTTATGTGGACTTAATAGACTCGATTTGCTCCTTGGGGTATTTATATCATATCCGACTACTGAGATGCCAAAACAAAAGAATGCAAAGGTGAAAGAGCAGGGAGAAGAGAATGAGCCGTCCCAAGATTCACCAGGAAAAAAAAAACACAGTTGAGCAGCTCTGCGGACTCCAGTTGCATCTATGTCTAAACTGTCGGTGTGTGCAATATCCTCAAGCCTACCCATGACCGTTTTAATGACAGGATTGTTCTCTCCACTACGCTTCGATAAAACATTTACTGCAACTCCCAAGTATGGACTGCGGAGGATGCGATAAATGATCCGTGGTCTTAGTTAACCGATACCAGTCTTGGCTGATTAACTGTGTCGGTGAGAAACAAAACCCCCCCCCCCCCAAGACATCTGTAGCCTCGAGGACCAGAGTTTGAATCCCTGGCATAAGCAGTTTAATATTAGACGACACCTACGAAGACATGTGACCCCACAAGCGACGGCAAATAATAGAACACTGTCAGCCATAAACACCTTTCCATCAGAACCAACACGCACAAGTCCACAACAAGTACAAGTCCACTGATAATCTACTTCACTTCACTTAATAACTGGAACACGTTAATAGATTTATGTAAACATAACACAGCCACAGCCTATATAGTAGAAATGTAACTGTCACATGTAGGTTTAAATCAAAGGGACACCACTAAAACGGTTATGGGAGGATTTGAGCGGTAAATTTCTTCTCCGAAATCATTTGTCAGGTGTATATTGAGAAATTACAAAGAACATACAAACTGTACTAGAATCAAATGGATCCAATTTCACTCTATAGATAGGGCATCACTGGTTTAATCAGTAGTTTACGGAATCACAAAAATCAACATACTTTCCATTATATGTATAAATTGTGATTTTTAAGAATATTTTTGGAGGTTCTGTAAATCAAGCACTTCTCTGCATGGTCATCATAGTCATGGATGCTTGTTATTTCATTACACTTATTATAATGCTGCCATGTTTCATTGAATAAACGAAAACATAATGTGTACTTACGAGATTTTCCCCAACGGTGCGAATGCGGCTTTGACGTCTTCAGTGGTAATCTCAGGGCTCAAATCACCCACAAAAACATGGAAGTGATCTGTGACAAAGAAACAAATAACCTTTACTATACTCTGCACAATTTAGCGACTTGCGGTATAGAAGAGGTTCTGCGGGGATGAACACTTACTGGACGTGTCTTTCTTCTGGCTACTAGGAGTTGTGGCCCAGTTTACTTTGACCTCCTGAAAGCAGAGGAGGTCACACAGTGTTCAAAAGTGGGCCAGAGAACTACATTTGCAGATGAATTCTCTGCGGAAAGAAGAATTAACAGAGGCATTTGACATTTGATAGTCGACCTGTGTAGCCTTGCCAAGCCTCACCTTTCCTAATATTTTCCTCCCATTCATGGCTGCAAGGGCTGCAGCAGCATCTCTGTGTTCAAAGAACTCCACAAAGCAATAGGGGTCATTGCTTGTGTGCTGCAAGAGAGAAAGTCAAACACAAGCAGTTAACCTCCTAAAGTGTTTCCTCTATTTTGTAAATGAGACTCATTCATTCCCAGGTCAGCTGTATATATTATACAATAGTGTTACTATTGTTAGATATTGTTTAAATATACAATAGTTATTTAGTGAGACTCGAGCAAAGAGCCTGAAGAGCCGTTCCAGTGGTTTCCTCTTTTGGCATACACATTCATACATTCCCTCTTCATAACCTTTAATGATAACTCTCACACTGCTGTCTTTCTTTCCCTGGAGAGGGCTGTGTAGAGCTGTGAGCAAACAAAGGCTGAGGAAGCTAGATAACTATAATGGCAAGGAGAAAACAAAAGAAAAGAAAGGAGGAGAGACAGGCTCCTGCCAACAAAAACCTATCACTGGAAAAAGTCTTTGATGAGACCAAACTTAGGTCCCTTGTGTATTTCTAGGTGAGTTGTCTGTCATAATTACTTTCCAAATGATCTAGATGTGGCTGACAAAGTAGCAGGTTAGAAATGAATAGATGAATCAACTGAACCTTTTTAGATGCTTACCTCTGTGATCATTTTACAGCTTTTACACGGCCCAATCTGTGTGAAGAGCTGCAGAATCAGGATCTCTGTTACATCCCTGGAGAGGTTTCCCACATACCTGCGGGGAAAGAGGAGGTTCAATGGGCTGCCAGTCACCGTGAAGTGCAGGTAGCGGCCAGCCAACACAGACATGCGGCATAGAAAAAGCCTCCAGACTACACTCAGGTATCGTATGGTAATCAAATTGAAAGAAGCAAACACTCCAGCCCGTCGTGTCGTTGTTTACATCGGCACACAAGCTAGGCTGCTAATGAATAGCAAATGTTAGTTAGCATAGGGTACAACGTGACGTGTAACGATCTTTGAGAACAAAGACACAAACGAGGAAATGTTATTGTCATAGGAGCTTGTAACGTTAAGATACCATCGGTGAAAAACACAGTCACCGCTGTTTTGCTAGCTAACGGGCTTTGGAGAAATAGCGGCTATCTTAAATTAACCACCGCTTCAAGACATAGTAAGCTAACGTTTTTTCACTTAATGTCACTTACAGAGTTTTGGGGTAGTTGTCGTCATCCATGGTTAATACCCAGAGCCACGAAGGTAGAAAACGTGAGTTAATCGCTAATTACCTAACCTTAACCGACCCCCGCGTGTGCTAATATAATGTCTAGCTAACTAGCTTAGAAGCTAGCTCACCGGGCGACAGGGCATACGTCACGCTGGGAGTCTAGAGCGCGTGCGTGCGTACGTGAGCGCGCGAGGGGAACTAATGGTAAGGAAAGTAGTCAGCAGGAAGACAGTCCACAGCTGCAACAATTTAAAAGTTTCCGGTTTAGATTGATTGCCATCGAATATGCGAAGAAGGCCCCTTTTGCGACTAATTAGTCAAGTGTTTCGAAATGTGTTTGTGTCGTCTGTAACCTGCTTTTATTTTGAAATGCAATACAAGGGTACGCTTGTTTTAAGCACAGCAATTGACGGATCACAGCACAGGACCTTTCTGGAATCTGAGCTCTGAATGTGGGGTTGCAGGAAGTGTGGAGCGAGATATGCACCTTATTTTGGATAACTGACGATAGATAGATACACAGACAGACAGACAGACCGATAAAACACAAGTTACAAATGCAGGTCTTGTGACATGCCTTTGTGTAAATATGAATTAAAATGCAATATTGAGCTAATTTGGAGAGGTTTGGCACACCTAAGGCTGCATAGGGATACTTTGTATTTAATGACTCCCTTTCCTTTACCTATGAAGATCACTTTTGGTACAGATCATTTTACATCCCATGAAGGTACTGATCACCTCTCTGGTCCTTGAGTGTGGTGTCCACGGTCAGCCATTTTTACACATTTTCAGTCTATTAATTTTGTCATATTACCTTTTCACTGACTGCTTGTATTGAGCATTCTGTTCACAGAGAGTTTTCATTATATTTTCTATATTTGATTTGATTTGATTGAGACTTTGTGAACCGTGAATCAGGATATGGATATGGCTATTGGTATAGATATTGGTATCCAAAACAAATTTACAGCAGTAGATGCCAAGATTATGAAATTCTCCCTGCTGTAGTGTCCCCATAACACATATTACTAGAGGCGACAAGAGAATAGACTGTTGCATCTGTCCACTAGATGTCATCATACGAGTAGAATCCAACACGCACTATTATATAAAGGTGTCCATTTTTTTCTAAAACATTGATTGCTTTTATTTGACAGGCACATCAATGACTCCTGGACATTTACCATATTACAAATGTGAAAAGTGAATAGCAATCATGACCTGATTAAAAAAGAAATCCTCATGACTTTTTCCTTGCTGCTGTTGTCTTTAAATACTCTGTATGTTAAGTGCCTCGAGATAACGTTTGTTGTGATTTGGCGCTGTATAAATAAAGTTGAATTGAATGACTTGTCTTGCTCAGAGTCTAGTGTAGTGGCAATTTTTTAGCATGAAGATATCAAGAATAAAGTTGTCCAAAAGAAGTCAGAGTTTGTCTGGTTTATTTGAAGCTTCAAAGACACCGATCATACAGAGAGCAAAGCTGTCTGTCCGAGTGTGCGTGCGTGAGGTAGAGAACACATGCCTTTTATGTGGGAGTACGGGGCAAAGAGGTCAAGTCCAGCTGCCCTTTGTGGGTGTGGAAACAGGCTCTACCACGCAGGAGCCGTTAGCACACATGGAGCAAACGGGTGAAGCACCGCACAGCAAGTTTAAACCTTCAGATGTTTTATGACAGAGTTGGTGGCCCCAGAGTCAACAAGGAAATTGACATTTGACCCTTCAATAGACCCAACAGTCGGGAAAGCAAAATGAGCATCAGTTTTGACAAACTGATACAACAGTGGAGTGTCAGTTTTGGCCTCTATTTCTCTAAGCACATTCTCACCCTCGGCGTGCAGTGTATCAGTGCCAAGCGCGTCTTCGTTGCCGGTCGAGCGTGTGTGTGTGTGTGTGGAAATGTGTGAGTGTGTCTGTATGTCACTCGTAGCAGCGTTCCGGGGGCCCTGAAGTCAATCTGAGGTGTTGGGTGCCGAGTTGGGACCTCTCTCCTCCTTGCTGAGTGAAGTCACGCAGGAAGCAGGCGGTGTCGGTTTGGGACTGGAGGGCTGTCACCGTGAGTTTATTTCTGGTGGCCTCTTGCTTTGTCTTTTTGACCTCGCTTTGGGCCTCGGCGTGTTGAGCGTGGCGAAGGCATTTCTGGTAATGATTGCATGCCCAGCCACCGATCAGGGAGGTTTGGACATCTGTTCTGATGGGCTCAGAGAGGCCGTTGACAAAAGCAGATTTAAAAACGGCCTCAAAGCAGATTTAAAAACGGCCTCAAAGCAGCTTTCGACGTCGCCCCACCCACCAGCAGGTTTAACATGGCCGCTGTGTGCGCCACAGGTCTCTTCCAGGCGGATGGAATAGTCGGTCTCCCCAGGACAGCCAGTCTCCCCAGGTTTCTGGATAGTCATTGAGTTTGGACATGTCGACATTCGGTCGGAATTTGTCACGTATGGCAGCCACGACGTGGTTGACATGACTTTCCCATGGTCGGTTGTCATCCCACTGTGGATTTTCTGCTCGGAGGTGTTAAAACGGTTGTCTTTCGATGTCAGCTTGGATGAGGGCGTATTTTGTTGTGCCCAGAAGAGACAGGATCAATTTTCGAAGTTTGCTGCCAGTGGGCCTCCAGCACTTGCAAAAGGCGAGGATTTCTGCTCCCAGGAGTATTCCACCCCGGTCTGGGTGGGGCCAGCTTTTGCTGGCATCTTTCAAATCAGATTCCATGTGTGTGAGGACCAGCATGGGACCATCGTGACCTGGGTATTCGATCATGGGGGCGTTGAATGTCACTGTGGGGCCGTACTGTGTGCCCTCGCGGGTGTGTGATGGAGATGCAGTGGGCTGAGGGGGGTTGGAGGCGGCCTCAGCAGCAGAGGAGCTGGGTTGTATCGGTTGGATGTCTTCCACAGGCAGCTGATCAGCTGGAGGTTGGTAGGGTGGGGGCAACTGTGGAGGTTGGAGCCGGGTTCTGATGTTCGGGCTGGCGACGGGGAAAGAGAGGCGCCCAGTCGTCATCCAAGGCTCCCGATCGACCTGGGACAGAGAACCTCAGATAGAGGGTTGGTACAGAAGGAGGAGGGGTGGGCGCAAAAGGGTTGGTGTGTGAGAATGGTGTGTCAAGCAGTGTCTGTCCCTTCTCATTATTGCAGTTTTTACCCTCTTTTTGTTTGTCAGTTCTGGTCTCTCTTTTTCCCATATTTTCAAACACTTCTCATTTTCCTGTTTATTTTTTAGGGCTTTTATCTTAACCTTTTTCCCATCATAAACCTTTTTTCTTTTTTCTTCCAGACATTCTCTCAATGCAGTCAGTTGTCTCTCACTCAGGCTTCCCCTGTCTGGGAAGCAACATTCACTCACCCAGTATTCAAGACACAATGTGCATCTTTCACCATGAATTCTTTTCATGTCTTTTATCAAAGTTGAGTTCCAGTCCGGTCCGTCATTTGTGTTCTTACTGCCCTGGGATCCCATTTTTCTCTAGGTTTTTTCAGACGTCTCTGAAAAACCCCGACAATATCCTGTATTCTAAAATTATTAACCCCGCGAGATATGAAATCTCACTGCCAGATTAACAACTTCGTAAACACTTGTCGTTATTTTTAGGCTTTTTTACGAGGTCTCTAACCCCGACCGTGTACTGATTGATTTATTTACAATCGATCCGTATTTAGGCTTTCTTTTCAACGAGGACTTTAACCCCGGCGAGGCCTCAAACCTCTGACACTAGAAGGCAGTTATTTGTCTATGACGGACTTATTCTGAAACTCCAATGTTCTATTTTTATCCTCTACCTTTCTATTGGACAATGAAATATTGCCTTTACCGTTTTTGGGAGGACTCAAGGGGTCCTTTGTGGAATCCTGTGACGATCGACGGGTTGGTCCGGTCGCTGCACGGTCCTCTCGTCCTTTTCTAATGGGTACAGAGGCGGATCAAATCCGGAGATCAAACACCGTTCAGCGCCGGTCTGAAGATCGATCAAGAATCCCACTTCTGACACCAATCTGTAGTGCCAATTTTTTAGCATGAAGATATCAAGAATAAAGTTGTCCAAAAGAAGTCAGAGTTTGTCTGGTTTATTTGAAGCTTCAAAGACACCGATCATACAGAGAGCAAAGCTGTCTGTCCGAGTGCATGCGCGTGAGGTAGAGAACACATGCCTTTTATGTGGGAGTACGGGGCAAAGAGAAGATTGTAAGGTGGGGGCCAAGTAGCTCATCTCAGGAGACAATAAGGTGGGGGCTGAGTGGCTCATCATGTCATTCTAAATCTACGATGTACCCAAAGGATACAGCCAGGTGGGAGTTGCCCCCTCACGGCCTTGACCAGAAAAGGAGGAGAAGTCTTAAACCTGTCCTGACCTGACCTCGACCCAAGAGAGGAGTTTACCAGCCTTCAACAGGGTAGTTTGTAACAAGAAAGACTTTGTCGATGCTTAATCAACACATTGAGTTATATATGATGCTCTTGACTTTGGGTCCAGCCGATAAGCAATATGTCTCATGCCATACTATAAATCTACAGACATTCTTATGTTGAACAACAAGTTTCTGAGGGTCATGCGAGGGTGAAGATGTATGGGAGTGTGACCAGGCATGTGTTATGCATTTCTACAGACATGGTTTAGTGTGTGTGATACAAGAGTATGCATTTTTCCATTACACTAGCTTTTAGTCCTCAGTCTAGCTAGACATAACAGGCACTACCACACCCCCATACCATGACAGAAACCGGATTTTGAGCTTTGTATGATAACAACTAACCCTAATCCGTAATGAGGCCTATAATATTGACATTGTTGTCATTCTGTGTTATATTTCATATTTCATTTCAAAGTGATTATTGAATCACCTTTTCCACCATTGATTTTTCTTAAACCGGAACAGTTTAGAGTTGCCCAATGTCATGTTCAAACTCGGATGTGTGTATTATAATAAAATATTTAGGTTTATATATTTAGAGTTTGCCTAGTTTAGAGCAGTGGTTCTCAAACTTTTTACATCAGGTACCACCTCAGAAAATATTTGGCTCTCCAAGTACTACCACTATGGCCGATGTTAAAATACAGTAGCGTACCCTATTCAGCTGCTTAAATTAGATTAGTTTGATTCAACTGTATTGTCATTGAGCAAAGTACAGGTACAAGCCAATGAAATGCAGTTAGCATCCATCCAGAAGTGTAAAAATGTACTATAATATATACAGAATAAACTATAATGCAAGCAGGAGGCAAATGTGTTAACCCTAACCCTGTGTCAGTCACAGCCACATTGTACAAATTGGTACTAGAACTCTCTCATATGAACAACTCTCCTACACACACACACACACACACACACACACACACACACACACACACACACACACACACACACACACACACTCTCCAGTTCTGGAATAAATATTCCCATACATGTCTCAACAAACTTAGCTTTATTTGAAATGCATACACATGTTGTAATCTTATACAATCACAGGGGGGGCAGTACGCCCTCAGTGCTCCACCCTGAAGACCTCGTCACTACAGAGAGTAGGGTCTACGATGTCTTTTGGAAGTCATATAGGAGGGGACAGATGGTTGCAAATGCATCGTTGATCTCACTCCTTGTCTTAGCACCTACACACATGGACACAGAATCAATAACAATTTGTTATACAGAAAGATGTTTTTTAATCAAAATAGCAGTCACAACATGCAACGGCACAACTCTATTATCCTTCTCCACAAAGAGTCATTCACTCCAATACTCATCCTAAAAGATGAAGGTAGAATACTCTAACACGAGTTACGCATTATCCATGTCAGTCAGGGTTTTGATGGAACCAACACGTGTGCCATGACCAGTCAATAAAACCAAATAATCATCACCTCTACTCTACAATGTAGTGTTTTGGGGAGCTCTAAACATAATTAACCAGTGTAGTGTACATCCTACCTGTCAGTACAACCTTCCCAGAAGCAAATATGAGGAGGACGATTTTGGGTTGAACCATTCTGTAAATCAGCCCTGGAAATAGCTCTGGCTCATAGCTGGAACAGACAGACGGAGTTCATCATGTAAGGCAGCTAAACAATGGCATCCTGTTTGTAAAGCACTGAGGGAGAAGCTTGCTGGACATCAACACAATTAAATTACCTGCAAGTCTGTTGGTTGGCGAGTGACAGACCATCCAGTTGTATGGAGAACTTCATGTCACAGCTTCCAACAATGTTCTGAATCTTGAAGTCAAGAAATTTGGCAGGGAAGCCCAACTTCTGCACCATACGAGCGTACCTTCTAGCCGCCAACTTTGACTGCTCCTCACTAGAGATGAGAAGATGGGAGGTGGTGAGACAGGTAAAAAGGGAACAATGGCAGTATAGTAAGTTATGGTGATGCTTGCTGCTAATGCACGTTCTTAGATGGACACAATTCATGAGAAGCTGTAAAAACTGCTTTTCCGAGCAGAGTCGATCATTGAATTTTGAAAAAGTTGATGTTCTGACCTCATGGCTCCGGTGCAGACAATCTTCCCAGAGCTGAAGATGAGAGCAGTGGTTCTTGGCTTTCGCATTCTCATGGTGAGGGCAGCAAAGCGCTTGAAGAAAGAGTGTAAAATACATGATGCAACTGCAAATAAGCACTATCCTCAAAAACAAGACAAAACTAAATGAGTGTTCTTTACACCTATAAATATAAAAGTAAATCTCTAGGAAGAAGCTATTTAGCGATGACCTTGTCAAAATTTGTCAACTTGTTAAATGGTGGTGCTAGAGGAGGGTTCAGGTCAGATAATTCATAAAGAATAAACCACTATAGAGAATAACATATATATAGGAATCTGTGGCAGTCTCACCCGGGGGTTGTACTCAACATTCCGGCCTCTCCTGGCAATTGTTTTCAGTTCCAGTTGACAGCCCAGATTCACAGTAGAAACAATGTTCCTAATAGCAGCCAGAAATAAAGAAAACTTGAATGAGAAACACAAAGTGTGGGCATGATTTTAGATACATAATTGTACACTTAAAAATAGTTTATAGTTTATATATATATATATCAATGTGCTATAAATATATATATCTAGCACATTGAGTTTTCAAATGTATAGTTAGAGTTTGGACATGAATGTTACAGTAAATTAGAGTTGAGTGCTCTGATTAGTTATCAGCAAGACCCACTCATATGAAACCATTTATGTTAATGCTCTTTAGAATGTTTATCCTGATATTGTCTTCCTTTTCTGCTTCTCTGCTTTCTGTCTTCTCCAGTTCATGTTTACAAAACATACTGTAGCTGTGGAACTAATCCAGATATCTCTGCGGCAGGTTTGGCTGTTGTGATGGGGGTCAGTGAGGGGTTTCCTGGCATTGCTGTGGTAGTTGTGCATGTTGCTGTCTGAGGATAAAACAGCTGAGGGACATTTCCTGACATCCCTGGAAGGCCTGGAAAACAAGGAGAGAATGACACAAATGGGACAGTGTATCCGAACATTATCCAGAGCATCGATGTAGCAAAAACACTGTTAACTTAAATTATTTGTTAACTATTCATTCAGATATGACCTGCATAAACAACATTTGCAGGTCAACAATCATTCTCAGCCAATGTGACTAAGAACCGTTCTTTCATCGTTATGACTGTGATTGGCTTTGTACAGTTGGGATCAATTTCAGGAAAATATATACATGGTTATGTTGGTTGACTGGGAAAGAATGAAGCAAATATGAATATTATTTTTTACTTTTACCTGTGACGGCCATGTGTGCCTGCTGCTGTTGTCTACGTTGTTTCTCCATAATAGGCTGTTGGTGTTCTGGACTGGCTGGGTTTTCTGTCGATTACATACTTTGATGCAAAGGCTTATATAACACCGTGGTTCCTAATGAATTCTGGTGGGAATGACGTCAATCTAGTTGGAATTATGTCATCATCATGCCATCTTGAATGCATGTGGAATTGGTTCCGGTGACGTCAGGGGTCATGGCATCCTGCACAAAAAAGTTTGTCTCGATTCAGATCCAGAAGTTATAGACATTAATGTTGAACAATAGTGTTTGAGTTCCATACAGTATAATCAACCTTTGAATAATAATATATGAATAATTCTCAGTGGTTAACTTGCATTTTCACAACACATTATTACGGGGCATTACAACTGCAGCTCATCCTCCTATCATCTACAAAAGTTCTCTGATGACTCTGTACTTGTCCACCTCGTCACAGATGTGGACGACTGGGAGTACAGATAACTCACCAAGGACTTGTGGAATGGTACCATCGGGCCAGCCGCCAGATCAGGGCTCTCCAGCCCAGTTTTAGGAGGGCCCCTATCCAGCAGGCTTTCTATCCTGCCACTACATTACATACAATGTATGTCCCCCATGGTAAACACTCCAGACTAGACTTTTTCTGTGTCTCAAAAAAGAATCTCCACTGAATAAAAGAAAGTAATGTTGGACCTATCTATTTGAAATCAAGGACCAGTTACCCTTAAATTATGTTTGGGGTCAGATAGACAATTTAAATATTGGAGACATGCATCTTACTACTAACAGATTCACTGCTCCAAAATAAAATGCTGTAAGATTAAATTGACTATTTGAGGTTTGTTAAATGTCTTTTTTAGATATTGTTACAGCCTTGTCTAACAGACTGGCACTAACCAAACATGGCCTAGTTCAGAGAAGCTCATTATCTGGGTGAGGACAGGTTTCAAAGCCACCAAGTCTTGGTCTCCCTTGGTGAAGTCAGGCCTGAGATTCAAGGCCTGGCTCTATCCGCACACCATACTCCCCTGAGTTATGTGGCCTCTGCTGATGTATACGCCCCCCATGACCATGATGGAGTCCCAGGAGAAAAAGCTCATCCACCTCCACAGGTAGCTGGATCATCTTCGGTACTTGAACAGCATGGCATTCTACAGAAATCGGAACATCCTGCAGCTTCCTATCAGCGATCGAAGAGTTTGCGGTATCACACACAACAGAGGCCCTCCTCTATAGTGAAGGTGGCATATTCCTGTCTGAGGCAGAAGGTCGTGGTGGAGGACCTAGTGATGGAGTAGGCAAAGGCTACTTCAAGAGGGTGAGATCATGGACAAGTGCTGTTGGAGTTTGATAGGCCTCAGCTGGGTTGCCTAGGTGAGAGTGTCAATGGAGATTGTGTCATAGAACAGATTTTTTGCAGGGATGATGTCAATAGGCATTTGTGTGGAGGCTATCAAGACATCATCTCTACACAAAGTCAATGATTCTGTGCAGGGTTCCAGTTCCGAGGGAATGACATCATCATTATAGCATCTTGACAGTATATCCACTGGAGGTTCTGTAGTAGAGGCAGAGGGAGTTACTAGATGGCTTTGAATCTAGAGGTGAGGTCTGCTGGTGTTAGCTATTGGGACAGAAGTAGGGATTTGATCAACCCTGGTTGGGTTGCCGAGGCAAGACTCGAACACCCCCTCACTAGGGCTGGGTTGTATATCAAATATTTACCCTATATTCGATTTGATGTGTAAACATTGTTAGCTTTGAAATGATTTCTACCTGGCCTATAAAGTTTTGTTAAGATAGTGCTAGTTTGCAAACAACAACAAAGAACTCAAACTGTGTGTTTCTCAAAACCGGCAGCATAACATGACTGTCACTTCAGTAGGAAGAGAAAGACAATTACATTTATTCATTATGGAGAACCCCATGTAGTACAATTGGCCTGTGATAAGTGTGACCAGAAATCAATGGCAATAATCCAATATGGTTGCCATTTTCTTTTCTATTACTTATTGCTATTGCCATTTTAGTATTTTGTTTATATTAATCTGATCTTGTTTTGTGAAAGGACTTTGACTAGCATCTTTGCATGAAATGTGGTAAACAAATAAAGTTATTTTTTTATGTGCAGGGTCGCAATATGATGTTATTGATATTAATAATGAGCATCTCGGGCACGCATGCATGCTCTGGCGAGGAGGGCTGTCCAGCATTACCATACGGTTCTACCACCAAGGACTTCTGCTACTCAACCCGAATTCCTAGCACAGTGCTCCAGGGCCTGCCCTTTGAAGGGGTGCCTACTGTCCTTGCCCTTAACTTATTGTGCTTCTTGGTGAGTCTCTCTTTCATTTATTTGTAGTGGTTGAGGACCACTACAAATGACCACCAACCTTCTTTTTGTCAGCTATACAACTTTGACTGAATTATGCTTGAAGGGAGGTGCTTCCAGGAATGTATTTATATGTTCTTTTAATATTGAACACCTTAAAAGAGGGTTATGTAATACTTGTTCATCAATTGTCAGGTTTGTCTCCTGAATGAAGGGATCTTAAAGCTTATTTGACAACCATTGTTTATTCTGTCTCTTCCAGGGAATACTGATAATATTTTCCATCTTGCGAAGATCAGCATGGGACTACGGGCGTCTTGCACTGGTAACTAATGCAGGAGACAGGTAAGCCTATATCTGTAAAAGCAAGGGCCAGGGCTTTCTGACTAAGCAGTTAAAGTGTCATGGAGAGCAGCCAAAATGCTACTTATTTTTTAGTGTAACGTCATGCAACCAGAACTCGGCTAGCACATTTGGCATACATAACAAGGCCTGTTAATATACAACAGATACCTTGCAATAATAATTCACTATCCATACTCTATAGTCTTTTATTTATCGCTGGCTGATGCATGTGATGCTTAATTACATTTAAATATATATTTATATTCAAAATGACAAATGGAGTGAAGTTCATATGTAAATGTATGTGTATATATATGCTTCAGATGTATTGCAAAACAGTGTCTATGCAAGAGATGGGAAAACATGTGTGGTGCTGACTGCCCTGGGAAAAAAAACATTACTTCTGAGGAAGTGGCTGTAGGAAAATGGACTAAGTGATGACTAAGTGTAAATAATGAAGTCTGGAGAAAATGGGAAAAGTCTGGAAGAAATGTGATAAGGAGGAGCCTCATTTTAATGCCCACAATAGGACCAGTGAGGAAATGGATTATAAGCAGTTGCTCGATTGAGACTCTTGGTACCAGCTGGGTTTACTTGTACTCTGCTTTTAGATTGCATTAAACCTACCTCATATTGAATATTTGTTTGCATTACCTCGTGGAATCATTAAACAGTGTGATATGGGACCGAGCTACATCTGACCCAGGGGAAGGTTTCTCTATCACAACTAGTCTTAGGTTGACTGTGGAGGAGGCCAGGAAGATACTTAATGCAAATGAGGCCTGGGTTATCAACATCCAAGTGGACAGAAACAACTTATGGTTTCTCTAAACTAAAATCCATATTGGCCAGGATGAGTTCACCTAAGCCAACTAGGATTGTTTTGTCTTTCTCTTTTTATCAGGGGAATGGATCAGCACGAAAGTCAGGTGGATCAACGAGAATAGTATGTTGTCTCTATTGTCTATTGTTATCTGTTCCTTCTCTCTTTTCCCCTTTTTGAAGTTACTCTAACTCATAACTTGTTCATTCTGCCTAGGCTGCTGTGGGTTTTCTCCTGTTTCTCATGCTCGATGGTGTAGTGTTTGTTTTGCTCCACCTCCAGGCGTTTAACAGTGCCAGGCTCCTTATTATTCTCCCTTTCCTTCTCTTCTTATCACTCTTGTATTTGTTATTAGTGTTCTTGTAAAGCACAGACGTCTTCTGTCTCAAATGAATCTTTTCTGTTTATTTCAGGATGAGCGTTTTCACATGTGTGTTGCATGTTACATAACATTTTCTATACTATAATTCCCAGTGTCCTAGGATGTAAGTTCTTCGTGACCTATTAAACATTATGCACCTGCTATGAATTTTCTTTTTCTGCATACAGCGTGGCCTCTCCCATGAAGTCAGAGCCATCTGAGCGGACTGAACGTCCCGCCTCAGTCTCCAGCACAGTGGACATTGACCAGATAGACAATGTAAGTCGACCATGAAATGGTGTCTTTTAATTTTTACAAATTTGATTATCTTCCATGTGAAAATTGGTCAAATGCTATCGGTACCCTGTTGTCTTCTGTTTTAGGGCTTCTGCTCATGGCTAAATGCTGTGTTCTGCATCAAGTGAGTCAGTTGTCCTACAATATTAGATTCGAATGAGAATTTGAGATGGTTAAAATTATCAAATGAAAGTATTCTGTGTGTGGGCATATGCTGATTGGTTGTTGATTTTGATTGATTTGTTGTCTCTTTAGCGATGCAGATTTCAAGGAGAAGTGTGGCGCGGATGCCGTTCATTACTTGTCTTTTCAGCGTCACGTCATTGGCCTGCTGGTTGTGGTGGGCATCCTCTCTGTGGGGATCATCTTACCTATTAACTTCTCGGGCGACCTACTTGGTGAGTGTATTGAAATTTACCAAACAAGTGTTTTGAAAATAATGATTTTGCCCCTTTTCTTCTCAATTTCATTCTTTCAGCTTTCTTATCAAACTAGCTGACAGTAAACTTTTTTCTTGGCTGCTGTTTTTGAGGCAATAAGGGCCCATGTATTAACTTTGCAATTGTATACATAATTTCAAATTTTCTGTACAAAAAGGTATTGAACATAATTGACAATCTGAGGTATTTAAATGTAGATTTTATTGTGCTTTGTTTCCTCCTGTGTCTTTTGATAAATGATCTCCTACACTTAGTGATAAGTAATAGAATGTACAGATACAGCTCCCATGAATTAAAATGTATTCTATAATTTTTGTTTGCTGTCTAACACAAGTCTGGTTTTATTCATGTGTCTGTCTTGTGTGTTGTGTTTTTCCTGGAGAAGACAATGCCTATAGTTTTGGGCGAACCACTATAGCAAACCTTACTGCTAAGTAAGTAACAATTATACCATCACTGTATTTCTTCCTTCATATTGAGTCTTCACTAACTGTCAGAATTCTCCTTTCTAGTAATTCTCTACTATGGCTCCACACCACCTTTGCATTCCTCTACCTGTTACTGACGGTGTACAGCATGAGACGACACACTTCCAAGATGCACTACAAGGAGGATGACCTGGTAAGGGGCATGGTTTCAGCAGATTTCATACACACCCTAAACTGAATTTGCATAATACTGTATGTCAGAATGTTGTTAATAATTATTGCCCTCGTTCATCTTCATGCAGGTTAAACGTACTGTATTTATCAATGGAATCTCCAAATATGCAGAAGAGTCAGACATAAAGCAACACTTTGAGTAAGTACTGATACAACTTTCTCTGTGATTTCCTCTACACTTGATACACCAAAATGCTACATATGGAGTTATGGCCTCATGGAAAGGGCCTATTTGTCTTAAGCTGTATGAGAACCATGGCTCTTCCTGTTAAAAGAAGCTGTCTTGACCCTTATGGCTGGGATCAAACAACGACAAGCCTATATCTGTAATTGTCCTTAACAGAAGCCAGATGAGCAGGGTTGGTGGGGTTTTGAATCGTGAGCCAAACTGTATTTCTCTCCCTCCCTGGTTTTCCTTTGTAGGCAGGCATATGAAAACTGCATTGTACTGGAAGCTCGTATCTGTTTCAATGTGGCCAAGCTGATGCACCTGAACTCTGAAAGGTAACTGTAACTGTTCATCAGTTCATTGCATTTCTATTCTCAAAATTGTTCCTTGAGTGTAACATAGTTTTGTATTTTGTACATGTAGGAAGAAGGCAGAGCGCAGCAAGAAATATTTCATTGACCTGCACAAGAAGGACAACATTGACACCATGATCAACCCAAAGCCATGTGGACGCATTTGCTGTTGTGTCATCAATGGCTTAGAACAGGTCAGACCTCATATTATAATCTAAATTCAATCTAAATTCAAGACAAAAATAATTTCCATGTTCTATGTAATAACACAAATCATCAAATCAACCTTGGCAAATTGCTAGATATGTTAGCTTCATGCAGAAAATGTTCTTACAAGTTGCGAAAAGTTGGTGTTTGTTTATATAGAAAGTGTTATTTATGAGCCTGTGGCAATTAGTATAAATGTATTTCAGTTCTGACTTACTTTTGATATTCCACACAGCAATCGGCAGTGAGCTATTACACGAAGGTGGCGGCGGAACTAAAGGCTGAATATAGGAAGGAGAGAGAGAAGGTTGACAACAAACGATTAGGAATGGCTTTTGTCACCTTCCAGAATGAGACCATGACTTCTATGTAAGTACAATATGAACATGTATGTTTCACAACCCATCAATTCAAATTTCCTTTTTTTCCCATTGAACACAGTATCAAATGACGTAACAATGAGTAATGCGGTTATACATTTTTGCAAATTGTTTTATAAACCTAGAAAATAAAATAATGATAATAAGTAATAGCACACATGAAGAGGAAACCCAGCCACCCCAACTCACCCCATCTTGGCTAAATCACATATACTGTATGCTCTCCCCTCTCACTCACTTTCTTCAACAGCAAAGAAAGAATAGTTACAATATCAGTTCATCAAAACTTACCACTCATGCAGAAGGGTTCTGTGTTTACCATTAAGCCCTGAAGAAATTGAAGCCCTGCAGGTCTTTTAAGGAATTGTCACAATAAAACAAGACATGCATGATTATGGTATTAGTTTATATTTGAAGAAGCCAAGAAAATGTACTTTTTTTTAAATGTTGTTATGCAATATTGTGTCATGCCAATGCTGTTGGTGCTGACACATTGTTAATGTCTGTCCTGTGCTGTGCTTGATGATTTGTTTCCTCCTAGTATCATGAAAGACTTTAATGCTTGCAAGTGTGAGGGCTATTCTTGTCGTCTGGGTCCTAAGAGTTCTAGTCTCAGTCCACACCTCCAAACACACAACTGGTCAGTCAGCTATGCTCCTGATCCACAAAATGTTTACTGGTAAGAACATGTTGGAGTCCAAACAATGGGTTATGGTGCTGAAGGTTTTGGTTATAAATTATTATGTTTTATTTTCATAAATGCATCAGGTAAAGAGAGCAGTTACATTAGCCTATAGCTTTTATCTTTACAGATGCACTGTGGGAACTCTACAGCTCAGTGTGAAGAAGTCTCAGTATCAGTTCACAAACCAGCTGTGTCCATGAGTCTCACCGCTGCATAACCTTTTTTCCACAGGGAGCATCTGTCAGTGGGAGGAGTCTCCTGGTGGCTCCGCTACTTCATCATCAACTGTGTTCTCTTCCTCCTCCTCTTCTTCCTCACCACCCCGGCCATCATCATCTCCACCATTGACAAGTTCAATGTTACCAAATCAGCGGAGAATCTTAATGTAAGTGCTGTTCAGACAGCTTTAAGGAGACAGTTGATGATCATTAACACACATCTGTCTCTCATCTCCTTTTCTTCTCCCACAGAATCCAATCTTCACTCAGTTCTTCCCCACCCTCCTGATGTGGTTTTTCTCTGTACTGCTTCCAGTCATTGTATACTTCTCTGCCTTTTTTGAATCACACTGGACACGGTATGTCGTACACTTTCTGCTGTTAGCAGTTGAATATGTTGTGTTGAGTCGTGTTCTCTCTCTCTTCCAGTTGAGTTTTCATGACTGTATTTCAGAGAGTTTGTCTTTTTATTTAAGAATTTATTTTTGTTGGTTCTACAGGTCAGTAGAAAGCAGGACTACAATGCATAAATGTTACACTTTCTTAATCTTCATGGTCTTGTTGCTGCCCTCCTTCGGACTCGCCAGGTATCGCATTTTCGTTCACAACTTGTAACTGTGCAGTGAAACTATAATATGTAGGCCTAAAACTTGTTGCTTTTGCCTTTCTTTGGTTGACATAATTGTGTTATATTGTTGCAGTTTGGATCTGTTTTTCCGCTGGCTTTTTGACAAAAGGTTCTTGGCTGATGCGATAGTGAGATTTGAGTAAGTTTCACAAAGATTGCTTTGTTAATCACAATGCCACAACTGAGCATAACTGTTGTTTGTTTTCTACTTCATGTATGCCGTATCTCCACTATAACTGAAAATACAGTCATATGACACCTTGGACAAGTAAAGAGAGCCAGGAGAATAGTTTTATTTATTTATTTTACATAATGATAAATATAATAATGATAATTAAGTGCACATGCAGATATATCTATATAAATTACAAGGCAGAAGGTGCTAAATGTTTTGTCAACCTCAAAAAGAAAAAATATTCTCTTGGAGTTATGAGATCTATAAATGTAAGTTATGTTGTGTAGCTTCTTTTTGGTAATCTAAACCAGTATAAATAAACAGAAAATAAGTAATTGTTTGGGAATATGTCAACTGGGTTCATGTTTAAAGTCTGGACTTCAATCTATGATATTTTTCTTGGTTCTTTAGGTGTGTGTTCCTTCCTGACAATGGGGCTTTCTTCGTGAATTATGTCATTAATTCTGCATTCATCGGTAGTGCCATGGAGCTGTTGAGGGTTCCTGAACTTTTCGTGTACACAATGCGCCTTTTTCTTGCTCGCTCTGCAGCCGATCGTAGGAACGTCAAAGCGGTTAGTCTGACTTCTCCTTGCTAAGAATAAATTATTTCTGAGCCTGTATGTATAAGTGTTTGACTCCTTAGCTCCTTACCTTAAAACGTGTATGACCTCAGAAGAATCTTGTGCTTATGAGCAGGCATTCAAAAAACATGTCATTTGAAACTTGTAGAATCACAACGTTAATGGATATCTATTGGCTTAACTTGTTCCACCCTAATGAGTGCAAGAAACCTCTTAAGCACTGTTTGTATTTACCAAATAAATTGTGTCTCCCTAGCACCAAGCCTTTGAGTTCCCATTTGGGGAAGGTTACGCCTGGATGATGTGTGTCTTCACTGTGGTCATGACCTACAGCATCACCTGCCCAGTCATTGTTCCTTTTGGTGAGTCCCATCATTTACATCATGCTAATCAACAAGCTCACGGGAATGAGTCCATTGACTGTCTTCTCCCCTGAGCAGGACTGACGTATATGCTGCTGAAACACGCAGCAGACAGGTGTAACATTTACTATGCCTACCTTCCAACAAAACTGGACAAGAAGATCCATTCTGGAGCTGTCAACCAGGTGGTGGCTGCTCCAATTCTCTGCATCTTCTGGCTGCTGTTCTTCTCAACTGTTCGCTCGGGTAAGAAGAGGGCTCTATCTACTGGCTTGTGTCCTATGACATTCCCAATATTGTTTAGCTTTGGCACCTTGGTCTTCAGTGTGGTAAAGTCCCAACATTTTCTTCTTTGCAGTTTTTTCAGCAGCAACGTCCGTGTTCGCTTTCGTAGTTCTGATCATCACAATCCTCATCTGCATCTCTCACGTCTGCTTTGGATATTTTAAATATCTGAGTGCTCACAATTACAAGGTAATACACTTGTCAGTCACTTTTTGCCCATTTTTCATGTTGTCTAATTTCATCATTCATCTGCTTCTGTCCCAGATCAACCCCCAGGATACGAATGTGGTGGAGAATGGGCAAGTTGTAGGTACCTCAGTAACCAACAAGTCAGTAGTGAGTATCTGAATGTGCTTATTTTATGACAGTCATAGAAAATATGTAACATGTATATGAAATGAATGTTTGCGAGGACTTCAGATCAATCTGGATATCTGATTCTTATGTGCTATTCTGCTCATTCTCCTTTCCAGCAGTATATTGCTCAGGTACTTCTCAACCAACAATCTGAGGAGGCAGTCAGTTCAGTCTGTGGCGAGGAAAATGGCCAGGGGTCCTTGCAGCATGCGGAAATACATAGCCTGAATGAGGACACTCAGGCTGGTGAGCACAGCCTCGATGTCAATGAAGTGCAGCCCTGATACTTCCTGGAAAAGAACTAACTTTAACTTAACTGAAGGCAGCAGTTCTACAAAAGCATCTCAACCTCCACTGAGGGACTTTACACTGGGACACATCAAATCCAAACATTCTGTGTAACTTCAGATGTACTCGAATGGAAATGAAAGGACGGCTACATCGACACATGGAACACAACACCTTTGGATGGACAGCCATGGAAGAGGGCTTGTTGTGGCAAATTGGTGCACTGCCCGGAGCAGAGCAAACAGTTTTAGGTTGTAGCCACATGGTTTTTTCACTGTAGTGAGACTTGGTTTATGTTTCAGATTCCCTCCTTTAGCCTAGAGAGACGATTCAGAGCTGTCTCCACGTGGAGCCTGGATGTTGCCATCCTGAAGCAAACATACTTTTTTGGGAGCATTTCGGTACAAACTTTCCTTGGCATACATAGCGAAAGCATTGAACTGGGGCCTTGATTGTGGAAGATGCCTTGACAAAATCAAAACATCCAAATCAGGCTTAAACTGTGTCATGGTTCTGGTAATCAATACTTTATTAAAGCTGGCCTGCAAAGACGAGCCTATAGGAACAAGATGGAACCTTTTCTTTATGTTTGTATGTGTGCATACAAGTGTGACCCGAAGTTCTTTTATCTACCTTTGTTGAACGCACTTATTGGAAGTCGCTTTGGATAAAAGCGTCTGCTAAATGACCGTAATGTAATGTAATGTAATGTAATGTAATGCATCACTGTACTGAGACATTCATGTTAAATGCACTGTGAATAAAGCTGGACCTAATCTGACTTCAAATACAGAGAGGAAACATGAAGCATGCAAATGAAACACAAAGCAGAATACAAAAATAATCGCCTTTTTCAGGAAACACAAAACACTGAACCATTTGTTGAATATATGATATTTACTAACAATTTTTATCAGGGGTAGAATGGCATGATCTGTTTAACTGAGGATGTAGGCAATTTTACCAGAGGTGGCCAGCATCATGAGGAGATGATTTAGGCAAAACATTTTGGAAAAAAAATGACTTAGGCAATTATTTTAAGAGGGTGACGATATTATTTTGTTACAAGTTATAGGAAAGTGTGTTGGATCTGAAATACCAACTCAAATCCTAAAACACTGTTTTTAAACCTGCGGCCACGTTTTATTTGTCCCAAAAATTTACAGTATTCCCAATTCTAATTCCAAGATGTTCAAAATTCAATTTCACCAGGTACAGTTCACATTCCAGTCCACCGGGGGGCGGTAATACACGCATTAGCTGTTTACTAACCACAATAATCACGAATAGGGAGAAGAAGAAACACGGAAGAAAACAAGGAAGTTTCCTTTAGTGCGTCCTGAATGTATCAGCTATAGATGTATGTTAAGTGTACTAACTGAATACATAATGTGTAATGAAGAACTCGGGTACACGACCGATTTGCGTTAGTTATGAAGTTTGCCGAGACTGAAAGTAATACGTTTGGACAGCGTCTCGTTAGCTTTAGCATACACAGAATGCCTGCCATCGTCATTCTCAACCATGATCTTTGATGATTGTTATCTATAAATATTCAGTATTGTCGCTTGATTAGTGAATTGATGGTATGGGAACAAGTGTATGTTTAAGTCGTTTTAGTCGTTGGGCCACCACAAAGCGCCAGAGGAGCTGAATGGTGCACTGATGGCGGGTATGTCTGCTATCAAAACAAACGCAGTAACGTTGTTTCGTCCCACTAGAAGAATCTTTATCAAGCTGCGCTGAAGCTGTTCTTGCAGCTCCAACTGTAAGCACTAGTGTAGCGACGTCCCCTTTTAGCAGCTACTTTTATCTTGCACGTAAACAGAGAGACAGAGGGTGACGTCAATTCAAGTCCCATGCCAGATTTGGAAGTAGGAATGTCACAATCCCATGGTGTTTCTCCGAACGCAGCTCATCCACTGACCAAAGATGAAGAGAGCCGGAGGCAATGAGGAAGAGACTCCCAAACAGAATGGAGTTGCTGGCCGAAGAAGAGGAGGAGGAGGAGGAGGAGGAGGAGAACCCTCAGACAGAGACGATTCCGTTCCGGCCGGCTTCATTAATGCTGACATGGACGATGACAACAATGACCCGGGCGTCAGGAGAGAGATCCGAAGCAGATACAGAGACCTCATCAACTCAGTACAACGTGAGTAAGGCAGACAAATCCACGTAAAACTGGTAGCTGATGCTGAACAGTGTGTGATGCATTTCCTCGTTGTGTTTTCCAGAGAATCGAGAAGAAATTTTGAGTCCCTCCAACAACAAACTTACAGAGGTTTTGGAAGAGGCCAATAAGCTGTTTAAAGATGGTATATTTCGAAAGGATCCCTCTCTTATTGTCTTGTAATGAATTGTTTCATATCTTTTATCACTCCGCCTTACATTTTGGTCTTCCTCCTTCTGATGATGTTGTGTTCCTTGGCAGTGCGTCAGGCGAGGGAAGCCGCCCTTGATGCCCAGCTCCTGGTTGTGGCCACAGACCTGGGTAAGGAGAAGGCCAGCCAGCTCTTCTCTGAGAACTCTTTCGACACCTTTGTATTTGCTGAACGTCTTGTGAGTATATTGTGTTTTAACTGTATTTTACTCCTCTATACACAAATGCTATTTATTATTTTGACTGCCAAGGGATTCATAAAAGTGCACAGAAGAGAGACAGCTTCATTCTTCCATCAGTGATCTTCTTGTGATGGCTTGCTTCTCTTAACAGTTGTCCTTCATGGGCCTGAACCGACTGGAAGGAGGGCAGGAAGTGCAGCAGAATGCAGGCGTAACTGGTGGCTACCTGCCTGAGGATGCCTGGGACAGATTAGCCAGTCGAGCAGAGAGCTGCTTCAAGACAGCTCCCACCTTCCACTACATGTGAGTGGGAAGTACCGGCTATAGGAGATGGAGTGGCTGTGTTTTGCTGAGGCGGTGGAGTTACTGCTGATTGTATATAGTGTGTGAGAGAGGGAGAGAGTAGCTCACAAATGCAAACTGAGGGTTTTCTACTTATTTTGCTGAAACAAAGAGAATCATTCTATTCATATTTTCATGAAAGAAGAGAATGATGTCTTGCTCCTAGATGTCATAGATGGTACCCTTCAGTACACACCGTGGCTTACACACAAACATATATACACACACTCACATGTACTCGTCACAAAAGCAAAGAATACATCAGTCAATGTATGGATTCACTGTAAGCCTGGTTGTTGCAATGCAGCTGGAGGATATGACAGTGAAAAAGTAAATGTATGCAACATACAGCGTTTAATCATTGTTCTTATTTTACAAATGTGGTAAGGGGGGTAAAAAAATTGGAACATGTGTCTTTTTACACATTATTGACAAGATAGTAATCAAATTCTCCAATCCAGTATTGTTGCACTTTCCTGGATTTATTTTCCATCCTACTATGTTTTCTCTCTGGGGTTGTGATTTCTGTCTCACTCTTTTTCTGTTCCTGCTCTCCTCAGGATGGGCTTGTTCCATGCAGAGCCTCCTCCTCCAAAGCAACGGATAGAGCGCCAAAGGAAGGCACCCAACAAGGAGGTCAAAAGGATCATGCCCACTCAGGTAGACAATCTTATACACACACACACACACACACTTCTCTGCATGCATGTAAATATGCCTTTGCAGCCAGGAATGACTATAATAAGCTATGTTGAGTTTGGGGCAAATTATTAGGAAACATATCTGACACCTATCTTGAACAGTATTTCAATGCTGTTTGATTTGATGTTGAACAAATTGTTACTGCTCTGCAAATGAATGTTGTCTTGACAGCTGAAGAAAATGGAGGAGTCCCATCAAGAGGCGACGGAGAAGGAGGTGGAGAGGATACTGGGATACCTCAAGGGCTACCGCGACGATGAACGTCAGTTTATATTAAACACGAATAATGTTGATATTTCAGCGATGATGTGCAGATTTCACAAACCTCCTGTCTGTTTCCATCACAGCAACATCACCAATATCCTATTATGAGTTTGTTATTGACCCCAGCTCCTTCTCTCGGACGGTAGAGAACATCTTCCACACATCTTTTCTGGTCAGGGTGAGTTAAAGTGGCTGTTACGTTGAACTGCCATCGCCTTCTAACCCAGCTGAAGCAGGGGTGGGGAACCTTTTCTTACATGTGACATGATATGAGCCTTTAGATCAGATGATATGAGCCTTTAGATCAGATGATATGAGCCTTTGGATCAATTGGGGGACCAAGGTTCCCCACCCCTGATCTAAGGTTCCCCACCCCAGATCTAAAGGCTCACATCATGTCACATGTAAGAAATGAAGGCACTGTCATTGGCTATCCACAGCAAAGATGCCTTTTTTCTGCTACTGCCTTTTCATGTGCAAACGTTGTGAGTTTGCTGTGTCTACCTGTTTCATTAAAGGTAAAAATGGTACAAAATGGCAACAACAACAAACTACAAGGCCCCTCATAGAGCGCATACATCCACCAAGGCCATCTAGTCCTCCCAATTATGTTGTTATCTTGCATGCATACAGATCTCAATGATGAAATTTAGCAGGTTATTGACGAAACCATGGAAAAAAGTGTGATTACAGTGCCACCATCAGGCCAACTGGTGCAACACTTTGATGGACACTTTGATTGGATCATGTCAAACCTAGTTTCATTTCAAATTCCACTTAATTATGTTGACCAAAGGTAAACAAGCAGACAGATAGACACGTCCTTGGACAGTCCAGTTCATGTATTGATTGAACCTGTCTGCCCCCTTAGAGGTAGGACATAGTCCACAGATTTAACACAGTGAACCAGCTTCATTCAAACGCCTTCTGTCTCCAATAGGGCAACTGTGTAGCATCGTGTGTGTAGTACAGAGCGTCTTTGTTAACCTGCTGCATGTCCATCATGTGTTTTGTCTCAGGATGGTTTGGCGCGAATGTATCTGGATGACGACAAGCTACCTTGTATCGGTGAGAAGATGCGTCATTCTATCATTCTTTTTTTTCCTATTTGTTTTTATTGAAGCAAACATTTTACATGACATTGCGCATACAATTGTAGGATATTTTGGAGATGTTTTTTTATACAGAAAGAGGGAAGAGAAGAGAGAGAAAGAAGGAAGGTTGTATTACTAATGCTATTGTTGTTAAACTTTATATGTAGACCCTCAAGTAGAATACAAGTAGATTGAAATTGCAATGATCTCATAGGGATACAGTGTTCACAGGATGATGTCAAACAGCAATGTAGGCTAGTACAAATCGCATCATAGGCTGTGGTAAAGAGAAGGAGAGCCAGGAAAACCCATCCCGACCCAGCATCCATACAACCTTGCATCCATGCAACCCCGTCCTGGCCTGCCTGGGATGTAAAATCTAAAAAAAAGGAAATGTTTGGTGTTCTGGTAATCAGTCACTGGTCTGGCCTAGCCTGTAAATCTGTGAAGTAGGAGAGAAACGGTTGCACACTTATCAGTGTGGCCCCTCATAGTGTACTTGATTTTCTCGAGTCTAAGAAAATACATTGTATCCTTCAGCCATTGCGAAAATAGAGGGAGGGGTGAGGGATTTCCAATGCAGAAGCAGGCGGCGTCTCGTGAACATGACCATTTCCTTTTCTGAGGTGTTAAAATAGCGCGAGTCAGATGGGGTGCCGAAGATGGCAATGTGTGGGGCGGGTTGAACTTGTAGTTCTGCATTTTTTGCGAGAAATGTAACTAATTGAACAGTATGATTGTGTGTTTTAGCGCCGGTGGGGGATGTGGACATGGAAACTGGAGGATCAAACAGTCGCAATCAGTGTGTCATCTCCATCAGCCCGAAAAGCTGGAGGGTGAGAAAGTCTGGGCTTGGAAGGGTTAGAATGAGAATAAGTATTGTGGAGATTAAATAAATATTTCAGTTACGACTTTAGCTGCCATCTAACACTTGAGAAATATTAGGCTCTACGCATACAGAAAGATTGTGTATAGAATATTTTCCATAAACTAATATTTCTTGTCACTGCTCATAATTATAGAATACTATAGAAATGCATATTCGCAAATCACTTTTATTCACAGTTCCAGTGTTTTAATTGTCTTTCTGTTCTTGGTCCCTCAGGAGCTCATAGAGGTCTTCGACATCAGACAGGCAATGATTCATCCTGCAGGCACACAACCTGTGTGATGCACCACAAAGCACACGGTTAACCATTCATGTGGTACACGCGTGTTACTGTTTTTACCGATTCAAATATTGCGTTGCGTTGAAATTTAAATGACTTTTTACTGTTTTCAGATGTTTGAGTAATAAATTTGAAAGAAATTGCAAGCTGATCGAAGTTTTCATTTAAACTCGCCAGTATGAAATTGATTTTCAACTCTTCTGCATGGCCAAAACAGGAAGATGAAATAATATTTGAGATAATAGATGCGGATATTATAAAATACTGCTGTTGTCAACTAATTCTACTGTTGACTTACTTATGAGCTCCAGATTTTGTTCCTAATCCAAACATTTGTTCATGAAATAGGTTGCAGCAGTAAAACTATGCTGACATTGACACTAAATCTGTACCTGCTATCTTCAGCATTTCTGGAGATTATTGAGTTTGACCCACAGTTGAATACACATAAAGGAAGCACTGGACTCCACAGCTGTACTACATGGCAGAATACTGTTTGTGCCTGATGCTAACTTTACCACAAGGTTGATTAAATTAAATTAGAGATTCGGATGGACAGATGAGAGCAATGGTTGCGATGCCCTACTTTTTAAAGTGCCGTGAGAATATTATCTATCTGAATTTAGCGTTATATTAATAAAGGTTGTGGTGCACAAACCTTCAAATAGACAGAAATACCACCATTTTGCCTACTGGATGATGGTGATGGATTGAGGATAAGTGGACATGTCTTCCAGATTTCCATTGCGTCGGCTCGAGTATGCACGGAGAGGAAACGAAGGATAAAAAATATCTCACTTTATTTGTTCAGTTTTTTGCTGTGATTTCTCCACCTGATCCATTCTGACTGAGTGAACTCTGCAGTGATCAGAATTGTTTGGATGAGCACTTGTATAATCGCAGTCATCGGCAGAAAAGCTCCCAGTCTCCGGCTCTTTTAAAGAGACAGGCACTCCTCTCAGCCTCTGCTTCCACTCCACCCCCCCTCCCACCTCCCCTGAGTGTTTTTTCCCTCCAAATCAGTGCTGCCACTGCTTCAGTCTGTACTGTGCAGCGTCAGCCGCTTGTTATGCTGCAAAGAGAAGCTCACCATTTTCACAATCATCAGTTTCGATTCATTATGCAATGTAGATTTTACATAACAATGGCTTGAAAATGTATGTCACAGGCACACCCAGGGCAGTGCGGAGTATTTATTAGCCACTCAGGCAGACACACACAGGCAAACGCACACTCACTGTGTAGCTCCAGCAAAGATCTGCCTGCCTTGGCAATGCTGTGTCTGCCTGGGAACGATGCAGTTCTGCAGAAAGGTGCTCTGCCAACCATGTAGTGCCAGAGTCACTTCACCAGAAGAGGACATGGAATACAAGATGGGGAGCTGCATCGGAATTTCACACAGACAGGTAATGACAGCATGCAGAATATGATGCTTGACAGCATTGATGAGGTACAGTACAAGAAAAAATGGAATTCATTGATTTTGCTGGTTGAGAGCAGAGATTGTACTGAGATCTGAGAGAGCATGAATGTGTATGGTACTCTAATGTTGGAGGAGGGGTGATGTCAGCAGGGAAAAGGAGCTGTTAGGATGAGGAGGGAGGAGCTGAAATAAAAGCAAGAGGGTGATGCTGGTTGTAGTGGAGAGAGAAAATGGAGATAGTGTGACAGATCCTGGATAGATTCAAGACGATGCATGACAGTGGATGTGCGGAAAGCTCCGCAAAATCAAGAAACAGGCATGTGAGGAGCATGCTGTGTTTTCAGGGACAGAGCTGATCAAATCAGTGGTATTTATAGACATGGAAATCAGCCCAGCCTGCCAGCCCCACAGATTGGGAACCCTGCTTGAAGTCAGTCTGTGATAAAGGCAGATAAATGACAAACACTAGGTTTCTAATCAAGTTGATGTCAGTAAATTCTGTTCACCATAACATGATGACATTATTGTAGTTAGCTTTATGTTGCAGGTTCTGTGTATGTACTGTTCGTGTGAATAGGATCAGTGTGTTTCCACGGTTACAAGAAGTAGGTTAAACTGGTTCACTTTATAAACCAACCTTTATTTAATTCTCAAAGGCCTCATTTACAGTATATCTGAGTTGCATGCACACAAACACAAACAACAAAATCAGTAATGGCAATAAAAGTACACATCAAAAATAAATGATTAGAAATAACAGCACATATACAAGTCAGATAGGCTTCCAGTTCAAGCTCTGCGCCCCCCCCCCCCCCCCCCCCCCCCTAGTGTGCAAGTGTGCCGGCAACGGGCCGCCCGGGAACGGCACGGACATCACGTTTTTGCTTTTAGATTATTTCCGGCCACCGGGACCACTGTCGAAAGCACCAGTGGGTCTGGTGCTCTGGTTATAGGGGGCGCGGCACGGACAACACAATTTTGCTTTTAGATTATTTCCGGCCACCGGGACCACTGTCGAAAGCACCAGTGGGTCTGGTGCTCTGGTTATAGGGGGCGCGGCACGGACAACACAATTTTGCTTTTAGATTATTTCCGGCCACCGGGACCACCGTCCGAAACAACCAGTGTGTTCAGGGGGGTTACAGGGGGCTCCTGACAAAGAAAAACGTGTGGTCAGCGATTTTCACTGGCATTGGCACCAGCAAGTGTTTCTATCGCGCCCGAAAAGTTGGGGGGGGGGGGGCGCGAAAAACTTATGATCTATAAAAGGGGGGCGCGAAAGAAAAAGTTTGAGAACCACTGCCCTATGACCATCCTCCACTCTGCATCTCAGTACTCTCCCTCATTATTCTGTCCCTCCCCTGACACAGTATACAGTATACAGTATATACTCGGTTATCGTGCGCCCTCTGCAGGTCAGGCCTAGACACGACATCTGCATGAGTGAAATATGCTCAGATTACTGTCAAATCAAGAAACAGACATATACCATAAATGAGATTACAGACAATTGTAGGTATGTTCATTTAAACGCAAAGTTATAAGCTAATTGTTACTTTTGGGTCAGCTACTGCGTGTTTGTTTACAGTGTTGCTTTAGTAGTCGTGTCCCATGCAGCTGAATGCTGGGCCTCCTGAACTCTGTCATAACAAGCTCCCCTGCTCTGAATACACACATGGCTTCCACAGCTCCAGTTTGGTCCCCTCCCTCCCCTCCCCTCCCCTCCCCTCAGCCCTTGCTGCACCTCTCCTTCTCCTGTCCTGTATCTACCTCACTACCTACAGCATATGACCCCTTTTAGCCCCCCCAACCCGATTCCCTCCCACTCTGCAAAAATAGCAACAGAGAGACAGGGGCTCCTTACAAGAGAGGACAGACACAAACATTGGCCTTGAGATTGGAGTGTTTGTGAGAAACTTTGTGAGAACATTTCTTGTTTGCAGTGGTGAGTAATTATTTTATTCCTACTATATTTGTGTGGTTTATCAGGTTTATAATTCCTTAAGGGAGATAAGCGTCTAACATTTTATTGAGTTATATGTTAATATTTGTTTATTTAGGAAGGAAGGTACCTCACCTTCACACTTCTAGCTGTGAGAGCCTCTTGTTTGTTTGGTAAGTCGTTTTTTTCTCATGGAAAAGGAGATCTGACCGATGATCTGTTCATCATAATTTCATAATAACCTCATATCTCAATAGGTTTCAATGCAAGGATATTAACTCAAATGCCCCTTTTCTATCCAGATAAATGTGATCAAAGCAGAATTGGTAAAGTTCTATACTTGTGCTGGTAGAGGGGTCAGACAAAGGGCAAGCGTCCTCCTACAGTGTTTACGTCTGAGCTAAGACACATGGTGCTCATTCAATCCGAAAGCTTAAGAGACTGCTCGGTGTTGTGTGACAGGCTTGTGATGAAGTGACAAGAGACCTGGCATCATTCTCATCACCCCGTTGCTTTCTGAGCTGTCAAAACACCCTGAAACAACCCGGCCAGTTGAAGTGCACATGCATCCACACCACAGAGGCTGAAATTACACCCCCTTCACACAAATAGCGTGCAGGCGGGTACAGGGGGAGCGCTGCCACACCACAGAATAGGACATTTTCACATGGCATCATTACGGATATTATCACTGTATCTTTGAAATTTGGATGAATGAGTCACACTCCTCAATCAGAATATGTGTGTATTTATTCAGAGATAAATAATGCACATGACAAATCATGCATAATGCTGGAATAATGGCTGACAGCTGAGGACAAAGCAGATCTCTATTTTTGAAGTCGTTCATATTCAGGTCAGTGCTTTCTGACTGAACACAGAAACATTGTACATGCTACAAGGACACACACACAAGTCTACTGTTCAGAATGATGCTAATTTATAATTGATAATGTGATAGAATAGAATTTATTGGGGAACAGCATGTGAAAACAAGCTTTTCTTGCTGTTGAGGATAATGGGCAAATTTAGGGAAACTGACCTCTATGACATCACAAGGGTTACTTCCTGTTTGTTCTACAATATGTGTTGATACTAGATTAAAACCTTGACCTAGACCCTGTTCATGACTTAATTAAACACACTCAACATCTTGGTAGGACTTTATTATTCAAACATACTGTTTTTAGCACCATTCAAATTAACCCTTGTGATGTCATCCTGTCAGTTTCCCTAACAAACGCCTGTACACCAATCTGTTGTTTACCACACAAGGCTTAAATCATCAGTCATATGCCAGTCTGCTGTTCAGTCACAAGCACAGCTAAGTGCTTAAAATCCAGTACATGTAGTTTGCAGTATGACAATCCTTTCCTGAGGCTGGTGGTTGGTCTTATCCCAGGAACCGATGCCAGTTGGTTGATGTCATGTAGATGAGAAGAAATCATATGACCGTGTCCTGCTGGTCAGGATATATTAATAGAACTATAAAGATGTGATAGATGCTGTGAGGGTTTTAAGCCTGTGTCAGAACCTGCAATTTAGTCTCAGGGAGGTCTTGCATAAGTTTCTTAATCTCAAAAGCAACAGCCAAACACAAAACATTCGCTCCACCTCGTACCAAAGACCTCTAATCCTGCGTAGTTGGAATCCGAATGACTACCGAGGGGCCGGAGCTCCTGTGTGCACTGGCCGTGGGATTTCTTCACTCTGATGGTACTTCTGTGCTGGTGTTTTTCAGCCAGCTGATGTGAGAAGGCTGCTGGTTTGGGCACCGTCGCCCCCGCAGCCACTAAGCCATGGGGAACGAGAACAGCACGGCCGAGGCTTTGGTAAGGGTGACTTTGCTGGCATTGGATGGCTGGCATCGCTACTTGCCACCTGCTCCCATGCTGCTCCATACTATCAACACTTCAGTGCAGAAAGGACTAACAAACTAACGCTTCCTTGCACGATAACTAACTGAAATCCTGACCTCAGTAATAATACAGTATAAAGGCATTGTATACATTTCCATGCTTAACAGAAATCGTGCTTTTGGGTACATTTTGAAGATATGGTTTTCTAAATATTTGTTTGTGGTTGCATGTTTCCAAATTTTTTTAATCAATGTTCCAGTTAATAATTTGAAAAGGTTAGTGCACTTTAGAGCGTTAAATTGTGTTCTTCTGAGGAAAAAAAAGAGAAAACAGGAGAAAACATTTCCACGGAAAACGAGCACAACTGTGGAATTCAGGATTATTTTAATAGGATTAACGTTAACATAGTTTTTGTCTCGTGATCTATAGAATCTGCAAACCTAGACGTCATTGCCTCTGGTTATGGAAAGACACCTTACATTGTTACATTTGATTCATAAAACAATTGTGATTGATTTTGAGTGGCTGTGCATGAGTCTGTTGTCACATACTCACATAGTGTGTGTAGCATTAATGCGGCAGATGTGTTAAACTCTTCCATTCCCTTTTACAGCCAGAAGAGGGCCCTGCAGAAAATGTTGTTGTTTTTCCACCTCAGGATTATGAGAATGATTCCTTGGAGGTACAAAATGTATGTGTGCGTGAGTGTGTGAGTGTTTATAATGTGTGTTTTGGGACTCGTTTTACAAAGTACTATGTACACCCACAGTACTTTATCCCTGCTTATTATCGATGCTGTGAGACTCAACATTACACCCAGTTGAGTTACAAAGTATCCCTAGTGAGCTGCACCATTTGATGCTATTCCAACATCCAAACGTTGTGTATCTCTGTAAGTCATATTAGAAAAGGATGTGCTGCTGGAGCTCATTTGTTTTTTCATAGCTTTTAGTGCTTTTTTCTATCTATTATCTGGTCTTATTGTATGTATTTATATTTTCTATTAGATAGGATCTATTCAAACTGGCCATGATGGAAAATTCCACATTCAAACACTGAAAGGATTTTCATGTGTGTTTCTAGAAGAATGTGTGTTTATATAGGATTGGAGAATTGAAGTATTGTGGGTGTAATGTTCTTGTGTGCTGGTGTGGATGACTAACATTAGCATCACTTTGCTTTGTGTACAATGACCAAAGATATTGATAAAGATGCCCACATGTAGCCAAAGCTTCTCCCTGTGTAACCTTATCCTCTCTCGGGGGGGGTGCAAGCCGACCCTTGGCCTAATTCCCAGCATTCACCTGCAGAGGCACTGTCAGTCAGTGCAACTGGCTGTGCACAGAAGGGAGAGAGGAGGAGGGAGGAGGGAGCAGAGGTGGAAAGGGAAGGATGAAAGAGAAGAGGAGGGGATAGAGTGGAAGGAGTTTATGGCAGAGGGGGTGGAGAATACTGAGCACTTCCCTGTAGCCAGCCCAGTCAAGTCACTCAGTGTTTAATGTGCATGCCGTGTCTCTGCCTTCACCTTGCCACACACACGCACCCACACACTACAGCTGCCTGAGGAGACTCATGGAAATTTAACAGGGGAGCGACAGCAACAGAGGAGAGGAGAGGACGGGACCTGATAGAGAGGGGTGGGAGGAGGAGGAGGAGGAGGAGGAGGAAGTTAGCTGAGTCAGAGTGTCAGCAGCATGTGTTGCAGCATGTCCGTGGCGTCGTCCGGGCACTTCAAAACACACAGAGCCCCGCAGAGGCCCAGTGCACGATCAGGAAGGTAGAGGGGAAACAGAGGAGCTGCGCTGCACTGTAGAGTAACCTTCAGCACAGGGGAGCACACTGCTGGGTGAGTGCTACTACACACAGATGAATGGCACGCTGAAAGGTGTGTAAGCAAAGGAGTGGAGGGCAAAGTTTTAAAGTTTGCTTAGCACATGGGATGGGCAGTGAAGTGTTGCAGTGACTGTTGGATCGAGATCAAGCTCATCTTTACTTTCTGTTGCTCCTGTGGGTCAATCAACAACACACATTGCTTCATCTATCAACAAGGGCTCTGCTTCCAACTCATGAACCTGCTCATGCTTTGTTGTCTTTTGACCTTGTTTGTGGTCACTTTGTATTTTCAGATTTCAGGTTGGGTTTCATGTTATGTTATTTCATGTGCTGGTTGTCTGACATGTAAAACAGCTGCAGCAGGCCCACTGTGACATTACCTGTTCTCGAGGACAAATGTGACAGGAAACAGGAAATTCAGACACGTGAACACACACAACCTTCTTAAATGATCAAACTGTATCCAGCTGTGCATGCATGACAGTTCAAAAGATTATGCAGAAAATGAAACAACTGGGGAATCGTCAACATGCTGAGTACCTGTCTTACTTGGAAGTGTGTCTCTTTCTGGGCTGAGACTCTTCCAGATGTTTTGTTCATCATGTGTCCTCATGTACAACCCTGGCTATTGAGAGAGAGAGATGTTGAGCATGACAGAAATCCTTTAAAAAGCCAAATTTGAGTTAATACAGGTTCCATAATCTGGAAAATAACATTCATACTGTACATGTGAAGAGGGAAATGAGAAACGTTTCACTGACATGATGGTTACACACAGAGGAGGCTCTTTGTGGTGGCAACACAGGTGAAGCCAGTGTGCCAACACACACAGCTTCACATAGTAACGCATCTTCACCAGCGACATGCAGTTAATTCACCACTACTACACTAGTTTGATATATTTCCTGAAGTGTAGAAGATTATAGAGTGTAATAACTGAGAGATTAATAGGTTTTTTAGAACTATAATAAATCAGAGCTACTTTAATTGTTTATTTGTAAGCTTCTCTAGGTGTGACAATGCCACTTTGTGTTCCACCTGCGTATTTAGCCACTATTTCATAGTATGATGATTTTGTTTGTGGATCTGATTGATCATAAATATGAAGCTAATATTATCATTATATATCTGCTTTTATCACAGATAATCACAGAAATATCATGCTTGATACACTGTATATGTAACACTAAATTGTCTTCATTCAAGTGTAATTTGTGTTACATTAACATGTTAGACCAAAATTTAAACCCTAACTGTGGTGTTGTTTAGTGATATCTTACAGACGGCTATTTCACTGTTTTTTAATGGAAACAGTTGCTTTCATGACTTCATGAAAGATGACACAAAGGCCCCACAAGTGCAGTAATGTAATGCAGTTATCTGTGGCTGTAAATCCAAAACGGTCAGCTAAAAGGGACTAAAAGTTCCTTAAGCATATATCTAAAATGTGTGATAAAGAAAGGCTTTAATCACTACTGTCTTTTTCTCCTGACACTCTCTTGTGGTTGTGTGTAGTCGTGCTCATTTGTACTCCTGCTTCTTAAATAATAAATGAACAGATTGAATTCTGAATCTCAGCTGGTCTTAACTGGACAGCATTATCAAAGCAACACAATAGCCTGCTGTGCTCACACTGCTCACTGGCGTGAACTCTCAGGATGTGCAGGTCACACATACAGGTCATGTTTACGTATTCTTACACCAGTGTCCAGCCTCAAGCAGGTTATATTTTTATCCATGCATGATGATTTGTTTTTCTTTGGCTGATTTGAACAAAACATGACCCAGATACAGAAAAAAACAGACTAATGGATATATGTTTGGACAGGGAACACATTCATGTAATTGCTTTGTTGTTCCACAGGCTGAAAGCAACATTGAGCGTTTGAAGCACAAGGACAACAAAGAGCTGCTGCCTGAACCATCCACCAGCCAGCAGAGTTTGCAGTCTCCAGTGCTCCCAGACATCGCAGTCCTCACTGGAGTGGAGGAGAGCAGAAGTTCAGAGCAAGATGACAAGGAGGAGCTTGAGTTTCCCCATGACCTCCTGCCCAATTTAGACTTCAGCAGTGAGCTCAACATCTGGGAGTCCTCTCTGGGGTAAGCCCATTAGACTGATCAGTCTCTGTCTCTCTCTCTGTCTTTCACACACACACACAAATGACTAATAGGTCGTAGTAATCACAGTTCTGCTGGTTATGTTGAGATAAAGTAGTGACGTAAGGTTACAGGAAGAACAGAAGTGATGTTTGGTGTGTGATTGCCATTACAGTTCTGCTGAAATGGGAATCAAATGACTCTGGTTGTTTACATTCCTTGTCTTCTTTGTGGGAAAACAGTGAAAATTCAACAGTGGAGAAAGTGAAACCCGTAAGAAACTTTTTTTTTTAAATGGGATTCGCAGGAAGTCACTCTAGGGTCCCAACATGAAAAATACAATATTTGTGAAAGCTGCATAGCAAATCATACGTCACAGTGTACATCTATACTGCTAAGGAAAGGAATGCCCTGAAAACGTTTAGAAAGGGTGTGTCTTTGATGCCGTTAAAGGTTAAGCCATTAGTGGTGATGTGTTCAGGTTTGTCCGGATTTAATACAACCACCTTGTGGGTGTGTTAGAAATATCCTGCTGACACTGAACCTTGAGCTGTTTCCATCTGTGACAGCTAACATGCAAATAAATCACTTCCCCATTGTTTGGAGAACTTGTGGATAGGACACACACACACACACACACACACACACACACACACACACACACACACACACACACACACACACACACACACTGAGCTGAGTGGGAAAATAAACTACAATAACAATGAAGAGGGAGAAGTATACAAATATAAAAGAACCATGAATATGATAAATATCTAAGAAACACTACTAACAACATACTGTAGTTACTAGACGTAGATGCTCATATTGATCAAGTTATTCTGATCCAGTTGACGAAGCCAATTACTTTTCTGTAAACACCACAACTCTTTATTATGATTTCTGTAGTTTTAATATCAGCACACTTAATTTCAATGTAATCTTGATCAAACCTGAGACTAGAGATACAAACCATGAATTGATTATTGCTTCATTTATACAATAGAATTTTTGCCAACCATAAAGAAGGATGAATTCATTTATATATGTGTTTGTGTGTGTATGCTGTGTACCGGCAGCATTCAGTCTAGCTCAGGTAAGCCGAAGTATGAGCATGAGTACCCCCTGCTGGCTGGCCTGCAGCATCACATGGAAATCAGTGGACCACCAATGGTTCTGAATACAAGGTACTGCATTCATAATGATGGCTGTGTGCGAGGCAATGTGCACTGTGAGGCTGTGATCATAAGAGTGGACAGCCTGATAAAAGAATAACGCTTAGGAGCATGGAGTGGACAAAACAATACTATGACAGAATGTTGTTCATTTTAAGTACTGTCTTGTTTGATATGTGTTGAGGTGTGTTTATATGCTTGGCTGCAGTCTGAGCTATGTTCTGCCTGGAATCATGTGTCGCTTTTGTCTGAGTGCTGAGGTTAATTGCACCCTTATTGAAGCACTTAAAGGTGTGACTCATTGCACTTAATGTGAACGTGTGCAATAAAGCATTACAAATCAGGGCCTTCAACAACAAATCAGGAAGGAATTTGTGCATCTTTTCTAGTAGTAAGTGTTTTTGGGGTAATGAATTTAAGAAATAAATACAGAAAATAGAATAGAAGACAAATCCCAAAAGATTAAGTACCTCCTTACCAAACAGATGCTCCTGTCAGGGCATACAGAGACCTTAAAAATGCAAAACTGCAAGACGCCCCTTGTCCTCCATTACGCCTCTGGCTAGTGTGGCAGGTAAGAGCTCGCTCCACAGCCACAAATTCTCCTGCCAGCTGCTGTTCAGTTAGCCTATTCTGCTGCTCGTCCCTGTAAAAAGGGGTGCAGAGTGAATCAGGTGTACTAGCCTGTGATGTGGGAGGGAAGATTGGCTCTGTTGTCAAGGAAACGACAGAGACAGAGAGTCTGAAACAACCGTTAGAATGGTTATGATCAAATCAGTAGCTGGACATGAAAAATGATTGCGGGCACAGGGCAGATGCAAGCTGATAAAATGATAAAATAAGAGTTCATCTTTCAGGTTTTATTCAATGTAATGATGTAATGATGGGTGGAACTACACTCACATTCAGGCTTGGCGATTCTGATTTGTGTTGTTGTTATTGCTGGCTAATAGGTTTGCAGTGACTCAGCTGTTGAATGGGACAAAGCTAGTCTAACACAACAATGCTACATCATTTACACTCCGATGTTATGGCAGTACACACCCTGAATACATATGGAAGCTAAGTGATTTGGTGCCTGATTCACAAGGTGCTATTTAAATGATCAAGCATTAATATGTGAGGTGTAAAAAAAATAATAATAATAAATAATAAGGAACTATTCCTTTTAATAAGGATAAGCACTTACTTGTTGTTGTTTTCTTTTCAAATATTTCATTTGTTTATTAGCAGCAAAACAGCAGAACTGATTTTGATGAAACTTGGTGAAAGGGTGGGGCATGAATCAAATGAATACCTATGAATACCAAGGCAGGGTGTTTTAGAAATATGTATAGGTTGGGTTTCCAGGAATAGGTTTCTTTGAAAGTAGTACACCAATTTCAATGAAAATATCAGGCATATACATCACATGATAAACTAATAGTAGTTCTGGACTTGATCTGGATTCCTTTTTTTTTTTAAGAATTAAAATTAAAATTGAGCTTTTTCAGCATTGATACTGTAAATGTAAAGTGCGATGATGTGTTGTAGGGATAGGGTAGGGTTGTTACTTGCGTTACCCAAAAGTGTACTATTCATGGTGATCGTAATGAAAAGTCTGGATTTCTACACCTGCTAGATCTGTTCTGTTCTGCTAGATAAAGCTTCTTACCACATGATCACGCTTGGCTAAACCTTAAAACTTAACCTCTTAAGAATTAAGCTTTATTAATGGGTATCATTGCCCAGCATAACAGGCATCGCTATTTCAGCTGTGGTACTTGCAGAGGGCAGTGATTGTCTAAGATCTAATATAAGAGATTGCTTAAATAAAACACATGTTTTGGTGTGAAGGAACAGACTTGCATGTTCATTAACTGCCATATGGAAACAGCTGGTAATCTATATAATGTAAGGAATGGAGCTCTCAGCACAGCTACACTCCTGAGTGCAGCTGTGTGTGTGCAGACTGGGGTGTGCTTATTGTGGAGTGCAGTGTGTAAGCATGGACGTGGGTCTGTGGCATCGTGGAATGAACAGCTGTGTGCCTGCCAGTACACACTCTAAAATCTGTCACACTGCCCTCGTCTCAGGCATCACGACGGTGACCCAGATCTCACAGATGTCCAGCCTGCGTCTCGGCCAACTGTCACGCCCTTGCCCTCAACCCCTCCCCCATCTTCTCTCATAGACCAGGAGCTCCAAGAAGCTTTCCAGGAATGTGAAGAGCAAATGGCCTCGCTGGGCATGCGTTGTCCCACTGAGCTCCCCGACACCAAGCCTGACACTGCAGAGAGGAAACCTGGAGAAGTGATGGTTAATAAGTCCAATGAGTCATCAGCACTGCCTCCAATCGTAGTCCAGCCAGGACATAGCAACTGGGGCCATGGAAACAAGAGTAAACATGGAAACTGTGAGGCAGCAAACACCCAGAAGGATACAGTTATGTTTAGTTTCAGGAATTACATACTGGGTATTCAGAATAGTCTTGAGGAGGATGAAAGCCTCCGTAAAACAACACCTCCGAGCAGGCATGAATGTTCAGAGATTAAGCTGGAAAAGGAGGAGGATGAGCAGAAGCAAATCAAATTAGAGGCAGCGACCAATGAAGATCCATTTAAAGAAACCCCAAATGATCCTGTGTTCCCTCAGCAGACGGAGAACATGAGAGAGGAGCATATTGATTCTAATGTGATCATCAAGGAAATTGGTACTTTAAAATGCAACGCAGGGATGGTAGAGAAAGCTCCACAGGAAGCACAAACAGAGATGGCAGACATAAAGGAAGAAAAAGAAAAGGAGCTTAATAAACTGAAACAATTGGATTTCAAACATACTGAAGCAGGGATACAGACACAAGAAGACTGTCACAATGAGGAAGGTCAGAAATCAAAAACAGGTTCAACAGGTATTCATTCAGCAAGTGACAAAGACCCAGGGAGGGAGAAAGAGGAAAAGAAGAAAAGCAGACAGAGGAAAAAGAAAAAGAAGGAGAAGAATGCAGGGATAAAAGCAGAGGCAAAAGCAGCGATACAACCTGAGAATGATACACAGGCTGTGTCACTGGCAAATGAAGGTGCGGGCAGTGAAGCGGATTTAAAGGCAAAAGCAGAAGCGGTTTCACCCGGCAACGCCCAGACTGTGATGTGTGGGGAACAGCTTGATAATGGCTTGGATTACGAGCAACAGCTGAGTCCCAAGGGAGAGCCCAGCACCGGTCCTCACAACAGGCTGGATCATCTTACCAACCTGGCCTGTTTACTTGCATCCAACCAGGCTCCATTACATGAGCTCCAACGGTCAGATAACCACAACGTCACAGACGTCACACGTGGTATGAATCACTGCTCGGATGAAAGCCTGCAGCGGATGCAGCCTGCAACTGGAGGAGTCATTACTGACCCGAATGTGATCATGACATATGTCCCAACCACAGTTATCAATCCAGTCAATATCGGCACCTGTGCATCTGCTGTGGCTGCAGAAGCACGCGATGCTGTGGTTAACTCAGAAGCACAGATACACACACTGGAGCACCAGTACCCAGCGAGTGTGGGAGAGCATTGCGTGGAGAGTGCCCTCAAACCGGATTTAATGGGAATAGCTGCGTTGCCACTGACAACACCCACGATGCCAGCAGTGATACAAGTGAGGGAATACAAGGGAGAGGGAGAAAGCGTGGGGGGTGATTCACTGGTGAGAGTAGCTACTTTAGCAGTCACAGAGAGCCAGAAATCAGTTGAAGACAAAGCTCTGGGAGGAATAGAAAAGTGCCTAAGCGACGCAGGAGGAGAGAGAGAGGGAGTCCTGGACAGCCTCCCTCAGCGCTCATTAATCTGTTCACTGGGAAAATGGTCTCCTCCGCTCCCAGCCAAAGACACACGGGCTGCATCTGAGAAAAGCCGCAGCAGCAAAATGCCTCATAACTCATTTGAGAGCGAAATGAGGGGACAGGGAGAGGCGGACGCTCGCAACGCAGACACAGAGACTCTCTCCCCAGCTGTGGAAAGAGAGGGAGAAAAGGAACCACTTCGTTTAGAGGCTTATATCAATACTTCTTCCGCCGAGCTACACACTTGTCCTGACTGCCAAAATCCCAGTGCTGTGTGTGGACCGGAGAGAGGAGGCGAGGGAGGCGGAGGCGAGGAGGTGGGAGAGAAAGGAGGGTTCGCTACAGAGAGCAGTTCACTCAGCCAGCCAGAAGGCTTTGCTACTGGGGTGTCATCAGGCGAGACTGAGACGTGTCCGCCCACCGATGCTGCCGAGTCACAGCTGAAGTCACAGGGTGGGATTGAGGCGATTGCTACCATCACTGAGAGCATCTGCACTGAGCAGGACCGTCTCCCTCAGCCTCGCCAGGAGAAGCATGGCGCAGCAATTTCACCTCTCCCCTCTCAACAAAGCTCCAGCGATACAATCGGAGGGTTAATGATCGATCTGAAGCAACATCTCATTTCTGAGGAAGAATCCATCACAGAGGCAGAGGACAGAAACTGCGGAGAAGTCTTCCTCTCATTCATACCACCTCAGCTTGTGACTTCTTTACAACAAAGCCAAGTGGAGGGTGCAGGCAACAATCAACAGGTCCAACCTGAAAGTAGCACTGCAGAAGCCAGGACAGCCACGAGTGCAGCGGAGTTCAAGACCCAGAGCAATAGTCACAGCCCTACAATGTCTGGAGTAAGAGTTTGTGCGTTTGAAAAAAGAGGTGGCAACAACAGAGTTCACTTTGAGGACTCTGTGAAACAAGAAAGCACCCCCTCTGTGGCTCTCAGGAACAGGTCAGTGTCACCTATGGACTGTGCCTCGTTGCCTCCATTGACGATTCATGAGAGTTTGTATCATCCTGTTGTGGAGGCGAGTTACATCCTCCCAGACTTCCTCAACTCCAAGAAGCCAGAAATCCTCGCAAAGCCGGCTCCGTCTAAGGATGAAGCAGCAAAGAGAGCAGCAGACTTCCTGAAGCCGCAGAAAGACGTCCAGTTGGAGAGAGGAGATATGGGGATGAAAGAGGCGAAGGAGACCGTAGCAGGAGGTCAGTCGGGTAATGCAAAGTCAGAGACGAACACTGCGGATGTGCAACCAGTGTCCGAGGAAACATCAAAGGAAAACACTGAACAACTGCCCCTGTGTACCAGAGAGAAGAATCACGCTGTTAACAAGGAATGCTTTGACATTTTACAAACAGTGACAAAATGTGAGGGAAGTGTCGTCTCTGACTATGATAAACAAACGAACAAAGAGGCACCAGCAACGGTGACAAAGCAGAAAGATGTGGAAAAGGAACAGGACGTCGTAACAGTGTGTTTGACAGATGAACAGGAGACAAAAAAGCCGTCGGAAGAGTCTGAAAGTTTAATCACGACTGATGAGCCTCAGGAGTCACATTTGATAAGCGATGTTAAGGTGGAGCCGGTGACTGTCGAGAAAAAAGAAGGTAACCAAAACTCTCTCTCCTCATCTTCCATGCTGCCAGCTGATAAGCTTTCCTGCGAGCGTTTAAGTGATGACTCCGTTCTAATGCGTGTTGAGCCGCTCTGTAGTGACGCTGTGAGCGGCACACCCTCTCTTCAGACAAAAGCCAGCGACTCCTCTGATGAACGTCCTCCCAGCCAGTTAGATCAATTGCCTGCTACTTGCCTAGTTAACACAGAGGTCCTGGGATGTGTCGAGCAATGTGAGGGTACATCATTCTCCACTGATCCATTACAGAATGAATCTGTGATTTTAGATGTAACAGCTTCTGACCAATCGATAGCTGTTAGCAAGCAATTTGTCAATAACTCTACAATCGTGATAAAGCCTCCTGGCCCAATGTTGAGTCACTTAGAGTTGATTAATGACTGTGACATCACTCTTCCTGCGCTTCCTACACAGTCAGATGGCCACAGTCCCCAGAGTGAAAGCACTGCATATTCTGAAAAGCTGGACGGTGACAAGAACAAGGAAATAACACAAACGTCTTCAACACAGGATCTGCAGCACAAAAATGTCTGTGTCAAAGAGAATGAAACTTTGCTGGAAGATAGACAACATTCTGGAGAGTTGATGACTGAACCAAATAATCTGGCACCTGTTCAAGATTCTCTATCCAACCTCAAAATCACATCCCAACAAGATGAAAATCTGCCTTCCCTGACTCAGCTTCCTCAAACGCAATTGTCAGAGAGTGACTCTGATAATGTGAATCCCCAATTCTGCATTGAACCACAATCTATTGGCATCGAAGCTGTTACTTGTGAAGCATCCATTAATGATGACCACATAAATGTCACCCCCCTGCTCAGCTCTGACCAGCCCCCCAGTAAGGCTTGCAATGAGATTAAACAAGACATCATAAAAGAAAAAGGCAAATCGGACGATTGGACTTCAAAACCTTTGAAAGAGGAAAAGAAACAAGTAGAACCAACAATGCAAGATCTGAAGGGAACACAGGAAATCAAGCAGCGGACAGGAAATGCAGGCACAAAGCAACAAGGGAGTAATAGATCAGGTAAAGAGGCTGTAAAGGAAACACGAGACCTGCAGCTACCACTTAAAGATAAAATGCAAAAGACTGAATCAGGAACAAGGGATATAAAGAACAAGACAAAAAGGAAAAGCGGTGTTAAATCTAAAAAGGGGAAGGAGAAGGTTGCCGTGTTGCATGCTGATGTACAGTCGAACAGTGACTCTCAGCCTGCCTTAGACCCGAGTTTGCACCAAACTCCAACAGTGACACTGGAACACTGCACTGACCTGGGCACAGCACCAGACTGGAGTGCAGCTGCCGGCCAATCACAGCCCACAGCAGTTCCAAACAGTTTCGCTCAGCAACAAGAGCAACAGCAACAGCGGCATCCAGTCGCAGAGGAATTATCAGGTGGTTGTCTCGAGTGGCAAGAGGGGGAAGAAAAGAGTTACAAAGAGATCAGTCAGACCAAAGAAGTGTTTGGAGGGGATGGCTCCACTGAGAGGTTGTGTCAGTCAGGAGGCAGGGAGGATATGACCGATGATACCAGCAGTGGCAATGAACGAGTGATGAGTGTGGAGAAAAGCAAGGAAGAAGAGAAGAAGGTTAATGTGCCATCTCATCTCGCCAGTGATGTAAATGAGACAGGAGCTGCTTTGAAAAATGGCACAGAGATAATCATAGCCTGCTGTCCTGTAGGTGAGAAAAAGGAGGCGATGGATGAGAATAACAGCAGTGTGTTGGGGGAGGGGAGGACAGATGCAGATTTAATGTCGGACGTGAAGTTCATAAGTAAGCCGGATGGTAAAGGTCGACAAATAAGTCTGTCAGCTGCTTGTCAAGACAAACATGGCAACCCAGAGGCCTCCGGGAACACGGATGCGTCAGTGGATTTCTCATTACACAAGCACGAGACTTTACCTTTGGGATCCACTGTGTCATCACCTTTCACAGGCACAGATAGTCACATCATCCATACAAATGTTAAATGTAGTGAAAACCAGGCAGAAGACAATCCTGCAGAAATATTCAAAGCTCCCAAAGACTCAGATGCTTTCAAAGAGGAATTCAGCTCACCCACGATGGCGAAAAGCACAAGTTCTGAAACTGAGAGGTGTGAAATTGAGGATACAGTGCTCAAGTCTCTTGAGCTGCAAATATCTAATAAAACCACAGCCACACAAAACAGCTCAGCAGTACAGAGAGCCATAAAAGGCCCTGATGTAGAGGTCACAAAGGAAGATAAAGCAGCCCATGATGGAAAGAAAGCTAGCAGCCAGGAAAAAGCACCAGACGAGATAAAGGCGATAAACAATGAGCCAAAGGAAAACAAGGGGCTCATAAATCCAACAACTGGGGGTGCTGAGGTCAGAGGATCAGGATCAATTCAAGTTTCAGACCTCCAAGGAGACGGAACGTCCCACAGCAGCACTGAGATAGCTGTGTGTCACACACAAAGCGATATCACTGATGACATTTTGACTCCTGATGTCCTCACGGTTCCACCCACTGATTTGTCCTCCTCGGAGCCTATGGCAGTAAACTCTCTCCATGCTGCTTCCCACTGTGACCCCCAAGAGGTGAAAGCAGCTGAAAGAGCCCCAGCCTGCATGTCAGACAGAACACAGAGCCAAAGTCCAGGAGAAACACAGCAAAAGAGTCACACAGATTGGATAAAAGCTCTTAGAGATGCTGCTTCAGTAGCTCAGACTGAACAGGAGAGCACAGTGGAGACCTCTGATACATTTACATCTTCAAGGTAATGATAAGAGCATGTGTGAACAGCTGTTTTCATTTTCAGTTTTATTTTTTTTTAATAAAATGAAGGCTTTAAGAGCTGAATATTACATGGATTCACATTCAAGCCCTCATGGGGAGAGAAGCATGTTAATGGCAAATTATTCCCATGTCTCTACATGTGTTGTACCCCATGTGTTACACAAAGTAGCATGTTAGCGTGCTGTCACATATCATCTGTTCAAGTATGTCACAGTGAGGAAGGCACATGGTGGCTATTTGTCATTGCAATATTACATTACATATACATTTCAACAAGTGAGAGTGTCATCAGCCACAGCAAATACAGCCTGTGAATTATGAATTAGAGGTTTAAAATCTGTTGTTATATTCATATTTTGATGGTTTTAAATGTGCCTGTTAAGTCTCTTTGCTGGGTGTTTAGTATTCATAGCTTTTTGCAGTTTTTCCTTTCATTCTAGCAGTAACTTGCTGTGCAGGAGTTGTGTGATAATGAATATGCATGAGGTAAGCACAGAGCTGGACTTTGTAGTGGCTCAAACTGGGGTCAGATGACTTGGCCTGTTGAAGTCTAATGGGAGTAATGCAGCCCATTATGTCCAAAGGATGACATCAGCCGTGACATCGTCTCTGCTCTTCAGAGCAAGAATGAGTCTTTTTCTCTCAACATGCTGCTCATCACAGTGCAACAACAGTAACAAGACACACATGCATTAAGTATTTCTGCACACGCACTCTAACCCACTCCCCTGTACACAAACAAACACACCCATGTGTCACTCATTCCTTGTGTATGTTCTGTAACTAAACAACAAACACCCAACCCCCTCTCTCTCTTGTATTGTTTTCCCAGACCCCTCCCATCTCTGGAGTCTCCTCAACAAGAGTTTGTTACTCCAACTGAGGAGGTAGCTGCTCCGCTCAGCCACCTGGAAAACCCTCCATTGGAGCCGGCAGCCGAGAACAAAACAGAGATCTCAGCTGGAGACCTTGCGGATAAGCCAGTGGATCTTCCAGAAGACACAAAGAAGACAGTAGAGCTCCCAGAAACGACCAAGGATGAGCAGGAACCCCCAAAACCAAAAGAGGAATCGCATGAGCTTTTAGAACTAAAAAAGAAGGCAGATGCACCTCCAGAACCAACCAAAAATGAGCTTTCACAACCAACAGAAGCAACAGTAGAGAACCAAAACCAAGAACCAGAGAAGAGCAGTAAGCAGCCAGAGGGGCCAGTGGAAACACCCATCAGGAGCCCACCAGACGAGCCACTCAGGGAGCCAGAGGAGGAAACTCCAGTGAAGGATACAGTCCAGGATCCTCCTGCGGAGCAAGAGGACAGCTGGTGAGTGTCTATGTAAACATACGGTGTGAGACTAAAGTGTGGTCAGAGTGTTAGGATAGTGAACTTAGTTAATTCTATGTTGGGTCATTTTTATTTTGAACATTTAAACTAATTATTCCATGATCCAAACAAGCCAAACCTTTACTCATATATGTAATTGTAAGAAATTGGCCTTTTGTAGTTCCTGTAGTTTGTAGTTAAATAAATACTTTGTGCTCTGTTGACTTTTAGGAGTGAAAGGTAAACTAGAAAAGCATTTGCAATTTTTAGAGAAGTATTATCTTAGCCAACACAGATGAAATATGCCTGCATAATACATAACCGACTGACATCTTATGTTTATAGCCATTCAGTATTAGGAATAACTGGTTTTGTTATAAGATGAAGAGGAAAGGTGAATTTTGTGGTCGCCTGTTTTTCACAACAGGTGGCACAGTGGCTTAGTAGTTGCTCTCATGTACAACGTCCTGTTTTCAAATCCAGCTGGGGTCTTTTTGTGGATATATTAAATTAGATATTTTGAATTTTGTGCTCGTGGAAATTGGATTTTTGCATTTTGACTGGTTATGTGAAAATGCAGAAAATGCAATATTATGTTTTTGTTGACTGAATGTATTAAAACAGTTGTTTTTCATTTTCATTTTTGTTTCATAGTTGGAAATTAAATGAATGATAGGTACAAGGACCGTCTGTGTGTGTCAGTGCTGTGACAGAGAGGTTTGGCTATGGAGAGTGGATTCATGTCTATACACTGACTGATAAGATGAACATTGACCCAACAGAGGAAGTGTTTTGTTATCTTGTTTGCAATGGGATAAATCTTACAGGCCTGTGTGTTTGACAGCTCAACACATACGCCTGCCTGTCACACATTTCAAGTGGATTTCCATACATTCTGAGTCTCCTTGGTGGCTTTGTTTGGCCTTCAGACACCTTGAGGGGGTCTGGAAGTTGTTGATGCCTGTGATGGTTTCATAGCGTCTGACTGGACGAATGGAAGGAGCCTCTAGATTTTTCGCGGTTGATGTCATGGCAGTGAACCCTTTATGTTTAAAACGTCTGACTAGGTTAGATACACACAGTAAACCAGGGTGCTGCTCAGTTTCACCTCTCTTCTATTTCCATAAGGTCTTTCACTATTAATTTTAGTAAAGCTTAAACAGCTCTCCCTAGACGTGTTTCCAGAATAATTACAGTTAATTACAGATGAATGTGTGATATAATTCTTTAGTCAATGATCATTTGTTTTACTCTTAATTGTAGCTTGTCTGATCTTCCTCAATCATCTATCTTTGTCACTGTGTCCTGCTGTCTGCTGCATGTCTGTGAGCCATCACACATGCCGGAGTAGCACTTGCTGCCCGTCACTCACACTTGTCCCATCAGTGCAGTTGGTAGACATAAAGGCTGGCAGAGCAAGAGAGGAGGAGTGACACAGCTATTTCTACTATAGCTTTTATTAATACATAGTGTTACACTGAGAGAGAGAGAGAGAGAGAGAGAGAGAGAGAGAGAGATGTGATTTCGGGGGTGTGTGAGTGTATTAGTGTTCATGTGTGTGCTTTTACCCCGCCCCAGGAGGCTGTCCTAGCTGTCAGTCCTGCTCAGTCTGAGCGGCTCTATGAACCGAAGCCTGTAGCAGGAGGAATTTGGGCAGGCACTCAGCACCACTGAAGTCATTCGCACAGGCCAGACAGAGTGGAACAAAAGCCAGAGTTCAGAGAAACACTTCAGCATGTGTTGCCGTTTGAGTGTGTATGAGAGCGCGAGTCGGAGTCACACACAGACAGAGGAGAGGAGGTCTGGAGTTTGGAGCGTAACAGAAGTCATTTCCATCACTTGAGTTCTGACACTGTGTGATGGATTCCTTCATGGCTGAGGTCTGGGTGAGTTGATTTGAAGTAGCTGACTTTTGTTTATTTAGTCTGTGTGTGTGTGTTTGTGTTTATGTCCAGGTGCATGCAGCAGATGGCCCGTAGGTAACTCCTGCTAATTACATTCTGCCTCTGCTGACCTCACTAGATGGACAGATGGCAACAGCACATGGGAAGGCAAAGTCGGAAAGCAGAGAGCAGAGTTGTGAAATGTAATGTTGTGTTGTGAAAGGTGGTGCAGGTTGGAGCATGTTGTGCTCCTCTGCTGCTGCGTGCTCACTGCCACATGATGTAGACGCGTCTGACTGACAGCTGGCAAGAAACTCTGCCCATCATAGCAAAAGTACTGCTTACCTGCCAGCTGTGAGTTTTTGTAACCCTTTTTGAATAACCGACCTTTTGAAATTGGCTACAAAATTCGGCACGAGCTCATACAGAGATCATTTTAATGAATAATTCTTTCTTTTTTGAAGCCACAAAACTCCCATTCCTCTGTTGGATATGTCTCATGCATGTTTTCAGAGTAACAGGGAAGTGGGGTGTGATGTATCCCACATTGTACTGTACTGTAAATAGACTAGTTGCCATAGCAATAGTAATTTCCTGTACATTTGCAGGCACAAATGATGTGGATAATCTTATATCTGTCATTGATTTAAATACACTAAATTACCATGAAATAATGGTTTAATCTTCTGTGGACAGAAATGAATGGGATTGATTAGGGTGGCTGTTAAAGTAATATATACAATGTGTTCTTCAATGTGTGTGTGTGTGTGTGAGGATATTATGAGGTAGCTGCTGGCTGCAGGACAGAAATTGCCTGCACATTGTTTAAAAAACACTTTTCTCAGTACATTCAGCTGGTTTTATTTGCCGCTGTGTTTATCATTAAACACCCGGTCTCAACTTGATATCTTAGCCGTCCAGCTGCTTCCAGAAGATTAGAGGGTGTGTGTTCGTGTGTGTAAGCAGTTTTCATACTGTACATACGACAACTTAATCTGCTGTTCACTCATCAAAGTTAAAGGTTAGAGACTCAGGTTTGGCTTGTTATTAGGAAATCATTAGTTTGGATCCCTGGACTGGCTATGGAAAGTCTTTACTGGAAAATGAGGTGGAATGTTCTTCTCTGAAGGATTACTTCTGAGGTGCACTCGAGTAAGTGCTGCACCCACAACTGCTCCATGCCCAACAATAAAACACTGTGCATTGGACATCACCCAGGTGTGAATGCTAACAGTAAAACTATGTGGATGTGAAGAAGTGTGTGGCTGAAAAGTAACATATGTGCTCAGTCTACCTTCCCAGAAACGTTCTAACTCTGTTCATTCATCCTCAGTCATGGTGCAGTCATGGTGCTAAAGCCTTGACGACACATACATATCATAACTACAAGCAGTGCCATGTTGGGAAGCTCCAGTTGTTAACCCTGGTGGGCCAGCTGATAGTATCTGTACATGAAAACAAAGAAGCAGTAAATACTATGCATGCTTCCAGTATTTAGTGTCATCTTGTCCTCTCTGTCTTCTCTTTATTTGCGGATTAATTCTTCATTCCGCTCTGCAACTTTTTTGTCCATCTTTGGATGCAGCCTTGTCCATTGCCAGTCTCATGACAGTTTGCCCAGACTATGTTGTGACTTTGTTGTTTCTATTTCTAGAGGGCATGTGCCAAGTTGGCCACATGCGGACATATGCAAGGCTTTGGCCTGTTGGGCTTTGTTACTGACTGAGGGTTTGTAATGGGAGGAATGGGGTCATATAAAAATGTATCTATGAAAACATAGGACCATTTCTCTGTATGAAACCAACCAGCATCAATTTGAAATGTTTTCTTTTAGGAATACACTTTAGCCCCATTAGTGCCGTGGAATGATATGAAGCAGAGCTATGCAAGATGTAAACTTTAACTTGCTACACCCTTAAAATAAGCATACACCCTCATTAAATGTTATTAGGTTCTGACTTTAGCAGAGAGTGAGAGAGGGTGAATAACAGAGCTCAGTTTTCATTCTGAAAAGAGCTGGAAGGGACATGTGGTAAGTGCAGCTCATCAGACCGTAGAGCTGATGCTTGAATATGTGAACTGCAGATGATGGAGGTATTGTGAAGCTCTTTGCCACACTAGGGGATTCCTGGCATATTTTTAGAGCTGAACAGGAGAGGAGGCATGTCCCAAGTGGGTAACAGCTGCATGGGTAGCCATTGCATTGCCTGTCGGATTAGGGAATCTTGCACGACTGATAAGATGGGTCTGGACTGGATTCAAATCCATTCCACCAGGTGGCCAGTGATGACAGAGCCAGACACCCTCTGACAGGCTGTTTCTCCACAAAGGGCAAGTTGACCAAACCAGGAAAACACAAGTGGAGCAGCCAATACCGGAATTGTATTTATAAATTTGATATGAATCGTGGGGTAGTCTACTGAAAGTACAGCAGAGAGTGCTGCAATGACATTTTCTTTCTAATTTGCTAAGAACAAAATAGAATGTGTTCCCCGCATCAATGCGCTTGGTGGTCTTGTTTCAGTCTGTTGATGTTTTGTGTTCCCCTCCCCTGCAGGCCTTCTCTTACTGAACAGGCACAGAGAGGTGACCCTGCTCCTGACTCCCCCCTTCCTCCCTCTGGTCACTTCCTGCCCTCCATCCCTCCTCACCTCGTCGACACTGCAGAGTTCCCCACTCCTCCTCCTACACCCCCAGAGAGACAAACTCCTGAAGCTCAGCCGACCCCACCTGCTTCCCCTCCTCCTCCTGCTTCTCCTCCTCCTCCAGCCCCTGACTCCCCATCTCCACCTTCCGATCAGCAGGACGGGGACCTTTGCCCTGCCAAGGCACCCTGCCACCTTGCAAGGTATGAGCATAAACGCTTACCAGTATTCACTTCACTCTGCAACCACTTAAGCCCTGGGTAAAATACTGCTTTCACACCGTCTGTGCATTCGTTGTTGAGCAGAGCTGAATATGCAATTCACAATACATCATTTTTTCAGGGAACCCATAATAATAACTGGGACTGAGGGTTAAACAGGAACAAACAAAGCCAAAAACCAACAGCAACATTTGCTTCATCACCTCACACTCAATAGACACCTCAAATCTATCGGCACAAGAAGTTGCTATTCGTTATTTTGTGCTCTTATGTCAATTCTTTCTTTTTTGACATTTGTTCATGGAGCCATCATCCTGAGTAGCTCTATTTAAAGTTGCTCTGCTTTGTTAAGTTTTTGCTCTGAACATGTGGGCTGTGGATATGGAATGAAATTATATCCAATTTTATCCAAACTTCACAGGCAGCAGTCGTCGTTGCTATATTGCTATTTGTACTTCTGCAACTTTATAGCCGAGTTCAAGCCAATGCAATGCTACCACAGAACCTCACAATGTTATATATAAGATACAAAATATTGGAACGTATTGGACATATTAATACCCAAATGTAGCCTAATATCCACCTGTGACAGCCTTATGAACAACTCTACATAACGTTGTATGGAGTGACGTCCATGTCACGATCTCATGCCCACAGGGAAGGACCTCCCCTGTTTAAAACAGTAAACATCCCCCTTCCCTCGCCTTCCATTGGTACAGTGCTACAGCGCCACCCGGTGGACAGTCTGCTCTTTATTTACCTGGAAATCTGCTTCACTTTATGTGTTTTTAGCCAGACCGACCTAAAAACTATTTGAAAAGCTACTGGCTCTGCTTGCGCTTAAATATCTTTTACCTTTTATCTACATTTTAAATTTTAGTTTTCTTGAAGCTATTTATTTAAATCAAATCAGACACTGACGTCTTTGAAGTCTTGTCATTTGTGTTTTGCAGTTTCTTCCCATTTCTCTGCTCAGATCTGCACATTTGTCTGTACTGACACTCGCCTTAAGCCTGCTGGAGTAAAGTAGACGTGTCGCTGTCCTCTGATCTGGTCCATTTCACATCACAGCCTTTACCCTTGCATGATTGAATTCTGTTTACTTAAGAGATGTTGATGTAAAGGGTGTCGTCTGTATCTGTTTAGTGATGAATGAAGAGACAGGCTGGCTTCTTGGAATGTCTTTGGAGCTCTTCTCTGTTTATTCTTGACATAAATGAATTGAAAGAAAAGTCCTACAAGTAAATACATAAATCACCAATTTGACAAAAAGGTAATTAGAATTAATATGTATGAATTTGGTTTAACAGAACTGCCATTGCGTGTACATCAAATAAATCTGAGAAATACACTAATACATGCTCCTATAGAGAGAGAGGAACTGTAGGAAATCTAGTTATTGTGGTTTTTTAACGCATTTAAAATGAAGGAATTATGTAACAACATATACAAATACATTACATCACACACATTATTGCACTAAACATTCTGCCGTGTTGTCCCACTCATACAATTACAGTACCTACTACCACATCAACTCATAGGAAATAGGATTTACTGATGTATGAACTTGTGGTTGTGGAAACTCAAACATATACTGTATAATTGTGTGTTTCTAGATTACAACTAATGTTTATATGTGGTTCTTTTTTTATATTTAACCATTAAGTACAGCACATACCCACCACACATGTTGACCACCATATTAAAGTAGTTGTACCATTATCACACAGAAAGCCACTGTTTCTCCTTAGAATGAAATTATATTCATTCATAACGCTGACACTGATTACATTTCAATGCGCCTTACTATTTTTCTACCACTTAAAAGACTCAACACTCCTCTGAAGGCCTCCTTTGACGATACACTCAATTTAACTCAAAATGACTCAGCCATGTCGGTTTCGCAGCAGTGTTATTTCCGACCAGCAGGTGGTGTATTTTCTCTGAGTGAAGCATTTATGATATTCAGCCTGTGCACTCTGCTGACAGAATGATGCAGTCAGCTGGTACAGACATCAAACTTACGGGAATACAGCAGCTTGCCTGTAAATCACCATAAACCATTGAAAGACAGCTGTAATATTTCATTTTTAAAAAGTATTTGGGGTTGCCTGCTTTGCTTAGTGATTACAAGTGTTGTGAGATGATGAAGTTGCTGTTGCTGTATAATTTATAATGGTAGAGTACATTGATGATGGAGCCTAGTGGAGGATCTGCAGAGAGTTGAATCCTCCCTTTTATATGCAGTTATACTTGGAATATAAAATGTCATATATAACCAAAAAACACTGCAAATTGTAGTCTTAAAACAACTTTTCCTCTTGAGCCCGTTTTCACAGGTAGATAGACGTCGGTTTCAGCGATTGAGCAACAACTCTATACGGGCTAGAGATTGGTTAAAAATTGGTTTCGGCATTCATTCGTTTGCATACCTCCCTCAAGGCCAGTCAAGCACATTTTTATTTTAAAGAAATAATTGTGTACTTGTTTCCCATTTAGATTAGTGTATTACTTTTGAAATTAATGTCAAGAAATCATGAAAATACTTTTCATGGCCTTCATGATTCACTAGAGGTTTGTGATAAACCTTTAACAATTGAGTTGGTGAGTCTGGCAGTGACCCTTCCATATGTCAGACACAATATGACTCTGCTGCTGTAATAAGGAGTGCCTCAGGCCTCCTGTTTTGCTTTTTTTGAGGCTTCCTATTCTAATGCTGTTGCTGTTGTCATTTATTTCATGCATCTCTCTGAATCTCTGATGTACGACTTGTGCAGAGCGATAAAGTGTGGAACCCTCAGATGGAATGTGATGTAGAGCGATGGTTTATACGAGCACTGCAGCTTTTCCTCAGCCAATAAAAAGCAAAGCTATGTGCTTGTTCCATGCATGTTCAGCAACTGTTTACTTTGTGGAATTAAACCAGTGTGAATGAGAGAAGCAGCAATATGCATGCTGTCATAGATGTCTACAGGCAGTCTACTTGTTAAGCTGCTTAATTCCAATGCGGTAACACAAACACGCATTTGCATATTACATGCTCATAATGTATTGAGGCCTTACTGCCCTACTTACATAACATAGTTAGTTTCCACATTTTCGCATTTATCTCACTGAAAATATTTCATCCAATGACAGTAACAGACTTTCACTGCAGATTATTCTTATTTTTGGATTCATGATTTTTAGACACTGTTTCTGATCTGCTTCACACTCACAGTTCCTCTCTCTTGCTCATTTATTATTCCCCTTACAAAAAGCTATTGTTTTTGCAGAATATGATCCATTTGGCTCATTACAACTGCTCCATGTTGTCTGGCTTGTTGTCTCAGATCTTTGGGTCCAAATGGTCTCATGTTACTTGACTAGATGCCAACACCAATGTTGGCATTTGTAAGTTATAGTACAACAGATTATTTTGTGGAGTATCAGAATATTTTTTGGGAAGAAAGGCACTACAATGCGCATTCAGTTATGGGATAATTTGTGAGATTATGTTGTACATGCATAAGGGAAAAAGAAAAAAGGGAACGAAAGCAATGAAGAGCGCAAGGATGTGTGATGTACATGTGAATTAAGGGAGAGGGACGACAAACAGAGCGACAGCAACTGCCAGTAACTCTCAAATTACATCATTGTTGCTGGTATGATGATCTCATAGGTGCAGTTTTTACAGGATGCTATCATTCCACCTTACAAGCAGTTGCAAAACGCATTATGGGCTGTGGCAAGAGAAAAAGGGGGGAACAGGGGGAAAATAAAAAGGGGGAGAAATCCCACCCAAACACTCAACCCAACAGCCACACAACCCCACATTCACACACACCCATCCTGGACCACTTGTAATAAAGAAACACATAAACAAGAGATCTATTATTCAGTGTTCATGTATACAACAACAGTTTCAACAGCCGAGCTTCTACAACTGTCCCCTCCTCAAAGTCCCACAATTCTTGCTGAACTTTAACCTGAAATACTATAACCGTTTTCTTCACCATAAACCCATTTCACAGGCACACAGAGGATATGTTATTACACATTTTTACTGCCATGTTCTAAAGTAGAATAAGATTTGTGTTCTCCTTACCGCTAAAACTTCAGAACACGGCTCTGTAACCATAAATTTAGTCGGAAGTATAGACCGTGTGCCCTTCTGCCGGCTAGTTAGTGGACTGTGGTGACCCAGTTCTGTTGTTGCATAGCTATTAATCTTTCAGAAAAATCTGCCACAGCCATCTCTTCCAGTGCACGGGTTTGTTGAATTTTTTATTTCTTCGTGTGTGTATGAAACTAAAGTGGGTATAGGTCAGACTCCTCAAATAGCATCACAGAGAGCTTGTTTATGTTGCTATGTTTCTTTATTCTATACAGCAGAAGGAAAGTCCTATGTTTTGCTTTGCAGTATTGTTTCAAGTGTACATGCTTTGCTTTCCTGGTTACGTGTTTGATCTATATTGGATTCTGCATGGGAGCATAGCAATCAATAGTTTTGCTCCAGTGGGGGTCAATGTTATGAGGCAACATTTGTACTTGTCTCTGAGGGCTATGTAACATTGACTAACTGACCCAACAAGGGCCAGGATCCTGTCAGGATTCTCCAGCTAATGGACATTGTGTTTACATACAAACATTTTTTCTTTTCTAATGTGGTGTCAGGTTGAACAGGAACAGCGTTTGTGTTCCATCTTGGGCTTTGGAACCCAATTCATTCGACTTTTATTCCACCAGTGAGACCTGTGACACCCAAAACCTGCACGTCTGTGTGAGTTAAAGTGCCCCTGGCTGAAGTTGCTATTGTAGTGAGTCCTCGTTCCCTCACTTTCCCATGAGTGTTCAATGGATTAATGCTCCTCATGTTTCAGACGCTTCTCTTTCCCATCGCCCCTAGACAATCAATTTGAATTTGTAGAACCTGTTTCTACTCTCGTTTCTTTCCTGCAGGACTGGCACCAACTCTGTGACACACAAATGTCTAAAAAAGAAAAATCGGTCAACATTAGTACATCGAATATGATTAATGCTCTTCAAGTCTTTAATGTAATTTAAGGTTTGATGTGAGTGCTGGTAAATTGGATCACCACGCCGCTCTGCTGCACAGGGACTCAACATAGAAGCAGTATTCATTTTAAAATGAGTGGGAGAGAGAGGCTCGTATGTCACGAAGCATTTGTCCTGTTCTGTCCGGCTTTAGATGATTCATGCAGAATAAAGCCTAGGAATAAAGCTAAAAATGGAAAAAGCTATTCTTATTTTATAGGATGTTGAAAATATTAAATTATGTATTTCTATTGGTTTGTCCGAGTGTAGGATGGGGCTTTGGAAAAGAAGAATATAATCGGTCAGAATTGAATTACATACACACACAAACACACACACACACACACACGCAGTAGTTTCTCAGGGTCTATTGTTTACCTCTTGCATCATTCTGGTTGGCCACGCTGGCTGCTGGAATCTTCCATTGTGTGATATAGACCTACAAAATGACATGATCACTGTGTGTGTGAGGGAGATCCCGGCAGGAGAAATACAAAGTAGAGGAGAAAGGAGTGAAAGAGAAAACCCTTTCAGCCTTATTGTTTTGAGCTCTGCTATTGTCTGGCTGGCTTGCCTATCAGTGGTAGTGGACTAGAAAAGGCTGCTTGTCTTTTTAAAGGCGCAGGAGGCTTGTGTCAGGGGAGAGAGTAGAGGAGAGATGGGGGAGGAGGCAGCAAGCAGCAACACAGCTCAGCGATCTCAGCAACCAAACAGAGAGGAGGCAACTCAAAGACACATGCAAGACAACAAGGGGGCAGGATTATTGTTTCATCACATTTCTTCTGGTTTCCGGATTATTTTTCCACATTTTGCTCTCCAAGATTGATTCCTTTTTTGCATCATTCATCTCTGTGGCTACCAGATGAGAAAGAGGAATATTCACAGTTGTTGTTACGCGTAGAGGTGGAGAGGATCGGGGATGCTGTGCGTAAAGTGAGGAGCCCTAAATCATCCACAGCTTTGCTCCTGATGCGAGCAGGACTCTGCAGTGCAGCCCAGTCAGCTCGCTTCCTTTCATACAGGCAGCCCTGCCGCAAGGGTTGAAGCCAACAGAGTTCGCTTGATCAGGTGGATGTGGAGGCTGGTTGGCGGAGTAGGTGAAGGCCAGGGGGTGGGAAGGGGGGCAGAGCTCGCTGAGGATGGGAGCCAACGAGTCCATGGAGCAAGGACAGTCCCCCTGTCCCTCTCAAGAGCACATGTAAGTTGTACTTTATGTATTTGCTTGGTTCAGTGCTGTGAATGAAATAGTTGAAGATGGGACGACAAACAGAGCTAGATAGATGAAGCAGCGGGTAAAGCTTGGAAATTGAGACAAACCGAGGACGCCATCACTGTTGTTGTTTGCTTTTGTGATGTAAATAAGGATGAGGGGTTCAGTGCACGTGTGCAGGCACATGCACAGAGAAATATATCTGCATCAGGGAGCTTAGAGTACAGTATGTGCAGATCAAACATAATAGCGCTTCGGGGGATCCAGTGGGAATCAGAATTAGGCAACGGGTACAGTAGGAGCCACTCGGAGGCTGGTGGGGTGATGTTTGACTGAGGGAAGGAGGACATGAGTGACGCACTGGGAGCAGGAGCTGGTGACGGTGTTGAAATAGAACGAGAATAGAAGTCAAGAATATTAGTGAATGAGAGAGAGAGAGAGAGATGGTCACTTTTATGTCTTTTATTTAATGAGGACCCAAACAGAATGGATGGGATCATGGAAATAGTTTGTATGTGTATGTATTGGGTGTGTAAGAATGAATGATTTATAGCACAACAACAATTTTTTCATCTCATTACTCTCGTCAATTCAAACACTTAAGAACTGAAGGCTCTTAAATCATAACGGTTTGGTTGGTAGCGCCATTATCCTGTAGGTGTGCAGAACATGTGGCCACAACTCAAACCCGTAGCTTTTACTGTGTTGACTGTTTTATTTGTGTAACACTCTAAAGAATCCCTCTGTTAGTCGACACTATGCAATGAACAGTAAGGCTTTGAACAGGAAGTATTCAGTGTTGCCAAGGATGTTATGTTTTGATGCACATCTTCTGGTTCTGTTTGTGAGCAGAATTACTCAAAAAGTTCAGAACTGGTTTTGATCCTTTTTTGGTCAATTTTGAAAAAGACTAATCAACACAAATCAGGCATATTGTCCTATTTGGATTTATTTTTAGAAGTTACTGTTTCTGCTTATCCTTTAAAGCAATTTTAACACATTATTAGTGTATTTCTCTCTCCTCAGGGCAGCACAGCTTTTAGCAGTATCTGGTTTTGAGGTTTTGTCCTTTCTGTTCTGTCCTGTTCCGTCCTCTCTGCACCGAATCCTCAATCTCCCCTATGTGTTCCTGCAGTTACCCTAGTTTCCCCCACCATTACAAAAGACACGTATGTAAAGCCTATGCTTCTGCCGTTGCCCTTGCGCCCACTAGACGGCAGAGGACACATTTCCCACAGAATCAGCATTATTTGAAGAGGGCAGATTTCTGTAATGGGAGAATGGCAACATCCACCATCAGGCTGCACTGTCCGTCTTCTCCCTCTGTCCTCCTTGAGGTCATATAGAAGGAGAATAAATCCAATGCTTGATCTCATCATTACAGATTTTGTAACCCCCCCCAACCTCCAGACATCACCCGAGCCTATAGTTTTTTAATGTGCCATCTGCTAGCAGCCACGGCGTCTCACATTAGGTTAGTGGAGGTCTTAATGACAGAGATTATCTTAGTCTGACACACTTCTGGCTCAGTGGCGTCTTTGTTTTGAGTGTTGATATCTGGGGTGAATTGATTTTTCCTACAAAGGGGTTATATCCTCCACAGGAGAGCCGTTGCTGTAGAGTGAGCCAGCATATAGAATCTGCACTTCTGTTGCTTTGTTTTGTCTCGGCAGTAAAAAGTCTAAAAAGATTCTCTGTAGGTTTCAATGTTTCGATGTTGAAGAACCAGATAGCTGAGCCGCTTTCCATCTTCTCTCTCTGCCACATGATTGATCTATTTCTTATCTGTATCTGTACCCTGTCAAGTCAAGATACGTTGTGTTGTTTCTAAATGTATACAGAGGCCATATGATACTGTTCGTTAATGCAGCATTGTGGTTAAAAGCACAGGAGCGCCCCCTGTTGGCATTATCACTTCTTATTTATATTTCAGACACATATTGTAACATTATATTACAACAAAATTCTTTTCAGAATTCATAATTTATGACCCATTGAGAGGCATTTACTTCTTTACATCTTCTTAACAGTTTAATGATTTGCCACTGATGTGTTAATCTGCAAATGCATAATGAATTTATTATGTTGCACAAAATGCCATTCCCAATTTATATGTAAACAGCTGTGAACTGTTTTCCTTTTCCCCCTGACGTTGGCATTGTAGCTTCTAATATTGTCCCTTTGCACCAGCCAAGAGTGCAAACAGCAGACGAAAACATGGATTTTCAGGGAAAGCGGTAACACACAAATCTTGTCGGTGATGTGCTGGCGAATGATGCAGGGCAACAACAGTGAGAATGCGGTGGAGAGAGGGAAATAAAGGTAGTGAGGAATGGGATGGGAAGGGGAATCCGATAGTTGTGTCCAGACAGAGAGGGTTTTTTGGGGGTTTTGACAGATGAGAGAAGATGGTGGGAGTCTGCAGCAGCTATTCCAATGACTCACTCATCACATAGCTGTCTGGAGCGCAGCAGCCGTCCGCCTGCCTCCATAAATCTCTTCCTTCTTCTGTATTCAGCACCCTCATCTCCCTAACCCACAACACAATTAATAAATGTCTTTTTTCTGTGCAGTCATCTTGAAATGTCTTCGGGAGGCCGTGTATATTTGGGAAATAACTGGTGGTGTTGGGATTATATGTCAATGTTGCCCGGTGTTCTCCCCCTTTTTCTCCCAGGATTGGGGATGTCTGTTCCTCGGTAGAAGACGTGATGTTTAGATGAGATGAGATAGATTGGCTGGAAGCAGAAACGTGTCTGGCTCTGTTTCTCTGTAGCGTTTCTTTCTGCCTCCAACGGCGGAGTGTTTGTCTGCAGGCTGTCATCCCAGTCTGCGAGAGGCTGCTATTAAACGCTGCGCTCTTTGTTTCTATTCGCCCCCCATCCCCTGACTGCTCACCCACGCTAAGCTATTCCCGTTTCTTTGTCTGGTTTGCTGCTAGGTAAGCACAAGAGCGTCTGATGATGTCACCGCCGAATGTATCCATTGTTTAGACGTTTCTAATACATTTACTATTACTGCACCCCTTTCAACGCACTGATGGAGCCTCACCGTATGAGGATCAAAATGAAAATAGAGGATATGAGCTTTTTAGACAGATCACACTCTTTCAGACCTGATTAATGCTGCCGAAAGATCATTTTTGAATAAAGAATTTGCAATGCACCTCTATTCGTCTCAGCCATGCGTGTGCTGGCTTGGACCGTGTGCATCCAGCCATTCTGTTTTTTTCCCTTGTGGAACATATGGTGGGAACATCCTCCAGTTACCATAGCAACACAGTGTTTGCAGACATATGACAAAGATCCCCTGCAAGTACATCAACTGAGCTTGGATGAGAGGCAATTAACTTTAAATTTCCATTCATTTTCATAACAGCAGCTTCTTAATGAGAGCTCCAGATATTTTGTTCTTTCTCTAGTGAGAGGTTCAATTTCCTCGTGCATACTGTAATTTTGTACAATGTAGTCTTATTTTGTATTGTATGTGGGTTCTGTTTTGGGAGCTGTCTGTGTCTGACCATCTGACGCTGTGATCCTTGTTCTCCGTGACCGATCCAGATGGATCTCCAGGCAGCCCAGTCTTATCATGCTGGGACACACTGAGCCCTCACAGGGATTACAGGTCTGTGCTGTCTGATCTTGCATCACAGCACCAGAACGCTGTAGAGATGTTTTTTTTTTATAAGCATTCCGACTAGTCAGCACCAACACAGTAAATATATGAAAACAAATGCATCTTTGTTTTTACCCAGATGGGGTTTTAGTTAAGCCATCTTCGCCTTTTGTGCAACCTCAGGTTTTCTTGAGGCATTGTCACTGACACACTAATTCCATTTTATGGAGCATGTTGCTTCTCCTGCAGTATTGCTGGTGAGGAAGAGCTACCATCTCTGCAGTAACATAACCCTAGGGGAAGAGCACATATTGACAATGGCCGTCAGAGACATTTATTACTGACCTCTCCTAGAGGCACTTATATCTCAGCTCTAAAATTTTGGTGCATCGACTTATTGACCATTCTGCTGGCTAACTGTTGTGCCCCCCACCCGCATGCCTCTTTCATGGTAGCAGCTGTTAGCTGATCCATGTCTTCATTTGTCTGTGACAAAGGACCCCCACAGGATGGTAGATGGCTTTGGCGTCCACCATCATGGCACAACATGTCGGGATAAATCCCTATAGAGTAGATGGATCAATATAGATTCTGCGGTCCTTGTTTCTCATCCCTCTTCAATCTATGCCCGTCTGAATTTGTACTATGTATAAGTGTGGGTTGACCGTAATGGCAGTCTGTAGCATTAATGCAATTAGCAGCAACAGCAAGGTGAGCACGCTGCTCTAAGCGCTATACATTTCTATATTCTGTCCAATGGTGTGCAGGAGGAAAGCAATCATCTCCAAACAGTAATCCCCAATTTGTTGTGATACATTTTCATTATGTCTAGATGCGCTCGGTCTTCTGTTTCAACGTGTCCTCTGTGATGATGTCGTTTTCATAATTCAGGCAGAGCAAAGAAATATTAGCGAAAGAGAGAAAATGTGAAGAGAATAGACACATTTTATATCCCAGCATGTTAGGGTGGTGGGCTGTACGCTGCCTTATCTCGTGGGAATACAGCAAATTGGTCAGGAGGATGGGGAGGGGGCAAGGTTGAGAGAGAGAAAAAGGGAGGGAGAAAGAGGGGGAGCGTGCCAGACGATAGTGCTCAGGCAGTGGGCTTCTGCAGTCGGTGTCACTGGATTGGGAGGAATCATCTGCTACTGGGGAGGAGAGAAGACTGATATGGCTGTGGAAGACAAAGAGTAGCAGTGTGGAGGGGCTGAGCTTGTAGATGAGAAATAAAGAAATCAGGCATAAGGGAAAATTAGAAGGAAAAGTGAGAAGGCAAAAGAAAGGGGGGTAAGAGATTTGGTAGAGGAGGAGGTGTGTGTCTACCTGTGTGGCTGACGGTAGCGTTGTTGTGCGGAGAGGTGTCGCCATGGCAGTGAGTGCGTGGCAGGCTCTGTCTCCACTGCAGTGGGCTCGCTGGGGCTGGGACACGCTGCTGGGAGGGGCAGGGGACGAAGACGATCCAGGTTTAGATCCCGCTGTGGGGCTTCTACGCCGTCTCTCCTGGGGCTCACGCCATGACAGCATGATCAAAGCTGCTGGGGATCCGGTCAGACAGAGGTGAGGCGGCATGAGAGGCTGAGCCACATACCGTCAGATAGATCCATCCAGGGTGTGTGACGTGCTTCGGTAGATGCTGTATGTATTCGTAGGTGTGGGATGCTGGGGATGGTCGATGGATGTTGTTTTTGAATGACAACATGTTAATGCAATTGGCGTTTTAAAGCTTTTGTTCTGCAGGGTTGAATTGCATCTCCCTTTGTTTCATCAGCATTTCCCTCATTCCATATTTGAATATTTTTGTGCCCATCTGCTTATCTGTGGTATCTTTAGGCGGTCTCTCTCGTGTGTGTATTTGGTGTGTATGAAGATGGGGTGATTCTGTGTGTCAGGCGTGCTGTCATCTGTCACCTACTGCACATTCAGCAAGTCATAACATTCTGCCTGAAATGCATAAATGGAAACCAGTCAGGCATCACTGTTCTTCATATGATCAGGTGTTTATGTTAGACTGACAAGCAGAATGAATGTGCATAAGAAATATGATTCGTATCTGTTCATATGATCGATGAGAGAAAGGTGTCCTTTGCGATATACTGTGTCTGGAGGTGTGACGCCATTATCATTGATTCTGCTCCTGACACGGACTCATCCGTCTGTTAGACACTGTAGATGTGTTGACTTCATGTGTCCTTTTCTTTCCCTCTAGGAGCTCAGACTCTGATGGTGCATTTGAGACCCCTGAATCTACAACTCCAGTAAAGGCTGTTTCTCCGATAGAGCCTCCAAATACGCAACTCGCGACCGCCGACAAAGGTACGATAGAGAATCATTCCATTGTGTCGTCAACTCTCTTGAACTTGGATGTGAGGCAGAATTTAAGAAAGAAATAGTTTAGGTTAGTTTGTTGCACCATCTGGTGGACATGTAACAGATCTCTTTGCTTGCGTACCTGTATATATCACTATATACTGTATATATATATATACAGTATGAAGTTGTATCTGGGATACACTGAACAATCTGCTTAGTTTCTATGTATAATTGCGGTATTTTTCATCTATTTTTGTCCAACTGGGAGTGTCACTTAATTATTTTTCACACATTCATCTATATAATTGGATATGTCAAAAGTCACCTGCAGCATTGCTCTCATCTGTAACACACCTTGTTCACACCTACATCTCACACACACGCCTCCTAAATTATGATGTCATATTAATTTGAAGCTTTATTTAGCTTTCTCTTTGCTGTTTAAGAGCTGCAGGATTGGCCCTCTTTAAATGACCTTCTATACCTCTTCATCTTTTGCAGTAGAAGACTTCGCAGCCAGTGATCCTGTGTCTGACTCGTCTCCTGTCCATCCACCCAGACGTTCTCTGTCCATTGTTTTTGATGAGAACAAGCCCATTGCGGCCAGTGGTACATACAACATTGAAGTTGCGCCTCCAGAGTCACCAAGTCGTACTCTGACCCGTTCCCTGAGCCTGCAGGGAGGAGAACTAGACAACTGTGGTCCACCGGAGGAATCTACAACCACAGGCTTCCGTCCGCATGCTGAATCTTTCAGCGTAGGCACAGAGAGTGCCCCAGGTACACTTCACAGGCCCAAGAAATTGCGAACTGGGTCTTTAAAGAAGAAGCCTCTTCTCAGACAGAACTCAAACCCTGAGAGCCCAAGACCAGCCTCTTCCAGCAGCACTCCAGAGGTTAAGAAGCGGGCAAGTCCCCGAACTGCCAGCCCCCTTCTGGCTCAGGAGGAAGCAGAAGGAGCCTCTGCAACCCCAAGCCCTGGAGGAACACTCCGAAAGACCAGAAAGGGTCGCGTGGAGACTCCTCCTCCTCTCCCTGAGGAGACCAATCATTTCAGCCCAGAGGAGAGTCTCTCATTACCTGCCTTACCCTTGTGCCAGGAGGAGACCCCTGTACCTGGTAGTTCAGCAGCTATAGACGATTTGCCCATTCCTCCACTTGGATCCTACAAATGGGATCCAGAAAATATTGACAATATTGACCCTTTCAATACAGGAGGAAGTAAAATTGCCAACTCCCCTGTTTTGGGTCGTAAAGATCCTGTGTGCGCCCTTGTTGCTTCTTCCCCAGAGAATCCCCCAATCTCTGCTGCGGAACCACGTGACCAAGCTCCTCCAGCGCCCCTTAAAGAGCCAGTTACCAACCCAGAGGAGCAGCCCATCATCGCCAAGCGTCAGTCTGTAAGGCTGGAGTTTGACTACTCCGAGGAGAACAGTGAGGCGTCACCCCGGGCCTCTACCCCGCCCAAGAAACTGGGCAAGAAGCCGGGTGCCAAGATGCCTCTGAGGAAACCAAAGCTGAAGAAGGCCCAACCAGCGCAGACAGAGCAGCTGGACAATGAACCTCCAGCAACCCAAAACGGCAATGATGACGCCATTCCTGTTTCCAAAGGATCTTACAACTTTGAACCTGACAAGTGGGATGATCCGAATTTCAATCCTTTTAATTCTAAGAAAGGCATTTGCGGCTCCCCCAAACTATCCAAGCCTTCCTATACTTTTGACGCTGACGATGAGGCCATAGACCCTTTTAAATCCTCCATTAAGATGGCTAACTCTCCTCCTAAAGCCTCTGGCTCCTTTGAAGTCAATGACTATGATGGTGAGAATGACAACGACAATATTGGTGAACTGGAGGACCAAAATCTGAACAAACCCGCCAAGAAGAAAAAAACTCCCATCAAATCGTAAGTTCATCATAGTGGCATTGTGTCGTTCATGTCTTCGTCACTGTTGGTGAGGTCTCTTTGTTGTAGTTCAGTGTGTGTTTTCATGGTCTGTTATGCCAGTGTCCTTTGTCTGTCTCTCTGTCACCTGTGTCTGTGTATTCCTATATGTCACAGGAAGTCCAGGGGTGTGTCCTCTCTATGTTGTCTGTTGTAAGTACAGGGTCAGGGACAGGGACAGCCACCCTTCTTTACCCTTAATTCAGTGGAGCTCCTCCTAAACCAGCATGTTTCCCTACTGTGGTTGGTTACTTCCACCTCCCATTAACAGAAACATCACAATCCCTTGCAACCAGCACCAAACAATCCCAAACATCTGCTTCAACCCTTTAACTGAAGGACGTGTTTTGAAATTCCCATATCATTGTCACAGTTATGGTCCGTGTATGTGCCTGTATAAAATGTGTAAGGAAAATTATCTTAGGCGAAATAATGTTCTTATACAAGTGTGTGTCTCTTTGATGTAGGAAATAATTTAGTTACTTAGTAGTATTTTCTTCCTTAGTCGACTGTACATCTTTTATCATGTGAGGTGTGTGACTGGCCTGCCACAAGTGTGATGTAGCAGGCACTCCCCCTTGTGGTCATTGTTCAGTACTGTGATAATTACAGCAAAACTAAAGCTTTATAAATAAGAAAAATAAACTTTTGTACATTTTAAAGTAATAGAAATTAATACTTTTATTGCCCCATTGTATATCAAAATAATCTATTGGGGGATAACAGAGATGGGACAGAGAAGTAAATAGAATCAATCAGCATAAAAAGTAAGTGAGAAGAGGTTTTGTGGTTCAAACAAGTGCGTCTGTGCTCTCATCAGTGTCCTCCTAACTTACTAACCCCATGGCCAAATACACTCCCTGTTGAGGATCATCAATATTAAGATATTTAAAACACATTCAATTCTTCATGACTGACATATATTTACCACTCAACCTGACAAGACGGTTACTAAACTGACTCACCCCACTTCAAATATATCATATTCAGTTCATTTCAGTCATAACTATTACAGACTACAGTAAGTAGTACACTTGCACATACAGTAATTTTGTCCTATGCAAAATATTGTGTCATTTTATGCAAAAGCGTTGAAGCTATTTCTAGCTTTTGTGACTATACACAACAATATTAAATACATGTTATTGAATGATGTTGGATATTGGATATTTGTTGTACGTTGAGTTATTTTGGGTCTTGATCATGTGCATCATTTCTCTCAGTAACACTTTCAGAGTGAAGAGGTCACCAAAGAAGTCACCAATAGCTGAACAATCACAGGTGCGTTTTCATTCTTCCTTCAGATCTCTTTTTCTCACTATTATTATTCTGTCGACTGCAATTCTATCTTTTCCATCTATCTCTATCATTGCCACCTCCCTGCAGGATCCCGTGCCTGCAGATGACACCCTCCACAACCAGGATGACCACGCCACAGACGAGGAGAAGCTGGCCTCCTCCACCGTTCATAAGTGGGCTGGCCTGCATGACGTGGATTCCACTGAAGCGCATGACTTCCCTCAACCATGCGACCTCACAGCCTTCGTCAATGAGAACAGTCTGCCTCCCCAGACTTCAGGTGAAACTGACGCTGTCTGACACTCTTCATCTCTTTCCAGTTAAATGTTGACATAGCTTAAAGCAGACCACAAACAGGTCTTACTCAAAGGAAAATATCTACAATACTATACTACATTGATTTGTGTCTCCGGCAGTGAAACAAAGCCTAACAGCCCAATCCTCCATTACTCTCTGACCCCCAGAAGAGCCACCTTGTCCCTGATCGGTTTGGTTCTCTCTGGATTGTTCTCTCTGTATCTCATGCTTTGTCTCCTCTTTTACTCACAGTGCCGGACTTTGAAATTGAATACATGGAGAAGATTGGCTCGTCTTCACCTGTGAGTTTTTTATGTTTTTCTTGGGCGTTTGTTTTAACACAGCATGCTTTTTGGATTATTCCTTCTTTCTGTATTCATAACTCTTTCTTATGTTATATTTTTTGAATTATTCTTGTCTCGTAGCCATTGTCTGTGAAGAAACCATCTCTGTACCTGAAGCTGGACTCTGTATCTGACACCTTAACCAAGAACACATGTACTAATGGTTCAGAGCCAAGTTCCCCCTGCACAGGGTACAACACACACACACGCTCTGCTGCACACTGCACAATGATGTGTTATGAGTTAGTACTTTGCAATTTTTTTCTAACATATGTTATCTTTAGGAGAAGACTTTATCTTCTTGACTTTTGGTGGTTGCTCTAGTTTGCTAAGTTTAAACCAAACATGATTTGTGAGCAAAACATTTGCGGTTCAGCTGCTCCAGTACAATGTTTCATTAGCACCTTCATTTGTCATAAGGCTACAGTATGTGTCATCCATTTCTCCTTGCGCTCTCTCTCTCTCTGTCTCTCTCTCTCTCTCTCTCTCTCTCTCTCTCTCTCTCTCTTTCTCTTTCTCTTGTCTCTGTCTCTCTCCCCTTGCTCGCTTTCTCTCCCTCATTCCCTGTAGGAGTTTTGAGGAGATGGAGGCCCAAATATCTGCAGGCATGAAGACACCGGTGCTGAGCACAAGGCCTGGACCCGAGGGCTCTGCTGGAGACAAAGGCAGGAAGAGAGAAAGTGAGGCACTCAGCCGAACACAGAGTTCAGAGAGGGACGAGCAGGTGAGTCAAACCGCTCTCTGACCTGAAGACATAAAGATTGTCTTCTCTCACATTATGTGATTATCATTATCATATGGTGTGAACAAAGTCACTGTCACTATGTTTGTCTTTACTTTGATCATTGTTTAATAGGAATCTGGCAGTGTTGATTGTGTAATGCCACCAGGTGGAGATGTGGTGCTGTGATGTGGACTCACACTGTAGCTCTGACACTCAATATAAACATCATCAGTCATGGATACTCATTAAATCCTTGTCACCGATAACAACCAGCCATCCAATCTGAGTCACTCTGAGTTCCCTGCTTGAACTCAGTGACTCTGCTCCCTTTGCTGCCACGGAGACGCTCAGCGCTTGCTTTGCCATTCTGACCCCTGCCCTCCTCCCTGCCCTCTGCTTACTCCCCCTGGTGCCCCAATAGCCCCATAGCCTGGGCCTTGTGGAGGCCCCTTCTCCAGCCCTGGCCATGCCCTTGTTAGACAGGCTGGCTGAGTGTGAGGATCTCCTGCAGTACCTGGAGCCTGACCTGGCTGAGACCAATCCCACCGCATTCGCCCAAAAACTACAGGTGTGTTGACAGACCACACATGCCCCGTCTGAATTTGCCCTAATGAGTAGGCGAGTGAACCTTATCCGCTGTGCCTCTGCTGGTATTTGTGGCCCTGATTTGTGAGTGTGTGTGTGTTGTGTGTGTGTGTGTGAGAATGGTACTTTATTTATTTCCACCTCTGTGATAACATTATTCTATCAGACTTTGAGTTTCCTGATTTGTTTCCTCCATTTTCCGAGTGGAAGTTTTTGTTTACCGGCAGTGTGAACTAGTTGATGGTGTGTGTGTGCGTGTCTGTGTGATGAGGCCTGTAGAGACCGAGTGTGTGCTCAACATGTTTTCCCTTTGCTCTCTCAACCTTGGGCCGCTACCCCTCACCCCCACCCCCCACCCCCCACCCCTCTGTGCCCACACCTCCTCCCCCCCATGTGTGCGGCCCAGGAGGAGCTGGTGCTTGCTGCCTTGAGGATAGAGGCTCTCCAGGTAGCCAAAAACATCTCTCAGTGCCCCTCCCTCTCCACTGTAAACCCCCAGGTACTGCGCTGACTCAGCCTGCACCTGCAGTATGTGCGTGAGTGTGTGTGTGTGTGACAGTGTGTGTGTGTGTGTGTGTGTGTTTGCGCTGAGGCTGCATCTTGGGTGTATGGTAACACGTGTGTGCATGAGTGTGCCTCAGCCTGCCTCCCTTTGCCCCAAACCCTTCATTTCTGAGTGAGACTACAACACCATGGCCTTACCAACATGGTGGCTGCACCACCGCATCCACAGTCCCACCACCTCTTCAGCCCCTACATGCAACATCTTTAACATGGCTTAATGGCCCTGGCCGAGCCTCCTCAGGAACAGAGTGCTGTGTCTTCTCAGTCCCTTAGCCTTTTTTTTATGCATGTTGGGCAACATGCATGGAGGAGAGGCTTACAGTAATGTGACTGGGATTGCCTGAGAGTAGACTTAAGGACGCCGTTAAGACTCTGGATGCTGCTGTCACCACCCTGAGTCCCAGTCACATTGTTGTTTATGTTTTTTCATTTGGTCCCTTAACCAAACTAACAGCACTAACTAACAGCTAAATCAGGGCAGGTGGTACGAATATGAAATAATTAAACATGTTCAGTTGCAACATGGTCATTTCTCAGTTGAGTTGATCTAAGCAAAAGAACACGTGCCAAGATTTCAGAGTAGATGTGAGAGTGCTTTGTTTGATGATTCAATCTAAACAATGGAGCGGAGCAGGCGGTTTCCTGTTTGTCATTAGTTCGACGTCTCATACTTTCGTTTTACGCACTCTACAGTTTTGTTGCAAGAAACCCAGACCTCGCCAATGGTATATTAACGGTTCCCCTCTTATTAAAGTAAGGGTCACATAGTAGCCCTGTACCCAGACCCAGGTCCCATCTAGCTATAGCTCCTGTAGACCCCAGAAGTTCTCCCAGCTCTTTTTCTCTCAGGAAACAGACTCGCTATATGAGCTCCCACACTTCCATAGCTCCTTCTGACCTTATTACTGTAGATGCACCTGGTCCCTTACAATCGTCTATAGCCCAGGAGGATAACTAGTTTCACACACTGCTATAGTATCTCGAAATATATGTCTGACATAGTTTGTCTCCCATGGGTTCACCTAATCTCTTCACTGTGCCCATTTTCTGTTCCTGTCTCACTTTTTACTCGGTGGAATTCTCTGTGGAGAATGTTTGTGTGATCTTTGCCTATACCTGCAAACCATTGTAAAGCTTTCACAATACGCTTTCTACGACCTGATGCATCTATTGCCGGTGTCTCAGTATCCTGTCATCATATCATTTAATCAATGATACAGATGTAAATCCCTATCAGAGCAGAGTTCAGGGGACTGAAATCTGCACTACAAAATTGATAGTTTTCATTTTGATGTATTAAGGAGTTCTTGCTGGTGGTATTTGTTCCTAACTGACAGTGGTCACTTGTTGGGAGTACATGTGCTGCAGAATTTGTATATTTGTATTTCTCACCATTTCATCCAAAACTACTTAAAATGCTATATCTGGTGATTTTGACGTTTACTTGATTGGAACAGAAGTTAGCAGTGTGTGTGTGTGTGTGTGATGGGTTTCTGTAAACACTGTTATTTTAGACACAGTATTCCACAACAGGTAAGCCTATATCATGTTCTTTAACGCAACACTAACCTGTTTCCCACGCTACCAATCCACCATCCTATTATTTCGTCCTCCCCGACTGTATGTGATGCAGTTCCCGCTGTATCAAACCCCTCGTCCCCTCTGCCTTGCCTTGGCCTGACAACATTACAGCTACTGAATTGAGCAGGTGATAATAGCTGCTCGGCTGCAGGCGGCATCAGCCAATCACTTTCCCAGTACTGTTGCCAATGAAGACTGTTTCATCCAATCATGTTGCAGCTGCCAAAGTCTTCAGGAACATCAGCAGTCTGCCTCATTTACGCATTTATTTTGTCGTGTGGAATATTTTTGAATTCTTTGACTGGAGTCTTGGTGAGAATGTGCGTGTGGCCCCACAGGGTGTGTTACACCCCTTTGTGGATCAGTCCATGTAACTGGTATGTCTTCTTTCCTCTCACCCAAAGCAGCAGAGAGAGGCGTCATCTCCAGTAGACAGCGCTGTGTCCAAGAACTCTTTCTACACCAGGACCGCGGCCGGGTTCATCGAAGGGGAGAGTCCCCACCTTCCTCGAGAGCTGGACCACTCGTTGGGAATTGCACGAGAGGAGGTAAACAAAATAGCTCTGGTGTTTATTCGAGGACACGCACACATGGTATAAACCCTCTGTTTAATTCAGCATTTCACACTTTACCTCATCACACTGTCGCACTCCTCAGATTGTGACAAAAGAGAAGGAGGTGCTGGAGTGGCAGAGGAAGTACGAAAACAGCCGACAGGAAGTGGTGGAGATGAGGTAAGAGGTTATAAGATGATGTAATGTAATACACCCATTCACACAACATGATTTTTAAGAGCCTTCATCAAATGATCCACCATGATTTCCCTGAAAGAGGCGTTACTTTAGTATTTCCTTATTTACATGTCAGTGAACCTACTCATGAAACACACACACACACACACACACACACACACACACACACACACACACACACATATTGTCGGCTCTCACACCAAATATAGCAGCATAACACGTGGCAGCAGCTCATTTACGTGCCGGCTTTCAACGGCTTTCACCTGCCACTTGGTGTTGTTATGGCAATGTGCTGATTAAAATCAGAGAACTTTCTGAAGTGTTTGTTGTCAAAAACAGAGGAATAGATGAAATTGAGACTTGTTTCTTCTTTAAGTTGATACATATGCTTCAGCGTTTAAAATATTGCACATTACACTCAACAAGTATTAGGGGCGTGAAGCTGTTGAGCACGAACTTCCTGAGATCAGCTCATAACTGGGATTAGGATCCCAGTAAAGTCCAACAAACAGCCACTGGTTGAGGTTCACAGAGAGGAGCATGTGTAGAGCTGAAACCTGCCAGTAGGTGCTGTGTGTTGAGTCCAGCTGGCCACACACACACTTCAGTTGGTGTGGATAATACAGATCTGACTTCCTTATACCTTAGCTCAAGATAAGGAGGGGCTGAGAGGATAAGACGGAGGCACGGCTAATCAATCCTCTTACCTCCCAAAACAGGTTGACCAATTGATTGTAGTTTTTTACTCTCCACAAATGGATCAATAACAAAACCATATGGCAACTGAACTGGCACATTACAGATTGCATGATGTAATAATCCTCTAATTTCCTTCCTTTTGTTGGTCATCAAATTTTGACTTTGATGAAAACCAGCACTTTATAAGCTCAACATAATATAATGCATAATAATATCTCCTCCAAAATCTATAAAACAATTAGTTTGGGGGTTAAGTTGACCACATTTCAACCAAAGTGTTGATTTATTAGACATCGTACTCCAAGCAGACTCCACTGGATTAAAGTGTAATGTTGTACATGTTACATATGTGAAATTGATTTTTGCACATCACATCATGTTGTGCATTTCATTTATTAATTTTCTATCATTTCTTATCAATAGGAGAATTGTTGCTGAGTATGAGAAGACCATTGCACAGATGATAGGTAAGTTCAATGTTAAACACAGCTTTAGAGTTGCCTGATGAATCTATTTGGCAGCTGTAAAGAAGAATAAATATAAATTAATCAATAAAACATGTTCAAGGGCTTTTTGTGTCCTTGCTCATGGCTACTGTGATTTCAGGGAACAAGGTGTTTACAAACCCTCTGACACAAGCTAACTTTGCTATTTAATTTGCTTGCTTTGCTGTTTGATTGATATGAATGGAACTCTAACACAGTGGGAGGCAGATCTGCTCACTTTTTCTCTGGAATTCATAATTCCAATCCATTCTGTTTGCATTATTCTTGCTCTCACTCACGTCTATTTGCACCTCTACACTTTCCTGAAAGCTTTGATTTTGCTACTCTCAGATTCCATCCCTTGCTTTCATTGAAGCACAGTCACAAAGGGAACAATCTATCTCGGCTTGTGTGTGACACATGGCTCTCGCACATCTTGCCCCCCTAGCTTGACCTAACACAGTCCCTTCTTTTCTGTTCTGCTCCCATCCTTGCCCCTTACTATTTGATAACCCTGTCAGGCATGCCAGGTGAGTAACGTGGACTCGTCCTTCACTTGTTTGTGTCAGCTCGCATTTGTTCATCCCTCCATCAGAGTGGCGTTGCCCTGTGACATTTGTTTTGTCGTTTTTGGTGTTTTTTCGAGACATTTTCTTGCCGAGACAAAACGATGGAAACCTTTAGCATTTTCTCTTTATCTGACACATTTATGTAATCATTCAGATCCTCCACAAATTGAATGAAAAGCCAATTGTTACACATTTTAAATAATTCAGGCAAAATTAATGAGGTAAGCTGGTTGGTCATAGAAAAGAAAGGGAACGTTTATAGATCAATCTAACTGTCCCATTGTTAAATATTTGTCTTGTTTGCATGTTTCATTAGGTTTACCAGTAACTCCCACATAGTAGAGAAACATATTAAAACCTCTATTAAATCATCTACTAATCCACAATTCCATTTTGACATGATGTCATGCACATAAATGGGAATGTGTATTGTGTTGGTGTGTGCATACTTACTATTTGGTCTTTATTACGTAGTCTGATGTTCTCATCTACAATGTGTGTATGTGTGTGTACCCATCAGAGGATGAGCAGAAAGAGAAGTCTCTCTCCCACCACACTATCCAGCAGCTTATAACGGAAAAGGATCAGGCTCTGTCAGATCTCAACTCAGTGGAAAAGTCTCTTGCTGACCTCTTCAGACGTTACGAGAAGATGAAAGATGTGTTGGAGGGCTTCCGCAAGGTGACTGAAACACACACACACAGAAGCAATTGATTCACATCTATTGAGAACTTCTTTTCACAGTTTAGTTCCAAAAGCCTAATGGAGAGTTATGATGATGATTCTCACTCAGAATGAAGAGGTTCTAAAGAAGTGCGCTCAGGAATATCTGTCCAGGGTCCGTAAGGAAGAACAGCGCTATCAAGCCCTAAAGATTCACGCAGAGGAGAAATTAGACAAGTGAGTAAATGCACACGCCCATTATCTCACATTCATGCACTCCATCATTGTTATTATCCCCAATGACCAAAAGCCACTATACACTGATTGCACAATAACACGGTTCCCAGGTGTGTTGTACGGTATAGTTTGTTGTAATTGGAATTGGGCATTTATAAAGATTACTCCTGCAACCGTTAAGCAAAATTGAGGTCATGCTTTCCATAAGTCTCTACAGGTTATGAGCCAAATATGCTGACTATCTCTTCATATTATAATCGCTTCCAGGGCCAATACCGAAATCGCTCAGGTGCGTGTAAAGTCCAGGCAGGAGCAGGCTGCCTACCAGGCCAGTCTGAGGAAGGAGCAGATGAAGGTGGACTCACTGGAGCGCACATTGGAACAAAAGGTTAGTCCACATCCTCAGTGAGTCCTGAGACGTAAACACTTCACAAAATAAAGTTTAAAGAGACTACAGTAGGAAACTTTCTTTAAATTTATTCGTGTTCAATTATTCTACAGAACAAAGAGATTGAGGAGTTGACAAAGATCTGTGACGAGCTGATCGCCAAGATGGGGAAGAGTTAGCGCCAAAACCACATCCAGGCCCAATCCCACAGAGGGGGGGCAGGGGTGGGATGCTTTTGGAAAACTACTTGAAAAATGGAGAGTATCAGAAATATTTTACCACTCTCCCAACGACTGATGGACATGTAAAGGCCTATGTGGTCACAGAGTTATATTTCCTACTGAATTTGTGTATACAAGAACCGCAGGAGCAGATTTCTCTTAATCACTCTGTACATTTTGATGTGTCAGTGTATTGTACTGTATGGGGGGTCTGGTATAAAGTTTTAGAAATTGTACCTACCATATCACAAATGAATCTGTGTGTGTGTGTGTGTGTGTGTTAGGTTGTGTGTTGCTGCGTGTTGGATGATGAGAGAGAATGAGAGCGTTGTTTGTGGGTTTAATTATCTAATATGATGTTGCCATGACAGCCACTGATGGAGAAGACTGTTTACCCACTCCTGTTGTTGTCTCTCCTTAATACAAGAGAGAGAAGTAAGAGTCCTAGAATAACTCATAACGTGTTGATGCGTCACTAAGAGAATATGAACTATCACAATAGCTTACTGCATGTAAGAGAGATACACCTTAATGTTTGTATATAGTAAATACCCATCATGAAAAATATTGATCTGCATTTTTGATAGTTATTCTGTCATTTCCAACCTGCTTCCATTATGTAACATTGTAGATATTTGTCATACATGCTTTCTTTGATGAAATTGTGGGACTTTTATTTTGATATAAAGCAAACTAATTGTGACTGTATTCAGTTGTGACCAGGAGTCATTTAATTTTGGATGGATATGTTATAGTCCTGCTATGGTTGTTGTGTCACATTGAGGAACGACTTCTCTGCACAGCTACTGTATGGCATCTGCTTACAAAGTGCAATAAAAAAGATGGCAATACAGCATCTCTGTTTACTCAAGTTCCTTCAGTAGATGTTGCACAATGTTGTCTCATCTCAGGCGGAGTTTTGAGTTCTTTTCTGCACTTGTATTTTGCTTTATTTCCTGTAAAAGTGCAACTTAGGACTTCTGACACATGAAGAGATTTGACTATCTGACTGTATACTGAAGTGTGGTTAGGGGCTGGTAACAAACATGGCCGCCATAGGAGCATCTAATTCATCTTCAGCATCTTTTGAAAGGAGATCAATTTTCTCTTTCTCAAGCGTGACCGATATTAACACATGCAGCACATGAAGACTTTATGTGGTTGCATGAATGGACAAATCTCCACCAGGCTCTTGTAAGTAAGTATAAACTTGTTTTCCATGTAGTTCCTTTTCTTGTCTTGGTAACTATTAAATTAAGGCAATACAGTTATGTGGCAAGTAATGATCCTGTGCCACTACATCATTTTGACAAGATAAAATGGGAGTATGGAGACAATATAGCGAGCATCTAATAGCAATCACAACACCTATGGAGTGTGTGTTTATCCACACACTTTGAATCTCTTGCTCCTGCGTAGTAGAGTATCTTCTGATGCTTAAGCTGCAGACTCTAGTGGAGGCGCTGTAATCTCCTGTTAAGTGCAGGCATGGATATTAGCTCATCTGGTAGTTCACAGTTTGAGGGTCTTAAAGAGCAACAACCTGCTTTTTTATTGTGTGACCGGGACAACCAGGGACCACCAGCACCATGAGAGCTGTCTGGTACTGCCCGCTCCTCCTCTTAGCTACAGTCTTCCTCTTCCCAACAGACAGTAAGGAATGGATTTTATTCTTTTATACAGTATATGAGCATATGGACGATTCATTCTTTACCTTTTCGCTTTTATGCTTATGTTACACTGTTATATTATCATGTTATGGTTGAATTTCACAGAGAAACCACTTTGAATTGAATTAGCAAAAGAATGGCGCTTGTTACTTTTTTCTCAATAAGAATATAATTAATTTATGGATTTTAAGGCAGGAGTTTGCTGTGTGAAGTGAATGACAAACTAAATAATAATAATATTAGACGAATCATTAACTGTTGTGGCTTTCATACTAAAGACATATTGAATACAGCCCTATAGTCATCATGATCTTTCAGAATATGCATGCATGTCTCATCGATGTAATCAGGTCTTTTGATTATGGATATTTTTTCAAATAAATTTCTAGAGTCAGTCAGTCTGTCAACCCTCTTTCTAAATAGCATGCAATCCCAGCAGCTAATCTTTTAATAGGCCTGGAGGATAATTCTTACCGCACGTGTGTAGATCGACAGCACTATGCAGTTGGATTGGGGTCACTTAGACGCACTAGGACACATTCATATGCCATGTCAGGGAAACAATGAGAGAAAAATAAAAGACCCAACCAAAATCCAAGAAAGAGTTTTGGTTCGATTTCAGCTTTGAAGAAATCTGTTTTTGTATGGTAATGTGCTACAGATGATAACTTGTTCCAGATGCTTAAATGTCTCTATTTCCTTTCTCTTTAATGTTAATTTGTCATGACACTTTGACTCTATCAACATTAATGACTGATGGGCAAAGCATCCTAGGTTAAATCGGGTTGTTTTTGCTCGTAGACATACTGTGCTGCATAGAATGGTTGATGCTTCAGTTCAAAAGTTTCTGTTTGATCCTGTTTCTGAAAAGCCATTTCAGAATTTTGTAAAGAATGAAAGAAGTGTGGAAGATGCTTCAAAAGGCAGTAAAATCTAGAATAACTGCTCTCTTACGGTTTGACTCAGACTTAAAACTAAATTATGCCATAACATAACAGTGGTGGTGATGACCTCAATGTTTACCTCAGTATCATAAGTTTCTGGCATTTTGTCAAAAATGAGTGAAGCACATAAAGTTGGTCAATGAAGGATGCTGTTTGTTGAACATTACAGCTTGAACAGTGTAGCAGGTTTGTTTCCTCTGGTGATCCAGTGAGGTGGGGAGCTCCCAAAGTGACATCATCATGCCTTTTTAAGAGGGAAGTTTCCCCTATATGGATATTTTGGGGCATAACTTAATGTAAATAAGCCTTGTCAAGCACTTGGCACAAGGTATGGGATTCGTTGACCAATGTTAAATACCAATTTTTTACGTGTACCTGCCGTTCTTACAAACAGATGTAGAACCTCGTCTTAGAATTTCAACTACAAATGCTAAAAGCATTGTTACATTATGTAGTTTGCTCTTGTCGTTGATAACAAAACCATAAAGGAAACGATTACATGAGTTCTGCCAGCCTTATTTCCTGGTGGTGCTGTAAGTCGTGATGTCCTCCTCACGCACACTGGGGCCTTCCTGACAAACATCCAGGCAGATTAGACTTGAGTTCCTGCTCTTCACTCTGTAAAAGAAGATTCAGTGGTCGTGCCAACACAATCTGTGCGTGCATTTGTGGGAGCTTTGGGAGCTTTAGGCACGAGAATTCGCTGCGGAAAATGTGCAACTGACATGAAGAGGATTTCACAAGGAATCTCTGGTCAGCCTTTGCTGATCCAGTCAATGGACAGGAGAGACTAATAAAGAGATAATGTATGTTTGAGTAATGTATTTGAAGCTACTTTTGAACATTATCTACACTTTGAATCACATTATTTAAAGGAATGTGCTGTTCACAGTAAGAGTAGCACTGTTTTTCGGTCTCAACATACAAACTCATCTTGATGGTTGACACATCTAATGAGGCTTGATTTATCATAGCTGCAGCTGGTTATTTGGTGTGGGATTGTTTTATTTACACATTCAACTGAAATTCTTGAAAGATTTTTTTTGAATTTTGAAAAGACTTTGAAATAAGATTGGTCTCAGACTTAGTGCTGGCTTATGGTTGATAAGACAGTTTGGAAGAGGCTGAAGGGAATCTGGCATGCATATGTGCTTTGCTACTTGATGAGTGTTAGGAACAGGTATGTTCAGGTCAGGTAACCAGGTGGACAGATGGAGAAAAACAGGCGCTGGGATAAAATAGGGGTTTATAACAAATGCAAAAAGGCTGAGATGACTAATGAGGAGCAGAATCAGATGTCACAATGACAAACTCTGCTGTAGTATCATTTATTTTCTCCCTTCCTCAGGTGAGGCGCTGCAATGCTATGCCTGTATGGGCTCCAATAACGACGACTGCAACCGGCAAGGCTATAAAACGTGTCCCAGCCACTCTGACGCCTGTGCTACAGTCGTAGGCCATGACAGTGAGTGTTAACATTCTTCTATTGTTTTTCCAACTTGGAGAGCGCCTTGTAACCGGGAATAAACATTCACCTAAAATCCTGGATGTATGATGCAATATAAGATAATAGTGAAGCATAGAGGGGGGTGTCACAGTGGAGGACAGGAAGTTGTATGGGAACAACGGCAAACCTCTCAGTCAACAGCCATCTAACTTGAGCTGTTAGGGAGTGAACAGTTTTACTATTCTACCTCATCAATATTCTTAAATAGTATTTTGTGTTGATGCCACAAAGACAAAACCCACTGCATAGAATTATGTGTATGTGCACACGTGTAAGAAGCACAATATGATACTTGAAAATATCTGCAACAGTGAACACGACCTTATATACACCGTCGCCCGTTAAGTTGGCATACAAAATTATTCCAACTTTATGGGCAATAGTGTATTTGTGACTTTGTGGAACTTCTGGAACAAATCATGTGTTTGTACTGACCGTCCACAAGAAGTAAAATAAAACATACAGAGGGCATTATAAGGTCCTATCACAATTACATCATCTTTTCTGTCCTTTCAATTTACTGCCAGAATTATAAATAAAATATAAAATAATCTAATCTAATCTAATCTAATCTTCTAAGCAACAACCTACACGTTAGCTACAAGTTGTATCTTTGTTAATGTGCAACTGAGCATCATTTTTTACCTGGCACATCCCGATCAACATCTGGATTTGGGCCAATCTGTTGATATTCCATTACAAAGACTTGAGATTTGTGTCCAATGTAATGAAAAATTACCTAAAATAAAGAGATAAACAAAACTAATTCCAATGAAAAATAACCTCCCTGGCAGAGATAAAGAATGGAACAAATTGTCTTCTTTACAGAAGCAGCAAAGTCACACACACATTAAATTGGTGCATTGATATGTGCGAGACTATGACAGATACCAGTGTAACCGCTCTGTTTGGCTTTGTCTCTCAGGTGGCGTGATGAAGTCGTGCTCCTACAAGTCTTTCTGCAGCCAGGCCAACAGCCAGGGCTATAGATCTCCAGGGGTCAGAGTTCACTGCTGTTACAGCAACAACTGCAACTTGAAGGGCTCTGCCTGTCTCTTGTCAAGACTCAGCTATCCGTGGCTGCTTCTTCCACTGTTCCTCCACTGGTTTTTGAAGTAGAGCTCTGCACTGCTCTGCCATCCAGTATTCATCAGTTACACAATTGCCAAGGACTATGACCACACTTCTGCTCTTTTGCCTCAGAAATAACCGTCCTTACTACAAGCAATTGCATGCACTGCCCTTTGACTTTGCCCTTTGAGTTACTGTATCAAGGCGGTCAAGTAATTACATACAATACAATAATGTGGGCATTTGTGTGTGACGACATGGATAATTGGGTCCATGCTGGACTGTTACCAGCACTCAAGCAGATGTGTCTTTCAGTGGATATCACTAAGCCAATAATGTATGAAATAATAAGCAGATGTAAGATATTATTTGCTGTCCCCATTAGAGATGAAAGGGCAAGAGTTCATGAGTTCCAGACTTTGTCCTGCTTTGTTTCATGCACAGCCAGATATTCATGCAAGTACAGGATAATAGGTTTGAGACAAAGAGAGCTACCTCTTATGATCACCAGCCATCTGCTGCACCCACCGTCCTAATACTGAGCTGCTCCTATAGTTCAGAGGACCAGACATCCTAATCATTACGGAGCACATAATCCCAGTTTAAGTACTCCAAACATCTCCAAATTGTAGATTAAATGACAGAAGTGGAAATGAACTAAGTGCATTTGCTCAAGTACTGTAGCAAATTTTTAAACGTGTGTATTTTGTTTCGTTTTATCCTTATTTACATACAGAAAAACACATTGAGAAGCAGGAAGTCCTCTTTTATAAATGTACAGAGTTCATAATCAAAGATGTGGAATAATAATTAATAAATAGAAGACAAGAAAAGAAGAGATGAGTAATGTGGTGGAAAAGGATCCGGTGTCAATAAAACTAATAGTCACTAACAGCCATGAGATATTAATGAGTTGGAAAGAGTTTGATGATTGATAATTTGATTTGATTGATGATTGATGTATTTTACAGCAGGACACAAAGGTACAAAGACATAATCAAGTCCTGAGCATTGAGGGATGGTCATGTTATTGACTGTGGCTCCAGAAGTAGTGCCGGCACATCCACTGATTCCATAAATGGCAGGGAAGTGTGTGTGTGTGTGTGTGTGTGTGTGTGTGTGTGTCATGTTACCTCAGGAGTCACTTGCAGTAAATCGTGGCCCCAAATTCTAATCGAATGGCCACAAGTTAATCATTTGAGGCCACAACTTTAACCCACCTATTATTTATCTTGTGGCTATAACTCTTTTTAATAACACAATGATGTCCCCTGCTCTCTTTCCTGTTGTTGGTGCTGAAAAACTGTAGATTTTTGTAACTGTGGCAACCTGTTACTAAAGCCAGTCACTCAGTACCCACATCCCACTGTGAGAAAAGAACTCCAATAAACCGCGGCCTACTTCATCCGTCTTCTACTTACTTACTTATTGTTATTTACAAAGCAGAGGTGCTGGTGGAAGTTGGAGTTGGTGGAAATTCAATATACAATATTTATAATGGAACAGAGACATAACCACAGACAGAATAAGGTGATACTGTTCATGATGTTCTCATTAATCCAGATTAATGATGCACATTTTTCTATCTATCCATCTTCACCATTATTTCTTTAAGCAAACCCGCTTTACAGCATTTGTTTTGCACAGTATATTAACATGACAAAATACTTTTTCATCTATAATATTCCTTTCGGGACCTCCAATTTTGTATGTCGTACTAAGGAGACAATAGTACTTAAAGGAGGGCAGAAGTATGTAGCATGTGATCAGGCACACATGCACACATACCGTACCAAGTCAGATGATAGTGCACCGCATTGATTTAGAAGAGTTCCTTTTATAGAACAGATAATTTAAATGATGTTAGAATACTGTTTTGCTTGAGTGTTCAAGATTAAATCAATCCCAGTGTGTTGTATTTCCTGTAGCAGCCACAGTGAGGCAGTCTAGTCATACTTTTGACTTTTGCTCGTGCAGCCAACTCTATACAGACGATAAGATTCACATGGACTGAACCTGCCTCAGGGATCCTACTGAGAGAGGCTGGAGTCAGTACTCATAACAACTTTTGGATTGATTATTGCTGTCGTCTTTTAAATTGTTAAATCCCTCTCACGCCCTCTTTTTCTTCCTCTGCCCCCTCCCCCTCCCCTCTCCTTTGACAGGCAGGTGTGACAGTGTGAATGGACTGCCCTGGAGGGGGATAGACACTGACCCCAAACCGTGAGTCTCCAGGCCCGTTCAATCTGTCCTGCGTGCTCACGTCCACAGACGGTCAAGTTAGTGGCCCCACATCACAGCAGCCCTCATTAGCTTCATGTGAGAGAGTTCTTTCACCATAATTAGAATCGGAAGGGTGGGTTTGCCAAAAGTTGCAGGGCTGACGGGTCAAGGTGCCGTTGAGGTGCGGGTGGGGTGTCGGTCATGATGCGCCGGGCTTGCCATGCGCTGTGTTGTGTGTGAAATGTCACTTGTTCTTTTCTCCCACAGACATATTGTGGGACAGAGTTTATAATTTGATGGAGGATTTGAAAGTGCAATCATGGCCAAAGCCCCTGCGGAATTGAAGCGTCTCTGGACAATAACTCCAGTCACTGCATTCTCCTGGTTTACAGCATCTGAGTTAAATCTGAAGGTTATCACCATAGCAACTTTGCTGTTTAAATTGGAGTATGTTTAATCCCAATCCTCTGGCATCTGAAGACATTATCACGTCGCTCATCAAAGGAATAAGCCGGCTGCCCTTTACAGCAGAATGTGTGGATGTAACAGGCTGATGAAAACTCTTGTGTACTGTGCTTTCCATCATAAATCTCTGATAAAACCAGTCAAAGTCACACGCAATGACATATCTCTGTTTATTGTTCTTTTCTCACAAAAGAAGGTATATTCATTTTTGCGTGGGTTTTGATCTCTCAGTCTCAAAATATCTTATTGATATCTTATATTAGATATTATTGATATTGCAAATTCATATTTTTTGCACTGGAATTGTTGTTATTATTATTCATCTGTTTGAGCCAACATTGCATTGTTATCATAATATTCACGTCAGATATACTGTGTGTTGAGTGCATGAGCTCTTGATAAGAAAAATTGTATTATAGAAAATTCCCATTTATGACCCTGTATGTGGTTTTCACTTGTTTTTTTGATGAGTTCAACCTGTCACAGGACATTTTCCATAGCTTGAACCAAGGCTGGAATCGACATTTTCTGTGTCTTACTCTGGGAGCAGCAGTTCTCTGTGCTTCGTTTGAAAAGATGTTGCAGCTCTATAGCAGGTGTGTCTTTCCCTCTCTCTCCTTCTCTCTGCCCCTCTGTGTGTGCGAGAGAGAGGGAGAAAGAGAAATGGGGAAATGAGAGAGAGAGAGAGAAAGAGAGAGAGAGAGAGAGACTCAATCGAACACAAGTTGAAGGACAGAAAAGGACAGAAGACATGTTTCTGTGTATGTGTGTGTGTGTGTGTGTGTGTGTGTGTGTGTTTGGGGGAAGCATATGTAATTTGTGTTTTCCTTCATGTTCTCCACAGAAAATAGGCCATGGAGTTCCACATTCAAAAATGATGAAAAAGTCAGTATTTTTTACCTGAACACCACATGAGGGGTGAGAGATGAATCAAATTGGAATATGACAATATAATTACAAAAGCCAATGAAACTCAAGTAACAGTCACAAAAATCAAGCAGCACCATATGAGTTTTCTTAGTCGGTAATAATCAGTCTTTGTGTTCTGTGGAGATGATGATGTCACACATTTAGCTCCGCCCACACCGCACATGAACTCATGAACTCATGAACCAGGATTCCAGGCTCTACTGTAGGACAGCTCCCCCTGCGGTGATACAACGTCATTTGTCTGGAAACGCAGAGCTGTGGTTTGAATCCCACAAAGTAACAAAACAATAAAAAGACTAAATGCGTCGCAGCGATCAAACTTTAAATCACCGGTCCGCTTTCATCCAAAACGACAGCCGACATCAATGATTTGGAGCAATGAGTGCAGTAACAAACAAACACATCCAGGTTAAAAGAACACACACTGTTCAGCATCAAATACCATTGTGAGTCGGGAACAAAAGGGCTTGGGGGGGGAATGAGAGCGTGCGAGATGATGGCTGTGTTTACAAGTGCCCCGGTCCTGACTGGTCGGCCTGGGTTCAGCCAGCGGTCACCGGTTCTGGGGTCTCTGGGTCTCTGGTCTTTTTTTTTGAAAAAGATCTGTGAAGCAGAATTAAAGTGATCTACCTCCGGACTCCAGACCATCAGGGCTTTGAAACTGGGAAGAGGAGAGATACAGAGAGGGAGGGGAGGTGAGGGGAGGAGGGGGAGCACTAAAGAGGGAGCCAGGGGAAAGAGGAGAAGGAGAATTATGTGTAATGAGTGTGTTCCCCTGCCTGAGCTACTTTGAAATGTAACTAAATGGCCCACCTTCTGTGCGGCCAGACTCTGGCTCAAGGGCAGCTAGGAACCCACTGACAGGAGCTGAAACTGACAGGAAACACAGGCCACAGACTGCAGAATATGCTCAGCGTGTCTGAGCATGGATTACACTTGATCTCATAAACATCTTCAAGAAATGTACTGCCGAGCGATTAGCATGGAAGTAACGTTCTTGAGATGAAAGAACACTAAGCCATTCGGTTCAACTAAATCCCTCCTATGTGGATTAGTTCCAATGAAACACTTTATCTGCTTTTACCTGAGGTTCCTTCTGTAATTAACAGCTTGCATTAAGCTAATGAACAACTGAGTTTACTTGCTGAGCGAGTGATTATTATGTCTAACATATTAGTGCAGGACCTGGAATGTTCCATGGAGTGCAGATGACTTTATGTGCGTGGAACATAATGATTAGAAACTCAGCCCCTGCTGTAGCTGAGGCTAAAATAGCTCCAACTAAAGCATGCCTCTGAAACTAATCACTAGCTGTGTTTCCACTCCAAGTCCTATGCAAAACATAAGGCAAATCTATGGAGAATAACTCAATTTAAATGTGAATCGGCAGTGGTTCCATTAAATGATGCTATGTGAAAAGGATCAATAAGAATAAAAACATTCATAATAATGAATGATAATACATTTTAATAAATGTTCCTTTTGCGCTCTTGCTGTCCATCTAGCATGTCTGTAACATCTTCATCCAGTTAATGTGCTAAAACATTAAAGGAATAATACAATGTCCTGCAAAGCATAGTTAGTAGTTAGTTATCAATCGCAATAACAAGTAAAAACAATTTATGCCTTCTGGAAACACAAAACATTTCACACTTTAAAATGTTCCTGTGTAAACAACATGTGACGAAGCTGTTCTACCCTTGAATACATTCCAAGTACACACGCTTTGTGCCAACATACAGCAGCTACAACTCGCACCATATGTTCTGTAACACACACACACACACACACACACACACACACACACACACACACACACACACACACACACACACACACACACACACTACACACACACATCCCCTCTCTTGAGCTGTTTGCAACATTTCTGTATGAGCCAAAGCTGAGGTGCAAACTGTCTATTTTCGTTTTCCCCTATGGAATAAACAAACACAGCAGGAATATACAGAGAGAGCACCTGTGACTACTTTGTTACCTTATTACAACATTTCTTCTAATTCCATCTGTGCAAGACAAACAAGATCTGAACCTCTGTGTTTGGACTTTGTTAGCAATTAAGTGTGATGAGTGACTTCATACAAATTTTAGAATAATTACTTTTTTAAAGGTGATTCTATTTATTTCTAATCTATTTTTTTCTTCATCAATCAAACAGTGTTATGCATTAAACTAGTATTTTGTCGACACATCCACTACGTCTGATACTAGTGGGGGGAATGCTGGTACACTTTTGTGGTTGTTGCCAGTCTATGGTCTGTTGTCATTCAGTGTGCACACAGCAGTGGTGCAGCATGTGAGAGCTTTGTTCCACGTTGTTCCAGCATTGCAAATGGTTCAATATAAACCTCTAAAAGACAGAAAATGACTTCATGTATATCACGTTTACTTTAATAGTGAATAAATGATGTCATGTGGTAAATATTTTTTGTGATTGTGATTTTTTCATAAATTCAAATCTGACATTCCCGCCAAGATGTCACAGGTCGTCTGAGGAAGTGTTGTTAGGGCTCCTCCTGCCCTATAGGTGGCAGCATGTATAGTCTTTACCAGTCTGTAGACCACAAACTATACTACTGAGGAAAGAGTTAAGTTTTTAAGGTGAACAAACATTAAAAGATAATGGAAGAAAATGATGATGGCTTTTTGCATTTTGAATTATTGGAATTGTTGTTCATAAACTCTGCTCTTATTACCCTTCATTACCTTATTTTCTTCTTAGTTTTTGAAATTCATAGACAATAACAAAAACACAACTCAAGATTCTGTCCCCTCGGAGCCAAAAGTTTCAATTACATTTTTTATTGGTTTGCTTTTTAATGTCGCACAGTGCTTTGAAAACTTGTTGTCATCTTCGCTCTACCATTTTGTCAGATTTTTATGCTTGACCCTGGCAGGTTTTACATTCTAAACTAATTGGCTTGTTCCCACCTTGAAAACGGCGAGGATCAAATCTAAGCAGCAGCTATGCAAAGGAAAGGCTCTATAGTCGAGGTCGACGGCTGACTGGTGGGGCTGGCTGAGTTGAGCGACTGTAGAGACGAGAGAGGATAACAAAAGAGAAAGAGAGGAAAGCAGACCTTGGAGCCAAAACCAAATCACATCAGTTACCGCTGCGCCCTGGGGTGAGGGCAGGCTCAGTCAGCCGTACCATACAACTGGGATAATTAGTTTTGGAAAGGAATATCAACTGATATAATTGAGCATTCTCCACTAATGAAGATCCTCTGTGTTGTCACTGTTGAGGCGCTAATTGACGGGAGAGGAATGGGTGGCGGGCAACCGGGTGAGGGGGTGGGGGTGGGGGTGCACAGGATGTGATAGTGAAAGTGCTGCCCACGCTGGCAAACAAAACCTTTTCAGACGTGTTGACCTCTAGAAACAGGTTTTAGTTAGTCATCAATGACTCTGTGTCTGCTTTCATACACACATTATATGACATGGGTTGGGTATATAAGCTCAGGGGAGGCCACATGATGGGGGTGGAAGGAGTTTAAGGGGAGTTTAGGGGTTGCACAGGTCGTGTCGGGAGTTTCGATTGAGGGAAGTGGAGGGTCCAGAATTTACGGAGGGGGTGTGTGTGTGAGGAGGGGTCGTGGTGAAATCAGTTGAGGGGATAATAGGAAAGCAAATTGGTTTTGACAAGTCTGGGGAGCTGGAAGTAATGCAGTCTTTTTAAAGAGGAGATGAGGGAATATCCAGCAAAAGCATGAGATAATCAGTGGTACCATTCAGGAGCGGGGTGAGGGGAAGGACCTGCGCCAGAACACGAGGCCTGCTGGTGACCCCTTGGAGACTGCAGAACAGGGTCATGTCTCACCAATAGGGGGCGGCAGGATGAAAGCGAAGTTGTCTGTTTAATTAAGGTGACAGCTGTGTCACTCTTTCAACGCTTTGTTGTGTTATATTGAAAATGTATAGGAACAGATTAGAATTATTGCATGACTGGGAGAGCAATTATTATTAAACACTCAAGGTGTTAATCTGTAATTAATCATCTAAATCAAGCGATGGAATACAGCGATTGTATCATGGCTGCAGCTGTTCCACCCACTACTCCCCTGATCTTCCACTGAAGTGGAACTGACAGATATTGTAAAAATTGTAAAACATTTGCTCACAAAAGAGTGATTGGGTTGTCAATTGGGTTTTCAATGTTCTTCAAATAGTTTTACACAGCCTTTAACTCGTCCAGAAATGCAGTCAATCTGTCTAAAAAAAACTTTTCTTCCACACCTCAGTATTATCAAAACCCTGGCTACGGCCTTGATTTTTATGTTTGAACTTTCAGTCATCCTTGCTCATTGTGCAAGTCATCATTTGTATTTATGTCAGACATCGAGCCAGACAGAGCGATGAAAGGCAAAAGTACAGACAGACAGTACAGATTCACTATCTGCTCTCATTTGCTTGGAGAATCAGGCTCCGTCCCAAACAGCAGGCTGCCTGCCAGATTAGCTGCACTGGCAGCCGGCAGACAGACGGCTCACAGCAGCCAGCAAGGAGGCAGACTGACACACAGCGACCAGCATAAGGTGTTTGAACACAGACAGAGGATTAACAGAGTCCTGGGTGTGGAGGTGATGGTAAATAAAATATCAAACAGGCCTGAACCGCAGCCAGCAGGTCCAAACTGACAAATGTTTTCACACTCACTTCAAATGAATGTCTGCACGTATTGGAATCATGGTTCAACTTTATGCTATCCAACGTCCTGGATCTGATATAATATGGAGAACAGGAGTGAATGCAGTCGGGCTTTTACATTGTCAAGGATTTCAACAGTGGAATAGGAATGGTGGAGCTGGTGACATATTCTTGGGATGATCTTTTGTAGAGCTGAAATTGAAAATTCCCGTGGGTGTCAAGGTGGACAGAGCTGGATGTAAACGGACGAGATAAAGTCGTATTCACGGCGTACCTGATGACACCTGCATGGCTTGATCGGTCCTCCTCAGATAGCATCGCGTCTATACAGCAGAAGAAAGACACACTCGGGTCTGAAGGGAGAAAAAAGCGTCAACCTCGCAACCTCTTCGTGATTCATTCACAGCACAATTTGCTGTGACATCAACCTTGACAATAAATAAATGAATAAAAAAAACAAACACTTTCCAATGAACACTCCATGTCAATGAAGTACAAAAATCACACTTAGTATAGTGACGATGAATTTAGATTAATCTGTTGGGTTTCATAAAGATTCATTTTGAATAAACTCATAAAGGAGCATGTAATGTGAATTTGTCTGAAATTATAAGCAACACTTGAATTTGAGATGACAAATGTAAATGTTTGTTTAATCTGAACAGATCAGCAGATTATTGAGGCCTACAGCATCGGGGAAGTTTGACAGGAAAAAAACTTTTGAGGTCCCAAAAGGAAATAGTAATTTAGATGTGAAATAGTGTTACATTTCTGCCGTTCATTGCCCAAACCCCATCTATCTACTACGCCAGGCAGGTAAGGAAAAAACTGACAATTCAGTGAAATGATTTGACCCAGGTCAACATCACAGGCTGCCGTGAACAGCTCAATATATTATCACTTGGTTGCAGCCAAGCTTATTATTTTCCCTGAAAAGGCACCACCTGACCATGCCTGACGCTATTTATTGCCAGTCAATTCTGTACGTTTCTTCTCTGTGGAATTATATTCATGTTTCTGTTGTATTCACACCCGAAAACCAATAAGCCGCTGCGATAACGTGACTGAAAGGAGGCAAACAGAAGAAGAAGCCTGCTCCTCAGTTCCATTGCAGTAGCCTCCTCCATGTTTTCCATGTGGCTTCATATCCGTTCACATTAGTGCAGCAAAGTAGCTGCAAGAATCAGCACGCGGTCAACTGTGGCACGGGGGGGTGGGGGGGCGGAAAGAAGAAAAATATTTAAGGCCTTGCTCCCTCTGTCAGCTTTCACCTCTTTTCCCTCCTTTTTCTTGTTTTCACAGCCCTTAATCCTGGCGGCTCCAACGCGGAGCGGTCACAGGTTTTGACAGCAGACTGTAATGACCTAAGCTGTTCTCTGTGGGGAGTGAGGAGGGGAGTTGGTGTGTGCGCCTGAGGAGGAGGAGGAGGAAGGTTTAATGAGAGGTTACTCCGCATCTCTTTTCAGGTTTAATGCAGCAAGTGTACACACAACATGTTTGGAACTGCGCTGGCAGTGGGGAAATACTCTTAATCAAAGAATAGCACTTAATAATATAGAGTGTACACAACTCACTACTCACTATATAGGGACTTATGTATTGGAGAAGTACCTGCAGTATAAATATCTATTTTAGATTTTATTTCAGGTCCTTGCTGTCAGTCTCTTTGTTTTCAGTTTGTGTAATATGAGGTGGTGGGTAGCTCTTGGTTAATGATCATTCATTGTTTTTATGTCGCATTTTGGGATTGTTTGAGGCCAAAAGTATATTAATCCTTTACTGTATTAGTAATTTTTTGGACTAGAAGCACCGTGACCTTGCCTTATTCTCTGTGACAAACAACATATTTCCAGTGAATAATCCACTTCTCTCATGCCCTTGGCCAGTGTATTGCATCAGTTTGACCCAAAACGTTCATGTTTACTGTCATGCAGCAGGTTTTCTGTCGTCTCAAAGAAAAAAGAAAGAAACATTTCCATTCATGTTGGCTGATTAGATTTCCTCTCTGTCTCTGCTTGATTGATATATTACAGCTCACTGTTCATGAACTTGTGACTCTTTCAATTTTATACTTGTACATAATGCAATGTATTTTCATGACCTCAGTATGTTCATTCAACTTCAACCTGAATAGAGGAGAATGAGCCAGAATCACTGTAAACACCTGTGATGTTGTCCGTCTGTGTTTTGTACTCCTTATGCAGCTTTTCAGTCAAGGAATCTGCTGCATCCAACAACCATCATGAGACACGAGTTTATGATATTAATTGTGATTTGTTTCACCCCTTTACTGCACAAAATGAAGTTTGAGAAGGAAAGTTTTTAAAAGTTGGCATATGAAAATTACAATGAGTGTATAATGTAATGCTTTATTTCAGTTTAAACGGTTCAGCACTATATTACAGGTTAAGGCTGCGATCAGGTATAGGAGGATCTAATTTTCTCCTTCACAGATGAAATAAGCGGGTGGGAAAGTCTCATGTAACGCTAACAGCTCAATGTTTCAAGGAGCACTTTGTTCTGTTTCTGTGCTTCTGTTGCCATGCAACTGTTGTAATCCTATGTAAAAAAAAAACCCCTAAGAAATGACAATATAAGAAAGAAATATCTTTGCACACACCAACACACCAGGTACACATTTGATTATTGGTGTGTTGGTGTGTGAATATAGAACATTATTACTCACTGTTAAGCAATCCATCCATTTCCCCCCAATTATCCGTGTCACAGTGTGCTAAGCAAGGGAGCCCAGATGTCCCTGTCCCGAAGCTTCTTTCTCCAGCTTCTCTGGGGAGATTCAAACACGTTCCCAGGGCGGTTGGGATTTGTAATCCCTCCAGCATACTTTGGGCCTGGGCCTGCCTGGTGGTCTCCTCCGAGATAGGCTACCAGATACACCAATAGACATGGATCAGCAAGGAAATAGGAATAGGTTCTACCCTGGGTGATACTCATCCATCAACCAAATGATGTTACAATCAGTTCATAACTTTAAAACTCAGCCAACTCCAAATACACTAAGTAAATGAATAAACCAACCAAACCAACAGACACATTCAATTCAACACATCCTTGGCAAAAGTAATAACCAAGTCACAGCCTAAAGCAGCAATTTGTAATAATGCAGTGCTGAACAACACCAAGAGTTTGTATTTGATACATTTGTACATATACATTGAATACGTTTAAAGAAAATGTGTCAATATGTTTTACTTATGTACATTTCATCCATTAATTTAGCACAAGATTTTGCAAATGTGTTCCACTTCATATCAGTTACACGTTGCTACACACCCTGCAGTCTCAGCTGAAGGTTCACACGGTCGTCTAAACCCTCTTTGGTTAAGCTTTAAAAAAACATTGTTGTCCAGCTAAAACAAAAGGGATGAAGACATGTACATAGTTACGTGGTCAAATGTAACAAATGCCCAGCAACCTTATTATGCTTGATGCATATGTTACTGTTAAATACCCTTAATTAGCCTATAGTCCTCTATGCAAATATTTCAGTGTTGAATCTCACTTTTGAAGGATTAATTGGCTTTAATGCAATTGTTTTATGACCCCCAGCTACTAAAAAGCTATAAATGTGCATACACTAAAATGTGTGATATTAAGGAATGCTGACGGGATGGAACTTCAGTCGCAAACTGATGCATTTTGAAATTCTTTTAACACAGAATATAATAAAATGTGAGCTTCATCTCATTAGTTTCTATCCCTCTCCAGGATGGGTGAACGTCCCATCTCCTTATTATTAAGACCCCAGCCGACACGCCTATGCAAACTATAACACTGAATAGACCTGCATTTCAGATTACAAAGACTTGATCCCCCGGGAAAGGAAAAAAACCAAGTCCCAATATGAGATAGTGAACTGCAGACTTAACCCTGTCCCGCTCCATATACCAATCAAGTAGATAAATAAAGGTTTAATTAAGAAATGCTCCTCACTGGGGTTATTGGGGTTGGGGGTTGGTGATGACTGAGTGGGGGAAGGGAAATGTGTGAGGCACTTTGGAAAAGAGAGGGAATACTTGAGCTTCACCTATGGAATAAAGCACAAAAAAGGGATATTGATGAATTATCCATCTTCTAAAAGTCCACAGGCTATTAAATCCCAAACGGCATTAATAATGAAAAAATAATTTAAAGGAAATTTAAATGGAAATAAAAACATACAGAAAAAGCATCACAGCCTGGTCATTAAGTAAATAAAATAAAATAATCAATTCAATTATTTTTTTTTACGATTGATTATTCTTCCCTAAGTGCCGAATGCATCTTGCAGGTGCGGCATCAAGATAACTTGCTGTGGAAAATCATAATAATAGAATAATAGAGTAATTCTCTTCATGAACAAAATTACATTTAGCTTTATCAGGGTGAGTCAGGAATGGTAATGTGCGTGTTTGTGGTGTCCTCTCACACCAGACACGTCAGACAAACACAATCCAATCTGTTATAAGCTTGATATTATAATTTGAATGTTTTCATATGCCTCAGTCAATCAATCATTCACATTTAATGAAAAAAATTTGAAAAGCTGCAGAATTGATTTCTTTATAATTGGTAAAAACACGAGACAAACCAAGAAAATGCTTAAAATGGCAGAGGCAGAAGATGATTCTTCATCATTTCCATATTGTTCATCATTTTCATACATTCAGTATATGGGAAAGTGAAATAATAACAACAATTGATTGCGGATGTGAGATACGTAAGCGATGATGTGTTGTCAGCGGATGATTATGGTGGAAAATAAAGGTTGAAGTGTGATGTGACGCACAGTTGGAAAGATGCAGTTCAGTTCTGATGATTTAACTAGCTGGGAAAAAAACGAGGTGTTTTTCAATGATTACACTCGTCTAACTTGTCATGAAAGAATCCAGGTCAGAACTCTGTATGCAAAAGTCTTTATTTCCAAGGTGAGAATAACTTAAATTTCCCTCATCACACGTCTGAGCATCCTTGCCGATTTCCACTTTGATAGTTATCACAAAACACACCTTGAGTGAACTCAGAATTGACATATAGTGAAAGTCAGCCTGTTCAGTCATGCTTGCAAATGAACTCACACCTCTCTTACTGTCAGCCTCTTTATCATTGCCTCATACACACATACATGTACCACCACGTTCAGTCAGTTGCTCAAACCGAGCATTGTGTGGTCAGATGCCACTGATGTGTGTCACACAATTTATGGACCTGCTTGCTTCTAAGTGGCCTTTTAAGATGTTCTGCTGAGCCATTAGTAGCTCTTCAACATAAAAAGTCACCATTTAGCTGAAACGCTGAGTTGTGCCTGTGCCCTTAAAGGCTGAGGGTAGTTGCAAGACTCAAAGTAGGTCAGTTCTTTATGAAGCGTGTGTTTAGGCAGAGATACAGTGTATGCTTAAGTATGCCTGAGTGTGCAAGAGTGTAACAAAAACAGTGGGAGTTGGAAGAAGCGAACAAATGGACGTGCCGGCCTTTGCCTGAGGTAGCTATGGTCCTCCATGTGTTGCAGGCCCGTCTCCTGGCTTTTCCGTCCCTGCATCATATCCACCCGGGGGCCCCTGGAGTCCGAGTGACCCACCTCCATCCTCCATCCTCCGTCCCTCCATCTCCGTCCACAGCCACGCTACGTGTAGCACGCTGCTGCCCCGGGCCACGGCTGACTTTCTCTGCAGTTTGCCATGATGTAGCGCTCTGTGCAGACAAGCCCACTATTCTCTTCCTCTCCTCCGTCCCCTCAGAGAGAGGGAGAGCTAAGGTTGACCGATTTAACAGCTGCTGGGTAATGCACTTAGAAAGTCATTTGTTAAAATCTAATTGATCGCTCCATTTCCACCTCTACACTCTGAATGTTCTATTCGCTGCATGAGCGTGTCTGAACAACAACAGATGCTGTCTGTCCTATGGAAGCAGACCAAAGGGCACAGAGTGGCAGCTCACGATGATACATGATATACATTGTAGTCCTGTTTAACATCTTACAAATATAATTAGTTTTTATGACTTTAATAATACAGATGCTGTGGTACAGCTTACACCACCTTGAGTTATCTTGTACTCTTTATGAAGAACAATGACAGTGATACCAAGTGCAGCTGAGGTTTGCTGTTGTATCCCACAATAATCTGTTTCTCATACTCCATCTTATTTTGTCATACAGCATCTTACTGTTCACTGACATTGAAACAACACTCCTCTCAGGGGAAGGAGCGTCCTTGCTCACCCTTTTCAGAGACCTTTCCTCTCCGTCTCATTTTCACCTCCAGGACCAGGAGGCGTCACCAGGAGATATAAACAGCGAGCAGGCAGCTGAGTTCTTGCTCCCTATATGTCATGTACCAGCAGCTACATCTGCCCCCTGGCACTCTGGACCCCAAGGAGCCAGCGGGGTGCAAAAACCAGCTAACCAAAGCGTGGCTGGCCATGTGACAACAAGATCAGGGCAACGCCTGTGGTCTGTGCACCAGAGAGCCACTTAAACTGCAATCATTTCACATCAAAGCAATCAGCCACCAGCCCAGGGCGCAATTCTCACCTGCTGAGCTGCGAGACTGCAAGCACGTCTGCGGACATTCACGACCCCGCCCTCCCCGCTCTCTCACCTCGCTCCAGCCTGTCACTGAGACCTCAGATCACGAACGCCACCGTACTCTTACCTACATATCAGCGGCGCTTTGTGCATGTTGAGTGCCTGCCAACCAAACGTGCTCAACGAGAGGCTGCTGTTCCCTGTACATTACTGGCAGAGAGCAAGTAGCTAATTATAAAACCACTCTGGGTGCCAAGTTGTTCCTCAGCATAGCTGCTGTGCTGCTCCATGCAGAGAGGGGAAAATGAGCCTGTCAGCCCTGTCCCAAGTTGCTATGATGAGTGCAAATGAGGTAAGGCCCTGGAAGCCTCTCGGGGAGCTCCACAAGGGGAGGTGGCGCTAGAGGGTGTGTAAATACACACACACATAGCACACAGTGCACATAGACTGATGGCACTGATTTCTGAGCTGTCACCCAAAGTGGGTCAATATGTGACAAACAAGAGGGACCTTCAGATCCCTGTGCCAGCCAGCGTGGTGTGATGGACCAACAGGTCTGTGGCACGCTGGGGCTCGGCTCATACACTCCAAAACCCACAGAACACACACACACAAGTATTTTTAGGCTGTGATGAATTATTATATATAAAGCATGTGTGATATCAACATCCTTGCTGTATTACTGTGTTGTGCCTCTGGTGTTAAAAAGATTACAGTCCTTTGCTTGTGAGAGCACAGCTGTGTTATGAGCAATCAGGTGCTGTCTCCCATCAAAGCTGGGAACGCGCAGGAAGCAGTGACGCTGTCCCAAACACAAACGGGTGACAGGAAACAGTAACACCCCCTGATGATGAGGGGAGTTGTTGGACCGCAGCCTTCCCTGTCTTTAACTAATGTCACTGCCTGGATGCCAGCAATGATCAAAACTCCACACATGCAGGCTTTGATTCCTCGCTGCTTTCATTTATCCTCTTTCTCTACCTTCCTTTTTCCTGTGTCTCTTCATCTGTATTCCTACACATCCTCCCTACGGCGAGGTATTATTAGCAGACCAGAATTTTTTATTTCATTTGGGTGATTGACAGCCAAGGTGATACTTTCCTCCATTTGCATATCCTGTCATTTACACTCTATACCTGCCACTAATGGTGGTGATTCCCAGACTGCCTTTCCTGAATTAGTATCCTCCAGTCTCTGAGTCAGGGCTGCTAATCAGGGGCTGTGGTGAGAGAAGGACGGCTTCAAATTACATCTTTCACAGTCAACAGGAGGTGCACATGAAAGTGCGACGTCCTGCCGTTTTCCTCCGAGCTGAGGAAGTTTGCAGATCGACAGTGACAGCACCCCGCGTATCTCCCAGGCATCCACTACAACCTCTCCAATTAAAAGCCTCCTGTGATTTCCTCTATTAATAATAGATGTCTCTGAGCTCGGCGTAGCTGTGATTGGAACACGTCTGTGACGGTGCATTTGTGTGAACTGTGTATTTGTTTGGGTTTGTGCCTGCAATTGTGTGCATGCCTTCCTCCATGAGAACGTTCCTGTACTGTGCCATTTCATGCACATGTATTGTGGTGTTTAGTTTCATGTGGTCTCCACCTCCTGTCTGTGGTGATGGTTACCTCATAATCACGACTAAAAAGCCATAATGCTCCCCTTTGGAAACTGAAGATGCCACATTGGATTTCAGCAGGAAATCTGAAGAGGTGCCTCTCTCTTCACTGCTGAGGTAGATGCCGGGAAGCCAGAGACAGTTTTCCTGGAAAAATGTGTGGCTGCGAACACTGTCTGTCCCTTTGACTTCTCCACAAACATTGATCAGGTTCCTCAACACCTGGAGAGCTGCAGCCCTTTATTAAAGGCACCACTGCATTGTTATTACTATGATTACAGAGAATGGGACATCATAAGTCCCTCAGAATTTAAAAAAAGAAGGCATCTGACTGGAGGAGGAGGCATAGTGATAGCTGCAGCAGAGTTCACCTCATCACAATAGCTATAATTGAATAGATACTGCAGTATGAGTGGAGGACAAGCTTCTTTGAAGGTAATTTTCCAAAATGAAGTGGATGGAAAGTCCTCCATAAATAAGTCTGGTAAATGTTTTCACAGAGGACAATGGGGCCGTGTGGAGAGGGCATGACTCCACTATGACTCCTCATCTGGCTGCAATGATTCTCATTTAATAGTCCATCGCTGTGCTGTATTATAGCTGCTTAGGCTGATGCAAATGCTGTCTGATGGCTGCTAAACCTACTGTTTTACACCACACCACATCACAGTACAGTATATTCTGTGTGACAAAGCCCTAAATGTCTTCCAAGGCAGCACTTACTGCTCCTCTCTATTCTGCAGATTCAACTGATTTTGCTCATGTCTCCCCGCCTTGATCAATATGCATGACTTAAGGTGTCAGTTATCAACACACGAGTGGTTTTTCAGGAAACATTATCCATATGTGGTTCCTGATTTGTACCTGAATAATATCCTTTTAACAGCGGGGACATTTTACTCCGAGCTCAATATGGAAAAGATGTTGATGATTCATGGCCATCGCATGTTAGGACATGGGGAGCGCTGTGACAAACAGGAGGTGATAAATGGTGAGGGTACAACCTTGGAGGAGGTCTCCTTTTCTCTTTCTCTGCCTCGCAGGTTTCCTTCCTGACCTTTCCTCTCCTCTCTTTTCACAACTCCCCCTTTTATTCTGTCTCAATAGCATGTCACCTTTCTCTGTAATGGCTGCCTGAATAAGAATGTTCTGTCCTAACAGTCCTTGTTGCTCGTTGGTCATCTTCCCTCTCCAATTTTCACACACTTAATATTGATTCTTTTGAAAAGTATTTTTTTTTTAGTATTATCCTTTTAACCATTCAACATTAGTTTGATGGATCATAAACAGAGGTGTCTGTTATAAAATAAAGTTCTGTATTGCCAGAAATATGCCAGAATATAATCATTATAATTCTGGAGAAATGGCAGATAAGTGTTTTGTTAGTTATGTTTATTGCCAATCATTGCATAAGATCTAGATTGTACTGCTGTTCTTAAATAAAGTGATTTTTTTTTCAAGAATTAAACTGATATTGGCAATAGAACAGCAGCATGCACTGTAACACATCTGTTTTATGGCATCATATTCCTTGATGCCACTCTTCAAAATCTCTTTGTCACTGATAAAAATATCCTGCTGCTGCTGTCAACAGCACTGTTTACTAATTGAGCCCCATTAAAGCTATTAGCTGATAAAGTGAACTTGGAATTGCTCTAGTTTTGCTGTGGTATTGTGATGCGAACACACACACACACACACACACACACACACACACACACACACACACACACACACACACACACACACACACACAAAACAAATTTTATTTGTGTGTGTGTGTCTCTTTCTCTCTCTCTCTCTGTGTGTACAGTTTTTTTTGTGTGTGTTTGTGTGTGTGTGTGCTTGTTTGTGTGTGTGGTGAGCAGTTGAGCATTAGCAGTCAGGCAGCTGCATTGTATTCTGCAGTTGCATTCTTTACTGCACTAGCAACACCAGCAGCACTTAATTGTCAGTAAGAGAGGATGCTGATGTGCCTGGACCAGTGGATCCATTTTGTCCTTCCTGTCCCAAAGTGGACGAATCCAGATGATGCAACATCACCGCAAGATATTGTCTCTCCATCCATCATCCATCCATCCAACCATGGCTGTCACTTTTTTTTTTTTTCGATGAGTAAAACTCGTTACCATGGAATCACAATTTTTCCATCCACCACCTACTATATATATGAACTTCATAAGCTTGTGGCCTTTGTCAGAAAATTCATGGAGATATTACTATTTTTACAGAAGGTTACAGCTTGCCATCATAAAATATCTCCTGGACTTTAAATACTGAGGCTAACTTCACTTTTATGGGTAAAAAAAAACCTTCTATTATTTGCAGCATGCAGTTATTACAACAGATTTTGCATTACAAATGACTACATTTGATGTGATGTTCTTCTGCATCACACACACTGAACCTACTTGCTGAATTTGAAAAAAAAAAAAGCTGAATTTATTGTGTTACAGATCATCACAAAACATATACATATATATTATTCTGTATATGAACCCATAGGAATAACCATTGGTAAAGAAAGTCTTTGTTTGCTTGTTGTATATTTCAGTTTATAACAGTTTACAGTTGTGTCATTTATGGTAGAACAAATATTTGATTCTCACAAGGCGTTCAAAACCAGATTCTCTTTTCCTGAATGAATGAAAAATGACTGTTAATTAAGAGGCTTTATTTTTATTCATAATATTCATTCTTATCAACACAACATCTGCCACTCATTAGCACTGTGTGGCACTAACAGCTCTTCACATGTTCTCCATGGTGTGGCTGTATTAAGACCGTGTTGTTGTTTTCCATGTAAAGTACATCAGAAACACAGGTAGCATTAGTTGCAATATAAGCAATAATAACAGCTTAAGATATTACTGCAGATTATCACCGTTTAGGGAAAAACCACACAGGGATTCAGAGACGCTCATTCATTACCTGTGGAGTGACTTTAATCATTTTAATGGCCGTATTGGGCGTGCTTCTAAAACTGCAGGAATCGGAAGAAAAGCCTGTGGCGACTCTGCTATGACAGCTTGTATTATAAGAGAAGCGACCGCTCTTGTGGCCCTTGTTAGATGAAGAATGGTCCCCTCCACACAGAGCCCTTTGCCATTTTTTTGTCTGCAGGAGAGTAGTATGATGTGACCTTTAATGGCTGGCAGGCCAGAGCGGAGCATAGGACTTATAAGAAATGGCAGATCTGCAGCTGACCTTTAAAACCCCTCATATTGCATGAAGAGCCTTTGATCACTTGGATTATCCACTGCTGTCTGGGACCTCACTGGATCATGGTGACCAGGCAGCCGCCCCCAAGCTGCTAAAAGTAAATGTTGTGAACTGCCTCAGTAATGTCATAAAGAATACAGACGAAGAAGAACGTGACCCAACAGCTACATGGACACTGATGCAGTTTAAACTTAGAATCTTATTACAATGACAAACAATGTCACAGCAATAATTTATCCTTGTTCCATCTCTGAAATGCAAATTTTAATTTCTTTACATTAAAGCTTGTTAGTAAATCTGCCTGGGAGCTTATATTTTCATCGGTATTTGTGTGTAAGGACTTGGGTCAAGGACAACAGTTTTGATGTTAAAGGTGCTGTACTACTTTCCTCCTTACATTATCTCATGTGATCTATAGGAAAGACACATTTCTGCTTTTGCATAACTAAGCCTCGGTCAATGCAGAGTTACACGTCCACATGGTGTCCAATGATTCTACAAAACATGGTGGATGGAACAGAGTCCTGTTGACACTAAAGCAGAAAAATAATATGTCCTAAAAAACAAGATATGTAAAAAAGTATGGCAGCTTGGGTCAAAATATGTGAGAAGTGATCATCTCATATACACAAGAACTTGGCTTCCAGCTGAGGGTAACACAATTGTACTGATCATTATAGCAGCACACATTGCTATGCATCCACTACAGATTAGGCTCTGATCCAACTAGCAGAATGTAGCTTTTGTATTGCCAGATGAATACTTGTTCAGAAAATCCTGAAAACACAACACCTTAAAACAACACTCGGGGACCGTAGTTATTAGTTATTTTAAAAATTGATGAGGATCATCCACAGATCAATGAGGAAACATGAGCTTTGGTCCCAACAGCAGCTGGCATTATCTAGATAAAGTATATGAGATGCAGAGATTACACTCTAATGTCTGCCAGGTGCAAGAAGTAGGCTACAGAGCCAGCAGAAGATGATGTCTGCGATAGCGCTTTGCAAGGAATTTGCCCCTTAAATATTTTACACATCTAAATTTAAGGTAGTTTTAGGGAAACTTCTTGCTTCATATCGGTAAAAAAACAAATGCAGAGCTCTTTGTTCTCTTGAGAAGTTGCCAGTGTCTCTCAGGTCTTATGACGCAGTTTGCTCTGTGACAGCAGACAGATGATACAGTCTGGCACTCGATCTCAAGCAGCTGAGAGACTGACAACGATAATCACTTCAAAGAAAAAGTTGTGTGAAACCTGTCAGAGGTGGGGAGAAGATAATAGGATATTATCTAAAAGCAAAGTGAAAGGTCATTTCAAGTGACGTCCGTGCTCGTCACTCACCTTTGATATTACCCATTCCATTAACAGGAATATCTGCCTCGTCTCCTGTAATTAGAGAAAATATGTCAGCCATGTCAGCAGGCTGGAGGTGAAATCTATATCAGAAGCACTTTTGTGAGACAAACGTGAGACAAAGTTCTACTGTCCCTTCTGACATAAATGCTTATTAGTAGTGCCAATGTCCCTTAGTTCTGCATTGTGGGTGAATGTCATTTCTTACCTGTATGTAGGCCTTTTCAAAAAATGGAAATGAATATTCAGGATGGAAAAGTTAGTTTGTGATTCTCAACTGTGCAAAATTGAGAGTAATGGGTTATTACTGATGAGAGTCAATCTTCAATAGCATCAGAAAATATTGATGACTCAGTTAACATTACACCATGTGAATATATATGTGTGATTTTGAAGGTGATCATATATGAATGTGAGGATAATTAAGAGAATCCCAGGAGATTTGACGTTTCCTCTTGGACCAGGTGTTCCATCTTCTGTCACGTCTCACCCAACTCTGCCAAAGCACCAAACAGAGCAGCTCTGAATCAAAGTCAGTCAGGTGTTCATAAGTATAGCCTTAAGGGACAGGAGCGAGCTCGGGGAGGCCCCTTTGATTCAGCTCCTTCACTCTCAACATGACTTGTCCTAAATATCAAAATCACCATCGTCCCATATGGATGAGGTAATTGACTCGGTGACTTAAAGGCAACCTGGCCACCTCCTTTCACAACATTTGTGTCAAAGATAAAAGGTAAAAGATTGTTCAGTGAATCTGATCACAGCCCTCTACCCTCACTCTGTACAAATGCAGCGACCTGTCAACAATTCTAGATTATTGTAATGTGAAAATCTACCCATCTGCCATAATTACCATGTTACAGAGGGCTGTCTGAAATTACACAAGGAATAATGGATTCGTCAAACGACTCCAGCTCTGTGCGCGTGTGTCTGTGCGTGTGTGTGTGTGTGTGTGCGTGTTCATAAGTATAGTGCAGAATATAAATACTGTACATGTGCAAATTATGCATGGAGGTGATTTGGACCATATAGAAACAGAATGTAGTCAGGTTGAGAATGATGTACACATTTACCATCTTGATTCCTTGGAGACACAGCCAGACATTGTTGATGATGTGCATTTCGTCACACCATGTTGCATTTGTGAGCAGCGCGGTGATCCAAACTTGAACCTAAATGGAATGCAAAGATCTAGTATACTGTTTATTGGTCCAGATGTGGATAGATTTAAAAAACAAACAATTCATGTCAAGTAAAGCACATAAATCACCTTATTTGTTGTTGTTTCTGCACTAAATTATTTAGACATTAGTTGACCACATTATAAGGATACAGGATATATTTTGTGTGGCCTTGTTTGGCCTTGGCAGAGAAATGAGTGTCCTTCCAGTTAGCGATGCCTTTGGCAGGATGGCCTCTGAAATCCAATTAACGCTGTCCAGCATATTGACCAAGATGGACAGATGGACAGACAAAAGCTGGACCATTGGTTGATTCATAATCCTCAGTTTTATTGTTAACGGACAATAAGAATTATCCAATGTGTTGTGCTACAAGATAAACACAGAAAATGTATTTTAGAGTGATTTTAAGCAAAGCAAACAGCCTGTTAATAACTATGCATTTTAGAAGGCTTCCTTCTGCGTTTAGGTTCTGATAAAAATCTATTCTTTTTCACTTTACCAATGTGTGTGATGAGAAAGCCCCTGTCCATCATCCCACGCAAATAATTTATGCGCTCCCTGTTTAATTGTAGGTCTGGGAAATACCCAGTACTCACTGCAACTGGCATATTCTGATCTGGACAGAAATTACAGCCATTCAACAGCAATGAATTTCAATCACCTTTCTTGTCAGCTGTCGGAATTGGCTCTGCGTCAAAACTGTCATTAGGTTCAATGAAACATTCTGCAAAATGGGGCTGTTGACATCCTTTATGTGAACTTGATTAATCAATCATTCAATACAAGGTGAAAGAAAACAGCAGGGCAGACACAAAAGCGACCATGTTTTGTGCAGACATCAACCATATGTGGATGTGTCAGTCGGCGTGTGTACATGTATAAATGAATGAATGCGTATTTGCCAACTTACAGATGCAGCTAATTATGCAGCTCAATTAAAAAGCAATTGCAGCACATGTTGTGTTGTACCGCACAGGTAAGATGCCCAGGATCTGTACAATGTTTTCTGCATTTTAAATGACAGCGACCATATTTGTATTTGATGGGACATGACAAATTATATCACGTACAGTTTAATACAATCTTGATAAAAAATAAAGAAGAATGTCATAAAATGCTGACACCGGTGCTTCTGTTCCAACGTAAAAACAATTGTGTCACATTTCACAGACAGATTCATCTCGCTGAGGAAATTCAAAAATTATGAAGTTTGGAATGTTTCCCAGATCATCAGTGTGAAAGCCTGAGCTGTGGACTCACCGCTTCCATCAAATAACAATGTGAAGTATTTAAATAAGGATAAAAAGTTGGACAAATTATTTGATGCTACCTAAGGTTTGTTCTTAAATAAGTAATATAATATCCTGCATCATATACAAACATAAAACAAATATAAGCATCAGTTATGACAAAAAGGTTTGTTTATTGATATTTTTAAGGATCTTAGTCAAACTAACTATAATTCTGGAGATAGATGCTCATCTGCAGCGATGATTCAGACCTCATCTCATTCTCACTCCATCCATCCATCCGTTCATTCTCTACACCTGCGTATCCTTGCGGGGTGATGGGGCCGTGGAGCCTTTATTAGGGTCCTATGAAGCGTACAGGAGGAGGAGGGGGGAGCTCGTGGCACGTAGCACGTAGCATATGCTTGTCTCAAAGGTGTGATTCCAGGAACGCACTGACGCAGGTGCAAGCATGCAGCACCCCCCACCCCACCCCTAAACAGGAATACACTCTCAATTCAAAACCATGAAATGTTTGTTGTTTGTTTGATTGCTCTTTTGATGTGACACACAATGAAACCCCAAGGCATTACTGACTAATTCAAGAATGCTTTTGATTTTCATCCAAACTCTCCCAACTACTGTATAATTCTGCATTTCAAACTCACTTGCATTTTTATGGCTGGATTCAGATTCATGTGACCGTACTTTGTCAGCGGCCACACAGACAAGTGTTCATGTAACGTCAGGATGAGTTGGACCTAGATTCTAAGATACATGTTAGACTCTGCTAAGGTTTAAAGTTTCACATTCTGTTTATCTCTGCTGGCCAGCAGCATTGACAGTAAACATTAAAGGGTAATATTACCTCCACACCTGTAGGGGCACAAAGTTTCCTTTTATTAGTCTATCTATACCAGTTATTCAGTCAGTGAGAGTGTGTTTTGGTGCCTTTCTGTTTTTTACAGTTATAGGTTGCTGGTACCAATATATTGTTTATAAGTCAGTGTTCAGCAGCATCTGTGTCTTCATCCTTGAAGATGATTGACAGAGAAGATCAGTGAACAGTCAACATTACAGTCTGCAAATTACGAGTGTGCAAGTTGAATCCTGTGCAAGTTGCCCACACTCCTGTTCCTAATGCCTTCATTTATATGTAAAGTTATACTCCTTGTTTCGTGTTTTTACTTGTGTGGCCTGCATTTGAGTCTTCACCCTTTGCTCTTAAATTCGTGACACTGATGTTCAACAAGCATAATGGCAGAGTATTCCAGTCTTCACTTAGTATGTACTTCAAAAATACCAAGATGCAACACCATGGTGTAAAATGCACAGGATGTATGTTGACTAATCTGTAAATCACTTCACACTTCCTTAATTATCCCCTCTACCTACACACACATTAGCAACCTCTGGCTATTTTTACAGACATTTTTTGCTGTTCTATTGAAAGGTAAATGTAGGAAATAGTTAAATGAGGATGGCAGTCTTGCTAAGAGTGAAAAAATAGTAGAACAAAGTAATGTATAAATCATTGGATTTCACTGTCAGTGAATGATGAACTGTAGAACAATGAGAGTATCTGATGAAGCTGTGCTGCATTCACATGTGGCTAAATGTGGGGAATAGCATCATTACTGGTTTCCACTGGTTCAAGCTCCCCGACTGGGTAAATATGGACAGTTTCTTCATTTAAAAGCTGCCTCATGAACATCAAAGCATGTACTTTACAAAATGGGGTTAAGCATCATGTACTAATATTCTCCAGACAGATATAATTCCATGATAAAGGCTTGTTTTAGTAGCAGTATGGAAGTTTGGGAGCCCGAGATCCAATCTATTATTAAATACGCCCTCTTCCTTTATTAAGAGTGATTAATCTTAAAGACGGGCTTGAAATCGCTGCCATTTTGTCATTTACACCTGGGAGAAGTACAGTCCAGTGGCTTCTTAGCTGCATATGCTGACCCACCGACGTGTGTGATTCAGCCCAAGACGACAGAATAAAGCTACCTTTAAGCTCTCAATAAAAGTGTCTCCTTGCTCACAGATCTGTCTGGAAATACTGACATTTAGTACACAGGGGGCAGCAAAGCCAGGAGGAAATCTCTGCCTGGACTCTTAATGACACCGGCTGGATCAATCCCCTGAGGAGCGCTATGTTTTTCTCCCCCACTCGCTTGTTGTCTTGCTTCTAGTGTTGCTTCATTTGCTCTGATTCCTTGTTTATCTGAACCAAAAATGTGTTTTAACTGAAGCTCTCCTGCTGACCCACGATGTCCTCTTTGCTGTTTGCGGTTCCCTGCAATTACATTGGTTCTGTCTCCAGACGAATCGAATGGGCCAGCTTGTCTCTCTGACTGTGTGCCGTGCTGGCCAATCGATGGGCATCACAGTTAATACCCTCTCTTGTTTTTGTCGAGTTGTAGAATGTTTGCTGCTGATAGACACGCCCACCGGCTGCCTTCCTGTCCTCCAGCTGACGGCTCAGCTTCGCCTGGGGACAGATTGTCGATCCCGGCTTGTTCAAAGTGATCAGAGTCACCGTCCGCAAGATCAATAGGCATTCTGCTCCACCCTCTACCTCCTGCTTGCTGTGTTGTTGCAAATGTTATCAAAGTTTTCCTGTACATCTTAATGGAAAAAACATCAGTTGGATCAATACATCTAATAATCAATAGGCTCAGGGGAGAAGGCCGGTAAACAGTCTGGTGAAGGAACATGCCATAGGGACTCAAGTGTCAGATTCTGTGCCTGGTAAAGCTTTAAAATGGCACTGCGGCAGATAGCTAATAGGAAAGAGTTTTTCTTGTTTAAATAATTGAACAGTATTTTCAGAATAGATAAATTCACACAGTTTATATGACACAGGGAGGCGGGGGTCAAACTCCAAATCTCTCTTTGTTGAAAAGGTGCAAAGATGGACTGCCCAGGTGAATGCAAATATTAGATCTATGCATATTTACATTGAAATTCAAAGGCAGACGTTTTGCTTTTGGTTGAACCTGGGCAGCTGCATTTAGAAATTCGGATTTAATGTTCAATATTATTTCAAAGGTTGTAATTATTTTCAAAGGAAAAACTCCGGAGTTGTCCGCCTACATTCGAGCCTTGCAGGGCCATTGTTATATGACCCAACCACACACACACACACGCAGAGTCATTTGTGTTGCGCCGTGGCCGCTGTGATGCAGACAAAGTCGTGGCTCAGAATGATGAACATGGAAACAGTCAGAGGTTGCGTAACCTCTCATCCCTCCTCCTGGCCCAGCAGCAGAGCCCCAGTCAGGCAGTAGCCCCATAAATTTCTGCTGCACTTAATCTCATTGTGTCTGATGCCTGAATGTCTGTGGAGGTTCAGAGAGCTGATCGCATTAAGTGCTATGTAACCTACTGCAAGGAGTATTTCAGTTTGATAATTGAAAATGGATACGGTAATTACTGCAGCAGTCACACCTTAGCCAGTCCATATGTTTCTCAATGGGAATCACAGAATTATCGCAGTGCTGCATTTGCTGTTTGGTTAAATTTCACATAAAATAATTGGAAATTTACTTTGAAAATGTTGAAAATTTTAATGACAAATATGGTGAAATAAATGTGTGTGTTTGTGCATGTGAAGGAAATTTTACATGTTTTTTTTTTGTTTTTTTTACTGGAAAGATAGGGCACCTGTAGCAAACAACATATTATCTCTCTTCTTTCTCTCTCTTCTTCTGACTGCACTGCTACCACCATTGTTGAAACATACAGGTTAACCATTAAGGTTGACCTTTCCAATCTAACTACCTTTAATAAAACACAAATAAAGAGGCCTATTAGTAACCAAGCGGTTGCCGATCAATAGGTGCACACGCTTAGGCCTGGTGAAATGCTCCAAGCCATTCAGCAGTCATCAAAGGAAGCAAATGACAGCTCAGCGGAGAAAAGCCAAGGTATTATTACTGTAAGGAAAGAAAGGATTGTCTTTCAGAACATCCGCAAAAACACTTCAAGCATCGTAGAATATGGCATCATGCACTCTACAGGGACTCTCTGTGATCAAGAAAAGATCTACCATTTTACTGTATGTCAATTCTAATGCTTGAAATCCATGAACAAAACAGTAAAGCCTCATAAATTGCCTGCTGTGTGCGTGTGTGTGATGTAAACCAGAGCCGTAATGCTGGATAAATGTGATGCAGAATGAGAATCTAGTAATGTTGTTGGTATCGCTGCTGGAACTTGGCTGTGTAAATATAGCATAGCCAATGTGGAGACATAGCAGAACATTAGCGTGAACACGTTTGAAAACTTCCCAGAAAATTGTTGTAGTCGTTGTTGTCGTCGTTCGTGGTTGTGCGAATTCTTTGTGCATTTGGCAGCACAGATATTTGTCTTTAAAGGACTGAACCAGACTATATGTAAATGCAAACACATTCACATATATATATATATAAGCATTACATGATACTACAGAAATAGATACAAGATTATAGGTACTAGAAATCTGTGATCAGGCAAGGTCTGTCCATGTAAATGTACCAAATGCAATTATGGAACAGTTTCCATAACAACATTTCTGCCAGTATTCCTTATTACATGCACACTATAATCACAAGACTACATTTTTGGTCTGTACTGCTATTAAGGAAAAATGCTGGTAAGACTACTGAAGCAAAATATGCAACTGACTTAAAGTATGAGACACACTCTGCTAGGTAAGGACAAGAAGGCATAGCTGTCTTATAACTTTTACATGCTTGAGTAAACTGATTCACTGCAAAAATGTCTGCCTATTCCAATCTTATTATGGTGTTTAAATCTGAGTGAAAGAATGGATTATTTTCCATTCTTTCTTTTGTATATAATCAAATCAAATGTTTTAAAGTCTAATCACCATGGCTGCAGCCTGAAAGACAAACATCAACCTGCCCTCCATCACACACAGGGTAATGTAATATATCTCAATTCACTCATTTATTCCTAAATTATACCTTGTGATTTAGGGTGTTTAAAATTGATTGACATATTCAGGGTTCATATCAATTCACACTGATTCATTCTTGTGAGAAATTCCTTGTTTTTAATCAAGTCTGTTATAAGAGTTGTGATTTGTGAGTTAATTTGGCATTGATTTAATTTAATCAAGCACGAGTCTTGTGCTCTCGCCAATTATCCCACATCCTTTGTATTTGCTTGCTTCGCCCTGTGTACTGCAGAGAGCAGCAAAGTGATTAGAGGCACTGTTATGTAAAGTGCAGGATTTAAGAAGTTTTAAAATTCTGAGAGGGTTGACAACATAAGACCTATGTGTCCTTATTAGAGTGATGCAAGGGCTGCTAATGCATGAGATTAAAAGAGCTGCTGGAGCTGGCAAACACTTAGGGATTTGGGGGCATGAAAGGAACTTATTTTACTTTGCTAAAGAACATTATACTGCTGCAAAGGTGCACATCTGTCTCCACCACAGGGTTTAATTTTACCTTTAAACAGCTTCTCTCACAGTTGAAAAGGAGAAATAACAAGCTGTATTGCTTCATGTAAGTGCATCTTACCTTGGATCTCTTCTCTGCACTACAAACATTACTTGAGCTCAAAAGCAGCTTAGAGATATTAAATCACCATGTGTCCTGGCAGATTTGCATCTCCACATGTGTACACAAATACACACAATTAAATCTCTAGTGTTTGGGAACAACACAGAACTCTAAATCAGAGTAATTACTGTCATCAATGCCAATTTACTCTACATGACAATGGAAAAGTCAGTATCATCAAGAACGCTGGTCACAGTATTGAACTTAGGTATCATACTTTTCCTAATGCATCGTCTTATTCTCGTCTCGTCCACAATGAAGCATTAATTTCTCTGACGTGTGTGTCAGTTGTTGTGTATTGGTGCTTGTGTGTGTGTGGTCAGTCCCCCTCCCTTAGTGGCATTCTCAGTGTCAGTGCTGTAGTCATTCTGGCTACGGGCATCCTGTCGCTGCGGTGGATTTACTGGCAACATGCCCCCCCTCCCCCTCTCCCTCCCCAGCCAGCTCTTTAATTACCCTGGCCTATTGATCCTCCCAGGGACGTGGCACTCTGGAACAGAAGCTGGACCTGCACCAGTTAATGACTGATTATTCTTCTGTGGGCTCTTGGGAGCAGACAGCAGCAGTGGGACAGAAGCAGCACGAGAGAACCAGGCAGCTCACCTGACTCCACAGCTGACTCAAAAATAGCATCTCAGCTTCTGCTCCGCCTGCACCGGGGTTTGCCAAAGCGGACAGTGCAGTGAGATCCAGAAAGTTTAGACAATCCTAACTTTCATGCGACTGTCCCAGAATGGGAGACTCACATCTGGTATCCCACAGAGGCTAGAAAGGCAAGAAAGTCACCAAACTTACCAAGTAACTCTGAATCTAGTGACTGTATTGTATTGAACTCCACATCTAGTAACTAGATTCAGAGTTAAGGTAAGTTTGGTGACTCTCTAAGGAAATGATAGTAACTAGATTCTAGTTACTATCATTTCCTTATTTAGCTTAATAATTAATTTTGATGGATTTTGACAAAACTTGCCAGAGTTTTGGAGCCCACGTTAGAACCTATTCAATTATGGTTACAATATGGATTCAGATGCAAGGCAACGCAATTCAGGAATTATGATTTGTTGTCATTATAAGATAAAACATTTTCTGATATCACAGATATGTCATACACTAATCTCAATGTTGCTGTTGTTCCCTTTGTCTTCTTTTAGTGGGGCTTGATGCATTTTATCACATAGCAAGAAGGTTACAGGTTCAGAGCTTTGTGTCAGTCTGCTCCACTGCTCCATTGTATGCAGAGTGTCCCTGCAGAAGTGGTAACAAGTCAGATTTGTTGGAGATGGATGACAACATCAAATTTTGTCTCACCTTTACACTTATAAGCCTAAACTGCTGCACTGTGGTACATGTTTCATTTCTTCCGTAACCTCCATCCTACAGGGAAACACAAGTGCTACAGCGCGACATAAAAGCTAATGATGACAGACCAGGATGTGAGAAGGAGGAGGGCGTATTGAGAGGTGCAGATGTAAATGTTAAGAGTCCTGTGTGGGGGCGGAGGGAGTTAAGCTATTGTTTTGTTTCTTTCCAGATACCTCAGCATCTCACCCTGTGTTCACACCCCAACACCTTCTCTTTCTCCTCAACATAAAGTGGAAAACAATGCTCAAAATTCAGATGGACCGGCTCTTAAATTAGAAAGAGACCAAATTATCTAGTGGTTCTTTGTACAGAAATGAGACTTGGAAAATAAGACAATGGAGCTTCAACTGCCTCTATTGCAGATGGGATCAGTGCACTGGAGTGACTGAATGACATCTGACTGACAGACTGGGTGTTTAAGTCTTTCAGGTCATCAGGTTCATCAGGTTGCCCGTTGATCTCGAGGTTAGAGCACATACGGACTCCTCCTTTCAAACCGATTGGCAATCAATAGCCTTCTATCCACCTCAGCTGCATGTCTTTGTCAGATGAAATCAAAGCACATGTTCATTCTGAGAGGCGACAGTGCTGCCATTTGCAGGGGACATTAGTTGGGAAACAGGAAGACGGTCTCCTGAGCTTTGGACACCAAGACACCCAGATCAAAAGCTCCCAGGTGACAATGCGCAAAACTGTGCTCAGACAGAAAATAATACAGAAATATGAGAGATGTTGCTATGACATTATAAGAAGATGAAATGAGAACCAAGAAATATAATTTCAATGGAACCAAGAAATCGCTGCAGTGTTTTTATTCCTTTGAGGCTGAATTGTCGGCTCTGGATGTTGTTTTTCCATCTCAATGCTGCTGAAGTAAACAATGATTGACTGTAAATGCTAAAGATAATCGACCTGGATGTGCCTCCACACACATTGTTGTGCACAGCCATTGTGCTGCTGGAAAAGTAAAGGCAAGATCAACTTTTTTGTCTCGATCTGCCCTGTGTTTTTTGCCAGAGCCCTCACTGTCACACCCCTGCTGAGCCAACACACAAAGAGGTCTCATTAAAATGAATGAGGATGAGAATCCCTTCTGTGTGTGTCTGTTAACAGGCTACATGTGTCTGGTTGTAACAGGTGATAACACTAAAAAAATGTGCGACAAGTAATAAGAAACGTGTAAAATATCTTCAATCAAACAAGCAAATACATCAACCTCTAAAACAACAACTCTACAATGGGACTGTTATAGAAAAAAATCCCAGTTTTGCTGCTAATTATGGCTCCACATGGTTCACGTGCGACTCGTAAATACGATATTTCCAGCACAGCGAGGCAGGATTATTGCTGACTAGGTACAATGTTGCCCTCATTTCGTTGCACCTTTGCTAGTGTGTAGGAAGTGACGCTAAAGCAGACAGAGGGGCCTGGTCACAAACAAAATGGAGCACATTTTTCAAACATATGCCTGTGAGTAATGTCGCCACACGTCACATCTGTCCCTGCCACTCATCACAGTAGGCCACATTACTGAGACACCAAGGCCTGACAGAGAAGATGGAGCATCCTGCATTTAAATCGTGTATTGAGAGAAAACTTGTACGTTCAGTTTATAGAATTAACAAGTTTTGGTAATTACTCAGCTCCACTGCTTTATTCATGTAATTTAATAAGGCTTGTGAGTGCTTCGGAATAGCAATGTGAATAATGAGATAAGCCAAACATTCAACAGTCGTTTCTGTGCTGCTAATTGTTGATTACACTATATATATACTGCTGTGTTGGTTTGTTTGCTTCCCTGTCTGTGAATTACTAATTATTGTCTGCTATTTCTCATCATCATTAGTCACAAACAACAATAGTGATGAAATAATTGGCTGTCTAATCTTTATTTCTCTCTCAATCTTCTCTCCTTCATCCCTCTCTATTTCATTCACTCTCCTTCCTTTGCCTCTGCACGTATGAAATATTCATCAAAACAATTTGTTGACTATCAGTTCAGCCAACTAATTTAGATGTTTTACTTACAACCCCCTTGATGTGGTAGCTGCTTCATTAACTGGCAAAGCAATGTGAATGAAACAGACAGTGAATCTAACAAACTTCTGATCGACCTTTCGTGACGCGGCAGGCACGGTAAGTGGCTCATAAAATCTATTTGCAGTCACTGAAAATATGTCATGCCACTTCTAGCAAACAAACAATTGAATGATGAGTAAACAAAGACAATAACTTCATAATCCACTTTATATGGATGTGTGGATGCACACTCAGTTGGGGTATTAAAATAATCACATGGCGCCATTTCCTGAAGTGCCCTGGCCGAGGAGGTCATTTGTCACATCGAAGTTGGACGGAGCTCTGAGGGGAAATACTGCAAAGTCACCAAAAGGTCAAGAGGTCTAGGTTCCCATATACAAGACACAAAAATGATTAATCAGATGTCTTATCAAATTTATTAATCTGTATTAATCTGTTTATCCTACCCTGTCCTATGTAAAAGGGACATATTATGCAAATTAAAAGTTAGAGAGCAAGTCTTTTGTTTCACAGTCATAGTGGACCAATTGGACCGTACAGCTTTTGCCCTCAGTGTAATCCACAGCTACCACTGTAGAGGATTGGTGGGGGTTTTTTACACACTAAAAGTATATGTTCAAAAGGGACCCTTCAACGAAAAGGACAACACAGAGTTCCATAAACAATCACATTTGAGCATATCAACTCTCATTTTGAGTATTTCTTTTATTTGTAGAATGCAAACTCCTATTCAGATTGATGAAAACTTTTCTTTCTCCAAAAACAAATATTAAGGTCTTTATTTAGTGTTTTCAGTGGTGCCTACAGCACTTATCACAAATAGTCTGTGTCTGTACCATACTGAACTGAACTTTTCCAGATTCTCCTCTGAGGACTCTCCAGAGTTCATTTAGCTTTTTCTGATGGATCCCATAGTGGCTGGATTGATTGCAAATGAAAACTGTGAAGTCCAACACGATATCCAGTAGTTGACAGGAAGTAGCATGGACCACTAAGGGAGCAACTGTTGCAGTGTGACCAAGGCCATAGCCAGGTATAAGGTCACCTCGGTCCTGACCTTATTTCAGAGTGGATCCGAGGTGCAGCTCCTACAAGCACATTCAGCAAACATTTGGATTTTTGAACAATCCTCCCTCCATCTCTTCTCATGATCTGCCCATATCAACAACAAATCCTCAGAGGAAATATCAGAGTGATTCGGAGGGGGACTCGGCAAATGAAATCCCCCAATTCCAAGATATTCATTCATGGTGAAGAAAACACTCCCGGGAGGGCACTTTTGCAATTCATATGGAGAGGAAAATGGCAGTTGATCTTTCCAAATGTTGACATACCCCTCAGGCTATTTTTCACTTTACCAGTCACCCCCTTTTCCAAATTAGCTTTGGGGACTCAGATCTCAGGTGGTGGGATGTGTCTGGCCACAGGAGGATCCAGCCATGGAAAGGTCATACAGGTTTTGATGATAAGTTGTTTGTAAAAAAAAAACATGACTAGCTGATGATCATAACTTATGTGTGTCTATATCTGTCTTATTTTCCGTTATTTCAGTCTGTTTCCTTTAAAGTCACATGTGAGCTGGGTTTGTTTGTCAGAGATCTTACAGGAGAGTTCTTGTTTTGAGAAGCTTCATGTAATCTTTTACTGAGTTGTGTACTGTTGTGGCCAGTGTGTTTGTTCTCTGCCACCTGTGACATTTTTCATTACAAATAAATAAAAAGAATCTTGTTGTGTGAATTTGGCACAAGTACTGTTGGTTCTACAAAGTTCAGTTTCTTTCCTTTGCTCAACTTTCTTCACCAGCTACACACAAACTTAGTCTATCTGTTGTTCGGGGCAGGACAGGTAATACAGTTTAAATGGAAAGCTGCAGTCTACCACTGGAAACAATAAGAGACTCAAGACACTATTAGTAGATATACTACAGTACAAAGTAAAAAAGTGCTCCAAAACACATAAGACATAATACTGTACATTTGTCACTACAAGCAAACTTTTAATTTGATTCAGTGTTCAATGAATTGATTCAATGTGTGCACACAAGACTGGATGCACTGCAGATGCATACAATGCTTGGCAGTGTACTTATCTATTTCTAGTTACTAAAACTATTGAGTGCCTTTAATGTGCATCAAGGCTTAATTATAGGTCTGAGTTTGCGGAGTGTACTTCTATGCATCTGCCTCCTGCTCCATCCACAGTGATCCATAGAGCGTGGTGGGGGCAGCGATAGAGACGGCCCTTGTGGATGGATGGCTTTTTAATGATGTTGTGTGTCTGCAGTCTGAGGACAGATGTGCCGCTTGTCATTTGGTACAGACGACCTTACTGGGACTAACTGGACTGGTCTGGACCACAATGTCTCCCTTTGCGCTGATGGATGCAACCTTAAAGAAGTACTTTGTGAAGTGCAAACAAAGTACAAAATAAAGGAGGATTCTTTATATTTAGTGCTGTGCTTAGTCCCTGTCCGTCTGATTGACTAATCTGTGTCCGTGCTGCACTCACAAAGGCATCATAGTAGTTGTAATCTTAAATCACATTAAATTTTCTAAGTCTCTTAAATTCAGTTTCAGCCTTTGTGCACCTTCCATTACGCCAGCAATGATGTCGCCCCTCTACCACACACACACAGTAGATTTTTGTAATCATAGGATTTACCTGAAAAATAAAAATATATCCACAATTAGTAGGTTTAGTTGTAAAGATGATGCTACATTGACAAAGTATAGGGCTTTTCAAATCAATATTTTCTTTGTGAATCCATTCTTTTGTAAAAACCAAATAAAATATCCAGGAATGACAGCATATTTCATGTCGTTGTGCACCAGATTGCTCTATCCTGAGATAATTTTTACTGGCATCTAATAGAAAGTGAAAGAACTGATAGTGATAACGTAATTTGTACATGTAAACTTTGCACATCACTAATATTACTTGGACAAAAGTATTGTGGCAAGCGTGGCATTTGAAATAATCACAGCAACTCAAGAGATTAATTGAACCACACACACCTGCCGTCTCAGCACAGAGGGTCACTTACGGCCTTCACAACACAATTTATAGTCACAGCATATGAATACAATGCATTCTAACTGAACGTGACATATTTATGTCCATTTAAAGTCTCATAGGGGGAAAACTCTCTAGTGCAGCTCAGGCATAAATGTCAGATTGTGCAATAACACTCCATATAAATGTTCATGTTAAATAAAAAGTATCACTTTTTCTGTTCTTTACAGTAAATGTGCTTGATATTTCTCTATACTTCTAAAGCACCTCATCTGTCATGCATGCAAAAGAGAAAGCGAGAAAGGAGGTGAGGAAGAAGATCAAAGCTGGACACGATTATATGTGGATGGCCAGAGGGACGAATGAAAGATTTACATTTTTTGATGTCAAGGACGTCATTTTTTCCCTCTTTTTACACAGAATCCTCTTCAAAAACTAAAGCTACAAAAACCTTTACACAGTCGTTTTCACTTGCTGCATACTGCTCCCCAAGACCAGTAAACTGGAATTTAATGGGTAAAATCAGACGAGCATCCCTTCATGTGTGGCAGTGAAGTATTTTATGTACTACAATATAGTATGTGATATGATTTGAGATATGTAGGATGTGAGAAGACAAAAATACCCCATTAACATTACAAAAATCATTTTGTTGTATCTGAGTCACAATAACAAAGGCAAGCAAGCTATAAAGTTGAATGCTACCAAGCAGTAAAAAGAAGAAGATTTGAATAATCTGTTGGTGAATCATTGACAACGGAAAAATTACTGGTGACCACAGTCCGGAAGCTCCTGCCAAAATATGCAAAACATGGAAAACTGTGTCAGTTGAGAGGAAACAGACAGACAAGCCAGGTAGACGATTACCAAGATACAGCCTTAACAGCCCAAATATGCAGCCTGAAATAGTCCCACAGCATAAAATCGGCATTGCTGCAACACCGTCTCTACAAAACCAGTACATTCTCCACACCCTCACACCATTGGTATTTATAGCAAAGCTGCCATTAGGAAATGATCTAATGAGTCATCGTTCATCATCTAGCAGAACAAGATCACTTTCAATGAAACCAAACGATGTTTTCAACTCACAATGTCTGCTGCTGATTGTTAAACATGCCAGTAGAGCTGTAATATCCGGGCAGCCATCTACTGGGGATCATTGGGTCTGGTGATTACGCTGCATGATTGCATAACAGCCTGTGAATATGAGGCTATTTTACAGAACCAGGTGCGCCCTGCGGTGCAAATACTGTTCCCACGTGATATTTCCATATACCAAGATAATAATGCCACGATACACACTGCTAAATAAATGGTTTCATGACCATCAGGACGGCGTCACACATCTTTTAATTTAAAAGATCTAAACATTATTAGACCTTTGGGAATTTTTAAAGAGCAGGGTGAGAAGTCGATTTCCACTTCCTTTATCCTTCAAAAGACTGCAAGCTGTCCTTCTTGAGGAATGGTTTAATATCCCTCTGTACGCATGTCTGGATGCACTGTGACATAACTTCAAGGAAAATTCAAGCTGCTCTGAAGGCAAAGGTTTGCACTTAAATGTCACATATGGTTAAGAGTTGAGCTCATTCATTCTCCTCCCTCCTGCACGTCATACACGTTACAAGCTTTGGTTTGTTAGTGAGCGATGGCAGCTTGTTCTACAAACTGTGTTGCTGTGCTTCCACAGTCTGCATCTGCCCTCCAGAGTCTAAATATGAGCAGGTACCTGTCTGCTATAGGTGCGTGATTTATGATAGGGAAGTCTTGTTTGTGTTCTCCATGCAGCACAGGTGTGCTTTGTTTGTATCTCTCTATACATTCTTGAACTTGTCATTTGAAGTTGTTACTCATACTCGTATTTTTTCTTTCTTTGTAGCTCTGGAAGAATGGGAAGGGTAATTAGGAGCCGGGAGTCTTGGTTTCATACATATTTTACTCACTCAAACCACCAGCGAGTGATTATACAGATTTAAAATTGAGAAAGTATAAATCGTCACATCTGTCCAAAGATGAGCAATATGTCTGAGATACAGTGACAGCTCAAATCTTCTACTGTTTTCATTTGAAGTGAATTGTGTTTAAAAAGCAATCCAAGCAAAGAGGAGTGCAGACTGCAGCCTGTCAATCACTCCCAGCCAGTTATCTGAGGCAGGAGTGAGGAGGAGGAGGAGGAGGAGGGGGAGCAGTTGGACTCCCTCTGTCAGTTTGAATGTAAAGACACCATGATGATTATATCTATTTTTCTGGAAGCTACAACTTTTGACAATCATTTTGATTTTGATGGATGTAACTTCCAACCATGTTCTGGTTAAGTTTGATAGATCTGAACATGCATTTCTGTTAATGATAATGGGTGATTGTCTGCCCTGGTTACACAGATGTAAAGTGCTTTCATGAAATTCTGGAGACTTCTTTGCTTCCAGCATGATAGTAATTATGCTAAACAGTAAAGCCTTCCAGCCACTAGAGGCTGCTCTGAAATATGGTTCCGGTTCTCTGAGGTTCTCGGTTGCTGTAGATTATGAGCGGCATGGGCTTCACCATGGCAACGCTGACTCTCACTAGGAAATTTTGTTGTCAAGACAAAGTGTTGCTGACTGCAGTCCTGGCTTTAGCAGCAGCATTGCTATTCCTGCTCCATTCTGAGTATTTCCTCAATGCCTCCCATGGAGACACCCAGCACCACACTGATCCCACAGTCTAATGCTGCTACCTCATTGGCTGCAGGAAGCCTGAGGTGAGTTTGCCAAGGTCCAAGGTAAGGCAGTGTGGGTGCGGCATGGTTCTTTTTGGGAGGGTGGAGATGGTGGGTGTGGGTGTGGGGCATAGGGAAAGCATCTTCATTGAGCACTCCACAGGAAAAAGAGATGCCAGCTCTGACTTGGACTACAATTGCTTGCTCAATGTAATTGTAAAGCAGTGACGCACAGTCCCTTGATCTGTATGTACAACGCTGTTGACGTCACTGAGTGATTCATTCATAATTGATGTAAACAAAAATTACAATTACATTACATTACGATCATTTGGCAGACGCTTTTATCCAAAGCGACTTACATTACATTATATTACCACCCTTCGCAGAGGGGGGAGCAATTGAGGCTTCGGTGCCTTGCTCAGGGGCACCTCGGCAGGGACTCGAACCGGCAACCCTCCGGTTCTTAAGCGGAAGCTCTACCCACTCGACTACAATGTTTCAGGAGGAGAAGCACACACGCACACAACACAATTCATCATTGACTGTTTTGCATGAGCACGTTTGCTCAATCAAAGCCATCGTTTCCAGTTGTGCCTACGCACTGGGGATTTTGACTGACAAATTCTTTAATGTGTCTGTTGTGTGTGAGCGTGAAGGGTGAAGCCATCATTGGGAGTATCAATCCGGTTTTCCAAGGGACAGCAGGGCAGTGGGAGGGAGTGGCACAAAGAAAGATGTATGTACTTCATATTTGTCCGCCTACAGACCCAGCAGCAGTCGTGACAATGAGCCATGACGTGACTCACAGGAAAGCCACCCGTCATGTTCACTCCACTCCGGCAGGTACAAAATGTAAAACTGAAGTCTGTGATTCAAATACATTGAAATTAAATGATTTGGTTAATACTTAAGACTAACATTTGCTTGTTTAGTTCATGAGTTTTGCTTTTGTCTATAGAATGAGTGAAAATAATTGTTGCTGGGTCCTAATTTATCATTCCTAGGCAGTGCAATTTTGTTTTTGTGCATTTGCATACAAATATTACCTTGTTCTGCCTGAGAACATTTTCGGTAATGAAAGTGTAATGTTACCTAATTCCTGAAATGATTGTATGACCTGATGTATGGCACAGACTTAATTTGGATGTCAAACTGGGGCAGTAGCAGATAAATATGCCAGTGGGGCTAAAGAGACACATTACATACAGCACATGTAACTTTGGTACAACATGGACGCTGATGCTTTTCCAGGATGATATTACAAAATGAAATCTTATTCTCTCCCTCTTGCTTTCCTTTCTACACACACACACATACAGAGACACCCACACACCCACACTACCGCACACTTACCCTCACTTTCCTCTGAGTCACTTTGGTTCAGGACTTTGTTGTTCCATTGACTGAACAGGACCATCAATAGCTTTCAAATACAGCTACCTGTCTGAAGAGGAGCCATGAAGCATGAACAGAAGCACCTCAAAAGATTTCCTGCTAATACTCTGCTTCCCAGGTACCCAAGGCACCCTGCTATTATTTCCAGCCTTCTGCCTTTGGCGATTTCTCTCTGTTCTGAGGTGAAAGGGCTTTGTCGCCACGCGAACACAGAGCCAACCAAGACACCTCGTTATGTCAAGGTAGGAATGTTTCCGCGGTACTCAGCTCAAGGTCACCCGGACAACAATATAAAATGAGACCTCCTGGGACTGAACCCTCGCTGACACCTCCGCTCATGAGTCCCATTTTGCCACCAGTGCTCTTTCACTTCTGTGTTCTGCTCCCCCTCCCCACATGCACACAGGAGAACAGGGTTGACTGGATGGATTTTTCAGTGTACTCCGGTGGGATGTGGCTGAGCAGAGGAGTTGGCCCCTGCAGGGGGGAAGTAAAAAGGGTGACAGTGGCTGAGGTGGGCAGAGTAGTCTGAAGCTTGAAGGAGAGTGGAGCAGCTTGGCAGTAGTGGCTGCATGGGTCTCCTAGGTTTGGTCTAATGGCCCCACTTGGCCCAACCTACTGCTGCTGGTCAGATGGCCTGCTCCAATATGAGAGGAAAAGGCCAGGGGCACGCTTTCACATTCACTTCAGCCTGTCTTTGTCAAAGACTCTCAATGACTTTCCAAGAATGGGCAAATGGGAATTCAACAGAGGGGGGAGTAGAATGTGCAATAGAGGGAAAAGGGTGAAATAAAAGCCAGTCTTGAGTGTGGAGGTGCAAAGGCAGCATATGTTGTTTCAGTGCTCTCATTACAGACCCCTTTCTCTCCCCAATGCCCTCAAAAGGGCCCTTCAATTTACAACAAGCTCCAAAATAACAAAGAGGGCTGCTTTTGTGCCGGTGGCAAAAGGGAACATTTACTTTCAACAGCAGCATCAGTGACCGGGGTGGGCCGCAGCCAAGGATGCAGGATGAAACAAAAGGAGATAAGCAGCCGGTGTTCTTAGGCAATCCTGTGAAACAGAATGGCTGATTTCGTGTGTCAAACTGTGATTTTTAACTGCACGCTTGAGACGTCTGATGTCTTGCAATGCATTTGCCTGGCAGGGGCTGTTTATCTCAGTGTGGCAGACCAGAGCTCAAGATGGACAAGCGACATCACCCTAGTGATAACCGATGCTTGGCTGCCCCCCTGCCCCTCTGCCTCAGGACCAGTGTTCCCCATCAGTCCCCACCCCTGGAGAGGAAGGCTGATAATTGTTGGAATTCCCAGCAGGCATTGGTGGCGGTTTAATCTAGTCTGGTTGTAATCCTCGTACCCTATCTGGTACATATAGGCCCTCAGCACACCTGCAGCCCCCTGAAGCTTACACATAGAACACTGGAGAGGGAAGCTTTCAGGTAAAATGGGAGTCAAATGCAGACGCACACATTATTTATGTGTGTTTTAGCGAGTTAAAAAGAGTGAAAGAGAGAAACATATGGGCATAAATTCAGTCACAGCAGAATCTATATTTGCGAAATAAATGCTGAAAATGAGCATTCATGGTTTTGCCTGAGGACACGGTGGATAGGGTGTGACCTGTGTTAACACCATATTCTAGCCGGCTTGTAACCATGGCGCCTCAGGCACTGCCCCGAGGGCTGGATAAATGTTAGCTTTTGTGAGCTCGGTAGATAAAATTATCTTGGGTATCACCGGATAATGAACGATTTGTTAGAATAGGCGCCATTTGTCCTCCTCTGTGCCAAATATTTTGCATTTTTGTGTTAGGGCAGCGCAGTGTGTGAATAAATTGCCTGATGGCATGGAAATCACCCGGGCTTCACTTGGATACACATGCACACACATTCGCCTCAATCAGCATGTCTGTTTCCTTGTGCAGTCAAATTCAGTTAGTGATAACAAGCGCAAAGGCAACACATCTCCACCCCTCCTTAGACATATCCCACAGCAGCACCAGATATTCCATTTAAATGGCCGGGTTCTCACAAGCCTTGATTTGTTGTTTGTTACAACCTGTTTTCCTGTTGACCTTCAAATCTCCTGTGGAGCCTCGGCACTATCATTGTCTCAGTGTGGGCAGCATTAGTTGGACTCTTTCCTGGATTCTGCTTTTCTAATGAGGGATATCAGCACTTTGGCACAGTTTACTGGCAGCATGCATAGAAATGGATGGGGATAGGATACAGCTCAAAAGAAGTGTCCCACATGCTTGGGAAACGGTACCCACAAGGATTGGGATACATTACCAAATTTAAAAATATGCCCATTATTTTCATTGTTATATTTAATCCAAAAGCACCTATGGGATTGTGGTTATTTCTAGATAATAAGGGCCACATTGTTTGCAGTGAGGGCTTTTTAGTGTCATGGTATGTGGTAGCTCTCATTTTCCCTTCTTGTTTCACTAGATTCAGTATATCCACAAATACACTGCAATGGGTTTGGACATCATCACACAGCAAATGGAGGTGACTTTAAATGGGAATCCGCTCTTGTTGAGCAGTTCTCCTTCACAGAAAAGATACACAGGAAAATACACGCAGGAGAGATGTTTTCAGGGGTCCATAAACTCATTATCTTGTCACGTATCATAAAAAAGACAGCAGAGGCCGTCATCAAGGGGCCCCTCAGAGTGTGTGTCCGCACTCCCCTGGCTCTTCCTCAGCCACACTCAGCAGGCGGCCCCCTCACTGTGCATAACGAGAGAGGGCGGCAGCCGCACACCTTGGTGAGCAGTATTGATTGTCTCCCCAGCACCTTCTCCTAAGAGGTCTCATTCTGTCTGTCACACTCCCACACTCCTACACACACACACACACACACACACACACACACACACACACACACAAACAAACCCACATGTACACATAGGCACACACTAAAGACACACTACAACAACATCTGCCACCCTGGAGGGCTCTGCTGTTTGACATGTCGCTCGCCGTGCACTCAATTAAAGTGTGGATGTGTGGCATTAATGCCTTAAACCATTAACAACACAAGATTCTGTCAGTGGAGGATGCCTCTGCAAAGCCACACACTCTTTGTCCTGCATGACTTTGTGACTTCCTCCCATGACTCTCCGGTGCCCAATCTTGGACAACACTGAGCTAGGAGGCTGTAAAACACTGTGGCTTTACTGGGGCTCTACCATTGTGAGTGAACGCAGAATATCCCTGTTAAATAGGGACGAATGGAGATGATGGAAAGTTTACCATCCGTTTGCTTTCACGCTCATGGGTCATGGTTCTGTGCATCTCTATTGACCACGACGGACTCGCTGAGATTTTTTAAAAACTCTCATTTCACCATTGAATGTCCTTATAACTTCCAGTCAGCATCAGCTTAACCTCTCCAATCACGATTTGACGCCATTTGTGGACCTGTAATCTCATGCTGAATATGTATGAATCACACACTTCTCTCCTTGCCTCATGTGCTAATACCCTGCTATCTGATTTGCATTTTTGTGCAGCATAATGACTAAATGATGCAAAGAGAAAAAATTAACGCCTTTCTGAATGAAGGCAGAACATAAACATGTGCATGCAGATCCAAACACGTGCGGGTGAAACGTGTTAATTGACCAACCTGCCAGGCAATTATTGGCGGTTGACCTCATAACCAAAATGTGCTTCTGATTATTATGCTTCAGAGGTCCTGTTGTCAAGAAAGCCATGTTTTAAACTGTTTAGACAGCATGTTCCACTTTCCTCTGGGGTCTGATCTCAATCAAGAGAAAATGTAATTTAAGCAGTAAACTAATGAAAAATGATTATTAGGTTTTTTTTTCTTTTTACTGATTTCAGAAGGAGTGAAAGCATAGCTTGTCTGTATCCAAACCATCTGCCCACAAGGTTACAGACCCCTCCAGGACTCAAAGAGATCAAATACAGATTTTTATGCAGAACATTTCCCCAACTCTGGAACGCATTATGGAGTTTTTCACAAGTCTGTGTAAATGTCTAAACAACGGTGTGATAAAAGGGAATGAGATACGACCCAATCAAGAAGTGAAACTGATGGCTCTGTCTTTAAACTTTTAGAGGTAATTTATTCTCTGTGTACAGTGTCCTGGGGTGGCAGCTCCTCAGCACGAACACAAATGTCAGCGGCCAGGAAGGCAGGTGTTGAGCTTTGCGAGATGGAGATAGCTGAGGCAGAGTCGGGGGGCTGAGGTTATAGTGTGTTTGTCCAGGAGATTACTATCCACACATACACACACCCTGGGGATAAACACAGTCCTGACAGCGTTCTAATAATGTTTCACTTTTATCAGGACGCACAAACTGTGCACTTTGTGTCCATTTGCTTTCCAAAGCACAAGTCATACCACAAACGAAGACAAACATCAAGTGGTGCAGTAAATTGGAAATTCTTTTTTTCCTCCTATCTAAATCCTTTGAATTCTCCAGGTCCCCAAAGTAATTAGAGTCTCAGGCGAGAGGGGCTCATAGGGGTGCCTAGAGTCCCCCTGCTCAAATAGAGGGAATGCCCTATGCTTGGCCATAAGAAAATGATGTCCCAGCCCTTCTACATCAATTACCCCCTCACAACGCAAATTTACATCAGCTGCTTCTCTCTGTAGCAGGAATCTGCAGTCCTGCGCCTGCCTTTAGGCTTCAAATCAACAAAATGCACAGTTGTGTATTTTAAAATCAACCCTACTTTGCAGATCGTTAGAGTTTCGGAGGCAATCACACTCTTGTGCTCGCGATAACACTCGTCGTGACTCCCTGCAATTATCCCACAGCAGAATGGGGCTGTAAAATAGTGGAACCTAGGCTGCCCACAGGGTGAAGGTTATCTGTTATGCAGTGGGATGGTGTTTCACAGGACCTCAGTGGCCTGTCCTCACCTGGCCGCAGGCACAGTGTCAAAGTCCCTGTCAAAGAAAGATGAAGTCCAGGCCATCTGTCAGGCTTGGGTTAATAACACTAAAAGTAAGGGTCAGGACTTCTATTACAGGCTACTGCCTTATCAAACTCTGACCAGTCATCTGTCAATCACCTGACTAACCTGCTATCCATCTGACCAAGTCTTCAATTAAGAATGACATGTGTGTACAAAGGGATACTATATCTGAAAACTGCAGCTGGCCATTTTTCACTTTTTGACAGTCACACAGTTTCAGTGGTGCAGAGCGGCGCTGACAGATGAAACAGACGAGTGTCTTCCAGTCTGAAGCTTTTAGCTCTTTGTACAAAATGACAAAACAAAAATAAGACAAACAATAAAATGTCATTAAAAAATCAGTTTGGCCTTTTTTGACGCGCCCTATTTTTCCTTCATTTACACTTCTTCACAGAGGTCCCAACCACTTCACCCTCCTCTTCAATCCTTGATTTTCCGTAGATCCTCCAATTATGAAGTCATTGTTCTCTCCTTTTGGTCTCTTACACCCTCATCCCTCTTGTTATCCCTGTCTGCTTTTCTTTTCATACAACAAGGCTTAATGTACATTCAAGTGGACCACAAGTATATTTGCCTTTTTTCACCTCTTTTATTCCTCCTCCAATCTCTACCCACCTCTCACTCCCTTATAACCTCTTTGTTCTTGTGTTCAATTCTTTCCTGGCCTCCTCCTTCTTTTCCTATTTTTTTCTGTCAATGGACTGATTTCTTTTTATCCAGGAGTGCAGCAGATTAACAGATATTGTATCATGGCCAAGACAGGCAAAGCCCCTCTCTGTCCCTGACATCTAATTAATGGTAATCCTTTAATCTGCAGCTTGTAGTGCAGACCCCTTGGTCGCTGTCCCATTTGCAGTAACAGAAGCGAGCCTGAAGAGGGGACAGAGATAGAGCGGGAAGACGGTGGGTTTGCACACTCAGCAAGTCGAACAGCAAGGCTGTTTTGGACAAAGACACACAGAACACAAAGTCTTCTTTATTTCTGGGATTACACATATTTCATCTGTATATCTCAGTGAATGTCCAAACCAGCTGCTGCAGTGTGACAAACATTTTTCACCAAACACTGCACCGTTAGCACAAAGATCTTCCAACCTGTGCCTAAAAACACATAAACACACACCTATGTACACACTCATGCACACATACAAACATGCACACACGCACACACACACACACAAGCACATGCTGAGCTTAATCTCTAGCACTGGCAGTGCCATGATGACATCTGTATTTACGGCATCGGCCTGCTATGTAGACATAGCTGTAATTAACAACAAGGGGGTGGGAGGCAAATCCTCCCATCTTAATTAACTTAATTAATAGATATAAATAATCACCTCCAGCCTGTCTTCATTTGTTAAGCAATAAAATCTGGTATTAAAACCTCATCTTAGTTCTGTCATAAACAATATGCTGCGTGTCTCTGATGGTGACACCACAGATGGTGTTTGGATGTCATCTAACAAATTTGTGGCGAGTAGAGTTTGAACGCTGAGAGTCTTTGAGAGGCGACGCTGCAGCTCCCCGCAGCCGAGTCCATATGGTAAATGTATATGCAACCAGACTGCAATGAGTAATCTACTGCAGAAAGTACACTCCTGCTTAAATAATTATATAATGCTCATTTATTCTGAATTATTCAGTTGCTGAACCAACAGGATGAGTCCAGACAGAATGGAGTTTTGGGCTTTTGCTGTTCGCTCATTACCAGACAGGTTTAATTAATCAATTAACACCATGAGTTAATGATCAGTAAAACAGCCTGTCGTATTTATGCCCGCTCCTAGCCCGGCATGTTTTACTGGCAGAACCACAAAGGTGATGGAGCATATCCAAGGGCAAACACAGAGAGGACAGTGGCTTCTTCCCCACACACACACACACACACACGCAGCATACAGACAGCAGCAGGTACACACACACACACACACACACACACAAACACACAACAGAGAGGTTTGAGATAGCTGCAGCCGACAGTGTCTGTAATTAATGCGTTAAGCACAGCGTCCCGCTGTAGTGGGTGTCCGTGTCTTAATCACTCTCTCAGCGTGTTTCATTAGCTCCTGATGCTCGCTGATGAATGGACCTGCCCCTGTGTCCCGGCAGCTCGGGTGGTCCTGTCACCCAACAGGCGACGCCTCTGAGGTGCCGATCGATCCAAACCCTTACCCGACTCCCCTGCAGAGAGCCACGCCACGAGTTGGCAGGTGTGTCTGTCAGGTTGTTAAAGAAATGATGCTCTTGAGCACAGCCTGACTCTGAATTCATTAACCTACATTTGAAGGATAATTCAGGCTCTGGTCGCTGGCCATATGCGCTCTGATTGCTGGATTCATTCCCTCCTTTGGGATTTAGAGGAAGACGATGGACGGTTTAATAACATACGCAGATGGCCTCTGGTGTTTCTTCCTTCTTCCTTTTAGTCTCACACATCCCTCATCTGGGAATGCTGACCTCATGTTGCACTCTTAAATTGCTGAGTTACTTTATCAATAATACAAAAGCAGCACAAATAAGATACTTGGGAAATTATGCTTCCAATAATGTGATTCCTCCGCAGCTAATCCTCATTATTCTATCACGTAATGGGAGTAAAATTTCATCGCTAAGCTGCTTGACACGCATAATATGCACTGATAACAGTTTGGTGGGGTGAGACATGTTATCACGTTTCATGGGTGGGATCCATGTACAATATTGCCTCTCCTGTCTCCGCTTGATTGTAAACACAACACCTGAGGCCTGGAAGAGGCTGATTCAGCTGAAACACTTAGGGGCCGGAGGGCAAAACTCTGAGATCTGATACGCTGCCGCTCCTCAGCCCTGAATGACTTACGGAATTCTAAAATCTGAAAAAGGAGCAAGAGGCGACGATCCTATCTGTTGCCGTTGCGTTCACATTTGACTACATTATCTGAATAAATGCAGCGTCAGGGTATGTTGTGGGTTATTACCCGCCGGTTCTAAATGCTGTTGTAAGGGATTGCTGCTGATGCTGGCGGTGCAGTGTCTGGGCTCGGCACATGAGCAGCACAGTTTTGCCAACTATCTCTCTCTCTATCTCTCTCTCTCTCTCGCTCTGTCTTGCCACTTTCCCAGTGCAAACAGAGGGGAAAGAGCCAGGTCAGACTACAGGAGGCTGTGTGTTCCATTCTTTTTTTAGTGTCAGCCTGTTACAAAAACACAAACACGCTGTAAAGTAGCACACAGCTGCTGCCGACACGTATGCAACAGACACGAGTGACATGTCCTCTCGATGCAAGGAGGGGAGACAGATGGGTGAAAATCCATAGACAGCACGTTCAGTACAGTTCAGCTCAATCAATCATCAGTTCATCGTCATTTTGAGCGACTCGGATGCTGATTTTGTCACTGCGGTTAGTACTGAAAGGAAATAGACGGTATCATTCCATCTAAGAGGTGCATTGCACATGATATGATACAAATAAAACTCTTTATCATTAAGTGAATGGACTGTGATGTAGTGGTGTGTCAGATTTCATAGGGTGAACAAAACTCATACTGATAAAGTGTCTGACAGATCTTGTCTAAATGTTAGAGTTTTTGTGTGTTCCTCTCACCTTTATTGGACAACGTTTTACAAGGAGTTAGTAAATTTGATGGTGCATGAGTTTTTATGTACTTTATCTATACTCTGCAGCTCTATAATCCAGATAGTCAATAGAGAGTAAAGAAGAATATTGGATTTTTCTTTTACATTTTTCAGCTGGAGAGTAATACATTTGCTAGTGTTGCAGTGTGCCCAAGAACTTAATCAATGGAGCATTTAATAATTAACTACGGAAGGTGGAAAGGATTCCATTTTGTCTTTCACCCAGTAGATGTGATGGAGTGAAATAAGTGATAACCGCTAAACAATAAGCTTGTTTATGGGGCAGAGCGGTGCTGCACCTCAGCGCAGAAAGAGGACCCTCGTATAAAAGTAGGATGAACAAATCAACCTCTCTAACACCATCCCCACCCCCCCCCCCCATGCATTTGATGTTCTCCCCCTGCCCTCTAAGCCCCATTGCTTCTTCTTCTTCTTCTTCTTCTTCATCTTCTTCTTCTTCTTCTCCTTTGCTTCCCCCTGTTTTTTCCTCTTCCGTTCCTTTCCGCTTCCCCTCCCTTTGCTCTCTCTGCCTCTTGGAGTCTTACCAATTCCCCATGTTGTTTCACAGTAGACTGTGAAGAAAAGACTAAAAATATATGTGTTTGGTCCTGGCTGTCCCAAATGGCAACTTTATAGAGAACAAAGGAGATAGCAGTGCAGCTCAAATAACTCTGGAGGAGAGGGAGAGAGAGAGAGAAGATGCTGCTCTGGGGGCTCTGTTGCCCCACTGAAGAACATTATTACTGGATTATTGATTTACAGCACAGAATGGATGGAACATAAGTAGGGTTAAGCTCATTAATCCCTCTCTCCCGCCTCTTTATGCGAATGGACTTGTTATCAGTGATTATTCTAATGGATTGTTATGATCGAAGACTTTCCATGTGTGGGCTGCCACACAGATCGAAGGGACGGCGTCAAGTACAGAGAGGACACACGGCCGTGGGGTGGAAGAGCGGAAACTCTGGGAGTGGAACTGGTGACATTCTGGTGACATTTGGTGCGTCAGTGGCATTTCACACGACATACATGCAGGTAGCACAGGCCGCATGTGTATCAACAAGAGAAGAGAGCACACACCCTCTGAAATATTCAGGCTGCCAACCCACCCGGTACACACTCATTAGCATATCTGAAATGACTTTTTATGTAATGTGTACTATGTGTATAACAAAATAATCTTCATTACCCATTGTTTTGATATTACTTTCCCCTTGTGAAGCCCGGGGAGCACTTTAATTTACAGTAATGTAGACTGTCTCGACCTCAATCCAGTCTTTGTCTCTGGCTCGATCGCTCTCTCTCTCTCTCTCTCTCTCTCTCTCTCTCTCTCTCTCTCTCTTGCTCTCTCTCTCTCTCGCACTCTCTCTCTCTCTCTCTCGCTCTCCTCTCATGGTTCCCTGTACATCCATCAGGGAGTGCTCCAATGGAGCGCGGCGGGCCTGACGATTGTCCTCATAAATTGTGTGTGTGTCGGGGTGCAGAGGGGCTAAGTGAGCAGTAAATAACAAAGGGTCCTACCGCCATCCGCTCGCCGTTGCCACGTTTCCGGCCACGCAAGATTACCCAGGATGCCCCTGGAGGGGTGTCTTCTTCCTCCGTGTGATGAATGGACAAGAGGAGGGAGAAACACGCCTCCGCCACCCGATGTCTGACAGAGGAAAGGTGAGGTCCAGGAACCCTGCCGATTTAAATTGATGAGTGTCTTTATTTCTCTGTAAAAAAAAGAAGCTGTTTGTCTCCCTCCTTCTGTAATAACAGATCGCTCGCCAGATATCTTTAACTGCGCCCATTCTTCATTGTCACTCCCTTTTCTCTCTCTCCCGCTCTCTCTCTCTTGCTCTCCTGCCCTTTTCGATCTCTTTCTCTTGCCTATTCTGTGTCTGGCTATTAACTGTGCGGTTGGACACTTATTTGTCCTCTGTGTTCTGCTACTTTTCCTCATCCCCTCACCATTTTCCTCTCCAGCTCTGTGTGAGCTTCATCTTGACTTTCCCCAATACAATGGTAGAATGAACAGCAATCATACATGAGTGTGTCACTTTTCCTTTTCACCCTTCATCCTGAGAGTGAAAAACTTCTTTTCACACGCTGTACACCTTTGATTGATGCAACTCTTGTGCTATTGTTCCGTTTTTGTCTATATAGACCTCATCCATTATCTTGACATTCAATTTTATCTTATGAAATTACAGCTTCCTCTTGTACATCCCTAAGTGTTAGCTGAGTCACTCTGGCTTGATTCTCACATTTTTCCTTGCTGTGCATTTTCCTGTGTACTTCTATACTCTCTGTATCTTTCATCTGGATTCCACAATATCACTCCATCCATTTATCTTGGTCACCCACCACTCGCCTTCCTCTCACATTCACAAAGTGCGCTGAGATTTACATGTAGTAAACTACATCGCTTTTGTTCATTTTCCATCCCCTTTTTAATACAGACTGACAGGTTTATTGTACATTTTTGTAATTTCCACACAGCTGCTCTAAATAGTTGAGTGACATGTGGAAAGAAAGTTAATGTTATATTTCATTTTGAGATAGTTGGATGTCTTGGTGCTGTTTAACTGGAGGAGCTTTCTCTCCAAACACTGACAACCACAGAAAAGGAAAATAAATAAAGGTTCAAAATGGAGTGTTCCGCCTGTTTGCTGAGATATCTCTTAAAATAGCTGCTCGGTCTTAGTTAATGGCAAAGCTGTTAAATCGCCTTCTCGCTTCCTGGGAAGGGAACATTTCGTCAAACGGCACGTCGGAAACATTAAACTGTCAAATTTTTGGTATTCAATTTGACACGATGTTCTCAAAAAGAGACAAAGCAGCAGTTAGGGCATGCGGCCAACTGAAGCGGCATCATTTCATCCCTCTCCCACACCTACTTCGCCATATGATACTGGAGGAAATCAAAATGATGAGAAATACGTCCGACTTCTGCCCCATTGAACGGGGATAAAATATCTATAGATTTCTATATACACTCTGCATATCGCATATGGATCAATATAGTATTTAATAGTTTGACGTGTAACCTTTTTAAGAATATCGATCCGTGCAGTGTTCTGTATGAGGGCTCAATCTGGAGCGTATCGACTGTGGTGTTGTTGTGATATGGGAGCGAGGCCTCGGGCTCCGGGCAGACGCTCTCAACGCCACGGTTATTGACCCTCTTGACCTTCTGCCTACAAAGACAATGTAGGTATGTCTGTGTGGCCCCAATGTGATAACACTGCAGAACACAAACCTGTATGCCCATAAATGTACACTGTAAAAGTAAAAGTGTGAAATTAGCCCTTAGATAAGGTACAAATTCGTAGCAAAATAGTAAAAAAAAAATAAACTAATAGAAGAAAAACTAAAAAACAGTACAACTTTGTAAATTACTGAACAAAACAAAACATTAAATTAAACAGTATTTATTAGTAATATTGATAGATTACAGTATTTTTCACAATTAAACACAGAAAAACACAAAACAAGGTTCAACAGTTAAATACAATAGATTTATTCATTTTATAAAAACTAAAATGGTATGTATTAAATACTATTTTCAATATTTGAATGGACAGTAAGTTGAAATTGTATAGAGAAGTATAATTCATCAACTTTGTTTGATGGTAATTTTACAGTAAGACACTGTTGTTAATATATTCTAGCGTCCGGAGAAGGTAGTCAGAGAAATCTCCCAGCAGGTCTTGCAGCAACACACTTTTCAGCACTTGTAATGTTTATCCTTAATATGTTTCATGTTCCTATCATTGTAATTGAGCTCCCTGGTGTTACTGTTTGTTGCTTTCCTTTCTTTCTTTCTTTTATAGCTCAACTTGTCCCTGTTTGACTCGAGTACATGAAGGAAAACAGCATCTGAACGTCACACTTTCAGCTCGCCTCAGCATGGAGACTCACTCTCAGTCCTCACACTCACACAGTTCTAACAACTAGACATAAGTGCCAATCAACTTAAACGATGCTCCACCAGCCGCTATGATATTTACTGCATCAAAAACTGTAAATTAGTTTATTTCTGGCAACCACAGCAGCCAATATATTACCATAACTTTCACAGGAGATTTTACAGTGATATGAGGAATGTTTAGAATGCTTTTACCTCTAAACACTTGAATCAGAGTGTTCCCATGGGTCTGTGTATCCAGCCTCAATACATCTAAAGTAACTGCAGATATTCTCTCCTTGTGAGTCTGTGGGAAGGAAACCCCTCATGCATATAGGCTCTTCATCCCTGGAAAAAGATAACATTTCATTTGGGGCGAAGTTATTAAACTACTTAAACACTATACTTTTTTTATTGAATAGAATAGAATTTGTGCGGGGAAAAGTGCCTGTACTCAACAAAGTGAGGTATCACAGGAAAGTGCCTTTGGGTATTTGACTATTATTACCATAACTCAGGTTGGTGTATTGGCATTTAAATAAAAACATTTGAAGGAGACATGTTACGCAGTTTTCTGTATTCTTATTTCCATTCATAGATGTATCTTTTCCTCCACTTCTTCTCTCCCTTCTTGCAGCACCACCGTGCACACTTGAAACCAGGCAGTTTGAGGTGATGTCTCTTTAAAGCCCCCTTATATCCCACCCTGCTCTGATTGGCCAAACTTGCCCTGTTGTGCAGCTCGGTCCAATGAATAGTCTTACTGGACGCAAACCTCAATGTTCAACACATATTCGCTACAATATTACTCTATAAAAATGATAAAATAGAATGATAACAAAATACTAAAGATGGTCCCCAAAGTGAGATTTTTAATGGACTGTTTTAATGTAAAAAGTAAAGTACATCAATGTTGAAATTCTTCTTTTGTGCGTTATTCTGTAACACATTTGGAGCATTGCATCATATGTACCAACTCTAACCAGCTCTGTCCCCGCCACATGTGTTTTCAGTGATAAAACCATTAATAGGTCCATGGGACTGAAGAGGCATATTTTCTATTTTTATTTTACCAGCATGCCATATTTAAACTGTACAGCTGTGAAACCACATAACAATTACTTTTAAGAGACGACCAGCTGGACAAGGTGGGATGGGTGAGTAATATCCTTTCAACTCTCTTATCCCCTCTCCTCCCATATCTCTCTCTCTCTCTCTCTCTCTCTCTCTCTCTCCCTCCTTCTCTCTCTCTCTCTCTCCCTCAGACAGCCTTCATTTTCTCCCTCTCGCCTCTCGCTGCTGTAGCGGACGTCAGTGCAGAGGTAAGCAACCTCCCTTGGCTAGAGGCGACCACCCCCCCCCCCCCGGACCCTATTAACGGCATATACACTCCCGGCACCCAAAACTCCCTCCCTAAATGAACTCCTCTCTCCCCCCTCAGCCGCCCTTGTTGCCGGTGCCCACCACTGGGTGAATTAGATTGCAGGATTTTTTAATACAATTCTTAATGGTTTATAAATTGCACATAATGATTCCTCCTTTCCTCTCTCTTGCAGTGCTTTTTATGGCCCCTCAGCTTTCCAAAGGAGTGGGAGGGATTTAATATATGGCGGAGGAGGCAGATTGAGGAGGTGAAACTAGACCTGGTCGGCATTCTCCCTGCCCTTAACGCTTCCCTTGGCTACAGAGAAGGGAGCCTTTGAAATAATGCTGGACACTGATGCTCTCTGACTGTAGCATATAACAGCTGGGACGTGACAATATTGTGCGACGAAATGCTCACCAGAGAAGCTCAAGTAATCAGGAGATGTGTATGTGGCGGAAGGCAGGGAGTGTGGCGAGAAGGGCGATTTGTGGTGGAGGACACACCTTTGGGAGAGCCAGATATAAAGTATGCGCATCCCAATCAGGTGCAGGACAGAACCAAAATAAGAAAGGGGAGTTGTGCAGGTAAAATCTCACCCCTGTGTATGAGCTGCACCTTAGTATTCCACCGTGGAACCCTTAATATAACCATCAAATGCCAGTAAAGTCTCTCTCTCTCCCGCTCTTTCCCTCTCCTTATTTGTTTCTGCTTTTGCATTTGAATATTTTTCTATTGTAGCATGTAAAAGGTCACAGTAAATGTTCTACACTTTTATCCAAAATGCTTTGCAATGACCTCACATTCACCCATTCATACACCGATGGCAGCAGCATTACCACGAAAGGCGCCAACCTGTACATCAAGGGCAGTAAGGGGTTCGGTATCTTGCTCAACAACACTTCAACAGGCTCTGAAGGAGATGCCTGGAATCAAACCAGGAACCTTCCAATCCCTCAACGACCTCTCTACCATCCTGAGCTATGCTGCCTGGTGTCCCAGGCTGCAGAATGAAGACAAACGCTCCTGAGCTTGATTAGATTCAGTCAGAAAGCAAAACAATATACAACAATGTCAAATTCGACACACCAGTGATCACAGAACCCATCAGTCGCTTCACGGCTCATCAAACACCACATAAATACACTGCATGTACGCTGTCACCACGCCGCAGGTAGCAATGCATTCAACATTATTGAAATGTTTATTAGTTTTATTAAACTCAACTTGCTCCATCTAATTGTTAAATTCACCCCAACGCTCATTTCTTCCCACAATAAACACTCAAACTGTCTAGAGACGGTAATTAGAGCAGTGTGGGAGGTTTTCAATTCCTTATGCAGCACGATATGAGCAGCAGCCAGCACATACACAGCGCCTTGCTTGATGGTTCATTGGCACTAAGTGAAATTCCAATTAGCTGACCTGGGTGTCTGCAGAGAGTGTTTGTCTGAGGTGTGAATGTAATTATGTTTTCCATCTTGTGCTTTTGGAGAGAGACCATCAACAACACCAGCAGCGTTCTGCAGTGTGTCCAAAGGTGTTTTTTTTCCAAAGCTTTTCTCTTCTCTACAGGAAACATAAAACAGGACCTATTGTACCCACACAAACGTCCTCTGTGTGTGAGCTTCCGATGCTCCACTGGACACGGGAAGTGAAAGCGCCAAATCATTTGCATTGTGTGCAGTGGAGCCTCACGTCAGCAAAACCCAGCAAGTCACCCGTGGTCGTTGCCACAGCGAGATGCAGCATTGATAACAATGACTTCTGTCCTCGTAAGAGTTGGTAAAGGTGAAAATGTACCTGCTACCCTTCTTTTCCAACTGAGAAGCAGCATTGTGAAGATGCATCGCCCCACGCTGGGCTAAAGAACGGTCCGAATTATTTACTTTACTCTGCCGAAGAGACGCTCCTGTTCTAGTTTCTGCAGCTTCCTATGAATCTTCAGCGATTTCCTCTGCCACCTGCAGACCTTTGCTGAGATCAGAGGCCCAAGAGGCAAGAATTGTTGATATAAATATATACATCTGTGTTCAAGAATACCCTGTTGGTGGCTGATTATGAATGTGAGTCGGAATTTACTGGCACAGCGCAATACATAAACTCCCAGAAATCCAATGCAAGGAGGAATAGGTGAGAGAAAACAAGAAGGATAAAGTAATGGCAATATAGTGTGTGGTTCCCTAAGGTCAAACAGAGTATGGAAAGGTTAAGGAAAACAGGAATGAGGTAAACACACACACACACACACACAGTCACACACACGCACACAGAGAGATAAGGAGTGGTGGAGGAAAATGCTGATCCACGGATCCCTGTCTGGGAAGCAAAAACAGAACATTGATTCTGCAAGATGCACAAATGAAAAATCTATGGGGGTAAGGAGCTCTTGGGCCCTGCGGCAGAGAGAGGGCACAGGCGGTCAGGCTCGCGTATTGCAACCCACACCAAGCTTGGAACTCTCACGGGGGGGCAGCGCACCGCGTTGGATCAGATAGACGGGAGCCAAAGCCAACTTTACCAGCAGATCAACAACACAAAAGAAATGAGAGAGAAATGAAACCTGTATGACCAAACGTTAATGTCAAATACGGTGAGATGAAACGACAAACATTCTGCCTTTTGCTTTTCTATCTTGATCTCAATAAGCCCAAACCTGGATTGTGTTTGTCCATTTCAAAAATGCAAGACATCACGTTCTCCCCCTCTGCTTGTGAACCGGAGATAAAGGGGCCCAGACTTCTTGTATATTATCTGTGGTTCCATTTGAACTCCCTCTGTCAAACTACAGAGGACGGAGGATGGGATTTAGTTTGGGGGAGGGAGCTCCTTTTTTTTATCATTACCACCCTCTGTCTGTACATGTGTGCACCACAGAGGCATTAATCTGTACCTCTGATATGCTAATCCCACCCCCCTACCCCTTTTTTTGATGGCCGCCACACCTAAATGCAGAGAGGGAAGGCAAGAGGAAGTCATTAAAGTACGCCCTGCAGGTGCCCGACTGGTCCAGGGCCGGATGAGATGGGACGGCAGCACTTTGGGTTTGTATGCACTGGGGGCAGAGAGGGGGTCTCTGGAGACAGACAGATCCCTTTTAGTCACTGGGTCTGCTCTGGTTTCCCTTGAGGTAGTCCTGGTTCCCAGCAGGACAGGATAACAATCAGACATGGAGGGAGTGGAGCGGGAAAAATACTGTGGTACCAGTGGTGTGTGTGTGTGTGGTGTGTGTGTGTGTATGCATGCATGCGGATTTGGGAGATTAAAGGTGACAGTCGTCGCTTTGCTAAGACCTGCTCACCTGCCACAACCAGTCAGTAACCAAAGTTGCTCAGTGGAGCGTAGTGCACCTGTCATCAGCGAGTGTGTGTGTCGAGGCATCTGCATGCAGTCATATTTTGAGAGAGACAGAGACGTGAAGCGTCCCACAGTAATTTGATGCACGTGTGAAATCCAGCATTATCATTTCACTCGATTCTATTTTGTGACACCTCAAACCTACAGATTAACATACTTTTGAAAAACATGTTTTGCATATTTGTGTGCAAAGACATTGACATTTATATTCACATTTATGTGGGAGAAAGAACAATTGGTGATTTTTTTTGCAGCATTCTGTCATTCTGTCTTCAAACCCGCAAAGTAGCATAATTCAAAATATATGAATAAGTATGCATTCAGTGTTTCTGTGGAAAATGTGAGATGTAAAAGAGGAAATAGAGACAAACAGATAGCATTTTCTGCCTGAAGCAACTTAACTGATGATATACTGTATGTCTCCTATCAAAAGCTATGACCTGTTAAATAGTTTGAATATAACCTCTTCATTTGTCACAGGCAATAATCACATTGTTGCCCCGCTTTAACGGCAAAACCATAATATGAAATTATATTGATGACTGCTTGTGCATGTGTGTGTGCATGTGTGTGTGTGTGTGCATGTGTGTGTGCATGTGTGGGAGGCTGGATTTCTGTTCGACAAGGATCTCTGCACATCAATTATAAAAGGTGGACGTTGTGACACTTGGTTCAAAAAAGTTGCGATGTGTTGTAAAGTGACAGATGAAACACTGTATCTTATATTTAGACGCCTCTCATGTGCTTTCATTGTTTCTTTTGTAACAAAGCCACTGTTTCTGACAATCAAAGAACACTCGGAGGTTCAAAATCGCAGTTACAAAGACAAAGGGGGGAAACGTTGCAATGAAAGCAATGTAATACATCCTAATGAGCTAACAGGAGATGAACACTGCATTTATATGCCCAGTGCATTCACACCCGTACCTCATAACTGCATTCATTGTAAATAAATATGAGCAATCAGCTAAGAACGGCAATAAAAGGCCCATAAAGAGTTGCAAACAGTGAGATGGGATGAAATTGCATTTCACAAAGAGACCGGCAGAAAAAGAGGGAGGAGGTAGATAAAAATACAAAAGGGCGACTATCATTTTCTTTGACCTCTGGATCTGAAGGTCAGGGGAAAAAACATAACTGTTGTCGTATTTAGACCATTTGAACGCAATCACAGTGGCACAGCTGTGACAACAGACAGCGGCAGTGTCTCCAGAAAGTGGGAGAAAGGAGTCAGAGAGGTTAAAAAGAAGTGTTGTATCCTCAGCTCCCTCAGCCCTCCGGCATAGGGTCACCTCAGAGACTGGAGACTGAATTACCCAGCAGCCCCGGCCGCTCGCAGGATCAGACGGACAAGGGGAGAGGACGAGAGGAGTTAATGAAGGGAGGAGACAGTTCAGGTCCCCCGAGGACCTCTAGGCACCGGCCAGGCAAACTCCCACTGCCAAATGTGCTCTGATTGGCTAATTATCAACATGGATTTAGCCCACAGTCAAATTGCTGATTGATTGGAGTGTGTTAAATCTGTCTTTGGTCTCTCTTGCTCCTTCTCTCGCTCTCTCTCTGGAAACATCCGGTGGTTGGAGTCCCACTATGGGGACTCGCAGCGCCGCAGCAGCAGTACGGTGGCAGCAGGTGAACAGTCCTGCGCCGTGTTGACACACAGCCTCAATTGTGATGATTTTGTCTCTCAGTGGACGTGTAATTAATTTTTCTAACTGCTCCAAAGAAATTATCTGTATCTGCAGATGACAACTAATTACACCCTAATACCTGACAGAACATTTTTCAAATGAGAACTAGGGAAGAAAGGCCATGGACTTACTCATATTGGGTCAACATAATTCCAGTAATAGATGTTATTTGCCGTTACCATAGAGGCTGGGGTGTGATTAAATAAGTGCTGCTATGTCGGCTTATATTCATTCATCAGCGATTAAGTAGCTCCTGGTCCAGCAGGAATCTCATGCCAGGTTCATTAGACTTTACATTAAAAGCTAAAGGGAATTAATGCTGTGTGGCTTATTACCATTAACATTAGTCACGACTGTTAATATCGCTGTTCTTTGGCTCTAAAGTCTCATTTTCTTGCCACAGATCCACACAGGCATTCTGGGAACTCGTTTGATACGGAGGCTGAATCGTCCCACAGCTCACACGCAGGTCTTTACTTTGTCAGAGACGATGAGATAATTTAAGAGATTTTAGGCAGCATTCTGTCCTCTAGATTGTTGTTAGCAAATTCATTTTTTTTAAAGATTATTATTATCATATTCTCCCCTGATGTGAGTCCTGGTCAGAAGTTGCTTTAGGACCTCAGATTATTTTAGATTACCAATAAAAATTTCACAAAAATTCAAATTTGTAATATTTCAAATTTTAATTTTAACAGTTCAGGTGGAAGTTTAGGACCACGAAGGACACAAATCTGAAGCCAAAAAAGGGCCAAGCTGACTGAAACATAAATGATCATATACATGGAAACAAGCAGAAGAAATTACCCATCTCTCTGAATTCATCAACTTTCTTCTTCCCATTTCTCAGTGTAGAAAAGTGCACCATCTTTGTTTACTCTAAAGTCACAGTTTATCCAGCTTTGACTGCTAAGATTTTGCCAGATTTTCAGTTTGTGTGCGACTGAGTGTGTGTCTAAGTGTGCAAACACACACTTAGACACATACTCAGTCGCACACTAGAGGACCACAGACTGTGCCATTATCCGTGGGGGTCTTTCATATTTTCAACATTTGTTATGATATGAAGAATATTATAATGTTTTGAATGTTTCAATAGAAGCTGAATACATCAAAGTCAACAGTCAAGTGTACCATTAAATGGAATGTGGTGTAGACAGTGCCTGTGTGTTCTTAATCATTCCTGTGTGGGGGATATATTATATACATAATATATATAATATTATGTATATTAAATCTTTCCTTTAGTTTCCGCTTCAACAGTATTTGTTTTGTTTGATTAAGTCAAAGAGAGTCGACATGATGATGTCAGAGGTGAGACCAGGTCCTTGTTGGAGTCTCATGTCTTAGCAATCAAATCACAAGTCAAGACCTGAATCTGAAACAAGCCACATTACCTAAATTTGAGTTTAAAATCCTAATATAATGCACTCCCCATCAAATGTAATACCAGAGGAATCATTTTAAAGTCTTTGTACAAATAATGGATGATTTTATGATTTGCATTTCTTACTCTCCAGTGAAACAACGATGTCAAAGTCAATTTGACGATGAAGTTTGTGACTCGAATCCAAGTTGAGTCTAGTCCAGAACAACAGATGAATCGGGAGTAAAAACATGGTGAGCACATGCTGCTAATAAAATAATGCAAGAAGGTGCAACTCCCTGTTTTCAACATGTCCAAATCCATTTTCTGCTCTGGCCAAAGCGTAGGAGGGGATTGTTCCATACTGCTACATACTGATGTGTTTATGCTCTGCTTGGTCTTAACCCCAGCGGAAATCCCCAAACCTACAAAAGAAAAAAATGTCTTTCATTAGTGAGAGGATTTATCTACACGATTACAGTACGTGCAACTGTTCATGGTGTCTCCCTGTATTTAGCTGCAGAGCATCCTGGGACAGGACATCTATTGCAGCCCCAGAGAGCCCCGGGGGAGGCTTGGGGATTAGAGCTGGCCTATCTCTTTGGAGCTGGGAATTAATTAAGTAATTATGGAAGGCAGGCAGCTGGATGAAATATGCATGAGCCCTGATTGGGACGTTTGTGATAGTGTAATCTAATTTCAAGCACCAGACCATTCCTGTCAGGCAGGTAGAGTCAACCGTATGGCCACACACACACACACACACACACACACACACATACGTACATACATACAAACAATGTAGCTTTCAGGGTATATAGAACACACCAAAGATCACTGTTGGCCAAAAGAGATTTTGAGTTTCTCATTATGTTAATTAAAATGGGATAATCAAAGTGGATTAATCACCATGGTAATGAGGATTGAACAGCAGATTATGTCTTATTACCCAATCCATATAATTGTATTTGTAGAGGGATGAGATTAATATTGTAGCATCCAATTAATGATGACGTGATTGATGAATACGTGGAACTTTGGGATACTTTTGGAATTTGAAAAGTGGCAACAGTGTAATGGATTTGCATGGTCATTGTCCCCTGCTTCCCATGCAAACTGATTGATATGGCTGATTAATGCTGATTTGAATGTAATTTAATAGTAAAAAATAGTATTGCAATATTTTCAGCAAGTACAAAAAGTTCCCCTCACCCGGTTCAAGACGAAATATTGGCCATGACCATGTACAAAATACAGATATAACCGCTTCAGAGAATATTTTGATGAATAAATAATGTGGTCCAGACAAAAGACAGCTGTAGAAACATTACATAACGCTATTGTGAGAGATTGTCTTTGTCATTCTTGGTACTTTAAATTCTGATGCGGTTTTCTGTTTCTCTGCTGCTGTCCCTGTGTGTGTGTGTGTGTGTGTGTGTATTGATGGAGCTGAAGGTCTGCTTGCAGCAAAGAGCTCTCCCAGCTCTCCTGAACAATACTTCCTGGAGAAGACTCAAACAGGAGTCGATACCAAACAAGAGAACATTAGCCACAAGATACACCACAAGAAAGACTGTCACATTCTCAATACACACACTCACACACACACACACACACACAGCAGCCATCTAACACAGTTCTTCAGCCAGCAAGCGCATACAGCATGTAAGCACACGCACATACACGCATACACACAGCAAGTCTCCCATTTCTTCTCAATCACCTTTAAGTCTATCGATCCAGGTGCATCCTCCTTCCTTTCATTTATTTAGCTTTTTTCATGTATTGATTAGTACATTGTTGTATTGGCAAAGGCGCGTCGCATGGTGCATGAATATCAGGTTCTACGTTTGTGCATTTGTGTCCTTTTGCATCCATCCAGTATTGTGCATGTAGTGCAACAATGCTTCCTTTAATATGCTTCAATTAAAAGAAGAGGCTGATATTCAATAAAGCTGCAAGTGTGACGGCCTTAAAAAAGGGAAATGAGCGAATCCCTGTAGCTTTTTGTGTTTCACTGTATGCTCTAGTTCACTGGAGCGCTGCAGTGGGAACCTCCAGTATTTAAACTGGTCCCCAGTGCTTGAACCCTGCCCAGAAAGCAGAACATAAAGCAGACAGATGAGACGATAGACAGGGAGGAGAGGAGAGATGAAAGGCTGCGGCGCTCCCTCCGAAGGGAACAAGGGAGCCCGAGAGCACACTTACTCACAGCTCTGGGTGGAGGATTGTTCCTTTGCCCGTTCTCGTCGCAGAGGGAGCGGCTGACGATTTTTACAAAATTTGATCATTTTTGTGAATATTACATCCAAACTGGGTCACTGAAATTGTTTTTTGGTGTATTGAACCATTTCGAGGATATTTAAAGTTCAATTACCTGTAGTCTGTAGAATGAACGCTTACTGATCCACAGAACACAATCTATGGAAGACGGGGGAGCAAATGTCAGATGTTTAAAGTTCACATGCTTTCACATTCTGAGACAATTTTCTACAGGAATCGTAAAGCCATCATGGAACAAAACAATTTGCACTACCTACAATAGAGGTCAGAGATCTCTGAGAAATGGAGGCTATCGTCTAGCTAACAGCCACCACCAACGCTGTGCAGGATCTGGATGTAATCATGCAGGAGATGAGAGGAGCAGGTGTGTACGTGGCATCGGATGTCCACCTCTCTAACGCCTGTCTGTTTCCTATAAGATGGTGTGATTCCTGCTCATTAATTCCATCTCGGATTACCACCCACCTTACCAGAGTGGCCGTCTCTTATTTGCTCTCAGTCTGTCACCCACACCGCCGCTATGGAGTCGCGTTTGCAGAAAAGACATTTTAGTGAGATAATATATCACAGCCCATGTTCCTACAATTTCTGCTCCTCTTTGTTATTCTTGCCATGTGACATGAAAAGCAGCTCATATTTCATGCCTCCGTTCTGATATTTAGTCAATAGACTTCTGCATGCCCTTATTTTTCTTCATCTTCTTTTTACGATGGATTGCTTTTTTGTCCCGTAGTCATTTACATCACCTAAAAAACAGCTCTAGAGCAGAGTGATGCTTCAGTCTAATCGCTGGTGAAACAGGCTTTGCATGCGTGACTGAAAGCGCTCTGCTTCCATGATTTTTCCCCCTGTAGCTGTTTGACACACAGAACTTATCACCACAACAATATTCCAGGAGCTCCGACCTCCTGGAGCCTCGACCTCAGCTGACTGCTTTGTGTGCGTTTGACTAAAGATTTGCATCCGTTCTAAATGAAAAGAGCACCTTTGCTGCGAAACCGCAAAGGTCAAAGAAAAGGACTTGACTCCTGTACAGACAAACTCATCATTGGCCTTCTAGCCTCCAGTTACACTAACAACCCGCCGATGTATTGATTATCCCCGTTTACATTTGTCCAATGCAATTTGTTCAAAGGCCACTGTGCTCAAAGTGCACTATCATTAAGCAGGGCTTCTATTCCAAGCAATGGAATCTATACTTCATTTAAACTAATAACAGGCGTGACTTGTATTATCATTATCGAGTGTTCTTCATATTCATTTGAAAAGAGGCCATGCACCATAAGAGCTCTACTAGTGCCTCATTTATATTCCTTTCCTCCACATCTCCCCACACCTGCTCTCTCTCCTCCTCCTCCTCCTCTCCCCACCCTGGCCCCTGCTGTTGGCTCCCACCTTCAGAAATGAGGTGATATTGGTGTGATGGGAGACCATGTCCAAGCAAACAGAGCACGCCCACACCTGAGCTTTTTATAGGCTAATAAGATGACCGCTGGCTGGCTGCACTGCGGGGTCAGCGCCTGTGTTATCCTGCCTCTGTCTAGAGATATCCAACCTATTATTATCAGGTTGATTGGCTGTCTCGTCAGACACATTAATAATAGTCTCCATTCAATTTATGCGGAGAATGTGGAAAAAAAAAAACTCGCTCAGCTCTATAGCCATGTTTCTGTTATACCCCAGGAAAGGTAAAGTGTAATATCAAATCGTTTTCACTCAGCTATTGTACTGTAATACATCCTGCTGGGCTGTGTTGTATTTTGGGATAGCAGGGAGTCTAGTCCAGGTTACAAATGTTGTATTTTATGAGAACGGTCAATGCAAGGCCCTCCAATCAATATGCATGATGGATGACCGAGAATTCACTACTTAACAGTGACATATGGAAAACCAAATCTCTGTTCCACTCCATTTAGTTTGAGTGTCTAAACATGTCCAATCATGATGTCTTTAAACCTGAGAATGACTTGAAGTCTGCCGTGTTCATTCACAAACGTTCGCCATCAATACATCTACTGTATTCCCCCTCGACATCACACAAATACTTACATCTGCAGCTATATTATCATCCAATAATGAATAGGTGCAATCTAACAGTGATAATGACACAGCTTGTGAGGACGGCGGGTGGCGGTTGTAGGCAAAACATGTTATGAACCTGAACCACAGTGAGAAGAGGAAAAAGAAGAAGGAGAAGATTGTCCTAAATTGATCTATTGGTCTGCCTCTGAAATCTTGTAAATGATGTAAGCCTTCGTCTCTGAACGTGTCAAAAGAGGTTACGAATGACGGTGTCAACACCATTACAACGTGTGAAGATGCCAGTGTTTTACCTGTTGAAAGTATTATTTCCTAGCACGTCAAGGTGTTAAGATGGCTGTGAGATCTCACATATGGTTTGAACTAAACTTGTTTTTTGCTTCATCAACATCTGAGTTCTTGTATTGTAAAGGGACTTGGTCTGAGTTATTTATGCAGCATGAATCCAGTATGAATGTAGAGGCAAATGCCCCATTGTTTCATTCCAAAGTAACAAAACTTGTTACAGTTAATGCCGTATCAAATCAGACCGTCAAACATGAAAATAATTACACCTCCACAGATGAGGCCGTTGGTGTGCATCATGGAGGCTACACTAACAGGAATCTGCCTTGCACCATCATGTTAATCTCGCACAAACGCGTGGATATAGTAAGTTGTTTTAGGGCAGCGTTGTGCTCAGTCTACTCTCTTCGGCGCGCAGAAGTGCAGTGGCTGCAACTCTGGAGTATTAGTTCCAACCAGAGCTGTCAGCGTTTCCCACCAGATCAGGGCTGTGATTAATAAAACGGGCCTCTCGGTTCCCTCCAGCTCATTCTCACCTTCTCCCTTTACACTGCCTCTGTCGCACATGCTTGTCTCATATCGTCTCTGCGCTTCTCTCAACTTCTCTCCTTATTCTCGCTCTCTCCTTCTGGAAGTCATTGTTGTTCTTTTTGAGGTTGTATACAAAGAAGAAAGAAATCTGTCTTCTTCTTCTCCTCCTTCTCTCTCTCTCTCTCTCTCTCTCTCTCTCTCTCTGGAGCTCTGGGTAAATGATGCATGATAGACTCACAGCCGCTGAGCGATCATTAGCGAGGTGGCGCAGGTGAACAGGAGCGATGGATGATGAAGAGAGGGAGGGATGGAGGGAGTAACAGAGGACAGCAAAAGTCGTGTTTCCGCCCCGAGGCGTTTCCCTACATCGTCACAAAACCACAAGTTGTTTGTGTAAAACGCTAGTCGCTGGCATTTCTTATGCCGGTGGTCATTAATCTAGACACATAAAAAACACACTTGCGCCAAGACACACACAAGCACAGACAGAAATGAAGCCATAATGTTGCTCTCACAGATGAAACACTGACTTCCAGTGTCCTAAAGCCCTGCGCTCCCATAAAAACACTGTCTGGACTCCGAGTAGCATTTCGAATGTGCTGAGCAGCCAATATTATGAAGTGTACATAATGTTTCCCCAATGACATATCATCACTCAACAATGCCCTGACGCCCCTCATCATAAACAAAATTTGGGTTTATAGTTCATATCAGGACTAATAAACTGAGACATTACCTGACAAAGGCCCACAATGATTTTAAAACCCCCGTAAGTGAAGCTTGCTGGAGGAAAGATTGACTGTGCAGGATTTCTTTTTAAGCTCCTTTAATCTTTAATCAACTTTTCTTGGATATCGTACGTAAGAAACATGATTTTGAACAGCTGATAAATGGATTTTTATCTTCGTAGCGGCGGGTGAATGCTCCTCCGACAGATGTAATGTTTAATTAGTGTTCACACCCACTCGTCAGTGCAGCTGAGTCTTGCCTCCGCCCCGCAACACTTCCCTCTTCCACGCTTCCTTCCATCTCTCTCTATTTTGAAGAACACAGACAGGATAAACACATTTTATTTCCTTTGTGTGACTCAATAAGGCAGCGAAGATGTGTTGAAAGAAACACAAAGATCTCATCCACACCTGGTTAGAGCCAAATCTGAGAGCGACGTACCAAATAAAAAATCCAAGCTTTTCTAAACGCTTTTGAATGCAGAATCAATAATTTGCTCATATTAATGTTGACAAATGAAGATATGATCAAGTCTGAGCTTCTCCCTCTGCACTCACATATATTCTGCACAAACGGTCATCGTGCCGGCTCCTCAGGAATGTTTACTGTTGATGCCTCGGTACGGCTGAGAGGAGATCTAAGTCTGATCACGGCCATTAGAGAAGAAGATGAGCGCTAAGCTTCCTATCTTTCCTGAATATCAACAAACACAATTTGGACTCACAAGGTAAATCCAACACAGCAAGCATATCACTATGCTGAATTCTCCGCTTAGGTAGCTAGATAGGCTTTTATGGAATTATATGAGGATTAGAGGCTACAGGGCTGCATCAACTCTTACTTCCCACAAGCTTAGATCAACTTTGTCCAAAAGTTTTCAATGTATCTGTTGATGTTTCCAACTTGTAATTCCTTCTTCTCGTGAGACTCTGACTGCTGGGATCGAGGCGAAAATGTCGACTCGTCAGATTCACTCATACATGAATTGAACAGATACGATTGCATTTTTTGCTGCGCATACATGACAAAGGATTGTGATTAAAATGCTTATATGAAGTTTGAATAAGATCTACAGTATTTATTGCCTTTAATTGTATGGTAGCGTGCATGTAAACGTGCCGACTTGCCTTCATCCCAGTCCTGTGACATCTCAGCTCATCTGCATAAACCCACACGGGGCCTCACATGACCCAGTGTGACGGGAGTGTGGGGGGCCGTGGCAGCGAGGGCGAGAGGTCACATCAATGGAGAGAACATCTTGTTTCCTTGGGGGGTCATGTGAGGAAGGAGCACACATTAACTTTGTTCAGCCGTCCCCTCTGTAAAGAAACACCAAGCACTTTAGCTGAATCGTATGAGAACCTATTAATAATAGATCTTTGGAATCAGAATTTATATTAGAGAAATAATTGATGCTTGGATGATTTTCATTAAGGTCATATCTTGCATTACATTTTTCTTTCCCTCCCTTTCTTGACAGCTTCTTCTGTAATGTTAAAGGAAAATGCTCTTTGCCAAATTCCTGTTGGTTCATTGATTATTTGTTTTTCTATTTAATTTGATTGCGTTTTTTTGAATTCACTTTACTTATTGGCATAGTTTTGTTTCATTCAAGGAGTTTTGATCATATTTTTAGATGTGATCATGAAAGCATTAAAGTCAAAAGCCTGTAATGTGTCACAGGGCAGCCTGGTGATGTCGCCCGCCAGCAATAACTAAACTGACCTTTGTGTAAATTAACTATTTTGATTTTGCTTGTCAAGGTGCTATTTCCATAGTTAGATGTGTTAGGAGCAGCTTCCTGACAGATTCTTTCATTTTCCACATTGTTCTGTCACCTTTAATTTTATTAACTTTCCCCCCCTGAAGCAGAGGGAGAACCGAGTTTCTAGGGCAACAATCAGTGTAATTGTCCTAAGTCTGACACATGCAATCTGCTAAAAGCCCGGAAGCCCAAAAGCCCAGGTGTACCCAGGGATTTACAACGGTGGAGGACAGGTGAAGTCGATGCACACTGACAGGGACACACACACACACGCTCTAGAAAGCCAACATACACACATATTTAGCAGACACACAAAGTGAAACGTGCTTGTGACACCATACAGACTAAATGTTACTAAACTTTACCTCTTTAGACTTGTAAAGAGAGATGAACACAAGCAGGTGCTGCTCTGGAATCTCTCCCCGAACATCCACAATCAACCAACGAGCAAAAATCTAATTGCGACAATCACTCATGTGTTCTCAGTCACATAAACCAATACAGACCGGCTGCTTTATTTGTGTTATTCACTGCTACTGTAATCTATTTAACAGGTTCTCCTCTGGCCTGCAAGAAATAATTAGTGTAGTGGATAGGTCAACTTAATCATTCCTGGAAATAATATTCAATTATCTCCACGGCAACTTCTAGAGCATGTCTCCTATTTTTAGCCCCCCCCTGCTTTACACAGATAGCCGGTTTGATCGTTTTTATGTCAAGCCTGCAACACAAAGCAAAGAGGAGTCAGTAGTGCTAAACAGTCCTCTGCAGATAGTCTATTATACCTTCATAATAGCTCCTCCTCATTGTCTTTCCCTCTGTATAAATTCCATCTCACTCCATTATGGCTCTCGTCTCCCCTAGCTACCCTTACTCATTTTCCATTGGTTGCCCTTGACTTACATCTTCAATTAGTCTTTGCACTGGGCAGAACCGAATCATAACTTATGGCGTGTGCAACACTGTCACCATCTTGGTAATAATTGAAGATATGTGTTGAAAGAAGGCAAGAAGGGCAAACTATTTAATTAGAGCAAGCTGTTCTAACAAAAACTGTTACCGCCTCGCACGACCTCATCAAGGTTGGAGACGCGTCACCAAAGACAACTGTGGAACGAGCTCATTATCCCTTTTTGACTCCCCCAGACACACAGACACACACCCACACACACACTGAGAAAAACCATTGAGTGATACAATTAAATACATGATCTACAATGATTGGGGATGATGTCATATAATGTAAGAATACATTGAGTCAGTACACAGTTACACAATCACAAACTAAAACGTGTACAGACATGCAGAAACAAAACGCATTTGCAGCACCACAAGCAAAAATAGTTGTCGCACACACACACACACACACACACACACAACCTCCAGACTCTCATTTCATGTGTTAACTATATCAGTCTCTGTCAATGTCTGGCACCAGCCCTGTCTCTCTCCTCTCTCTGTCTCTCTCTCTCTCTCCCCCCAGTCACATTGAAGACTTAGAGAATAAATAAACAATACAAACTGGATCCTGTGCTTCAGGAAACTAACATAACTCTCATCGGAAGACATGAGAGATACATCGTGTCCAGATGGATTATGACCTTTGAAGTTGGATTTGAGCGGAGTGCAGAAGATAACTCTCATATCTTAGAAGGAGCTGCAGGCATCTCTCTCTCTCTAGTCTCTGCCCCACCAAAATTGGAAAACAAGGTGTTTGTTCACATTTACTCTTAAGCCTTTTATTTAATTTGGAAACAGTTAACATCCTTTATCCCATCTCAGCGTGGATGCCAAGCTGGGTCAAAACATTTTCCTCACCGTCCACGTGACTCAGCGACAAAAGGGACTGGATTCTAAACTCGGTGCATTCAAGGCAGTGATATTGCTCATTAAGAGTAATGTGACAGAGGGCCAAAAAGTAATTATGTGTGGCATTTTCAAAGTATAAATGTCACTTTTGCTTTATTGCCAACTTTAGAGGAAGAAGAAATAAAGCCAGACAACATCTGATGCCCGCTGGATTTGAAGCTTCCAGCAGCTTTGACAGGGGGATTGTTTGTTGAACCAAAGAAGAAGAGAGGTTAGTTCAAGTGATGATACCTGACAGACAGAACAGAGCGCCACCTACTGAAACTAGGCCAAAAGACAGCTGCCTGGTTGGTTACCTGTATGAAACACAATGCAAAAACACCACTTTGCTTTTATAACACCAATAAATATGCCATTATTCCAAATTCACTGAATAGATCCCAACAATTACCTTTCCAACTTGTGTTGTGAAGGGAATCTAGTGAGGTAATGAGGAAACAGACTGTGTCATAACTGCTTTTAAAAGTCAAAACCAATCATCATCACTAACTCCAACAACAAACCAATGTCCACTCACCAATCAGAGATCACCACTTCCACGGCCCACTCATTATGAAGGATGGTGCGGACGGTCCACTCTGTTATCTCCCCCCGCGCTCTATTTAGAAGAGGCTCTATATGAAAGGGCGCCCTCTTGTGGCCATCGTGAGTAGTGAAGAGTATCCGATGGATGGGAACGCAGGACGCGCGGATTGACAGCAAATAAATATGCTCACATAATCCCACACATCTGTTAGATAGACATGACTGGAATACACCGGATTATAGAGTAGATAGATAGATAGATAGATAGATAGATAGATAGATAGATAGATAGATAGATAGATAGATAGATAGATAGATAGATAGATAGATAGATAGATAGATAGATAGATAGATAGATAGATAGATAGATAGATAGATAGATAGATAGATAGATGGTTATTTAAAGTAACAAACTTAAACTCAGCTGCATTTTAAAACGTCACTGCCTCCAAAGTGGCTGATTCCACGCCGGAGCAAGACGCTCTGGGGTCCGGGTTTTCCATCTCTCCCCTCCCATCTTTTTCCTCCTCTCTCTCTCTCCCTCTCTCTCTCTCTCTCTCTTCTAGTTTACCTTCACTTGTTCAGCCTTCACTCTGAGAGGAGGAGGAAGGTGGACGATGGTGTGTGATTGGTCGGGCGGGGACTGGTAGTCCGGAGGCTGGCATCGCGCTCCGCGTCGATTCCCCCCCCGTGTTCTTGTTTACACTTTGCGGACAGGGGAGAGATCAAGACACCCAGGGGCCCCAAAGCGGTGGTCCAGAGTCCAGAGTCCAGACTGAGGCGGAGGCAGCTTCACTTCATACTCAGATCTTATGGTCGGGAATCAAGTTTCGTTTCGCTTGGAATCTCCGGCTCTCCTGTTTCTTTCGCTCTGTTCAGCCGCGACCATGATGCGCTCAACTTTTTGGTGACTTTTGTGGAACAGATCTGCGCTTTTGGGGGGTCCTCGTCATGCTGAGGGACGCGGGACAGGACAGCCACCTGGAACAGTCCCGTCACATTGTCTCCGAGCACTCATACGCTGTTGCGATCACCGGCTTCTTAAAAGTTTAATTGCGGAAGGAAAAAAGGGGGAGATCGGACATTCTCACGCTGCTTGACGGATGTGAATCGAGAACCAAGACTTATTGCTTATTTACTTCAGTTAATGGACTCATCGGCGTGTAAAGATTTCCCTTTACATTGATATTTCTTCGGAGGGACAGACTTTGTTGGAGAAGTGCCACTTGGTGCGGCAGTGTGCTGCAGGTTACGCTGTGTGCACCACCGGGACATTTCGCAGCGGCGTAACCCGCAAAGATGCCCTCTGCTCGGATGCACCGCGACCAACGTCTCGGTCCTCTGCTGGTTCTCCTCTTGCTCGGAGGACATGTCGCTTCTGACACAGGTAAGCTTTGATATTTACGTCTCTGTGGACTATAGTGAATAAAAGTGAAACGCCACATGCACTTTTATGAGAGATCTATTAGTAATAAGAAAGCAATTTGACTTTCTGCTTTTACTGAAACTCCCCCAGGCTGGAAGTTACATTTTAATTAAAAAATCAGATTCATTGGGAATTATATAGAGATGCTTCGGGATTGTTCAATTCAAAACGCAGGGGTGTGTGGAAGCCTGCTGCCCGGTCGAGTGTTCACTCTCACACACTCTCACACACTCTTGGTGCTCCCCCGTTTTCTACTTTGAGCGGAAAAATCAAAGTGCCCCAGTGCGCACAGAGTAATTACGGATTTCGCTTCTTGTCTTGTGAAAAGTAAAACATAACAGAAAATTAAGACACATTTGAGACGAGAGAGCGAAATTGAAGCGAGATATGTTTGAATGTGGGGTTTTAAAATGTGTAATCTGGAGCACTGAATTCACTCAGGTCATTAAAAACTACTTGTGATATTTGATTATTATGTTTTATTAGTAGTACCAGTATATTCTGCTGAAGCGATGGACACCTCAGGCTTTGATGGGGTCTTATCATTAGATTGCCCAGGCGTTAATGCCATCAAAGGCAGCAGCTCCAGCTCTAATGGAGATGAAATCAGCTGGCACTCAGGTCACTCTTGGTGAGCTAATGTGACAGAACCTGGACACCAAGGTGACACTGTCCACTGTCCTCTTAGCTTTAATGATTTCATTCGGTGTGACCTGCTGCTGTGTGTATCTGGACATTTCCCTCTACATCTCCCGGCCTCCCTTTTGTCAAATCAGATTGAAATATAAAGCAGGAATCTGAGGGTTTAACGGATTGTGGATTAATCTCGGTGGACAGTAGGGAGGGGGGAAAAAAAGAACAATCAGTGCAGAGCTTTACTGAAAGGCCACTTCAAGGAGTAAATCTGACTCTGTTGACACGCTGAAGAAGACGATTCTTCCAAATGAAAGGTAATCTTGTGGGGATACAGAGGCCATGTGCACAGGTCTGTGGATATCACTGCAGGTGTCATTAAGAACCGCTGCTGCACTTCCCAAGGTCCTTCTGTGTGTGTTTCTCCCAGAACAGGCGGAGCAGAAAAGCAGCTTACGTTTATTAAAATTGTGGAGTGTTCCGAAATCCTTACATGAGAAACGGCGGTGTAAACAGAGGAGGATTGCAGTGAGGTCCTGTTAGGGGAGGAGAGCAGGGAGGAGGCAACATCAGGGGACAATAGCTCAGTGTGCCCTAGTAAAGTTTGAGTCTTGGGAGAGAGGAAGGCAGAGATATATTTAGGGAATGCATGATGGGACAGACAGATTGCATTTATCTTCTCTCCCATTATCTGTATACCTTTTTCCCCACGACTCCCGTTCCTCCTGTCTCAGTCTCTGCCTGTATGGTGGATGTGCTGAGCTCACATTTCTGCCATGGTGCTCCTCTTTCTGTGTTGACATACACATTAATTACTCTGACTGCCAGGAACACTTCTGTCTGGAGTAACTTCCTTGCTGGCCATTGCCTTTCCCAGTGTGTGTGTGTGTGTGTGTGTGTGTGTGTGTGTGTGTGTGTGTGTGTGTGTGTGTGTGTGTGTGTGTGTGTGTGTGTGTGTGTGTGTGTGTGTGTGCAATTGTTATTAATGACTTAATCAGAATTAGGAAACCTAACATATGGAGTGTGTGTTTGTGGCCAGGATTAAAATGGACAAAAACCAGGTGCCCAGTATGTGCTGGTTAGGGGGGGGGGGGGGTCCAGACTGGGAGATGAGGACAGGAGGAGTGCGAGTTGGAGAGTGGCGAAGGGGCAGTTGAGTGTTCAGAGTTAGGAAGCGTAGCATGTTAGACACTCCCATAGAGGGCTGACTGAATAGTGACACTATTCTGGGACATGCTGTCTCATTGTGTTAAGTGTGGGAATACTCTGGAATATTAGTGCAGCGTCTGCAAGAAAACCCAACCAAGTATGACGTCCCTTAATAAAGCGAACATGAAGTATACGTTTGCTCTGCTCAGCAGTTTCAGTCGGTGGAAATTTGCCGTTTCCTGTATGAATTGCAGATGCGTGAAAAGAAAAGAGAAGAATGTGACAACAAAGCTGATCTCCAACACACACCAAAGGAGATTTGGCTTCAAAGATGCTCAACAGATTGAGATGTCAGATTAGATTAAAGCGTCTCTGAAACACACAGTCAAAACAAAAACACTGCCAGGCTGTTGCATCTGCAGAGATTTGGACAGGTGGTTGGACACCATGATAGATAAACAGACAGACAGCTCTCTTTGGGCCTTGCCATGGGCCAGACTAGTTCCTGAGGCAAATACTGCTGGCAGACGAGACCAGGCCACACTCTGTCCCGGAGCAGTGCATTAGTTTTATGGCCATCAGGCGGCAGGGGATGGGATCGCTGGCTAGCCACTGCCCTCTCCTGCTGTATTATTCATATGTGCAAAGTGGTCTTTGTTAATATTTAAAATGTGCTTATGATGCTCAGATCCTTCACATTGCATCAGAGACAGCAAAAGGAGAAAAAAGTGGGAGGAGAACATCTGCTTGGTTCTCATCAGCATAACTGACCTGGATGACTACTGGGGGTCGTGAACGGTTATAGAGGACCAATAGGCATTTATAGAGCAGATAAAAGACTGGCAGTTGGCGCAAGCGTGCCAATTGCAGCCCAGGGGTGTTTGCGAGAGGAAGTGTGTGTGAACTAAACAAGGAGAGGGGTTACACAGGGTAACATTATCATCTGAAAGTAGAAAGAAGAGATGGAAGAGGAATAAATCAGTGAGAGACACATTGAGATAGATTGATTTCGGGGCATGGCTTTTAAATGTCCTTTATGAGAAAAGAATGTAGAAGAAAACTCCATAGCAGTGGCATTCAAGCATCATTAAGCCTCTGGCACAGGCCAGGGACTGTGGCAGCGAAAGGAGGAGAGGAAGAAATAGGTGTAAAAACAAGAGGAAGGGAAATGATGTGCGTAGAAACCAGGTGAGAAGGAGGAGAAATCAGCAGGAGAACCGGCGGTGAAGACGGAGAGATATTCGAGGAGGAGGGATGTAGAGAGCGGAAAGTGAAGAAGAGACACACAAATCCACCAGGGGATGTTTTTATTAAGGCTCTTATCGATGGAGAGAGCTCACAGTATTAAGAGTAGACATGTTTAATGCTTTGCCAATACTGAGCATGTTAGGCTGGACCATAAATCTGCAGCAAACAGCAGCGGCTCTGTTGGAAGACAGAGCGCTGAGGCAAATGGAGGAGGAAGCTGACTATAAAGAACGGGAGGTGGAATTAGCAGAAGAAGAAAGTTTGGTGGAGAGATACGTAGGCTGAAGATGAATATAGTTTTAAGCACGGGTCATTAGTGGTGTCTTTAGAGGCGATATGTTCTGAAAGTGTTTAGGATCTGGTGGCAGTAATGGCTTAATCGATACAGTTCAACCCGATGTCTGTTACAAACTACACACACCGATCCTTCTTTTGTGCGCATCAAAATATGTGCGTGTCATCAAAGAAAGCTATTTAAGTCAGCCGTGTTTCCATCACGCAGCACATTTCAGTCCGTCAGTGCTTTGAGGGGAATTCTTCCATTCTTGTTTCCTTTCCGAGCACAAACAGTTTGGCACTGGTGTTGAGAAAAAGTTGAGCTCGGGGTGAAAGAGATGGATGGATGGATGGAGGAGGGAGAATTTTTTGGTGGCAGATGGGAGCTGAGTGGTTGGGCCGGTAGGACGGGGTGCCCCCTGCCTCGAGATCCTGCCCTGGAGGGGCGGGGGGGCGGGGGGGAGGAGATGGGTGGGGCAGACAGGGAAACAGGAAGAAAACCTCTGTGGGGTTCCATTGTGCTGCAGATGAATAGAAGAGACCAGAGAGCTTTTTCTGCCCCTCTGTGTGGGGTGAGGGAGACTTCACACACACACACACACACACACACACACACACACACACACACACACACACACACTCAACACTCAACACTCATTCACAGCTTTACCGGGAGTTGTTGTTGTGTTGTGTGTGTGTGTTTTCATGTTTATAGGTGTGTCTTGTGACACCGTTTCCAGACTGCTCCTCTAAATCTCATAATGATTGATTTGCTCAGACATGTTCAGTGGCATCTGACATCTAAGGGATAAGAGCGCACACACACACACACACACACTTTCGCACACACACACACGCATATATGCAAGAAGGAGCAACATCCTCTGATGAAGAAATACCATTTATATGTATAATGGTGGAAAAACCTGCTGGGTCACCCGGGAGGAGTGAGCGAGTGCAGGAATTTCATTTAAGATCTCAGCAGCACTCAGAGCATCGTGACCAATCGGATCAGCAGTCACGATAGGGGGTCACACTGGGTCCTGAGCAACCCCCTTACTCCAACACACACACACACACACACACACACACACACACAGAGTGAAACTGGTAGCTGTTTGCTCCATAGATCAGAGGCAGTGTCAGTTCTTGATGGGCTGCACTGTGGTCCAGCGCTCTGCGTGTGTCCTCCTGCATAAAGGAGCTCTCCAGATTCTCCTCATCTTCTTAGCAGAGGCTTTTTATTCTTCAAGAAGGAGCTCGAGCCAAGTCCACTCAGAGCTGAAACCATATCCAATCTGTTAATGCTCGTGTATGCATCCAAGTGCGTCTGTGGCTTTGAGTAATAATAGACTGGAGATCATTGCGTATGTAACAGTTTTTGAACATCACTTATGCAAAGCATCTGAGAGATATATGAGGACCTGTCAGAGTCCAGATCCTGTTGCAGTAGGAATGACAGCAGCGTGGAGCGCAAGACGGCGGGAGACAAGAAACGCGGAGGAGTCGTAAGACCTACAACAACAAAAAGACAATTTCAAATTTCATATTGTTTTCTCTTTCTCTGCTTTGATTTGATGGGGAGGAAATCCTGTGGAGACTCTTCATGACCAAGCATAGTTTGGAGACTCGCCCGGAAATTCATCTCAGTGAGAGATCGTGTCATTCGTCATACATCAGTTTTGTAGTTTGCATCTCCTCACATGTACTTCCATCAAGTGCCTCCACTTCTCCCTGTTCCCCCGTCCTCCTCCCTGCACCTTTTGATAGCCTCCTCAGACGTATTTATAGCTTTACAGTCTCATATACGCCGACCTCGTCCGTATCGCTCTCGCTCCGTCATATCTTCCTTTTCAAGCTCGCCTCCCTGGCGGAGTTTGGGAATTGCTCTTTAGAAGGCACCGTGAAGAATCCCATTTCTCTGAGTGTAACGCTTATTAGGGTCCCATCTGCCCTCGGGGTGCTTAAGAAGGTGGGGGGCGTTGGGGTTTTGTCGTGGGTAGGTAAAGAAAGAGGAGGAGCGGGGGGCTTTGTCATGCTTCTGTATGAGTGGATGTGGGTGCTGCCTGGGGCCTGTGTGTGGTGGGATGGGGGCCTTAACACTGGAGAGCACACACTGAGCAGCTGGTGTGTCCAAAGTAGGGGAATGACACACAGACCTCCCCGGAGAGACGGGTGTTGAACATACGTGTGTGTGTGTGCGTGTGCGTGTGTGTGTGTCTGTATGGGACTGAGAGAGCAAACGGAAATGATTCTGCATCCTTCTGTCTGTGTGTCAGGCAGCTAGGCAACAGCAGGACTTTCAGATATTTGGTTTTCCTCCCTCACGTTTCAAATCAAGGCGAATGATGCTTATTGTATGTGTGTGTGTGTGTGTGTGTGTGAGAACGAAGGTGGCATTTGTGCGATTGGCTACATATCAAATGTGCGCTGCTGTACTATTTTCCGTGTGTGCGTGCGTGTGAGAGAGAGAGAGGGTGGAATTTCTGTGATTGGCTACATATCAAAAGTGTGGTATTGTGTGCGTGTGTGTCTGTGTGTGTGTGTGTGATTGTGTGTGTTGCGTTAAATCACAATATTTGTCTCAGCAGCCTCCCTTCCCTCAGTAATTGAGCAGTGATTGGTGATTGGATTGGCCACTTAATCAGACGTCAACAGCAACACACACAAACCTCTCCTTTCCTTCCCTTCCCTTCCCTTCCCTTCCCTTTCCTTTCCTTTCCTTTCCTTTTCTTTCCTTTCCTTTCCTCTCCTTTGTCAAAGCAGAGGTCTGCCTCGCTTCATCCCCAAACATATGCACACGCATACACAGGCAAACACGCCACAGGGACAGTAATCCTCCGTTGCTGCTCCGACACTCTTGGATCACAACCATGACAAAGTGAGGAGAAAAAGAGTGAAAGACAGCATTTGCGCTCATCCGTCCTTTAATTCCTCCTCCCATCTTCAGCTCGAGGACTTAATTCTTTCATCCCTGGAGGCTTTTGACTGGAAGCCTCAGAGAGAAAAAAATTCTGTTCTCACCTTGGATGCAGGTCTCAATCCAGGGATGGCAGGCTTCTCTTGGCTGGGTTTGTGTGTGCGTGCGTGCGTGCGTGCGTGCGTGCGTGCGTGCGTGCGTGCGTGCGTGCGTGCATGATGGGTGTATGCTGATGTAAAGCCAGCTGCATTACTTAAGTATCACACCTTTTTCTCTATGGGTCATGGCAGGGTCACACTCCTAGTCTCAATCAGCAAACCGTTGTGCACACACCCTCCTCTCCTTCTCTCTCTCTCTCTCTCTCTCGCTCTCTCTCTCTGGCAGCCTTCCTGATTGCACAGGAGGAAACATCAGTTATTCCCCTGCTGCATTTACCAGGTAAATGCTGCGAGACGTCACCGGCTCTGAGTCATGGCACTTTGTTGTAAATGAGCGCCACGTGCTCTGCGTTACGTAGCAGCTGTGCCTGCATGTAATTAAAGTTACGTTGTTAAGTGAACAAGCTCACACGCATGTCAGCGTCCGTCGTCAGTCAGTGGCCTCTTACCTGCTGCTGACCAGATGGGCTAAACGTCCGACCTCACGCTCACCCCTCCGCCTCTCGGCTGAGATTAGCTGGTGAGTTGAGCGGGAACACGTGGGCAGGGAAACGTAGCCGTCAGCCTTCCTGCCCCCCCCTCTCCTGACGCCTCATCCCACACACACGCACATAGGATATTTAGGAACGCGTTTTGTATGTGTGTGTGTGTGTGTGTGTGTGTATCTGGTTGGGCTGCACCCGTGGCCTGCTGTTTACAGGGATTATGAAAGCAGATGGACAGCCATGCTGACTGGTGTGGGTTCATTAACTCAGGGTGTCTCCGCTCTGACTCCTCTGCTGCTTGCGCTGCTGTTGCTCAGCTTCACTTGCCGCCTATCATCTCACTAACACGACGTGGTGTGAGTGTGTGTGGGTGTGTGTGTGTGTGTGCATGTGTTTCTGTACACACACGTGTAAGGGTAAACCCAGGTAAAGGAGGCGCAGCGGCAAAACAAAGAAACTGCATTTAGATGTTGATGGATCCGTAGATGAGTGGCATCTTTCTTCTTGTGCTCTGTAGTGTCATATTGATGATTAGTGTCATTTGTATAGTTTTGTGTCTACCCAAGTAGGACTTTTATGCATGAAAAGCAGCAAGTGAAAAATGTTTGATGTAATTCTATTGGCTCCGGCTGATGAGCAGGATTATTATTTAGCCTGATACCGTCTTCTGCCGAGCACCATGTCCACGCCATTTCAGCGGCGTGCTGGTGGAGATGGATCGGTGTAGTTACAGTGGGTCATTAAACAGCAGCAGTTTCTCTCTGTCTATAGCTTCAACCTTCACGCTGCTGCCAGCTCCTGCCCTCCTCCTACACTGCACCATAAAAACAACACATATCACATAGGGACAGACAAACATACCTGCAGAGAGGCAGGCAGACAGACAGACAGACAGACAGACAGGCGGGCAGGCAGATTGGCAGGTTCCTCAGCAGATGGGTTTTTTGGAGCCCCTTAGAGGCCTCGGTACCATCAGGCAGATGGACAGAGCGGCGTAGTCAGTCAGCCAGTGTCATGGAAACTTGGCAGGGATGTGAGCGGAGCTGTAAGGAAACAGGAAACTACAGGACAATACCAACTGGAAGGGCTGAACAAGATTTGTCATGTTTTGTTAATATGCTAATCTGAAGAGACAGGAACAACTGTATTGATCCGAGGGAACTATCGTTTTAAAATATGTGAACATTTTGTACTTCCTAACAAACTAATGACTTTCTTGCTGGAGGTGATAGAGTGTAATTACATAGTTTTAGACGGGAGGTGTAACTTAGATCCTTCGTCACTCCTGTTTGACTTCTTTGGCGACTGTATGATGTCATGGGATAGAACGCACAGAATGAATTCCCTAAACCCTTAAAGGCACTCTGCACCCAGCAACAAGTGTTTTGTACACACTGTATGAAAAACAGTTTGCTGATCTCTCAGGTTACGACCCCGATATCATTTCAAAAAGGAGTAGGAGGTCATTAAAAGTATCTCTCTGTTGTTTTGCCCCTCGTGGAGGAAATAATGTGTGTGTAATGGAAAACTGTCTTTGCAGCTGGGATGTTTGTAGTGGAACAGCAACAGATTGTAACTTCATTGCGCCTCACAAACCCTTTGCGATGCGGTGAGGGAGGGTTTTTGTTAGATTAAGGCGCTGGCAGACGGAGAGAGAGCCTTTACGTCGCCTGTGTCCACCCACTCCTCCTGTGTGTATATCTGTGTGTGTGTGTGTGTCTGTGTATGCAGTCTTGTGCTGAAATGTCCTGTCGCTCTCTCTCTTTGCTCTGGAGAGTGCACGTTTGTGAGTGACACTCCTGCAGTGGTGTGGAGTGTGTAAATCTCCTTCTCCCTAAAGCGCTCAGCAGTGGGTCTTACATTAGCACAACAATTTACACATCTGTCCTGAGGCGAAGAACAGACAACTCTGAGAATAATGGAGGACTCGGCTGAAGAGAGACTCTGCATGTGTGTGTGTGTCAGAGAGGGTGCGGGCGGTAGGGGGGGAGTGGGGGAGAGGTAGGAAGGGATTCTGTAAACAAGAGACAGAGGAGGTTTATTAAAACACCGCCGCCACTCACCATCCTTTTGTTCTCCTCCTCTCTGTGTTCCTCACCTCTTCTCTCCCCCTCTTTCAGTCGGAGGAGCGATTACATGCCTCTGTCTTTCCCGTCTTTCATCTCTGTCTCTCTCTCTCAGCGAGGAGGAGAGAAGCGAAGGTCTTCTGGCGTGTAATTACGCAGAGACATCCTGGATGAGGGCGTCTGTCTCTGCAAAACAAAAAAAAAGTGCCCCCCTTCTCTGCTAAATACCTCTTGATAGGGTGCAGGGAAATCTAAAAGGAGACGTTTAACTGCCTTTGATCCACCGCAGGGCCCTTGTCTTTACCTGCCACTTACGGAGGCCTAACAAGGACTATCACAAGTCAATTTATTTCATTAGAAGCAGTGACACGAACATATGCGTGGCTGGGCTCCAGCGCCGTGGGAATGAAATACACGACTCCTCCATTCATTTAAAGCACAGAGTCATAATGGTGACACATTTACAGGCCGGCGCTCCAATCTCACCCATGAGTCATATCGCTGAATGATTATGGAAGGGCTGATTTTTATGGGCTTACATTGGTATTGGCTCAACCTCTAATTGGCCCACAGCACATTTGCATTCTGGGAAGGTAATAATGAGGCTCTTTGGAGGCACTTAAAACGAGGAAGTCATTGCACTCTGACTTAATTCTGCTCGTAGAAGTGCTGATGCCTCCAGATGGCTTTTTTACTGAGTGTGATACGGCCATTTTGTGTGCATGATCATACACTTATGCGATACTTAAGGAGCGGCAATGCCACTGGTCCCTTGTGCATTTTCACATTAAAAAATGTTTAATGCTCCTCTTTTACAATCTTGGCAGAGGAGAAATGGAATTACACCTGGCTACTATGATAAAATAGGTGTTGATTCAAATGTGTTGTTTAGTTAAGAATCTACAAGTTGCAGACAAGTGCTGAATGCCTCTAGAGGTCACCCACTGTGGTTGAACATTAAGAAAAGGTCGTTTGGGTCAAGCAGCTCTGTTTGAGAGCTGCAGTTTGACTGAATGTGTTTAACGTGTCTTTCTCCTTGTGTAAATCCGCCTCTATTCATGGAGAGTTAACTGTTTCTCTGAACTCACTGGGAGATGAAGTGAACGTTCTGGTGCAGCTCAAACAGACTCGGCCTCAGACAAAAGAGTGGAGTCTACTATTGCACTTAGCTGAGGCTGCTGAATGAGCTGTGAATAGAGCTGGAGTGGTGCAGCCATGCAGCTGTGGAACAATAGAGTGCTGAACAGAAAGGAACGCCGGTGACCTGGAGGTCCGATCGGGGCCTGTCTGCTCTGACCCCTGAACCAGCACCACATAGGGTCAACGCTGGGAACACCAGCAGTAGCTCCAGCAAATCAGCAGGAAAACACAGTCGGGAGCTCTAAATATGGTCACTTCATTTATAGTTCATGCACTGCAAGGGTTTGAAGCTTGTTCCACTGCTCTGAGTGATACTTTAAACTGCTGCAGCCACACCTTCTGTAGGCCATTATTAAGTAAGTATCACTGCAATCACACAATTGTAACTGTCTGTAAGTAGAAATTAGTGACCTGAAATAACAGGCACACCCACTAATTTACTCTCATTACTGTTGAGAGTAAATAAGCTTGTTTTCTCACAAAGGGAGGGCCTAGGCTGAAAGAAATGAGTTCAAACTACTCAGGAAACGATCGTAATTGATTAGTCCACTCTATTAGTTGTAGATGTATCATGATGGCCGTTACAACAGCAAAAATGTGCAGGTTTGAGCTTCTTGGCGAGACCCCAGCAGCACATTTTGTCTCTAGAACATCTATTTAGATTTTAGATAAACGGATGTGTTTCAGCTCGAGAGCTCTGGACCGCTCGCCTTCTTGTCAGAATGTGTGGGGGAGTGGAGACTAGGGCGTAATATCTAAGTGACACCATGCATCACAGAGGGAGGGGCCTCTGAGAGCAGGAACACTGGGGGGGTTGATTTGATTTGAGCTGCACAAACAGGAGGTTGTTGCATTTGTCTGTTTTAAATCACTACAAATTGAGGCCTTATGGGGTTCATATTGTTGTTGAATCGAAAGAATAGTGATTTGAAGATGTCATATCAGGACCGGGAGCTGTTAAAGAACATTATTTTTGTTGGGTGAACTTAACTTGCAGGTCCAGGGGTAATGATGTGTTTTAATGAATGTAGGTCGTGGGAGAGATTTGCTTAATTTTAATTCTTGGCGGTGAATTCATACCACAATGGAATGGAGTTGGCAGGGTTTCATTTAATGAATGCACGTTCACGAAAAAACCCAAAATTAAGCAAAACTTTCCAGAAGTCTCACAATGAGGAGACAGAATCTAATACAAAGGCAATGCAGCTCCAGTCCCTGGTTTGATCAGAGCAGCCTCCTCTCCCTGTTTGTGTTTCTCCATGGGATTATTCTGACCTAATCTCTTTAGAGCATAATTCCGATTAGATTTGTGTTGTTTTTATTATTACTATGTCCATTCCCCCCCACAGCCCCCCTGGGATTTCCGGAATGCCCCAGTGCTCTTACGTTTGGAAAAATGATTAAAAACTGCTTGACCACTGGCCTAGATTACACAGAGGCGGGAAAATTGATGAAAATAAAATAAATAGGAGTGAAAACAAAGGCTGCACTGCAACATTTTCTGAAAATGTGTGCTCTGGGCTAGAATATGTGGAAGTTCATGATCAGGAAAGAAAAAGTTTGCCTCAAACTGCTAGTTACAGACTTAACTTCCAGACCAAAACCTGAATTTTCCCATAATTACTTCTCTATCTGTCTGTACACCCTGAACATGATATTCCTAACATGATTTATATGGTTAAATATTACAGGAAGTGCAAAAATATAAATCATCACCTTGTTACATTGGGCTTTCTTGCATGACCTGTCACTGATTTATTACTAAATTCTGATTAAAAATGCATTGCAGAGAATTAATATGAAAGTCAAAAAGTCTAAAAACATTTCTGCAACTTTCAGGACCTGCACTCAGCTCTCAAAAACACAAAATATACATTAGGTCCCTCAATCCCAGTCTCTTTGCATCCTTTCGCTGATCTCATTTGCTTGCTTGTTTTTCTCAATTAAGATGAATTATAGAATTGCATTGTGGGAACAGGGACAAGGAGCACTTATTATGATGTTACCCTGGGGCTCACACTCAATGGGGCTGGGGAGAGAACCAAGGAGTGCTATGGACGTTTTGGTCTCCGCGCCTCACACCGCTCAGTTCCCTAATGGGCCGCACAATATGCAAACATACAAGAGCTTTGCGCACGCGCTGGTATGAGAGGATATGAGGTGATGCCTGGGTTTATTGCTCACATGTGGAGGCGGAGGAGATGGAGGAAGCGGGATGTGTTTGTGCTTTCTGAGACTTAAAGACAGAGCGAGCCATAGTGTACATTTCATTACTCTTCTCTCCTCCAGAGGCCCAGGTGAGTGTCATGGCTCCTGCTGTGGGCAGCTGAGCCTCAGATGATTAGATGAGCTGTACCTCAGTAAATGGACACTATTGATCTCCACATCTTGTTATGTGGAATCACCCCCAGAGCATGATGAGTGCAAGACAGGATGGCCCGATGAATCTCACACCATCCAAAATTGCCTCTTCTGCTCAGCTTACCTGTTTCATCTTCACACTCCCTAAAGTACACATATAGCTTTACCTCATTCCATCCACTCGGCTTTCAACGTCTTTCTGAACCCCTTTCCTTTGTTTCTTTATTTGCTCAGCCGATTGCTTTCAGTGTCTCCAAAGACATTTAAATGACTGGAGATGATGTATATTTATACGCTTCTACTTTTAAAGGAGTTTTGTCATTTAAGCTATAATATTTCCCTGGGGAAAACACACTACTCAGCCTCTGTTTGGTAATTTAATTGAACTCCTGGATCCATCGGCTTTCCATCATACAGTATGTACGCAGAATAGCCGCGCTATATCTGGATCACCAGCTGTCGCAGATGGAGGTCAAAGGTTAAAGAAAGGTGAGGCCTTATGCCAGGATGTGCATTCAGCATTAATTTGCTTGGCTTGTTTTGCCAGTGTAGCGTGAGGTCTTAGTGGAGCAAAACTGTTTAGGAATTAATATATTGAGCTGTGCAGCCGCGGTTACGGAGTGAACAGAAAGCTATAACCTCTGACCTACAGATTATTATGATGATGATTATAGATTGATTAGGCAGTACCAGCATGATGTATGATAGCACGTCTCAACAATGTCTCACAGACGCAGCTTGTGGCCCAATTTATTATTTGATTGTGCTAGAGGCTGGCTAATGCGTGTGTGTGTGTGTGTGTATATCTGTATTAATGCTAGTGAATTGACTACAGCTCTACACCTCAAATGTTGCAAATATAATCTATATTTTGCTTTGTTTTATAGATATTCATTGTTCTATACACTGATGACTCACTGCATATGCACGCAGTGAATTGATGTAACAATGTGCCAAATATGGGAAACACTTGAAAGTTTGCAGCTTGCCATTGTGCTTCATAATAAGACAATCTGAGTGCAAATAAAGTAAATGTAGCACAGTGTGACTGTCAAAGCAAACAATGTGCTTTTTCTTATTCTCCCTAATTTTTGAAGTGTTATGTACTGCAGTAAAACAACATCTTAGCTCCTAAACTGCCCTGAAAGCTTCTTTATCATCAGTCCTTTACTACAACAACATCCAGCATGTGCATGTACTGTATATACAACAGAGATTATAAACAGTGGGTACTTGTGTTTGTGCTGTGGGTGGACTGTCAGCTGTTCATAAAGGTGATGACCTGTGGAAAGAAGCAGTTCCTTCATGTAAACTGAAGCAGCAAATACAATGTTTGAAGATGGGTAAGTGGCTTTATAGGGTTAATATAGGAAGAGTACGAGTGGATCAATGTGTGTTTCCACATCCCCATTTAAAATTACTTTCTATTTCCTTAATCTGGAATAGAATTTTGGAGTCAAGTAAAGGGAGCATACACTTTATATGCTACGTGAGATTGTTGCATTGTTATTGTTTGATTGTGTATCTCTGGTTGGAATCTGTAGTTTATATCTTCGGTTTCACCAAGAGATTATACAAAGTTAATCAACGTGGATCTAAATAATCCAGAGTACAGTGGAGATATATTCTGTATATGTGTATGTGACTGCACACCCCCATACATCATCTGTTCACATTCCATAAATCCTGCCTGGAATCAAACCCAATCAGATCACACAGACTTGCATATGTTGCACCTGTGCGTCTCTTAATACAGTTTGTGTGTACAGCCTACACACAAACAGCCTCATACCTGTCATGCTGCTTTATCCATCACGGAGATGGATAAAGCAGCTGACATGCTTTCACTCAGCCTGATAGATTTAAGGCAAAGGATGTATAATGATTTGAATTCTGTGTGTGTTGGTTTTGTTTGTGAGTTTCACCCAGTTCGCTCTGGTCTGCATCTGCCACTTCATTTATCTGGTTTCTACGCAGAGCTCTTTCCTGGGCTTTTCATCCCTACATGATCAATACTGCTCCGATGAATCCAGGTCAGCTTGACTCCTGTGGCTTCTCTCTCCTGCTCCGTCTTTATTAATCTCTGTCTCTCCCTCTCCTTCCTCTCTTCCTCCTTTGCTTTTCTGTCTTTGTCTTTTTCCTCTCCAATCTCATCTCTCTATTCTCGTTCCGTCCTCACGTTCTGTCTTCTGCCTTTCGCTTTCTTCCCTTGAAAAATGACTTTGCCCATGTGGCCCGAGCGCTGCTCTACTATTAGGCCTGGCATGGCAGTGATTAAAAATAGATCAGTATAACGAGTCAGAATTAGTCAAGACTTTTCTTCCTCTCCGGCCTCCTTTTGTGTCCTCTTCTTTTATACGAAATGGATATAAGATCAAAGGTGAAAAGCTACAACACAATTTCTCTTATTTGTCTTTTCTCTGCTCAGAGTGTGTGTGTATGTGTGTGTTTCGTGCGAGCATGTGTACCGCCTGCGGACCTCCTCACTGGGTGCTGTCTCATGTCGAGCGGTGTGTTTGAGAGGCTTGTCGAGGTAAAGCTCCTGTCAGTGCCTGACCGGAGGGAGTGTACTGATGAAAGGCCTCTTCATCATCCTAATGGGATACACAAACCTCTTAACCAGCTCTGCTGCCATGGCTTCAGCCTGCTGAAGCTTCTGAAGCGTTGAGCACCGAAGGGGAAGACAGAGAGCCAAGGCCACACACAATACACAGGTCAGAAAATGTACAGTGTAAACAGTGTTGTTTAGAGTCAGTGCAGAGAGGGAATCTCCGGGCGCCCTCGGGTGTCTGGGAGGTCTTGTGGGCTGGAGCCATTTGGAACTAGGACAGAGAGATAATGCCCTGCTGTCCACAGGAATGCAGCCAGTGTGCAGCCTCTCTCATCAGGCCGAGGTCCAGAGAAAAGGATGAAGACCAGACGTGTGTCAAATTTCCAATTATTCAGTGACTTTCCATCCAGTTTTGAATTGTAAACGAAACACCAAAATCGCACAACAAAAGACTGTGATGAAAATTGATTTTTCAAATAACGAATTATCTGCAGGGGTTTAGAGAGACGCCTCCTATTAATGGCAGTCCACATATTGAAAGCCAAACAAGATGGTTGATGAACAGGCAGAGTGAGCATGAAGAGAACTCACTGTATTTCAACTGAAGAACTGTTTTGCCCTCTCAGTGTAATGGCGGTGCTTCCTTGAGTAACAGGCGGCACCTAAATCTTCCACTTTGCAGGTCAAAGTTCAGCCACTGCGGCGCCGATAAGTGAATGACTGTATGTGACGCAAGCTTATAAGTGTTACAGAGCGGCAACATTATACAAATGTACTAGTGATCAGGGCCAAAAGGGGATATATAAGCCTCTACTAGATTTATTTAGGTCTCAGGTGCTGAGGGGGAACTCATCCTTGGGTTCAAACAGGACATAAACAAAATAAATACACCTCTGCAGAACGAAGCTCTGTTTAGGACCCAGCGAAAATCCAACCTTGGTACTGCAAACAAACAGCGTCAGAAAACAGATTTTGTTTTCTTCAACTTCTCACAGCTAAATATAAATAAAATACTACCTTTCTACTTAAATAGTCTTCGGTCAGTTGTCAGATTTAACTTTTGCCCTGCTGGAGTCAAGTTTCACCAGTTGATGGTTACGTGGTGTGTACGTGTGCTCAAACAGAGCAAACACAGCGCGCGTGTGTGTGCATTCATGCTTTTTAAAAATTTAGTTTTGTTTGGACCTGTGCGCACTGGGGGAAAACACATTTGAAAAATTTTACTTGTTTGTTTGGTTGATAAGCGTTAATGAGGTACCTTAAGTTGTAGAATGACAGAGGAAGCAATGCCTGAGAACTTTCAGCATTTTAAACAAACACTCTCTTCACAGTCACACTTTCTTTTGACAGCTGTTTGTGTTTTTATGTAGCTTAGATTTGCATGGAAATTGAATTCCTTCAGCTTCCATAACCTCCACATGAGCTCCGTATGAACACAGGAGAATTTGCTTGTCGATCAGATTTGACCCAGGAGGTCAAGGGGGCCGAATCAACGGGCCGAGCTGCTGACAGGCCAGAACTGCAGCAGCTGACGGAGGGAGGAGTGAGGAGGAAGCCAGAGAGATCACAAAGAGTCGCCCATCGTTATTGTCACCGTGTCACACACTCTGAACACTCAGTGTCACCATCAGTCTGTGCCGGCCCTGTGCGTCTGGCGGGTGACACTCTTTCCCTTCATCTATCCGTCTCCTTCGCTCTCATGCGCAACCGCTCATTACATTTGTCTGTGCCAAAGGGATTTTCATCATTCTCTCTTCATCAATCCTCTTCATCACCCCTATTCCCTCCACCATCCATTCCTGCCAGTCCGGTCGCACTGGTCCAGGCCTGCAGCTCTGCCGTGTCCTCTTTCCCTCTATAGCCCCATCTCATCTCGTCCCCACCCCCCAGGTCAAGGACACATTCCTTGAGCTGCAACGAAGAGCAACGGACAACTTTGGCAGCGGACGAGAACCAGTGCCTCATGAATGATTGATGCTCGAATGCTGACTCATCACACTAGGGGAAGCAACCAATATTTTGACCTGAAACTTAACAAGATTCCGGATTGTAGAATAGGGCAGAGAAGCAGGCAGGCCGTGCAGGTTGCAGATAACTTTGCAGTGAGTCTTCCATGTCCTTTGTGCATTGCAGAGTTATCAGTCATCCCGGTTTTATAATCTGTTTGTGAAGACTGCCAGACGGTGGAAAATTGGCCTGGCCTAAAGTGATACTGTGCAAGGCGCCTGTGTTGAGCTGTTGCTGCGGTGTTTTGGCACCAGACTTTAGTTGGCAAGTCAGACAGCGAGATCTGTGTTTTTTTTGTTTCCTATTTTTTAAAATTATACAATGAGATATGTCTTTGAGTGTCAAACACTTAACCAGAAGGAATGTGGCTCTAAAAAAGGTTCAATATTACTTATTCATACAGAACAGAAGGTTTCCATTTTAGTTTGATTCATTTGCATGAATTAAAAAACAAACAAACCCTGAGATACAGAGACAAGAAGGCCAGAGGTGCTTTCTGCAATCGTTGGTTACATTGGATTCCAACAGTCAGTGGGTTTACGTGAATTGTATATTATACTGCAATTCAGAGAGCAAATCATCCTTTTCAAACTTCATGTATACACTTTAATGCTCACTGAGTAACAGAAGAAACGATTATCAGATTGCAAATTGATTTATTCAGGCATGTAAACATCCTAATCGCAGTAAGCAGCCTCCACATAGATTTCCTCAAATGGGCAGATTTGCTCGATACTGTGATTACGCAATGCTTTGTATTTATTCGGAGAGCAGCAGGCGCCTATTGAATCTATGCTTAGGCTGTAACTGAATGGCTCAATAAGACAAATACTAACTACTGAGTGACCGGAGTGACCTGCTTTCAACATATAAAAAGGTATGAAAATGTCACAGAGACGTCTCCACTCCTGGATGCTCACTAGTGTGTTGCTAAATAAAACCATTTCCGCCCCATCCTCATGCACGACCCTGAACGCCTCGGTCCATCTGAGCCGCAGGCGATGCAGCCAATGACTGCGCGGGGAAAGAGGTCAAAGTTCAAGCCCGACCCGCATTTCTGATTGCATGCTGGACAGGGTTGTGCTGGATGATTGAGAGGGAAGCAGTATATTCAGTCGTGTTTTGGTAAAAAATATTAGTTATAGGAGCATAAAGTTGGACAGTTTTTTATGTTGCAGGAATGTTGTGGAAGGAACGTTTCTCGTCAGACTTGAAATCCAAGCTTGCTGTTCTCTGACAGTGAAAAAAGTTAGGTTTTACACAGCTGCATTCCACCCTGGAGCAAGTGTGTGTTTTATGGCCCCAGTATTGTCTTTTGTCTTCCTCTGATACCTCCTTCTGTCCATAATTGGTCCAAACATCACAGGAGCTGATGGAGCAGCAGGCAGAGCTCAGCTCTTGTTTTGTTGAGACAGGGATGTCGAAACTCTGCATTTGTCCAAAAAAACAGAGACGATTCTCCTTCTTCCTTCCTCCTCTGATGTTGAGGATGAAATGTAGCATCTCCCCCTCAGTCTTCAAGGCCCTAGTGTACTTCACAAGATGGATTTGGGGTAGAGAATAACTTTAAACTTTAGACAGTATTTAGAAGTCTGCGTCGTTGCTGTAGGTGTTTTCTTGCTTGCTGATGGATTGGAAACACATATTGGGTTTGACTAACAAGCTGAATTTTAGGTTTAGGTGGGAAGAATGTGGACGGGGAAGTATTAGTCACCGCGGTCTCCATCGGCCTGGTTAGAGCGTGTGTGTCGGAAGGTGACAGGGAGGGAGACAGACCTTTGGGTCCTCGGATAGGGTGATGAAGAGAGGTGTAAAAGCGGTGCAGGAAAAAGATCAAAAGGATAAAACGGCCATTAGCCTTTATTAACTGCCACACAAGAGTAGTTTTGCTTACAAGACCATGATATTCTGCTGGGCCAGGCGGTTCAATCTCGCATCTATCCTCTTTCTCTCCATTTGTCCTCCTTTGTTATCACCTCATCACTTCTCGTCGTCCGTCTCCACTCCCCTGATCGACTCATCCGGCATGGATTTGCTGCCCATTATTACTCCAGACTTTTCTGTTCCTTCACTCTCTCTATGTCTCCTCTCCCGCCTTGTCATTTCTATTTCTGGATTTCTCGTTTTTTCGCTTCAACTCCCACTTGAAAACACACACGTATTTTAAAACTTCAGGTTAAAAGGTTGCTGCATTTTCCGAGCTTTTTGAAGCTGTTTAAACGGCGTCGTTGCCTCAAGATGAGCTTCCAACAGCTTGCAAATCAGTTAAAAAAAAAGCATATGTTATGTTACGAAGAGTCTAAACAGCATATTTCACACAATCTGTTGAAATTTCCACAAACCTTATTTCCCTCTTGCACACACACACACTCACACACACACACACACACACTGAGGCCAGCCCACAGCGTGTTGCTTGTTGTGCTCTGCATACCCTGCATATCTGGGGATTTCTCTGATGCAAGGGGACGCAATGAAGGAACAGAGTGACGCCAACCCCTCTGTGTTTGTGTGTGTGTGTGTGTGTGTTCATGCATCTGTGTGTGTGTGTGTGCATGTTTTTAATCTGGCTTTGTTTATCGATATGTCATCACCTCTGTCTGGCTGCCTTTACGAGCGAGGGAGAACATTTTTGCGTCCACATGTCACACACTATCTATGACACAAGGTCTGTCTTCACATATTTTGAGTGTCCCTGTGTGTGTGCGTGTGTGTGTTCGCCTGCATGTTGTGGCCCGTCAATCCCGCTCATCTCCTCATCTGTTCATTAGCATGACAGAGGAGCTCTCCTGCCAAAGCAGTTAGTCACAAGAATCAGCCCTTGTCACAACACATTACAGCAGCAGGCATCTCTAATAGATGGCAGCCATAGCCAATGCCCACAACACACTCACACACACACACACCAATCAAGAGGTGCACTTGATCTGCACCCAGGGAGTGTTTCGCTGTCTTTCTCCATCTCCTTCTCCCTTTGCCTTGTCCATCCACATTTCCTCCCACCTTCCTTCCCCACTTACAGCAAAGCTCGCAGCCTTGTCGTTAATCTCTCCCTCCTCCTCCTCCTCCTCCTCTTCCTCCTCCTCCTCCTCTCTCGCCCCTACACCAACCTTACATCAGCACCGGTCACCTGTGCTTAGAGGGAGCCGAGCCCTGACCTCTCTCCATTTCTGCCTCTCCCTGGTTTCTTAAATCCTCCCGCTGTCTCCGTTCCTGTGTCGCCTCCCCCTCTCACTTTCTGTCTCCACCGTGCGATAAGAGCTCGGAGACTCCCATTTTTCATCCGTCCTTCATCCTCGGCCATGTTTTACTTTCCCCAGACTCTCCTCCTCTCTCTCTTCATTATCACCTGCTCTGGGTGTCTGATGTAATTTGTACAAGAAGCTTGATCCAGCCTTTCATTTTTATCTCCCCGGGGAGAAAACCAAAGCTCATATGTGCTGATGCTCCACTCTTCTCCAAATTAAAAGATTGTGCACTAGTTGATTCCAAATCATTTCTCATATTCTTTTAAGGAACAAACACTAAATGAGTCCCACGCATGGAAACAAATGAAAGGGTAGCAGGGACTCAGAATGTTGTTTGGTGCAACAATTCAGGATGTTTGGGTGAAGACTGTGTAATTTCACCGTCTAACTACGAGTCTCCAGTCTTAATGGAACCCTTCACTGTTGTGGATGAACTGGTTTTGTCTAGTTATGTGTGTGTATGTGTGTGTGTGAGATCAAGTGTGCAACCACACCCATGTGTTTGTGTGTGTGTATGTGTGTGCGTGTGTGTGTGTGTTTGTGTGTGTGTGTCTGTGGTAGGGGGACACAGAATGAGCTGGGGATTATGTGCGACAGTGCGTTCACACATGCAGAGACGAGGAGGCAGGCAGAAGTGGGATAGCAGTCATCGTCAGCTGAAGCTTGAACACACAGGGGGCAGAGAGGTTCAGGGAGGCAAAAAGGTTGATCTCTAATCAAATGTCCTCTCATGGGTCGAAGTCGCATCTGAAACAGTTTGTTTTGATTCCAGCAGATATTCCAATATTCCAAGTGAACAGGGTTGCAAACGTATAAACGTACGAATTGAATGAACAGATTCATCAGTTACCAGAAAACTACATCTGATTGGAGGATAACAATAACAAACATGAACTGTTTGTGTGGTCAGGAGCGTCTGTGTGTCTGTGTTTTGTGTCCTTGGTTTGGCCAAAAGTGCGCTGACGTGTTTCCTATTGTCATCTGAGTGTTTTTATACGATCTGAGGAGAAACAAGAGCCAAATCATCTAAGTGTTTTCAAGAGTGTGTGTGTGTGTGTGTGTGTGTGTGTGTGTGTGTGTGTGTGTGTGTGTGTGTGTGCAGTAATCACTTCAAGAGAGGACAGAAGGTGAGGTGAAGTGGTGTGTAAGTGGGGAGAGGTGGACTGTAGGACAGAGGCAGGTGAGGGGGAGGGCAAGGACCGGGCCTGTAGCCTGGGGGGGGGCACATTGCGAGACGATGGGAGGACAGTGAGGGGGGTGGGAGGGTGGTTAGGGGGGGTTGAGTGGGTAATTACAGGGGCCCAGTGAGGAGAGGCCTGTAATCAGTCTGCCCTCAGGAAGGAATGCAGCTCATCTTCTCGTGTAATTACTGCCATTTAAACAGCCCCAGCTCGCAAACACTCATCCCACTGTACTGCTCACCTAGTCACTATACCAACATGTGCACACACACACACACACACGCACACACACACAGGCAGAGTGAGACAAACCATGACAGAGATATTCACCAAAGCATCCAAATGGAAGCAGTGAGGTGGCAACAAAGAGAGACAGAAAATGTGTCTCAGTGTGTGTGTGTGTTTGTGTGTGTGTGTGTGTGTATGTTTGTTTGTGTCTCTGTGTTTAGTTGTGTGTGTGTGTGTGTGTGTGTGTGTGTGTGTGTGTGTGCACGCCCCATAGTTAATGGCTGGTGTAGACTGCAGGCCCCTAGAGGAGTCGGGATCCATGTGAATACCCGCCATGGCAACCGGCCACTCTGGGCAGAGTTGCGCAACTCTTGGTGAGCAGCTGCACAGTGGTGAGGCAGACAAGCAGTGGCGCCCAACGCTACACACACACACACACATGCACACATATGCACACACCCAGGAAGGGGAAAAGCCACATTCTACCATATGAGTTTGACCTCCATGTAATAGTTGTGACATTGGTCTGTAATTTTGAGTGGATAATAGCAAAACAACATTGTCTCTCTCTCGCTCTCTCGCACTCTCGCTCTCTCTCTCTCTCTCTCTCTCTCTCTCTCGCTCTCTCTCTCTCTCTTACAGTGATTGATAGCGGCGCTTCTATTGCGTCTGCGTTCCCATGCAGTAGGTGGTCGTTGATCCGCACTCACACACACACACATGCACCCACAGAACACAAGGGCTACTTTTCTGATGGGCTGTGATTAATGAGCTCCGTGGGGGGTGGCGCCCCCTTGCTGCAGCAGAGGACACTCTGAGCAGAGACTTGTGCACCCCCCCCCCCCCCCCCCCTTGTACGTTCACATGCATTGGACTCACTGCTAACAAAAGTGCAAATCCACTTCACACCCCCGCTCTCATACAGTCACACTCACCCACACTTTGAGAATCACGGGCACAGGATCTCAGTTGGAGTGGGTTGGCTCTTGCATACACACAGGGTAAATATAACCTGTCGTCTGTTAAAACATGCCCGCCCTACCTCACACACACACACACACACACCATTTGGATACAGTGTGGGAGTCTGTGAAACATCTGCAGGATTTTGCAATACTCATCCAGCTATCAGTAAGAAACACTGCTGACTGTCACCCTGTCATTCAGTCTTATTCACTGTCTGGAACCAATAGTTAGACACCGTGTTTCTGTGTGTGTGTGTGTGTGTGTGTGTGTGTGTGTGTGTGTGTGTGTGTGTGTGTGTGTGTGTGTGTGTGTGTGTGTGTGTGTGTGCGCGCGTGCGCGTGTGTGTGTTTGGGCCCACGGCATATTCTCTCCAACAAGGCTGATTAAGTGTCATTATAACAGCAAGGGCTCATGGGAAAAGAAATAGGCAGAAGTTGAGTCTTTTTAAGAATGGCAAGTCACACTTCAGTTACAATTAGTAGGTTATAGAGCAACACACCTTACAGCAAAGAGTGTGAAATCACACTCTATTTACGAAGAGATCGGGAAATGGGCCATGCATTTTTTGTGTGCCAGCAATTAATATGTGTGTGTGTGTGTGTGTGTGTGTGTGTGTGTGTGTGTGTGTGTTAGCGTGTCCGCGGGCTTGCACTCTCTCCTCCTGCCACCCAGACATGTTGGATGGACAAGCAAAGCATTTCTGTCACTCTGTGTATCCATCACCTGCTCGGCCTTCCCTTCTGCCACTCCAGCTCCCTGCCACCTCTCACACACACACACACACACATAGTTTCTGCCCATCCCTGTGCCTTTCTCTGACATGCACAGATTCCATCTCTTTTTACACACACTTGCACACGCGGCTTGCACAATCAATTACACGCCTTACACACTCAAGCTTGTATGGTGATGAAACAGGGACTTTTCACACTCCTCAGGAATAGCCACGCTAAAGGCGCACTCATTAACATGTTGGAGCCAATCAAAGGTGTGACATTTCCATTGCTATGTTGAATTTCCAGCTACTTGTCGGTCACAGAATGTACACATGTGTGCGTGTTTCTGAAGTGAGAGATGATGAAGCCACATATGATACTCAGGTTTTTATCTGCCTCATTTAAACTATGTGCTCTGATTTCCTACCCTCCAACAATTAAAAAGTTGTTATTCTGAGAGGCTTCTGTTGAAAAAAGGAAAGAAAAGCATTGTGACATTTAGAAAAAGCACTTTCTGTGTTGCCTGAATTCATTACTGAGTGTCCAGCACAGTCGTAGGTCTGGAGCCCATTAGTCCAGCTTAATACTGAGACCAGACAAGGTTATAGTCATAATAAAAACAAACACAATCTTCCAACAAATCCACAGTTATTTTTGGCACTCCATGCTGTATCTTGTCTTTTAAACACATGTAGAATAAAACATTAAAAGCATTAAATAGTTACTTTATTCTCCCTCGCTGTAGCTCTGCTCTGTTGACGATGTGAAATCTCAGGTTGTTCTATGCATATTGGTTGTGTTTGTCATATAGATCTATTTAGTCTTTATGAATACAATAAAATAGTGTAAAAAAAAAAAAAAACAATATTTGCAAAATCTGTAATTTTTATTGCAATCACAAAATAGTTTTTTACTTTCTACCTGACTGCAGAAGCGCTCACCATCAAAGCAGCTGTATATTTTAATGCTGCAGAAATACTGACAAGAGTTGTAGTATTTGTCTAAGCGTTACTGCTTTAAAGCATAAAGCTACAAGGTCTTATTGTTTTTATGTTTATAAATACACCCAGCTCGGTAAAAGGTGTGATTTTTCACTTTTGACAGCGTTAGGCAAGCAGTTTCCATCTGCTTCCAGTATTAGTGTTCAGATAAGTGCCTGCATGTTATTGCTGTGCTGGACCGACAGATGTAATTGACATCGATCTTCTCATCTGACTCTGGGCAAGATGGCAAACAAGTTTATTCACTTTAATATTGTCATATTGACCCTATCTGGACTGGTGGTGGTGTGTGGATGTGAGATGTCAGAAGAAGAAAAATGTTAGAGGGAAGAAACATTCAAAGGAAAAGATCTACACAGGAGGAGGAAGAAGAGGAGGCAGGGAAATGAAAGGAAATGTATGAGCTTAGCTGTGTGTGTTAGTTAGAGAGACGGCATGGTGAGCGGAGGAGACGAGGCAGCAGAACCATGTGGAGCCACTGCAGGCGCACGTCTCAGCTTTAGCATCAAAATATCAAAAAGAGGAACTTTAAAGGGCGGCGTGGCGACGGCTTTATGAGGATGCTCGCAGGGCCGGAATATGTGTTACACTGCCTCACAGGCACCAGGAAAATATATGTGTGTGTGTGTGACTCATCAGTGAATCATGACATTTATCATTAAAAGATGACCAATTCTTCCTCACCCGCCCCCCCCAACACCCAAGTCTGTGCACGGCGGGGCTGCTTGTAAAGTCGTGTTTGTGTGTTCAGTCTGACTGGGAAGCGACGTGACTCCTCACACTCCCTCTGCCTTTGTTGATGTGAGACGTGTCAGTGTATGCCTGAGACAATCACACACACGCACACACACACACACACACACAATCTTGACACATGTCCTCACTTCATCTTCTCGGCCCTCATTGGTTTCTATGGAGAATAGTTTTCAGCCTGATGAGGATGAGGTCACTCTGAATTTCAATCACTCAATGTAATTGTCCTTTAAAGAAGGCAAGGAGAGATTGTCTCTGTCCATCCATCTCCATCCCCGGCAACCCGCCTGTGCGTGCGTGCGTGTGTGTGTGTGTATGTGTGTGTGTGTATGTGTGTGTGTGTGTGTGTGTTAGTGTGCGAGCCTACCTCAGGGCTTCCTCGCAAGAATGATGATAATGAGGTAGAGTGGATGAGGAGGATGGAAACGGTCAGCCCATCACTGTTATATAATGGCTGCCGATCGCTGCATTTATTGGCCTTGTTTCACGTTTTAACTGTCTGTCCACACGCGGTTGTTTGTCCTCAGTGGGCTCGGGCGAGTCGGTTCTGCTTCATCGCTGTGGGCTATAGCTCTTCCTCTGCGCGCGTGTGTTTTGTGTTTAAGACTGTGGTATGTCATTTGAAGTCGACTGGAGCTGAGCAAAGTGCTTTGAATCCAGCCAGCAGGAAGTGAGGACGGGCAGAGTGAGCGGAGGCCAAGGAGAGGAGACAGCACAGCCTGCAAGGCGGAAGGCAGGGATGTAGTGTTGTTGTTTGTTTGTGTCCTCATAGGATACCCAGGAGTGGATGGGAGGGAAATGAGATTCCTGACCCCATGTCTTTTGTAGTCTCTCTCTGTTGTTTGACTGCTTCAAAGTGTCCTTCTTCCTTTACTTTAGTCCCTCTCAGAGTGTAGTGTTGGGACAGCCAGGGCACTGCTAGGGACAGTAATGACTAACTCTGTAAAGGTAATGATAAAGTACAGACACTTTAGACTCCACTCTGGCTCGGGGCTGTGGGGCTAAGAAAATTACAGTTGTCTGTGTGTGTGTGTGTGAGAGAGAGGCAGAGCAAAACGGGAGGGTGCAGACTGAGGGCCAGAAAGAACAACAGAGCGCTTCACAGTCGGTCAGAGACAAAGACCGACTTTGCTGTGATTCGTTTTTCTTCCCAGTTATTACAGCAATCCAATAGAAGCTGTTTGTGTGTATGTGTGTGCATGTGCGTGTGTGAATTCCATCTTCTTTCTCCCCTCCATCTGTCTACTCCTCTATTCCTGTCTTCACATCCTGCCACCTTGATGTGGACTCGCTTTTCCCTTTTCTCTCTCTCTTTCTCTCTCTCTCTCTCTGTCTCTCTCTCTGTCTCTCTCTCTCTCTCCCACACACACACATTAGCCTCTTCTCGTGTGGCCTCACTTCACCGCTGTCGCCCTGAATATCAGTTACACTGTACCGAAGGTGGGACTGATCACAGTGAGTCCTCGCGAAGACATTGTACCCACATACAGTCTCTTTAAATGTCCCACGCTCTCTGTTTGACTTCAGCATACACGGATGAGAGTGGGTGAGTGCACCATATAAAGCATAGGTTGTCATCTTCTGTCTGTGTCTGTCTGCGTGTGTGTGTGTGTGTGTGTGTGTTTGTGTGTGTTGTGTGTGTGTGATTGTGCTCAAGAAAAGAATACACAGAGGCCTGTGTTTGCTTTCTAGCCGTCTGCTGTCTATCATTAGAGTAATAAAAGACTTGCTGTGCTGCACTGCGAGGAGTTCTTGTCTTCAAGGCTCCACCATTCCACACAAATTGCCAGCTGCTGAGGCCTGATGGATGTTTGTATGCCGGCCCAAAAACACAGGTTCCACTCTCAACTCTGAGCTCTATTATCCCCGGCCGAGAGAGAGAGAGAGAGAGAGAGAGAGAGAGAGAGAGAGAGAGAGAGAGAGAGAGCAAAAGAGAAAGAGAGGGAGAGAGAGAGAGCAAAGGGGGGGGGGGGGGGGGGTAGTTCTTGGTCTGTCTGCTGCCTCTGTCATCTAAAAGTGTTTTAATTAAACTGAGCCTCTGTCAGCCCCAGAACACACACACACACACACACACACACACACTGCACAGGGAGGGGTGTATCCAAACACACAGGACCTCTCCTCCCATTCTGTCTCTCGTCTCCACCGCTGTCTAAACCGCTGTCTCTCCCTCTTCCTCTGTCTCTCCCTCCCTTTCTCTCTCTCTCTCTCTCTCTCTCTCTCTCCCTCTCTCCCTCCCTGCTGTCATTCTTCCTCTCTCCCTTTCTTTCCTCGTGCCCCCAACTCATGGCGGCAGAAGAGTGACAGGCTGTGTTTTTCGGGCTGATGTTTGAACACCGAGCGATCAATGCCGGACAAAGGGAGAAGGCGTGTGTGTGTGTGTGTGTGTGTGTGTGTGTGTGTGTGTGTGTGTGTGTGTGTGTGTGTGTGTGTGTGTGCCTGCCTGCCTGCCTGCCTGCCTGCGTGCGTGCGTGCGTGCGTGCGTGCGTGCGTGCGTGCGTGCGTGCGTGCGTGCGTGCGTGCGTGCGTGCGTGCGTGCGTGCGTGCGTGCGTGCGTGCGTGCGTGCGTGTGTGTGCGCGTGTGTGTGGAGTGGAGTGGTAACACAATTGGTTATTGACAGAATTCAGAGTGTGAAAGACTGGAGGCGACAAGCTTAGGAGAGCAAAGGGATGTGTGGTGAGGGAGGGATAAAGAGAGAGAAAGAGCCGATTGTAATTCATGTTCATTGTTGAGCTTCGAGTTGAGATGCGTTAACTTTCATTACACTCATTGTGTTTGTTTGTGTCGTACCTGCTCCTGCACCCATTATGTTCGGCTGTGTTGCCATTTACAGTATTGTCGATGTTTAACTGAGTGTACAGAAGCGAGATGAAGTGTGCGAGATGAAGTGTGCGTGTGTGTGCGTGTGAATGCATGAATATGTTTTCACGTTTGCGTGTTCAACTTGTTTACTGCTCTGTACTGTCCTTGTTAAAGCAACCTTGAGTTTTACATATTTGGGCATGTGAGGGCAAAATATGTGTCCTTATGTTGACAACGTGTTAGTGTAGACTGAGAATATGAATTTAATATTTAGCATAATTTGATGTGACACTTACTGGATTATACACTGTTGGATATCACACACACAGATGTATGGAATGTTAAACAGGAAGGCAGACTTTGGAAAGTATAAAGTGCAGGAAGAGTTCCACATGGCTGCTTATAAACCCTTTAATGTAATTATCATGTGGTGGTTTGGTTTTAACACGTTTTTTATAGAAACTTTGTGTCTCCAGTGAGAGTGAGAAGAAAAATCCCACATGTAGTGATGATTGATATGTGTGGATATGTAAATACACTATTTCTGGAAAGATTAATGGATTAGCTGATCAACAGATTTGCTTGTGTAACATTTTAGACTATTCCTGAAACAAAACAAGCAATTTGAAGGTGTGAACTTGGTGCCAAGTTCAGACTGGACCTGAGGACTGAAGACTTGATCCTAAAAACAACCAAATGACTATAATGGGATTAGTGCCAGCATTAAATCAGAATGTACATGTGTGCTATTGTACAGCTTTAAGGTCTATTATAGGTATGTGTTATTATAAGATGCAGTGGTTTGGGTTCATGTTGGCATAGAGAACAAATGTAGCCAATGGAAAAGTTCTTGTAAGGGATGAAGAATAAGTAAAAAGGCTTGAGAGCAAGAAAGTCCGATTGAAGATCACACGTCGGTCTCATATAGCTGTTGGGCCCAGATTGCCTGCTGTCCTCAGCTATGGAGAGTCCACATTCTGTCTCAGCTGGATCCTTAGCCGTTCACACCACTTCGACTAGTTTGAACAGATGTGATGAAGAGAGTGTTCCTCTTCGCTCTTCCCTCGTGTCTTGGTGCAGAGTCTGTCACAGTGAGCGCTGGGGTGGGATACAGAGATGTGCTCACTTTCCTAAAATAGGAGATGGTATCGTTGAAAGTACTTTCTCTTGTTCCATGGTCACAGAATAACTGATCAGGTCGGGGCTCGATATATTCTGGAAACTGAGTTTGCCTGGTTTATTCCTTTGCGGGGGGAAGCAGCTGCATCAACCCTTACTTCTTTCCCTTTTCCAGAGAAGGCAGGGAATTAGATTTCAGAACGGTTGCTCTGTGAGGAAACTACATTTACCAGGAGGAATGTGTGTGTGTGTGTGTGTGTGTGTGTGTGTGTGTGAGATGAGGGAAGAAACAGCACTTGGCTGGATAAGCCCATACCTTATTGGAGCCGACCCTCTCAATCTGCTGCTCTCCCTTCCACTCTTGCGTTTAATGCGTATTGAATTCAGATCATTTATGTAAGCAGAACAGAGTTTTCTATTATAAGGTCGGAGCCATTAACTATTCATAAGAACCTCGATTACCTGAGAGGGAAAGTCAGAAAATGATGACAGGAGTCTGATTGGAGATGATGTTAATACACTGCATAAAACTAACATGTCTGGCAGATTCCATGCTCTAGTCAAAGGTAGACATCACATGGCAGCACACACACACACAATAGGGTGAGTCATAACCCTGCAGTAGTAACTAAATAGTCGCTCTAACACATATATCTTGAGTTTGCTGGATGTTCAATGCCTTCTTCGCCGCCTTGGCACAGCTGCCTGACAGTGAACATCTTAACTATTCTGTGTGTTTGAAATAAGGTTGGTGAGAACCATCAGCTAATAAAGGATCCTTTTAATCCCCAATCATGTACAGTTTGTATATAGCTGCTTTAATTACCGTGCAAACATATATAGAATATATATGTTTTGCTGAAGGAGGCTTCAATAGCATACCAGGCTCCGAAATGTGTGAATCTGTGGGAAGCCGGCAGTAGCCAATTATATTGCGGCATTGATGTATTAGTGATCAAGCTGTCATTTCTGGGGTAACAAGTCTGAGTGAGGAGGTCAGAAAGACTGTGTCCTTGCTGCCAGGAGAAACTCTTGGCAGCATTGCCAGGAGGGATGTGTCACATAGAAAATGTCAGGGGATAATGTGCCACCATCAGGACCTGTTCATGGAAGGTCAAGAGCTCTCCTCCCCCACTGAGAGGCATGGACCCTCTCAGAGACAACAGAGCAGGAGGTCTGCATTGACCAGATTATTGGCTGTACGGTGGAGAGAAAATGTCACAGTGCCCCTCTATTTACAGAGCTAGCAGTGTCAGAACCTTAAATGTCTTCTTGAAAAATACACTGCCAGGTTTATATTCATATGTACAGTAAGACAGTGATGACAGATTTGTTCATGCATGCCCTCCAGCTGGATTGAGACACACGAGACAAGCTGTCACCCGCATCTCCTCCCTCCAGGTAGGTGATAGCTTATTGATCCCTGAGGGAGAAATGTGTCATTTTCCATACTTCTCACCCCTCAACAGTGAGGTCAGGGGGCAGGATCATCACCAACATCTTCCAAATGTTCACGGAGATTCAAGTTCAAAAGTCTGCATCCACGTCTCGGGGTTTAGGAGCAATCGTCCCAATTGCATTTGTGATTTGCTTTCAGAGAACAGTGACTACAGCGAAGCAGAGGTCCTCCCTGATTCATTTCCATCGGCACCGGCAGAACCGCTGCCCGAATTCCTGCTGGAACCAGAGGACAACTTCATCGTCAAGAACCGTCCGGTCCAGCTACGCTGCCGGGCATCGCCAGCCACCCAAATCTACTTCAAGTGTAACGGCGAATGGGTCAATCAGAATGATCACGTCACCAGAGAGAGCCTTGACCAGATCACAGGTGATAAGTTAACAGGTTCACACATACACACACACACAGACAAATGCTGTTAACGGCCTCACACAGAGAAATGTCACCTTGTATTTCACAGACATAAACGTCATACTCAATTACAAACATCATTTTCAACTACATAATCCATTAGCTCCTATAGGGTTTTATGCGTATGTTAACTGCTTTTGGCCCTCAGCCAATGCATTATTTATATGCACTGTGAAAAATACGTCCCATTAATCTCTCCCTCCCATTCCTCCTCTGTCTCTTATTTTGCTCCCTGGTGTTCTCGCCACAGGTCTGGTGGTGAGGGAAGTGGACATCTCCGTGTCCAGGACTCAGGTGGAGGAGTTGTTCGGGCTGGAGGACTACTGGTGCCAGTGCGTGGCCTGGAGCTCAGCTGGCACCACCAAGAGCAACAGAGCCTATGTTCGCATAGCATGTGAGTGCCTGTGTGTGTATGTGAGTGTGTGTTTGTGTGTGTGTGAGACAGAGAGAGAGAGAGAGACCCAGACTGACTTTTTGCTTGTCAAATGCATCATATTAAGTATGTTTGCAAAAAGAAGCGCTCCATCTTAGTCCCCTGTGGTAAATATGTGGTGCCGTGTGATTGACACCCTGCATGTTTATGAGGGTATGAAGCACAAAAAAAAGACGACAGGGTGACAGAGGCTTTTGGGAGGTTTACATCGTGTGTGTGTGTGTGTGTGTGTGCGGCTCCTGCTGAGATGTTAGTGTGACAGTTGACCTTGTTGAAATAAACACAGTGTCAGTCTGCTGTCACGGGCAGCGCTCACTAACCGCTGACTTAATATGTGTCGCCCCCTGTAGATCTGAGGAAGAACTTCGAGCAGGAGCCGCTGGGACGGGAGGTCCGACTGGAGCAGGAGGTGCTGCTGCAGTGCCGCCCTCCAGAGGGGATGCCCGCTGCTGAGGTATGCCGCTCCATTCTCATCTCCCAGGCCTTCCAGTTATTGATTTGGTTTAATTTGCGTTAAACGTTGATGCAGATTGGAAATAGTTCATTCCTTTTTAAGTGAAACCCTTCATCGCCACGAAAAGAAATAAATCACAGGCCAAAATGATGCGCTACTGAATACTGCCACATAAAACTCAATGGAGCAATTAAAGGACAAGCCATAAAAGAACACGTTGAAGGGATAATAAGCTTTTCTATCCTAACAAAGCAACCTGAGACAAAAGACTTTCAAACAACGAAACACAATACTCACAATAAATCCACTAAGCTGTTCCAATTGCAATACATAAGGTGGTTTTATTGCCCTCATGAAATGGGAAATTATTAATAAACTGTTCTGTTTTTTAATGAAATTAGCAAATAGTGATTGTTACAGGCACAAGAGGTATTTAATGTTGTGTTTATTATATATTGCGGTATTAAGGAATGCTGCAGTTGGTTATTATCATATAACCCATAAACAAGGAAAAATGTAAGTGAGAGACACTGAGAGGAAGTTTTTTGAGGAGAAAAAAAAAGCAACATATTTGTGTTGTTCTGAGCAAACTGAAAATCATCAAATATTGACAGTGTTGGGTCAATATCAGATGTAGCATTGAAGCGTGCTGGGATGCTGTAATACCCTGCAGATTTAGAGTGTTTGCTGAAAGGGTCTGTCTGTGTGTGTGTGTGTGTGTGTGTGTGTGTGTGTGTGTGTGTGTGTGTGTGTGTGTCTGCCACATGATTATGCATATACGCCTGCTGATTTCTGTAGTAACCGATGTGAAGTTGTACCATTGAATTTTAAGAAGCTACATCGTTCAACTTATGATTAATAAATGGATTGTGATGTTTCTGTGTATCTGTGTGCGTCTTTCTCCAGGTGGACTGGCTGAAAAATGAGGATGTAATCGATCCATCGCAGGACTCTAACTTCCTGATCACCATTGACCACAATCTGATCATCAAGCAGGCCCGACTCTCAGACACTGCAAACTACACGTGTGTGGCTCGTAACGTGGTGGCCAAACGACGCAGCAGCACAGCTACTGTCATTGTTTATGGTAATTCAGATTCATGTTTGCGTCCTTCTCTCACAAGCGTACATCTATAGGCACATTGGAGGGATAACCTTGTGTTGCTGTAAGTCATGATAGACAGTGCACAGAAATGTAGAGGTTATTGGGAGATTGGCCAACCCTAGAAATCATGAAAACAAAGACGGTTAATGTGTGCCTGGTCAGTTTGACTTGGTTATGTAGAGTGATAACAAGCGACTGACATTACAAATGAGAAACTGCAGCTAAGTGAAGGTAAATAAAAAGCAAACCAGAGGCAATAAAAACAACTGGATAGATTTCAAGATCAACTTTTTACTGCTCAAACTGACTCTATGTTGATGTTTGCAACCTTTCTAAAGCAAGGCGCCTCTTCACAGTGAGTGCTCTTCATGGCACTTCACTGCCACTGGTATACACACACACGTATACACCCCTTTAAGCTAAAAATGACACCTGGAATATCGAAGAGGCATATAAGATATATAAATGAACCTCACGTTTGAAGTATTTGAGACCTCTCCAGGAGAGAGAGTGGAGTGTTTCGTCTCTAGAGCTGCATTTGACAGCTTTTTTTTCCCCCACAGAAGACACTTCTCAGTTTGGGACACACCGTAGCTTTCCACCAAACGCCATACGCTTATATTTAGGGGTTTTGTGCGGCTCAGGTTGGGCCTCGGGCTGTGTGGAGGGCTGAGCTGTATCAGCGTTTCTCTGAGCTCTATACTCCATCTGTGACAGATCATACCATGAAAGGTTCTGATAGTTGCTATTTCTCACTGCAGTGCACATGGACACAGGAAGCAGGAGGCACTGAAAACCCTGACAACTGCCAATTGTCAGCTTTTTATCTAGGATTTCTAGCTGTGTAAATTCCACATTTATGGAGGTTTCGTGCAAACAAATCTCTCCCCCTTTGTTTGAAAATGTGATGTATAAAGATGGAGTCCTGAGAATTTCAAATGTGATCAAACATCACAGTGCAACACCCCTGGCCAGTCCTTACATCACTGACACGAGAATCTACTTTGCCAATGGGCACAAGAGTCGATAAAAGAGAACTTTGACAGGGGGTTGTATAGGGAATTGCATTTTTGTTTCACCTTTTCTAAAAATCTTTATCATTGAGCCAAGTTAGAGAGAGACGCTGAATATATTTTTGAAATTTGTTTTGACCATTCTGGCTTTTAGCTGCTTCCTGCCACAACCATGTAACTGCTGCGGTTAAGCCAAAGCGCACAAAGGTCACGTGGATGTTTTTAGTGTGCATCCTTGTCCAACAGCCCAAAATACTCCTTTAACTGACAGACGCTCTCCCTCTCCATCTGCTCTTTTCTTCTTGTCAGTAAGTGGCGGTTGGTCCTCGTGGACTGAGTGGTCAGAGTGTAACGCTCGGTGTGGGCGGGGCTGGCAGCGGCGAACTCGCAGCTGCACCAATCCTGCACCGCTCAATGGAGGTGCCGTCTGTGAGGGCCCACCTTTCCAGAGGGTGACCTGCAACACACTGTGTCCAGGTGAGGGTGATTTAAGATTTACTGTGTCCTGCTTTTTCCTAATCCAAGCAGATTTTGAGTAATTAATTCGCTGTCTCTATGCTGCTTCCTGCCACAGACGGCTCAACCACTCCATTAATCTTTAACCAGACAGGAACAGCATTTTAGGCCATGTAACTGCTATGATTAAGCCATAGGAAGTCAATTTCTTCAGGGCCAAAATATCGACCATGATTCTCTGCTGGACAAGATGTAATTCTAACATAATCGCTTTGTCACATTTGTGAGACCACAGGAGCCTCCAGATTCATATAAAACAATTTTATTTATGAAGACAATCATATATTCAGGAAGATTGGAAGATTTCTCACGGCATAGTCTTTAAAGCACATAGCAGTACTTCATTCAAATGACCTGAATTGCAGCTGTGCTCATTTACACAATCAGTATTCGTAAATACCCTGTAAAATTGAAGTATTGCAGCAATGGAGGATTTTATATCCCTGGTAGTGATTAGCTGTGCGTTTAGTGAATACGCCCCATAATGTCATCATTCCCAAGTTACTGGTGATGGAAGTTTTTTGCTGTTTTCACATCCCTGCTTCTCCGTTTTAGTGGACGGAGGCTGGACAGAGTGGGCAAAGTGGTCGGCCTGTGGGACGGAGTGCACCCACTGGCGCAGCCGTGAATGTCAGGCACCGCCACCCAGGAACGGAGGCAAGCACTGCAGCGGCAGCATGATGGAGAGCAAGAACTGCACAGAAGGCCTGTGTGCACGCAGTAAGTCGCTTGATCTGATAGCAACTGGGGTGGTTGTTAAGTGTCAAGCCTGGAAGAGGAATGAGATCTTGTGTTTACATCGTGCTCGATGTTGGAATCCGTGTTAGCCAAGGATCCTACCTGCAGTGATCTATGTGCTTGTAGTTCACAGCTGTTTGGTATCTTAAATGCTGTGGTGTTGTGCTATTGCAAAAGCATGCTGAAGGTGTGGAGAGAGAGAGACAACTGAGAGGAAAACTGTTACATTTAAGACTGGTGTTTCATTTGGAAAAAATTACAAAGTCTAAGAGCAGAGAGAGAGGGAGAGAGAGAGAGAGAGAGAGAGAGAGAGAGAGAGAGGAGAAAGGAGGCGAATGCGAGTGGGTCACAACCAAGTTGACAAATTAGTAGAGGAAGGAGCATCTGAACGTGAGTCAGACTCACACTGGCACCGAATGTGCAGCCCGTGATGAGCGGGGAGGAATCCAGGTGACAGCGCATTAGGATCTCACAGCAGTAAGATACATAGCACAGAGTACACACTAAAACATGTAACCCACCCAGCCGCAAACAAGCACTGAGACACAAACCCATAACCTCAAGTAAGCAAAGAAACCTCAGAAACGCACTCACAAAGGGAGAGCGTGTGGACTGTCAGTAACACAGAGCTTCAACCGCAGTACAAGAGACACATTCTCCACTACTTACAGAAGCAGGATTCAACGGAGCAAACAACTGACGCTCTCCCTGCCGACGTAATCATTATCAGTCGTAAACGTAGAAAATGCTTTGAGCGGCCGCAAACCGCCTTCGTCACTGGAACCTGATGAATCAGTGTTTCTAATTGCTTTTGGGCGCAGATCACTTGGAAAGAGATCATTGTCTGGGTTTTCAGGGAAGTGGTCATGGTCGCCCTCACACACAAACTCTGAAGCAGTTTGTGGTGTGCGCATGATCCAAACCAGTTTTGAAAGAGGTATAAGTTGATCTGTTGATCCACCGATTTATCTTGATCAAGGAACCAGAGCGCTCAGTGAATACATTGTGTGAATTATTGCTATAAAATAACAAGGATACTGTATGTCTTTGGATTCACATGCTGAAGGTTGGCACGTGGTTGTGTGGGCTCTAGTCTCCCTCTTCAGCCATCTGAAGGTTGCGCTTCTTCACATAATGTTGTCTTAAAGTGGATTCAGTTTGTTTCAGTTAGTGAAACCAAACCAAAGGGGAATTCTACAAACATTGCATGTATCTGATTTAGACCAAAACAAACAAATAAAACTTAGAAAAGGACCTCGGGCTATTCCAGACATCGTCTATGTGACGTAATCCTGCCGTCCACACGCATCAAACCACTCAGTGGCACTCAGATTGGTGCGAGCTGGGAGGAGACTGTTCCCATCAGGACAGAGATGCTTTTCAATAGGACAAAGGTGATGTATGTTAATGTGAATGTGTTCCTGTTACATGGTTTCAGTCTCTAACTGCGGCTCCTAAAACACCATCCCATCCAAAGTCTCATTTCTCTCATGGTCATTTTCTGTTCGGATTCATTCTCTATTTTCATAAACATTACTTAAACAATGATGCCTAGGTTGCTTTTTTTTACATATGCCTTTTATATATATTTATGTTACCATATATTTCATGTTGATGAGCTTTTGTTTATTTTCCCACCTCAGCTTTGTGTTTTGTTATTTCAACTTTCATTTGCATAACTGCCACCCCATCCATTTTTATGTTGTTTTTTTCTGTTCTTCTTCTTCTCTTGTTTTTCCTCTGTTCAAACAGATAAAAAGATTTCTATTGAACATTCAAGCCATCGTAAGTTCATCTTCCCATTACTTCACACGTTTCACCGCTCACTCTTTCAGATTGTGTGTGTAGGTGTGTGTGTGTGTCTCTCTGTGTGGCTGTATGCAGCATTAGTCATTAAGTCTGTTCAGCAACCCACTCATGAGCGTTTCGGTCTTGTCTAGTATGTTGACTAAGTGTAGCATAGGTCTGTCTTCTGTAGTCTGTCGGCTCATCCTGGACATTTATTTTAAATGCATTTTTATCATTGTGGGACCTAATAAGTATAAAACAAAAAAAGTGAAGAGTGTGATCATATATGTGCTACATATGAAAACCACTGTATGTTGAGACCCGGATATGAGTTATGGGTTTATGAGTCAGGCTCAAAGAATTTGTTGAGGAAGAACAGGTGATTTCTATCTGATTTGAAGTTGCCACTGATATAACTTAGTGTATATTTGAGGTGATGGTAATTCATCAAGCTCGGTGTGACATGATCTCAGGGGAGAGCAGCCTTGCTATTGCAGCTAATTTGCAATTGCTCCTCTTCTGGTAATAACTGTGGACGGCTGTCAGATTTGGTTGGGGCCAGTCTGCCTCTGGTGCTCATCTCCTCCTCTGCTCCACCCTTTCTTTTCCACCCTCATCGCTACTTTTGCGGTCTGTATGATCTTCTCTCCGGGTTCTTTCACGCTCACTCATGCTGAAGCACCGCTACGCTAATCTCCTCGCCACACATCTCCTCCTGTCCTCTCCACAAATCATACCCTTATCGAACTCCCTCCCATCCCTTCTCCCCACAGACCTGTAGCTTTCTCTTCCTCTGTTTTCAACTCTCCGCGCTCCTTCTTTTATTTGTGTGACTGGTCCATGGGTCTGGGATGGTTAGTGTTGAGGAATCGGGGCTAAAGGATCCCAACAGGCGAGCAGGTGCAGTAAAGGCCGGACTTTTGGTGCAGTTAAAGAGGAGCAAATTATTAATTTAGCTTTCCTGGATGAAACGGAACATTAGGTAGTGCATAGCAGGCACATGCTTTCAGGTTGCCAGTGCAAAAAACGGATCCAGTTGCAATGCTGAAATGAGTTTGGTTTTATAGGATGTTATCAGTGGTTTTGCATGTTTTAGCCCATTAAATCCAAGAGTGTATTCTGCATTTACTGCCAAACGTTTCTCAATTCAAAGCTCATTTCTGTTCAAATTGTGCTGTAAATTAAAGGATATATTTTCTACCCTGCTGTACTTCCCTTGTATTTCTATTTGTGTGTGTGTATCTCTGTCTCTCTCTGTCCTAAACCTCTGTCTTCCTGTCTCCCTTGCAGCACTGACACCCGGTATGGGTGTTGCCGTCTACGCCGGGCTGGTGGGTGCTCTGCTGCTATGCGTGATCCTTGTGCTATGTGTGGGCGTGCTAGCATATCGCCGCAGATGCCGCCATCTCCACGGCGACATTACAGATTCGTCTTCTGCCCTCACTGCCGCCTTCCACCCTGGCAACTACAAGCCTCCCAGACAGGGTGAGATCACGCACACACATACACACACACACACACACACACACACACACACACACACACACACACACACATACACATTTTCCCTGGTTGCCATTTTTATGTTCCCGTGTGTTTGTTTTCACAGCTTTTCCGTGCCCTTGGAGACACATGTCTGCATGATACAATTCATTATCATGCTTCTATTTATACCATCTTATAAATGAACTCACTCACCACGATAATCTCTTTCCTCTTTGGCTATTCTCTACTACACTGTTAAACATTTGTCATGGGGTCCCTTCTCTTGATCTTAGCATCAAATATTAATTAACAACATTAATCAATTTCACTCACATCAGTCTTCACACATGCTGCCTGTGTTATTTCCAGCGATAAATGAATCTCTCTGCTCTTCCTCCGTGTCCACAGATAACCCCCATGCTCTGCACCCGTCAGCTCCGCCCGATCTGACAGCCACAGCAGGAGCTTTCCGTGGGCCCCTCTACTCTTTGCAGCATGCGGTCAACGACAGCCCACACAAAATCCCCATGACCACCTCTCCCCTGTTGGATCCCTTGCCGAGTCTTAAAATAAAGGTGTATAACTCCTCCACTCTTTCATCCGTGGAGCTCCCTGCCGACATGATCTCAGCCGACGGGGAGATTCTCAGCCTGAAGTCGGTGGGCACCATGAGTAGAGAGCGAGAGCCCTACTGCCACACTCTGTCCAGGGAGCCCGGTCTGAGCACCAGTGCAACCCTGGGTAACTTAGGAGGACGCCTCACCATCCCCAACACGGGTAAGAACAAGCAGCCATCTTCATCTTCATCATCAAATGTTTTCTGCTGTGAACCCCACGTCAAGTTTAATTAATGACACATCAGGAAATGTAAAAAGGAAAAAAACCTTCTCTCTTAGGTGTGAGCCTGCTGGTTCCTCCTGGCACGATCCCCCAGGGGAAGTTCTATGAGATGTACCTCATTATCAACAAGTGGGAAAAAACAACGTGAGTACTGCCTGTGCCCTTCCTCTCTGTTCCCTTATTGCAATCATCTTCCTCACCACCACAAAATCACAGCACAGACCTCATACTCACCTCAATCAAAAATGTTGCCACAGAAGTCCTGCCTGTTGTCAATTTATCTCCTGAGGTTTACTTACAAGTTCTGTTGCTTTTCGTGAGGCTAAAGTTGTAGTTAGTTCACTTGTCTTAACTTTTGTAACAGGTTTTTTTTGTTCTTTGCCTCAAATACATCAATACCAACATTTCATCAGTTCCTAACTGTGCAGTAGCGAGTGATGTTCTTTTATAAATGCAGCGTGATGTTTTGGCAACTATGGCAAACAGCCTGTGTTCTCTGTGTGTGTGACATTTACAGGCTACCCTCTGAGGGCAGTCAGACAGTACTGAGTCCTGTGGTGAGCTGTGGCCCATCCGGTATGCTGCTGAATCGACCTGTGGTCCTTACATTACCCCACTGTGCCCAGCTAGATACACCTACCCCTGACTGGACGCTCACACTCAAGACACAGACCCATCAGGGGGCATGGGAGGTGAGATAGCGTCCGGATTGCTATCAAATAATTGGTCGCCTGTTGTCAGTCACTAAATCCAGCTTCGCTTTGTTCTTCATTTTTGTTGTAGGAGGTGCTGACGGTGGGAGAAGAGACGTTGTCATCTCCGTGCTACCTGCAGCTGGAGGAGGAGAGCTGTCATGTTCTCATGGAGCAGCTGGGAACTTATGGCCTAGTAGGTCAATCCTGTCCTCCACAACCTGCCTGCAAACGCCTGCAGCTGGCGCTGTTCGCCCCCCGAGCACCTTGTCTCTCACTCGACTTCAGCCTTCGCATCTACTGCATCCACGACACCCCTCATGCACTCAAGGTACTGTGTTTGGTATATGTGTGTGTGAATGTGGCCAGAAATGTAACAACATTTCACAGTTTCAGGTCATTTACGTCTGAATTAAGTCACTGACATTGTTTTGTTGTTAAAGCTGTCGCATTCCGGAGATATTTGGCCCTCACTTGCCAGATATATAGGCTGTTCAATGGACCATTATGGATCTGTGTTGCTATTTCATCAACAGCCGCATTCAGAGTTGAGATGCGTGGGAGCTTAAGTCCACAGCATATTCAGATGAATAAAATCAGCCTCGTCCAGTTCTCTGCCTTGCGTGGATCACCGGCTCAGCTTTTTCAAGTCTCCTGTCCCTTCCCTTTACAACAAGCACCTGCCTGTAATATTGCCATAACCAGTACAAAAAGCACACCGATAAAGCATTTGGCAATTCTTAATGTGCAATATCTTGTCAGTGTTACGATGCGATAAAGTCACACTAAACACCATGGATTTGTTTTTTTTAATCTTCGGCATCAAATTGTCCCGGAGCATTTGGGACAGCTTGAATGCAGATCACTCATCCAAAACAAAATCTCTGGATGCGCTCATGGTCCATAAGGGACATTACATCTAGTCGTGGATGTAATGTATTTTCCATCTGCATTACACCTCCAATCACGAACACCAGGAACTCCCGTGTGGATGTCACGAAGCACATTTTGAGAAGACAGGCAATGAGAGCAGATAGATAGAACTTATGCACGCCACAATAAAAGTTAGACGTATCTTGTGGATTCCCAAATGGAACAGTTTTGCACTTGTAGAATATATTTTCTTTGGGTACTATTTTTCCTAACAGCACCCTGCATGCACAGTATATCTCCAGGAGAAGTTTCAAACGTCAATAGAAAACAGTTTGAGGCAACAGTGAACATATTGTGGCTTAAACAAACCCATAACTTTAAGCAAAGTAGCTTTTGGAGGCTTTTTCTTTTTTTTTCGCATTGGAATCCATAATGGTAAATTCCATGAATGCCACTTTAAACATTTATGTATCTTTATCAGTTTGCCATGCTTTTTGCTTTTCTTTTCTCTTTGACTAAGCAAGGTGAAGTGAGTGTGACACATAAGGAAGTGAACAATTCCTTAAGTGTTTTGAATATCATCTACATTAACTGGAATACAGTGATTGTATACAGTGCAACATACAGTATGTTCCAAAGGTAGTCAAGGCTCTGTGACTTCAACCAGATGGAAAAACTGCAGCAATAGTGAAACTAAATGTGATTGTGGCTTTAAACTAGTTTAGCATCGACCCTACTCACCTGATTTGGCCCTCTCAGAGTTTCACTTCTTCCCAAACATGAAAAAGGCTTTATCTGGGACTTGTCTGGCCTCGAGGGATGATGTCATATCAGTTGCAGAGGTTGTTTTTTTTTTATTTGATAGACTTCTAGAATGAAATCCCTCCGGCATTGATGGCACGTGCGTGTTAAGGAGATTACTGAAGGAGATAAGGTTGGAAAACAAATATCTCCAACACCTCTGAGTCTTATCGTTCTGTGGTCGGCACAGAACAATCAACCCTTGCAGCGCCACACTCAGATTTGTCAATAAGGAGAAAGATCTGCAGGTCATCTGGTCTTGTCGCTTCCTTACTTTTTGGAGACAATGATTCCAAAGTAGACAGCAAAACACAACCCATCTGTACACTTCACTGCAGCGCATGAAAACTCATTAAACCCTTTTTTATTTCTTGTTCACTTTTTGCTGATGTGATGATGAGTTTGGCTGGTTAGTAAACATGAGCTGTTTGCAGTTCACTGGCATCTTATCACAGGATTTCTGTCGACTGAAGTTTAAACAGTTTTCATACTGTTGGCTCATACAATTCCATCTGGAGACGCCATACTCTGAGATTACCTTGTGCATTCTAATTTAGAATTTTTCAAAGCAAGTTTCAACATTTATTCATCAAAAATGATCCCATAAAGAATATCAGTACATCGATCTAATCAAAAACTCTCTCTCTGTTCCTCTGCCTTCTCTCTCTCTCTCTCTCTCTCTCTCTCTCTCTCTCTGTGTGCAGGAGGTGATGGATTTGGAAAGGAGCCTCGGTGGAGTTTTGCTGGAGGATCCCAAGCCTCTGCTCTTCAAAGACAGCTACCACAACCTGCGCCTGTCCATCCACGACATTCCTCACTCTCACTGGAGAAGCAAACTACTGGCCAAGTACCAGGTTTGATACACACACTGTATTTTTGTGTTTCTGTTCATGTGCAGAAATGAGCAATTTGGACCAAACAGGAAATCTGATTATATTTGTCATTTATGCACAGTGCAGTTTTGAAGCAACAGCAGTAAACAACAGGGTATTGAACCTTTTTGCCAATTTTTGTGGTGTGATAGGAGATCCCGTTTTATCACATCTGGAGCGGGAGCCAGAGACCCCTGCACTGCACCTTCAGCCTGGAGAGAGGAAGCCTGGCAGTGTCGCAGCTCACCTGTAAGATCTGCGTACGACAGGTGGAAGGGGAGGGGCAGATATTCCAGCTGCGCACAGACATCCTGGAGGTAACGGCTCAGATTCAAGCGCTCACACGAAAGCCATGTTTACGCTGAGAAAACACAAGGGCTCATGGTAAAGTTCTCTCCATCCTCTCTCACCCTCCAGACCCTACCGCCACATTCGCCCCTCCCCTCAGGAGGAGCCTGCCTACCTTCCTCTCAGGTGGGACCGTATGCCTTTCGCCTGCCTGCCTCCATCCGCCAGAAGATCTGTGCCAGCCTGGATGCACCCAGCGCTCGCGGGTGTGACTGGAGACTCCTGGCTCGTAGTTTGGGCTTTGACAGGTCAGCACTCCCTCCGCAGCCTGGTCACACTTTGCTGGGAGAATCGATGTCCTTGCATACTGAGTTTTAAGTGAAAAGTAGTTTGTTCCTCTTGAGACCTCTGATTAAGTCACTGGCTATAGATGTAAAAATTGATTCAGAGTTTCTGTTTGTTTGGGGTTCATCCAAGATAAGTGTCAAGTGTAAATAAGTTCTTTCTGTAGTGCTGTCAATATCGATCATTCTGAAAATCAATTAATCTACTTATTATTAGTATTATTATTATTGTTATTATTATTTTTATGGATATGATATTGCCCAAGACCATTACGTGTTGGGGCTTAGATGATGATGGGTTGGTTGTTATCTAGTGGTGCTGGAAACAGAGTGAATGAAATGCAGATATCTTCATGAGGCTCGTTGCTTATGCACAAGACAAGACACGTGGAAATCTAAAGCACCAGTAGAGTAAAGTTGCCACACAGAATAAGAGTTGCTGTCTAGCTTCAAGTTGGCAATACAACTTTGTTGTTTCCACCCGGTTGTGTTGTTCTGTCACCGGGGGCACTCAGCAGAAGTTAACTTGGCATTTATTTTTGCACTTTGCAAATAATCGATTCTGTGGAATTTTATTAGACTGTTTTAGTAACTTTGTGTAGAAGATGTTTCTTGGCACTCATTAACATGCTAATCCTGCTCTCTGAAATACCCCCCTGATAGGTGAACTTCAGTTTGGATTATCAAACTAAAGTGTTGCCTGCGGTATTAGTGATGTACTAAACAATAATGTCACTGTTGCCATCTTGTTGTTTTCTGCTTTTCTCCTCTAACTTGAGTTGCCTTTCTGCCCCTCAGGTACTTGAACTACTTTGCAACAAAGCCCAGCCCCACAGGTGTTCTACTGGACTTATGGGAAGCTTGTCACCAAGGTGACGCAGATCTCGTCTCTCTGGCGACCGCGCTGGAAGAGATGGGCAAAAGCGAGGTGCTAGTTGTCATGACAACAGATGGGGATTGTTGATTGGTCAAGGAACAAGAGAACAAGCAAGACATTTTTTTTCACCACCGTGATGAAAATATGCCTATGAATATGCACACCCCTGCACAAACCATAAGCCTGTAGAGTCTTTGGTTCCTCCACATTTATTACCTCTGCCTCATCTCCCTCTCACTCACTGACCCCTGATGGGTCACCGTAGCCCCATACAAACCAAAACCCGTTCCCATCTAGAATAAATGCAAACACTATTCAGCTTGAATTCTCCAAAGCAATGTTGCACCTCCACAAGATGTGAAATGAATTAGACAGAGCAAAGGTGTAAAATGAGTGTAAATGCATCATCATATCATAAAATGTTGGTGTCGATTGTGTTTGAAAAGCGGCGTATTCTTGTATATAAATATCAGTGCTTTGGAACAAACACAATGATCAGTTATTCAGTACAGTGAAGCACGCACATTAACACATACATGCACATAAACAAACACTGACTCGGTAATGCCCATATTTCAGTACCAGCATGAACGTGCATGATTAAACACCATCTCACCTCATGGCAGAGGCTATTTTTTTAAAAACCAACATTATTTCTCAAATTCCATTGTCATTCTGCGTGTGCAGTGAACAACAGGCAGCACCGACCTGTCTGCAACCTCCTCAGGCTACAGACACACTCCAACAGACACGCGGACGAACTGATCATTAATCCCTTCTGAGTGAGGCAGGCTAGGATTTCTTGTCTAACTGATCCAACTGATGACAAATCATATCAGGACCCTCAAGGATGTAGGGTTCGAGCGAAATAGCTTCTTAGCTTGAGACGAGCTGCCTTTTCTTTCCGTGGTAGGAGGATGAATTTTGTTGAAGTTTGTTTCAGACGTGGTGGATAACTGCACAGACTGACTCTTTATATTGAACCAACAAATGCCTCAAAGCCTTGGCATATCATTCCGACTAACAGGGGTGTTCTCTTTCATCTCCTCTCCTATTCCTCTATCGCTCCTCCACACTCCCTCTATCTGTCGAGAATTTACTGCAGGAGAGCTTTCTGGTCATCCCTTACAGTTTCCTTTGGGGAACGCTCTTTTAAGTTATTATCCATATTTGTGGATCTTTTTTTTTCATTATCATTGCCGTTATGATCATAAAGAACCCATTTTATAATTTGTGCTTGTTTAGGCTACTGAGCTGCTGTGTATTATCTTTGATTATAGTAAAAACAGGCCAAATGGGACAGTTAGGCACAGAGTGTATGTCTCAGTTATTTTTAATATTGTGTATCTGTTCCAAATGTAAAATATGATCTGTAAAACATGATTAGAGGTGGTTAAAGTCCAGGTGAATATACTGTAAGCTGTTTTCCGTAGGCATTTTTTGCTTTGCTGTAACCCAGGGCAGTTGGTGCTGCTCAGAGATGAACATTGCTGAATAGATTAGCCTCGCCTAGGCAGCAAGGGACCATAAAATTTACCTCAACACTAAATGGATTATGTTTCAATCTATTCTCTGTCCGCCACTTATCTACGTGTCCATCTCCATCCATCTTCCTGTAACTCATTATTTCCTCCCCTCTCTCAGTTTGATAACGTTTTTTACTAAATCGCCTGCTTTGTGGTCAGGGTCCTCGAGCTATTTGCATTATTGATACATCGGTTATTGTTAGGCTGGAAATCAAAATGCTGTTAGCGAACCTTATTTCTACGTGTTTTTGAGTCTTTTTCTCCCTCGAAGCAAAAAAAGTGTTCATGTCTTTGAAACCACAAAACCAAAACACAGGCAGTATCCCTCCTATTCTGCAGTGAGTCATGTCACTGTTTTGTATGAATGAACTCAAAACAGCGTAAGTGTGTGTGTGTGTGTGTGTGTGTGTGTGTGTGTGTGTGTGTGGGTGGGATGATGTGCATATGTGCACGCACACTTAAGATCTGTCATTTCTCTTTGTAAGTGCTATGCAAGTACAAAAGAAAAGCGAAGCAGTTGATTTCTTTTGTTTCCTGGAAGAGTAATTATATTTTTTCAGATCAGGGCATTGACAGGGTTTTGATTTTGTAGCTTAAAGTGGTTGTGGAGTGTTTTTGTCATGATGGCGTATGTTGAAATTCTCCATCTGGAGCTGAAGATGTTGAACGCTAATCAAGGAAACTACTGATAAAGCACATGTGGGAAGATGAAAGAACCTTTTGGCATAATGGCTACAATACGTCTTGGGACTGTAACGTGATGCCCCGCAGATTCTTGCCCATGAGCAAACAGTTGAATGCGATCGGTTCAGTACTTTGGATCCCTGAACACTGCAGGACTACTCTCTTTCCCCAAACCCTGTCACAGGAACTTGCTAGCTGTAGACTACAGTGTTTATTCATCGAGTATCGGTTGGATCTTTGGCCATTGCTTTGGATCATTTATCCTGAAGACTGGATTCCACTTAGCTGTCGAAGAGAGAAAAAAAACACCTTTGTTCAAGACATTTTTACAAAAAAAACTAAATGGATTCAGTGATGTTATTTTATCTCTGTAAACTACCAATTGTAAATAAATGTCTAGCCTTCTTACCTGTAACTAAATATAATTTTTATGCAATAAATTATATTTCTTAGTTTAACAAAAGTATTTTTGTGTGTTTTGTTACCAGTTGAATAAAATTTTATTACCTCTGTTTATTTTGCTTTTTTTAAAAATCAGATCACTCAAAACATGGAATATTTTTTCGGAAATCTCCATTCCATTGTTGACAGATATAAATGTGCCCTTGACAGAAACAACCAGCGTGTTTCCTGTCTCACCTCCTACAGATGGAATTTGATTCGCGGGTAAAAACCTTTATGCCCCAAACGACCACCAAGGGGAATCGCTGCCTCAATTACCTGTCAGGGCTGAGGTGCTGCAGGAAGGAGGAAATGTTCTGTGATTCCATCCAATCCTCTCACACCGCTGCTTTAAAGCTACAGTTGGTACACATTTTCACAGAATTTGCTGCAATCATAAGAATCTATACACAGGTTTCTGACAGCTCCTAACTGTTGGGATCTGAAATTGGGAAGATCCTGTGAACTCCCAAAAAATACCACTAATCGCCTCAAGGGAGCGTCTCAGAGTAGGTGTCAATCATGTCTCCGATGCAGACTGAGAGGCTTCTGTGGTGGGAGGGGCAGTGCTCAGGTGCAGGCCCACCACTCACCTGTTTAACTTTGTTAGATGTTGGTGCTAATTTGATTTCTTAACATTGTTAGAACATTTCTGCATGTTTGTCAGTGTCAATGAAACAAATCAGGCATACTGTATTTATCCCCTGATAGAGTATCAGTTGGTGCAATTTGGTCTGTATCTAGACAAAATAAATCTACTATCTACAATTACTACTAAATCTACTTATAGTAGAAGTAGTAGAAGTTATATATATATATATAGTTAGATGTTATATATATATATAATATATCAAGGCAGAGGGGTGCAGCGGTCAGCACTGTTCCTTCACAAGAACAAGGTAATTGTTTTGAATCCCGGCGCTTTCCCAAGTCCTTTTTGTGTTTCTATGCTCATTTTAGAATGGGTAAAATGCAGAACAACAGTTTGGGATACAATGAAAATAAAAAAAATGTATGGGAACAAGACAAATTGTGAGGGCCTTCTCTATACATGCATAGTGATTGTGACATTATTCTTAGGAGCTTCACACACACACACACACACACACCCACACACACACACACACACACACACACACACACCCCAAATCCGGGCACACACACACACACACACACACACACACACACACACAGCCACACAATATGCAGAGCTACTCAGCCTGTCCCTCTTTTCCTCTCACCTCATTGGAAAATTCCCTTAAGGTCCATTTAGTTCTGAAAGCTTTAACTAGAAGGCTGCCTGGCTTTCAAATTAACAAGTTTTAGGCACACTATCAGTGGCCTTTTAGGACTAATTTTACAATGGCCATTCCAAACTGCACACATTCTCGTGAGGCCAAGTTGTGCGGGGATTCATCAGATTAGGGGCTATATGGAAAACACATATTACAGTGAGTCATAGGTGGTGAGTGAACACTGCAATGTGGTCTAAATGGCAAGCAGCCGTGTGAACCTGTTTCATTAGATGCATCGATAATTGAGGACGGATATGCCACCCTTCAGTACATCGCATAATTGAAGCCTTTTCTAATGAACAAAGTGAAACTGACGGTGCTCAGGCCTGCAAAGACTTTTTTTATGTTAGTACTTAGTGAATACATTAAGGGGAACAATCACATTTAAAGGATGTAAAAGATATAGAAATGAATCAACGGGCGATGCTGTAATATCACAGCTATGTGCAGTATTTATAGCACACACTCAAACTGTTTTTTGAATTACATAATCAAAATTAAATATTCAACTGACCTTCAGGGGACAACTCCGGTCCCTCACACCGGTTCAGCTATCTGATGAGGTCTCAGCTATTACGATCCCTCAGAACGAGTTTACCTCAACTCACCTCAATGAGACTACAGACACACTTTGCTCTTCTCTAGCCACCTAACTCAACAAACCTTGTTCGCTCTCCTCCATTGAAAGGAAAAGGTGTAAAACTCTATGAGTATCAATCCCTCCTTTCATACTGTATTTCACCTCTGGGATAAAAAAAAAACGCTAAGACCACATACTACCAGGATAAACCACTGATGCTCAAAAGTTATTTTCCACTTTCCAGTCTCTTCTAATCCCTCCACTACACTAACTGAAGACATCTTGGTCTTCACTGATAAGGCGTCAGTAAACAGCTCTCTGAGCCTGACCAACTCAGTTCAACCGTCTCAGCTAACAGGACGTCTCCCCTCTGAGGGAGGAAGAGGACATATCAAAACTTCTAAATGATTTCCGTCCCACAACCTGTTCTCTGGACCCCGTATCGACCAGCCTCCTGCAAAGCCATTTCACCCTCACTTATCCCTGCAGTGGCAAACAACATCGATTCCTCACAACAGGGGTATTACCTACCACACCCTTCAAGCAAGCTCAGGTCTCCCTGCTGCTCAAGAAACCTACACTCAACCCATCCTTGGTTTAGAATTACAGGCTGGTCTCGCTCATTCCTTTCCTGTCCAAAATACTAGAGTGTGCAGTCTTTAATTAAGTCTCAAACTTCCTGTCTGAGAACAACCTGCATGATCCCAACCAGTCTGGCTTCAAGTGAGGTCACTCCCCTGAAACTGCCCTCTTGTCTGTAGTGAAAACCTACGATCAGCAAAAGCTGCTGGCCAATTCTTAGTTCTCATGCTGCTTGACCTATATCGGCTGCCTTTGACACAGTCAACCATCAAATCCTCCTCTCCACACTCACTTAGCTTGGCCTCTCAGGATCAGCTCTCCGATGGTTTGATTTCTATCTCTCAGGGAGATCTCTTAGAGCGTCATGGAAAGGGGAATGTACCTCAAGGTTCAGTGCTTGGACCCCTTCTCTTTTCCATATATACAAACTCACTTGGCGCAATCATCCGCTCATATGGTTTCTCTTTCCCCTCCTATGCTGACCACACACAACTCTTCCTGTCCTTCCTGCCAGAATAGCACATATTTCTGCCTGACTTACTAATATTTCAACCTGGATGACGGATCGGCATCTTTAGCTCAACCTATCAAAGACTGAGCTCCTTGTCATCCCAGGTGACAACTACATACCATCACATATCAGCTTCCAGCTTGATTCCTCTCCAGTCAATCCCACAAAGTCTGTCAGGAACTTGGGTGTCACGATTGAGGAACTTGTTCTCTGCAATAATAATCCTGAGTTTGGATCAGCAGCAACATTCAATGTGTTCTCCATTAGACATGAGCTGCACGTTCCAACAAGTTCAAGACAGTTTTAAGTTTGCCTGCTACCAATCAAACCAACCAATCAAGCAATGATGCAGACAACACATAATCTCCTTGGTAGAGCGAACAATAATAATAATAATATAATTTAATAGTAACAGCATGCATTTGGAGGGATTGGGGTGGATGGGATGGATGGATAAATAGATGCATGGATGATGAAAGAAAATATGGACAAAGTTAATAAAGAATTAACAAATGACATCACCAAACCTGTACATGCAGTGTACTTAGCCTTAGAGTACTGCAGTGACACAGTATCAGATGATTTATGAAGGTAGTAGAGTGGCCAGTGCATTACCATAAGATTCAGATAAGGTACATGTTAATCATCAATTATCATCAATGTAAAGTGACCTGTACAGACTGATTACATGGTGAGCTCAGTGGGGAAGGAAATCTGCATTCTGCAATGAGTTTCACTTTCACCTGGGTAAAAACCAGGGGTCCTAAATCAGAATCAGAATCAGAATCAGAAGAGCTTTATTGCCAAGTAAGTTTTCACATACAGTACAAGGAATATATTCTGGTCGTTGGTGCGATCAACATATAAGAGTAACAGTAAATCTACAATAAAAACATACATTGGTATATACAAGAAGTGTTACTGAATGGGTCGATATGGTCCAACTAAATGTTTGGCCTTATGGGAACATGAAGCCCACGGTTCAACAAATATTCCTTGTACTGTTGTACTATAGTAATGAGGGTAAATAACCCAAGATAATGTGCTAAAGTGAAAGATTTCTCTTCACTGGAACTAAAGAGTCATCAGTACACCTGTAAGTAATAAGAACCCACTAGAGTAGTTTCCAATCTTGTATCATGGATGTCTAAGAGTCCGTGTTCTGATCAGTGAAAGCACCTGACTATCATCTTGGGATCTGGGGAGTGCAGATTTATTCATGTTTGCGTACAAGGTTGGTCTTTTTACCCTTGCAAGTTCTGCATGTGTCCCAAACAGCTGAACAACTAAATCTGCTATCCTACTGCGCCCTCTACTGGTGATAACGATGAGTAACACAGGACTGCAGCATGCAGGAAAGTATGTAATTTTATAAAACTACACCATACCAAAATAAAATCAATCAAAACGCAATTTTAGCTTTAACTACATTTTAATTAAAAAATATATTCATTTTAGACTGTGATATTTGTAATATTAATAAAAGATCATGAAGACAAAATTTACATCCAAAAGTGTTTCCTTTGCCAAAAACAGCTTCTCCTTGAAAATGTGTGTGAACCATTCTATTACAGTAATGAAAAGAACAGAGGCAGGTACAGATGAGTCAAGTAAAGGTTGCATGGGGCTGTAATCTTTCATAATCCTAATAATGTCTTCCATCTGATCAGAAACGACTTAGCATGTGTGGCTCCTTCTAGTAGATCAGGCTGCAAGGGTCAAGGGTATCAAGGTTACAATATGATCAGTTTGTGATCACTCTCTAGTCTTAAATCATGGAAACCTATTTAAGAAATATACACATAAATGCATCTAGGAGTTTGTTTTTGTTTACCCTTAACTATTTCTTTCTTACTTTACAGATCTACAGGCTATGCCAGACTATTGACTTGAAACTTGAACACCAAGTTTCCAGTCATTAGCTTTAGTTTATAAGATAAGAGATAAGATAAGATAAGATGAAATTTTATTATCCCGAGGGAAATTACTGTGCAACAGTTACAGTACAGCATGAAAAAACAAGACCCAGAAATCAGAAATCCCCCAACTAGTGCAATAATGTGAGTAGATAATAAGTACACGATAAGTACAAACAATAAGGGGGGTACGAAGTACATACAATGGGGGGAACAGTACATAATATGGGTTTCTTTATCGCAGTCGGGCCAGGATGGGGGTGTGTGATTGTAGGGTTGTGTGGCTGCAGGGGTGGGGGGTGGGTCTTTGGGTGCGATTTCTCCCCTTTTTGTTTTTCTTGTTTTGTTTTACCCCCATGTCTCCCCCTTTTTGCTCTCACCACAGCAAGTTGTCTTCTGTAGTTTCCTGTACAGTGGTATGATGTCATCCTGTAAAAACTGTTCCTATGAGATCATCGAACAAGCAACTTTGATGTCATCTGAAACTCTGGGTTTTACATTATTATTTCACATCCTCCACAAGGAGTACGAGGTCATGCCATCTAGAGGGTACAGACTACCACAATGTAAATTAAAAAAAATGAAATTCTCCCTCGTGCCAATGTCAATCATGTTATTAAACAATACATACTGTAGGTTGCACTGCTTAACACTGATAACGCCAAACAGCCTCAAAGGCTAGGGAATAGAAATTAGGTTTAAAACAGGATTTCAAAGTGCCAATGGAGGAAATAACCAATATCAATTGGCAAACTGGTCCATAGTCTTGGGGCAGCCATGGAAATGCAGTTGTTTGATAAGACAGTGGAACCAACAGGAGCAGTTGATTGGAAGATCTAAGGGAGGAGGTCAGAGATATATCATCATGTAAGGTGTAATGCTGGATGCCCAAGTCAAATTGTTTTATGAGATAAATATTCTGACCTTTGACTCTACAACCTTCATACATCAGTTAACAATGGAAACCCGTACATTAGTGAACAGATGTTTTGATACAGTTTATGCTAACATATATAAAAAATATTATTTAGGTCCTTGAAAATGATATATTCGCTGAAACAACACACATGCAACAAAAGTGTACATGGGTATGTAAGTAAACTTTATTTTGGTAACGTAATAAAACATTTCATGTTGAACACATATGATTGGCCATTTCTTCTTTTTTGAGTTGTTTCTTCCAAATTAAAGACATTCAAATAAAATTGTTCTTATTTTGAAAAATGCCTTTATTTTGAAGGAACTGCGTCGGAAGTCACGCCCGCTGCCCCTGAATTAGTTTTTCTACGTTTGTCATGTGACCAGAAATGAAAATGGATTGTTGTTGTGTCCGCCTATAGCACGGGAGAACAGGACAGAAGCTAAACTCAGACACCCTACTAATTTAAGGTATGTTTCATTTATGATGTGTAAAAATTGTGCGGTGGAATAATTAACCTCCGCGTTGAGAGAAGATATCTATATAGTAATAGGTGTCATGATATCTATTACTATATAGATATCTTCTCTCAACGCCAGTTTACATTAGTGTGACTGCACAGTGACTCATACAACAAATACAAAAGTAAAACTAAACGTTTATTTACGTTTTAATAAGATGAATGAACAAAGATGGAGAAAACTGTGAGATGGGAATCAGCAGAATGGTTTCAGCGTGTGTCAGCAGTGTGTAAGAACAGTCACCGATTATTCGATAAAACAGCTGACTTGTCCAAAGTTTTGGTCTGTGCACGTGTCTTTTCTGAAGTGTGCATCATGTGGATGTGCTTCCTCATCGCGTGATGATTTGGGGTGCACGGTCGGCTGTTTCTCACCATCTTTTTCAAATAATGACATTTACACACTGCAGCAAGATTTGTAACCATATGCTTCGTTCACAACCAAGTAGAATAGAATAGCTTTTTATATGTAAACAACTTTCAATTTGAAATGAAAAGGAGGGTTTGCTGAAAGTCTAGGTGTGTGCGTGTGTGCGTGTGTGCGTGCGTGCGTGCGTGTGTGTAAATTGCAGAGCTGTGACTCCAGTTATCTGTGTCCAAAGTGAAAATTGGATCCCTAGTATGGGAGAGCAGGAGCTTCATATTCTCACAAAGCTGCCAGGAGGCCCACTTATGTTACTGCTGCATACGTGTTACAACAATAGCAGAAAGTGTCTTCATGTTACATTTCACACAATCTGATTCGTCATTAGGAACAATAATTCATTTATCCAAGTGTAGAGGAAACTGTGATCAACTTTCGATCTCTGGGCATTATGCTGCATCTTCATTTATGCTATCATTAATGTGGACATGGATCACATAATATACAGTAAACAATCACAATCCTAAAGCTTAAACGTGATTGCTCCTACAGGAACCGGGCCTCTTGCCACCCTTGACCCAGGTTATGGCTTTCACGGGCAGTTTTCTCCGTTCTGCTCAAGAACAAGTAAGCTTCAGTTAGATTTCACTCATTGCAAGAGCATGACCATGACCATGTCACATTTCCTTTTCTAACCCACATGTTTCTTCTTTTGTTACACAGATTTCAATCTAACCCTCCCCACCTCTGAGCTTCCTTTCCCCTCTGCCTTCCTCTATATCCCCTTATTTGCTTTGTGGTCCTGCTCTCTGTCGCTCAAAATGGATGACACAGAGCCTCAGCAACCCAGTCTCAACTCCACCTACATCAAGGGGACTCATGGTAACCTTGACGTTTCTGAGGATGAGGATGAGGGTGAGGGTCCTTCTCAATCTCTCCTCCCCGCACATTCGTCAGTGCCTCTGGCTGTGCGCTACAGCCCAAATGACTCCTACTGCATGGTGTACATCATCTTCTTCCTGATGGGAATTGGCTCGCTGCTGCCCTGGAACTTCTTTATAACAGCCAAACACTACTGGCTCTACAAATTGAGTAACGCAACTCATCAAACTGGCTACGAGGAGCAACAATCAGACCTTGGCGTGAGTCAGAGGAATACTATGTAGATAAGCAGCATGTTTGTGTTTGTCTTGTGCCATTGTGGGTGTGTTTGAAAGAAAACGTAATGATCCTGTGACAGCTGTGAGGACTGACTGTCCTTTCACATCTAATTGATATACATCGACATAATTATACAATTTGATATGGCCTCTGTAAGTAGAAGGAAGAGAGAAAAGAACATTGGCTTAAGGCAATGTGCTGTGACCAAGCAGAAATCAGCTGTTTAAGATATGCTTTGAAGCTCTCTGGAGCTTATTTGATTTAATTACCAAAATGTGCTGGGGACTACTGTCTGATCTTTGTAGTAAAATGAACAACAACAGCAACATTTATTCTGCAGTAACCGTGCTCCAAAAAAGCTGATGGAACGTGGTGATATTTTCACGACTATAAACGGTGTTGAGGTTTAGTTAAGATAAGACTTTATTTGTAAAAGAAGTGCCATAAAAGCCAGAGTGTTAGTTGAACCAGGCATTAACTGGACCTTTTATGGGACCTTAGAGAAAGATGTATAGATATCTGAAAGAAGTCATCAGCAGTCCTTTGCTGCTCCACTTGAATCTCCACATCTGCAGAGGTTCACACATTTTTCAGCATGCAGTGCTGAGCGGATGAATTTGAATTTGATGTAACAAAAAACAGATGTCTTAATGCATTTTAGACATTTTGATTAAACCATGTTTTGTCTTTTTTGTCTCTTTTCTCAGGAATACTTTGAAGGCTACCTGGCTGTTGCCTCCACTGTGCCGTCTGTGCTGTGTCTGATACTCAACTATGTACTAGTTAACAGGTTCGCCAACACGAACACACTCACACTCGTATACACACAATTATATAGTGAAGTTTCCGATGCATTAAAATACATAGTTTAAATAATCAAAGTAAAATCCAACTGAAACAATCTACTCCTTTTTTGAAAAATAAGTATTCTCTGGGGAAAGTGGAAAACAGTTCCCCTTATTTACGCTAGGACATAAGGTGTATTTATGTAAAGCAGGGGTCTCCAACACGCGGCTCGCGAGCTACCAGTAGCTCGCCAGCCAACCTTAAGCGAGCCGTGTCTCGCTAAAGGTTCAAAGAATATATACATTTGACAACACGTCACTTGGTAAACCTGTTTAAATTTCTATCCAATCAAATTCACAGACATCCTGCACCCTTCTGTCACAGAATGATTATATGCCAATCAGCTGTCAGTCAAACAAATGACGCTGCTGTTAAGTTTGGTTATATCAGTGACACCGTAACATGAGGCAATGTTAGCAGACTAGCAAACACGTGCCGGATTTGACAATGACCGGGGAAAAAAGACCCAATAAAAGGCAACAAGGAATTAAACATTTTTGCAAAGGTGAATCACTAGTGTGTTAGTCTCATTTGTGGTGTGAGCGCGTCTGTGGAGCGCTACTTCACCAAAGTCCACAACAACTTTACACGGGACTTTCCGGCTGCTAGCAGGCTACGAACAGAGATGGTAACGGAGCTCCTTAAGAGTGAACTTAAGAGGATACACTCCAGCAGACACCACACACTCTCTGTCATCTCACTAACATCAGAACAGACTGAATGCAGGTGAAATTCAGATTATATGGGAACTACAGGGAATTTCCAGAATTTTAGGGAATGTGAAGGGAAATTGTGACAGTGGTATATGGACAGACAGACATACAGTGAAATATATTAGTCAAATAGTAAAATAAGTAATAACAGAGATAAATATGATGTGCATTTGTTAGTGTGAGCTTGACACACTGAAAATGTATACAGAAAAAAACATGATCATGTTACTGTTACTAATGTTATCATGTTATTTAAGATGTTTTTGAGATAAAAATGTGAGTGTTAGATATCAACATTTTGTAAATGTTCACACAGCCGACACTTATTCAGCTGGTTTGGGTGGAGAATCATCATGTGGATAAATGCTACTAATAATGTAAAACATGAACACTTTTATTTTGTCAAAGTAGCTCTCAGAGCAAAAAAGGTTGGAGACCCCTGATGTAAAGCATATGTGTTTAGATGTATTTGCATTCACTCTGGACTCTGATCAGTGTGTGCTGGTCCTAGATCACATTTAGGAAGAAGGTCATTGTGTCATTTAAACAGCATCTTCCCCAACAGAAAACATTGAACCATATTTGCATTGACTCACTGAATTAATCAAAATGTTCCTTGACTTTGCTCCACATTATGAGAGCAACACCTTTTCTAGCCACCTCATATGTCTGTTCTTCTATTTGTGTTTATCAGCCAATATTATATAAAGTGCGAGCATTGTTTTTAACAACATGTGTGTGTTTACAAAATTTGTAGGCTGTCCCCAAACGTCCGGATCCTGTCGTCACTCGTTGTTATCCTTGTGGTGTTCGTGATCACCACGATCCTGGTGAAGGTGGATGTGTCCTCCTGCAGGATGGAGTTCTTTATCGGCACACTGGCCAGCATAGCGGTGGTCAGCGGAGCCTCCAACCTCTTCTCTGGCAGCATGTTTGGAATCAGCGGACATTTCCCCATGAGGATCTCTCAGGCCCTCATATCAGGTACTGACGTCTGGGCAGAGAAGGGACAGAGAATGTCTGCCAGAGACGGACAGAGAATGTCTGCCAGAGACGGACTGGTAGTTTTGCTGCCTTGGCCACAGGCAACAAAGGAAGAGCAAACATTTATCTTCTTATTTAAGTTGGTTTGTAATCTGTTCAACCCACGGTGAGGTCACCAGTGAAAGTTCTGTTAACATAGATGAAGCAACAGTATTGTTGCTATGGTTACTTGCATTGTATTTTCTCGCACATTGATTTACAACTGTTCCCCATAGGTATGATTTCATGTATTATCATGTACTAGTTTTTCCTGTGTCCCATTGTACAATTTATACAATTATTAACTGAATTTTTATATTGTTTAAAAAACATTGTTACTACTAGGAGCTTTGTTGTAACTGTATTGACAAAATCACAGGTATGTTTGTGGTGATGTCGCCATAGAAATGTAGCAGCTGGTAATCTTCTCAAAAGAATTCGGCAGATGAATTAATGCATTCTGGAAAAGAATAAGCAGGATTGATTGACAGGTGTTTATTGTGGTGGAGTATTGGGCAACTCAAGTGTCTATGTTAACAACTACGTGTTGAAACCACCCGTGCAATCCTTCTGTGTCAGGTCAGGCCATGGGAGGGACTCTGAGTGCAGTGGCATCCATATTGGACCTGGCGGTGGCTGACGACGTCTCAGACAGCGCACTGGCTTATTTCCTGACAGCAGACGTCTTCATCGTGCTCTGCATCATCGCATACCTGCTGCTGCCCAAGCTGGCATACTCACGGTCAGTCAGTCAGTCAGTCAGTCAGTCAGTCATTCTGAGTTGGATGTATTGAAGTTGATTGTACTTCAGCAGACATACAGCAGAGCTCGTTATTGGTATTGTATTAACAGAATTGCACATAAACTGCTCTAATCTCTAATCTAGTCCTGCATTGTTTGTCTCCTACAGACACTACATGCTTGCAGCAACATACGCCAGTCCAGGAGTGACAGGTGGGGGGGCAGCGGCAGGTACAGGGAGCAGCAACTCTATTCCACCACTGACGCCTATCCTGAAGAAGACATGGATGCTGGGCCTCAGTGTTTTCTATGTCTTCTCTATCTCCATCATGGTGTTCCCTGCTGTATCCTCAGGCATCCAGTCCGTCCGACAAGACCCTGCTAACCCGTGGACCACCACCTTCTTTGTACCCCTCACTAGTTTCCTCCTGTACAATGTAGCAGATTTCTGTGGCAGGCAGGTCACAGTCTGGCTGCAGGTCCCAGGCCCTACCAGCAGGGTCCTGCCTGTTCTGGTGGTGTGCCGCTCTGTCCTGATCCCGCTTTTCATGTTCTGTAATTACCAGCCAAGGAACCACACCAACACTGTGCTGTTTGCAGATGACATTTACCCTGTAGTCTTTAATTGCCTCCTCGGTTTGACTAATGGCTACTTAGGCACTTTACCCATGATATACGGGCCTAAGGTGGTGCCCAGGGAGCTGGCTGAGGCCACTGGTGTGGTCATGTCCTTCTTCCTTACTCTGGGACTGGCAGTGGGTTCTGCCTTTTCTGTGCTTCTGGTGTATTGTATATGACCAGGATGTCAAGTACTGTGATATAAGATAGGTGAGCTGGCTGGACAGTAGTCAGCACAGCCCCCCTGCTGATCAATACCTGGGTTCTCACGTTTAACCGTTGTCTTCACACAAACCAGGTTTTTAAACTTGCGTATTTCACTTTGCCTATGCAAATGTTGTGATCTGAACACACAGGTACTCAAACTCTGACCCATACCTATGCACATATTGAAGACGAGAGGATCTGGAAACACAGATGGAGAGGAAGTGAATAAAGCCAGATGTCAGAGTGATTCTTCACACAGTCGTTCCACAGCATCTATGTTTCCTGCACAGAGAGATGACAATAAAGTTTGATCTAATGTTAGAATATGTAGAATGTAGCTTAACACAACACTCACTCCTCTACAGAGTCTATCCCTTTATGGTTCAAATGTATGTCGCAGAAAGTCGCACAGTCTTAACATCTACTGTTTTTATATACTGTTTTTATTGATAACTTATACAGCGAGTAGATCCTCTCAGTTAAATCCTCCCTCCACTTCCAAACCCACGCAGAGCGCACAGAGATGCTGAGCTGCTGCTGTGTTGAGAGAAAACGCAAAGGAAGAAGTTAGGCTGCATCTTTAGAGGAACAATAGACGATAATATAAAGCAACAGCAAGCATTTTCCCATCTATTTTTAAGAAATGTATTATCCTGCTGCTATGGCCCCAAAACAAAACATAATTTCCCATCTCTTTCTCACACGAGCAGTATGTAGATTTCTGTCTTGGTAAAGTTTTTCTTTTGATCTTGGGTTGAGACGTTTCAATATGCAATTAATTAATTTGCATTGACAATGTAAAGTCAATTGTAGGATTGCAGGGGGCAGTATTTGAGGTTTAGCTGCATGCAAACCTTTCTTGGTTGGTTGTAATTTATAAAGGAGGGATTGCATACAAGTGTGTGTGCGCATGGCTTTAAATCAGTCTTTTTTTCTTGGCATATGCCATGTCTGTGCTTTTAGTGTACTCAATAATTTAGTTGGGATTCTACGCAATGTTTTATAAATGAGGCCCCTGAGTTTCAAAGTACTGTAAGGCACTGTCATGTCAGTGAAGCCAGGTGTTTAAGCTTTTCATTTCCTCAGTTCAACAAAGTTTCTAAACTTCCTCATACCTCACATTATGTGTTGTGTTTACACTAATCTTGGTGTCCACCAGGTTACAAGGTTACTCTTGTATGTTTGATATAGTGGCCTAAAAAGCCTTAAGAACCCTGGAACCATGTTTTTTGAATGGATTATTGCTAAACCCAGACACGTTTTTGCACAACTTTGTTCAGTGTGGGGCTTAAGGTTATGGTTATACTTTATTTTCCACTAGATGTCAAGCAGCCAATATTAAACCTAACAATATTTTTGTTCAATAGTTGGAATACATTCACAGATAGGTTCGGTATTTGTCAGTGAACACTTTTTCTATGTCTGTTTTTTGTAAATGGATTGTCAATCATTCACTGCCTTTGGTTCAATATTAACCCTTTCAATGTCTCAGGTCAGGCCCGATTTCTCTCTCCAGCCACAAAAGCCTTTACACACTTGTTTTCATGCTGACTTGTGTTCCTTATGACCAATAAACTGAATCTGGTGTGTGAAATAAGTTTTAACATCCCTTTGCCTGTTTATGATTTACAGTCAAGTTATTCTGGACTACCGATATACGACTTTGATCTCATTAACTTCAAATCATGTGTGCTTCACATTACTGCTAAAGATGTTCTGGATCCAATAGTTTTTGATGGCTCTAGCTCCATTGTCACACTGTAGGGATAAATGAAAGCCAATGACTCCTGAAAATAGACTTGTGGTAGGAAGAGGAGGGTTTAGGCCTATTTAATCCTATTTGGTTTGACATTTCCATTAAAAGGCTAAAGTACAAGTGATGTCACCAGTGGCCAATGACAAAGTTGTGTTGCAAGTCTTTGTCACGAGTACAAAGTGGATGTGATTGTTTCAAAGTAATAAACATGCAGAACTACCAGTTGAGCTTGTCATGTCAGTTATCAGGTGATATCCTTGGGTAATTTATGCTTACCAATGTCATGTTTGTGCACCATCTCTTAAAACTAAGATACATAATATTGTATGCAAAAAGTGGATTGGGAACACTTTAATTGTTTAGACATTGTTAACAGATCAGCTGGCTCAAGAATTTGACAACTTTATCTGAAACACTTCAGTGCGTTAGAAATGCAGTGATTTATAAACAGCAGGAAGAGTGCAAATGATAGGAGGTGCACACACTCTAACACAATCCAACATTTTATACAAAACACACATTTGCTCTAGACATGGGACAGAATGGCAAAGTAATGCTGGGAAGTGTTACACTGAGTTATTTCTCCTGCAGTTACTTCCTCCGGTGATGAGGGCCATTTAACACAGTTAGTACAGACATGAAACTGTCTCTACATACCAGACAGCCAGACAGAAATATGTCAATGCAAGCAAAATATGAAATTCTGACTCTCGAAGATAAAACATACAGAATCAGATCCCCCTGCATCCCTCCCCCTCATTATCAAACTCCAGTCCCTTTCTACCATTCAAAAACAAAAAGTTAATTTACTCCAAATGTAATTATTAAAAAGAAAAACAAACTTAAAACGGAAGCAGCACTAAAGTACGTTCAAATCTTTAATTCCCTAAAGGTCAGTTTGTGCTGGTCTTCTTTGTCTATACCCACACATGACGTTTGCAGTGAGCCACAGCCTGGAAGACAAAAACCAGAGATTAGACAGAACCGAAGTGTTCAAGTTCGCATAATATAAAAGCACATTCAATTAATAAAGTCATCCAAGACTTTGCTATGGCACAGTATGGTGCTACTTACATTGCACATGGAGGCTGTTTGCATGTTCTTACACCAGAATCCAGGACCCCAGCTGCACCGCTCTGATCCCAGCAGCCTTTGACCAGCTTCAGGGCAAGCTTCCAGTTTCTGTAACACACATAATTCAGATTTTAAATTCTGGAAACAGGATTGTGGTACAAGCCATGTATTTACTCTGAAATTAAATGTAATGAACCAAGATTTATTTGACTGATATAGGACCAAGCAATATTTTGCACTGCTAACCAAAAACCTAACATCTTGACAATGAAGAGACTCAAGTTTTTTTTTTTTTCCTGAATCAATCCTTACCATGCACACAAAGTCTGGGTCCATCATCTGGAGCAACAGCTGGACAAGCTGTGGCTCATACTCCGTCACCAGCTGGTCACACTGTTGACAGACGCATGGGTTAATGCACAGCAGTCACGTGAAGACATGTCAATGATACGAGTATGTGCAGCATCCGACGACATTTAGATGCAGTATCTGACCTCAGTCTGGACAGAGTTGGGCAGAAAGCTGCACACTCTCCTCACAGCGTCCTCAATTTTGTCTTTGGTGGCATTAGCCTCCAGAAGGACATCCAGGTAGCGGATGGTCGTCTTGCACAATTCACAGAAGGCACCGTTCTTAAACTGGGCCTGGTCCATTACAGCTGGAAGACAATACAATCAATGTTACCATCTTAATGTGGAAACACATTTTATAAAATCAATAAAGATGCGTTTACGTCCAACATTAACAGTTGATATTTTATAGCATCAAGCAGAATGCAAGAAGGCCAACAAAGCATTGGCTGATTGCAGCAATGTTAAAATGGTAAATCTCAGGGTTATAAAATTGCTACCAACATCATTCACTGGACAGCTGCACCCTTTCAAAATCAAATCGACTTGCCTCTCAACCGAAAACATTTACAAACAACATGCCCGACATGGACAGCTTACGGATATGTGTGCGGCTTGCATCATTGCAGAGTGCCAACGCTGTGCAGATGGTCTTGGGGTCAGCTTGTTGGATCAAAAGCTCAATGATGGCACGACCATAGGCCTCAACCAGATCCTTACACTGAGCCTCCACAGAAGCCGGCAACAGAGAGCACACCTTCTGCACAGCATGAACAACTTCCTCCTGAGAAAAACAAAACTGAGCTGTCAGAACTTTTGTTGCTTTAGGGTTCATAATCATATTAAGACATCCGGGAAGCATGCCTCACCTCTGTGGTCTGATCCTCCAACATACTCTCCAACTTGGTCATGACAAACTCACAGATGGCACACTTGGGCGAGTCACGAGTACGCACCATGGGCTGCACAGGACAAAAACACATTGTCACAATACTTCACAACTTCATGTTTGTGTTGGTGACAGTGAGCCATCCGGCCTGGATACCTTAGCTGGTGTAGCTTCCACTCTGGTGGCAGGGAACATCTTGCTTGCAGGTACAGCTTTAGCAGCTTGCAGCGTCATCAAGGGGATGGATTTCTTCACAGCGTCACAGAGGCCAGCACGGCAACAGAGGTCTTTGGGTTCCTGTGGACAGATTGGACAAAATGTCAGACACACCGAGTTTTGGATCTGCCAGAGGCTCACTAAACGTGCAACACCACACGCCATTTGGATAAACGCATTATCACCCATGCGATGGCGGGAATGTTACAAAAATGTCTACTGCAACCGTCTTTTGCCAGCAAACACAAAGCAACACACACCCATGCTGGCAAAAAAAAAAAAAAAGTACTGTAGCCCTGACCTAGCGCACTTGATGAAGTCAGCCATACTGTTAGAAAAACACAATTGCTACAATGTTGGTGGGATTTTGGCAACGTCTTTCCTGTGTGACAAATGACTCCAAATTTAGTCTCAAGCATACATGCGATACGACGGCACGGTATTATTGAGAGATATGAGCACCTTCTGTACAGTGTTAGAACATGCTCTCCATGTACAACAACTGGCCGGCTTAAGTAACAATAGTCTCATTCACAACAATATAACACTCAACATGCGCCATACAGTGTTGGGTGAGTAGTGGACGGCACAGGTGGGGCAAGTGCTAAGGGTTAAAAGGCTACAGGCTGAACACAGAGAGACCTACCTGTTCCTGGGAGCAGCACACAAAACCCAGAAGAGAAACAGAGCAGGACAATATGAATGGAGGCGGGCAGAGAAAAGAGCATGAACACCAGCAAATGAAAAGAAACAAGAAAGAAAGTAAGGCATTTCAAGATGAGGAAAAACTGAAGTCAGCAAGCCAGATGGCGTTACACAACTGGATATGGGCTTAACATCACAACACCTATCATTAGTTTAATTGACCAGCTCATGGGGCCGAGTAAAGGACTACAATTTATTAATTAAAAGTCAACTTTGCTCAAGTACGGAAATGCAATAAAGGTTTTGCCTGCTCGTCTATAAAGACAGTAAAGCACAATAAATGAGGACTCACCATAGACATGAACTCATCAAGAAATTTGGGCGCGTACTGGCCGATATACTCTTTACACTGCAATGAAGGAAAACAAGTCAAAATCCAGTAATGTTTAATTCTGAAAACACGCATTTAAAATAAAAAAAGGAGATGTTCCATGAAATGTTATGAGTTTCTCACCATTTCAGCGAGGCCGGGCCCCAGATGGTCACACTGCTGCTCAATAAGCTCAATGAGGGAGCTGAGAAACGTTTCGTTCTTCTTGGCTTCCTCCTTGGCGTCGGTCAGAAACTTGATGCAGTCCTCGCAGATGGCACCATTTCCCTGTAGGCAGACAAAAGATTTGGGGCCAAATCAAGACACCGGCCATGAAGGACAAGTAGACGGCGTCTTGTACGAATGCGGAGGGAGGTGAAGGCGGCGTACCTGTTTTGGACTTTCCACTTTGGGGGCCTCCTCTTTGGGGCTCTCCTGAGGATACAGGAGCTGGGGGACATTGAGGAGGAAGGGGGCCACTGGCTCGGCAAGGTCAACCTGAGGGATTTCATTGGAGAGGAGCTGCTTCTGGATATGAGCCAGGGCTGCCTGCTGAGACTGGCAAAGCCCCATGGCTCCACACACAACAGCAGGATCCTCCTATAACAGAAAGGCAGCAAGTTGAATCAACTCTTCATTTATTTTATAATGTTTTGTCTTCATATTAGCTCTCAGAGATGTTTGAAATAACCAGTCTCAATTTATATACTAGTGTTTATAGTTTAGATAGTGTTTAGATAAGCTGGGATACAAAAAAAAAAAAAAAGACATCTTAACTTATTTGTCCTTTCTACAGAAATTCATGAACATGATCTTTACAACTATATTTTTTTCTTTAATCAAATTGTGACATTTTTGGTCCCAATGTGATAGGAGGTGACAGTTAAATCAAAGAGGAATACACTAGATACTCTGTCATGTGGCTCACTGTTGCACAATGACTTCTCTGTTCACATTCAGACCCACTTCCCCATCAAAAGCCCTGATTCAGCCCCCTTACTTTGGTCACGGCCACTTTGCTTTTCCATCTGAATCACGAGCGCAGATGGAACTTTTCTCACCGCAAACTCTTTATCAAATCTTATGAGCTCATGTTGGTGCTTACCAGCTCTCCGGTAATGATTCCAATGATGATGGGATAGTAACTATCCACCATCTCCTTACACTCGGCGGTCAAACCCTGATCAGGGATCAGCTGACAAGCCTTCTCCAGGTATCCAAGAATCTCAGCCTGAAATAGCAAAAAAAATTAATTCTTTAATGATGCGTCTGTCTTTGTGATGGTGCTTGGAAGACCTTGAAATGAAATGCACAACAGGCAGTCATTTGATTTCCGTCTCACCTGAGTGGCATTGTTCTTCAATAACTGCTCCACCACCATCAACACTTCCTTACACAGGTCGCATGGCACCGTTTTCTGGAACAGGAGAATGAGGTTTGTATTACTACATACACTTAATCCAGAACAGAAGGCAGACATGCTTGAAATAAAATGAGTTTATCTTGAAAATAGCGAACAAGAGATAACTGCAATGGCATCGTGTCAGTTTCATGAAGTAATGAATGCACTGCCTCACCATTTGGGGTTGGTTCCAAACGTTCTGCTGGCAGTGAGAAACGGCTCCACACAGAGACGCCGTCTTGACATTCTTGCACCAGTAGGGGGGGCCGCGGGCACACTGCTCAGTGCCCAGCAGTGGGGTGGCTACAGCTGCAAGCCAAATGAAAACGGTCATGAACACACGTGGAATGTTGATTTCGGCACATGAGGAAGTGAACATTAAAAAGGGAGAGAGGGGTGATCTAGTTCTACAGAACTAGATAAGGGAATTAATGCTTAACGGCTCCCTTGTGATAATAAGAGGAAGTTACTGCACACGTTCAGCTACAGTGTTGTACAATAATTTAATGCAAATATAAAAGTATCTGCTAGTCTCTTCGTAAGCTCTCATAACAGCATTTCATAGAGACAGCAAGCAGCTCAATAAAGTTTCAAAACATCCAAAAAAAAATCTACTCTGACATAGTAGCTCAAAAGGTAGAAATTCAATCCTCCTAAAAATTTATTAAATAGAAATGTTTTGTTTGAATCAACAAGTGCAGCTCATGAATACCAAGTAAGTCAATCTGATTCCATCATCTTGTTGTGGTGCCAACTATAGGCCAGTTCTTTAAATAACACAGTTCAATGAGCAATCGGCCTGTGGTAGTCAAATGAGCCACACCTGCAAATATGTTATACCAAGTCACTTTTCATGTTAGTAATTTGTTGGGTGGACAGGTTCGTGTTCTGGGGCGGAAGGGGGGGGGGGGGGGCACACCTCTGCATTATGAAGCACGAAACAAAAACAAGCTCATTAGAGGCCACTTGACTGAGCCGTCTGACAATTTCAGAAGGCCGTTTCACTTAAAGAATGATCTAATCAACTACAGTGATGGTTTTGTGTCCACAGAGTAGTACGAAAGATAAGATGTGAGTGAGTGAGTTTAGTATTCTATGCGAGCGTAGATACACATGTTACACTGAAATAAAAAACACTCCCCAAAGGAAAAAAAACAACAAATCAAATCTTGTTGGGTCACATTGCTGCACTAAGTGGACATGTGCTCATTAATACTGTGTGGTTTAAATCTCCACCAGCTAAAAGCCTGTCGACACTACTCAGAAAACAAGACAACTGGATCAGAAGCAGAAGTGAATGTACTTCCTTTTTTGTGCATATGTTCAAATTTGAATTTTGGCTAAAAATACATACAACAGGTTATTTCCCCATTTCAAGAGTCAAAGGTAATGTGAGAAAGCATCGACAGCGCTTTAGTGTTTTCTTTCCCTTAAATGATTTTTCATCCAGATTGATCTGGGTTACTGGCGCCTAACTCAAAGATGTCTTGTCTACACCTGAACTGGAAAATATATATAAACAAAGCCTTAACTAATTTTGTTTTCCACTCTTTTGCCTTTAACATGTTTAATATCAGTATCTTAGTTACCAACTGAGTGAAATTAAACTTTTCATGATTTCTTCATTTCCATTTTATGTTGCAATCAACACATGATACACATCACCACTTGATGAGTGTGCTTCAGGAGCAGTGTCATTGCCTCACACACAATCTGGATCATTTTTCTGTGGAGGCAGTGGTCGAGAACCGGAGGGTTGCCGGTTCGAGTCCCTGCCGAGGTGCCCCTGAGCAAGGCACCGAACCCTCAATTGCTCCCCCCTCTGCGAAGGGTGGTAATATAATGTAATGTAAGTCGCTTTGGATAAAAGCGTCTGCCAAATGATCGTAATGTAATGTAATGTAATTTTTGTACTTTGTGAAATGTATTCGGAAAAGGAGAAAAACTGAGCTCAAGTAGTGAGAGGAACAGTCGGGACAAAAGGGTGAGGGGAACATTGAATCTAAAAAATAACTTCCAAGCATTGGAGCAATACAAAACTTATAATGCAAGGAATTCCACCAAAATACATGAGTGTTATTTACTGTGACCAAAAAGCACACAGACCACATATCAGTCAGTAAGTGACCTTTGGTGATAACCACGAATTGAAAGACAACCAGGCTTCACTCACTAGAAATGTTCACCCAGTCACCCACCAGCCCCTCCTGCTCAGTTCAGAGCTGGGCCTTCCCACTGCTCCTCAACCTTTTCTGGGTCACGAGTCGTCAAAATAACAAGCTGTTCTCTGGCCGGCACTGTACTCAGACAGGAGGGTTATATCACAAATCAGCTCACTACTTAACACGGCGGTAAAAACTTAACCACCATCCATGTCAAATCTAACAGAGAATGTACGCCGTATTCTACTACCTTTATATAACTATATTAGAGCCATAAGTAAGACAATACATGGAAAACAACCTTTAGGAGGAGGGAGAAAGAAGACAGGTGTGACTCACTTGGAACTTAAAAGCAGGATTGCTCAACAACAGCAAGTCACCTACAGATACAAGAGTTTAAAGTAGCACCCTACTCAGCCGTTTCATTGTTTAAGAATGTCTCTGCAAACACATGCAGGAATGTAGATAAGTGAAAGAAAGGAGTTTAACTGAACCGAGATATGTACTACCGTACATACACCATCAGCAAAATACCAGAAACAAATGAGTTACTGATTTCAAGACAATGTTTCAAATGTCACAAGGCCACAGCAAGGCCAAGCAGAGTGATACTGTAAATAAGCTCCCTTGGTTTCATTCTGATGCAAAGCTTCATTACAGACAAGGCAAAAGCGCAAACGGTCCACAAATGCAGTTTCCTCATAGAAAAACATTTTCATGACCTTTTATTGCAAAGCAGAAATGAAACTCGCCACGATAAAGATAATCTCAACTTCCTTATGACCAGAAGCGAAGAGAGCACAAGACCACAGCGGTGTACCCATGAAGCTATTCAAAGCAAATGGGGCGGTTCTGCTATGAGTCGATCAAATTTAGTACTTTATAAAAATCAATAAAACACATTCAGCACCAGAGGTTACAGCTGCAGTCATTTCTTATTATTAGCTTGTTTTTCGAACAATGTTTAATGAGGTCACGGGCGAATTTTACGTCAAATTATTTTGTGTTGATACGTTTCGAAAAAAAATAAGCATACTCACCCGAGCTAACGTATGACACATGTTAAAATAAAAATACACCGTTTGCCAGCTTTAAACACGTAAACACTGACACAGGATCCCTGTTACACTCTTGGAACAAGTTGTTCCGTTGTCCACATGTTAGTTACCAGCTAACACTAGCTACGCTGCTAACAACAGAGGGAAAAACAGTGCGTTTAGCTTTAGGTCAGGTTTGTTTGGCTAATGACAATAACAGAAGGAGAAAGCTGGTGGGCTAATGTCCGTAAATGTCACAATGAAAGGACAACAACGGCTAAAACGCTATTGTTTAAGTATTTGAAGTTTCGGTGCTTACAATACGCCGGACCTCTCTGAAATACAGCCTATATTAGCTCGCGTTAGTTGTCAATAAGTTAACCAGCAGCTTTGTTGGTGTATACGCGAAATGCTTCCGCGTTTGAAGCGCACTTCGTTAACAAAACACCAAAAAAAACAATCACACGGACATAAATAAAACATTGACCGTCGTTAAACTTTGAGACGACATTACCTGAAGACACGAAAAGCAACGCTAGAAGCAGCATGACTCCGTTGTTTTCCGGCTCTTGTATGTCTGAGTGTCTCTGTGTGCAACCAGGTGACGGCGGTGGACTATGGATGCTGCAATGCAGTTTGAGGGCCTTTGAATGCTTTTATGACGAAGACTCACAGTCAGCTGACTCCATGCAGACATGTGACTCAGCTGCCTTGGCCTTCCTCTCTGTTATTGTCTCAGAGATCAAGAGTTTCACTGTTTCAGCCATTTTTGTATGCGTTTCCGTAACTCAGTCGCATAGAGATCATGGAAATAATGTCGATCAGTGTTTGGATGTGAAACGTTGGGCTACTTTACAAACGTCAACAACATATTGAGATCTAACTTAATCGAGCCATAGTGACTTGCGAATCTGACAATCTTTTCGCATTCAATTTAATTTTGGCATTAATACTGCTGTACTTCCTCTTATTAAGCTTTATTGTATCATGTGGGCTATGAGAGGAACCAGACACCCGAATTTGCAGATATTATTAAAGAAAACCCTTTATCTTTTGGTAATTTCAGTCTCAACTTCATGTGCTTATTTTGCTTTTTGTACTATTTATGTTGTGTGCCTCTATAGAAAACCAATGTTTAAGACAAACCCTTTTGATTATCGTTTGATCTTGATTATGCAATACATAGTCATAACAAGTGCACAGTTTTTCCTTTAAACTTACATGACAACTTTGAATCCGAAAGTTCTGTCTTCCTCTGTCTTTATAGTTAAAAAACAATTCATTTACAATTTAATGAAACAAAGAAAATCAATAAATCTGTCACTCATCCAATCGATTGTGTAATTGTTCCAACAGCAGTTTACTCAACTGCCACTCGAATCAGCTAATACAGATTAACATGTCTGTGCACGTTCCTGCCAAGCTTTACTGACCCTGATCTCTTAGAAACATGGGGGTTGATGAGGCCACAACAAACTCAGGTGTCAGAACTCAAGGCTTTTTCTTTTTGTTTGTTCTTCTTAACCACCAGTCAACCCAGATGGGCTCATACGTGACTTCATGAATGTAGGAAATGCTCAACCTTAAACAAGAAGTGGAACTGCAACCACGGCTTCCTAACATGAAGTAGAAAAGAAGACATAAATCATTTAAAAAGGAGAAAAAACAAACAATTAAATAAGATAAAAATAACTTTATTCAACAATTACAATCGTAGACCAACAACAATAGTAAAGGGCAAAGAGGGATCAGGCGGTTCATCTTCTGTACGTGATCTGCAACTTCCTGTAAAATAAAACAAACACGGTTACAGAGGTTTAAGTTTCACAGCACAGTCAGCCAAACCTTTATCTCTTGAAATAGACAAGACGCTGACTGGCTAAGACACGTTGAACTCATTTGTCATGAAATCATTGCAGTAAAGCAGGCTGACCACATGATCAGACCTACTGGCACTTACAAATAAACAAAATGTGCCAGAGCACTGCTGGGTTCACTGAGGGCATCATGACCTACTTTTAAGTTTAACATTTGGATTTTCGAGATTCTTACAGTTTACTATGTGAACTTAAAAAAGTTCAATCAGGTGAGTTCCACTATCTTGACCCATCTTCCTGCACTGTGCTAGGTCAGCCCTGGCCATACTGCCATAAAGGCCGTGGCTTGGGGCCTTGGTGGCTACAAGAGGGCCCCCTGGAGGTTGGTTTCGATTATGTTTATTTTATGTGTCTTTACAATAAATATTTGATAAACCTGGAAAGAGTCACAAATAAATCTTACTTATATTAATCTCAAATTCAGAGTTAACATAGGTGTTCATACATGGAGACAATTTAGAAGTGGGTGCCTAGTCAAGATGACTGACAGCACACTGATGGACCTGCAAAGTCAAGAGTGGAAAAGAAAAGTCTGCAGGGGGGTTTGAGGTTCTCGTTAAAAGAATTTCTGAAGTTTTAACACAAAAATTAGATTTTCTACATGGGCAAAAATTCCTTCTGAATGTGTTGCAGGTCTGACCCACAATTCCCAGAAGTGCTATCCAATCCCATCAAATTATCCAATCCAAAGGTTAACTTACTTTTTCCATAGCACTGAATGTTCACTGTGACCTAAACAAAGATATGAAAGATTATAATAATTTCTTTGTACCTTCAGCACATTGCATTTGTTTCTACTTGTGACTTTGATAAAGATCAATGATCAATTAAAGCAGGAAACCATTACAGAGTGTTTCACATATAGTTTGTTGCCACTGTAGACATATTTCAGACCACATATGCTATAGTTTAGTTGGTGCCTATGGATTTGCACAAAGCCTATCACACATGTTTACTTTGCATTTATTAAATATAAAATACATTTAACTTTACCATGATTGTACCAACTCCTCTCAGTCCTCTAATGTTTAAATTTCTCTTATTAGCAATTGGAGGCCTGATCAACAACTATGTTCTGTGTTAAGTTTGACCCATTTTATTTGTATACATGCAAGATAACAGACTTCGTATCCAATTAATTTGTTTTGACTGCGGCTTTTGCCGCAGTCAAAATCTGGTGTACAACAACGTAACAAGCTGATACTTTAAGTACCACCACTGGTACACATACCACAATTTGAGCCCCTACGGTGTGTGAACTACAGAAGGCACCGAAATTCAAAATCCAAAAGCTCTAATTGTTCTACCATGTGCATTGTACATAAATCGTCCCTTACATTCAATCACGGCTTGGGGCCACAGCAGTTTGGAGTGGAAACCTCGGCATCATTCTTCAGCACAGTGGGTCTGACCACGTCCACATCCCGGTGTAGATGTCTAAGTAAATCTGTGTGAATGTTAGGACCCCCGTAGAAATCGATGAGAAAGTAAGACCCCCTGGTGTGCCTCTGGCTGTGTTTGGTGATCTTGTAGGGCAGCAATCTCTCTCCCAGGTTCTCCAGGTTTCTAACCACTGCTCCCCGCTCCATCAGAGCCTCCACGGTCCGCCGGAGCGCTGCTGCTGTCTCCGGCCGCTGCATGGTCTTTAAAATGAGGGCCAGTTCATACCGAGGCATGGCTGCGGTGATCGGAACCTGTATCCGCGGGTTTGACTCAGCTGGGCGACGCTAATGTCAACCCAAAGACGACCATGCTATGACACGACGGGAAGGACGCTCAATTATGACGTAGAACGTATGCGCCACAACAATGTGTGTGTTTGCTTAACTTTCCTAAGAAAAAGGGAGTTTTGTTGATAAAAATTTAGTTCTACATTTATTTCCGATTACTATATTTTCCTCCTGTTATTTGCATAATTATATTACATATTTAACATTATTTCGACCTCACCACTTTAAACAACTGTGTGTGTGTGTGTGTGTGTGTGTGTGTGTGTGTGTGTGTGTGTGTGTGTGTGTGTGTGTGTGTGCGTGTGCGTGTGCGTGTGTCAAAAACAGACTTGGAACCCAATTATAAATGACTTGTTTCATCAGTAAAACATTTTTTTAGACATTAATATACATTTTCATTAAATTCATTTTATTTTCCACATTAACAAATTCTGCAAAGTTATTATCCAGCAAGGTGTGTTTCTTAACATTCACAGACCAACAGTTCAGGAATGGACAGGAAATGTTTAATTTGCGGTCAATCCATGATAAGTCCAAAGGTCGGTCATACTTCTTCTCACTTATTCTGCTGTTGTGACTCACAAGCCACAGCAAATTCTATTGAGCATTTTAAAGTTAAAGCACTGACGCATTTAAGTCGAGCCCTTTGTCCAAAATTTCTCCTAGTGAGTCCGTTCTTAACCTAGATTCCTGCCTGTACACGCCCGTCCCTGTAGACTGATTCTTATTATAAACTAACTGTGGATCCTTATCGGTCCCTGATCCTGGGTTTACTTATTAATGAATGAATTTCCTGCGTTACTGTTTCTGTGTTTCTGTGAGAGTCCATTAGGAGTGTGACTGTTTTTATTTCTTTAAACCTTAGTTTTAGTGGAGTGGTATATGATTTAGGGACAGAACACAGATTCATTTACACAAGCACGGCTGAAATATAATTATAGTTAAAATTGCTTCACAAACAGGATTAGGATTTAATGGCAATTAAGTGGATTTTGAACCTGAGAGTGGAGCCTAATAAGATCCTTCTGAGGTGGGCTCCTCTCAGAGCTTCTCTCTGAGTCTCCATCATTGTTGAACCACTCTTGTTCCCTCTATGAGGAACTGGGGCGGGGTGGGGGGATGAAGTTTAGTGTAAGTGAAAGTGAAAGTGTATCTTATTTTATTTAATCCTCTAATAAAAGAGAGAGGTTTATATTTTCTTAAAGGTTGTTTGAGGTTATAATAGGGAGAATATCCACAATGAATTGGGGCTTAGCAGTTTCTTCACCAGGTTCTTCCCTTCCTTTTTTAGGGATCGAAACCAACAACCTTACAACACAAATATCTTTCCCTGAGGCTTCTTCTTATATTTCAGGATATGAATTTCAGATCATCATCTTCATTGAAATCTTCATTCTTATTGTTACTTATTATCTCAGATTTTCAGCCTCATATCATATCTTTGCTGAAGTATTTCCTTATTTGAGAGGCGAATACCAAAGTGTAACTTCAGAAGAGCCTTCAGAGTCTCCATTGTGTAACACAGGCTGACTCTTTGCTCGTATTATGTACATTTTGTAAAACTTGCCATATTTTGTTCGAACAGCCTGAAAATATCAACGTCGTCATTGTGCGCCTCGCGCCTTGTACGCATGCGCACAAGTGTCGGTTCCGCTTCTTCCGTCCATTCCAGAAGGAGCGTGGTGAAGATGGCGGCGCAAAACGCGGTGACCAGTGATCTTTACAGATACGTTTATTCATTTCTGCTGGAGAACAAGTTCACCAAGGCGGCTCAGCAGTTCTTCAAAGAGACTAAAGTGGTAAGCAGTAGCCCGCTCGGGATGTTTGATACCGTTACCCGCGTCATTTCAAGCTGTCGAGATGTGAAGTTGTTTAAAGTGCGCACACGAGGGGGCACGCTACGTATGCACATGTCTGCACGTGTACACTAACATGTGTATCACCCCACACGTTAACCACAAATAACGCTATTATATCATATTGCTGTCAAAAGTTAATGGCTGCAGATGTTTTGCGCTGTCGCATCAAGCACAGGTGAAGATAATAACACTGATTAATGAATCTGTTCAGCTAGCATGTACGGCACAAAGGCACTAGCACTCCGAAATGGAACGTGTCCATAATTAAGGTTGCTATTATAGTGGATATAGTATACTATATATTAGAATGTTACCTTGCACAAACTTTGTTTCGTGTGTTTCTCTGCAGAACCCACAAGATCAAAACGAAGAGCGGCTTGTCGATGTCTTCAACTTCTGGGTGAAGTGAGTTCTTACTGTTTCGTCCTCTGAGCCTTTGTCTTGTTTGTTTAGTGACTCGCCTCTGAGCAAACATACACAGCACCAATACAATATCACTTAGGTACATGTTCTGTGCAGAAATTTAGGAATTTATTGCTGGAAAATGAAAAGTACATCGTGTGCACACAGAACCAGCACAGCAATTTTCACCAAATAATTCTTCAAGAGAATAACTTCATAACTTAATCAATGTTTGTAATTTGTAGAATAAGAGGTTTCCAGACTTCCATAGACTTCAGATGTTAAATGCCATCAGTTCTATGGTGACCATTAGGGGGGGAGGGGTGCCTCACACACTTCTGCTACTGTACAGTTTGTACCTCATTTAGTCCAATGTTGACAAGCCTGGATTTGCATTACATAAACCAGGTTTGTGTGACTTCTTCTAGCAGGTTTGTTTTTACATGTATGAACCAGATGATTAAAGACTACTTCTCTTAGATGTTGTATCGTGCTGTTTTTTTGTAAAGGAATGTCAGTAGCTATGTTTGAAATATTGCATCTGTGTGAGTTTTACCTGAATGCTAGGTTTAGAGCAGTGTATCAGAAAACGTGGCCATATATTAGGGAAAGCAAGAGTTCTTTCACTGGAGTGTCGTCAGAATTACTCTTCATTCAAGATGACAACACTACAGTCTGCGCTGTTCATCAGGAGAGATGAAATCAGGAATTAATGTGTAGATTTCTCTCTTTAGGTCTCCTGAAGCCAAGAAAAGAAAATCCCCTCCTGAGGCTGCTAATGGCCCATCAGCCAAGAAAGCAAAGAGCAGTAAAGAGAGCTCCAGCAGTGAGGAGTCGAGCAGTGAGGATGATGAAGCTGCTGCACCACCACCAGCCAAAGCAGCTCCTGCAGGTAATTCAATACATTACACGCTGCAGGTAATTCAATACATTACACTTAATAGGACTATGCAGGGTTTCCCTACCTTTCTACGGCTTAAGTGCATCCAAGAAACATCCATCCATTCTCAATAGCCGCCCATCCTTTCAGGAAGCGTACCAATGCTGCTCTGTCACCCCGCCACAGGAAGACAGCACCTTAGACCTAAAAAAGCTAAGGGAAAAAAAGACACAAGTCATATAGGCGGTTCATGATGTTGTTCATTGTGGAGGTGAAACACGTGTTGGGTTTCCCTTCATCTCCTGCCGGTGGCCTGGACCAAAACACTTGAAGGAGTAGATTCTTGTTCCTCGTAGTGAAAAGGGTTGAAATGCTGAGAAATGATTTTTTCCTTACATGATCAATTGAGTATGAGGAAACAATTTCTAATCTGTTCCATGTGATTGCATTACTTGTCTCTGTCTGTTGTAGCAGCCAAGGCGGTGGCTGTTAAAGCAGCAGCTGCAAAAGCTGCATCCAGCAGCAGTGAAGATTCCAGTGACTCTGAGGATGAGGCTCCAGCTAAAGCTCCTGTGAAACCCCCTGTGAAGGTAGGCAGAAGTATCCAAAGTAAAGAGAGATCTACTCAATATTGCAAGGCCACAGGAGTCTTAAATGTTTTTAGTCATGTGGTGCTTTGACTTTCACTGGATAGACTGATGTAGAGTTTGTCACCACGTTAAACTCTGTTGTTCTTTGAAGACTTCTCATTTCTTCTTCAAATCCGAGGTGATGACAGTACAATATAGTGGAGAGCAGCAATGTTTCAATATGCAAATATAATCAAACTATATGAGCTGTATGTTCATGTCGTGTCAGTGAAGCTGGTAGTGAGTGGTCTGGCACGTCTGGCTGTGAAGCTAATAGCGTGTAGAGTGCAGCGTGGCTGGGTGTGTTCATATTTGCATATGCAGATCTTTGCTCTGCTAAACCATCTGCTCTCCCTCATTTTCAAAAGCCAGTGTCTGTTTTTTCAGCAGCAAATGTAGTATATTTTATGCAGAATGGGCAAAATATTATTCAATACTACTCCTACAAGTTTTAGATTGTGTGTCAATTGTGTGTAGGCTCCAGTGAAGCCTCCTGCTGCTGCCGGTAACAAAAGGAAGAAGGACACGAGCTCGAGCAGTGAAGAGTCCGACTCTGAGGATGAAAAGTCGGCCAAAACCCCTGCATCCAGTATGGACCCACATCTTCACTATTGTCTCACATTCACCTTAAACTAATGTTGACCTCGTATAGATTGTATGTAATTTACTTTAATTTACTCTGAATAACAGAGCCCAAAGCTGGTGCAGTAGCAGCAGCCAAGACTTTGGTTCCTGCCAAAGGCGCAGCGCAGAAAAAGCAGGAGAGCAGCAGTGAGGACAGTTCATCTGAAGACGAAGAGCCAGCCAAGGTACGCAAAGGGATTATGTCATTACCAACAACTCTTAATTCCAGGTGTTGAAATAATTTGGATGTATGACTTAGAGGAGAGACAGAATCCTGTAGTGTGTTTATTTACTGTTTATTTCACGTGTCCTGGTAGGCTCCAGTCAAACCGGCTCCAAAGAAGACCCCCCCTCCTCCTCCTGCTGCTGCTGCTGCTGAATCCAGCAGTGAAGACTCTTCATCTGAAGACGAGGCTCCTCCCAGCAAAAAACCCAAAGCAGGTGTGTTAAGTCCCATTGTATTGTTACTTCCAGTATATTCATTCTAATACTGCCAAGTCTACTCGGCATCAGGGACCATGGTCATGTGTTGGACTAATGAAGCTGTGTTCAATGACACCGACCATTCAGAGCACAGGACAAATGACAGCTGGATATTTATTTATATCTTAAGTTTCCACGCCCAGGTCACACAGGCCTACAGGGTGGATACATTCTTCCCTCCTTACAACTCTGCTCATTACACTGACTGTGTGGTCACTTGTGGCCCTCTGACTTATTTTAAAGCATGAAAAATATTGTGTAGTCTGATGGAGCTGCAGGTGTTTGTGCAGTAGTGCGGGTGCTGATCAGTTGTGTGTGTGTGTAGGAGCGTACAGTGCTGTCCCACCCCCTGGTACAGTTCAGACACCCAAAGCTGCTGCCAAAAAGACAGAGGACAGCGACTCCTCAGACAGCAGTGATGAGGAAGAGGAGAAGAAGAAGGTGGCTGGTAAGCGGGGCTGGTTTTCTCTCAAGTGTCCTCTGTGAGCTTGTCTATTGGCATGTCTAACAGTGTTGTTCTTCTCTTAGCTAAACCTGCACCTGTGAAGTCCACTCCTGCCAAAGCGGCTCCACCCAAACCTGCTGCAAAAAAGCAGGAGTCCAGCTCGGACAGTTCAGGTAATGATCACAGTTCAGCCACCACCACAGTGTGAGCAGTACGATCGGGTGCTGGATGCATAATGAGTCCATGTGCATGTTTGATGTGTCTGTACAGATTCAAGCTCCGATGAAGAGACGAAAAAGAAGCCAGCAGTCAAAGTCACACCTGCTAAAGTAGCCCCGGCCAAAGCCACGCCTGCTAAGAAAGACTCATCTTCCTCAGAGGATTCCAGTTCGGAGGAGGAGGAGGCAGCGAAGAAGAAGGCTGTGAAGAAGACCCCAGCAAAAGCTGCACCTGTAAAAACGCCTCCAGCTAAAAAAGCAGAATCTTCAAGCTCAGGTAACAAACAGATCCCAGATCCTCCATGAGTGTATAAAGATCTAAATGTTCTGTCTTTGTTTAAAATCAGCTATGACTTTAGAATCATCTAAATGGTGTATTGACCGTTTACCGAATTTTGCTAAGATTTTGCTGGAAAATTAAGCGTCATCGTTAACATCACAGTGGTTTAGCTGATGATTTTATCTTAACAAAACTCAGAAGGGGCCTGAGATGGTGCAGCATGAGATAAAGACACACACACACACTGTGATATTGAGATGTTTGGGTTTCAGAGCAAACCACAGTGTTTAGTAAAGTATTCATGAAGAAGGAAGCTACCAAATCTGAACACATAAGCGATCTAATCCACCTCAAACACATCCAGGCAGTGCAGTCAAAGCATGAAACTGTGTGGGTGATTGGAAGTTAATATCCAGATACTGTAAACTGTATAGGATTGTAAAATATGGTGATATGTTTTGCCGTATCATCCAGCCCTCTCTGCTGCCTCACTCCTGCTTCAGTTACATTTATTCATCCAACCATCCTACAGTTTGTCAACATACTGAATGACCTATATTTGGTTCTATTCCTAAATCAGACAGCAGCTCTGATGATGAGGCCCCAGCAAAACCAGCCGCTAAACCTGCGGCCCCACCAAAGCCTGCCGCTGGTTCAACACCCAAGACCCCAGCCAAGGCTGCCGAGAGCAGCTCGGAGGATTCCTCCTCTGAGGAAGAGGAGCCAGCTAAGGTTAAGGCAGCCGCAACTAAAGCTGCTACCCCAGCAGCCTCCAAGCCTTCCACTCCTGCTGCTAAGCCCTCTGCAGCCGAGAGCAGCTCTGACTCAGACTCCTCTTCTGAAGATGAGAAGCCAGCTAAGGCTAAGCCAGTAGCTGCCAAGCCTGCTACCCCTGCAGCAAAGTCCTCCACCCCTGCTGCAAAGCCTGCTGCTGCAGAAAGTAGTTCTGACTCTTCATCTGAAGATGAGGCACCAGCCAAGGCCAAGCCTGCAGCTGCTAAGCCTGCTGCTAAGCCTGCTACCCCTGCAGCAAAGCCTGCTGCAGCAGAAAGTAGTTCCGACTCTTCATCTGAAGACGAGGCACCAGCCAAGGCCAAGCCAACACCAGCTAAGGCAGCAACCCCAGCCTCAAAGCCCTCCACCCCTGCAGCAAAGCCTGCTGCAGCACAAAGCAGCTCTGACTCAGACTCCTCTTCTGAAGATGAGGAACCAGCTAAGGCTAAGCCAGCAGCTGCCAAGCCTGCTACCCCTGCAGCAAAGCCCTCCACCCCTGCTGCGAAGCCTGCTGCTGCAGAAAGTAGTTCTGACTCTGACTCTTCATCCGAAGATGAGGCTCCGGCCAAGGCCAAGCCAGCGGCTGCTAAGCCTGCTGCAGCTGCTAAGCCTGCCACTCCTGCAGCAAAGCCTGCTACCCCTGCAGCAGAAAGTAGTTCTGACTCTTCATCTGAAGACGAGGCACCAGCCAAACCAGCGGCAGCAAAGCCCTCCACCCAGGCAGCAAAGCCTGCGACCCCTGCACCAAAGGCTGTAGCTGCAGAAAGTAGTTCCGACTCTGACTCATCTGAAGATGAGGCGCCAGCCAAGTCGGTGGCATCAAAGCCCTCCACACCTGCAGCAAAGCCTGCTACGCCCGCAGCAAAGCCTGCTGCTGCAGAAAGTAGTTCTGACTCTTCATCTGAAGACGAGGAACCAGCCAAGGCCAAGCCAGCAGCTGTTAAACCTTCTGCAGCCAAAGCTGCAGCCAAGAGCCCTGCTCCTGTTCCCAAGGCTGCTGCTGCAGATGCTGACAGCTCTAGTGATGACAGCTCTAGTGAGGAGGAGACCAAGAAGGCGGCCCCAGCACCTAAAGCCACGAAGACTCCTCCAGCACCAACAAAGAAGGCAGAGGAGAGCAGCTCTGATAGCTCTGACTCTGAGACGGAGGCCAAATCCACTCCCAAGTCCACAGTCCCAAACGGCAAAGCGGCAACACCTAAGGCTTCCACCCCAGCAGCTAAGGCTCCGGCCAAGCCTGCAGAGTCCTCATCCAGTGACAGCAGTTCAGAAGAGGAGGCGGAGGCCAGTAAGAGTGCTGTGAAACCTGCAACCCCAGCATCAACAAGCAAGACCCCCGTAGCTGCTAAACCTAAAGAGGACAGCAGCTCATCAGACAGCTCATCAGAGGAGGATGAGGAACCGAAAAGAGCAGCGACAGCTCCCACCACCCCTGTCACCAACGGTAACTATGAAACCACAGTTATTCAGCATGATGTGGCCATTTCTGTGGACTTGTGTATGTTTTAGAAAGCTGCACATAGAAACTCTCTGAAACTAGAACGGTCATGCTTCATAAAATCCAAATCATTCTGTGATGTGAGTGTGACTGGTTTTGGGGCTGTCTGCCTCTTGGTTCATGCAGGTACCAATGGGAAAGGGAAAAAAGATGAAGAATCCTCTGAAAGTGAAGAGGAAGACGCTGAAGTCACAACCCCCAAAACCAAGAAAGTAACGACCACACCACAGACGTTTCCTAAAGCCAATAAGAAGGTGAGAAGGTGACCTGCAGAACTGGAACATGGACTTTAGTCTGACTTTATTAAAGGTTAAGGAAACATCAGGTAGATCAGGGGAAATGGATGTCTTTGGGTTAAGGTATATTGACAAATGTTTGTCTTTCAGTCTTCCAACGTTCCTTTCCGTAGGATAGTAGAAGAAAAAATAGAAGTGGATCCTCGACTAGCGGACAACTCGTTTGACGCAAAGGTGAGTCCAGTAACTAATGCTAAGCTCAGACTGAATGGATGTTGTGGCAAGTCGCTGAAGAAGAGATTTGTTGAACTATAATGGAAAGACACAAAACATAAAACAGGACAGACTGAGATTATTAGTGCACTTCTGATACCTGACCTTACCTTTTCCAGTACGGAGCCAACGGTGACTGGGGCCAGAAAGCCAACGACGTGCTCAGGTTCACCAAAGGCAAATCTTTCCGCCATGAAAAGACAAAGAAAAAGAGGGGCAGCTACCGCGGTGGAGCCATCTCCACTACAATCAACTCCATCAAGTTCGACAGTGATTGAGGAATTTCCGCTCACCAGGACCGTCTGATCAGGACAATCGGTGGTCTGCTCCCCTGTACAGGAGAACATCCTGTCCACCACCATCCACACGGCAGCAGCACACTGACAGAAGAATGTGAATCTGCTCTCGGCTCATGATGGAGAACATTTGTCTCGACGGCTGAACAGCGATTTCCCCCGACTGTGACTGGATTTACAAAAGGTTGACCTCCAATGATATCGGTTATAGCCACTAGGTGGCTCTAGGCCACCAATTAATGTTAAGGCGATGTGGATTTGTGGCCCCTTGATTTCTTTGTACTTGTTTTGACACCGACCTGTACGCTATCATGTCCTTGACCATATTTCTTTGTAACACGTGATTTCAGTTGACAAATGTCTCATGTCTTGTTTATCTTGTAAAACGGTAAAGTTGGGTTGTTTTTTGTTTTTTTATGGATCATGACTTGTCCGCACTCACTTTGTATTGGGCAGTTTAAGTGTGTGAGGGTGTGTGTGTGTGGTCGGGCTGTTCTCAGCATTACAAACCCTTCAGAATGGATTTGGATTTTATACTATTTATTTGAGTTTTATTCCATCTCCACCTCAATCTCATGTTTTCTCTTTTGCTTTGAGACTTCATTTCCTGCTGAAGTAAGGATGCCCCTCCCCCCCCCCCCCCCCCCCCCCCCCCCATCAGACGACATGTAGAATCTCTTCAGCAAAGTTAAGCGCCATGTCTTTTTTTTTAATTTGGTGTCAGAACTTTTGTGTATCCTTGCAATTTTCTTACAATACCTGTAATCAAAGACTACGTACATTAAATGGATGTTTGCTCTTGGTCCTGCTTCCTGAATTCCCATTTATGGGCGGGCGGGCTGATATATAAACGACGTTGTGATTGGTAGTTAACACTACCACATAAGAACATGCATTTGTTAACGGTCCCTAATTTCAGCACCTTACAGGTTCAGGCCCTTATATACTTCTGCAACTGTCAGGGCGGAAGGACGCAAGAAGAAGCTCCAACACTTTCAATTCAGGCTCTTTCTGTGCATAGACGTACATTTTGAACACCACAGTAAAAGCTAAAGGTATCTAGTGGATTCCCCAAATAGAACTTTGTTATGCTAGAACAGCGGTAACACCTTGTAAAATTGATTTTCTTTGGGTACTACTTTCCCTCACAAACCCTGCATGTATAACACTGCTGTTCTGGATGTTCTGGGGCAAGATTGTGCAAGCACAGAAATAGGAACACACCTGGAAATTACTAAAGGATAGTAAAAACATGAAGTACAGACTTTCAGGATAAAATGTCAGGAAAACTAACTAACCCTAACTTCCTTCAGAGGAGCTTTAAGAGGCTCTTCCATGTGTTCTTTGACTCTGTGGGGGTCCATTCTACAGACCATGGGGCCATTATAGACCTAAGTGTTTTGCAGTATAATGGGGCCTTAAAAAGATCCATGAGATCCGATATGAAATAAATAATTAAACTAATTAAGTAACCAAATGAAAACAGTTCCCTGGCCTGACCTTTCTACCCCACATTCATCTGTGACCAGAGATTTGGTTTACTAGAAAATAAATTACATTCTTAGATTTTGAATGTGCTGTATAATCCTGGTTGCCGGCTTGATGCTGCGATGAGTTCAGTTGCCACGACGATGACACTCTGCTGTGTGTCCCGCTGAAACCTGACAGTCTTAAATGGCTGAAACACTAAATTAAGCCTCTGGAAATGTAATCCTGGATTTCTCAGAGCACTTAATAGAGCAGCAGCTGTAAATCTGAAATGATTTCAGCGGCTCTGCTCAAGCTGAGCTCTTACAAAGGCAAGAAATGGAGTCTAGCTGCAGAAATGGAGTCTAGCTGCAGCAGCCGTAACCTCCATGTGCTTTTTTGTCAGTGATAATAACAATGGAAGGTGAAAAACTTCTCCAGGAGCTTCAAGAAAGATTTGTCACTACTTTCTATGCAGAGTCGTGGTTGAATCTGTCGTATGTGATGCTCCTTACATATAAAAACAGACACATAACTTACCTAAACATTTGCATATAGCTACATTATGGACAGTGCATTCACTGTCCATACACTGTGTGTGTGTACAGCCAGGGAGAGCTGTGTACATTTCTAAGCCAACGCATAAAGAAGTGTTGATTTAGGAGGGAGGCTTGCAGAAACACTCCAAATATAGACTCCCAAAGTCTAACAATGCCAAAATAAGGAGTGTTTGCTGCTGCTGAGCAGAGACATCTGACACAGCAAGCACGAGGTTCACGTGGCTGTGGAGCAGGGTGTGGAGTACAGAGGAAACCTGTTACTGGGCAGGTTTTACAAGGCAGCCAGGGGGAATTTTGAGAGATTTCATGTATTTGGAGCTATTTGGTGTTGTTTGGTGACCTTCAGGAGTCTAGAAGATATCGGTTATATTCAGAAGAAAGGACGAATGTTGGCGCAAGCATCAGAGGGTCAGGCCCTACAGCCAGTCAGGCCCTCGTATCATGATAGGTGGCCCCCTGCTGGTCACAAGGCCCGAAGCAGCCGCTTATATTGCTTAATATGCAGAGGGCGGCGGCACTGCTCAATACAGGAAAGAGTCAAAGAAGGTTTGGCTGAGGATGTTGTTTTAGAGTGGGAACATATTTTACATTTGTTGTGATCCTACAGACTTACTGAGCTTTAGGAAAAACACGGGTAATGAACGACGACGTGAGAGAGAGAGAGAGACGCTCCAGGCTCATCGCTTCATGAGCAAATACTCCACTTTAACTGTCAGCTGTGACGTGTGTGCAAAATGGATAACAACCAGCTTGTTTTAGAGGCACTGCACCACAGTGTGTGTGTGTGTGTGTGTGTGTGTGTGTGTGTGTGTGTGTGTGTGTGTGTGTGTGTGTGTGTGTGTGTGTGTGTGTGTGTGTGTGTGTGTGTGTGTGTGTGTGTGCAGAGCTGCAGGACAACCTTAATGCACCAGAGACTGAGCAGAGAGAGAACTGCCCATCCTGTCCATATCAATTAGACAAAACTGCTGACCACTAACACACACACACGCGCACATTTTTTCTTCCTGGAGCACACACACAGTCAAACCCACCGCATTTACAACCAGCCATGCATTTTACCGGAACAGTTCACACACCGTTTCATTACACATAAAGACAAATGACTTCCTTTTGTGGCTCGTAGATTCGCTTCTCTCTAATCGACACTGAGCGTCAAGAGACAGTGACATCATGACAGGAGAACAATCTGACCTGGAAGAACACAAAGACAAGAACAACAAAAAGCTTCCAAAATAGAGACCAATCACTTTTACATTATTAAAAACATCTTTAATAGCTCATTTATGTCTCATCTTATATTACTGAGCAATAATCATTTTTAGAATACATACATTTAAACAGTGAGAGTGTCGAGCAAAAGGCGAGGCTGTGTGTTCACCGGCAGAAGAGCGCTTACAGAGTGAACCACAGCTTGGAATAAAGAGGTGAGAAGATTACAAACCGGATCTAAGAACTAACTGAGGGTTCTTTGCCGCTCTGTGCCGTGTTCGTACAGCTGAGGACGCACGAGATTCTGGAATAACGTGTCAAACGAAATATACAGAAGTGTTGTTTTTAGTGTGGAAAAGGTCACGGAGTTCACCTCTGAAGTCGCGCTCTCCAACAGAGTATGATAAAATAATAAATATACAAAGAAAGTTCAAAAACACCCATGATGCCACTGGAGAGGCGCACCGGGGGGGCGGAGCCACAGTGCGCTGCATCAGCATGCTTCAGTCCCTATGTTGAAAGCTTGAACCACACCGGCATGCGGGAAATGACTGATGATGATGATGCTGCTGCTGCTCGGCGCTGCATTCTTAATGGGGTTTTTTCGTTGCATTTTAAGTCTTTGAGACCTTTTTTTTGGTGTTGTTTTCTTTGCGGGCGCGCTTATGTCTCTTATTGTGTTTTGGGTGAGGCGAAGTCCCAGGCCGTGTCCTGAGCGCACTTCCACATGGCTCGCACCAGCCGGGTGAAGCCCATGTCCTTGGGTTTCTCCAGCCCGCGCATCAGCCGCTGCTTCATGATGGCGATGAACTCCTTATTGCTGAGCTCGCCGTTTCCTGAGGGAAGGCCAGCAGAGGGAGGCGAAGGAGGAGAGGCGATAAGATAAGAGAGAGAGAGAGAGAGAGAGAGAGAGAGAGAGAGAGAGAGAGAGAGAGAGAGAGAGAGGGAGGGAGGGGAGACGAAATAACACAGGCGGAGTGAGAAAGACGAGAAGATGAGAGCCGATTTCCTTCTTATTGATGTTTGCCACCTGTTGGATGAGGTCATTTGCGTGACGTAAATATTTGCAGTGGAGCCCTGATGGCCGGCTCAGACGGGCTTCAGGAGGGAAACCTGGCCGGCTACTTACCGTCGCAATCGAATAGAGCAAACACCACGTCGCACACGTGATCGGAGAGTTCCACCTTGGCCACTGTGCGGGCGACCTGCTTCATGGTAACTAGGGGAGGGAGGGAGGGAGAGAGAGAGAGAGAGAGAGAGAGAGAGAGAGAGAGAGAGAGAGAAAGAGAGAGAGAGAGAGAGAGAGAGAGAGAGAGAGAGAGAGAGAAAGAGAGAAAGAGAGAGAGAGAGAGAGAGGGGGGGGAGCACAGATAAAAAGACACATTTACCATTTTGTGCAAAAGAGAGATAAAGAGCCGAGCGGGCACAGAGTCATGCGGCCGCGAGGCAGAGATCATAAACGGACACGGTGAGCGAGTCCAACTGCTTTGGATCGATGGCAGACGGGGCTCCCGTTCACCAGAGGAGACTTATCTGACAGACACGAGGAAGAGGGGAGGAGAGGAGGAAGAGGGGAGGAGAGCGCACGAGCAGAAAGCACTTGGGACGTCCAACTGAGAGAGGGAGAGGGGAAAGGGAAGGCAGAGAGAGAGAATAGCTTCAGGGCCATAACAGGACAACAAAGAGATGATAAAAATGATGAAAACCGTCTCAGCCTCCACAGAAATGATGGATTATTGTGTTTCAGAGGCGCATGAGTGACGGTGGGACAGGATGAGGAACAGGAGAGAGCCAGGGTGAGAGAATACCGCCTGAGACAGCAGCTTGGAAAATAGTGAAATTACAGCACAACACAAAAATCTCATTAGTGGCGTTTCAGCGTCAGGAAAGTCAACGGGGTGTTCTCACTCACATATGATGAAGAAGAAGAAGAGGAAGAAGAAGAAGAAGCACAGAACGAGTGTGAAGTCACGATTGGAGAGGAGAATGATTGGAGCACAAAGAGGAGACGAGAGAACAAAGACACACAAACGGCTTCTCTGCATGGACACTGGAGACGCACACACGCCCGCGCACGCACACACACACACGCAAACACACGCACACACTGTTCAGACAGGCGCACAAATAAAGTCTTGAAAATGTCTCGTTACTGTGCAGAGATGCAAGTGAAACACACACACACACACACACACACCTCGGGCTGGGTCCCCCACACACACACACACACACACACACCCCCCTCACCCCCCACCCGCCCTTAAAGCTGCAGCTGTTTCATCGAATCGGAACTAATGGATGTGCTGACAGAAAACATCTGGAGTCCTACTGAGAGCTGAATCACTGCAATAAATGAAGGAAAGCCTGACTCATTAAACGGCCTCCACGTGATGAAGAGGGTCAGAGGTCAGCGCTGCTCGTGCTGCTGGCTTTAAATAAACTCTCAGTGTTGAGATGTGACAGAGCAGACTCACACTGAATGGGCAAAACAGATTCATGAGAGAAGAATTGGACCTAAGATGAAACTTCCCAGACGGTTGCCATGCCGGTCTGCATCAGTGACGCGTCGAAAGCAGACGCAGCGAGAGCGGCGAAGGGAGGAAGCGAGAGACTGTGAGAGTGTGTGTGTGTGTGTACCTTTATCTATGGAAGCTCCGGCCATGTGGTAGAAGCTCAGGGCCGTGTCCACGTCGTTCACGTTCTTCAGGAAGGTGAAGAAGTTCTCCACCTCCTCGAATGTGATGCCCTGCACACAACCAAGAAAGAAAAAAGCTTGTGACACGTTTGGCTCGAAGCCGCTCGGCCCTCGCCTGGAGCGCTGAAACGTTCGGGCAAATGTTGTCATGACGAGCGCCGCTACCGTCTTATTTAGAGAGCGGCTCGGCGGCGTGACGCACAGACGAGAAAGAAGGGGACGGGACCGTTGGATACACATGAACGGGCGGGGAACAGACGGTGTAAGACACACAAACACACACACATACGTACGCACATATGAAGCGACACACACACACTCAAGACAGCTGCCAAGTCACTGATGAGCCCATTTGCAAAGAAAAGCCAGCAGCTGGTCTTAGACAGTAAATAACGATTTCCTCTTTTATGTTATAGGTAATTTCAGAGCCCGAAGAGAAAATGAGATTGGGGGGGAGGGGGGACCAAAGACAATAAGGGATGGGGAGAGACGGTTCGTTGCAGTCCAGCGCCTCAGAGAGAGAGAGAGAGAGAGAGAGAGGGAGAGAGAGAGTGGAGGTCGTCTCTTTTGGCAGCTCCAGTGTTCTTCTCTCTGTTAACCGCTGCGTTTAAACATCAAACTGAGACGACAGCAACTCTGACATCTGCGGCGGTTCGGTGGAGCCCGACGAGCCGCGCGTGTGTGACGCCTGCAGAAGTGACTTCGTTTGATTGATCAAGCTCATTACAGCGAAGTGGAGAACCTTGCGTGAAGCCGAAAGCCGTCTTAAGTGCTGGGAACGGGGGAGAAGTGATGTGGAGAGGACCGCAAAGAAACGCTGAGGTGAACGGAGCGGAGGAGAGTAAAGAGGGAGGAGAGGAACGCCGGAAGAAGGAAAGAGGCAAAGTGAAAGCTGATGCTCATGGGCGTCCCACAGGTGGATCATTGGGCTGTCAGGGCTCTCCTCTTTCATCCCGCCTCACTCACTCCCTCCCTCACACACACACACACACACACAAACTCCTTTTCCCCCCAATCACACACACCATCTGTCAGACGTCCCCACACTCTCACCCACGCCTCGATCGCAACCTTCTCACGGCTCCACGGGCAAATTCGTCTACCTGAGCGTCCTTGAACATCTTCTTCAAGCCTTTCTGCATGTACTTGAGTTTGCGAGACTGGACGCCGCTGTAGGCCAGCAGCATGCCGCCGAACTGCCTCTCTGTGATCCTGCCGTCCACCGGGTCGTTCCGCTCAAACTGGAGGGGAGGGAAAGGAGGAGGGGGGGAGAGAAAGAGAAAGAGAAAAACATTGAGTGCTATGCGGCGGGACAAACAAAGTAATAGGAGGGGGGGGAGGGGGAGGGCGGCAGAGATGGGAAACAGTAAATAACCGGTGTCAGGCTTCAAGTTGAATCATGCCTGCAGCTGGTCGCCGTCGGTGACATTAATTCTGCATGTGCGCTTTTTTTCAATGTTCTACTGGAGCTCGGCTGCGTCGGGTCAATCCAGCAGATTTATATCGGGGGGGGGGGGGGGGGCGGGGGGGGCTGCCTGTCAGCTGTAGGATTCCCTCCCCTCCCCTCCCTCCCTTCCCTCCCCTCCTCTTCGAACATGCCGACCTCTTAAAATGCTAATTCATCAGGCTTCTGAGAGGCGGCTCATGACTAAGCCCAAACGAGCCTGAAGTGAAAGCGCTAAATTATTCCAAGCCAGACGGGAGCGTCGCCGCAGCCGCAAAAGGCGTCTGAAACGGCGGCAAACTGGCTAGTTTAGGGACGGGCCGTTGTGTTTCTCCCCCATTTGTGCGGTCCGCCTCTTATTGAACCAAACATTTAGTGCACTGGAATTGCAATTTCCCCCTTAAACAGGGAATTCACCGCCGGGCTATTAAATGAATGAAAATGGAGAGTGAAAACAGCGAGGAAAAGGGGGATTGATATCCTGCGAAAAGATAGATACAGCCGGTAAAATACGGCCCGGGGTCGGCCGCAGTCTCGGCAATTAGCGAGAGCGGCGGCTGCAGATTGAACACGAGCGTAATGAGGCCTATTCCCGTTTAAACTGTGCCATTCTTGTCTGTGCCATCGTTATTCCACTCTGTGAGCATTGTTATCATAGAGATTTGACAGTCAGTGCGCTTTATGGCAGATGCCGAGATTCGACTCCTCTTCCTGGAGAGTCGGATGACGGCTCCCGCTACAGTTACACGTGTCTGGCACTGCCCACGCTAATTAAAAGAATAACCATACGCTCGACAACAATGGGGGGAGCTGTTACAGTGGAACGACGGTACGGCTTCTCCACTCAACTGCTCCGTGATGAGAGGGGGACTGACCGCCGCTGACAAAAGCACACACGGACTGGATCTCGTGCAAGTCACTAGCTCCTTTCCTCTCCTCTCCTTTTTCCCTACTTTCCTCTGGCCCTTTTAACTTTTGTGGGTTAATTTACCAAGCTGTTAATCTTCATGTATGGCCCCTGTAACACACGCAGAGCTGAGGAACATGTACAGCAACTCGGCAGCATTTAAGGTGAAGGTTGATTCAAGTTTCCTTCACTCTTGACCTCCTTCCTTCCGTCACCTCTAGTTTGAGCACGTCGTGTTGCAGTTTCCTCTGGAACTCCAGGAAGCTGCCGATGGTGAGCTTCCCCTTCAGGTCTTGTCCGAAGAAGTAGGTGGTCAGAGCGGAGCTGCAGCCCGCCGTCTTCAGGGTGTTGCCCGTGGTGGAGCGGTCCCGGTGTCTCATGCCCATGCTGGTCTGCGAACGGATGATGCTCTGCACCTGGGAGTGGAGGCGGTGGGGTGGAGGGGAAGGGGGGGGGGGAGTCAATGTCAGGCAGGATGAGTAGGTGGCAGGTACAGGCTGACATGATTGAGGACGTTGTGAAGGACGTTCATTATAATTCCAGGATCAAGTCAAGTCAAGTCTGATTCATAACACAGAGCAGGGGAAGCACCGCTGTAGAGCTACAAGAGATATTGTTGAATAAACATGTGGGCTGGCGTGTGTCTTTATCTATATGCTGATTTTGTGTGTGCGTGCGTGCGTGTGCGTGTGTGTGTGTGTTGCTGTTCAAACCTGCTCAAACTCCTCCAGGTCAACCTCTCCATCGCCGTTCAAATCAAACATCTTGAAAGCAATTTCAAAGTTCCTCTGGGGAGCTGGACGGCACAGGGATACACAAACGCAACACAAAGGAACGCATCAGTGAGATCAATACAGCACAATATGAAAACAACATGTCACAATGGATCCACCCTGACATCTGCTAAGGAGCTCAATACTGATTCGATCTGAACACATCAGCTCTTCCTCCGGTCAGCACCAGGCTCTGTCACAGCGCGTCTCAAAGTCCAACAAGGAGCTCTTTAGCTGCTGCTGCTGCTTTGTGCTTTGGGCATCGTACTACACAATGGCTGCTGCTTAATCAACTTCACCGTGGGTCTGTTAGAGGGTTGCGAGTGCAGCCTCTGTATGAATGATCACAGAATACTATTTTTGTTCTGCCCCGCGTTTTTGTAATTCCCCACTCTTCCCCAGGTGTGTTTCCAATTTCCCACCTGACATTTTCACGCTTCATCTGCTGCTGCCCTGTAGTTCATCCAAACTTTACCCCAGGTCAGATTTAAAACGCGAGCACGTAGAGTGAAGAAAGAATAACGTTTTTATCCCCCGCGCTACACAACTGGGGGACTTTATTTTCTTTCTGCAAAAAGTTCAAGATGTGAATGCGATGCTCATTCTCACATCGGTTACACCTGCTCAGAGTTGAGTAACACCCTTGTCACCGTCTTATATTGTATTCAGTAATATTTCTAAGACATTTCCATCCAGTTAAAGCTGCATATATTCATTCCTATGGAGCACTTATACAGTATTTTTCTGTCCACATCACTATTATGAATGTTTTTAGAATAGCTTTATCTCTTCATTATCATTACGATCATTTGGCAGACGCTTTTATCCAAAGCGACTTACATTACATTACCACCCTTCGCAGAGGGGGGAGCAATTGAGGGTTCGGTGCCTTGCTCAGGGGCACCTCGGCAGGGGCTCGAACCGGCGACCCTCCGGTTCCCTCCGGTTCCCAAGCGGAAGCTCTACCCACTGAGCTACTGCCTCTTCTTGCCTTTGTTGTCCATTACCATCTATCAGTGCAGGAATCCATTCACAGCGAACTTATAACTGCATAAGGGGCCAAAAAGTGTGACTATAGGGATAAAGAAGGGTGTGTGTGTATACAGTATGTATCTAAATGGACTAAAGCGACCATACGGCGTCCTCGCCTTGTCTGCTTTAAGATGCCTTGCCCTTGAAAAGTTCCCCAGAGACTTTTCGCATATGAGCGGATTATAATAAATAGTCAAGCTAAGCTGGGGGATGAAAGATTTGTCGTCACTGGAGAGGAAGGAGGTCAGAGTTACACGAGTGAACCTTACATCCTGTACGCACCGAGGCCATATCCAAGAGAAAACAACCTGAGTGTGAAACCCAAAAGCTCGAACACACACATATTATCTGACAGTCCTGGAGCCGACAGCATACCAACATGGCCATTGCTAACGTTATTAAATCGGGCACTTACTTCTGTCAAAGCCGATATTGGACTCTATGTCGGTGTGAATGTGTGAGATTTCAAGAATGCGGGACTGAAGTAGGACGTTTTAATTGCTATATTGTCTTTGGTCCAGTGGAGAATAGTGCAACCGTGTACTTACTGGAGAGGACAGTGGTGAGGAAGATGTAGTCGGAGAAGGAGATAAGGCCACATTCTCCCAGTGAGTAAAATATACTGTCTTCATCTGCAAACTTCTCCCTTTCCTGGGCGATCTTCTGCTCGTCCGAGGCGGCGCAGAGAAGGGGAGAAAGAGTGTTAAACGTGTCACGTGACTCAGGGACAGCCTTTTAAGCTTCTACAGGATCTGTGTCTGTGTTTACGAGTACGATTCTGTGTCCGAGAGCACGGCTCAATCCCAAACTGGCAAAAGCTCAAACACAGAAAAGTAAACACACAGTCACGGTAAAGTAAAGGAAAAAGGGGAGAGTCTACAAGACGTTTACAGTCATGCAAGTGCTGCATACACATGAAGCCGTACAGGCAGGCGAGGATGGTAAGTGAGGAACGATTAGCCTGTGATCAGTTCATGGACAAGTTATCCGCCAGTGGCTGTACTCACAGTGTGGAACCGACATTAAGAGAGAGAAAACATCAAGAGAGACTGCAACACAAACACACATTACACTGTAACCACAGCGAAAACCACAACCTCACATATTAGTCATTAAGGCAAACTCTCTCTCTCTTTCACGCTCACCCACTTTACTGCCATTGTTTCTGTTAGCATGTGTATATTCACAGCATTGCATGAAAGTGTGACTAAACCACATGCACACTACACACTCAGTGAGAGAAGTGGACAGATCACAGATCACAGTATCCCGCTAGTGGGGCGATCCACCAAACTGAGTGGACAGACAAGACAGAGAGCATGCCTAGGGGGGAGAGGGAGGAGGCTGGGTGACACGTGGCGCCCACGTGGAGTTACCTCCGTCTGCAAGAGGTCCATTTCAGAAGAGGAGGGAGGAGAGACAACTGTTAGAGGAAACGTGGGGCCTCTGCTGTCTTTAGCAGGGCCTTGAACAACAGAGACATGCATGTACATTTGTATTGTCGCTCGCTCGCACCACACACACGCACACGCACACGCACAAACTCAGAACATCAGGTCCAATACAAAATAATAGAGGGTTACCACTCAAATTAAGTATTCACTCATGTAATCCTGTAGAGTTCTTAATCAAATTGAAATTTCTAAAAAAAAGTATAATCGTCTCATTTCCCATCTCCTCTCTGGAATAGACAACGCCTCCCTACGTGGATATTTTACATTACTGCTAACAATGGACACTTTAAATACTGAACTTTACAGGAAAAACATGACTGAATAGTAAAATGTGGTGGCACCCCCCCTTAAATGTGCAACATTATCAAATAAAACATTCTTTGCCCCATGATGCCACTCCCTCCTCATGAGATATAAAGGCCCAGAATGAGAATTTAGACAAGAATCCTCCAAATTTGTTTCCTTTTGGCTACTGTACATGACTTATGCACGAGTAGAAAATAGCAATTCTCTGCTATAAGATGTATTATTGATGGGTTTCTTTATAAATACGTATATACGAGGGAGAAGGGAGTGGGGGAGAGATGGGGGAGGTTAGAGGAGGATATTTTTAGAACAGAGTAAGAGATTGGAAGAGAAATAAAGAGAAAGCCATTACAGTGTAGCTCTTGGTGCTGTAAGACTTGGTGTGTAAAAGGTTGTTTCCGTGTGTGTGTGTGTGTGTGTGTGTGTGTGTGTGTGTGTGTGTGTGTGTGTGTGTGTGTGTGTGTGTGTGAGAGAGAGAGAGAGAGAGAGAGAGAAAATGAGAGTGAGAGAGACTTAGAGAGGTCAGCCCTGAGTTTGAAATGGTGACACGCAAGATCCTCTGGTTCCGAGGTGAGTCACGGCCCCGGTGCCAGTCTTAACGACGCACACATTTGCGCCAGTCCACGCACACACTCGCCTACCCACTCCAACACCCCTGCCTGTAAGCATGCACACTAGTCCTCACTGTAATGACCCGAACAGAGGCACACACATCGCATTATGCATAATAACTCCACAGTCAAGGACAAAACACCCCCGCAGTATTGCTGGAATGATATTGAAGGAGGACAAGTTCCATATCTAATGACCAAAAAGTGGAACCTAACAGCACATTTAGCTGAGAACACAGAGATCTGAGAGGGTGCCTGCACTCCCTCACTCTGCCTTGATGGAGCGTGTCTCAGTCAGATAAAATGATCCTCTCTTTTAAGGATCCCGCAGTAAAGGCGCCCAGCTGATGGACTATCAATCAATCTGTGGGGCTTGGGCTCTGGATGTTCTGATGCAGCAGCCCATTCCATACAGCAGGTGTCAAAACATTGCTTATCTGCCTTCTTATTGACCTTTTAGGCTCCTACTGACAAGGTGCACTATCGAGTCCCCACCAAAGGGTGCTTGAAGGAACTCGATAGAGGACAGACTGTCTCCTTAATTCTGATTCTTTAACAAAGGACAAAGTGCTTATAAAACCCACCGCAATCACCAAATGGATCACGACTGCATCGGAGGGAATATTTAATACTGAAGGATTTTTTCCCAAAGCGCTGATCTTGAAATGACAACAATCTGAAATGCAGCAGCACTCAAGTTGATTAACAACTTGAAGAGTTTCTAGTTTGCAGCCTTCTGCGTCTAGAATAGATCCTCTACTGTGCTTTAAAAATCGGAGACTTGAGCTCGGTCCTATAAGCACTGCAGACACTTGACACCGGACACCGGTTGTGTCAGTTAGGCTACCACGTGTCAAGAAGACGGGCTGAAAAACCATCGCCCTGGGAGCTGAGGCAGAAACATAGTGCTGACAGTGCTGCCGGCTAGACCGTGCAGGGGGGCAGAGCAGTCAAAGCTACTGTCACACACATACACACATGCGCACCCACAGGGTTAAGGGTTCGGTCAGGGCTAATTTCTCCAGTGCACCAGGCCAGAGAACAGACCCGACAAAATTCAACTCAGCCTAAAGCTTGAAGAATCCAACCAATGACACTTGTACAAGCAGTGCGCAGCCTGTGACTTCCCCTTCAGGATGAGTGAATGTCTCTCTGCTCATTTCACATGAGAGGAAGCACTTAATAAGCACATCAAACCAAATTGCTTAAAAATTAAGGCTGTATAAAAAGGTCTTGATGTATCGACTCGTAGCGATATCGTTCTTTATCCTGAGCTAGCATCAACAGTCACTGGCAGCCGCAAATCCTCACCAAATAATGAACGCTCTGCTATCTTACCCCATTAGTTAATTATGTTTTTCCACATCCCAATATATGCTGTTGATGAGATCAATTAAATTCACAGCTGTGATGATGAGACGGCATACATCTTAGTGACACCCAGTAGCCAAATGTCATAACAAAGAAAAATGGGCAGCTGTTGAAGTTACTGTTATGGAGAGCGGACTCACAAAAACATGACACATCACCCATTATAGTTTCCTGCTTGCTGGTTTCATTCATTTATGAGCACAATCCCATTTATATTGCTCCAGTTATGTGTGTCCAGGCACTTGGCCTAGAAGCCAGTGGCAGCTTCGACTTGGCCTTCTTTAATGCCACTGGACTGGCTGCAGTGCTCTGTTATCGATTAGATCTGTGCCACTGTCCAACACTGCAGCTGCAGAGACCCTGATAACAGGAGACAAAATGAGAGAACTGGCGACGAGGATCAATGGATAAAAGCCACATAGTTTCAGGACCAATAGACAAAATAAGTCAAGTGTCCATGGCTCGCAACAAATAGATTCATTTATGGGTTAAAGCTGGGAGCTTGCACCGACTGTGGAAGCTCAGGGTGCAGGGGGAATCTTCCCGTGCGTCTGGTGTGTGAGTACGTGAACATGACTGATGCCTGTTCCCAGGTGACTGCTCATTTTTAGCACAGGTAAGTGTTGACAGGCCTCAGCGTATTGGGGTTCTGCCCATTGGGGACAGACCGATAAAAAGAACCTGAAAGGCATGTACAGTATGACAGATGCACAGACAAGAGTAAGTGAGTGAGCCAGGGTGAGACACATTTGTCAAATATGGATCACTGGGGCAGGCAAATTAAATATTTGAGTTTCATTAGAATGACAAAAACACTTGACTGTGGGTGAAGTAAGCCAAGTCTCTTTCTTTTCTTTTAATAGCTGAAGGCTTTGACTGTCAGTACATTCACCTGCATTCTAATTATACTGTGAATATAATTCTACTGATAAATTAGCCTTTTCAAACCTGTATAAGTATGATCACTCCAAGTAATAGACCTATGTTGTCTAACTGTAGATTTACTTAGGTGTGTGCAGGCACACTTACCAAAACATACAACTACTCTAGTGCCTCCATCCAAGACACAAACAAAACTATGCACAATCTATCATAACACAAGATATCACCTTTACAAAAACAAGCACAACAAGAATAATAAACAGCTTCTAGACGGGTGGGAGGGTGGAGTGAACATTAATGAATTAGCTCTCAACGGGTCCCAGGGGTATCTGCAGAGCCGGTTTACTGTTAATTACTGCTAATTATAGCGGGGGCACATTCAGGATAATGGACTCTGATGTGGAACGCAGTCACGTCAAAACAGCATCAGTCTCACCAGAGACAAGGGGAACCAAATGAGCTGACCAGGTGTAAAGACAATTCAACCTCTGCTAGATCGTAAAGAGAGTCAGGGAGAGCATGAAATAGAGAAAGCGAGAGGAGGCTGTGTATGTGTGTATGTGTGTGTGTGTGTGTGTGTACTTTTACAGACACCAAAATAAGAGGAAGGAATTAAATGATTGAAGACAGTCCAAGTCCGTGAGAGAAGGGAAGTAGGATTGTGATAGTTCAAACAATAGCCCTTGGGAGCTTCCTGTTAAATCAGAAAACAGAACAACAGTCGGTGTGACAAAGATTCTCGTTTCCACTGCAGCCGCACACTCTGCACTCCCTCTAAGTGACAGGTGTGCCTTCTCAGTCATGGCAGGTCAGACAGTAGTGGCCTTGGCTTTCTAAACAGGGACGACCACAGCTAGTCTAGGAACAGTTTGGTTAAGGTTTGTGGTCCTGCCTTCAGTCATGCTCTACGAAAAAACATGCAGCACTGACATCCGGACAGTCCAGAAGATGGATTTGTGAAGGCTATCAAGCACATCAACACAGCCTCAAAACTAGCTAACAGAGCCATTTCCTGGATCGAGACCATCCTGAGATGCCACCATGCGCAGAGAGGGGGCGCCACTGCCAGCTACTTTCTCTCTGGGAGACACAGGCAAGGAGGCAGTGCATGCTGGGAAAGGGGCTTCAGTGCCAAAGCATGGGGAAAGTCGGAGCTTAGAGTTGATAGAAGAGATGAGAGAATGAGGAGGCAAAGGTGTCGTTATAAAGCAAGGCAGAGGAGAGTACAGGGGAACAGCAGTGCTAAGAACTGACATGTCAACGAATTAGAATATAGACGTGTGTGTGAACCTTGCTTTGGGGCTTTGGCTAGTTTAAATAATGTAACAGTGCTGCAGTAGTGTTTAATAATCCCTGAAGAGGCAAAAGATAAAGTTCTCCGTTTCAATAATTCAGCAGGGAGGCCGTGGTAAGCAGCTGCCTCAACAGAGCCATACAAAGGGCAGGGGAGGGCTCCAACGCACAACAATAAAGACTTTATGAGTGCACATAACCCATACAAGACAACGTAGGGTGCCCACTATAGATTCTGACTCTACGTGGATATACAATCTGTACTAGACTGCTCTTGACCTGGCGGTCATATCAGGGCCATGTCATGTCACAAGACTTCAAATCCTATACAGCCTGAACTAAATGGAAACTAGGATACAGGTTGATGAAAGTGAGCAAAACCTCGGACATGTATTGTGCCTTGTTAAAGAGGAAATGCAGCACTGTGAATTACTCAACTTCTTCATTCACACTGATAAACTTCCCCATTCCTGCTGTGTGCAAGACCTGCGTACACCCCAGTGAGAGAATGGCCAGAAGATCCAATATTGGTAATATATACCAATCCACTGGCTTTTTGCATACTTTTGATGCACGGTTTGGCCCTAGTGTGGTTATGAACAAAGCTGAGGCAATAAACTAAAGCTTGACACTTACTGGAGCCAAAATGTAGTAAATACAGAGAAAATCCTAAACTGTTCCCCTGGACTAACAATAGGGAATAGCTATATTATCATGGAGGAGTGATAGAGTGAGAAAGCTAACAAAGAAAAAGAGAGAGGAGAAAGTCAAGAGTGGAGGAAGAAGTACAAAAAGAGTACAGAAAGAGAGAGAGAGAGAGAGAGAGAGAGAGAGAGAGAGAGAGAGAGAGAAAGAAGAGTAGGAAGTGACTACAAAAGTGCAGTTTTTCATTCAGGTGCACACATGCTGCTCGGCACACACCCCATACCTGCCAGAAGTCCTGCAGAGAGGGAGGGACAAAATGTGGGAGGAGATGAGGGGCAGGAAGGGAGACAGACAGACAGACAGGAGAGGAGAGGAGAAGGGACGGGGAGTTCATGGGGAGAAAAAAACAAGGTCAGTAGGTGGAGTGGTTGGGAAGACCGGTAGGCAGGGAAGAGAGAGAGAGAGAGAGAGAGAGAGAGAATGGAAGGATTACTCGTTATGCAAACGAAGGAGGATGGTTACAGAGAGTAGGGGAGTAAACAACATTTGACAACGGCAAGGTCAAGTCACATTAACATTACGTTGCGGCAGCTGGAAGCGCGCCTGTATGGTCGGAGAAGAGGGGGGAAACAAAATGGCGTGAGAGGAGAAAGGACAAAGGAACTGTTGATTTAGCAAACACGGATAAGTTCCTTTTTACAATCTACCAAAGAGCAACTGTGTTCTCTAAGAGAGGAAGACATGAAATTAAAACACAGCATGAGTCAATATGCACATACGTTGTTTAACATCCAATACTTAACATGTGATGTTTGCTCTGCACACAGACTGAGCCTAGAATGAATACGCATCAGGAGGAGAGGGTGGGAGCGGATTATTCTGACACATTCACTTTTACATAAAAATGTAGAGAGTATGCTGTTATAATCCATTTAGAAAGATCACTTCACTGTCTACATTGACATAACTATCGATCGACGCAGAATAGAAATGTTGCTCCAATTTACTTGACGACTTGACCTCATTTGGGTCGAAGTATTTCCAGTGTTTTGAGTCATGTCAACTACATTTCATCTCAGTGAGAGCAGCATATTTTCCTGATGCAGGAAGCTAGAAATGGCCAACAAGCCAATGAGGAGCTCTCCGGCTGCCCTGGCCATGGAATCTCTTGGGTAAACAAAAGCTATATACAGTACTGTTGGCAAATAACCCTAACACAAAAGGACTTGATGGGTAGGGCAGCTACATAAGCACACAACAGCCATAAATATAAGGTGTTCCATTTCAACTTTGCCCACAACACAGAATTTCATACCCACTTGTAATGTAAAGGCTAATAAACTGAAACCCATTGATTTAAGCACAAACCAAAGCTCTGGGAACTCTTTAGCTCAGTAAAATCGCAACAAAAGCAGTGAAAGAAAATGACTAGGAGTGCAAAATGTTTCCCCTTCAGCTGTAACATAACAATGTGGTACAAAACTCATCATTACACAAGCCTTAGGATCTGTTTTGTAATACATCATGTGAAGATTGGCTAATATTAAAAAGCAAGGCACAGCTATAGATAATAGCGTTTTTGAATAACAGTGTTTTGTAGGCTTCCTCACTGTGAACAAAGGACTTTTATCTCTTCATCCTAAATGCAACGACATAGAACACAGACGATCCTTGAAGTCACTCTGTGGCAATCAGTGTCTAGCCTGTCCAAGGTTCACCTGTTGCGATCGTTTTTAAACAGGTTATTATGTACGGTGCAGGGCCATTTGGTAAATGTCAATCTTAATGATTGAGTGCGAAGCTGCTCCATTATAAAGGTGGGCTTTTCTGAAGCAGGCTGGACCTACTGCATATGTTGAAATTAAAGGCAAACAGTTATTGGATTCCAGTGCGGCTTATTATTAGCAACATATTTAACCTCTTTACCACTCCAATGTCAATGCACTGCTCTTACGTCATCATGTGTAAACACAAAAACTCCCTTGATAACGCAGATAAACATTAATTCATAAACATACAAAGTTAGAAATAGTTTGGTATATTGCAGATCATTCTGAACACAAATGATAAGACATGATAGCAGCTCACACACGAGTCATGATGTCATTTGAAGGTTATTAATTAGTATATACTCATTAGTTCTTGTGTTGTATGGATTAGAGCGGAGGTTCCCAAAGAGGGGGGCGCGACCCCTAGTTTGGGAACCACTGGATTACACACATCATTGGGATAGTTATACTGAGTGGGGCGGGCATCTGGGAGAGATACTGAACATATTTGAGTGTTTCTGCATCTGGCCTGTTAGACATGCAGAGATGAGCTGAGAGGACATGTTTGCCACTCAGTCCCTGAGCTAAGTTCAAACCGCTCCAGGGTGTGTCTGTGGCGCTCATGTACTATATGTTAAATGGCCAATATGATTCATATGTGACCTCGGTTACGCTCTGTCTGAATGAGCAATCTAGTCTTTTGCTAAGGAAGAGTGTGTCTCTAATGCCAAATTAAGTCGCAGTACATTAAGGGTCAGGTAAATCGAAATTATGCAAATTTAACGCCTTAAATGTATGGAATATATTGAAACAGTTTGATCTATTGAAATAGTTTGCGCTACATCATCACATCCAATATAAATATTCTATCATTGGGCCAGGATTACAACAGAAATGAAACCCTCCCATATCCTGGCATGTGTGCAGTAGTAAGGGAAATAGCCTCTAATATTATATTAATAGGACACAGCTTTCTGGGGCAACAAAGCACCAATTCTCATTATTTCTAATTGAATGTACACATGAGGAATAAAGCAATTCTGAAATGTAATTATGTAAACTGCCCACTGCCATCCTTCTGCTGGCCTCTGTGAAAGCTAATATACCACTGTACTGAAGACACCTCACTCTCCAAGACATCCACTTCTTACCTTGCCATCGAAGCGCTTGACAATGAACTGATCCAAGCCTAGACCTGAAACAGAGACAGAAAGAGGAGACAAAAGAGAGGCACACAGATAAGAGAACAAATAAGATGACAGCCAGTCTAGAAACACAGCAAGGAAAAGATTTATGCAAGGCATGAAACGGAGCAAATGAATTTACTGGGTGGCACTACTGTAACTCGATAATCACTGAAATGTGTCTCAGATTAATAATAGCCATTAGCAAACCATTTCCATTTTGTAATTTCTTTAAACTTGATTTGCAACAATCAACTCTGAGTTTTCTGACCATTATTCATGGCAAAGGTTTGAAATTGCTAGGCCCAGGTGAATAGCGAAGTGAGCTGCCATCTCTGTGGTCCAGGCTGCTAATGGGAACAAACAGTGGTGTTTAAAGGCTGTATGCTTCATCCAACACACCAGGCGGAGAGTTGGAACGAGGTTGGAATGAAAACCAACAGTCGCTTCAGGAAATCAGCTTCCCACAGAATTTGTGCCTCTCTGACTCTGCCAGGCACCGGCAGAGATTGGCTATGTGTGGTGTGGTGTGAACGTTTCTCTCTCAAGCTCCCTTTCGTCTTTCTGTAACTCCGTATGCAATCCACCACCAAAAAGGTACGAGCTAAACACATTTGCATTTCGATTCAAGACGGATGTGCTACGCCGCCCGTGGCGCCCTTCTGTCTGACTTCCATAATCACAAATTAAAAGTGCTTTTTTCTTTGGTGAAGTTCATAGTCACAGCGGAGGGACGTCTACCTGAATGCAAAATACTGGTAAATATGATGTGATAATTCTACTTGCAGACTTTGTGCGTTGGCCAGGACCACTTAAATGCTTATTACACAAATGACCTAATGGATTGAGGGCGTCAAAACATAAACTCCAATTTCCGGTAAAAGGCAGACTTGGTCACATTTAGAACAGACTTTGGAATTAGGCAGTCTGGTCAAACCTGCACCCAAAGTCTAGCACACAGAACTTTAACACATATGCTTGAAATTTGCTATAATATTAAAAACTAACGGCACACTGTATTGATAAAGATGAATACTGAGGGTGAGGATTGGAATATAAAGTGATGTTAATCTGCACCTTAATAGAGTTAACATCACAGCTTAGTTTGACAGTGGCTTCCTTAACATACTGGCGAGCCTAATCACAGCCAAAACTACCTCAGCGAATACCAGATTCAACTTCTCCCTCTCTTCCACTGCGGAAATGAGCGAGCAAAAACTTGCACGTCTTGATTCATGCTGCAATCTGTTTATCCAGATTCAGTGTAGACCAGAGTACAAGCCAATACAAGACAGCACGTTGGAACTTAAACTTGCCCAAACAGAGGCGATAAATACCAAATCGTTTACTCATCAGGTTTTTATTTAAAAGTCACTAACACTGAGTAGTAGTAGATTTCAGACACATTATTAACGGGGTGTTTAACCACCAACACGTTTATGTTCTAACAACACAGAGACCAGGAAGTTTGCTGGTTAATCTTACTGGTGTTGGAGCTTCGAATGAAAGTTGAGCAGAGAATAAAATAACTCCCTAAAATAAATTCCTCTCTCTTGGCTTTTTACTATTGCTGTATGACTTTTGACTTTACATATCCAATAGACCTCAGCTCGTCGTAACTTCAATTCCAGTTTAGAAAGGACTTACAGCGGCGATAAAGAAAGATCTAAATGATGATGGGTAAAGTGCATACAGTATGAATGGAAGGAGCTGGATGGGACCAGGCTGGGACAAGTCTTGAGGGTGGTTAGATGGAAGTGCTGAGGAAGGCAAGAAAGGCAGTGGAGAACGTGACAGGCCCGTGTATGACCATATTAAGAGCTAACTGCAGGGCCGCCTTTTCAACTCTGGATGAATGCTTGGGGTTTAATGGCGCTCCCACACTGAGCCTTGAACCACAAATCTGCGATAGAGGCGAATACACCGCCGCACCAGCAAGTGTCACACAAAACTAACAGATTTGTTTTGCACACTGGACTAACCTGATGAAGACTGATAAAGACACAGACGGTGCTAAAATAACTTTATGCCAAGCTAAGCTCCCTGCTTTCCCAACCCTCCCCTGGCTGAAGATCAAATATCTCTGACTTTCTCCACATTTGACACCTGAGATCTGCTCTGGTTTGAACTTGTTAAATGATACACCAACTGCAATGTCGTAATGTCTACCGCACACGCAGCTCCCTCAACCAAGACTAACTGGACCTCCGCATCTTCCTCCAGACAGAAAATGGACAGTCAGATCTGCACGCCATCAGCTGGTATAAATTATCAAACATTTGCCAACTCCGCTCTAAATAAATAGAACAGGAGGGAGTTAGGGTTGGTAATGCTCTATTCCTGGAATGATGACGCCCTCACCACATGTCACCAAGGATCGTGATAACCATCATCATTGACTGCATGGGTGTAAGATGAGCCTCAACATTCATCTTGACAGCTGGACACAACAAAAGCACATGCGGAGGCCGAAGCCAGGGATGATGTCATAGTAGGCAAAGATTATGGAACAAGAGAGAAGACTCACTCTCAGGCTGCTTCTCATTAGGAGTGATGGAGCGAATGAAGTCCTGCGGCGTCATGTAGACCTCGGCATCTCCGTGCTCACCGATGACCTTCAGTGTAGCAAAGTAGCGGAAAATCTTGTCTGGGGTGGAGTAGGCTCTTATCCTGTTCTCATACTCCATCACCTGACATCCAGACAGGAAGGACAAATGAATATGAAGACACTTACGAATGCAGGAGCTATTAGCACTATTTTCTAATTCAGTGAATCATCAACTAAATGGAAGAACCAGTAATTCTTCAATCTGATGAATAGCGAGGCACATAAAGGGGTGAGTGAAGGAATGACCAGAATAGAGAAGCAGGTTAGAAAAGGAAAACAAGCTGTCAGTATTGATGAAGAGGGACAGTAACCTCATGGCTCCTTACTACACTGCCACATAATCAAAGAGGGGAAAAAGTGTCTTCGGGGAAATTGCGACTGAAGGCAAGACTCCCAGACTTTTACATAAACTGTGTCAGAGCCATTACTTACAGTGAAATGTTTTGAGAAATACAAAAACTAATCCACACAGCTCTGCAACACGCATCAGTTGTTTTTTCACTTGCTTTTACAAACTTATGCACTTCTCAATGGGAATAAGACAGATTGAAACAGATGCGGCATAGCTGGCAAAACTAACAAAGAGCTGAAATGTTTCTGTTTGGGAGCCGGGCTCAGTTATAGAATGCAGTTATTTTTGTGACAGTGAATGTTGTTTAATGTACAGACTCCCTGCAGACAAAGTAAAACACACATTTGACTGCCGCTATCATTCTGAAACAGTAATGGCAGTTATTTGACAACAGGGAAGCAATCTCAAGATTCTTTTATTTCACTTTTTGATTTAATGATCCCTTTCCAGTTGCTTTTGTTTTATTGTTTCAATTTATACACTCAGCTTACCATAATAATTAGCTCTATTTCCCTTAAGACAAAAGAAGAATCACACTAGTACTTATTGTAAATACAGACAATTACAGACCAAGAGTAGCTGCAGAATCAGTGAAAGAAATCAATGAGGACATGTCTTCCATTTACTGTGATTTGCAATGGCTGTTTGTGTGAAAAAAACAAAGAGAGAGAAAAAGAGAAAGCGGCAGACACAGAGACTTTGGTGACACAGGGGTCTTCTCTTGAGTCTAAAGCTATGATTGCGTGCTTCAGCGTTGGATCTCACTCTCCAGCGAATCTTATTGGCCTCTAGGGAAATCACCAGACACCCATTAGTGTTAGGATGAAGGGTTATAGGACAAACGTGAAGAAATGCAGGGGAGCCTGACGGATGGAAACCCTGGGAAGCGCTGACATCTCTCTGGCTTTTATTTCCTCAGATTTACAGGCTGTTGACTTCATCATCACCAAAATAATCCTTTCTTTTGAGCGTTCACCACATTTCCATTTCTTTTGCTCATATTTCCAAATGCAAATGAAAAAGCTGAGAAAATGGTAATAAACCAATTTCAAAGTTAGAGAGTGAAAGCATATCCTCCTACTGTATAATTTGGCATTAGAGGTAATGCTATTTAGAAAGTCCCTATTGCCTTTAAAAACCTGATAGCAAAATTTAAGTGCTATCTTGTGAACACCTATATGGAGTGACAAAAAAGAAAATCCCAGAAAGACTGGAGGACAGATGCACACATAGAGACACACAGTACAATCTACGTGAACACGTGAGCACGTACATTATTTACATTTGTCTAGCGTCATCAAATACGTGTAGGCTCTTTTTCTAACACGAATGCTATGATAACAACAACTAATAGTAACCAAAATACAGTAGTAGTGAATCCTACAGTGCTGTGAGTCGTTGTTCCTGATAAATCACTATGATGTTAGCAGACAATGGCGAGTGATTTACACAATCTTTACATCAACGCCCATTAATGACGTGTATTACTATTTTCTTTTCATATTAAATGTAATCCATCCTTGTGGCACAGTATAAACGACCATATCCCAAATAAACAGCAACAACATTTGATGGGTGGTAAGTTTATGACAATAAAAATGAATGTGCGGTAACTTTGTTGTGTCTCTGTGAAATATTATGTCAAAATATACTAACACTTTCTTGTTGGACATTGATTGGACATTTTGAATCTGAATCAAATGGGCGATTGATTGAATGGTTAAATCTTTACTGTTCATTGATTACCTTGCGGTCCCGGAATCCAGAGCGTGGTTTCTTTTTTTTCCCGTCATCACCTTCATCCAATTCAGCTTCATCTCCGCTGCTGGCCTCAACCGACATCTCAGACTCTGCCTCAGACTCTGTATCCCTCCCAAATTCACTTTCCTCTCTCACAGGTGGTTGGGCGTGTCGGACGGAGGGCCCTGCATCTGCATAGGCTCTATGTTCACAAACACAAGCACCGCTCAGGTTAGCATCATCTGGGAAACAAGGTTTATTAGAATATTACACATAATCAATATACTGTATCTTTGTCTTTGGGCTCTGGTATCACATGAGATGAGAGGAGTGTGGAACTAACTAACTAAACTTAATGAACAGATTGATGGAAACAGAAAGATTGTGTGCTTACGTGTACAACGTAAAGCAAACTCCCCCTTGACCAATGCTGACTAATTTGAAAATTGCATTGATAATAATAAAGAGCTGAGTCCTGTCTGCTGTAGGCTGAATAATTCAGTTAAAAAGGAGAGAAACAGTGAGAATGGAGGCCAGGATGAATGCTGGGAATGGTCTCGTGCCATCAGTTTCTAATGCCCAGAGGCACCATCAATCATATTGCCTCATCCAGCACAGTCACTCTGTCCCATAGGGCTCGCACATCAAAACCCTGCCTGACGCTTTGCCTTAACTAAACACTTGCCTCCTTAGTAATTGATTGCCATAAAAACCTTCCTGACACCCTTGGGGTGGGCGCTTGGAATGTAAACAGAAATGTAAGTAAGCAACTTCATGAAGTGGTTTCCTCAATGGAATATAAGCAATGAGTTTCTGTTAAGAGCTGGCAATATTCTCAAAAAGAGAAGAGAACTTCTCATATTTGCAATGGCTGTCCAACTGCTGATGAATAGATCAGTGCAAACATAATCACAGTTCATGTTTTGAATCACAGTGGAAAGAAAGATGGTTCCATTATCTATCATTAAGAAAACCAAGTTACTTGCACCCACTGATTTTACTACTGCCATTTCCTGAATTTGGCAGCAAATTCAAAATAATTTCAGAAAAAAACAGCATGCTATATTCTGGTCCTGAGTTTAGATTGATTGTTTAACTATTGTAATTTCGTGAAAATGATAGTAATGATAAAAAAAAACATTGATACATGGATATTCTCACATGAAAAACTAAAGATATTGTTTTTAAGCAAGTTGCAGGAAAACAAATACTAAAGATGTGTAAAAATAGGTAAGAGTAATAGGTAGGATAAGTAGATTAGATTCAGTCTTACCTTGTCCAGAGCAGTCCAGCACCAGCAGACACACCAGTAACCCCAACTAGGGCCGCCAGCATGAGCCTCCTACGGCTAGACCCTCCCACTGCCCCGCTGTGGTAGCGCCGCGTCGCCTGCAACAGCCCCACTGACGCTGCCGATAATGGCCGCAAGCGGAACATTCTGCAGGGGACGAGAGAAATGCTCAAGACACGTGCAAACACAGACACACATGCACTAAACTGATATTGGGCCTGTGAACTTTTTAAATCAAAAACTGCTTAAAATGAAATATAAACAAAACTGATAAAAGATAATAAATGTCCCAAGCATGATGGGCAAAAGGAAAATTACTTCTAGATGGCATCAGAGCTAGATTAGATAACATGAGCATGATAATAATAACATTAATGAGAGTACCAATACTCATAATGACTTTGCTCATGAGATTGCATAGAACAACATCTAAAACAACCTTTTAATAAACAGCAATATCTTGGCTCGCAAAAATGCAAGCTAGCACTTGGCTATCACTGTGCTAATCACGTCCCTTTACCGCTGATAAGCCTCAAAAGTCTTATGTAAGGATTTGGCGAAAAACTAATTAACACTCATCCCTGAAGTAAAGTGTTTAGAACAACTGCCCCGCACTCTTGGGGTCTGCGTTGCTACTGCACTGCAGGAAAACCATTACCTTTGAGAGCCGATGCAAAATTGGAATGAAATCCTCGCACACTTCAATTAATCAACAGCATAAGGACTAAGGTAAAAAAGTAATTGCTTGTAGTGCAGCTAAGCTCTGGAACTTCATTCTTCAGCGTCAAGGAAAGATGATTAACAAATAAGTTAGGGGCTACTGTGTGTATTTACTCTATATAAGTCCAATGTGTGCAATTTCCCAAGTAAGGGACAGGGGGGTTTAACCCACTGAGGTCTGAAAGTGCCACCTGTCAATAACCCACTAACAATTCAGACACTGCCAGTCAAACTTATTGGACAGAAAGAAAAAAGAAGAAGGCATGAAGTAATTGGACTATTCGTCGGTCCATGACAATACATGTGGACCAAAGGGACCAGTTCTTGAGTTGGAATCTACGCAGGAATCCCTGTGCACATATAATTTGGAATCGGAATATCCTGAAGCGAAAACACTGGTACCAATGTCATTAGAGACACTAACCATACTAGACACCTGCATCACGCCTCAGCAGTCTCTGGAACAGACGGCTTTGTAAATACTTCCAACAACAAAAAGAGAGATCTAGCATTTCCCAATAATTACAGACCGATATGCTGACCAAAGAGAATTTGTTGACACATCGGCAAAGTCTGCTTGACAGGTATTTATTTCAGGGTCCTATATGTATAATTAAGACAGTAGTATTTCAACACTTTATCAATACAAATGTGGCCTGACACAACCAACAACAAGCCAAAAATAAAACACAAACAGCTGCCTTTTTGTCTCGATCTGATTGATCTGAGCAGCCCATTAAAATAAACCCTTAGTACCGGCATTTATTCAAGCTGTGTGGAACACTCCTGGGCTTTTTGATACATGTCTACTTAATTAAAATAAATTTTCATTTGAATCCATCATTTACCAATGAAGCTCCAGTGCACACCGATACTGAAAAAAACATTTCTACACCTGGGACCAGAAAAGGGGCAGAAATCTGAAGGTAACTGGTAAACACTGTCAGCCACACTGAGGCTGTAAGATGAATGCTGCACCTCTCAAAATGGTAGTGAATTGTGACGGTTTTTCTTCAGTGTATGAAAGGAACCCTTGCGATAGAAACAGATAATTAGATAGTCTAATTTAGCTCATTTTCATGTTAGATCTGGGTGAATAGAAGCTATAAAGTACAATGGTTATTCCTCAGTGAGAAGATTAGTCTGTCCCACTAGCAAAACGTGGTCCCCGTCCAGATCTCAACAGGCTTCTAGCTGGAGCCGAGAGAACTTATATAATTGTTATATGAATGGACAAATCATTCCTCCTGTAACAACCACATTGACTGTTTTACTGATGGGGAGAGAGTGAAGTAATGCATGAATGCAGCTGTTGAAACTATATTATGATAGCAATCAAAAACAATGAACAGCGAGAGTGAGAGAAATAAAGGGGAAGTTTCATCTGTAAATGACTATAACAATTGTGTTGAAATTATTCTCTGTATTATCAAAGACACATTTTTGGACTAAAACCGACAATGTTTTTGTTTTCCGATCTTATCTGTTATCTTAATTGGTTTAGTAATTTCAGAAATGTTGACATTAGTTGTGCACTTTCATGTCTTGGTAATGAAATTTTTTTCGAGCTTACCCTTAAGAGTAAAATCTTTCCTCATACCAAAGCTAGTTTAAAGTTGGTGAAATTCATGTAAGATAAAGTTAAATAAAAAGTTTATGGTGTTACTGTTTTCCACATAATGTAAAAGCAACATGAAATACCGTTAATCTTAATTTAGTTAGGTGCAATGACAACAATAATAATAATGACAACAACAACACTTATAAGTGGAATTTTAGTTAAATAACCCTCTTCTAGACCCTCAACTTGGATCCTTCAAAATTGCTCCCAATAAGACCTTAAAACCTGGAACCAACCTGCAGTCATCATCTGGTAAATATATGATAAACAGCATCGCCTTAGGACATAAACATTCTTCTCTTGCTGACGACTACATGTTGATTTCCAAGTTGTGTTTAAGTTAGGGACTTTGATTAACTTAAAAAAGTGTAGAACAATGCAGGGAAAGCATTAACACCAGCCAACCTGCCTTCATGAAAATATCTATAAACTTTCTCTTTTGGACATCTATGGCGCTTGTGACACACTTTTTTACGTTTTGATACACTAAGTAACATTAACAGTCGACAATAACACTCAGCTGCATCATTTGACATTCCACTAACTTGCAGGAAAGTGATCAGTTCACCCAACTACTTACAAATCAAACTAATACTACAGTATATGAGCACAGGTGCAGACTGAGTGCAGTGCTGTTGAGCTGGTTTACAGGTGCCTGTTAAAACATCACAATCACCATGTTGTAAGCATGTGGTTCTAAAGCCTTGTCCTAGAACAGCGAACAGCGAAAAAAACTTCTGATATATATAAGGGGGGCGCGAAAGAAAAAGTTTGGGAACCACTGTCCTGGAATACCATGGCACTGAACATTTGGCATCTCTCCTACTCTACCCACACTTGAACATGTCTAGGTTTGCTAAGTATCTAGTTCCTTGCCCTAGTCTGGAGATCTTGATTTGACCAGTTAAGAACTCAATCAGTGCTGCAGCAGGTTGGACAACCACTGGCCTAAACAAGCTATTAGCATATGTGAGAATTGGACACCAACCTAAAATGTCTACATTGGTTTGAAATCCCTACCCCTTGCAAAATAAGGAATAGGTCTAACTTCTGTGTTCCAGTCTTCTTAAATGGGCATTTTGGAGCAACATTGAAATAAAGTTTCATGTTAGACAGAACGTCAGTGTTTGTTTTTAGCCTTTAGCACCACTATGATACAGCTCGTTGTGATAATGATGTCTCCAAACCAGTACGACGTGTCTTCTGCGACTCCTAATTCTTGCCACTCGTTTTTTACAGTAGTGCGACATGTATTACGAGTCCAGCTGTCTTACAATAATCTCGCAGGACAGCTAATGCTAATGCAAACTAGCGAGCATATAACATGTTAGATTTCCCGTTCGCCTCAAAACACTGCAGTTACATACGCCACAGACGTCTGTATTAGCAAAGAAAATACGCGGTTACTCACATTGGTGGTGACACAAATGCCCGTCAGTCAAAAAAGGTGAAAATGTTGAGTGTTTTAGGATGCGTCTCTCCCTTCTAGCTGCGGAGATGAAGCACAGGCAGCATTTCCGCGTTCCCCAACGACGGCGCTGGCAGAGGGGCGTGGCAGAGAGAGAGAGGGGCGTGACACAGAGACAGAGGGGCGCGGCAGAGGACTACAGATAGGAGAATACAGCCATGAATGCGTATTAACACAATCTTATTTTATAACACCATAACTTTGTGTATGTACGTCTATACAACGAGCAACATTTCTCCAATCGCCTCCAACTTTAGATCCAGCATTTGCATAGGGTACTCTTCATTTCATTTACATAAAATAATACAAAATAAATTTAAAAATAAATAAATAAATACATTTCTTAAATATGTTATTCTTAACCAAATAGTTGTAGTGGGAGGGATGAATGGAATCATGAATAATGTCCAAGTTGAAACGCACGCCTTTTAGAATCATGAGTGATGTCACTGATGTTTCAGCTGACAAATACTACTTGGAGAACATCTCTAGAGCAGAAAAACAAGACCAAGTCAACGGGTAATAGTCAGGGGGCTGATGTAAAATATAAAAGGGGGAGGATGTTACGGGAGGCTCAGCAAGAAAAGATTGTGTGTCTGTCAATTGTGTGGGGTTGCACCTTGCACCATTCCAGAATTGATGAGCTTCCTACCATAGTTGTCAGGTGGTAATTCCCTATCAGTCTGGCTTTCGCAGTGACCCTCAAAGGTCACACAGTATTTTCCAGGGTCGAAAGTCTTCATTGAATGTCAAGAGGAAGGTGGCCCATGAGGGCATATTGTTAACTTTCTACCTCTCCTGCCTTTGTTTCTATGTGTAATTTAGTTTGATGTAGAAATGGGACAGCAGCATAATAGAACAACATCACACACTGTGTTCTTGTTGTTAAGTAATAGACTGTCCTGCAACTGTTATAGTAAGTAACAAAGCTGCTACCTTAGTGACTTGGTTACTGAGGTAACTTGGTCTAAGAGGGTGTCTCATTACTCATTGCTGCATTTAGAACAATTGTAAATCCATGAACATATTTAATGCAGTTTGTACATGCAAGACAAGTCATGGCTAATGTCTTGTTTGAAAGAAAACAATGGTGAAATTTGATCAATGAATACAATGCTGAAACTTGATCAATGACCTGTGAAAACCTGCCCTGGACTGATGAGTGAGGATGACTGGTTAAAGACAATGAGCAGTCTCCAGTTTCATATTGCTGTGTTATGAGAGTACCTTCGTATGTGAGAGCAAGCAAACACAAAAGTTGATCCGCGCTGCCTAATTAGGTAGTGTTTACGCTGTCTTATACCAGATTGGTGGCATGATGAAATAGAGGTCACACACCCACAGCGTATACTTGCTTTGGGAGTAACCTTTTCAACAAAATGTAGGAGGGCATCATTCAGAGTCCCACAAGATATTTATAGTGGTGTATGCATGCGAGGGGAACACACACACACACACACACACACACACACACACACACACACACTCACACCACTCTGTAACCTGAATTTATCCCAACGCTGACCTTGAGAGAACGTCTTCACGGTCTGTTGTTTTTTATTGTTGGGGTCAACTGTGGAAAGAGATCCAGAAAGAGATTTAAATTTATAAGACACAAATTAATATTAACCTCAATGTCTTTCAATTGAATGTCATTTGTTTCAGTTCAGTGTGATCTGTCTGAGACACATTTAGGGACTAAGCCACAGAATTGTAAGGTAGTGGTGGTGCCACAATAGGTTACTTCATAGTTTTGTCCTCTATTTTGTTCTACAATGTTATCATCCATCTTTCCGTTCAAAACTCATTGAAAATCCGTCAGTGTTGTTTTTGTATTTAATTTTTTTTATGTTGCTGCTTTCCTTCAATGTGTCTCAGAAGGATTTGTCTAAACTGGCTAAATAAAAATACATTTAACATAATTGCTAAGTTATGTATCAGTTGTAATATGTATTATGTATGCATTCTAAATAAATGCTTGTCTTACACATTCCCTTCCCTTATTCCCTAATCTGTTATATAATGCATTCACAGCAAATTCAAATGGAGCATCTGCTGGCACTAATCTCTTACCTTATATTTAGTTTTAGAAAAAAATTAATCAGTCTGAGTATGATGTATTTTGTGTACATGTATTGACTTACAAGCAAATATTTAATGCAAAATAAACAAAATGTGAGGGCAGATATCTTTTCAGCAAACTCACAGAATGTTTTCTTTGTACAACCCTCCTCATATGACCTGGCTACACTGATGTTATGTTGTTAACATATTACGCACTGTAGTGGTATGTCATTGCCACTTCAGCATGTATGTGTCACATCTTCGGCGTAGATGTGACAGTTCTTCTTAGGTAACTTTGCAAACTGCACTGGATACTCGCACGACAAGACCCGGTATTTTCCTTTTAAACGTTTAATTCGAAAATGCGAAATTTCAACAGTAACAGCCAATCTACTTTTACTGTCCATGAACTATTAAACTTAGACTTAAACTTAATCTTGTTTCTTCCCAAGTCCAACACTTTTGATCCACTGCAACCTTTCAACCCCTCTCTAGCTGTAGTTTAAACACCATAGGTTAGTAGGGTTGTCCATCTCTTCCAGTGAAGCTATGTCTTTAATAGCATTGCAACATTCAATCAGAAACATTGCATAAGCACTGAAAACCTTTCTATCACCAGGCTTGATTTGTGGCCATCAATGAACGCACTGGCAATCCATAGTTCATTTTCGTAATGATATGGAGCAGTTGGTTCACCTCATTGTAACATTCGTGGCTTGGCATGTGAGCACAACTACGAACTAGCTCGGACATCAATTGCTCCATGTAGTATAATTTGTCTTGATCCTTGTCTTGTGTTCTATTGAATGTTCCAAAACTCAGATGGACTTGTATTGTCGCCCCTGAACACGGGAATGTCCCTTGTTGGCAGTTGGGATTGTTTGTTTTACAAGAAAATCAATTACACCATTGCCTCCACTGGCCTGGACATTGTACTTGAGGATACAGTGTTGGTGGTGCTGCTGGTGGCCGAGGATACAGGGTTTGTTGGTGTTCATGCAGGTCTTCTTTGCTTGGTTGTACCACTGGTGGTGGTTGGTCGCACGCCATCTGTGAGCGTGCCCGAAAGAAGTGGTTAAAGCAGCGAAACACTGCTTCTTTCTTTCTTCGCACTAACGCATCATCTCACTTGTTTCAGCGTGCTGGTACTCCCACTGCTTTCCTACCCTTTTCTGCCTTTCTGACTTCTTCAAGCACTTTTAAGTTCAAGTACTTTTATTCCAGTCATCAACTCCACTGTGACTCTTTTAACCTGTGGTCTGGCTTCTTCATGACTCTGCTGTTGTTCTCTCCTCAGTGCCGCGGCACATTTGAGACTCCACTATTGCTTAAGGTGGCTTCTCCCTGGTCGCACTGTTGCATCTGTTGTTTTTAGCTGGCCTCTTCCTGCTCACGCTGTTGCTGCTGTTGTTTTAAGCTGGCCTCTTCCTGCTCGCACTGTTTCTGCTGTTTTATGCCGGCTTCTTCCTGCTCTATTGCTCTAAGGTAGTTTCTTCCAGGACGAGCTGCTGCCTTGTTTCAAGTGAGTTAGGTCATTTCTTTTAAATGTTTAATTAGAAAACACAAAATTACAAAGTCAAATGTATTATCAATAAACTGTGTTGATTCTGATGTCACAGCACTATCAAGCTTGCTAAAGCATACCATAATCAAACTATCCAGGTGATGCCATCGAACTAACAGCAATGATGTCATTGCAGCGGTGATGTCATCTAAACCAACGTTTGCAACAATGTCAGCAAAGTACATTTCTCAATCACATTTATCCATTACTGTATTAAACATTTTAAAAGAATATGAACCTAATGAATTATGAATCATCTAGGCTGTCTTTGGCTCTATACACTCTTTACATAAATTGCATAGCATCTAACAGAACAAAAATATCTTGATGAAATCTAATACCTCAAGTTATTTTTCACTTCACTGCAGCTGCTGACACAACATGCACAAATACATACCACCATCATTGCAGATAACAGTTATGTGAAGTAGTGACTGATACTGATAAGTCCTGGTGGTATTTGGCATCACACCAAGATTCACTCTGTGAATCAATGCAGCCTGTGGCTCAAGCAGGTCCTTGTCTATGGCTTAGAATTTGCATTTAAATTGCATTGTTCCCACTGCAGGAAGCACCGCACCTGAAGAATTCTGACCTCAGATGTTTTTCATCATATTTCACAAACATACAACAAGAACAATCAACAACAAATCAAACAAAAACCATGCTTGTCTGTTTTTTTTTAATCTGATTTCTTATTTATTAGCCAAAGCTGAATTAGAGTGAAGGTTGGAAACTGTTTGCTCTTTTACATTATTCATTAGTGAGTTGAAGTGAGTACGTTATCTTGTTTCTATCGAGTACAGGTGTGGTAGAGAGTATTGTGTGTCAACCCTGGTCAAAGATTAAGGAAGTTGCAGGTTACATTCCAGCAAGGGGAGTGAGTCTCCTTGACAATTATTGATCAAACGACCCATAACCACTCACATTACCTGCATTTGTAGTGGTTGACTGATTGTGTCCTACTATTCTGGGACATATGATCTGAAATACATTTAAATGCAAAATACTTGTATCAGAAAGGGTCAATGCAGATCAGTTGAATTATATTTGATTCTCTTGGGACATTCTGACAAGAGTGACTGAAGGACAAGCTAATATTAGAGACAGTTGTGTGGCCAGGAATGGATGGTGTGGCCAGTAATTGTGGCATATATATGGTTCATGTTGGAAAGTTCTGGAGTGAAAGTTGGCTTTACCATGAGTCTAAACTGTAATGCAGTGTGTGTATATGTGTTGTATTGTACTCTTAAGCCAGGTGGGGAAACAATATCCTTGATTATATCCAGAGCAACCTGTTCAAACTTCAAAACACATTCAAAGACAAATGCTCTCTTGGCTATGCAGCACACCAATGAATTCAAATCTTGAATGATTGAACGACTCTCACTGGCAACCATAGTAGATACAAACCAGTATAACACCTTTTGTAAATCCTACCTTTGTGACGCTCTGAGTTCTTGTTGACAACGTGTCTGAGCTATTATATAAAAGGATTGTATTGAAATTTGTTTCTTAAAATGTGTCCTTCTCAATCACAGATATGATGTGGACAGATATTGGAAACACATTTCAATAAAATACTTTGGTATACATAAAAAGGCATAACTGCATATATTCTGGAGAAATATATGAGGTATTAGGATACATTTCTTAATAATTTTCATACTGCACTGAAATAATTTGGATTTTCTTGAATTTGTATCAAGAAGTTCAGAACATGTAAAGGAAAATGGATAGATAAAAGTGGTTCGATTGGTTATGTCTATCTATACTTAAATTCTGTTTGGGATAATTCTAGTGAATTTAAAAATAATGCAAGTATATTATAGCAACTTATCTGTTTTGCCGAGCCCCTATCAGTCAATCAATACCTACCTGCAATATCAATATGGAATTTGCTGTCACTCATGTTGCCTATATTTAATCAATAATATCACCTATAACGAACGATCCTTTGCGCACATGGGCAACAAAGTGATGAGTGTTTTCAATCCACGTCAAATGAACAGCAAACTGGCCAGCATGAAGTGTTTTATGATTGCATACTGGTGCAACACTGGGCATGTGTATGAAGCAATAGTCCAGCCCCGCAACCCGCCCACCACCCTCCCTCTTCCCTTCGATGCGTCTCGGTCCGCCCGCAGCAGTCTCCTACCTTCACTGTAGAGATGGCTGCGAAAGTGTGTAGGTCGGTTCTCCTATTGTCCCGGAGCAGCGGAGCGGTGGCCGGCAGCTTCCCCGCACTTGTTGTCTCTTCACAGCGGCACCATCAGCACATAAGACCGGTAAGTCCCAGGACGTCGGTGTTTCTCACCGGTGGGAGAGGAGGACCAGGCGGACGGGCGGACAGGCGGGCTCAGGCTTGGAAGAGAGAGAGAGAGCGAGAGAGAGCGGAGGTAGCGTCCGGGCTGGCTAAGGAAGTAAAGCTAACTAGCCTCAAGATTGTCCGCTTTTGTATTTTAGTGTGTTACGCTTTTCAAAAAGCAAGACGAGACGGCGTCATGTATTTGAATCTGGCTTCCGTTCGGGCTTGTGAGGCTTTCACGGTTGCATTGCAGTTTTTTTTAGGAGCGCTTGCTGAAGCCCCACAACACCCCGCTGGCGCTGCCCCGCCGTTTACAGTAACAAGCCACCAGACACCCTGCTGTCACAAAAACCTCCTCATAGAACATGATTTCTCCCGCATCCTTCAACTTTAACACTCAGATTGATCATCCATTGCTCGCTATTTGTTAATTTGACCACATTCTCCTTCAAGGTATTACGATATAGATTACGAGTATCTGCATTAGATTGTTGGACTGGTTTGAATACCAGCAGCTGGGGTTATACTAAAATGTCTTCAGGTGACGTGACGTGCTTGTGAGCATCCTTTTGGTTGCACCTTTAGGAGGTTTAAGCTGTCTGTCCTATGTGAAGGCTTCCTCTCTCTCCTCCCAGCTGCTACATGGTGTGTGAACTGCAGCGTCTCCCTCAGTGTGTGTGTGGTGCAGTAGAAACTCAGACCAATGAATATCTCCACATAGCTGGAGAGGAAAACTGCTGTCACTTTTAGCTTGTGTGTGAGAGAGAGAGAGCAAGGTAGACTTTATACACACACACACACACACACACACACACACACACACACACACACAGAGAAACATGGAAGCCTACACTTGGATGATGTCAGACTCTCCAGCCAGTCTGCTGTTTCTCCCCTCCCTGCGGGTGTTTCCCCGTTCAGCTGGGAGATCCTGGGTTTTCCTGCAAGCTGATGCATGTCCTTTAAAGAACCGCTGTAGCGATCAAACGCTCACAATAGCAGCAAGGTAATTGTGATTACGAAAGCAAGTCGATTGCAATAGTTGTATGTGTCCCCTTCCTGCCTTGCTGACCCACTCCCTCTGCTCTATAACTCTGAGCCTTTCTCAGTGGCTGCCTGATGAGGGAGGTTAAGGCACTGGATGAAGCTGAACATAAAAGAATGAGGAAGTCACTGCGGCCCAGAACAGACCAATCCTCAATACACCGTAGATAGGAATGGGAACATTGCTTAGACATCAGGGGGTCTGTAATTGTGACTGCCTCCTTCCCTTCCTGTATTCCTCAACCTTATTCTTGTTTGGTCTCATTTCTTTCTTTACAAGCACACAAATTGCCGGAGGCTTTGTGAAATTAAACAAGTACTAGTCGTGTTGAACAGGGTGACTCTGAGGTTGGCCTGTAGGTTAAGTAGCTGTCAGAATAAACACACTTTATCCACTGGCATCGAACCCTCCTACCCTCTGTGAATTATTCCAGTAGAATGTACATGATGAGAGTTAATATCCTTCCCTTTGTCCTTAATAAAACAAGGTATAAAAATGCATTTGCGATAAACAAGTTGCTGCCAAGGTTTCGGCAGAGTTGCCCCTAATAAGTTATGAATTTATGTCAGTCTGCTCAGGTTGTAGTTTTGTTTGCCTGTCATATTGTGTCTTCATCCACTGAGGCATGGCTGCTAAAGCTCCTAACACAATCTTGTCAGTATCTGACAGCCAAGACTCTGTTTTCATTTGTGAGTCCTTCACTGCAGTGTGGTAGCTCACTTCCTGTAATTGTGTCTATAAAGCTGCAATGGGATGCATTCTTATGACGCACTATTAAGTGTATATGGTTTGTTAGTGGGAAGCATTTTTAGTAGACATGAAGATGCTGTCCTGAGCCCAACTGCAGGCAGAGCACGTTAAATCATGTGAATGGTGCTTCCATAAATGTGGTGCAGTTGTGCGGGGTCAACTCTAAATGGATGCAGAGCCGACTATACACTTGTGAGACTCACACTTAACCTGCACAGGAATACTATTGACACAGCGGTCCTATAAAATGCTCCCATCTTCAGGTGTCACACGGGAGTTGAGTCACTGAGAATAAACAGCCCGTGTAAAAGTGATTATAAATCACAGGTAGGCGATGTGTGGTATTGAGCAAGTCAAGTCAACATGTTCATGCTGGGTAGATGGTGGACTTTGCAGGGAAATGATAGCTGGAGCAATGTTCCATAGTCTAGAAATCACATCATGTTTTCTTAAATTATTTATTTCCACTTAAGCTGACATGTTCATTAAAATAGAGTAGTTGGTAGCTGTAGTTCTTGGGGCCAGAGGGTTGAGGTCCAGGCCTTGCTTTTAATCCAATCAGGCTAGGAGTAAACTAATTTATTCCTGCTGCCTTCACAGACTCACTGCTGAAGTTATCCGGATTAGTGTGATAAGGGAGTGACTGTCAGCTTGTGGCTGTTGTACCAAAGTGGGCGATAAGATGCTCGAATGATTGATAAATCTGTCCACAGAGGGTGTGCCATCAATGGAACCCTGTCCTTCATGGCCAAACTGGTTTGTGCCGCAATTTATGACCGCATTTACAATTGTACCCATTGTAATGAGGTCAAAACATTTTGATATTAAATGAATAAATATGTCACATTGGGTGCCATATGTGCTCTTCCAAACCAGTGATTTGATTCTTTCATTGTCCCTTTCTTTTCATTATTGACGGCTGACTGCTCGTCTCTGTCAGGGAAATTATTAATGGTATATCGGTGTGAAGTCCAGGTCGGCCATTTGTTTATGGCATAAGATGTTTACAATGAGTACCACCATTTCTATTCCTGGATACAATACATCGCTGAAGATGAATCCCCACATTCTTTGGTTAGTGCGGTTGTATTGTTCCATCTTTTTCATTGATATAGGATTACCATCAGTATGCTGAGGCTCTTTTAATGGACATTAATTGCAATTACAGGCGTTTTTTCAGTGGGTGAGAAAATTAAATTTTCCCATGGGCTTTCTGTCTGAGGTGAAGGGATGAGATAGGATTTCAGTTAGTCAAAGGTATGGTTACCAGAGATGATTGATTCTACAGAATATATTCTATCAAATCCATGGACTGTGCTGCTGTCTTTCTGCTTTTATCATTACATGTTTTCACTCTGGCCTGGATAACATAATACTCTGTGTGCTTTGAAAGTGTTAATCAGCATGAGCAAATCGAGTTGGGAGGAGTATATATGGGAGGAATATACATTTTAAGACAGATTGTACAAACAATTACTACCACCAATACAAACCCATCCATTCATCAATTAATTTATTTCTGCGTCCATGTATTCCGTTAAATCTTACAGGAGTTGCATCTTGCAGCCTATTTAAGCACGGATCCAATGAATGGGAGCTGGACAAGTTAACCCTGATCTAAACTGGATTGATAATGGGGCCAGCAGACGTGAGCATATTTAATCATAAAGATCTATTTTGGTGAACATGGAATCCAAAGAGCTTCTTTGAAATGACAGGAACATCTCCAAAAAACATCAATGGCTAAAATGGAAAAACCCTAGGAAAGGATTAGACTGCCAACTTCCAAGGGTTTGTAGGTGTACAATGGGCAGCCAGACAAAAAGCAAGTCAGTAATATTATAATATTATTCCTGATTCCTGATAATAATCTAAATTGTTGGTATTCATGCAATTCCACCTTAACAAACATTGGTTTGCTGATGTTTAGGAGAAACTTGAAAGTTTATCAAGCTTTAAAGCCAATTTGATATCTAGCCCTACTAAGCACTTAAACTAAACAGTTCAGTCTGCCTGCGACTGCCCACTTCTTCAGTGTTTGAATTAGTGTTAAATAGTGGGCTTGTACAACAACAAGACAGGAAGCAAAGGAGAGACAGCTCATGCAACCAGTCTTTTGTTGCCAGGAAGACTTGTTATTCTTCTCTGCTTCAGTGGCAGCCCATCCTTGGCCTATTTCTAAATGCCAAATAACCACATTTCCCTTGATGTGTTTGCCCTTCTGTAGTGCTTCACCACCCGATAAACTGTGTAACTTGTCACACAGTAGATTCCTTATTTTGTGTTTGTATTGGCCATCCAGAAACAAGGCCGCGTTGCTATAGTATTTTATCCTTTGTTTTACTGGCAGAGACCAACAGCGTGTCATCAGATACGGCTCTTTGCAAAGGTGTGTTTGAGTGTGTGTGCTTCGGCAGATGTCAGGGTAAGAGCTTACATGATAAGGCTGGCTGTATAGTTCATGATATTTTAGCAAATTATTCCAATGAATCCTTTGTTCATCATATTGGTGTCAAACATTTAGGATCGTATCATAAATGTTGACATTATGAAATATTTGGGCAACCATCTTTAGAGGTCTTCACAGATCACTGATCTGAAACAGACCTCTGCCTGTCTGAATTAGATAAATATGCAGTCGACCTGAATAGACCCAAATACAGAGACCAACATTGGCAGCAGCATGATGTGTCAGCAATTAACCAGCATTAGCAGCCAAAAAGTGCAGCAATCCGTGTCCTAAGAATACATCTAATGTTGAATACAATTGTGCTTTCACGTGCACCAGTCAATATGTTTAGATGGTTCAGACAACAGTTGATGTGACTGAGAATTTATTCAGGAATCTTACATTGTCAGGGCACTAGTGACTCCCCCTGACAAGATATGGGGTGCAGGATGAAACAGAGGGTATGTTTTGTCTACTTCTTAAAGCTCCTAGCGGTCAGGTGACAAGAGACAGCAGAGGGAACTCCATGTGTGTTGGAGGAGGTGGCGCATCTAATTCACCTCAGGCCAACAATTGGTGTTCACCATGACAAGGCTGCAAGTAAATTGGGCATTTCATTTTGGGAGTGAAGGAGAAAATGCTGAGAAATACATTGCAAAACGAGAAGAGGAATACTGGAGTTCACTGTTTTTGTTTGCTCTTAAACCTTACTCATATAGGTAAGTAGCACTATGACTATACAAAAGACAGGTGCATAGCTTTCCAGAGGACAAACTAAATTAACTTTAAAAAGCATGCTTGTATACTCGTAGTTCTCAAATAGGTCAGTGGATGTGTGTAGCTTTAAAAGTTGCAAATGTAAGCTTTCCTACCATGCTGTTATCACTTCTTAAGCTATTCTTGTGGTTATCGACCTGCTAAGGATATTTTGCTCTATCAACAGTTACACTTATTGTGGATGAAATAAGCGGAAACAAATAATGAGATAAGCTCTCAGAGAAAGTGTTGAACTGAACCAAGTGCATACCTGAGAGACTCAAGTGAGACTCTAGGCTCCAGTGCATTCGATGTGGTGTCACAGGTTGTCACACTCTTACAGAAAATCAACAGTGTGTGTAATAATCTGGATAAAGGCTGATCCACTGTGATGAATGTTCTCTGGTTCTCTCAGTACTCACTCTAATTTTTCCAACGTCTGCTTTTGATCAGCAGTTGTGTGCTTGACCTTGCAGGTGTTCCAGGATGGGTTTTGTATTTGGTGACAATGACAAATGTTTCAATGGTGTTTCCTCCTGCCTATTTCCATTAGAGTTAAGGTATTGACAGGTATATGGAACAATGGCAAAGTACCATAATATGAATTTTTCTATATCACATCTACCATTAGACAGGATTTTATTTGTGACTTCCATCACTGAGATCATTCATTGTCTCTGCTAGCTGTGTGGCTATTATGTATTGTAAAACACTCCTCATATTTGCAGGTGTTTGCTTTTTTAAGTTGACACAAGACGCTGCAATTTAAGCAGCTTTTTGTCCCCCATCATCCAGCCCAGTCTGCATGACTTTGTTCTGTTTGTTGAGTACATGAAGCCGACCCATTGCTGGATAAAGCACTGTTTGTTTATTGGATAGGACAGTGAAGACAGACGTGTGGACAGAAAGAGAGGAGGATGACATGTGACGATGGTGCAGAGCTGGAATAGAATTAGGGACATTGAGATTAAAACATAAGTGCCCCAAACCACTAATCCACCAGTATGTCCTGATTGCTTTCATCAATCAAACCCTGCATAATATTTCTGCCATTTCAGGCCCACAATGGCTATAAAGGAAGAAAATATATGTTCCGTCCTTCTTCACCCCTATGAGTGTGTGTCCTCTTTCCCCTGTGCTTTTATTCCCTTATACAGTCCATCACATTGCAGCACCTGCTCAGCACGCTTCTCACGCTCACCAGCTGTTTGCCCTTTGGTCAGAGGAACTGTTCTGGAAGGTCAAGAGGTTTGGCGTTAGACACTGAACTTTTCGCTGAAGCAAGTGTTTTGAAGTAGCAAGCAAGGCTGATCAATCTGTTTCCCCTCTGCATATGTGCATACTGTCATTATTTCACTGTTTCAGACTCTTAGATGCACTAGACTGAGCAGCTGCGTTGATGGTGCAGACAGCTGTAATCTTCTGTTCATTATGGTAATGCTGTAACAGTGTAATGGATGATACTATGGTGATGGACATACTCCTCATTATGACTGTGGAAGGAATTTCACCCTTGAAGTGGTAAATGACTGGTGAACCTCTGCTGTTGGCATAGACTAATTAGCTGCTTTCCGTGTTGCTGTGTGGCTCACAGTGTTTCCAGTCAGGTCTGAAAAGGACATTAAACTAGGCCAACGTGTGTAATGTGATGATTGATGGAAGCAACGCTTGGTTACCCCCTCTCATCTCGAGGATGTCTGGCTGGGGTTGTCCTTGTGCAAGGGGGACAGGTGAGGCTGCAGCTAAAAGCTGAAGGTCATCAGCTGCCCAGCTTTTCGATAAGGGAAATATGGAATTGAGCTCATTATTTTGACAACAAAACAAATCTACGGCATTGTCAGGTCCAATGAGCATTGTAAATTTTGCAGGACAGTTCAGTTTACATGAAGGTCAGCCGCAGTTGAATCTGTCAAACAGTGCGTAATGGTGAAAGCATTGTCAGTTTGTCTCCTCCACTCTTAAACCAGCACGGCCATGGCTATTTTAAGTACTTGCTGCATCCTCCAAGTTTGACCCATCAACTCCTTCCCTGCAGCGAGAATGTACGCCACTGGGAGTGTGCTGGTGTAAAATGAATACAAGTAGTTTAATTCCTCCAAACAATGTGACTTTTAGCAGCAACCCAAAACTACTTCTGCTACTCCTTTAACTGACCTGAGCACTGGTGCCGTATTTATTCACTTAGTTGAAATGAGCTGCCTCGATATGTTTACTTTGTACATCATGTAGGGGAAACAATATGGCACCGGGGCACAGTTTAGCCAAAAAGGTATTTCTGCTATTTACGGAGCTTGGGGGGGCTGTAAAGATCACTGATAACATTCTCTAACAAATGCGTGTTATTGCGCATCCTGAAAATTTATTTATTTTAATTTTGGGTTGCTGCTCAAATGATGCCCTTTGGGGGAACTTACCCAGTTCCTGAGATCGACATGTACTTCTTGGCTGTGTTTTCACACATGACCTAACCAGTCTTACCACATCTGCCCCTCGGGGATTTACCTTATATCATAACTGAAGGTATTTGCCTCCTGGCCCCTCCTACTTCTAGGTAAGCCCCTCCCCCTCAGATGGAAGCCAAAGATCAGTAGAGGTAAGCCGCTCTCAGTCATTCTGGATTGCAGATAAACATTGGAACTACTAGAATTTATGTCGTAGTCAGATTCCTCCATCCTTTAGATGTGCTCATATCCTAACCACTGTTTCTGTCACACTTGTTTTCATGATGCGGCTTTATTGATTTGAGAACAATATTGCATATTGAATCTGGCATATCCATAAATTACAATGTCGCAGTGAAAAGCAGGAGAGAGGAGACTGTTAATCAGAACTTCTTGCGAGTATAACTGGAGGCCTGTTGTCCTTGGCTGTATAATTGACCGTGTGTTGTTGGAATTCCCTCAGCCTCCGGCTCACTTCTTTCTTTGAAGAGGAGCTAGGTGGAGCTGCTCGTTACAGCAGTGGGAGGAGGAATGTTTTAACTACAGAACAGGTTTCAATCCGGATGTTGTCACCCAGATGATGGCAAACAGAACATAATGAGGTGTGCTTTTGGCGTTAAATTAGATTTCTGCTTCCTGCTGCTGCAACAACCACACTTTTAAATATCTATAATTAATGTCATTCAAATTTGAGCATCAGTTTCCAGAGTACATAAGCAACCATGCGTCAAGAAGCATACACCTACAGGGAAAATGATGATTTTACCAACTGATTTGAGTATAATTACATTGTAAATCATTCATTTTCATATAGGGGCTCTCTAACCTCGGTTTGAGCAATTGGTAATGCATTACCAAGCGTTCAGAGCGACAATTCTGCTCAATTAGGTTGAAGTTTAACCTGGTATATTGGTAGAAAACATTGAAACGTGCCTTAAAGTGTAGAAACATTACTAAACAGCTCAGCTAATAGTCTCTAATCACTTGGACGCCCCCTTAGCCCCACTTCCCCGCTCATAAGTAGCATTTCTCAAGCTGCTGGATCAATCCACGGGGTTAAAGACACAAGGACCTGACATTTTCCAGTTTGTCACACCTGTGTTGTCCTGGTAATTTGAGAATATGGGCCAGTGTCTCCTCTGATAAGGCCAGCAGATCAGGGTGGTGCATGGATGAAGCTGCATGCAGAAAGGGAAGTCTGTGTACATACTGGTGTTGGGTTACCAGGCAAATGAGTGTATCGCTGGTCTTGGTTAAACAGGATGTGGAGAGAGCTCTGACATCATTGTGTGTGTGTGTGTGTGTGTGTGTGTGTGTGTGTGTGTGTGTGTGTGTGTGTGTGTGTGTGTGTGTGTGTGTGTGTGTGTGTGTGTGTGTGTGTGTGTGTGTGTGTGTGTGTGTGTGTGTGTGTGTGTGTGTGTGTGTGTGTGTGTGTGTGTGTGTGTCGCTGAGAGGATTTATCTCCATGCTGGCTTAGTGAGGCAAATTGCCAAGCAGGCTTACATTTTTTGTTTCTTTTTAGCATCCACTCACATTGCTCCTTTGTACCCTGGGTGGCTGACGCACATTAGTTACAGCCATCACAGTAGAGCTTATTTATGCTTTTAGGGCAATTAAACTGAAATTTCAGCCCTCTTGATCAAACCTAGCCCAAAAATAGCAGTGAATCAATTTTCCTGAAACATGTGAAAGCAAAGAAAACTCGTCTTAATATTTTGGAGGAAGATGAATTCCCTAAATTCCCGTCTCTTTCAGGCCACCCCACTTTGATCTGTTTTTTTAGCAGCATCAGGCCGGAGCTGCCAACAATCACTGACTGTGAAACAACAATACTGGCCAAATATATTAGGGGATTAAAAAGAAAATAACAAAAAGCACAAAATGTCCCCTTTTGAAATGTGAAACAATAGCGTAGATATCCCAGAAGGCGCACACAAACCAAAACAGACCATCACTGAAAGGTCATGAGAGAAAACTATGTCTGGCATGTCTGGCACCCTCTGACACAGACAGGTGCATCTGGGGGGGAAAACGTTCAGCTGTGCTCTTTCATGTCTCATGTCCTCCACCAAGAGGTCCAAGGCCACTTTTGCTGAGTCATAAAAGTCCTCTCTTCCCTCTTTCTGTACATCTTTCCTCACTCTCGTCCATTTTCTCTGCCTGAAATGAACCGTCTTGTGTTTTGCGAGTGATGAGCGTGACAACGTTGGCAGAGTTTGGAACCGACTCTCAGCTGAGATTTATCAGACCCCTTGTACATCCTTAGAGCCTACAAGCCACAGAAAGGAAGCCTCTGTTGAGCTTGGCGCCCAATCTGTTTGCGATGTAATTACCCAGACCTCAGCAGTGCCATTGCAGACATGCACACAGGGGATTCACCATGGAGAAAACAAACAAAGATGCACACCTGTGGCCACCGTTTCATTTTAAACACTCAAATTTCAATGTTTGTGACATGCAGTCGGACCGGACAAACAAGCTCAACTGTAACACAACCTCACATGTTTATAGCGTGTGTTTTGGCCTGTGTATTCAATTTTTTTTACTTTCTTCTAGGCTTAGCGTGTTCACAGGAAGCCCGCCTCCCCTGGCTATGTAACGGTTACTTTGAAAATGAATCGTGCATTTGAGCAGTCTGCGTTGTCTCTTTTAATTAACTCCTCTATCGACACGAGTGGATCAATGACCGTAGACCCGCGTTGAATTAACCGTGTCCATCCGTGTCCGAGAGCTGAGCTGAGGTTGTGTGTGTAGTGGGGAGAGGAGGAGGGGGTCAAACATGTGGGAGGGTTTAGGGGGGATCTTTTTTCAGCTTCAGCACTTTGGAGACTCGTTCAAACCATCCAGTGATTTTAACGGCATTTGATATTTCTACATGGAGGAGAGGTTTTGACAACCATCCATCCATTTTTTATACCCACTTCAGATGGTGACAAGGCAGCCTATCGCTGTGTTCATTAGTGGAGAGACGGGATACGCCCTGAGCAAACTCATTCCTAGTCGCATTCACGCCTTCGGCCATTTTAGAGTTTCCGGTTCACCTAATCTGCATGTTCTTGGACACGTAGGAAGAAGCAGATTTATATGATTTTTGACTTTATAGCAGTAGAATAGAATAAAACATAGAAGTAAGATATTAACCATTTTCTTGCATATTATAATGTGACAGCAGTTATTATTTTATTGTTCAATCATTGTGTTCATTGAATTAAACTACGGTTGGCAGTGTTAAATGAATGAAGCATACATTGTGCGACTCCATCTCAGCCAATGCTGTAACAGCTTGTCCTGCCCTTATACTGTAATGTTCTGTTCGCTGGTCTATGAAAGTCAGTGAGGAATAAAGGGGGATAATTTGAGTGGGATACAATCTTGTCTACACTCAAAGGCACCTCTGGGAAGCATGGCATAAGTAAATTGCTTATTTAAATAGCCCCACTGCTGTAATCTATTGTTGATGAGGTCTCAAATGTGACACCAAGTCGCATAAAATTAGGAAATTCTTCTGTTTTTTGGATTAACCTACCACTTAACTCTTTATTTACAGCAATTTTGGGACATTAATTAACCCAGGGATTTAACAACCGCTGCTGCAGATACGGAAGTGTTTGAATAAACCAATGGCGACTTGCGGTCTTGTTAGCGATCATCAAGAGCGAGTGTGTTTGTTAATGAGAGCCGACAGCCGCTGCTATTGCTCACTGAGTTATCGCCGTGATGTTTGTAGGAGCATCGTTTTGAAGCAGCTGTTGTGTGGTATTAATATGTACACCATTCATGAAGGCAAATGCTAATTAGGAGCGTGATAAGGAAGGTATTTCCCGCTTGAGTTCTTACATATTTTTTAAGCTAAAGGCACTGCGGATAAAGGTCATTTTTTTGTTGCACAGTCAAGAGTCTTGAGTAGCCACATACCAGTCCTGGTGTTCTGTTTGCATCTGCAGTGCCAAAGGGTGAAAGAGAGCCCTGTGCATTAGAGAAAGGGAGGGAGAGAGGAGTGCTTCAGGAAATTAGAAAATGTCTATAGGCACTTTCACAACAAAGGCTCAGAACGAAAAACTACTTCACCTCGAGTAGAAACCATAAGCTGCTCCTTCAGAGAGTGCCTTGCTCAAATGTGCACAGTGCTTCAAACACTGTGATGATGGATATTAGATCAAGTGACATCAACGTCAAATCAGGGTGCAAACAGCTGTACAACAGACCGTTCATACAAGTCATTTACCATTTTGATTGAATTCCTTATTTTGGTTAATCAATATGAATGAATGACTTCATAAACTGATACACAGCTGATATGTAGCTACTTTTGTAATAATACAGTAACTGAGAACAGGAATTTGCTCTTTAATGAAGACGCAGTGGTCACTGGAGTCTGCAAAGTTGTAAATAAATGGTTCCTGAAGCCAACCAGGCAATCACTTGTCAAACTTGTAAAGAGACCTGCAGCAAAAGCTTCTCCACTTTATTTTTATGTTTCACAAAGCGTCCCCAAGTATTTTGCATTCAGACGGGGCATAAAAATATGCATGAAAACACAATTTCCTACCCTGCTATGGTAACGGTATCAGATTATGCAGGTTTTGTTGGAGAAGTTGACCAGTCAACCTCCTGCCTGCTGTTTTACTTCTTTACTCTGCTTGCAGGCGTAGCAACAACTTGACACACACATAGAGAACCTTTTATCTCTCGTGAGACCGTGGATAATGAGTTAGCTGTTTGTGTGAATGCAATGTTCCAAAGCTCTGATTTCAAATACAACTCTGAGGATAACGGTAAATGGCACATAGAGGTTGAAATACTACACATTTCCATGCTTGCTCTAGTGCTTCTCATCCTTTGCCAGGTAGCGTGTGAACACTGGTCTATAAATAGGTTATAAGGGATGATGGTGGAGAGGGGACATTGTTGGAGCATACATTTCCATGGAGACGTGTTCACTGGGCTGTGGCTTTGTGATCAGAGAGCCGATGTTAGGGGTGAAATTCGTGATGTCCATTTATGTAAAAGTATGTTAAGGGTCCTTAGTGTACTGTGTGGTCGTGTGCCATACACTATCCAGTTGTCAGGGGAATGTGGTCAAAATGGAAGCTTGTTACTGTGTTGATTGTAGATGTCTGAACAAACTCGGTCCTGTGAGTCCTGTGACTGTGTGTTAAACTCTTTTAAATAGGGCAGCAGAAAAGCTCCATTTACTACAGCAAACCAGTTGCACAATTGTACTTCTGAGGTTTACACTACTGGGCCTGTCCTAATGCCAGTTGTACAATATGCAAAGCAAGCGCACACACAGCACGCATGCATGCAAAATTTCTCTTGATGACCCACAAGCACTGATTTTCATAGAGCCGGAAGCACTGCACGCAGAGAAGTGAACTACTAAGATTCACAAAGGGCCTCTAAAACTTTATTTGCACAAGTCTTTGAATTTCTACGAATGGACATAAACCTACGCATTAGTTAGGCTATAAATTATTATATTATTTTAAATACTGGTAATGAATTCACCCTTTCTTGCAGGGTTCTGAATATCATACAAAACTGCACATATCTGCCAAACCCCAGCTTGTAATGAGGCTTGATCATATTAATGAGGTGTGTTTTGCTCTGGAGATGGTTGGAGGCTCTTCCTAGGTTATAACATTTTTATGGTGGTGTGTCAGTTTGATAATTTTGTAGACAATCCAGGTTTTGGGCCCAATGTCTGGACCATCAGGGGATCTCTGTTCATCATTATTATTTTGTTTATTTTCTACATGATTATTATTATAAATCGCTCCATAGGGCACTGCTGGGAGGGAGTGTGGTGTTAAACTGCCGGTCATCTGGCGAGCTAATGAATCCACCCCTCAGGGCGGCAGCAGGAGCTGCCGCTGCACCAATAGTCCTGGTTGGCACGAGATCAGCTTTGGTTACAAGCAAATAACCAGCAAGCACGTGGCTTCAGCAGCGCCCCAGGCACTGCAGCCTAGCCTGATAGGACACCAGAAAATTGATATAATTCACATGAAATTAGATAACTGCTCTGTTGTTGTGCCCCATCTTATATCTTGAAGTAGAATTGCAGAATTGCTGAACTCCTCATTACATTCGGATGAATAAATGTGTTAAATATGTCTCTGAGGGGATTCCTACTGGTGGTTTCTAATTTTGGGGGAAAACTTCGACCCTAAAACATACCAATATTTACCACAGGAAGAATTGCTACCTGTAGTCATGCATGGTTGTTCTGTCACTCCACAATCATACAGACTGCTGCTTTAAGAGCGCTCACATGGCCGTCACATGGCAGCTATTTTAAATTATTTGAATGTTCCATTTCAGCTGTTCCCCTCTAATGCGGGCAACAAAGTGTGGCTGTTGCCTCCAGGGTACTGCTCTGGGCCTATTATACACTTGCAGTGGTATCAGAATAAAACTTTTCTGTATTTCCACAGTGACTAAGCTGAGGCCTCGAGGTCCTCCATGGGAAAAACCCTCTGTGCAGTCTGAGATGCAAAGCATGGGTGCACCCTTGGTTCAGTTCTGATCAAGGACCTTGTTGCATGTAATTTCTGCTTTGCGTGTCACTGGCTGTTGTTGAGTTTGATCATATTCATTTTCATTTTAACTGTGCTTGTCATATAACTGTGTGATGTGGTCTATGTCTAAGGGTTAACTATGATACAGAGAAGTCTGCTGACACAGAGATAGAGATTTTGATCTCAGGAAGCTTCAACTAAGGTGATCTACAACTGACTAGATCAGATTCTTCTTCTGTCCATAGCGGGGAGGTTCGAAGTTCACATGTTGAGTCAGTTAGTATGAGAGGACAATGCAAGACAATACAGAGCACTGTAGTAGAGTGTTGTTGAGTGGAACATCTATCAAAGGACAGTGATATCAAGTCCAGAGGTTTTCAGGATCAATGAGGGAATCAAGAGACTGAATGCATCAGATGTGGTACATCAGGGATAATGCATGATGTGATCATTGGAAGGGGATCACTGAAAGAAGTGGTGATTGAATCAAGATGGAGAAGATGCCACTATCATATCATCTACAATGCACAGGATGCATGAAGAGGGATGTGCCAAGAGGAGGGGATCACCAACCTCCAACCAACACAAAGGAAGAAACACACCCACATTGGAACACTTTAAATTCTATGAAGATCTTGAGTTCGGGGCTCATTGAGTGGAGGTGCACACAAGACTGGGTTGCAGTCTGTGGACCACTGAAACTCAGTGAGACCTCGGCTGAGACCATGAGACCTCAGCTGAGTTTTGCTCTGTATCACAACTTTAACCTCTTTTGCTTATTAAACAGCTTAAGTGAGATCTCTCAACTTGAAGTCCTTCTTGCCGCCCTGATGAAGTATTTTGAACACGACACTGTCGTCCACTTTAAACCATATGAAATCTGTTGTACATACAGATTTACAGAGCAACAAATCTCCTCAGCGTCGGTGTTGAATTCAGAGACCACAATTACTTGGTAATCAGAAAGGTATTAGTTAGTTAGTCATCCATAAAACCCCAACATGGAGTTCAAATGTGAGTCATCCAATCAGTCCGTTTGTTGTTTTCCCAGGGAAAATAGCTCAAGCTGTGTAGGGGTAGAGCAGCTGAGAATCAGAGCGCAACGGCGATGCACCGCCAGCTGAGCTTTCAACTGTCATAGCCTTTTCTGACCCGGGTCTGATAAGGGGAACCCAGGGAAATCCTTGTCTGGTACTGAACAGAGTGGCAAAGATGGATTGTGAGGGAGGATGGATGTCAGAGCAGTAGACAAGGAGAAAGTGGGAGTATCCCCTTTTACATTCTCCTTTACATGACTGACGACAGCAACACAACCCCAAAGCCCATTTGCGAGGCTTTTCATTCCTGCTGTCAGCCTAAGGCAGCACTTAAATGTTTCAGTCTTTTGAATCTGTTTGGAAATCCAGGTATATTACACTAAAGCGAGGATGACATGACAGCCTCCTTATGAGACGAGTGATCGAAGCTGTAGGATTGTGTGTGTTCAGTAGTTGTGTGAACTGTGATGTGAAAGAAATAGCAACCTGGTAAAATAACTGGTTGCCAGAGCCAAACTTCATGTGCTGCTGTTGCCTGGGTAACACTTTGCAGACAGAAAATGTCCTTTTTGCTACAGAGAATTGAAGGTTATCGCTCGCATTGTCTGTTATTTACTGCATCCTATGCCCACATCATTTCTCTGTTCTGGTCGTCATCTCTTCTCTTAGCAGGTTACAGTAGAAAGCTTCCTTCATGACCTGGCTGCTCCATTGTCCTGCACTGTTCACTTCAGTCCATTCAATTGCCTCTTTGGATGAAATGTAATGGTACAATGCAGAGGCAGTGCCACTGCATGAGTTTTCTTTTCATTACAGTCTTGAATTATTAAATTGCCCATGAGGCTGAGCTTCATGTTTATGCTCCCCTTGATGCAAAAATTGAATATAAAACATTGCTGTGAAATCGTTTGTCATGCTAAGCTTTTCCCTTCCCTTCATTTATTTTGTATTTGTCACAAAACCCACAAGGAGAAATATGTAAAGATTATTTTTAGAAGAATTAGATTGATATGTGTGTGTGACAGTAAGCCAGGTTCAGTGGGCCTCAAGCAGAGTGGATTTCGATTAGAATAATGTCTTATGTTACTGATATGCCAAATGCTGGAAAGCTATCTGTTAAGAAAACAAACAGCAAAACGTGATAAATAGTTGAAAACTAAGCAATGAACCATTTCATGAATGACCATTGTAGTAAGAACTCTTCTTCTCATACCCTCTTCCCGTCCAGCCTAATCACACAAGATATTAGCACTTGGTTGCTGCCCACAGTAACTTAAAGGCCAAGTTTATGCTTGTTGCCGTTTCTGTGTACTTGAGGGTAAGATGGCTACCTCATGTGTTCTGTTTGTTTGAAGAATTGGTTTGTCCTTTAGAAGTGACACTATGTATTCACGAGATGCAAAACCTGCCAAAATTTACATTTCGGGGCTCATGAACATAGACTTAAACCATTCAAATATATTTGACAGAAGAGTCGCAATGACAAACTTTCTGAAGAGATACAGCCATGAAACCCGTGGTACCACACTGTGCTATTTTAGGATTTTGTTTGCGGTGCACTTTTTCATGCCATGCGACACCCAACTGCACCTCCTCTACGTCAGAGGTGATGCCTCTTGGCCTCTTGGTTTGTACATAGAAAGTTCTCATCAGGGAACGCGGTTAAGTATAATTTAATTAGATCCACATCTACACAGAATCTCCAACACCAGCTGATATCTTACTCTGACAGGTACATGAAACTGTGATTGATGTGCTCGACTAGAATTACAGCCCAGTCAAACATGAGCTGCAATGTTGCGTGGCTGGCCTCCCAACTCCTTGTCAGGGGGCAGGTTAGGTAAGGCTACAGGAGATATGATATACAGTCAGCTGCAGAGCTATAGTGAAGTTTTATACACACAGTTATGAAAGGCACTTAAAACATCACCACTCAGATTTACAGTGATGCGGTGGACCTCAATTCTTTGGGGTTTTAGAAATATAAAGCTTCAATAGATTACGCATTTAAAGGTAAAAGTAGACTCGGATGCATTTTCCATTATTATTGTAAACTTAAATTACAAAAAATATCTTGGAATATACAAAATATGTATCATACTGCTGATTTTCCTGCCAAGTATTTCAGCATTCAGGGTCCAACAGAAAGCTGCAATAACAGCTTTGGTGTTCTCCATGGGGCTTTCTGTCCGAGTCTGAGCTGCTGTCATGAACATAGTTAATTGTTCCAAGAAATAAAACCCCAGGACACAGCTGCTTCTTTTGATGAAATAAATACACATCCCTTTCTCCAAGTAGATAAGGTGTGCACCTATGAGGTCTGTTTGATTGTCGTATTTTACAAATAACATTACAGGATGTGCTTAACAGGCTCGCTCAATAAGCTTAGTACGATAACAAAGTTTGGTTACCGTCCACTGTATGTCTCAAAGCAGATAAAGGATAAATCCCATATGGGAAAATCTAGGTTAGGAATTCAACGCAAACACAAATTGTATAAGCAGGAGAGCAATGTGCAAACAGCGCTATACACTTTAGATGACGTACATCAGTTTGATGATGGAGGCAAGACCATACTAGTCAATTCCAATCACAGTGATCCGCCAACTCAGCACGTTTGTGAGACCTCACTGTGTCAATTGTGTAAATTATTAACGGTTAACCGATTTACACCTCTAATAGCTAATGTAAACAATGAATTTTGTTATTGTATTTGCCTAGCATTGTACTACTAGGTTGCTATCACTGATATTAAGCATGAGGGCTTTGTAATGTTAGTACAGCACGAGTATACACGCCCACACATGCAGTGGAAGAGACACGCACTGAGACAGAATTTTATCCCTCCCAGTCCTTCGACTTTGTTTCCTCTCTAATGCCTGTTCAGTCTTTTTCTTGCCTGCACTCCCTCCCCCTCACGCCCACGCATCTACTCCGTGTACTGCTGATGATCAGCCTTATCTCCATGCTTAACCGCATGTCTATGTGTATTTTGTATGAGATAAAGCAAGGAGTGTACTCTGCAGAACATTTTTGGTTCCTCTTCTATTCACTGGCTTTAACCTTGTAAGCACAACATCCTCTCTCCACTCTCAGCTGATTCTGTGCCACTTATTCCTCCATTTCTAATTCATTCTTGTTTACAGGATTGTGCCCCTTTTCTATGTGATAAGCAGATCTAGCACCGAGAACTTCACAATATGAAACTCAGCATTGTAAGTTCTGACGTTTCCAGGCCGTTACAGCACTACCTTGGTAGTTTATCTAACAAGACAGTATAAGTTTTCCACAGTATTCCTGCCCTTCCGAGCTTTGTCGGGGCAACACCTGGGGCAATAAATCAGAGACAGTATTTGAAGATGAGATGTAGGGTTTTATTCCAGCATGTATCAGCTTTGGTGCTTCCTCCTATGCTAGCCCATTGTCTCTGCAGCTTTGGTTTTTCTGTTCACTTCATATAGTCCTTTAGCCACCTGGGGACGAGACAGCTATTCCATTATGAATGAAGGTATTTTTTCAGCCTGGCCATTCATCTCTGCTGCATCAGGAGACTTTAGCTGTCAACCACACAGTCTGCACACCTTCACGACCCTGTTCGTTTGTAGATATTTTCGCTACATATCCCATATGAACTATGAGTAAATAACAGCAAAGTAATGCACTATTTGTATGGAATACCCAAGTGCAAGGGAGATTCCACATTGCTCAGGTGAGAAATGGGAAATTCAGGAAGTGCACATGCAGCTTTCTCCCCTTCCCTCTTGGTCATATAGCCTGACAGGAACCCTATTGTTAACTAATTTCTTTGTCAAGCCCTGCAGCAAAGCTCAAACACCCCCACACATGTCCTTCCACTGACATGTGCAAATGTCCGCATGCCCTTGACGGAGAGCTGGGAGTCTCTTTCACTGAACATGTCTTTGATGTGATTAATTTGATTCCTTCACATGCCCTTAGCTTACCTGCGCAGCCTATTTCTTTCCTCATCACTGTAAAGTATGTCTGCTTAAGAGCAGGGAACATCCAGGGAACCCCTGTAACTTCACCAATTCCCCTCGACTGTAAGAGTTTCATTGGTCAGCGGTCACTCAGTAACCCCCTGCTCCTCTTGCTCCTGTATGTGCAGGAGCTGGGTAACATGGTGTGCTTAATGTGTTGGAAATTTCATTTAACTCTCCTCCTATCTCTCTCCCTCCATCTCTCCTGTCTGCGGCCAGTGATTGCCTGGAGCCTTCCCACTTTCTCCGCTTCTGAACCCATCCCCCTTCTCCCCCATCTCCCTTGGGCTGACTGCCTTTCTCCAAGTAGTGAAGAAGATGGTGAGAGGGGGAATGAGAAAGATAGAGGACGAGACACGGAGACAGGAAGTGAAAGTGATGCCTAGATCAGAATGTGAATCACTCGCCAAGTACAGTCCAGTGTTGGTCACGCTGGTGCAGAAACAGAGAAACTGATTATATATGAAGACAATAAGATGGGTTGTGGATAAAAATGGTAGTTATGCACCTCCACTAGCCTCTTCTGTTAGGCTTCCATTGTTCTCACAATCTGATGTAATGGTTTGCCCCTCTAAATCCCTTAACTAGGACCTGATTGAGAAACCCACGCAAGTAACAATGTCATTGATTTGTCTGTAATTGTTCCTCAGCCCTATACAATAGAAAAATCTGATGCTGGATCACACGCATACATGGACATGACATTCTGATACCTGCATGAACCTTTTATCATGTTGTTTCCATTACTGAGCCGCTTGATGTGACCCTGCTCAGGGACCAAGGTTTATTGGCTTCATTTTCATTTTACCCCGAATGCAAAACACATTTCGATAATTTATGGGCCATCAGCATGTGCTTAAGGTTATAAGGGTCTATAGTGGAGTCAAATTTGAAGCTGTGGTCTACTGGCATCCATGGATAATTGTCATATTGACCCCAGGTTGATCGAAACGGTGAGGTCATATGTTTTACCCTGCTGAGCATCCAGCATTCATCCTGCTCACCGTGCTTTTAAACAAAACACAGCCACAAGCTTCATCAGGATTCACTCAGCCACTACTGTGGTCTGTTGAAGTTTCTAAAGGTTTCATTTTTAGACCTTTTTATGGGAACAATTGGTCAATATGGTACAATATGTAGCAGATGCAGAGATTTCTTCCTACATTTCCTCTCACACATTGTTTTTCATTAATGTTTTGATTTATTAGTCATATCAACCTGGTGTGGGCATAGTCAAGGATAGATAAGGCAACACCAAATTTATCCATTTATGCATGATTTTGATATCTGAAAATTGTGCAGGCTTATCACCTCTTAGATAGATGGTGCTGAAAAAACACAATCTGATGTCCCCTAGATAGAACACACACACACACACACACACACACACACACACACACACACACACACACACACACACAGAGGTCTATCTTTTTTGCACTTAGCATCAGAGACATCTGAGATTAATTATAAGCCAATCTGAGGTGTGAGATGTCATGCATAATGTGACACCAGAGTCTCCTGTATCCAGGCTGATGAGTGGCTTCTAGTAATTAGGGCCGGGTGAAGATCATGGGGAATGTGCAGACATGACAAAGTGCTGAAGTCTGGCCTTGGCTCCTGTATATACTCTTGTATCTGTTGCTGTTTGTTGGGTAGTGCTCAGGTGTCAATGACAACATGCGAAACATGCTGGATAATGAGGTAGAGTGATTGTACATACCTAAGGAGACTGCAGGCTCAGCGCCACCCAGAGCTTAGCTTTGATGTGTCAGTGTTGGGTTGAGAGTGATCCCTGAGCAGCAAGCACAATAACACGCTGTGCCATAAGTCAATCAGTAAATCAATGAACGGCGGGCAGTGGTTGCTTATTTTCTCAGCGTGACATGAATCATGAAGCATGCACTGTAGGATTTTAGGATTGTGTGTCACATGCAGGGGCACTGTCAGTGATTTTGGACCCTATGGAAAGCTATAACTGTGGGCACTAACAACCCCATATTGTTTGATGGGTTACAAGCACCTTCCAATCACTCTGACCTCTCCTATCTTATGGCACTACTGTTTGGTATTGATTTGTTTAAACTGATGCCACATAGAATGGGCTTTATGTATAAATATAGATATTACTTTCAGGATGGGTTTTTTCGCTTTCTTTTTTTTTTTCGCTCGACCTATTTTGTAAGTTTCTGAAGCAGAAAGTAAGTACGTCAAGTATTTGTTGCTTATTGTGCTTTGTCGACAAAGTAGGGTGTTGTCAAGAGGGAGTCAGGACTCAGCCAGCTGAGGCATTTTTTGCCAGTGGAGTAAGTGGTGCGTTTTGAATGTGTATGCATTTTATATGACCCTGCTCAGTTTGTTGTGCTTGGTATCTAGTGAGAGCAGCTGTTGTCCTCTCTGGCAATCTAATCAACAGAAATAGATGGTGCTGCTCCTTGCTGGGCTTCAGGGTTTGTTGTAGAGATAGGTCACACCAGTATCTGCTCTCAAAAACACTTCATATAGGCTGCTGCATATGTCGTTGTCCTGTAAGAGGTAAACACAATTAATACCTACTCTTGTAAATAAATGTAATTAGCTTGTAGGGAATCATTGTCAATGTCTAATTTTGGCATGGAGCAGTTGTTCTGTCTTGTACCGCTTAAATAGCAAATCTATTTCTTCTTTGCACTTAACAATATATTATTTGTGTCTGAAGCATATGCTTACATACCCACACACTGACTATTGTTCAGAACAAAGCGTTTTGTGTCCCATAGACTACTGTGACGGCTTATTTTTGACTGGTAATTTACTAACAAACCCCAATCCTGTCAAGTTATATTGATTATAGTTATTATACTAATATAAAAGTGAGTTGATTAAGTTTTTACAGAACAAACGCAAAGCCTGCTCTGATCTGAATGGCTACATGGGGGTGATAGTGACGTGATGATGGTGGCCGCACTTGTAGATACCCTAAAAACATTGTCCGCCCAACAATTGAGGCTCATCCTTAAAAAACGGTGATGAATGACCAATCAGTGCTTGTCTGTTTCTTCTTTGTAGGTTGTCATAATTTAGCAGAATAATGAATGCACATATTATTTTGGACACTTATAATGATGATTTTGTTACTTTATTCATATTAGCCTTAGCCTGTCTTTATTCCAGACACAGAACACACTCTAGACCCCCTCAGTCTTACAATTATACCTTAGGTTCACAGTTATTTCACAGTAACTGAAACCTCTGACAGCAGGCTTATTGGCCCATGCAAGCACAATATTCTGTAACTGTATTGCTGCAGAGAGGTTTGCTGCTAGAATGGAAATGAGTCTGTGTGGTTACTTAGCAGAGTCATAGCTTCTGTAATGATCTCTGCACAGAAAATCAAACACTGGACAAATACTCTTCCTCCTCCATGGAGACCTTGTATAATCTTATATACTGTTGAACACAGTCCTCTCCTTTGACTTGATGCTGGTTGTCTGGTTGTCAAATTGCCTATCTGGCCTAGAATGGCTTTTCTAACGAGCTTCAGCCAGTGTTTGTTTCTTGGCTCAGTTTTGTGTTGAAAATCCTCCATCAAACATAATTATCAACGTGGGAAATTCATTTTCATTAACTCACCTTGCAGGAATTCATATTTCTTGTTTTCAGTGATGGATATTGAGAGTTGGAGGGAAAATGTCATTTATCATCACAGTAACACTGCAGGATTGCTTATGTGGATGTCTGCAGGTAAAGAGTTTGAACCAGATAAAAAATAAAAATCTGTCTTTATCTTTTTGAAGACATAATTATTGACGAGATTGAACGTACTGAAAACAATATGAGTCAGAGCGGGCAAGTTCTAGACATCTGTTCATAAATAGGAGCTCTGATAGTGAGGGGGAGACGTGACACAAGATTAGAGAACTACAATAATAATTATTGGAAAATAATAAAATGAGCATCTTTTATTTAAGTGTTGTGTTGTATTCTCATTGCATCATCCTTTGTTCAAATATTTAGTTTGAGTGACAGTATTGAGAAACTGCTCTGGGTCTGATCACCAAGGAGCTCTGGAGCCGTTTGATTTGTCCCAAACCAGTTTATAACCGGCTACAAGGTGCATTCAAAGGGCCTTGTAAAAAGCTGTTGCATATTCAACCTGATCAGATTAGCTCGTTGAAGGTTAAAAGGTCACTGCATGTTCTCCATTCTGTCTTCACTCTGTCTAGCTGTCTGAAGGCAGCTTGTGTTTGCAATCTGTCGACATAGTTTTTCATTGGCATGGGATTCTCTCATTGTCCATGTTACATAACTACCCCAAGATAATTAACCACTTCTTGCTTTGATGTTCTCCCTCCTTCCCTGAGACATTTCTAACCAATCAACTACTCGGTTGGGTTTAGTAGATATGAAATCAAACTGAACCAATGATAAATAGAAGAAAAGCATCACGTTGTAAACAACCAGGCTCATAGTTCTCAATACTGGTCCTCAAGTATTGCAGCACAGCATATTCCCCACCTGATGAGCTAGATTCCTCCCAGATTCCAGTCTAGATCTGAGAGGCATAGACTGGAGAGATATGCAGGGCTGTGGCACTACTTTCTATTTGGAGTTGTAGGTTGCTGTTGTTCAAGGTGCTCTCAGAGTTTCAGGGATGAGAGCGTCCCAACCTATCACCATCTTATCTTTCCTCTGCACAGGGAGGGAGGGAACATCTGAGTGCCTATGGTAACTTTGAAGGTGATTTTATTTTAATCGTTCCAATTTTCGGTGCCACTGTGATGCACCTTTCACGCACACTCTCCAAATCTCTCTCTCTCTTATACACTCATACACAGAGCAATGCTGTTTTATGCTTTTTCTCAAGTGTGAAGTTGGTCTGTGCTTCTAATTCTGGTTTCAGAGCGTAGCAACTGCAGAATGTCTGAGGTTCTTAGCCACTTCTCCCAGTGTACACAGGAAGTTGCAATTGATATTTCTCAAACATTGCAAACAACACTGACCTCACGCCACGTTTGATAAGAGAAGAAAACCGTGACAGGAATAGAAAATGTAACTGTGCTGCCAGCTTTCATGCTCATTATTTTAAGCTTCTTTTAAGTCCTGATGGTGCCTGTGTTTAAAATAGCATGCGCGCTCCTGTTGTCCATTTGTATTTTGGTCACCGCAGATGGGTTGTTTCCAATTTGTCTTAATAATGTTGAATCCAACTTGATGTTTGTATCCATTTGTGTGTCTTCTCTTCAGCAGGAGGCACTATCTGCCCCTTTCCCACATCAGACTGTCAGGAGAGCACATGGCCTACAGTCAGCAGCCCGCTCCACACTCTTCACCCAGACTCCCACTGCCCTGTCTCCACAGGTTAGTGTGTGTATGTGTTTGCCTGTGGATCACAAGTGTATTGGGAGTACTTGGTGTTACCAAATTGTACATTACGGATTTTAGCAAACTCCACATTTATGGAAACCATCTGTATGTGTGTACCTTGATGGATGGGAACAAAATGGGAATCTAGAGGATTGTGTGGGTTCTTATTATACAGACAACAGCCATCATCGTCATCATTATCATTATCATCATCATTTGTGTTGTCCCACATCTGTTAGTTTTAGTAAAATAAACATACCTGGTGATTAGTCAATTCATTTAATTGGCAAGTTTGTATCTGCTCTTCCACTTTTAATGCCATTGTGCTCAAAACAGCCTCCTCCTCAAGTGTCTCTTCATCTCACAGGTCGAACAGTGTATTCTTGTTAAAAGCTACAGATACAGATGGACAGACAACATGTCTGTGATGGGGCACTAGTCCCTCAGTTTGTTTGATCGTCAATCTATCACTGGGCGATCTCTCTCTCTTTCACTATCTCTTTCACTCTCTCTTTCTCACTCTCTCTTTTTCACTCTCTCTCTCTCTCTCTCTCTCTCTCTCTCTCACACACACACACGTGCAGTAGGAGCATTTCTGCCTAACATTTGGGAATTATTCATCTGTACCTAATCTCTTAAAATGCAGAGAATTGTGTTTTCTTTGTCAACTTGCGAGTTCCATTTATATTTATAATCGGAGCATTGTGATGTCAATTCAATGACAGTGTGTAGTTAGAGTATTTTTTTATTATTTACTCCCATTGTTTAGTGGCCTTTTTATTGGGAAAGGTTCAAATGTGTGATGAGGTCACCAGATAGCAGCCTTTAGATAATGCAGTTACCCAGAAAAATCCATTCAAATGTGTTTAAAAGCTCACAGTGTTCTGTGCAGCCTATTCACTGGAGTCTTATTGCTTTGATTTAATATAGCTGACAACATTCACATGAGGCACTGTGTGCACCACCAAATCCTCAACTTCACAAGAATACTGTTAGATTTTAAACTCCAATCTTGGCAATATCACGTGTCATGTACCATTGCAGAACAAGCTGTTTTTGCGACATGTGATTTTAATATGCGAGCAGACCTATCAAGTTATTCACCTCAACACAGCACAGGTGCAAGGAATGTAATTGGAGAGTCTGGGAGCTGCCAATCACGCATGGCTGTGCACACCCACACGGTCTTTAGAAGAGTTCAGATCAGCCAAAATAAATGAGACTACTTGTGTCGGTGCTACAAAGGTAGGCAGAGCCAATATTGCACTCACTATGTATCATTTGCAAGTCTGCTACTCATATTCACAGCTTTCATGTTGGCATGAGTTGTACAGGGCTGCAAGTTGTATTGCAATTATGATTTCAACTATGATTAATTTCTACCTTTTGTAATATGATGTGTATAAAGGTTCTATGCCAACATAGTGTTTAAAACATTCGTATATAGATTGTTGTCCTAATCAGGTCTCCTGAGGGACTGCAATGTCACATTGGACAATGGACAGACCAACCTGTTGTGATACCATTTCAATACCTAATATTTTGAAATATGTACATAAAAATGTGATGAAAGATGAATAAACCAAAAGATCAGACAACTATTAAATGTAAAACAAATTACACTGCAGTACTTTTGGCTTGATTGCCCACATTTCTGTGGTTACGCTGCATGAAGCACCTACAATCTCTTTGGGCAAAACACGCTGCATTTTAGAGCAACTGACTACTTCACGATTCCCCATGGGGCAGCTCCAGGATTACCATAATTATCCCAGTCCCAGGAACACTTCTACTGCCACAATTTGGAGCTCTTCACACTATTGTATTTTTACATGAATTGCTGCGTCTTACAACTTGGTAATCGACTGTAGCCAAAATGCAATTTCGATTTGGATATGATGAACTGTGCGGCCCAAATTGTGTCAAAAATAATGGCGACAATCCATGTGATTACATGTAAATGTTATTACGTAATGGGCTGCTATCATTATTATTATTATATGTGTACAACTCATTGGACATTTGATGTTGTGCCGTGTATTGTTAGAATGACGCGATACAAACCCTCAGTAAAGCTGAACACAAGACAATCCTTGCACCCTGTGCTGTGCAGACTAGATGCAGCAAATCAAAGTAATGCTTAAACACCAGCACAGCACAACTCAGAATATGCATCACTTTCTCCATATGTCTTTTGACTTACAAGGCCCTGCTTATGCTGTCAACTTAGGTCACCAAATCTAAATACAGCCCACGACAGGTCAGCTCACCTGAAATTCATGGTGTGTCCGATTGAATTTTCCATTCAAGTTTGGATTTCTGCGGAATTTAAATAGAAGTAATATATATTTTGGTACTTTTGTGAGCATGCGTCGTTGTCGACCATATTTGTGGATGATTGCATGAGAAATTATCTGGGTCCTCCATGGTATCACTTGAGGATTAATATAACACTATCAAAGTGTTCTCAACACAAGGTGTCAAGTCAGTGCCCTTCCAATAGAACATGAGGGCCAGTCACAAGATACGGCAGAAGGACCTTTCAGCACTGCCATGATGTCCTTTGTCTCTTTTCCAAGTTTGCCTCCTTGCACTTGGTATTTTCTGTGAGTTGGGGGCCAGCAAGAATCCAATAAAGCAGATGCATTATGTTAAAAAGATCAACTGAAGGTTAAGTGTGTATATTTTTCACCAGGAAATGCGCTCGGCCCCAGCTCAGCCCCACCAACAAGCTTGCATGGGATGAAATTTTTATGATAACAGGATATTTGTTCCTTGAGTGCTTGCAATCCTTCTGCTGTGGATAGCGGTGCATTAGCTAACCCTTTTCTTTCTGTTCATGTGTGTGTGTTTGTGCGGTTACGTGCATGGGAGTATACAGATCATGTTGTGTGCGTAAGGTTTGTTTGTGCCTGCGCATTTGTGTCATTTGGCTTTATGAAATGGAGAAGGCAGGCACACGGGGTTGCACAGGGTGGGGGTGGTTACAGTCGGTGTACAGTGAACAATGATAGCAGGCTTTCCTGGGACTGTGTTTACTTTTCACTGCAGCAGGATGTCCAGAAGGAGGTATTTTTGTCTGACATGGGATAGGGTTGCTAAATGCGGACAGAGGAAATGTAGACATACATTGTTAGGAAGTAAAAACATCAGCCATGGGACGTCGTGGCGAGGCCTTCTTGTTCACAGCGGGGTGAAACCTTAGAGCTGCGAGGGAGCCAGTCAATACTCCCCGATGTCACCCTGCCTGTTCATGTAGCCTCCAGAGGGAGAGCTGTTTGTTCAGAGGGCATGCAAGGGAGAAGACATGGGAGCCTCTGCAGGGAGTGTTTGCCTCGCCAGGGCTTGTTGTCTCTATCTACAGTTCAGGATGACGTTGTCATCGATGGACGAAGATGGGTGGAAGTTGCTCACATTGAAGGATCGGAAGTAGGCATGATCACCATTTGCCCATCTGTGTATGCATTGTTTTCTGTCAATACTTTCTTTCCATCTTTCTTTCTCATTCCATTGACATCTTGCTTGTTCCTGCATTGCTGCAGTACAAACGCTTGTCTCTTACTTGGCACAGCCAGTACCCCCTCCCTCTCTTGCCGCCTCTCCCTCGCTTCTCCCTCTGTCATGCCTTGGCATCCATCAGTTTAGCTGCAACCTCCCACAAGGCCTGATGGGTCAGAGCTGCGCACACTCTCACACTCTCGCTCTCTCTCTCTCACACACACACGTATACAGAGTTACACTCTGCAGCTCTATACGCATAAGGACCTCTCAACCCATCTGTGGTGGCAATTTGGAGAAGTTGTCACACAGGCACACGAATAGAAACAACTCAATGAAGAGGAAGTTCTTGGTTCCTTAATAGAATCTTGCTAAATCTTGCAATCTGTTTGTTACCCCATTTGCAAAGATAAAAAGAATTAATTGTGGAGGCGTTACTGTGACAAACAAGGAAGGAGTATCAGGATTGGGGCCAATAAAAATGTTGCAGCAGTAGTTAAAAGTAAAGTGGTACTTTTCCATTTCAGAGGGTCGAGAGGCTGTCACAGTGCAGACGTCAGTGTTTGAGCAAATCACATTTGACAGGAACCTTGAACCTCTTCTCTGGCTGATGTCTTTACCAGCCTGCTTTGAAATTGTCTCCCCCTTTGCTGAAAGCAGACTCAGCTCTTTCATGTTAGATTCCTCTCAGTGACATATGCATTTTTTTTTAGGTATTAACGTGTGCTGGTCTGTTGAATTTTTCCTTGCTCTTTCTTCTCTGTTGGCTCAGAAAATTGTTGGCTCAGAGATTTGAGCCACTTGTGGACTTAAAGTTCTCAATTACTGGAGTAACGGGAGGTTCCTCAGTCAGTTCCTTGCTCACTTTCCCACAACACATAAGGTAATTGAAAGACTACGGATATATTCAACCAATCGAGGTCTCCATCTATTGAAGCAAGCCTTTTTTTTAGCCTTGTTTAATTCCTACATCTTCTTTCTCTGCACTGATGAGTACTCTTAGGTTCAGTAAACATAATGAGGTCTTTCGCTATATTTCATGGATGACACAAGGCTCTGTCCTAAAGTTTGTGAACAGATAGACGGGCTTGCATCTTCACACATTTGTGTAATTTTCCATCAAAACTCATTAAACCTCACTTTCTTTTTCAGTGCGAGCAGTTAAAAATATGTTCCTTTTAATTCTGTGTGGGCTGGGAAAAGCTTGTCTCTGACCAATGGGCATGGTTTGGTCTCCTGAGCTCCAGCGGAGTAGGAGCTAAAACTGTTACAGTACCTAATTGAGTACTTTTTCCTTTTGTGCGAAACAAAGAAGAATCCCCTGAGTGCGTGAAAAGGTACTGGCTTGTCATGTACAGGCTTGCAATGGGGTGATAAGGTTTTTACGAAATGGCCGGCCAATTACTGAAAACTGCTGTCTTCACCAGCAGGCCGACAGAAGTGTTATGAGAAGAGTCTTTAGGAAGTTTGTTGCCCTATTAAAATGACATATTGAACTGATCAAGCAGACGTAGCAGGAAATCTTTTCCCTGCAAAGGAGCTGCTTCACTGCCCTGCACCCCCCCATCATATACATTATACATTTCCATTTCTCTCCTACCTTTAATGGCAACAACTCAGCAAGACTTGGTGCCATACTCTCCATTTACGCTGATTGATCATAAACTACTTGCAGCGGCTTGTTCAAACTCGTAACTCACCCTGCAGTTGAGGGTCAAAGCATTTTATTAGATTGTTGTCACAAACTATTCTTAGTGAATGCTTATTTTAAATCTTGACAGATAATATAATGTTTACAATGTGTTTTGTGATGCTCTCAGGAATCACTGTGAAGGGTACAGCCGTGTTCTTGACGCTGTCTTCATATGTGTCCCTTATATGCACTCAAAATGAATCAGCAATCATTCTTTATAGGCTCACCATAAATAATATGGCCTTTTCCTGTTATTTCATTCATTTGACTTGTTTATTACCTCCTCTCAGAAGGTTATGTTGTCACTGGCATTTGCTTATTTGTCAGGAGGATATCTGAAAAAGTAACGGATGGATTTTAGCAGGATTGTGTAGCTCAGTGGCACTGATTTAGTTGATTTTGTCTTTATTCTCGACAAATGGCATTTCTCAAAAACTACAACTAAATCTACCAAGAGAGGCAATTTAAATTGTATACTCACCTTTATGGCTTCATTGCACTGTAAGAAATAAGATAAGAAACATGCAATTGGCGCCAATGTGTGTGTAATGTGTGTACCTATTATGTTCACCCAGTTACACACACAAATAGACCTTTTATATGTTAAAAAAAAACCCCACTTTCACTCCATTTGTATCAGTAGATTAACCTGCAGCCCCTTTCCTGTCTAACTGGCTGTGTCGTGCACGAAATTTGAGTGTGTGTGTGTGTGTCTGTGTGTGTAAAGGTGTGTTGTTGTAAGGTTAAAGCGGGAGCTAATAATGAGAGCAGATAAACTCTATCCTCTGGTGGCTTTTGTTTAAACAATAGATTGATAGGACTCGCCTGCTGGTGCTGAAGCTCTTGTAATTGTTCAAACTGCACCGTTCTGACGGGGGCGGATGGAGTGTGTGTTGATCAATCGACCGGTACCTCATTCTTTAGTTTTTTATCATTTCTATTTTCTTTATCTTTCAAGGCTGGGATGGAAGGAGAAATAAATGAGATAGAACCCAGTGGGACATTTCTGTGGCCAGGCTCCATGTGCTGCTGGCTTGTGTGTAATGCTCTTAAAAGGACACACACACTCACACACTGTATAAAGGCCAATCTGTACTTTCCATATCGGACAATTAGGGTCTGAGTGACACAAATTTTGTCATCTTGTGGTGTGGGTGAATGTAGACCAGGTAATCTAGCAGTTCTACACTGCTTTTGATGAGCGGCTGTGTGAAGAAGTCCGTCTCCACCTGCATTTATACAACTTGCAAATTGAAAATTGACTGTCAGTGAGAAATTGCCCAAGTGGTGGTGTGTTACCGCACATGTGTAGAAACCAAACTATTGCATGTGTGCAAAGCAGGTCATCACAGGAGACATTAAGGTTTCGTATGCAGAGATCTGCCCGTGTCCACAACCTTACTGAAGTTGATTTAGGCCTCCATTCGTCAGTGGGTGTATGTGTTTAAAGATGGCTGGTTTTAATACTTTATGCACAACAAGGGAAAGTAGAACAGGATCAATGTACGCATTTTCTTGCACATTACAAAAGTGCAGAGGTTTTAAGACTGACCATGAATGAAAACAATGGCGTGCCATTAATATTAATATGTCCCCTTCAAGGGAAATCCTTTGTAGTCAGGCAGCAGGCATTAAGGTAGAAGTCAAACAAGCACCATCCACACACCAGAAAGCAGCCTGATGAATTTAGAACTGTGACTGACTCATTGTGTGAATTCATTTACCGTATATCTTTCTTACATTAACATGCTTTGGAGTTTAGAGCTTTTAAAGTCATCATAATTGTGCTACACTAATTTGCACATATATCTGTTTTATCAGATGTGTATAAACCACTGATGCAGTGAAACTAGATAAAACATTTGACAGCTGAGAAATTAATGTGGGATTATTTTTTGCCTCCAAGTGAAATTGTTTATCTCAAAACAGATTCAACCATGAAAAAAGATCAGCGATACTAGTAGGCTTGATAAATCTTCAAACTACTTGTACGGCTTCATAAAGCTGAGATACAGTTGCTGTATCGAATTAGGTTAATGATGCGTTTGTGTGTGTGTGTGTGTGTTTGCGCATGCTTTTGGATCTTTTACATGGATAGAATTGCAGTAAAAGGCGCTTTTGGTTTATTAATGAGATTTGACTTTTTTTGGCCGTAGGCACAGAAAGGTAGCAGAGCTGAATATATGTAAACAAATTAGTGAACTTTTGATAAGCAACAAGCTAGTAATGACGAATGTTTGATTAGAATCTGTCTCCCACACACAATCTCATCACATGCAATGTACACCGCTGTCAGGTTACAGAACATCTACTTTTAAAGTTTGCGGAAAAGAGAATCTTTACAAAAACTTTGTAATATGCCTTTCTGAGTGTGTGCACTAGTTTGAATCACACCATATCAGGGAAAATCACTTCTTCATTTTTAACATTGGCATCACATCAATACGCTTGTCTGTTTTCATCTGTTTTTCTTCTCCGTGTATCGCTTTCATTGATCACAAAATCGATGTTACGAATTCTACGAAGAAAGCCGTTTCCCTTGCATAGCATTATCTGACACTTTCTGTCAGGTGACTGGCAATGGGTTTGAGGACCTATTGATTTTCATGTCTTAAATTCTTGGCAGCTTAAATAGCACCTTTAATAAGGCAAGTCTTCATTACTGTGTAGAGGTTTAGGCTAGTTCAACAAGCTGTATGAAGGAGAAACTCTGATCCAGCAGCTGTTAATATCCTCCTTCAGTCAGTTACTCCACCCATAGCGACAGATTCATAACATACACACAAAAACCTGATTATGACCAATAACGTTCACCATTATTGTCTGAACAGGAAATTCAAGCTTAGAGATTGTTTTCAAATATCAAAACAATGGAAGAAACAAGCGTCTTAACAGTAGAACATCTGTGGTATGTGTCATTGTGTGCTGCAAACTAAAAATTGCCTTTGATTAATGTCTGACAAATTAAAACTGGAACAGTTAGTGCATCTTGTTGTTTTCAATATACTGGAGCGAAACTAGAACCTTACTCCTTGAGCTGAACACAGGAAGATGATGCTTGTTGTCAATGTTGTTAGTTTGATTGTGCTGAAATTGACTGAAGAACCTGCACAGTATAGGTCTGTTGGGTGCATCACTTCCTCTGTGAAGAGGGAACAAACACAGTTGTTGTAACATCTTTTACAAAATAAGAAAGCAAAGCAACGTTTTGCAGCAGCAAGGTACCTGAGTCACTCTACATCATTTTGGAGCTGTTCCTGGACTGAAAGTTGCAGCAATAACTCTGCTGCGGGAGGGAGGGAGGGAGGGAGGGAGGGTGATGGGGACGACTTGGGTGCCCTTGTCTGAGCTCATTCACCCACATCCGTGCTCGACTGAGCCCTGCAGAGAGAGGGGAAGATGGAGGAACGATAGCAGGGGGTTTGTCGAGGGATGGAGGAAGCTGTTGAGGAATATGGAGGGATATGGGAAATGACATTCCAACTGGAAGGAACCGAGGAGGAAAGATGGGAGTGGGTTGAATAATAATTAGGATTAAGACATTGGGACTGGGAGAGTGAGGCTGGATGGATGGATATGGGGACAGGGGGATGACTGGCAGACTTCAGTTTCAGGTCACAGTGTTATTTAGTGGATCTGAAAGAACAGAGATGAGAGGAAGACACAATCTTACAAAGTCAACAGCTATCATTGTGATACAACACCAATATACACTCCTCAGTCTTATCAGACACTCTGGCCTTTGTCTTCCGAGAGTCAAATTGCTATGTGTGTGTTCCACTCATAAGCTTCTTGAGCCAGGGGGGGGGCGGGGGATCATATCAACACGCCTGGCATGAGGAGATGCGTATATCTGCCCGGGACCCCGTTGAGCTCTGTAGACCAGGCTGTCTGTGTATTTGACTTTGCATTTGGCTGGCTGTGACTTTGGTTCCCTGAGCAATGCAGGTGGGCGGACTGACAGGCGGTTCGCAGATGCGGACCCACTTTCCATAAACTGTTGAGGATCTGTGCGAGATCCCCATAGCAGAACTCTGAATAATTAATGTTTGCTGTCTTAGAGTGAAGCTTTTTTATTCGGTGCAGTGGGGAAAAATTTTGTAGTCATAAAAAATTCAGTTTTTGTCAACCTATCAGTAAAAACTGACAGTGTTGACTTTAACACAGAGTTGGTCATCTATGATCGGAAATGTATTGACAGATCTCAATGAAACTTGCTGTGCTTGTTGGACGTGATCCAGGGAAGAATCCATTCAAGTTTGGCATCATTTGGCCTAATTTCAGCGCTATTATAACTACTTTTACATTTCAACCTTTATCTTTTGAACCATAAATCATAGAATCAAAGTGCCTAACTACGTTTTACACCATTTGGCAGTCTCCTCCTACAATTTTGCATCATTTATCACAAAGTTTTATATGTAGAACGCACAGACCAAGCCAGACAAAAGTTAATAGTAAGATTCATCTTTTCCTTTGGATGTTTCTTACTGTTTTTGCTATAATTTAACTGCCAAATGTGAGTGGGCGCCATTCTTCAAAAAAGTGCTGGATCTCATGAATGAATGAATTGGTCGACTGTTAGCAAACTTGGCGGGGATGTGCACTCGCTGCTTATGCAAAAAAAAGAAAAGAAAGAAACATCAATCAACCTGATATTGTGATAATTACAGTTAAAATGTGTTGATGACGAAGGAACCAGAGGGGGAGGAGGGGGATCAGGAGTTAGTCAATAACAGGATGAACATGATCACAGAGCGACAGTCATATGTAGTCACTCTTCTGGCCATTAACTATGCAAACTCATTCATCATTCATGCAGGTAGGAGACACATGTGCCATGATGGAGAAACTACCAAGACAGCAGCAAACGGGCTTCAGTTGTTGGCTGTGGTTCTGCCAGCTTGGCCAAGCAGAGAGCATTGGCCTCCTCACGCATTCTGCTCCTCCGCTGAAAATCTGTGCTGGGTGTAATGAAGCAGCTGGCAAAATGGAGGCAACTTTCTCCTAAGGCCAGAAGAGGGGTTGGCAATGATAGGGGAACACAGGCAATGACTGGTACACCGTGGCAACTTGACAGCAAACTATTTGAGGAGAAGTAAGGATACCATGTGCATTTTATGATGCATATAAACCTAAAACACACACAAACACACATTTAGTAATGTGGCATGGCGCGGCCAAGAAATTTGACACCAGACATCATCATTATTATTATTATTATTTGGAGGCCAGGATGAAAAGCCCTCACCACGTGAAATGAAGCCTGCAGGAGGATGAGAGCTGTGTGAGTCAATGGTTGTGTTCTAGCCTCCTCTCAGCCACAGTACTTCAACACAGAGTCGGCTCCAGCCTGAGGGTCTCACCGCTGTTCATTAGCCCAGAGTTGGCTTTGGCACGCCCGTGTGCCATCTGTCGGCATGTACCGTGGCTAAGTTAAATACTCCGAGTCTCCCTAATTTAACGAAGGGAGCACAGAGGAGCTTTTTCCCAGACATCCCAGATTAGTCTCATAAACCCTCTCGTGACCAGGACAAGACAACTTGAAACAGTGAGCGAGCACTGGCACTCTGGGCATTTCTTAATGGATGCTCCGCTGAACTTTTACTTTACTTTCACAGTCCAAATCTAACCGCAGGCATGACTGAATGTTCATGGTCTTGCGTGTGTGTGTGTATGTGTGTTTTCAAAGGATAGAGGGCAGAAGCAAAAGGCTGTGATGCGAGGTAATAGTGAGATACTTCCTCAAAAGAATCTTTCCCAGACTCAACTCCATAAATAACAATATCCACTTCAGGAAGAGTTCACAGTTGTCTCTGAAATTCTGTATGCTGCCCTGAACGCAGCCTCGCACGCTCGCACACAGCTGAGACACGATCCGCTTGTCATTGCGCAGCCTGTGTCATGGGATTATTCTGCACTTTTACAAGCAGTCTTTTGACCATTTATGGTTGCAGCGGTCATGTTCATAAATAGTCTTTAGTCACTACAGCCGCCTGTATCCTGCTTAGTATGCAAAGGGAGGATGCATAAATGTGTTTTGCATAAAAGGTGACCTTATGAATTGAAATATTTCATTATGGCATTAAATCCGCATGCAGATAGTGTTTAAATGAATTCCACAATTGGTTTTGCAATTAACTTTAATGTTCTTATTAATTCACTACTTCTACATACAAGCTCCAATTTTTATACGACCCCATTCTTTGTTGATGCCACAATCAGATTGAAAATCAATGTTTGTGCCCACACGGCATGCACACAAACCCCCCCTTGTAAACCGTTTAAGCACCAAGTCATGTATCGTGAGTGAACACAGTAATCTGAATTACATCAATGTGTGCGGCCGACAACTCATATTTGCTGTAATTGCATTAAGGATAAAACGCATCGGGGTGCTGATGCGTGTTGAATCTGTTCAGAAGACATTTAAAAGTTTGCGATTTGTTGAGCTGTCTCTTCATTGTTCAGCTTGAATCACCATGAGGTGGTCTGACTAGAGTGGATGGCTTTAGTACCTGCAGGTTAAAGCAAAATGTCACCACCAGTGTGTCCCATTAGCCAGACGACAACGCCTCCTTCACCTCCTACAAGGAGGAAGAAAAACGGTCAGTCCATCAAGATAAGTGCTGAAGCCATCTGGCTGCCTTGATATTTAAATTTGACATTTTCACCAGAGTTTCACTGAATATTTTATCGGACCGGACATTTAATTAGTCAGTGCCGGATGCAAAATAAACCCATTGAACAGCTTTTGTTCATTTTTAACCCTCTCACATAAACGAGAATAAAGGCCTTTTTTTCTTCATGTATTTTCAACCCGACTGAGTTGTAATATGCACAGGAGCAGACAATATTATTAATTAATGTTGATTTTAATCAGATGACTTATAAGGCTTGTGGCTGCGCAATTGTATTTGCCTCGGTGCCAAGTCATCACCTCGGGGTGGGATTATGAAGTGAGCCAAGAGTGGAAGCAGCAGAGGGGCAACGTGGAGAATCTTCCACCCTTCAGCGTCATAGATGAGATATAAATTGATGTTCTTCTTTACAAATGTATGCACTCTAAAGTGAATATTTAATTCAATGTGGATTTAATAAAACTGATCCTAAACAGTGAATGTTGGATGGGGATGTGCTTGCTGCAGGATTAATTCTATAAGGTATCACATTCCTCATACTCAAACGCTAGACTAGAGATTATTTGGAATATTCTGAGCCCAAACATTTTGTAATCCTCAATAGAATATTTGGGTTTGTCCGTTGCCTAAAGCAGCCTTAGCGTTTCTAAACATGTTGAGGATGAATGGGAGGTAGAGTATTGCTTATTTCCAAAGGAGTGTTTTGTCCCCCACTATCTATATGTAATACCAACAATGCATCAGCAAACAATAGGAACCGATTGAGCAAAGTGTAATTCTGTTCTGCGAGGTGTATTTGAAACAGAAATGTAATTCTATCGTGGGTCAGTATCGATAGCAGGCTTTTCAACACAGTAGTGATGGTGGGAGGAGAGTGTGTGAGACTAAGAATTGGATAGTGCTTATTCAGCAGCATTGATTTCTCTGTGAGACAGTATGTGCGGTGTGAAGGAGCTGCAGGCGTCCACCTTCTCCTGAATCTTTATCAGGCCTGTTAGGATCACCAGGAAGATGAGAGCCGGTGTCGAGTGTGTGCATGTGTGTGTGTGTGTGCAGTGCAGGCTGTGTGTGTGCATGCATGCATGCATGCATTCCATAGATGCTGCTGCGTGTCTATGAATGCCAGGTAAGGAATTGCCTGGAAGAGAGGGAAACTACTAAATCTTGGTGAACGTGAAGGGTCCACAGGATCGAGGGAAATATGAAAAGATGATGGATGAAAAGGAGAAGGTCCCACATCCAGTCTACTGTGAGGTTGAGGATTGCGTGACCTGCACTAAAATTAACACTGACACAAGCAGGTAGTGCCATCTGGTGAAGAAGCAATCGCAGAGGGTCTCACTGTGCCTGCAAGACCTAACACACACACACACACACATCTTGTATGCAAACCATGTTTTCACTTCTATCTATGGAATGACTTGAGGAGGTTAGAACATGCAGATGTGGTTTGGATGCAGTTCTCAGCATCATCTATCTAATCAAAACCTTCAATAGTTAGTTACTGATTTCTCAACTGAGGCATTTAAGCCTTGGCCGTTATTCAATAATGCATCAGGTTCCACTGCTGTTGGTCCCTGGGAAGGCAGCCAGCAGCAGTGTGTGTTGCTGTGAGGTGTTGGGGATGTTTGGGGATGTGGGTGGTGTTGGTCTGTGCTCCTTCCAGTCAGTAGATTTTTGATTATTAACTAAAAATCTGAACTTGAAAATTGGGTCCATTCCTTTTAAGTTGATTTTTCTTTTCAAGTTTTTTCTTTTTAGTTTTTTATTTTTTAAGATCAGACATAAAAATCTAGTATCTGTCAAATATTGGCAAATGTACTATCGGGACAATTTTGGAATATCTATAAAACTAAACTAGGCAGTTTCGGGAAAAAAGTCATTATCCTCTTGTTTGCCTAAACAGGCTGTGGTTGGATTTTGTTTTTAAGCTTCGTTTTATTCTTGAGATACTAAAACAAAACTCCCATCAGAAATCCACTGGGCTGGAGGTCGTCCCTGCTGGCTGTTTGAAGCAATGCGCTCCCTAAGCTTGCGTGTCATAAAAATAGATTTCCTCTCAGCTGAGATCTTATCCTGTGGATTAAGCCGGCCATGAGCTCGCATTAATTAATCAAAGTGGGCAATTTATTGAAATTATATAGAAAATCGGGCCAGAAAAATGAACCGCTTGCTTTATCTTGCAGTGATTTTTGATGTTTGAAATTCCTAATCGGGGGGGAGGGGGGGGGTGTTTACACTGTCGACTGCAATGCAGTGGAGAGATGAGATTGGTTTGGGTTTTCATATGAGGCGCTGTGCTTTGTCACGCTCTCCCTCGCAATGCATAGGCAGAAATTGCCTAATACTGTGGCTGTTCTTAGAATGTGATTACAGATTTTATATCTGTTAATAGCTTTTTACCAGGCGAGGACAATAGCGGAAAGAGAATAGGCGGTGTTTCCCTTGTTACATAAGCTTGTCACTGCCTAGAAAAAAGTGAGTGATTACTGTCACTGTATTGAAATCCACTTTCCTCCGTAGCAGTTACAGAGTGCTGACGTTATCTGGGTAGATGTTTCCTTTTGTCTCTATTTCTAAAGGGAAGGAGTGTGTGTGCGTGCATGGGATTGTGAATGTGAGCGTGTTCAGATGAAGAGCAGCTGTGCGTCTCTACTTCATAAACCCACAGTGGGGGTGTGTGAGCTGGCAGGTAGCTGAGTGGACAGGACCTCAGGAGCAGGTTAGAGAGCTGAGATGACACAGAAGACAGGACACGTCAGCTGTACTGCACCAACACCCCCTCATACCTGTTATATAGTGTGAAGAGCCCCGGGGCAGCTGTTTTAGAGGGGTTAAGATCAGTCAAGTTTAGCCACTTTCACATCTTGTAAGCATCTGTTCATCTAAGCCTGTGCTGAACTGTCAAGACTGTCCTCATAAGCATTATTTACCTCTATAATTGTGCTTATGTCTGGCAGAAGGATTCTCCAGATTTTGAATACATTTTGTAGATGGGTGGAATTTACTCAAGGAAGACATTGGGCCCATGATTGACATTTGCTTATTTCCCCAAAACCCAAGATATCTTCAGACGTGCGTTTCCTTCAGACGCGGCTCAGCCCAGATCCATATTAGATGTGGGTCTGGTGGATTAAAATGTGTTGTTCATCCCCTGGATGTGTCAGTTTGGGCACGCGGGAGCTTTCCAACACGCTTCAGTTTCTCATTCGATATGGTTGAGTTGCACGAGTTGAGATTTAAAATTTGAACCATGCATAACATATTGATTGTGTTAACTTCCCGGTTCTGCGTTGAGAAGCTTCTTATCTGGTTGCTGTTGATAGATATGGGCATCTACCACAGTATCAAATGGTTTTGTGATAGTTTTGTTTATAGCGGTTATGGTTATGGTTCCAGGTAAAATGGAGCCTAAAGTCCCAGTGTGCACAGTGATCAAAAGAAGGATGTCGAGTAGAGGTATGCACTTTTTGAGTCATTCAGTCGTAAACACAAAGTGATACACGCATTTGCTTTTATTCAATCTTCGTTTCAAAGGGCACAATGTAACTTTTGACAAAAGAAGTGACTGCACGATGTTAACAAACAAATACCGCCACCACCACAGTCTGGCGTGTGTGCCTGTGAATAGAGACGTACAAACACACCCGAGCTGTCTCACTGCAGTGGAGCGTGGAGTGTGTGCTTGGCGCGGAGCCAAGAGTGGATCAGGGAGAGACGCTCTCACTAAATACCTGCTATTACAATGAGACAACACTAGGGGAGCTTGGGCTTCTTTTACACCAAGTTAATAATGAGAGAAATAATGTCAAGAGAGAGATTTTGAAATCATGACAAATGACTAAGAACGTGTTTCGATGCAGATTCCCGGTAGGCTTGGTGTGATATTTCCAATTTAACAGCTCATAAACCGCATTTGCTTCCGTTTTAACAATCCACACATAATTAGTCCCCACAGTTAAATCAAGTGTCTCAGCTGGTTGTTGGTGATGACTTAGATCCTTGTTAATATCAGCTGGCAGTGAATCAAAGGAATGGCAAAGAAACTTTACTTAACATAGGATCTTTACTCATCCGATTATTTATCCACCTCGAGGATGATGGATGGACCCGTTGACTCACTGGTCCCTGTCTGTCGTGTGACCGGGTTTGCATTGATCCGCCCAGCGCACAAACCAGTGACCTCTCGTTGACCCTACCTTGACCATGCGCTCCTCTCCGGGCCTCACATGTCGTAATAGCATGATGAAACGCATCGCATCTCCTTGACCCTCAACTTTATCACATTGACTTTTGAAATTGATCCCCGGCAAGCTCGATAGTAAATACATCCAGGCTTTCTTACGTCCAACATTAAAGTAGATTAGAAAGGAAGGGATTCCGAGCGTGAGAATGAGGCGTGTGTGTGTGCAGCTACGCCGCAATGGAATGCCCTTTAAGTTATACGGGCTTATGTGTGTGTTTATGAAAGATATGTTGGTGCCAGCGCCCGACCGCCCGCATTATCTGGCCTGCAGGCTGCACCCTGGACAGCACATTACAGAGTAGATGGATGCAGCTATTGCGTAGATAAATGACGGGGGGGGTTTCCAGTCTAGAAGAAGGGCACCGTGTAATGGGAATTATGTCAGTGGTGTTATTCCTCAACATTGGTCTCCCACTTGCAGACATGCGTACTCTAATCCATACCAGATTCCCCCTGCAGTGTGTCTGTGGAGATAAAACATTTAAGCTGCTGTGTCATTTGGTCAGGTCTCTCACTAAGGACACACACCAAGAAGTAGTCATTCCACAAGTTTTGTAGCTCAGAGGGCGTTTTTTTGAAAAATAAATGGAAATAGCCTCTGGGGATGTTTCTCATCATCTCAAATATTCCCACATAATCCATCAGCCCTCAAAATAGACCCGCAAACTCTCTCTGAATCTGTATTTGTGTCTAGGGAGGAACGAAAGTAATAAATGTTGCAAATTTCTCCACATAAATAATCTGCACTAAAACATATTCGAATTCATGAATACAAGAATGTGATTATGTTGTCCGACTCCATCGCAGGCGAAGGGAAACGGTCGTCGTCGTCGCTGCACACAGAGACGATATTGATAGCCGGGCTGTAGCTGCAGCAGTTTCACACTGGAATGTGTGTGTGTGTGAATGTGTTAATGGGTTCTCTTCTGAGAGCTGGCAAAGCTTGTACGCCTTCGTTACCGGTCAGTCGCGAGGATGATTAATTTTAACTGCAGATTGCAAAGGTTATTACAGAATGTTGGACTCCTGCAGAGGGTGAGACATTTTTAGTGCTGTGGAGCTTTGCGCTTTCCTTTTCTTATGTGATTTCTTATTCCTTCTTGTTCTTATCAGAGAGGCATTATCTTTTCATGTCTGAGGATATTCAGTAGTGTCCTTAGGTCTGCTTACTAAAGGCACGTGGACTCACACACATACACACGCCACACACACACACACACACACACACAAGCGGGGTGAAATGCGGTGGAAGTTTAAGCGCAGTGCAGATGAGAATTGAGCGGCGATCTAACCGGCACATCAGGATTCAGTGAGGGTAAGATGGGGATGGAGAAGGAGGAGGGAGAGTTGACGGCGAGGGGCAACCCCCCTTTCTAGACGAGGGATTCCTTTACTGCAGTGATCAGCAGTCCACCCCGCCCCCTTCCTCACTCCCCCTCTCCCTGCTCTCTGGTTTTTCTCACACTGGCAGCTCACTCGTTTCTCTTTTATCCCCCTCCCTCGCTCTCTTTCTGGTACCCTTAATCCTTCCTCCCCTCTCTCTCTCGCCCACCGCCCCTCTCCTTCATTTGCACACACTACAGTCACGTTTCTGCAGGGAGGGCCGTCTGCGTTGGGCTCCTACTACATGCAGCACATGGTTTGGTAATGCACTCTAAACACGACTCACGAGTCACGCTCTTTGACTCCGGCCTACATTTATCTCCGTCTCTCCCGAGCTGCACCTCCATTTATCCTCTCTCTCTCTCTCTCTCCCCCCCTCTCTCTCTCTCCCCCCCTCCCTATCTCCGTTCTGTCCATCTTCCTCTTCCCCCCTTTTTTGTGTTTTGCCCTTTCTTAGCTGTACGACATTGATTCCAAGGTTGCTGTGCTATTGACTGCTGCTACGCTGTTAAATATTTCAGGCAGCATTTCAGTGGCTGTGTGCCGAGGGAGAGGAGGGGGGGAAGAAGGGGGGGGGGGGGGGGGCTCCCTTTGCTCAGACGCTGTGGAAGTAGTGCTGACAAACCGACTTGTGAACAGACGGGCGCACCTGCAACAGAGGTACACTTCAACGCACGTGTCACTCCACACTTGGTGAGCACAGATGGACTTGCACATGCACATCCGTGCGTGTTCGCTGGCAGACACCACTCCCTCCATTTGCATATGTTTGTAGTGCTGCCCTGCCTCAGCGTGCGTGGGTTGGTGTTGGTGATATCTCGGTTATCTAGAGGAACTCCTCTCCCCCTGCCGTTTAACAGGGACGATAATGAAAGGACACAGACGGAGCCGCGCTGGTCTGCCCTGTGCAGACTGGGACTGTTATTCAACACCAGCCAGAACACCTCATGTCAGCATCTCGTCTGATCAGCACACTAATCACTGTTTGGCTGCCCCTTAGTTTCTGGGCCATGGGAATTTTATCACTATACTCTTTGAACGCGCACAGACACACACACACACACACACACACACACACAGCCATTGCAGCAGTATTCAGGCTTCTGGGGGCTATTTGGTGTCAAAAATAAATTTCACAACTCTGATGCCTGTGCTCAGACTACTGTGGTCCCTGTGGTGGTTCTTAGTTTACAGTGGATGTCGCTGTAGAAGTCCTGTGTTTACTGTTGCAGTGGTGGCAGTGGCGGTGTTGTTCCGAGACTTAGAAGGTCTCTAATTTGGGGCTTTGTGTTTGCTGATGATGAAAAACAGAAAGTTCACCCTCGCCAGATATTTTTTATTTCCCTCGTGGGAGGGAAGCATGAATACAACACGAGCAGAGTGAACACTCAGCAGGGGCTGCATCTGGATACTCACTGTGCCTCTCAATGTCTGGACAGTGTTGCATTGCTGTTGACGTCCCAAATGTTTACCGTCAGACACGTCCTCATTACTCGCACTTACAGCTGCCTGATGCGTATGGACTCAAACCTAAACCTTACTTTTTAGACTCAATCGGTCCACAGTGGAGTTGTGATTGGCAGCCAGGACATTTAATCAGCAAACTTTTGCGTGGCAGCTCTGTTTCTCTGAGCTTCTGACACAGTGCTGTTCCTCTGTTTGATGCTCAGAAGTGAAAGGCCACTCTGCTGGGGCCTCTCGAACTTAAGACATCGATTATTTGCATATTTCCAGCATTTCTGTTGCCCTGGGTGGGTTTTAATCTGGCAGTGCAGACAATTCAGATAGTGTTTGGCAACCTGTCAGTCAGCATGTGAACGATCTGATACAGAGCTTTTCTTTTACTGATAATGGCTCCATTATACATCCCAAGCCCCTGGTTTGCACTGAGCAAACTGTTCATTCTCAACACGTGGGCTTCCTCTATTGTTGCCAGGGATACATGATAACATCTGGCCTTAGCAGCCAGACCAGTGACATTTGCCGCCCAACATTAGTGTTGAAGTTGATCGGTTGCCTGCTCCTGCTGAGTAAGGAGATGCTGTGAGAGGATCAGATAGCCGCAGTGCCTGTGTTTCATTCTAGGTGCTACAGATCTAGGGAAAAGAATTGCGGTGGCGACACAACACGAAGCACACACAAACGCACACACTCTAACACACACCTGCAGCTCTCCGGGGCATCATTTAATACCTCAGTGTGGGCTGAAGGCAGTTGGGGTTACATTCATAAAAGAGACGCTGCACTTTGAGTCTCCTATAAACTGTTATGGTTCGGTTCACTAAGGGTATGAATTTTTGTTTACCGGGAAAATTTATCTTGCTGCAATTCTATGCAGGAGTGCTGTGGATGCTTGAGGCAGACCGGGTCGGATCAGGTCTATTAGAAGCCGTGGAGAGACGGGGTGTGAAAGAAGCAGAGTGTCGGTTGCAGTAGAAACAAGGAGCCAGAGTAAATAGATGTGTTGGGGGGAAAAGAGGCTCTGAGCTCCTGGGAGTGTGTGTGTGTATAGTGCAAACACAGCACTGCAGCATGGCAAGTTGCATGACTTCTGGCAACATCTTTTCACATTGTGTAATAAGTCACTAGTCATAATGAAAAAAAAATAGACATCCAGTCCAGATCCACACACACACAAACTGATCCAGGTGTCAGGACACATGACTCTACCACTAATATATGGCCAAGTTGATGCTGGTTCAGCATTTTGATCTTAATGGATATCTGCACAATACATTTGCATAATTAATCGTTTTGCACATCAAATTTCATTGGCTGGCTTTATATTGACAAAACAAATATGAAATCTGACAATTCTTGGGTCTTGGGAACTCTTGGGATCTGTGGAGCTTTTCTTTGTAGTGTAGTGAAAGTATGCAGTGTTTTGTCTGTGTATGTGGACATATAGGGACTAAATCTTCAATCAGAACTTGATTGACCGCTGGTGCTCCTCTTGGTTCATTTCCCGTGTCTCCTCCTCCTCAGCAGACTTCTCCTTTCTGTTAAGGAGAAGGAAACCCAGCAGCTGGAGGAAACCCAGCAGCTGATCTTCTGCCTTATAGGGACTCGGCAGAAAAGGCGACCATCGCTGTAATTCCCAACATAGCGCCACAGCCCACATGGACACTCCCATTTGAAAAGTCTTCCTCCTCCCCTCATTCCTGCTCTGCTCCCTCAGCTTCTCGCATAAGTGGAGAATTCATACTGAACCACTTTGTTATTCAGGGATACGTTTTTTTTCTTCTTCTGTGTCTCCCTCTGTGACATTTCCATCAAAGTTGTGTGGTTTTTGTGTGAGGATTGTGGTGCACGTGGACCTGATCTTGGAAGAATGTGGCTCAGTCTGTGTCATCAGAACATTGTACAGTGTTTCCATGATTGGGCAGCTGCAGTGGGAGTGGCTCCATTCCTTATATGGGAACATTTTAGAGCCTGGAGCAGAAGGGAGCCATTTTAAAACATAACACCTGGTCAGTCTCACACTTAAGTAGTTAAACAAAATAAATGGCTTAGATGTTATGGTCGTCTCATCTGATGGTCGCATCTCTCAGCGCCTCCAGCTGACGGGGACTGAAATGTTCAATGTGATGATGAAATGAAAGATGATGAGATAAGTGAGATGAAATTCTATTAACCTTGTGGTCTCTCCTTGCAGGTTTGGAGGGGCGCCCCCTCATGGCACGGCCAGAGACTTTTGTGTACCTCTGCTGCTCCAGCGGGTAAGACCACATGTCCTCTCACTCCCTTACACCTCACATGCTGCTCAGCCAATCTGAGCCCACACCTTCTGCAGTTTACTTATTTATACCCATATGGGCTACAAGCGGCTCTCGGGCAGAAAGCAACGGATGCTTGGGTTTCCCTTGTTAGAGAAAACGCAAACATGCTCTCTCTGCTCTGTCTGAGAGAAAAAAGCTCTGAGCTGGAGATGAATTCAGCATTGATCAGGCAAGAGACGCTCATATGGAGTTAACAGCCAGAAGTCATTAATATGGAATCTGTGTCAAGCGGCATCTGCTCGTTTGTGTGAAAGGCGGGGGAGATGAAGAGAACCAACACTGTGTGTGTGTGTGTGTGGTGGTGGTGGTGAGGGGGGGTGAGGATGTCTGAAAAGAGAAGCAGCATTGCAGAGCGTGCTGATTTGATTTTAAATCAGACTTTAATAGCTGTGCAATTGGAGTGTGGAGACAGGCAGGCAGGCAGTCAGAGGATCCTCGTATTTTAAAGCCCGTCTCTGTGATGACGCCGTATAACAGGACGGAGGGAGCAGGTGCAGGAAGAGAACAGCTCAGCCACTTGGGGCAAGATGTCAAATCGTTGCTGTAATAGAGTGTAAAATGAAATATATGTGCAGCTATGTGCCGCCGCGTTTCCTAACTTGGTCAAGACTCTCTTGAAAGCGATCGGGAGTGGTTTTGCTGGTGACAGTCGCAATTCCTCAGTTCTCGGTGTGAACCCAGGCGGAGATGTGCTGATTCACTGCAGTGGTCCTGAGGAGGAGGCAGAGGTTGTCGGGTGCAGCCTGGATCACCTGTGTCTGTGGGCTGGCAGCCCTGTGCGTTGATTCATTTCTCTGTCATTGGGGACCACTCAGCATGATAATGGTATAAGCTGTGCAGGCTCATTATATAACCGGAGTTTGGTTATGGACCAGTAGAGCTGCATTAAGAGACCATTATTGTTGTTATACTAGAAAATTATGTTACTGGGCAGAACAGTGACTTGTATGCTTGGAACCACAAGGACTCCTTATGCATTAATGTGACATAATAGCCAGAGAGTTCCAAATGGAATCATTTTTCTTTATAGCAGACGTGAATAGCTGCATTGAAAGGCCAAAACGAGAAAGGAATAAACTGTAATCTACCTCAATAATGTTTTATTTATCACAAGCATCAATATGAGGCCTTGTCGCCTTTCATAAGAGCTCATAATACTACATCATAAGTGCACATATAGTCATATTAGACATAAACATGTAGCAATTGCATAGATTATCAAATTCGAGTGGTGTTAAGCATCAGTAGAAGTGAAACGCTGTTATATAAACTGTCACAGCATGTGTTCTGTAAAGTAGAGCACAAAATTCATCCAGACCTTAAAAAAGTCCTAAAGTTGATTCCCATGGCTAATGTGGTAAACCCGGCCAAGGTGATTCTCCATGAGTGTTGTCGCAAAGTGCCAAGAATGATGTGACTGTGCAGCTTGAGGGATATTGACTGTGGCGAGGGTTGCGTCCAGCTCATATGTAGGCTATGTGCTTCAGCTCCAGGGCTGCTCTGGTTGTTGGAACTCCTCAGACAGATGGAGCTGCTGCTGCACTGCCCCCTGCTGGGGCGCCTCCGTACCTCAGCTCGGTCAATCAGATTTATACATGCCATTTGGAGAAAGACACCTTTACTGGGTTCCACAACAGAGTGCATGAAAGCTTTTCCCCCCATATTCAACCATCGTATATTAATTTTACACTTTTTGGAGAGGGGCCATTTGCCTCTGTGTGACGCTGCTTTTTTGCTTCCCTGCCCCTCAGAGGTGACGGTGGTGTATCAGAATGGGCTGCCAGTGATCTCCGTCAGTTTGCCGTCCAGGCGAGAGCGCTGCCAGTTCACCCTTAAGCCACTCAGCGACTGCGTGGGAGTGTTCCTGCAGCAGCTGCAGGAGGAGGACAGAGGCATCGACAGGGTAGCCATCTACTCCATAGGTATGATCACAAGCATGTGGATATACAGTACACGCGCACACACACACACACACACACACAACACAATGCTACATCCATTTACGTATACACACACACTTACAGCCTCTCAGATGTTAAGTGTTCCTGTTGCTCTATCTTTATGTTAAATACTCTGCATGCTCATACGGTCCTGGTCTGCTTTTACCTCTGTTGAAAATCAGACAGCCTGATTATCAAGAGAAGTTAAGTGTGTTTCAAGTGGCTAATGCTCAGCTCTCTGTCTCTGCCATTCTGTCTGTCTGTCTGGTTGTCTGTCTCCATTTTGCTCCCTCCCCCTCTCTCTCTCGTTGTGCAGATGGAGCGAGGGTTGCCTCCTCCACAGGTATAGACATTCTGCTGCTGGATGATTTCAAGCTTGTCATCAATGATACCACACACCTAGTGCGGCCACCAAGGAGAGGTGAGGCCGGGGTAAAGTAAAGAGACGGGCCGGCGTCATTCCTTCACCATCAAGTCAATGAAAGAGATGGTTTCTTGGTAGTAAGCGGAGCATAGGAAACCCTATCAAATGTCTTTGTGTGTGTGTTTCCCAGATCTGCTGCCCCACGAGGAGGCGGATAGGCTGAATGACGTCAAGTTTCTGGTCCAGCAGCTCTACACCACCCTGCGTATCGAGGAGCACCAACTCTGCAAAGAACGTGATCTGACTGGACGACTGGAGGACCTCAACTCTCAGCTCCGCCCCCTAGAGAAGGTTTGAGTCCACATTTAACACACACACACACTCGGCAGTCACTTCACTTCAATCAATATTTACTCTAAAATGTCAGAATGCCTAAACATGTGTGACCGTGCGGTTAATTGAACATCCTTAATGTGCAACTTCGGGAATTAATTACCTCATTATGTTGAGACATTAAAATGTTTTCTCATAATCATGACTTCATAATTTCCTGATTACAAATTATAATCTTGTGGTTCCGCATTTCGTCTTGTCATTTCAAAATGTTGATTTAATTATGTCTCCATCTCGAGATATTAAGCACATTTCCTTTCAGTCATAATTGACTGTCCATAAGTCATCGCTATGGACAACGGGCATAGAGATAATTAGGATTTAGGTTTCTCTCTCTGGGCTTCTATCTCTGGGCTTCTGTTTGGCAGCCAAAAACATTTTTACATGGTGTTGTCCTTGTTTCTCATTAGAATATGAATAAATATTCATTCTTGTAATTCGGTTTGCCTCACTCACGACACGCTTGACTGTGTAGGTGAAGGAGGAGTTGTGTAGGAAGGCAGAACGCCGTACAACCTGGGTGCTGTGGGGCGGCATGGCGTACATGGCCACCCAGTTTGGCATCCTGGCCAGGCTGACCTGGTGGGAGTACTCCTGGGATATCATGGAGCCCGTCACATACTTCATCACCTATGGCACAGCTATGGCCATGTATGCATACTTTGTGCTCACACGCCAGGTAAGAAACAAGACGTAATCAATCATACCACCTAGTGTACATGCTATATTTTAGGAGTGTACATAAAAACAATTTGAAGTAAGCAATATTGCACAAGACAGAACAAAGGTGCTGCCGGTTGCCAAGCAATCTGCAAACTGACTGCCAAAATGTCAACCGTAACAATGTGATAAACCTCATTCATATTATTAATACAAGCAGTGAAAACCCGCTGCTGTCGTGGGAAAATCTCACAAAAAACTCCCAAGATGCAGTAAAGTGAGACATCCTCAGCGTTGTTTGGCTGAATTCCTACTGACATCGTACCAGATTGTAATTATTTAATCAATACTGTCGTATCTTTGACTTTAGAATCAATTTTCCTTTTTGGTTTGTGGTTACACCCCTTTCATATTGATTAGGCATCAAGTTTTACCTTAATTCCTAATGTCACTCATTGGGCCTATTAAAGTATTCATATCTCTTTGAAAGGTAGTCAAACACAACGCTTTAGGTGATGGTACAGAAAGAAGTGAGAAGGTGAATAGATAGTATAGTGTTATACCTACAACGCAGGCTTAAACATTTGTTTTGACTACACATGTTGGCAGCTTATTAGATGTCTTGTTTGCAAGTTCAAAAGTCTACCAGCTGGTGTGGAAGAACTTAAGACTTAATATGGAGCCGAGTGCTGCTCTGAGTAGATTCGCATAATGCAGAGGCTCAAATGCAACATCATGCAATCAAAATGATGTAATCTCGAGACTGACCTCCACAAGTAACCAATCCGTGTGCTCCGTTATGCCTTACTGAAACAAACTCTCGGTAGAGCATTCAAGTGTGGGTGTTCTTGATGTAGACGGAAACCAGTTAGAGGCCTGAAAACCGTGAAGTTCAACAACAAACCACATCAGCAGGAAGTTTGAGAAGGATCCTCTCCCAATGTGTCCGTCCCTCCCAGTCATGTGCAAAATCATCAAAGTAAAAACAATAAGTGGTGTGTGTGTGTGGAAGCGTTTAAAATTTTCCTAGAGCTTTTTTTTTTTACTTCCACTGACTGCAGCGTCTTGCCGTCATCTACTTTCCAAGTTATATGCAAGTCGGCTCAAATAAGCCTCTTATCTCTGCTTACATGCACATAAAGAATAAAGAAGTCGTCTCTTATGTTCTTGAGATGAGACGAGACACGTGAAAAATCTAATCAATGGAGCCTGCAGCGGAGTCGAGGCGGCAGAAAGCGTCACACGATGTCTGAGTCTCAGTCAGAGACCTTGTTAGAAGGAAACTTAATACGGTACTGCATGGTGGAGTGAATGATTCTCCTCTGTTTTTGTAAACTCCACACATTCAGAATGGGGGATAATAGTGCACACTTTCAGTTTAACCCCTTCATCTACAGAGACAGCTGGAAAGAAATGACTGATGTGTTTAAATAGAGGTCACGCAGTGGAAGGACAACCTCTGTAAAAGGACTATGTAAGGGATTCTGAACGTGACCTTGACACAGCATAGAAAATCCATCCAGCAGGCAAAGGAGAGTAGCTCCAGTATCCCTCCATCAAATCCATTTCCTTTGGGGATCCCAAGATTTTCCCATATGTAATCCCTCCAGCGTATTGTTGACCCACCCTGTGTTCTCCTGCCACTTGGATATGCCTGGAATACTCCCTTAGGGAGGCGTCCTCATTAGATGCCTGAACCTGCGCTGGCTCCTCAAAGGGGGTCAGCAGTTCTACCCAGCCGCCTCTAGGTGTCCCTATGGGCGAATCCAGACACCCATCCTACCCTCACGTCTCACCTGGAGGGGACAATTCTCCCTTTCCTCACCAGAGTAACATGACCTCAGATGTAGAGGACCTGGCTCTCATTCTGCACATTGGAGTGTGAAGTCCACTAAGCCATATTCCTCTGTAGGGAGTGTTGAGGGTTCAAAGCCCCTGTGGACATCTTCAACCACTGTTAAATAATGATACACTATGTATCATTACACACTGTATATACACACAAAGACCATTACGAATGTATAATAGCCTTAATAAAAGAATTTCCACCAGTGTAGTGATTTTACGCTGCTGTTGTAATATAATCAACCGTATTCAACTTGGTTAAAAGTTGTGCTGAAAAAGTAGCAGGTATGTATTTTGTTATCAGAAAGGGACTGAAGGAAGGAACTGTAATGTAATGTACTGGCAATAAAAGCACACACTATCTCCTCTTTGCAAGCAGGAAACAAGAAAACCCTGCCCTTTAGCGACGTTCTTACCTAATCACAGGCTGATAAAGTGACACTGCTGGCCGCAAAATTGAATTCGGCTTTCATAATCACGGCTGTGTATGTTAATACGGGAAATAAAAGGACAAAGGGTCCAGTTAATCCTGGATTTATCACCAGTTTTGCTTCAAGGACTAGGAAGTTTAAACCAGTGTCTCTTACTCTGTCCTGTTTCTCTCTCGCTCTCTCGTCCGTGACCCGCAGGAGTATCTGTATCCTGACGCCAGAGACAGACAGTACCTGCTGTTCCTCCACAAGGGGCTGAAGAGGACACGCTTCGACGTTGAGAAGTACAACAAGCTGAAGGACGACATCGCTGAGGTAGAGTCATCTGTGTATTTAGTGACATAAATGCAAGCGGCTGAATGACGCCCACATCTCCACACACACGCAAGTTCCCCCTGGTGCACTCCTTTCCTTTTTTCTCATCTCATCTCCTCCCTCACTTTCTCTCCTCTTCCTCCCTCTCTCCTGTCCAGGTGGAGTTAGATCTGAAGCGTCTCCGGGATCCACTCCAGCTCCAGCTCCCAGTGCAGCAGCTCACCGCTAGTAAAGATTGATGGGAAGAGTGACACCCTCCCCTCTATACACCCCCCCTCTCCGTCCAAACACAGCCCCTTCTCCCTCTCTCTCTCTCTCTCTCTCCCTCCACCCACTACTCCACCCTTCCTTCTCCTTAACCCTTTATCCCACACCCTTTCTTGACTATCGGGAGTTAGTTTTCTTTTCTTCTTTGTTTTCCTTTTTTTCCCTCTTCTTACTTTCCTGACTGAAAACTCCAATTGGGATTGGCAAGCAAGACCGCTGAAAGGGAAAGATGGTGAGAATATTGGAACTGAAAAACTCTCACAGCCCAGGATGGTGATGATGAAAAGAACGACGACGATGGAATTAAATTGGTCACTATGGATATGCCTCAAGACTCTGGAGGGACAGCCTGCAGGGAACTCCAGGGGACAAACAGGAAGTGTCGCGCCTGTGGCACTCCACTACGGGGAGGGGGGGGGACATGCAGATTGGCATCCACTTCTGCGTGTGTGCGCGTGTGTGTGTGTGGTCATTGTCTGCGCTGGGACACCCACCGCGGCCAATCTACGGGTCGACACAACAGTGTTATCCCGCGTTCCCTTGCAGTCAAACTGTAAACACACACATGCCTCCTCTCGGATGGGACAGGCTCCAGGGAGAGCCTGTGTCCCATACATTAAAGTTTACAAGGAAGTCCTCGCCCCGCCCACTGCTGTTGGCCAGGGTGGGGGGGGCTGGTGGCAGTTGGACACCGGGGGACCTTCATCTTCCTGTGGCTAAACTCTGCTGCTCTTCCCTCCCTGGGCCACGCCCCCCTCCGGGTGACGGAAAGCTGTCCTGCTCAGTGTGACCTCCGTCACAGGATGTAGGGGGTGACACCAGGCCACGCGCCTCATTTCCTCTTCCTGTTGATGCGTATGGATGAGAGTAACTACCGACAACAACATCACTGTGTGTTCTTTTATTCCAAAAAAAATATTTTGGCACTTTTTATTTTGAAAGCCATAGTATATTTGTTATGAAAAGAATATAAATATATATAAATATATGTATACAATCAACTAAACAGAAGAACAGAGGCTAGTTTTTTCAGTGGGGGGAGGAGCTCGCTCACCAACATTTCATTCGAAATCTCATTTGGATCTACTGCTATTTGGATCTGTCAGTCACGCACACATGTACTCGCAGCATTATGTCCATTTACTACCTTAAACCTCCGATCGTTTAGTGATGAACACTGCTGCTACATTCAGGTAGGTGCCTCAGATAATCTGCAGAAGACTCTTAAGCAGCACCGTCCCGCTGTGCATGGCCACAATAAAATCAGGCTAAAATGGCTTCAATTGGAATGTTTTTGAGCAACAACTGATATAATATGGATCAAGCCTTGTCTGACTTGAAAGCATTCCTCGTGGACTTGTAAACGTTATCATTTCCAGAATGTTTAAGACAGACATGACCTTTGGTTGAGTAGCATGAAATGTGTATTTCAATGTCTGATTAAAAAGATATCATAGATGTTCAAGTACAGCTTTTTACAATATTTCTTAATGAGTCTTTGAAAAAGTAAAAAAAAAAAAAAGCAAAGTGTTGATTCATAGAGGCTTTTCATCCTGAGATCAAGCCCCGAGTTTTCTCCTCCCACTGTCGCTGTAATGCCCCCTGCTCCCTCGATGGTAAGGCAGGGTAGACTGCATGCTGTGGTATGCCCTCAGTAGAAATTTGTGAATGTGTAGGAGCATTATTGCCATTTTGTACTTAATTAGGCAGTTTTCTTTGCCACATCCAGCTCATCTCATACCCTCACGTTGGTCATTTCAGAGGTAATAGAAGCCATATTTCTTTGTTTTCCATTCTAGGTCACTGAATGAACCCTTTAGTCGGAGAGTATTGGCAGCTCTCACTCTGGCCTCATTAGTGTCTCACATATGGTCTCAAAGTCGGTGTTTGTCAATCTAAAGTGACAGCTTCACCTCTGAAGAGAGAAAGAAAGGCCCAAAGGACCCAGATACACACATTTTAGTTCAAATTCATCTTCTTCTTGTGTCTTGTGTGTCCAGCTGACCGAATCCTCCTAAAGAGCTTGTGGTGTGTGTGTTCAGCAGATTTACTTTTAAGATGCATTTAGGATGAAAAAGAAGCCGCCCATTCAGATCTTAAGGCAAGATTTGGTCCGCTGTGTGTGTGTGTATGTGTGTGTGTCTGTGTGGGGAGTGTTTGTCTTTTGGATGATTAAGGATTTAAATAAAGGAATGCAGAAGATGGATAGTGTTTGGGAAATGCTAATGAAAAGGTAATTGGGGGATTATATCAAAGAGGCTCCGTTTGAGTGCTTGTGGTGTGTGTGTGCGTGAGTGTGTGTGTGTACACAAGATTACCATATTCATGAATTCTTTGACTTTAATCGCTGCTGATCAATAGAATATAAATCAGTTCTGCCCTCACAATCAATAGCTTTAAATTTCCCTCACCCCCTCGCTACAGAAGGCCGACACAGACACTTTCACAGTCACACACACACACTCTCACACAGTGACAGTGTTTCCTTGGAGACGTGCTGTGGAGGAGTGAGAGCTGAGTCCTCCCCACTGCTCCTTTTACACTTTTTCTCCATCATCACCTCCTCCTTTTGATCATACCATCCACCGATTATTGCCTTTTTTTCTTTTTTTTTTCTTTTTTATAAAAATATATCAAATATAGGGAACTTTATTATAAAGCGGGTGTTGCATGAATGTATGTTTACATGGGAAATTATGTAAAAACAAAAAAGATGATTTACCAAAAAAAAAAATGCAAAGATCATTTAAGAACGTGGTTTGTAGAGACTCCTAGTTATAAAGGGCAGAGGACAGGGCGTCTTTAGAATCTGTCCTGCCAAATCTGAATTAATCCCAGCCAACCAACCAACCAACCAACCAACCAACACCACATCACATCCCTCCTTGAGTTAACACACCAACTCTCCCGTTGTATATTTATATTCCCCACTCGATGGAAAACCAGCCTCTATCCTCGGTGCACCTATAGGAAGCGTTTGACCTCTTGACCCCAGTCGCATAACAGGCCTGGATTCGAGTCCAAAGAACGTCTCGGGCGCACCCTTCATCTTGTCGGGGATCACCTCCTTGTACTGTTCACTCGCCCCTCTCCCTCTGTCATTTTCATCCATCCCTCAGCCTTTTTGTTCTCCAAATGACATATATGATGTGTTTTGAACGTGTGTTTATTTTTTTTTTGCATATCTTGTTTGTGTGCACTTACAATGAGAAAAATGTTTCAAATGCCTAAAGAGCGATGCAGAATGCAGGATTGAAATGATCGTGTACTCCATTCAGACCTCTTTTTTTATTTTTCTTGTCCTTTTGTTTTCTGTTGACATCTGATGCTGTAATGTTGGCAAAAAAGAAAATGTAAAATCCTGTATCATTTATGAAATATGTATAAAAGAGAAAATGTAATTCAATTATCAATAAAATCCTTATCCAGTTTTTGGAGCTAGTGGTCAAGTTTGAAGTTTTTCTTGTGTTTGGACTTGATTTATGTGTTGCTTTACTGTTGTTTACAAGAATCCTGGTGCTCTTGACCACCTCCTCCGGTTCTCCTTGACCTCCCATGTTTTTCTGGACAGGACATCCTTTGAAAATAGACTTGCAGTTCAGGAAATATTGTGTGTGCAAGAGGGACATGAAGCAATCACAGTTATGATGAACCCCCTCTGGATTAATAAGTCTTAAATGTCATCTGATCCTCATTGAAGTCACACTAACACGCACTCTGACTCACATTCCGCCTTAACTAATAACACATGAGCACTTACGGATGTCAGTGCTTTTATTAAAAATGTTCTTTCATCATTCACACTTGAGGCTGGCAAAGCTGGTGATTCATCATTACGAAAAAACCTCCATTAGCATTTTAAGTTCCACCAAATGTTTTCTGACACAGTTGATCAGATTTGATGCCACAAAACTGTCGCATCATCTGCAATGAGATCAACCCTGGGATCTGACCCGGTCATTCCAAACTAACGCCATACCACCTTGTCGTTGCTTTACTTTGTTTTGATGCATTATCCAAGTTCCATTTTCATTTTGACTTTCAGATGACATTATGCTGTATAACACTTCTTTATCCTGTGAAATCTGTTCCCTCAGTTATGATAATTTGTCCACGTGGCACCAAAACAGCAAAACAGCCCCAAACCATGAAGCTGATTCACAGCTTGAAGGAGGTTTTGGTGTTGCTGCTCAGTGACGTTTATCCAATCATAAACTTCTTCAGTGCTGCAATGTTTTATGCAATATTCATTTTTTTTCTTTCTACAGGTTTTGTTTTGTTCATCTTTTGCAGATAGTCTTTTTTTTAAGACGTCCCTCGATTCCATCTCACTGCATTGCTCATTACCACTATGGAGCATTTCTGTAAAATCTGAACCAAAAGCTTCTTCTTCATCATAACTCTTAAGTCAGTTATTGCGACTTGGGTGGAGATCAGATCATGCTTGATGAGTAATTTATGCACAAATCTAAGAAATTCCCAAGGGTTCACTTTCAACATTTGAAGAAAGAGAAACATTTTTTGCGATCAAAGAGTCAGAAGAAAACGTTTTTTTGTGTGTTTGCGTCATTTAAGCTGAGGAGAAGAGTTGGTGTTCAGAGGGAACTGTTACTATGTTTTAATGGAAGTATTCAAACTCAAATGAACCTGAATGTTGAAGGTGCAGGTTAAGTGTTTTCACAATGCCAATTTTAAAGGAAAATTGAGTAAATAGAGTGTGTAGTGTTGATCTAGTTCCCTCTCCTATACATGGAGAAACAGTGCAGTAGATTGTAGGCTGATTGAGTGTCACTGCGGCATGCTAAGTTTTGTGATCAGGAGCGTTAACAGTGTCTATTTCCAAAGTTTAATCACAAAGGAAGCCTGACATGTTCTACCTCATTACTCCCAACAGCGTCATTGATTCCTGTCTCCATTGATTTAATTACATATGAGACACAAAAACTGCCAACGTCAGGTTAGTATGGAAAGCTTCTAAGGGAAATAGCCAAAGCCTTTCTGCAGGATTTGGCTTAGACTGCAGATAAGGCAACGATTCTGTTGTCAGCCATATTCACTCCACAGGCTCGGCTTGTCCTCAGCGAGGGTCTGGAGGAACCCTGCTGACATTAGGCAGATCAGATCGTTTTAATGCAGATTAGATCATTCCTAACCCATTTAAAAAGAGAAGAGGATAAGGATATTGACAGCAAAGAGATTTGAGAACACATACATTCACAAAGGAGATTATAAACCACAATTCACACACTCCACATGCAATCAAAAAGCTGTTTTTGGAAGGGAGGGATTAAGAGTGTGTGTGTGTGTGTGTGTGTGTGTGGACTCCAAAAGACACATAATCTTCTTTTTAGACAGATGTGCTTTTGGTTTAATTGTGTTTGTGGTCATTTTCGATGATGGACTGCTTACCTTAGATTCTCCATTAAAATGTGTTATTATGATGAATTTCCCCCCATTCAGCTTCATGTATCTCCACATTTCTGCCTCTAAGGTTGTCTGGAATGTTTTGATCAGATCATGGCAGTAGTGTGATGTGAATTTGATATCGAGTACATTATGACATTGTGTCTTGCAAAACAATGACTTGGTCCTACCTTCAGGTCACAGGTCACATGAACAGAGAATAGAGCAGATGGGGGAGGCGAGAGCTTGAACAATGGGAGGATGGTCCTGTCACTGGATTTTGGGGATCAGATGCTGGGGTCAAGGTAAGAGAGATATATGACAATATGACACACACGCAAAGATAACAAGCACCTATTTAAAAAGCCGACTTCCCTTATGGATGATCAGAGGATCTGGTCTCTACATGCACAGACCCAAACTTGGATTATACATTTCTGCACATCATGATATTCTTTCTGATCACCTTTTTATTACAGGGGGTTCTTGCTGTTTCAGCTGTAGGTGAGTGGATTATTTTCTTATGTTTTCACCCAAATTAGACCACGTGATCTATATATGATCACATGAGATCACAATCTCATCTCTGTAGAATAATGATCTGCAGGTGGTTCCTCTTGATGTTTTGTGCAGAGGTATGTAGATCTGTGTGACACCGCAGGCCTCATCTCCACAGATAAGCTGTTATAGTCTCCTCCTCCTCCTCCTCCTCACACAGGTCAGGCCAGGCTCTACGTTCTCTTAATGACCATGTGAAGTTATTATATCTCGTCCCTCCTGGAAGATTTAACGCCTCCATTAGCATGCAACCTCCCTAGTCAGCTTGGAACTGTGCCCCCTCTGTGCCGCATGAGCTGGAGCATAGTTGGTCCATCATATTTCTGTAAAACACAATCGTCTATACTGTCGATCTGGCTCAGGCTGCAGATTGATCCTTGATGCTCTTATTGGAGTAGCAGGCAGTGGCAAGATGGATTGTCCATTAGTGGTTGGAGGGCCCTGAAAGTGAAGGAGATGTTCTATCAGAGAGAATGATTTGTGGTGGGAAGGTTTCAGGCAAGGGAAATCAGTTGCAGATTCCTCTACATTTCTTCATATCTTTGGGGAACGAGGTGCAGAATAAGATGGCTGCTGACAGCCAGTAGAAGAAGAAGAAGAGGGGCAGGATTACTGTAAATCTGAGTTTGTGTGTGTGTGTGTGTGTGTGTGTGTGTGTGTGTGTGTGTGTGTTTCAGTGTGACTGTCATCATGTTTCTTCAAGACAGCAGATATGAAGATAGAAAGACTTCATTGTTCTGATTCTTATTGTAAATAACCACTCGAAACTTGTTCTCTTACATAACATTCTATGTCATACAGAAAGTTACTTACACCTTAGACTGTATGTAAAGTCTATGGCTCACACTCTATATATACACTGCTATAATGACTAGAGGGGCAAATCCCCACCATGATCCAACATGGATAGAGAAAATGTCTTCGTTCACTAATATCCTGGCCTAATGAGAGAGAAACATCTTCAATTAGTATCATAGTTTATGTATGTAACTATTTGATTCACCTGATTATTAATATTTGACCCCACAAGAGCTGAACTCATCCTCCTAAATCCTGGATTTTCCCCTTAGATTTCATCTTATTTTGCTGCAAAAAATGACATTATATTATATCATATTGTGCTTATAATTAAAATATCCGGTCCTTAGATTCTATGTTATTTATACATGTTTTATCAGATGTGAATGTTTTCAATTAGAAAATAAAATCAAGTTCCTCAGGTTTATGCATTTAAGTCTTAACCTGCAAAGTAAACTCCATTAACTTAATGTGGTGAAAAGTCCCTCTGGAATGTAGAGCAGAAAAAGAGTAATTTAACTTTTATTCACTTTAACTCAATTAAGTTTCCACCTCTAAACTGGAGCACCTGGAGGATCTGCAGGTCCATCATAAAGTCCAGCCGACACACTGCTGCTGTCACCACTCACACACACCACTCTCATTCCTTCCGTCATCGCCTCACGTCTTCTGCTTCTTCTTTTGGTTTATGTCTACCTCTTAATTACACTGTTGAGAGGAGAGACTATCGATCGCCGTGCTGCATTTTGTTTACGCTGCTCGTTCGCTTGTTCTCCTGATTCTGCACAACTGGCTGGACTGAAATGACCCTACAAGCTGCTGGGCTCAATTGGAATCAACCAGTTGTACAAAGGCTTCCTTCTTTGACCAAGTGATTTATCTTCTTCTCCTCTTTCTCAATAACAAAGTAAGTAAGGTACATTAACTCCTCTCATCCCCTCCTCTGACTCAGTGCCGGACCCATGTTCGGCCTACATCAGCCTGAACGAACCCTGGAGGAACACAGACTACCATGTGAATCAGACCTCTGGCGTTCCCCTGTGTGACAGCCAAGTGTCTGGAGAGTGGTACCGCTTCACTGGCATGGCCGGCGACGCTATGCCCACTTTCTGCATCTCTGAGAATCACTGTGGCACCCACGCTCCCATCTGGCTCAACGGCAGCCACCCCCAACCCCGCGACGGAATCATCACCCTGCCCGTCTGTGCCAGCTTCAATGATAACTGCTGCCAGTGGAACGCATCTGCGGATGTGAAAGCTTGCAGGGGAGGATACTTTGTGTACCGTCTGCCCCGACCCTCGGTCTGCTTCCACGTTTACTGCGGCCGTGAGTGAGCGCCTCAGATATTGTGCTGTTGTGCTGCTTGTCACGTTTCTTGTTACTATGCTCGTATTTGTGTATCTCTGTTGTGCAGACTTCTATGATATCTGTGATGAGGTGGAGTGCACAGGTCCCAGATGTCAACGTGAGTGTCGCTGTGCACCTGGAACTGTCCTGGGACCAGACAAACAAACATGCCTGGGTGAGAGGGGGGAGGTTGCACAACAGACACAGATAAGAGAGAGAACATGCAAGGAGAGATAGGAGGGGAATGTTTACAGCAAAACAACAACAACAACAACACAGATATTTGAATCTACGTTCACTCATTATCTTGTCAAGTAATTAATGTCCTCAAAATAATCTTAGCAGCTTAAAAGATTTAAGAAACGGTTGATTTAATCCAAATAAAGTTGAATTAACTGGGTATTCAGAGTAGAATCACACTGGTGGAACTAAGACCCTAATCTATAGGATCTTTGCCATTACACAGTTTGGGGTAGATCAAAATGAGAAATTCCACTTAGTTTAATAAAAATATAAAAAAATAAATAAAAGAAGAAAGTTTAGTTTAGAGTGAAATCTAAAGCAGTGGACCTCAATATTCACTTTAAGACTAAGGTGCAGGTACTGGGCGCTGATTGGCTACAGAGAGCATGTGTTACCATAGTGTGATGTCATAGTGTCAAGTGGAGGAGAGTGGGTGTGAGTGTGGGTCTTTGTGGATGGTTCAGGAGGCTGTGGACATCTGATCTCATTTAAACTATACACATATCTCCTCTCTTCCTCATTTCTCCCTCCTTAATCTCTGTCTTCACTTTATCTCCTCTCTCATTCAGTCACCTCTGCTCCTCCTTTCACTTCATCCCTCATTACACATCCTAAACTCAATTTTAAAATCTCTTAGACTTGATTTAATATCCACTAAATGCATATGATAAACACCACCTTTCTTACGCTCAATTAATGTAAATACCACATTTATCTTATAGTGCCTGGTGTAACTTATGAGTGTTTCCTGTGTTCAGATGTGAACGAGTGTGAGAAGGGGAACGGGGGTTGTATGGAGGTGTGCGTGAACACCAAAGGCTCCAGGCGTTGTGAGTGCGGGCCGGGACGTGTGCTGGATGAAGATGGACGCAGCTGCAGAGGTACATCCACAGTATACACAGACGTTCGTGACACACAGAGCAGCAGCACGGGCAGCTACAGCTCTTCTTTCATTCTTTCTCTCTCTCTCTGACCTCACGCAGAGATAGCGGGCTGTCACGTTAACAATGGAGGCTGCAGCCATGGATGCTCCTCTCTGCTGGACTCTTATCAGTGTCACTGTCCCAGGGGGCTGGAGCTCGGAGAGGACAAACGTACATGTCAGGGTGAGAGCTGAGTGTTTGTGTGTGGGCGTGTGTGTGTGTGCAGATGATAATCAGGCAGCAGGATAAAGTGGCACATAGATGCACACTGAAACCAAAATGAATTCCCTCAGGCTATTACTGACCTACAGACTAAAGACACTGCTTATTGATCGCCGACTTAGTTTACTTGCATACTAGTTCTGTCCACCGGATTTAGTTGAATCTGTTGTTGACACTGTAGAAATCATTTTATGTATTTGGATAAATCTACATTAGTGAAATTCTTAAACAGGCAGATTTTACAACTCAAATTAAGGTTATTGGTCATGGGGGAGCAGTATTCAGGACAAAACAATTGTGTGAAGGCCAATAAGGAGTAGCTGCTGTGATGTCATAGATAACAACAAACCAGACTGACTGATCCCAACAAATGTGCATCAATGGACGGGAAAGAAAAAGTAAAAACACACCTGAAAAATTAGATTAAAAACATAATGATCCACTTCTTCTATCCCCCACTGTGCACACTGAGTGAAACCAGGCCATTTTATGTACCGCTTCCTTGGCAGGTTAATTCATACGTGTTACAAAATTGCCTAATCTAATGGTTTCAGACTGGGCTATCGTAGCATTCTGGCCATCACATTCTATGGAATGCCAGTTTGCAATTTTACACAAACTGGCAGATGAGAATTATGGCTCAGTTCTGATGTTCTCATTTGTCCAATCAAAATCAAGAACACAAGCTTGAGGCGTAAACCTGGAGTGATTATTCACATCATCATGACATCACATCACACTCCAGGTCTGCAGCTGTCGGTGTGTTTCAACTTCTGCGAACATAAAAATAAAAAAAATGAGGAAAATAACAAAACAGCTTTGTTTCCATAACCAACCAGTTCTAAAACATAGTAAAAAAGCATCATAGTACTCAGATAGAATAAGTGTAATCCTTGATATGAGAAATGTATCATCAAAAAACAGCAGTCCTGATCCTCCCTCAGCACTTCCCCTGCACTGCTGGGCAATATGCTTCAACTGGTTATTACACTTAACCCCTGTCAGGTCTGTGCAAATACTGCCTAAGGATAAAGCCTTCATACCAAACTGACATACAGGGGTTTTGTCCTTTATTGCACTGAGGAAGACTGCAGCCTTCCTCCTCAGATGTGCTACCAAATCTCCCACGTGTCGCCTTGTTTGTTTCCATAGAATGTGACAGGGGGTCAGAATGCTACAGTGAGTTTCATTGGTTGTTTGAACTCAAGATCAGGGGCTCTGATAGGCCAGTCTGAAGCCATTAGATAGGCAATTTTTCACAAACTGGCAGAGAATTATGGCTAAGTTCTGATGTCAGCCAGCTGGCTTTGTGTCTTTAAGCTTCTCTTTTGTCCAATCAAAATCAAGAACACAAGCTTGAGGTGTTATTATGTGCAATTAAGTTTAGGGACATGTTGTGGTGTGTCTTCATCTAGTCAAGCAATTCCAAGATGTCAAGTGCTGTTGTGAGTCCTGCCATTTTGTTTCTTACTCATTGCAGTGTAAATGTCTCCTGCAGTGCCCGTCCAGTGTGATTCCAGCTCCATTAAAGTGTCAGTACCTAAGGACCTTGTAGGTGGATTGGAGCTCTTCCTGTCCAACTCTTCATGCCGCGGCGTCTCCAATGGGACACACATCAACCTCAGCTTCAGCCTGAAGACCTGCGGCACAGTGGTGGAGGTCAGAGGGTAGAAGATCTTAGACTGGTTGCACAGAGCTAGGAATCCCTTAATAATGGAAAATAATGGAAATAATGCAAACTGTATTGATGACTACAGGTGACAAACGATAAGATCGTGGGGACCAACCTGGTGACAGGGCTGCCGAGGAGCAGCCCGGGCAGCATGGGAGACTTGATTGTCCGCACCAGCAAGCTACTGCTCCCAGTCACCTGCGAGTTCCCCAGAGAGTACCAGGTCTCGGACGGCTACCAGGCTAGCCTGCGGAGCTCAGCCCTGCAGCTGGCGAGCCGCAGCGAGGGGATCTTTCCCTTTTCCCTGGAGCTCTTCAAGAACGCAGAGTTCTCCGAGACCTACCGCGCACCTCCGCATCTCCGCCTGCAAGACTCCTTGTTCTTTGGTGTGGAGCCAAAGGAGAAAGTGGAGGGCCTCGCCGCGCTGGTGGAAAGCTGCTTTGCCACACCCGGACCCAAGGCTGACGAGGGCCTTAAATATTACCTCATCAAAGACGGGTGAATAATATAGAAGATCAATCGGTTTGGAAGAAGAAATAGTATACATCTTTTAATAATAATAATCCACCCCATACCCACTAATGAAAGTGTTAACCTGTATATCTTGTGTTATTGAAAGCAAGTAGAGGATTTGAGCCACAGCGGTCCAATATTGCGGCTCATATTATGTGGCATGATGAATTTGACAACATATTCATCATTGTACATTTCAGTGGAATCCTGGGACAGCAGATTTCACCTTAGTGATCAATTTCAGAGATGGATTGAGTTCTGACATGTTTAGTCCTTGTCCACCTGACACATCTCCACTCTGGGGGGAAGATATGTTGAAAAGTACCACCGACCCCACAGTCTGATAAATGTGGAAAGAAAACTGAAAAATGGTTTAGGAAGAAAAATCGAAGCACAGAACTGCCTTGTCACCAGGAGAACACTTGGTTCGGGCAAACTGTTTCTCCCCAAAGTCCAGAGTGAGTTTTCCCTCTGCTGTCCAGCGGACACCAACACAGCAGCATGGCTGTAATTTACATTCCCCATTCCTATTAAAAATACAATAGTGTTTCAGGGCCTGGAGCTAATCCTGATGAAGTGGCTTGTTAGAAGTATATATGGATCAGTGTGTGTTCTCTGAGGAAACAGACAGTGTGCATAACTCACTTTCCCTCGGTGGTTTCTCTTCCAGGTGTATTTCTGATGAAATGGTGACGCAATATTCTTCAAAGGATCAACTCTCTAAACACTACCAGGTCCCCGTTTTCAAGTTTATTGGCAAGGACAACCAAGTGAGTAACAGGGACACCCTAGCTAGAGTGTGTGTGTGCGTGTGCGTGTGTGTGGTCTTGAGTCTCAAACTATTTCTATACAGCTTAATGTCTGTCTATCTGACTTAGCATTAGAATTTTTGCATGATCATTGTGTCCATCTCTATTCCTACATAAGTCTCTGTGTGTGTGTGGGTGTGTGTGTTCACAGGAAGTGTTCCTCCACTGCCAAGTGTTGGTGTGTGGGACAGGAGACTCTCGCTGTGCTCAGCACTGTAGGGGTCGTGTGCGTCGGCAACTTGGGGCCTCTGAACCTGAGGACCGGCGTACACTAAGTGGAGGCCCCATCATCATCCTGCCTGAGCCATGACACAACACAAAATAACATCACAAAGCACCACGAGACACCAGCAGGCTATATGAAACTAGCAGAAATGACTAGTGTGCTGTGAGGTGAACTCATCATTTCAGTTTATTTGGTGTAAAATATACTTAAACAAATGTGTCCATACACAGTAAATGGATTTGCCTCTATAGTGTCACATATACACGTAGATGTACAACATATAGCAATATTGATTGATAAGTTCTGAGCACAGCACAGCGAAGAATGACCAAAGATTTAAGGGTTTTATCCAAGTTTCAGTTGGTATGATGTCATCATCTGAGGCCAGACAGGATAAAATGAGACGTTTCCTGTTTAGGGAGACGTGAAAGCTAAATGGGGGCCAAATCAAGCCACAGTAATGAATTGGAGGAAGCAAGGAAGTATTACTGTATGTTTACATAATTTGTCCATTTTATACATGACACAGAGCAACGGGCACCTCTGGAACATGCTATTTATAATCTGAAATGAATCCCAGAGGAGTTGCATGTAGCAGTCATGGTTCACAGCATCTGGACTCACTGTTTAGTCTTGGAGATGTTCCATCACTCAACCCATGTAGTTATTTCAGTTCTGATTCAGTGGTGGGCAGTAAAAAGTCATTTATCCTCTGAGACTCATTCACACCTCGGACCAGGTGGCTCCATGGCTCACATGAGAGTCGGGAGATGGTCGCTGGAGTTGTTAAAGTCTGTTCCAGTTGGAGTTGAGCGACTTGACTGGAGGTGCCAACTGCTTTGGAAATAAAGATGCTAGAGTAGTGATGACTCCCGAAGAGCCACCGGGTCTAAGCTGTGAATGAGTCTCAGAGGAGAAATGCTGATTTACGGCCAGCCTTTGCTCAAAACTGAACAAACTACAGAGATGATTGATGACTCTTCCAGACTAAACACTAAGGCCAGTCACATTGAAGTACTACAACTACAATGACCTGGATCACAGAGAACATTTATAAAGAAAGGAAATACATCACTTACATAACAACAACCACAATGGAAAAATGGCCTCCTTTCCTTTTGTTTCAGGCTCAGGACTTATCGTTCAACCCTGGTACATTCTTCTCTTTAGTCCATTACAAGTTTGTCAGTCACAATGCTGTCTATGATGTCGTTGTGCATCTTAACGAAACAGAACATCTCAGCAGTTCACTTCACTGGGCATTAGAGTGATATTTCCATTAGAAATCATTCAGTGGGGCCACAGCTCATTTGCAACTACCACAGCATGAATTATGTTTTTCCAAGGTCACACATCCAGGCATTTCCTCAGTCTGGAGCAAAGATTAAGTGGGGATTTATGAAAATAGTTTATACTTCTCATATCATATACCATATCATAACATCCGTAGATGCGTTGTGCCTTACTTTCCCAGTGATAGGAGCTATCACTTGATAGAAGATATCATCTTGCTCTGGCTGCAAATTATGCATTCACCTCATCACTCTGATCATTAATATGCATTTAATCGTGTCAGTTAGACTGTAATTAGTAATGCATTTATTCATAGAAAAATAACAAGGAAAATAATAAGTTACATGGCACATTAAAACCGGAGCTGTAATCTACGTGTGCATGACATTTTTTGAACAGACTGGTTTTGATAACAGTTGCAACATTAAACAAACTCTGTGTGTTGTAGTTATAAATGCGTCCCGCTTTTATTTAAGATATTAATTCTAATATAATATCCTTCCCATGAGGCACTTTGTTTGGAGTCATTAAAGTTTTATTAGATTGTTAGATTTAAAATATCCTGCAAAAAAATAATAAGAGCTAGGGGCGTATAATATGTAAATGCAATCAGAGACCTAATACTGTAAAAACGAACAAACTCCTCATTTGCAGTTCTCATTTCTGTCCTCTTTAAGTCTGAGTATCGTGGTTTCCTCACTGACCAAATATATGTTATCTTTGGAAAAACTCTTGACTGTGTTTATTTGTCCTGTGAAGTGTTGTAAGTAAAGGTCAGGGTCCGGCTTGTTTTTGTGTCACAGCTCGTCTCTCTCCTCTCCATCACAGAGACACGCTGCCCTCTGGCTGTTCATGTAAGGTCTGCAGCCCAGCGTCCACACCGTGTTATACAGGGCATCTGCCACAGACTCACAGGCTGAGGAGGGGAGGGGAGAGGAAGAGAGAGAGAGGAGGAGGAGGGAGTTTGTTAAGATATTTCAAAGGGAATAATGAGATCTTACATGTATATGAGCAAAGGGGAGAGATTTTGTAAATGTCTTACCTTGTACTTTGGACCCATAGCCCAGAGTCGTCTTAAGATCTGAGCAGAGGTCGTGCATGCAATAGCGAAACTTGGAGTCACAGTGATACTTGCTTGTGCCACATGTGTCGTAGCAAACATCAAGCTGGTTACAGCATTTGGTCATAGCAGGGATTCCCATATCAAACTGTCAACACAAAGCAGGACAAAGTGTGTCAGAGCAGAGAACGTGAATCACTTAAAGTTAGTATCAATGTGAGTTTTTACCTCCGCTAAAGATGCTAAATTTCGGCCTAAATGTGTTGTTTGTTTGTTCAAAAAGTTATAAACTGATTTCAATCAAACTTGATTGAAGGGTGAAGCAAAGGACCAGCAAACATTTGGGGTTTGAAGGTGCTGATCAAGTGGATCCAGTAATTTAAAAAAGCTAAATTTGATTATTGCATAGTCCTATTATTGCAAGTCCTATAATGCTTACAGAGTTGGCGGGTCATAGACAACTCATATAATTAGAAGAAAACTGTTATCTTGACAGAGGTATGTGCTCAAAGAAGTGTCCAGTTAGTGCATGCAGTATGAACAGGCCACATACAGCTCCATTCACCTCGTAGCCAACAAGAGAGGAGCTGCAGCCGTTGGGTTCTGGGAGCTGGAAGCCGGGACGAGGCTGAGGAAGTCTTCCTGAGGAGACGGGAGAAAAAGCAATTATGTTACCGTGCTAAATGCTAACGCAGGGAAAGAACATTAACTAACTGATGTCATCACTTCAGTAATAGATAAGATTTATCTTCTGTTTGGAAGTCTGTATGGATTACATAACTGTGATTACTGCCCGCCTCTCTGACTGATGATGTGTCAGCAGGAGGAGCAGGAGAGCCAGGTGAGTTATCTCGGATAAGGAATTAAATGGTTGATGAAATGATAATTACAGTTCACCTCATCCTACATTTTTTATGGTTCATTACCATAACGATAATTGAATATAAGATCAATTAGATAAGGCTACAACAGCCAATAAGAATAAATACAAGAATAAATCATTACATCATTCAGTTATTAAAACATTGCTGCACTAATATATATGTATTGGGAGGCAGTGGCTCAGTGGGTAGTGCTTCCGCTTGGGAACCGGAGGGTCGCCTGTTCGAGCCCCTGCTGAGGTGCCCCTGAGCAAGGCACCGAACCCTCAATTGCTCCCCCCTCTGCGAAGGGTGGTAATGTAATGTAAGTCGCTTTGGATAAAAGCGTCTGCCAAATGTTCGTAATGTAATGTATTGGCAGATAGTAATGGATACAAGTAAAATATTAAAATAAAAGAACATTAAACTTTAAACTAAATTAGGAAAAAATTGTAAAATAGACATGAAATATTGCAAATTGTAACTTTCATCTTTAAAGGATCTGGAAAGCTGTTTTGAGATACGACACTCTGACATTTTGAGACTCCATCTAGCTGAAATCTAATAACGCATGACTTGATATTTAACACATAAATTAGAAAAATAGACAAATTACCCTACAAGAACATAAAGCATTCTTCACTGACTAAGTTGACGTGGTTTACTTATTTTTGACTAAAGTGCCATATATAACTTGAACATACTGAGGTCATACAATGTCAAAATTCCTTTTACATATCTGACAGAATATTGCTGATAGCTTTGTACTGTATGTGCTGTATGTGCTGTATGTGCTGTATGTGCTGTATGTGCTGTATGTGCTGTATGTGCTGTATGTGTGGTGAGTCAGAAGGGGCTGAGATTGTCTCTGCTTATCAGTTGTTCTCCACTGACTGCAGAATAAAGAACTATACTCAAGAAGAAGATAAACATGGAATACTACATGTTAATCACTTATTATTCAGAGGTTTGTATGGAATAGAACTTTTATAGTATCCTGAATATAGCTGAACCACACCTGAGGCCTGTGAGTCCCTCATACATGAGCATCTGCCCCTGCTGTGGACACTAAGACCCTTGGAGTTCATCAAAATTAAAGTATATGAAATCTACTCAACGACTCTTACCAAATCTGCAGCGGTACTGACACACACCATCGCGCCCCCCAGCCAGCTCCACCAGAGAGTCAAAGTATCCGTGCATAGCTTGGAAACTGCCTCTTAATGAGCCGATGCCCCAGCTGGATGGTTCTTCTGTTGGTATCATGTTCGCCTCCTCTGTAAGTCTGTCCTGGGTTAGACCTTCATCAGCGAGGGCTTCCACACCAGGGGCATCTGCAGCGTTCACATGACTCACTGGTTCTGGCTCGTCAGTGGCTGCTGGCACGTCCACTTCAGGATCTACGGCTGGCTCTGGCTCATCTTCTGCTGGCAAGTCCGCTTCAAGTTCTGCAGCTGGCTCCGACTCGTTGGCGGCTGCTGGCACGTCCACTTCAGGATCTACAGCTGGTTCTGGCTCGGCGGTGGCTGCTGGCACGTCCACTTCAGCTTCCACATCTGGCTCTGGCTGATCTGCTGCTGGCTCCTCCACTTCAGCTTCCACATCTGGCTCTGGCTGATCTGCTGCTGGCTCCTCCACTTCAGGTTCCACATCTGGCTCTGGCTGATCTGCTGCTGGCTCCTCCACTTCAGGTTCCACAGCAGCTGAGTTCACAGCTTCAAGTGTTTCAGCCGCCACCTCATCAGTAATAAGGGGATCAGCCACAGACTCTTCAGCTGTGAGGGCGTCCCCTACTTGGGCATCTGCAGGTTCGGTATCGGACTCAGCTTCTTGTCCTTCAACTGCATCATCATCTTCCACTGGTTGGTCTGCGACACGGTCCACAGCTTCATGATCAGCTGTTACAGCACTAAGCAGTGGGTCAGCAGTTACTGTATCCACAACAACGACTTCCTGCTCCTTCTCTTGACTCTGGTAGAAGCCGAGAGTGGCACACAGTCCTGCCGAAACGCAGAGGAGGAGCAGGGCCGTAGTCCGAAGCAGCATGGTCACAGTCAAGGTGTAATAAACAGACTGAGAGCAGCTCAGATAGTGTGGGGCCAAAAACACTGTATTTCTGTTCACACGGCAGACTTTGACCCCTGATCAGATCTGGCAGACAGCAAGGCACTCTCTCATACTGGGGGCAAAGGTCAGCCCATATCAATCTAAAGAAAGGGCCTGGCTGGTGCAATTCCTCTAATCTATTCATTCTCTGTCATTCTTCAACCCATCAACTGAATAATTTCATCACATATTTATCCAGAAAGTTATAATAGGATTTTTTTTTAGCCTCAAGGAAAACCACTTAATATCCATGGTAACTTTCAGAACATCTAATCATCCCAATACAGCCTGTGACCTTTATCAAACAACACAAACCTCAAATACTCTTCACTGTATTTTGATAAAGGTCACAGGCTGACACTTGAGCTCTGTGTCTGTCTCATACTGACTCAGTTTGATTAATTTGACATGAAGCTGTGTTGGTGAAGGGAAGTTTTATTTTAGAGTCAGTCAAAAGGTAAAAACAGAGGAAGATATAAGAATATATATATGTTAATATATTCTGCCAAACAATCAAAATATCTGAATGAAACTCCAAATTAAGGAAGATTGAGTTTGTGCCGACCTACTGTCAAACACGCCGGCTTCTCCTTTCATGGTTACTGCTGCCCCCTAGTGTTTGAAGCGGAATCTGCACACTATGATGTGAAAATGGATGCCTTGTCCGATTTCTTAAAATGCCACTTATGTGTATTATGTGATGAGTAAACAGGGTTGAAGCTGCTTTTTATTGAGCCAGAAATGAGAGAAGAACTTATCCTCATTTATAGTCTGTAATGTCACGCTAATGTTCCTCTTCGTACGCCAAACAAATTAGAAAAAAAGATGGCTTCCAGGCCTTCTTTTGATGGAGCCTGTGGTTTGAAACTGTAACCGTTACAGTCGGCTCCCATTCATTACGACTGATGTGGCTCTGGGCTGTACATGTGTACGGCTTTACAAGTTATTTCATTTGTACCTTTAGGCACAAGTTGCTCATACTCACAAATACTAATTAGAACGCCCCAAGCCCTAAGAATAACATATGTAGTGTGTCAGATTCACTGCTGTTCATTAACTGCCAGAGAAGTGAAAAGTGCAGATTGTGGCGTTTTCTACAAGGATCATCGTACTCTACTGTGAGCATGTGATCGCTGCACCTGAAGCACTTTAGAGAAATGAAGCGTGACAAATACTAATGCCTATGAAACAAAACTCAACATAGAGGTTGAACCCAAAGAGGACTGAGCTCGGACATATTGCGTAATATTACAAGCTGGTATAGATTGTGAGGGTTTGTTAAATACATCGTGATAAGACAAGCCAGACAACATTTGACCTCAGCAGCAAGAGTTTGCTTTTCTTGTTTGGGAGCAGAATTCTTCACAAATATGGAAAAACAGTGGAATCGAATTGAATCTATTCAGTTTGGATGCTGCTCTGGTTTCAGTGATGGATCCACATGTTTTTTTAAATGGTTAACATTACATGAAAGGCCAGTTGCCAAATTGTTTATATCCATCGCAAAGAACAAAACCAGGTGTGTTTATCCCACGACAGACGATTAATAGGCAGAATTAATGCCCTTGATCCAGGCACTCTAGGCTGTGGACCCTGAACGCTTCTCCCCACTACTACTAGTTAGGATAAGTGTAGGCTTGCTCGGTCTTGGTGGTGGCATGGTGTTGCGAGCACGTTGAATATCGACTCGGTCAGTCAGTGCATGCTGCATGAGGAGCTTCAGCTTTCTTTAGTGATAAGACTTATTCCCCATCTGTTCGCCTTATTCCATCCCATAATGTTCTACCAGTAAAAACAGAACAGAGCAGCAGTAAGAGTCAGATCATTCTTAGTAAAGCTCCTGAGCTGCGTCACCGTGCACGTGTATCACGACATGTACCGTCTTATGGCCTTGCTTGCTTTCTCTCTATTCAGCACTCCGTTGATGTTTTGTTCCAGATCCTTCAGGGGGAAAAACACTGAGTGAGAAACATGACCTGCTCTGCTCCAGTCACAGCACATACATCCATTATCTGTTATACGTGAAGGAAAATGATGACGTGGCAGGGGAAGGGTCAAAGGTTCTTGCCTCGTTGGTGCTCCTCAGGCGGTGGTTTGAAGCTATCAGTCTCATTATCTCAGCCTGGAATCAAAGAGAGGGAAAAGAAATGATAATGTCAAAATAAAGCTTGAGTAAAATGGTGGAACGTGAGGATATGTATTTTTTGCCCCCTGCACCTTTGTGTCCTTGATGCCTCTTTCAATGGCAGTGGCTGTAGCCGTGGAGACCATCTGCTCTTTAATCTCCTGCTCCAGCTGTTGTGTCTCTTTCCACATGTTCCACACCTGAAGCCTCTTGGTGTGAAGCCTGTGGGTGTGGCTGCCAGCCGTCCCATCGTCCTGCAGGAACTCTGACAGGGCCCAATCTGCACACACACACACACACACACACACACACACACACACACACACACACACAGGCATGGACAAGCGACTTTACTCCTCTAGAATCTGAAGTCACGGTGAACTCATTACTGATGCTTACAAGTCTTTCTTTATTCCTGCTCCAGTGACAAAGGAGTTTTATTTTTACATTTAAATGTGAAGAGTTTGTTGCTGCCTTAAAGATGCTTAGATGTGGTTTACCAATCATCAGACATACCAATGTTGTGTTGAAAGCTGCTCTTTGTGCCGCTGTCCTCTGGGCAAATCATGACTGGAACATTCTGTAATTCCTTTTGGACCCTGTGTGTGTGTGTGTGTGTGTGGAAGGGGGAGGGGGGGGGGGGGGGGGGACAAATAAGAACAAATAAGCTTAAAGAGTCAATGCTAATGAGGCCGAATTAAAAAGTGTTTTTTACACAGACTCTCACTGTACCTTTGATTGTCCTCTCGAGCTTTTCTGGCCTCCTCCTCCAGTCTGAGCACCTCCTCCTCCAGTCTGCTCACCTCCTCCTCAGCTTCTTCCAGCTCCTCTACACTTACTTTTTCTGATTTTCTGAGCTGTTCAACCGAAGTATTCAGCAACTTGTAACAATAAATATCAGTGTAAGACAAAATGGTGCCTGTGAGGATGCTGCTGTAATCATTGTTACAAACCTATTTAAAGCACAGTTCACAGATGTTGAAAGTTTTAATATTCTAAAGCACTTGGTAACAGTAAACATCCTCCTGCATTCAGCTGTGTCGGTGATACACAGTGACCTTCCAACTAAAAGTAACAGGAGAAGAAAGATCACGTTACCTGAAGTCCACAAGATTCCTGAGTCACAACTTTTCCAAATTGTATAATATACAGTTTAACAGTTAGAATACATTGTCTAAGTTGCTGAAAATCATGCCTGAGCTAGATGATTCCTTAATATCAATATGTGTAAAACTTTATGTTGTGTTGGCCGCCAATTCACTGGCAACCAGATAAGGAAATAGAAGTTTGTGCCAGGAAATGACGCCTCAAAGACACATTTACTCTTCTTCATCCGAGATGCTGGCGTCAGAAGTTACTACAGCATCACATCAACATTAGCAACCAATCAGATTGACATGACATATTTACTATAAAGGGTGAAAGTCTGCTCAGAGATTTATAAGAAGGTTTTCTTTAAGCGTGTCATCATGTGCTACTAGTACGAATAATTGCTTGAACAAACATTTTAAATATATTAATCACAGACTTATAAGTCTCAATATCAGCACAGATAGTGTTAATTATTATTAGTGGTAGTAATAATAGTAGTAGTAGTATCATTATATAATTATGATTTTGAAAAGGGATTGATTGCTCTTCTTAAATCTCTGAATAGTCTCCTTTGGGAAAATCAAATATATGACTAATATTAATAGTAATACACTATGTAAGACATGACAGACGTGTTCCTTACCGTGTTCTGTAGAGGCGACTGGGAAGCCATCATATGGTTGAGGTACAAATCATACTCCGTCTAGATAAAAAGAAAAGAGAAAGATTTGAATCCATTTCTTTTGTTGATTTTGTGTTGCTTTTTTTTTTGACGGGAGCAAAATTGAATTTGAGGTACAATGTGAGAAGGAATAGGGTTTCATCAGGACAAACGTGCTTTGGAACAGAGTAAATCTCCAACATGGCTGCCAGACGTGTGACAGACAAACTCCCATGACCCTAAATTGGTGAATGAGCAGTAATGGAACCATTGACCTGCTCCCTGAAGCATCAGGACCAGGTTCCGCTGGATGCTCTACTTCCGATTGCTCCACCAGGGACTCGCTCTCTCTCTCAGCTCTAATACGTCTGACAGCACGTGCTAAAAATGTGCAAGTGGGTACAAAGGAAATGGAAAAACCTTAATTTCCCTCAGGATGTGTCCAAATACTGGAGAGCCTTCACATACATCATCAAAGACGTCACTGAACACCGCAAGGCGGTCTCTGCTGGGCCAACTCTGCACTGACAGCTTCCTCAGCTCCTGGATATGACACACACACACACATACACACACACAACTAACTCAAAGCCACAATGGGAAGTCAACACATGTGTGGGTTTCTCTCTCTCTCTGCTTATTCACGCGCCTCCTGCAGTAGAGCACAGATGGCAATTGCAATTTACTATGAACGTTGACAACACTTAAAAGTCTACAGTTAAATAAAAACATTCACACACACAGCAGCTCTATTACGTGTGTGTGACCACTCTCACCTTTTGTAGTTTGCGCTCATGCATCTCAGCCATGTTCCCTGCAGCCATACAGCTCTGCTCCCTCACATCTTTCTTGCCAAACCTCTTTGTCTTTACCTGACCTTTCTTGGTCAGGTCTACCTGGTCAGAATGGCTCAACCCGAATTTCTGCTTCTCTTCCTTTTCAGGCGAAGAGTTTGACTTTGTCTGGTCCTCTCTTGGCATGACCAGGAACGGGTTTGCAACATCCATCTCGGGCAGATTAGCATTCTCTCTGCTGTCTGCATGTGATGAGGGAGCAGCTTGGTGTTGTCCCGGTCGCCCTTGTCTTGTCTTGACCTCAGAGTCTTTGCTTTCTTTCTTTGTTATCTTGGCAGGGGTCTTTGTGTGCCTCTGCTGAAGGTGTGGGGTTGCTTTCTGGCTCTGAGACGTCCTCCAGAAAGACTTCTTTGTCTCCGTGTGAGGCTTGTTCTGGACCAGGCTGTGGGGTCCCAGATGTCCTGAGCAGTAGGTATGGATATCAGCCTTTTGACCAACTTCTGCTGCCAGAAGCATTTTGTGTATGTCCCTCCCATAGCACCCAGGCTTCAGCTTACAGCTACTGGACATGGCTGTGAAGAGCAAGTGGAACATTACTGAAAAGCATACATGTTTTGCAGCAAAGCAGTACGACAGGTAAAGCAGTGCAGTCCCATGTTCAGCCTGCTGACGGCCCCTCAACCACCAGAGGGCTGCCTAAGGGTTCAGTTAGAACACAAAGCATTCACACACACACTACAAACTATTTGGAATTGAATGCATAACAAAGTTAAGTTTACAGATCAGCATTTTGTGGTTGGACTCATGGCACTAAAAATAATGTAAGCATGTATATCAGGAAAAAAAAGAGGAGGAGTAAAGAAAAGATACTTAAAATTTGCTTAGGGACACCAAAATTGTCAGGCAAGCTGATTTGATTGACCAGTGTTTGCTTATCACAGCTATATTGTCTTAATAGTGAATTTTAAATATGCACATATGCAAAGATAACTTATCAGGTTGCATGTTCATGTAAGTTGAAGTTTATTTCCAGTTAATCTTTGTGTTAGAATTATACCGTTAAAATTGATGAAATAATGAAATAGCCTGTAAAATAATAAATCGGCTACCGTTATCTTTTTCTTCCACTCATAGATATCAGTATTGATCTCTCAGATTCTGTATTGATCAGACTCTAGTTCCTATTATATAAATGTATTAAAAAGTAGAATTTCATTTCGATGTAAGAGCTGTTCAGTAAGTTATAAAAAGTATACGAAATGGGGCAAGTAAACATAAAATGAACATCACTAAATACGTGTTTACACTCAGACAGTAAAGTGAACCAAGACACAAACAATACACTGACTTTTGAAATTCTAATGCTAACAGTCACACGAAGCACAAAAACACCACAAACACAAACAATACGGAAATTATGAACCTACCCGCTTACTGAAATGTTTTACCTCGACGAAAATACAACAAACTAAACTTTTCTCACTTTTGTTTCCTCTCCGGTTGTTCTGGAGACCAAAGCGTGACACTCATGATGCGTTCCAGGTACGTGGGAATATTGGAAATCCTAAGAATCCTCCTGACAAAATGTATTTTAACAATATATATTAGAATAACCTTCAAAAAGTAATGTAAACGTCACCAAGATGAGGTTGTTTAGCAGCTGGGAGGCAGAGATGTAGGGATTTTGATGCCACAGACATGCCTACATTAATTTCAAGTTAAAGCTAAGTAAACCATCTATCAGTGCCTAGTTTTATGTGTACGAACACACATGCAGAGACACGACATATGTCACTTACTATGCTTTGATGTCACTGCCGCGACCAAGTTCATTATTATCATAATCACTATTTATAAATACTTCACATTCCTCTGGTCTCAGAATCACCAATGTGCCAACTGTCTGCAACTGCTGCATCAAGGCAATCAGGTTACTGCAAACATTCCTTAACACTTAATCAATCTATTACCTTAAACTGGTGATCAATAGTCATGTGGATATTGTAAGTACATACTGAGACACAAGTGTAGTCTACAGAGCAAAAACAGAGTGAAGCAGTAGAGAATTTCAGCCAGAATAAGGGCGTATATAATGGAGTTTGACTTTGTCCTTCATGTCCCTGATGTTACTGTGTCTTGATTTAAGTAGAATTTTAAATAGATATTACACATTTGATGTGGACACATACTACCTTTAGCCTGTCAATCAGTCTCCTACAATACGATACAACTTTATAATCGAAACAATACGCTCTTCTACTATATTAAATGTTACACATATGCCGGGAGAAAGGCACAGAGAACTTGGATGTGTGTGTGTGTGTGGATGAAGATCCAAGATGAAGAGAGGATGAAGGTCCAGTGAGCAATGTTGACTCCAAAGGTCAACAGGGCAAGAAGGAGGCCATTTGGCTCACAGGTAAGGATTATTTTATATCTAATTATTCAGGGAAATAGTAAATAAGTAAAGACATGTCACAACAGTCAATCTGTGTCTGTGTCTGAATAGATGCTTCCTCCAGGACTAGATAATCAGTTTGGAAATTCTACAGAAACACGTATTACTTTTGAATGCTTGAATGCATTGGGGGTGACTCAGGATGGTAGAGCGCTCGTCAAGGGATGGGAAGGTTCCCGGTTGATTCTGGGCTCCACGGGAGCATTTGTTGAGCAAGACACTTGGCACCTTGCATGGTATGAGCCTGCATCACTGTATGAATGGGTGAATTTGAGGTATAATGTAAGTACAAAGTATAATATAAGTACAACCCACTACAATCGTCATAAATAAGTAACAACATTTTATGTAAAAATAATACAAATGCAATTCAATTTGACAGAAATTTACCTAATTAAGTGCATTAAGAGGCTCAGCAGTCAGGAGTGAAACATCATTTAAGTATCATGAGCTGAATAAATAGTTATATAGTTACATAAGAAACGAAGCAGCGCAGTGGTATTATTTTTCATGTATTTAATAAAAGTAATTAGGGCTACAGCTCTTACATTTACAGTTGAGACATTCCTCAATTATTTTGGGTAACAGTAAATGTCTATAGACCGTTTCATTTATCTTAATGTTTACTTTGTACAAAACAAAAAGGCCATCTTTTTCTTTGTATAAAAAATATAAGTTAATTTAAATTTAACTCTAAGAAAATAACAATAGTAGTAATAGCAATAATAATAATCATCAATAATAATAATGATAAAGATCATATGCTAAACATAGTGCAGACAATGGGATATAACTGGTGCTGAAAAGTAGAAGGGACAGTGCAGTGTTATGGACTTAACCATGTTTTCAGGTGGGGCAGGGTGGGAAAAGAGAAAAGTCAAAAGCTCTCTCTCTCTCTCTCTGTCTCTCTCACACACAGACACACACGCACACAGTGTACACATCCAGTCAGAAAGTGCATGACTGCCATTCAGTTTAGCACCGTCAGAGCATACATCTTAGTCTGTACAAACTAATTGCTAGGTTGTACACAGTATACACCGATTACCATATATGCAAAATGATATATAAACTTCAGTTTAGGTGCATGCTATTGTTGCTCTTGGTTGAAGGTTACTGGAAGCAATTGTGAAAAGTAAGACAGAGCACATCATGGAAACTGATGGCGTGCTAACCCACATGCCACCACCAAGGATCTCCAATCCTAACATTCATCATAATGTACATTCACACCACTGGGGCCACAGTACCAGTCATTAAACTAATTACTTTAACCGTAATTTTACTCTTGGAGGGACAATGTCCACTGGAATGACGGTTTTAGACGGAAAATGGTCTTTTGGAAGATCTTGGAAACTCATTTGAAGGAGTCTGAATGCAGCCATGTATGTGTTGGTCAATGTTTTGACAGGTCGAAGGCAAGGAGAGGACTTTTGGTACACACCTGCAAACTGTCAACCTCACACTCATGAGCTGCAATCCCAGAGATAGACATGATGTATTTTAGCTTAACAGGCAATCGTTAGACTTTACGGTGAAATACGAAGCAGGCAATAGATTCTACTTGGCTGGGGGGGGAGAAGTTGTATCCCCAGCTTAGAAGCAGGACACTGAGGGCAGCTTTCTAAGACCAAGCTGTAAATTAACTGATCACAGGAGCTTTTCTGTTGAGCCACGATGACTCAAATCAGTAGCAAAATGATAAATTAATCTTCCTGGATCATAAACCTGCAAAGACATGGACTAAGCATACTAAAGGGAAACACATCCTTGAGTGTACAGAATATAAATTATTCCAATATCTAAGATTTGTTCAAGGTAACTGACCTGCTGTTTAGTCTTGAGGATGTTTTGAGTTCTCGTCCCCAGTCGCTCTTAGGCATTCACACCTTGGGCCCAGTAATATGGGTTACATGGAAGCTGTGAGGGTCGCTTAACGGTCATTACAATCGTCGCTTGGGAGTTACATAACTGTTGGGTGACTCTTTGGAGTCCAACAACCCTAACCCTCACATGACTCCCGTGAGTCACCTGATCCAAGGTGTGAACGATCCTCAGACGGCGAGTCCAGGTGCCTTGAACAACTGCTCATTGAATTCCACATCGCATGACCTCCGCGACAGAGAACCTTCGGAGACAGCTCAGTCCAATCGTCTCCATTTATTTGATCTACACCTCAAAATGTATTGTGCCTTCATGATGCCATAAATTAAGATGCTGACTGGTTGTCAAGAGTTGAAAATAGTGAACATGTGAAAAATGTGTCACTGCAAACAAACTAATCTTTAAAAGACCATTAGGAGAGTTAGCCAGTGTGTAACATCTTCCTTTTTTCTATCTTGTCTATCGCTGAAAAGATGACTTTTTCTTACAAATCATTGTTGAGAAATGACTAATGATGTAAGAATGGTACGAAATATAAATGAGAGTTGGGATATTACTCAATAGTACGCTGTCACATTGTACTTTTCCTCTTGTCCTAAAAATGAACTGGGGTCTGATAATCCCACTCCAAATTCTCCTTGATGTATGTCGCAGGTTCACCAATGCCAGGGGCCAGTGACAGTGTTCAGGGGGCCACTTCAGGATGAAACATTTTCATTCTCCTGCCACTCTACCAGGTTCGCAAGTGTTGACATTATCTAAGTCCTCTTGTCACAGTTTATCATGTTTTATAAAATATGCTGCTGCTGGGGGATTTCTGCAATCTCCACCTAGAGTAGGCTGTGTGTCTTTATTCAAGTACTGCAAAGGATTTTTGCTCAAAAGTAATAAAAACATTCTGACATCCACCTGCTTAATACAGGTGGCATTACACCATGCATCTGTTCTCCACATTCCTTCTGTCTCTGTGAATACCTCGCTGAAGTAGTCTGCATACGATAAACCTACCACAGAAGGCAAACAGTACCATTTCAAAACGCCTGAACCCACAATAAGATTTCACATATCCAAGCCTGTGAAAGGTTCAGAGTAAGGCCTCTGCAAATACAAGACCATAAAAGAATCAGCTCAAATAAAAAATATTCAAATAACAAAAAAAAAAGAAACAGCCAAAGAAACAAAACAAAACGAAACGGCACGAGTCCGCTCTACCAAAATGAATTCCCAAGCTGAGTGGACGTAGGGTGATGGGCTGAAGTCCTTCCCCATCGGCTGTCTGTCAGTCTCTGGGATCGGTGAAACCGTTAGTGTTGACACCTCCGTCACCCAATGAGGTAACCGTGTTTGTGTTTTTCAAAGTGAGTCGCCTTTTCTACGTGTAACCTGCGAAACACAGGATGTGGAGGTTCTTTTCTCTAGAGAGTTCCAAAGTCTGTAGCAGGATTCAGGTAGTGTTCCTTTGGTGGTCCGGCGACCCCCTTTGGTAGTTAGTTGTCCACCTTGACGGGGCCTGAATCACAAGGCTTGCTGGGCTCTCTGATAAACACTATGTCCTCCGCTTCTCCTCGTGCTATCTTCTCCCACTGGCCCAAGTTGTCCCTGCAAACACAGAAACACCTCTGTTGGATTCAGCTTGAACATGTGGTGGCTTTAGAATCAAGGATGGAATGGAGCTGAAGGTGTTATGAAGAAGAGATGAAATGAACACACTTGGCAGAAATCAATAGTGCAAAAAAGCTGATTGAAAGCAAAATGGTTAAACAAAATCACGAGTAACAAAGCCAGAGTGGAACAGTGTAATTCTTCAGTATCAGTAGTAGCAGATCCATCTCGTCTGGCTGTTGTGAATGTGACCTCCTCTGTTTCGAAACCAAACCTGACATACAAGTGTAACAACTGTCGCCCTCCGCTGCCTTTCTATTCAATTAGCAAGGCTGTTGCAGTTTACACGTCTGTGGCAGATCCCACAACAATCCGGGCTCCGCAGGGTCTAGACCTGCTGCCCGCCCGTAGCAGTCCAGAGGCTCGTGCTGACGTGCGACGCTGGCTTACATATTACACTGTTCACTTTGTTTGCATTCCCTGCAGATCAAGGTCACAAAGGTTTAAACAGCCCCAGGTTACCCGGGAGAAGCAACTGTGCAACGTGATCCTGTGCAACAAGCCGAGCAAACACCGTGCAGAAATGGATATGTAGCTTACACACACACACACACAGTGAATGCTGACTCAGGAAAACAAATTCCACGAACAAAACACACTTAAGCATCAAGTAGTAGTCATTCAGTATCATTTCATGTTTAATATGACGCTTATATAGAAGCAGTAGAAGTTGCACCTACATACAGTACGACTTACTCCTTATCACTCTATTCTTCTTCTTATTAGTTGTAGTATTTCCATTATAATTGTATTATTAGAGGTTATTAGTTCATTTTGGTACTTTAGACTTGAACATGTGCTGGTGAACATTTTCTCCAGATTAATCTATTTAATCTATCAATGGATTTAGAATAATTATCAGTACAGAGAAACAGTTCGGAAACGGTGAATCACTCAAATGAAACCTTGTGGTAAAGCTCAGCAGCGAAATCTTGCATGGCTTTTAATTACAGCGCGCACACACACACACACACGCACGCACACAGATAGGACTCACAGGCTTTCACACTCTGCAAACTATAACTCTTGAAACTTACTTGCAGGCTCTTAAAAGAGGACTGGATGGAGGGAAAAGCTCTGATAGAGTTGTGTAACATGGAATTGCAACAGCATTGTAGAATCCCACCTTACAAAACAAACAAAAAATAATTAAGCAGTAATAGCAACTTTTTCTTTATTTAAAATGATAACACAAATTAATTTTGTGCTAATGAGCGGAAAGGCAACACACACATCTCGTGATCTTCATCTTCTCTGGTGTCTGTAAGGTGATGATAATGGTTTATTCATAGATAAAGACTGTCGAGAGGGTTGTTTGGGGGCGGGGGGGCGAAGGGGGCTTTGCTCCCCGCGGCCATGAACAACAGCTGTTCCCCTGTGTACATGTGATGTATGATGTGTGTGTGTGTTGTTTACTGCATTTCTTTACTTGGAAGGTACAGTCATTTAACATTTCATTGTCAACAGCTTTCTGCTTTGGTTATGATCACTGGTTGATTTTATAACTGGCTGAGCTTGGAAAAGTTAATAAAGCCATTATCAATAAGAAGAAATAAATACAATATTTCTCTCATAGATTTTAATATAATTCAGTCACACAGAACATTAAGTTAACAAAAGAGGCTACACACACCTATATTTGGGGACAATCGGAAACCTTAAGACTCGGTTTATTTATTCAAAGTAGTAATAAATATCAGCTACTAAGGTTGTTTTGACTGAATTTGGCAGCTGAAGGATCTCTCAGGATGAGCTGTAACATTCTCTTTGTAATCTCTGAGGGTGTCTGAGGTTTGTTAGTGTGTGTATAAGTGTATTCTGATATGCTGGGTGACCTCAGACAGTAGTCGGTGAGCTTTAAATTCCAGCATAATCCTGTTACATGCTAATCAAGGGTCCAGACTGTCAGCCAGCTTCTCATGCAGGGAAGTTGTTAACGTTGTATTTGCAATTTGGGCCAGAATACATCTGTTTACATTGACTATATATATGTTTTATGTGTTTGAAAATTTGCCACCAGGAACCTGCTAAAAGAGTTTGTTTATTGGTAAGTAAGGGTTAATACATTTCAGTTCAATGACTGGACAGGAGCACATATTCTCACATGAGACCTTTCACTGTGACTCTGAATCTATTCACACCTCCTGACCCTCCTATCTGGATATGTTACATGGACAATGAGACACGTTGCATTAAAAAAAACATTGCTGTTCTCTGGATTGTGATTGGATGTCAGTAGGGAGTTCTCTTAAGCCATTATTTTGCATGGGGCGTCACTGCCTGTGATCCCGGTGCGTTTACAGTGAGTTTCAACTCCAAATCAGACCCAAGGGAGAAAAAGGTGGTGTGACATTTTCAACTGGTGGGCAGATTCTATCGCAGAAATGTGTCCCTGCTGTATGGATTGTATTGACAAATGACGAGTTAGTCATTCAGATATGATCACAGGAGACAGACCACATCCATATTTTATTTGGCAATCACAATGTGCTCTGCATGCATTTGCAACAGGCACAAACACGCATGTTTCCTCTATAAGGTATTTAGTATGAAAGGAGGACTTCTGATTACTACCAACTATTACCTGAGCAGTTTTCAACACAAGTAATCATATTTCTGTAATTATTTTTATAGGTAACAGTTTTATAAGAATGATATGAACATTTCCTAGTATCTTTGCCAAAATATCTGGACACACAGCATACTCTTTTTATTACAATGGATGAAAATCTTTCGCCATCCCTTCCCTTTGTTTAAAACATAAGAAAAAGTAAAACTATTTCACAAATGTTTGTATTTTAAATAGGATATTTACAACATATAACAACACTGCTATTGTAGTATTTCCCATTATTGTGTAGTTTCTTCTCCGTGTTGTTTTACTCCTATGAAAGCCTAGTTCACCAACTTAAAGTTGAATTTTCCAATTCTACGCATATGAGGGAGAAGAGTGGGTCTCACCTGGCCTTGGGGAACCTCGTCCTTCTTGTCTCTGTCCATCATGGGAATAGGCTGCATCCCTATCTTCTTCATCTCGTCTCCCTATCACAAAAGAACACAACAAGGAGAGAGTTTTGCTAAATCCTAAGATCTTTCATTCTTGAGTATGAAGCTATGTATGTACGGCCTGAGAATGACACTAAACTGTACCTCAGCCCAGAACTCAGCATAGATGTCATTGGCTGTGAGTCGAGTGCTTTGCCATCGCTTAGTAACAGAACACAGGTCACATGCTGTCATCATCAGACCAATCACACGGTCCCTGGGGGCGAGCAAAGCCTCATTATAGCCATTTGAAGGAACTCCATGTGCTGCTCATGTGCATCAGGTCCGTGTTTGTCAGTGCTGTGCTATGGAACATGGCAGCATCCTGACCTGACCTGTGGACCAGCGTGAGTCATGACCTGACCTGTGCGAGTGGTTGTTCAAGTCCAGCACGCCCGAGGTCAGCAGCTCACCCAGCTGCTGGTGGTTGTTGAAGTACAGGGCGAGATCGGTGGCAATGATGGCCTTCCGAATGATCTCCAGCACCTGCTCGTACTCGCTGGAAGTCAGGTTGGAGAAAATATTGTGCCCTTCCAGCTATGAGAAACAAAGAGATCAATAAAAAAGCAAAAGCTCCACTTATGAGGCGTTCAGCTCAGCTAGACTACAACAGGTTGTAAAGCCAGTGGGGAAGTCTCGTTCAGCTCCGGGCAGCAGATCCTGGATGTTAGATGTGTAAACACTGGTTGCTGCATAAACAGAATCCAAATATTAAATATACATTAAGTAGCAACTGGCCTAAATAGTCAAAAGGAATATTTGAGGGTATTGTTTGTGTTGTGAGTATGCATGTATGTGAGCTCTAATTTTCTAAAACCAGTCAAAAGATTTCTGTATTTCAGCAATTACATAAAGTCTATATGTTGCAACGTCAGCCTAAATGTTTTGAGCTTATACTCAGAATTGACTAATAAAGCCCCAGTTCTCTCATGCAGAACCACCTCAGCCCCATCCTGGCCTCTGGTATTTGCAGACATGTATATATAATAGTCGATGTTTGAATGATTTGGATTCAAAACATTTTAAAAAGGTGTGATTAAAAGTTGCCTTATGTTGCCTTAAGTTGCCAGTGTAGCTACCTTTGTAATTGCAATCGAGATGCTTGTTTATATGGTGAATAAATCATTTTGCTCCCCCTTTTAAAAGGTAACTTAAAGCAGGCATAAGTAATGAAAAGGAAAAAACGTCCTATGCCATTCACTTATGAGCAATATATTTCATAGATAGAAAATAGGAATTGCACAAGAGGTTCTACATAGTGGAGCTCTACCTGGAGGATAGAGACGGTCTGAGAGAAGTGGTGCTGCTCCATGGTGGAGGTGGAGTAGAGAGCAGCCAGCGGATGGTCGAACTTCTGCAGGTACGCGTTGCTGTACCCCCGATGGTCAAGATCATGGCAGAGACAAGCTATCAATAGACCCTTCTTCTGTAAAGCAGTATGGGTAAAAACAGAAAACGGTGTTAATTTGTGAAGGACCTCAGACGCTGATCTTATTTCCATATTAATCCATTTTGTGTGCTACTGGTGGAAGCCAGATTCAATTTGAGGAGCAAACCTCTAGTTCTGTGAACATCCCAGTGGTTTTTTGCAGGATGGCGTACATGCAGTGCGCCACCGTCACTGCGTGCTTCCAGTTGTGGTACGGTACACGACGGTAGTTCTTCCGCACAGACATGGTGAATCGACACAGCTTCTCCAGCTCAAAGCTAAGCAGTGAGGAAGTGGAAAACAGATTTGGTTTTGATGCGTTTATGGACCGTGAAGTCCGTTCCTGAAGTAGTGATAACAACTCTTTACCTGGTCTTTCCGCAGGAGCTATGAACCATGTAGATGAAGACCGCAGGCCAGATCTCCTCAAAGGGACTCACGTCAAAGTGGAACCTAGGAGAGAGAGAGTGACATATATGATGAGGTGCACAGCACATCTGTGAGGGAAGAGAAGAGAGACAGATCAGAGGACATATGAGGCCTGGAGGTGTTGCTCTGACAGGTTAGCATCCAGTAATCCAGCCCCTTCCTGTTTAATGTCTCCCCCCCAACCTTTTGCAAAGCCTCTTCATGCAGGTCTGGACTCTGTCATCATTTCCTTCACAGACACACGGCTGCAGGCCAAACTGCAGTCAGCCTCACAGGTTCAGCGCATTGATAGAGATAGTGATGAAGGCGCAATCTGGATCTCAAGCCAACACTGTATCCAAAACACAGGCCGGGCAATGAGGTGTCGAATCTCTTGACTCACATTTCAATCTCTTTATAAATGGGTGTTGGGAGGTTGAGCTGGGTTAGGGTCTTCAATTCCTCAGATGTGCAGATGCTGTGATAGGACAGCTTTTCCATTGTCACTCTGTAAATACACTCAGAGTGCCGGATCCGGTGGTACATCTACAGACACACAGAGGGGAAATCGTAAAAAACCAGAAGGTGAACACTTTGGAAATTCCATTGAAAGTGCTCATATATTTGTTGAATTATTTTAAATATATGAAGACGGTTTCTCTCTTGAAATGTAACCAGATGCATTGACAAAAGTTGATAAACATCCGCTAGGGTCTTGCAACACATTGTATCTGTGTGTCTCCAAAAGGTTTCTCAGCATCTGGTTTATATCCCTGTCCCTTTTCCAGACAGGTACAGACGCCAAAACTCACACCCTTCTACCATAAATCACCATAGATCAGGGGCTGGCCAAAGTCCACTTCCTAGAGACACCAGGCGTAAATTACAGCATAACATAAATCCTGTCAGGGGGTGGATGCTGACTGCTTGAATTAAAATATTAAAATGCCTCATCAATTTTGAAACTAACTTTGTGACGCTGTACAATTTTGTTGTGCCTTCTGGTAAAATCAGGCCCCACAGAGGGAAGAAGCTTTGACAGACAGACAGACCACTAAACTAAACCTAATTACGGTCTAATAACTACGTAATGGATAATCCAGCTAATTTAAACCACCAATTACCTCCGCACTATTAAAAGACATTTACAAACAAGTATCTGTTTGCGCTTGTTGAAATGAGTCGCAGTTTCTTGTATTTACCGTTTATTTTGGTTTCACTGGTAAAAAAATAATTGTTGACCAAAATTTAGCAGCGTTTGCTCAACTTGGTGATCTGGGGTGGGAGTTTTTGACAATAAGAGGATTAGAGCATGTTCATAGTTGTAGTTGTCTTTTGGACATTACTGTATCACGAACAACAGGCCAACAGAATTCCAAATTTGATTACACATCAAGATCAAGACCACGTCTAAAAAAAAATTCTTGCCATTTAAAAAAAAAGATGTAGTGCTTTGGGATATTAAATAACAAAGACGTGGGTTAACCACGTGTCCGTAGCCCACTAGACTAGATCAATCAACAGATCCATACATCACTTTCTAGACGGTTCAGAAGCAGTTTTGATCATTTGTTCATACCACAAAGGAACCGCTCCGGTTTGTCTGAGACCAAACCAAGACAACATTTCCAAAAAAGAGTTTTGATGTGGTTGATCTGGCCCACACCCAAAGTGCGCTGGCTGTGTTCAAAGCCTGCTCAAATGAACCGTACCAAGGGGGAAACAAGCCCGGTTCAAGCAGTCTAAACACAATCGGTGGGAAAATACCTCTAATAAGCACATTATTCTGCTTATACCAGTGGGTCCACAATGTTTTGTCATACTTTGAGACAACATATTTCAAACTAAAACTCTATACTTGACCACTTCCACGCCTTCATTTTCCCTGACAGTATGTGAACATGGATGTAGTTGTTGTCTGGTGTAAAAAGACAAGGATTTAAGGATCATGATAGCTGTTAAGAGAATAAAATAATATGACTAATCAGATTCACTCACATTTGCACAGTGTAAGGCCAGAGCACAAAAGACAGCAAACATCTTAAAGTTGTTCTCGTCTGTTTTAGTGAAGGCACTTCCGCTTAGCTTGTTCACCATCTGCACCACACCTATAACGGTCCCCCTGCTCACGATGGGCATGCACAGGATGTTCCGCGTCGTGTAGCCAGTTTTGAGGTCCACCTCTCTGTGACGAGAAGACAAATCAGACGTAAATCAAACTGAAGCGCCGCATAAGTCGCAGCGCTACTATCATGCGGAAGGAAATTATATTGGGGATAATCATAGTATAGAATAGTAATGTAAAGATGGCTTTTTGCAGAGTTTGTTGGAGTTTACCGGTTGAACCGTGGATCTGCATAGGCATCTGGGATATTTAAGACTTCCCCTGTCCGAGCCACTTGGCCAGCTATTCCCTTGTCTATAGAAAACCTAGCAGAGGAGATGATTCAGAGTTAGGTTTTTGGTCATCATTCATAGTGCTGTCTCCAATCAAATACATTGTATATAAATAAAATGAAATAAAATCAGTATAAATACATGCGAAAACTTTGATTCCACTCGGATTAAAGCAATAAACTGGCTTTTTCCAAATGCCATGTAAACACCATATTCAGATTGAACTCAGCATACATTGATACTGTGTATTTAGGGTTGCAGACCTCATTATGTGATTTGTAAGAACATTTACCATTTACCTAAGCATGTCAACGCTCCATCAGCTCAAAATTCGGCACATGCATATATGGGAATATATGATGGAATGGTATTAAATCCAATCCATTTATGTCTTACGCCTCATTTGTGCCTTAATCATAATACAGACAAACATAATTCCGAGTATCAAAACTGAATGGGCATACAAATGTTAGCATACCGTACGAGAAAAAGAGGAAATGGCACACACCTAATTTCTTTGGTTTTCGTAAAGACAGGTCTGCCTTCGCTCTCCTCCCCAATATCGAAGAGGTCAGAGTACAGTTCTTTGTTAGAGTGATCTACCTGGAAGAGTGCGCATCGGTCTGCGTTCACCAGGTTTTTTGCATATATCTGCAACACAACACCAGGAACAGTCAACCATTAGCATCACAGGTTTAAAACTACATAAAACAGCCACTTCTGTTTGATACCTGCAGCTGAATCACTTCAGATAAATTGCTACAGGTAAAGAATTGCAACATATAGTTTTACTGAAGGCCATTGCAGTTCGTTGCAAAGTTTTGAACAGATGACTTGGATGACCTGAGATGACATCACAGTCTCAAGATAACAAAACATACACATGCAAACAAAGAGGTATGTATTAATAAAAAAGAAACAGGAAATCGGAATTGTGTTATACACTTATACTCCACTTAGCCATATCACATTTGCCTGTATGCATTGTTTTGGGATGACATATTTTAGGAAAATGTTAAACCAAATATCTTCTGTACTTTCTAACCTTCCTATTGTCATCCACAAGTATCCATTATTATTATTATTATTATTGCTATCATCTTATGATCCCCCAAAGTACCCAGATGGACTGTTATGTGTTTCACAAGTATAACCTCTTCCTCCCCGATGTCTAACCTTGAAGAAATTGCGAATGATTACATACTTGCAGAAATCACACTCACCATAATATGTTCAAGTAGAGAATCTATTGCCACAATGTTATCAAAGTATGTTCTGTGTGAAAAGAAGAAATGGTGCATTGAGATGTTTGACAAATGGGAAGCTCTGATGAGGTTTACATTCAACACATGAAAACAGAACTTCCTAAAATGCAGCGGTCTCTTCTACTGTGTGACCAAGAAGTTAGATTTTTACCACTGACCCGACACGAGAGGAGATGAGACAGTGACTCTTACATATTGAATATCTCTCTATTTAATGCGGAGACCAAAGTAACAACAAAGTGTGCTTTCACTATCAATACAGCCTTTCTCAAAGATTCTGATTCTCCACGTCAGCCTAAATTTCCGTTTTCAATGACAATCAAACTGTGACAGTGGTTCTTACTTTGACACATCTAGTAGGAAGTCATTGAGCTCAGTCTGTTTGGCGAGGCCTCTGCACACCTACAAGCACAGAAGAGAGGGGTCATGACCGGGCATACAGAGGTGTTACACATTTCCCATAGAGCAGAAATGGCATCCTGCGTTTACTGTAAATAAAAACCGACACGGTATCTACACATTTGGCTGTGGACCATCACCATGACTTTACATTACAACAGAGTAACCAGTAAGCCCTCACACAGGCCCATTGTGGCCCAGTGCTGCACTGAGACGCTGCTTCTCTGAGGTGTTCATATAAAAACAGCATTGGGGCATAATGACGTCCTTGGGGAGCTGTTTGTTAAATCGTTGGCTTTGTTGATTGGACCCAGTTCCTGTACACAGTGGAGTTCTCCATTAAAAACACCAGCTCAGAACCAGAACAAACAAAGTCATCCAAGAACATATTAAGTGGGGCAGGTAGACTTCACCTCGGCCACACTGTGCATATTTGAAATATTCTGGATTTGCAAATTCATGCCATATCAGATCTTTCTATAATTATTCCTCACCTGCACTTGATGAATGGCCACTGATGCCCATGCTAAATTAGCTGTTGCAACCTGAAAAAGAAAGTGACAGTAAGCTCATCTATAGCTATACATCTATGTCTTTATCTATATCTCTATATCTAGCCCTTATTTTATGTTACTTATTGCCACATAATGATCTGTTCTCCACACAGGCAGTCTCATAATCCCCGATGAGCCTGGGAGCCTTAAGATTCAGACACTGTCTAGAGACACATTCTGTACTCAGACCTGTAACAGTAATGCTACGACTGTGTGTTTAAGATTTTGTAAAACATTCTGAGAATTATTAAGTAGTACATTTATTGTAAATACACTCAAATCTGAACAGAAGCCACAAACATCTCGCAAACCACTAACTAGCTTATCCAGAATAATTAAAAAAATTATAATAATAAAAGAATAAAGTTTAATAAAAGTAATGACAGAAATATATTAATTTCCCACAGAACCACACAAAGCTATAGAGATCTTAAACAGATCCAGATTAAGGTGAATACCAGGCTAAATGTAGTTTTTGTGAGCCTCAATCCAGTCTCCCATTGTTCCTGTATTTTGTCTGGATCAGACTGACCTCCTGGTGGCTGAGGTTGAAGGGCTCCTTGCCCCAGTGTCGACGCAGCTCCAGAATGGCAATGAGGTCCCCAATGGCAGTGAGGATGGGGAGGCACAGGACAGAGTGAATGTGGATCCCTGAGTCCTGCCCTGTGCCTTCTGGGAAGCGCTCATCCTGTAACACACAGGTCAGGTTAGATAATTAGTTCAGAATCTACTGAGGCACAGGACAAAGACTTAAAGACATTTTGGACACAACTTCTTCTGTGTGAGGCTGTGTTTACGTCTATAGTACATATGAGCAGCAGCATGTTCGTGTGTTGTCTATGCGCTTATGTCGTAACATTTCACTATCAAACAGACTGTAAACACTTTTGTAAATTGTTCTTACTTTTTTTGCAATGAGAATGTAACAATCCCACTTTGTTTAACTCCCAGTCTGTATGTATTCCACCCTCAAGGACTCCTGAGCCAAACATTAAAACATCTAATTCAGAGGTACTGGTACACTTCTGCCAACAATGCTGGAGGGACTTCATATCCTAGCTTCCTAGTTTTTCTTCGCTGTCCAATAACAAAATCCTCCATAGCAAATATGATGTCATCTGTGATGAAACAGCCTCCAGCTAAAGCCATCTTCATCTTCCATGTTTGGCAAGTGGTGAGGGTCTAAAGGGGCAAATCAGGTCAGCGGGGCAAACTATTTCAAGGTGCAGTCGTGAATGGCAGCCATGGCAACAACAGAAGGCTTTTTTTTAATCCACCCTATACATTGTATAAAAAAAAAAATTTAAGCAATAATCACTCAGCTCTAACGAATTCAGCTGCGGTGCAAAAACATCTAAGGAATTGTTGCTTTCTTATGTGTCAGGCTCAGAACTTGTCAATCACACCTGTATGATATTAGGAGGCAGTGAAAGTATACGCTGAAGTATAGCGCGCTGTCTCCACAACAACAAACTAAACAAGCATAGAGTATTTAGTACATATATTAATGGGTGGAAAATAGAGTTATCCCCACCCCCATGATGTCCTCTACTAGCAGTGTTTTGCGAGTCTTGGCAACATGAGCGGCAATGGTTGTCCCAAATGCAATAGGGCCAGAGGGGATGAGGCTTGGTGGTCCATCCTTGGCCCCCGTTGGAGTGAACAAACATAAACTCTGTTGAGTGGGAGACAGAAATGGAGGAATAAAAGTGAAATATGTAAACACAGTCATAGACGATAGCAATGTGTTCAGGAAATGTCTTCCGCACTTACATTGTTGCATTCTCCCAAGAAGTAAAGTGCAAATCCATCAGCTTTTGTTGCTGTAGAAACAAGAAACGCACCAGTCGGATGAGCGTTTAGCAATTGTAACACCAATTAGATCACAATGTTTGGCTCAGGAAATCGTTATATTTTTCACGTGAGAACATATGTAAATGATGAGTCTATCTGAGATGGAGGATGTCAAGGACACAACAGTACCCAATAAAAATCTAACAACAATCTGTTAACAATGCCCCACATAACAAGGGCACAGTGACCGAAGGGTTTTCGTTGCCATCCAGATTGCCTCGTTCCCAGTCCTCTCCAATCCCATTTCATCCTGAGATATAGGTCATGTTATCATACACTGTGACGGCAGCAGAAAAGAGACGGGTCGAGATTAGGGAGCGTCACTGAATACACAGATGATTCACGAGTTAATGAGTAGCATAGTTTCGCTTGATGGAGATGAATGAGAGGAAGAACTGGGTCTTATAATTTCAAAATGACTCTCATGGAATTACAGTGTTAGAGGAGATATTTGGACGTCAGGGTGCTTTTGTTTTCCACAAAGACACTGTAAGGTTATGAGCAGTTAGAGCACTTTGAATACACTCGTGAGATTCTCCCGGTTGAATCATCAGTGCAAACAATAAACAACTGTGAGTCAAACTGTGAATACACACGGTGATTTAAATTCAATTTAGATTCAAATTCTGGCTGTATGGATCATTGCAGCCATTCAACAGTCGTGGCGCTCATAACTGAAATGAACAAAAACCTCTCCTACATACTAACGGCCGCTGAGGCTCTTGGGTCCTGCAATATTTAGAGCCATCTGTCAGAGCAAATGGGATTTCTCCGGAATGCCAGAACATAACCCTATAGTATTGTTAAATTATCCGAGTTCAGAATCTGATTTCAGCGGAGCACACGTCACATATGAGGTTTTCCTGTTATTTCGGTGGCTTGCTGGTGAGGTGCTACTTCGATGTTGTGGTTTGTTTTGGCACTTGGTTGACGCGGTCTGAAAACCGCTGCTCCATTGTCAGATTTTGTATCCAGAAACTCATATTGGCTGTGTCACATCTTATAGAAAAGATGGGAATGCTGGCTAGAAAAGACAGAATGCTGGAAAGAAAGACTCACAATAAATTGGCTAGTCTCTTCTTTCATCTACCTGTTTTGATGATGTTGCACAAGTCATAGAGCAGTAACTTGTTGTCTCCTCCAGTGTCCAGACGCTGCTCCATGTAGCTGTTGAGTTCATACACCACACCCTGCATATTTGTGTCCTGGTACTGCTGGACACAAGACACACGTCAACTGCAACGCCACAGCCTTGCACGATCACTGAGATTGACCATCAAAACTGAGCATGTGCTACCACAATGAAATGTGAGAAGCTGCATTCCGTACAGTATGTCACCCATTATAATGTCACTGCACCAACTAGCCGCTCATTCAAATAGAAACATTTTATTTAACCGGAGTTATCCTACTGCCATTCACAAAGAAAGAGCCATTCATCACAAAAATTCTTACTACCCTCACACTCCCCTCCACTGCTGCATTCAAGCACAGGGATCCCCCTACAGTCCCAAGAGGAGGCCACTGGAGCCCCACAGCTTTGATTAGAGTCCTGGCAAGCCTTACTGCTCAGTCTCAGCTTAAAAGTGTGGTTATGTAAGACGCAGACCTCCTGCCTTGTACAGGGCCAGAGAGCTGTCTATTTCTGTGTCTGGAGAGAGGGTAAGGACAGGACTGCAGGGAGAGTGGCGTACTAGAAAGCCTTCCCCATGAGATTCCTTCCATCCTCCCACATCCTGTTTGCACAGACATATGGATGACGCACTGAGGAGTAGAATGGATCTCCTTTTTGCTGTAAGTCACTTCTACCCAGCGCCTGGGTCCTCTATGTTTGTTGACAACCCTGTCCCACAGAGGCATAATGGTGTCAAGATGACAAAAGAATGTACAAAACGAAGGGTATCTAACCTTTCCCACGCATGTTCTACTAACTCATTCACATATAACATGTCTGCAATATTGTTTCTCAGTGATTATGCACTGGGCACTGAACCTAAGCGTGCTTACAGGCTGACCTTTACGGGGTCAATACTGTACTGAATCCAGACAAAGTGGGCACAGATATAAATATGTACAGTAATCTTTGCTTTTCAAGTCAGGAAGGCAAAGTCATAATGTCGCTGTTCTCGAGGAAGTAAACACAAGGGCAAGCAAAACTGTTGTCAAAGTCTGCAATTAATCTGCATCTTAATCAAGTACACCAGGACATATCTGCAGTTATTCAAGGACATCATTGAACTCTGTTCTAAGTTTAACTATGGTCGCCATTCCTGGGAGCTAATGTTAGCATTACGAATTAAAGGGGGGGTGGAGAAAGTATTGACAGTGGAAATAGTAACAAGTTCGGAACCTTGTAGCACACAAATTCAGAAATATGCACATAGAATGAAGCAATAACTTACCCTGCTGACTTCCTTAGTTGATGTGTCATCTATAAAGAGAAAAACACACACTTTAACAATAGCTGGATAGTGTTCCAGGATCAAGTCTGATATAGTTAATGGTGTGGGGGGAGTGTGTGTGTGTGTGTGTGTGTGTATGTGTGTGCTTTTACACACATTTAACTTAGTCACAATCTTTGAATTATTCCGATTCTACAGGATTTAATCATAATCAACGCAGACAGACACCATGATAAGGATTTGTCAATGTGTAGGATTAAATAGAAATATAGTTTGTACTGATAAACTGACTCTTCCTTCTTGAACAATCGCTGCCAATGTGCTCTTAAGGTAGGATACTTTGCAATGGATACGTAAGCAAAACCACATGTTGAGCAGTAGCCAGTTGAATGGTAAAGGAAATTCAAATTGAAATGAATTGTACATCACTTGAATAACATTTGAACACTGCATGGAAATGATGTTAAATTTTCTGACCAAATTAACAGAGGTGTTAATTTAACTTGATGAGTTTTTGGCAATTTCTTGAAATCAAGATTAAATTCCTGGTAGGAGAAACAGGAGATATATGACTATTGTCTTTGGATGTGGACACTGAAGAATGTGATGATAATGAGAAAAAAATAAATAATGAGAACCTCACCCTACCGTAACAGTTCCTGGACTTATAGTCTAGGGGAGTGCTACTTAAAATGAAAATAAAAGCATTCAGAACCACTCGCTTAAACAGTTTGCATTACACATGAGCCAATACACACGGGAACACCAGCTAACTGCTCTGATCCCTTTGATAACATTTCATGTGATCAAACCATGAAAAAACCTCGGCAGATTTAAAAAAAAAAAGAAAAAAGAAGCGGGGTCTAGCTGGTCTTCTTTTGAAACAAATCCCTTTGTACATGTGAAAAGGAAAAATAAATCCAGCTACATTGTTTGTTGTTTTTAACATTCCTCCCGTATGCTATAAGTTTCCTAACTTAGCCCTGGGAGCTATTTTAGTGTGATCCCCTGGCTAGGCGTGACGTCAATACGGGGACATAGTGTTAAACTAGAAGAAAGGCTTCAACCCCTTTCAAAATGACAAAAAAAAAACACTCTTTCTTACAATGACTAAAGAAGGTGAATGTTCGGACATTGGTCTTCCCTGCGAAACAACTTAACAAGCGTTCTATCTGCAACCAGAGACGAGCATTGTGATATACAGTATTTATCTTAACTGTCTTGCTCTGCCTGTTCATGTAAGTAATGAGAGTTTCACCAACACGTCTTGGCCACTCATCATTGGTGTGTAGTGTTATAGTACGAACAACACAAATGAAGTTGTCTATAGTATTTTGCAGTCGTGTCGGTTATACACCACCAACATACTTAATCCGGATTATCTCTGCTTTGTATTGCTGTAGTCTCCACATTGCTTTTAGAACTGCATTAGGGGAATACACGGTATACTGTATATAAACCCTCCTGTGAAATTTGAAAATAATCTTTGTGTTCAGCTTCACATATTTTATAAATGGTCAAGTCTGCAAATATGTAGACATCCGTGTCCACTATTTGACAACAATAACATCTCTGTTTCATCAGGTGTGCGTCATGGGATCAACCCTAATGATACAGCTACTCCCCAGGGCCAGAGGGAAGGTACATGTGCGTGTGTGGAAGCCTGCATGTTTGTGTGTAATCAGCACACTACTGGTCAGCCACCTGCACAGACACAAACCAGTAGTGTGGTCAAATGTCATCCCTTATTTCCAGAAAATGCCCTGTGCTTTTAGTAAACCAAAGAGGAGGGAGAGGACATGTTCCTTCGAAATCCTACTGCCAAATACTGAACATTGAATACTGAAGCCCATGGAACTACTTCTGATGCATACATCTGAAGAGACCATACATGAGGCCGAACAAGCCTAGGAACATTTGTTGTGTCTACCGGATCTAGATGATTATCCAGATCTGGAATAAACTGCATCTACTTTAAATTGAGATTAATGTTTTTCTATTGAGGGGACTGACAAAAGTATACAAAAAGGCAATGAGACAGCATGTAAAGAATCTCTGGATCCACCACTGGATAGAAAGTTAACATCCCTTCTGCCCCAAAACTTTCTGAGTATCTGAGCTAAAACAAACAAACCAACAGATGAGGGTGAACGCATAACCTTATGACCTTCACTACATGTTTTCATTTTAACCTCCTTCTTAAACTGTCTGTCTTCAGAGATTAAAATGTATAGTGTGACATTCTTGAGCTGACATATGGTTCTATGACATTTGACTGATTTGACCTTGATTTGCATCTTTAAGCATGTGGTCAGAATAAAGATAAAGAAGTGCAACTCGCAGACGCATTTAATTGCAAAGTTCAAGATCAGATTGGTCTGAGGTCAGAAAAAAAAAACTTTGCTCAGCCTGGATAAAAATGTTGTTCTAATTCCCAGAGCACAAAGACAGCAAATTTGTCACACAACAATAACAAAAAAATGCAAAGACATGTATTAAAAAGTTGAACAAAGTGCGGGGAGATTCGCTGATACTGGAACAAAAATATAACTGTTTAGCAAAATGGTCTATTATTTCTACATAACTAAATGCACTATAGTTCCTAAAAAATATTTTTCCACTGACTTTAAAGACTACTAACAAAGACAGGCAGTGTCTGGCTTAAGAGAGAAAGAGATTTTTATCTAGGTACACACATGCACCCATAATGACACACAACCACACTGACAGATAGAAGCACCCACCAGATATCAGCCAGCCGGGCTGAGGCCATGGAAAAAACCCCTCAGTCAGCTGAGTCTAATGTGGGCGATACTTGATGGGAGCTTTATTGATCTGCCGCCACATATACACAGTCTCCCACCGGACGGTCAACTAGCAGTGACTCAGCGGCCAATGTGTTGACCTAGTGGTCATCCTGCATCGACCTATCCCATGTAGGAGGTGTGGCTGCCAAAAGCAAACAGCCTTATGTGTTCTTCTCACCTACACACAAGTCCACCAATAACGCACAGCTGTTCCATAGTTAAGACAATAATTTGGAGGTTTAAGCCTTGTAAAGCATTACTATGTAAAGAAGGCTCTCATTTTACTTTTTAAAACCGAAAACCTTCATTTCTGGCAACAAATGTAAGTCTAAACTAAGTCTTTCCAGCATTTGAGTGCTGCATGGGGGCCTGCTGCCTCTCTGATGGTAAGCCCTGCAGGTGCGACAGCTCTCTTATCACAGTGGAGGGGTGTGAGGTTCTGCTACACAAGCATATCTTTGTCTTCTTGTGACTGCAATCAGATCACAGCTGATAAACAGCATCAGCTGCTTCAAGCTTGGCCAGCTCAGGACAGATCAGTATGCTCTTGTCTTACCCAACCCAGACCAACGACAACGTCACCAGACTTCTTCCCCAAAGCTCATCACTAATCATTACGTTAAGTCTAATCAGGTAAGGGTTACCTCCGCAGCTTTCTGAATGATTTCCTAAACATGGATACTAATACAACCTTCCTTCTTTCTCTCTCTCCTCTTCCCCCTCTTTCTATATAAAATATGATCTCCAAAATATCCTACAACTGGTGGTGCAATGTCATGTACAATGTTTGCTTCAATAAAAATAAATCATGGATACTAACTTGTCAAAATATTTCACAACTATTCACCTCCACAATGCAGGTGGTGTTTAACCTGGATCTCTGAGTTAGTTTTTTAGTTTGCAGGACTGCTCAGTGTTACAAATCAATGGTGGAAAACATGCACACATGTTTTCAAAACCAATACACCAATAATGAAAAAAGTGGCAGATTTATCTCTTGTTAGACTATCAACAAGTGAACGTTGGTTCTTTCTTTCCCATACTTTTTGGTCCTTAGTGGAGGTGTGCTCTCTAATGAGTACTCTTCTTGTGTTAAACTATATCCTTCCACACTTTTTACAAATGATCACAAGAGTAAAGTGTTTCTTACAATTTTAATTAGTATTATCTAATAAATGTATTGTCTGCTGTCTGTTTTCCAGATCAAAACAAAGTTTCCATTTAGAGAGTGGAAATTGATCATAGGGTTCATTCCCCAGCCACCACTTTGTGCACATTTTCCATCAAAGTGTGTGCAAAAAGCAAATGCATTTTAGATCACTGGTCCTGATTTTTTTGTTTATTGATCATTGGTCCTCATATTCACAAAACATTCAATCATTAATCTGGTCAAGCCTATAAAGATTTTTCCTGTTCTTTTAGACAGGAAAATTGGAATATTACATTTAGGAAAATAACAGTGCTTTCTCTGGTAGAAACATGAAACACACAGTTTACCTTTTGTATATATGTGTGTGTATATACGTATATACATATATAAACAGTGTGTGTATATATATATATACAGATAATATTTCCAGGGAAGGGCAAACACTTCTCTCAATCTGCCAGTTACACAATTAGACTAACATATATAGTGTCTGAGTGTGTGTGAGGGCAAAGATTAGCAGTGAAGGGCCTTTGGATGGGATCAGCAGAGGGTTTGGGATTTATTAAATACCCCATGACAGTGTGGGGTGTGAAGTAAACATTGCCAGTGGGATAGTGGTCCAGAGAGGTGTGATGGTCAACTGACGTCAGTGGGACTTTAGAGTCCTTGTAAGTGCTGTTCACTGTGCAGCGTGCTGCCATAAAACATCGGCTCGCTGGCACACTGCTGCAAACCAGGTCTGCAGAAAGCCCTGGGTGATCCATTGATAGGTCGATGTTTAATTGCAGTCCTATCTCTCCCACCTTAGTTTCACTCAAAGTGTCATCTGATTTGATACTTTTCAGTTTTTTGTTGACATGTCTCTGTAGTTACCCTTTGCCTAAAAGCAAAACTAAATCCTTCTTGCATGCACACTATATTCAGATGCATGTAACGTGTGTGTGGAATCTGCATGTTGTCCATGTGTCTGCATGAGATTCCCTCTGTAGCTGAGTACACCTCGTGCTAAAGTCATCACGGCCATCTCCAACAATAATACTTTAACACATAAATAGAGGAAAAAGACTTCTGTCATTTCGCATTGTGAACTTTAAGATTTCACAACGCATCAGATTTCATGTTTGAACGAAAGTCAGAATATTCTTTTTGGAATGGTCTCTATCTCTCTCTCACTCTCTCTCTCTCCCTATTACTCACTTCCTCACTTCCTCACTCACTCACACGCTTACAGACAAACTGATTTATGTAATCCAATGTTGTCCATCACATGATGAGTGAGAACGGGACTGGCTGGAGGGACTGCTTGCAGGGAGTAGTTGTTATCTCAGCGAGCTCACATGATGACTTGTCCTGCTGCTGCTCTTATTCCACCGCTTTTGAATCTAATACATGCTGCTCAATGTAAAGATTATAAGATAAGGCGTATCTCCAAAAAGCCATCACCGCATTTTTAGACGGAAAAATACATATTTAAAGTAAATCAATGACTTTATGGTAAGGGTCTGGCTGCTACAAGGAAACAGGTTCTCCTACGGACACGTTAGCCGCCTCATTTACTGTATGAGTTTAAACCTTCGTCACCACACAGTGACCATTCTCTCTCCTGTGATGACCCAGTAATCAGACAGTGCTTGTTATCTGAGTGGATAGAGCCATTGAGAGGGAGACGAAGAGCATCTTCAGAGTGGTGCCTAAGTGTCTGTTCACAGTGGGCTTACAGAGGAAGTGGACTTAAAGTGATATTGCTGCTGTGACGTAAAGACCAACCCCAAGAGACACATGCAGCATAATGAGAGCGCTGTCAGGCTGATTACTAATGTTTGCCCTGAGCCTGGCTCACAGTCTGGTTGCCTCTCACACACTTTAAGTCCCCAGCATCAATGCCTGATGATAACAAGTGAGGGGCTGGATATTATTTGAGCTCATTTAACATAACAGCCAGCAGTCATTACATTTACATGCATGTTACAACTTCAATTATACTGCAATTAAGGCAAAATAATTGTCCAAGCGTCATGCATTCACCTTAATGTAATTGAAATTGGCACCATGCTTACTCTGAGTAATAGACCTAGATTATGCAATTCTAAATGAATTTATTCAGGCATTTAGGGGTAAGCCTCCTCCACATGCATTTCCTCAACAGGAGGACTCTGTTGAGGAAATGCAATACTGGTGAGTATCTAGTAGTAGTATAAGGTACTATAAAGTATACTCATCATTACTTTAAAACATACCGGATAGGCACTTTGCTGTTAAATATTCTGAACATATACCCCTATATATCTTTCCAAGACGAAGCAGGATCATGGTGGTCAGATACTTGTGATTTGTGATCAAAACCAGAACCCCCGAACAGTTCCTTTTTATTTTTTCCTTTTATTTCACATCCCAGGCGGGCCAGGATGGGGTTGTATGGATCCGCGGGGTTGTGTGACTGCTGGGTTGGGTTAGGTCTCTGGGTGGGATAAGACGTCCTCTCTTTGTTTCTCTCTTCTCTCCTTCTCTTTACCACAGCCTATGATGCGATTTGTACTAGCCTACATCGCTTTTCGACATCATCCTGTAGAAACTTTCTGCTATGAGATCCTCACATCAACATCGCTGATGCCATCCTGTACTCTCTGCCCCCAGCTACTGTGCCATGTTCTCACAACCCCCAGCAGCAGTGGCCTCCGACTGTCTCAATTTCAATCTACTAGTATTCTACCTTAGGGTCTATGTATAAAAGTTTAACAACAACAACAATAGTAATAGGAATACAACATTCCTTCTTTCTCTCTATCCCTCACTCTTTTTGCCCCTCTGTATAAAAAAATAATCTCCAAAATATCCAATCACAATGTTGTAAAATGTTTGCTTCAATAAAAACAAATAGCAAAAAACGCTCTAATGCTAGTCATCCAGAGAGAACTGAATTCATCAGGTCCATTCTGCAGACTAAGGGTCAATGTCAGTGACCTAGTTTGGACTTGATTTCCCTGGAAATCACAAGATTTTGTAATATTGCCGGACTAACACCGTAATGGAAAACCCTTCAATGATGGATTTTCAAACGGTAAAATTTAGCCCAAATACAGAAATTGATCATCATTAAAATACATGCTTGGACAGGGGGTCCCACTTATGTAGATGTATATATACAGTCTAGAAACATGATGCTGATTTAACAGATAAAATAATTTGAATCATTTAACAGCTAAAATAATTGACAGACATAGATCTAATGTGTGATGAATCACATCTGATCAGAGGACAGCTGGGTCTTAGCAGAGGTGTGTGACCTTCAGTGCCCTCTAGCTGTTGATGTTTTCACTTCCTATATTTGTTGTGACATTGTTTACTTTTTGGCGATGCAGGTAGCGAGTAGGTGAACAGGAAACCCTAACCCTAAACTGTACAAACCCGTCATTGTGCTTAAATGATGTGTTAATGTGTTTTTTCTTCTTCTGAGCTGCTGTTCCTTACTGTTAGAAACATGGAGTCTTTGTTGTAGAAGTAGATTATCCCTCTAAGTATATGTTTGTATATAAGTACATTAAGATGTGTTTGTTTTGGTGACAGTTATGATACTAGCCTGGTAATGCATTGCAGACTTCAAATCAATCTACACCTACATCTGGATTATTGCGCAATCACAACTCTGACTCGCTTCGATGTGATGGATTACTTTTCTCGAGCGGGGTTCAGGTCTCTGTCAGCTGTTTTTCCTACCATAGTGTACTGTGAGCGATGGAAACCAGTGAGAGCCTGGAAAGTAGGAAAAACACAATTCAAACATCCCTACAATATCCCTCGAAGAAACAGTTAACAGTCATGTTAATTATATGTAATTTGTAGTAAATGAGCCAAAACTGTGGTATGGCTCTTTAAATGAGAAACATAGGAACACTGTAGTTATGAAAGAAGAGCTCAAAAACAGACATTTCCTTGGACGGCTCAGCTCCGTGTCTCGTATAATAAAAATGATTGAACAAAAGAAAAACGGTTTCAGACTTTTCACCTTTGGGTGCAGCCGGGGGTTAAGTGATGAATCGGTGCATCAGTGTTCTGCTTTGCAAAGGCTTTGTAAGCTCAGACCTCTTTCTCTCTCTGAAAGGAATAAGCTTTCACAAGGATATTAGCTGCTCCTATTGTGCCCCGAACAAGTTTGATTAACAAGAGGGCCTCAGTTCGATACCTATTAGCCTAAACACACACACACACGCACACACACACACACACACGTACACAGACCTTGTTTTAAACCCTAGCTTTGAGAAAAGCACCGTCTCGGCACAGTGGGACTGAACACTACTGTCTGCAGACCTCATCTAGAAAGCAGCTCCAAAAAGTGACGAATACATCCTCCGCACCCCCCCTCCTTCTTCACTTCAACACACCCTGAGCCAGCACACCCCCTCCCCTCTCCTCCCCTCCATCCCCTGTGGGCCCCCTTCAGCCGGCTGCGTGTCTCTGGAGGTCGCCTCTGACGTCAGCAGCTCAACTGGGCAGAGCGCCAGCCCTGTGGGCCCTTGATGGATGCGGTTGGTCTGAGAAGCGGTCCGCTGTGCGGAGTGCGCATCACAGACTCAACTTGGCCCGCTCAAACACATCTAATGACCCGTAAACACCCGACAGGCCGTTCCCTCTCCTTCTCCCCTGTCTATCACACACACACGCTGACGATTAAAGGAGACACATGTTAAGATGAGTGATTTGTATTGCAAACGGCCGAGTAATAAACGCAGCCCGCAGAGGCACACTCAGGCTCTGGCTATCCCGTGGTCTTTTACGAGTAAGGTTTTTGGTTTTTGAGTGCAATAAAAGCAAATGACTGACGTGGCTACAGATATTCGGAGCAGCCAGTATTTGTGGTTTTAGGACTCAGGGAACCGTATGAGATTATGTGAGCTAAAAAGAACAAACATTTAACCAAAGCAAAATATCTCAAAAATTACAAGTCTGCACTGATGCACTGAAATCTGCTGATCCAGTCATTATGTCCGCAGTATGGTGAGTGATGCAGTGGGTTGCATTTCCATGTGTGGCAGGGGCATGAGTCAGTCGGTTTGTGTGCGTCTGTGTGTGTATTTGTGTGTGTGTGTGGCGGTGGGGGGGGGGGTACCTGCAGGCCTGCTGCTGGTTTTCCTTTTCAGCCATCTGTCCAACGTCTCTGCACTCACACTCTCCAACACGAAGTCATCCAGCATTTGCGGGTGCACGGAGAGGTAGGCCTTCACTTTGTCATCGGTTAAGCCTGAGGAACACATAAGCAAAACACAGCTCACTTGTTTGCATACTTTGTCACTTTACTAATGACTAAGCAAGAAAATATCGACACCGTGAGACTCGGATGAGGGGAACGACGCCAGATCTAAGAGGATGAAAATAACATCACGACACACCAGACTTGTGACAGCCAAGCCTATTCGCAACCAAAGGCCTCCCTTGTTCCTTCTGCAGGTTGAGCGCCTGCCTGGTCCGAGCTCTGAGATAGCCCGGCTAGCTCACTTATGTTTACTGTAAAGCTGTGTCTCCGGGGATTTGAGCCCCCAACAGAGGCTAGAGGATAAAGGAGGACTCGATTGTGCTTAATAGGCAATTAGGTTCTTGAGAGCTCACTGAGTGCAGCTGTTTACTGTCTTTGTTGTCGGGGTAAAAAGGCTTTTGCCAGATCATCGTTGAAGGAGAGTTGTTTTAATACACCCGCCGGCGACTGTTACGGTTTGACTGAGAGGCTTTGGTGATGCACCAGGAAACTATCAGGTTTAGGGTTACTCGCACAAACAAGAGTGTGTGTCTAAAAGAAATGGAATTGTCCAAATTCAGACACGGGATGTCACATCATCGTCAGACCACCAATGCTGGAGAACAACTAAGAATAATGAGAAAATCATGAATAGAAAAAAACAACAATCCTTAAAGCACTTATGGTATGTTACACAGACATTCAATCTTTCATCAGATAATAGAAAAGATAAAGCCAATGTATTCACACAGGCCTGATCGCTTTTATACCGCTCTCTCACGAAATGTCTGGTTATCAGCAGCATCTGTGTAGACTCCCTTCAAGTATGAATCACAGGAGAACATGCAGCTGGGAGGCATGTGTTCTTACCGTCAGACACACACACAGACACACAGACATATACACCATGAATATAGCACTAAGTGGGACATCTGTATTAAATCTTATACGGGTTTGGGGTTGAGAGTTTATTTTTTGGTGTGAAATAAATGCAGATTGCTAAAAGATAATATTTTGGGTTCCTGCTACGTCCAATTCAGCTCAGGTAACTTGTTATATTTCAGTGAAAATGTGTTTAAGGTCTATGTTTTTAGTTAGCGTTTCATTTAATCAGCAACAGCATCAAAGTGGGACTGATCCTGACTCTGGTAAACATCCCTGTCCCGTCCTTAGCTGTGACCTTTAACCTATCCCACCCAAAAACAAAGCGTTTGATCTTCAGTCAGGGTGGATCATCAGCTTAAAGCCTCGTGTGTGTAGATTGAGCGGGTGTTCAGTCGCAGGCAAATAAGCCAAACAGAGGTGGAGAGGAAGAAGGAGGGGGGGGGGGGGAGGAGGACGCTGTGGTCTGACACTGTCCAGACACGAGACACAGCTCTTCAGGAGCGGAACGCCTCACGAGACTCCGGGCCAGCTCTGACGCACATCGGCAGAATACGGCTCAATAAATCAGAGAAAGTTAAGGGGGGCAGTGGGGGAGCTACAGGGGACAGAAAGACACACAGTAATAAAAAATGGGAGCGAAGCAAAACACCCTGACGACTTTGTCCTATTTGAAACACAAAGAATGCACTGTGATCACTGGCACTATCAAAAACAAGGATGCTGTAAGAATTTATGAATACATGTTTTGTGTCAACTGGCCCTGAAAAATATACCGCTGTCATATGTGTGCACATGAACCAAAAACAACAACAAATGTCTTTTTTTCTGTGAGGGGGAAAACACACAATGGAGGTAAGGATTTGCACTGCGTGTGAAATGGTTGTTAAAAAGGTTTTGAACAGACTTGCTGTAATACGGAGAAAATGCTGCGTTGAAAACAGTCCAAATATATATAAAAATGTGTTTCTTTTTGGAGCATACAGCCGATTCAAACCACGACCATCGATGAACCCTGACTCCTTCCCTTGGCTGATGGAAGTTCCTTTTTATTTTTTCATTTTATTTTATATCCCAGGCAGGCCAGGACGGGGTTGTATGGATGTGGGGTTGTGTGACTGCTGGGTTGGGATGTCCTCTCTTGTTTTTTGTTTCTCTCTTCTCTCCTTCTCTTTACCTATGATGCGATATGTACTAGCCTACATTGCTGTTTGACATCATCCTGTAAAAACTGTTTTTACCCGATGAGATCATTGCAATTTCAATCTAGTTGTATTCTGCCTCAGGGTCTATGTATAAAGTTTAACAACAACAATAGTACAAATAATACAACCTTCCTCCTTTCTCTCTATCTCTCACTCTCCTCTTCTCCCTCTTTCTGTATAAAAAATGATCTCCAAAATATCCTATAATTGTTTGCGCAATGTTATGTAAAATGTTTGCTTCAATAAAAACAAGGAAGAAAAAAACTGAGAACAGGAATGGATTTCTAAATTTCTATATTTCAAAAAGAAAAAGGCCACTGTGCTGCCATGATGAGAGGAGAAGCGGACCACAAATATAATTAAGGATTTATTTAATTGATAAGTCATAAATATTGTCATGGGATACATACACATGGGAAGACATTGTGATTGGTGTATTCCAAAAATATAGATGAACACCCTCACAATTTAGATGAAATCTAGCCGTCAACTGAACATTTGGCTGAAATTACTATGGTGATGATGACGGTTAATGTATGCTGGTGAATATGTCTAATAAAGAGCTCTGGAAAATATAACACCCGCCAATTTCTGACCCAACAACCATTATTCCAGTGTGTTGATGGCTGATGGCCGTTTCTCCAGAACATTACGCACATTCCTGCTGCTTTCTGTCGACCGTACAGGCATTTATCCGTATCATTTGTGAAATTCTTCCAAGCCACGGCTCCACCTGGTGTGACTGCGGCGACGCTCTGTGCTGCAGGAGATGCGTCAGAGTGCCTGGCCGGTGACTACGGCGGCTAATCAAAAGGTGCGGCCATATCTGTGCGACACCATCCCAGATGCTGTGGCCCAGGATGGTTAACCCCACTGGGAACCGCGTGTGCTCGCTCAATCCCCAAAGAGAGAGAGGGAGAGGGAGGGAGAGAGAGAGAGAGAGAGAGAGAGAGAGAGAGAGAGAGAGAGAGAGAGAGGGCGAGCTCAGAAATGCTCTGGTCACTGGCTTGACCTAAGAATTTTTTTGTCAAAACCTCAGAATTTTCCTTTCGCATTGAGTCCAGAACTGCTGAGGACATCGGTGTCGTCAAGTGAATACAGGAGAAAACCTACAAGATACAAGTCTAAATCCTCTGAATATGATCCTTTAGACAACTCCTGTCAGTCGTGACATAAAATTCTAATTCAGAGCAGTTAGCACTTCCCATGTCTACAACGTTCTGTATATAGTTCTGTATGCCCAAAACAAACGTCAGGTTATAATTATCCTTTACTTTGCATGTTTATGGTCACGCTTAAACGAGTTTGACAAGTGGCTCATTTACAAGACCCTATAGCCAGGGAAGCAGTTGGTTGTGTCGTATGTTTTGCGAGCGGTGAAGATCAGTTTGCACAGATTTAAGTGCCTGACTCAGCCACAAGCTTCCTGCGTAAAAAACTGGAAACCTAACTTCATGCAGTGAGGTATTGTTGCATAACATCTAGAAAACAGTACACACCCTCACCCTGGGACTGGGGAGGCCAGACCAGTCCAGTCTGTCTGGGTTTCTGCTCCCGCCTGACAGGGGAAACACAGGCTGATCGTCATAATTGAATCATTCCAAGGGGTGGGGGTGTTGATACGGAATTTTAGGATTGGAAACATCCTTAAAAAGCTTTAAAACAGTAAATTCCTCAGAGTTACGATTGAGATTAACGGGTGTTTTTTTATTGAGGAAATCAATTAGTCACGGCCTGATTTTATATGGAAAAGTAAACGGCGTGTAGAAATGTTGTTAACTGTGCGTAAGTTACTCCATGACATCATCAAATATGATTTCACAAAATAAATAAAAAAGCACTTTTATTTTGGTAATTAATTGGATTATAGCCAGTGGCGATGAAATACAATTTGTGTTAATAAGTCCTGAGTCGTAAAGTAACTACACACAGTTCCTGTTCATGTAGAATCACTGGATTTACTTGCAGTTAAACTCCACTCCGGTGTGTTTTGTGTTGTGCATGTGGTTTTTGAGGCTGATGCTGATATAGACAATGGAGATGAAGTCAAATCTGACAGTGACATATCAGCTGATACTAGTTTTGAAATTGAAAATGGTTGACAATGGTTAACGATCCACAAGTTCACAGTCAATAACAATAATATAAAAAAAGGGTTAAATCTAAAGGTGAGTGACAAATACGTGGTCGCTACAAATCCATACAAAGTTGTTCTGTATTGATAACATTTATTGCTTTAATGACATTTTGCCATTCTTCTATCATATCCGCCAATAAACCTGATTCAGCACCAGAATTTGTACTGGGACAGGAATCCACCGCCTGTGAGCTTACAAATACAAAATGACTTAAGGATAGAATTCCCTAATAGTCCAAATATGTACTTTGCAGGTCACTATTGAGCATCGACGCAAGTGAGGCAAGTGAGGCAAAGAACAATTCATTGTTCTTCAGAGAATAAGAGAAAATTTGCAAGAAACCCCTCTGAATGAAGCGTGGCCTCATTTCTCTCTCTGCGTCCATAAATCTGTCCTGATATTATCGTCTTCATCTACCAGCTTTTTTAAAATTCAAGCCTGATTGCACCGGCAGTCTGAACTTCCCCGCTGACTTCCATTTAACTTGAGGCACTCTAGTTCAAAATAAGAGTTTCTCTGTATGATTGTGTGAGACAGGTTGAGGCTCCTCCACAAATCACAAAATTCGTGGGTCTTCCCGAAACCATTGTAGAGCTGTACTTCACACAGTAAACTGACTCTGATTAAGAAAGTCACAACAACTCTACCTCGACCTCAATCAATCATCCCTACTGTCCACCAAGTAGCTGTCTGACTCTTTGGTAGTGTCTGAGCAGAGGCAAACGCGTGTCTCGTGATAATGTCGAGGCGCGACGTCCACCTCCAAAGCGCCGATGTTTGAGCGAGCAATAAGCTCCTCCGCTGCAACACATGGATGAAAAATGCACAGGAGAGAAAAAGGGAAAAGACCACTTCTCTTGAAGCACGCTCCTTCTGGCAGAGAGTCAAGGGCAAGCTGCCAAGGTACTACTTTTCACTTTCCTGACATGAGGCTGAGGCAGGAGAGTGGAGGGAGGGGGTGGGGCTGTGGGGCGCGTGCGTCAGCAGGCCCGCCTGGGACTCCCTTGCCAGGAGGTGGGAAGAGCATGTGGTTCTTATCTTATCCATGGGAGGGCTGGAGCGCAGGGTCCGACACGCATTCAGCGAGCGGCTGGAGAGGAAGAAAGGGTGAAAATGCTTTTGACTCCTCTCCTGCTGCTCCCCTCCTTTATTCATCCAGCCTGTGGACAAGTGTGAGCATGTGACTGTATGCATGTGAACACACACACGTACAGATGCTCAATACAATGCCACACACAGTTATTGCTTTATGTCTACATTTCCTTATCAATGCACTAGTCGGAGAGTAGGTGTCATATTAAGAAAATGCTCTTGCAACTGCAGTGCCATCGGAGACACGCCCCCACACGGTGACAACTCACACATGAGAGAGAGAAAGGAAGAGAGAGAGAGAGGAAGCGAGAGAGAGAGAGAGAGCAAGAGAGAGAGAGAGAGAGAGAGAGAGAGAGAGAGAGAGAGAGAGATTTCCATGGAAATGTAATTTGCATTATTTCCACTTCCATGGCCTAGGTCATTAGACATAAAGGGTAAGAGCTATAAATGGCAAACTGAGATGTAGATAAGGCATGTCCCTTGACCTGCAGTTTAATGGTGTGGTCACAGGCGAGCTGCAACACTCTTAACTGCAGTCAAACACACGAAAGACCAACCTTCACACTCAACTCAGAAACACTGCCATTATTATCCAGTCGGAGTGAGTTATTCCAAACTTCGGTGCGACACGTGAACTTGCGTATGCATTTCCTTCAATCAAAGGAAAGCGGTGTTGGGCCAAGAACCTATGACAGCGCCGATAATGAAACGTAGCAGTACGGCTGGGGCTTCGCTGCGTTTGGGACCTCGGCATCTTGCACAAATTGGGAGGTTTGATGTAGCACTCTGCCTGTCCCCTAGAGCCACATCAATGATAGGGGTCATGTTCCCTGCTCCACATCTGGACTGATGCTGAACTCTGCAGCCAATCCACAGAGGCCAGTGGGGACCTGGTAATGAGAACCACAGATCCTCGCGTCGTCTCCAGTTCTGTGTTCTTTTATGAGCCGTGACATGAGGACGAGTTGTCGAAGAAATCTACATGCGAGTGGCCTTTTCCCATCCCCTCCGATTTTAACCCCCCATAAGTCAACACGGGGTCAACGGACGCCTTGAGGATAATGTCATCTGTTTCGCTACTCATATCATGCAATGTGCTCTGGCGTGGATCCAGTCCTTCATAGATCCTGACATAAAAAGGATTCAAATTGCATAACAAGTACTTTTTTCTTTGGCTTGACCGGTCTTAAAAGTTTAAATAAACACTGAAGATGAGTCACATGGTGAAACAATCTGGCGTGTACTCGCACCCAGTCTGGAATTATTTAGCCATTCCATTTTGAAATCAAATGTTTATATTCATATTCCAATCATACAGATGTCCAGATCAAGCACTTTGTCCGTTCTACGTATTTCCATAATAAGTGACTCCGCTGATGATTTTCTGAAAGAGAGAGAGAGAGAGAGAGAGAGAGAGAGAGAGAGAGAGAGAGAAGGCATGCAGTGGAGCAGGAAATGTCCAGCATGAGCACTTCCTGCCTGACAATGCATCCTTCTTCACCGAGTTAAGCAATTTGTCGACATCCAATTGGGTTTGAAAATGCCTGAGAGATCACATTAAGGCTGACCCAGACTGACCTCTGATACAGACGAGAGCCAGCGACAAACAAAACACAACACACGCATACTTACACATGCACACGGCATTCTGCAGTAATAAGGTATACACTGTACAAAGCTTTAACAACTAGTCCAATTTCAGAACACACACACACAGACAATGACAAGAGGATAAATCTGCCATCAATTACTAGAAAAGAAACCAGAACTTAAGCCCCCATAAAGTAAAGGGCACACACTTCCCTGCACTGTGACCTTGTCTGACATTATATACAGTATTTAGGGTCATCTATTAATCTATGAATAATACTAATAATAATAACAGCGCCATCAATATCAAAATTAAACAATGGGAGTCCCAGTCTCGTATACTGTACAGTAAAATGGATCCCTGGTGCCCGACAAACCACAGGAGAGGAAATCAGTGTTTCAACATCATCTTACATTTAGCAGAGAATAAATGAATAACAGTTGTACAATGTTTCAAAAAGCAGTGTACTCTAAATGTGAGCACATCAAAAGCAGCATTCAATGTTGATAGACGACAGGTGTAAAAAAAAAAGATTTATAGTATTAAAAATATCATAAAGTGGTTGAGTATTCCAGCTCCTACTACAGTGTGTGTTCCTTTAAATTGGAGTTACGCTCATTTAAAAAATCTGCACTTGGTTTGAAATTTCATAATGTGCCGACGCTTTCTGGAAATTCTTGTCCTTTTTTGGTAAACATGCAGGCGGGGGGATACCTACATATCTCAATAACACATTCCATGACTGCAGTTTACTGCTATGTGTGTGCTTTGGCATCACTGTGTATCCAGGCCCCAAACTGCTAACTTGTTATTACAGGACTGCCACTGAAGGTCACTTGAGGTGCCACCGCCACTACCAGTATTATTCATGTAACACAACGAAACGTGTCCAAATCTATCCTGGGATGTTCACTGACTCTTCACTGTCACATTGTGAAAGTGTATCTTTACAACGGCTGTACAATAGCAGATACAGATCATAACAAATTACAATTAAGCAGCACAATGTTTCTCACTGTAGCACAAACATACAAGGAGAAATTAGGATAAATTCATAGATTGGGATGAACTCAGTGTTCTGAACAGTTTTCTGATTTCCTTATATTTAAAAACGTTTTTCAACATATTTAATCCAGGTAGAATAGATTAATAGTGATCGAGTATTTATATTTCTTATCACGTAGTCCGAAATGTTGAATATTTTATTTATAAAAAGGTAATTGTGGGATGTATGATAATAACATTGTGACACATCTACGGAATTTGTACCGAATATGTAAATTACCGTAAAGTACATAAAGCCTTACATTATCTGTCCTTGGCATATATCTTGTACATAAGTAATATTTTAGAGAGTTTTACTCGGTTAAGTCCACGTTGTCTTCATTTCGCCTTCTGTGCCTTATTGTAGTGTAACTGTCCGGATGCAAGTCTATTTAAATCCGATGTGTGTAATTAAACTAACTGATCAATGCATTGAATTATCTCTAGACACACTGATCGTAACCCTTTCTTGGATCGCACTTCAGTCTGGTACCCTACGATGGAGTCCCCACCCATGAATCTGAATCAGCGTTCAATCTGTCATTCATAAAGTTGAGAAGCCTAATAGGCAAATAAGGTGGTTTACAAAGCGATTACAAGTCAAATCACCTTTTGAAAATGTGTAAAAGCTACCCGTTGTGTTACAGATATAATTTTAACTCTTTGGGTTGATTGATTGAAGTGAGCTGTACCTACTTGCACCCAGGAAACAGTCCGTTAACCTTCTGAAACAGCTTGTTGAAGACGGACCATCTTCCATGTCGGATTGTGAGCGCAAAAAGAGAGAGGAGCCACGGAGAAAAGTGCGCCTCTGCAGCCGCAACTTGGTGCGTCTGACAAAGCCAAACTATTCCAGGACGCGCTGAGGTGATGGTGCCCGTAATGCGTGAGGCTGTGCACGGCGAGAGCTGCGTGCTCCCCCCCGCCTCCAACAGCGCTATTACCCAGCACCGCTGGCCGAGGTGTAGCTACGGTCAGTCCGCCTCCTCGTCTTGCTAGCTCCGCTGTGAATGTGCAGCAGACTGGAGGAGCGGAGACGACGGCGCATTGATAGAAATGGGAGTCCACACACACACACACATGCACACACACACATGCACACACACACACGCACACACACACACACACACACACACACACACACGCACACGCAGACGCACACACAGACGCACACGCGCGCGCGCACACAAACGAGAGAAAAGGAGAGCGGGTGAGCGACGCGCGTCAGTGTCACTTAACTAGAATAATGAAATACTAGTTCCTACCCAGTTTTCAAAATAAAGGCGCAAAGTATCGTATCTGGAATTTCTGTCATAAAAACTGCATTTAGGGAAATGTTGCACGCAATCGTGGTATTTAAATTTCATGTTAAATAGGTGTAGAAAGGTGTAGTTGTGATTCCGTTAACTTAATATCGTCAGACAATATTGCTGCAAAATTCCACAGACTATAAAAGCGTAGTTTGGCTGTAAATATTCTATGTTAAGCGACTTTTTGGAGGATCATTATTACGTTTGAAAAAACATTTGGTAAGATTGATTCGAAGGCCTGTACTTTTTTTAAAATCACGCTACCAAATAGTGCTCTTATTCTGAAGAGGCGTGTGGTCCCTATTGTCGTCAGAGAAGCGTACATTGACGCAATGAGCTGCTGTTCCTCTTCCCTACTTTCTCTGCGTAAAAGGGGCAGAGCCACATGCCCACTGCCCTCTCCAGAGACACACTTAATGTTTCCTGATCCACGACCCAGTGGTCATAGAGGAGGGTCAATATACTTACTTGTCAACATTAAGCATGGAAATACAATCACAATAATACATAGAGCACAAGCAATAAAACAGAAAACGTGCAAATACAGGCAGTGACTCAAAGGGTGCTTCATTCAAGCTCTAGAGGTGCCTTTCTGTAATTGACCCTGACCTTTGAAGTCATCTAATCACTTGAATTACTTGAATGCAAGCACTTTAATTCAGATTTCAGCCTCAAATTTCTAACAGACAAAATAAAGTCTCAAGCTGATTTTTATGTGTAAAAACAAATCTCATCTGCATCAGACAAACAATCCAGATTCAAATGCTTAAATAAAGATGTGCGTATGTTCATCATAATAACAATAACTATAATTTCCACAAAAGACAAAAACACACATTTCTGCACGTGTGAGACAGAATAAGATACATGAGCTGTGTGCTACACAAAGGGACAGTCTCAACATTGATCATAAGGTCTGATTCGTATCTTGTCAAATCTCAATATTCTGTTTACAGTTCTTTGTCTGCACAAACATGAATAAGATTTGATGTTGTGCCTATTGCGGATCCCTGTTACTATTTCAGCTCCTGCCTTCAAATACCTGGAGAGATTTGCAATTATGTGCTTACAAAAGGAGTGGATTGACTGGATTTGTATCACTAAGCCAACTCAGATTTACATAAATTATAATTGTAAATATCACCTTCAAATGGTCTGATAAAATAAATCAGTTATACATTCCTTTAGCCTAACTCTGCATATCGATGCAGACTTTCCATCTGCAGTGCAACTGAAATATTTAGACATGCTCACTAGAAGAGCTAACACTAGACACAAATTTACATTCTATAATATCCTTTCTAGTAATACCCAATCCAGCAGTGCTAATAATAGATAACCATGGCAAAATATTCAGGTAATCCTTCACAACGTCTGAGAAGCTGATTCACATTAATAAGCGCTACAGAGAGGGTCATGTGACTAACAACGTTTTGAACAGATTATATTTACAGATGTAAGATCTTTACATAAAAACCCTGTATAAAATATTAGGATGTGGATACAAAATCCAGACATGGAACTAATATAGTGCAATAAGTCAGTAGAATAGACATAATATCCCACAAACAGATCTTGGTTTAGACTCAACAACAGGACAAAATGACAGCAATGAGCAACAAATCTTTAAATAGTTGCTGTTCATGTTTTGTTTCTGTGACCAGCATTGGTGAAGATCCCACTTTGCTGCTGATCATGAAACGACAGTATTCCCAAAAGACCTGTTGCCCACTATCTTCGCAACCTCCGTCGATGGTGGAGCTCTTATCAGCTCTCCGTGCACCTAAACAGCTCTGAGGCAACATGATACAGCGTGAGGTGTGCCAGACTGGCAGCGTCCCTCACGGCCACAGGATTACATACTGATCATATCGAGAGAGGCGTGGGAGCTGTTGAGTTACGTCAGCATGTGAGCTATCAATCAGTGGCATTCCTACTCTTGAAAGCAGCTGCTACACTCAGAGGTCATGCATAACATAATGTTTTCTCTCTGGCACAGTCTTGCTCTTTCCCCCCTTCTCATCTCATTCCCTCCATCCGTCTTTCTCTCGCTCTTTACTCCTCCCATTTCTCCCACATGCCCTGCCATCATTTATGACGGTATTAGATGACACTTAAGTCTTTGAAGTGAGGCTACATGTGCACGTATCCAAGATAAATGTAGAATCCTGTCCAACTCTAGGCTTTTAGTAATGTATTACTATTTCTATAGGTATCTCCAGTAAATTAGATAAAGGATTGTAACAGGGAGAACCAAATGAAATCCAGGTGACATTTCAAAACAAGCAACCACTTATTAATACGAGGAGAGATACATGTGATATCAACATCATTTTGAGGTAGGACATACACACAGAAACTCAATTCATGACCATATTTCCCTTAACATGAGTTACATTCAATTCCAAATAATCGTAAAAATTTTAGATAAGGGAACATAAGCAGTATTGTTTCTAATTTCTTCCTCCCTAAGGACGCATGGAAGATTTAGATCGACGACAAATGCTGTGAAACCTTCACTACAGAGTTCACGCCTGGAGGTTTATTGGCGTCTGTGAGAACTTATGGATGAAGATGTTATAGGGAAATCACACGGTAGATCACAAGGAATCCCTCACTTCCATCCATCAGCCGGCAGTGAACACTGTAATGTCACATGAATGTTCGTTCATGTGACATTGCAGTTAGAGGCAGAAAAACAATACTAGAACTAAAAATAAGTTTATATATTGAGTTTAAAAGTATGTATACAAGACACGCAGCAATGTTTGTTCGTTTGGGGAAAAATGAATCAGCAACTTTGGAGCAGTCAGATGTTTCCGATATAAAAAGCACACATAGCAAACTGCATTGTTAGTTGCCAGGGATTTAACTAAGGACCAGTCTACCCTATTTTCACATTTCTTTTAATTTCTTCCTAAATAAAAAAACAACCTTTTTGTTTTTAATTGATGTATTGTTATTACCAGATTCATTTCATTGATACTTATATGCAGTATGTCAGTGTCTTACCATCTCGTGTACCGAGACTCAAATGTGGTAAAATGCAACATTGATAAAAAAAAAAAGGACAGATAGGCCGACTGATAGGTTAGTAAAATGGATTGCGTGGCTCAATCGGTTCATCTGTTCATTTCTTTCATAGTGGACAAAGGCGGGATAGATGAACAAACCCCAGACCCAAGAAACCCTTGTAAACGTCTGCGGGGGCTCTTTCTAGCTTGATCTCTATCAGTTTGGACAGGCGGTGAGCACTCTTTTCTCTGTCAACATTATCCTGCCACCAAATCCCACATCCAGCTGTGAGCGGATGCCGTGTATTACAGAGAAACTTAGGGAAATCAAATGGGTTGATGATGAAAGACGGTGAAATTTGTATGTTTTAATACGGCGAGTCTGTGTATGTATGTATGTGTGTGTGTGTGTGTGTGTGTGTGTGTGTTATAGATGTAGAGGGTCCCTGTACTCCTACCGCTGGTCATTGCTGTTGTGCACTGGGGGATCAACAGCTGACTGAGGCGTGTAAAGCAGTCGGTGGTCAGAAGGTTTCTCCCTCTCGTCTGTGTTTCATGCATCCTCATGATGACTACGGCCCTGACACAAGAAACGCACATTTTCTGACATGTACGCTCTTGTTCACACGCAGCCTAAACCCCCGCTACCCCTGCATTACAGACCTCATTCAGTGAAGCAGCTTTTTTTCGTTTCAAAGCGCTGTACACACGTTTGCACACTGCTCACACACACACACTGCTGCATATAAGTGAAACATTTACAGATCACATGCAAGCAGACTCGCATACACACAAAGTATTTACACACAAGCGCATAAGCACATCCACTCAGGCACACACACGGACCCTCACACAAGCGCAGACACACAGTCACACATCACATGCAGCAGACACACACACCACAGAGACTTCCAGTCCCCTCCCCCCAACTGAATAGTCTGTTCTGACAATCCACAGGACAGCCGGAGCATTGACGTCAGAGGCAGGCCCATGAAAATACAGGGTCCCTGGGGGGCTGAGGGAGTTATGCACATCTTCACAGCTTGGCTCGCAACTAGTTCAGCAACCAATGAGCACATTACTGCCTCTGTTTACTCGTTTTTTTTCGTTGCCCAAAATGCAATAATAAAGAAAGGAGATCGACGTTTACACAAAGCCTGCCATGCACAAATTTGCATGCGACTGCAATGCGGTTCATCTAAAGCGTGACGTCAATGTACGTCACCGCACGGTAATCTATTGAGACAAATGTGACATAGGTGCATAATTCAGGTTAGTGGGAATACAAATCAAGGCACATCATCGCCTGCCCTCTGTCATCTTAGTAATTGCCGTTTTGAATAAGTGCTGTCAGACTGCAGTAGATCAACAGAGCCAGTGGAAAGTTTGTTGTCAGAGATCCCCTCAGTCTCAGGGGGAAAGATGACATATTCGTTCATAAGCAAATGTTTGGAATTATCTTTTTTTTCCCCATCATCAGGACATTAATGTCATTGTTCTCGCTCCTTCTTTCTCTACTCTTGCCTCTTCTTAGACTGTACGACTGCAATACCCACTAAATACTAGTTGTTCTACTAGTAATAACCTTGATTTCAGTGGGCCAAAATATGAATAAAAGTGTTTTTTGGAAGGGTTAGACTTCCATCAATTTTGGCTAAAGACAAGAACCGATTCCTGAGAATGTTGTCAATACACTCAGATCATTACACTGAAGGAACCTCAGTAACAAAATATGTTTACCTGCTATGAAATGACGAGTGATGAAATGGATAGAAAATGTAAAATCATGAGACACCGTCTAGAAATGTCCCTTATCCACAGTTTGGACAAATATCTCTGTGCAAATGATGAAACTGTTGTTGCCAGCGACGATAGCAGACAAGCCAAACATATCTGTGACTCGAGGAAATGTTTGCAAATCAGGATTGGGCAAGAGTAGCTGTCTATAGAGTCTATAGTGCTGGCAGTCTCTATTTCTTCATCCACCTTTTGTTAGACTGCAAACACCGTTGCGTCAGAGTAAGAGGGTCGTGTACACTCGCTTTAAAAGAAAGTAGTACACAGTATCGGTGACATCGCCTATGTGTTTAACAGCTGCACTGATTTCCATGCATTCAGCTGCTCCTTCAAACTCATTCTATATCAGTACAAACACTTACATTCATTTAAGCACAGGGACATATATGTGACGTGTTCTCAACGCTGGCTTCGCTAATTAGGCCTGGGTAGAGCCGAGGGAGAGGAACATGTACACTGTGGGCTCCCCGGGGACAGGGATTGAGAACCTTTGACGTATAATCCACAAGCGAGGAGCTGATCAGGGAGAGACACAAAGCAAAGTTACCGTTCAAGTCCAAACGGTACCAAAAGCTACAATGCTGGACTTGCTGTGGTTGTAGCTTAGTGTGCTGAAGGGCAAACAGTTGTCATGTTCTAATAATATACTAATAATAGAAACGTGTAGTATAGATATGTGGTATTATAGATATAAAGCAGTAGTGTTAAACCCAAAGAGAGAGACACTGATACAGTCATCAATGATTTTCTGGATCTTTCTCCGTAACCATTAAAGATACATTGAGACCATTTATATGTAACAGATTCAGCATCATCTGCACGTCAGAGGCTGTTGCATAATTCTGCTCGCTTTTGTTACTGTGCAGCAATTCCGTTAATGTGGTCTCGGCCCAAGCTTACATTTGAGTCCGTCGGCACATCAAATTGCGCCTATTGATAATGATGCAGAATTAGACACAGATAGATGTAGATAACTATGACCCAAAGGAAATGACAAAGACCGTCACAATTAAGAGGTCAGACTTATTATAAACCCTATACAGTACCTAAAATATCTGTTATAAATTAAACATAATATAGTGAAATGAGTTGGAGAACGCTGGATGATGCAGCAGTCCTGATTGGCAGACAGAATGAAATGAATGACTTCCCATATGATGAACATAGTCTGTTCTACATTACACCAGTATTTATGCAGCAGTTGAGTGAAAAAGCTGGAGCCCCTGTTATAATTGCGTGCCACATGCCGACAAATTTAATGTGACCATAACACCTCTGATGCTCTCAGCGGCTCACTGTGAGCCAGACCGCATACTGTACAATTACATTTAAAAGGATTGAGGATTAATGTGGATAATATGGAGAGACGTAAATAAAAAGGAAATCAATGCACACACGAGGAAATACATTTAGAGAGCACACGGCAGGGCAGGTGGTGCAGATCTGGAGCTGCGTGGAACGCTGCAGCGGTGGGGTGGGGGGGGTGGGGTGGGGGGGAGCTGCAGAGAGAGTATGAATCAAAAAAACATTGAAATAGGAGGAGGAGAAAAAAAGGGTGATAAAAGAAGTGAATGGGGTGGGGAACATGGGGAAGGAGTGTGTGTGTGTGTGTGTGTGTGTGATAGAGTGTGTGGTGGTGGTGGTGGTGGTGGTGGTGGTGGTGGGGGGGGTATTTGCGTCAGAGCTGGAGCCAATGAAGTCAGAGATAGGGCAGGCTCAAGCAGGAGATGCTGTTACTGCCACTCAGAGTGCCCGACTGGTCCTCATGTCCTCTACGTCACAGAGCTGGCACAAATTATGCCTGCCCCAGCGTGTCTCTCTCGCTTTCCCCCTCGCTCGCTCACACACACACAATCAGACACTCACACACATGCACTAAGATTATTTATGTGCCTTACACACACATTATCTGCACCATTCAGGGGCATGTAGACAAGTTCACTTTCAGACAGTCTGAGCTGAAGTACAGGCAAGATCATTTTACGCATTAGAAACATAATATACAATAAGTGGAGTCTTGTTTCTATCATCCACAATCTTTCACATTATTTGTAACACCAGCTATGACACTAAGCCAGGTTGACATATTTACGTATATAAGCAGTTAATTTTCTGCCATGCCCTGTCAGAATTAATGGCTAATTTATGATTGCTTTAAAGGGTTTTCTATTTAGTACAGGACTGTGGAGGGCAGAACGGTGTTACATTTATTACATTTATAATATATCATTGGTAATTTGGTAAGAATTCCGAGAAATCAAAGATATCGCATGAAAATTTACTGCAGTATTTTGCACTAAATCTTCAAAACATGGAGCAGTGCTGCATAAAAAATTCCTTGGAACCTACACTTCTAGCAAATGCAAACACAAGCACACATTCATAAAAGCACAGATGGTATATACATTTACACACACACACGCATGGTTTCCAATGGTTAATAAGATGAGATGGTAATGATTCCGTCGGTGCATCTTCTAACCTAGATTATCCCAGGCGTAAATACAGGAGGAAGATTATGATGAGCATGTGGTGAGGCATCTCAGGGGGAAATAAACAAAAGCTGCTCATTCACTTTACTGACGTCACTCACACACGTAACACGCTTCGGTGCAGTCTCATCAAACTGCAGGCAAAACAAGAGGTCAACGACAAAAAAAGGTCCTCCAGTGTGCAAATGCGAGCAGAAACGTGCAGCCGTGTGCCGAGAGCAGATCAACACACACGCACACACACACACACACCGTGCTGTAAGTACCCCAACTAAATTCAGTGATGTAAAAATGTAAAAATAGAAATTCTATTTTTTGAGACGCACTCTGTAATTCTTTCATCACACAATTGTTGCCGTTCTCCTTGTGTCTGCCTCTGATGATTTGCATCAATCTGTCGGGATAACACGTGACCCAGCGGCGCCTTTTTGTGTGTCTGTGACACTGCAACGACGACGACAGCAGCAGCTGGAGCTCTGCCAGCAGGAGCCAGCTCCTATAGGTGGTGACGCAAGCAGGGGACATGAGCCATGACCTCATCAGCTCGCCATCAAACCATCATGCTGCTCTGTACCTCTCCTACACACACACACACAGGGCCGAGTTATTACTGGCACCACAAAAAAGCAAACAACCCCCCAGTGTTACATGCTGCAATTGTGCTGCCGTTCAGCTCTAACCAATGGCGGCACGCGAGTGTGCTGCTCGCCGTGCTGCCACGCCAACACCTGCGACAATGTGCTCAGACGTCTGCCGCCTTTTAACCGACAACACACAATGGAACCATTACTTACAGCCCGGTGATGTCACACAGCCTATCAGTGTATACGTTGTATATACAGTGAGGTGCCGTCGACTGATTGTTTAACTCTGCCTCTTGCACAAGCACACAGGGAGGAAATTAGCAGGAGTGTGTGTTATTTAACAAAGCAGCGCAGTTCAAAGCATTTAGGTCTAAACAGTGTAGTTGATTCCCCACATTTACAGTTTAGTTTTTACCTACACGGTTTTATCTGAACCTCAAATCACTTCATGTACCTTGTTGATTTAACTAATAGACCATATTCACCTGCGTCTCAATGTCATGTGACTGTACTAACATGGCAGACAGTTACAGTCACGCCAACTACTTTTGTTGCTGTGTGAAGCGAGACCGCATCAAAGGGATGGAAGCGCGGATTTCGTGTCAAACATACAGTCTATAGCTACAACCTCACCAACAAGCCACGCAGATTGGAAGGAGTTATGCTACTATCAACGAAAAATTGCATTTTTAATCAAAAGAGAATAAGAATTTAACCTTTAATTTCATAATGAAACCATTTTATTTGTGAGGAATTTGCTACAGTGACAGAATTTCCATAGATTGGAATTGAATTTGAAATTGAAATTTAGATTTTCTGAGGTCATGTTTGTACCACCAGGGGGCGCTTCAACCTCCATCAGTGGCACAACACCGATTTATCAAGTTTATCTATCTTAAGGTGAGTAGTTATGGGCCAAATATGAAAATTTAAAAATGTGTAAACATCAAGGCTCATGAAGTTTAGTATGGTAACAAATAAATTATAAAACCGTATTTAAAATGTTGTGTTTAGTTTGTGAATTGCTGAATGCAGTCTACTTTAGTTCAGTTCAATGTTGAGAGAAGCATCATGGAAAGACAAACCTCGGCCCATAGTGACTGATGCAGGGAAGCCCGAAATGTTTTATAAGTTCATAAAATAGTGAGTGTGTCTCAGAAAATAAGAGCCAGTAAAAAGCTCCGTTTGAGCTCAAAGAATTTGGGGAGTGGCTGCAGGGAGAGTGATGGCCTGCATCCCTCATCAGAAGCCAAACAGAGTCAGTATGAATCATAGGTGAGAAATATGGGTGCTGACGTACAGACCTGTCAATCACACACAGAGCAGACATCAGAACAAAGCGAGAGGCCGGGCAGCCAGACGTCAGGCCTGCCTGTTTCCTGATAACACATGCACACCATCCATTCATGAACAAAACACACACACGCAGGCACATAAGCGCACACACACACACACACACACACACACACACACACACAAACTCACTCACACAACCACACAACCACACACACCTTGTAACATGCTCAAATTCTATATGTATGAATTCATTGATACATAATTCATTAATACAATTCTAGTCTACTGTGGTGATTTTTAATTTACAGCATTTCACATTTGTAATATTGCAGCATCTACTGACTTCATTAAAACGGAATGGAATTATTTACTATTAGTTATTTTGGCATCTACCAAAAATGCTGGAAATGAAAACCTTATTGGACCGTACATGATTAGATATTAACAGATAAACCTGTGATATTTTGAAGCCTTTAAAGTTATTTATCAGTCTTTTCATCTGCAAATCATAATCATGTTGAATATCTTAAACTAATGTTAGCGGTTGCCTGCTCCTCCTTGGATTCCCTAGATACCACTCCCCATGGGTGTTGTTTATACTGCAGCCCCACCTAGTGTCTGTCTGTCTGTCTGTCTGGGGACACTGACTGCTGCAACTATGGCCAAACTAGGGTTAAATGTAGAAGGCCAAAATCTGATAAATGTGTCATTTAAAAACATAATAAATAACAGTTAAAATGAGTAAAAGTGATACATACTTGTGACTTGCAATTCCAGACCATACCACTAATTGGTGCTATTGTACAAGTTGACCATGTTCCAAATAGCACAACTATTAGAGAATCAGATATTGTTTTCTGATAACAATCTTAAAACAAGGTTAAGAACTTTAAAAGATCTGACATGAAGGACAGACAGAAACACACTCGTGCGCACACACACACACAAATCTCTGTGTGTGTAAAGTTGAATGAGGTTTAAGCACTAACAGCTTTGAGCTGTTGGCCAAAGTTGTGACGTTATGCAAGTGCCAAGTACAATCCCATGAGCCTCTGTTGCATTTCCAAAGTCTCTCAGCATCCTGAGCACAAAACTGGCGACATAGACACATGGGACACCGCTGGAGAGCCATGCTGGCTCCCTCTCACTTTAATCTGTGAGGACAATCAAGTCCACAAGATCTGGACCTTTGGTCTCGACAGTCATTCATATTACAGCTCAATGCAGAATGAAGGAGAAACTGTCACAGGCCCAGAACAAGCTGATCTTCTGTCATGCAAGAACAGTGGCTTTTTGTTCCAGTCAGTGCAGTGCCAATTTGTAATGTTCTTCTTAACGTATTGTTAATGAGGTGGGAGCAGCAGCATTGTTTCAGTGGAAAGTATGTGGCAACCGTTCCCTCAAAAGAGCCTGATGCATGAAAAGAAAGATGACACATTGAAAATGTTAAAATGTTATCCTGCCACCCACCATCATCATTTGTGATGCTTTTGTTCGTCACTTTGAAGAGACATTTGGCTATTATTACAGAGCAGTGATTTGCTTTATCCTCTTGTTTTATCTGTGACATGTTTTGTCATCATTTTATGGCCATACCTCACCTTACCTATTCCTGCATTTGCAAGACATACTGTGGTTAATAAACAAGGACAGACTGGTCAAACCTGCATTCATCAACGTCTTGATATTATCATGGAATCAAAAGATAATGTGTCAGTATGTTTACCTACACACACTTTTGCCTGTACTGCATATGAAGCAAAGATGTGAATAAGACTTGGATTACAACATGTTGTCTGTACGATTGTGGCTTGGATGGAATCATAGAGGATATAACATTAACATGACTGAATAAATCCACATAAACTTGAATAGCCTTAAGTCTGTGGGTCAGAATAAGCTTCAACTTCTGAATCATGGATTTGCTGCCTTAGTCAGAATACAATCAAAGTTTTAAAATCCATGTAAACGTTCTGCGTTCAGAGATTTCAGCCGACTGCAGCTCTGTAGAGATTTGAGTTACTTTTAGTCTTGTTGTGGTTTTCCAGCTGCACATTTACGGTTGAACTGAGTCTTGGCTGATCCCACCAGCCCTATTTTCAGTGGAAAACAGCTGTTTCCATTACAAGCTGTGATAAGTCAACTGTACACTGACCAACACAGAACCACAGAACCACACTGCAGGCCAAATGAATGAGTAGCTGGTGAAGAAAGTCATAATCTACAGAACTGAAGCCAAAGATCCTTTGATCAGGAGTTAGTGGAGACTGAAAAGTACTACAGAGTGAATGTTGATGGCTTAAGTTGCTTTGTATCTGATGAATGGGTGAGTGGGCAACTTTTTGCTGCCACATTCAGCAACTTTGTACTGCTGTGATAAGTCAGGACGGTGTATCAGCCAATTTGTTGTGTTATAGGCTTGTTGGGCTGCATTTGTGTCTTTCTACACAGGTTGAATCTGAACAGAACATTGTTTTTCATATTCAAGCAACACATGTTTCTAATTTAAACACACACAATAAAACATTTTGCATTTCAGCAACATATCACTCAACATGAGAAAGGTTTGACCTGCTGTTCAAGTTTGCAAACACTAAACTATTACAGAGTGCAAATTTACTATTTGAAGAATTGTTTTGGAGTATGACGTACAGAAGTTTGTATAATGTATAATATATATAAGATATAATGTGTATTTTGTGTAACATATCCTCAGGCATCATGTCACATGTGTACATTCAGTGCACAGCGCATGGAGGGTGAGTGGACACTCTCCAAACACTGCGCACAAGCTCCACACACGCTTATCTCCTGCCCAAAGTCAAATCGTAACAGATACCACTAAGAAAAACGACTTACCCACAAATCTGCGAAACGCGGTCATATCGTACACAAAATGTGCATTAGGAAAAAGAGGCTACCAGACATCCCGCTTTTTTCTGGACTCTTGTTTTTGGTGGCCTGTCCCCAGCTGGGATTGTGATTGGTTCGCGCTTTGCAGATTGCGATATAAAATATGCTACTGGTGGGAATACTTTAACGATGCAATAACGCTATCACCCTGAGTGGAACTGATGTAAAGCAGAAAGAAGGCATGTGCGAGAAATCAAAGGTGTGGCAGAACCAAAGCTTGGTGCAAAACGTGAGGAAGAAATTGAATGAATGCAGAATTTCCTTGTACGTATTTCCGTTCTTTTATGGGTAATTACCACACAATCACAAATTTTGCATTTCTATTTATGCTATATTTATCGCAGGAAATCTCCTGATGACTTAAAGACACACCTTCCTGTGACCATGATTATAAATTGCAGATCTTGGATAACTAGATATGGAATCCCTTGATAGTATAATTTCTCACAGTAACGGTAAATCATAGTCATGGATTGCAGAACACACTTTAAACTAGTCTCCTAAACTGGATCAGATCTCAAAAATGATACAAATAATATTAGTCTGAACAAATCATCCTACACACACACTCAAGGCCATGTTGGACAACACTGGAATACTGTAGTGAAATGCTGAGGATAGTTCAGATCAGTTGTTACATGTGTTGTGATATAAGGACTTGTGATTTCCTCTTATAGTAATTTAGGAGGCCCATGCTGACTGGATATTGTACATCATGGCAGTATCGTGCTCAACTCATGATCCTCCATAAACTCTGTACTGATTAGAAGTTACAGCTTCGCAATAGCAGCTCAGTGGAGAGAGCTGATCCGAGGTATGGCTGAAGGCTGCCGGCTAACAGCGGTGGCGGCGGCGCGTTGTGGGTTGTGGGGGGGTTTGGGGCGGTGGGTTGGGTTGTGTGTGCGACCAGGAGCGTCCCTGCAATTGACAGGTCCAGGCCGCACACCAAGAGGCAAGACAAAAAACGCTTTGTGTCCCTGATATGAATCTCAATGCCCGTGTCTCTATGCCCTCCTCTCCTGGCCTCACCGCCGACATCTGAGCGCACAAAAACAATCTCCATGAGAAAATACAAGCTTGAGCACCGAGAGGCAACTGTGAAACGGGCCGCAGCGTTAACGGTGCAAGGCCGGAGCCAAATGGACAGATACTCAGAATTTAATGATGTAATGCACAAATACAATCAGTGGCCATTTTATTGGACGCACCTTTGCAATCCAGTGCAATACAACACAACTCTTGCTATAAAACTCTATTCGGTTTGGTTGACATTGTGTCAGATATGTTGATTTAATTCAACGGTTATTGTTATGGCCATTGTTATTTGTGCTGTTATAAAGAACTGCATTATATTCCCCTTTGCAAAGATATAATCTATTTTAATCTAAAGTATGATTTTATAGCAAGGGCATTACATTGTATTGTATTGTTTTGCTTTTTTTTTTGCTAGTATAACAGCAGCAGTTATGAACAAATGTATTTTTAAAAAGTGTTGACTGACTCAAATTTAAGATACATTGTGTTTAAAACATTTAACTTATTAAATTCAACAGAATCCACACATTATCCTCCAGATCATGTAGGGTTAAACTTTGATATGATTAGTTTGGTGAGGTTAGGCTCAATTCATAAGTGATCAGCTCCTCTTGATTGTACTGGTTGAGCAAAGGATGACACATTATTGGCCCATCTGAACAAAAACAGGATTTAGACTAAAGTCACATTTTCCTTCATACCCTCCCTCATGGATGTATGTTTCCCCCAGAGTCTGTTGGTTTATTTGTTTGCTTGATTGTTAGCAGGATTAATCAGCTTTGGAAGAAGTTTGAGCAATAGCACCGGCCAAGAACCTATTAAACTGTTGCCCTGATCCGACCCCAAAGAATCTGTAAAAACATTGTTTTGAAACATCTGGAAACGGGGTATTTTTCAATATTTTTCATTGCTCTGTTTTCTTTACAAATAACACACTAATGTCAAGGAAAACAAATCAGCCATATTTATGCCACAATAACTTGGTGCAGATGAAATCTGGTCCAGAAATCCCTGTTCTTTGTGACAAATGAAGCCATTGTTTGTTTGTTTGCTTGTGTTTTGGATAATTCAATAGATGATAGACAAATGTTTTATCAAGTTTTCTTCATATGTGTGTCTTGGGCCACAGAAGAATTCATTACATTTTAAGGCAGATGAGGATCCAGGTGTGAATTTAGGAAATTATTTATTACTGAGAGATCAAATGTGGAAATTTTTTGTGCTTTATGGATAACAATCCCAAAAATGCACTTCCGGGGAATCAGCTATATTTTTCCAGGCATAGCCGGGTGCCTGCTAGGCTTCTTCCTCAGCCTTGGAAGAGGCTTCTTCCTGTTTTGGTTTGTGTATTATTAGAAGACGCATTTTGAGAAAAGCTTGCTCTGGCTTGGTGGAGGTATGCAGTCTAATGAGTGCCCCTCTTGTTTTCCTTCACAGTCACTCACACAGTCATATGTACAGAAAACCTACTGCTCAGAATCAACGTGGTGTGTGAGTGTTTGTGTGTATGAGACAGAAACGCGCGTGTGTGTGTGTGTGTGACAGCAAAGCATGCAACATGGCAGAGTGTTCCGAGGGACGGGCTGCGGCGAGGACCCCCTGACGAGTCACAGATGCCCCGGCTCAGTCGGGGAAGGAAGTGCCCGGCTCTCCTTCTGCGTTGGCCAAGGGAAACTCTCACTTGGGCTTGGACCCAAAAAGACACAGAGTCACTAACTGTAGTCGAAATAGGTCAAATCTTTAAGTGCGAAGGAACAATACGACAGGCCGGAGAAAAGACGTACATGCTGTGGACAGCAGCTGCGTCACACACATTTAGAAGGTTACATCAAGGCCAAGTGGGACGAAACAAACATCAAATGCATCAAAATAGAGATGAACATGATGATATTGTAACCATGACAAACACAGCATCATTCATGGGATTATATATGACAGAAAAGGAACATGTCATACTTCTAAGTCCTTTTCTGAGCCTTTTCCATTCCTGCAGTGCCATTCAGAGAAACGAACACTCCACACTCTGATGCTTTTCTTGGCCTTGAACTTGAACTGTAACTGCTGTGCTTGCCGGTACAAAGAACAGCCACGCTGACGATCCAGGTCTTTCAAAAGCTGCTTCCTGAATTAGAGGACAGCTTGTATTTCATCCAAAGGATAAGCTGAGACAACATTTCCATCCATACTCGCAAACAGTGATGTAGTAGAAGCTCATGTGTTTATGTATCATAGTCTTTAGTCTCACACTGATGAGATTAGTCTTTTCTTTTTCATTTTTAAAGAAAAACAATACAGTTGTGATCAAATTTGAGACGATGTGTTTAATGGGCCACTTGGTGTTCAATCTAAGGGGCAGCTGTTTCTCTTTACTTACTGCAAAACCTGCTTGTTTAACTCACTGGAATACCGACATTGAATTTGTGTAAAACACCACCAAATGCTACTTTACCAATCACTCAACACGACACAGGCCTTCTGATGTCATTTGGTCTGTGCTCTGGGCCACATCTTTACTCATTAATGGCCATTTTCTAATGCGTTGCTTTTCCTCTTGTTACATGCTCGGGCCCACTGGCATATATTGGCCAGAGAGACGCCCTGATGGCAGATCCTGCCAAGACCCAGCCCTGTAAACAACCTCTGAGCCAGCATATCAGAATTCAAACCACCTTTGGAATCAACAGGTCCGGTCTGTCTGAAGGATGGACAGCCAATCGAGCTTACAAGAGTCCACTCAGCCTCTACAACAGTGATGTCACGGGACACTTTGCTTCTAACCTTCTCTCAATAACCTAATCTGGTATATCCATCTGTCATACAAATGTATTCCCATCAGTTTATCATTTTAAATTGGTAGTGATACATTTCAGATGGGACCAGAGTCAAACGACCCTTCACCCTGGCTGTGTCTTGGCACATGGACCTGTGATTTTTGTGACATTAAGTGCTCACAAAGTGCTCTATAGACTGTAAACACCAGATTAAACACCTATTACTCCATTCTTTCCTTTCGATGATTACACACACACACACACCACCACCACCACCACCTGCACTCCGATCTACTGTTCAACTTCCACATGGCGTGTGTGTGACCGTGACTCCTACCTTGGTGGCTGCACCCTGCAGGCGGGGATTCTTCGACGCCCTGGTCGTCAGGACTTTTCCGTTTCTTCGACATTTGCTGCTCCCTGTTTGGATGAGGTGTGATCTATCCAGCGCTGGATCGATACGGGCCGATAACGCGAGACACCGTCAACCAGCAGGATATAAAACACATACAACTGTCTTAGGGAGGCGAGAAGAGAAACGCGAGGGAATCTCGACCCCAGTCATTCAGATCTCTTCTCTATATGTCCTCTTTCCAGCGTGCTGTGTGCGCAAAGTTACCATGTGGTGGACAGCCGAGCATCTGGAGACGCAGCGAGGCATGGAGACGGTCAGCCCGCAGGACCACAGCTCACACGGATCCCGGTTTTAATCGGACAAGACGTATTTCCACACACAAGACCGGGAGCTTAATTCTCTTGACAAATGAAAAATACTTGCAGCTGAAGCGATTTGACGATCACGTGTATCGCGGATTAGACTTGAATCGTGCTCAAGATGGGAAATTACGCACTGATGGTAACTTGTTGATCCGCGTCTTTCTTCGTCACTTCACAGCTCAAAGAGGAGAGGGGAGGAAAAAAATTATCTATTTTGATTTTCAATATCCTGTGAGGCATTTTGCTTGAATAGCCATCGGCGACGTCAGACTACAAGTCTAATCAGGCACGGATGACGCACGACGGACACAACGGGAACTCTTGGGTATCTCGAAGAGTGTAGATAAGTGTAAAGTGAGATTATCTGGACGCGCTCAAGTAGACCGAAGCATGTGTCGCTTTGCCAACGTCACTAAACTGTGGGTAGAAAATGTTCCCCGACAAAGATAGTGAAGGAGGAGAGAGGATTCCTCCTCCCCAGCGTAGAATCGGATTCCCCACACGAGAGGGGAGCGCGCGGCACAATGGCCCCTCTCTCTTTCCCTCACTACACCGCCAGGCCAGCGACGAGTAGAAAATACTATGTTTGTCTTTGTCACTTCGTGCGCAAAGCCTCCTAATCCATGTGGCGGGGTAACAACACTCGAACAAACACGCATTGTGCTGAGGACCCAAACTTTGACGGAACAATTTAGCTTTACTACTTCACTTCTTCCTCCTCTTCTTCTTCCTTTCCTTCTTCTTCTTCTTCTAAGGTCTGCCGGACCCCGACCAATTTGAGAATAAGCAGTGAATTGATGGAGCAGGTGAGTCATGGTGTTACGCGCACTACAAGAGGAGAGGGGGCAATGACGTCACCGGTCTGGCTTTTACAAATTGGTTGATGTAGCCCCCCCATCCCCCTACTCCCCCCTTTGGATGTGAGAGGCACGGCTGGTGTTGTTATTAGGTGGTGTTGTGCGTCTTCGGGACTTTTGGACCACATGACCAGCAGGATCAAAAGACATTTGAGTCATGATTCACGACTTTCATTCATTCATTGTCCTCCCCAGTAACACCACTGACACCAGTTGAGCCCCCCGCCCTCACCCCTTCTTCTCCCCTCATTCTCATTCTCATATGCTGATTTATTTATGAACACTCTCGGGTCAGTGGATCATATTCCATTTACTACATCTGGTTTAGATTTCCGGCGCCACGCATATAGTGTTACTTCCAATGCATCAATGTGTTGTACATAGTTTTTTTTAAATAAAATATGCGTTATTTCTTGCCTTTTTTTTTTATTTACGCGTGAATCCGCCGCGGTAACTGATAATGCATAGAGATACAGTTGCGTTCAGTGACGCTGGTATTTCGCGGTGTTTTCTGAGGGCAAACATACACACACGCACTCTCTCTCTCCCTCTCTCTCTCCCCCCTCACGCACTTCCCCTCCCCCCTCCCCTCATTCACTGCAGCTACTGACGTCAAGACATGCTTGCGTCAATGCTCCCTGCCTGCTTTGAAAGAGCTTTTTTTTTTTACATCGGCATCATAATGGGATTATTAGGCTCAGAGAAATACCTCACTCTCCAAAGCGTTTTACATTTTTGCGATGGATGCTCCATTATCTGTCCTTGTTTTAAAATATGATTTAAAAAGGAAATAGCACATATTTCTATCACACACTGCTCTGAAATCATTCTACTAATGTCACCATGATTTGTTATTTCTCCTGATTTTCATTGCATGGCTGCTTTTTAGACTATGTTCTAATAACTGACCTCAATTAGATGATATTTATAAAACTGTTATTGTGCATCCATTAAACTCAGAAATTAAGATTGTAGTCCCATTTTACTAAGGAATTAGCAGTTACATCACAGTCAATACTCTTCCTTATCTATGGAATGCAAGCGGTCACTTTCAAATACATCTATAGTGACACATAAATAGAAAAATACAGACAAGAGGTGACATTTACCATAAAAAGAAAACGATTGTACCCAGCGAGAGTCAGATGCTCAGAGATCATGAATCAGTCAGTTATGTGTTTGATTTGTGGGATAAGATGCCTGTTCCTTCCTGTCTGTGTGGTTGCTGGGGGAGGATGTAATGATGTCCTTACACAGTGACCTTGATCTTGTTGAATGGGCTCTTGTGCCTGTTGGTCTTGCTTCACTTTAGCCATAATGTCTTTCCTTCAGCTCAATTGCATGCGTTGTGTCCCTCTGTCTTAACAATGATGTCCTATTTTTACTTTCAGAGACTGTATAGTGCTGTTACATACAGATTCAAAGAAGGAGAGCGTAAATACACACAAAAACTGGAAAATAATGATACTAATGATTAAGTGGGGCAAATAACAAATAACAAATTTGTAAAAAAGAACAAAACATCCATACTAATTTTGTATTTTCAAAATCACAATTTCAAATCTTTCTTTACTTTGGTTTGAGCTATACCAGAAAATAGTAATTACCAATAATTAAGTGTATCTTGTGACCATTTGGGACATCAGATTCAAAGTCAAAAACCTCTTGATGTAGTGATAAGTGATGTAATGCACTCAGCAGCTTGTCGATTCTACAACAGGGTTCTCTTTGCTGATCCATTGCAAACAATGTCGGAACAGAAGGAAAATCAAGGCCGTAACAAGAACTTATCTCCCCTGTTGCTGTAAACACACTTCCCTCCTCTTCACTTCTCCACTGACAGTAAACCAGTGACTGTACCCAATGCCACCTGTCCATCAGGCTGTTTAAAAACCTGCAGATGACATCATAGGCTTTATCCTCTATTATAGTGTTGAATTCTTGAGCAGGACAGAGATGGACCACCTCACATCATGGTGTGCAGCCAATAATCTGGAATAAGAATAAGTAATGATTCACCTCTGTATAGGAACCTTCCATCTTCTCATCGTCTGGAGGTTGGTGGCTCATTGGTGACTCTTACTGAGTCAGTGGAGGTCCCGCAGGGTCCACCATCACTCAGACCACCCGGTGGGATATGATCTTCAGCACTAAGTTGCTCGGCATTTGCAGATCTCCGCCAAAAGCATCATATCCCATCATCGCCCCATGATTGATCCAATGTATGAATTATTGATGGTACACGCAGATGGTTGGTACGCACAGGATTTTCCGTGTAGGCCATTTTCAGTGAGTTAGGGCCTTGACAGATTCATTCCCCCGCACCTACGTGTGAAAAGGAAAATGTTCCAGTAAGCCTGTGTAACCTGCAGCACTGAGTTATCTGCCATTAGTATCTCTCCTCCCTATTTACCTCTCATTCACCTCTTTCTGCTGCTACATATTGATTTTAGATCAACACTGAAAACATCTTCATTCACTTGTACGGTGTGAGAAAGAGCGCCAACTTCATTGAAGAGAGAAACATTTATGTGAATCATCCTGAAGTCGGTTCATTGTAGAGGAAAGCTTTAAGCATGTTCAAAAGGTTTATGCTCAGTAGAAAGTAGAAACTAAAAGCAGGCTGTCAAATGTCTTAAGGTCATTTTCTCTTCAGGACTTAAGACATTTTTCTCACCTGCTGTAATTAACAAAGCACACGTCCAGGCTTGTACTCTGACAGGGTGGTGCTGAAAAGCTTTAACCCCGAGCAGTCATGTGATCAAAACAGATCACATGCCAATCGAGTTTCAAAGAGATTTCTATAATAATTGTTTTTTCTAATTAGAACATTTCTATGTTTTCAATTTGTTTTGTTCTTTTTGACAGAAAACGATTGTTTTGTACTTTTTATTCACATTTTATTTTCTGAATTTCTCTGCAGTTAAATAAAAACTCAGTAATGGTCTGAAATAATAATGTGTGTAAGATTCCCCCCCCCCCCCCTACATTTTCTGGTACTTTCCTCCAGAATTTTCTCCAGGCGTAAAAATAAGAATAAAGAGCCGACTGAGTCCTCTGGTTAAATGACCCAGGGCACAACCATGTGTGACAAACATCCTTTAGAGAAAACGACGCTCATCACAAGGAGCTGTGAATGGAAACGGGGTCAGAGGTCTTTACTTCAGTATTAATCACTACAGTTCCTCGCCCTGGCATCCACACACATGCTATGGAGTCCCAGCTGTCAAATTCTCCTTCACAGAGGCACATGGACATAATTCCTCACCAACGTGAGCAAAAGACACTCAGAATGGAACCATGGGGATAAACAGAGACGTTACTGCCTATTTTGGGGGTAATGGGATGCATCACTGATTTAAATACCACAGTAAGTTTGCTTAACCACAATGTGTTGTCTATGTGTTCTGACCTTGTAGTCCTATGTGAAGAAAGCAATGACGTTGTTTTGAAATGTGAAGTGATCAGCAGTGTTTTTGCATGTGACTGAAGGCTTATTATAAAGAGAGAAACCAAACAAACAGCAAATCTTATAACTGGTAGAAATGCCTATTTTGGATTGACTTGTATGAGGATCTTTAAGTTGATCAAGCAATTCATGGTTCCATGTTCCTGCTCCATTATTTAGTCAGTTAACTCTGGAATGTTCTGAACTCACAAATGCAACTTGTTTCATCTGGCCCCATCTTTCATCCCCCTTCTCCCTCCCACCCTATATGCACTACCAACTATCCTCCCCCTTTCTCTACTGTATACCTACACCATCCCACCATCCACTCGTCCCTTTATCTCCCTATACTGCTTCCATCTTCACTTCCTCCTTTAGGTACCCTCGTTTTCTGAACAGGCTCAGATGATGTCATGCCTGAGAGGTGCCAAGCCCACCCTGAGTCATTGTCCTAAGTCACTACTCCATTCCAGAGGGCCACCCGATCCTCTATTCTCATGCACACGTCCTGCTATACACCTTTCCTACTATTTCATAACCAATTGGTGTATAGTGGTCTTGGATTGTTTGGGTGCATGTTGGTTACCGCTATTTACCTGCTGACCAAAGGCTGAAATGACTATTGACTTAAAGTGCTCAAAATGATAATGTTTTGTAAGACTTCAGCATTTTTTAATAATACAGGGGATTGCGTCATCTGCATAGCAGAATATTAAGTCATTAATTTCATTTTTCGAATTATCTGGAAAATATTTAAAAAATAACATAATTAAAGTACAAACAGCATCATACATTCAAATCTATTTACATGGCAAATATCATATTAAGGCAACAGTAGGATTGCATTCTCATTAACACTATGAACAAAAACATTTAGCATTTTCCAACTGTACCATCTTTTTTCAACATACTGTGAACATTATGCACTTGTGCTTAATGTAAGCATATTCATAACTAAATTGGGGTTCACAGACATTAAAAGACACTTGTTGTCAAATATTGGTAAAACATAATCTTGCAATGTGTGTAGTGGAACTAAAACAAGTTTGATGTAGATTTTGAAACAAATTTTCAAGCTTTTTTAAATTTGATTCGATGGTTGAGTCTCCCTTTGAATCCCATCAAGCATCGTGCAGACCCGTCCATTATAGTGACGGTGGAGTAACAGGAGTCCAGGCTGAGGGAAGTCGGCCGTGAGGAGAAGCATCATACTGTGATGTGTCGTGCACCTCTGTGACCGTGCTGCCGTCATACATCGGAGAGCCACTAGAGGGCACTGTGGCTGAGTGAGAGAGGGTGGGGTAGTGGCTGCTGGACCCTCGGAGGAACTGTGAGCTCAGGCTGTTGTTTATCCCCCCAGTCTGGGACACTGGGGTCAGAGGTGAGTTACTCACAGACCACAGGCTTGTGTACTGACTGCACAGAGGAAGAGACAGAGGATTTGTGTAAAAAAGACACCTAGATCAGATGAGAATCCTGTATAAAGGAGGAGGATTATGACGATTCACACAAACCTGGAGTTGGTAGAAGAGGGGGAGCTGTGGGTCATGGGCATCATGCTGGAATGGGAAGGCATCTGCAGACTGGACCAGTTATCGTGGCTTGAGAGCATAGACAGACACGCCGAGGAGTTATCCGAGTAACCGGCTACAACACAAAGGCACAGGCGTTCAGATTTAGTTACCAAGTTCAGCATTTGTTCAGTGTAAAATATCAAATGAGATGATGAAGCTTTTTGTCTTTTTGCTGACATCAGTGTTAACTACAGTTGTGTGAATATTCTGTCCATACATTCCTTCTCTGCAGCCCAACTGTTTACAGCTCTGTGGGTGCACACACAAAAGGCCAAAGGAATGCTAACCATCCCCTGCTTGGCCACATTTGTTTGGGTTTCTTGTTAATAGCGAGGGAGGATGGGGTCTTATTCCTGGACGCATGAAGGTGACGGCAGAGGACACTCACTGGGCGAGTTGGTCCGATGGGTGTAGGGGCTGCTGTAGGGCGCTGAGCGATGGTTCCTCAGGGTGGAGTAGCGCTCACAGCCGTGGGACGAGGGGAGCGACAGCGGGCTTCCAAACTGACTGTGAGGGCTGGCAGGAGGGCAGAGAGAGCCTGAGCCTGGAATGAACCAACCGCTCACTGACGCAACGGAAGGGAGAAATAATGACAATACATGAGCTCCACAACTTACCACCACATCACAATGTATAGATCCATAAATACAACTTATAATATATCCTCCTGAGACTCTGCATCCTCCTTTGTGGACAGTACATTTTTCCTTCCCTATATCTTATGCATAACTGTGCTCAACTTAAACCTGTTGTCCTCACATCTGGACATTTTTTGCTGCTCCCTAGTGGTATAAATACCACTTTTGGTCGCTATAAAAGCATAGCAGACAGGAAGAAATGTGTTCATATGCAGCACACATATGATAACACAACATGTTTTATATGTATAAGGTCCCACTAATCCCAAATAGCAAGAAGAAATAAAACGCTTACAAAATAAAAGTCTCTGAAGGATATAATAAATACAGTATTCCACTCACATTGAGAGTAAGCTGACTGATGGTTTTCACTGACATCTTCTCTCATGTCTTTGGTATCAGTTCTGCAGGAAAGAAAAAGTGATATTTCAACAAATCTTCATTTTTATTCATTTTTTACAACATGTTACTGAAGACACAAATAAATGTGTTTTTTTTAAATGAAATTGAAATGTATATCTTACCTCTCCTTTGCATCTAAGAAGGCCTTGGCAAATGGGTTATACTTAATCTTTAGAGCAGTTACCTAAAATCAAAGACACAACAAAGAAACAAATAACTGTTTTGGTTTAATCCCTAAAAATTATCAAACATAGGTAAAACATGAATTGTTAACTAACATAATACAACTGTTATTGTGAGCAGATGTTTAACTAATTTGTGCGTAAAGTTTGTGCGTTAATTACACACAATTTACGCACTGGAAATACTTTAGTGTCGCATTAGATTATGACTTAATAGTAATTTTACATGTTGATTTTGGGGTGATAAATGGTATGACCCACCTCCTCGTTTTGATAAGCTGTCACTGCAATGAACTGCGTCTCAGGGAAAGAATGGCTGGTGATCATCCTCCTCGGGCCTCCGACGCGCACGATATGGATGCGTGGTTCGTATTTGTGCAACGAATTTAACATTATCTGCAAAACAACAGATCCGAAGGAAAATTAAACGCTATTTAAGACGAATTTCTTAGTTTATAATAACCTATTTCCCCCCATTTCCTTACCTGGCCTCCTCCATTTAATTTATTGGTGAGCTTGACTTTACTGAAGGAAACGGGCGCTTTCATCCAGTGCGCACCGAAGTTTGGCGAGTCCGGGTGAATGTAGACACAGCTCGGGGTTTGGGGCTCGGGTTTACCCCCGGGGACCCATTCACCGTTTACGTATTTCCACCTGTGATTGTCCGCAGATACGAAATCCAACAAAAAAGAGTACATGGCGTTCGGGTCCAATCCGGAAACGTTGACTTTCAGAACCGGAAACATGCGCCTTTGAAGAAACAACATAGTTGAAAATAATTTAATATATATTTTAAAGTGACAGACTGTCTTTCTATCTATCATTTCATCATCTTACCTGCCGTTTTTAGTAACTATCATTTCATTGGTGAGTTCCTTAAATCTCTGCCACAGTTCGCTCTCATCCAGGGACACCTTCAGGTCTCTCTCCGTGGGGTCTCCCTTCTCGCTGCCGGCCTGCAGCTCGCTCTCCACGGCGCTGAGCAGGTGGTCTACCCGGTACTGTCCGGCTTTTCCGGGACACTCACCGCTCGCGCCTGTGGCCATTCTATCTAACAGCTCCAGGGTCGATCACTTGGTAAGAAAACAAAGTAACTCACAAAAAGCTTATTAGAAGTATCTCCCGAGTGTGTTTGTCTCCAGTGTTTCCAGATGTGGAGGTCAAATCGTAGCTTTCCTACATTTATAAGCTCCTCGTAACGGTGGAGAGTAGGTTGGTCCATCTCCAGCTTTGATGTGTGCGGGCTTGGTCTCTATTGGCTGGTAGAGGCCGAATCACAGCAGTTGAGGCTACTTTATTACAGCGACCTGTAAATACTGACACCTACATCAAAGCCACACCTGCAGTAACCAAACGCTACACGCAGAAAGCTCGGGTTTTTTACGATTTTACCTTTCATTTAAGACACAAATCCTACCAATCCAGCAGAACAAAACAGAAGAATTTCTAGAAAAAAAGATAAATAACTAAAAGGAGAAAGAAAGTTCTGGAAAGCAAAGTGGGACACATTCTGTAACACAAACACACACACAAACACACACACTTTTTATATCTGTATGAAAAATTAAGTTATTTAATTAAAATGAAAGTTAAAATGAAAGTTTGTATAATTAAAGGTGACAACATATCAGTAGCGCCTTTAATAATTAAGATATAGTGACATGCTTGGTTAAAGTTAGGTTATAATAGAAGTAAGCCAGTGTGAGACAACAAATCATAAATGGAAAATAGAACAAAGGGAGTAAATGAGGAGAGATATTAAATACACTGCAGCACACACACAGACACATACACACACACAAAGACACACACGCCAAATCCTATTATTAGATGGCACTTGTGTTTCTGTGTTCAGCCGTCTGTGTTTGCTGTGTAGTTACTCCAAAGCTTGAGCCCCAGATCTATTATCTACAAGAGAGAACACAAGGAAGTACTTTAAAATACAATCTAACATCATATTTCAATAAAGTGAAATGCATGTGGACATTTTACCTCCACATGTTTCTGCTGATATACATCTTCCATAGATAGAGGATCGGGTGTTCTGCAGCGGGTCACTGTTTTGTCCCGACCTGCAGCTTCAAAACACTGGTATCTGCCAAAATAACACCCCACCACACACACACACACACACACACACACACACACACACACACACACACACACACACACACACACACACAAACACACACACACACAAAGTAACAATCTGTCTTCTATTTCCAACAATTAATTAACAAGTTCAAGATGTCATATTTTTGTTCTCGTGGACCTTGCAGAGTTTTTATTGTTTTGGGGAGATGCAGGTCGGTTGTTCTGGACGCTCCTTGGCTGTTTTGGAGAGCAGAGAGGCGGATGATCAGTGTGACTTTCCTTGCATGTCTTGGAGTCGGTGTCTGGGAGAACACACAGCACCTATGAGTGAAGAAGAAAGGCAAGGTCCAAAGATAAACGGCTAATAAGCATGTTTATGTAACGTATGAACTGATTCATATTCAGACATGTAGTACGGCGGTGTCATGCTTGCAAATAACTCCATGTGAAAGCCATCATTTCCTAAATAACCGTTGCTATGGTGGCGTCCAAAAAACAAACGTTAAAGGCAGATAGCGTATGACAGCTATGTGTAAACTTCCATAGAGCTCGGTGCTGTTGTGTTGTGTTATGGCCGGTTTGTGTTACTAACCAGATCTTGGACGCCTCGCTCGTCCTGCCAGCACAGTGAGTCTCTCTCTCTGTCCAGCAGCCTGGACCAGAGTTCACAGCAAGCAGAGAAAAACAAACGGCAGTCAGCTGAAAGCGTTCCTCAGTACACGTCTGGTCTCCTCTCCTGTTTCTGGAGCCTTCTAAAGCATGAAAGTCTTGGAAATGAGTTCAATCAGTGGTTCTGGAACGATTTGAACCCAGTGGGATAGTGCCAATATTGAATGGAAGAGTACAGGGATAATTTGCAGATTAGTGAGTCTGGCTATTATCAACCAGTACTCAAATTGTTAATAAGTAGAATACACAATTTAATAAAGGTCATAATACTTTCTTTGCTGCAATATACAAACCTTTGGGAGAAAACCATGTTTGTTAAAGACATCTGATGCATTTGCCTCAACTGTGAGAGGCAAATCTCTGCTTTCTTGCTCTTTTCTGGAATTTCTGGAATAACCTGGTGTGAGAAACGACAACAATCATGATCAAATCCCCTTTCTGCCCCTCTGTAACACACACTGTCTTAATCAGATGGAACTCAGTGGTTTACCTACCAACTGAGGCAACGTGCTCGTCCTCAGAAATTTGGACCGCAGGCTTGCAAATGCAGGCGCTTTCATCTGTGGGTGGCACATATTACATTGATTTATCATTTCCTTGTTCATTAATCAATTTGTAATTTAAAAGGAAATGCTCTCTTGTAAACGAGGTCATGTAGCTGTGGCGTAAAAGCAGAAGGTGTGATAACAAGCGTCGTTTCCCTCAGGCCTGGTGTCCCATTTGGCGCCTCTCTCTCCTCCTCCAACACCTCAACCCCGGCACAAAGTGTCACACTAGGCCACTTCCTGATGTGGGGCATCCAAGTACTGCAGCACTAGGAATTTAAGTTATTGATCTGCATGGCACTTTATGCTGCGAGCTCCCCCATCCCCCATCACACAGGGACAGTAACCAGCCTCATACGCTTTACAAAGCCAGAGAAAAGCGATCATGTCTCCATCCGATCTGCTTTAGTTCTGCTTAAAGCTGAAATTACCATTTCACTGTTTTTAGCTCACATTTTACATTACTACTGTTAGTTAGATTTGACATTCTGGAGCCTGAAGTCATTTGTTTGTTTGACTTTTCTTTGCATTTGGCTTCAAAAATCAGGAACACCAACAACCTGCCAATTTTCTTTTCATTTCAGATAAACTCAATAAGTATTGTGTTATACTATTGTATCACAATGTTTGAGCGACGACACTGGGACTGCTTCATTCTTGTACTTTTGGAATGATTCTTCTACTTCTGGACTCATTGGGTGCTGGCCCACTCACCCAGATGGGACTGGAACCCACAATCCCTTAGGAGGCCAATGCCTTATCCATTGGTCCACTGGGGCTTCGATGTACATGATAGTGCTCATTGATAAACATGAAACGGGAAATAATACCATGTCACTCTCTGCATTTGACTCATCCAGATATTAGAATCATATGTTTTGATGGCGGGAAACTAGAGCAACTAGATCCAATGCAGAGGATGGAGCCAGGTGGGCACAGGATTCAAACCAAGGATCTTCCTGCTGTGAGGCAACAGTACTATCCACTGCTCCACTGTGCAGCCTAAGAGATCAACTAAGATGACATTCAAACCCACTTGTTTGCCTCGACCCTTCAGCCACCTCATCCCGTTAAAGCAGAGTACCTTGACAGGGAACATTTGCAGGCTTGACCACTCTACCACCACAGGCTGCATGTTATGATGGCAACTGTGTATCTTAGGTCAGTTCATACATACAGTCCCACAACCTGGACTCTGGACCACACCCTAGGGCTGTAAACGGGGGTGCCATCCCCCCTCTGGCTGCCGTGGATCTGAGGTGTCAGCATGTAGTGAGTAATGTTCCTGCCTGCTGGCTCTTACTGGTCCTGTCTGACCACTGTTTGCCTTCCTCTGCTCTCCCTACACACCGGCTCGCCCTCTGTTTGCTCAGGCCCATTTTGACACAAAGGTGAGAGAAATATGAGTCCTGCATGCTTGTCCATATATGCTCATCCAGCACCTGAACATCACCTCATCTGCAATATTCTCACACATTTCAGGGTCTCTACCAGCTCTACACAAGCTACAGCTGAGTTCTGCCTTCTTCAAAGCCACAGTTTGTTTATTTCATATGATATCAAACACATTTTCCTTCATATTGGATGCTGCGTGATAGGTTTAGAAAATTGTTTACATTCAAAAACAGAAGGAGATTTTGTTTATTATCCCCATACAGATCTCACACAGATCTCAGTGTTCTCCATCAGTGTGGGTTTATGCATATTGGTTTGGGCGGAGGGTTGTGTGATGGCTGACCCAGGTGTGTTTGCGCCTCAGAGCTCTTGTTAAGTGAGATTACTGCCCCTGTGGTTTTGACACTAACCTTGGGAAACATTTGCTCGACTTTGTCTCTCTCCCGGTTGCCACTGAGGAGCACGTCTGCTGAACCAGACCTGAAACACACACACACACACACACACAGACACACACACACACAAACACAATCAGCGTAAGTGAGGAAGACTATGCAGCCCCCATCTTCACTGTCACCCTGATTCTTCCTCGGCTTGTTCCTGCTGTGATGTGTGACCTGCACATAATATGTCGGGTTGTTAATATATTCCTAATGATGTGCTACTTCTCAAGGGCGGCCATAGTGTGGCCGTGGCTCACACCCGATAACACTGCGCACTCGGGTGACGACACACTTTGTCTGCTGGGTGCAAACTCCCGAGCAAGGCAGCGTTTACTCACAGGGCAGTGTAGCAGGTAACAGATCCATACAAGCCCCAGGAGGATGCAGGCGAAAGGCGGAAGTGGACCTGTGCATTTATATGTGTAGTCATGTTGGTGTTGACCCGTGGCGTGTTGACAGGTAACACTGCCAAGGTCTTAATGTGGAAATCTTTGACTCGGTAGGATGAGAAACAACTCCACTAACACTGTCTTATGTACATTTTCCTCTCATTGAAGTCATTAGAAGTGGTATGTTCTGGTCAATCTAATTGTGCAGATCTGTCATGCGCACTTGTTAAATTCAACACATTGGAGGGATCATGATCAGATGACCACAAAGATAGCAAATTACTGCCTCAACTGTCCAATAAATCATAACGGCTAATAATGAAAATATAAATAGACGCAAGCAAGACACGTTGGATGAATTAGCTCATAGGATTTCAAACAGAACCAACGTCTATGCCGGGTCCATATTTTGGCATCGGCTCTAATTACTTTTATTTTGGGTATTTCTCATACATGTGGGGAATGTGGCTATTGCACAGCCGGGGTTGGGGGGCGCAGGGGTCCACTGCCTTGCCATGTTTGTCTGTTGGGCAGTGAGATTTCACACTGATGGAAGACTTGTCAGCACAAGCATTCACCGGCCTTCATACCGAGCTCCTAATGTCCCCGAGCCAGTGTGCCGGCTACGTACTAACATCATACATGCTCCTACTAAACAGGCTTCAGCAACTCATTAACAACAAGGGTGACACTGTTCTGTGATATGAACAGGTATGATGGCTGAGGGCTGATTTATTTCATATCCAAATATTGGAGAGTGGCAGAAATGGAGCACAAATAGGGAAAATGTAAGTAATGCTCCATTATGTGATCTATATATAGATATATATAGAATAGATGAATTAAACCGTTACATGGACAGAGCAGTGAGAGCTTTCAAGGTTATACGTCTTGCTCAGCCTCACATCCTGTACATGAGTTCCTTTTAGATAAAGCAAATGGAATATCAGGGCTTATCTGTGTATGTGATCTGTGTGGTCAGACAGGCTCCCAGATGACGTAAATGTTGCACTGTTTGCCTTGAAGCATAAAGCTTTAAAAAGTAAAGACGGTCTGCAAACACTTCAACATCTGCTCTCTGTCCTGGCATGAAGTGACACCATTGGCCCAATTGCTATGTTGGCTTTTGTAGTAGAGATAATTACGACATTTTCCCTGGGATGATGTTTGTTAGAGTGAGATCGTCCATCAAGAAGAGGTGAGTGGCCACGACAGAAAGGGTCAGATTGTGTTTGGTCATCTCGCTCGGACGTGAGCAGTCGTCTCTCTGCTACAGGAGGGTCCCTGCTACAGCAGCCTGCAGTGGAGCTGCTGTTTGCTCTGGAAGGCCGAGCAAACAGCAGCTCACAGTTCAGACGTGAACACTATCTAACCCTGCCAGGCCACCAGCAACACAGTCTAAGCCTACAACTTTATTACTTCCACCAAGGAGGTTGTGTGTTCACATCTGTTGGTTTTGTTGGCAGAATTATAGTCAAAAAGTTTTTAAGCCATTTTAATTAAACTAAATTTTGGTCCAGATGCAAATCCAGGAACCAGAAACTTTAAAATGTAACTAAATTTGTTTGTGGTAGTATATATATTTGTCAAGTTTCTTTTTTTTGAAACAAGTAAATTACTGGCCTTGGTGGAGGCATGAACACTAATAAGTGTCCTTTTAAGGGTTCCACCTTGTTACAGGAAAATGGCATGAAGCTAAATAAATCAACAGTTATGTCTGTTGCATTAAGAAACTGAATGGATAACTATTTGTATGTGTTTGCATCTTGTTGAAAGGAAACAATGTTTACAGGTGAATAGACTAAATTGATGAACAGTGTGGCCACTTCAAAAGCTGTGAAGTTGCACCTTTTATTTCATGAAAGAATATAATTTTTGATGGAATTATAGGATGAAGTAAACAAAGTATCTATTCTATATATCTCGTAATGTTACAGCCAACATTTGCTTTGCAGAAGATAATCATACTAGTTGAAATTGCGAAATTCATTGATGACCTTTAAATAACATGTAGAATTCTGTGCAACCAACCTTTCATTCAGATCTCCAAGAAAAAAGAGAAGAAAGATTAAAGAAACAATGATATTCACAAGTTATTCCCAACCTGGAGTGGGGAGGTTCTTCCTGCTGTCCTGTGTCCTGAGTCACCACAGCAGCTGCAGATTTACTCCCAAGCACTGTGAATATGACATTCAACACACATAGTGAGATATATTACTTTTACCAAAGATAGATGTTGTAAAATCAAACTCTTGCTTTTGTTGTGTATGAAACTGTGACTCAACTCTTTTTCCTGATATCCTGTAGATTTCTCTGTAGCTGTGACGGCTGGGTGTTATAGTTGATGCGCTGATAAAAGTTCTCTAAGTCGTGGTGAGTTTTCAGGAATCCACCCTGATCTAACTGCTTCTGAAGGCCAAAGATCTGAGATACATTATAGAAGATCATGATGAAGGTTATAATGGAGGGGGAGTAATGAAAGTGTGAATGAGTTAGGTTACACACAACACCTACCAGATAATAGCTGGTTTTGGGGAGGTGCTTTAGGAATGAGTCATCATGCTGCAGCTTGCAGAAGGTCAACTTCCTTTGTTTCTGAGAGGAGATGAAAAGAGAAGGACGCAGACAGACAGTAAGAGAGGGACAGAGACAGAGGGACGGTGGGAAGGGGGACTTAAAGTGAGCCTCCCTTGTTTCAGGGGCTGGGAAACAGAGCACGCAGGACAAATGAGAAGTAAACACTCAGCCACAGGAAGCCATTAACTGCAGCAAGGACCAATTAGGCCCCAGCAGGTGTCCCTGCCTTTGCCTGCTTCACCTCACCCAACTCTGGATCTGAGCTGAGGAAACAACAGGCAGTTTCATTTGCTCAGCAATTTGAAGCAAAGGATTCTTACTGGAGGGCCTGTAAAGACTTTTTATTGTCCTCTCTTTGTCTCCACCCAAGTGCAAGTCATTAGAAAGGACAATTACATCCTCCTGAAGAAGCCCAGCTTTTACAGGAGGGACAGATAAGACAGGATCTCTCTCATGTCAGGCCCCCCCATCAAACTCCACAGCTCCTCTCTGAAGCTTATTGCTCCTTTCACACCCACTTAGAGACGAGACCAGACAGTCAAAATCAAAGTCAATCACACTGGGTACAGCAGGTAAGGTTTACTTCTTGAATTTGATTAAAATATTGGTCACTGTCCACACTGCCCTTACTTTATACATGAAAAGGTCCATATAGCATTGAGCTGTTAACTGAACCTGTAATGATGTAAATGATATGCATGTCACTTCAGGGGACAAAGAGATGTGATGGAGGTGACAGTCACAACAGCTTTGCAGATTTGTGTATTTGAGCCTAGACAGAGTATTGTAGTGTGTGTGTGTGTGTGTGTGTGTGTGTGTGTGTGTGTGTGTGTGTGTGTGTGTGTGTGTGTGTGTGTGTTCCTTAACTATCTGAAGTTAAACACACTTTATAATAAAGACAGCAGATGAAGAACAAAAGCAGAATTTGAAAGACATTGATTTACCCTCTTTGCATGATTCTCTGACTCTCTTCTGGTTCTCTCATGTCTCTGCTGTAGGGCCAGTCTTTGTGATCTGACCTTCTCTTTGAGCAAGGCAGCGTAGCGTTGATGAAGCGCATCCCTGAGGCGGTGCATGTTCCAATAGGCCTCTAGATGGCGCTAGAGCATTAACAAAGAAAGAAACTAGTAGGGGCTCAGCTTTAAAAACACTTTTCTGTAGCTCATGTTTCTTCTCTACTTGTGATGGGTGACAGATATGAACCTGCTCCAGCTGAGCCTGCAGTCTGGCCTTGGCCTCCTGGTCCGGGTCCTGGTCTTTGTCTTTGTCTCTGACCACCTTCTTCCTCTTGGCTTCAGGCTTCGCTTCATTCTTGTCCTATCAACAGGACAAACCGGATTTAGATGATGTGGGAGTGACAACGTCCGTTTGCATACAGCTTCAAAATAGAACAACTGTTTTCTTTAATCTCAGTCATGTGTTTAAGTGCAAACAGGAATCCTCCCACACAACAGCTTCACAGGGCTTCAGTGTCAAGCTAAAACTATTTAAAGACAATCAAACAGGCAGAGAGACGAGAGAGGAGACATGAGCTGCAGAGAACAATTGCAAAATATAGAAGTATGGCTGCTACAGTTCCTTTTCTCAGATGGATGAAACACGTCTGAGTCCAGAATTCTCTTTACAGCCTGCTACTGAATGACTGTATCACTTCAGTCTTATGGGCAGAGACTGTTCAGGAAGTGTCCACTCTGTCTTTCCTCACAAAAGCAGCAGGAGACGCAGCATTTATCAGATCCATTGCCGCAGTGACGCTGCTGAGTGTGTGTGTGTGTGTGTGTGTGTGTGTGACGATGACGGGCAGGAGGAGGCAGCATCCGTCTGTGCTGCAGGGGCCACACAGTAAATCAGTGTGGCCACGTCTCTCTGTGAGACAGCGATAAGGACGCTGCAGGGAGGGAGGACAGAAGCCTGAGACACATTTTCCAGTTTCCTCCTGATAAATAAACAGCATGGAATGAAACGGATGAGTCATGGAGGAGGAACTGCAGATTAGTGCATGAAAAGATGAAGATGGAACAGAAGTGAGGCAGGGTGGTGCAACTTTAACTAAAAAAGACTCAAAGGTCACATTGAAGGAAAGTGTTGCCACCTGTTACCAAGACGACGATCTTAACAATTGCCAGCTTTTGCTTCTTTTAAATTCGACTTTTCTCACAACGCACTTGAATGCAACTATTCGATCGTGTGAGGCAACTTGGAGCTTCTTCAAACTAGGTGACACAGCACACACAGAACAAACACACACACACACACAGAGGCATGAGTTGGAGTGAAAGCATTTCAACAAGGCCACAATTGAAGCAACACAATGGAGGAGGATTACGCAACTTGTGGTCACTGAGCCAGTAGATAATATCATCACAGGTGCCATAGACAACTCAGCCCAGTCCCGGTACACACTGTGCACGGCTCACCCATGATCTCAGTCTGAGCCAATATAAAAAACCTCTTTGTCCCTGCTGAATGTGGACACGAAATCAGGAAAAACAACTTCTTCACTCATGTGGAAATCTTTTTTTTCCCCCCCAGGATTTATAAGTAGAATAATAGAATAGAATGAATCTCTTAAGCAAACAAGTACCTTTCTGACACCCACGGGAAAGTACGCATCCATGATCGAGGGCAGAGCGCTGGATTGATGAAGGTCTGTCCACTGAGAGCTCATCACGTTTCCATTAACCTTTAACCCTTAAGGAGCACAGGCTTAATCAATCACTCAATTCCTATATGACCTATATTTTAAATGAAATGAACATAGGAGGCCCAGTTGATGCGGCAAACGTTTCATTAACTTTTTCCAAAGTAATTAAAGTCGTGTGAGAGAATCAAATTACTCAACATTCCTTTATTATAAGTATTATGTGATACTATCTTAACATTTATTAGTGTAAAACTCCACCCTAAGCATGATTTTATATCAAATAAATGTACTTGTTGGTACTCACTAACGCTGTGTCCGCCTTTAATTGAGCTCCAAAGTGTTTCACACTCTCAGTCACACTGTGGTTACTAAGTTACACAGAACAATGCAACAATGCGGAGGGGTTAAACCTTATTAGGAGGGAACACCCCCCCACCACACACACACACACACACATGCACACACACACGCACACACAAAGTGACCATGCATGAAAAGTTAATTTGCATCCTGCACTTGCATGTCTTTACTGTTTCACCTCATAGTTTCTTCTCTCTTATATGAGTTCAGATCCATTGTTTTACATTAGATTTGTATATTTAAGATTTAATATCCTACTTTGCCTTACGCTCTCCAGTCCATCACCATATAGGGAATGAAGACAGGGGACAACGTAATCCATAACCCCTCTAAAATACAAGTAAACCTGTCTGGAGTAACAATTAAGTTGATCATCCAACAAGTAATTTAGATTTAGGCTGGAGGTTTACTTTGTTTTCTCTATTTGGTCTCTGGGGTCAAACCTGTTTGTCCAACAGCTAAATACACTGATAGCAAGACGCCATGAAGGCAAACAAGCAGCTAATATGGTCTGGGAGCTGGCCAGAGTGTAAAGGAATCAAAATCGGTGCAAATGAGCAGCGTGTTAACAGAATACTTTAAGAGGCACACAAACACAAAGAGAGAGAGAGAGAGGGAGAGAGAGAGAGAGAGAGAGAGAGAGAGAGAGAGAGAGAGAGAGAGAGAGAGAGAGAGAGAAGCTTTACGGTTCAAAGGGGTCACTGACACTTGTGTAGTTTTCAATATTTTACTTCAAATGGCATCAAATTATCAAATGACAGTACAAATATTTAGCAAATCTTAAATACTGTACATAAGTGATTCATCCCTTCAAGCCTCTTAGAGGAGAAATAAACAGTCCAGTTTGGTTTCAGCAGCAAAGCCAGATGACAGCTTATTGTTCTCACACACAAAGGAAACTCTTACACTCAAAACTTCGAGTGAGCTCCTTAAGGGAAAACCTACTGACACCATAACACATGTGCAAAAAGAAGTAAATATTCAGGTTTTCAATTCAAAACTTCCAAATAAACAGTGAGGAATACAGGAAAAACAGAAGAAAGAAAGAAAGAAGCTCTGCTGGTTGAGCCAAAACACACATTTTAGGGCCTAAAATCAGATTTGGCTTCATTTTCTCTTATATTCCAAATGAACTTGGCTGGAATGATCTTGAATAAGTTTATATATCTGCCGCTTTCCCCAGGTATTGATTACTTTCTGGAATATTCCCCCAGAACACAGCTGACATTCCAATGGAGACAAGTGGGGGAACAATCGTGTTTAGATTCAATCAAAAACTGCTGCAGCAAGACCCTGATCAGTGTATTCAGGTCCTTCCTCTGGTCCTGGAATGTCATTTTAGGTCAAACTCATAAATGGATCATCAGCATCCTTTAAGGTGCGGAAGTGTGGAAAGTTTGTCGACTTTCCCTAAAGCGGCGGCGCTCTCTACTCCTTTCAGCCACTCTTTGCATTTCCTCACAACAGTCTCATCCACGTCTCCATCCTCCTCCTCATATTCCACATCGTCGTACTTGTATTGATCGTTCAACAGGGATATTTTAACAATGGCGGTGATGTCATCCTGCTCCTCGCTCTCCACTTTGGTGGCCACCGGGACGGAGCTCTTGGAGCCTCCGTGCGCCTTTTTGGACGCGAAGACGCGCCGGTGTCGAAGGTCCGCGGACGCGCAACACTTCTGCTGCTTAGCCATCATTTGCTTTTCTAAATTGCGTTTTTGGATGACGAGGATGGCTTCAGGAGTGAGGCTGAGGGTGAACTGGATCTCTTTCACCGCTTCCTCTTTCCCCTGGGCTAGTCTGGAGGAATCCATGGAGCTGGAGCGTCTAACTCCGTTGGATGTGTCCTGAGATCTGGGCACCGTCAGCCAGGCGCTCTTCTCCGTCTCCTCCCCGGTTCCGGTCTTCAGCGCGGGGCTTTTACTCTTCTGCTGCTGCGATTTCCTCCCTAGATTCCTTAAATTCGCAGATGACCAGGACGTGGAATGTTTCTCCGTGTCTGCCTCCCTCTTCTCTGCCCCGGATTTGCTGGTGAGCTCGGTGTGTGAAGGCACTGCGTTGGCTTTCTTCTTCCCGAACAGATCCCTGCCAGGAGAGGAGATCCGCTGCTGGAGGCTGATCGGCGGAAAAGGCATTTCTTGGGCTGGGGAATGATCAGGATAAGAACATGGAAAAGTGCGGAAGATGAGGAATCCCTGCGCAAAGTACGTAGGAGCGCTCCGCCGGCATCATCCAACGGGGCAGAGATACGCGCTTGCAGTGCACCTGTAGGCCACACTGGAACTCCACTAGTGCACACACACACGCAGACGGTCCGCTTTATCATACCGAGAGGAAGGGGGCGTGGCCAGCGGGAACAAAGGCTCCATAAACTGCGGTGATGTCATTTCATGTATTTCCAATCAGTTCCTTATAAAGGCACAAGTTCCTCCTCATGCTGCTGGTTTGCAGCATGAGGAGGTTTGCATCAAACAGCACAATTACTCATTTAATTTATAATAAGCATCCCCTAATCAGTGGTTACTTATTGGTTGCCAAGCAACGCTCCAGCACTGTACTAGCAGAGTTGTGGCTGTACCATTGACGGCAACTATAAGTCCTCAGTGTTCAGTCTACAAATGAGAGTCCAAGAGGGTCAATGGCTGCTTTCAGTGTTTATTAGACTCAGAATAAACAACGAGACGGTTCAGATCATCATGCTGGGAAACATTACCAGTCAATAAAGAATGTGCACAATGCAAATTTTCTGAAAAGAATTGCAGATTTATATTGTTATGTCTGTTCAAAAACAATAGTAAGGTGGATACGATTGGAATATTTGGATTATTTACCTCAGTATTATTATATTCCTTCCCACCCTTTGGAGAAGACATGGCCCCAAGTCTGTAGCCAATATGGAAGAACCTCATGATATTCATCTTGGAAGTGAAGAAATCCTAAGAATGCTCACAGTTGGGGGACCCCCATCAAGCTGTGGAAGGTGTCTACATTTCTAGCAGCACCATGACCGCAAATGGCAGAATATCTTAAATAGCTAAAGTATTTTTCTAGTATAGTATTGGCAGTTTTAACTTTAACTGATTATTGGCTGGAATTGTAGCTCAGTTTACAAACATGTGTAAAACATCTGTATAATGTTTCCAGATTAATAATGCTTTGATATGTTAAGCTTTGAAAACCTTCCAGCGCTTAAGCAAACAATGATAGAGGGTGAACTGTGTGTGGTTGGAGTTTTGCTTCCCACTTAGTCAACACACAGTCCCAAATGTCAGTTTAACACCAGGCCATTTGTTGTTGTGTCGGACAGAAGACATCTGGGAAAACATCAAAATAGTCGACAATATTGATTTCTGCACTTTAACCCCAAAGTTCCCCCCGACTCATTCAATGTGACTTTGGTTCCCTCAGAGCGGACAAAAGATAAATCAATCACCAAATGTACTTTTTACACCCATGTGTCATAGCCTAAGGATGTTTTCATGGGACAGTTTGTAAATCTCTTTGGCATTTAATCGATCGACAGACAGAAATATTCAGTTACTCGTGTAAATTAACAGTCAGAGTGAGATTTAAGCACGCTTGTCTGTACGCCACAATACGCTTTAATGTTGCGCAACAGCAGCGGCTCTGACTGCTAATACCCTAAAAAATGTTTCCTGTTTGAATTGTGAACCAGCAGAAAAGCTGATTTGACTAGAATTATAATCTTTGTACTTTATTATTATTATAAAACCAAATTCTCACTCAAAGACCAGCTGATGGCTTTAGGAGCAGCACAGTTACTTATGCCTTCTCTTTATGTGTATGTTGAGCTGGGTCATATAGCTGATGCGGGGGCAGACTGTTTAAATCCTGTGAAATCTGAATTCTCTCTGACATAACAGTGGATCAGAACAGATCAGCAGGAAACAGTTAGACAAAGGCCTGGGTAATTCCCTCTCAGTCAGGCGGTAGGAAAAGGAAAACTGATGACAGCCGTCCATCAGGAGTGTGACTGTGTGTGTTCTGTGTTACTTTGTCCCTCAGATTACTTGGACAGTAATATGGTCTTTGGGGATTTGTTACGTGGAAACACACTACTGGAAAGAGATTCTGTGCTAATCCATCATCACATTACACAACCAAGTAATGAAACTGAGGGGGCTGCACGCTGGTGTGGGACGTGTGCCAAAATGAGACAAGGAGATGCGGTAAACAGGAAGCACAAAGAGAAGCTGGGAGGAATATTAAAGCCAATGTGGATTTGTCCAAGAATTCCACACGAGCGCACGCCTTCTCATCAGCATAGTATGAACATCTGCACAGATGGGGGGTTAGGTTGAGGTTGTGAATCTGCTGGAGGGGGGTTGTCATGACAACCGCATCCTCAGAGGCTGTGCCATCAATGCCGAGGCAGCGTAGGGAATCCAATGTGAGCCATACTGGGTTATTAGGTCACGTCAAAATGCTCAGAAAGGCGTAAGTAACTGGGCCACAGCTACATCTAACAGGAAATTAAATTTAAAGGCAAAACCTATTTTGAAGTAATCTGATGAGCTAAGGGAGGCGGATGTACTCAGATATGCATAGAAGCTGCGTTTCTCCATCTCTGCAGAGCCTCCAAAGGGCTGTGCCTATCATATACCCCCGAGCATTGAGCCTGGAGTGTGTGTCTACGCTGCCAGGAGGGAAGTCAAGCTATCTAAAAAAAAAGATGGAAGAGCAGAGAGGAGCTCTTCATACGTCAAGCCGTTTAACAAACAGAAGACACAGAGGCAAAATGCTGAAAGACAGAATGATCGCTTTAATGTCAACTCATCCACGTGTGTGTGTGTGTGTGTGTGTGAAGTTAGAAGCTAAAAGACCAAAGTGGATTTGGCATTTATAAAGAAGCACTGAAACACAAAATCACACTGCTAATTATGTCAATATACTATAAGGCTGTTAGAAATCTGTTCATAAATATATCTATATATATATAAGTATGTGTATATCTGTATCAATCTATCAATATCTATTAGGGTTATCTATATAAAATACAGTAAGGCACCTCATAGCAATGTAAAGTTAAAAATCATGTCCCTGCACTTAGAAGGTATAAAATGCGCAAGAAAATGCATGAATATTTTAAATACATTAAGAATTAAAAGCACTCATTTCTCACTCACTTGCTAAGTGTTAAGTGTCTTTGATCATAGTAACAGGGCATCAACTAGAAATGAAAGTGAAGGTTCACAGTTGTAAGAAGCTACGGTGGAAACATTGGGAGATATCGCGTAAAAAAAAAAAGAGAAAAGAAACAAACATATTGGTGTGTAATTTACAAAGCCACTGTGCTTGCAGTTTGCATTTTTGGACCAGTCCTCCTGTGAAATTGTGGACACCGGTGTCCTAACTGATACAGGTTGTGAAGCATTTCATGACGGCGTCCCTGCGAAGGAAGAAAAAGAGAAGAAAATGTCAATGAAATTAAAATAAAAACCAAACAAAGACGGAAAGGAATTCAACATTTTGGTGAAATGATTCAGGAATGACTGAATCCAGCCAATGCCGCCTCCCAGCACATTTCCTGCTTCTGTCAAGCGTGCAAAATGAAATATGACAGAAATAAAAGCACTTCTGTCCTTTGTTATGACGACTAGGGAGGGGCTTGAGATGAATAAGTGAGTGTGTTGTGTCGGGGGGGGAGCACACAGCGTGTTCAGACTGAGGGGGCTCCCTTTTCTTCAGGTACTGCGTGGTGAAGCATTATGACTGATTACCAAGGCAACCGCACACCATTGCCTCTTCTTCCGTCGGGCGTGTTGCTATGCAGACTTCCCCTGTCAGACGAGTATCTCGGCGTGGGAGGTGTGAAAGGCGTCAAGGTTAAAAAGGAGAAGGGTGAGGGGATCATAATCAGTCTGGGGAGGGGAGGAGGGGAGGAGGGGAGGAGGGGGTGTCGTGGGTAGACGGGGCGACTCGCTCCTTCCTGCTGCTCTGATTCGTCCGCTCTGTGCGGCCGGTCAGAACATTCCACGGCCAGCCCCTCCTTTTGCTTTTTATGAACTCCCTCCAGGGTTGATGCAAGGGGTTAGTTCCCCTAAAAACTCCATGAATAAAAGATACGCCACAGAGAAACCCCGTCCCCCTCCCCATTTCTGATTAACCATGTGAGTAACAGCTGTGCCTAAAAGCAATACAGAAAGTGCCAGAGCAGCAGGTTTCACCACAGGCTGCAGGTGGGAGAGGTGAAAAATAAGCAATGAGGTCAAATGTATTCAATCAGATTTGATGACCACACAGGCACACGCGGCTTTTCTGCTTTCGGAAAAAATAATGGAGATCCAAATATGTAAACAAAGGAATAATCCAATCGCGAAAAAAGGAAATGAAAAATGGATTTAAGTAAGAGGCTTAGAGAGAAATGGCAATAATATGTTGACAAAACAACAAAAACAATAACAAAGGAGTAACAAATATGTGGTGAACGGGGATTTGGACGGTGACGCCTGAAGGGAGCCGCCACATTTGCATTTCTCCTTAGGAATGTGTGTTTGGGGACGGCTGGCAGAGGAAAGGTCTTTGTCTCAGCTGTGTATTGTTGTTAGCGTTGGGGTTGGGTTTGGTTTGGGGGAGGGGGGGGGTGTGTGGGTTGGTTACGGGGCTCGCTCAGCTGTCAGGCAGGATTATAGGGTTTCCCAAATACACAAAGCACTTAGTAGGGGTGGGGGAGTGGGGGGGCGCTTGATCTCCCACCACACGAGAGATAAACCTCCTAACAGCTGGACTGGCAAAACAACATACCCACCTCACGCCCTCGCCTGAAGGGAGGCACCGAGGTGGAGCGAAGGGGGAGTCGGCGCTGAAAACCACTCAAAAGATCTGCTAATACAATCTGTTCCTTTATAAAAGATTTATAAAGGAATTAGACTCTTAATTGCATTTTCTTCTGACACTATCCAAACCGCAGAGAGGTCATATTATCTGACAGAAACACCATCAGCTGTAGAGATCTTATCAGCGTGCATTCCCCCTCCTCCCCGCTGAGCTTAATGTAAGATCACTGCGAGGACCAAACGCCGAATCAAAAGCAGGAATAATTTGATATTTACGTCTCTGAGAGGATTATTGCAAATCAACATCTTAAATACGGTTTCTCAATGAGTTTACGAATGAAGTAAATAAGTTTTTTAGGGTCGAGCGTGGAGGAGGAATGTCAAAACAAACGAGCTGCCATTTGTCGACGCGGTCAGAGCGCCTGCGTCGGTGCTGGCGGGGGGTCGATGCTGACATATGGTGGAGGCAACAGCAGGTATGTTGGGAGGTAAATAAAAAAACAAGCTCCAGCTCCAGGGTTGTGGTGTCATTGTATAACCTACAAGTGTGTTGTGTTTCTGTGTGGGGGGCGGTGCGCCGTCCAGCGTCGTTCGTGGGCAAGAGACAAGTTGAGCGACAAAAGAGAGGAAAAACGTGTCCGGTGTCTCCATTTCCTAGTTTCTACGTGGACGTGGTAACTGGTGGAGGAAACTACCTAACGACACACAATGGAGGTATGATGTAACGTGCGTCCGTACCCCTTTGTGTCAGTCAGCGCGCTTACGTGAAGGCTACACTCTGTTCCTGGTGTTCAGGTGAAGAGACACACGGGTGCAGAAGGCTTCAAGACTGTCTACGTGCTTGAGGACATTGATTTACAAATGCAATATCCGGTATACTTTCACACAGTCCTGTTGTCTTACCTGGCAAATGGAATGTAAGAGATGCTATACCTGAAAGAGAGAGAGAGAGGACAATCAAGTGTTACAAAACCGCCCAGAGAACCAGTGACATAGAACCAAATACTGGAATCAGAGGCAGAGGAATCTCTTCCAAAGTGCAACTGGGATAGAATTTGACTCCACATTACGTCTGGAACGGCAGCGTTTCCACCAAAGACACAGAGACGCCGTCGCTGCGCTGAATGGACTAATCATGAAGCCAACAGAGGGATCTTTGATATCGCCGGGGCAGAGGAGATTATATAATCGTGACAGTCTGTGAAGGGTACACTGTAATCTGCATGCTAATGAGTCCCGGGGCTGGAAGAATGGTCGCCAAGAACCGAGTACAACAAACATTATAATCTGTTGTACTTGAGAGCATAAATACTGTCGTCGACGCAGCCTTTGATCAAATATAGTTATTTCAAATATGCGAGGAATCTGGTAGAACAGTTGAATGATTAACTTCAGGATCAGCCAGGGCGCGATTACCTTTAAACTATATTAGTAGGAACCCTCTGCTGTCTGAGTTTACACAGGGCTTACGTTATGGAAGAAGAAGGTGTAGTGTGGTAACAATTACACAACAAGCCAATACAACTACACAGCTAATAGGACTCATACAGTTCAATCAACACATCTCTTATTGTGTCATGAACTGAACATGAGCTTGACTCACTCTTAAATCCTTCTTTCTGACTTCTAGCTGAACTATTTTAACAGTTCCTTCATTTCACTGAGTTCTTTAATCCTGCTGAGGTCTTTAATTGTACTTTCACTTTTTGTTACAGAGCTGAAAGTACACAGACTGCATTGTTGCCGCTTGACGTGACAGTAAACGCTCCATTCCTGAATCTAGACTTTGCCCAGCTGCATACCCGTCGTGTGGGCCAAGACAGCCTATTACAGAACGTTCACGCAGACATTTGAGAGCCTTCGTAGGAGGACACTATGTCCCCAATCTGTTCAGAATAGAGCGTTAGATGTGTGACTTGTGGTATCCACGGTGATGCGTCAGAGCTACAGACAGCCCAGAAGCGAGTGTAGGCGCTGTGTAGCAGAGGAGTAATGAGGCCAACGCAATCTTGCTCAGTGACACGGTAGACTATTGCCTCTCTTCCCTCTTCACACACGGAAACTGGCGCTGTGCAAATATGCTCACATTAACCGACGCACAAGTGCTGACATGCCGATTCACATCAATCAAAAGGACATTTCAGCTGACGCTCAGCGGAAGCTTAACCCCGGTAACCTTTAGCTCGTCAAACCATAAAGAGTGCTGCTTTAGAGTCTGTAGGTTGGTCTGTATTCTTTTAAAAACCAGCATGGATTCGTTAGGTGTATAAATATGAAAGCCTAACTTAAGTATGAAGAGTTATCTTATCTACTTCACTAATATACTGATGTAATCTGTGATCGTAGACTGATGACGGGACACCTAACTTTATGATGACATTAGTATGCTATCATGCTATGGGTTCAATGTTTTCCTAACCAGCTTAATTGTTAATACCAGTTAAATGATAACTAGTTAATCATTAACACCTCTAGTATGTTCCCCTATATGGCAAACATACCGTGACCAACCGTACCGACAGGCAACGGATCAAACAGTCTTATCACAAAACCACTCGCTGAAATGGGCCATGGCTGTTGAGTGACAGTAGTCTTTACCTATTAACAATGTAAAGATGATTATGCACGTTTACAGGATTTAACCCAACAAAAGCAGTTCTCTATCACTGAGAATGAGGAGAGAATGAATCCAAATGATGTTCCTTAAGATAGTGAAGTTGGTTGAGACGAGTTCAGACTTACCATGTCATTGCCAAGAACTGCAGAATACAGAAGATGATGGCCAGACCCTTTTTATGCCACTGCAGAGAAACACACAATGTGGTCAAACACGGCACCTGTGTAGTTCCGTGTGTAACTGTGTTAGACATCTGTGTAACGTCATATTACTGTCAACTTACCCAAAACACGGCACAAAGCGTTAGGACAAGGCAGAGCTGGGGAAAGAGAGGGGAAAGAGGATTCAGAATGCTTCCGTGATTTCCTTTAAACTTTCACAGTGGTGGTAAATTTTTAACCTTAGGGAAGTCACTGTGTGTGTGTGTGTGTGTGTGTGTGTGTGTGTGTGTGTGTGTGTGTGTGTGTGCGCGTGTGTGTATGTCTAAATTCGTCTTCTAAGACACTTCAAGACATCATGGTCCTGGTCTTAAGCACCAGCTCCTAAATTGAACTTAATAATACAAACTCAGCAGGCTCCAGGCATTTTACATCTTTTGGTGTTAAATTTAAAAAAGTGAGAATGAGACAAATAAAGCATTTACCAGCATAACAATGGTTGCTATCAGTCGCGTTGGTTCAAACATGCGTTTCAGCTGTTTAAATGGTCCCATTAGGAAGCAGGTGCTTTAAAAAGAAAACAAAAGAAAACAATTATACAACTGAGCAACTGATGCTTTGAATGAAATGATGGATACAAACATCATGGCGGTGCTCAGCGATGACAACGACGCACACGAGACATACAAACAAAAAATTAGTTCCAAAGCTCCAAAATTACAGAACTAATATTGTCTGTATGACCTCATGTTTCTTATACAGACATACATAGCACATACAGTATGTATGAATAAATCTCTTCTGATTGACAGCACAAGATCATCACATTGACAATCCATGCCGCACCTATTAGGGGGTTAATATTTCATGCCCTTACACCTTGATGTTACACCCAAAGCCTCATGCATGATGCATGCGTGACGTTGGTAAACGAGACAAAGGCCTCCGGTTCTGAGTGGGTAGAGGGACTGCGTGGAGCATCACAGCTGTTAGCTGAGACATTAGAACTGTCTGTGCTGACGCAGACTCTCTCTATTGGTCTGCGGAGAGCCGATGGTGTTATCATCCCCTCAGCGTGAGAAAGACACTCACGATTCTCACGCACACACACGATGCTCGCCCGGTGCTGCCTACTGCCGATGACTTCGGAGGAGGAAATCTACCGGAGGCCGGGAAACCACCCGGCCCTTCTATGGTGAATCAGTTTCATGAATTATTACAAGGATAATAATTAGATTTCCTTGAGCTTCCATCAGCCACGCGAACTGGGATTTGACTAATCGAGGCAATATCAAGGGTCAGAGATGAAGAGGAATTAGTGAGTCATCCCTGACTGAACATGCTGATTCATACTGAAAAATTTGCCCCATCACTCCGGATCTCTACCAACTACAATGGCTGCCTATAACTGCTCGCAATCAATTCAAACCACACATCTTAATTTCCAAAGAGCTAAACGGTCTGGCTCCCCGTCGTCTTTCTGAACGTCTGAGTCTTCTGACACTGACCTACTCTCTGTTCCCTGCCCTTGGTTGTCCTTTAGACCTGATCATTTAGTGTAGCAGCATCCAAACTCTCGTATATGCTGCTGATTTTTAACTCCCTATTTTCTTTCTGTTTTACAATTGTGCTCATCATGGAATGTGACCTTTGGTGTGAGAAAGGCGTTACATACAATAAACGTATTATTGTTGTTGTCGTTATACTGATACTGACTTAATCTATTTTGCCAGACATCTCTCCCCCTATATGACACTCCTTCTTGTGGTCTTCCTCCTGCTTTAGTTCAGTGTCCTGGGCTCTGAAAGCTCAAGGTGACCCACTTTCTTTGCATCTCTAAACCTATTTGACATATGATACCTGAAAATAGAGACTGTCCTGCCCTGAAAACAAATCCTGTCAGTGGTTCAATACCTGTCAAAAAAAGCCAAAGACATCCGCAGAACCTGGATTACCAAGATTAAGAGGATTACTGAAGTAAACTATCTTGTGACTCTGTGATTCTAAACTCTGCTCTGTTGATGACATTAAGACTGCCAAAAGAATGAACTATTATCTGTGATATTTCCCCTGAAACGTATAGTAAGCAGAATCACAATGACATCATCCCTTACTCTTGCTGCTCTGATGCAGCAAATCAAGGGAACAAGTACTCAGTCTGCTTGAAAACAGAATGTTCCTACAGGCAGTAACCTACACATGTAGCATCAGTATGGCCGATTGCTGTTGTGACTGAGAACAAATGCATTCATAAAGTGAGAGTAAAGAGTAAAGGTCTAAGAATAATTCCTCAGCACAGCACGTCATAGTTCCGCATTGTGGTTCCCCCACCCACCCACCCACCCACCCACACACACACTCTCACTCACAGAGAGTGAGTGTGTGTGTGTGTGGGCGTGTGCGTTAAAATAGAGGGGATCAGCTTGGAGATTTTGTTATTATATAAGAGTAACCAGACCAGAATAATAATAATAATAATGGTAATAATAAAAGACTTGTTATTCTCAGTCTCCTCCAACTCAGTTAAGTCACAGGAGCTTTTTCAGTCTTCAGTCAACCAAGCAGCATCTTAGCGTCGATTTGACAGGAAGTTGAGATTTTGGATATTCATCAAGATATCTCTCAATCCTGTGGCCGTATTCTATAAACCTATATCTCAATCAGAAGTGACAAAGCCTCACACGGTTTCTTTCACTCTCTGTGCTGCATGGATGCTGCTGCAGGTGGAAAGGATGTGCATTCACATCTGGAAGCTCCCTTCTTTGTGCATACTTAACAAGAATCTGAATGTGTTGTCTAAAAGCACCACAAACCCAAGTTGTGTCAAATTACCACGACTGCAGGTGTCTTATTGATCAGGTTGTGATATATGTATGCTTCTTTCAGATAAAGTGCAGTGGTGGCTGCTGGACCTGAGAGCCGGCTGTTTAGCTCCGTCCTCCCTATAAGGACACTGAAAAACAGTTCCTGCATTTATTTAGGAAAGCTCAAAGGTTGTTCATGTGTAACATATATAACCCCATAAAACTCTCCTACGTTAAGTACGAGTACAAATAGAAGACCGTGTGGGAAAACAAGGTGAAAGGGTATGAAATGAAATCCTGAGTTTCACTGGTTAACAGATGAGGAAATCCCAAATGCGATCACACAAATTATGATATTAAGACAAATCTAGAATCGGCAAAACTCTCGTCTTACCTGGAAAGAGCTGCGATATTCCCTATCGTGTAGAACACAGCGAAAAACTTGAGCCCATTAGGGAGGAACAACAGCGCTGTACCCTGATAAGACAGCAAACAGTTAAGTTACCTCCACACTGCAAGATAACGTAAACACACATCATGGAGGCGTTATGCAGGAAAAGAAAGCAGCCAAGGTCATATTGTAAAGATACTCTGTTTGTTGTATTATTGAAAAAACAATATAGACATTTTGTAGGCAGCTAAATGCTTTTAATAAGAAATATGAGCTCCCCCTAGTGTCATAAGAGAATACTTTCTCTGAACATCACTACCTGATTGGCAGTGCATGTTAACACACAGCCCACAACTGTCTGCCTTTCAACACTCAGGCCTCGTCAGGGAGGCGTGCTCATACTTTGTGGGTGTGTGTAAACTATCTGTGGTTACACAGTGTCATCAGTGAGTGACATCTTAATTCAACAGCACCAACTGTCACATTTCCCCTTTCGGTTCATATCAGAGTCGTTTGCAAAGGAACCCCAGAAGAACGGGGAATTAGCAATGTCAAGTTAACTATGTAAGAGCTGGAGAGTGCATGCTGACTACTCACGGGGACAATGAAGACATGCTACATATAAACCTCACATCTAAGCTATCATGTGATGTTTGGCTGTGAGCGTTTGACGGGGTGTTACGCAGCCTTAAGACAAGCGGCAACACTCACAAGTAGTGAACACAGGATGCCTGCACCAAAGCATATGACGAACCATTTCACCCTGGTGCTGTAGCTGAGAGTGCTGGCATCAAGGACCTGTGAGAACAATAAGAGGATGTCACGAGATGACCTGCAGAAAGAACTGCAGGCTTCCTACTGATGATTATGCCACATGAGCTGAAGCCAAAGGGGAAAAACACACAGTGGCTATCTGAAAGTTCAAGTCAAAGAAACAGAAGGGCATTTGACAGCATGATTTAAAAATGTGATACCTGCTATTTATACTCTTTTTCCTACAATGTCACATGCATACAGGACGACAAGAGCTGTGATGTGGAATGGGCCGTAAAATGTACGAGAAAGGAGAATAAAAATCTATTTAAAAGATTGCTACTAGTGTGTTTCCGAGCAAATTGTAGACATGCTGTGAAATGAATTGTAGTTATTCCATAGTAGCCAGAGAGGGAGACGTTGTAGTTGCATCATACGACTCAAATGAACTACTCTAACATTTGTAAAAACCCACATATCATCTGGGGAAGGTTTGTATTTTGTATTAAAATCAAATAGAGTCTGCCATGATGTAAGAAACGTGACACATCGAAGACGAAGAACACACAACCACTGTCACAGGAAATAACACGCTATGGTTGACTGCAAGAGCAAACTGCACACTCTTGATACGGATCTTAACTTACATGCAGTCACCACACTGTTCAATGTTTTTGCAACCTTATTGACAGTTAATATGTAAATAAAATGCAGTGGTGTTTGGGGGTTTTATACATCACCTGCTTCACTTTAGCACTGAAGAGATAAAATAGCAGCAATAATGGAGTAAGGTTTGTGCTGCTGCGCTTCACTAGTCAAGCTGCACAAAAAGTAGAATTATGTCCCTATGGCCTTAACATCTACAACATCTGGATCTGCCTGCTTGAAGAATCTGTTCAACAAGCAGCTGCTGCCACTGACTATGCAACGCTCCCCTACGTCGACAGACTTGACTTCAGGGTTTGTTGTGCAAAAGGAGGCTTGTCGAGTTTCTGAATGAGTGAAACTAGTGGTAAACATGTTCCGCTGCATTCTGTTTTTGGCCTGTGGCACGATGAGCACAGCTACATGTGCGTAGAGATTAGTGATGACCTTTTAATGCATCGTCAAAGGTGCAACAAACATGAATCTTTTAACCAGAATCTGTGAAATAAAGTATCTTAGTATTGCTTTAACCACCCTATCATCTTCACAATCTAATTTCAGATGAAACACAAAGGTCAGTCAACTTCTTACCTCGTGTTTTCCTCCTCCTTATGAATGCGTGTAAAAAGTGTTAACACAGAAACAAGTACAATTAATAAGAAAAGGAAATGACGAATACGCTGAATGTGACACTCCAAGATTTCCATTCATGAATATAAATGAGTGTTGACATGTAATAACATGAACACAGGATACCTTTATATCTGTCACGTGAAATTCGTCTGTATCATTGATTTGTTCCTCTAAATTACTATGGTTTAATGTTGTTTATACACACATACCAGGCAAACTTTAAATATAACATACAAGCAATGCCTGGTGTGTATCAGAAAATCAGTCGACGGTTTTTTAATATATATTATTTGTACAAATTAAAAAATAGTGACTAGACTTTTTAGAAGTTTGGCACAGCCAGTTGCGATACGTTTTTAATTCCGTTGAGTGACGAACATTTTAAAAATAAGACCTTATTGGTAGCTTGTTAACGTTTACCTAGGCGACATTTTGTGCGTAGTAGCATTTCATGAATACTGAATACTGTATCGGTTGAACGTCAGCAGGAGAATGCTACAGTTTGAATGCAAGTATGGTTAAACTCACTTATGCACTCGATAAAAATAATATGTAACATTCGATTAACAATTATGTCTGACTAGTCAAACCACTAAACAGTATGATACCGTTTAAAGTTAATTGTTACTTAATAACGCATGACTATTCAACCAGTATAAACATTAGCTCGTAGCTTTCGTTACCTGTGCAGTGAGACCCAACTCCTCATTTTGCTCTTGTCCGCTTAGAACACGACGCAGTTTGTCCATTGCTAACAGCTAAATGGAGAACTAGTTAGGAAAAAAATGTCGTCTGGGTTCTTGTTTTCCAGTTTCTCCTCTAAAGTTCGGTTAGCTCTCTAGCGCATTACGGTCCACTACGATTACCAGTTTCACTTCCTACTGGCTCCTAGGATGTTGTTTGCTGTCAGGAGTGACTTGGAATCAGCACGGCGACACCCACTGGTGGATCTAACACCCTGGAGCGGAGTTTCAGAGACTGACCCTGGATCGGTGGAAGCGGTCACTCACTAGCGCTGAGCTATGGCTGCGTTTAGGGGCTGTCGGAAACGCAGCACTTAGGAGGTGAAATACAGTACGTAGTCATAAGCGACAACTTCCAACGCTTGTAACGATCCGTTTTAAGCGACAATAGCAATATATACATTAAGTTATGATATCTGCAGCGTCCAGAAATAGTGCCAGTACTTTTAAATAATCACCATGTAGCTTACGGGGTGGATTGAATAGGATTAAAATTAAAAAACCTAAATTGCGTACATTATGTTGAAAGCGTTGATATAAATGCAAATTTCTGATAATTGCTTAACTTAATGAACTTCTTAATGAGTTTCAAGTACACCTGATACAGACGTGTACACTTACGTGTACACACAGTAAAAACAACAAACCGCAATTTTATCTGAAATAAGTAGAAACTTACAAAAGTTCATCTTTGACATTTGATAATTTTTACATACGAAATAAAGAATGGGGGAAATGTGTCATACATTTTTTATGTCCGTGATTGTAAAGAAAAAACAAAAGGGTGAACTAGGTGGCGACATAACAGAAGGAAACATGAATTATGTTTCTTTCTGTTGTGTCGCCACCTAGTGGAGATTAGGTTAAATAGCCGCAGGTTATTTGGGCCTGCTGACATCAACATGCTTTGTTTAACTGGTAAACCTAATTCCATGCATTGATGGATCACCCTATATAATCAATATGCGGATTTAATGAATATTTAACAAGAAAATGTACAAGAATATAAGATTCTAGATCAAATCTTTTATTTACACAGGAATTGTTTTTCTGATGTGTTCAGGTTTTAACAAAGGACACATTTTTACAAAGGAAAATGTGGTCTTTGTGCCACATTTTCACATTTCGGAGTTGTGAATTGGCACCCAACCTTTTTGTGTCAAGGCAATGTGATGTTGCCTTGTCTTAAACAATATAACTGGTGCCAAATGACTTATGGGAAGCGTTTGACTTGGGGTCACCTTGTCCTGTTGAGGGATGCGGTCATTGACTTTTTAAGTGTGAGCCAGCAGAAATCACTTTAATTATCCCTAAACACAAAGCTATTACAGCAGCAAACATAATCAAAGAGGGAAAGGGTGGCACTGAAAACACGACAGATGCAAATTTAAGTATTTTGAAAATCATTTCCGGTAATCAGGGACTCTTCAAAATGCAAAAATGATGTCATTACAAATTCTGAATGTTATTACTCTGACTTAAAGACATTGATATTAATAACTAGTAGTGATATAAAAGTTCCATTCCATGTGGTTGTACCAATGTATCAATTGGTTTCCCCTGTGCAAGTCCAAATGCCCACTCAGAGAAAAAAAAAACGATTTGTATATTCTGTTTCCAAATTAATCCAATGTATTTATGGTACTAACACAGATTTACCACCTTTTCACTTTATCGTGTGTTTTCCAGACATAACCCTCTGCCGGAGCAGGAAGTAAAGGCACCTGAATATCAGGGGGGATATGAAGCTATAAAGCTCAGTACGGTGGTATTAAGTCAGGTGAAAGTGGTGAGAGAGGGAGGGACAGTCAGAGAGAGACAGCCTCAGATGGACAGGCAGACAGCGAGTAGCATCTCAGAAATGTGGAGTCGAGCTTCATTCGTCTTTGGCTAAATGAATAGGAATTAAACGATTAAGACACTTTAAGGGAGCGACAAATATGTTTAAATGCGTAAATGCTCCGACTTCTGCGTAATTCGAACGTCGTGCAGCGTGGAAAGGCTCACACACGCAATTTCAACAATGTGGACCTCGCTGTCGTTTTTGTTTTTTCCTTCAGTTTGGTTCTTATTTGGATGCAGGTGCGCCTCGGGTTTGGTGTGTCCGAGGATCTGCCGGTGCTTTCCCACTACAATCAAATGCACCAACGCGACACAAGTCTCTGCTTTACGGACAGGTTACAGAGACACCAAGCTGTAAGTTCAAACTACTCAAATGCGTTAACGAATTTGGTTATAATCGTGGTGATGGGTAATAATAATGCGCACGTTTGTGTTATTATGGGAGATAATGAGATTGTATGTCTTCGATGAGGCTCTGTTGCAGTTACGAGGCTACTTGCTGTGCGTAATTACGCATATGGCGCATTGGCTTGATTCCTTTTAACAAGTCATTTAGTTCTACATTAAAATTGAATGTTAAACTGGTACAGGGACGATGTTGTATGATCTATGCCAATAATTCATTGTGATTTCTTTACCCATTATTTCTTTAGATATCTTTAGAAATTAGCTATTATGCAGAATCAATAATATGCCTCAGTGAAGACTAGATCACGGTGCAAGATGGAATTGGGGTTCATCATTCCATTATTCCATTATAATCCTGGTGCCCAACATGTACCTTATTCTTGTTCTATGCTCTATATACAGTACACGCACGCACGCACGCACTCACTCACGCACACACACACACACACACACACACACACACACACACACACACACACACACACACACACACACTGTGCATACATACATATTACTGCAAATACCTCTTGTGTTTATTCTTCCATGCTTGACTTCACGATGTAAAAGCACCACAGCTCCACACCCTCTATTGTTAGATCTTGCTTAGGTGCAAATGAATTAACCCATGAAGAAAATGTCAAGTTGAACTTTTGCCGTCCACTTCTGCCATTACACTGTTATATCCTCTCAGCTTCTGACGTCACTCGTATAGAGGATCGTCATGAGCCTTGAAGGTTTGGAAATCTTGACCTCTCCTCTGGTAAATCACAGAACCTTGAGTCTCCCCTGATAAGTGTTCATGAACATCAAGGCTGGCTGACCCATCCACGTATGAAAGTCACCGTCAACAAGCCTATGCTGCATCTGAAAGTGTTTCAAATCTCAAACTCAACAGTCATCTTTCAGCACATCCAGTACTAGCATGGATAAGACACCTAATAATATTTGAAGTTTTAAACTTTGTGTTGATACACAATGGCTATGGTTTTGTTCAATCATCTGTCAGTAAGTAACCCCCGCTCTTTTTTTTTTTTTAGGATTCTCTACCACTTGTCTCTGCACACTATTTCAAGCCATTCATTTGAGGGACTGATGGGAGTCCAGAGGATGTACGTGACCTATGTGTCTAACTCCTGATGTGACATAGAAATCATTTGTGCTATAAAAGTCAGTGGCAGCCAAGCTACCAATAAACTGAAGGGTGTATGTCCGTGTACACTTTTGTGATCAGATATAGTGTGATGTGTGTGTTATGGCTCATCTTTACACACAGGAGACACCATGCACATTCATCACTCAGTGTTTTTATCAATTCGTACATTTTTCATTCAATAAACCAATACGCTTTCAGTTTCCTCCAATTGAGTATGTACTGTATTACCCAACCAGACCTGAATGTTATATTTTGGGGAATTATTAGAAAATGTTATCTTAGTATGCAACAAGTGATAGGTGGGGTTGATACATTAGAGTGAGAGAGAGAGAGAGAGAGAGAAAGAGAGAGAGAGAGAGAGAGAGAGAGACCAACCCCATTTGTCTTATCTTACTTCTAGAAGTGCAGAGTGCATGTTTGTGTATGCATGTGTGCGTTAAAAGATTCACCAAGCGTTTTTATTTGCAATAAACAAATTATGCAAATGATAGTAGTGAGAGATAGATAAGTGACATAAATGGATAACATCATTGAGAAAGATATCCCCGTTATTAATGACATTATTGACATACACACACTACTTTGAGAATCATGAATAATGTCACAGCACATGTCATGTTACGGGAGGGGCTGGTGTCATTTCAGTGAGGGTGGGACAGCGGGGAGGAAGGAGGGTGAGGGGAGGCTGGGTGATGGGTGACGGGTAGGGCTGGGATGACGGGGACTGAAACTAGGGGAAGTCACCCAAAGAGCCCAAAGGGTTCTTAGGGTTCTTTGGCTGCCTGTTAGGTAGGTTTCACAAACAGAAAACACTAAATAGTTTTAGTACTTGGGTCAACATAACCTGTTTTTAAATGTGTTGTATAATTAAAATGGACTTGACATGGTTGTTACAACAATCACTTCATGCGATACTTATCCTCTCTTTGAATAATCTTGTAAAAAGCTGCAGTTAATGTCTTGGTGTAATCAAGGTGTACACCCTGTCTTGTATCATGTGATCACTGCTATGCTTTTCCCTTATTTAAATGTATTGATCTTGTCCTGCACCTGATCAAAATATGGGTTGGATTAACAGCCTATCTGAGTTGTTTCTACCCCTAAATGTTGCCTGTCTAATGTACAGTATACAGTATACTCTTGAATAGACTGAATGTAGTGATATCCACACAAATTGTCATGTAAAATGTTTTTTTAGAATCTTGATGTCTGTAATGTTCCCATCCACATCTGTTTAAAGGGCCTAAGCCGCTATAATGAATCAGATCTCAGATAAGTTGTCCAACTAATCCTGGTGTTTGCACATACAAACAATAAACAAACAGCTGTTTGTCTCATCTTTCAGTGTTACAGCTCAAAGGTCCTGGGATTAACTTAATTGTCGTCTGTCTGTTGTAATAGTGAGATTTCCCAGAGCGTTACCCTGGAAACCATTGAGACTCTCGCATTTAATGACCTGCTCAGCATCTCTGAAATGTAAGTACTTGCTGAGATTATTTGAAACAACAAAAACTATAACTAACTGAAATTCACCACCTTTCATTTAGCTGTTTTTGTATTTCTTTACAGCTCAATTCAGAACACAAAGAGTCTAATGCATATCAACAAAAGGACATTTAACAACCTCCCCAAACTACGATACTTGTGAGAAACACATAACAAATTGTCTGTTTAAATTATCCATATACACTAGCAATTGAGTCTATGTGTTTAAGACTGTATAACACAAACAGAACTGTGACCTTTGCACTCCAAGTGATATAAGACTTTTTTCTTTGTGTTAACAGGAGCATCTCAAACACGGGAATAACAACTTTTCCTGACATCACATCCATCCAGTCCCTTGAATATGAGTTTTTCTTGTAAGTACATCTATTGAATTCAATTAAAACCTGTACATCTCTTATATCTAAAATAAGTTCACACAATTGTCTTAATAACAGAATTGGAAAAGGAAATTTATTGATTTTTCAGGGATATTTGTGACAACCTTTACCTACTGGCGATACCTCCCAATGCTTTCATCGGAATGACACAGGAATATGTCACAATGTAAGAGAATGAATACACTTTTCCTTACATGACTCTGAAATGAATAAGACAAACATGACAATATGATAATGTTCTTGAAAATTGCAGGAACCTGTACAACAATGGCATCAGAGAAATCCACGACCACGCCTTCAATGGGACTAAGATCGATAAACTGTATTTTTTCCACATTTCCTTCGATTCTGAAAATGATTTTACTTGAATTTCACCATTCACAACATTTAACGTTGTTCTTTGCAGGGTGTTAAAGAATAACCGAAACCTCAGAGTGATACACAGAGACGCTTTCAAAGGAGCCACAGGCCCTGGAGTCCTGTAAGTGAGACAAACAGATGGACTACCTTTGCTTCAACTTCGTCTATGTATTCAAAAGACGAGACAGACGGCTACATGCACACACACCTACCCCAGCACGTCTGTTCCTCTCTATCAAACACTACGGTTTTACTGCAACTGACCTTTTTTAATGCAGTGTTTGCTCTGTGCATCCGTCTTGAGTGTGTGTAAGTGTGTGTGAGTAAGCAGATCCTAATCAGGCCTTGCACCTATGCAGTCCTCTACCTGTGACGATGCTGTGTGCACGGTGTGTTCTTTCACAGGGACGTCTCGGCCACAGCACTCGGGCATTTACCGGCACAGGGTTTGGAGTCGCTCCTTGTGTTGCTGGCACAGTCTGCATACGCACTGAAGAGGCTTCCTCCTCTGCAGGGGCTGTGGAGCCTGCGTGAAGCCCATCTGACCTACAACAGCCACTGCTGCGCACTGCTGAGCTGGAACACACTCAGGTGGCTGTGCATCTCATCGATCTAGCTAACTTGTGCTGTTCAGACCTCCACCAAGGCCGGACACTAATTCTCCCCCCCCTAATAAATGAATAAATAAAAATAATATAAATCCACCTACATCATTTACCTTAAATACATTGTAAAGCACCTTTCTTAAGATGTAAATTAGACATAATTCTACAAACAAAGTGAGGCAAATATAACATATAAGAATACATCAAATCAGTTTGTTTTGGTTCACTGAAACTGTAAAATGAACAAAAATAATAATCAGGTAACAGTTTGTATTGCACAAGGTTCCGTTTTCCTATTTAACCTGATCATTCAATCATTTATTTCCCAGTAGATAGGCTGATAAGATTTCTTGATGGAACTTGCTCAAGTACTCAAATAAGTAAAAGTTCATCTACATCCTCTACTACTAAATAGTTTACGTAACTAGACTATTGTTTTAATTAAAAGTAGAGTAAAGAGTATAGAGTAAGAAATTCTCAAAAATGCCTTTATGAGAATTACAAGTACAGTAAAATATTCAGGAAATGCTGGTGATGCATTTTCTTATTTCACAGACTTTCTTTTTGTGTAGGGTTTCCCCCATCAGCCCTGCATGGAATAATGGATCCACTTATTGTGATGAAAGTGATGCAACAGCTTTAAACCAAACTAACAGGTTTGTTTGCCTGCCTTGTTTGATTGGCAGCTTGCTGTTTGTACTTCATCTTGTCTTCATATAAATCTATTTGTCTCTTGAAAAAACAGGGTCCAGCGTGTCGTCGGAGCAGCTTTAGATCCAACCCTACTTATGGATATGCCAGTGATTGCAGATGATGATCTCTACGTCCAGGATGAAGGTCTTGAAGAGGAAAACTTCCACTATCCAGAACTGGACTTCTGCCAGACCCGACCGACATTGCTCTGCACACCTGAGGCAGATGCTTTCAATCCATGTGAGGACATTGCAGGTTTTGGTTTCCTCAGAGTAGCAATTTGGTTTATAAACATACTAGCGATCGCAGGCAACCTGACAGTGCTACTGGTCTTCTTTGTCAGCCGGAACAAGTGGACGGTGCCTCGTTTCCTCATGTGTCACCTGGCGTTTGCTGACCTGTGCATTGGAATCTACCTTCTAATGATAGCTATTGTAGATGTGCGCACACGTGGTTATTACAGTCAGCATGCCATTGAGTGGCAGACGGGGCCTGGCTGCAGTGCCGCGGGTTTCCTGTCTGTGTTTGGTGGGGAGCTGTCGGTCTACACACTCTCCACCATCACACTGGAGCGCTGGCACACCATCACCAATGCTCTCCAGGTAGATCGCCGTCTGAGTCTCTCTCAGGCAGCAAGTATAATGGCAGCTGGATGGCTCATCTGTCTGGGGATGGGGATGCTGCCCCTAGTGGGCGTAAGCAGCTACAGCAAAGTCAGCATGTGCTTGCCCATGGACATAGAAACCCCTCTGGCACAGGCCTTCATCATAATTCTCCTCCTCTTCAATGTGGGGGCCTTCGTCGTCGTATGTGTTTGTTACGTGCTGATCTATTTGGCTGTGAAGAATCCAGAGTTCCGTCAACCCAGAGCAGATACCAAGATTGCAAAGCGAATGGCCGTGCTCATCTTCACGGACCTGCTGTGCATGGCACCCATCTTCTTTTTTGCCATCTCTGCCGCATTCAAGGTTCCACTCATCACAGTCACTAACTCCAAGATTCTGCTGGTTCTCTTCTTCCCTATCAATTCTTGCGCCAATCCATTCCTTTATGCTATTTTCACCAAGGCTTTCAGAAAAGACGCCTATCGGATCATGAGCACCATGGGCTGCTGCCAAGCCAAGGCCAGTATTCATCACATGAACACCTACTGCTCAAATAGGGCAATGAAGAGCAATTTGGGATGCAGCAACAGGGAATCCTGCACAGGACTGAGAGTGGCTGTGATCCCACAACAGAGCCAGCAGCTGGAAGAGGAAGGAAATGTGACATGAAGACAATAAAATAGCAAAAACTGAAACATTTATTCATGTGGGACATCTCCATTGATAATGTTAATTTATTTTTGATCCACAAGGTTGGAACGATCATATTTTCTGTTATAAAAACTGTTTGGAAACTTTGAATGTTGAACCTACTGAATGGCAAATAGACACCAATAAACAGAAAACATCAGATTTCAATCTAATCACATATTGCTCTTATTGGTTTTCCTGCTGACTTTTCTGGAAACCAAAGGTTGCCATGCTGCCAGAATCCGGTCCAGGATTTCTTTTTGACCGTATCAGATACTGCTACTGCATATTCAATCAAGTTATAAATTTGCTTTAATCGATGTCTGAATACCCAATAAAGCTCAGTTGCAGAGTTTTACCACATGGTGGAGGAGTTGCCCGGACAACCAAAGCTTCACAACTTCAATGTTTGTCTCTGTAGAGATCTTGGAATTGGCGAAATACGAACTGATTCGATGAATTTGTGTGTGTTTTGTGTGAATTTAGGTGATTTGTAAGTTGAAAACACAAAATTAAAACATGTCAACATGGTTTGCGCGCGCACATCTACCAATCAGCTGTGTTATTCTCTTCTTTTCGGCATTTTCCCCCTCCGTCCCGCCTCTCAGGGATCCCACACACACTCTCCCTCTCTCTCTCTCTCTGTGACGTCGACAAAAGTCAACTACTGTGTTTTTTTTTTACGCGATCTGCCGGGTCAACAACTCCACTCGGTGCGATTAAGCAACGCCGATGGGCGACGTTGGTGACCGTTGGGTTTGTTTTGTCTCAGAATAAGACAGAGGAGCTTTTATTGAGGCTGTAGCGGGACTGCAGACTGGTCATGGCTCACAATTCCTCTCCAGGCATGTTAAGAGTTTTCCTCTCCACAGCCACGATTGCGATTATTGTGAGGAGTTCGGCCAGTGGTGAGTTTCTTAAATGTGCTCTTTTGTTGTTGATTTGTCTTTTTTGTGCATTAACTGCATATCTCAGAGCCTGTGTTGTGGTTTTATTGCTCCTCTGCAGCTGGGGCGCATTCTAAAAGCTCTTTGTAAATCGTTCAGCTATTTCATTGGAATGTTGTCTCTCCGCCATTCACGCTTTAAAGGGGTTTATTGCCCCACAGATGAAATCGGGCACAGTCCTGAAGTTGGCATTTAGTGCTTAATCGGTGCCTTTGTTTTGTTTTAAAAGTTTGACTAAATTTCGTAGTGTTCCTCCACGATAAAAAGAAATTTAAGATATATTTTGCAAAATAGCGCGACAGTATTCAGTGGGTTATTTAGTTGACTGTGATCTGTGACTGGGGTTATTTATGCTTACGATTTGTGATTAATGAAAAAATTTGATTAATTTATCAGAAATGTTGATCCAAGTGCCGTCATGACTGATTAATCTATATTTCTTGCTTCCATTTCTTGGGGTTAAAACATTAGCGTATTTGGGATGTCAAGTCTCTTATCTTAATCTCAAATAACTGTAGTGTCCTGGTGCCAATTTTATATTTCTGTCTACAAAAAAACTTGAAACACCTGTGTCAATACTTTTTCTACATGTTGATAAAAAACAAGTTGGTATGTTTTGGAATCAGGAAAATGTTTTGATTTAGATCTTTTCAACATACCATTTTATTAGTATTAATCAGAATGTATACTGATGTCCCATACACCATAACGTGACAGCTCCCTCTGTAAACAGCCCAGCAAAGGAATCCCTCTGAGTCCGGACATCATTTCCGGTTTCATCGACCCCCTCGGACCTCGGAGGCTCTTGTTATTGCGGGCCAGGCTTCAAAGTTGTATCTGAGTCCGGACGATCTCAGAAGGCTGCACTTCAAACCCACCATTGGTATCATCCCACTGTCAGAGGGCCATGAGGCGAAGTTCAACTGCTCCATAGACATCCCTGATGCCAGACTGGAGCCCACCATCATCTGGGTGAAGAATAGGCAGGACCTGGCAGGAAACATGCAAGTGGTGATCAACGAACTACAGACCATCACAGACGGGGTTACGACTCTCCTCTCCACAGTCAGGTAAACACCAAGAGGCACATGAACGTGATTTGAGAGAAAGCTTTTGATGGGGTGAATGCACTTTATTATTAGCCTGCCTGCTTGCAATCGACCTATGGCCGTATCTTTTACAGCATTCGCCGTGTGCAGAGAGTGGATGCTGGGGAGTATCGCTGCAGACTGAGCATCAGCACTACAATGGTTGAGTCTCAGCCAATCACCATTGAGGTGGAAGGTGAGTTTATCACATTAAACTGCTCTTTGATGCTGCTTGATGCATCCATATTTCATGGTCTATGCTCACACTCTTTTCACCTGCAGGTCTGCCAGCATTTATCCAGCAACCAGAGGACAGGAACATCACCAGGAACACACCCTTCACACTCACTTGTGAGGCGGTAGGACCTCCAGACCCTGTTAAAATCCGCTGGCTCCGTGATGGATTACCTGATAGGGACTTTCAGAGCTCTCCCAGTACCTACTTTTCTTCAGGTGAGACAAACTTCTCACAGACCATCGCTTGTCTGCTGTGAATCTTTTACACATGGAAATTTTGTTGGTACCAGCTATACTCATTCCAATTATGTGGTGTGCTTTTCATTAGAAGTGAAGTGTAATGTCCTGCTGTGCAAACTCGCCTTTTGAGTAATGTCAACATGCAGTATCTCCTAGTGGCATAGGAAGGAGATGAGATGTGTATTGGGAATCCTCACAGTCAGATAAAATGTCTGAAATGTGTGGAAGTAATTCTTTGTAGGAGCTCTTTGAATTAGCTGGAAGTTTTGCCAGCAGAAACAACATTTCATTAGAATCAAAAGTCTTATAAATAGTCTTCAATTAATTACCCACTCAGCAGTTACAGCTTATTAAAGTACTCAATTGGTTTGGCTTTGGTTGGTTTCCTCCTTTGAGTTAATAATAGTGACAAAGTGTAGACTTAGTCTTACTCAGCTTGCACAGGTTCGTTGGTGGTTTCTATTCTGCCTTCTGCCTGCTGCCTCAGCATGTCGACGCACTCTGCTTACACCAATGAGATTTATCACCATGACCCGTATCGCTGCTGGGGCCCTACTATAGCAACACTGAATGGTTAACTGCATTCATTCATGCCTGGTCAGTGCTTTTTACTGCACTCTTAGCTGAAATCAGTGTGGCAGTGAGGCAAATGCTGAAAACGATGGAAAGTCAACATCAAGTTAAAGGAATTAGTTTCTGCTTGAATTATAAATTAATTTCCCCTCAAAATGAATACATAAGGAATTGTGTTGTGATAGAACTTAAATGCAGAAGAAACAATAATCTTTGTTGTCTAACTGGCTGTTTTTCAAATTGGACTCTCCCCTTTGGGCTGCTAGTCCACTCTGAAAGCAAACATTTGTTATTAGAAGCAAAACATTCTTCCTCTGTACGCTATAACCCCTAATTTCGAGCCCGCCCCAGGATAAACACACTTGTTGTAGCCAGTGAGTTGTGATCCAGCTTGAAGCTTAGGGGTTAAAGGTTTTAGAACTGTGCTTTGGTCCATTTTGCGCAAGGGCCTGGCCAGTTAAGAGATCAGGGCTGTACAGGGAGTCTGTTCGGGGGTTGGGTCCACGGACAAAGACTTCATTCACGGGACGGCCCACTACCCAGCAGGGAGGGGTCGGAGAAAGAGGGTGGCTGGCTGCAGGCTCGCACTGACCCAGCTCCCTGCAGTACCAAACACTGGCACAGTAAATAGTGCAAGACCCAAATTTAGTGCATATCGTGAACCTAGTGTTCATTTGATCCACAGCACTTGAAATCAGGCCATTGTGAGGTGTGTTTAAAGAGATGTTAACAATTTCGAGGAAGAACCATCTTTGGATTGCGGTTTATCTCATCTGTCTAAGGTTTTGGGATATCATGATGGCTTGTTACATAAGATCCTGTCTAAACTAAACATGGGTTTAGTGCTTCATGTCTGAAAACGCATACTGTAGGTAGCTTCTGGGCCATGCAGCATGTTCAGTTTGTGCTGCACAGTATTGCAGGGCCAAAAAGTAGTTGGCCTTTTTATAAATGCATTCAGTACTGTAGTTAGAGGCTATCGTGCTGCCTGAATGTAAAAACGTAAAAATAACATTTCAGGCGGCTCTTGATGGAGTGCTCCCAAACCTGATAATTACAGGGTGCTGCAGTTCGTTTAGATTTTGCATCTGACTCCTCCAACCCCGTCACTGCTCAGCATGGACTGAACTTCCCCCGTTGTGTTCTTCTGTGGTTTCCATCTATTTGTACATTTTTGCTTTTTGTTTTGTTCCAGGTCAAGCAATGACAGATTTGTCAAGTTTTTTCATTTCCCTTTTCCAAATCTTACATTCAGGAAATTAGTATGTTTAATGACGTGTTTGAGACACTTGGGAGACACCCAAAGTGTATTATAGTCTGTTCTCATGTATATAAAGCTCTTCACCTTGGTGCTCGATAGCAGACTGAGGCCGACCTACAAGTTTGAGATAGTTCTGCAGAGCATAAACAAAGCATCTGGAGTTGCTTCCAGTCATCTCTCACAGGCTGTTCTGTGATTTGCTCTGTGAAAACGTTTTCCGAGAGATGGATGTTGGAGAAAGCGGAGCACAAAAGGGACATTATTTAGCAGCTGTCTCAGTCCTAGTCTAACTGGGCAGATCTGTGGCCGCTGAAAGACGGGAATTGTATGACCAGGAAAGGAGATCCAGCAAAAGGGTTGTTATCACAGTACATAACAGTGGAAAGGCTCAATGTTTGTCCGGCTGTGTGAACTTTCCGAGTATAAAAGGTAAAGGAATGAGACATCCTCAGTATTCCTTTTGTATCATGAAGCAAGTTTAAAGTCATTCAATTTTGCTTTCATGGTACTTAAGTCTCAGATTCACCTTTCATGCACATCAAATCTCTTAGTTAGCAGTCAGCATCAGTTGGTTTCTACAAAATGGAGAACTTGGTGAGAATCTGATAAGCTTTTATTTCACTATATTCACTTATGTTGTCTACAAAGATTTCCCAGGAACTTTGGTGTTATGACGACCTTGTGACAATCAACTGTTCTAAAGTTACATATTACACAGAAGTGCTACAATGTCTATTCTGTTGCAGGTGTGGATAAGTACACTCAGATCAGCTGTGAGGCTTATAACATGAAGGGTGTCACCACCTCCAGAGAAGCAAACATTAACCTCAAAGGTAAAATCAGGTCTTATGAAGCATTTGTATGATGTTGAAGCAAATGTGCCTCCAAGTGGTTAATTGGGGTTTGTGTTGTGTTTTGTTTTCGTAGTTCTACCCAGTGCTGTGTCTGAGGTTACTGTGATGGAGAGGCAATCTAACAAGTTCATGCTCAGCTGGACTCCTGGCCATGATGGTTTCTCTGCACTTAAGAAGTGTCACATCAGGGTAAGCCCCGCGTGTAATCAGCCAACAAAACAGTCATTTTAAAACCCTCAGCTTGATCCTCTTAAATTGTCTGTGCTGCTTCAGGTTAAAGAGGTGAGTCGAAGGAAAGGCGAGGTGACCAACACAAGATTCGTCAACATCACAGTGCCGCCATTCCAGAGTGAGGTTCCGGGGCTGCAGGCCATGACGTGGTACAACATGAGTGTTTCCTGCAGCAATGAGGTGGGGACGTCCCCCGTCACCTTCTGGATCCAGACCAACACCACAGAGGGAGGTGGGTGAACTTTAGGAACAGCAGTGTTTCTCAAACATTTCAACTATATGCTCCTCTCCAAACTTTGTCAAACTCTCCCCACATGATAAGATGTTTCAGTTCGATTGAGGTCACCAACAGTTTTTTGAGGTATTTCTGTATTAAAACTGCATTGTATATTTTCTTTTTGGAACCTCTGTGTCATGCTTTTGCCTCCTTTTCATCAATTCAAAATCCTGTTTAGATTCCAGGAGTGCAGAACTAGATAATTACCAATTACCCATCCAAAATAAGTTTAATGAAAGCTCTCTTGTAACAACATGTACTGTAGTTACTGGAATCTAAGGAATTTACTCAACTCCCAAGCTATGTTCATTGCAGGAATCCCCTTTCGAACAAATGTCACATAGGAAATAGGAGAGGTCTCACTGAGAAAACACCAAAGTTCCTACAGGGTGGAGCTGCTTCCGATTTCCTTCCTGAAGCCACTATGGGGGATATTTTAGTTGAAAGATTTGACGTTATCCGGTGCCAGTTTTCCAATGTTTCACATATCACACTGTAATTACAGATTTAATGGGGTAGCATTATACGTAGTTGTTTTCCTTTTCTGCCCTTGATTTAGAAGTTGGTGTTCTATCTGACATTTCTTCATGTTAACTCATGATCTCACTGTTTCCCTTTGTTTTCATGTTCTCAGTGCCATCTGTGTATCCTCGTAATGTCACTGTCCATCTGAATGATTCCTGGTTGGTGATCAGGTGGAAACCTCCACCGGATGATAAGATCAATGGCAGACTGAGTGGATATGATGTTATAGTCCGACATGGCACACATACGAACAAGGTGAGCTCTTCAACAACAGAGTACAGATTTCAAATTTCTTATGAAAATGACTAATGTATGACTAATGTGAAAGGAAAACATGCTTCTTTCTTTGACCTCCCTACTGAACCAAGGTCAACTTCCCTATTTTCAGTTCTCTACTTTACCCTACAATCATGTATGAGAAGTAATGCCTTATGAGGATAATCTCTACGGGAAGTAGTCCAGTCTAACCCGAATTTCAATTTATGTCGTGTACGTCTAATGGAAACACTGATGGAGCTGTTGTCAGGGGTCAAATGTGTTTCTGTGACTACATTTGCTGTCTTGAACAATGGCCTGTTTCCTCTTCTTCCTGCCTGTGTCGTGGTTTAAAGGAAGCTGAATGTGTAAAAACTGGAATCAGTGTTTTTCTCCGCTCAGCATCTGACCTTGAGTCATCATAGAGTGAATGGATTATGAATACAATAGCACGTATACCGTAGGCTGAAATATCTGTAGCGTGTTCAGTCAGTTGATGATGTCATTGGACACAAAGGCTTTGTAATACGCGCAGTGCCTGGAAATGTGCGTAAGTGCAGCTGGTCAGGCACAGCTGGAAACACAAGATAGAATATTTAATGAATATTGACGTGGAAGTGGTTATGTCATTAACTTATTTTGTGGCTATATTCTAATATTTCTGTTTGGGTGGTAGTGTTGGTAGATTAAAATGCCACTTTAAGTACATATTGGCTTCTGTTTGGTGCAGCAGACATAACACACTGTCAATCATGGGTTCAGCATCTTACTCATCAGACTGTCAGCACTTTGGTAAAGGAGAGGAACCCCAGATGTTACCATCTGCTGTTATGAAACAAAGGTTTTTGTCTGTCACATGTCCCCTACATTTACAGCGCACAACTTTATCCAGAGTGTCCTTCCCTTTTTCTCAGGGAGTTTCATTATTCGTGACACTTCCAGTATTTAGTACATAGGGATTGTCCAGAAGTTTCATAATGGACTGCATCATGAGTTTTAAGGGACTTAAACAAAGTTCAGATAGTGAGAAGAAGAAAGTTTAGCTTGATTTCAGTCCATGATGTTGTGTACAAAGTGTACATCCTGTCTTGTAAATATGATCTCATTTTGTGAATTTATGTCAGTCTCCTTGCCTTATTGCACGGTTAAAGCGTGCCCTGCCCATGACCTACTTTGTCACTATCTTGGATAATCATTAACTCTAAAAAGTTATTTTCCTTGTGTACACTATATGATTTAGACAAGGTCCACATTTAAATGATCTCCAATGCTGTCCGTTGTTTCAGATCCACAGCTACAGTACCATGGCCTTTGTCGCTCTACAGGAATTCAACACCACCTACAGTGTGGAGGTGGCAGCATGCACACAGGCAGGGAGCGGCATGATCAGCCCACGAGTCTGGCTGTTTGTGCCAGGGGACAGTAAGCAGCTTTATTGATATATCTTCTCAATTCATCAGCTGGGAAGTGTTGACTTAATAAACTGGCCCCACATTGCTTTGTTGATGTATTGTGTTACATTAGAATGACATTACTGTCCTATGAGAGAGGCTTTTATTCTCATGCTAGAATGGACACAGCCTGATAAGGTTTTATTTATAGGCAACATTTTTTCTTGGGCATTTCACCACATTCTTTGTAACATGTTATCACCAGGAGAGTGTGTTGCAACAATACTGCAATACATTGTTACAGTAACCGGATTGTTTTGAATTTTGTCATTGAATTTGTTGCAGTACGTATAAACTCATTCATTTCACTCCTAACATTCCAGATTCCAAATGTGTTTCTCTAAACTAATATGTATTGTTTGTTCTTTCTGTCTCAGATTTGGTCCTGTTCCCATCATCCAGCCCTGAGACCAGCACTTCAGACTCTGTCTATGTGGTTCTGGGTGTAGTGTGTGTCATCACTCTTCTGCTAGTTATCATGTGGACGGCTATCTGTGTGCACATGGGGGCTTGTCACTCTTGGTTTGGGTATGCTGACAGTCTTTCACCTTTTAGAAAGAGATGCTTTGATCTAATTACCAAGCATCTTGCAGCTCTGATTATCTTATCTTTGATACTGAATTTGTGACCCATTCTGTCTTTTTTATCTACTTTACAAAACATAAAACACACGTGGTGTTGTAGTTGACTTTGCTGACGCACCCGTGAGTTGAGTGATCATGCTTCATTGTGATTGGACTTGAAGAATAGAATGTTTTCGTTTTCTCTTAATGAATGTGTTCCTGCTGCCCTTTAATCACTAAAGTCTGGCCACTCATTACTTTGTCTCCAGCTGGACAGAGGAGGGGTGATACAGCAGACACCCCCGTCCCTCTCCCAGCTGTTCAGCTGTTGATGATCTGGAATTTATTATGAAGTGTCTGACTCAGTCTTGCCAATCAGAATACTGATACAATATCTGTCCAACCAATTTTAGGAAAATAACAAGTCAGAGGGCTTCCTTAGTCAGATTACATTGCCAGTTGAGTCACCAGTGTATTACATGATGCCTTCTGTTAGTGTTTGACTGTAAACATTTTCCCTTTTACCTGTCTCCCCCTGCAGGCAGATGTTTGGTGGTGGAGAAAAGCTGCAGCCTATCGTACAGTACAAACCGCAAACAAGATCCTACAATCGATCAGCCATAGAAATCACACGTATGTTTCAAAGCGGAACACAGACCTTCTTATCATCTTATTAAATTACGGTCTATATAAAAATATTAACTTGAGTTCCTCCCGTGTACAGTTGGGAACCTCGGTATTAGCAGTGAGCTGCAGGCCAAACTGCAGGATGTGATGGTCATGAGGAACTTACTTTCCATAGGGAAGATTCTTGGAGAGGGTAAGTGAGTGGTTTCATTCTAGAGAATGTGTAAGGATTGGAAACATTCATCCTCATGTAATTATATGGATATTAATAACAACACATTATTCCATATTAAGAAGAACATTTGTTTTATCAGGTGAATTTGGATCAGTGGTAGAGGGCCATTTGAAACAACCAAATGGAACATCAGAGAAGGTTGCTGTGAAGACCATGAAATGTGAGTCTGTTTTTAGATGACTTCTTTAGATTATTATTAAGAATAATTAACTAAAACAAATACAAATGGGAATTATTTAACATTATTTTCTTTCCTCAACAGTGGATAGCTTCTCACAAAGGGAGATCGAAGAGTTCCTGAATGAGGCCGCCTGCATGAAAGATTTCAACCATCCTAATGTCATCAGACTCCTGGGTAGGGCTATTATAGTACACTTAATACTCTTTACAAAAGCATTTAAGGGCAATCTCAATACTGTGTTCCCTGGTCTAGTTATATTTTCCTTATACTGAGTGTGTGTGTGTGTGTGTGTGTGTGTGTGTGTGTGTGTGTTTATTGGCTTTAGGTGTGTGTTTGGAAGTGGGTTCAGGACACTTTCCTAAACCTATGGTCATCCTGCCATTCATGAAATATGGAGATCTGCACAGCTTCCTTCTGCGTTCCCGCCTAGGAGACAGTCCACTGGTAAGAGATCCATTACTTTTCAGCCGGACAGAGTTCCTTTGGCTATTGATGAAAATTAACATGGCCAACATGGTCAGATGTCATCGTGACAAAGCATCAGTCATTGTAGCTGTTCAATGAATTACATGATAGATAATTTTAACACATCTGATTTGGAGGAAAGATTTGGCTTTATGTTGTCAGATAAACTGTTGGGCCTTAGTAGATAAATGAACTCTCTGTGTGACTCTAATGATGATGTGTTTTGTGTGAAATTCCACAGTTCCTGCCCACTCAGACACTCCTAAAGTTCATGGTTGACATAGCTTTTGGTATGGAGTACCTCAGTGGCCGCAACTTTCTTCATCGTGACCTGGCTGCTCGCAATTGCATGTAGGTTTTTGCCGATGGAGTCTAGTTTGGTTGGTATTTTTTTTTAACATAATGACTGCATTGCAAAGTGTTTTCAAGTGAAAAATGGCTAAATATGTGTGCAGTTTAATGTTGCCCTTAAATAAACAATTCATAAATTTAACACAAAATGGCATTGGATCTTCCAGCCTTTGTAACACAGATTTCCTGTTTGTCTTTCAGGCTGCGTGATGATATGACAGTGTGTGTGGCTGACTTTGGGTTATCTAAGAAGATCTACAGTGGAGATTATTACAGGCAAGGCAGAATAGCTAAAATGCCTGTCAAATGGATTGCAGTGGAGAGTCTGGCAGACAGAGTTTTTACCATCAAGAGTGATGTGGTAAGTACATCCATCTGTTTCTGTTTTTTTTTAGTACCATCAGAATTAACTTATAGGATGCAAATATGTGACTACATCAGAAAAGAAATCCACTGTACTCACTCCAGGAATGTGAGTCACTGCTGAGCTTACCCCTCCCATATTCACTATTACTCATTACACATTGTTGTACGACAAGTGACTTTACACTTTTTCTACACAGAGCTGTCGGTGAAATAATCCATTTTGGTATGCTTTAACTATTGCACCTGATGAAATGCCGTCTGACGTTAATATTCTGTGTCATGCAGTGGGCATATGGTGTTACCATGTGGGAGATTGCAACACGAGGCATGACGCCCTATCCTGGAATCCAGAACCATGAAATTTACGACCACCTTCTTGAAGGCCACAGGCTGAAGCAGCCACCAGATTGTTTGGATGAGCTGTGAGTGATGGCTCTTGTAATTGTTTTAATTAAATGGTGTTTGAGGCCACCATTGTAATAGTTAACGATTTATATCTTGCATGAATGGAGTTTATTTTTTGCAGAATAAAATGCTAGAAACATTTGTTTTCAGAATGTCACGCATGCATTGTTTACATATTTTAAACACACTGATCATTCTCTTTTTTGGTAAAATCAGTTTGAGTCACATGTTCTGCTACATCTGGGTCAGATAAGTGTTCTCCTCCTTGTCCGTCTTTGAACTTGGTCTTGCATAAAATTCAAGGAAAATCTAAAAGTTGCTTTGCTTGTGGAAAAACATGCACTTGCTTTTTTCAGTTCTCCTTATTTTGGCTGGCATTCAGTCCAGCACACACCCTTGTTAAAACTGAAGCTTTTAAAACTAGATTGTGTTGCCAACCATTCCTTCAGTATCTATCAGTGGAAAGTACTGGAAAATATTGGAAAAGTAATACCATGCAAATCTATTTTCAAAGTGGACATTTTACTGCAGTAAATTATGCCTCCTTTTAAAGTGCCAAATTTAGGCAAAGTATTTCACATGTCTTTTTATTATGGCACACGTGTACTAGCCTTTAATTAAAGGAAATATCTTTTTAGGCTTTTAGTGATTGGAGTAATATCTGACTCTAGTTTCTTGTCTTTCCTCACTTGTATCCAGGTATGAGATCATGTACAGCTGCTGGAGGACCGATCCACTGGACCGCCCCCACTTTACTCAACTGCGAGAAATGTTGGAAAAGCTGACAGAAAAACTTCCCGAGTCCTCCAGCAAGGACGATATCATCTATATTAACACCAGCTTTCCTGAAGAGGACCCTGATGGAGAGGCTTTTCGGCCAGACGCTCCTGTGTCCAGCTCCTCCCCCTCCTGCAGCCACCAAGCAGCAGAAAATTCCGTAGTTACAGCAGACATTCATGGTAGCCTTGAGGATGACAATTGTGAGGACGATCGTTATGTGGTGGTGATCACCTCGGACCCTTCCCTGAGATCAACCGCTGTGGACACTCCTCTTTTGTCGAGTGGAGACACGATTAGTGATATGGCAGGAGTGGATCACAGCTCTTGTGACACATCTTTCCTGCTGTAAAATTTGGTACAATACAGATACAACTGTAATGAAACCATAATGGCATGGTTCATCAGTACTAAACATGCTTCATTGCACTGGAGGCACCTTGATGTTTCCTGTTGTGGACTATCTATAGTGTTGAGTGGCAATTTATGCTTCAAATGGCCAGGCTACGCGTCAGTGTTAGGAATATTGTGTGTGTTAACATCATGTGTTAACGTGATTATGCACATGTATTTTATAAGCTTGTGACACTGAACTGTGAAAACTTTTACTGTATTGAATTGTGTGTTGTAATGTAAATTCAGAAATGTACATTTATATATATACTGAAAAGATATGATTTATATTGACTCCTTTAAAATATTTGTGATGATTAAATTGGAATTTGTTTTGCCAAGACTCAAATATTCTCTCACTTTATAACAAGGGTTGCACTGTAATGAAAATGAGCATAGTTAAAATGGTCGGGAAGAACACAGAACTCCATGAAATTAATTATTTTGTAGACATTTATAGGCCATGTAAAAATGTAGGCCATTAAAGAAGAAGGATTTTCAACAGGAAATCAGAAGACTAAATAAAAATTCATCATAATTAATTCGTAAAGATGTTCTTCATTATAACTAAGCACATTTAAGACTTCGTTTTAATCAAATAATATTGAACTAATTCTCATGTAATAATATAAAAGGTTTTCCTGTATGGACAGGTAACCCATTTAGTTCTCCTCGTCCACAGCGCCCTCTACCGGTAGGACCTCAGCAGTCCAGCATTGTATTAATATGGCTGCTGCGGTCAGGATGAGGACGTGGACCTGTCCGACCACACTTTTCTATCCATGGCTCATTCTATCAGCTATTTTACTGGCCCACGTCAATATGGTTGTTGCTGCACCGGAGACGGGCGTTTGGACCGTCACAGTTGTAAACGTGAGTCGCAAACTTAATTGAAATGACGCTAGTTACACTTGCGAACGCCTAGCTGAGTTAGCTTTGTTATGCTAGCTCGCTGCGTTTACGTGTATCAGCTGAGTGGCTCTGTGACACAGTGTCAGTAATGGTAGACTGCTCTTTTGTTTGGCAACTACCAGTACACGGTGTTGACGTACTAATGGAGTGTATGTTTAACTATTAAACTGTGTGTGATGTTAGTTAGGTGAGCTAGCTGTCTTTATTCAGCTAAGGTTAGCAGTTGGCTAACGAGCTATAGCTAAAGTTAGGTAGGTTCGGCAGGTTCTCTCCTGGAAAAAGCTCTATAAAGGATCTCGTTGCTCAAGTCCGAAGTGTGTCTTCACGTTTAAAGCTAGAATCTCAAACCTAACCCTGAAACCGTTAACCCTGGCCGTGCTTAATTAGGTCATTAATACGACATTTCATTATAAAAGCATTTAAGCACGGTGTTCATCAATATTAAGGCACATAGTCTAGATTTGGAGCACATCGAACTAAGTAGCCTTCATAAATAAGGTAGTGAAAAGTTTCGGTTTCCCTCCGGGGTTTGTCTGTCTCCATATCTAGTTGCAGTGTTGTGGGTGCTGCCGTTGCCGTTATCTCGTTTTCGCTCACGCATGCACGGTAAAGCCACAGGGAGTTAACAACCAAATACAACTATTCATTAAGTTAATTTCTTAAACTATTAAACCATTAACGCTAAAATGTCAGCTGTAGTTTCACAAGTAGTGTAAATGACTTGCTGTCCGTCATTACTATGAATTGAGTACTTCACGCATGTTCAGGCGTCATTTAGAGCTCTTTTATATTATGTAATCAGCAATATTATTGTTGTTTTCACATTAAAATGAAAAAGAAAGAAAGTTCATTAGACCATACACGCAAATGACAAATTATGATCAAGTTCAATCTAGTGACGAATCCAAGTCTTTACTGCTTCAAGCCAGAGACACAATCAGAAGGGAAATACTGAGAGAGACACCCAGGACATCAATTATCCTTCATCATTATTGGTTTATAATCCGTAATCTGCCTAATAGAACGCCTTTAAACAACACCCACGTCTAGACATATAGGTGTTACTCGATCAGGGGTTGCGTTGAGTTCACAAACTCAACACATCTCGACTTTCTGTTGTTTCTAGCACCTGCTTCCTCTAGGACAGTTTCACTACTATTACCAGTATATAACTGATATTATTATCTATTTTCCACATGTATACAGAGCAGAACCTGCGGTTTCTGCACCACTGTGTCACTCTCAATGGTGCCGTTTTCTCAGTGATGTGACTATATTCTGCTATCGGGAATCATTTGATGGCATGGTTTGGGTCGATTTGTCACCTAGTGAGAAGGATCAATGCATAACAGTACAAAGCTTGTGTTATCACATTTATTTTCAGATGGAGCATTTCTATTGTAATGGTAGGGGTCTCTTCTTGGATCATAGGACTCCCATTGGTAGGACACTAGGGGGCACTAAATAATTTGATGAGCATTTCAGTGAAGTCAATAATTTGTTATCGTCTTCACAGACAGCAGATCTTGCCTTAGCAATAATAAACACAGTATATTTTGGACCAACGTATCAGACAGTATTCTCCACCACCATTATCCCAATACCAAATAAGTGATTCCTGTTTGGGAAGAGTGCTGTTTTCCTTTTAATTTGTTGCCAATCTGTACAATGAATCAACATGTGAACTTGTTTAAATCAATGTTTATTTCCCACAGATGTCAAGACCCCTCCTGTTCAGAAAATCAATGTTTAAAGACACAGACATTGCAATGAATGGTAAGACATGGAAATCTTCATGAAGTCTGTCATGACAAATGCTGCCCTTCATGTTTTGTGCTTATTTCTGCGTTTGTCCTTTTCAGTCGTGTCCTCCTTTTGCCCTGAAGAAGTGACTTTTAGTATTCACTGGTATTTAAAATACTACCCCTGTCACAATGAGTTCAACAACATCGATGTAAGTGTACAGCAGCACGCATTTGACATACAAACAAACAACCTGTCTTGCTCAATTTTGTACTTAATAGATCATCACTTTGTGTGCATTATGACTTTCATTGTAGGAAATGTACGAGCGAACACCCCTGAGTCGTGGTGGGGGTCTGGATCCTAATCCACTTGGACAAGGAGAGTACATCGAACACATATACAAGCCCATCACATGTATCAATGGACAGCACCCATTCCGAATGCTCAATGTAGGATTTGTTTAACAGTACTTTCCGCAACATAGTCACACCATTGATGTTGTGGTATTTATTTCAGTAATATCTGTGGTCTCTGTTTTCAGAAAACCAAGGCAGATCCACGTACAGTGAGTGTTGAGGCTGAGATGCAAGTAAGAATCTTTTAAGATCTTTATAAGTCTATCTGATGTTTAAAAAAATGTCTCCAGAAAATACTACCATAATACCATAAGCAGGAACATTGGACGTCTTAAAATAACTTGCAAAAAGGCGTGTGTGAACTCTGGCATGTGTTGGTTTAGCGGGTGTTGTGTTCATAGGAGGTGTTTTTGCCTTCATTCAAACTTCATTACACACCCCACAGTCTTAAACATGGAGCTCTCATGTTCCAAAACCAATAAGTCTGACTGTCTGTACCTTGAAAACAAAGGCCCATTGCTCCACAAACACACACTCTGAAGCTGTTTGAGTTCAGTGACTGCAGGCTTTTACAGCTTCAAGCACTTGATGAACCGAATATGCATACAGACAATTATTTCTCATACTGCTGTCTTACTTATGTCGTTACTCTGTTGTCGGATTCCTGGCAAAAGAATGCATTACAACTTCCTACGTACTTTTACATCGTTAGATATTTAATTGCATAATACAAATTCTATTAACAGCCCAACTACACCGCACTGAAATGCTGCATTACTGTTGTCCTCCATCTTTATATTCCGGAAGACTTGCCAGTGCAAGATTATGACGGAACTTTGATTTGGAATTCCGATCTGATGAGACTGCAGCCGCATTGTCACAGAGAGATGCTTATCGGAATCCAATGCCACATATGGAAGTGGCCCAAATCTGATATGAAAAGATCTGGACCACATTAAACCAGCAGACTGAATGTAGCCTTTGTCCTGACATTGTTTGTGACATTAGTGTGAACCACCATGCTTTTGTAATGCCGCAGGATGAAAATTATACCAGATGGCTCACAGAGGAGTATGACAGCAGCACCGCCAACGTTATAGCGACCACATGGAAGGATGGACCCTATCTGCTGGTTGTTAAGATTGTGTCTAACAAACCCGAAGCTAAATGGAATTTAGAAGGTAAGATTGTTTGAATAGCTTTGGCAAAGATAATTTGTAAACGGTAACATCACTGGCAAAAATAAACTTACAGAACCCAGAAAACTTTCTCTCAAAATCTATGCAATAAGGAGCTGTGCAATTCTACAACTATGTACTACACTAAAGTGATAAAATGACTGATGAAAATCTGATTTTTTTGTTTTGTTTTCCAGTTAATGTTGTGATGAAAGGCAGCCATGGCTACATTTCCGTAACAGAGTGGCCTCTGATGTTTGTAAGTAGACGTCTTAATCTTTTGCGATTTCTGTCACCTTCCCATTTGCATGACTCAAGGGTGTTGCATTCTTGTGCACTTTAACATGTCTGCATTGCTTGTTTGTTTTTAAATGCAATCCAAAAACATTGAGTCTTGCGTAGTATTGCAAAGGGTTATAGCTGATGAAACCCAATAAGGAGTTACTGTACCTCACTGAGAAGGTCTTACAGAAAATACTGCGGTTTTGCCATTGTGTGGCAAAACCGAGTGAAATTTGCTCTTTATGAAGAATTGTTCCCATGTGTGATGCTTTTATATACTCTGTCGTCCCTGTTTCTAGTTCTACATGGTGATGTGCATAGTGTACATCCTGTATGCCTTGCTGTGGTTTCTCTGGGCAGCCTGTTACTGGAAGGATCTGCTCAGGATCCAGTTCTGGATAGCAGGGGTCATATTTCTGGGAATGGTAGAGAAGGCCGTCTTTTGCGCAGAATATGAAAACACCAACACTGTTGGCTCTGCCTGTGAGTGTGTTCACCTGTCACGTATCCCCCATCATCACAATTCATGTGACATAGGAAAATCTCAGTGTTTTACATCTAATTTTCCTACTCTCTCTGTCTCTCTGTTACTATCAGCCCCTGGCTTGTTGATCTTTGCAGAGTTGGTCTCTGCCCTCAAAAGAACTTTGGCACGATTGCTTGTCATCATCGTCAGCCTTGGCTATGGGATTGTAAAGTATGCTAGCATTTTATATCTGTGAACATGCTTATTGTATTTAGCTGTATTATGAAAAAAAGTATCAGAAAAAAGATCAGGTTGTCAAGAGTTAAATGTTATTTCTTTGTCTCTGTCCTCCTCAAGACCTCGATTAGGGACAGTAATGCACAGAGTGGTGGGGCTTGGTATCCTCTACTTTGCCTTTGCCAGCATTGAAGGTGTCCTAAGGATTACTGGGGTAAGGAATATTCTCCAGTTGTATATGGGATAACTTGCTAATAATATGACATTTAAAGTGTTAATTAACTTCTTTATTGTATTGATGTTTTTTAATTGATTGAGTTGAATCAATAAAATAATTAACTAATTAATTAATAATTAGCTATTTGTGCTGCCATAACTTCTGAGATTTGTGATAAACAGGTATGAAGATTCTAGTATGAGTGTCCGGTTGTTTAGAGTAAAACATTAGGATGACATGTATATTATGTGAACCTCTTCTTGGGTGTCCCTATATTGAAGAGTCGAGACAACGGCCCAAATGTCATTACGGCCATTGCACTGGCTGTGGTTGACTCCATCTGCGCCTGGTTCATATCCTTCCACCACACTGTATACTGTCACTACGGGTGTTCCCCAGGGCTCTGTTTTGGGTCTCCTTTATTTATCACTGTACTTTTACCTCTTGGCTGTAGTTTCAGAAAATTCTGTATGTAGTTTCCACACTCCTCAGCACTACACAATTCAAACGCATCCTCTTCATGGTTGTTATCGTCTCACACCAGTCCTAACCAAGTTTGTTATTCAACTTTAATTTTGAGACCAGCATCGTACTTTTGGGGGTCATTTGTTTATTGAGTATTTTGGTCTGTACGCTCTGGTGAAAGGTTCTCTCTCTTTATTTGTTGCTTCCTCCTGTTTGTCCTCTTCCCTGTGCCCGCTGGTCCTGCTCTGTCCTCAATTCCTAGGCCAAGGACTCTGACTTGGCCCTGTTGGCCAACATTCCGCTGGCTCTGCTTGACTCCTCTCTATGCTGGTGGATATCCTTTTGTGCATCGCTAACCCTTTCTTCGATGGTTCACCTATGCTCTTCACTTCCTTCAGATATACTCAAATTAGACTATGCAAGATTAAGCTCAGTTAATCAGAATTAGCCATAAAGGTTTGATTTGCATGCCGCTTTCCTTCAAAGGTGTTTCTGCGCAAAGATGTTTATAATATGTAAGACATTAAAATGCAGATCAATCGATTTTCAGTAAGTTCACTACCCAAGATATGCATGTAAACAGTCCATCCCAGACAACCCTAAACTAATATGGTGAATTTTCTGGTACATACCACATTTGTTTGGGGCTAGACTGACCTCCTGTTTCGGTGCACTTTTTAAAAGATGTAGGTACAAAAGAGTTCACTACATCATTCTGAACCATACATGTGTCTCTCTCTATCTTGAATGGCATACTGTTAATATTGTTCTCGCTAATCTTCTGCTCTACCTTGCTGCATATATAAACTGTGTATTCTGTAAAGTAGGCACCATAAACATAAATTCCTAGGTATCTACATATGGATCTGTTGGTATTTAGCATAATGGTGTCTATGCCTGTTCTGTCATGTGTTTACCTTGACTGCCACTAACATATTTGTCAGCCTGGCACAAACCATTAAAACACTGAAGCTCCGGAGGAACCCTGTCAAGTTGTCTCTCTACAGACACTTCACAAACACACTCATCTTTGCTGTCCTCGGTAAGTAATGCAAAACAGTCCTTATGTCTATTTCTTATTAGAGAAATGAGTCCCTGTAGCCCAGAGTAGCAGTGGACACAAGACTTCAGTCTCAGGCCTTGTCTTTGTATTCTTCAGCTTCAATCATTTTCATGGGATGGACAGCAAAGAAATTCCGCCTCGCAGATTGCCAATCTGTAAGTATGAATTATAAAATTGATTAGTTTGAGGGTTGTTGTTCATTTCTAAGATGTATGTTTGTTGTGTAAAGGATTGGATTGAGTTGTGGGTGGACGATGCCTTCTGGAGGTTCTTGTTCTCCATCATTCTGCTTGTCATAATGTTTTTGTGGAGACCATCAGCAAACAACCAAAGGCAAGAACTGGATCCAACACTCAAAATAACTAATTTGACTCATTTTCGCCACTAGTACTTAACAAATGTCTCATTGATGTCCTCAGGTATGCTTACACTCCACTTATTGATGACTCGGATGATGAGGAGATTGAGGAATTCCTTGCCTCTTCAAACATAGGTACAATGAGATAATGGAAGTTTTACTTTGGTCCAAAAATACAGCACCCAGTTGCGTCCGGTTTACCATCAAATATAACTTTTTCTCCTTACTCACAGCCGATGGCATAAAGATGAGATCTAAAAGTGAGACAAACGGCACAGTGAAACCTGCAGAAACTAATCCGGTAAGTGAGTAACACTACAGGTGTTCCCCAGGGCTCTGTTTTGGGTCGCCTTTTACTTATCATCTAAATCAGGGGTGGTCGCCAGTCCCCCCACCCCTGATCTAAATTGTACCTCTTGGCCTCTTAGAAAGAGAGAGAGAGGACATCCCACCCCGAAACCCGTCCCGACCCCGCATCCATACAACCCCGTCCTGGCCCGCCTAGGATGTAAAATAAAATAAAAAAATAAAAAGGAACTGTTTGGTGTTCTGGTTATCAGTCACTTCTCTGGCATAGCCTGTAGATCTGTAAAGTAAAAGAGAAATGGTTGCCATCTCTGATAGAACTGGCCTCTTGAAATTCTGTATGTAGTTTCACTGCTATGCGGATGACACCCAGCTCTATCATCCACCAAGCCAATTAAATCATAACTCGCTCAATTTTCTGAAACTAAATAGTGATAAAACCACCAAGGTTCTCATTATAGGCCCTCAGTTTAAGAGTCAGTTTAAGTGTCATCCTAGACAGCACATCATCTTTGGACACACATAAACAAAGTTAAGCTGCATATTTTCATCTATGCAATATTAATTGCCTTTGCCCTTGACTTGCCCAACAACACTGCACATACTCGTTCATACCCTGATTACATCCTGCATCAACTACGGTAATGCTATCCTCTTTAGTTTTCCCCTCATGTATCTTAAACTTCAATTAGTCCATAATTCTGCTGCCTGGATCATTACCAGAACAATTGATCATATCACTCCTGCTCTTCATCGACTTCTTTGGATCCCTGTTAAATACTGCATTGATTTCAAGATTCTTCTTTTGACCTTACCAAGCCCTACTTTGAATCATTGCTGCTTCTTACTGTGTCATGTAACTTGGCTTTAGATCAAAGGCATTATTTTATTTTATTATTATTTTACAATAGAATAGTGTTAGGTTTGTGAACTAAAGCTTTGCAGATATTAACATATTTCAGCAGAGGGCAGTATTTACTCTTTTTCTCTTTTACTACCTGTCCAGGAGGATGACTTGAAGTGGGTAGAAGATAACATTCCTAGTTCTCTTACTGATGTGTAAGTATCATATTTATTGAACAACAATCAGATTTTTACACATTTTGCTATATTAACATCTTTCTCTCTTTGTTCCTGTCATTGCAGAGCTCTACCTGTCCTGCTCGACTCAGATGAGGTATGAATTGAATTTGTTCGAATGTTTATCTAATATGTCAGTGTTCTCAGTCCCGATGCTTCTGCTTTCTGAGTTTCACATCACTTCATATTTACAATCTCCTCTCGTCTTGCTGCACACACATGTAATTAGCTAAATATACCGTGTTTAACCAGTTCTGAGAGGCACCGACCCTTGGGCACACCTGATTACTTTCTCCTTTATTTACATCTTACACAACATTTATATGCAACATGTTATTTTGATCATGCAAAGCCAGAACTGCATGACCAGTTTCACTTGATTTTTGCTCTTAATTGTGATACTTGAGAGCAGAACAAAACTTTACAGCATATTTGCATATTTTCTAGGAAATAATGACAACCAAGTATGAGATGTCCAAGATGGAGTGACACAAATGCGCAGCAACAAGTGAGTGTGGAGGGAGATTACCAGTACACAGCACTCCAGCACTCTGCTGTGTACAGCAGAGCTTTCTCCGGGATTTCCAGGAGCATGGTGTTTAGATGCCATGCAGTTTTTTCCAGGGATCTTCCTGTGTGTCTAACTTCACATGGTGGTGCAGGCCACAGTGCTACCATCTTATTGGGAGACTCCTGTTTAGCTCTCCCACCTCCAATGAACGTGAGGCTTGACCTAGAACCCTCACATCTTTCCCTGATGCGATGAGTTTGAGCCTTTTTTTTTTTAAAGAGAATGTTTGGTTTTGTATTCAGTACTGTATTAACTCCTGTTATGTTAATGTGAAGAGAATTAAGAGCAGTGGGCCTCAAACACAGACATGTCCTTAAATCTATGTCAAGTGTCTTATTTTTTGGTGGGATGCGGTTATTTTACAGTGCACTACTTTGTTAACAGATGATGAAAAAACAATTAGAAGCATTAGTTTCTGTCTGCACACACTGGTTGTAATGAAATACGTTGCATATATTTATGAATGGAAAAGCTGATATTGCATTTTGTGCATGCAGAAGGAGAAAGAGAGAAAACAGACACTGTAATGTGTTGGTTGGTGGATTTACTTAAATAGGATCGTTCACTATTTAGTTTTGCAATGTTCCTAACGTTCTGTTTAAGTTACACAACAAGAGAAGTAACATTACTAAGTGAGTTTTATACAGTTCTGGATATTTGTTATATTGCTACCAGAATACAATTCTGATGCAAAACAAACCTCAAGTACCCAAGTTTGAATGGAAATGCACTTTGACGATCAAAGCTGTGCTTTCACACAGTTTTATGAGGCCTAATCTGTTCAACTAATTGGGTGTAGTATGTAGGTGCAGTTTAGCCCCTTCAGAGATAAAATGGCATCGTGTCTCACAGTATCCCCAGTATTGGTGTGTGAATGAGCAGGACAGTCATGATGTAACTGATTTATACATATTGAGTTCACATTCGATTTAGATTTAGGATTTGCAATTACTGTATGCAGTCATCATGCTGTGAATCTGCTGTATGTCTGGTGGTTGGTAGGTTTTTTGAAATGAGCAATATGTGTGTATCTGTTAGTAATTTTTGCCTTCCCACCTCATCCTACACTTTCACAATGTCCTTATTTATTTATGTTTAAAGTGTACTTGCAAATGGTAAAGGTAAATTATGTTTACTCTGCTTACAGTACGTGCTTCTATTTCTTTATGATTTGGATCCTGAACACTTTCTTTATGTGTTTAAAGCAAACAAGTGGTGGTTTGTTTATTTTTATGCAATATCAGCTTTAATGTCTAATGATTGATTGATGATAAGCTGACACGAAGCACAGCCACGTTTTTTCAAAATAAGGCTTAGATAGGTTTCTGAATTTAAATATATATATCAGTGGCTGACCAGGCGCTTCTATGGGGAGCTGGATGCTTGTCGTCCTCATGTGTGTCATCTTCTCTATCCAGGTCACATCACATTCTAGATACATTTTGGGTTTAGTTTTAACACTAGCTGATCACTTGAATGATTTTATAATGTCATTATGATTTCTCTAGGTTTTTTACTGGTTGGAAACCTGGAATAATTGTGTTTATGATGGCGAGTTATACTTGTGTTATATAAAACTGCAGCCACCTGCTGTGGACTGTGATTATTTGTACAGATGGGCTTTGGCTGATTCCTGTTATTTCATAAATCCACAGGTGGAGAAATGTCTGGATTATATGACTTGCCTTTTTTATTTTTTAAGGGGTTCACAAAAGAACAGGTCTTGAAGTTTTCATTCCTGGTAGTTTCCTGTCTTCTTCTTTCTGAGGAGGTATGCATACTCAGAATAAATAATTGGAAACTGAAGTGTTTGTTGTCTGGTCTATTCAGTGTTGAACTTTTAATACTAATGTAATATGTAGGAAACTTGGGTTTGAATATTTCACCCAGCGAGTGCAGCATACAGCTTTAACAAGCAACAATGAGCGAGAAAAACAAGTAATAAGAAAAGAGACGCAGCTAAGATACTGTACAATAGTTTTAACCCCATTAAAGAGGCTATGTGTTGCACGCACACACACACACACACACACACACACACACCTTGAATCCAACTAGTGTGTTGTTTTTTTATTCATCCAACACAACAATGAGAGAAAACTTCAGTAAAAGATTTGATGTGAAAGTTAAATCTCTGCTGGATTTGTAAATTGCTACATGAATATAATATACATGTTATATAATGTACACAGAAAGAGAGAGGGACAACAGTGCTCTCTTTTTTGCTTTTCACATACTGCAAATCTGGACTTATTCCAAACGTTTATCCCATGTGAAAGATGATCCAAAAGTGTTCTCTCCCCTTTTCCTGCGTAATAAAAGTAAAGCAAAATTACCCTACCACGCCTTTCATTCCGAATTATCCAACCAATATTACGTGCCTCCTTCATGTTTTGATAGGGATCCATAGATCGGAAGCAATTCTACTATTTCATTTCGGAATGATTTATGGTTTATGTTTGGCAGAGTTTAAATAGACAAGGTGAGATTTTTCAGGAAAGTATAGCTCATGATTTAACTTCCCCTGGAATTCCAAGAATTCGTAATTTAGAGATCGAGTTTTTTCCGTCCTGTTATTGTTAAAAGGATACATGTAAGTCATCAAACCAGAAAGCTTTTTATACTACCCAAGGCATTGCTTCAGATCTTTAGACTGTAGATGGTTTATGTGTCTGTGTGCTTGTGCATTCACAATCCATTCAAATAATTAAGGCTGTTTTCCCATGCTTGGCAAAATGTCACATAAATCCTGATACCTTTTCTGACTTTTTTGCCACAGCTTTGCACCACTCCTCAGTCATCAGCAGCCAAGGTTTGTCAAGTTTGTTTCTGAAAGTATTTGGCTCCACATTTCTGGAATGTAATCCAAACCAATTTCCTCATGGTTACCCTGATTACACTTTGTGGTTTTAAGACTTTTAAGAGGTTGGGAATTTGGGGCAGCCAGGCCAAGGTTGAGGAAAAGCAACCTCCTGGAGCAAACCAGCTCATGAGAGATGCAAGTAGACCAGGACCGCTGGCTGGACTTCCCCACTGACATCATAGTCACCACACTCTGCCCAGTCATAATAAACTAGCCAGAGCACAAGGGAGAAGGCTCATTAGATTGAATAACACAGTAATGACAGGACGAAGGACTCTGTGTAGAAAGAGAGAAAGTAGAGGTAGATGCCCCAGTGGTAAACTACAAGGGTTCCACCAAAGAAAGGCAAAGTGCCAACAGGAGTTAATAAAGTCAAAGTGCACAGACATGATCTCTGATGAGACACAGGAGGCTTCCAGCCAGGAAATGCACCACATCACTAGTGACCTCTGCAGATGACATGTTTTAATATATACTTGCTCCAGATACCCAGGCCATCCAATGGAGGATGGAAAGCACGGAAAAGTGGCCTCAGATGAACAACATGATGGCAACAGCTGGGCAGTGATCTACCCAACAGCATAGAAACAGCACTGAAAATAACATTTTCATCCTTATCCAAGCTAGTCTTAGCAGTCTGTGGTGAAAGATTTGGATATGATGAGTTCAAGAGAGGAACACACAACAAAGAAGCTAATCGTAGGAGGTGGAGGTCTTGAGGATTTGAAAGGAACTCAAGACAGGAAGCAGTTCAGGAACGCTTATGCCACCACACTGCTAAACTCTCTCCACAACAGTCTTCATTTTGAGGCTAATGGCACTTCAGAATGCAGAGAGAGCAAGAGAGAAGACAGGAAACCTCCAAGTACAGGTTTTGGTTTGTCTCTGCCACACTGGAGGGGGGAAATCTGGTGATCTGGTTGTCTAACACACTTAGACAAAGAGCCGAAGGGACAATGTAGCCAATGTCCTAGGCTTACTCTAATGACTACCCTAGAATTCTAACTTAACACAAGGGCCCTAACATAGAAGGAAGTCACAGAAGTGGTGAAAACGGCCAGAGCAGGGTCAGCACCTGGCCCAAGTAGTCTACCTTATCAGATCTACAAAATGCCCAATACCCAAAGCTCCTGCACCAACTACAGGAAACTGTTCAGGACAGTGTGGAAGAAATGAGAAATTCCAGAAAAGCAGAAGGAATCTTTGTCCCAACGGAAAATAACAGTAATAACATATCAGTTCGGCACAATATCACTCCTCAGTGTGGAGGGAAAGATTTTTGATTTTACCCAAGTTTTACCACATCTGTCATCACACTCAAAGGAAATTAAGCAGCTGTTTCTCAGTCAATAACATCATCAACAACAACTACAAGTACCGGAGAGTAGGGATGGCCACAGTAAGAACCCTCTCTGTGATCTTGTTTGTGATGTGCTTGAACTTGATACAGTTACAGAGGCTCCCTGGCAATCCAGAAAGAGGAAATCCCATCAATCACCAAAAATCCCATCAAATACTTGTGCAAGTGGACAAACCTTGAAGGACCATGACAACACCAATCACCTGCATGCCCAACTCAAGGACAACCTTTGCAGCATTATTAAGAGACAGCTTCCCATCAAATTCAAGGTTTGGATGTACCGGCATTTTATCCTAATCTGATCTTTAACCCTGTATGAGATGACTTCATCAACTGCAGAGGCACTCAAGACTCAAGAGAGCCTAAGATCATAACTACCCAAGTGGCGTGGTGTGCCACCTTACGTTTTGAGTGTGCGCCTGAAGAAGAATTCAAAGAAGAAGTGACCCTCCAGGGCTCAAAAGACGACAAAAGCACCTTTGTGTACAGTTGAGACACACTGCTGGACACCAGAATGGAAATTGCTCACCTTTTCCTGTCTTCATTGCAGACTCTCATTATGGAGATGTACTAGACTCTCTATTCATCCCAGCTGCCATCCCAGCAATGGACAACAAGTCGTACTAAGTCTGGGCAGGGATCTCATTCCACTGTAAAACCAGGGACAACTGCATACAACATGTATGCTTCATGATCAACAACTCCTGGTTTATAGGCACAGCACTTTTAAATCTGGGAGTATGGCAGAAAACAAGAAAACCAGCTATGACCTTCTGAAGCTATAAGAGTACCCTAGTGGAAGTACTGAATAAGGAAAGAGTGAAATATCTATTCAACAACAATGCTGTAAGAAGTGTGAGTCAACATCCATAAGGCTGCAGGCCCAGACGGCATCCTAGGCCGTGTCCTCAGAGCATGTGCAGACCAGCTTGTAAGTGTGTTATCTGACATCTTCAGCCTCTCCCTGTCTCCGTCATTCCTGCCAGCTTTTAGATGTCCCTAGGTCCCCAGGTGACAGGTCCGAACAACACAACAGCAATTAGCTTATACCACCAAAATAAATCGATAGATAACACAAGCATGTTGTGGCATTTTACACTGCCCTGAGGGGAAGAACTGCTATGTGAGGATGCTGTGAGGGTGCTGCTCAGCATTCAATACCCTAATTCCTGCTAAGATCAATACCTTGCTCAGGAACCTCGGCTTGCACCCAACCGTTTGCAGCTGGATTCTGGACTTCCTGTTGAACTGACACCAGGTGGTGAGGCTAGGGCAGCATTACCTCTGAGCCACTGACCCTCAACACTGTAGATCCTCAGGGCTGCGTACTGAACGCACTCCTCTGCTCCCTATACACCCACAACTGCATGCCCATGCTCACCTCCGACGTCATCATCAAGTTTGCGGATTACAATGATTGGGCCTGATTGACAGCAACGAAGAGACGATAACAAGGACAAGAGACTGAGACGGTGGGGTCATGAGAAAAACCTCGCTCTCAATGTACAGACCCCGGTGACCTCATAACTAGCTCAGTCATATCCTCACTACTGCTCACTGATGTACAGGGCTGTTCTGAATCTAGGGCTTTTCTATTACTTTGGGCACCCTGTTTGTCGATGTTTCACAGAAAGTCACTATGTATTAGAGACTGATGTCAAATGAATGCATACCACACAACGCGAGAAAGGAAAAAAACCCCAACTGTACTCAGTTTGCCTGAAGGCCTGTACTGTGAGGAAAATATTTTTATCATTATGCTGAAGCAAATGGCTTGTGTTATGTAGCTTAGTGCGCTCCAGCAATATCCCTCTGCCTCCGAGTGGATGAAACATTTGAACATCAAACGGCCTGAACACCAAGGTTAGACAAAGGCTCAATGTGAGCCCTTGTGGCAGGGTAACCCTCATTTTGGCTGCCATTAGTGCACGTTGTCTGCCTAGTGTGTGCCGTCAGCGCATGTGTTTTGCTTCTTTTACCATCCTATGCTCCCTGGAAGCATGTGGCTCTTCTGGCCCCTTTTATTTAAAAAAATTTAAGCTCTACATGCAGATGTGAGAGGAAGACAGAGTTAAGAATGTTAAGACGACACATGTGGGGAACATAAGTCTTTTCTTTCTCTGACACACACAGATATTTTTAAATTCTGATGGTCATTGTTCCTCTTATAAAAGTGAAACACTTTGAAATGTCTTTCTTTTCTCAGGTACTAATGTTTTCCCTTTCACTCCTTCTTCCATCCTTTCATTCAGAGTAATTTTTACAACCAGCCATCTATCATTTTAGATGGGGACTATGCATTGGTTTGCAAATCCTTCAAAATAAATTTGTAATGGATGTATGTGAATGAAAACAACGGCTGACATTGAATAGCATGCTCTTCAACATCAAGTGAGGTTATTCGAACAAATGCGGAAACGTTGGACTGACTTTATTTCAATTAAGAAAATGCAGTTATGTCGAGACAATTAAGATTCCAGATAAATTGTGTAGTCTGTTGGCATGCTCACCAAATAATCTTTGATTAGAATATAATAAGACCAGTATTTGGTAACATACAGCATATTAGTAATAAAAGAAAGATGCCCAGGTAAAGGGCCGCATCTACTGTATAGAAATCTCCTTTGGTGTTATGAATGATGCCTTAAAAAGCATGCAAGTAAAAAACAAATATACAGTATATAAAGGAAGATGTGCATTTATTACAATGCAAAAACCAGCAATGATTTTTCAATAAATTAGAGCTACGGGAGCACTAATGTCATCAATGAAGCAATGGTGAATGTAGTAAGGTAGCAAAGGTAGTGCATCAGCCCAGGGCCCAACCCTGAGCTACACCGATCATCTAAAAACAACACATACTAGCATCAGCAATTACAAAAACATATCTATCCCTCCATAACGTTCATCATACTTTTGTATGACTTAAAAAAAATCCATGTATTCAAACTCACTCAGTGATAGGCCATACTGTTGCAAAACATCTCTACTTGCTCTTGTTTAATTGTCATATTCTGTTATATTCATGATATGACTGCTAAGTATTGTTGGTATCATTCACTTGCTAAATCCTTCTTAGACCTTAAAGCACTGAAACAATACCGGCCAGCTGCTCAGTGGAATGGGTTTCTGATAAGATCGATGTGACAGTATCAAACTCAGAACCTGTTAACACTCTTCCTCAGTCTTCGTCTCCTTTCTCAAGTCCTCCTCGACTGAAAGAGTATTCTCAAAAGTTGTAAGGTGAAACCAAAACATGAACCCTAGCCACGTGTTTGGCCTGAAATGTGCGATCAGTGTATTCGGACATGTCCACTTCAACACTAATGTCCTGCGGCCCACGCAGCTGCTTAACCAATATCAACTCGCCAGTCTGCCTGTCAGAGCGCTGCATGACAAACATGGCCCGGGAGTTTCCCCCCACGATGCCAAAGCGCAGACTATCCGGTCCGGTGCGTCCGGGGGCAGCAGCGGTGGCCATGCGGAAAAGGGTGGCAGGGGTCTTCAGGTTGGAGGACAGAGACAAGTAGTGGAAGGACACAGTCTTTGGAGCCAGGTGGCAGGAACGGCTATCCATGGGGCAGGGGTTTCTCTCACACTGACTGCAGGACAGAAATGCAGCAAATATGAGACAGACTGCGAGACAGGACAAAGTACAGTCACATAATGTGGCCATTCTGTCTCAGAGAAATCTCTGGTATATTGAGTTACATAATTAATCTATCCTCCTGGGAAAAGGTTCATAATGCTTTCCTTGTGACTTATGACACACGCATGCGCGCACACACACACACACACACACACACACACACACACACACACACACACACACACACACACACACACACACACACACGCTTTGCGTTATGCAGCCTTGACTGTCTTGCAGCCGTGCTGGATCCCAGTGGTATGTTGGAGTGTCTTATGTTTGAGAGTTCAGGTGACTTGCATTTCAATATCTTTCATGTCTCTGCAGGTCACTACTTTGTTTACACTCTAACATAGGCTGTCTTACATGAATCACTGTATTTATCCATCTTCCAAGTGTTCATCGTAATATTTATTCCTCCACTCTGCGTGCATTGGTGGAGCATTTGACCACAGTGACGGTTCAGTAGGAGCAGACAAAGCTGCATTTCATGACCTGAAATGATGCAGCTTACTGATGACGAGCAAATACCAAATACCGACTCAGAAGCTCTACATGGTTTCAGAGGAATCATCATTTGCATACTTTGCTTCACCACAGCACAGTCGGTCCACTGGTCTTCTTCTGGCCATCTAAACAACTCAACAGAAGAACCTTAAGCTCTGATGCCTTGCTTGAGTCTGTACAGCTTCCCACTGTATGACAGATGGGTCTACAATTTGGAGCGCAAGAAAACATTCAAAGCTGATGACAAGAGATATGATCCTATTTTTTTTAACACACAGATGAATCCAGTTAAATGCAGCCAAGGCGACTGGCAATGAAAATAATTACAAATAAACAGGGATTATCAAACTGGGGTTTGTCCACTTACAAGGGAGATGTCTTGACATAGCTGATGTTGCCATGTGAACGGGGACACTCTGGGTTGACACACTGGAAGCCTCCTCCTGTGTTGATACACGTTGTCCCTCGGCTGCAGTTGTGCTGCTGGCTTAAACATTCATCCACATCTGGAAGACAAAACAGCAAAGGCATGTAAAGAGAGAGAGAGAAAAGGAAAGAGAGAGAGAGAGAGAGAGAGAGAGAGAGAGAGAGAGGGAGGAAAGGACAGAAGGAGAGACTTGCCAGACTGACTCCCTGCTTCCTGGTTACAACAGTCTGAGCAGGGGGTGCTGTGATTGTTTATTTGGTTCTTTAGTTTAGTCTCCCTCAAACACCTCATGGCCTAAAGATCCCTTCTGCTGGGAAAGGCTGAGGTCATTCATTCCACTGGCAGGGATTATAAACTTCAGGGGTGCAAATGAAAGTTGGACTGAGTTCTGGGACTGACAGACACCTCTGCAGAGGTCGGCCTCTGCTGCTAAAGCATTTCTCCACATCCTTCTCAAAGTAGTGACCTAATGGATCGTGCAGAGTAAATCACAGGTATTCCCCTCTGGAGGCTTACGCTCAGCTCCATCGGCAGCCAGGGCCCTGTGAATGAGCTTTTGTCCTCCTGTCACTCACCCTCGCAGCTCCGCCCATCTGGGAGTAACTTGTAGCCACTGGGGCAAGAGCAGTGGTAGGAACCTGGAACATTCACACACTCGTGGACACACAACTTCCCTCCTTGGTCCAAGCGGAAAACTTCACACTCATTTACATCTGTTAGGAAAGAGAGAATGAAATTGATGTACACTGTCTGACACACTTATCATGTAAACAGGCCCATGGTAAGTACTGAACATATGTGAAATGGAACAGAGGTTGGAATAGAAAACCAAACAGCAATACATAGTTTAAAAAGTGCAGTCTGCAGCACAAATACATACATTTTCTGTCGTTTGAATATTCTACACTGCCTAAGAGTGTTGTGGACATGAACATATTAGGAGCAACACCCTGAAATGTCAAATTGAAAAAAAATATCCAACCATTTCCACCTGAGCTGCTGAACTGTGGCCTAAATGGATGGTAATCAGCTTGTGACCTCTCCGGAGGATTAATTTGTTTGTCGCAGCCTGGCTCCACAGATTACACTCATTTGAGATCTCAGAACAAATAATTCCGACAACTGAATGATTCAGGTATTCAGGGCCCCAACTTTGTCAGCAGGTGGTAGGCAACACACTGGTCATAAAGGCACACTGGTCACTTTCCCCACAGCTGCTGGTATCTGCCCCTGCAGGGATGTCACTGAGCAAGACGCCGGAATCCTGCCGGGCTGGTGGGTAACTGCCCCGGAGCTGACCCTGACCTTCCAGTAGAGGGAGCGGCAAAAGCGTCCCCCCACAGGGATCAGTTAGGTAACACATCATTTCGGCTCACCCTGGCAGATACTGTTGTCCGAGGTGCCACTCATGTGAAAGCCTGCGTCACAGCTACAGTGTTGGGCTCTGTTCACTTGGGCACAGCGAGGTCTGCGGCTGAATGCTGGATCGTTCATTACACTCCATTCAGGTGGGGCTACAGTAAAGACGAAATGTAATACACTGTAAGCAAATGTGTGACAGAATTAAACTATTGTCAACATAAAGAATAGCAGATCAAGATCATTGTGGAGTAAACAAATGACAACAAATGAAAGCAAGATGAGATACTGACCGGTCTGGGTTTGATGCTGGCAATGAGAGCCACTCCAGTTCTGGGGACAGGTGCATTTGTACTGGTTAACACCCTCCACACATGTACCTCCGTTTTGACAGGGGTTACTTTCACACTCGCTCACATCTGTGTAGGGAAGAGGGAAAACAGAGAAAATGAACTAGATAGAAACATCCTGTATGAAAATGGACCAAATCCATATCCCTCAAAAGCTAAATGAGGTAGAGGGTTTCAGCTATGTTACGTTATAAAGATGTCAATGCTGTTTTCACACATATCTTCCAAAGAAAAGGCACAAACTCCTTCCATTGGCATAAACTCTTTAAGGCTTGTCCCAGACTGCTGTCCTTGTTTTAACAGGAACTTCCTTTTAAGAATTTATCTGGTTTATTGTAATTCCAAACACATTTTGATGGAGTTCTCATATTATTATTAACAAGAACTAGTATGGCCTCCAGACTGGGAATATTCAAATTAATGGTGTGAGTGCAAATAGCTGGTGCAAAAATCCAATACTTACTGGAGATACGGTATCTTTATATGTGTAAATGATTGATCCATGCATTCACTTGGCAATATTTATCTTTAAATAATGCATACTAACTTGTTATGCTCACTTAAAACCTCATACTCATCCAACAAAGTATGGAATTGTTGATTACTTTGGTTTCTATGATACAGATGTGCAAGACTTGAAGAAAGTCTCTCGCTCTTTGAGCTCCGGTGCTGAGGCCAATGTTTGCTGAATGACCACCAATCCACCACATCATGTTTATTCGGCTTCCCCTAAGGCCACCACACGGTCATGACATGAAAAGGCCCACTTCACTCTCTGAGATATTTTTAAACTCTTTTTAACTTTAAGGTTTTTCACAGTCTATCAATAGTGGTTTTTTAGGCAGGGCTAAATTTAGCCATCTTGCGCAGGGTTGGAAAACACGGAGACAGATAATACTGTGCACAGTTGAGCCTTTTCAAGTTGTTTTAACCATGAAGATCAATAAACACCAGCACATTTTTGCCACATGGAATTTCTGGAAGACTGCGATCCAGTGCAGGCTGAATGGGCTATCAATAACACTCTTGGAATACTTCTGTGCTATCAGACCATGCTCTGGGTATAATGTGGACCTAACCCCATCCAGTGGGACCCAGTCAGAGACGAAGGGAAACATGAGCAGGGTTGGGGGGTAGGTTATCTTACAGTAGTCCAGCCACTTCTGTTCCTGCAGAGTAGAAACATGGAGGGGAAGGCTCCCCACAGTGGAATGCGGTACAGGTGTTTTTCTGTGTTCCGAGACATTTAATGCCATTTTAACGAGGGCTTCATTCAGTATGCCTCGGAGCTCCAGCCACCCTAAAGAATGGCTCTTTTCTTTGCCTGTTATCTGTTTGTGCGAGGAGCCCCTTTGGGCTTTTGGGCCTGGCGTTCAGAGACGGCCGAGCCAAGGTCACCCTAAATGAGTCTGGGGATTTTTTTTTTCTCCTCAACATGGTGAATAATGTGGAGACACAGATCAGCCAGCCAGCCCAACACGTGTGAGTGAGAGAGAGAGAGAGAGAGAGAGAGAGAGAGAGAGAGAGAGAGAGAGAAAGAGACAGAGAGAGAGAGAGAGAGAGAGAGAGAGAGAGAGAGAGAGAGAGAGTGAGAGACGGTAGGTTCGGCTGTTGTCTTTCCAAGCACTGAACACCTTGAGATGTGCAATGAGGTTTGTTCTTCATCATAGTGATTTTCTTCAAAACCCATACAATGATAGATTTCCATTATTTCACTGATAACTACTCCTTTCCTTGATTTGACCCCCTTTGGTGAAACTAAAATGCGTATAAACAGCCCTTTATACAGCCTTCATGTATTAATGCCATGTAATTGTCATGTGGCAGGTTTCACTGCTGTGAAATGTCAAAACAGGTCAGTAGGGAGAAACACAGCAAGTGATCCCAGTTTACCTTTACAGATGGCATTGGTGCCAGTCCAGGTTCCATTCTCCTGGCAAATGCGTGTTGCAGAACCCACCAGCTGGTAACCCGGGGAGCAAGTGAAGTGAACCTCATGTCCAGCTAAATATTTAGAGCCAAACTTTGTTCCATGTGTAGGGACTTCAAGGGAGGGGCAGGTGCTGGGAGCTGAGATAGAGAGAGAGGGGGAAAGAGAGAGAGAGAGAGAGATAGTTGGTCACATGTGGAATACGCCTCCCAACATCCTCTGGCTTTCTGTGCCTGTGGACATACACGTGTCACTGAGCAGTGGAGAGCCTTCGTGGGAAATGATGGTTGGAATGGCTCATTAACAGTAATCCAGCAGAGCACCAAGCAATTTTTATGAGGCCCAGAACAGCCAAAATGTTATGCTACATTAAATATAGACATTTTATCACATGCTCTGGAATTCAACACATTTAATGCTTGTATATGAGTAAATAACGAGTGCTACTTTATTAAGAACACCTGTTCTGTCGATCAAATAGAATAGCTCAACCTTGACATAGCTTTCAAGGGTCGATTGATAAGTTCTGTATCCAGCACAGAAATATAAAACTGAGATGTGTCACAGTTTAATATCAGTTCCTTTATTGGCTGTCCGTAAAAATTGTTCACAGCTGATATGATGTCATCATCTGAGGCTTGCAGTCAAAGCCTTTTTCAAGAGGAGGAGGTGGAAATCTGGGGATAAGAAGTCAATTTGCCAGCTTGTCATTATTTGCAGTATGATCTAGTGCAGCCAGACCTCCATCATAGAAATATGGAGTTCTGGAGAAAGATCCTGTCAAAAATCTGGTTTACAAGACATGGAAATCCTGAGCTTAAGACATTTGATTGGTTAGTTTCCTGTAAAGTTACAAAACAATTCTCCCAATAATAGTATTACTATTTTAAATGACAGGAAAAGATATCTTAAGCATTCACTATATTTTTTTCTAAAATGCCTTTGTTGGACTTTGACAAGATAAGTAAGAGCTCAGTTCATCTTTGTAAAACATAAACATGTAGACTAACATGCTACCTGAAGTATAATCATGTTTCCTCTATATCATATTTCAATTTAAATACATTGGTGGAATATTTCCACTTGTTGAGTCGTGTTGCTGTGGATGTGGAATATCAGATTCTCCTCTTACCAGGAGCTTTCTAAAGCTACAGTCTATCTGATCCATCACTAACAAATGTGGATTAGCCTCAGAGCCAAACGACACATTTCCTTTTCCCCTAAAATTGCCTGTCAACTCTGAAACTGAGCCGACCTCTTGCAGCTGGATGAAGACGTGATCCCACAAGAGAAGAAGCCATCTCTGGCTTTACAAATCTTAACACTGTTGTTGCTGGTTACAGACAAGACCAAACTTCAATAAACTAGCAAATTTGATATTTGTGGAATCTTCTATTAGCTCAAACTTTGGAATGAATTCAACATCTCATATGAACAAAACTTAATCTGTATGCTTTCACTACAATGTGGAATTTAGGGATTACAAATTGTATGTATAATCCTTTGGCAGCTCTTAATGTGAAAATGAATGTATAATTAATCCCTGAAAGAAAAGAAATAGTGCACTTCTCCCTAATATATACATTATATTTCAATGAATTGGCTTATTTGGCCAACAAAATGGGCTAATAACACTATAGATGCAGCAGAATGGTCTCAAGGATATCTATTACAATTATGACCATAATTAAAAGGTATCACTTTTATATGGATATGCAGCATAGATTTAAAACACAGTGTTTTGCATTCATGGTATAAAAATGACCTTGTGACCCTAAGCTAATGTAAAACTTATCAAAAGACTTATCAAAAAGAATCAAATTGCAATTTGGGATGCTAAAATGTATTTATAGATAGATTATTAAAAAAGGAACATGATATTTGAATACTCATCAACTCTAATTGCAAAGTGTGTGCTCATTATGCTATATTGTACTTATAACAATTAAATATACCATATGTGTAAAATACAGAGATTCCAAAGAGTACAAATAAAAGCTTTGCACAACTTCTATAAATGTGCTGTTCTAAATGTGTGAGAGTATAAAACAATCTTGGATAAAGAAGAAAGCGGTTTGAAGCTGTATAAAGTTGAGACACTCACGAGCTGATTGGTCTGCTTGAGGCATCTTTGAGACAGAGTTCTGAAGCGTCGCCAGCTTTGACTTCATGATCCGCAGTCCCTCCGTAAATCGCATCTCCTGACCTTTCAGGAATTTCTCCATTTGACGGAGCACGCCGACCACTTGGTGCTTATCCATACATGTCTGTTAAGAATATATGAACACTGTAAATGCAGTGACTTCAGAATGAAAACAGGACTAAACGTTACCTTAGAAACAGCTCAACAGTCATAAAACAAGAATCATGGCATATAAAGTATTAATCTGCAGCTGTGGAGTATGACATAATCACAGCTAACACCTTGCACTGCTGGGCACATGGACATAGCTATAAATATGTCATTCATTCCTGCCATTGAAACATGTTGTATTACCAAAGATAATATGTGTTAATTGATTTTTCTGTATATGCAAGATACGGATGATTTGCAATTATTGCTTTCCACCAGTTTTGACTAGACCTTGCACTTCTCCTTTTCTCTCACCCCCACTCTGACTCACACCTCCTTCAGCCACAGCTCTAGTGGCAGACACAGCTGGACCAAAGCTGTCAGGCAGATGTCACTGTGGGACACGAGTCCAAAGTGATGTTCTTGTGTATATTTGGAGTAAAACGGGACATACTCATTGGATAATCCTGAATGGAGAGGCTCAAAATAGCTTGGGTGCCACAAGTCATTACTTGCGTTTGATGACTTGCCAGGCCATTAGTTCTTCAGTGAAAGTCCTCTATCCTTCTTGGAAGACTTTATTAATCACATGCTCATTGGAAAACTCACTCAGGAGCAGCATACCTTAAATTCCTGCACTGGAATTTGGGGTGGATTTAAAATAACAAATAGCTTCAAGATCCAAGAACAGTGCTCTCTCCCCCGTTTAAATGCCCAGGGCAAATGGGAAATGCCACCAGCTGACAGAGCCAAGATAGTCAGATCCAGATGTGATAGAGAACCTTTCAGAAGGCTGGAGTGATCACATTGATGACAACGCATAAACAGGCACATCACACCAGTTGATGGAGGCTCGATAACATGCCAATGCATAAACAACATTGTTAAATCCCCAAGGGGAGTGGGGAAATAGTCTTTCCAGCTGATATATGCATAAATGTAAATCATGTTAAATGCTTTACAGTGAGACACAGATGAGAACATTTAACCCCATGCAGACCGTCATTGCTGATTGCTTACCTGAACTGCAGCATGGCAGTCAGTGTAATGGATGGCTGTCATACACAGCAAAAGCAGACACCTGCGTCGAGGAGACAGAGCCATCTGTGAAAGTTGATGCAAGATCCCTATTCTCCAAGTTGCTCTTTCAGGTGCCCCGGTGTGATCCGACACAACAGCGACGATTCCAACCTCTGGCTTGACTGGATGCTGCTCATCAGGTGCCTGTCACACAGGGATGCGCTCCTGCTCTCTCACTCTGCCTCTTTACGAAGTTTTACCTCGATGTCTGCACGCCACCTAAACTCCCTGAAGTAATAATCCCTCCCACCGACACAACCGAACTCCCTAACTTTTATACCGCAAAATGTTCCCTTTGCTTTTCTTCCTTTGCCGACGGGAAAAGTTGCCCACAACAACAAAAAGACTCGACTCCGCTGCAAAATGCTCTCGACACGTGACCCATCAGCTAAAGGTGAAAAAAAAAAAGAATTGTGTGCTGTTTTTGTTGTCTTAAATGACGGAGTGGCTTTAGTATTTAGGTCGTTCATTTAACGGTTGTATTTATGCAATACACGCTATTTGTTTGTTTTTAAAAGAAAGTTTGAGATCCTCAACTCACACCTGTGCTAATTAACACACTACTGGCAAAATAAACACAATAACAATGAAATAATATTAAAATACCTTCACGTTTCTGGAAAAGTGTTGGTGTGTTTATGCTTTTAATAAACACTTTCCTTAAATGACACAGTAATGACTGAGTTACTGTCGTTATCTGAAAGCAAAACACTGCTGGAAAAGCTCTGAAAAATGTTTGGGGGGTGTTTTGTTTTTGTTTTTTTACTCGGTGCGCTACCTGGTGGTCAAAGTCAGGACTGCCCCGCGCGAGCCCGTTGTGAGGAATGCGCGAGCCCGTGAGCGTAAACACACTCTGGGGCAGGTTTAGAGCCGCACGGGAGCGCGCGTGTGTTTACATCCGTGCCGTGAGTGTAAACCGATACTCGTACTAGCCGCGTTCACAAGTTAGAAACGTCCACAGAGGACAAAGCGAGCGTCGTAAACACTTTCGCCTTGCTGCAGATGTTGAAAATAACTGACAATGTTTTGAACCAATGGCCGCCGCATATCCCTCCGCTCGGCGAGACCCATAACGCGGGATAACCAATGGCAGCGGAGGTTGTATTGTATCCAGTTTGGTAGATCCAGGCGAAGCTATAAATACGCGCTCGGATAAGCAACGAAGAGAGGAATGTTCCGCAGACCTCAGAAGCCATTTTGAGACGATGTCCCTGTTGAGAAAGCCTAGGAAGATGCTGAAATCAACGAACATGGTTACACTCCCGTCTGTTTCTCCCTCCGCCTCCTCTATTTCACCATGGCAGCTGTCAACCGACGGGGACATTAGCAAAGCGGGGTATCAAGCCGTGCTCACAGAGTTAAAACGTCATTGAAATGAAAGAGGAGAGTGTCTGTTTACTGTCTCTGTCGAGACATGTAACACCGTGAGTTTTTTTCCAGTCTGAACATTTTCCAGCATCTCTCACAACCCAACGTCTCCATGAGTGACTGAGTAATTCACTCCTGTACCGGAGAAGGGAGGCAGATCCGTTTTCCAATGGCTTCTGTGAGCCTTGTTTCCAGTCCCCCAGCCCCTGTTCTTGACAAAAACATGACAGACTCTGAGCTTGCAGGGGATGAAAGGTCGAGTAACAATCTTATGCAATTCTTAATACGCTCATCTGTGCGTTTCCGTGCTGTGGGTCTACGTGCTTGTGTTTCTTGTTTTCTTTCTTAATCATGAATTGCAGGGCAGAGACATTTCCACTATTTCCCCCCTTTCACCAAATCTCTGCATGCCTCTTGCTGCAACTAAGTGCAATGGATTAACGCTGTCCAAGTAGAACAGATTTCCCATCAACCGTGTCGATAAGGCTCATTCATGGTCATTTCCATGCATTTTAGTCCTCATCGTTTTGTGTTGTGGCACTGGGATGAACTCATGGCTTCGTTGTTGCCATCTGCAAGAGGCTATGCAAATATATGCCACACCCATCCCTGCACTTTGCCCCCCCCTGCTGGTTATCCTGTGGTACTGCACACTTATGCAGGGGGATGTGATGGTGGTGTGCTCCTGCTGGATGGGAGGCCATGTGTCTGTCTGCCCTTGTGGTCAGTCTAAGGACCTGCTTGCAAGCTTATCAAATGCAATAGAGGTGCCAAGTGTTGGAAGTTTCTCACTTAAGATTATAGAAGCTGATTTCAAGCAACTCTAATCAAAAAGGGAGTCATGGGTGAAACTATCTGGTGTATGGAATGAAAGCTGCTACTTAGTTGACAGCGGCACACGCTTGCCTTCCATGCCGTCCTAAAGTTTGACCTCTTACAGGGCTAGACCTCTGCTTTAAATATTTATTACTGACAAGCAGGTCTATTGTGAAAAAATGTGGTTTTCTCATAATTAGTATCATAATATTTGTTGGATATTTGTGTCTGATCCTTACAAGGCATTTGCCTTCGTCATGAAGTTTACACTCGATTCACGTGATTAAGGTGTAAATGTGAAAATATATAAGAACAGTATATATGTATTTCCCATAGGAATATTATTATATGTATTATTTTATGTATTTTAGGTTGGTACATTTTGCTAAAACTGCATTTTGAAAATCCTGGTCTTTTGCCAGTTTAGTTATTAGCTTTGCTGGGACTGTGGAGAGTCTCAGGTTGGAGCCTGGAGTCAGTCAGTCATTGTTCTAATGCAGCTGGCATTGCTGTAGGTATTATAAAACGAGTAGCAGCATTAAAATAGTAATATATTGCAGTGTCACATACTGTTGTATCTAAACAAAATTTAAGGCACAGACTTTTACATGAAGTCCTTTTGCCTCTAAATTTGCAATCTATTGCAATTATCTATTGACATTCATTTCAGTTTACATATTCATACACCCTTTATATGCATAGGTATAATTTGACTAATTTTAAACTCTCTGTCATTATAGTGACCACCATTCCAACCTTTACACCAATATTGGAAACACACACTTCCAAAAGTGTGCAAAAAGTGTGTAAACTGCAGCCACCGCCTCAGTTTACTCCAGTAACATCTCCTCAGCAGATATTGCGACATTCCAACAAGCGTCATGGCGACTCCAGTGAGCTATGCGATCACAGTGTCTCAGAAAGTAACAATCCTATAATCATCTCCATAGTAGCTGTTTGTGCCTATTAACAGCAATGTCACTGCTCTCCAACCTCCAGCAGCACTCCACAGTCCAATACACATTTCCTGCTCAACAAACCAAACACTGCACTTTTCTGTAATTATTTATTTGGCACACCTGCAGGTATTCTAGTGCTGAGGCGTTTGAGGCCAATGTTCAAAGATATACACTAAAGTTGAAGATGAGCACACTCACACGCACATTTTTAATAGTAACATTCATACTTTGTCATACCGTAGAGCTCCTAAATGTTTGACTTGGTCCATTTATTTGTCTAAATCATACCTCAGCTCTTTTTGTTTTTCAAGTTATTATTTTTGGACTTGATTCTTGAACATGCTCCACCCGAGGGTATTTTTGATAAAGCGAACACGTATTGATTCCTGGGAAATAAAGACTCAGGCTTCCCTGCATGTTGGTAGTGCAGGGAAGCCTTCAGCATTTTGGAAACTGGCTGACGTGATCTTTGAGATTTGGTTACAAAGGCAGAGAAAGACACTTATAACTATCTAAGTCTATATTTGTTTGTATTTGTAATTGCACCTAACATAACATACAGTGCAATGACTTATAATATGATAACACTCAATGTTTCCCTCTTTTTTAGAGAGGATGGGGAATTGGAAGATGGAGAAATAGACGACGAAGGGATCGGGATCGAAGAGGAAAACAAAGAAGCCAACGACGTGAACGAAGACAAAGAGAAAGAGAAAGAAAAGGAGAAAGACAACAAGGATAAAAGTAAAGAAAAAGAGGAGAAGAGTCACAGGCACTACAGAAAAAGATACAAAAAGACAAAAGAGAAGAGGAGGTCCAAGAGGAGGAGACGTGATAGATCCAGAGTAAGCCTGTGTAATACAATCTGTTATTACAAATACTAATTACATGGATGGAGCGTTTTTACACTCGTTCTTTGTTCTCTGCCGTCCTCAGCACCACTCCCCCTCCAGCTCCTCCAGCTCTGATAGCTATGACTCCGACTATGAACAACCACCGGAAAGGCCCAAAAACAGAAAGAGCCGCGAGTCTGACGGCCAGGTGAGTTCTTCCTCACTGGATCTATAGGTTCTTAGCTCGTCAGCGAGTTATTCTTGTGTGACATCATTCTCTCTTTGGTGCGGCTCCTCAGCACGGACGCGAGTCAAAGGGAGGAGGTCACAGCAATTTGCAAAAGTCCCCCAAGACGAGCGACTTTGACAAATACAGCGACTACAGTGAGGACAAGTACGACTACGAAGAAGAGGAGGATGACTACACGGAGGAGATGTCCGAGTATTCACAGTCGAAAGATTCAAGTCAAGGAAGGGGACGCCATGTGAAGGAGCAGATGAAGAGGGGCAATATGAGAGGAATGCAGAGACAACCCTGTATGGAAATGCATTCTAACATTCTATTACTATCATTATTATCATTATTATTATTAAGAAAGCATATTTATATTGCATGTTTGCATTGGTAAACAATCAAACATGGTGTAAAGAAACGTTAGGAACAGGGCAGAAGAAGACAAACAAACTAAAACTAAATGTGTCAGCTCTTTGGCTCCGGCCTTTCCTATTACATAAATTACTAACACATCATTAAAAAATAATAAACCCCAAACGATTACTTTTTGATGAAGCATTTGTGTTTTATGTAACAGGAAGGGCCGGAGCCAAAGAGCTGGCATGTTTAGTAAGCGAGACTCTGTGTTACAAAGACTAATGCCAGACCTGAGCTTGATCACTTCATCCAAAATGTCTTTTCCCAGTTGGGCAGAGGGGACGAGGCAGAGGGAGCGGACCTGGTCGAGGACGCGGGATGCTCAACAGGAACAAGAAGCTTAAGGGCAAACCCTGGGGAGGACGGGGGCGAGGTAGAGGAGGAGACCAGAACATGGACGACATTGTAATGGTAAGAACATAGTATACCTTTTGTAATCCTTTCTTTGACTTTTCATTGAACTATTGATGAACCATCTAGTTACAGAAAAAAAAAAGAACAAAACCTGTTGTTTTCTCTTGTGACACAGGAAGGAAAACACTGTGGTTTCCAGAAGAAGCGACTAATCATGAGCAAGGAGTTCATCAGTCAGCACACAGTTGAACACAACGGCCGATACATCTGCAAGTACTTCCTGGAAGGCCGCTGCATCAAGGTATAGTAGCACAGCAAATTAAATCAAAACAGATTGTAGACTATGTATCTTTATTGTAGAATAACAGAAACACATTTTAAATGAATCTCTTGTGTCTTTATCCAGGGTGAACAGTGCAAGTTTGAACACGATCATGTTATACCAGACAAGAAAAAGGAACTCTGTAAATTCTACCTCCAAGGATACTGCAGTAAAGGCGACAACTGTATATACATGCACAATATCCTTTATAAATGACAACCATCACTTCCATTTCTCCGTTTCTATTCCACTTACACTGTTCAGGGTCACTGGAGGCCCAACCAAGCACACAGGGGACCGGGTGGACAGATCTGTTACAGTGTTAAACCATACACAAAGACAAACTTAGTCACAGGACCCTTAGGCTGTGAGACAACCAAGCATTACATCATTCACATGAATCATAATGGCTTAGTTCCACTTTGATATCATTATGCTCAGCACTTCATTCTGTTCCTTAACCTATTATTGCACATGAATATCCATGCAAGTTTTTCCATACTGGAGCCAAATGTTATCAAGGGGACAACTGCAAATTCTCCCATGAGGCTTTGACGGATGTGACCAAAGAGTTGCTGGATAAGGTAAGACAAAATGTCAAATGTCGCCTCTTCCCACAGAGATAATGAGCTATAAAGGTGAACTGATCCTGTGCTGTTTCTCTCCGATCAGATAATTAACACGGAGGAGGAGAACGCCCGCGAGGACGAGTTGGAGCTGGAGGACCTGAGGAAACAGGGTATCGCCCCGCTCCCAAAGCCTCCTCCTGGGGTAGGGTTGCTGCCCACGCCTGGGCAGAGCAGTCCATCAGACGGACAAGCAGGAAAGAAGATCCCTTCCCTCTTTGAAATCAAGGTGCAGCCTACGGTAGACTTGGCCCAAAAAATTGCTCAGAGGTAAAACTTCAATAAGTTTGAATCAAACTAATTCAAACCAATGCTTGGAGCTTTGACTTAATCTGTGTATTTCAATCTTTATCTCAGTGGATCTGAATTCCCCTCCGGAGGTCCGGACTCTGACCAGTTCAGCGGAGGCTCAGACGACCCGCAGGGTGGAGGTATGGTGCCTTCAGGCCCCACAGCTCCTCCTATTCCTCCACCCGGGTCACCAGGAGCTATGGGTCTCTCTACAGGACCGCCCGTGCCACAGAGTCCCCCGGGTCAGCACCTACCACATGGATTTCCAATGCCGCCCCCAATCTCCTCCGGTCCACCGCCACCTTTCCACGGAAACATGAACCCACAGATGAATATGCAGAAGCCACCATTCCCTCCTGTACCAGACCTGCAGATGCTACAAAGCCTCTTTCCTTTCCCATCAGTGGGTCAGAACCCAGTGGATTTCTTCAGCAATCTCCTCAGAAACCAGACTACGGGTCAAGGAGGTTAGTAAACACATAAGTGATCCATTAAGGATTCCATTGGAAGTTTTCAAAAGTGCTTTATCGGGTCGTTTCTTACCTTATGTCTTTCTTAATGTAGTGGATCCTGCGCTGGCCTTCATGCAGAACCTCCAGCAGCAGTTGGGTGCAGAGTCCCAGGTGCAGTCTTTACCACCAGCAGTACAGAAAGCCCTCTTTTTACACCTGACCCAGCAGCAGCAACAGCAGCAAGAGCCACATCCACAGGGCAACGAGCCACAGAGAGCAGAGGGCCAGGATGATAATGCCAGCAGAGGTGAGTGTTCTCATGAGGCAGAGATGATTCGTTACTACAGAACTACAGAACACATTGAGATATGATTGGTCTCGTTTGTCCAGATGACACTACAAACTGGTACTCCAGCGACGAGGAGGGTGGGAGCTGTGTTTCATCCATCCTGAAATCCCTGAAGAAGCACAGTGAGATGCAGCAGTCTCAGTCCATGGCCCCCCCGCCTTCCTCCGCGGCTCCGGTTCTCGGCGACCCTCGGCTCCTGAAGGAGAGAGCCCCGCCCAGCGACCCGCGCGTGAAGACGGACCCACGCCAGCGACCCCCCGAAACGAAGAAAGATTCAGACGGAGCTGCGGATCCACGGCTCTCCAGGGACCCCAGGAAGGTAAGACCGGTAGAATCCAGCTCCTACCGTCGGGGGAACCACCCGGGGTCTCACAAACCCTCCGCTGGAGAGGAGGATGAGGAAGGAGAGAGAGAGCTACGGGACAGACCTGCTCTCATCCCTCTAGATGCCGGTCCAGGTGTGGTGCTGCGGGACCCTCGTTGCCAACTAAAGCAGTTCAGCCACATCAAGGTGGACATTATACTGCAACGCCCGGCCTTTGCACAGGCAGTGGTGTGGGCCCCCGAGGACCTCATCCCTTCTCTTGTACCAAAACAGGAGCATTCCATCAACTTGCCCCTCCCGCCACTGATCGCCGACGCTCAAATGAATCGCACAAGTCTGCCCGACCACCCTCCCGTCTCCGCCCCTCCAACAATCGACCCCAGACTGGCAGCAGCACGTCTCAAGGACCACGTGGGGCGAATGCCCCCCAGGTCTCAGGAGTCACGAGCTTCCCTGGAGAGGCCCGCAGACCCGCGCCAGCAAAAGAATCTGGACCCCAGACTCAAACGTACAGGAAGTCTGGATTCCAAGCTGCTCGGCCAGAAAGAGGCAGGAGGAGGAGGGTCGTCAGGGGGAGGAGCTGTTGACCCCAGGCTACAGAAGGGCAGCGTGAGCTCTTCCCCTCAGACAGCTCGGGTGAAGCTGGAACCTGAGAAGTTGCCCCCGTACGCCCCTCGCCTCGCCTCGTCTGGCGGAGGGCTGGAGAGTCCCACCACAATCCTCGGAGGCATCACTTTATACGATCCCCGAAATCAAACTGAGCAGGCTCAGAGGGAGCAGACGGAGCCTCCCAAAAAGACAGGGATCCTCAAGCACCCTGGTAAGAAAGACAGCACCCCACCCTCACTTTCACTGACTCAACGAAGAGCCTCACTGGAAGAGGCCAGAAGCACAGACGCCGCAGACGTCTCTCCTTACCAGCCTCCTCTCCTCCCCACTACGGCCACGGCGCCACCCGCTTCCCCGGCCAAGCCCCCCGCCGTGCATAACCTCCCCGTCCAGGCACTGGCAGGGCTAATCCGACCCCAGTACACCGACCCCAGGCAAGCCAAACCAGCGGGACAGAGCTCCACGGGGCCACAAGAAGAGGCGGAGGACACGAAGGAGCAGGAGAAGGAGAAGGAGAAGGAGAAGGAGAAGGAGAAGGTAGAGGTCATGGAGGAGGAACCGAAAGAGGTGAACCCTGAGGAAGAGGCAGACGACAGGACACTGAAGGACGTGTTCAAGACGTTTGACCCCACCGCCTCCCCTTTCTGTCAGTAAACACTTCAGCGCCGAAACACAGAAACATTACATAAGGTTTGTATATGGATTAGACGTGTACCACTGTATGGATTGCTTCTTATCTTGACATGATTCTATTTATTTCTGTATATAAAACTGTGTATGGAGTTATCATGATTAGAAACACAGCGTACCATCATATGTATAGGTTTGGTTTGGCAGTGTGTAGCTCCTCTCTCATCATAACGTTTTATATGTGTGTTACGGTCTTTCGTCTATTTTTCATTTCCTTCTATTTGAAGACCAGTTACCAAGGAGTTTGTAGAGTTTTTATTTATGAAACACTTGATTGATTCCAGGTTTTAAACCTTATCAAACGGATCGATTTGACTCTCAGAGAGACGACGCTGGAGATCGATAAAAGATTCATCACGATGTTCCCTTACACATTTTTCTATTTTGTATTATTTATTTATCCTATTTATGCTTCCTTTTGTGATAAGGAATTTATCTGTAATAGGTCAAATCATGTTCTTACCACTCTGAGATGAGATCAAGTCAGAACAGTCACGTGTGTTATTGAACTCTTTGCATGGACGGAGGTGAAGTCCAGACTCTTTGCCTGAGATGCTTCGTGTTGCTTTGCCTGTTTGCTTTCCTTTTCTATTGTGTTGCCTTTTAAAAAAAAAAGTTAAAAACGACTCTTTCTTTCTTAGCTTTCTTTTGAAGTGTATTCTCACTATGAGCTGTGTCTCGTCTCGCTTAAAGAAGAGGAAGAGATGTCATTTCGACGTTTTATGTTTTAAGTTTAGGGTCATGTACTTTTTGATGTTTTTGGGGTTTAATACTCTGAGGGCTTATGATTTTATTAGACCTCTAACCTTCTAACCAGCAGTAATGACAGATAACGGTGTGACGAATTATTAGACTGACTAGATTGATTTCTCATTGCCTTTTCACATAACACACTTTTTCTGAGATTTTGTCTTAAACAGCCGATGTATTTTTCAAAACCAGGTGATCACAAAATTAGTTCAAAGTCTCAGCGATTTATAAATAGAACAGATTTATGAGCAGTACATGTTTTCTACAGTCAGCAAACTCAAAGTGAAATCAAATAAATGTGTTTTAACGGCCTGGAAATGTTTTGGGAAAATTATGAAATCTCACCGTAGCTTTGAAAAAGTCGTAGACGGTGAGGAAGACGAGATTTGTTTCTGCATTTAACCCATTTTAAATATAAACTGTATACTTTATATATATATATATATAATGTATATGTATATGTATATATAGTAGTTGTAAAGGTTGCTTACCTGATTAAATCATGGGGAAATTATGAAAAATCAAGGTTTTCAGTGTAAGTACATAATATTGTTTTGGTCACATTGCAATAGCCAGTAAAGCATTTAACCTTTACAGTTTACATTGGGTTCATATTTCCCATTTTAAATGCTTCTTTTTTGTATCATACATGTAGTGAGTTGTTGAGCATTGTAATGAACTATTGCTTTGTTTTTTTCACTATGCTGGTTGCCATGTAAACGTGTGATTATATAACAATATCTGCCCATCACATTTACAGACAGACTTTATTATAAAGAGTTTAAATAAAGAGCTGAAACATCAACTGGTTCAACCTAAATGATCTTCCTCTCTTTATGTGCAGACGTTGCATTGGATACACGGGGTCAGCCCTATGTTCCCTCAGCCCAATGGTCCCACAGCCCTATGTTCCCTCATTTCTAAGATTTTTTTCAAATTTAGGCCCTATGTTCCCTCAGCCCTATGTTCCCTCATTTCTAAGATTTTTTTCAAATTTAGGCCCTATGTTCCCTCAGCCCTATGTTCCCTCATTTCTAATAAGGGTTAGGGTTAGGGTTATCTAATCTTAGAAATGAGGGAACATAGGGCTGAGGGAACATAGGGCCTAATTTTGAAAAAGTCTTAGAAACGAGGGAACATAGGGCCTAATTTAAAAAAAATCTTAGAAATGAGGGAACATAGGGCCTTATTTAAAAAAAACTTAGAAATGAGGGAACATAGGGCTGAGGGAACATAGGGCTGAGGGAACATAGGGCTGTGGGAACATAGGGCTGAGGGAACATAGGCATGCTCCCGGATAGCCATGTAAGCTAACTTTCAGTTGTGTCTGGTGTGTTGTTTATTCAGTGTGCGCTCCTTAGGTAGAAGATTACAGGGGATGAGCTGCAGCAACAGCTAATAATGCTAAGAGTCCAATTCTAACATAAACAAGACAATTCCCTGACACACATACTGTTTGGGTCTGAGGGGAAAGGGCTCACTTGTAGCCCTCTTTCATGTGGACTGGAGAAGCAAGACTGGGTGCTGCAGGGTGGGTTGAGGTTTTCCTTAAACCAAGCTCATCAGTTTCTAGGTTAGAGCTCTGCTGGGCTCGATGGATCTGGAGGTTCCTCTTCCACTGGAAACATAACGCTGTAGCTTCTGCACCATCTGAATTTGGCTCCGGCTGCCTCAAACCCTGGCAGAGGAAGATGTTGAGTTTGAATAAGTTAGTAATAGTTCAGGACATCAAACAATCGGATCAATCGAGCTGCCGTACTTCGATTAGATCTCTTCCCATTACGGCTTTGTTAGGTTAGTGGTGTTACTGTTACCTTAATGCAGGCGGTTTCTGCAGCATGGACTCCACACAGAACTGTCTTGAGTAGATTCTGTGCATTCTTCACCAGTATCTCATCAGATGATTTAGATCCAGGCGTTACAGCATTCACACTACATACATGAGAGCAAATAATGTCTGATTGTCTTTTTTCCAACTTTAACCAACAACTTAGAGCGTATTAGTGTTCTTAGCATGGCATTGTAGCACAGTGTACCTGGAGATGATGTTGAGTTGGTTGGTGATGGTGAGAATCTGCTCCAGTATGAGGGAGAGTTCAGCCGTACACTGTTTATCCAGGCAGTGGTTGGCAATGACTCTGATAAACTGTGTTACTGACTGACAGTTTGAAATCACATCTTTAGCAGTGTGGACAAATGCCTCTTTATTCTACAAAAAAATAGAGAGAACCGCTTAAAATATCATTCAACCTTTGGTAACACACTAGTTTATGCAACAGTGACATCTAGCGGTCGTTACCGGTATTGGTCCTTTTTTCCTTAAGTACTGGGTCATGTAGTATATCTTGTCAGCCATCTGTCTGGTCACCTGGACTATTCTGTTGTCCTTGGGATCCCAGCTGTCAGTTTCTTGCCTCAGAAACAGTGAAGTGTAAGTGAGGGAGGAAGCTTCTCTGAACACACCACACACATCCTGCAGAGACACATGCAGAAACCATTTATAGCCAATTACAAAATCATTGAAGAGTGAGATTGTGCCGTTGTAAACATACCTCTTTTTCCAGATCGAGTCCATATTTGGTCTTAACAGAAATGTTCACATTATCTGTATTTTCTGTGTGTGTGCTCTTCTGCCAGGGTGTCGATATTGTATCAAGGGGGAATTCCACTTCTTTGATAATAGCTATGGCTTTGGTTTGCACTTCTTTGATATCAGCTGTCTTGCCCTGCAGACCCGCCTTGATTTTCTCTTTAGCCTCTAGGTGAATCCCGTCTTGCTTGGCGATTTCTTCCACCACATAGCGAGCTTTTGCAGACCAACACTGCACCTGCACATCCAGACTGAGTGTGTCACAAATGCACTGAGTCTCTACCATCAGCCTCGCTCTGCTGATGACATCAGAGATCTGAAAAGACAGATGATCGCTTATAGACCTCAGACTGGAACGGGCTCGTGGGTCCCGGATGTAGTTTAAACAGTGTTCAACACTTTTGGTTGCAGCTTTGACGTCTTCAAAAAGTATTTCTGCTGCATTTTCAAATTGTTGCTCTGCATCTTCTCCTGATTCCTCCCTGATGTGCTCCACTGCAAAATAGGCCATGTTGATCAAATTCTGGAATGCAGTGACATAATCCTTGTTTGCTTTGTTTAAATGACTGGATAACGCTCTAATTTTAATCAAAAGATCTCTTTGAAGGACTTCTGACTTTGCAAGTTGTAATATACCTGGCATTATTCCAACGTCCTCAGCAGCCTGAAGGTAGATCTCAGTGAGGGTCTTCAGATCATCCTGGTATTCTGTCAATTGTTTGGCTTTGTAAGCACTTTTACAATTTAAACTAGTCAGTCTAGCTGCCTCTTGGACTCGTAAGGAGTTCTCAGACAGCACTGATAGCTGTTTCTGAAGGTTCACCTGGGTCATGGCAGTTGATTTACCCAAAATCTTATCCAAAGAATCAAACAAAATCTGAACAGAGAGACCCCACAGAATACACAGCCCGTCTAGCTGATCTGTTTGTCCGCTCAGTGAGTTCAAGAACTCTGCCAGATTCCTCGTGTTGTTCTGGGCTTTGGTTAACTTGTTTTGCAGAACACTGAATCTTTCTTGACTGTCGCTTTGCCAGGCAAAGTCCAATGATGTCAAGAGCTGGACCACGTCTCCACATAAAGTCATGACTTTGTTGAGTTGCTGTGTAACAGTGGCTGCCATTGTTGTTGGATCTCCTTGCATCATGGTGGAAATGGCATGATACCAGGTCCCCGCCACTGGCAGTAGAACTTTCCGGATGTTGTTAATGAGGTCAGAGAAGAGAGCGCTGTGCTTGTAGATGCTCTCCGTGCTCATTCCCGAACTCATTGCCGTTTCCTGAGCCGTCTGGACCAGCAGAGGAGTGAGTGACACCAGTTCTGCCCTGAAGCTTTCAAGTGTGTGACAATCCACAGCATCGACAATAGCCAAGGCTTCCTTTGTAGCTTGAGCGTAACAGTTTGACAGCTCAAGAACTCCAGTGCAGGCTGGGTTGAGGACTGTCACGTCTTTCCCTTTAGTCACAGTTACAACTTCATATAAGAGAGGTAAAAGGTCAAAGTCACGAGGCTTGTGGATCAGTTTGGGCTCTTTTGAAACAGATGGAATCTTTAAATCATCGCTGGCATATTTATGAGCCAGTTCCGTTTCTATGCTTTTCCTGTGTGAGTGCTCCTCCTCATGTTCTGCTCCGGTCTCCCTCTGTGTGTACTCCAGAACAGGCAAACCAATATCTCTCACAAAATCCTCCAGGTCCAATTCATCATGGTCCTGGAGCGGTAAAGGTGAACGAGAGCTCGCAGGCAGACGTGCGTCCTCTCGCAGTGGGCTGAGGAGATGTGGATGTTGCTGACCATCAAGTCCCTCTCGCAGCACTTTACAATGTTGAATCGCCATGGAAACGTTCTCACTAAAGGTGGAATATGCTTCCACGTTTAGAACGGAGCCAAAAAGCATGTCTCTGACTGAGCCCACCACGCTGGTGTGGGATGAGTGAACCTGCTTTAAAAGGACCAGGAGGCCGTTCCTGTAGATGGGGTTATCACTCCTGTCCAGGTGTCTCCTAACTGAGTGAATCACCAGTTTCATGTGACAAATAAGCTTTTTTGCATGTTCTTTAAATAGATTATAGCTCTGCTCTCTGTACGCTGCATCACATCCATAGCGGTCATTGGTCATTTCATTAATAGCAATGCTGCTGAACTCCCTAACATCCATCACGTCACTGAGAGCATCCTGGAGTTGACCGGTCTCCTCCTCCCATCGCTGACATGCCTCATGAATCTTTTGTACGGTTTGTACTGAATTGTCTCCCAGCTCCAGTGAAAGAGGTTCTATTCGAGCTCTGAGTCTGCTGAGGCTCGCGCGGGAGTTTTCCACATTCTCCAGGCTCTTTGCATCGGTAGCTACAGCCGAGATAAAACTGGCAACTTGTATGATTCTATCAGTGTAAGATATGAAATCTTCAAGCAGTGGTTGAACAAAGTCCAGATCGATCTTTGTGGAGGATTCCGCCTCTAAAACCTGTTTTGTCACACTCGCAAGTTCTTCAAATGTTGATTCTGTAAACGTGTCTAAGACTTGATAAAGAACAACAACCATCAAAGGGTTGTTAAGCATTTCAAGTTGTTCCCCCAACAAAGTGCAGGTGTTTTCCAGATGTTGCTCAGAATGATCCGCATCCTCAGAGAACTTTAAAATCAATTTTACATCTGACCAGGACTGTAGGATGTGTCGACAATGACCCACCATTGTTTGCTGAAACTCTTGACGAGAAGAGTTTGCCACGGCCATACAGTGGAACATGAGATCTCTAACCATGCTGTCAAAGCTGCTGCCTGAGATGGAGGCGATGGAGGAATGAGCGAGTAGCTGCAACAGACTGTTCCTCCTCTCAGTGTAAAACCCACAAGGACCCAGTGGTTCTCTGTGGCATTCACTCTTCAGAGTAGCGATGATGTTATTCACTGTGCTCTGCACCTTGTCCAGAATGTATCTCTTGGCTGCTTGGGCCTGCTCGCTGCTGGGGTGCTGGATGGTGGTGCTCATGGCCGTGTGCAGCATGGAGATGCACTTCCTGAGAGTCTCCAGGGAATCCAGAAGAAGTTTTGTCTGTTTGGGATCCTGCAAGGAATTTGCTCTCTTCACTGTGAGATAGTTGAGGAGGAGCAGAGCTTCAGAAAACAGCTGGAAGGATTTAAGCAGGGACTCGATGTCCAAGGAGGAGCCCAGAACAGAGAGAGTCTCCAAAACCTCATCAGCAGCAGCTAATACTTTCCTTACAGCAGCATCATCGTCCACTAATAGGACCTGAGGACACAGAGACAAATATGGAAAGGTCACTTTGGTATCGCTACTGTTTCACATTTAACATTTTGACTCTTTCTCAATTGTTACAGTCATAAAAATTGGATTCTAGGATTATTATTATTTATTTGCTGGATTAATGTAATACATCATACTTTATCTACACAGAGGCTTACACTTAGAGAATGTAAGGGTTAACACAGAGGTCACAGACATTCATATTCTCTTTCCAAAATCTGGACCCTGATGGAAAAGCGTTCATGCCTCAGTCTGCTCTGAATGGAAGAGCTATTTCCTGTGACATGAGGTGAAATTTAAAAGGATTACACATAATGACTCTATCCAAATATGATACTCCTGTGCTTCCTGATAGTTTTGGCAGATAGTGAACACTTTTGTTGTGCTTTACACCAGCTAAATAGATAAAAGATTGTGTGTTTGTTTTTTTACAGTGACATTTATTTGTTATTCATTTTTAAGCTGGTAACTAATATCTGATCACATTACAAACATGTCACTGTGGCCTATTAAGTGTTAAATGGAATTCCCATTTAAGGAAATATCAGCTACATCTATGAAGGATGAGCTTTTAATCAGTCTGATTTTGGACAGTAAGCACCATTCCAGTGCACTCTCTTTGTATGTTATTGTTGGTATGACATCTATAGCCACCATAATACTTTACTTTTACTACGCCCAGCAAAACGTTTTGTGTGGCTCCGATGAGTTCCTCTCGGTGCTCAGTCACAAAGGGCTGGATGCTGAGTTTCTGTGCTGCTAGGAGCACATGTTGTCCAGACACAGTTACTGACTCTAAAAGGGAGGACATCTCCATGTGCAGAATGTCATCATCCGTCCCACTAATGTACCTGGAAGTAAGGAGTATGTATAACGTTATTTATTCTATACTTTTACATAACATAGAAAGATATACAGCATTATAATGGTTTTAGCTCAATAATCCCCACTGTACATACCTGGAGGCCACAGCAGCCATGTTCTCAGTAGCTTTAGCCACAGCCTGAGCTGCTCCCTCCAGCTGACCAAACTGTTCAGGTTCTTCTCCATTATCACACAGCAGCACCAAATGGCACAAGTGACAAGCAATCGGTGCTACGACTTTCTCCACAGCCACAGTCCTTATCAAGCCTTGATCCAGTAATGACGACATCGTTGGCAGTAACTCTCTGCTGTCAATAAAACGAGAGGAGCTGCGTTTACTGTAGCGCCGGTGCTGGAGTCATTGTGGCAGCTGTGTTTACATTTATAAATAATTCATTTTAGCCTTGTCCGCTTAATGTCAGTGTTTCATAGCAACTGGTGTCGGCTGACCAAAAACACATGACCTCACCAGATGCAGGGGAGATAGATCTTTTTGTAGCCTTTGTTAGCGACTTGGCTCATCCTCATCAAATTATGCATCACAATCCTGAAAAGTGTGGATCTTCATGTGTGACTTTGATTTGCAGTGGAACAAAACAAAAACCCAGAAAAGGGCTTTATAATGCATTGTAAAAGGACAATGCCCAGGACAATATTTTTGATAACCTTTATAACTTGAAAAGGTTACTTCATGCAAACTTTTCTGTTTTTGTTAGTATCTCAGGCATCTTCAATCACCAAATAAATGCTACATTATGTAAGAAGCATTATGTCTAAAAAGAGGGCGGCTTGATGGTCCAATCTACTGTTATGTATCGAGATGATTAAGATGTTAAAGGATCATTGGACTGTAGCTGATTGGACTGTAGCATGATTGAAGAGGCTGTTTGTGAACCAGACCCAGTTTGACCTTCAAGCTCAAGGTGCAAGTTTCATATCTCACATCTCACAATTCTGTCTGAGTGAAAATGGGCTCCAGTGAAGACCCAGGATGACCCTGTTCCCCTGTTTACTGTGCTATGAAATCAGTAAACTACAAGATACATTGAAGTAAAATTCAATGCAAGATGTGTGAAAGCTTTGGCTCTGTTATTGGTCCTCTGTCACCCGTCCTCCAGCACTGTAATGACCTGAAACACCTCAAAAAGCACCAAGAATGGATCCACGGAAAAAGTCAGATTGTTTGTAAGTGGCCTGCTGGTCTAAATACCACTGAGCACCGTTGGAAAGAGCTGAAGAACTTGCAGTTAGGAGAACAAATGAACAGGTGTACAAATCTAATTTAGAGAAAGTGTTGGACTGGGACTAAGTAAACACTAAAGGATCATTATATACTGAACAAAAACACTTCCAGAGTTCCAAAGAAATAAACTTTACTCAGTCAACTAAACTGGATTAATTAAGTGCTTATCTATTGATCTGCAGTTGTGAGGCCAGTTGGATGAACTTCCAAAAGCGGCTTATGGTGGAGAAATGAACACACGTTTCTCTGGCAACAGCTGAATGTGCAATGCCCTTTCCTGTTCCTAATGACCTCATCATTAGGAACACCTGTGTAGTGATTGTGGCTTCTAATCAGCATCTTGATATGTCACACCTGTGCAGGAGATAGATTATGTTGACAAAGGAGAAATTATGAATGAATGAATGAATGAATGAATGAATAATAGTTATATAAAGTAATTTGTGGGCCACATTTGAGAAAAACAAGATCTTTGAATGTATATAAAACAAATTGTAAATGGCTACAACAACAAAAGTGTTAGAATTATGGCAACTTGTTTCGTTTATAGTTATGAGTGTATCCTTCAATGGCTTTTGAGTCAGGGCAAAGCAGCCACCAGAGGGCGCCAGAGACCTCACGAAAAACACAACGACGACACCGCTGGAATTCTCTTGACAAAAACAGCAAAGTGCACCATGAAATTTCACTCTAAAATTTATGAACAGATAAATATACAGCTTGATCATGATTTTAAACATCAAACATACAGCACACTATAATGGAAATGATCAGTGACAGTAGTATATTCAAATCAAATTCCCAAATAACGATGTGATAATGGTGACAACAAACATACAAAACAAAAATTACAACCATCACAGTTAAAAATTACCAAAAAAGTCAAGTGTCGGTTTCTCTGCATACACACATAAAGAATCACTTTTACAGATGCAGAGGGAAGACGTGAATGTGTGTACAGTATAAACCATGCCAGTGGAATTAATTGGTAAAATAAAGTGTATCTGAGCAATAAAAAGATTCATACAGCACAAGAGAGAGCAAAAGCAATCATAGTGGGCCATAAAGTGTCTTAGCACTGAAGTCTTAATAATGAAACTGTGAAACATATTAACGCTTAAAATATAATTCTGGATCTTTGGCATTGCACATTTTTAATCTGACCCTTGTTTACTTTCTCATATCAAAAATTTGTCACAACTCATCTCAAATTTTAATAAAAGTTCATATCTATTCTACTTTGGGGGCATTTCATCATTATAAAATGCCCCCAAAGTCACACAAGTATTTATAACTAATTTAACAGGACTTTAAAGACTCATAAGATATGGGGTAAAAACAAAAAAAAGAAGGTTAAATCCTCAAGAGTTGTGTGTTTCAATGATGGCAGATTTTCATGGCGCTGACATTCCAACATGTTGACTTAAAATGAGCTTTTCTCATGAGCCCCAAAGAGCTGGTTTATGTGTAGTGATTGAGTGCTGCACATTTCCCACCTATTTTTAGGGCATTACTCATGCCATGGGCCCCTATAAATGACTGTAGGTAGACTCCCATCACAGGCTTTCATCTGGCCGTGGAGAGTAAAGTATCTCATATTTCATTCTAAAACTCAATGCCCAATAACATAATAATGGTTTAAAAAATTAATATGGTCTGTTTCGCTAAAGTCTGGAACAGTTTGGGAATAAATCATGATTAGATCGTGCACCATTACCTACAGATAATGAATCATTTCTGATGTCAGAGAGATTTTACACCAGTAATCTTTCTGTGAACTTGGAGAATTTTTGCATTCCCATCTACAAATCAACAGCTCTGTCACTTCAGTCAGCCGCATACCTGAGCAAAAGTTCCTTGCAGAAGCAGCTGGTGATAATTCGTTCTACTGCACATTGCACTTTTAAAAGCATTCTTAATTCGAAGTATTGTAAAGTTTAAAGATCAATCTGGAAACTGCCAACACAACCTGATGTTGTACCCATTCATGTTACCTATCAAAATAAAAGTATGTAGAAAGCAAAAACCAAACAAAAGGAATGATAGTTTAGGAAATCGCATCATTTAGGAAATCGATTCAAACCTAAATGGTTTCTTACAGCATAAATTTAAACTGAGCATCTGGATTTCACAAATGGATAATTAAGGAAACATGGCAAGCAAAGTGTTAATAAAGGACTCTACAGCGCTGTCGATTACCACATCCTGAACTTAGTCATAGTGACTTCAGAGAACACTTAAGGACCTCTGGGGCAATTCTGACAATACGAGTGGATGTCATGAGGATTACTCAGTGTGGGTGTAAAACAAAGCCTTTGCACTGTCTAATTATCAAAGAAGGGGAGGGGGAGGGGGGAGATGTGTTAAAGAGATATTCATAAGCCGGAAATAGTACAGAAAAGATACAATCTTTCACTCCCAGGAAGAACTGAATATACAGACGACTCCAATTATATACTGTACAGGACATATCTTTGGCACAGAAGTAAAGCTATGGAGCCAAGGCAGTCATTCTTATCAAACATCAGTGCTTTTAGGAAAACAGACTGTAGATACAGTGTGTTTATAATGGCCTTCAAAACCCTACTCCCCTGAAGCCCAACTTCATACACTATGGCTTAAAAACTGTATGTATAAAAATAAATGTGCTATGTAACACAGCCCTGAGGGTTTTGTTGTCCACTTCTGTTCATGCCATTTCCACATCCACGTACGGATGTGAGTCTCCATCAACAGCTCCGCTCCAACAGCTGGGAGTTCCCTCCTTTGAGATTAATTGAATTCCACACCAAGTGTCTTCTGGCAAGCCAAGCTGTCACCTCAGAAGCCTGTTTCCTGGACCCCCACTCGCAAAAAATATCAAGTCTCCAGAAAATATGGAGAATATTCTTCTCTTCCACATATGGAAGACTGAAGGGTCTGGTCCCACTGGGGGCGGCTGGGGTTTTGCGAGACCCCATGCTATTGGATCCTTCCCGATCCAATCATTAATCTCATTGGCTCCTTCGGGACCCCACTGGAACTCTCAGTGGTTCTTTTCCATCCAATCCCAGCTTTCATCACTGTCTTTCCTGTTCTTTTCGGCCTCGATGATCTCTCTGTAGCGCCGGCGGAAGAAGCCCAACTGTGGGAGAGAAGGAGGAACACGAGATCAGCGCTTTATGAAGGTGTAGCTGTAGTCAGAATGTGGGGACGCAACTCCTTGTTTGGATGATCATGACCATTTTCAAACGTTCTTTAGGGAAAGTTTCGCTATCAATAATATGTGTATTCTGTTTATTTTAAATTGTCAAAGTCACAAAGTCATGTTACTGATGTAGAGGCACTCTCTAGGACAGAAATCTATATTCTCTCATTCTTCTTTCTGTCTCCTCTTGAACTGTCACACAGATCACGTCAGTCAATTGTCGTACATTTTTGCATTTCCAAGTTCCTCTCCTAGTTAAATGAATAGAAACCAACATCTGCCTGTGAGGCTGGAAATCAATGTAAAGTCTCATGATATGTTTTGGAAAAAGAGTCAGCAACAATGCAAAGTATGCAGGGATGTAGTGTGAGACCACAGGTATGATCCTGTTTAGGGAATGGAAGGAAATCATTCATTTCCCTGTATACGTTTGTTAATTGTTTTGGAATGTACTGTACTATTATGTTCACGTTTACATTTCACTGACCTATAAGACGCATTTACTGTAGAAGGAATCCTTATTATGTCATAATATGAAGACACGAGTCTTGGTGTGTATCTAAACAAAACGCACACTCCTGTGTCAAGTTTACCAGAACTCCATTCATCTATCTGCATCTGAACACTTTGGTTTATTGATTCAGACCTGCGCTCTCCTCAGGCATTTCCTGAAAGGAGCAATACAGGACATGTGCTGCTCATGTAAGTGGGGTTTATTTTGGCAAGATCCAAGGACCTGGGGAAAGGGGGAAATGTATCCCAGCACCAACATTCCAAGGTTTAGTTGTGGTATTCCCAGTGGAAAATAAAAGAGTGAAAAAGAAGAGAAGTTTTGTGCAAATGGAGCCTCTGGACATCAGCATAATTGTCATTTCCTTTTTAAATTGTGCTTTCATGTGCGTGGTATGGTGTGAATTATTGTCTAGCCTGCGATTTGTCCTTTGGTATGGCTGTTAAAGACAGAACCAAAGCAAAGCCCCACCTCTCCCCCCCCACCTCCAGCTGTCTTTGTACAACTGGATAATGTGTTGAGGTCTGGAAGGAGCCTAGATTCTGGTTGGTGATACACAAACCCGAGACAACTGCCCGATGGTGCTTGTTTACAAATGTAACTTCGGCATGAAAAACGGCTCGTTTCTAGCCAGCAGAACCCCTTCGTGCTACGGCAGCCTTGTTGAAGCTGCGTTCTGCAGACTGGAGAGGAGATTGCTGACAGTGTACATAACGCAGACATGACCATGACATTCGTAACAGACTGCAGTACGTAGCGTGTCTCTGCACATGCACACGTGTGTAGTTTTACCTTCCAGAGTAGCACAGCTAACAGCAGGAAGATGAGGATTCCCACCAGCAGGCTGATGGCGATGATCCAGCCTACGATATAACCTCTGGGCTCCTGGCTGTGGAGCGCCTCGAAGAGTATCTGAAACATGATAAAATGTACAGACGTGATGAATTTAAGTGAAAAACCAACATTGTGTCTTCATCAGATACTGCCAAAACAGCTTTGATGCACCTTGGAAGTCTATAATGTCAGTCCAAAATCTTCCAAAAGGGATCCATAAGGGGTTCGCATTCTAGTGACTAACTCTAACTCATCAACCATTAAGTGATCCCTTGTGCAAGCACAGATGGGGGCATTCTCATCCTGGAAGAGGCCAGGAAGTGACCCTTCCCGTTTGAATAGAAACCTTTCAAAATTTGATTGAGATAAACTACTCGGAAAAACTTTGTATCAAGGGGACAAACTCAACAAGGGACAGGACAAGGTCAGCAAAATGTCCCCGCACAGTGTAACAGAGCCACACAACTAAGAGCAAAAATGGGGCCTTGCTCTACAGAGATGTGGAGAAAAGTGATACGGACAGACGAGTCATCCATCATCATATTCTCCACATGTGTGTAAGTGTGTGCAGACAGAACAGGCCTGGATGCTTGACCCCTACAGGGCGGGGGCCTGGTGGCTCTATTAGACACAGGCCTTATTAAGCATACTTTCCACTTAGGGCAGAGTCACCACGAATAAACTGATGGTCATTCTGAGAGGTCATGTGTCTCCAATTATTTTCTTCTATATTTATTTCTGTAAACAAGCTTATGGGAATTTCATTTTAGAATCAAATTAGGAATTGTCCAGCACACATGCAATCAAAACCAAAATAGTAACATATTATGTTTCACGTAACATTCACTAGAGATACGTTTTTACATTCAATTCCACGAACATGTCCGTATTCTTATCAGCTCGAAATTTGAGCACATCCAGGAAAGGACAGGGTGGCTGGTTGACCTTTGCTCCATATGCAGCAGTGAGGCACAGCCAGCACATCTCATCATACCACCAAATTAAAACAACGTGTTTGTGTTAAAATCTAAATTCCTCTACGTCTTGGTTCATCTGTTTGAGACATATTGTGTTTACATTACTGCAATCAACAGGTGGGATACTGCAAATCCAGAGGTGGGAACCAAGTGGGTTTTAGAAGTTACAAGCAATCCTCCTGTCTAAGCCCAAGTCCGTCATCAAGACAAGCAAGTTAGAGGTCAACAAGCAAACGTAGCACACTAGAAAATCACTATTCTCCATCTTTAAATGTTTAGATTCAAAGAGCCATGCAGATTTAAACACATTCATCCATTAGGTCCATGCAGCTGAGAACAGTGCATCATCCACTCCCTCTTTAAACTGGCAGCTACATGACTTGAAGTGATTCCTTGCAGCAGAGCAATGAGGCAGATTCTGAGAAGATCCCATCCGGTCTGGGAGGGTTGGCTACTCGAAAAAAAATGGCCTGATTCCACAATAAATAAGCGCAGTTCAAACCGTTTCCCATGACATGGGTGAACAGTGACCTGCTGGATAATCTGTCCATGACAGCAAACCCAGCTGAGTCTAGGCAGTACATGTTGTCCACCACAAAGCTTTCACAAACACTGTATTTATTGTAATTTACAAACAACAAAGTATTTTCCGCCATCAGAACTTTGAACTTTTTCATATTTTCCATTACTTTTTTTTTACTGTGAACATTACATTCTGGTTTGGGCTTCTCACATTACGTATAAACTCATCAGCATTATGGTCATTCCTGAGCTGACAATGATGAATGGGCCACCGCCAAACTTGCTTTGAAGTCCTTTGAGTTTTTCTACACGCATCATTTTCAAGTCAATTTAACTGAATTGCTCTAAATTCACGGTGGTTTTAGTAATTTTTCCATTACTCTGCAACAACGCTGAAAGTTTCAATGTCATTCAGGCTTTAAATGGAGAATAAATTAATTAGGCTCATGAGATAGACGTTACATTTGCAATAGAAATGATAGGATATCACACACTTCAACACACCCGACGCTGCATAACACAAGTGATCCGCACTAATTATTTCAGGATCTAAAGAGGCGTTTAACAGTTTCTCTCTGCTACGCCCTTAGAAGTCACAGAGGCTTTAAACGAAATGTAGCATGAGACGCCAACTGCCAGCCAAGACAAAACCAAGCGAGCAACTGAACATTAATCTTTCCCTTGAATACTTTCCCACATTAACACCTCCCCCAACTCCAACCCCTGGAATTTAACTGTCGTTATGCATGCCGAGGCGCTGGCGTATACAGTGAAGATGAAAGCTCTGCCGGTCATTCGTCTCGGACTCTTGCTCTCATATTTTGTGCAATTGGTGAATTGTTGGTAACGGAATTTAAGGGTTCATTCAACTTAGAAGTCGGCAGCTGAACTACGTAGGCAACTGGATTTGTTTACATGTCAGCGGTGATAAAAACGGAGCTTGTCACTTAGATGAAAGCCAGTAAACTCGCAGTGAGTGACACAACAATTATACACTGGAATGTGTACTCCAGACAGCCAGGGAAGAGGTTACGTCGTCTGGTAAAACCCACGAGGGGGGATTGGCCCCTGGAATGAGTGCATTCACTGAGTGCTGAACGGACGGCACGGGACGGACATTCATGGGCTGCTCTGAATTTTCCTAACCCCTCTGGAGCTCAGGGCCGAGCGGAGGGCTGCAGGCCGCTCGGCAGACTAATCACTTGAGAGATCCCACTGCAGGGACGCTGGGTGCTCAATATAATCATCACAACTAATGTGGCGGTCCATTCAATCACTCAGCAGTCAATGGCAGAAGGGAGACTCTTGTGTCTCAAAGGAGATCCAGTCCTTGGGCACAGCTGAGGACCCCAAAAACAGTCCAAAGCCACCGTGTACTCAAAGTCCACAGCTGCTCTCTACAGGCTCACATCCCCTTCAAAGCTCCACAATGGAGCACATCAATGGAGTTACAGAATGTCTAACCATAGCGTGATAATGTGCTTTGTTCAACCGTGCACATAAATAGAAACATATGCTGTGCGTCCTTACTGATAATTTATAGCATTATCTGTCTTTGCCAATGTGTCATGGAGCAAGGCATTGAAGTTCAACCAGCTACCTGCTCTGTACCTGACCTGTGACCTTTTTTTCTGTTGGAGTTGGCAAGTGAAAGTGTGTCAAGGCTGCTGATCCAGAATGGGTGAAAGCAAAGACTAAAGATAGGATCAGTGAACCGAATGTAAACAACGGGGCCCCGAACCGACATAAATCAACAGTGGATTAGACTCTGCTATCACTCTCAAACCGATTGATGGGTAATGCAGAAAACATACTAGACCACAAACTTCATCTATGTATAAATTAAGGGGAAATAAGTATGAAAGTGTATTAAGCTGATGGCTGAAAATAAGGATTTAGACCAGATTAGTTCAGTCTTATAGTTAGTTACTACTTGTGATCTTCAGGTCGTCTTGAGGTGGAACATGAACTTGTACACACTACGCAAAAGTGCTGGGAGATAATGTAGGTGCGTCGATTGATTACACGTCATACTCACAGAAATATCCTCTGGCAGGCCGTTTGGCACCTCCAAGGCCCTGTTATCCACTTGCACATTGCCTCTTGTCACAAACTGGATAACAGAGGAGCTATCCTGTGGGAAGAAGAAGAAGAAGAAGGTGGAATATTGTTACCCGGGAGGCATCGCAATAACCTGTGAATGACTCCAGTGATCTAGGTTGCGATTTGTCTCTTACCCTCTTTAGAATTTCAGTGTTGAGCAGAACTTTGACATCTATACTCAAAGCTTCTTCTTTTAACAGGGGGCCCAGACTACAGGAGATGGTCAGGCACGCTCTGCCTGGTCGGTCGCAGTCCTGTCAAGAGCAGGAAACAGAAAGAAAAATAGAGTGAGCCAGAGAGATGTGTGATAAACACGGGCTAAAAAAGAAAGGAGTCCTGGCGGGGAGTTGAGCGTCTGTGACCTCTGACATGTCAAAGTGCGAAACGAGAGCCATATATTTACCAAGACTTTGCGGCCCGATTTGGTGAAGAAGGCAAATATGGAGTGGAAGATGCTCTCTCTGTCTTGGGGGATAGTGCAGGGTGTCGGGTTCCTGTGAGGGGTGCAGTTCCCTCTGCCGTCAGCCACCTGAAATACCACAGAGGAGCCAAATTAGTCCTGTCTCCTCAGTTCCCCTCGTAAGGTTTTAGTTTAAAATCTGTTTTGCACATAGCAGACATGACATACCGCAGGATTGAGTTTGTTGGACTCAATTGTTGTCTGTCATGCTTATTTAAAATGGAAATCTCTGTTTGATGTTCTGTTTGAGTCCATTTTTTCCTCACCTAAACTGTCCCGGGCCTCACTATTGTTGTGTCCCTGACAGGAAGTTCTCCCTCAGCAAGATGCTGGTGCCCCTCCCAAACAGATTTCCCATATGGAGTGATTTAGAGGTGGCGGGTTTACTGCCCTCCCCCCGGGGAACACTTCCCCTTTACCCTCTCTGCAGCCTGGACCTGGAGCTCTGGAGAAGGAAATATCCTAAAACCTTCCTCATTGTCTGTGCTGCTGCCACCCAGCATGTCTGCCTGCACGCCGCTTTTATTGCGGTGCTTTCTCACGTCCTGTGTTTTTTTGCTGCTGTTGCTGCTGTGAAGATTCATTAGCTGCACTAACTTGAACCTGGTGAAATCCCCCACAAGAACCAAATCTTGGATTGAGGTATTTTGTGCAACAGAAACTTTTATATCACGTCCGAGCAAACAGAGACCTTTATAAAATCAGTCTATAAAATATATGTGTGAAACTGTCATAGTGTGCCATAGGCTAGACACAGTGTTAACAGCGTTTATGGAGTGTGGTCCCAGGCTGGGGATGGGACAGGGCAGTAGCCAGCGCTGCAGGTGTCCCATTCCCATTTCGTGCAAGCTGTCTGATCCCATGAAAGTGATTCCAGATGGGCTCAAGGAGGGTGGGATACAGTCAGCCCAGGCTGCCCATTCACAGTAAATACAATTAACGGCTTGAGCTCCCCCATGATCTACCTATATGAAAGGAGCAACGCAAGGGTTAAGAAAACACGATGCCCCGGCGGGAGTATTGTGTTTCTTTATCTAAATGCGAAATGTTGTGAAACTAAATGTTTGGCCTGCTTCAGTAGCTACATCAACACTTTTGCGTAGACTTTTGCTGGCCAACTGGTACCTCACACTGTGCAGAACATTCAAGCTGTGTGACACACAGTCCTCCATTATAGCAGTGTTTTGTGTGTCTTTTTAGTCGGTATACAGTGGGCAGATGTGCCAGGAAGACAACACGACTTCAGTTGGATAGATGCCAGAACTTGGAGTGATGAATGTGACTGCCTGCAGGTGAATACATGAATAAATAATGCTTAGGGTGGCAGGTATGTGGAGAGAGACGGTTACTGGCATCCACCTGTGTGTCAATGATGTGGAACATATCGGCTCCGTTGCCAGCCAGCCGGTTGGGTATCCTGATGTCCACAGAGGAGCCAGGAAGCCTGCTGGGCCCGTTGTTTATAGCCTGGAACCATATCACAAAGAGACAAAGAAAGATGGAGTCAGAGAAAAACAAAGAGGTGAATATACTGTATGGGGCGACGTGTGTATAAACAATGAAACGCCTATATAGTTTGTGCCGGTTGTACCTGGAAAGTGAGATTGAGAGGCTGAAAGTCGCATTCCATGTCTTCTAGTTGGACGAAACGTGAAGCATCAATGGAGTTTCCATACACAAAGGAGGAAGGTGTCACCACACTGTGAACAAAAAGCCACAGTGTTCAGAGGAGTGAAGTCTATTTATTTGGAGGAGGCAGTGGCTCAGTGGGTAGTGCTTCCGCTTGGGAACCGGAGGGTCGCCGGTTCGAGCCCCTGCCGAGGTGCCCCTGAGCAAGGCACCGAACCCTCAATTGCTCCCCCCTCTGCGAAGGGTGGTAATGTAATGTAAGTCCCTTTGGATAAAAGCGTCTGCCAAATGATCGTAATGTATTTGATTGTCCAAAGAATCAACCTTGAAAGCAGCGAGGGGTAATGCTCTGGCTTTAGTCTTTCCGTTGGCCAGTCAGCAGAGTTATGGTTGGTAGTGGTGATATGAGTCAGATGTGTGCAGCTTTGCTCTGCAGCCTCCCTTCACTTTAAAGACACCAGGCATAGCAGCCTTATCAGATGTCAGAGTTCTGGCAGATTTGGGCTGTTTTACATCTCTCTCCCTTCCCTCTGAAGCGGCGCTGTGATAAAGTACTCACAGATAAGGCTTCTCAACTTGATGTGCCCCATACTGACAATAGTCCTTCCTCTCCCACACAGAGCAAACAGCTGGTGAACCAGTCCAAGAGTCTACGGGAGTCTACTGAGTATGAACTAGAGTCAAACCTTTCTGTTAGTTGTTTGTGTTTGTTCTTGTTCTTACCCAGTGATGGTTGTGTCAGTCTCATGAATGAGAGGGATGGACAGATCCAAAAAGTTGTCAGTGAGTTTGTGCTCGGGATTGCCACTAAAATAAAAGACACACAAAGGCATGAGGTCAGTTGAAGCAAACAGGATGACATCTTTCAATATGGGTCATGGTGCTGGGCACATTTATGGGGGAAGAACTCTATTTTTAGCATTTTTTCTCCAGTCCTTTTATAGTAAACAGATGGCTGTTATCAGGTTTTAGTCTGAAATGTTGAACTTCATATACTTGCCTTTTTGCTTTAATTAAGAACTGCAATGTGTCATTTATCCCAGAGAGCTGGCTTGTGTCAAAAATCACTGCAAAATGATACTGGAGGGAGGGAGAGGGAGAGGGGGAGGGGGAGAGAGAGAGAGAGAGAGAAAGAGAGAGAGAGAGACAGAGACAGAGACAGAGACACAGAGAGAGACACAGAGAGAAAGAGAGAGAGAGTCAGGTTACAGTTGTGTCTGATTTACAGTATTATTAAAATTAAATAGCTGGCGATGCTATTTGTCTGCTGTAAGAGGTTAAGGTGATTCATAAGTCAGTTCATTTAAAAATGCAGTCAGCAGGAAAGAACACACAACTACAAAGAACTACAACTATGGTTTTAACAGGCATATCAGAGTGTGACAGACAGTTTACGTCTGCGGTGACATTGTGTGTTTAGTTGCACATTAGTGAGCGATACCTTTGTCTGAGCTCTCATGAAGGGAAATCCCACGCTGCATTTAAGGAAGTCCAAATCAACAAGGACACAGGAAATGCCCTTTTCTTCCTGTCAAAAAGAAAGACAAGAGAGTGAGGGGCTGATAAAGACAGACACACTGGAGACAGAGTGGGAGACACACAGGAAGACAGAAGACAGAGGGAGACGGACTAGACGAGGCAGATTTGAGACGTTAATAAGGAAATGGTGAAAAGAAGGAAAACGCACATGTGTAGCAGAGAGGAGCGGGCACACACACTGACACCGACACACACACACGTGCACACATTTGCAGAGTGATGAATGTATATATAACAACAGGTTTCTATATACAGTATAAAAGAAGGGAGTCTCATGTGCTGTTGAAAGTCTAAATTGGGTTAAAAGAAGAATGTAAAAAGCATTGATGGCACACACACACACAGACACACACACTTCTTAGAGGGTGGGTAATTGGACAACCTCCAGGCTGTGTGTTTGGAAGCTTGTCTAAACAATATGGAGCTTCACCGGCTGCACTGTGTAAACATTCGGGCCTTGACCCTACGTGGAGTAAGAATTCTTTTGGAGGGAGTTCACTGAGAGGCTGTCTGCTCAGCACGTGAGCGCAGATACTTCACCGCGACTTCATCGTTTATAAAGACACACACTCATGCTTCTCCAGCGGGGGCTTAAGTTAAGTCATACGAAATGTTTGCATGCATGGCGTGCTGCCCGGTTTTAGCTCATGTTTAATACCCGTCCGTGTTTCCTGCGCTGACTGTGTTGACATATTCAAGAGGTAGAGATCCATCCACAGCATCATCCACACTCCAAATCGCCTTATTCAGCAGTTTCTCCATGTCAGCGCAGGGCGGGGCTCTGCCCTCCATCTTCATTAAGTCAGCTAAAATAAGCAGCGCTGCCCTTTGCATGGAGATGGTGAGTTCTGCAGGGGGGGAGGATGGGGACCCCAGCACAACTGGCAATGATGGAATTTCCTCTATTTCCTGTATTCCTGAGTGCTGCTGTGCAAACACTGGCTGTCCCATGGGGCTGGGCAGGATTGGGGAAGTCAGCCTGTTTACCCATCACCCACCTGGCGACCCTTGAGAGTGAACAGAGCGCTCAGACATATCGCGTGTTGTCCCTCCGTACGGTGATAAGTGACCAAAGTCTGTTTGTTCAGCACTGCTTCACTTTCTCATTCTTGCTTACTTTCTCTGTCAGGAACAAACACGCTGGGATTTCACAAATGGCAGCCCCATAAAATATCAGTGACTGTGTTTATACTGTTTTAGTGTCAGCTGAAGCCTCTAGTGACGCAGTGCTTCAGTGAGGATGACAATACACAGGAGGCCCATTTTCTATGTAGTGTGTGTCACTTCACGTCTCTAGTCACTTCAGTATTTATACATTTGGCTTCATCTTAGTCTGACTTGTTCAAAACAAAGTCGTCATCTGCTTTGCACCGTCTGTATAAAGACCATAAACAAAGTACAATGTGCTCTGACAGCAATATCAGATACAAAGCCGCTCTTTGTATGAAAGGGCATGAAAGTCATTCATTGATCCCTCGTACTTAATAGTTGGATTCCAATCTGGATACTGACTGAGATGCAACAAACTTCAACAAACGTCTCAGGAGGCAGAACATCACAACCAAGCAGTTTTTGAAGAAATTGTGCATGAAAGGGTAAATCTATTTCTTATGCGTTTTCATGATTTGGACTTACTCATCAAGGCTTGTAATGTGAATGTTAATATAGTTAAGCAGTTTCTTTTAAACTTATGTAATGCACCGATCCTGGAACACAACAGGGAGTGGATTACACTATTTTAGTACTTTTCTCCCTTAACCTCCTCTCTTCTCACTCCGGATTCACCACAAACATGATGGGACTAAATATGTCCTCTATTACTCTGACCCTTCCAAAATAACAAATGTAATAAACTCAAAACTGCAAGAGATAAAAAGAGAAAAAAAAACAGGAGCAGATGCAGCAGTCTGACTCCCATGGGAGGGACGGGAGAGCTCCTGAAACCAATTCACCTCCACAGCTTTCAGACAGCTTGTGTTGCAAGAACAACAGAGAGATAGCAGACCCCCACGCTTACATAGGGGGGGGGAGCACAAGTTCAGCCTTCACTCAGTGGAGAAACAGCTTCAGGGGAGGATTAGGAGCTGCCCTTCACTTTGCAAAAAGGGGTCATATCAACACCTTGGACTTCTACACTAATAATTAGAAATGGCTCGCAGTGCAGCCAGTAGTAAAGCCTGTTGGCGGCCCCCTTTGTCACATCATCTCTATACTGTTTGCTTCCTCTTTCCTTGGTGGAGAAGGCCACCCTGATTTACTGGTTTACTTAAGGTAATCCGATCTTAAAATTAGCTATGAAACACTAGTTTCTTCAACTTAAGTTCAATATTGCCCCTGAGTTTGTGCGCTTCACATTGAGAAACCTGCAGGGGGAAAAACAAACATCAAATCCATTATGAGGGGTGAAACCCTCTCTAGATGGATGTCTTCTTTGCAGGCGACTGAAAATACGCTGAACTCACGCAGGCTCTCGACTGACGTGGCATCTGTCTCAGATACGGATCGGACCTGCTGGCTTGTGTGAGTGAGCGAGCGAGCAGACGCGAGCAGAGGCTGAGCTGGACGCTGGCTCGCTTCCTCTGTGAAATCTATCCATGTACATGCATCTCCTGAGGTTTGATGTGGGTTGACAGTGGGTAGGAATGACTTTAACAGTAAGAGCAGGTCTTAAACCGTTTTCCAATAGAGGTCAAACACTATGAGGAGTTATGTGAGAGGAGGTCAGTCATAATCCTCCCCTCACACACCTGTATCCAGCATTTTAACAGCATCCCTATGGGGTTTCCTTCATGCATAACGTGATTTGAATGGTGGATAAGTCGAGTGTTATGGGAATCTTTCCATTTGTTTTCATGAACGCACATTTCACAGCTTCTATTCTGACATATGTGTTGTGGATTTTGTTGACATGTTGGGTCTGGCAAGCGTACGAACGGCCTGCCAGAGGAGTCGTCCTCAGAGACAGGACAGCTGCTGCCGCCACCGCTGCTGCTCTCCTTCTCCTCCTCCTCCTCCTCTTCCTCGCCTTCATCCTTTCATGCTCTGGGCTGCCTGCAGAGCTCACGCAGACGGCTCTGTTCTCAGGTCTGTCTTTCTGCACGCTTCGTTGTTTAGACTGCTCCCTTGACATTTTATAAGCAATTTCATCAGTCTTTTTAAAATAAACTTTATCGTAGAAAACTATACGTCGCAACAGACCATTACTAATATCCAGGTGCTACGTGTTACATCTGGATCCTCACACAGCGGCTGCAGGTTGCTTTGCTATAATTTCTGTAGTTTGCTTGCACTCTACCCACAAACTGTATTCACTGCAGCAAAACAACCGGCTGATCATAAAAACAAATACAGTGACCAAAAGAAATAAACAGCAGATAGTTGTGCAGCCACAAGAGCAACAGACCTTCTGCCAGAAGTTGATGTAGAACACTTCTCTGGAGAAGTTGAAGTAGATGTTAGTGTCATAGGCGTCATCTCCAGCGTTGGAGATGGTCATGTTCAGTGAGACGTTCCGCACTCCACCGAGGGCCAAGTGGGGCTTGACATGCATTCTGATGGAAACATACAGCAGACAATGAATTCTAGAGCATAAACAAGTAGCTTATAATACGGACAGAGATGACGTAAGGGTTTACAAAGATGATGTTTTTGATTTATTCTGATATGAAACCTAAAGAGAAGTGGGTCGTAAAAAGAGTATTTGCTTTTTCAGGGAGTAGATAATGGACGCTGCTTATCAGGACCAACATAAGCTGTGTGGTTTCAAACAACAAGAAGAGCGGGAACTCCCTGACGACGGAAAAAAACATATGGACATCCTCCAACATTTTCGGGGCCAAGCATGGCGTCATGGTTCTACCGCCCACACCCATATAGCCTAACTTCTATGACGTCAGCTTGCTTTGGTTGGAGACGAGTGCCGACAAAGAGAAGTCATCACAATCTAAAATGAGCGATGAAGAAGAAGAAGAAGGTTTTACCCAGAAAGTAGCAGTTTCCCGTGAAGCCGAAGGTCTGCGGCGCAGTCGTCCGACAGGCAGTTCTTCTCAAACCAAGTCTGGGTGAGGAAAAAAGTTCAGAACTCAGCAAATGACCTCATACTGTCCTGCACACATGCACACATTATCTAAACACTCAGACTAGGGGGCAGTGTTGTGTTGTTGCTAGAATGACGGACTCCAGCCAGTAGATTTGTATCTTTGAAGGCCAGGTTCTTTCCTCTATCTGATCTCTTTCTGATCCCTGTTTCTGTCAGTGCAAGGACCGTCTTTGGTTTTTACGGCTGGATCGTAAAAAGAAAGTGAAGTCAAGCGGTGAAGTCCCACATAACACAGACGAATTTCAGATAAATGGATTCTCTAAGTGCTGAAAGATGCTAATCCTCCAGTTTTTAGAAGTGCAGACACATGTGTGGCAGGTTAGAGGTGGTTGCAAAGAAAATAAATGAATCAAGCTGTTGGACTCCACTCAAGAAAAAGATAACACAGCCAGCAAGCACCAAGCTGGTAAACTAACACCAAATCATCATAACCTCAATTTGAAACATTTCCTTCATTCTTTCTGTGGGCAAGGAAAGACGGGACTTTTGTTTCCTTATATCAGGTCTGTGGTGAATGTAATTATTACTCCAATGAATTCAGGAAGTGAAGTACATTCGAATCTGAATTTGTTTAAAAGGACCAGTTGTTACGGTGGAGTTGTGTGTAATTATAGACCCTGGGAAGAGAATGAATGAATGAATGGAGGGTACAAAAGAACATAAGCTCAGCCTGATTATTTCCTACTCTTAAGTGCATGATGACATGAGAATCGTTCAGACAGGCAATGATTATTTTTCAGTAACTCGTAAACTCAAATGAATTACAGCATTAAACTGAGAATGTCAATCACATTGGTGTTGTTTGTAATCTGAATGAACTCCTATGGAACCCTGTGCTATAACTGAAACAGGGCAAAGATAGATGTCTGGCGTACTACAATAAAAGCTGAACATATCTAGTGGATTTCCAAATAAAACAGCTTTATGCTATAACGCCTTACAAAACCAATTATCTTTAGGTACTATTTTTCCTACACCCAGCATGCAAAGTATATACGAGTCTCACAGCTACTTCAGAATACAAATACAGATGTTCAGGATAAAATGTCAAAGGAAAACACGTAAAAGCAACAGTGAACATATTTGTATCTAACTAAACCCATAACTTCAAGTGCAGTATTTTTGAATGGCTTTTCAATGTATTCAATAGGTCCATAAGGGAGCTGTAAGTAAGTCAGTGGGAAATTTTTGTCATATAAGATTGATTGCTACAGTATTGACATCCTGAAAGATGTATGTGACTTACTGACAAAAGAGTCTGGATATATGAACTGGCCATTGGAAATAGAGTATTTTCAGATCAAAATTTGAGTAATCGCTCTCATCCTGTTTACATGCTCTTGCCTCTTCTGCTCTCGCTTCCTGCGGCGCCACTGTGCACATTGAGTGTTAAGGCCATTAAAGGTTGCATTTTATCCCGTCCGACAAAAGCCTGGTCTCTTCTGATTGGCCAGTCAAGCCAGGACTGACCTGCTGACACCCACAAATTGCGAAACATGGGTGCTGAGTAAACACTCTCTTGCGTCACACTTAAAAGTTTAAACGTTATTGATCTGCATAGGAAAATGTGTCTTCATGTCATTTGAATCACTACTACTTGCAACCATGGTAGTCCCGGCCTACAAAGGCAAAGTGCCTCAGTCAAGGGCAATGGCAGGAACATTAACCTCACACAAATCTTTTGATGGTGCCAGAAACCAGAGAACATGCAGACCCCAGACCCTCTTGTAGTGGGACCCAGGTGTGTAACTTGGTAAGTTAAAATATCTGACCCATGGGTTTGTCTTAATGGATGTATTATTGTAGAGGTTTCTTACCTCGGACTAGGATCAACACTCCCCACTTAGTTCCACTATAAAGCATTTAGGGGAATCAAAAAACACACGTCCCCTTTATAGGATGTTCTCTTCAGCACATACCTTCATCCCATCACATTCATGAATACTCCTTACCTCATTCTTCGCTGCAATCTTGTTTCCTTTCCTCCACCGCAGCACTGGGGAGAGTGCAGGCAGGTCTCGCTCCTGGTGTCCACTCAGCACGTGTTTCCCGAGGCTGTAAGCCACCTCAAACGTGATGGCCGTGAACACGTCCTTCACGTCCTTCTGTAGAGAACACAAACAAACGGTCTGCTTTAGCACGGACGCAAAACTATCCAAAACTCCGAAAAATCCTTTTGACCTCAAAGAAAAGCTGTCACAGAACTGCCCGAGCTGATTATCATAATTTAACATCTTTCTGCCGCCGAGGTCCTCTGCAAAGATTGTTTACACTGCAGGCTAACTATTGAAACAACAATCTTGATACAATCTTGTTTTAAAGCCATGGAAAAGAGCCTTGTGTTTTCACTCAGTACATTCACCTGCACACTAAACTCACAGTATAACATAGAAAAATGTGAAAGAAAATGTATACGTAGATAAAAGTCTATTATTCCGAGAATTTACATGCATATTGACACACGGAATTCCTGACAAACCTTTCAAACCTTGAGTTAATGGACTTGCAATCAATCATTTCAATCTGTGTTTACGTGACATTAGCATAAAATGACTTTACAATTGAAGTTTTAATGTGCATGAATAGAATGCTGTTTGATGATGAAGTACTGTATAATGCTGAGAATGCTGAGCTGTGTATACAAAGTGTGGTCATCATGTGAGAACCCTCTAAACCTCGTAATATATGGTCAGTTTATTCCCGTCGTTTTATTTCTACAAAAGAAAGCCGGGGGCCAAGTTCTCAGGCAAACGGACACATGGCTCTCCAAAAAGTCACGTCTTCTGTTGGCGTCCCCTCAAACAGATATCAGTTTGTCTCTAGCTACTCAATCTGAAACCGCGAAACCTTTGTGTTTAACCTGGCAGCCCATTTGGAAACAACGGAGGCAGAATGAAAACAGAGAATTAACTCTGTTCACATCCCATATCTGAGTGGAATGGCAGGACTGAAAGGCATACATGGGAGAAGCAGATATACTTTTTTAGCTCTCCTGTCAATCACAACGGCCCCTCAGCTCTTTGAAAGCAGCTTGGTGGGTCTGGCTTACACACACACACACACACACACACACACACACACACACACACACACACACACACACACACACACACACACACACACACACACACACACACACACACACACACACACACACAGTGTCCATAGGCAATCTGTCCCTTTGCCCAACTGATGTCTGCCAACCTGGAGCCAAACCCACAATGTAAACACAAGGGCTTCCCTGGGCTTTCCGGTGGTCACTTAGGCCAACAGTCCTTTTGCGCTTTCCCTTTTTGCTCATTATCAGACAGTTTTCCGATGTCCACCCACCCGTCCCCCGGTGTCATGCAGGCGTACAGCCAGTCTGGCCTTTGAACATAACGGGCATCACAGCGGAGCGCTCGGCATGTGAGTTATAGCAGGAAAGGGGAAAAGTTAGGACATGAATAGACAGAAACAGAATAACAACACGGCCTGGCTGAATGTTGTGGAGAGTTTTCTGCGATTTTCGGTCACTATTATTACTCTTGTCTGTAATATAAACTAACAATCGAAAATGACCCGAGTTGAATCACCAGTTCCCACAGTAAAAGCGGTCAATGATAAGGCTCAGTAGCAGAGACACAAGAGGTCAACCTCCCATCCATCACCGGACTGCGGTTCATGCCTCATTGCACTTATAGAGGCTGTGTTGTTCTAGTAATACGGCTGTTCAGCTGGGAGGTAATATGAACAATGTTGTAGTCAGCGAGTGACAAGTGGTAGTATACTATGTGAGAGGACGGGCAAAATCCTCAGACTCAGTAGCCATTAAAGCCCAATGCTTCAAATGGGCCCTGTCCGCTGGCCTCTGAGTGAACTGACCCCCGGGAGCCCGGCGCAGAGGTCTCCACATCCAGCCTGAGCCCTCAACTCCCAAGTGTTTATCTCACGTTTTCACCAGCCACATGTGAACTGAGGGCAGGAGGTACATGGGTGCCTTTTTGCACAATCTTACCTTTTTTTAAAAGCACAATTTCCATAAAGAACTCACATGCTGTAGAGGGATTTCCATAGATTAACACTGGATCCATTATTGTGGAGATACAGAAACGCAGGATAACTAACTACGAGAGCCTGAGACACACACAGGCTGCACACATCAAAAGTGCCAGGGGGTCATTGGGCAAGGCATCGTTTAAGCTTTTTATAGCCTTTTATTAATGCTGCCAATTGCCCCACCCCTCCTCCCCCCGTGCCTGCCCCGGTCATTTACTCCCCCCGGAGTCAATCATTAATTCCTGTATTTATGGAACACGGCGGGCGGCGTTAATAGCCCTGTTACCTATAATTTCACGGACAACTGTTCATACACTTAGGTCAATTCCACCACAGAGAGCTTGTGACAGGTCACTGGTCACAGGTCTATGCTCAAAGGCTCCCATTGTGTTAATCCTCATTCGAAACACAAAAGCCTCAGGCTGAGTCTCTGAGCTCACATCAGACAGGCTCGTTTCCGCGCGTGGAATTTTCTTCGATTGAAAACACATTAGAAAACAATCCGAATCTGTACAGATGAGAATTTTGCCAATACATAAAAGGTCAATTTCCGTCAAACATGAGCAGTTGGAGGACGTCTTGTAATTCTGGAAGTACACTGAGCCTCTGTCATCATCCAGTGCACGGGATTATTAATGCTTCCAGTAACGCTGTAGACATGCCAAATAACCCACCAGGAAGCAACAGTGTTCCAGTAATTCCCATTGTACTTTGGAAAATGTAAATTGCCAACTATTGGAGAAAAATTCCTCATCTTAACGACACACTTGACATTAACTCTTCCTCCCTATATACATATACATACACTTGGCTTATAGGGTGCAGGGCAGCTTGTCATTCTTCCCGTTGTGAAAGAAAATAACTGGGAAATGGAGCTTTCACCTACAGCTCCCCCACTTTTTCTGAAACAAGATTTCTGCCAAAACACTATCTCAGTGTTCATATCCCGACTCAGGAACCATTTATTTAGTTTGGGTAGAGCCAAACTCCCACCATACCAACCATTCTTCCCTCTTCATTTCACTTCCCTCCACTTGCTCACTTATGATGTCGCTGAGCTCCTGCACCTCCTCTTTCCGCTCTCGAGTTGAACTGCAGCACAAGCTCTGATGTGTATCTGATCACTGAGATGGCAAAGCACCAAGCTACCCCTTCGTGATCACAAAGCAGTTGCACCACCGTGGGTGCGGGGGGATGATGATGTCACCTCCAAACGCTCTGATCCTCAGTTTCATGCTTGGCTGAAACGCACATAGCAGCTCAGTAAAGCTCTTCCGTCTGTCCTCTCAGCCAAACCGATCCCTCAGATGCGTATTGTCGACTGTATGCCCGGTCACGTCACGGGAAGTCTTTATGAACTGTGTGAAGGAAAGGCACACGCACTCCTCCTTTTTAGGACAATGGGTGTTTGGATGACATACAGCTTGTGACCATTCCATTCAAAGGATAAACGCCAGGGAATCTTAGAAAAATGGAAAAAGGCTTTCTCGTTAATTGATGGATGGATTTAACCTGTCAAAGTTTCAGGTTACGTGTGTACACTGAGACGTACAGAGACGTCTTGAAACTGAACGTATTTACATTAATGTGTCAAGCATATGGCAGACATGCACTTAGGGAGCTTATCTCAGCTTCTCCTTGAAGCCCAATAAGATCTAGAAGTGAGACAATAACTGATCTGTATTCTATACTGCCAGATAGACAACATGCCGGGGGAAACTATAGTGGCTACTTTCCCCCGGACTAAAGCAACTGGGATCTTTCGGAATAGGATAGCAGATGTCAAGAAGGCTTGATTGACACAATATGTGGGAGCCAGAGACGGCTGAAGAGAGAGAGAGAGAGAGAGAGAGAGAGAGAGAGAGAGAGAGAGAGAGAGAGAGAAATCTGAGTACGAGCAGCTTGATTCCCTCAGAGAAGCTAATCTTTCATTCTCATGCTGTGCCCTGAAAACCAATGAGCATCACAACAATCTGGAAGGGAGCCATCCGGTTTATGAAGGACTCGGCTGCTGTCTATTCTTAAACCGTTCAAGATTACATCCAGTTGTACTTGACTTATCTGTTATGAACTTCACTCTTAAATAACAACCTCCCATCCTCCTGTCATGTCCTGTTACAGTCCCCACAGGCCTCAATTTGTTGTTCCAAGTGACAGGATTTTATCTTAATAACATCTTCAAGCGCAGTTTGGTCTCGTGGGAATGAGCTTTTAAACCATCTCATGATATTATAGACATTTATGACCTTTTGCTCACGCGTTTGTCTCTTTAACTTGGTCATTTCCTGAATCTGTGTGTGTTCATTCCTCTGTTGAGGCCTGAAAGGAGGCATATTAAACAGATCTGCACATCCTTATTTGTATATTGGGGTAAGTTATGAAACCTCCCAATTCTATTATATGTGAACAAACTTTGCTTGCAGCACCACTGTGTGGTAACAGGCCGTTTTGGGTATCGTCTCTTTAAAGGGGGACACATGAGGACAAACATGCATGAATGCTTTTGCGGTAAAAGCCACTACAGAAAGTGGGTGGTAACATTTGCTTACTTGCAGGAGTGTTGTTTTTTAGTGCTTTCGTTTGAAGTCATCAGCACCAAAAGGAAGTGACCCTTATGAACACTTATCATTTGCAACTGACTGGCTGACTTTGCACAGGTTCCTGTTACCACAAAGGGTTTCTACAGATGTTGTTGTATGTTGAATGGTGCTCCCTGTGACCTATTAATCTACAACACAAATCGATATCCTTTCCTATAAAGTCCAACCTGTTGTCTGGACAGCTGAGTCAGATCTGTAGAAAGTAAAACACACATGCTGGCTACACACTTACTCTCTAGGCTTTGTACTCTGTGGGTGCATCTAACCAGGTTTGTTACATGTTGATATAAAGATGTTACAGAATTAGTCAGAATTGAACCTGAACTTCCAGGTCAGGTCAGGATCATGTAAGTTTGTTTTACTGGATGCAAGTTTTGCAACTCTCTACCACATTACACGATACAAATGAGGGAAACTCATCTCTTTCATGGTCTGATGGATTGCCTCTTCAAATTAAAAGGGTTTTGTCTAGTGTAATTTTAATTCAAAGTATCTGTTGCTATGTGTCTTGTTGACATGTTTCTTAAATGTTCTTCTAGCTTAAGTGAAATGTCTCGTCTGCTGCCAAAGGTCTTTAGACCATCAGTTCATCACTGAAACTAGAACATGTCCTTAATGTCCTGGTGAGGAAAAGACTACAACACAACAATGAACTTGGCTTTGGATACTTTTAGTCTGTTCAAAACCACATCATTCTTTGTAATGTGATAATGCCAGACGAGCGATCACACAAAGTGTATGCAGGATGCCTTTGAAAAAACTCCTGTGTTTACTCCAACTGCTGCAAAACACTCCAGCCTGTCTGAGGTTTGCAACAGAGGTAGACATTTTTAGATGTCTGTCCAGCTTCAGGCACCCAATCATATAAATCAAAACTCTATAAAAACAACCTGTTGTGCATCAAAAAATTTCTCTTTCCAGAAGCAAATCCTACTAACAAAGTATTCTCAAAAACAAAGACATGGCTGGTAGAATCCATTATGTTACTGCTACAGAACAAAACCAAGCATAGTGTTTCTGAAAAACTTCATATGTTTTTTTATAAAGTTTATGACTGTGTGGTTTCCAGTACTTTTTGTATGATTCTATTCTTCCTTCTTATGCTGCACCTTCACTTTCTCCTATACTGCACCTTTGCACAGATGAATCCCAGAGGATGCACCCTTCTGATTCCTATGTGTAACCTTTCTGTAAAGCACGGAGGCCTTTGGACAGGGAGGATGAATGGTGACAGCCGTGTGTTTTCACAACGCGTCAGAACTGTTGGTACAAGGCAAGTGTGATGCAGTCACAACTCACCAAAGACAGACAGGTGCAGGTGTTTTCCCAAGCGGTTCGGATTCAAATACCACGTTTGGAAAATACTCCATTCGGAATTATACATAACCATACATGACATGAGACTAGGGAAATGTATTCAAAGTTAAAAAGCATCCAAATTAAAGGGAACCTTGGTGAAAATCAGGCCCTGTTACACTGTTACTGTATTTTTAATGTGCTTATGTTCACATAGTCTGACTTTCTCCTTGTGCAAAAGTCCTTAGTAATTTTAGAAAACTACTATTGTTGTTTTTACTATAAATATTTGAGAATCTTATCTCATGTTGCAAAATAACGAGCAACAACAGTCCCCACTTTTCTACTAGATTGAGAATCAGAACGTCGCAAAAAGGAAATACTCAACTGAATTCCAAGTACTTAACTGTCCTTAATATACAGCCAGAATTATGAATTAGGATTTGGCTTACAAACAAGAACAACAACAAGTATTTATGATGCTCACATGCGTGCTGCTTTCCATTATAACTCATCAATGTCTAAGCTTTTCATCAGTGATACTTGCGGCCCTGTGAAGTCTGAAATGTGAAAAACTTGTACGTCGTGCCAGTTCTACATTGCTATCAGCCCAAAAATGACAAGGAATATCAGAATACAACTGAAAACATCAACAAATTTCAGTGCAAAGTGAGAACATTGTGAACCATCAGGATCCTGAGTACGATTTAGAGCTGATGTTCCCTTTACACTGTTAATCAACAACATCCTAACCTTTCGTGAGCCTGATTGTGCAAGATAGGGCGATAGTGTTATGTAACGTCTCCCATGAGCAAACGTGTGCCACATACTTCCTCCTGCCAAAACAGAGAAAGGATGTAACTGACAGGAAACGTATACCATCTGTACTGTCATGCACATTCATAAACAAACACCAGCAAAAAGCCTGATCCACGCTCAGAGCTGGACGAGTGCGTATCACAAAACCCTGCTGCTGCTCGTCTCAATCCTAAACTGATACGCACACAAACACGATCCTCTTTACTTCGGCCAAGCGGCAACATTACTGGCCGGTAAAAACGTGTATTTATTAGTTTTAAAAACAGCGTAAAGGTAAACACAAATTACAGGAACCTTTTATTGCCTCGCATGCATCATGAAGAAGGCATTCAACATTTGACCCTTGGACAGTTAAAACCACAGCTGGGATTTATAAAGCTGGACTGAAGGGTACCTCTTTAAAGGTATCTCCCCTGGTGGGTACTGGCAGATGGAATACGTTTACCAAACACACATTCCAAAATTATCAGAGTATGATTATTAGAAAATCCTGTCAACAACAACCACATTTTACACCATTAGTATCCAAAATCCAGTCATCCGTCTGAAAATACACAGCTGTATTCCCTCGTATCCCATTGTTGGAACTCTCCACTCCCTGCATTGTGGATTTCTCAACACGTTCCCTGTTTCTGAGCTATTTTTGGAATCATGACTTCATCTAATCTGGGAAGATCACTACTTCAGCCCATGGAAATGACCATACAGTCCTACATGAGCAGCAGCAGCAGAGTTGACCTGTGGAATATCAGCAGAGCCAGAGAGAAGAACTGAGTGCGCAAAGTTCTGTGTTGCTTTGCCGTCATTCCCAGAATTCTTGACCCAGGGCCATTGCCATGATTGTGTCTTTCTACCTTCACTCCCTGACTTTGCTCTTCTGTAACTGGATCTGATGAGTGGGGAGTCAACAAAAGAACACTTGCACGACTCTCAAAACAATTCTAAAGCTGAAAAAAAGGGGACAATCCACTTTACGTCCTTTTATGGAAGAAGCTTTGTGTTTTGGAGATCAAACAGAGATTAGAACGGAGTAGATTTCTGTCACTGGGGTCGACTATTTCATCATGCCAGAGGAGGGTGGGGGGAGGAGAAGGAGGAGAAGGAGGAGAAGAAGATGAAGATGAAGACGAAGACAAAGACAAAGACAAAGACAAAGACGAAGACGAAGAAGACAAAAAATGAATGAATGTGTAAATGCAAGATCATTGTAAAGGCATTTTAAACTACGTGGTCCATTTAATGAGATGAAGAAGAGCAAAAATAGATGATGAACAAAGATAAAGAACATCATCAATAACAACAAGAGGAGAAAGAAGAACATCAACAAGAAAAGGAAGGGGAATATGACAATATATAATCAAAATCAACAGAAAGAAAAGAGGAGAAGAAGAACAACAACATCAACTACAAGAAGTAGCCAAAGAAAAAACAGGAAAAGGAAGGAAAAGAACAAGAGTACCAAGAAGTTAAAACACTGAAATAAACATATCTGAGAAAACAGTAACAGTTTATGCAGTGTTGGCTAATCAAAATGCTGTTTTACTGACTTTCCCTGATAAATCTGATTAAAAGCGACAGAAGTCTATTAGCAACCGTTGCTGTTTAGAAAACAACAACAAGTGTCTGAAACCTTCCTCTCTTTGAGAGAAGAACTTCCTCTAACATCACCATCGTTCTTCCAAGCACATAAACAGGAAGCTCTTTATCTGCAATCACGCATTTAATTTTGGAAGGACAGTTTCCCAATGACTTAATATAATTAATTTTTACTGAGTTTCCAATGTTCATGGCGATTTCTACATCTGCGGTTTGCACAATTGATCTGCAGTCAAACAGTGTGATAGATTAGATGGCAGCAGGGTCGGTGGGCTCAGAATGGAGGGGATCAGGATCAGTGTGTGTGTGTGTGTGTGTGTGTGTGTGTGTGTGTGTGTGTGTGTGTGTGTGTGTGTGTGTGTGTGTGTGTGTGAGTGTGTGAGTGTGAGTGTGAGTGTGTGTGTGTGAGAGAGAGAGCCTGTCGCATCCCGCTGATAGAGGAGGCCTCCAGATGCTTCCTGGAGCTGATTTCGTCACTATGCACAAAAAATCTGGGTCACTTTTACCTCACTGTTATTGTTTCAGCCATTGTTTCTGGACAACACCCAGATAAACCTGCAGCTCCCAAACTGATTTGTCAAATCCACCTTGTGAAGGCATCATACAGTCTGCTCTGCACATAAACAAATCTCTTCTGTATACATTAGCTTGGCTTCCTTTGTGGCCGGCCCTGCCCATTTATGCAGGAAGCAGCACATCACGTCGACGCCACATGCGTGCTAGAAATATTCAATTTTAGTAATAAATAGGTTAACTACTGGGAAAAGATGAGTGGGGGTCACCAGCGTCTCTTTAAAGGAAACATCAGGATCTGGCCAAGTTACGTCATCACATCCTTTATCCTCCTCCGGTGGCACACAAGCCCAAGACAGGCAACACTGTGACTTCCTACTCATTCAGAATTCCTTTAATTGTATCCTTTCTCACACACACTCACACACACACACATACACACACACATGCGGAAGAGGGAAACATGACAGGAGAAACTCTCATTGTGGTCAGTCTTGGCCACCCATTACGTTGCCTTGCGGTGGCATAATGTGCTAGTAACCCGGCCAACAGACGGAGGAAACATTTTGCCCCGGCGTGCCTCGTTGCAAAAATCAACATATCATCGAATCAGCACAACCTTCAGTCAGTCTTGATATGCGTACCGACGACGGCTTTACCATGGCGACGGCATGGACTGAATTCAAATGAGGATCCACACCAAAAATAATATCCTGCTTACGTGTTTAGCGCACATGCATGAGAGCGAATTCATGTGATGCATGACTAGTTTTCGAAGGGTAATACATGTCTGCTGGCTGCACGAGCCTTCAGAAGAATCCACTTATGTTCTTTCTGGCACCACCATGTAGGGAAATCCTGACCAAAATATTACTCTGTGCTAAAATTAGTCTGCATATATTTTCCACAGTGTCCTGCAATTTCCCATTAATACTTGAATCTAACCGATTTTATTTATATGACAGCATCTGTGACATTTTTCCACTGGATTTATTACTTCACTGTACTACTCGAAGTATATTTTCCTTGTTTTTTCAACGTACTCTGGATAAATAAGTGCTTGACTTGCCGCCATGTGTAACAGAAGACAGCTGGATATGATTACCGCCCCGCTATATACTCTCATTGTATCAGCTCGCTTGGCTTTGGGTAAATGAAACCAGGGGTACGGCATCAAGGGAATTGCACATTTCTGTCCGACTGTAAAGAGGAAAACAAAGCAGGCAGTGTGGCAGGAGAAGGACTGTGAATTTCCATGTGGCACTGCTGAGGCTTTGGGTCTCTGTCTCGCTGTGGCTGTTGCCTGGATGCAGCTTTTACTCCCCTGCTTACGTCTCCCAGGGTTATCTGTGGATCTGTGGAGAGCAGCTCTGGGTCAAACACCACGGTGTGTATCATTTCTGACATTTTGTTTTGACTCAAGCCGACTACCAGATTGGTTTGGTTTCACATCGTGGATTTCAAATACTGCCAAATAATTTGTCAATCACAGTAAAGCATATTATCTCTTCAATGCTTTACGCTGATTGTCCAGACGTTTTGGAGTCCTGTGGGCTGTGCTCCACCATCTGGTTCGAGAAAAGCTACAACAAAGCAGAAAATAGACCTTAAAAATGTTTGAAGTCTTGGAAGTATAGTGGTCAGTGTCAATTTTGTTCATCTGTGTCAGTGCTCCCCAGAAACTCACCTGATTGGATCATATAAACTGTCCATCAGAGTCAGTATCATGACGGAGACAAACTGGTGAAATCAACGTTATTACTTATAATACTCGTGCCTGTTTTCAGCATCTGATCGCTTAAATAGAATAAGATGAGCTGAAACTACATTAAAGAACCTGATAGGATTCACCAGAGGACACTCACTGTCTGACCTGTAAAGTGCTCGGACAATTTGTACTTCTTGTTATCTTCTCCAGGCTTTATTTTCATACCAAGTAGCTTGTAAAATGTGGTTCTTTCCATCAAATTTCAGCCAAACGAGATTTGAATGAGATATTGTGCTGACTGGTGAAGATATAACCTCTTTACAACTTGACTCACAGAGCTAAGGAGAGAGGTAACCTGATTTCCTCTCCATCTCCAGGCTGAAAATCCTCATAAAAACAAATCTCATACTTTGTGTCAGTGAAATCTCTCATGTCTGCATCATGGCGTTCTTCCCACATACTCATGTGAAACTGGAGATGCCCCAGTGACAGATAGATGTTCATCCCGCAGTCATCAGAACAGGGTTTGATGGACCTTTAAATACTCTCATGGTGCCAAGCAAATGTTATGGGGACATGAGATATAGGGCACACACACACTGAGTGGAATATAGGCCAGAGAAGAGTGGCACCATGAGCAGAATACTTTACGAGCTAAATTAAACAGACAACTGTTACGGGCAGGGCTTTAGCAGCCTATTTTAGCTCCTCCTTGGAGACTTGATGCATCTGGAGAGCTACACAATACCACTCATGGCCACAAATGGTACGGGCTCTTGGCAGGATTTCAAAGCTCACGTGCACTATACTATCATGGGATGGCTGCCATAAATACACACATACACCAGGGTAATAAATTGCCAAAGTTGTAAACATGCCATGATGTGATCACAGGAATACTTTGGAAGAAGTGCAGAACATCTAACAAAGGGAATACGTCAAATAGCGTGTTTGCAAAGATGAGTCATAATTCAAAACCAGGGTGCAGTAAAAAAAGACACTACAGCCAAACAGCACCTGACAAAATGCCTGATGAAGGCTTGATAGAAAGCTGTAAGTTATATGTGACAATAGAATATTAACATTAACATTACACGCGTTGAAAATCATAGCGTTGACATGGCTGCAGAGAAGGAGCACACATACCGCCAAATGAACCAATATCTCATCAAATTCCCTATCTTGAACATATCAATGGATCTTTAACCCATGTCTGGAACAGCCTAATAATTCAATCAACGCTTCACTGATCCAAGTCCTGCCTATCTACAAAATCTAATCTAATCAAAATCTGTGTCTTACTTCTTGAGATATCCCGCCGACAGACAGACAGACAGACAGTCACCGAGGTAACTACTAAGTTTTCAGCTACCTGACACTTAGGGCGGTAGGAGTTTTCCGACCTTGCGGGCCCTACAGTAATCTAATTGGTGAGGCATTCATGAATAACACTGGGAACCTGTAAGCCATTTCACTACAACTGCTCCTGCCCAATAACCTGAGACACCTCAAACAAAACCATAATGTGCCAATTGCACGAAATTACTTAACAAAATACATTCAGCTAAGGAATTTCCTCTTAGAGTATGGATTCTTTTATTAAATGACTCATTCCCATCTCACGCACAGCCCCTCCAGTCATCTGAACCGTAACGATTTGGCAGTGACCATTGCAAGAAACTGTTTTCCCTCCCAAAATGTGAAGTACTACAATTGAGGTAAAAAAGCTGAGCGGCGTTTATTTAACTAAAAATAACCAAACAAAGACCATCTGGAGGGCTGGTATGTTGTTAGCCACTGCCAATGAAAACATGTTTAAAATGATCAACAAGAGAGACTTGCATAATTTCAGGAGGATTTACTGTAGAAAAATGTTTGAACTTTCAACTTCTATACGCTGCTGGCTGTGTTGCCCTTCTGCTCTGTAAAACTACACGACTTACTGTGTGGCCATTACAGCTCTTTACTCTTCAGACGGGGAAAATTGAGCATGTCTGTTTCAGTCCTGAAGAACTCAAACTTTAACTATGCGCGATTAAGTTTTGCAGTTAACACAGGTCCCCCTACATGTGTTTAATTTATACAGTCAACAACCGTGGGTCAACAGCTGGTCAGCGTAGGAAGACTTACAAATGTGAGAGGGGCTCAGAATAGCTTGTGGAGCGAGGTCCACCGGCCCTCATGCATCATGGATTGAGCAATCAACCCTGACACGTGGGTTTTCCATCACCAGCGCCAGCGTGGAGCTCCAGTTGACACAACACCAGTCCGGCACCCTGCTGTGACGCTGGCCTCAGCCCAGTGTTTTCACTGTATGTTTTAGGGTGGGGGGGGGTGCGGGGGAGCAGCACCCCCCCCTAGAGGATGCAGTCGGGCAACCAGCTGGTTTCCATTAGCATACCTCTTCAGGGGAAAGGGAGGACGACCTCATGTGGGCAGACACATGAGCATGATAAATGATGAGATTGGTCAAAGAGGCGAGACCCTGTACCAGAGCGGAGCCAGATCATCTGTGATTACGGTGATCCTTCAGCTCAGGACAAACACAAACTGGATGATGACAACCCCAAAGAAAAGTTAATGGCAGACCAGTATCAAGCTGGGCCATAATCTTCATCCCCTTTACTTTGCCTCTATCATATCTATTGAAGGTCATTCAGCTTCTAAACAGCCAACTGTAATTTGGGGACAACACCTTTACCTTCATGGGTGGCTTCAGGCTCCAGTGTGCAATAATGTATTCATGAAATAACTGTCCTGAGGATGTCCACGCTTGAAGATGAGACATAAAGTCTGCCATCACGGAGGAGAGAGTGCTGTGTTATCTGAATATCTGTGTAATCTTAAAGTGCTTAATCATATAAACGCGGGGAAACAGAAAAAGCTTTCACTTCTCTCTTCTATGGTGTTCATACACAAGGTTGTAAGTGAGTCAGTTGAAGTTGCACAAAATGGGAGTGGTTGTTAGGAAAGTTACAACTTTTGTCAAATGCAGCTCCCTTAAATCCACAGTTGTCCAAGAATCAGCTTTTTTTTTTAAGCGTATTGAGCAACAGTAGGTTGTGGCCATTTAGTTTTAAAGACGCCCTTCATCCAACAAGCTCCTTCAGGTCTGAGTCAGTGGCGGGCATTAAACTGGCATTTACCCTTGCAGAGTAGTTCTCACCTTGGGCCATTGATTCATAGGGTGACATGGGAGTCATATGAAAGTCGTTAAACTCTCTCTCTTTGGTAACCCAGGAGGTCTAACCTCTGCTGTTGTTGTTTGTTTTTGGAGATAGATAGGATTTCATGGCCACATATTTTGGTAAAAGATTCCAACATAACATATTTAAATACAGTCATACGAACTGTGACTAACTGGTTAGACTAAACACCCACAGTGGCATTCACCTCGCCCAGGAAACAGTCTACCTTATAACTCTATCCACTGAATAAAGACACACATTTAGGACTTCAAAGTCGCTCCAAAAGATGCTTCACAGTGAGTGACAGCATTACAGCAAACACCATTAGTGTTACATTAGTGACTAATCTAACCTTCCAGAGTGCAAAATACAACAACACGTAGCTCAGGCTTGATGAATGTCTCTCATAGCTTTACTTAAAGTGTGTTTATCCGACACCAAGAGATGCCACAGATGTATGGCACCTAGTCACTGTGTGTGAGTGGTAGTACAGTACAAAACCCACCCACAAACCTCACGATGTTTAGTTTACGTGTTTAAAAGTGAAAGATTAGATTTAAGACGTCAAGAAGATGAGCACATGCTTATGCTTACTTATGTATTACGGCGAATAAAGTAGTGGATTGCCACAACTGTTCCATGTGATATATACTTATTACAGCCCGTGAGGTTGAAGGAAGAGAGGCAGGCGTGGTAATGACAGCCCCCCTCAGTCCACAGCTCAGCCTCCCACAGTGAAAGTGCCTGGAGTGCACAGTTACAAATGCCAGTGAAATTTACAGGCCCATAGTGGGCCTCATATTAGAGGAGGTGAAACGTGGATGGTGCCCTCAGGACGTGGACCCTCTCTGTGACTTTGCTGCTAAATCACCGAGGAACACAATAGAGGGACTATGTGGTGACAAAGGAGACTCTGTTTCCTGTTCCTCTCAGTTCCTGCAGAGCGGCTGGCCAGGCAAACTCCTCACATGGTTTCATGAACCATCAATTGTCGGACTGTTACATTTAACCTACACAAATGGCTTTCCAGAAGAAGCTTGTTGACCCGTAACGAACCAGTGTAGAAGCTGCACTTTGGTACTCCAAGTAAACATACAAAAAAAGTGTACATAACCACAGGAAGTAACAACAAGAGCAAATGGCAGCAGTAAGTGCACTCCAGGTCAGGAGAAAGCGAGTGAGATCAGCTGGGGCCACCAGCCGCACAGGGTGACAAGAGGAAAAGTCAATAGAACCTGAATCCAGCCTTACCTTGACGTAGGCAGTGTAGCGTTGGCACTCCTCCCTGTTGATTTCCAGGCCGAGTGTCTGGCTCACCAGGGTGATCTGCGCTCCGTTCTGGGAGAAGTAGATCCGGGAAGGCTGGCTCTTCTGCCTCTTATCCACATCCGCTGTCAGATTATATAGCAACTCTAAACAAACAGAAGAAATACAGTGATACATGCGATCAGCTGACAGTGATGGTTCTTCGAGCAGAGATCAGTTCAGTTTTCCACTAATTACCATGGCAACATCAGAGGTAATAAATTATCTGCTATCACCATCAAACAAAGATTTACAGGGAGTAAGGTAACACGCTGGACATTTCTTGGTCAAATCATCCATCATTACCTTATCTAAACAGTTCTATCAGCTTTATGCTGTATGATGATGAAAACTTAATTTCAACCATATGTTACCTCTCATAGGCCAAACTGACTCAATACCCCATGTCAGTTTCATGAGACTAGATAGAATTCAGTTCCAACAATGAAGTAAGGATGACTCAGCAATAACAAGATTGACTGTTTTGATGCGGTCACGGAGAAAAGCGTTACTTATATGTTAATATTGTTTTCTCATTAAGTTTTACGACAGCTTAATGTGATCAGACGTAATTAAGAAACAAAGGAAATTATTTTTCCAGCTGGTGGGCAAAGAAGGAAATATTCCTGTGAAAGAAAACTTCACAAAAAAACCAACAATCTCTGTGGTCCCACCCCAGGGCAGAGTGATGTTAAGAAACAGAGTCTCTTTAAATCTATTTTGAATGAAGAAATCATAAGCATGAAGTCAACTATTACCAATGTTTCCGAGAAATCCATATAAGGGCCTCTGGGCATTTTCAATCCCCTCCCCTGAATGAATCAGCCTCAGTCTGGAGTAATTGCTTCAAGAGGGTGTCATACTGGTAAAACAGTGGGAGGGGCGGCAAATACACCCCGGCCGGACCAAAGCCTACTGTTTGCTCCGTCCAACACAGGGAATGCCATGACCTCACTCCAGAGGAGGCAAAGTAAGGTTTCATTATGGGAGTCACCATAAAGGAGGTGCTGCACTTTTCCATGTTGTCCTCCAGGCAGCCAAACAGAGAGGCTTTATTCCTGCCGGCCAGGATTTTCTCATTATATACGACAGTCTAGTTCTCCTGCTCCCCCGGGGGGTGCTGTGCCTGACCACACCCAAACACTGGAACAGGACAGCACCTCAACATTCAGCGCGTGACCGCACCCCAGGCAACATGAAAGTAAAGCACGGGCCCAACGGGGTTAGCATTGGCAAAATGGGCCGACAGTCATCCGCTGGCTAAAGGCTAACGAACACATGATGAATTTGGTCAGTGTGGTGATATTTCCCAGATGTGAATGAGCGTTAATAGAGTGAGAAGTAAGGTTTTGAACAATATGCTAAGAAAGCAATGTTGGGGTTTGACTGGGATTGCTGATCAAACAAATGATAAATCCTTACTGATATATCTGGTTGCCAAAACTCATTTGTCTGGCTTGACCTCTCTTGTAGAACAAAGTTTCCTCCCTGTTGGCACTTTGAATTGCTTCCAGTCTCCAGAAACCTCCACTGAACTACAACTGGGAAAGACTTTGTGCCCTTATCCACAAAAACAGCTATGTCATTCCACTATTCAACACTGAGATATGCCTCCTCATCCACAGACTCGTATTGTTGATCTCTGGCCTAAGCAGCATTAGTTTGCCTAAATCTTAGTTTTCTATACTCTACATTTTTGTTTTTACGTGTATTATTCATTATTGTTCGATTCATTAAAGTTGCCTCTTTAATTCATTTTCTTATACTTTGAATTTTCTGGAGTATGAAACTTTCCTTGCCTTGTCTTTACTCCTCCTACTCATCTCAGAATGATCTCAGACTGATTTCGTAGTCACTTAAATGCCATCTTGAATCAATGAGCCAGCAGTGGTGATTGGTCACTGTTAGAGGTTGATTTGAGTTAAAGATTGCTCAATCGAAGCCTTGGGTCCTCACCTATCTGTCCGGGCACTTGTCTCCCACGGAAACGCATGCATACGGTGACGTTGAAGCAGTTCAGGTTGTGTTGGCCCTCGTGGCACTGAGGCACAGAGATGTTGATGGAGACAGGCAGGAAGATGGAGACATCCACAGTAATGACAGGCCGGGACCTACAACCACATCAACCAACACAGGAGCACAGTGTGGGGGGAGAGACTGGACATTAAAACTGCTCTGAAGTCGCAGCAAATGCTGCTGTGTGTGGCACAATATCCCCATACTTCACCCACAGTTACTCACCTCAACAGCACAACACTATCTGCCATGAATGCTCCAATGGTGACATCTGCAATGGACACACAACACAACAGAGATCTGCAAAAAGAACTTACAATGTTTGTGTAATGCCATTGCTCTGCTACACCTGCAAAGTGGAAACAATGCACAAAAGCCCTTTGCACATGAGCTCCACTTGTTTCTTGTTATACTGTTTATGTCTGACTATCAACTGTGGAATGCAGTAAACAAGATGCCTCGATCACGAGAACTGAGGAGAGTTGGGTAAAGTTAGAAACCAAGGATTCAAACCTAAGCTTCCCTATTCGACTTGTTCGTTTGTTTTCCAGATGTAGTTTTTAAATTTGTACTTCTGTGTGGTGATCATACCTGCGTATCCATTGCCATCCATGTCCACATTGCCAGAGATCGACTGGCCAAACATCTGGAGTCCAGAGTTCAAGCTGCGGCCCGACAGCCTCTGCAGTAGACAACACCAGAAGATAGAGGAAAATATGCTTCATGTGTGATAGTTTTTCATTCTTATCAACCTTTTCTTTCGCCGATTTAAGGAACAAACTACAGAGTGTGCAGACCTTCTCTAAAGCAAAAGAAGCCAAATTGGTCTCAGTCTAATAAAATACTGGAAGATGTGACTAGGATAAACAACAAAACTGTAAAAGACACGACACGCTACAAATTCAGTCCTAACTCTTTGAATAATCCTTCCACACAAACAAACAATTCAACCAATCAAACAGAACCTCATTGGTCCCTTGTTTGTTTGTTTGGATGTACATTTTCAAGCCTTGTTTTTAGTTTCATGGTACTGAAAACACTTTAGAACCTTCACTGTGGGCACCTAATGGTAAACAATGGAGGACTATGTGGGATAGCAGCTGTAACCCTGGTAAAGTCCTGCGGTATTCTGTCCTCTGCAACACACAAGACCACTTCTTTAACCGAGAATATGGACTTTCTCCCTCTCTCTCTCTCTCTTTGATTAATTGCCCACAGTGATGTCACCGCTCCACCGGGGATCACACAAAAGTAACATTCAGCTGTAGCCTGAATGTTTCTAGAAAAAAAACCCCAACACACTTCTCTCTGGACTGTGTGGACTTGTATGACAAAACAATGAAAATATTGCTTCAGAAAGGGAAACAATAGAGTTTGAACACAGTATCTCTGCAGTGGTGACGGGGGAGGGGCGGTTAATGGGGTAATTTTCAGCTTGGAAATGCTTTGTAGTCCCTAATAAAAACAAGCTCCTGAGGAACTGCTTGTGCCTCATACAGTGTTACGTGGGTGGAAAATGTATTCCCAGGGCTACGTGACCATCTGCGTTTTTAACCACACGTTACCCGGTTACTTCAACATCTGCTGCATCGACACAATGATGAAGCTTTTGAGTAACAGATGAAATGATAAACGAGGGAAACGGTGATCGGGTCTTCATGTTGCTATCCCCCCCAAAAAATCGGTCCTTGGTATGTTGTTTGTCCTTACCATGGAGTATTTGCTGATGATTCCTGTAGCGTCACCATGGTAGATATAGACGGCACCTCCATATTCATCCTCCTTTGGTGCTCCGATGGCTACATCTGCAGCCACAAAACCAAGAGGATTGCTTTGAGAAAGGCTGTATAAATATGAGGGTGTGTATACAAATGTGTTTGTGAACGCAATAAATCGTTTTATTAAGCTTCCGTTTACTTAACCTGGCCAGCGCTTGGGAAACAGGCTGTTACAGTAACATTCTTAATAGACAATTAAGTGTTGTCAGTGGCCATAAAAACCTGTGAGACCTCTGAGAGAGTGGAAACAAGACTATAAAGTATCTAGCAAAAAGCACTAAACAGCACCTCCTTAACCCATTCACGTGCTCTTTGCTTTTATTAACCATAACATTTCCATACTAAAGCAGACTTGGTAAGAGGATTGAAAAACTGCATATTTTACTGAATGTTTGCAGGTAGAATGACTCAGATTGCATCGTTCTGAGTGAATCCCATGTGTGTTCTGATTTCTCATCTTAAGATTTTTTTGGCGCTCTTGTGATCGTGATGATTTCTGGTGATTTATGATTCCCAGCTGCCGTTTTTTTTCTCCCTACACACGCGCAGTGCCAGGCTGCAGGCTTTGAGGCATATCTCACACAGCTTTCAGCCTGGAGTGTGAAACGGACGCCAAAGAGAGGCCTCAGAGCCAAATCCAGTGCCAGGATAGCAGACGCCGTTAATGCATGTCTCTCCACGCGTGTGTGTGAGTGTGTGTGAGTGTGTGTGTGATTGTGAGCGCGTGTGTGTGTTTTGGTTTGTGTATGGATCACTTTGAAGACGAGGGTAAGAGAGGGCAATACGATCTCTTCGCCACAGGATTGAAACAAAATGTCACTGAAAATGTGTTATATTGCAAACCAGCCAATATTTATTTCTGGGCTGATGTTCCAAAGAGTGAAAAACATAAATTTTCTGACTTTATTACAAGATATGACAGAACAGCTTTGTTTAATGGCAACAGAGCAATGTCACCCCACAATAAAGTCAATACTACAATAAAGACATTGCCACTGCACAGACCACTAAACATGAGTTTGACCACTTTCCCCAAAAATAGTTTTAATCCTACTATTCTGCATTGTTTAGTATCCATACAACTTTGAAGTTGATGAAAGCAGGAAGCTAAGTCCATATAAAAACCTGGCCATTGTCAACAGTGTTGTAAATAACAGGAAATTTATGATGAATGGGAAAAACAAAACATCTTGTGTGTTAAAAATAAGTGTTCACATTTCCCTTTATGAAATAATAAAGACTAGATTTTGTACTGACCTTGATAACCGTCATCATCAATGTCTCCAATTGAGGCAATGCATTCTCCAAAGTGTGCATTGTATGCATTGTCTCCATTCAAAACACTCGCCTCCTCCATCACCCCCTGAAAACAGACGCAGGCATGTGCTGAAATTATTGTTGCTTCACATTGCTGATAAAACTCATGAATTCATCTGTTTTCATCGCTCCTGCTGACAGCTACACATAGATATAAGATGCACAAAGAAGCCTTAATGTTGGTATGTTAAATAAACCCAGAGTTAAATCAAATAACGCAGTGTTTTCTCATAAATGAGGGTCTGAAATGAATCAAACATTAGCACAGGTTAAAGGTCGGGGTAGGATTTCATGTTCCCACAGACACCCTGGTCCCACTCACATTGCCCTTGCTGAGGTACACAGTCACCTGGCCCTCATCCCGTAGCTGGCTGTGCATGGGTGCCCCCACCAGCAGGTCTGACAGGCCGTCCTGGTTCAGATCAACTGCACACAATGAGGAGCCAAAGTAAGAGCCCATCTGGAACCAAGCCGAGCCACAGAGCATTGGGTCAGATCACATCACCACAGAGGTCCATTTTTCTGCTCTAACGACTCACACAGTCTGTCTGCATTCATTTCCTCTGCAATATCTAAACCAATATTAAAGGAATATTTACACAACTTTGGTCTTGGAGCTACACCGACGTTCCTGTATTTACACTGAATGGAGAGTATTAGCTATCTCTCTGCTCTGCTTTCTTTGCTTTGAAACCCTGTTGCTGACGGAACACTTAATAACATAAACAGAAATAAATACTTTTGCAGTTCAAAAGTCAATAATGTCTGTGCTCTACGCCAAATTTATTGATCTGTATATTCAATTTCAATCATGGAAACTATTTAAAATGTGTAGTTATGCACATAGGCATATAAAAATACAAGTAAATAACACTATAAATGATTAAAATTACATGTTCTATTTCAACTGAAGAAGCTAAGCCACGTCCAGCCTCATACCATTTTCCCTGAGGCTTGAAAGCTCTTCACCAAAGACGCACCATCAAGTTTGAAAATGTAAACCTGCGCAAGAGAAAAACAACATCGTCAACAAGGAGACGCAGACGGATTTCATCAGTCAACCAGAAATAAGACAGAAGATGGGAGTCCTCACTTTTCCACTACCGCTGTGCTGAGGCGCCCCTGCTGCAATGTCTATTACATTTGGAGAGGAGAAATGTCCAGCAGTCACCGCATAACCTGCAACACAGACAGAATCAGTTAAAGGGCCCCTCGCCTGTTTGATGTTGGGGAAAGCAACACCATCATCTTTATTAACTCTGTGGAGTTCTGAAAGTTCATTTTTTGTCCTTAAATTTTCATGGAAACTGGATTTGATTTGCTGAACAACAGGCATTTTTTACTGAACAGTGTGATAAATTTGTGCCTGTGAAAATGGCTTCATTTCTGCCAAGTCTGTAAATAACAAATGAGTTTGTTATAAGTAGAGTGAGGGTGAAAACTCAACAAGAAATGGATCACATGACAAGCGAGTGTGGAAGAATTTACTGGAAGAGAACAAAGAATTTGAGACTTATTTTTTGCCTTTGTTTTTCATATTTTCTGCAATAAATCAAACATTTTTAGTGCAATTTTCCTCCCTAAACCATGTGTAGATTTTCTTATTTTTTTAGAACAAAGATTTGATAATGTTATTGTAATATTTGATGACATTATTATTTTTTTGAGACAGAGAGGTCAGAGGTCAGTTTTGGGTCAATTTAGCAATAATGAAAATGATGGGCTGCCTGGCTCACCGAGATAACTGTATCTGTGTGAGTCGACTTCATGTTTGTTCGGGCTGTAGAAGGTGTCCGACGTCAGGTTGTACACCTTGATGGTTCCGGTCCAGTAGTACGACCCCGGCGCCCCCATCACCACCAGCTCCTGAAAACCATACCCCCCCAACAAACCATCACACACAGAACTGAAACAACTACATCGGCATCTATGGCCCACAGTGCTCTAAGTGACGGCTCTAGGATCGCTAACAAAAACAGAAAAGCAGGCTGCTGGGTTAACTTCTGGTTAACCGATGGCCACAGACTGTTTTGTGCTATCGGCTCTTAACCACAGTACCAGACGGCGTTGCCAGCTGCAGCCGCTTCCTTTGATGTTGTGAGGAATCCAGAAACCAAACAAAGCTGACAGCTGTAAAATGCATTGTTAACAGATTTTTGTTGTAACGTCCGTAGCTTATTACAGGACCGGGAGCGCGGCTATGACAACGCTGAGGTGAGAACACAGATTTTGAATTTCAGCGTCAGATTATCGCCGCCCCTGCTGCTGCCGCACTTCCTCAATGTAAACCTAAATAACAGACATGGCTGCGCTTTCCACGTGTTCTGGTGTAAAACATCTGTGCACCACCAGGCTTGGGGACTGAGGTTCAGACAGGGATATGCTTTAGTTAGCCATCTTCCCTTTGAAATTCCTGACATTCTTTGAGGAACAGGGTACGCAAATGTTTTCGCAGATCAACAAGATATCTATTAGATTTGATAGAACAGACTCACTAGGGAACCCGACTTTACTCGTCTCAGATATTAGCCAGTTCTTTCTTTAAGCCAAAAATATTCTCTCTAATCTTGATATTTTCCATCACAGAGCCCACATGAAGAGTCGGAGACCATCTAATGTAACTTCCACTCACAAGCTCCAGTTGGGCTTCCTGGCTTAAAAATGTATTAAGTTCTAAGTGATAAATCATTAAAACTAAACCCGACTAAACATATCTACTGTCAGAATTGTGGTTTGTTCTGACAGATACAAACTTAGATGAGCTAGATAACAGATTAATACACCGCATTGAAACACTGCTCCAAGCCTTTAGACTACACTGAGCGTTCAGTGTTGAATGTGCAGTAAGATGTCCAACAACTTCGCAGGCAGATCATGTGAAATAACCACATCTGACTATCAATGAAAGAACAACCTCTTCCATCAGCTAAGTGTATAGTTTGGTGTGACAGTGTGTTTACTGTACATGCACAGATCTTCCTGCATTTGTCATTCAAGAACATACAGTACGTGCCTCATCAGCTGATGGAGCAAGTACATCCATTTACACCACATCATGTCGCTTTGTTTCGCCAAGATTAATTTATTCCAATTTCAATCTGATTTTGCCATTAACATGATGTTTAAAAAGCTATTCTATTGCCTAAATCAGATTAGATATTCAGCTTACAATGCATGTGAACATACTCAATAATGCATGTATGTTTGTTTTAAAACCATTACAGTTCAAACATGATAACAGAAATAGAATGAAGGTTTAAATGTGGACGATCTTCTATAATACGAAGCGTCCTCATGTAATGAAACGGCTTTCACATTGATTTCACATGAAGTCATGGTGCAGGGGAGCTTCTGTACTGTATGTGTGTCCGGATGTCTTTAAAGAAGCGCAACTGTAATTTGAGACTTGAGAGGGACCCCTTGCTGAACATGCAGCTCACAGGCAACATAAGGAAAGTATTACATTACCAATGTATAGAACACAAAATACCTAAACTAGTTCACTGTACTCCTTCTTTTCCTACCATATCCATATTCTTTCCTTTCTTTCCTTCTCCCTCTCACTACTGCTGCTGCTGTGTTGGAGACCAAAGTATGTAGTGAGACTGTAAATTGCATTGTGCACACAGAGATGATGTAATGCGTCAAGACAAAATAGTTGGCCCAATGCGCCGTAGAAGGAAGGAAACTCTTATATTCGCTGATGCTCTATCTTCACACCAGGGGTCATGTGAGTGCACTGCCGCCTTTCCTATCAACCTATGGAAACATCAACTTCTGGTTTTTAATAGTTTAGCCGTCAGCAGAGCTTTGGATGCTTTGAAAGAAGTAGTTAAGATATATTAGTCTGATCAGCTGGAAGAACAAAGTGTCTAGTTAACGATCTTCAGAGTCCAGAGATTTAAAGCTAACAATACAAAAAAGAAAAAAAGTGTCTGCCGGATCTGGAGGAAATGAATAAAAACAGTCTCCAGATAAAAGAGACAAGAAAGATGAAAGGAACAAATTATACACGCAGCTTCTCTCTCTGTTGTTTAAGCGTTGAGATAGAAATCAATCTTTAGATCTGGTTTTGACCACACCTGAAGCTCTGAGAGCAGGCAGGAAACAAAACAGGGTGTGTATGTGTGTGTGGGGGGTGAGGAAGAGGAGATACGAACAGTATGACTCCATTTAACAGAAACAGGGGGTATCACATGGATTAAGGAGATGAACGTGCACTGTTACTGACCTCCGTAAACACTCCTGCGATCCCCGCTTGGCACGAGCCGTGTTCTTCCCCATACTTCTGCTTATAGTCTGTAAGAAAAAAAACAAGCCACAAATTATTTCGCTGTGTGCCTGAGCCAGCATTTACTGGAGCTTTTCCTGCATTCCATATGGAGCTAGTCAAAGTCGCAGCCCCATCCAAGAGGATTCTGGGGGCAGAAAAGAGGCTGAGAAAAGAGGTGCAGCAGCATATTCAACGGGAGATCTCACTTTGGGAAGGGGGGGGGCGGGGGTCACAGTGCGTTTATGTTACAAAAAATATTGAGTTTGGAGCGGCGCAAAATGCACTGTAAACATTATCCCGTACAAAGCTGCCTGGCTGCTGCACAACTGTCTGACTGTGTGCAACAAGAGGAACAGAAGGAAGTGAAGCCCCGACCTGAGAGTGCAATTAAGACTGAAAACAGAGTGTGATAAACAGCTCTGACTTACATATCCGCACATGTGAGGAACAAATCTGCACCAGTCAGCTATATTTTGTACGGTGCCTTACACTTCAAAGGAAATAGGAGATTTGTAGACTGAAGAGGACTGGGATACAGTGACTATAGACGAGACATGACGCAAAACAACTGGCAGCACAAATGACTTACCAATGATTTACCACAAGCAAATTGTACAACAGGAAGATGTTACTGCCATGCATGCAAATCCATCTATATTTTGGAAAATTCAACTCTTGTTTGTCAACGGAGCCGTAGTCATAATCATGTCTTTATTAAAATCATTTTCTTTTGCACAGAGGCGCAGAGGGATTGCAAAGTCTGCACTTCCATTGGCTGAATCAGAAGCCAGAACACATGGTGCTGAGTGATGCATTATGGGATTGCGCTGATTGGTGAGATGAGCTGGATAAGATAAGAATGTGTGTGAACGTTGGTTTGATTTAAGGAGATTACGTCGTGCTTCATATTTGATCATCATCTGTACTGCACCTTCATAACATGGGATGAGCGGTCGCGTCCGGCCTTGGAGAGTCGGCGGGATTATGGAGCAGTATCCGTGCGGAAGGATGTGCTCGGAATCGTAGTAGACATTTTTCCATCGGTGAGCGCAAGCCTGCAAGGAGAAGCATGAGACAAAGTCAAATCCCGACACACGGCGTTGCTGTACTGCGCTGACTTTGTCGCCGGTTTGGAGTCAGTGTGTCTTTTGTGGCCGTCAAATGATCGTCAATGAGAAAGGAGATTAAAACCCATAACAGCTCTCACCACAGCAGCTATGGTCTGTGGTGCGAATATCTCAGCTTCAATTTAATATGTGTGTTTTCCAAACCAAACAGCGTTTAAAATGTGCAATTATAAAAGTTCTTAAATCATCTTAACATTAATGTTTGAGCTCTTAAAAGAGTGAGACCCACACACACACATAGCAAACATGGACAAACAACCATTTGGGAGACACTGTGCACCAAAGTGAAGAAAATAAACAGTAAATAAATAAAGTAGATCAAAAGATGAAGGAAACTCCCACTGTATGATGTTGCAGCTTAAATAGGGAGTACATGTCAACAATACTCAGAACCTTCTGCTGATGTTTTCCCAAACAAACTAAGTAAACTGGAAAATGCAGAGGAGATTTCGATTTCTGCACAGACCAGCCCACATAAATGTGTAAATGTGGGAATAATTTGGGGTCGTGGGGACGGCGGTCGGGGCCCTTGTGGCTGTGGGGACAGTTGTGGATGCTTTTCGACAAACAAAGTTCAGCTTATTTACCTCTGTGCTGCAATTCTCCCACCCCCCCCAATCCACCACACACAGATAATCTGAATGAATAAGAGACACATTTTGGGGACACGCTTGGCGTCAGATGACTGTCTGCTGCTGAGTTGAGAAACACGTGTGCTTATAAAAACGGCGTGCTCGAGTCGCAGAAGCAGCTTCCATCGAGAAAACAATCAATCAGCTGACAGGAATACAGCAAGAAGAACACCTGAGCTCTCATGCAACAGCTGGGAAAGTTGGCTGAGGCAGCACAGGGCAGCTACGTGCGGACTTTGTACCGTTGTCATGTTCAAGAGCTCATTGGTCACAAACACAGAAACCACAGATAAATTCACCACCGTCTACATCTGCCAAGCAGCCGTTTTCCCTCGTGTTGCACGGAAACGTGAGTCCATTCACATGAGATGGGGGGAAAGAATGCTTACGTGCTTTGGAACACGTGGCTTCACAAGGTCACTACCTTTGTTTCATGCCGCCCTGCCTGAAACGCTCTGAGCTAAAAGCTTGTTGTTTTACGGCGCTGCACTCCTGTAACGCCAAGAACGCCAAGTCCAAGTTTTCAGATTGGGCCTGACTGACGGGTAAAGCCAAGGGTAATGGTTTGAAAGTCATGCCAATACATTCCACAAGGACGAAATGGACCAAAGACAAACACATCGAAAGGAATATCGTCTTGACAAGCCAAACTGTTATCTGGACTTTTTTAGAGAAATTTTTTTGTGATTTTCTAAGACCCAGAGGAGAAGGTCAACACATTCACACCCCTCTTTAGTGTTTACTGTACATCTCTGTGACCCAGTGGGATTTTAAAGAGTTGCGGTGCTGCCAGCGCTCCGTCTCAGACCAGAGACAGGTTCATTACTGCACTGCCCACAGCAGGAGACGGGGGTTAACGTTTAATGAAAGGCCGCTCTTGGATGGGACCACCGCAGAGGGTCTGGAGCCTAAACAAACTCAGCCAGCTGCCCTATGATCTCTGAGCAAACACCCAGTCGAGCACCTCTGGGATTAGCACCAGCAGTCAGTCCGCTGATTCCTCTAAATACCTCTTTCATTTTCAATAAACAACAATCTACTTTGGACAAACCCTGTTCCACTGGCTATTCCAGCGGCGAACATGAGGTAAATGTTTCACAGTATTATGTAAGCAGACAGCTGTTTCCAGATCGGACTTATTCCGGTTGGCAAAATGCAAAAAAAGAAATCCAAATCATTATTTTTAGTTCAGTCGCGTCTTGTTCGCGTCAAGGCGTTCAGTTCCACAGCGTCAGCATATAACGGGAGGAAAAGCCTTTGGCCGGGCTAGGTTGTGATGCTGGGACCTGCTGTGGTTTCACAGTGCGGTTCACGGGAAGACATTTGTAACAATGATGGCGGTGTAATCAAGTCTGCTTTTATGAGGGGTACTGTGAATGGTTTGCGTTACATCGTTCGCTGAAGTGACTACAGTGCCGCGTCCCGGAACTCACCAGAACTTTGCCGTTGGCTCTGTCCTGCCGGGCCAGGCTGACCCCCATCCACTCATCGTCTCTGTCTCCCTGACATGTCTTCCCACACGACTCTCTCGGCTTGTTTCCTGTAAGACAATGAGAGCAGTTTTCAGAGGCAGAGTCACCAGGCGGGAGGATGTCTCGGAGCAACTTACAGAGGCTATTGTCAGCTTTTGGCTCGAAGGTTTAAGTCTTTATCTTTGCTGAATAAACAATGACTGACAGTTCGGCATACTGTAAAGCAAACATTTAAAAAGAAACTCTGACTTAAATGTTTTCACCTCCAGTATTTTACAACTTTGGCTTTATTTGTGAGTAACATGTTCAACACTGTAAACCCCCTTCAATGAAGACAGACAACTAACCTGACAGAGTCGACGTTTTAGTTACGCAAAGCGGAGGAGGGGGGGTTACGTATTATTTTGCAATAGTACTCAAGTTGCAAGTCCACAACCTTCAGTTTGAAGTTCTACATAAGTCGTAATGTACTCTAATGACTTGATTTTGACATACAGAACCAATGACTTCACTTCTGACATTGACTTCCCTTGTGACCTGAAATGTAACTCGTTGTCTCGCTATGGGACTTTTGAGTGTCAAGACTTGAGACTGATCCTTCGATGTTCTGATTTGATGGTAGTTGTCAGAGTGATGATGCAACTCAATACAATACAAAACAATACATAAACTCAAGAAACAGGGGAATCAAATAGTTAACAGACATCCACTTAGAACCAATAAAAGCCTGTCTGAACAAAAATGTCTGATCTGTCTTCTAAACACGACCTCAGAGTCAAGTAGAGGGACGAGCATTCCAGAGTTCAGGCTCCACAGCCTGGAAAGCAGGATCTCCACGGGTCTTTGAAAGAGTATGTGGGATGACCAGTAACATCTGACCTGAAAGACCTGAGTGACCAAGAGGAGGAGTATGTCTGTGTGAGGTCCACAGTGTGGAGGGATGCCTGACCACACAAGGGTCTAAAAGTTGAAACTAAGAGTTTAAAATGCACTCTGAACTCAATTGGGAGACAGTGAACATCAGATAAAATGGGAGTAATATCTGATCTCCTATTGGCTTTAGCTAAAAGCCTCACAGCAGCATTTTGAACAGTCTGAAGCTGATTTAAAGACGTTTTGTTCTAACAGATTAAAAAGGGAATTGGAGTCGGAACGAGAAGAGATAAAAGCATGAATGACCATTTCCATCTCATCATTTTAGACACAACAGCTCTCAGTTTGCCAATGTTCCTCAAATGGAAAAAAGAAGACCGGGTCAACTGACTGAGTCTCTGTGTTTTCTACATTTAGCTGCAAAACGTTTGCAGCCAGCCAAGAGTTAGTGGCTGATAAGCATCCATTCAAAACAGAAAGCTCATGGAAATCACAAAGTCCGAAAGGAACAACACAATTAAATGCCATCAGTATGGAAATGATAAGAAATATTATCAAAAATGAGCAATCAACTGGCCCAGTGGAAGCAGGTATAAGGCATACAAGGTGGGTCCCAAGAAGGAACCCTGTGGAATGCCACACGACAAGATTTGCAAACCTCCTGCCTTCTTCACCAACTTCTTCGACCTATTAATGAGAATTCTGTAGTCCATCGTATCAAAGGCTGAGCTAAGATCTAATGAGACCCACACTGAATAATCACCAGCGTCTGCAGCCTCCATAATGTCATGAGTAACTCTGAGAAGAGACGTTTCAGTGCTGGTGCTGTTAGATGAGATTGGGTTCCATTGTAACAGGAGTTGGCAAAATAAAGGAAACTCCTCTTCAACATAACAGAGTCACTACAACATCACCACTAATGACAGCCTCACTAAGTTGAATCTTCCACTGTCCACAAAACTGAATGGTAGAAGATTTGAGGATTTATTGAAAGAGTGTTGGATCAAATTGCACTGGATTGTAAAGAGAGTAACCCAGTAAAGTTGCCACCAGTATGTATGAAGAACAGCAACTTAGCTTTAAACGGCACATTGAAGGCACCATGAGTGACAGATTTACAGGCAACAATATAGAGCAAATAACTGAGAAACGTATCTGCTGATGTGTGTCTTTTGTGTCAACATCGGCAAAAGATCATAAAGTAAATGCAGTAAAGTAAACAGACATAGTTTGTATAACACAGTAAACAAAAAGGCAAAAGGCATCGGATGAAATTTGAGATCTGCAGGAATCTGTGTGCTACCTTTGTTTCAAATGTGAAAATAAGTGAACCTGACTTCCCGAAGTTCTGCCCAACCAGATTTAATTCTCCTTCTCCCTCAAGATAGTTGATTCAGAACAATGGCATGCAGTTGTAAGTGCTGCTCTTTGACAATGTGTCACACACTGTGAAGCCCATCGCAGCTCAGCTCCTCTGCTCCATATGTTTCGGCACACGCTCCCTTTGATAAAGCAAGTTTTCTTAGTGACACACTGACTGAGCGTGGGGTTAATACTAAAGCCATGCCGAGACCCCGACTTTCCTGACCACAAGAAACGGAGCTGGTGGGGAGGAGGGGGCCCGAACAACTTCAGGTTCTGGCTCATGTGCATGGAAAATATTAGCAGAAGCATAAATCATGTTTATCTAAATATTTCTGGATCTGGACACAACCATCTTGTATTTTCACTGTCTGGTGTATAAGCAGGATCCGTCACATAAGAACAACTGTCATACTGTTAACTAGAATAATGCTGTATTATTCTGATAAAACAAAACAGATGTTTGGGGAGTTTATGCTGAGCGTGGACAAGAAGAATCTGCAGGAACTCCACAGCTTGAGACTGTTTGTGTATGATGTCGGTGTGGAGACGACAGCACTTGGGAATGAACTTTTTGGTGAAATTAGTGCTCATTCCTGAAAGAAGTGGGTGCATGTGGAGTCCTGAAGCTGCAGCGTGTCATTATATAGACTCAAGTATTGATGTTTCAGGGGGTGGTTGGTGACTGACCTCTGCCCAAGTCCATCTCTGTGCAGCGGCGTTCCGGGTTGCTGTGAACTCGACACTTGTATACAGCTCCAGGAGAGTGCACGGAGCTGCTGTAGGTAGAGTTTGCTTTTGGGGCTCCTACTAAGACCCTGGAGATGAAGAGGAAGGGGAAGAGGAGGAGGAGGAGGAGGGGACATAACAGTGCTATCATCCATCAGGCATCCCTCATCTTTAATCTGGGTACAACAGGCTGTATACCAGTTTAATAGGAAAGCTTAAATATGGAGAATCTGGCAGGAAAAGATAACAGCACAAACATATTTAGCTTTTCTTGTACAAAATTAGACATTAAAATATATATTAGATACTGTGAGTGGAGAGTGGTCATCTATGGGGCGCAGCCTATGCAGCCAACAGTTTAAAACACTTAAAGTATAACTTAACTGCATCCTTAACAGCTTGTATAAAAACAGAACGGGACTCACCAGCGTGTGTTGTCATGATAATGTTCCAGCACCGAATAACCAAAGAAACTGTTATTTGGTCCGCGGAACACCGAAGGATGTTCTAAGTCAATGTTGTAAGAAAAAGCCACTGAAATGGAAAGAAAGACATGAAAAACAGTTTGTAATCCCGTTGTTTGTCTCCGGAGAGGAGCCATCCCTTTGCGCATCATGCGTAATAACGCGGTAAAAGTGTCCAAAAAAAGGGGGAAAGCAGAGGAATTGTCAGCTCAGGAGTTCTCACAGTTACAAAAATGGTCGTCCAGCAACTTTTTGTGGTCTAACACACAATGCGGACTGTGAGGGCATGAGTAAAGGCTTGAGAAGGAAAGTTAACGGTGCGGGAAATGACGGCGCGTCAGCTTCTCTGCATTCTGTGTCAATCTGAAAGTTGCTGCTCTCAGACTCCCTGTCGTGGGGATAAATGCGGCCAGATGCGTCAAGCGAAACAGTGGAAGGCAGGACAACACCGGAAACGTCAGGATGTGTTTGATAAAATAAAAGCATCGTGGTTTGTAGGGAAGGAGGTTCAAGGCAAATACGACCATACTCGTTTTATTTTGGAGGGTTACACGGGAAGCTTTCTATTTGTTCTTTTGCGTTGACACTGGTGATGCGGTCGTGGTAAAACGCGAATGGTTTTGAGGCGCAAGCATCACGTTTCATCCTCGGGCTTCGGGGGTTCGAGCCACTAAACGGAGAGATCAGGGCGCACTGCTGCCATCTAACGTTACCCGGTGATGACGAGCAGCGTCCTCCTCGTTTTCACAATAAAATAATTTGTCTTTACTTTAGATCCATGTGCTTTCATTCCAGATCACATTCTATCAGATCGGCACAGAAAAATCTACAAGAGTGCAGATCCTCGATGAGACAGTCCCATGAGAAAGTTCACTTCTTGATTCAAAGCAGGAAGTTTTAGATGCAAACTTTTGCTGAATCAAAAGCACTTATACAAAGCCTCTTGGATGTTTATGGACAAATCTTATCTATACAATGCTCCTTTGTTTCATACATTCCAACTTGGGGGTCCTTTGTATTGAAAATGTCAGTTTGTACAGTACATTACACAAAAAGGCCAAAGGACAACTTTGATAATATACCGTAAAACCTTCCTAAACACTCCTTCTTTGGGACGCCTGCATATGTATTTATTTCAACATTGTTACCACAGTTAACACTAACCTGTGGTGGCCAGGACAAACAATAGACAGCCAATGGTTAAGATAAACAATTGAATTGTGCACACCAGACGTGATAACAAAAGATAAGAGACAACATCTGTTCTGTAAATAGGATTTAATTCATTTGCTTGAAAATGTATAGCAACAGTCATATTGTGCCCTATAGTACAGATTTGATTTCATAATACATTATTTACAGCTTTGTGTTTCGGGGTCTCTATGTCAGTGTCCACATGATTTTAAGTATAGTAGAAAGGTTTTAAATAAACAAGGGTCTTGGTGGTTTGGTATCTTAATGTGATGTGAGAGCACAGTTAAAGGGTCGTTTACAGTTTTACAGAGGAAGCAATGCAGACAGCACACACACATAAACCTATAAATCAACTGACTATCAGTATGTGATAATGACATAATTTATTGCACAGGCAAATCTGTATAAACACCTAAATAAAAAGGAAACAAATCATCCAAATCTAAAACATGATGTATAAATTAACAAAGCTGGATTAATGGAAGATTTGTGTTTTCTGGCATAGTGTCCAATTCCCTCATACCTTTTGCTGACACATTTCTTACCTCACACACACGCGCGCGCACACACACACGCATCCACACAATGCCAAGAAATACAGAGAGGATATGAAATCCATGGCAGTCTTCCTCTTCAGCAGCAGCAGTAGCGTATCTCTATCCCTAAGCCCCCAACTCATCCACTCATCGTAACCAAGTCTATGGAGGAAGAGACATTCATTCAAATAAACGCAGCGCCGACTGATTGTCACAGAAAATATAGATTCATTTTCTTTCATATATTTGGAATGTTAACGGGAAATTTTAATTCATTTTAATCTATTCAGGAATATAATATGATATCTTTTATTGGACATTATTGATTTAATGTCACTAAAGAATTCCCCTCATTTCCCTGGAAAGATGCTTACAATGGTTTTCGTGTCTTCTTTTTCCAAAACCTTCTGCGCTTGTTCTGGAGGGAACTTGAGCATGGAAGTGATCACTTTGGCCATTGTCTGTAGGAGCAAAACAGAAATAAAACTAATGACTTGGTATTTGAACACTAAACTTCCCCTAGAATGCAAAAGATTTTTTGATTTTGGTATGACATCTTTGAAAAATGTTTCTATTATTTTTTAGTGTACGCTTTAAACTACGCTGCTTGTACTAGTTTCCAATTCTCCTTTCCAGATGCCCTGTTAACCTCTACCCCCGACACCATCACCCAATCAAATCAAGCTCGTTCTGAGACAATTAAACCCCAACAAGACAAAACATTATCTGCTTAATCAATTCCAGGACCATCTGCCAGGGTGCATGCATTTCCCCATAAATACGGGGATAATCAAAAACAGGGCTGCCGTTAAGGAAAACCTCACCGAACAACTAACACTAAACAAGGCCAGCACGTCTTAAAACAGTGAGTCTGCGTCATGCTTGATGTATGTGCTAGCAGGCAGCCTGGGGGACATCCTTCCACACAGGGAGGTCTGCCGTGTTGCTGTAACAACTAAATATTTACAGAGAAGCTGAGAAAAGTCCTGCTGACTTTAGGACCGTGTCAACAGCTCTTTTAATAAAGGACATCATTGTTAACCCAAACTTACAAGAGTGACCAGAATATCAATTTCATATGACTTCCAAAATGACCTTGTGAGATGCAGGTCAGTGACTGCTAAAGCTCGAAACGTACGACTGTTTCAACACTGTTTTTTGGCGAGGAAGAAGTATATAAGAAGGAAATCATACCTTTGTTTCCCGTCCCATCATGTACTCGAATAACACTTTCCTCAGGTACTCCATCTCAGTAGCCTCTGACAGAGCATCGGTGCTGTTGTATCCAGGATCTGTAGAAAAAAAATAGTAGTCAGTCACACCACTACACATGTTTTATATTGACTAGTGATTCATTCCACATTGTAATTGAGCTACATAGCATCTTTATTAGCAACTTTATATAGAAACACTGGCATGGGTTCAAATTGAACACCAACTACAAGTATAGGAAAGAATGGAAAGAATCAGCAAGAGCCCTTTAACAATGGAAAGGTCCAGGAATGAAGGTTTATTACATTACACCCTAAACTATGAATGGTAAACTATGTTGCTACATGAACAGGACTGTTAACTGCTAATGAATTGTTCCCATCAGCTCTTTACTATTAAAGCCACGCAACAGATTACTGTGTACACACACTTGCTCCCCGCCTCTCTGGAACAGCAATTTAGATCGACACCAAATGTCCCCGCGCGTGCCAGCACAGACGGAGTGATTGCCGGAAAGTGTGACAGAGGCGTGCAAACAATGCTTTGATCACTGGCGTGAAGAAATAGGTTTCCAATAAATCCCCTAGCCTTTGTCCTCCTGACCTCGCGCTGCCCCCGAGATGAGACTACCGCCCTGTCAAGGTATGGGCTCCAGACCTGAAACCAGATATCGACAGCCTGCTCATCAGCACATGTGCCTCGAACTGCAATTTAGCTGTCTCAACAAGATAAACAGGTACATGTACTGTAGTCCTAAGGAGGAACAGGGGCAGAGTAGTGAGGGAATAACGGTCCTATATGTACTGGAGGTGGAATGGTGAGGATTTGGAAAGTCCATGTGCTGCAGGGGTTTGTGTGGGAAACGTTACGACCGCAATCTGCAAAAGCCATTAAATGCAAGGATGACTTTTTCTCCACCCCCCCCCCCCCCCCCCCGCCCTCTGACAGCGGGGAAGGTCGAAGAGGGTAAAATATAGTCAATCCCCCCACCTCTCTCTCTTTTAAAACACACGCTGACACACTTAGGGGCTTGTTATATACAGTGCTTGTGGACAGTGCATCGACTCGCAGTGATTCCCTGGAGGCTTACCTCAACCTTAACCACCATAGGTCCAACTCCAACACTTACTCTACACTTAACCAAACCCCAAGCACATCCCACAGCCAGAATCTTAACCCCAGCAAGCCCAACATCACCATTAACATGATCTGAAAGGTCCTCGCGAGTATAGCTAAACCACACGGCACAACCACATGCACGCAGACACACAACTCCCATCCTGCATCTCCTGACCCAGAACTCTGAACACTAGGCAGATTGATGGTAGTGAGTCAAAGCAGCAGATCCCCCAGCGCAGCTAAACGTTGAGAATATATATGTGTAAGTGCAGTGCAGAAACTAGGGGGTTGAATTGATGTGAAAACATGTTTAAGAAATCAGTGGCCTCATTGCACCTTTAAGCTAATAAGCCTATCGCGTTTTTGTATGAATGCAGTTTCCCCTTCGTGCTCCGCTGGGTTGAAGCGTGACGCACGGCATCGTTGTTGCCCTCCTCCGAAAAGGAAATTGGTTCAAAATGTGCAACTAAGTCACTCCTGGTGTTAACATTACCTTTGAATGAGCTCCCAAGATGAGTAACAACAGTTTTTCGGTGGAAACATTTAATCTTGTCCTCGAGCGAGCGAATCTAGCGTGGAGAAACAAAATGCATGCACAGGTTAATAAAACTCCCCCTCCAGAGGTTTTACTATAGGAATTAGCCTAATTGTTATGTGGGACATGAGCACAGCATTTTGTTAAACATCCACAGGGGATATCTGTGAGAATGACATTGTGTGTGAGAAAGTCGGCAGGGGGCGGTCCTCTTGATTGTTTATAAGGTTAAACCAAATGTAAACAGATGTGTTGTGTAATTAACTTAATGCAGCAGGAGAGCAGTAGCTTCTCTTGCTGGAGGGCTACCGAATCCTGGGAATACAGCACAAGGAATTTGGTGTTCGGGCTGTGAGGCTGCGTTCACTTGTCCCGGAGCAGAGCACAAATCGGGGGCCGACACTCACTCTCTCAATAAACTCCTGCTCCTTCAGCTTGGCCTCGCTCAGCAGAGACGTCTTCTCAGCCAGCTGAGCCTGGGGTAGAGAGGGACGAGCAGAGAAGAAAAAAAAGAACTGTGAGAACGGCAAGGATCGGAATGGAAAAAGAAGGGCTTGGAGACAATAAAGAGTGGGAATAACTGCGTGCTGTTACAAAGAGAGGGCCTAGAAATGCTTTTTAAAAAATAAACAGGGGTGGTTTTACAGTGGTAATCAATTACCTGAATGGCTCAAATCGTAACATAAACAGTGAAATGAAGCACCCAACATACCTGTAATTCTTCAGGGCCCAACTAAAAATAAGAAGGAAAAAGGTACAGATGTTAGATCAGAGCAAAACAGAATAAGAAATCTTATTATCTTGAAATGTCAGTATTTCGTTATCACTGGTTAATATTTGACATTTACTGTGCAAGTGAACAGGACAACAGCCTGTGTAGAGTTTGTTCATTTGCTGTCTGTATGGAGAGACAAACTGGACCACTGCCTACATGAAAAATGGTTTGTGGGGCCTGTAGTGAGGAGAGGCCTTCCTGAGCAGAAACTCATACAATCCCCCCATAAAGTTATTACCTCACCAGGGAAAAATGCAGCAAAGAGAGCAGCGTAATTCTTTGGGGTTGTGTGCATCTGGACATGTGTGTGTGTAAAGGTAGAATGATCTGAGCTGGAGTCTCGTGGCACCTCAGCACCTGGGCACAATGTCTCCATGGTGTACTTGTGTCCTATCTGGCTCCTTGCCAGCAAGCAGATCTTACACGCGGGTATTACTGTTGTATAAATCTAAGGCCTATGATCACCTCTTCTGATGATAATTGAGAACAGGGATCGAGGCTGGCTGCTGCCTCACAATCGTGGTTTTCCAGGGAGAAAAATTCCACAGTGATTCAAACGAGCTTCACGGCATCCGGCGCGCTTTGGAGATCAGCCACACGACTGAAGCGAGGTCTGATCACAGCAATGTAACGCGAGCAAAGTCTCACAGCTCTTAAGACGGAATCCTTCAATTACCAAGCAGGGCAAAGCAAAGAATACAGACCAACTGATAAGTCTGTTAAACTGCCTATGAACTCCCACATAATAAGGGATTATACAGAAACGAACCTGGATTAGGATGTCATTCAAAACTAGTAATGCTTCTGTCAGATGTCAGCCTTTTCCCCTTTAGGGAGATGTCAGAGCTGGAAGTTATTGTGAAGGTAAAAAAGAGGTATGGCCGAATCCCTATATCTATTTCATATACACCTCCAGGCCTGTAAAATCTAGTACTCCACAGACTCGACCTGGGGCGACCTTTAACGGAAGATGTTTGATGACCGGTCTCGCGAAAGAGCACAGCAGGTCACATATTTGTACCTCAGACGTGCCACAGCTTCTTGCTTGCAACTCCTCCAGTTCCTTCTGAACCTGCCAAACTCGGTCTCCCATCTCCTCCTCCCGACTCTGAAGAAAAGAACAATGGCTGAGTCATTTCCTATGTTTCATCCGAGCATCACAACTCAAGTATGTTGGTCTAATTGCCCACTGCCACATTTCAGACCCCCACCCTCAATGACTGGGAATCAGACAAATTTATGATACACTGATGAAGTCACTGACAGACCACCATTCATTTGGTCGGGTTTGAAAGGTAAAGCAGACGTTCATAACATATACAATATTTAATTTGGTTCAGATGCCTGTTCAGTAAGTTTTCAAAATTCTCCCATTCGGTCTTTTTGAATAACTTCCTTTCTACTTCAATACCTGCAGAACCTGCTCATATTTCTGAACAGTTCTGTGTAAATCATCTTCCTTCTGGGCAATCAGGTGACGCAGCTGACTGGCTTCGTCGTGATGGCTGCTGAGGAGCTCTGTTTCTACAGTTTGCGCCTTAGCTGTGCCAAGGGGGGAAAAAAAATAGACAGCACAGTTAGCACTTCAGTTCATATTCCAAACCACTCACTCACTTCCTACTTGAAAAGTAACAGTATTTAACCACAGGGAAAACATGGAAACGTGGCACCAGTCACACTTTTTCCAAAAGCAATGCTCCCTTAATTTTGTTCCACCCATTTTTCAGATTAAAAGGCGTTCATGTACTAATTCCACCCAACTGTCGAACATCTACAGTGAGTCAATGGCGTTTACTTTGAGTTTCCATTTTAAAGCAGTTGTTTGTGTGCCCTGTAACAAGGCCGTGTTAAATTCCCTTTCATCTCTAGTATCTTACAAACACACTTGTAAATCTTGTCAGTTGAAATCAGTGAATGACATTTATCTCCAGCTCACCAATAGTTTCCTTCACTGCTGTATCAAGCTCCCTCTCTTTCAAAGCCATTTGTGTGTTGAACTCCCTCATTAACTGTTTCAAGGTGGAATTGTGCTTCATTTCGATATTTTCCAACTCGAACCTGTGGGAATAAAGAATATGCACGTGCAATGAATCTTTACAGCTTCTTGAAAGCATGAGTAGGTGTGCTTTGTGTAAATTGCCACGATAAACTTACTTGATCTTTTGCTCAGACTCCTCTGTCAGCTCGTTCTTCATGTATTCCAACTCCTCTTCATGCTCTTTCCTTAATGAATGGAGGTCTTTCTGTAGCCTTTTGAAGTCTTTCTGGATTTGCTCTTTCTCGTTCTTCACCGCAGAGAGTTTGTGCTTGAGGGAGTCGCCGTCCATTTCCTCGGAGTGGTTTTCCAACATGCTCTTGGTTTGCTTTACATGCTCCACCTTCACACTTTCCTGAAGCTCAACTTGATTCTGGATCTCCTGAGCAGTTGCAAGATTTTGAAGTTTGGCATCCTTTTGAAGGATTTCTTCTTTTAGACAATTAATTTCTGCAAGAAGTTTTCCCTTCTGACCCTCTGCTTCTTTTAGCTTTGCCTCAATTTCCAGTAGTACAGATTCACTTTCACTTGCTTTGGACTCTTGGTGCACTGCATCGCTCTGAAGTGAGGACATTTTCTCTTCATACATGTTTTTCAATTCCTCTAAAGACTTTTCCTTATCAAGCCTCTCGCGACTTTGAATCTCTTCAAGTTGCTTCCCCTGCTCTTCCTTAATCATGGCAAAAGCTTCCTCCAGTGATTTTGCTTTCTCTTGTAATGTTTCTATGCAATGCTTGCTTGCCGTTTCACTGCTCTTGATTTCCTCCAACGTAGTCTGAAGAGTCTTAATTGTTTGTTCTTTTTCTTCGAGCTGTGATGTGAGCTGCTTTTTAATCTGACCAATTTTCTGCTCGGCTTTCTTCTTGAGCTCCGATACTTTCCGAGCGCTCTCTGTGGATAACTTCTCTTCGGCTGCTTTCAGACTCTCCTCCTTGCTGTTGATGATCTCATCCTTCATTCTTTCAAATTCTTCTTTTTGACTTTGAAGCTCTAGTTTACACTTCTGGTTGTCTTTCTCAAGGGAGAGCACTTTTTCTTCCATCTCCTGCTCCAAAGTACCGTTCTGACTGCACTGCTGCTGGGTTTGTTGCAGCTGTTCAATTAACTCCCTCTTTTCATTCTCCCTGACATTGTGTTGGTGATTGAGGTCACTTGTGAGTTGTTCACACTCTTTTGTCTTTAAGGCCAACAGCTCCTGGAGCTCAAACAGTCGTCTGTTGCAGCTCTCGAGCTCCAAGGTAAGTCCGCTTACCTTCTGCTCTTTCTCGCTCAAGACTTGGTCCATCTCAGACTTACTGATAGATTGATTGTCAATACTTGATGTCAGCGTTTGCAGGACTTCAGTCTTTTCAGACAACACTCGCTCCATGTCTTCAAACCTGGTCTGTAGAGATGTAATAGTGTTGCGGTTCTCAGTGAACTTTGACTCCGCCTCGGACAGACTGTTCCTTACAGCATTAGCTTGCTCCTCAGCAGACTTTCTCTCCTGCTCTAGTCTCTCAATGGTCTCTTTCATTTGAGTGACATCCTGTTGTCGCTCTTCTTTATACTGGTGGTTGAGTTGAGTGATGGCTTCCTCCTTCTCCTTTATGATCCCTGCTAACTGATTTTTCAAGTCACTGATGATGCTTTCCAAGTCTCTGATTTGCAACGTTTTTGTTTTCACACTTGCTCCATTTTCTTCAATGAGCTCCTCAATTTTTTGAACTTTCTCAGTGACAGACTGAGAAAGACTCTCCCTCTCCTGTGTTAAGGCTTTGATGTGCTCTGTATGAGTGTCTACCTGAGCAGTCGTCTGTTCCATTGAACTGCATAGATTTTTATTCTCCTCTTTCTGCAGACGCAGATTCTCCTCTAAAGTGCAAATTCTATCTACTTTAGTAAGGATGGTGTTTTTAAGATGCCCTACCTTTTTCTGATTACTAAAAAGTCTGTCTTGCAGCTCTCTCAGCCTACATTCAACTCTTTGACAGAGTTCATTGGTACCACACTCTACCTTAGACTGAACTTCCTTACAGTAATGCTCCATTTGGTTGTTGATGGTGGTCAAATGCTGCTGGAACTCTGCTTCCTTGGTTTGCAGCTGAATGGCATTCTCCTCAAATGTCTTCTGTAAGTACTCACTGTCCTTACATTTGGAAGCTTCGAGTGCTTGAAGCTTCATCTCTGTTTCATTTAACCTTTCAGATAAAGTCTTCAAACGCTCTCGGTTCTCCTCCTCCATTGTGCTAAGCACATCTTGGAGGGAGTTTCTCTCATTCAGAGCCTGGTTAAGGTTCCTCTCCACTGACTCCAATTGCTCTTTGAGCAAAGCTTCACCCTGAGACAAACTTCCAATCTTAACTGCTGCTTCTTTAAGCTCCGCTTGCAGCTTCTGTACAGTGGTCTCTCGAATTGCCAGCTCTTCCTTTAAATCCTTTATTTCACACAGTACTTGCTCATGCTCTTCTCTGCTTCTGTTGAGTTGCTGGGACATTTCCTCCAGTTCCTGTGCCCTCTCCTGAAGTATTTGAGAGTGTTTCTCCATTATTTCTTCTTCCTGTTGTCCCAATTTCTCCTTCCAGCGACTCTCTTGTGCATCAATCTCATGCTTATGAGTGTCATTTAGTTTATCAAGTTCTTCCTTATGGTTGGTCAGCAAATCAGACACAGCACTGCTATGACCTTCCGAACTTTTTTGGGCCATCTCAAGAATTTTCTCCTGAACAAGTTGCTCTTTTTGTTTCAGCTCTGTGTCCTTCTTTGCAAGTTCCTTCTTCATGTTTTCTTCCTTTTCATGAAGCTTTTTCTTGAAATTCTCCTGCATTTCTTTAGCTTTTTGCTTGAATTTCTCCATTTTTGTTTCCTGTCCCTTCAGCTTGGATTCCATCTCCTTTAGAGAGTTTTTCAACTTCTTCTCCTGAGATTTTTCATCATCCAGCTGCTTCTTGAGGCGTGTTTGTTCTTCCTGCTTAGTGTTCAATTCTGCACTATACGTCTTTGCTTGCTCTGACAGTTCCAATTTTGACTGATGTAATTGCTGCTCTATGGTTTGAAGGGACTGCTCTTTTTCTTTACAATCCTTCTTTGCAACCTCCAACTGATGCTCCAAATCTGTCAAACCACTCTTACACTGACCAAGCTCCACTGTGATCTTGCTTAACTTTTCATTAGACTCCTTAAGACTCTCAATTTCTGATTGGAAGTGTGATAAACTCTGTTGCAGTTCCTCCAATTCCCGAACCTTCAGCTTTAATTCTTGTTGAGCAGAATTATATTCCTCTTTTAGAGTTTTGTTACCAAGGATGTGTTCTTCCAGGTCCTTTTCTTTTTCTCTCAGAACAATCTTCAGTGTGTTCAGTTCCTCTTTGAGAGTTTTCTCCATACCTCCAAGTGACTGCTCATGCTCCTGCTTAATATTCTCAATCTCTGCACTGTGCTTTGCCAACTGATCTTCAAACCTCTGTTCATCTGCCTTCTGAGCTAAACTACGGGCATCTTCAATTGTCATCAACTTCTCTTCCAGATTTTGTTTATTCTTTAATACCTCAGAGAGTTCAGAAGAAAGTGCCTCAAGCTCTGCCTGCTTTGCATCCAGTTTCTGGTTTATGTCTTCAACATGTGCTTGGAACTGTAGCTCTTTATCTTTCTGAATCGTCTCCATTTCTACTCTATGTTTTTCCTGAAGCTCCTCAAGGGCTATGGTATGCTGCTGGGTTAGGGTGCCCTTGTGCTTTTCCAGCTGCTGCTGGTGCTTCTCCTCTAATGCAGATATTTGCTTCTTGTGTTTATCATTCAGTTCTTCCAACTGACCGGACAATTCATGAGACAGAACCGATCCGTCTTGGGAGCTCTTCTCCATGGAGCTCTCAAGCTCTAGTATTCTCTGTAATCACATACAGTTTATGTTATCAATCATTTCACACAATGCTGAGTCAAAGATTCACCACAATATCATATTCATTATGGAGTTTCCTTTTATGGCAGGGCTGCCTTTTATTTGGCTTTCAAGATGTAGCTCAGCCCTTCTTAATAGCTAATCAGGAAAAAAAGCAATCTTTAAAAGTGCAACAGTTTAACCACTTACAGTTGTAGCAGCTTCCAGCTCTAGCTGTATTTCTTTAACCTTGTTCTCAGCCTCTGCCCTCAGAGCTGTCTTCTGTAACTCTGCATCCTCCAGAGCAAGAGAAGCCTGTTGTTCCCGCTCCTTGGCTAACTGGGCAAACTCCTCTTTGCATTGTTCCTAAATACAAACCAGAATCGACAAGTCAATTCACAATTTAAAGTGATGTTGTATTTTCTGTTTAATGTGATTATCTTGAACTTTGTCCCTTGCAGTGAGCAGTCAAAACTATTAGTACTACTACACTGTAATGCTTGTTGTGGTTCTTGAGCGATATCATTATTGGCTTATTTTAAACTACATTTCAAAATGATTTCATATCAAGCAAAGCTTTCTGAAAAAAACAATTGCTTTAGGATTTGGTACACAGACTTGGGAATCTTACTGGCAATGGTAGAAAAAACCTGTTAATCAATACCCAGTCCAATTTCTAAACTTCAATAAACAGCTATCAGCACCTACCGCAGCTTTGTTGATTCTGGCATTCATTTCCTCTTCTTTACTAGCCAGAGCTTCAAGGTGGAGTTTTTCCATATTGCTCACTGTTTCCTCAGATGACTTCTAAAGGGTAAACATCAGTAAAATTACCAATGACATCATCCTTCCTCAGCAGTATTGCAATAGTCTAATCTGTGTATTTTTATTGAACGTTTGAACTATTGATATATATTAGTGGATTTATTTGAAAAGTCTTTCTTGGCATTTCATTTCTATACCGTTCTATAACATGTCAGTTGAAGCTCTAAAAGTACAGATAATTGTGTGAAAGCTTTTAAATGTGGATTTGGGTTTAAAATAGGTGTGAGGCATCAGCCTAGGCAGGCCGGTGTTAGAGTGACAGTCTGGAGAGCACACCACACCAGACCGCACCAAGAAGGCATGACCATTATATTTTTGTTCACTTGCACTTGACATGTATTTACTTTGCATCTAATATGAATCTTTAGTAGAAATATAACAAAAATAGATGTGCTAATCCTAAGGGAAAGCTGGACAAATAGGGGACATGATGGAACCTTAAAGTATTCTGAAGACCATTTTCAAATTAAAAAAGAAATCCCATGACACAATTATAAGACCCATGTCATACTGACATTGTAACAGCATTTGGGACTTGACTTAATGCCAAAAAAGAAGAAAAATAGCCAACACGTAACGAGAATAAAAGTCAATGAACTACTGTCTTCATCAAAATCTAAATTAATCTTAGTTTACTCTGGTGCAGAAGTTGTTCCCTGACCTTCATGATAGCAACAACTTCCTGTTTGACTCTTGTGAGTTTCTTCTGCAAAGTTTTCCTCTCTTCCTCACTGGCTTCTTCCACCTCCTTAACTCGCTCCTCCAGCTTAGTCTGTAGTTGCTTTCTGGCCTCCTCTGCCCTCTGAGCAGCACCTAGAGCCCGTTCAAGTTCTTCAAATGCTGCAAAGACAAACAAATAATCAGCATATCCTGCAACAGGTTTTCATTGAACATCTGAGGTGGAAGTGGAGTCCACTCACATGATTTCTCAGCCTTTTCTTTCTGCTCCTGAAGCTCTTCTTTCTGGATGATAGCCTGCTGATGTCTGGAACGTAGCTGTGCGATCTCCTCCTCTTTCATCTCCAGAGTCTCATGCATCTGCCGTTTTGTCTCCGCAATAACCATACCCTAAAAGACACCAACCCAAATCAAAAAAATAAGCTGTTACATGTATGGTCCAGATAAATTATTTTATATTAAAAACTCATCATTATCATTGACGCGTATTTTAGTCGCTTCAAAGGCTGTAGGTCTGCAATTGATCTGTACTTTTCTGGGAATTCTCGATAGATCTCACAAGTTACTGTCCATCTTGCAGTGTTGGGGCCAAAGTTTAAGAGGAACAACCTGTGACTTTCAAGGTTTCTGACCTCTTCACACGGTAGAAGAGTAAAAACATGCAGACAAGTGACTTGTCACCTCACCTTGTCTTGCTCCAGCTGCTCAATGTGGTTCTTGGCATCTCGCAGTTGATTGATCAACTTTGTCTTTTCAGTAGTTTGCAATTCCTGTAAACATTTAAATATTTTTCATAGAAATAAAGTTTAAAAAAACAAATGATGCATCTGTCTAATTGCAAACACATTCACATGAACATGAAGTCTTTTTCCATTGGGCATTTGTGGCTCATGTATTAAATGTTTGAGTCAATGGAGCCCATTATGCATTGCCAGTTGTTGTCCTGTAGCTTCATGAAACAGGCATCTTCAAAACAAGGTACTTGCTACACCACCCAAAAGGCCTCACCCTGGAGGCAAGTAACCAGTGTGTGTGTAAACAAGCCAAGCTAAACCAACATGCCAACCAAAATTACAGCCCAGTTTAGCAACAGTGGCCTTTGGTAGCAGTGTCTCTGTCTCTCTGTCATCTGACCTCTGCTCACTGAAGAGGAAATGCTGGGCGAAGTCTATTTCTCAGTACATTGATCTGCGGGTGGCAGCAGTGAGCGAGTGTCTACACAGCCCACTAATTAACAGCACACTCTTTAAAATCATTAAAAAGTTTACTGTGAATATACTAAAATGCCCATGTACCACACACTATTCAGTCAAAGAGAAAGTAGATTCAAAATAACCCGAGGTAGTCTGGATTCACAGACAGCTGGCCTGTTTTATGGGATATTTGTCTGAGGATGAGCAGAGCCCGGCCCGGCAGTTACAGGAATCCTTCATGCTGCTTAAGAGGGCTGTGCGCCTGTTAACCTCTGCTTTTCCTGACACAGGAAAGACCCTGTTCTCAAACAGTGTGCAGGTTCAATACGCGAACATATGGCAATAAATAAAAACAAGTCAGTCCAACAAGGACATAGACAGATTGTCTATTATCACAGTGTCTGTCTACAAATAAACACTGGCTATCAGTCACTGCAACACATCAGAGCAGCTATGTGCAAACAAAACAAGCCTACCCTACCCCAGAAACAAAATGTTTTGAAATCAAAGAAAACAATAGTTCAGATATGTCAAGCTGACATGACATGAACCCTGCTCCTGGTGCTGAGTGGGTGTTCAGATTCTGGGAACCACAGCATTCCACTGTGTGACTGAGATAATGGAGTCACTTAATCAGCGACTATGAAGAGTCGAGCAGACATTTTACAGCATAATATTAATGCACCTACAAAGTGTTCTGTCATGTATAGCACCTCGGAGTAGATCCATTGTAATCAAATCTCATATTAGCTACATGAATGTCTAGTTAAATGCTTAATGTGAAAATTGATCTGGGTAACATTTCTACAAAACATTTAATGGGCAATACAATGGGTTCCGATGAGTAGTTATTTGTAAACTGATTTCACTGAGAAGTGTCCTATTGATTTCCATTTGGTAGTAAAAATGGAGGCCATTCACTGTTAATAAATACAATCTAGGCACCTTCATCTTTTCCAGCTCCTGCAGTCTCTCCTGCAGCTGCTCCTGCAGAGTCTCATTCTCACTGCCCAGCTGAGCACTCCGCTCCTTGTGTGTGCGTATGATGTCTTTGCACTTCTGCAGCAGGTTTTCCTGCCTCTTCACTCTCTTCTGTAGTCCTTCCATAACTTTGATAGGGTCACTGTTGCCCTCTGCTGCCCAAAGAACACAATGCATTAGTTCAAGTTTTTATTTTTTTCTTAACAAATGCTTTATTACATCTTCAAGTTATATTCAAGTATCTATTTTGCTTTGCAATTTTGTTCAGATTACAATGTGAAAGCTTACCCTCAGTGACTTCACCCTCTGATTCCTGCTGTTTAGAGGTAGTTTGTGGAGCTGAGGCTGAGTCCACAGCATCTTCAGACTGAGGGACATCATTCTCGGGAGGAAGAGCAGCATCAGCAACTCCCTTGCATCTCTTCTTTAACAGACCAACCTGTTATAAGTCAAAGAAAACAGCTATTGAAAAGAGACATTGGATTTTTAGTATTATACTGTACATCTCCTATTTGTTACTTTATCATCTTTTTACCTAAGGTGACAAATTATTATTATTAAGTTTTTATTGTGTCAGTACAAAAATCCAAATTGCATGGTTTGATGTGATAATAAGAATAAGTTTGTTTGTTTTTCTGTGCACAATCACTTCCAGTAAAATAGGAATGTGTTATAGCTCACTTGGAAGTTCCTTAGTCGGGTTTTTGTTAACTGCCACATGAGCAGCATTATTTAGAATCAGAATCCACTTTATTGGTCAAGGATATCTGCACATACAAGGAATTCACTATGGTCTACTTGCTTACCATATACACATCTAATGCAAAAAGTAATAAATATAGCAATAAAATAATCGTAAAAGGTTTTTAAGACACAAAATCCACAATACAGGTACGTGCAATGAATCTGGAGTAGTATAACTATAACAAAAATGCAACCATGGCAGCTGTTGAACAAGTGTCATGAAGTGAAGTGTACATGAAGGAATGTGTACTACATGTACATGGGTGGAATAAGACAAGAACAGAAAAGAATGTCAACAATGTCTTTGTATTTGGAGTAGTGAAAGTAGCATGGGTATAACATAGTATATACAGTGTCATATTTTATTTCTAAAATTTACTACACGTGTATACTTTTCATATGAGATGTGTATATGTTGAGCAATTAAACCACAGTACATAGTGCAAGTACTGTCTGTCTATGTGATTCCTCCTTGTCTGTTGCTTCTCTCCTGTTATGTGTTGATATGCAACGGTGTCATCTTTATGGTAGTATAATGCAAGCACCGTCTTTGTCTGCATACTATGTATAGGCTTTAGCCTCACAAATTGTATTTCTAATCCCTAAACGCAGCAATTTTTAAGTTGCTGCCTGAACAGTGTGTACACATACGTATATCCAGAGTAGTGCAATAATAAACAAGTAAATCTTAACAACTGTATATAACAAATATAGTTCATATGAATCCAGAGTATTGTGTGTAATCAGTATCGTGCTGCAGGAATGTGGCAGTTCAGTCGTTAATGAGAGTCACAGCTCGAGGGAAGAAGCTGTTTTTATGTCTAGTGGCTTCCCAAAGATGCTAAGCTGTGATGGATCAACAATGTGTCAACAACTCAGGACCCTGAGTGAATTGCAGGTCGCAGCCAACTATCCTGTATGCTGCTTTCAGGTGATGCGTTGAAGTCTGGTTATGTCCCGTGCTGTGGACAACCTAAACCTGACTATGCCAGAAAGGATGGATTCTATGATTGCAGTGCAGAATTGGACTTGCGGTATAAAAACCTAAATTTCTGGGCTTCAAAGTCGGCAAATTGCCGAGTAAACTCAGCGCTGAGTATGTAGAATTTTTGTGCTATATACCGGCGGGCCAGCTTTGGCCCGCGGGCCTGAGTTTAACAACCCTGCTTTAGAGCATTCAGCTCCAGGTTGTTTTGATCCTTCTGTAAGCAGACTCATCATCATTGGAAATGAGACCGATCAGTGTTGTGTCGTCTGCAAACTTAAGGAGCTCAACAGTAGGGACCTTGGAGGTTCAGTCATTGGTGTACAGTGTATAGAAGGGGTGAGAGCACCCTGCCTTGTGGAACACCAGGGCCATGGTTTTTGATATATGCGGTTTCTGATTTACATAATGGAATATTTTTACAAACAATTTAAGATGGAAGGAATTTCTTCTATGTCTTCTAGTCTTGGTCTTTGGCTTCAATAAACACAAGGGTCCCAAAACTACAAACTCACCTGAGTCTGGAGGACTGTGATCATTTGGTCCTTTTCCTCCAGAGCAGCATCAAATTCTTCCTGTAGGTGTTTCTTTGCTTGCTGGTCCATTTGCAGCTCCTAGAGATTATTTAACATATTCAACGTTCATTCATTTGACAATGCACATTTATCTTATCTTGTACAACAAAGGAGGAATGCTATAATGTGAGAACTGTACGGGGCATAAAATAACCTGGCAGGACTTCTCTTTTGTGACTGGCCAACGAAAACATTAACAATACAGACATACCTCCCGCAGCTCCCCTATCCTGCGCAGAGCTTTATCTTGACTCTGGCTGAGGATAACCTGGAGGGAAGAACAGCATTGCACAGCAAGTCCATTAGTAGAGCATACCACACTATTTGCTCGGAAAAATGACAACCACAAATCCTGAGTGTGTGTTTTCAAAATAGTAATTTATGGAGATTACCTGTGTTTTCTCTTTATCTCGTTGTACTGTTCGGTATGCAGTTACCAGCTACACGGGAAAGAATTCCAGGCAAGTTTAAAGATGAAGATGCAAGAGAAAGACAGAGAAAGAATACAAATGACTGCTTCTGAATGATTGCATGTGTGGAATAATACTAATTACACTAATCTAATTGACAAGCTGTTTTTGTCTCCTGGGGACATTTCTCAACACGAGTCTCACCTCAGAGTATTTCCCTCTGTACTTCCCCAGGCTCCTTTCTACTCTGAGCAGTCGATGCAACAGCTGCTCTTTGGAAAGGGACTCTGCATTTCCTGGCGAGTCCTCCGCCTCGCTCTCAATATCGGAAGGTGGATCATACATGGGGGCGCCCGAGGGCTCACCGTCTCCCGAGGGCGTCACCAGGGAGTCACGGGACGGGCTGCGGACCAGGTTCTCTTTAGAAGGGGAGCGGAACAGGATTTCTGCACGACTGGCACCGCCGCGAATTAGTGACTCCATTGAAGGAACTCTCAGCTGTAGTTTCTGGGCAAACGACTGTGACTCTTCTCTCTGTTGGGATGTCCAAGTAATTGCATGAAAACCTACAATTACACACCTCACCGAATGCACAATACCATTAGAGCACATTAACATAAAGATAAGTGAGGCAATTAGAGGAACTTACCTGAGGAGAAGCACTTCCATCTCCATTGATGCTACCTCTGGGAGACCTCGCTGCTGGTGCTTTGGAGGAAGTCTACACAAATAAGACATTATGAGAGAAATGAAAACTGCCAGTAGACTTGTCGTCTGCCAGTTAGTCATCCACACCCAGCGTGCCACTCCCTGATTACTCTGGAGGGAGCAATATTAGTATTGCTGGGAGCAATGCAGGGGCAATGGGTACCCTCATGCAACTTGGAAAAAACACAGGGGTTAAATACACAAAAGAAGGCATCTCTACTGTACATTGAACAAAAACAGGGTTAACACTCTACTCAACAGCCACGAGGTCAGAACAGACAATTACATTCAAATAGAGGAGCCAGTATTTGAATTAAAGATGCTTGTCAGTGCCGTGTGCAGCTGTAGTACAAGAGCACAGAGTCATTACTGAAGTGTGTGAAGATTAAGCAGTTTAGTTGGTTTAGTTGTTAGAAGCAAAGACAGAGTAATTAGATTTTCTCCTCCATTGTCCAGCTCCAAACTAGTCCTTCCTCTGGATTACTGAGCAAAAGAGAACAACATTCCCCAGCAAAGCTCTTCTTGAAGTGTTGTTTAAGAAACAGCCTTTGTCCATTAAATCATGATGTGTGGCCCTGGTGTGCAGTAATCTCAAAAGTAGTTATTAACCAAAAGTGATGGTGGTGAAAAGGCAAATCCTTGATATGGGCAAAGACTGAAGCAACTGTTTATCAAAACGCAAATGCCAAAAAGTTTAATTATCTCTCAGTTGTGTTGTTTTGTTGACTGGGTTGAACATTCGCCCCATCCTATTCATACATTTCCCCCCCCCGTCATTTAGCTCATTTACATGTCTGACTCATGGGAAATTACTTGAGGGTGACCTCAACCAAAACTTGAAATGAGCGTGTCTAAGGCACAGATCCAAATAGGCAACAACTCCCATGTGGGTCAAATACCAGCACAGACATATTTTAACCAGACAGACTTCATCATCATCATCATCATCATCGCTCAAGTGATAAACATAGCAGCCATAGCAAGTTTGTACTTCCAGATTAAAAGGTTAAAACCGGAGATTATGACAGAAACCTGTATTCACATCCATTATTGAAGTAAGAAACAATACAACAGATTGGATCGTGTGATGTGATAACTTGCACAGCATTGGAAACATTTTCATTTTGTAGGCAGATGGTGATGGCATTTTGACACAATGAAGATGGATCATGATAAAAGCCTGGGACTAATTTTAGAAATTTACAGCTAATCACAAGACAGTCACGACAACACCTGTTCACTGGCTGCTGACATGTGACATGCAAAACTATTCAAACTGTACAGGGACCAACTTGATCAATCCTCGGACTATTCATCTCACCAGTTTACAAATATTGTCCGAAATTGATTAATCGACGATATTTGCTCATATGAAATATCAGTATAGTGGGATTTTAAATTAGAATTTTACAGACCAGAGGGATTGCAGATAACCTCACAAATTCTGCTGACATGAGGAGTTAGTCAATTAGATGTACTACTTAAAACTACCATAATGCAATATCCTAAGCTACATTTAACACTAAATATATGCGACAGTAAAATAGACACAGTGCACATTAATAATGAATTTGTGCATGTAACACACCGTTTGTTTCACACGTTACTGTCATGTATGAACCTCATCTGTCCTGACCTAAGTAGCATTATTTGTTTCATTACATACAATTACAGGATTCTCAACAACAACAACAAATGATATATGTTCAGGCGTTTCAACTGCTATTTTCCTCCAGGCTGCTAGCACACATGAAAACACACAGTCCACATTTATGAGGTCCACAAAAGTACCAACTCTTATTAAGAACCTCATTAATCACAGTGATCACATGATCACATGATCACCTCAGTATGCTCTACTCACTTCCAATGTACATCACCCGATTAAATGTACATATTGATCGGCACTGTATATTCATACTACTTAATATTCTTATTGTCCATATTCCCCAGCCTTAGAGTCTCTGGAACTGCTGCTATTGTTTTACTGTTATGTATATTGTTTTGCCATTATACTATGCCTACTATGTCGTTGTTGCTTGCCATGTTCTAAGAATTTCACTGTTCAGAATGACCCTGTGTTATACTGTTCATTTCACAGATAAACACTTTGAATTTGGCTTTTGAATTACACTCAGTTTAGCATTTTCAACAGCTCAAATGCCCTCCTATAATTTGCAAATTAAGACTCTGAAATAAACAAGGTTGTAGGGAAGAATGCATAAATCAACATAATAGGGTCTTTGGGGGTTCTATCAGGCAAGTAACTAGAGGGGAGAGGATACCTAAAGACGAGGAGGAAGTATTCGATTTGGAGACTCATCAGAATAACTGAAACTTAAGGGAATAAACCAGCATACAGCAGAAAGCACACAAGCTCCTATTCCACAACAGAAACCATTACTCCCGTTAGATGTAGGTGTAGCCTACATTTGAGATGCCTTCTTGTTACTAATTCAAAAGGAAATAGGAGACAGAGAGCAGGAAACAAGCACTCCCTACTTGGGCCACAGTCCTCTATAAATTCCTCAGAGACACAGAGATGCGAGGAAGGAACAGGGCAGGAGAAGGAGCAGAAGGAGGAGGCGGAGGAGGAGGAGGAGGAGGAAGAAGAAGAGGCAGGAAGTGAGGACAAACTCACCACACTGTCTACCTGGGCCGTTTTGGGTCGTTTTGAATGGTCCAGAGCAAAGATAGTATACTCAGAGAGAAAAGCGGGCTCTGCTATCATCCCGGCCAGCACCTGACCCCGTCAGTGCAGTGACGGGACGAAAGGTGGGGAAAGGAGAGGAACACAGAGAGCAATGAGAAAAAAACAACATGAGTGTGAAATTGTGCTCAGGGGGCTGAGACGAGAGCGAAGGAGAGAAAGACAGAAAGAGAGAGAGAGAGAGAAAGAGAGAGAGAGAGAGGGAGAAGGAGAGAGAGGGAGAAAGGTAGAGAGACAGAGAGAGAGAGAGACTACATGTTGGAAGAAAAATAAGTAATAGTGGGAAAGTGAAACAATCAACATCAATGTTATGAATAACCATTTGACATCTCTGCTTGTACAGTTTCAGTACTAATTAGTGTGTCAAAAAACACACACTCTGCAGTGTTTAAAAATCAAACAGATACTCTCAGAGATGTCAAAGAGTTCAAGATTGTGAGGTGAAAAAAAGATGCTGTGATGATTAGAAAGCTTTACACCGAGTGCAAGAGGACCCGTTACGAGAAAGTATCCGATTTCCAAAAGACATGAGAGGAAAAAATAAATAAACTTGACCAAAAGGTAAACCTTCGCTACTCCGGTTTGGGTTCTGCTGTTGAGATGTAGCAAATCTGTGAGCAATGAGCAACGGGTAAATAAACACATTAATCCCACATTAGATCTATAAATCATATCGCTGAGGCTGTGCATCATTCACATCTTTATATTAAAGTACACGTGAACTATACATTGCATCATCCATCAGTCCACCTCCGTCTAATGAATCAAAAAACACGCAGAGATTACTGGTGGGGAAAACTCTGCAACAACCCACTGGAGAAAGAGCACTGAGTAGAAGACACATCAATAATTTATATGCGTGGTGAAATACTCCCAACAGAAAAATGCCCTTCCCAATGCCTTGACCTGAGAATCTGGTTTTGTATAATGAAGAAAAAACATCCTTTTTGTGTAGTGCTGGGAGTACCAAATGTTATGTTAATGTGTTGTCATGTATTGATATTTAATTTATATGAAATGTCTTATTGCATTGACATTTTAAGGAGGAAGAGAATTGAGATCATTTGACCTAATTCGAGGCCCTAAACACGTAGAGAGGTGTTTTCACTTAATCCCAGATTCCGAAGAATATTACATTTGAAGCTGCAATACAAATTGGGGAATATAATGCAACATTGCTGCAGGCAGCCTTCAGTTAGTTTCAGCATAAAGATATTACACTTTTGTCTAAGGGCGACGTTGCTCACCTCTCTGTCACTTGGAGTTGGAGTGCCGTCATGGTGAGATGAGGAGGAATGGCTGCTCCGCCGCTCTCCAGAGCCCATCTGTAACGACATACCATAACATAAGAAAACTAGTTACACAATACCACCCTTCCAAATAAAACAAACATAATAAATCACAGAGTTGGTCCAGATCACATTCATCTTTGACCTTTAACAGATCCACAACCTAGTCCAGCAAATGGCACAGTGGGTTTTATGAACTGCAAACACAAGCTGCTTCATAACAACAAAAAGAGACAGTTTTGTTCGACACATTTAAAGAAATCCAGGCCATTGACAGGTAGCCGGTATAATAACATAAACAGTAAACGAAAAAGGAACTAAAGAATACAATTAAAACAGTAAGACAAATACAAGGAAGGCAAATACAAAGGTGAGTCACCTTTCGCAATGTCAACTCCTGCCAACATTTGCAAGCTATAAAACTGGTTTGGCAAACAACTTAATATGCAAGCATCATGTTTAAAGGCAACATGAGACCATAAAACAAATCATCAAACTACACTTACAACCTGAAACAGGGACACAAACTGAACATAACCATCAGGGTTATGATGGATATAGACTAATACTTTAAACTGGAATGAAAACTCCAACATAATGACACTTCTTTGTGGCAGCAATTACCAATTATAGACATTAATGTTTATATTAATAATAGTCATCAAGTCATGCGTTATTATTACGTGTTGCATTATATTTTCTCGAACCCTGAATATTACAGTGGTTTTTCATTACATTAACTTGGTACTGTAATACAAACAGAATAAATCAGAAACGCCTCTCTTGTTTCAGCGTGGAATACAATTCTCCCAGTATCCTGTTCACCAAGGAGATCCTGTTTGGCAGTTTCTTGTTATTTTTCCACCTTTAATTGCGAGAATTCCCCGTTACAAGTGTGCCTGAACGCATCTTGACAGCAGTTGATGACAGCTAAGTTTGGCAGCTAAATGACATAGCTTGTCGCTAACGTTTGCAGGCACGAAATAGAGTGTGAGCCCGTGCTACATACATCCACTGAAGTTAGGAGTTTGTTTAATTATATGCCAATGAGATATTCCTAATTTAATAAGTATTTGAGAAGCGTGACCTATTGCCTATTCCAGACGCTAACTTAGCAGTCTCCTCTTTACGCACTACTAGCAGTGTAAACAGAGGGTGGCTCGTTAGCTCCCAGCGGCACACAACAACCAACCTGGGCCTGGCTTGGTGACTGCGCATTCCTCTGCGGAGACTGCTCCTCGTTTATCTTCTGCTTCAGCTTCTTAAACATTTTGTCACGCCGACGTAGCCCCTAGCTAACGAGCAGATAACTACTATCCGGCGGAGGTGGATTTGGTCGCTAGCCTGGCATTCGGTTCTCAGAGCGGAGACTTCCTTGTTGCTTCTCTCCAGCAGGTGAATGAACTCCGTGCGCATGCGCGGCCAACGTGGAGGCAAAGTGAAACGTCAGAGTTAAAGGGCCGCTCCGGTTTATATGGAAGCTACATAAACATATCACTCACTGACCAACTAAACCCAACATTGATGGAACAATACGAAATTATTATTTTTACAACCATTATTATTTTTACAACCATTATTATTATTATTATTATTATTATTATTATTATTATTATTATTAAGTCTGAAATTATATTATTATTTATTTTTAATGCTGGATGTGTAAAAGGATATTCCAATGCCTCAGCACATGGATGAGGGCACCATTTGCTCCTTCACACATCCTGTCTCAGCCCCCCAACAGTTTCATTTGATAGATGTAAGATGACCTCTGTGAAACTCTCTGAAACAGGATACCCTTATTGTCTTACTTCTTTTATACTGTCCCCATTACTTGTTATTAAAACAAATTCTGCTTTGAATAGTCTCAAAACCAATTCTCATAAAATCGTCTAATGAATACAACAGAATAAATCCTCCTTGACTCAGTAAAACATATTTTGTCTGTATGGTTCGCTGTTTTTATTCATTTATTTATTAACTTCCAAATTCTACACATCTGGTGTACACACAGCTGTCACCAGTTACTGAATGTAGACATTTTGGGATTGCAGTGCAGTGTTATGTGTGCAGATGCAGACAATAGCAATGCCTGAACAGAAGAGGACACTGCCTGGCCATTTTGCTATGCCATTTCAAGACAAAACCATGATAAATACCAACCAGAATTTGCCATGATGCATGTTTCAAGTAACTTCTGTTCTCTAGTGTGTTTGGGGATCCAACCACTCAATATAATAGGTAAATGTATTTATGTTTTGTTTGTGTTCTGTTTTTATACGCAACATTTTTTTGTGTCTAAGCTCTGTGCATATGCAGAATGATTTTGAATGACATTATAGCTCACATACAATGGATTGTCCTTCGCTAAAGGACAATTTGTCTCCCATTCCACAGCAGGGTCCCCACATTAAAAGCCATTTCACTACTGGGAAGAGATGCTGTGATAGCTTTGGAAAAACTCCCAGAAATTGCCCCAGTGACTGTGAGGTAATTTATGCCTCTGTGCTGATTCACCTCACCCAGTGTCAATTAGCAGAACGTCATAGCAGCATGATAGTGTTGAACGAGGACTTTGTACCAACAAGCACTGCAGATGACCTCAGCTGATGTAGTAGCTGTGGTGAAAAGCAGCAGCAGTGCAAATGTTCTACTTGAATGTAGATTATATTAACCAACACAGTGGGAAAAAAGTATATTTCTCTAATCATGTCCTCTCTCACCTTAAAACAGATAAACACTGTTTGATTATATTCACATAATTTATGGATAAGGTGAGATTTTGATTCAATAAAATAACATTTCGCACTTAAAAAACCAGCTGGCATACTAAAAAGACTTACAGTGCAACATAAACAAATAAAGTGCAAGATAAAAACTTATAAGAGCAATACTCAAAGTGCAGTAGCAAGCAAAAAGCAGCTATGTTTGAGTGTTTTTATCGCCAAAGGATAAAAAATCTTCGTCAGACATTTAATGGACTGACTTTAAGAATCGGCACAAAAAGTTCAGTTTTGTAAACACCTGACGTGATGTATGTCATAATATAAGAAAGATAAAAAGAAAACCTCTAAAGTTGGATTGTCGGGAATGGTATAAAATAATTCAAGATACAGACTCAGCATTGAAAGAGCATTTAAAAGGAAAAAGGAAAAAAATAAGGTAGCCAAAATTGTTATATTGAAGGGTACTGAATATTACAATTAATAAAATGTTTTCATTCAGTGTCCAGTGTGCATTTGTCTGATTTGGGGAGTTGCTGTAATTTGCAGAAGAGACTATTTCCTATTTATATGTATTGTCTTTGTTAATAGTGGAAATTAAAAGACATAACTTTAACAATAATGAGGCTTTACAAGTCTTGTCATATTAAAGCAACACTTTCCTTTCCCGCAGTCTCATGCAGGCTGACAGTGATGACAGGCAGACAGCATAGATACTTGACCTGTGTTCAACTTACTTTCCCCTGTCAACAGAAACATTGGCCTCTCTTTCTCGCACCCATGACCTCATAGAGTGAGAACAACAGAGGCAGAATGCCAGTGTAAGAGTGGTCGGCACAAAGTAATAACAACTGCCAAACTGTGACAAAATTCAATCATCCAGGACTTTGTTTGGATGCTGTGGGAGAGCTGTTATTTCATCATTCTAACATTCCTTCTTCAGTAGACTGGACTTTAAAACCAAGACACACTTCACTCCAAAGAATTCATACAGAGCCAGAGTTTGAATAAAAGAGTGAGTGTATAACTTTTGCATTACTTTAAGCATGTTTTATACAAAATGACCTCAAGAGTTACAACAACATGTCCAACTTCAGCCCAAATTAAAACTGTAAAATCTAAAATATTGGAAATATCAGCAGAAATATGGGTGTGTCTCTATAGACTCTGTTGCAGCCGAACAGTTATATTGACAGTCATTTAGTTATATAGGCAGGCAACAGCCCAGTGGGTAGAGCTTCCGCTTGGGAACCGGAGGTTTGCCGGTCCGAGCCCCTGCCCAGGCGCCCCTGAGCAAGGCACTGTACCCTCAATTGCTCCCCCCTCTGCGAAGGGTGGTAATGTAATGTAAGTCGCTTTGGATAAAAGCGTCTGCCAAATGATCGTAATGTAAATTGACCATGGCTCATAAAATATTAGTGATCACTCAAATTTATTCACATTTGATGCTAAACTGGATCATCAACTGTGAAAAATGTTGGACAGAGAGTTATTTATCTGATTTGAAAGACACAGCAGCACACTCAAGATCGCAACATGAATCTTATTAAGTCTGAACAAGCATACACAGTTCTAAAACGTATTTAAAATAAATGTTTGGGTTCAACATGAGCACCAAGCACTTCAGAGATTTCAATTGTCACAGGGGTGCAATCTAAGGGAAATGACCCAAATGTAGAAAGAGGTGGGTAAAAACTGGAAAACAAGCCACTTAACAATGGAGCTATCGATGGTGAAATAGCAGGTTTACTCTCAGGAAGGCAGATGGTTTAGGGAGACAAATGTGAAAATGGCTGGGACAGATAAATCAGAACAACAGGAATACAAACAGCAAACAGGAAAAATAGCTCAACACTGGGGGAAACTGGATGGTATATATACAGCACAGGTGAACTGAGGGTAACTGGAGACAAGTGATGTAATCAGGTGACTGGGGAGAAGGCGGGGATGACTCAGGAGTCACTTAAATGCAATCTCAAGAATGATATAGTTGCAGGCTTGTAGAAAACAGTTTGCTTTGGTTATTTTGCCATATAACTCACATTATTGTCTATGTAAAAATGGAAAATATGCTGCAAAACATAATAACCTGAGTGTCACAGTGCACCTACTATATACACTGTATCTACTGTGTGTGTGTGAAACATAGCGAAACACATTTCATCTAGTCTCAGTTATCATTCATTTTTCGCTGGAGGGGGAATGAAAAATTCATCATGTGCTGATGCCAACAGATATCATCGTTGAGGGACTTGAAACATTTATTTTATTATTTTATATGAGCCCTGTATAATGATTGATCACCCGGGGGCGAGAAGTTGCAGTCACAGTTGGAAAAATTGTCCATACAGCACAAAAGGTTTGCGATTTAAACTGCTCAGTGTATTTTCTTATATCTTTTGGTGCTTTTGTGGTGGAGTTACTGCCATGCATTTACATCTTAGTATTCAAGTGCTGACCCTACTAAAAAAAAAGCCACTATGTTGTGAATTATACTGTCAATGGGTGGAACTACAGGCCCTGAACCTGATTACTACATTTTTTATGGGTGAATATATTGTCCTCCATTTGTAAACTGACCATGTGTGAAATCTGTATGGACACTTCTCACTCATCCAGTTGAATGAATATCTAGCATTATATCCCTTGCACAAGGTGAATTGACTTACTGTTCAGTTTATAAAGATGTTTTACCTTTGATCCATTCAGTTATGAGTCAGTGTTTGAAGGCTTTTATGATCTGTGAGTGCCCTCGAGTCACATTGGAGTAATGCGAGGGTCATTACAGTTGGATGGCAGTCAATTGAGAAAGGAAGTGAGAAAGGTTTAAAGGAAATTATAGAGAAGTCTGAAGAGAGGGAATGTACTTTGACTCTAACAACGCACACATGCCTCTCATGTGACCCAAGGAGATATCTGGCTCAAACACTATCAGAGGATTATAGCAGCTTTTACTTCCCAACACTGATGAAGAACTGAAAAAGTTACTTGGATGACTACTGGCAAAGTGTTTAGACCAAACAAGTCAGGTTCATTTGAACTGTTACTATCACGTTGACGACATCTGAAACAGCTTTTTGAGTCAAACTTTCCCGTGTGGCAGAGGAAGATCACATGAAATGTCAATTTGCGCTCCTAAGGCATTTATTGTATATGCAAATGTGTAGACCTTCCAAGCGTAAAGAAGAAGAAGAAAAGTGAAGACGGAGATTTACTTTTATTCATGATTCTGGCTCCAAGGCTCATGAGTCAGTGGGGATTTTGTGTTTATGATGGGTCCCCGGAATGGGGATGGATATGAACGATGGGAGGTTAACGGCATGATGATGGAGCGCCCCTTTACCCTGCAGCACTTTGCCTCACCCTGTGTTATGTAGAAGAGAGGAAAGAGTTTTGCTTTGGATCACTGCGAGAAAGCAACTTACAGTAGTTTCATGATACCTGCATTACGCTGTAAGACAAATATGTTCTAACATGTCTATCATGGTGGCACAATGGATTTCTTATCTATCAGTCCTTTACACTTGGTGGATCTTATTACATCATTGTAGTTTTATAGGCTGTAGCAACTGCCTTTCTCCTCTCTCCTGTAAATGCATGAGACAGCCTGTTAAACCGTTGCAGCTTCAGCACCTTGTTGTCGGGGTAATATTAACGTTCTTCATCGCAGCATCTGAGGATTAATCATGAAGACTCAGCTTCCCGGAACATGGAACAAGAAATCTTTACCAGCTCAAATGGAAGCTCTGTCCCTCAGGGTGTAGTCGCAGGTCTTGCCAAGGCATCTGACTGGTTTCTGTGATATATGATACATAGTGCTGCGCCTCTCAAGTGCCTTGTTCCTCCTCTGTGCTGTGGCCCCATAAACCACAATTGTGATTAGGTTATGAACCTCTCAAGGTTTTAAATTTAACTGTAAGTCAGCTGTTGACACAGAACACAACACAAATAACTATCATTTGTTCTCAGGTAGTGATTGATTTACCTATGGAGCAATTAGCAGGGAAGAGATTTTGAGTGCACATTTAGGATTGTATCATGAAGTTGCATCATTTAAATTCAAAATGTAACTTTTAGATCTAGCATTTAAATAAATCCAAACTACATGGACAAACTTTGTAAGGGAACTAAACCACTCTTGTTTTGCCATGCCTTTCAGTATTTTGCTATCTAACAAAACTGCATCACTGTTACATAGTCAGATACCATACATTCTTAAAGTGATTATTAATTATTGATCATAATTGGTTATCCAATGACAACTCCCAGAAGTACTGACACAGGATTATGAAAACAGTGATTATTGAAATACAAATTCTTCTGTGACATCTCTGCATCTTAACTGTGATAAAACTGAAAAAAATAAAGCCAAAAGGGAATTTTCATTGTAGCATATGGAGAATTTTTGTTGATAATCACTTTTTCAATCATTACTAGATCTTGTACCAGATTATCATAATCCTGACATTATGGGTGCTGTGCTGCTGGACCAGATGTTACAATGCAAACCCTTGAATTTTAATGTCGGGGGACATTTGTTGCATATTATCTCCCCATGTTTCCTGCCACTATCAAAATGTCCAATAAATGTAAATTGCTCCCAAAAATATAAATATTGATGATAAGGCATCCTTTGGGGGGGTGTATTTGGTTGAGGTGTCACTCAAAGGGAAAGAGGTGAGTTATTGCACAGCACCTTGATCTTAGTAGTAGAATCATATTGATTGGTGCTTTTTAGAGCTGACATACTTACTGATGATCACTACTCACTTTTAATGGTTACTGATCCTGATACTGATACTGGCTTGCAGTATTCTCAGCTTTGTACACTTCATCAAACTTCTCTGCTGCAGAATAATCAGTTCACGTAAGTTTCCTTCCTCGAACTAAATGGTTATATTGTTCTTGACTGGTAGCCGAGAGCGTGAAAGCTCATAGGGACGGAGTATACATAAGTGATTTCTGATTAGAGAGAGAAAGGGCAATCAAGTAATTCCCCTGTTTGTTTTGTGTATAATTCTGACAGTGTGATGGATGAGAAAAGAGAGAGAGAAGGTTCAGCCCAGGAGGGAAACTTTTAGTAGGCATCTTGCGAGAGCCATGGAGGAAACTAGGAATGAATCAATGAAACAATGCACGAGCATGTTGCTAAAATGGTAATGACGTTTTTGTTCATTCAACCAGCTGTTCATTGTGCAATGGAAGGATTACCACTTTCTCCCAGCAGTCCTGCAAGTCTAAACAATATCCTCCTCCTCAGCATCCTCAGCACAACTTGCAAATATTATCAAAATCTTATATAACCTATTAATCGCTTACATTACAATTGTTTACATTCAATATATGCTTCTTACAAGGTTCAACATACCTCCTTTGCCGGCTGACGAGAGCTCGTGTCTGGGTTAGTATTAAGTATCTTTTGACTAAACATGAAGTATTTGTCAAACTCATACAGTACAAAGAGTAATCATTTCAAGTAAGTTGTATATTTGTCTCCTGAATATATGTTAGGCTTCCCAAACACATTGTGCATACTTAATTTGTCTCCTGATGTTATTGTGAAGTGTCACAATGTCGCTTGAATAAATTGTATATTCATACACTTGGCATTTCATGTGTCTTTGTCTCATTCAATACTTTTGATCTTTTGGTCTAATTTATAGACTTATAGAAATGGCTTGGATTTTGTGGTTAATTGATAACAGGACTTGCACTTTGTGGCTGTCAAAAGCAATTGCCTATGACACGTTTCCATGTATTGTATTGTAAGATGGCTGCAAAAGCAAAGCTATTTCTGTTTACTCGCACCAATCATTTTCCATTTCGACCTGCTCTCAGTGTCACCAGATGGCATTTTACTGAACCAGCCACTGAGCAAGCAGACTGGAATGATTCGTACTGAGAGCGCACATCATCTAATCAAAAGGAACTGGAACTGATTCAATGTGTTATGTCAATCCAAATGTAATTACTTCTGCAGCATAATAGTGCAGAATGATTCTCTCTCTCTCTCTGTGATTCTTTGATCAAGCTTGCATTATATAGTTGAAGAACATTCAAAGACACAATCAAATCTGTGTCCATATCTCACCGTGTCCTCAGTTCCTGTCTCTGTCTCCTCTTGACATTGCGTCTGTTCTACGGGACCCACGGACTCACAGGTATGACTCATCATCGCTGGGAGGACTTAATGCTGGAATACAGTCTGCAGGCTTGTTCCCCTGAGATAGCACTTTGTTTATTTTAGTCGTGCTTAACATCTTCATCTGTTTTTGACTCCTGCTCCACTATAATGCAATGCATGCTGGGAAAGTCGAGGTCACAGTTATTTTTCAAATAGTCCAATTATATTCTGTTTAGAGACACTGTTTTCTGACATTATGCTCCAAGGATTGGTGCATTCATGCAACTTTGATCCTGTGCAAAAAAGGCAACTGATAATAAGAAAAAGAAAATAAATCCCCCATACACAACACTGGATTGAATGGTTAAGACTGTTAATACATTACTTGTTTAGGTTAATTGTTTATACATTGATAATTAAAGTCCTTTGACAGGGAATTTATATGTCTGTCTTCCAGCCTGATCAGGTCCATATCTGAATCCAGATACATTGTTTGTGGGGTATTTGTCACCATCACAAGACACCAAACTTCATGAAAAAATCAGGCATGTAGATCCAATCATGGACTATCAGCAGGTGCAGATCAATATCTGAATGTGGTGGATTAAAATATAAAGACAGGGATCTGAGGGTGTCTCATTAAATTAACAAAGACTTGAAACTTAACTTGAAAGACTTTTAACTGCTAGATGCGAAAGAAGGTGATATTTGCAATAATCACTTTTTATGGAAAATACTTCAGGGTAATGATATCAAAACTGGGTTGGAATATGTCTCTGACATGGCAGTTTGTTTTGAGAACGTAAACAAACATTTCAAAGTAATGGTCTGGTAGATTGGATAAAAGAATGCAGTTGAAAGACACTTTGCATTGACAGAATTAGTCTTCAATCACAAAAAGCCTTCAAATAATGCCAGTTCCTCCCTGCTACCATCACATGAGGAGTTTCTACAATGAGTACAGAGAAGTTGTTTAAATTGGAAGTCTCAGCTCTTCACCTTTCACTACATCACCCAGTGACAAACACGATTTATTAACAGCAAAGGGCAAGAAAGCTACAATCACTGGCATAACAAGTGTCCTTACATCAGGACTTTGAAGTAAAAAATGCCAAAATGCAACACAACTACACAAATTACAACCACTCATGACTGTTGGACACAGTAAGTAGCAGTAATAAGTATGAAGTAACCATAAAGAGACATTAAACACATGTGTTTCTCTTTCTCCTGCCTAGAAATTCTGTGAGCACTGTATTACTCCTCCCACAGACTCCACTTCTTCAACATAACGTCCCCCAAGCCCCATCACACTGAATATCACCTTGTGGTATATCTGTCTTCACTCTGCTGGAGCTCTCTCCGCTGTTCCCATTAGTTCTACCACGTCCTCCAATTAGCTCTTCCACCGTGTCTCCCAGCTTGTTAGTCCAGGAGTCTGGTCATGTCTGTGTGGAATTGACAGGTTGTCGGCTTCACGGAGGTTGCTGCTGAGACAGATGCGCCCCCGGATGTTCAGTGTTGCTTTTGTTTTGTTTTGTTGTCACTGCTGATTGGCTGGATTGTGTTGGGAGAGCCTAATACTAATATTAAATATTAGACTCATAAATAAACGGGCCCAGGCCTTGAAAGACGAGATCCTTTGCAGTAATATGGCCGATTTTAAGTTTCATTAAAACTTTTTTACATTTGTTCTCTCTATATTTGCAGTAGTTGTGTTAGTAAGTGCGTCTGTGTGAGTCCCAAATGTGTATTGGTGTTAATGTGTGTAGTTCTGCAAGATTAATCGGTATATGAAAGTGTGTAGACCGGAAAAGAATGACAGTAACACACTACAGTTTGGGGATCTTTATTCCCTGACCATTTAATGCAAAAGTTAAACAGCTTTAAAGCTGTTAGCTGTAAGGGATACCTGTATACAACGGTAGTGACAAATCTTCATCTTTAAAAAGGAACACACATCATGCACTAAAAATATAAACACACAGACGTTCACCACATTAAATGTTCACATTACAACAGGGGTGTCAAACTCATTTTAGTGCGGGTGGCCACATTCAGCCCAATTTAAATAGATACAATCATAGCATAATAATCTATAATTGGATGTAAATGGACAACTCCAAGTTTTCCCTTTGTTTTAGTGCAAAGAGGTACAAGTACATGTTCAAAATGTTTACATTTAACAAACTTTTATAAACAATCTTTTTACAAAACATATTATGGAGAACCTGAAGTGCAATTTCACCAATAAACAATAATAACAATACACGATATGTAAAATAACTTGTCAAGATCTATATCAGTTCACAATACTGTGTAGTAATGTGAACTGAACTGACTCACTAGTTATGAATAACTCCAAAACAAGGATTGGAGGAACATAGTTTAATTCTGCGTGGACAGATACATTTGCTTTCACTGCCAACAATACAGGAGAGAAATAATAATTGATAATAATAATGTGCTTGCTATATGGAGTGAAATTAAAGAGAAATAATAATAGCAAAAAACAATCAATGTAATGTTCAAAGACATTTCGAGAGCAAACACGCAGCATTTACTGAGAAGCACCAAGCTGGAGATGAACATAAAAGAGCGATTAGGACACTGCTGCAGAGAGCAAATATAAGACCTGCGGGCCTTGAGTTTGACACCTGTGCATAACATTGTCTATTTTAGAGGTTAACAGAAACTCACTTCAACAACTAGTGGAATGCTCCACACCACACTGAAGTAGTCTCAAAGAAACGGCTCGTCTGCCCTCTATTCACACACAGAAATATTTACATTATAAGAAGATAAATAGTTTTAACACAAGGCTAACTGAATGTAATACTGAATTTCCTCCATTTCTGAATTTGTGACCAAACTCACGCCTATAAACTGGAGCAACACCGTCAAATGTCTGTCCAAAGTCTAAATCAACACAGGTCTGTCCGTCAAGACGCGCTTAACCATCACCTGGTTACATTCTCCCATGCTGATGAGAAACTGTCCTAAGTGATACATTCTACATATGTTCCCTCCTGGACTTCCCTAAAGAGTCCTGAAACACCACTGCCAAGGCTATGCATTTAGAGACTCTACATCACACACTATCGTAGGCAAGTGGTTTGGGTTACTGTGTACCCCAGCCGGGCTTCTCTCACTCTTACGTGGAATGTATACTGGCACCACAACTCTGGAATTCCCCACTTCCCTCCCTCCAGATTGTGTAGTGGTCCAGCTACCTGGGAAAAACCTTCAATGAACCTTCTGCAGAAGATGCAAAAGCCTAAAAATGACCTGAGCTCTTTTACTGATTTTGGCATTGGCCAATCCATGACATCCTTAATCTTTTTTCCGATGTAGCATAGAGCCGTGCTAGGGGGCAGCCTGTCACAGCAGCTCCCATTAGTGTTTATTCTTGTCACTTTATTCTTTTTTTGGTGTCGTCTCGTCTTTTCCCCCTATTTATTTGCCTTTAACCTTTTTTGTGTTTGACTGTTGATTTTTTCACACGTCTGTAACCGAGAGTTGCGTTGAGCGGAGTTGGTCCATTGACTTGCGGAGCGAGGCCGTTAGACCCACTCAAAGGACATTGTTGGTTTACACCAGTGTTTCTCAAAGAGGGGGGCAGCATGACCGGCAGGAACACTAAACTGTTGTGTCGTGCAGTTACACTTAGAAACCTATGAGGGTCCTGTAGGACACAGGTGTGTGATGTACATGATGAGGATGGAAGGCAAAGTTAAAAAAAGAATAAAGTGGAATGTAAAGGAACCTACAGAATGGAGAAATATTTGACAGGGACGAAAAGAAAAACTGGCGATGCTTCAGAGACAAACAAGTGTGATGGTAACAACCCAAAACCAAGTCAAGAAAATATGACGAAGCGTATCTTGCTCTTGGCTTCACAGCGAATGTGTCGGGAGGTGAGGAGAGACCCCTGTGTGTTTTATGTCTGAAAACCCATGCAGCTGACAGCTGAATGAAACCCAACAAATTAAGAAGACACATAGAGAAATCACACCCCAGTCATGTCAAGAAGCCACTCGACTTCTTCAAGAGAACATTTGAGGAATGCCGTAACCAGGAAAATCGTATGGTAAAAGCTGCATCAGTAAACAGCAAAGCCCAAATGGCATCATACCTTGTCGTATACAGAATTGCAAAGTGCAAGAAACCACACACGATAGCTGAGGATCTCATACTCCCCGCTGCTCTTGCTATGGTGTCAACAATGATTAGTGAGACAACAGCCGCAAAATTGAAGGCTATCCCCGTGTCCAATGACCAGAGGCGGGCAGTAACGGAGTACATTTACTTGAGTACTGCCCTTAACCCTTTTAAACCGAGTGTGTCGGCGCCGACACGTTTCGTGTCATCGACTTTGGATTACCATAATTACGTCAATGTTTGCGCTATCGGAACAATTTCAAAGGTTTCTGAAAGCTGAGACCTTGCACTTTACAGCCAATTTGGTGTCATTACGGTCATAACCCTCCCACCTCTCCTGGAAGACCGCGAAACAGCAACTTTGATTGCAGCAAATACGAACACAGCGGTGGACAGTGACAGAAAGCAGAGTGGAGAAACAGAGCGAACAACAGCAAAGAGAACAATAATGTCAACAAAACGGTATGTAAATCAACACTTGTATTGCATGATGACTTTTTAAAAACAGTTTACCAAGTTTGTAATATGTGTGTATTTGTACTTTTTATACGTAGTTGTGCGCATCAGTCACTACAAAATATGGCGCATGCATTGTTTGGTGACTTTTTTAGAATAGTGTAACGTTACCAAGTCTTGTTTGTTTGTATATTTATATCTTTTATGCAGTCTACCATGCCTTGTTTGTACTACACAGTGTGTGTGACCAGCTGAATATTTTTCTCCACTACTTTCAGTTTGTCTGGTGATGTGGTAAAATTACATGACAAAGAAATGTTTTTCTTCTTCAAGTTGCCTGCGTCCTAGGAGAGGCTGTGGGGATGCTGGAGGATCTGGTCCAGGATCTGTATCTGTATCTTTCAGAGACCGAAGCCGCTCACCACATCATCAAAGATGGCAGAGCCCGATGATGGAGTCCCTCAACCACTGAGGTTCAACCCCCTCTCAATATGGGAAACCCACCACCAGGTGAAATTTTTTCACACTTTTTTGATGCTGCAGTTTTCGAACTCTTCTGTGAAAACACAAATAAGAACGCAGCCAAAAACCTGGAGAAGAGGAGAAAGTTCATCTGGACTGAAATAACTCCATAAGAACTGAAGAAGTTCATAGGCATGTTGTTGTACATGTCAGTTTTGGACCTCCCAAAGATGAGCGACTTCTGGCGTAGGCAAACAATTTTCCATGTGTCTTTCCCTGCCACAGTCATGTCCCGAGACCGGTTCATGGCCCTTTTATCTAATATCCATATTAGTGACCCAGAGAAAAGTGCGGAAAATGATCTGAAAAAGGGCACAGAGGATTATGACCTCCTCCAACGCCATCTACCACCCAAGTCAGCACCTCGTAGTCGACGAGAGGATGGTTGGGACCAAGGCCAGGCTCAGCATCAAACAGTACATGAGGGCCAAACCAACAAAGTGGGGGTTGAAGTTTTTTGTGCTTGCTGACAAGAACGGCTACACCATCGACTTCAAGCTGTACACTGGCAAGTCAAAGACAGCATTCGGTAAGGGGCTCTCTTTTGATGTTGTAGCGGGACTGGTCAACAAAGACTACCTGGGGTCTGGGTATATTATCTACACAGACAACTTTTACGCCAGTCCCCTCCTCTTCCAACACCTGAGCCAGCAGAGATTCGGAGCTTGTGGGACATACACCTAATGTGCAATGGCTGCCCACTGCTCCTAGTGATGTGTATCATATAAAGGATGCGTCAAATGCAGAGAATACATTTTGTTTCAGTGTATGCAAGTACTATGAAATGACAATAAAGTAATCATCTTCTTCTTATACAGGCAGGGAAGAGTTGGTGTCCCCAAAACCCTAGAGAATGCTCTCACCAAAAGATCCCCACAGGGACGGGAGACTTCTACACGTGAAGTGGATGGACACCAGAGAGGTCTCCCTGTGCTCCACCATTCACACAGTGTACAGTGGGGACACAGTGCAGCGCTGGCACAAGACACGTGATGGGCCACGAGAAAAAATCGCTGTCCCCAGACCCACCACAGTTACGGAGTACAACAAGTACATTGGGGGAGTGGACACCTCGGACCAAATGATTGGAACTAATTCAGTCCGTAGGAAAACGAGGAGATGGCCCACCACTGTGTTCCAGCATCTGGTTGACATTGCTGTGACAAACGCCTACGTCATCCACAGGGCTCGCTGTTCCAGCCTGCAGGAGAGGCCTAAGACCAGGCAACAATTCCAGGAGGCACTCGCTGCACACCTCCTTGGAGTTGAACTGAATAATGGCCCTCAGAAGACCCCAGGTAACCACCACCTCCCTTTCGCCACAAGCAGCAGCCAGGCCAAAGATCAGAGAGCCAGCATGGGGCAAACTTTGCAAAAGGAGCACTGCCTGGATGTGTGAGGACTGCGATGTAGGCCTGTGTCTGCAGCTCAACAGAAACTGTCACTGGCAGTACCACCAAGGCCTTGGCATGAGAAGGGACCCTGTGTTGTAAAAAACGTCTGTACATAGTTTCCATTTTATGGCCTGTTTTGGCACATTTAGAGAGAAGGACTCAAGTTTTATTGTAAATTGTTTTATACTTATCATATTTCAAATTAGTAATTGGTATCTGTTATTCATGTACAATTGCAGTGTTTTTTGTTCACTTTTTTGAACACTCTTATAACATGCAGTAAATGGTAAATAACAGCCAGATATTAAAATTTACAGGTATTCTGGAAAATGGGCAAAAGCACTTACTCACAGGACATTTTCTGACCTTTTTATAGTCCAAATAAGCAAAAAAGTCCAGGCGAAAATTTTGAGCCTTAGGTGTAAAAGGGTTAAGTGATGTATCCAACATTCAGACCACTTGCTACGTCTTCCTCTGAAGAAGCCCCCACATTGCACAGTGCAGAAATGGAAGAAGGGTTTAAAATGGAAGTGTCAGAAGTGGACTGTACATATTGTAACGTCCGAAGGACGACGAAAAAGATGGACGAGGGTCAACAGTAAGATGTCGTGTTTATTGAACTAAACACAGGTTATTGTCAGCCATAACCACGCCAAAAACTCACTTTTTAATCACTCTAACGTTCACCAGCCAACTCTCTCAATCTCTGCAACCTCTCGCGCTTTCCTCACTCAGCCACACAAACACATCCCCATTACACTCACATGCATGATGACGCATTCACTGTACATGCACACCATAGGTAAACATAGAACATCCGAACACAGTGTCTAGCATCCAACACAAACATAACAGCAAGGTCGCTACAATATTATGAATAAGAGGAAGAGTCGACTGATGGTGAAGAATCAGAGGAAGAGGTTCCAGCTCAGATTGAAGAATATTTCCAGTCAAAGGATGAAAAATTGATCGGGTCTTCCATCCCTTCCAGTGACAGACAACACATGTTGACAGCAGAGCGAGAAGAGATAGTGAGAAGCCACCACGGTCCAACAGAATATGTAAGGTCTCGTATTGATGACATAAAGTTTATGCTTAAGCATATTAAAGAGCTGGTATTGAACATGACAAACAAGGAGGGGCGACGTGTATATGGCAAAAAGTAGAGGGAGATGGATGAAATTGACCTGCAGGCATGTGTGAATTTGCTGATTCTCACTGGCGTGTACCGATCCAGTAAGGAAGCTGCAGGCGGTTTATGGCATACCAAGTCTGGAAGGGCAATTTTCTCTTCTAAGATGACATTTAAAATGTTCCGTAAAATCTCAAGAGTGATTCGATTTGCCGATGAAGACACTAGAGAAGATCGCCGTGCACGAGACAACCTTGCTCCCATTCAAGACATATGGGACAAGTGGGTGTCTCTCCTGCATTTGATGTATGATCCAGGCACTGATGTGACTGTGGATTAGTGCCTGGTCCCCTTCAAAGGTCGCTGTCCATTCACACAATACATCTACTGGCGCCACCAGGCGGGGCCGAAATTTGCCAGCCCCTCTACTCGCCACTTGTCCTTCTGTCACTCAAACTCCAGAGTCTCAGTGGTTCTGCTGCACAGGACAGTGTGTGCAGTAGCGCAATACAGTGAGCAGGTGAGGGGGGGAAGGGCGCATTCTCAGATGAAAATCACTGACAGCAAGCAGCATCTCAACTTTAAGCCCAGGCTCGCTTGTAAAACTTTCGACAGGTATATATTCCTGTATATTTGACAGCTTAACTAAGACTTTTGGTGTAATTTGAAATTGTTCAATTGTGCTCAATGTTATAAATACAATGTATAAGTGTGATTTTACACGTTCAAGCTCGGAATAGCTAATATTCGCTAATAGCTCATTAGTTATGATTGGTCATTGTGCTGTGTTTCGTCAATTTGCAGACATAAAGAAAAAGTCTACAGACATCTCATCTTATTTAAATAGAGGAGAGAGAGTCGACGGGGAGCGGCAGCTGAGGGTTAATGAGGAGGAGCGGGAGGGGGCGGATGCACAAACAACAGCATCGGTAGGGCGGCACAGTGACGACAAAGAACACGCAACAGCAATGGTCAAAGTGACAGAAGAGACGAGGAGGACTCAGCAAAAGTTGTTGTTCCTGGAGTTATTACTGTGTGGACCTTAAAATTATCTGGGTGGCTCAGCTAGAGAGTAATGCAATCTAAATAAATGTGTGGTTATAGTGAACATTGAGTTACAAGTCATGACAAAATCACTTGACTACTTTTGGAAATTTCGCTCACGTTAGATATCATGCCCATCCTCTGTCTCAGTGATTTCTGTCACGGTCTGTCTTGTGTACTTCCGGTTTTATTTTGAAACTGTCTTGTCCATGTTTCTGGTGTCTTTACTTCCTGCCCCAGGGGGGCGGGAACCAATGGCTCTTTTGATGACGGCATATGGCTCCCCGACAATTTTGAGTTGACATCTTTTGAACAAGATTAACAAGTAATAAATTACTATACTTTGTCATTTTAAAGTAAGACATTTAACCCCTTGAACCCGACTGTCGCGAATTCGTCGCTAACCGCTTCCATTCAGAATGCACCCAAGATAGCCTATATGTTCCCCTAATTCCGGTTGGGAACCTTTTGCAAGCGTTTGTTTCTCGGGGGACCGTTCAAAATTGGAACTACATCCGGGTGAAGGCAGGCGAACCTTTGTGGTTCAATCCTGACCGAATGCGCACAGCAAACGTTGAGGAACGTCCTATTTGAGGTAAGTTGCTCTAAGATAAAAATACACACCAGCTTATTGTTTCCCTTTACAGCAAGCATCATCAGTGTCCAAAGCTTCCAAGCATCATAAGCCTGTACAATAACCCTAACCCATGGGCGGCATTGATGCTCTTGATGCACTGATTGCCTATTACCGCATCAGGTTAAAGAAGTTCTACAATCAGCCTATGTTGACAACTGGGCCTCCTTCTGGGGCAAACCTGGCTTGCTAAAGAGAGACGGCCTCCACCCTAATGCACCCGGAGCCTATCTACTTTAAAAAAAAATAAAGAATTAACCATGCACTAAAATGACTCGCTAGTTTAGAGCCTGCCAGGTCGCACTGCCAGGCTCTTAGAGAACCTGTTAGGCACTCGTCTGCTGTGGCTGGAGAGTCTCCCAATAGTTTATTTCACTCCATGGAAACTGCTTCCTTGCTCTAATATTTTGCATATAAGGTCTCCTACTAACAGACCACAAAAAATGTACTGTGTAATGTCAGTACGCCACACTCGTTACAGAGGTGCTCGCTACTCTGACACTAACAACCTGATAAATATATGTGCACAGGAATCACCGTGCCCCCCTGTGAATGTGTCTGGCATTAATATGGGCCTGATTAACATCAGGTCCCTAGCTAGCAAATCACTCTTAGTTAATGATCTGATCCAAGAGCATAGCTTGGACATGTTGAGCCTCTGCGAGACATGGCTCAAGGATGATGACCACATGCCTTTGAATGAAGCGTCTCCCCCGTTTCACCCATGCTCATGCTGGACGCTCCTCCAAAAAGGGTGGTGGCGTGGGCTGTATTTTTAACCTGTGTCTTTCTCTCTCCGTGTCTCCAGGAAATGCATTAACTCTGTTTTCTCCTCGTTTGAGCTACTAACTCTCATTTCAGCACCTTTCAGGCCGCCCTCCAGGCCCTTATACTAAGTTCCTGGATAAATTCTTCACTTTTATTACAGATATGGCAACCCATGTGGATAATATCATAGTTCTGGGAGATTTCAATATCCACTTCGAAAATGGAAACCATTCCTTTTGCCAAGCTTTTATCAACCTCATTGACTCAGTGGGCTTCTCCCAATACGTGAAATTCAAGTTAACCTATGCAAGTAAACTCAAAAAGTTTTGAAAAACTCTAAATTTCTTCTCTTTCCCTCTGCAGCTGAGGACAACGTACTCCAATTGACAATGGCAGTGCAGTTACGAGTCATCTTAGGAGAACACGATATACGAAAGTTGATGCTTCCATCAGGAATTCCCAGTACAGTGGAAGAACTTGTTTCAATAGTCATTAGAACACTCGATGTACACGGGGAATTTGGATTATTATACGAAGACATCGATTTTGGGAACCAATTTTTCAGTCTTACCGCAACTGCCGACCTGCATGACAAGGCCATTGTGAAAATAAGAAGAAAAGAGCCTGTGATTAGCCTTGACTTGCATCCACTAGATGAATCAGGACTGTCCTCTACCGTTGACTCCCATCCACTAGATCAGGGATTCCCAAAGTGTGGTGCGCGCACCCCCAGGGGTGCGTGAGCTGCCACCAGGTGGTGCGCGAGATGAAAAATGTAATGGTGGTCTGGTGTAAAAATATTACAGTGTTGTCTTTTAAGTGGGATTTTTCCATAGGCTACAATAAAAACATGAACAATAAACATTTCCTTTGTAATCCCTTTTATTTTAAATCAAAAAACTATAATTTATTAGTTTTCATCTCCCGCTTTGATGGAATACTCTTTTCTGATTGGCTAACCTAGTTACCTGGAACACCTAGTAACCTGGAATACTCTTTTTTGATTGGCTAACCTAGTTACCTGGAACACCAAGTAACCTGGAATACTCTTTTCTGATTGGCTAAACTAGTTAGCCAATCAGAAAAGAGTATTCAAGGTTACTAGGTTTGTAGGCTAGTTAGGATATATGCGCCAACTCGTTTAATTAATTTTTCAAATATGCTAAACTGGCTAAATCAGGGAAACTGTCAAGTGGGACGTCTCATGACAAAGTTGTTAGTCATGAAGGAGGAGAGGCACTAAGAGAGAGTGAGGATTTGGAGGCAACAGAGACAGGGAGGATAGGAACGGATCGGAACGGAAATGATGCGCCGGAGGAAACCGAAGAGGAGGGAAGGAGATGCCAAAAAAGGGGTGATGAGGGTGAACACCAGACGGGGAAAAAAATAAGGAAATATGATGAAAATTATCTAGGTCTGGGTTTCACTTGGATCGGCGATACAGATTGCCCAAAGCCTCAGTGCGTAGTGTGCGGTGAGGTTCTAGCAAACAGCTGTCTGAAGCCTTCTTATCTCCGTCGTCACCTGCACACGAAACATGGCAATACAAGTCAAAAGCCCCTTACATTTTTTAAAACAAAGTTGGAGGAGTTGCAGAAAAGCCAAAAACAAATGCAGTTTCATTCATGCGTTGGGTCTACGAAAGACGCATTACGGGCTTCATATCTGCTCAGTTACAGAGTAGGGAGAAAGGGGCTGCCGTACACAATTGCCGATTGCAATTTTTCTTTTTCTTTTATATTGAAACTTTGTTGTTGTTGTTATCGTCACGTCTGTTCTGGTTATTTGCGTATGATTAAACATGTGTCTTTATATGGCGATAAAACAAAGCTTTGTTGCGTTTTTTTTGGGGGTGCGTCAACCCGGTAGGGACGTAGAAGGGGGTGGGCCGCAAAAAAAGTTTGGGAACTGCTGCTCTACACCCTTGTCTCAGAGAGCTTGGGAGTGATAGCGGTTGGTATGGATGGAAGGTGAGCTTAAAATTTAAAATGGGTAATTATCGGCAGAAGCTGTCCAGATCTGGGTGTGCAGAGGTGTCTGTCAATGCTGGAAAAAGAAGCAAGAACAACCCCGAGAGTGAGCACTCGCATTCCAACATAAAACGTGCCCGCCATTCTGAAGTCAACTTCCTTCCTAATTTTCCCAAAGGACAGAACCAGTCTACTCTTCAACAGATCAAACAAGAAGTTGAAAAGACGGAGAATAACTCATGCAGACAACCTTTGCTCTGCGTCGACAAGATATTGTCAAGGGAGATCTGCTGGTTAGGGACTTCCTGGATAGCTGGCCAGCCTTAAAGATGGAGTCTCAGGTAACATCCTCATTCTTTTGTTGCAAAATCCCAGCACCCATTGACACCCTATATGTTTGAATGTGTGTGTTTTAATGTGTGATTTCAGTGTAGAACAGGAGCTGCACAACAATCACAGATGCTGGATATAAGTAGATACTCATGCTGTAAACATTTCTATGTTTTTGTGTGTCTGCAGGTGTGTGCAGAGTTTCACCGCATAACCAATGTGAACCTACGGAACACATTCTACTCTGAGCTGGACCGACTTCACAACTGATCCACTTGTACAGACAGAAGGCGTCACAGACAGGCAAGACAGCAGTGGCGATACTGGAGATCCTTGGAACAGTCAATCAACATCACCTGAGCAGAGGTCTAATCAGCCAGAACAATCAAAAGCACCTGTGTGGTGCAATTTCTCCAGGCTGGTGAAAAACTTGGATGTTGTTTAATTACATCATTGTTTTATGGTGAAACTACATAACAATTGCATTTTTGACCATCAACACAATAAGGTTTCATTGCATTTAAACAATAGTGTAAGAAGTCAGTAATAGACAAGTCTGTTGTGTTGAAACTACTTAATCAAGGCATTCAAACTTAATGGCGTGTCCAGACGCGATTACCGTTCCTCTCTGCACATACGCAGTAGTTTTTGATTGGCACTAACTGGCACAAACTGAGGCTACAGTTATGCAGTGTTATATTTAGGGCATACTTTGCGGCAGCTGATATGAAATATACCTTGGAGTCTTGCCTAATATGACACCATTGTTGTCCTAAGTAAAGTTTTGTATTATTTTCAGTTCAGTTGCAGTACAAAGACATAGAATTTGATGACTTCTTGAATTCTTCTTCTTTAATTTACCTGCCTAGTGGTTCAGGAACCTGCCCTGTTCAAACTGCTACACGTCATGGACTACATGATACATCTTCATTTTCCTCAACAGAAATATTTTATTTTATTATATAGACATATTTATTTATTGTTGTACAGGTAAAGTTTTAGAGCTGTTACGCCGGAAGCCAAGCAACGACATTTTGTTGTCAAGACTCACTGTTGTGTTTTTTGTGCAATGACAATAAAAGGAAGTCTAAGTCTAAGATACCGACATACTTTCCTTCCCTCAATCTACATCCTCTGGATCATCATCCCTTAGATCAGAGCCATGGCCCAAAACTTTCCAAATACCCCAGTTCAGCTATGAGGTGCAGATCCAGCTAGAGAAGGCCAATGATGCTTTTAACAACAGTGACACTCTTCTCAATCCAAGTACCAAACTTAAGTCAGATATTCTCAAGGGTTCGGCATCAGAAATTGTCAGATACAAATCTATCCTTCAAGTGCAGAGTTTGATGATGTTGCTCAGGCGCTGATAACAAAGTATCCTTGTTTAAAGGAGCAAGGATCAGTCACTGGGTACTACGGGTGGAAAAAAAGTTTGAAATACAAAATGGCCAACTACCGCACAAGACTAAAGAACATTGGCTGGCCAGAGTTGACCATAAATTCTATGAAAGGAAAGCGTGGTGACACCAGCCAATGTCCAAACCAGGTGAAGAAGCCGCGGAAAGCTGAAGTCAACTACTGCCCTGATTATCCAGCAGGCGAAACTAAAGAAAGCATCGAGGAAGAAAAGCCCTCTTGTTGGAAGTGAACAAGTAGAAGCCTCAGCTGATAAAAAATAAAATGGAAAGAACCTTTGCCTATAGAAGACAGGAAGTCGTTAAGGACATGCCCTTCGTAGCACACTTCTGATGGCCAGCCCTTTTTTCTGCGAGAGAGGTAATGCATTATTGATTTTTGGTTTATATTTTTGTTGTTATAGTTGTATATGTATATGTATCAAAGAATAACTTGCTGAAAATGGCAGTGATTGAAGCTCAAAAAACACTGGACAAGGTATGTGTTAGAGTTGGGTCAGATATTTTGACAAAAACCTTACCAGACCAGTATACTGAATTTGCATCCACTACCAGTGCTGCGACTAATGAAGGCCCCCCACCACCCAAACAACAAAAGCTGGACTTCGGTCCAAAAGCAGTTAGTTGGGGAGAGTTAAAGAAGTTGGTCGGGCAGTATGTTGTGGAGGAAATGCTGCCCTTAAAAACGGTTGACTCGCCCTCGTTTTGTGCCATAGTCAATAAAATCCCCCAACTACCATCAATGCCGAACTGCCTCACAGAACAGCTTTTTCTTCCTACCTGGAGAAGGAGTATGAGGTACAGCTTCCACTGGGCATTTTTCTGTACATTGTGATACCTAAATCTCCTGGCGGGCTAATGCGGATGTTAGCTAACGTTAGCCAGGTTAGCTAGCTAAAACGGCCATGCTGAGAGCCTGTAACGTTAGCTACATGCACGAGCTCTGCCCAAATTCATTCACTTTGTTTAATTTGAAATGCTAATTTGATGTTGCTACAAAATTAAAAAGAGTGGCAAGCAGAGAAAGTGCACACACGGTTTCCACGCGGAGGCGCGACGTGCACACGCACACACGCGCTTTGAATTTTAACCTCTTACCAGTCACCCGTTCCGAATACAGGACAGTGGTGTCTCCCACACTCAACACTACAAATGCATATTTGGGCACCTTATTGTTAACTACCATAGTAATGCTATATATAGGGTTAGTATAGTACAGTCCTGGCCAGTGAGGGTAGTGGTTGGCGAAAATTATATCCGAAAAGTAACTTCCCATGACAGACCTAATAATCTGGAAGAACTCATAAGCGAATTTAAGAAACGATTGAGTCTGCAGTATGACTTCATGCTTCACTATGAAGACCCAGAGTTCAACTATGCTGTTTGCAACCTCACGGATATGAGTGACTTGCCTGATAGACCAACACTGAAGATTGTCTCTCTCGATAATGTAATGTCATCTTCTGCCAGTACATTAACTTCAGGTGAACTGTCTACAGCTAATTTGTCTGACACTGAAATACTGCCACACGCTGAGAAGACCTCATCACTGACCTCACGTGACCCATGGCCTTCTACATTCGAGGTGCCATATTTCTCTGTGGATATTGAATATAGGCTGAGACAGGGAAACCTAATTTATATGAGAGATGGCACACGCATGTTGGTTTCAAGAGACATGAAGCATGAAATTCTGCAGAAGCTAGCAGAGGAGATGTACAAGTTCTTGGCTTACCCACAAGATGAACACTTCACCATAGTTGCTGAGGCACTGATTTGTAGGCACCCTTGCCTTAATAGATTAGTCATATTTGGACTAATCTATGCTCTTCATCTAGATTATCCCAAAAGTCTTAAGAACACCTTTGACTTCATTCAGAGGGTGATGCTCAACCTAGGTGTAGGTAACCTGAGGCCAAAACTTCAGAGCTTGAAAATTGCGCTTTTGCAGTAGATGGCTGTGCTGTAACGGATCCCCTGACCCGAAATATTTGCAACTAATAACCACTAAAAAATTCTTAGACAGTTACAATCACAGGTGGATGATTTTGGCCACGTCATATTTCAGTTTATAAAGTGTACCTTATGTATCTTGTGTAGAGTAGAGCAGAGTGATTTTGAGATGTCAAGTCAGGGAATAAGTTAGATGATTGCAAAGAATCAGTAAACTAAAACACAGATTTCCCCAGTAATAGTAATAGTAGTGTTATGTATGGCCAATGCTTGTTGTTTTTTGGCAATACCGTGAAAACAGTTTTGATGGTTTGTATTTTGTGTTTTCAATTTTCTGCTGCTAATGCAATGGTTAGTGTCCAGTTTTTGTATTTTATACTGAAGTTACTGTATGGCAACTGCACTTTGTACATGTAAAGTTTGTGATCTGCAAAGTTTTAAGCAGCCTTTTTCTTAGTGCAGTTTTGACTTCTGTATTTGCACACACAATTGTCTACAATGCGTTGGCTGGCATTAAAAAAATCAAGTTAAATTCAGAGTCCTAACTTGGGTTGTAACAACATGATACAATTGCTTTGAAGTTACATAATACATTTATATGATATTAGCATGAACAAATCAAGTTAGTTACATTTGAAATCAGGTTATCTGAACATAGTTAACTCGCTTTCATATAACTCAATTGGTATAGCATTAGCTTAAAAAATAAAGTTACTGTTACAGTATACTGCCAGTGACAGTTTGTGAAAGGTGGCATGTCAATGCCCTTATAAACCACTTTAAGTTAAGTTTGTGGCCTTTGTACAGGAAAAGGTCTCAAGTTAAAATGTGCTTCAAGAGGTTGTTCACATGTTTACCATAGTTTTTCTGGATTACGAAAGCATCTCAGCAAGTGTTGTGCATATGACGGTTCACGCCTCGATTATGATGAAAGCTCATCCACCGCCAACTCCATTTCATTAGGGGATCTACATGTTTTGTCAAACCCAAATTCACCTTGTGTGACTGTACTCCGAGACCAAAATATAATAAACAGTTGTTTTCGAAATTACAAGGCTCCTGCTATGATCGGCCGACATACAGATTTCATCTCTCACTGTAAAGGTGACCCAGACTTCCCCAAATTTCTGCATTTCCACTGCATCATAGGCAAGTGATGAAAATTGCCATCATCGGTGACCAGTCCGCCCCAGGATCTGACTACAAGACGGCAACCATCGTGGTCGAGGGAACAAAAATCGTGGAGGGAAAGGAAATCCCAAGGTGCTGTGCTTTGCTGATGGGCATAATATATGCTCTGAATCTGAGCTATCGCAAGGAACTTAGATACACTTGAGTGTTTCAGAAACTGTTCCTTGATCTTGATGGACTGAAAGCCAGTGCAAAAGTAATGAGTCTCAAGAACGGGATTTTCTGAAGATTCCACTTGTTTCACAGCACTGTCAGATTTTATTCAGATTGCGTTGTTTTGTATTCTGAAGGCCACTGAAGAGGCTACAAAACTGATAGTGTAACAGAATAGGGAACTCAGTCTTTTATACCGTGACAGCATTTAATCCTCAAAGAGGTGTACTGATGAATGTGTAAGTATTCTGTGTTAACATTTTTCATACTGTTTAAAATACTGACTGTCTGCTGCGAAACGTTTGTTACATTTTTTGTAAGATTGATCTTAAAAGGTCTTTACTATACTGTGTAAAAAAAAACTGCAGGACCTTGAGGAGATTGGTGGCCATTTAAAGTTAATATTTAACAAGCACTTGCTTGAAACTTTGTTTCTGTAGTTTTACAAAATGTTTACAAATGTTTTACAAAGTGATTTTAAAACTCGAGTTCACAACATTTTACATGTTCGGCACTGTGGTTTAAATTCGCACAAGCATAACTTTGCTGTGATGCATTCAGTTTTTTTTTTCTCGAGATTTAAATATTGTGTGTTAAAATACACAACTGCAGTTCAAAATTAAAAAAGTTAATTGCCTAACAATTTTGTTGTTGAATTAATTCATTTCTTAAAAGCTAATTGAAAAAGCTAAAAAAACTATAAAAGGGAATCTAATTGGGGCAACTTAATTTTTTCAACGTTTGTCAACTTAAAAACTTGTGTTCATAATTACGGGAATGAAGTACATAATACACAAAAATTGTTTTAAATAATGCAGAAAAACTAGTTGGAGCAACTTAATTTTTCTGAGTAATCAACCTAAAAACTTATGCTAATGCTACCAATTATTAAGTAAGCTGAAATTAGAAATACCTTTGATTGTAGCGGAAATGCTAATTCCCCTAACTCAATGTAGTTTGTTGGTTAAACATGATTTCATTACAAATTGTAGTAACTCAAAAAGGATTGATGCAAAATGTTGCGTTCATTTGTTTTGTTGAGCCAAAGCATTTGTAGTAGGCGCTATGTGCAGAAGTGATCGGCTTTGGGCACGTGATGACTCCCGTTGTGAAAATCATAAACAGCATCGGCTCCAAAGCGAAACAACACAGGATATTCAAGGTGCTATTGGAGGAGATGTCGGCTAAATAGGGTCACCTGCTGCTGCACACACAAATCTGATGGCTCAGCAGAGGACGAGTTTTACTTTGTTTTTTGTCACTTTTGGGTGAAATCAAAGACTTCATGCAGTCCAAAGGTGAAGATGTCTCGCTGCTCGAGGAAACAGAGTGGACACTTGACCTTGTATTTTTAACAGACATTACTGGGAAACTAAACCACTTGAACTGCGAGCTACACGGCAAAGGTAAGACTGTTGTTGACATGATAAGTGCTCTGAGACATTTGACAAAGTTGCAGAAAAGGACTGTCAAGTCATAAACACACTTGGGCAAGAGTTTGAGAATAGGTTTTGTGACCTTGATCACCTTGAGTCATGTGTGTCATTCATTTCCAATCCGAACGTGGACATAACATGCATTGCTGAGCAACCAAGTGCAACGTTCAACTTGGATGCTGGACAGGTGGAGATTGAAATTGTAACATTGCAAAATGACCTCCACCTCGAAGCCTACCAGGCTGCAGCAAACTTTTGGTGCCTTGTTGACACAGTGTGATACAGTGATACAGTGGGGTATGCACAGCAGCTATGAAGGTTGCCAGCCTGTTTGGTTCAACCTATCTCTGTGAATCAGCGTTTTCTGACATGAACTTCAAGTGGAAATTGGAGTGTGTGACGGAGCGGCACTGTGCCAGCGCGGCCCCGACAATGACTCTGGTCAGCGCACACGCACACATGCACACACGCACTTTCGCCCTCCCTCCTATCCGTTCTCCCTCAGTTTGAATAACCCCGTTACAATTTCACAGCAACCAAAGCGGCACACTGGTGATCGCAACCTACATTTACGCACCATGCGGCTTGAGATGCGCTGCGCGCTCGCTCCGCGCTCGCTCGCTCGGCGCTCGCTCCGCGATGTCCCAGCCGGAGTGGGTTGGCCAACCAGAGGCGTCACATTTGCTTGGTTTAAATGGAATGGTTTCACGCCCTTGCACGGTGACGTGAAAGGGAATTATTTGTTTTTGTTTGCAGAATCCATTCTTTGAGTTACAAATGACCTGCTTTTCATTTCTGTAGAATGAGATATAGTAGGGATAATTTGTGTAATTTATATTTGAGGTGAAGGTAACTGTGACTGCTGTTTTTGTGAGTAGAAATTGGGTTAATTGATTTAAGAAATTGTTTAAAGCCTAGTGGGAGGGGCTATGGAAATAAAAGGAGACTGCCTGGGAGCGGGCAGTCGTGGTTGGGTTACACCGAAGGTAACAGTGACCTGCTTTATAATGAGTCAAGTTTAGTTTTGGGAAACATTGGAAACCTGTTAGAGTTATTGAGGAACTCCTTTTTTCTTTTCCTTAGAGTGTGAAACCTGTTTTGTAAGGTAATTTTTGTTTGGCAGTCCTGTGCATTTTTCTTTTGTATCTTTTGCACCTTGGAGGCCGGAAATAAAAGAAACACAACGCTATCTTCCGACTACGCCTGGTGTTTTGTGGAGGTTAGAGGTAGAACCCCGCGACAGAGTGTTTATCACTGAAATATGCCAAGAGACTGTAGCTGTTTTCAAGGAATTTAACATCAAGAGGCACTACTAGACGAAACTTGATGGTTACAACAACCTAACTGGGAACGAACGCGGCGAAAAATTTAAGCAACTGAAAGCTGTTTTAACGGTACAGCAGTGCTTTTTTACAAGAGCCCGTGGTTCAAATGAGAATGGTGGCAACTCTGATTGCCAAGCACTGCAAACCTTTTACTGAGGGTGAATTTAGTAAAGATTGCATGATGCCTGTATGCACAATGTCATGTACAATGTCTACTAGAAGGTTCCGCAGCATCTTCTGCAGAACAAACAGACTAAGGAACAGTTTCTTCCCCCTGGCTGTCAGACTGCTCAACGCCATATAACATCCTCGTGGAGAAAATCTGTCCTGAGAAGAAGCAAGAGTTTGCTGATGTTTGCCTGGCTCTTAACACTGTGGTACCGAGAACTGAAGACGTTTCATCTGATATTAAGAGACAGTTAAGAGGCAAAAGGAGTAGAGTTTGACTTTTTTTCGTTAGCCTGCGACGAAAGCACGGATGCATCTGACACCGCTCAGTTACAAAAAAATTTGAGAGGAGTGGACAATGAAATGAACATTAGTGAAGAGCTACTTGACCTCCAGAGCCTTAAGGACCAAACAAGAGGAACAGATTTATTTGTTTCTGTTTGTTCCGCCGCAGCTGACATGAAACTGCCCTGGAATAAAGTTACTGGGATCAATGTTCCCTCTAAGCTGCGCGCTTGCGCAATCGCGCACTGCTTGCACATTCTCAGCGCACAAGAAAATCTATGCAGCGCATAAAATAAAATTCAACATAAACTGTAAATTAATTAGACCCATAACATTTTTTTCTGTACCATTTTGCAATGTAACTCAGTGAGTGACAGGTGTCCAGCTAATGATACGATATGGTTCACTTACGCTACGCAGCCAATCATAGCATTGACAGTGCTTGCGTATGTGCCCTGCTCATACGCGCCGTGCAGTTTAGCTAGGTAACAACAGTGCGGCGGAGTTAAGAGACGCAAATGCTAAACCCTTATCATGGCGAAATGAACGGGCAGTGACACATCCACTCACCAAGCCAAAGTAAAAAAGAAATGTGGTTCTTTTAAGATGGAATGGCTGTCGGAGTATGTGCAAACAGAAGAACAAGCGGTGAAACTGGGTGAGATTTTTTCTTTTTCGAGTGAGAAAGGTCTGCTCTGCTTTGCAAAACATGCAGCGTCTCACCCCTCACCCAGACCACAACTGGACCTCACCCAGGCCAAAGCAGGACTCTTCCCATGGCCAAAGCAGGACTCTCACATATAACATACTACACATCTCATGAACAAGACTTTTGTCTTTTTCATTTTAAGTGGGGCCAAATCACTTATATGAAAAGTAAACTAATGGAAATTGCTTCTGTAATTTGATTCTTTTAATAAGCCATGTAACTTGCTATGATCGTAGGTTTTGAACAGGTGTGATACTGGTGTGTGGCCACAGCGTGCACATATGATGTTGCTCACAGTGGTCCTCAGTGTGCTCAGGGAGCTTATATGTATGCCGAGACACATGAAAAATTAGAGGGAACATTGACTGGGATTATTACGGATGGCGCCCATAAAGACCAGGGTGCCTCAAGTTGCCAACCTGATGTCGTCAAAGAGGTTCAGGCTGCTGAAAAGGGTTATCGACTTCTACATTACATTACATTACGGTCATTTAACAGACGCTTTTATCCAAAGCGACTTACAATAAGTGTGTTCAACAAAGGTAGATAAAAGAACTTCAGGTCACAAGAAATCGTAAGCGCATTTCCTTAGAAATCGTAAGCGCATTTCCTTTTTCATTTTAAGTGGGGCCAAATCACTTATATTAAAAACGACAACAACGACAACACCATGAAACATTTTGAATATGTTGGTCACTGATACGTGCCCACTGTCTATGGTGGAGGACAAGGAATTTAGAAAGATTATATCAACTTTCAACCCAAAGTACAGCATGCCATCAAGAACTTATTTCACAAATATGATGGAGAAGCACCAAGAAATAATAGAGAAAATGAAAAGTGTCAAAGAGTTGGAATAAATACCTATAAAATTTTCAGGAATAAAAGCCAATTGCTTGGTCTATTTAACAGGCCTGTCATTTCCGTTATGCATTATTTGGTATTGTTGTTTAATAATGCGAAATGATGTTTAATTAGATTACTCAATTAATCGATGGGATAATCGATGCAGCCCTAATAGTGATGCTGCTGTAAGCAACAGGGATGACAAAGGCCAAAAATCATCAAAGATTACAATCACAACAAAGGGGGTGATCTTAAAACATCAACAATGTGCCAAAAATGCAATGCACACATCTGCAAAGAGCATGCCATCACTACCTGCTTATATGTCAGGTAATGAGTTGAAGTAAAGTTGACTAAAAAGTTGAAACACAGGGGTGTGTGCTAATTTATACTTTATAAAGTGTCAAACCAGGTGGGGTCATTTTAACCACAAAAGTGGCCTTGGGAGTTATGTGCTGCCATTCCAAAAATTCAAAAACAGCATCCTCACTAAACTTTGACATATACCAGTCTGTGGTAAGACAAATAGTTAAAATAATATCAGATGACTCATTGTTTTCAGTTTTCACTCAAAAACAGGGTATATTTTTATGTAAACAAGGTCTATTGGCCCTAAATTCTAAAATGAAGGGAAACATTTGTGGTAATCGGTTGGACTGAAGTCAGACTAAAGGTGTAACACATAATTGATTGAAATTTTATACTATATGCTTTCAATAAGTCAAGAGGGCCTTGGGTGTATTTCAAACGGGAGGACATTACGAGGGTATAACTTAGCCGGGGGCTTGAATGCTCTACAGCTGACTTCTCAAAAAAAAAAAAAATAATTAAAGAAATTCCAGGATCTGCAGCTGTAAGAGGAGTTTACCTTCCTTTCCATCAGCATCTTCACCAGTCCTGCTGGTGCTAGGCCCAGCAACTGCAGCAGAAGCCGGTTCCTCTTCTGAGTCGGACATTGCGTAAAGTTTCTCCTAAGGGTCAACACTCACAACCTGTCGCGTTGTTCTCACAAAAGTCAGTCAGTTGGGTGACATTTTGTGTTTAGTTTGGTCTGGACTTCGTATCGAGAGACCGGTGAGCTCACAAAGCGCGTGAAGAGTCATATATTGCTCGACGGTCCTCACTGACAGCAATCCTCCTTGGCAAGATTCAGTTCCCCTCTGGTCCTGGAATGCTGGCCTCACAGCCTCTACAAGCTGGTGTTGTAGGGTCTCCTGGCTTTTACCCGCTCTGCTACCACGTACATAACTGTTAGCTGTAAGGGATATCTGTATGAGTGAAAATAAAGCAAATTGAACATGTTTTTCCAGCTTTTCTGTATATAACAACAACGGTAGTGGCAAATCTTTAGTCTCACTAAAAAAAGGAACACACATTAATACACACAGAAGTTCACCACATTAAACTCACACTTTACAATGTCTATTTTAGAGGTTAACAGAAACAAAACTCACTTCAACAACTACTGGAATGCTCCACACCACGCTGAAGTAGTCTCAAAGAAACGGCTCGTCTGCCCTCTATTCACACACAGGAATATTTACATTGTAAGAAGATAAATAGTTATAACACAAGGATAACTGTATGTAATACTGAATTGCCTCCAATTTCTGAATGTGTGACCAAACTCACCCTTACAAACTGAAGCAACACCGTCAAATGCCTGTCCAGAGTCAAAACCAACTCCTTTCTGTCTGTCCTAGTGGTGGGTCATGTTATTATTGGCCAGCATGGCGACCAGCATGCGGCATTCACGTGAGAATTGATAAAAATAATAATAATAATAATGATAATAACTTTGGTATCGATCCGATACCAAGTAACTACAGGGCAAGTAGAAGTGTGAAGTGTGTGTGTGTGTGTGTGTGTGTGTGTGTGTGTGTGTGTGTGTGTGTGTGTGTGTGTGTGTGTGTGTGTGTGTGTGTGTGTGTGTGTGTGTGTGTGTGTGTGTGTGTGTGTGTGTGTGTGTGTGTGTGTGTGTGTGTGTGTGTGTGTGTGTGTGTGTGTGTGTGTGTGTGTGTGTGTGTGTGTGTGTGCGGGCCAGGCTGAGCGTACCTGCAAGTGACAGGGCAACATCAAAAGATGAGGAGGAAGGGGGAGCAAGGTGTGATGCTCCGCAAAGTGTGATGCTCCGCAAAGTGTGTGTGTGTGTGTGTCGAGGGGAGCGCGCTGAGTGGGCGGGCCAGGCTGAGCGTACCTGCATGCTTGAGCCAAGTGACAGGGCAACATCAAAAGATGAGGCGGAAGGGGGAGCAAGGTGTGATGCTCCGCAAAGTGTGATGCTCCGCAAAGTGTGTGTGTGTGTGTGTGTGTCGAGGGGAGCGCGCTGAGTGGGCGGGCCAGGCTGAGCGTACCTGCATGCTTGAGCCAAGTGACAGGGCAACATCAAAAGATGAGGAGGAAGGGGGAGCAAGGCGTGATGCTCCGCAAAGTGTGATGCTCCGCTCCCTGCTGTGACACAGCACTATTCTCACAGACAGACACACTTTGATGAACCCGCAGCATTCAGTGCGTGCGGGAGAAAAAAAAAAAGCTTGAATATATTATCCATATTAGGATCGATCCGCCCAGCCCACCTCTACTTGACTCCACTGCAGGTGAAGAGAGAGACAGAGCGGTGAGGAAGGCTGAGGAGCGTGTGTGAGTTTTACATTGTTATTAATATGAGTGAGACTAGAAAGCGAAGCAGCATCTGGCTGCAGTTTAAAGATCTTGGAAACAACACAGCAGAGTGCCTTCACTGCAAAACCAAGGTCAGTGTAAGAGCAGGTTCCACCACAAACCTGCATAGACATGCCAGGACTGTCCATCCTGCAGTGCAGTTGGAGGAGAGAGGACAAGCCAGCTCACCAACTTCTGATCCAGGTGTATCTCATACCAGAACAACAGCTGCTTCAACGTCATCTACCTCGTATCCCTCGTACTGCAACTCAGATCAAAATCAATCAGTTTATGCCTAAACTGATGACCCCAGCCAAACAACACAATATTGATGTTGAGTTGGCTAAGATGGTAGCCTCCGATTTTCAACCTTTTTCCATCGTGGAGGACAAAGGAATGAAAAACTTTGTCAAAGCCCTGAATCCAACATACAGTCTACCCAGTAGGAAAACATTGTCCCAAACGATGATTCCAAATCTATATCACACAGAACGAGCATTATGGCATGAAAGGGTGAAAAAAGCTCCATCAGTATGCCTGACAACCGACTGCTGGACCTCCAGAACAACCTGCTCCTTCATGTCTGTCACTTGCCACTTTATTGAGGATTACAAGATGACATCTTGCCTTCTGGACTGCTTTGAGTTCACGGACAGACACACTGCCGACAACTTGGCAGAGGAGCTACTAAGAGTGGCAAAAGAGTGGCAAGTGGAGGACAAAGTGGTGTGTTGTGTGAGTGATAATGCTGCAAACATCACCAAAGCCATAAAAATTTTGAAGTGGACCCATCACCCATGTCTGGCGCATACACTAAACCTGGTGGTTAGAGATGCTCTGAAGGTGATCAAAACAACCGTGGATAAGGTGAAGGCTGTTGTGGAGTTTTTCCACAAAAGCACAGTAGCAGCACAGAAGCTAAAGTCCACACAGCGCCAAATGGGGATTCCTGAACTGAGGCCCAAACAAGAGTGTGCCACCAGGTGGAACTCAACATTTTATATGTTGAAACGGATGCTTGAAATAAAAGATGCCATCATCTCCACCCTGGCCCTCATCAACGCATCTATTGAGCCATTAAGCCAAGAGGAATGGGAGCTGCTGAAAGAGGTCTGCGCCGTCCTGCAACCACTCGAGGAGGTGACTGTGGAGATAAGTGCAGACAGGTACCTAGAACCATTGAAGCATTGTTTTCTCTACTACTATTCAGTTACTATTATACATTGCAAACACAACACATACAGTATAATGCATCACGTATAATATGCCACATACTTTTAAAAAACTAAATTCTAAAAGTTGCTGTTTTCTCTCCTTCAGCTATGTCACAGCCTCGAAAATGCTCCTGCTGTCTGCAGCGGGTGACAGCCGAGAACCAACGGACAGTAACTGTGCCGAAAGTGAAGGAATTAGTTGCAGCTCTTTCTTCAGCCATGGACAGCAAATTTCTGCGGATGGAGTACAACACTGTCCTTTCAGAAACTACCTTATTGGATCCAAGGTTTAAAAAACTTGCCTTCAGTGATGGTAGAGCTATTGATGAAGCTCTTCAGAGGATTAGTGCAGCAGCAGCAGCAAAATGCACCCCCAGCAGCCAGCCAGCTCCCCCATTAGAGGGCCAAGTGGAGGAGGAGCAGCAAACCTCTGCTGTTTGGAGGCTTTTTGATGACAGAGCTACAGGAGATGCTTCAAGGAGAAATCCGACAGCTGATGCTATAATGGAGGTGAGGAGCTACCTGGAGGAGCCCCTCATCCAGAGAGCAGAAGACCCACTGAGCTGGTGGCAGGCCAAGGCCTTAGTCTTTCCACGCCTGGTGAAGGTGATGGAGGGGAGACTATGTATTGTTGGCACATCAGTTCCTTCTGAGAGGATCTTTTCCAAAACAGGGCAGATACTCACGGAGAGGCGAAATCGTATCAGTCCATCCAAGCTGAGGCATCTGATCTTCCTGAATGCCAACCTGCCCTGAGGACTAATGCTGTTTGCTAGAGTTTGGTTCTGGTTTTGGTTCTGTGGATTTGTTAGAAATCTTTTGTTCATTTGTCCAATACAAAAGTTTAATTGAGGACATTATTAATGTTAGCTTGAGTTTGGTTCTGTTCTGTGGATTTGTTTGAAGTTTATTGTTAATTTGTGCAATAAAAAAGTTTAATTGAAATAAACGAATGTAAGAGTGATTTTGTCACAGAATAAATGCACAGAATTAGCCAATTATAAGGTCTCTCATAAAAACACTGAAAGCAAAAGGCTTTTCAACACATAAACATTGATCTTTTTGCAAAGTTAAGGTAAGCTATAGGCTACAAAAGATCCTAAATAAAGAGCCGATCGGGAGTCGAAAGAGCCGGCTCTTCTTTGGGAGCCGAGTCAAAAGAGCCGGCTCTCTGAAAAGAGCCGAACTTCCCATCACTAGTCTGTCCGTCAACACGCGCTCACAACCAATTATCCAATTGCTACACCTTCACGCGATTCCCGCGTCACCCGTCCTACGCCACAAACTCCGCACTCTCGCGACAAGCTGGTGTTGTAGGGTCTCTTGGCTTTTTTCGGCACCGCTACCAAAACTGTTAGCTGTAAGGTATACCTGTATGAGTGAAACTAAAACAAATTTTACTTGTTTTTCTAGCTTTTTCTTACATGACACCAACGGTAGTGGCAAATCGTTAGTCTTGACTATAAAGAGTAACAAATCATGCGATGAAAAATATAAACTCACAAACAGAAGTTCACCACATTAAATATACACTTTACAATGTCAATTTTAGAGGTTTACAGAAACAAAACTCACTTAAACAATTAGTGGAATGCTCTACACCACGCTGAAGTAGTCTCATATTAACGGCTCATCTCCCCTCTATTCACACACAGGAAAATTCGCATTGCAAGAAGATAAATAGTACAAGGCTAACTGTATGTAATACTGAATTGCCTCCATTTCTGAATGTTTGACCAAACTCACGGTTATAAACTGGAGCAACAGCGTCAAATGTCCGTCCAAAGTCAGAAATCCACGCAGGTCGGGATGTCAACACACGCTCAACATTTCTCCAATGGCTACCCCTCCACGCACTTCCCGCGTCACCCGTCTTACGCCACAAACTCTCGAACACCACACTCTCGCGACAGGTAAACAACGGACCCCGTAGCTGAACGATTTCACCTGGTTATATAAGAGCATGAGTTCCCTTTGGCAAACAATGCCATTAAATATACGAAAACAGAAAACACAACATTATGCGCATTCTAAGCTCCAACCTGTCTAATTTACATGAGATATGCAAGCTGGAAATTTTATTAAAGTTTACTTTTAATCTACCCATATTAGTTCAGTTCTTTGCATGCAGAAAACACATTATTTCAGATGAATATATATATTTGTAGATATACACAATACTTCAAATAATAAACACTCAGTGGCCAACATTTCCTGGAGGCATCAAGGACAAATGTGTTTTACCAACTTCTGGGTGACTGCAGCTCCATCTTGGTGATGTATAGGACAATAGAGGACTGCTAATGTGATGGGTTTGTCAGCTCCTCTCCTTCTATACATTACAAAAAACAATCTCCACTCCTTTTCTGTCACTTTTTAGATAAGCAATTACGTAATATATGATTTCATTTATACACTACAAATGCAACTGTTTTTTGGCCAAGCTGGATACTATAAAAAGAGTTCCCAGAATAGAAAGAAATTTGACGTAATAGAAATCTGCTGCTGATCTTGCAGGAAAAATGGAAATAAGCTCCAGAGAGGTGAATCCTATTTCCACTTATTTCATGGAATAATCTTATTGTTGGAGGACTCATCCGCAGTAGAATATACAATAGCTTATACTACACAATATTCTGGTACATTACTGAAGAAATATTACATGGAAGAGGTGCTTCTTAATGGTGCAATGATCTGCTGAATTCCACTGGTCTCCATCTGATGCTACACCTCAATGATTGGTGATGAAGACTGTGTTGTGTGGAAGAAAATCAAAAAAGGAAAACTGTTCCAATCTAAATACTATGTTTTTGGCATGTAAATTGTAGGGACATGGAAATGTTTCCTATCTTTGGAACAGCACACTGAGAATGATGAAACGGCCACCACAATTTAAGGTCAAACTGTGATAGAACAGTGATGCAGTCTGCTCATTATTATTCATCCATCCTCACTATATTCTGCAGTCTAGTACGTCAGAGTCCTTGCTATGTATTGTCATCCTTGACACCAGCAAAAGGTTCAGGAATCTGACAAAAAATCAACCATCTAGCTTCGGCACGGCATGCAAATGATCAGCCTTGTATACGACAGCTTACTGAATGTCTAATGTTATCATTTGTCTGAGGTCATGTGTAGACACATTGTACAAAGGCATAAATAGGGACAAACTTCAATGTTGTGTGGAATGATGAATATTTATCTTCCATATATACATGATGTTGGCCGTTATATACATTTTCAGACAGATCAAATCAGAGTTGATTACCTCCACAAAGAATGTTATGGTTCTGCTCTTGATTGTTTCCCAAACAGTTTTGCTGCATCTCCTCCAACAATTCAGGGTCAATTGCCACAAATCATTCCTTACCACTTTGCTATAATTGGCTGCTGAAGTGGACAGGGCTTGGCTCATTCTTCCAAAAGTGTTGAATCTCATGAATAAATTTGTTAACTATAACTTGATGGACATGTGCACTCACTTCTAAAAATCATTTGATCTGATGATGGGGCTCTGACAACAACAGTTACATTTTGTCAATAACTTTGAAGCCACACATGATCTATTTAGTATGTTATAATTGGAGGACTGCTTGGCTTTGGGGGAGGTATTTGCTCCTCCTAGTGCTTTCTATTGATTTTATAGATCAGTTATTGATCTTTAGGGATTCATGACTCTTCAAGCTCTTCAGACTATTTTAAGAACAACACTAATAAGTGCACACCTTGCTGTAAAATGAAACAAATTATCTGCTTGTACAAAAACAAAGAAAGCTGAAATTGTGCAGTTTATCCTGTAAAATACACATTTTTACAAATTGGATATAAATATGTTCATTGGCATATTCTTAACAACAATCATGTGTGGCCCCCCCGAGAGTGTATTGCTATATTCGTGCCATCTATCTACATCAAGTATCAAGCTACACAGTGATGATAAATAGAGGAAATAGATGAGAATAAACTACACCAGGGCTGTGATAATATAAGATAAGATAAGATAAGATACTTTATTAATGATCATGTTGCATGCAATTCTCAGCACATCGCATGCAATTGAAATTTGACTTGCACCCCCTCATATCACACACACACAAACACATGCATTACAGAGGGGGTGAAGGGCAGCCATTCTACAGCACCCATGGAGCAGTTGTGGGTTCGGTGCCTTGCTCACTGCACCTCGGCAGTGTCCATCCTTTATTCGTCCCATCACGGGGAAATTCCCATGTTACAGCAGCAAAGTGGATAGTGCAAAGCAATACGGCATTAAGATAAAATAAGAGCTTAACAAAGTAAAGAGCCTATCAAAAGTACAACAACACAACTAAATACAAAAAAAGTTTCAAATTCAATGAGTGAATGAATGACTGAATACATTACATATTGCACATCAGGTATATTGCACATTGTGATCTTTAGACCGGGTTCACTGGGAGAGGTGCTGATTGAATAGTCTGACAGTTGCAGGAAGGAAAGACCTGACGTATCTCTCCGGAAGGCACCTCAGGTGAAGCCGCCTGTCACTGAACAAGCTGCGCATGGGGTGTTAGAAACTCCTGTAAGGGATGGGACAAGTTGTCCTTCAAAGATGACAGCTTGGCCAACATCCCCTTGTCCCCCACCACCTCCATAGAGTCCAGAGGGCAGCCCAGGACACAGCTGGCCTTCTTCACCAGCTTGTTCAGTCTCTTCCTGTCAGTGGCTGAGATGCCCCTGCTCCAGCAGACTGTTCCATAAAAGATGGCTGATGCCACCACAGAGTATAATATCATTATTTACCATGCATTCAAAATAAGCATTTCTAATCACATCTGATGTGCACTGACTCACTGATTCTCATGAAAGCCTTTAACAAAAAAAGGGTGTTTGATGAGCACTATGTTTCCCTTATAGAGGCTTGATGTATGATGATGTAAGTGTCCCTGCGTTTGGGATCAATAAAGTATATCTATCTATCTATCTATCTATCTATCTATCTATCTATCTATCTATCTATCTATCTATCTATCTATCTATCTATCTATCTATCTATCTATCTATCCTCGTGTCCATGTGTCGCTTTCTATGGTTTCTTAAGCAACATCCTTTTACTGCTTTAAGCCAAAATGATTATACTGGTAATTTTGATCATGATAGCAGCTGTACTGTGCTGCATGCTGGGTTCTGTGAAACATAGATTCACCTTTCTGCTATTCCACTTCAGTCTGCAAACTTTTTGATTTATTTCATTCTAAATTTCAGTGAATAACATATACAAATCTTGACAGAATTATGCAGACAAGACACGTTTCCTTCTAGATGCCCTTTATGTCTTTGGAGATGTTTTGCTTCTGGTTGTCCTTTTATGCCACTCATAGATCTCCACTTGCAAGCACACTAACGCTTTTGTTATTGCTGAGAATGTTGGCTTTTGATGTTATACCTGTTGGATTAAAACCAAGGTGAGGCAGTGAAGTTTATTTTGCAGTTTTCTCAGCTGTAATGAAATCTAGCCACATATTTATATAGGGTGTAATTCATCTTTCTCTTTGTGGATGCAGGCAATGTGTTGACGTGCATGAAGTGAATCCAGACATACTTCACTTTGCTCTGCATAAAAAACAATCATATAGTGAAATTATTTACTAGATGAGTGCTTTTGCTAAGCCTGCGAGACAAATTTCCTTTCAGTCATCTCAGCAGCAACGTGATCAGTCATACTTTTTGATTGGATTGTTTATAGTGATTATAAAGCATAATGAAATGGAGATTGTCTATCTATGTGAAATGATAATTGCTGTCATGTGTTGTCATCCTTGTGTTTGTGTTTGTCATCTTTATGTTCGTATAGTCCAACCACTGTCTATGCCTGCATACTATATTTTAATCTCTCTGATTTGAATTCAAAGGCTTGTATGCACGTCTCTTTTTTAACTCTGGCACATTTACAGAAATATTAGCAATGTGCACTGTCCATGTTACATAAACTAGTAAAATACATAAATAAGATCATGCCTCAATTCAAAGTTTCTGTATGATATGTGGACATAGATCCATGGTGTGTGAATGAACCCCAAACACGATTCTTTTTGGTTTAAAGAAAAGAAAGGAAGAAGGAACGCCTTTATTGTCTCAGACACATACATGTTTTCACGCAAATGCAATCACACACACCTGAAGGTTTTACGCCCCCCTCCTACACACACATGCACCGGAGGGGGCCCCGCAGGCAGCCAGCAGCCGGCGCCATTGGAGCAGGTTAGGGTTTCGGTGCCTTGCTCAAGGGCACCTTGGCAGTGGCCTGGTGGCAAACTGGTAACTCTTTGGCTGCCAGCTGCCAATCCAGACAATCCCGAGTTCCCTATGGACTGCGCCACTGCTGCCCCATTATCAGCATATTAAAGAAAATCATATTTTCACCCAGCACAACATTTCGCCACTGATCCATGCAGTTTGTTATAGAGATCAATATTTCTTCGATGACATTTAAAGCTTATCAAATGTGGTAATTATATGAAGAGCATATAAACATTCATCTAAAATTAGACATTTCAAGTACAGCTGTTAGTATTTTCTCACTACAGAATTACTTAGATTCCAGCATCCATGGGGGTGAATCATTAGATTTTCAGTTCACCAGCCTGAGTCCAATTCCTCGAAAGTGGGAATGTTCGCACTTATTGGGAGCTCACATCAGGGACTCTCAATGTTCATACATCAGGGATTTGTTTTTCATGCTGAGTCTCATCCTACCAATCTGTTTGTTGTATAGGAGCACAATTACAAGTGGAGAGAAGATACTGTGAGTGGAAATGTATGTCATCTTTGCGATTCTGATTAAACTGTGAATTGTGGACGAAAAACTTTTCTTCTCTTATCTATTTTAAATTCTTTCGCCCAAAGCGCACCCAAAGTACACATGAAAGATTTCTCACAAATTTAACAATTTGATTAATGCTCACCTCCGAAGGTACAATCCAATAATAGAAACATAAAAAATAAGAATAGAGATTACATTTAGAATATTTGGATCCAAATCCAGACTACAGGGGTTTCAGTATGCTTTCATATCATTGTTCATCAGCAGCAAAGGAGTGAGGCAGCAGGTTGTTCCATAATTCCTTAATTCTGACAGGAGCTTAACTTGTGTCACCTGTCGAGAACATGGTTTTTAAAATAAGTCAGGCAGGATCACAGTGCAGTTTACTGTACGAAATACCTGAATGTTGGAACTGTATGTAGAGGTGGAATCGTTGAATTTCAATGACTTCTCCCTGACTTCTCCCTTTTCCACCAGCACACTTTAGTGGTGCCAAAGTATGCTACACTGTAATCATGTGTATTACCACTACAGCCTCACAGGAGTAGGTAAGTGTACAGATAATGTTAAAGCCCCAAATTGATTGGCTCAACATACAGTATGTTCCTACAGGAGACTAAAGGGAGAGTCTCATATTTAAAAGCTTTCCAATGTTCAGCTTGCAGCTCCTGTTTGGTTTGGAATTCACTTTCACGACCACATTCATGTTAATTTCATCAGAGAAATAATGATACTAAGTTTCCTTTTACAAATTATTCTCTGTAGTATTACTACTATAAATCTATATAGCCTGATTGACTTTCTTTGGCTACCTCTTACGTCTGAGCTCTCGGCAGTCGATCAATAGGTAAAGATTGACTTTGCAGTTCTGGGCGAGTTAATACATCCCTATTTCCTTTCCTTCCAATGTTTGGATGGATCAATCTCATCCACTTTGGGTTAAAAAAAACTCCAAACATGTAATGATTCGTTCTAAGTGCTGTAATGAAGGATAAGCTTTTTAAGAAACAAAATGATTCATCCTAAATTCTGTAAAGGAAGCATTGAGTGAGTGTACACAGATATGAAGCCAGAGTTTAGCCTGACCAAGCATTGACACTGATGAAATGTCCTTGAATCAAATACTGGCATTCCTAGCAGGGTTGGTGTGTATCCAGCCCCTGTTATCAAAAATAGACATTGTATTGGTTTTCTGCACTTTGCATTTCTTATTTATATTTGGAACAAGCCTTTATACAACAGCCCGGCAAATGTGTGTGGGTAGAGAGCCTCCAAAAACACAAAGACCTTGGTAGCAGATGACATTCAAACCCTTGGCACTGATGAGAGGCTCTTCAGGCTTTCAGCAAATACTTCGGGGGCTGCTTGGCTCAAAGCTATTTTAGTGTCTAGTGGTTTTGTAGGAAAACGAGGATGAGATAAAAAAAAGTGTCCCTAGATCACCAGTTATTCTTATCCCCCCTGGCTGTGTTATCACTCACTCAAGTTCTCATCTTCCAACAGTAATTATAATGGGTGTCCCTGATTGAACTTTCATCTGCTACCCGTGGAAATTGAATGCAAATAATCCTGAGACTATGACATTTGTTTCACTTTAACAATCTGTTCCTGCTGACTAGGGATTTCCTGTCTTAGTTTTCTGTCCAAATTGGCATGTGACCCACAAGCAATTTACTCTCCCCCTCTGAGATGTTCAGTCTCATTGTCTTACTGAGTTTCATCCACTACGTTTAATGTCCTTTTTCATTTCTTGTTATCTCACACACAAATAAAAGCAGACAGAACACAAATCCATGTTTGATGCATGCAAACTGAGTGGCTGAGTGCCCCCCTCCCCGCCCCCCCTCTGCTTAACTGCTGTGCCAACCCTTGTGCAACCCTTCTGCTGAGCTTTGCCTGCTCAGGCGCCCTGGAACAGTCTTGGCCTGGTCATATGGGCAGTTTCAGTGAATTCTGGGGGGACTTGTGTGGCAAACTCTCAATCACAGGACAACTGAAACTTATAAATATAAATAGAGTGAAGGGTTCTTCTGGAATACTATGTTGGTGCTATGTGGCCGACTAATAAACGAGAAGTCAGCTACGTTAACTCTTCAGCCAAGAACTGAATCTCTCTGTTCTAGTAGATAAATTGTCAATTGTGAACATTAATCCATCTCTGATTATACGTTAAGATGTTATTCTCGTAGTTTCTAGGCACTTGTTGTTTCCACAATCATTGGAAGAGATTACTTGTTGCCAGATTGAGTTGTACGAAGCCTAATGCATGACAGTTTTTGATCTGAGTTGAGGCTAATCGTTGGGATAGTTCTACTGAGTGGGGCAGGCTGAACACATTTGTGTGTTTTTGCATCTGGCCTGTTAGATATGTGTGGATGGTCCAGCATTGCAGTGTGCCAATCCTGCCTGTATCCATCTAATGTAACCCTCTTCATTCATTAGTTTTATTCTAAAAGGAGGAAGGCTTCATTAGGGAGAACCCACTACAGTGCGTGTATAGGAGGCGAAGGTATTGCTATTGATCTTCCCTCTGTTGTATGTCTGTTCAAATCCCACAGTGTCACACCCTTTTGCTCATGACAAGGTCCAGAACACCTCAGGGAGCCCAGGAGCGTTGCTTAATTACTCAGGGTCGGTCTCTCTTTGTGTGCAGGGGACATTTTCAGGCTTGACTGACTCTGCTTCACAAATTGAAGAGATTTTCCTCTGTGTGTTGCACAACTCAGCGTTTATACATAAGCAATTCCAAAAAGGATTTGTAGTTTAGGTGTTGTTGCACATACAATTACACTAACAGTATCTGTTTTGCCGCAAGCAGGATCAGTGGTGCAACACTGAACCACTGAATACACTAAGATACAATCCTAGATGTGTATATTATTTTAAGGAATTTGGGATTTAACAATCTGAGGTGCAGCTTACATTCAACAATTGAGTATATAGTAAAAAATAGTGAGTATTTATATGATATCAGTTCATTCTTGTTCTGCTGTTTTTTTTTTAAAGTAAGGTTTGGGGAATGCTGGATAACATTTAAAACCTCACAAATATACTACTTTATTTAAATAAATAATAAAATGTACAGAGAATGCCATTGAAGCTTAAAGTTGAATTACATTAAATACATTTAATTGAAACCGCTATATATATTATGGGGTCAGATGCCTGTAAAGAGAGACTTCAGAATTTCTAAAATCTTGGCTGTGACCAAGCTGTGAAAAAAGATTGAAAGCCTGAGCAATGCGACAAAATAAATAGAAAACATGACTAGAATCTGCTGTCAAGTTGCATGTGACACAGAACTGACAACATCAACATCATGCTGGTCTTCCTTGACTCACCAGAGCATGCTCATGTGATGCCAAGAAATAGACTAATCATTTTAAGATTCTGTCATGTAAGTGTAGTTTTAGTCCATTGGAGGTAAATAAATGAAGATCATGCATTCAAACGTCTTTCAAGTTGGAGTTTTGGAGCCTTGCTGATTCTTGTTAAATTAAGAGTCCTTCATTTTGCCTGGATATTTAGTTAGTAATCTCCTTTATCCCCCTTTTACCCACAGTGGGTGCTGCAAATCCACCTCAGTAATAGGAGCAAAGAGCGCATGGGATATTTAAGCTTGTGGCACTTATTGTGTCTCTGTGTGTTTGTGCAAAATGCAGTACGGGCACCAGCTCCACTAATGAGATATATTTGTTCAGTAGCTTGATGGGATTTGCAGTGGCCCCTGAGCTACCTGCATAATCGATCCCTTTGGGTTCTGTAATGTAATGCAATTTAAAGTTATCTCTTGTCTAAATTTACAAACCGCTTCAAAGTCTTTTGTAGGCTCTTACTTGGACATAAAGTATGTCTCATCTGTCATCGTCAGTTCAGCTCTCTGATATGTTCCATGTCAAAGGGCCTTCACAGAGGACGTATAAAATTCTGCGCTGTCAAACCCATTCATTGTCTATGTGTTGCGTGGCACCGTGCTCAGCATGAAGAACATAGATTTGAGACGTTACCGGGACATCTGGAGGAAATCTCTTATATGGAAAGACATTTACACCACGGGGGGCTTGTGTGTTTAATATGCGGTGGAGATATATCACAATAAATATTACATGAAATGTATATTGCATTGCCTTGGTCATTAAATGTAATAATCACACATTATAGTGAGCAGAATTTATTTAAGGATCATTATGTTTATACATTAATGATATTCCTCTGCTTACGAGCAAGCCGCGCAGCGAGCCACTCCGCATCTCCCCTCCTCCGGCTGTGCCCCCTCTGTGCTCTCTCATGCACACTACCTCATTGCGAGTACAGCGCACAATGCTTCCTACGTCAAGGTAGTGTTACTTTGAAATGCATCCTGGAGGTGGATTCTCTATTTTTAAGGCGTTCTTTACACCAATGTGATTTGGTTTGGTGTGGTTTGTCTTCCAGATAAGGTTTTTCTCCCCCATTGGAATTGGTTTGTGCAGGTCTGGACACAGCAATCGCTCTCAGGTGTAGACCAAAACAACACACACATGCCAGTTTGAGGAGGTGGTCTTGGTTCTGTTCCAAATACACTCTCAGTTTGTTTGTGATGTGAACACTAATCCTGAAACAACTACCGGGCAATTTATTGATTTTTTGATTGATTGAGAACCAGATAGGGCTGCACATCATTAATGATAAAATACAACATTTTTAGACACCCTTCAATTAATTGCTACTTTAAACTTTAAACTTCTTCCACAGTCTCCACCTTTGATTAGCCAAAATTAAGAACAGATGTTGTGAAACAGCTATAACATTAACATGTTTAAAGATAGCATGTGGTTTAATGTGCTCAATATGCACTTAATTCTCCTGTTCAGCCATCTGAAGGAACGTACTTCTTGTAATGTGAGACAATGTAGCTTCCTATTTGTATATTCAATACTGTAAGCATTTTGAAAACTATCCCTGATTCAGACCAGAGCAAACACACTAACAGTCTCAAAACACCCTTAATCTCTCTTAATAGTCCCTTTATACATTGTACATATGCAATACAAATTACACCATTCTCCAAACTTAATAAAATGTGATACAGTAACATGCAAGGGTCTCTATTGCTCCAAAATGGGTTAATAATTTTACATTCGTATGCCTCCTGAGGATCAGCATATCTAGATATTAGCTTTTCGGCAGATGATGAAGGTAAAAATCGACCTTTATATTATCAAAGAAAGTGCAATCAGAGGACTGTTGCACCTTGGTGGAGGTACAGTATGTGCTCCCAGAACGCACTTCAGGAATGCTTAATATTATCATTAATATAGGCCTCTGCCCATGTTAAATCATACACCTGCTGTTTAATAATGTCATTAACTGTCTTTTCTGATATTACACACCACTACCACTCTGATATTATAGTAGAAAATAGAGAAACTGGGCAAAAGGCTAATGATCTTGAAAATGTGAAAGTTCTCCCTCAATGGCAGTTCAGTGCAGTGATACATGAACAGTCTCAGAGGAACGATGATCATACCCGATGATGCAGTAATCACCATGATTAATACTGTAAATCTGCCACTATTTATGAGCCCCCGGGCCTGTAAATCCCACATCATAAGTCTCTTTGCCACCTTTTCTCCTACATTCAGCTGCTGAGTGTTGATCCGGGGCAGGCTGTAAGGATTTTGCGTGGGAGTGGCCCAATGACAAGGCTCTGTCAAAGGCTAAAAAAACAAAAAAAGCAATCATTCGTCTTTCCAATCAATGACCAAATGTTACACAGAACCTTGGGGAAAAGACGCAACCTTGACATGCCCTCGAGCAACAGCAGATTCCTGCTGTTTTCCTGTTCCAGTGCCAACTATTGTAATGTAGTCAAGCCTGCATGTCCTCGCCACAGCTGCCATTTATTGAAATTGATGTTTCTTTGGGTTGTGATTGCATGAGCTCTGTCTTGTTATCCATCACAGATGCACCATACACTCCATAGCCGTAGATGTATTCATGATGTCTACTGGGTGCCGATGGAGGCTTCAGGAATTCACATGTTATGTATTGTGCTACTCATATTTGCATTCCCAAGAGGTATAAAGGCAGAGTTATTCCATTATGTCTTTTCCACAAATGCCCAAGTTAGTTGTTATAATGAAACAAATTAAGAAATGAGTCAGTTGTTGGACCAGTAAAGCATTCTGTAAGACTGCATGGCTGAATGTGGACCATAGAGCAAAGGGAATTAGCTCATTTGGTTGTATTAATTTGATTCTTTTTCACATTATTGCCAAGCCTCATAATTTATATATTGGCTTTTCAAGGACTACTTGGAATCATATCACTTATGTGTTATATGTACTGTAATAGTAGGGCAATAGGGGACAAGACAGCATTGAAGAAAGTAATGATGAAATTCTATATGGCTTGGATATGTGAGTTGCTACTTGCTGTGCCAGTTTGCAAAGGAATTTCAGCAGCATCTATATAATAAAATGATCCATCAGACGGAAATTCACATGCCACCCGAAATTGGCAGCCACACTGCAAGTGGGTGATGTTGATTACAAGGTGGAATGATTTGAGAGGAGCAATCAGTCTCCTGAACGCTTAGATTGAATCGTGTGAGGTAAGGTGAGACTGGATTCCTTTGTCATGTCGATATTTCACCAGTTTAGAGTAAGCAGAGGAGGAGGCTTTGGGAAACGTTATGTCTGTTAGGTGAGCTCATATAACATCGAACAACTCCCGCTGAGATGGCAGTGCAGATCAAGACACTTTCCTCAACATAAGTTTAAAAAAGTACAGGTTATCTATGCTGGAGATGAGTTTATAAGAAGTGTCCCATAGCATCTTTTCTCGAGACCTTAAGGCACCTCTGGTGGTTTGTGCCAGTGTGGTAGTTTTCTGTTGATGATGAAGGGGGCACTTGCTGCATTTTAATGCATGGTGAGCAAGGTGCTGTATCCTCATTCATATCCTGCTGCCAGTATGAATATTTTTACTGTCAGCCAGCAGCAGCATGAAGCACCAGAGGAATCTCCCAGGTGTCTTTGCCTCACAGTTGAAGGAATGTGTAATAGGATGTAGGTAGGTGCCGTATTTTGGGCTGTGGGCAGATCTGATCTGATAGAAAAACAGTGAATAACATCAGGACCAAAAAAGATGTGAGGTACTAGGTATTGTTGTTTTTTGCTTCTACTGACCTGGACTACACATGAAAGTTTGCCTCAGGCTGCAGGGAGAGGCACACGCCTTTGCGCTCCATCAACATTTACTACCTTTCATCATTCAGTCTGATTCATCAATCGACAATTGAATCCCCATCGTTATCCCCTCAGGCACCAGTTAACCTATTGTTTGGATCTATGTCTGTATTTCAGTGATCCAAAGCTCACAGCAAAAAGGGTTGATGACGTGTTATTCTCCTATTTGTACATGGTGGGCTGTGAAGGATGAGGTAATGGTGGTGATTGAATTTTCTCTCCAGATTCATAGTCTATGGAGAAAACCAATTACCATAAAAATGATGTCGTACTGTATGATCATAGAAACTTCTTCATGTTCTTGTTAAATTGATTTATGTATGTGTGTAACTAACAATAAATCCTGTAATCAATAATCCTACATATTGTTATACCTTCCGTGCTATCATCTGTCCTCTCCACTCACTAAACATCCCATTATAAATAAATATAACTTTTGAAGTTGTTTCAATAACATTAATTGGTCCTTCAGGCCCAATTTGTAATTCAGATATTTCCAGAAAGACTTGTAGTGTAGACACAATAATTTGACTCCATTTGGCATTTTTACACACATGCTTCCAAAAGCTTAAGGGCTCAGCCTGGCTAGACCTGAATACATAATAATACAAATTTAGCCTTGAACTGTTTTGAGAATCAGAAGCAATGAAGTCCCCAGTGTTCTTTCTATGACTTTGAAATTTGCCTCAAAAGGATGATGTAACTCAAATTAATATGGATAAATTCAATAGAAAGCAATCTAGCAGAAACCATCTTATATTTAGCTTTGTCTCACTCCTTCCTCGAGTGGAAGGAGTGAGAGTTAGTTTTCCTCTTGTGCCATGAAGACAACAGTTAGTGGGTGTAAAACAACATTGCGGCTGATTGCATTGATTAATTCCTCTTCTCTGGATTAAGCTGCTCACCGATGCATGACTGGAATGACGAACTAATGAGTGGGGTCATGAGGGTAAACCACTGGAAACTGCAGGGTCAAGGATTACTTCAACTGGAGTGTGTTTGTCAATGTTGTTTTCTAGTCAATATTTCAAAAACAGAACACTTGAAAGCTCCATCAGATTCCGCAGTTTGAATTTTAAAGCAGGATTGAATAAAATAAGCACTGAGTGGCTGCACATAATGTGCTACACACAATGTTCATTGATGGTTACTTGACCATGGTTCATTGTTGGCTACGATCACTAGCGAAGCCATCCTTGACTCTCTCATACCAACAGTACAAGAGCGTGATGATCTGTGTTTCAGAAAAGAATTGTTGGGGTGAAATTGATTTTAAAAGAATCCCAATAATTAATATTAATAAAGGTAAAAGCAAAGAAAAAACAGCATGTAATAGGAATCAAATCAGCAAAGAAAGTTTTACACCACATGCTTAAGAGAGATGGTCAGTGTCTCTGTATGTGCATGAAAGTGTGTTTTATGAATAGCTGATGTAACATGTAAGTGAGGAAATACTGTGGGAATATTCCTCTTTCAGGGCAAATGATTAACAACAGTTTAAATCTGCTGCTGTGCTTTATGAAGTATTCATACTGTGCCTTAACAGTTATGGCTACAATTTGTCAGATAAGCTATGATTATTGTCAACACCGACTATCGTTCTTTTGCTTCGTTATTCAATCTTTCATGACATTGCTTCACTTTATTTTTTTTTTTCACAGAGCACCTTTGAAAATGCTTCACCAGAGAAGCAAAAGCGAAACATAAAAATAACACAAATAATGAAGAACGAATAAACACAAAAGCAAGTCTCCTAAAGAAAGCAACAATAAAAAGATATGTTTTCAAATATCCCTTAAGCATATCCTCTCAGCCTGCCTCTCTGATATACAGTGAAGGAGTGTGTTCCATAACTGGAAGGCAAGGACACTAAAAGCAGCACCCTTGAGAAGACGTGCTTTATAAGACCAGAGGATGCAGGAGGGGACATAAAGTTGTAAACAGTCCATGATGTAGGAGGGAAGCTGGTCTGTGTACTGTTCTAAAAACCATTAGGAGAACTTGAACACAGGGAGCAAGTGTAGTGCATGAAGAATAGGTGTTATATGCTCCTTAGATTTTGTCTTGCAGCAGCATTCTGAATGGTCCGCAGTCTTAAAATAGCTGTTAGAAACCAGTTTAAAGTGCATTACAGTGATTTAGTAATGGCTTAATAAAAAACCGGGACCAGTTTCTCTACATTGTGCTGTGACAAAAGGGCCTCAATATGTGCTGTGCTGCCAGGGTTCCTCTATCTGAGCAGATTATGTTTCTTATTTTGGAGCAACAATGAGAATTTCAGTTTCGTCACTGTTCAACTGCAGGATGTTAAGTTGATCCAATCATTTATTGAACACACTTGCAGTGCAGTGCAGGGCAATTAGATTGTGTGGTTTCACAGCTAAACTCAGCTGCGGATCATTGTCATAACTGTGGGAATTTAAACCGTGGTGATGAATAATAATGTCTTAAGGGAGCATGTATAAAGAAAACTATAAAGGTCTCAAGAGAACAAAAATAGAAACGTTTCCAGCATTAACGTTCAGTCTGAGGTCATCTAAGACTTTTACCAGCACTATTTCTGTGATGGGATTAGTCCTGAAGCCTGATTGGAACCTCTCCAGGATACTGTTTTGGGATAAATCTTTATTTAGTTGATTATAGACTACCTGCTGGAGGATTTGCCTCAGATTGTAGGTTGGACATTGATTGGTAGCCTTTCAGGGCAGAGAGGTCTAGGTTGGCCTTTTTGAGGTTGGATTTCACAAAATGATGGCCAATTTGAACTTTGTGAAATGTTTGTTTTGCTGTGAACAAGACCAATCTTTGCATTTTCCAACACTTATCTGCGTTGGAGTCATGGAGGCAGCAAGACAAGCAAAGCCGCCCGTATGTTTCTCTCCCTGGACAAGTTCTCCAGCTACTCCTGGTGGATCAGGCCAGATGGACTTCATAATCCCTCCAGCATGGCAACACAAGCTGATTAACACCGGACACAGCAACATTTGGACAAAACAGGGAAAATTCTGTAACTTGAATGGTCCAATTTACTTCAAACAAAAGCTGAGATGTGATTTAAATCACTGACCAAAATTGACATTGACAAGGACTCATTACATCCTCCTAATGAATGCAGATCGAAGTGACAACGGCTGCAGTTTGAATTTGAAGTTAAGTTATGTACCATCTGAACAGGCATATCTGAAGGGTGACACATTATCTCCTCGATGTTTTACTCTGCTTCAGTAACAATACTTGATTACTATAACTATGATGTCAATCAATCAGAATTAAATTATCTGGAAATCAAGAAAACTGCAAATCAATAACAGGATCTTACACTTTGTATGAACAGAAGGTCAAATGAGAGCACTATGTCCAGTATCATCTAACACAGTGGAAAAGACAAAGGCCTAATTTTCCAATTAAATACAAAAAGCAGAAACCTTTTAATAAGGATGAAAACAACATTAAGCTGCTAATTAAACACTTTAAACAGAGAGTGGAGGCCTGGCAGAGACACAGTGCACATTAACCTATAACAACAAAGAAAATTGTGGCTTCTGTAATTCTGTTAAATATTAAAATGATATTTGATGAGGTTCTAAGCATCACACATTTAGACCTTTATGCTTCTGGAATTTCATTGTACTGGTACAATGATATGTCATTGCACCACTTTAACATTATTGTAATGATGCTGCAGACATCTGGCAGTAGTTAATAGTATGGACCCAGAAGGCACAAACATTGATGCAAATAGGCTGCTTGTTCATTGCAGATCTACATTTTCAGCTCATGTTCAAGTGATTCACATGGTGTTTTGGGAGTTTTCTTGCAGGTTTCACTGATGCAGCTGGACTTAAACGTATAAAATGTGTTGTAACATTACCTTGCAACATAATCAGTAGCAAACACATTGCAAATTATGCATATAAAAAGAGTCTGAAAGGATTGTGTTTATTCAGAAAAACATTTGCTTTTGTGGGAGTGATTCTATTTTGTGGTTTGCATGTGTTCATATTATAAACCACACTTTGTATTTATCTGTTTAAACAGGTTGAGGTTTAAGACACTGTTGGGTGTGAAGCAGTTAGCGGCACTCATCCTCATCCATTAATTCTTATTAAGACTGATGATTGAAATTCAGAGCTTGTTGCTGCAGGAAAGACAGAGCTTTTTTGTACGGTATGAACATTTTCAACCAATCATAGACATTTCCTACTGTCCATCAGTTTGGGATATCAAATTCAATAAATGAATAAAACTATAACTATAAACTGGCTTCAGTGGGAGCTGGGGAAAATACATGAATCTGACCTTTATGTCTTCAGCAGGACTGTTAAATGTTGGGGCTGGCAATGAAAGGAGCAACCTTTAACCTTGCACTGTGCAAATCAGATAATTCAGGAAATAGACATGGGGAATCCAATTGCCAATTACAAGATAAGTCACTTTGCAACTGTTTCTACTAAGAAAACTGTCAGAAATGTTGCAGGATAGGTGCGGTTATTAGGAGTATGCAGTGTCACATTGAGATGTTGATAGGACATGTAGATTCAGGAATGCAGGGACAAAGCTTTAATTTGCATATACAGTAAAGCATCCATGGTAAAATTTCTAAGACATGTCTAAAGCGTGTCTTAGAAGAGGCAAAATCAGTGTGTGTGTGTGTGTGTTTTCTTCCACAAGCACTCATGTATGTCTGTCCAGTAAAGTGCTGTGTGTCTCCAGCAACAGTCTGTGGACCAAATAATTGTGTGCTTGCGGTGCACTAGCATCTCCAAGCATGCATCAGATACTGGTCCTCCAAACACAACCAGTGTCACTAGTGTGTAGTTGTAAAGTCTTGAGCCTTTTTTTGCTGCTTTTTGAGAAAACAGGACACGCAACAGGTATGACATGGCAGAATTTAATGGGAGGACATAATGAGGGGACACAGAGGGCACTCACCAGCTGTGCCTCACTAAACAAAGACAAGAAATCAATACAGCCTAGTATCGGAGGTCCCGTCTACAGCAACATTGCCTTTGTCACTCCTCAGACCTCTCTTTGCATGACAGCATGAAACCTACATATTTTGGATGCCCTTTGGTATTGACCACCCAATTACCTACTTGTAGCAGTCTGGAGACTCCATGGGTCATTTATTCTAGTCTCCAGCTCTCTCAGGACAAAAGAGGCAGAGTGTCAGCCTCACCAGTTAGTTAGTGAGATTGAGATTTAGACTGAATCTATCTGGCTTTAAAACGCTTGGATGTCTGTAGCCACACCTTTGAAGTCCTGATCGACCCACTGAGTGACAGCGGAATGTTAGTTTATTTTGAGACAGGAGCATGATTAGGAATGCTAGAAGCACCATTATCTTGACCTGGTTTTAAAAAACTAGAGCAAAGCGCCCAAAAGGGTGCACCAGAACGGTGCTTTCACCTAGTTTGAACCCCGTCACACCATCCCTACCCAACAGGAATTCATCTGCAGCTGTAGTCTGCTCCAATGACCTAGTCAGCCTCCTTGTCTGGTGAAATGAGACACACGTCAGACCTGATCTGACCTGATTCTCTTCATTCTCTGCCAACTCCTCCTCTTCATGGTGCTCAGCTGAAAAGTCAGATCGTTGGTAGTTTTTTGATATTAAACCCACATGATCATGTTAGACCATGTTTGAGAAAGCCGTAGGGTGCATGGAAATTATGGTTGTTTATGATGTTACTGAGGGACAAATCAGGGATGAAGGATCCATGTACCCAACGGCCACATTTGAGTAAGCTGGTGTGTAAACGATGATTGCTATTAGGCCCTACAGGGTTTGCTGCTATGCTGACACCATTTGCATTATGAATGCAAAGCGGTGTTAACGTGTGTATTATTAGTATTGCTTTTAATTAATTTATGTCTTAAGAGTTATTGTGGCAGCATCTATTGAATGTTATTAACAGCAGCTTTGCAGAATAGAAAAAAGTTAGGACAGATAATCCACAGGCTGTATTTTTCCTTTATTACACACTACACCAATGCATTTACTAAATGTCTTGGAATTTGAATGTAAGTGCCTAGAGCAAATGAAATCTAGAAGTTTTTTTCAAGCAACTGGGGAAAATGTCTAATTAACAACAGAATATATCACACCATTAGTAAGTATATATTGCAACTATATAAAAACAACTATGCCAGCTGAAATGCTGGCAAATGTTCCGACCACAACTTGCACCAAAAGTAGGCCCGGCTTCCATATTCATACAATAGTAATGCAACTGCCTTGAAGCAATGTTCTGGCATTTTGGAGGCTTTTGTGCGAATGGTGCTGGTTGCACTCCAGACAAACAGACACACTTGTTTTGCTGTGGACACTCTCCAACTTTAGGCCACTGGTCAACTTTCACATCGTTACCAGCAGCACTGATTTAACATACTGTCAGACTGATGCTCTTGTTCAGGCTAATTTAACATCCGTGAGTCACCTCATTTACCCTTGTCATGGCGGTGTAGTAGTGAGGCTCGTCAGTCATATGGATTTCTGTCCTTTTATCTTTTACTGCAGTCCATTAGGTCCGAGGGTGTAATAAATACTCAAGACCACACGTTACAGATCTGCATCTCTGCATCCCTGCATCCCTGAGCATGCCTGTGAGTGTGTGTGAAGATTACAATAAGAATTCCAAAAGCCCAGATGACTACAAGCTAATTTCCTTTAAATATGCATGTGCTTAAACCATCAACGGCAAGCGCTGCAGTTTTATGAGGCTCAATTTTAAGGTTACAAAAGCAGAACGGCCAAGTTGTTTTATATAAGGCTTAATTTGGAACCTAAAAAGAGGAGGTGTGGTGATGATCAGAACTGACACTGATTGATGATGAGGGAGCTGTTACATGGACCTGCTCTTGCCCCTTTCCATCTCCCATGGTGTCGTCAGCTGGCCATTTTGTGCCCAGGCCTCCTGTCGCAGTGAGGCGGTGCCAACCTGGAGAGCCTGTTTCACATCACAGTCCAGGGCACAAAGCTTGTCACGGGCATGGGAATAAGCATGGCACAGCAAAAATGCACAGGCTTTCAGCTCACCCACACAGGAGGAGCTGTTCAGGAGTTGCTCAGCTTTCAGTGGGCTATTAATGAGCGTTTGGTCATCAGTGAGACGTGAGATAGTGGTACAGTGCTGAATGTGCGCAGGATCCAAATGTCAAAGTCAGCAGCAGAATGTCCAAGAAATCAAAGGGTGGTAATTAGCGGGATTTTGAGCAGAAGCCAGAGCAGAGTGCAGAGTAAATGTGATCACAGAGCTGACCCACAATGTGAGTCATTTAAGGTCTAACAATGATTTTAGGGAGTAGATTTTGAGTGTTTCCTTAGCTATGAATGTGGTTATATAGTATAGATGTGAATTAATGGTGGTGAGATTTGCTCTTTCGCATCAATGAACTGGCATAAAAGTTGCAAAAATGCAGTTGTACCAATCCAAATGCTTGTTCAGGATAAGAATTCAGATGGAAACATGACTGCTCATTTCTGACATTTCTTAATCACTAAAACACATTTTGACGGGCATCTAATTACTATCATTCTTTTCTCCTTTTCACAAATCTGCACCACGAGCTCTCTGATTGCCTGTCATTTGAAGGAGCCAGAAGCATGTCCTCATCACACACACACACACACACACACACACACACACACACAAACACACATACAGATGGATGCAGAAATTTTCGACACACCAGGGAAGGGTTGTTCATCATAGCCGATGACATAATTGCAGCACAGCACAATGTTCTTCACCGTGAATATATGAACCTTTTGATTTTGAAGTTAATGTCTTATAAGTCTATCCTCCTATTTCTGTGCAGATGTTGGCAATGCATCATCTTGCATTGAAAAAGTATCTCTTATGTGAGTTGCATCCCCTGAGTGGCTCTACACCCAATAAGCTGCACTTATTGGCCAGCGAGAAATGTGTGAGTCTATACAGGACTCTTCAAATATACTTAGTTCCAGTTAAGAGTTTAATAAATGTTGTAAATCAGTGTACAGTGTGTTAACCGGCATGTAATCACTGTATATTCAAGAGGCCTGCATACAAAGGGATCATACTTCCATCATGGCGAAACAATTAAGCTGATCATGCTGAGCATGAACAAAAACTCATGGTACAGCATAGTACATGTTGTGGACATCATCCTCTGTAAAAAATGTAATGAATCAGCCTCATCTCATTGGTGGTGAGAGGTTTGTTTCTCCTCTTACTTCAACAGAGATAAATGTGTTGATAGTCCATTAAAGAAGATACAAAGACTTGTTTTTCGTTTTAGTTTTTACATCAGAACTGTTTTTCTGAGAAATGCGTAACTAAAGTTGTTGAAGTGTTCATGAACAATGTTCCAATGATGTTCCAACTATTATATCAGAATTACTACTTCACATTGTGACAGGATTGTTGTTGTAGCCCAGGTATACACACACACACACACACACACACACACACACACACAGACACACACACACACACACACACACACACACACACACACAGGGTGAATGGAGGCACGGCAGAGTTTATTAACTTAGCTTGGAATATAAAGTAATAAACCAAACTTTTAGTGTCTCTAGACTTTTCCGACCTTGAGTCTTTCTCTTGTTCTGGTTCTGTTTCTGTGTGTTCCGTCGTCCTGGAAACAGATGATAAACAGGTAGAGGTCTTGATTACACAATCGTTTACAGCTGTGCCTAATTATCAACCATGTTCAGCTGCTTAACCGCCACCAACTACAATACTAATATACACAAAACATAATATGGATTGTAGATGAGAAAAGGAATTCATGCCACATTAATCAGTGGTTTTAGTATGAAAGATATTTGGACTTTTCTGGTGACTCAGTCATCTACAGTTTTTGGAAATTAGTTTTTGTGTTGCACTGTTGTTATACTGATGCAGGCTATCAGTAAAATCCCCGGTGGGAAACAATATCCGGGTTCTGTGAATAATGGCACAAACATGCCAACTGGAGATTTCTTAATATCTGGGCGCTGTAGGTAAGTTACGAGTCTTTTTCCACATATAACTCACCTCCTAACTTCAGAGGAGCGATTAAGCACAGGAAATATGGATATACACACATTTCCGTGGTCAATTAATTCTCATTATTGTGAAAACAAGTAATTATGAAGAGTTGCAGAATAAAGCTGGCACAAATATCCAATGATTAAAAGTTAAATTGCAGTCTTGCTCCAAAACAGAAGCCATTACAAGTCATCCCACAGCTGGGGATTGAAACAAAACTATACAACCCCCGCACCCCCCCCCCCCCCCCCCCCCCCCCCCCCACACACACACACACACACACACACACACACACACACACACACCAAAAGAGCAGATAATTGCTTCTTTCAGGCTTTTTTCCACCATGGTTTTGAATAACATGACTTCCTTCTTAAACTCTGCGGGAAAAGAAAAATGAATTTTATTCTTAGACGGGATTGACTCCATTGGAGCAATTTGTCATTCTGCCACTATGACACATTGTAGAAATAATGCAAAGGACAAAGTCCACATCAAAGTTAAAGCAATCGTGTGCCTGTGACTGTACAGCACTTGTGTGTGCCTGATGAGTTTTGACACACCTTCCACATCTGACACACCTTCCACAGTCAGCATATTGAAACGGGGAGCGACACATCAGTCTGTCTTGCGTGGCTGCTGGACTTCTCAGACTCAGACTTCTTCAGTTATGGCATGTAAAGCTACATGAACATCCTCTTGCATAATACAACATTTTCCTCCCACACACACGTCTCATAAATCCTAAAGATGGAACACAAGTCTTGTTTTGGTGTTTTGATGATGGTAGTCGTCTAATAGAGTTGAATTTTAGACCAGTCTGTGACTCTTTGTGCCCTGTGATGTTGTCATCCTTGGAGAGGCCACTCTCATCAGGACAGGAACATCTCATCACAGGATGGAGGTGATGTCTCGGAATAACTGATTGATCTGCATTGACTTTCTCTCTCAGGGGATAAGTGGACCCAAACCAAGCCAGCTAAATGCCCCTATAGCATCACAAAGTCAAAGGAACAAAAAGCTCAAGCACTCAGGCCTGCACTGTTCTGCTGATGTGGTTTACAAACACATGCATATGGAAGAATTGCTCAACTTGACATATCAAATGTTCTCCACAGGTTCATGTACCAGTTTCCTGCTGTCTTTCTCATAAATCTAAATGCAGATGTCATTGGAAAATAAGCCAGCTCAAGCCACCTGTGCCCAAATAATGTCATAACAGTCCTTCAACGTCACTTCGAACTTTTCCTCCTGTAAACCTCATCCAAAATTAAGGCAGAACTTGCCTGCTCAGCATTTTATAGCCTCTGCTGAGTCGTAAATTGCTTAATTGTATCATGCAGTGCACCTGTCTGGAACACTTGTTGTGTCTGTCCCCCGTTTTTTCTAGTTTTCCTTTGATTTAGTCCCCATCTGGTTTTCATAAGGAGAAAGCTGAGAAGTAATTTCACCGTATTTAATTATATTGCGTAACAAGACTCATCAGAATACAGCCACACCGGGTGATTTACATTGTTTACCCGGCTTATTATGCAGAGATAATGGGAAACCGTTGTTAATGGTTATCAGACAGGAAACAGTGTTGCATCACTGGTTAGCTGAAACAGGAAGCCTGTCACTTATCTGCATGAATCCCATCCAATGTGTCCCAATTAGCCTCTGCACTGATATGAATACATTTTTAATTAGACACTCTCTAATGTTTCTGGATTAGTTCCACCTTTGTTCCATGCAAACAGCCTTGATGTCATCTAGCGCGTCAGATAGACAGACACTCATCTGTTGCCGATAAGACAAACATCACTCTAACCTATCAAAATGTCTCCAGTCTGTCCTCATTAGGCCTGTCGCACTGCAGACTTGAATAGGGTTTGTGAAAGCTAAGATGAATGAAAAGCTGCAAATCTGGCCTCAGAATCCACAGGCAGGACGCTTCTTTGGGATAATGGGCGGAGGGGAGAGCTATCCGTCCCCCTCATCACCATGCCTTCGGTAATAAACTGTCATTTTGTGGCAGAGGATAAAAGCAACCGGCTGATAACAATGATTCCTCCCCTCGGAGCTTCGGGAGGCGTGGCTGAGCAGTAGAAGCCATTAGTAAAGAAAGGAGCTGTAATCTGATCATGTCCTGTGGGAACAAAAGCAGCATCAGTCACACTGCGCAATAATTCCGCTGTGAGCAAACACTGAACTCCAAGTTGCTATTTGTTCATGTCAGATCAAATCTTTCACTCGCACTCTAGTGTTTGCATCATCGTGATAACCTCTTCACACACCTCACAGAGGAGAAAGACACATGGTTTGGTTCTGTGCTGATAAGCTCAGACAGAGAATGCACATGCGTGACTGCTGCCATGGAAGACATGTTCACTAATAACGACCAAAACAGGCTGCACTCCATTTATAATTAGCTTATTTCTCCACTGAAATCATGCTTTTGCCTGTATAGGTTCGCCCATCTGTCTTTCTGTCTCTTTATGAGCAGGATTACTCAAAAAAGTCACAACCTAATGTATCTGGACCAAGCTGAAGTTTTCTTGTTTTCTTATATTTCCTCAACATTTTGTTATTATTGCCTGCCAAAGATGAGTGGTTGGGGCTCAAAGATCATCTTCAGAGTGGAGAGTGGAGAGGGGTGCATGCAGAAGCCTCCTCGTGGCGCACCCTGGGCAATGCTAAAGACAGAAACTGTATGACAGCGACTGACAAGAAGTAGCCAAATCTGCAACCACTGACCGTCAACGACAGTCAAGTTCTCCCTAGCCACGATGCCGGCGCTACTGGTAGCGAGCTCCATCAATGTTGAGGGCTACACCAGAACGAAGGCTGATGTGCTAGCAGCTAGCTGCAACGGAAGCGACATCATCTGCATGCAGGAGACCCACCTGGGTCAAACAAGCAACCGGCCAATATTACCAGGGATGAAACTGGTAGCTGAGATCTGTCAACCCAAGTACGGATCAGCCATGTTTGTGAAGCCCCTGCTGGACGTCAGGGACATTCACGTTAACAGCTCAGACACCAACATAGAGACTGTTACGATATGCCTGCCAGAGATCTCCATTACCTCGCTGTATAAACCACCTGCCAGCCCCTTCGAATGGCCTGGACTACCACCTAAATGCAGGAAGAAACATGCCGTGGTGATGGGGGATTTTAATTCCCATCACACAATGTGGGGATATGACTCAACCAACAGCGATGGCGAACTAGTCGAAAGCTGGATGGAAAACGCAGGCCTGCAGCTGGAGCTTATTCACAACTCTAAACTCCCCAAGTCCTTCAACAGCTGTCGCTGGAGAAGAGGCTACAACCCTGACCTGTGTTTCGTCAGCCAGAGACTAGCACATCTGTCTGAGATAACGGTGCTGAAACCGCTCCCCAAGTCACAACATCGACCAATCTCGATCACGATCAAACCTGCCATAACAAAGTCGGAAGTCCCCTTTCGACGTCGTTTCAACCTCATGAAGGCTAAATGGGATGACTATAGTGAAGGAATGGAAAAAGCATTAACGGACATTGAACCCACACCTGACAAATACACCAAATTTGTTCAGGCTGTAAAGAAGACTGCTCGTGCACATATCCCACGCGGATGTCGAAAAGAATACATCGCAGGCCTCACAGAGGAGTCATCACAGTTGCTGGAGTGCTATGAAACGGAGTTCCAAAAGGACCCTTTCTCAGACAACACTAGTGAACTAAGCGATGCACTCATGGAATCCCTAGGGAAGGAGAGGCGGAAAGCCTGGCACGACCTTGTAGAAAACATCAACATGACTCAACACAGCAAAAAAGCCTGGTCTACTGTCCGGAAACTAAACGGCGACAAGATCACTCCACCTGCTGTATCCGAAGTAACACCAACCCAGGTTGGGAGCCAACTGGTGGCCAACGGGAGACGAGCAGAAAGGCGCAGGGCCAAAGGTCAACACCATCTCGCTATCATCCCGGGCAGTCAGCAAAACATGTCTATATTAACCAAGCCCTTCACATCTGAGGAGTTTGAAGCAGGACTAAGCACCATGAAACTGGGCAAAGCTGCAGGTCCTGACGACATACTGACCGAGATGATCACTCACCTTGGCCCAGTCGCCAAACAATGGCTTAAGGTCATGTACAACACCTGCCTCCAAACCCAGCGCATACCAACGATCTGGAGGAAAGCCATCACCATTGCTCTCTTAAAACCTGGAAAAGACCCCAACCTCCCCAAAAGCTACCGGCCCATCTCCCTACTCTGTATCACCTATAAGCTGTTCGAGAGACTGCTCCTTAGCTGACTATCCCCCCAGATAGACGCTGAGCTAATCAAGGACCAAGCTGGGTTTAGACCCGGAAAATCATGCACAAGCCAACTGCTAAACCTCACCCATTACATCGAGGACAACAAGAAATGGACATCTACATCTTCTGATGCATGTGTGTGCGGTGAACCACAAACCATGGACCACATCATGAGCTGTAGCTACGCTCCACAATGTACTGGAGTTGACCTTGCCGAACCAAATGCCGCTGCACTAGCCTGCGCCAACTACTGGAAAGACGTGATATTGAAGATGGCCGGACACGAAAAAGAAGAAGAAGAAGAAGAGTGGAGATACATGTATAAGTGGGATTTGATTGTTTCCCACATCATTGGAGGATATTCACATAACACAAACAGCATATTACACAACCAGTGCCCTTTTAGTTTACCAGTAACTTTGAAGTAAGACTTGGTAGAATCAAAACTTTGTTCTTTTGTCAGGGTGACAGAGGTGTTGGGTTGGGTCACGTTCTAATCAATAACCTGTTAAATTCCCTCTGTGACAGATGGAGCTGTGATTGGACGATTGGGCCTCAGCAGAGGTAGAGTATGATTCTAATCGATTTTACATCTGGAGAGACAAAATAACGATCATCTTGCCATCTCATCAAATCTTCTTCCCTGATGGACAAAAACAACTCTAAATATTGCTCATAACTTCAAATATATTTGAAATTCATGTTAACAACACTTGAAGAAATTAGAATGAATTAATTAGAAATGTATAATTAAACAGTCAGTATACAGAATCATATATACAATATATCTTTTAATTATTAACGACTCACTTGTAGCTCTGTAGGTGCATATTCATAGTTAACAATTTACCAATAACTCAAGTAATGTAATTGTATATTACTTATCACATAGCTGTAATTAGATCAATAATTAATTAGCTAGATAATTCTGCATGCTGACCACATACTGATTATTTATTGAAACGGATTATTAATTATCGATTAAATAGACTATACCGATTGGGATGTTCATGTTTTAATTTATGGATTTATTTTGAAATCTTTGCAATACTTTAATGAGCAGAAAAGGCATTGATCCTTTGCTCTCCCATAATGTAAAAGTCAAGGCAGACACGCAGCGAAGTTACTTCACATAAGATAGATGTTGATGTAAACCTGTTACAGAGGTCAAGGACTAATGAATAATGGAGCTTTCAGAGATATCCAGGACCTATGGATTTGTCTTGCTGCAACATTTTCTATAGGAACGCCTAATACTGGTTGTTACGCAGTAAAATCCACAGGGCGGAGAGAGTCTCTGCATTTCACAGGGGCACAAGGAGGCTGCCGAACCACCTAATGAAGCTCCTCTTCATACTGGGTCAGCAATGCCCAATGGGACCGGGAGTCAAAAAAAGACCACAGCCTACAAAAAGAGCTTTCACCCCCCATCAGACTCGAGCTCAATCACTCCATAGGCATCAACTTTGACTGACACACATGCCCTGCTGTATTACACTATAAAAATAAACCAAAGAAACACCAGTTGTACTCTATCCCATGTAGGGTGGAGTTAGTTCATCTAGGTAACTGCTTTGGATTGTGAATGAATGTTACCAAATTGCCTAATTTAAGCCGACACTGCTGCAGTAACATTACAGGACATTTCATGCATTTTCAGCTGTTTTTTTGGTTTTGTTGGCCAAGCCGCTGGTCTTGAATTTTCTTCTTCGTTTTTATATCATGATTAATCACGGTGATAACAGTAAATCACTGCTTTGTTGTTTTGTCCGTATCTTTCAGTGAAGATGAAAGTGAAGAAAACTGTGTTTCCAGCCGTTTTATCAAAGCAACCCGTCTGCTCTTTATGTCTCATCTTTCATTTTGCTTTGAAACATTGTAGTTCAACATCACAAAGATGCAGTGGGATAATTTATGGTACCAACTGTGGCATAATTTGCTGTATGTTCACTGAGATGCTGCGCTGGTTCGTGCCATTATATCACATTATCATCTTCATGTTTTTTGATGTGTTCATATTTCACTGGTAGAGAACAGCAGGAGCAACACATTTATTATGACATGTGTGGGTGTGACATTTGCACATATAGGAGGCAGTTTGCCATATCAGAATGTATCATAGTTTGTTAAAAATCATCCCACTGTCATATCAATCGTAGCCATGACGGTTGTTTTTCCCACATTGGTCTTCATTCCACCAATATGCTGTATAGGTGCTTCAACCACCCACAACACTGAGCAGTATTATGAGCATTTTAAACTAGAATTATAAATACAGTTAAATCAGAGGACGACAGACAGGACCTCAATTCAATTTCATTTCTTTAAAATGTTTTACAGGTTCTGCATTACTCAAACTCCCGTTTACCTTCTATCCCTTTGTATTAGTGACTGAAACACTTCTTAAATGCTGATCATGCTGATCATTTTGCAGATTTACCTCATCCTGACTTGTTTGATCTATTTGGAAACGTTGGGATCTACATTCATAATTCTGTGGGTTTAAACAGTGTTTGGCATCATACGATCAGTGTGAAAATGGAGCCAGTGTTGGATATATCAATAGTTTGTATCTTCTGGGTTTCAAGGAATACACCAGCCTGCATCTGTTTGGCATGTGTCTGCATTCTAAAATGCAGGTGTGTGAGTGAGGGGGGAGGGGGTCTATCCATGGTGTTATCATAGTGCAGCCATATCATCCTCTCACATCTAAATTAAAAAAGTTGCAGGAAAGCAGTCCCACAGCAAGCGCCTATAGAGAGAGGAAAACCTACAAGAAAGTGTCACCATGATAAATGAAGCAAACCAAGTCAGAATCTGTTCACTATACAGCACAAAGCCTCAGTTCTGAGTGTTTTGTGCTCAATAGGTGAAAGGAAAGAGTCTATATTTTCATAAACAGCTTGATCCTCTTTCCTGAAGGTTATGTGTTTATATGGTTATAAAAATTAACATGAGGTTTTGGCACCGTATCCCAATCTTTTTACAAGTGAAAGAATAGATAAGTGACATTTGTGGGTTGAATAAGCGTGCAGTATTGATGTGGAGAGTGTCTTTGCTGAGCTGTTGGCTTTGTCAGTAATTGGACAACAGAACAAGTGAACCTTGAAATTTGCTTCTTCCAGGGACTCCCAACAGCCAGCGAGTCGGCCCCTGAGAGGGAAGACTGTTCAATCAGCCTTTTCTCAGTAATTAACATTCCAGACCCTTTCTATGTCCCATCCTACTGCCAGGCTTTTATTTTTAGTAGCTTCCTACCTCTCAGATTCAGGCATGAGTGAATCTGAAATGGAAACCTCTCTTTTTTTTGGCAATTAGTCTAACTGAATTGACATATACATGTACGTACATAATAAGAATGTCGATGTATGCATGCATGGAATATATATATTTTACTGCTCACTATTCTGAGCTTGTATCACAGAGGTAAGCAGGATCATCAGACACACCTCACACATAGGAGCTTTCTATTCAGAAGTGGTTGAATAAAAGTTTATGACAGTGAAAGAACAAGCAGTCTGTCAGCTAAAATACCCTTGAGACACTTAAATGTCTGGTTCCCTCCTTCTGTGCCAGTTAGATTGTGCTTCCTCGTCTGTCGGAAAGTTATGTTAGTTTATAATTCCTTTCTTCTGGCTGCCCTTGAAAGCGGGAAATTGATGAGACGGAAAGTGGATTTAAAAGGTTTAATGGTACTGGAGGACCACACGATACAGCAAACCACTCAGGGCTCGATGCCTGTGATTGAAACTGTCATTTCACATGGTTTAGATTAGAGACATTTCTCTTGAAAAGTTCAACAACATCTGAACACTGAAAGTAACATATTGACATTAAAAGGAGCCTTATTAATAAGCTTTTTATTAATTCCCCCCCAGCATTATTATCAAAACTTCAAACATTGAAATTCCTGTCCATGGACATTCATCCAAACTCAAAGGTCCTGAACTGCCCTGAAAGCTTCATGTTTTTTGATTGGTTGTTTTCACTCAGTATGCACCACGGTTCCTCTGCTGCAGGAAGCGGACCAATATTGTGTTGAAAAGTTTCCAGAAGATGACATACGATCTGTTTACAATGTCCCTGTATGGATACAATGAGTGTGAGGTGGATGTTGTCAACTGGCGTTTCAAATGATGTCATGAAAAAGATGTTTCCGTGGCGCATCAGCAGCATCATTTATAGACTCAGTGATCGTTTTTAATGGAGTGAAGTAGCGATAGTATCACGAGGAACACGGGAAAAAATCACTCACAGCCAGACGAAGCTGGGACGACTGTATTCAGACTGTATTACAGTTTATCTTCACCTTCCAGGATTTTCTAGAATCTAATTGGATTCTTAGCGGTAAATCCCTCTCAGCGGGAAGAGCCCAGAAATGGTTTTCATTTAAACTCTTACACGCAAACACACTCACACATACAAAAGAAGTGGATTATGGTTTTGGTGGAGAAATAATGATTGGTTAGCACTTTTGCCAGTGTGAGTGTGTGAGTGAGAAATGGACACATTCCCTGATTCAGAATAGGAGATAAAGTAAAGCGACATGCAGCTTAAATGTTCCGCATTGGCTTCTTACATATTCTTATTAACAGGAAAGCTTCGATTTTAGAGGGCCCCTGCAGTCCTACATTAAAATAATACAATACCAATGCTCTGTTAGGTAGAATGAGGTTTGAATCCAGTCACATGCAGCCCTGTCCAGCAACATGGACAGAGCTAGTTAAAGCTGTGATTCCTACCTCAGTGAAGCAGTGACTTGAGGTTGTAGGATTTGAATACGACAACATGATTAAAGATGGAGGTTTAACTACGCTGACCTTTGTCTTTGGACGTGCAGGCGTTGGTGTTTTAGACATGACCGTTCTCCACTCAGCCAAATTGGCCACAGCAAGGATGATCTGAGTCAATACATCCAATCCTCTCCACGCTATCTTGTCCCCTAAACATTTCACTCTAAAAGTTGTGAAATGCGCCATTTCACAGCTACACACCAAAGACCCTTATGTGGTGTTTTGTGAAAAAAATGTGCAAAATGATTGATTTCACCATATGCTCTCAGTCACTGTAGGCAGCTCTTGCTCAGCAGGGTGAAAGGAAATCCCTCCATCACTTCCCTCCCCCACGCCATATCTCACTGTAAGTGGGTGTGTGTCCTCCCCTGTCTGCTCATCTTTATTCACTGGAGGAGTCCTCTGCTGCTCTCTGAAGGATTGTGTCTCCCCTGTCTTTTCCACTTGCCCTCTGTATCGCCTGTAATAGCCCAGTAAAGGTGTATACAGAGCTATGTGGCTGCACTGCATTTACCCTTTAACACTAAACACTGACAAGAAATGGCTGCTACTTACTTTTATGACACCCATAAAGTCTCATTCTCGCAGGTGTTTGTGTATATTTTCTTGTTCACTCAGCATCAGTGAACACAGACACTTCAGGCTTAAAAGCTGATATATCTGGAGCTATATTTACTGCATTGAAGACACATTGAAGGCAGCATTTTTCTGATGTGGAATTTAAATCATCACAAGTTTCGGAACGATCTGAGTATCGCATTTTGTCAAACGGACAGCAGGGCTCACCATCACTCAGAGGAAGACACAGCTTGTACGCATCAACACCACATCAGCACATTCATAATCCACTGGGGGAGAAACGTAGAGGCTGTGTGTGACCTCATATGCCTTAGCTGTTACTTCAGCATGCGGGTATGGATTCAGAAATGACATCCAGTCAGGCATTCAGTCACACTAAGGACAAATAGCTTGAATGATGCAAGACTCACAATGGGTGAAACAAGAAGGGGCCGGCTTAGATTTCAACATATTCTTATATCCTTTCAGTAAGACTCAATAGGAGTATAGAAGACAACTAAGCAAGTATTTTATCATAAAAAGGATGATTAATGAGTTCATTTTTGAAGTTTGTCAGATATCTTGTATTACATTTCAACATCAGTATGGAGTGCAGGGCCGTCATAGGAGGAGGAGTCCATTGTGCCCATAAGCACACAAATAACAAAGCACAGACTGTAATTGGGTAAATGGTCCGGGAGCAATTTGAGAGGCACATTTTTATTGACTTCTTGATCTGAATTGCATTTATTTCTACTGCTCTCTTACGTTTTGAGGTAATTGTTTGAATAGACAAAGACTGGCAGGCTGTGTGAGGCTGCAGCATGTCCTTGTTCTGCATTATGCCTCAATGTTGGAAAACCAGTACATTGGATTATGAAGCATCATAGCAATAGCCATCTCTTGCATTCTTTTTCAGCGATTGCATTGTTTAGACATTACTGGAATAGTTTGTATTTTGTGTTTTATAGATTTCCACATTTATTTTGTTTTGTCTCAGGGGCCATTTGGATTGAGTGCAGTGGGATAAAGTGTCTTTAAAAAAGCAGCAGTCGATTGCTTTTTTTTTTTCCATGGAAATTCTTTATGGATCACAAACTCGGTTTTTATTGATTTGGTTAGAATATCCATTGTGTCTCCACTGGAGCAAGAAGACATTTGCTCTTTTCTGAACAGCAATTTGAGCTGCCTGCCTTGTAAAAATGTCACCCAGCTGTGAACTGTAGCTGTAAAATCTGTCAATAAGAGGGCCTGACCTGGAAAAGGACACTACACTGCACCGCCTGCTTTACTTTTATCCAGTTAAACGCATCTGTTCAATGTATCAGTGAATCTAAATGACCTTTCATCTTCATAATAAGACATTTAGTTGGATCCACAGTAGGATCTTAAAAGCTTATACTGCCTGGATCTTATTCAAACTATTTAAGGAAACGCCAGTGGGATGACATAATGTCTCACTGGTCTCACTTGTTTACAACCTGATGTAATGATACTGCAGCACTGATTTTGACAAATTTCATTTTTGAAGGATCATTCGTAAAATAGAATCGAGAATTGTTAGATATTGTTGTTTAATATGATGATGTCATATATGCGCTCCTGTTAGTATATATCAGGCTCATTATTTGTGTGTGTGTGTGTGTGTGTGTGTGTGTGTGTGTGTGTGTGTGTGTGTGTGTGTGTGTGTGTGTGTGTGTGTGTGTGGAGTGTAGTATAGTGTTTGCAGAGGAGTGTGTGTCCTCTCCTCTGGCTCTTTATGCAAATTTAAGAGGAACTTCTGAGGTAAATTAGGTGAGTGAGTGAGTGAACCTTCGCGATTGTGTCTCGAGGGTCCGCAGAGGAGGAAGAGGAAGAGAGAATGGAAACCCGCAGAAAACAGAAAAAGGATTGCTAGATGACCAGATTACTACAGGACTAGATGACTAGATGACCAGATGACTAGATGACCAGATGTACTCGCATAGTCCTGTGCGAACTCTGCAGAGAGCGATCTCACCCTCCGCGCTGCACAGATATGCGCGCGTCATCTCTTTACTACAACGTCCTCGTGAAGGAAAGGCTGCAGCTCCGCACTTCTCCGGACCTACAGGAGGACTGAGCCGCGCTGACTTCAATCCAATCCGGGTGTGGATTTTTTTTCTTTCTTCCTGTGGCAGATAATTACATCAGCACAACTTAATTAAAAGAATTCCGGGCGTCTCTGTAGTACGAAGAGCGTAATTTTTTTTTGCTGCAGCGACCCGCTGGTACTGGAGGATCTTACTACTACTGCTGCTTGTATTTCCACCCCCAGCTTTTCCACAAGGAAGCGATCGGATTTAAGCTGCAGTCCACTTCAGTACAACTGCACCGACACAGCTGCGAGGCAATATGGATCTATTATGAAATTAAGAACTGGATGTTTTGAGGGATTAACTCCTTTTCTTTAGTTTGGCGTATCCACAAATGGGGATTTTCAACGCGTTTCGTGCTTTTCCCAGGTACAATCATCTCACTTCACAAGTACAATGAGACAACGTGTTGGTGTAACGGCAGGAAATGTTGCTTGTAGAAGTCGTTCAGAAAGTGAGATGTGTGATTCGGTGGGGATCGAACCTGCGGAGTGAATGCCGCCTCCGATGTGGAGCTTGTCGCTGTCCGACGCGCGAGTGGTGCTGAAATTTGGATGATGCCTGGTCAGCGACTGCAAGGCTGCCGCTCCCTGCACTTCAACGAGGACAACGGCCGCTTCGTGCTGCTCGCCCTCCTCATCCTCCTCTACCTGCTGTGCGGCGCTGCGGTCTTCTCGGCCATCGAGAGGCCCTCGGAGCTGCGGGCTCACGGCCGCTGGAACGGGACGCTCTTCAACTTCAGCGAGACGTTCAACATCAGCCTGCAGGACCTCAACTCCTTCCTGCGGGAGTACGAGGCTGCCATCGCCGCCGGGATCCGGGCTGACGCTCTGAGGCCACGATGGGATTTTACCGGGGCTTTTTATTTTGTAGGAACTGTGGTGTCGACTATAGGTGGGTGATCCATGCACAGCGTCCCAAATGCCTTGAGATAACATGACATGATCGCACAGCATGACCTCTGCAGACAGGTGTCCTCTAAATACTTGTTGAGCAACAAAAGGAAGCCAAACTCTACTAAATGCACAACTTAGACCCAGGAAATCAATCATGGGAGCATAGAAAGAAAGGTAGAAAAAGCTTAAACAATTACATTTCTCTCACCAATGTGCTCCCATGAAGCCACAAAGGTAAACAAGTTGTAAAATACAACATTAATGTTTGCTTTCTGTTAAAGAGCTCAGTCGTTGTTGTTAATCTGAGGTGTCAAAGGATCACAGCTTCCTCCCTGTGGGCTGCTTTCTTTCTACTGGCTTACATACAAAATAACAGATTAACATTTTTTACCAGTCATGTGTTACATTTTGGCAGGGGGGCGGTTTGGCACCGTGGTGATAACTGATTTGCCTGCCATTTGGAAAAGCACACTCATCCATGGCTATAGGACAGCACCCTTGGGTGCACTCTTGCCACATTTTCATTCAAACCAACAGGAATGTCAATGAGAAACCCCTTCTGCTCCCCCCCATTTAACATTTGCTCGTGCGATAGGTCAGAGAAGAGCAAGTGTCCCTCTCAGGGCACCCCGAGGCCCAACAGAGTGGTGCAGTGAATGCCCGATGGCCTAAACTCGACCTGCTCCTGCACTGACCCCTACGTATCCCCTCTACCGCTGATAGGAAATTAACATGATTGGTAATAGTATACAGTGAGTGAGTGAGTGACTGAGTGACTGAGTGAGGGAGGGAGGGAGGCAGGGAGTGAGTGAGGAAGGGAGGGAGGGAGGGAGGGAGGGTGGAAGGGACGGAGGGAGGGAGGAAGGGAAGGAGTGAGGGAGTGAGGAAGGGATGGAGTGAGTGAGTGAGTAAGTGAGTGAGTGAGTGAGTGAGTGAGTGAGTGAGTGAGTGAGTAAGAGAGTGAGAGAGGCAGGGAGGCAGGGAGTGAGTGAGGAAGGGAGGGAGGGAGTTAGGGAGGGAAGGAGGGAAGGAGGGAAGGAGGGAAGGAGGGAAGGAGTGAGGGAGTGAAGAAGGGAAGGAATGAGTGAGTGATTGAGTGACTGACTGACTGTGAGTGAGTGAGTGAGTGAGTGAGTGAGTGAGTGAGTGAGTGAGAGAGGCAGGGAGGCAGGGAGGCAGGGAGTGAGTGAGGAAGGGAGTGAGGGAGAGAAGAAGGGAAGGAATGAGTGAGTGATTGAGTGATTGAGTGACTGACTGACTGACTGACTGACTGTGTGAGTGAGTGAGTCAGTGAGTGAGTGTGTGAGTAAATGAGTGAGTGAGTGAGTGAGTGAGTGAGTGTCTGACTGACGACTGACTGACTGACTGACTGACTGACTGACTGACTGACTGACTGACTGACTGACTGACTGACTGACTGACTGACTGACTGACTGACTGACTGACTGACTGAGGGAGGGAGTGAGAGAGGGAGGGAGGGAGTAAGGGAGTGAGTGAGTGAGAGGGTGAACTGTTGAGTGGGGGAGTGAGCAGATGAACACACTCCAGGTAATAATTTGAGCTGACAGCACTTATCCATCTCTGACTGACCTTGTCTTCACATATAAACACAAACACACGCACACTGACACACGCGCGCACCCACACACACAGACACAGACACAGACACACACACACACACACACACACACACACACACACACACACACACACACACACACACACACACACACACAGAGACACATGACCCCTCTTATTAATTGAAAATTGTTGCAGGGGGGGATGATGAGGGGAAATGATGGCTGCGCTGTATACGGGCGGAACCTGTCAGAGAATGCACTTTATTTACTGTAGCTGACCTGACAGCTTTATTAAATGCAGCTCTTCTCCTTCCACATCTTCCTCTTCCTCTCTCACATACAGACACATAAAACAAACAGTTACATACTAATATCCAGTCACTGTGAATCAATCGTGTGTACATGCGTGTGGCAGATTGAGACTGTTTGTTGTGCAGCAGATCTCATAAACTGACTTAGCTGACTCAGACTGTGGGAAAAAGGTGGAGATGGTGAGATTCTCTCTCCAGCATTGTATTTTCTTCTTTGTTGTATGGATTTGCGTCTGGATTTCCACGTCTCTATGATCCGTGCGTCTTACCTCCCCTGGTGCAGCTGTGCTACTTCGCTCTGCATGGCTGCAAGCAGGCGATATATAAAAAGGGATTTGCGGTGTCTCTGTATGTCTTCATGCACTAGACAGAACTCCAGAAGTCTCCCAGACTTTTGGACTCAGCAGTGACACTTTTCCCCTCTGTGCCTCCATACGTTATGAATGAAACTGAAGCTGCAGCGGCTTGAGGCGTTTTGTTTTCCCAGTACTGCAACTGATATTTTGATCCGATCTAAGACGTTTCCCTCTAACTCCCAGAAGATCAGGTGATACATTATCTTCATTTTGTTGTGTTCTTCAAAACAGATTGAAGCAGTTTCAGTTGGCATGCGATCTCAGTGTTGTGCTGTTGGTTTGCCTTATAATCAGCCACAGTAACTCATTACCGTTTACATGCTCATTAAGAAGCATCCTTGGCTCTGCACAGTAAGCAGAGACTCTATTTATGCGAGTGCTATTTATAACCCACACAGCTGATTGATAGCTGACAAGTGCCATTTAGGACAGGTCTCTGAAGCCATCTGTGGGCCCATTCAGCTGCTGCCGTGAAAAATACTAATCAAATATTGAAGTACTAACAAACAGCTGATTCACTGTGAGATTTGCTTTTATTCCTGGCAGTTAAAGACACAATGTTCAGTAGTTTCCTGAGTACTTTTCAGAGGGTTATTTGGATTGTGTTGGGACATATATCTATCTATCCCTGCAGCTAGACCGTCTTAACTCGCTCATGGCAACAAGTCAAAGGAAACGAATGAAGGCAGATAGGACTATTGACCATGTACACACAACACACAGCATGGGGTTTGTATTTGGATACAGCCTGGTTTAACCCCATAGCTGAAGTGAGTTTAGAGAATACAAACTCCAGCAAAATACTCCCACCAGGCATTCTAGTAGCTCATTACATCATGAAAGTGTTAAGTGTTAAATCACAATATTGAACGCAGAATTGACACAATAATGGGAACACATTTGCAAAAACAATAATCCAAATGAATTCCATCTTTACAAAGCATTTCCTGCTCTGGTTTCTTACACTATCTCTGTCAGCATGCTGTGTCCAAAAAAAGGTCCTCAGTTTAAACTGAGTCTGAGACATCACATTTGCTCTTTCATTATGCTGCACTGTCCATCAGGGAGATCGATGAAATCTAAAAGTCAAATCGTCCAGCAGAAATCAGCATTTGTGAAAGCTGGCAACTTTTTAATTTTATGGCACATCCAAGTCAGTGTTCAGATTTTGAAACACACTGCAGATGCATCACCCCTCAAAATGTAGGCAGTGTTTTTGACAGAACACATGTTTGACAGCAAGACTTCAGAATCCACAAAATGAGCAAAGGATCTAACTCTCAGACTGGAGAGAAGGAGAGGAAATAGATGGCATTTCAGATCTCTTTGTTCCACATAATCTCGCCTGCCCATCTGACCATTAGCTCTTGTAGATCTTCCAACACCAGTTTATAAAGTGCTGATTTGACATCACACTTGAGAGGTTTGGGCGAGTGGGACTATTACACGCCTGTCTTACCAGCAGCCGCGTATATGAAATGGAACTGCAGACCAGATTTGTTCTCCATACCGTATCACACTGTGAAACTGAGGTGCTTCTGAGGTTACAACACAATGTCACCTGCGGCTTGTGTGTATGTGTGTGGCTGTGTGTGGCTGTGTGTGTGTGTATGTGTGGCATTTATGCATTGTGAAATATCACACCGTAGACGTTGTGGATTCCTGAAGGCCGGCTGTGTTTTCGCTTTGATGTCATGTGTTTATTCAGATGAAGCACATTGCTGCTGCTTCACCAGAAAATCCATCTGTGTTGTTATTACTGTTCGATTATGTTATGAATGTGTTTCAGGAGGCGGGTGGCAAAGGTCTGCGATCTGTGAAAGCAGATTTATGGGTGCAAACAACTGTTCCAGACTGCTTGTGCTTTTTCTTCTATCTCTCACACATCTCTCTCCCTCTCTTTCACCCACTCCCTCTCTCTCTCCTTTGCGTAATCAGTGTGTGCTGTATTCCTGGATTATCCTTGTTGTCCGTGCGGCTCCCTGCGCTCTTCTTCTTCTACTTTTCTTTGCTCGGCCGCTCTGCACCTCCTCTGCTTCTCCCTGTGTCCCTGTTCTGTTTGTGTCTTTCTCTGCAGCCTTTAGATCTCGCAGGTCGCTGTGTGAAATCATAGACTCAGATGAAATGTCACCGTTAAAAGCAAAGGGATTTGTCACATGAAAGGCACTGGGGGTCTCTTTAGAGTGGATACAGTCTAGAATGGTGAGCCCAGAAATTGTCTCCCTAGTGGGGAAGGGAAGTTTCTGTGCCATACCTTATTTAAAAAAATGGAAGTATAGGAGGTATTGATCATGTTGTGAATATAGGTATATGTCTTGCAATAATATAAAGTCCCTAATAATAGAATAGAATCCTAGAAACATCCCTACATTGCTGCTCCACCTCTTGGTCTTCGCTGCTCTCTGAACCATCTGAGCACCTCTACTGCACCTCTACTATGCTCTTCTGTCAGAGTGTCAGACTGACTCTGGTACGTACTCACTGACATACTGCAACTCACGGATCCATGTCATCACGGCAAATTGATATCAAGATCATTTTAGAGGACACAGCAGGTTTTCCAGGCTCCTTCCATCTCAAACTGATTATCATTTCACAGATTCTGCTCTTGACACTGACAAGGCAAAAGTAGGGCAATGCTCTCCTGTCTTCCCCCCCTCTGCATTCCTGTAACCTGCCTAATTTTGGCCGCTCCTTTGAATTTTGTTCTGCTATTTGATCATCGCTGTCAATCCGCTGTGAATCCAGACTGAACTGACAAACTCGCTGACTTTGCACAAAATGCAGCTGTGACAGTTTAAGTTTCCCCACAAGCAGAATCACCTCAAACTTCTGCATGGAAGGAAACTTTTGCTGCAGACGGGTCATTGCATTACGTAAATTCTGGATTTGTGATTACACACCCGCACCCACAGAACATTACTCAGTATCCTGCAGTCATGTCATTTTGATAAGCTAACAGCTAGTTTGGCGAGCATCTTGAAGCGGCGTCGGTCTTGCATCTTTGTGTCCGTGTGAAGGAGGGGCAGCGTGTGTGAGTGTTCGCTGCGTCACTAGCTAAAGGCAAAAACACTGAAAATTAATTGAGCGTGAAATCTTAATTTCGATTACAAACTGAACGTCAAATTTGGGATGAATTATATCTCCTCACAACTTGTGTCTCTTTCGTTTTAGCTTCTGTCCAAACTTTGTAAATATATAAAACATGTTCAACTCATGCTGGAGACTGTGATTTAGTGGTTCTCAAACTGTGACTGTGATTGAAGTGCACACAGGTGCTATGAAAGAGGAAAAGAAATGGAATCTATTGAAATTCTGTATTTGTGGTCAAATATTCACAAATAAAATGGGTTTGAAATGGTCAGAGCACCCTGCAACTTCAGATCATCACCCTCAGCCTTGTTGGAGCCAATAATCACTGCATATGGGACAATCGTCTGGGAGCCCAAGACATAAATACATGCAACCCACCCAGACATGCATGTAGAATTTATACCTACAATGTGAGGAAGTAGCATGAAACATTCATATTTCTTAAACCTTTCAATAATTCCCTTCCTCCATCCAGCTCAGTCCTCTTTCACCTTCCACGGTGCAGCTCTGCTGGAGGGGCTGGAGCTCAGCCTCATTACTCACACACACACACACACCTCTGAGCTAATACTTTACTTTAACCAGGTCAAGGATGTGAATGTGATCCATTTCTCTAATATTCTGTCTTTGGCATACATTTCCATAATGAAATTGTATGAAGTTTGAAAACATCTCATCTGAAATTGCTGGATGTGTTGAAGGACAGGTAATTTTAGCTTCACCCTGGAATTCACAATGCAGTTACATTATTCAGTATCCTCCAGGCTGGCAGCCTCAGGCACAGTCAACCAGTCATCTGTTAGACGAGAGAGAGAGCGAGAGAGAGAGAGAGAGAGAGAGAGAGAGAGAGAGAGAGAGAGAGAGAGAGAGAGAGAGAGAGAGAGAGAGAGAGCAGAGTCAAAGTGGGTACATTCTGCTAATAAAAAGTTAAACATAATTTCACAGTGAGCGACAGAGCATCACCCCACAGCTTCTCTGAGGCAGCTTCATATAAACAGCTCCTGTATGATCCAAGATCATTATTACAGCAGTCAGAGACCGAGCGGGTCTGGACAGGAGGGAGTTTCTGCACAGCCTTAAATTTCAGGGACTTCTGCTCTCACATTAATGAAAAACCATTAAAGTGAATGTGTGGTGTCCTGTAATGGATTTAAATAAGTAGCTAGAGAAAGATATGTTTTAATGTCAGTGATGTCATGGTATATGTGCGTGTAACGTGTTATATGATGCCCAACTGTAAGGCCAATCACAGTGGTCAGAGTGTGACTGTTGCTGAAGCTCCACCTGGACAGGTGTGTTTACTCTTGTGAATAATACAGGAGCGCTCTGTGTAGCTAAGCTTTTATTCAAACACTGACTGTGCATACAGCAAAGGATAATAGCAAGCACAAGGACGCAGCCTTCAGATCTATCAGAAGACGAGCTATTAATCTAATGAGAGAACGACTTCTCAGTCATCTGAAAGGACGAATCTCACTCGCTACAGTTTGCAGTGAGACAATCAAGTGACATGAGTCCTAATTTAGAAGGAGTTTATATAAGCTTCATGTGCAAGTGAAGGAACCCACTCTCTGTAGTTTGTTGCTTTTAAAATGCTGCAAAGATGAAAAACAGATCGAAGGAGGGGGAAAAAAGACTAAATGTTGGCACAGATCCAAAGACAAAACACCACATGTTCCTGACAATAAATCAATATAGACAATGTTGGAATCATCAATCCTCCAGGCTGTCTTTGCCAGTGAATTAAGCAGCGAGATACAATTTAAAACGCTGGACTGAGAGGAGTCGAGCCAAGAAAATACACTTTATCTCCCATACTCCAGCTGTGTTGTGTTGAACAATTTGCTGTCAGCCGCTGGATTATTACAGCTTCCAGTCATTTCCAACATTTAACAATGAGGGAACCTGATGTGTGTGAGCCTCATTTGTTATTCTTTTGTACTTAATGTCTGAATCAACGTATTACTGATGCCTACCTGCATGTATCATTATGATCATCTCCATCTATTGTTACTTATTATTGTACATCGACGTGTAGCACAAAACAGTCATTATCAGTGCTCTTGACATGCATAACAGGCGGCATTTACATACAGTCTGTACCGTGTGTGTGTGTGTGTGGGTGTGTGGGTGAACTGGGTGTGAAATTCAAAGCTACATTGTTTTGCTTCAGGGTCTCATAGATCGTATTTTGTATTTTTGTGTTTTTATCTTTAGTAATGACATACAACAGGAGCCACGGTACAATTGATCTGCTTCTTTAGATACACTTTGCTGAAGCGCAGAGTGTAAGCAGCCTGTTCTGTTCTGTTCTGTCCACTGGCTCCTGTAAAAGTGGCAGCATATTCTTAGAGTTTCTTCTTGAATGTGCCTATTATTATCCTGTCTGCCGGTAATCCTGGCAGCTTCTCAGCAGATGGTGTGGTGAGGATGTCTGAGGGCTGGCCATGTTGCTGCTTCCTCAGCCCTCTGCGCTCTCTGCAGACCCCTGCCATGCCGCTCCATGACTAATGATTTCCTGCTCATCACTGGGACACAGATGTCAGAGGAGCAGGCATGCACAATTGTTTTTTTTTTCTGTCTCCTGCAGCACTTCTCGGGAACATTTTCGAGCCCATTTCCTGCGTTGGGACACAGTTTATGTGGCTGGGAGGCAAAGGCGGGCAGAGTGGTTTGATTTGCAGTTTTGCAAATGAGTCATGGAAAATATATCAGTCCCTTGTGAGGCCTGCAGGGAATTGCTGAGATGTCACAGATGACGCACATATGGATTCAATACTTCAGCTAGTCAAATATGAAAACGAGTCTAAATTCTCCACCCCAGTTGTCTCTCCATGGTGTATTTTCATCTCTGAGGCAAGACTTCCCAAACATCAAACCAACAATGTGCCAGGCTGATGATTGTTGACCTTGTGGGGCTGATTTCCCATTAAAATGAATCAATATGCTTTTTCCAGGATGCCGCCTCAAGTGACAAGCGGGTTCTGACCAAATGCACCACATTCTGTAGAGGTGCATGCCAATTATGAAAAAGTGGGCAGACATGAATCGTCTACACTAATAGATTTCCTCTCTATTTGGAATGAATGCTCCCCAAATCAGTTTTTATCATCTTTGGTAACTGTCTCTTTTGTGTTTCTGTTTTCACCTTCTGTGACATTTCACTTGTATAAATGGCTTTTATTGTCGTTGTGAATCTTAATGAGAGTTATACGCCTCATTGTTTTGAGGCATAAACTACTGCAGAATGAACTTATTCACATTACACACATTTAATACTACACACATAATGCACTATATCCCGATATACAGTAGATTGTAGCTTTTCAAGGCTTAATTTGCCTTGTATTTACAACAAGATTCAACACAGTCTCGCTAATTCCGTTTTTCTTGGAAGTGTCATGGAAAAGTGCAAGTTGATTAGCGTTTAAAAGTGTGAAATCGGCTTGTTTTCAATGGAGAGATGCAGAGTAATGACTATCAATACTTCCATTAGCAGCACTTGGTGTAATTTGTGTTGTTTGTTTAGGTCTATAGTTCACTAAGCGACTCAATGAGCCGCCGTAATTTGGCACTGGACTCTAACAAGAGGCACTCGAGTCGAAAACGGTGTCAAGGCTCCGATCGCTGCCCAGCCTATGTAGCTTAAAAGAAACAGATGGTGAGAAAAGCACCAAAAGACTCAAATCCCTCCTAATAGTTTCTAATTTTTGCGTTAGATCATCTTTTTCATCTCTTAAACCTGTCAAATGGTAATTAATGGATACTAATGGCACCATTTCCACTGCTTTCACCCTGGGTGAATCTCTAGTGACTAATTATAATTCAACCATAATTCGCCATTAGAGCGTCACATCATTTTCCACAAGGAGTCAAGCATGATTTTATTTATCATGTGAATGAATAAAAGTTCACCCACAGCGCTGATAGAATTGGATTACGACACTTGTGATTTCCTGCCTTATCAAGTTCTGTGGATTCCAATAACTCATCTTAACTTTGGGAAGAATGGAAGAATTTAGGACACTAATTAGGCCCATTTTTGTGACTGCAGTTGACTTTAGCATTTCTTAATTGGATTGAAGCTCATTGTGTTGCTGATGATAAAGCCACAGGGTGCTGGCATCTCACATTCAGTCTGTCCTTTGCTTTCTATCATGGTGGCTTTGTCCCTAATGCATCTTGACACACAGTAGTCCGGAGTAATGGCTTTGAAACGCTACACTGAATCGATGCCTGGTGTTCCCCTCTTAGGTCATTTATTTGGTAATGTAAGTCGGCGCAGAAGGCCGTCTCTCCGTACGCTCAGACGATGTAATCTCTTCTCCTATGATTCAGCAGGGTACACAGAGTAGACTTGCTAATTAAGTAACAATGAAATAGGTTTTCACTAAATGGCTTAATTTGGGACATCACTGTCTCTCACACGCTGGTGCCCTGGCTTATCTGAAACTGAACTCTGTCACTGTATCTGAGATTCTTCTTTAGAATTTGTAGGATCAGAGCTTAACTTGATGGTTATATATATATAATAATATTAATAGTAATCATCATCATTATCTTCATCATCATCTTCATCTTCATCTTCATCTTCATCTTCATCTTCATCTTCATCTTCATCGTCATCTTCATCGTCATCATCACCTTCATCTTCTTCTTCATCATAATAACCCTGGTGGAAGCATGCTGTAATAATTGCCTCCTAGTTCTTAAATTATACCTTGACAAGCCCCGGTGCATGTGTGTGTAGGTGTGTGGGTGGACCTGTGAGGAGGAGTGTGTCTGTGTGTTGTATATCTAAAATAATCTATATCAATCAGAGCCGTTCTAAGTGGCCCAGCATGTGGACAAGCACACATGAGAGTGGTTTTCATTCGGAGAGATAAGGTCAGAAAAGCCATTCCGGGTGTCATAAAGGAAGCATTGGCCAGATATTGGTGTCATTTATTACCTGACAGGCATCATTATAGACATGTGGGTGGAAAAAGGAAAAAGTGCTTCTCTAATGCTCTGAGAAGACTGAAATGAAGGGTTGCAATAATGGAAAAATCACTTAACCTTGACATGGAAGTGAACTTTTTGATCGCATTTATTTGTTGACAAATGTACCATCTGCCCATGTGTGGATAAGGGCCAGTGTGTGTGTGTGTGTGTGTGTGTGTGTGTGCGCACGCGCGCGCGTGTGTGTGTGTGTGTGTGTGTGTGTGTGTGTGTGTGTGTTTGTTTGTGTAAAAATATGTTCGCACACATATAAAAATATGTTCCCACACATATAAAATGTAGCTGTAACATGTCAACAATGACATGATGGGAGACAATATGACGAATTCTAGTCATTATCAGTGATAGTACATTGAAAAACAAACAAGGTTCTAGCATGTGACACACTCTGTATGTCCATGCGTTTCTCCATTTGTTTTTCCTATACTTCATGGTTTGTTTACAAGATGTCTGCCTGCACACACAGAGGACTTGTTGCCAAGGCTGCCACCCATGACTGCGGCTTTGAACTAGTTCAGCCGCCTCCTTGCACACCTGCTTTGGCCCGTCGGTTTCTCACCTCTACCCCAACATGAAGAAGGCTTTAGCCGGTCCCTGGTGTCGGCTGCAGAGGATATTTTTGCCAGCCAGGAAAATAAATTCTGCGAAACCCTGGCAGTTGGCAGAAGTGTAACTATTTGGAAGGTGATTATGTTGTGAAATACGTAACACCTCTGAGTTATCGTTTGTGACCAGGCTCAGACATTATGAATCAACTCTTGCAGATACCAGTTTTCAGGCTAATGCAGCTTGTGGCACTAAACGCTCCTGAATGATTGTTGTAAACCATGCAGATTACCTGGGCTGTATATTTTAAAGTCCACTTCTTCTTCAGGATTGGTGACAGCCCTCTCAAATAATACGTTTGATGCAATAGTGGGAACAATTTAGCGTGCTCAGATATCCACACTCAATCAGCTAATGGTGACATCAGGTTGACATCTGTGTGCAGTGCAGCTGCACACTCTGTCCCACACCTGTGACGCTTCCCAACATTAAGAGGTGCTCACTCAACATGCAGCAGAATCTATAAACATCTAAACCCCCCCATTCTCCTCCCTCCTCGTAAGCTCTCTCCCAGCTTGAACACTCAGTCTAATTGACTGAAAAATCAGAGGAGAGCAGGAAGCCAAAGCACACAGCAAGAAAGGAAAAGCATTTATTCAAAGCTTATTCAAATGAGTGCAACCCTGTGTCCTTACTGGCCTGCAAACAGCTCCACAAATAGCTCTGAAATGTGTAAACAGATAGTGTATATCATCATCATCATCATCATCATCATCATCATCATTATCGTCACCATCATAAAGAACAACATCCTTTTTCGTATTTCGATGTACGACCCCTTTTGCTGTGGTGCCTGGTTAAGAGGAAATTAATCGATGACAACGACACATTTACTGTATTTAATTGATATTTTTCAAAGAATTTGAATATTTCCTTTTGATTTACTGTAAATTACTGCAAATCTAAATCAGATGTCGTTGATTTCATAGATTTCATCTGATTGCTTTGGTTTCCATTGTTGCATAGTTTCCTCATTTTCATGGATCTCTGCAATGCAAAATGTTATTTTTGAGAAAGATCCCATCGGTTTGTTGATCCACATCTCTGTCCAGCATACTACTGCTTCACATCAGCTTGCGAACTCCATAGCCAGAGGGCTGAATAGTTTTAAATGGATAAATCAGCAGGGGCATCCAGACCATTCTTTCACATTTCAAACGTGTGTATCGGGGGTGGAACATTGCATAAACCTTCCTAAGAAATACGTACAGATCATTTTAAACGCCTCATAAAGGAAAGTGTACTTGTCGCTTCCTTTCCTGAAAACAAAGATATCATTCTAAGTTTGTTTTTGGCTTCAGGGAGATTCTAACTATCTCATATCTTCTTTCTATCCGTACAGGTTTTGGGATGACAACCCCAGTGACAATTGCAGGCAAGGTGTTCCTAATCTTTTATGGGCTTCTTGGCTGCGCTGCCACCATCCTTTTCTTCAACCTCTTCTTGGAACGCATCATCACACTGTTGGCTGTGGTGATGAAGGCTGTGCGGGAGCGGCGGATCAGGAACAGTGGCCTCCTCCCGCCAGGCATCCGACATGACTTCTCAGCGTACTCCCTCCCTGGCTGGAAGCCCTCTGTGTACCACGTGATGCTGATTCTTGGACTGTCAGCCATCACCATCTCCTGCTGTGCGTCAGCCATGTACACCCCTGTGGAGGGTTGGACGTACCTGGACTCACTCTATTTCTGCTTCGTCTCCTTCAGTACCATTGGTTTTGGGGACTTTGTGAGCAGCCAGACTGCATCTTATGAATACCAAAGCCTCTACAGGGTGGCCAACTTTCTGTTCATGCTCATGGGTGTGTGCTGCATCTACTCACTCTTCAACGTCATCTCTATTGTCATCAAGCAGGTGCTCAACTGGATGCTGGAGAAGATGAGTTGCCTGTTTTGCCAGCGCTGCAGTAAGGCCAATGCCTTCCTGGGCAGACGTAACGCCATCCGCCCAGGCTCCAAGGTCCGGCAGGGAAAAGTTGTCCAGCCTGACTCTGATGGGCCTTGTGATAGTGACACTGAGGGACGCAGACTATCAGGGGAGATGATCTCCATGAAAGACCTTGCAGCCTCAAACAAGGTGTCGCTGGCAATCATGCAGAAGCAGCTCTCTGAGTCAGCCAATGGATATCCAAGGACAGTGTGTGGAAGCTCACGCCATAATGGATTCTCTGGGGGGGTCGGTGCCCTTGGAATCATGAACAACAGACTGGCAGAAACTAGTAACTCCAGGTAGATGAGAGCAAGGAACTAACGAGAACTCTCCGTTTGCTGTTTAACGAACCCACGGGGTAAATTCCCAGAGATTAAAACAAGGCTTTTGAAATGGATTGCCAATATAACTCATTATGCATGATACACATGATTTATTTGATATACTTCTGGTTGAATTGATCAACCTGTAGTAATAACACTGTTAATGATGCTAGAGTATGGCAATGATGCAAGATTATTTGATATCTATGGCATGAAGAGACAACCACAGTGTCAAGAAAGAGCACCATCAGTTGATCTGGAAGCATGGGATCCCACCCATCTCCCAGTTCACTGTACTCAACCTCTAACACAAATGAGAACAATTCAACGCTCACCTGAACAGCACCGTTGATAGAGGAACGTTAACAATGTCTGATTAATCTGACAGTAACGCTGTGCTGTGACGGTGCAGGGGAAGCCTAAGACTGTTAGCATTTAAGGGTTTTTCTAGTTTGTTTGAATGTACATACTGAATGCTGATACAAAGATTTCAAGGCAAATGTAATAATAGAGAATATATACGGATGATATAGCACATACTGATCTATGCATTATACTTCTCCTCATGCATTATTTGCACCATTTCTGGACGTTCCATTGTTTGTGCAAAGCCCACTTCTCTTGACACGAGTCAAGTTTAACCCTCAGGTGATTGATTTCTGGGTGGAGGGCGGGGGTGGAAGTGGAAACTGAGGTTTCTAAGCACCGCTGTGATGTAGCTGCTTTGACGGGGAGTACTAACGACAGGTTTTTACACTGTGCCAGAATAACATTCTACAAAGAGTCATTCCCTTTTTGGTCAAGATGGAGATAAGAGCAGAGTGGAAGAATGGAAATCCATTTGTCATGACAATAACTACAACTACAACTACAAACTAGGTCTCTTATCAGCTGTGAACATGCTATAGCGGCGTAAGACATTGACGTAAAGGCTAAACAAAGGCACCCTCCAACTCTCTCTCTCCTCTACAAACAACTGGCTGCAAAGAGAAACAATTGTTGAAGACCTACAATTCTAAATTTGCCTCTTGAACACTGAATTTAGGACATGAAATGAAAAAATCCATCTGTAGAAGGAGGAGCAGGAAGAGGCAAAGACAGACAGATCTATCTTGTAGGCACATTATGGTAAATGATGCTGACTGAAACAAGCTGGATCCTCTACTTTTATGTGGAGTTGCTCTGTTTATTGGGGGAGATGCCGTTGCAGATGCAAGGCTCCATCCATAATGCACTGCTCCAATTCTCCAAAAGCCAGCAGAGGTTGCTTACGCCTCTTAATTTCATTGCAAATGTGCAAGGATTAACGGTTGGAGGGGCTTTGCTGCGAATACGGTGCTACCCTGTTAGACTGTGCGATCTCTTCAAAGACATCAATGATTTAAAGTGGGCCGATAGTGTTTGATGTTGGTAATAAGACAGAGACAAAGAGGGAAGGACGCTGAAAGTTAAACTGTCCTGGAAATTGAGATGAGCGAGCAGAAGTAGAGAGAGGCTTGGATGTAGTGAGGAGGGGGGCAGGGGGCAGGGGGGCAGGGGGGCAGGGGTGGCGGGGTTAATAGCAGCAGTGACAGTGAAAGACTACCTACACATCTGAATCCATGCAATTCTACCGCCTGCCAGCTTTCCAGCATCTCCCCCTGTTTCACTCGCTCCTTCTCTCCCTGCATTCACTTCACACCCACTGCACCAAAACGCTCTCCCGTTTCCCTTTTTTTTCCTGCCACACCTCTGCTCTCTCCTGTCGCCCGCGCTCACCCTCACACTGTGAATACAACACATGCCATTAATGTAAATATTGCACTGGAATGTCGGGAAAGAAAGCGCTTTGTAACAAGGCGTGAATTAGCTCCACATCTATCGCTATATGTTGATTTTCATCCATTTTAGCGCATAGAATCTGGATAATTTCTTGAACTCCCTATCTCACCCAGAGGAATAGAGAAAATGACTCAGGTAGTTAAATCTTTCAGGCTCATGTTAGTTTCCTGCATGCCATTATGGTAAAGCCATACAAGATAGCTGTATATAAGACAGACGACTCTTTGAGCTCTATTTTTCTACATAGCTTTCAAATATCTACAAATGAATGATTGAAATTTGATGAAGTGTCATTGTTACGTGTCTCCTCCTTGTCACACCGGTTCGCGGAAAGAAATGGAGTTTAAGGAATCTTGATGGAATGTAAAAATGTCGATGGTAGAGTTTGGCTGCAGAATGGTTTATGTCCAGATATGTTGGTGATGTGACATGAAGCTTGAAACGGTCCTGGAAATCATGTTACACTGCAGCTGGCTTCACACAAAGAAAGAGCCTAACCTTGGGCCATTCAGTCAAGATGATGGGCATGTTGTAGCAAACGACATACTTCGATTTCAGCAGTATTCCCTCACTACTAAAAGGGAAAGTATGCCGGCACTTTAATTATTATTCCCCAATATGGTTGTGTGCGTGAATGCTCATTTTCCAGATGAGGCTTAAGGCTTCGTTGGCAATGTTTTAATATTGCCGTTTTCATTTGGGATCTAGTTCGCGACACTGGAAAATGAAACTGTATCTTCAACGAATGAATCCATAATTCGCCTTTGACAAGAAGAGTGTGTGGGAATTATTGCATGCTTGTGTGTCCAAAACGAAATCGTATAATGTGTAAGACTGAAAAAGCGGATTTAAGGACTGTGATATGTGATACCCTTGATATAAATCCCCCAAATGTTATTTGATTCAATACAATATCCATCAAAGACATATTTCCTTTAAGCCTGAAACACACTTATCTTTGAAGACATTGAATATAGTATTTAGAGTAATGTTTGCTCACCTAAACTGCATGCATGGCTTGAAATCCTTACTTTTACTCCTTGCATATTACACAAAGGTTCCTTATTGAAAAGAAAAAAAGTGTAGAGCTGTATGTTGTATCCTTCAATCCTTTTGCATTTTGCAAAACTGATCTCCATTGATTTCAATGGTTTTAACTTTGTCAATGGTTTTCACGTCCTCTCTCTCTTCTGTAAGAGGAGACAGCTGGTCCGAGGATTTATTTTTGTTGTCAACATCAACGCTTCTTATATGTAAACTCACAGACCTTTGATTTGAACTGTAATTAATTCCTCTCATGTCATCCCAAAGTCAAATCCAAATTCGATTGAAATGATGCAAAGTTCTCAAGCACGCACAATTTGTATATAATGTGGGGAACAGAGTCGGATCACAACACCTGATGCAACAAAGCGCTCCAAGATTTAAGGCTCTGACAGTCGTCAAAATCAATGAAAATGCTGTCATTGTGGGACATTATTTACAAATAAAATAGTTTTTTCTATTGCAAACTATGTTTTAAGTTGAGCTTTTATTGTCTCAGCCTGTGTGGACACTGTGTACTTTCATTCTAGCTGGGCGTCAGTACTCGTTTTGCACTTATACTGTAAATGTCTCAATTTCAGAACACCACACATTGACCCATGTATGAATTTTTGCTACGATTACAGTTGATGCTTGTACACGCTTGTACATTCACTCTCTTGGTACAATTGGTTTCTGCAAAACCACAATCACACTTAGGTCTGGACCAACACAACAGCACCAAGACCATTTTGAGGATGTTGACTAGTAGTTCTGAACCAAATACAAGGTGCCTTCTGCAAAAAAAGTTAAACTGCTGCTGAAAGAGAGATTGCTAGCCTGTCAAAGTGATTCATTATTCATAAGCGAGGAGAAACTATCCAGTTGCCAAAAGCCATCATTTTCACAAACAACACAGCCTTTCAAAAATACTGCAGTGGGTCACTAAAATGAGAACAAGTAGACTGAGGTTTCATACCTGCAGATTACACTGAGTTCTCTTATCGATCAGATCTAATGTGTATTTGTCCCAGAGATTAATGACAACATTTCATTTTCAGTCATAATCTTAGAAAGGACAGCAGCAGCACATAGTTGATCCAGAGAGGGAGCATGGTGAGCGTTCAATACACTGAAGGAATACTGTGAAAAGCTCAGATCTCACTCTCAATCTTACCTAACATGTCTTCATGTCGAATGATAGCATGTTCTTCTTGATTCATGACCCAATTTATATATACGACCCAAATGATGATTCCGACTATGAATGTATGCCAGTTATGTCATTCTTCCACGTTCTATAGCTCTCCAAGTTTACTTCCTGTCTGGATTTTCTTACACTTGCCTCAGACATTTATGATCATTAAGTGGATCAAGCATGCTTACTTGGTCTTATTTCAAGTATTTTTGGTTGTATTGATGTTATTTTATGAGGAACCAAACCAAACCAAGAGTAAATATAACAAGAAATACAAGATTTGGTTTGATTTTGGTTTGAAAATCCCATTAAACAAAACTGTATAGACAGACAAACACGCCTTTTCCAGTTTCCTCTGAGGAAAAAGTGGATCTAGCACAGCGGTGATGTCACTGTTAATTTATCTCCATGAATCTGGTTTGGAGCGTATTTCACATGGTTGAAGCCAAGCAGAGGTTCAGCTGAGTGCTTTGCCAACAGAATGATGAATTACTGCTCCTGATCTTTAACAAGAATCACATTATCAGCTTTGATCTCCGACTCGATTTCCAAATCACAGTCTAACGTATTTTTATGAAGATTGATGCTACAGATCTTTAACTGATAACTCCACTCATTGATAAATTGAAGAGCCGCTTCAGGTGCGTGTGATCCACTCGTGTTCTCCTTTTGCTCTTTCAACGTTTTCATAATTCTACACCTCGGTGTGTGTCTCATGTTCCTTGCATCGTGGTGTAACATCATCTCAATGTATGCAAGTTTTTTCTTTGTTTGCAAGTTGCACATTTATACCAACGATTGTACTTTTATATTTATGTGATTCAAAGTAAAACCTAAATAAAACAAAAAGGCGTTCAATTAAACTGATATTTACACAAGTTCGTCTTGTTTTTCTTCCTTACTTTTTACTCTCTCATACGCTGGTATATGGAACCATAATTGACATGTGTTTATGGAAAAAGTCATTCAGTTAATGAACGGGAACTCGGAGAAAAAAGAGGAAATGGACACGGTAAATGTCTTCTAGTGCAGATTCGGGAATGCATTTAATAAGAATTCAAATTTGTTTGTCCCGCAAATGGGACCAGGAGTAGGAACCATAAAATGTTGAATGAAGTGAACCTTGACACTGAAAGAAAAGGTCAAAACGTGCTGTCAGCTCTTATTTGTCCAACAGAAAATATTTTCTTGCCGGTTTCAGCGTCGCATTCCCAAGAGAAGAGATGATTCAAATTAGATTTATTTTCTTTTTTATTAAAAGCTGTACAGTTGATCATTCTTATTCAGATGAGAAAGCATTTACTGAACCTCATAATTTGTTCAAATATTACAACCCAAACAGGATCTTCAGACAGCATGGTGCTTTTGTAATGGTTCAGTCAGGATGTCTGTCATAAAGGACCTGTAATTACATTTGTTATCGAAACGAGTGTGATCATGGGTTCAGACAACACACGGGTGTTAAAAGGAGTGTGTGTTATTCTCTGTTTGGCACAACCATGGTGCCTGAAATGCTGTTGGAGCAATTAACGTTGAGCTCTATCAGAAAAGATGTGCTATCTCTTTGGCTCGACCGAATTACATCGCAGGGGATGTCTGCATGGTGCCAGACACGCAACAACATTTTTATAAAACAACCATTACTGACGCTCGCTGGAACATCTTAAGTTGACTCCTATCTTCTCTGCAATCCATTCAGTTTAGAATCAAATCCCTGAATCTCTTCTTTGTTTTCCTTTGCTCTGTGTACAAAAACAGCTCCGGGTCACTCCAGTGCAGCGGTTAAATGCATGGTTAAAGTGTGTCGTCTCAGATCTCAGTTAGTGTCAGAGCCGCGTGCCCGGATGGCTTCACTGCAGCCCAAACCTCTGACCCTGCCGATAGCCCGGTACTGCTCTCACTGTCTGTCTTCAGCCTCTTACCAGCTGGTAACAGAATACAGCAAGAATCCACCAAATTCTATCTGATTTCAGAGGAAGATACTGTGCAAATACTGTAAAGTATAAAAACAAAGCTCCACCATTTTACACTAGTATCATGCAATTTGTCTCCTTTTCTGATCATAAATCATTTAGTTTCCCAAACTGGTTAAGATCAACTCATCTCAGAACGGCATTGAAATGAACATACAGTCTGATTAGTCTTGAAAGACGAGGACAGAGAGAGGCATCAACACAGGCGGTGGAGCCGAGGGAAAGAGTTCTGTACTATTAGATTAGAGGGCGTTAAACCTTGAAGAGTGAAACTGAGAGACTGCATGAACAGGAATTAGTCAGCAGTAAAAATTGTATTGAATTTTACTTAAGAGAATGATCACAATAACAATTATCTGTAATATGTCCGGATAATTCAGATCCCTGGAACAGAAATATCAAGCTATGATTTCCAAAACCGCATGCAGGAAAGACATTAGAGGCACTGATGCCCATAAATGTACTACTATGATATCTAAAATGACTCCACTAATTAGTCCCTTTCACTGATTAACTATTGGAAACAAAGGCAGGATGAATGCAAGTCTCCCATTGGATTCTAAAAGGAGAGTGATTCTAAATGATAAAGGTGAGACTCTAAAATCTACATCTTTAACTAACCATGTAATGATTATGATATCTAATCGCCTTTTAATTGCGTTACGGCCTCATTCTCTAATCTCTGTATTCATGGTTTAACCCAGGGTGTCACATTTACCTTGAAACGTTTAGTAACATATGCAATTTACAGTATGTGCAATGAAATCCAATCAGTCAATTCAGAATGCACAGAAGGAACGTGTGTGTAGAAACAGCCTGTAGACGTCCTAATGACATCTGAAGAGACCGTAAGCATACAGTGTCTAGATAGAGTCAGGGAGTGGAAATCAGAAGTCATTGTGGGCGTTTACATATGGAGAGGGGTTGAGCAGCCAGAGCGATGAGGCAATTACCTTCCAGCATCTGCTTTTTCAATTACTATGGAGGCTGAGAAAAGAAGGGGGAAAGAGGCAAACAGATAAGGAGACCTCGCCAATTCAGCTAATGAGGTCCAATATGATGTCTTCCTCAGATTGGACCCAGAATAGAGGAGAGTTTACTATTGAAAGAATTCTTCAGTGTCAGTTTACCAGAAAGGCAATAAGCTCTCAGCAGATAGACGTGTAGGATGAATGCTAATCAATGCTGGAGCGTTCTGTGACATGAAGAAGGGTTTCCCATCATGTCAGTTTGTTGACTGATTTACTTAGGTAGGCCTAATTTAATGAAGACCTTTTAATCTGTCTGCCTGTCGCTGGAGAACCAATCCACCATCAAAACACCTGTCAGTTATATTCTACCCCCACTGCATGCAGGCTTTGTTTGACTGGAACATCGACTTTGCAACATCTTTAAAATCCAGATTCTACAGAGCCACACAAACGTAAACAAGGACAGAAAACCCTGTGATAAAGGTCTTCAAAATTGAAGCAAATTATAAGACGAATGGGGGATTCTAAAAGCATCAACAATTTGAAATGGTTGCAAAAAAAACAATAACCAGAATGGCATAAATGTTAAATATTCAGTTTTGTTTTTTTCAAACCGCGTCTGACAGAAAAACTGACATGTCTGAGCGCCCGGGCCCAGAACTTCTGACAGCATAATGATGCATTTATGCAAATACTCACATTTATAGATGTTTTTATTTTTGTCTTTGTGACAGACAACAGTCTTTGTGACCACAATCTGCACAACAGCTTCAGAAAAACACAAAGCCTGGCTTGAGAAGATTCTTGAGGCATCCTGAGAACACAAGTCTACTGAAATATAAGCAAACCTCCAAATTCTACATTAGATTCTAAATTCAATTTGGTTTTACTTGCTTCATGACTCTTTAATGTCGTGTGATGTTTAAATACAGAATATCTTCAGTCCAGGGGATTTTCATAAAGAAATCTGGAGTGTAAAACCATCCAATAGAAGGACAAAAGAGCTTATAAGTAAAATAAATAGAAGAAGGTAATGGTAAGAGCAATATTAAACATGTTAAGTAAGGAGACTTGCAGGCGAGAGCTGAGCACCTCTGCCTGCCGGTCGAGTCAGACTCCATGATCCACCTGGCACCAGTCTCATAAGACCCTTCACCTGCCTGTCGTCTATTCTTTTCTCCTCTTTCTTCCCTCTCCCACACACTCTCCACATACCCATAGGCATCTTTAGACATGTGTTTACATACCCAAACACACACACACACACACACACACACACATTACATTCTGTCTACTTATAGCTCTCTGCCATTCTTCACTACCTGTGCCTTCACATTGCCGTTGTGCGGATGTTTCCCTTTCCTAAATTCCTAAATATTCCTAAATGTAAACAAACAATGCAAAATTATATTCTGTGTTTCAAAACAAACTGGAGCCTTTTAACTGTAGAGGCTTAAATTCAAACGCAAACTAGAATGGAGCTTTCAACTGTGATCTGACGACACACAGATAATAAAGAGATGCCATTAAACTGAGTAACATAAAGCATTTAGATTTAGATCCTTAATAGTCCATTTTTTACAGTTACAGCTAATGACCTTGTTTACAAATTCACCTTAAGTGTTTGTTATTATAGGCTCATATATATAATTGTCCATATAGCACTGCCCTATAGGGACAATAACATCCTGTGCATGCTAATGTCTTTCCTGTGCTCTTGCTCTCTCTTATCCACACACACACACACACGCACACACGCACACACACACACACACACACACACACGCGCACACACACACACACACACACACGCGCACTTTCCCTCTCTGCAGTTGGTGTCAAATCTGCTGACTGGTCTATCAGTGACCTCCTCTTTAACTCTCCCAGAGGCAAATGAATTGATACATTCCCGACCCTCACAGTTCAGAGTGTTTCAATGAGGTTCAGGGGCAGAACAAAGATACTGCAAGATTATTGAGCAGATAGCTGAGAGGAGGAAAATCATCAGGCAGCATTCATCACCACGGGCAGTTTTGTGGTCTCTGAGAAAGAAATTCAAGCAAAATGCAGATACTCTGATTATGAAACCATTTGATGGGTTATATTAACAGCAGCAGTGAACGGAGAAGCTCCTGTCATCCAAGCAGAGAAAAACAAAGGGAGATCTTCCTATAGAATCCATATAGCCTGCAGACAGCACTGAACTGGAACTGCAGGACACGAGGAAAGACTCCCAGGAGGAATAAAACAGGTAACAGAATAACAGGTATACAGCAGTGATGCAGATGATCAGAGGCAGTGGGAATAAGAGCCATCAGCTTTATTGCTTTGGCTCTTATTCCCACGGAGCCTGAGAAGAATGTTATTATATCTGAGTACAACGCTGACATTTGAGATTTCTGCGCAATTCTTATCGTTTCATCACAACCACTCAAAGACTTCCCCTTCTATTTGAGGGCTCATACATTTCCCATTTTGACGTTATGTGATCAACAGAAGGCTGAGAGAGACAGGAAAGCATGTGGATGACATGGGATGAGCAATATATTGGTATTCAGGTACAATCAACACACTGAAGTGGCTAATTTGTTTATGAGGTCCTTTATTCCTCAAACAAGACTATAAAGGCAATCAGCTGGAATACGGGCGGACCTCATGTAATTGCTGTAGTGCCACAGGAGCGGGAAGAGGAACACCAACACACACCTGCTATACTGTAACTTGTACTATATGATGTCTCAAGGGGGAAAAAGAGGAGAAAATCCCTTAAAGTGTATCGTCTAATGAAGAAAAGGAAAAAAAGGAAGAAAGACCAGGAACAGGAGAGGCAATTCACGCAGAGTCAAGGACAAAGCAGTTATGTGTAACATGTTTACAGTCTCTAGGTATGACGGCACCTTTGACTGCTTATCCATTTTATAAAAACACTTTGTTGACACAGCTCAAAAGCAAATGTGTGTCATTCAGAAGGCGTTTGAAGGAGAGTCCTATGGTGGCTGTATAAATACTTAATAAGTCCTCCCTTGCCATGTTGCATTCAGGTGTCTGTACTACAAAGGCAAAAATATGAGAGAATGTTTCATATTGTATAAATGTGCTATCTTCTCTAGAATGTGTGTATTGGCTGTATTTGCATCTGCGTATTCCATTGGTGCAAAGTAGTTTTAGCCAGAGACACGGTGTAAATAATCAAAGATAAATGTCTGCATTGCCTTTTCGAAAAGACACTGGATATGTATTTGCACGGCACACTACCTCCCTCTGTCTGTCTCTCATGCACACACACACACATACAGACACACACACGCTCCTGTGCCTTGTAAATGTATATCAATGTATTTATTTGAGTTTACTCCTGTACAAGTGATAGCAAATGGTCTCGTGAGTCCAAATCCACTCTGCATAACAGGGAGGGTCGGGTAAGGTTTCATAATACAGGCTTAATTCCATGTTTACTCTCACCCACACACCATATGCCTGAAAAAAACACAATTGTGGGTGGATGTTTGGTTGTGTTCAATATTCAACATCATCTAAGGGCATTTTTAGAACAACTAATGTTTGATTTATTGTAATATTGCAATGGTTACACAGTGAAACTATTGCAAATTGTTATTGAATAGGTTTTTGTACACGACACTGGGGAATAACACCAGCAGATTGTGCAAGATCAAGCTGTTCCTCTGCGTCTGTTATCACTCTTCCGTTGTTTTCTTTGTTTTCTCGTGGTGATCAGGATGTGAGGCAGGAACATATGTTGAACCAAATGGAGAAAATCCTGCATTAGAGCTGTGTGTTACATTATTCCCATTGTAGACTATCGATTCTGTGATGAGTAACAGGCAAGAGGGGAAGAGCAGTTTGAGTTTTGTGCACTGATACTGAACCATCCAGTGTTTTATACTGATTAAAGATTCTTTTACTGGCGTTCCATGTTGCTGATATGGCTAAATGACACGATGAAGCTTTTTGAATATCACTGCACTCTGCTGGTGATTGAATAGCACCGATCATGAAGCTACACTGATGTTCTGCACTACTATTTGTGTCTTAATGTAGTTTCCTGTAAGATTTGTAGAACCTGATCATTGCCTGTTCACTAAGAGAAGATTGTAAATAGAGTTGGGAATAATGTTTTGCACTCAATGCTACCTCATACCTCCGCCAAAGCCAACTGATTTTTATTGACGACACATTTCCAAGGGGAAGGTTTTTCGGATCCGCCCCAGGATCTGGATCAGCATCCAAATTAAATGGCTTTGTTCTTGTTTCCGTGCCCTCCCACAAAGTTTCAGATCAGTTCAGACCTTCACATTCGACCCCTGAGGGCTGCAATTAATTGTTTTCATTACTAATTAATCTTCTATGTAAATAAATTAAAGGAAAAGTTCCCGGAGCCCAAGGTCACATCTGCAAACTGCTGGTAATGTCTCAACAGCTGGTTCATATTCTGTTTACCCCTAACAGGACACAGAGGTGTGGACAGATGGTGATTTATGGCACTGTGCATATGGTGGACACAGACCTCGTGGCGCAACGGTAGCGCGTCTGACTCCAGATCAGAAGGTTGCGTGTTCAAATCACGTCGGGGTCAGTTGCTTTTAAACCTCAACCTTTATCATTGTTGCCTATGAGAGCAACACACTTAGATACACACTCCTCGTATGGAAATAGATGTAGAATGTTTGCGTGATTAGAGTGTCAAGTGTAAGTGTTGGAGTTCATAGACAGCTACAGATGAAACTTTTCCTGTTAGAAATCATCCACTATAGGGTTAATGTAAAATATATGGGGCTAAAAGGGAGGTTAGGAGAAAAATAAAGAACTTTTCTCTGCTTTCTTATTTAAATTATTCTTATTATCTGATTGTACCTCTTTTATCTGATCTAGTTTTCCCTCCTTTTATTGTCACTCCAACTGTTTCATGGCTGTTACCTGTTATATATTGCAGAGGTATTTAGATAGATACATATACTTTAGGAGGGACATTGTCAATTTATATGCCTCACTTAAAATTCCCATAATGCGTTCTGGGCATATTAAACTTTTAATATTGGAAATAACATAAATTTTATTGCTAAGTGGTTCCCTGAATTGTTTTAGTGATGAAAAGGAGGCTAAGGAGGTGTGAAATGTCAACACAAGCGACTGCTTATGTCTCAACTGAAGCAAATATATTCATTGCAACACAATAAAAAATGAATAAAATAGTAAAGACAAACGTGTAGTATAGTGTTAATTGTCATTGTTTGTAGATGCTGGATAGCACTGGACATTCTGTGTTAGAGAGATCTGTTAGTATCTAGAGGTGGAACATTAAAGTCTGATATTTATTTCTGATGTCACTTTTGCTTTATAATGTGTTGTTGCTATAATTGCTGTTGTAATTATGAATACTGATGACAGAGACTGATTCTTTCAGGAGAAAACTTCAATACAGATCTGACACTGGGAGACAGTTAGTAAGCACAAGCAACATCAAGAGGCAGCTCCTGGACCGAGCCAACACCATACTTACAATCATGAATCAGTCTGCTGATTGTGTGGGTTATTCTTGTATTTATTCATTATTTACAGCAATGTTGTTACGCTTCATGTCTGGGTGAACCTGCGGGAAACAGAAAACAGGAGGCCGGTAATGAAAATGTGAAATATGTGCAAAACACTTTGCTGTTGTGGTATCTGGAGTCCATCTGAAAAAGATTGTTTGCTTTTATTTTGTGTCATCTTGGGCACTTGGTGAGTTGATGAGAGGGTTTTGTTTGTTTCAGCACAGCAGCATTTCATGTCAGCATCTCGTACACAAATAAAATGGTGACAAAGCACTGGAGAAAATTGCTGTATTGTTTAGATTTGAAGAACTATTTTGATACTGCTGTGTTTGCATTCCATTTTACTAGGAAATAAAGGAGGTACAGTAGTAGTAGATTGTTATAGAGATAAATATATGTGAAATTGTGTACTTATCTACCCACATGCTCTTGGTGGAGCTTCTAATAGGAACCATTACTATATGCACAGCACCTGTGCCAGCCCCACAACAACAACAGCAGCTGGATAGGGGGTCTCCATGGTAGTTAAGTAATTACACCCTGAAATGTGAACTATGACTCTGCACAGACCAATTTTTCCTTTTACCTTGGGTAGGCATCATATTTTGATATTTTTTTAAAAAAAGATTTGACATAATTAAATGATTCAATATATACAGTTGGCACTTCCTCGTTGAAAATAGAAGATATTACATCATACTTATACACACACTGTGGAGAGACGGAATGGATGTGTCACAGATTCCATTTGGCAGATTCCAAGTGTTTGTGATCACACCTACAATGTCACCATATGTTAGCTATTCTTGGGACTCTAAGTTTTAATAGCGCAATATGATAATATTTACTTATGGATAAACAATGTGTAAGCTGCAGTTTTTTGCTATTTGTTTTTATTGAAGCTGCAGTTTTCTGACTCTTTGAAAGCTTCATTATGGCATTGGCGCCATCTACTGGTTGACAAAGGCATCTTTAGTTTGAGTGATGGTGCCTTCAGGTGCTGTCAGTATTAGATTTAACAATGGAGTTTTAAACACATTGTAGATTTATAAAGGCAAGCAAGTCAGTAATTAACCTTAACTTATTAATAGAGAGCACAGAGCACAGGTCAATACTTTATGAGAAAACACATTTGTGTCCAGTGATTGGTAGTATTGACTACATTTGTTTATTAGCAACATTACGTGCAATAACCGCAATAACTTAGTGGCAGTCCAATTAATTTCCGATGTTTAGTAAATATTTGTTCTTATTTCTTTCATAGAACTTGTGATCAATATTGCTATGATATCTTATGTGTTTCTCAAGTTTTTCAAGTGGGCGTGAAGGCCGCATGGTTACCTTGCCGACAGTAAATATAGTGAAAAGGAGTTGAGACTGAGGAGTTAAACTTTTTTCTGCGATTCTGCTGTTATAAAATTGTTATTTGTATGACGAGTAACATGTCGGACGGTAGGTTGGTTTTATTATTGAAACCGAAGCTTAAAACTGTTCATATACGTAAGTGCTAACCTGTAGGACCTTTAGCATTTAGCTATGTGACGTATTGACAGGATAAACAAATGGAAATGTTTGTTTGTTACTTTAAAGGGGAGCAATTCTCGTTTGATATATGTTGTATTAAAATGTTTAACACGTTCTTTTGTTTTTTTTTGCGTCGAAGATTTCCCCCTGCATTTTTTTAATAATCAACAATGTGTCACAGATAATTATTTCTTATTTATTCCACACACTGCAGCCAAATTCGACACCGTGCAGGCTCAGAGTGAGACAGCTAATCAAAACGTAATGACCTCTCCACCACAGCCGAGTAAGTGTTTGTCACAAAGCCACGCTGCACATATGGAAGCCATGACACTACAATAATCTGTTCATTACAATATTGTATTAAAGACGAAGACTGAAAATGCAGCCATGCAGTCAGAAGCCAAACAGAAATAGGAGAGAAAAGTATTGAACAAATAGTTTATTCCCTTTGTGCAGATTTGAGAAGGAAGAAAACATGGCAAAGCCCATTCAAAGTGCCAGACGATAACATCATTTTCATCCAGAGTATGAAGGAAAAAGAGGAACGTAAAGAGGTTGGTGTGTGAGAGAGAGGACAGCCAGAGTGTTGGCCACTTTGTATTTTGTCACGGTTGTTATGTGTCAATCTTGCTGCTATTCTTCTTTCTCTAGGAGATGCGTAAACACCTCGCTCTTCCACTTCATGAGAAAATGACCCACACTGCGAGAATGGTGGACAAAATGAGAAGAGAGATGGCACAGCAACCGGGGGTGGAGGACGAGGAGGAAGAAGAAAAAGAGAAGGTGAAGAATCTTCAACAAAACAGGAGTAAGAGAGGTTCCCCTACACACCTGTCAGGCAGATCTGATCTTAAGATGGCCATTATTAAACAAGGTGAGGCCCAGAGCGTGTCACACTCTCACTTCATGTACATTTGTATGTGTCAAGATATTGTTGATAGCATCACGTGTGTATCTTCCAGACAAGACAACTAACACTATTGTTTATCATCTTTCCCCTCCCCAGAAAATATTAAGAGAGAGAGCAAAATGGACTTTATCTCCATGGAACGGCAGAAGCATCTGCTGGAGGTAAACGACTTAAGGAGCTCTTCATAAGCACTGATAGTAAATAGGAGTGCCGACCTATAGCAAGATGTCAAAGACTCCATGTGATTCTACTCAAATATACGTAACCTTTGCTGTCCATATAAGTTAAAATGGGGAATGCCAGGCTTGGGAAGTGGGCAGGTTATAGATTTATAAAGGGAAAACGTTATTGTTTTCCAATGCCCACTCATGCTTGGCTTTGCCCTCCTGGCTTCATCTGAGATCGTCTGGTGTCTCTCCATGTTCCATTTGCTCTCACTTTCCCCCTCCTCAGTTCTCTCTAAGCATGAAGAAGTCAGAGATTATACAGATGGATGAGGTCATTGCAGAAGATGAGAGGAGGCTGAAAGAAGCTGAAAGGATGATTGAGAGAGACAACCGCATCTTTGCCGAGTTCCTTAAGGAGAATGAGAGGAAAATTGTGGAGGCCAGAACAATGTAAGTACATATATCTGTACATATAGGATATATAAAGGTCTATTGATCTAATTAATATTGCATCATCATTGTTGTCAGCTCTGAACAGGCGGCCAAATCCAAACAGGAGAAGAACGCTGAGATCAAGAGGCTGGCTGCTGAAATAGGGACCAAAAAAAGGTGAGGCAGATTGTAACGTGTGTAACGTGTGTAGATTATGATCAAACCCTAAAAATGAGGCTGAATCATTCAAGTATAAAGTAGTAAAGTAAATGCTGCAGGAGTTTATGTGTATCTTTCTTCTCTGTAGTGAAATTGCCACGGATGTGGAAATCCTGCGGGATTATAAGCGCTACAAGAACCTTCTGTTCATGCTGTCGCCTCCAGAGTGGCAGGAGGCCCAGGAAGCCAAAGCTCTGAAAGTTAAAGCTCCGTGTGACACAGAGGCTCTGCAGGAGTCAGCAGGTAAGTGAGTCACCGTGTGACAACGTAGAAATCTAGACTGTTCTAATAATAAACTGGCCTGATAAGAATGGAATGCCTGTAAAAAAAATAATTAGAATAGAAGAGTTAATTGCTTTGTTTAAAAGTGTTTTTAAATGTCTACCTATTGATAGTCAATCAGGTGATAAAGATGCCTGATTTGTACACTGAGATTGAAATCAAAAAAGGCTTCTAACTTAACAGTGTTAAGGTATGATTTAAGAGACTCAGGTTTCAGATAAACACTCAAATGTAAGGGTTTCTTTTACGTACTGTATGTCTCAATGCTCACAGGTTTGGAGCACAAAGCATCCGGTGTAGCTCGAGAGCTGCCTCCTATCAGAGAGCCCAGGCTGTCCTCAGCACTCAGCGACACACTGTAAGGAATCACCAACAACTCAGTGAAGAACACACTGATACTGACCGTTCTGTGTATTGGTTAAAGGTCTAAACAATAACCAGCCTATATTTACATTCTATTCTATTCTGTGGCTTTTCAGGTTTGATGACTCAGACCTGGATAGTGACAGCTCAGAATATGAGGTCAGCTTTCTAGAAATTCAAATCTAAAATCCACTGCATCAAGCTCTCTCTTTTGACGATTTGTCTTTTGACTGTGTGTCGTCGCCCCCTGCAGGATGAGCCTGAGCTGTACTTCTCAGATCCTCAGCAGCTACTGGACCTGCTGAGGGAGCTGACTGAGCAGAACCTGTCTCTGATTCAGAACTCTGACAGGTTGAAAGAGAGAGTAAAGGAGCAACAGCAGACCATTGAGACGACCAGAAAGGAATCGTAAGCATCGTGGCTCAAGTCTCTGTCGACAATTAGAGTTGGGGAATTTCAGGAAACAGTGAACAAAACAAACAAGCAGATGTGTCGTAAGCTAATCATGCATGATAAATCCTCAAACATATGATTTCTAGGTAACCATAGTAAATGTTTGGCCTTATGTAGTAAAATCACAGACTGTTTGGTCTTTGAAGAGGTATTCTCTCCGTGACTGCACTGCGGTTACACTCTGTGGGTTCCTATCATTTATTCCTTCACGCACTAAGCCCTTCCACACCTGTCTATTGCCCAAGTGAACAGGAAGAAGAGCAGCTTAAGGCGCAGATGAACGATGTGAGGCAGAGAATCGACAAAGAGCAGACGAGGGCAGCCAAGCTTGAACAGAAGGTTTTGCTCTATGATTGCATGAAATCAAACAATGAGGACCAGGTGAGGAAACACATCAGAGCTGTTTGAGTGTTTTTACTCTGATATTTTCGTTCGTTTCAGCCGATAGGACCTGACTAGAAATTGAAGTGGGTAATTAGAGGGAAGATGCAATTTTACTTGGAGGATTTATAATTTCACATTAATCATCACTTTCAGTTGAGAAGTATAAAATGGTTTCCAAAGTAGCAAAATTGGAAATGATGTGCAGGGAGAATACCATAATAACAACATAACTGCTTTCTGTTTCAGGTTGTTTGTTGTAAAGTCTGTCTCTGCTCCTTCTCATGTCTCTCTGTCCTCTGTCTCGCGTCCAACCTTGTTGACAGGAAATTCTGATGGATGCTGTGGGTCTGAAGGTTGCAGACGTGTTCCACTGCTGTGTGGACGACAGGATAACCAACCTCAGAACCTTCGAGATGCTGGCCAAGATCGAGAACTGTGTGTCTCTGCTACAGGAGAGCCTTGAGATTGTCCCTGCAGAAACTTTGGACATAATAAGAAAGATCAAGGACAAAGAAAGAAGGACACGGTATGGATCAGTAGCCATCTGTGCTTCTTGGCCCAGTTTCATTTAACAATCATCAACGCTGGCTTAAACTGGTGTTAAACCCTAAACTGCAGCTTAGATAGCAGCAGAGGAGTCTTTCTTTATCTTGACTGATACATTTATATTGCTTAAACAACAACTCTCCAAACATTTCTCTTGCCAAAGGGCATTCTGGGTAACAGGAAATCAGTAGCTGAAGTAGATATACACTGCATCCCAAAGCTATTAAACCCTGACCCTAAAGATGCAAGTAAAAGGTGCAACAACAGGATCTGAGAAATGTGAAATATTCCTCCATGATTATTATCACAACTGTTAATTTAAGATGGACAAGCTTCCATATATGAACCACAATCTGAATGGGAATTCCACTGATCTGGCCACCAGCATTCAACATCTAAGCGTATTTCACATTTTCATGCAGTTAAACCTTAATGTTTATCATCAGCTGCAGCTATTTATCAGTGAACTTTTCCATTAAGGATGTTTAAAACAGATCAATACCCCCAAGAGTTAATTTATTGTTTAATGGCTCTTTCATCGGTCAGGCCTTCGCTGAACACTCATCAGTCACAGATGATGAGTCAGACAAAGTAAAATCAATAAAACAGGAGTGATTTTACACCTGAGTTGCGATCACACGTTTGTTTGAACATGTGATGTTATGATAGTGTCAGTGCAGCCGTAGCCTCTGTAGCAGATCAGATGTGGCAGACCTATCAGATTTCTACTGAATGTGTGTGTTAGTCTGATGCCAGACATCTGCACAGGATGGCCTCTTATTTCCCCCTTTACTCCTCCAGAAAGCCCCAGAGCACATATGTATATGTATAATAGCTTGGTGGCTTCCTTCATGATTTCTGGGTCACATGAGGAGTGTGGAGCAAATAATAGCTGTAGGGTGCAGGCTAAGAGAAAGGGAGCATATAAGTGACCTCACATTCATCACTGCACAACTCATTTGAAATGTTCTATTAAATATTTTTTTACACTTGACGTTTTATTAAAAAAACTCTGAACATTGGCCCCATAATGTCTATTACATAAAATCCTATCCTCTTCCTCCTCCCTGTGTTTCCGTTGCAGAGAGCGTGAGGAGCAGCTGAGTCAGCAGAAAGCCAAACGGGAAGAAAAGATGAAGAAGTACGTCGAGAGATCAATGGCTGACATTCAGAAAAAAGTAAGCCCCTTGCTTGAAATTTTATTGAATTCCATTTGATATCATTGGATCATACTGTACTATTAAATTTTATACCACACATTGAAATGCAACATCAATAAATCATTATTCTTATTCATTTGGACTCATTAATACATGAATTTTTGAAAACAATGATTTTTTTTTCAGAGTGGAAGAAAGCTCATGCCCAGATGTCTCCCTGTGAAACAGAAGGTCAAAGTCAAGGAAGTGGTGGATACCTCTGCTGAGGACGAGCTCCATGACTACCTCTTCTCTGAGTCACCCTAACCATGATCACTATTAAAACGCATCATGTTTTTGTACATGATATCAGGAAATTATGATTATTCAGTTCTGATAGCTTCTGTCATGAAAGATTTTCTCTAAGTGATGACACCTACATTTACAGTCTTATAACTAACATTGACAACTTTTCTAACAAATAAATGAACTTAACTTGATTGTAGATTCACTTTATTTTCTTCTTAAAATCATCTGGTTGCTATCAACAAAATAGTACCAAACTAAGTATAACTGCAATGTGATCAAGTGAATCACTCATATTACTAATACAGAGTAGGTGACTGAGTTAGTGAAAATATAGATGTTATTTATAATAATTAATGACAGTGTGCACAAACGTGTCTTAAATGACTCAGGTATAATTAAGGTATCCCAATTGGGGTACCATGACAGGCTGAAATAATCTTTACTTCTTTATAACTACATTATGCAGTGCATGTGTAGTGTGTGTGTGTGTGTGTGTGTGTGTGATATGTAGGGGGTGCAAGAGTAATATCAATTGCATGTGATTGCTGTGAATTGCATGGAAAATGACCAGTACAAAGTATCTTAATCTTAAACTTAATCTTAATTACAATTTGTCCTTGTGCTTTGAGCTTGATAACCAAAAGAACACACGCAGATATCCCGATGGCTTCTGCTGTATGAAAGTTACATCAAAGAAACAATTGCAGAATGGAGCGTCCACGTTTTCTTTTATTTGTTTGGGAAATTTCAGATTTCCGCTCTCTGCCCCGATTTCATAGAAATCAACCAATCAGAAAACGGGATACAGGGTCGCACCTCATGAATATTCAGTACTTCCTCTCGGATGCTACAACGCAGCGCGCCCAGCAAAGAACTAAACGTCATTTCCTGAACTATCTCGCTTGCCATTGGATGAAAATTACGGCCCCGCCCACTTCGCAATAGTTTCCCGCGAAGAAGAGCCCCTCACGCCGTCCGGTTGAGGTGTTCGGTGATGCTTCGAGCTTTTGAACTATTTGGAATATTCCAGATCTTCAAATCTTCAGAAAATGGCGAAACAAAGTTCCCTTTTCAATTTCTTTACGAAATCTCCGCCGCCGGTTTCCAAGCCGAAGCCGAAGCCGAGTCCCTCTCCGACCGAGGCGGACCTGCCGTCCTCCGTGGAGAAGTCGAACTCTTCACCTAAAGAACAAGCAGCGCAGCAGCAGCCTGCAAAGAACGGAGAGAAGAAACCGAAAAGTACTTCCAAGACTGCAAAAAAAGGATTTAGTAAATTGTTCGGTGACAAGGCTTCGGAAACCAAAGAAAGGTAATTTAGGAGCCGTGTAATTACTGGAGACGATATGGTTTCTGCAGATAGTCTGCAAACCCCTCCTCCTCCTCCCTAAAACCACCTTAATTCATGTAAATAACGTCAAATCCTTGATTAAATGCTGTTCTCTAATCGGTAAACTTGTATTCATTACTAAATGATATCACCCCTTATTTTGAATTGAACACAAATCGTCAAACTTCCACCAAATGCCTCAGAAAAGAGAGGAAACGAGAATCTGCTTGCTTCCAGTGTTGTTCCAAAATGCACCAAAAAAAATTCTGCAGGTTTGTTAATCGAGTCTGCTGTATTATTGCCTCCATCTTTGTTTCACTGCTCTCATAGAAGAAGATACTTTAATTGCAAACACGTCATCTGAAATGTGTCTTGAGGGCTGTTGTAATGTTTACTTTTCTTGAACACTTAGAATAGGTTGATTACAAATTATTCTTGTAACTTCGCAACCTTATTATAGGCTTATAGATTCAGTGCTTTAGGATGAGTAGCCTGATTTCATTTTCAAATTCAGACATAACAATACAAAGATGATCGTCTTGTTCCCTGTGTGATCCTAAATAACATAATATTTGTTTCTTCCTCCCACTAGCACCCCATGTGCTTTCAGTGCCGGTGCCCTTGTTTGGGCGAAGCTGGAAGGGCACCCCTGGTGGCCGTGCATGGTAGTACCCCAACCTCTGAGTGGGCAGCAGATGAGGGGCAAGGGTAGGAAGCAGCGCATACACGTCCATTTCTTTGACGAGCCTCCTACCCGGGGCTGGGTCAGCACCAAATATGTCAGAGCTTACCAAGGTGAGGGGAAACAAAAAGACGTCAATGGCTGTGGCTTCGTGTTCTTCCTCACAGATTAATGGTTTTGTGTCATTTGCGCGTTGTTTCAGGCTCGGACAGCAGCGATGCCAAGATCGGAGGAGTGTTCTTCAGTGGCAAACCTGTCATCCCTCGGGCAATGGAGCTTGCTGACGGTGTCATGTTTGACAGCACGGAGAAGAGATTGAAGACGCCTCTCTGCATGGATCCATCTGATGATGAAGAAGAGGAGGATGAAGAAATGGAGGTGACCCTATTGACTGTTTCATTATTGAATCGTTCTTAAGTGCGAGTTTGTTTAACTAAGTTGGTTTTATTCATCTGTACTTATTTGTGTTTTTTTAGCTTGACAAGTCAACATTCACTGATGAAGAGGTCAGTGATGAGGAAGAACAGGGAAAAGAGAAAGCAAAGTCACCCAAGGTTGCCCGTCGCTCATCCCGGGCTTCAACGGAAGAAGGAAGTAAGGCAAAGCGCCGCCGGATCATCATCGCCTCAGACAGCGGCGGATCAGACGAGGAGTTCAAACCAGACCGCGCCGCGTCCAGCAGTGACGACGAAGAGGAAGAGGTGCCCGAGAGCGCCGAAGAGGAGGAATCGGAGAGCACCCAAGAATCGGAAGTGGACAGTCCGGTTAAGCCCGTGAAACGCAAACGTTCCTCAGAGAAGCCCGTTAACGCCAAAGCCAAGCCGGCCTCGGCCCCCTTGGCGCCCTCCAGCGCCCCTAAGAGAGCTCCGGCTCCGGCCGCCGTCACCGTGGACACCAAGTCTCGTCTGTCTGCCTTCTCAGCCCCCGACAGCTTTGAGAGCCAGACGGGCGGCTCGGGCCCCAGCGCCAGCGCCACCGTCTGGGACCACGAGAAGCTGGAGTGGCTGCAGGACGGCCGGAGGAAAGACAAAGGGAGACGCCGACAGATGGACGAGGAGTACGACCCGTCCACCCTGCTGGTGCCGGAAGACTTCCTGAACAAGGTCACTCCCGGCATGCGGCGCTGGTGGCAGCTCAAGTCGGACATGTTCGACACAGTGATTTTCTACAAGGTGGGGAAGTTCTACGAGCTCTACCACATGGACGCCGTGATCGGGGTGAACGAGCTCGGCCTGACCTTCATGAAGGGCGCCTGGGCGCACTCGGGCTTCCCCGAGATCGGCTTTGGCCGTTTCTCCGACGGGCTGGTCCAGAAAGGCTACAAGGTGGGCCGCGTGGAGCAGACGGAGACCCCCGAGATGATGGAGGCGCGCTGCAAGACGATGTTCAAGCCCACTAAGTTCGACCGCGTGGTGAAGAGAGAGGTGTGCCGGATCATCACCCGGGGGACGCAGACCTACAGCGTGTTGGACGGCGCCCCATCAGAGAGCCAGAGCAAGTTCCTGCTGTGTTTGAAGGAAAAGGCGGAAGACGAAGGCGCCAGCCGCTGCCGCACCTACGGCGTCTGCTTCGTCGACACGTCCGTGGGCCATTTCCACCTGGGCCAGTTCCAGGACGACCGCCACTGCTCGCGCCTGCGCACCCTGGTGGCTCACTTCTCCCCCGCCGAGGTTCTCTTCGAAAGGGGGAACCCGTCTGTGGAAACGCGCAAATTACTCAAAGCCTCTCTGTCTTCAGCTCTGCAGGAAGGACTGAACGCAGGCTCTCAGTTTTGGGACGCTCAGAAGACTCTCAAGACGCTTTCAGAGGAAGATTACTTCAGCGAGAGCGCCAGCAAGGATGAGGACGCAGGGAAGAGCTTCCTTCCCTCACTGTTGAAAACGATGACCTCTGAGAGTGACAGCCTGTGCCTGACCCCTAAGGAGGGCTATGAGCTGGCACTGTCCGCTCTGGGTGGCCTCATCTTCTACCTGAAGAAGTGCCTGGTAGACCAAGAGCTGCTGTCCATGGCCAACTTCGAAGAGTACGTCCCCGTCGACGTAGAGATGGAGAAAGCCGCCGGCCCCGCCAGCTTCTTCGCCCGGACCCGTCAGCGAATGGTCCTGGACGGAGTGACGCTGGCCAACCTGGAGATCTTCCAGAACGCGTCGGGCGGGACGGAGGGGACGCTGCTGGAGCGCCTGGACACGTGCTGCACCCCGTTCGGCAAGCGGCTCCTCAAGCAGTGGCTCTGCGCGCCTCTCTGCAACCCCACATCCGTCGCAGACAGGCTGGACGCGGTGGAGGACCTGATGGGAGCCGCGGCCCAGGCCAGCGAGGTGACCGAGCTGCTGAAGAAGCTCCCAGATCTGGAGCGCCTCCTGAGTAAGATCCACAGCATCGGCACTCCCCTGAAGGGCCAGGACCATCCAGACAGCCGAGCGGTTCTCTACGAGGAGGTCACCTACAGCAAGCGCAAGATCGCCGACTTCCTCTCGGCACTGGAGGGCTTCAAAACCATGCAGGAGATCGTCTCCGCCCTTGCCCCCGTCGAATTCAACTCCGCGTTCCTCCGCCAAGTGGTGAGCGTGAACAGCAAAAAGGACGGCCTCTTCCCCGACATCACCGCCGAGCTGAAGCGCTGGGAGACGGCCTTCGACCACCAGAAAGCCCGAACCACCGGGGTCATAACACCCAAGGCCGGCTTCGACCCCGAGTTCGACCAGGCCCTGGGCGGGATCAAGGCCTGCGAGCGGGAGCTGCAGGACTACCTGGAGCGGCAGAAGAAGAGGCTGGGCTGCAAGAGCATGACCTACTGGGGCACCGGGCGCAACCGCTACCAGATGGAGGTGCCGGAGAGCGTCTCCCAGAGGAACATCCCCGAGGAGTACGACGTCAAGTCCACCAAGAAGGGCTGGAAGCGCTACGTCACCAAGGAGACGGAGCGCATGTTCGCAGAGCTGCAGGGTTTCGAAGAGAAACGGGACGCGGCCCTGAAAGACTGCATGAGGAGACTCTTCTACAACTTTGACAAGAACTACAGAGACTGGAAGACAGGAGTGGAGTGCATGGCCGTGCTCGGTAACTATCACAAATATACATGACATCATGAAGGGTTGGTTTGGTTTGGTTTGTCTGAGCAGAGCAGCACAGTGGTCTTCATCGTTCATCTGGGACTGTGATGTTGCAAAGAGGCAAATATGGGGGAGATGAACGTTCTTTAACTGGTTTCTGAAAAAGAATGTAGGTTGCGGCAAAACCATTTCCTGCAGGTGTTACTGAGGTGGTTTCATAACACACTGTGTGTGTGTGTGTGAGTGTGAGTGTGTGTGTGTGTCATTTAAGTCCCTAAAGTCTTTTTTTCTTCACTCGTATGAAAACTTTGATGCAGTGATGTTTCCTCCCAACAGAAGAAGAATAAGTTTATTACTATTATCATTACTGGTTTTCTACCACTGAGTCCTCAAAAGTTCGATTTAGTTTTGTTTACATCAGAGCTGTGCAGTGAAGTGGTTTTAAATGGCCTTGTTCTCTCTTCCAGATGTTCTGCTGTGCTTCTCGCGGTACAGCCAAGGGGGCGACGGCCCGATGGCCCGCCCGCAGGTGCTGCTGCCCGAAGACGAGCAGTCGGCGCCCTTCCTCGAGCTGACCGGCTCCCGCCACCCCTGCGTCACCAAGACATACTTCGGCGACGACTTCATTCCGAACGACGTCTGCGTCGGCACCTCCGGCAGCGACGAAGACGGCGAGGAGAACGCTCACGCCTCCTGCGTCCTCGTCACAGGACCCAACATGGGGGGGAAGTCCACTCTTATGAGACAGGTAGGTGATGTGTGTGTATATATATATATATATATATATATATATATATAAATATATATAAATATATATATATATAAATACAATACAACTTCATTTCAGGCTTCTGTTGCTTCATTTTGGTCAAACTGTTTGTGTGCAGTGTGGCCTGGTGGTCATCCTGGCTCAGCTGGGTTGTTACGTTCCTGCTGAGAGCCTGCGCTTCACTCCAGTGGACAGGGTCTTTACGCGGCTCGGAGCCTCAGATCGCATCATGGCTGGTAACACACACACACACACACTACACACTGAGGGCAAAGTGCTAAACATCCACTTAGAGGGTAATGTTTATATTGACCAATATGCTGCCTCGTCCAGGGGAGAGTACCTTCTTCGTGGAGCTGAGCGAGACCGCCAGCATCCTGCACCACGCCACCAAACACTCACTCGTGCTCCTGGACGAATTAGGTGAGTCCTTCGCAGCGGGGCGTCCGTGACGTCTCGGCTCTCTGACATTTTGCTCTTGGGCGGTGAACTCACTGTTGCAGCACTTTTGCAGGAAGGGGCACGGCCACGTACGACGGCACGGCCATCGCCAGCGCCGTGGTGAAGGAGCTGGCCGAGAAGATCTGCTGTCGCACCCTCTTCTCCACACATTACCACTCCCTGGTGGAGGACTACGCCGACAACCCCGCAGTGCGACTGGGTCACATGGTGAGCATGTTCAATCGCTTTACAATAGCAGCTGGTTGTTTGTCCGAGTTATTATTATTCACATCTTGCGTTATGTCGTCATCTTCTCCAGGCATGCATGGTAGAGAACGAATGCGAGGACCCGAGTCAAGAGACCATCACATTCCTCTACAAGTTCATCGCCGGCGCCTGCCCAAAGAGTTACGGTTTCAATGCCGCCCGGCTCGCCAGCCTGCCCGAGGAGGTCATCCAATCAGGACACAGGAAGGCCAGAGAGTTTGAGAGGAGCACCATCAGCCTCAGACTCTTCAAGTACGTGTCGTCATCTCCCAATCGTTAATTTGTTTTTAAGATCATTTCTAATAATACCAAGAGCAACCATTTTGAACTTGACATGGTACTGATAAGGCTTTCTCCTCTTCTTCGCTCTTCCAGGAAGCTCTGCCAGTTCGCTGAAGATTCCACGCTGGGCAACACACACTTTGCATCTCTCGTTCAGACGATAAACACACTGTAACCAAAGTTTTGTTCCCGATGAATTTGTCGTTTGCGGTCCATCATGTTCACTACTAGAAGAACACTACTGTAATGTTCTAATAAAGTTTATTTTTTAAAAATGACAATGTTTCATCTAGGAAATTAAACCCCTTTAATTCACGCTAGCGCCTACATAATGGTTATTGAATACTTCACAATATATTAAGTCTAGATGTTATGATACATGCATACATTTCAGTTTGTATGATAACCCACAATCACGAGTACACATGAAGGGGGAGGGGGGGAGGGGCAATGAAACCATATAGAGCTGTATATAGATACTTGTCTCAGCTTCAGTAGAGTAAAAAGCCTTTGAAATTCTCCAGCAACGTTGGTAAACAAGGGAAAAATTCACAAAATGATGCTTTCACAAGACTCGGATTCAATGAAACGTTACCTGAACAGAAAATGTAACTGACAAAAACCCAAATGGGAGCAACTACACTGGAGCTTACAACCATAAGGTAAAATCATAAATTATAAAAAAAAAATCAGATACAACTGATCAGACTTGAATTCATGTATTTTACAACCCTGACAAACCAGCATTTCTTAAATCTGGTTTTATAACTGTCTTTAAGTGCCATGGGTTACTCTCTAGATACTGTTTATAAAGTTAAACAAACTACAACCCGTCACTACGACTGTAAAACATCTCAAAAGGTTCATTTTTTTTTATATTTGCTTAAAAAATATGAATGTTTTCTGCTGGTATAAAAAGATGCCTTGTGAAAGCACAAATCAGCGTTTGTCTTTTTTTCTGTATTGCAAATGTTACTTGGGTCAACATTGCTGGAGAAAATGTTTAGTGTTTTCCCTCTCGTCTCTTCTCTTTCACAGAAAGAAGTTAGATACTGCGACATGAGTACAATTACAGCGATTCTAGAGTATAATAACAAAAAAATAACACATTTAATAAAATAAAGACATTCAAGTACAGTAAGATTTTTGCATGAAAATACAAAACTACACAAAGCATTAAAATCAAATCTCAACAGTTGTCTTTGAGAGGAGGAGAGAAAGAAAAAAAAAAAAAAAAAAAGCTGAAGTGCTAAGTCATCTTCCCCTGCACGTATTATACGAGCGCGTCGGTGTCCCAGTGATAGAAGCATTGTTGTGTCGGGGGGGGGGAGGGGGGCGGCGGCGGGGGGGAGCTTTGCCTCCGTGTGAGAAAGTTGTGCCTCTTCTGTCCGAGCGTCTGTCCGCAATGGGTCTGTACACGGCCTGCGGTATCTCTTCGTCCGCTCCTCGCAGGCGACGAGGCTGGGGTTGGGGCCTTTGTGTCCTCGTCTCCCCCAGAATTCCGTTTACTCGACATCTCGACATACCCACAAACCCTGAGTCAGCTGCTATATGCTCTCCATCCCGTCCGTCTCCTCTTTTTGTCGAATAATTGTAGGAAAGGAAAAAGCGAGGCGTGATCAGACGTTTTTTGGGAATATGTCTCCTTTCAGCATATTCCTGTCCCCCCCCCCCCTCCCCTCCCCCGTCATACTAAAAAGTCACTGTGTACGCTCTGTCAAAGTGGATCTGTAATTAAGGGTCTGGATCTTTTTTTAAATTTCCCCCTCCAATATCGAATCGAGAAAGTGTCTCTGTCCGTTACTGCTGAAGCGTAGGAGGACCGGCGGGTCCCGAGCTCAGTTGTGCTGCAGTGTGTTGGACTCTATAGGAGGAGCGGAGTCGTACAGTGTGTCTGTGTCGTGAGTCGGCTCCCCAGCTAATGTGCAAGGATTTGACAGCGTCCCGGCACCGCAGTCGCAGAAGAATCTGCAGACAGAGAGGAGCAGGGTAAACAAAGAAGAAATGACCATAGAACAGAAAAACAAAAACCTTTATGTGCACAGAGGCCATCACACACACACACACACACACACACACACACACACACACACACACACACACACACACACACACACACACACACACACACACACACACACACACACACACACACACACACACACACACACACACACACACACACACACACACACACGTATCAGTATAATAACATTTTAACTCTGAGGTTATTGCTCAATTGCCAAGCTCAAGTTGGCTTTTTATATCTGCTGTCTTGACAAAAATGAATGAGAAAAAAGAAAAGTCAACTAATTGCTCTGTACTTCACTAAAGTGAGGTGATAGAATTTAATATTCAGCTCTTAGACTTTCAGAGTGTCATCCAAGTACAATATGCCACTCAATATGCCAAGCTGTCTTTATGGGGTACAAGTGACAATGATAAGGAGTATTTTAGAGAGGAATTCATTTCAAATCCAATGTTCTGATGATTGACTGATCCTCTGATTCCAGTTGAGGCTCCAATGGAATGGAGTCCTGAGATGGATTCAGGTTCAGTTTGTATCTGGTCGACATCCATAAACATCCAAACATGGGAGTTGAAATCAGGACATCAAGACATGAGATATATTTTGTTTGTTTAGCATTATGGGATGATGATGTCATGTCTAAAGGCATAGGTCTGGGCTACTGCAGCTATATAGCAGAGCACTGGACACAAGGTGTTCATCTGCAGTGATGGACCGAGCCTATGCCAACAAAACCATTACACCTCAAACACTGGTCTGTACTGTGGTCACCAGCCACCACAGCCCCATTGTGTTTTCCATTTAGGCAGCAACCAGAGTTTAACATCGAGGTGTTGAAGATGGGACTGGGATTTATTTAGCTACTCTGCTTGTTTGTTTACTGTTCCAGCCTGTACAGACAAAGACTGCAATGGCCCGAGATGCCTAAATGAGCAAATGACTGCTTTGGTTAGGTGTGTATCTCTTAAATCAGACTGACCTATCATGCCGGATGAACTCCACGTCGTGCCCTTGGTGGCACTTCTTGATGCAGTTCACACAGATGGCGTTGCGGTCTGTTGTATTACAGGTGTGACACCTGCGGAAAGCCAGGTTATGTCAGTCAAAAATCACAACAGACCACTCGAGGACATTGTAGTCAGCTTGGTGCTGAGGGTAAACAGAAATTACCTGTAAAAATCGTGCATTGGATAGCTGGTGTAACTTGAAATCTTGTACAGGCACTGACCTCTGCTCACAGCCTTCTCAATGGCATCTTGGTTGTTGACTATTTTATTATCTGGGGGAAGAAAAGAAGCAATTGTTAACCTGAAGTCAAACTCCCAACTCTAGTATTTGTAACATTTTCTTAAAAGAAATCATGTGTAGGGAGAGTACCTTTCATTGTAACATTGACACCAGATGCCAGAAACAACCCTCCAAAGCGATTGTTGAAGATCTGATTGGCCTCTAGGGTTGCCGTGGCGTGATTGGTGATCTCAATACCTGGGAGAGAATTCCAAAAGGTCATGACCAACATCAGGAGGAAGAGTACTTCTGTCTACACGCAGTTTTCAACAGCAATTATAATAAAACGCCTCATTCATTTCAAAGTCAAACAAACAGATCGCAGCCTGTGGCCCGGGTTCCGCCCACCTGCAGCAAAGCCGTCAAATATCCTGTTCTTCCTCAGTATGGGGTGGCTGTTGGTGCTGATGAGGACTCCGGCCTGGGCGTTTCTGAAGATGTCGTTTTCCTCCAACAAACCTAGAGGACGGCCAAACACTTAAGTCAGCCCCGATAACTACTGACAGGAGCTCACATAGATATTAAACATTTGTCGCTCAAAGATGCAAAATGACAACAGGAGCTGTATTTAACTGAATGTAAAGGTGTGTATCACTGAATTGTGTGCAGAGGATGAACTTAAACCGAATCTGTGAGTGTTACCTCTTCCTCCGTTGAATATACAGATGCCACCGTCTCTGCCGTCGTGGATCTTGTTCCTCCGCAGAGTGGGGTTGCTGTCTGTCTTGATCCACACTCCGGCCATGGCGTTGTCAAATATCTCATTGTCCTCAATGAAGCCTAAGCCTGGAAATCAGGAATGCACGTTTAATGATTAGGGGAGGGGAAATGGTGAGGGCACATATTAGGGGAAAGAGGTTGCGGAAAGCGGAGAGTAGCCGCTGCTTCTTACCCGAGTTGTAAACCAAAATGCCACCGTTCTGGCCTCCCCAGATCTTGTTCCGCCTGATCTTCGGATTGCTGCCAGTTCTGTTAAGAGAGACAGACGGAACGACTGACCCGTTGCTGAACTCTCACTTAAGCCGGGCTTCGTTGCGATGTGCACTTATGTGTGATTACCGGGGGTTTTACAAGACATCCACACGCATATTAAGCTTAAGCTGTAATGTTTCAGAAGCCTTCAAACCTTATTTGAACTCCGGAGTACATGTGATTGTAGATGTCGTTGTCTTCCAGCACGCCGTGGCCATTGTCATAAAAATAGACACCGACCTGTTAATGAAACGGGGGAAACGTGTTGGCGTGCTGAACACAGGAGGAAACAGCAACAACATAAATCTGTAAACGGAACTTGCAAGTTGGTCTTCAGATTGCATCTCGACATTCCTGTGTCCTGGTACTTGCTAACTGCGATGTAATGTTACCTGCTTCCCGCTGTGTATCCTGTTCCTCCTCAGCACTGGCGTACTGCCCGTCGTCACCCACACTCCTGCCAGTGTGTTGCTGTACACCTCGTTCTCCTCGATCACACCTTGTCCTTTCTCATGCTGCATCACACACATGTGCCACACAACATTATTAGATATTCACATTACAGCGTGTGAATGGCAAACGAAGAGATGAATCCCTCTGGCTTCATTTACCACATATATGCCGCCGTGTTGACCGTCGTGGATCTTGTTGTGTCTGACGATGGGACAGCTGTTCGTTCGGATCTGGATTCCTGCCAACGCGTTTCCGTAGATGTCGTTTCCTTCGATGAGGCCTCGGCCGTCACCGAAAATGTAAACTCCGCCTTGGTTACCATTGAAAATGGCGTTGCCCCTGTGTTTGGACCAAACAACAAAGTTTAGGAGAGAGCTCCACCTCCACACAGGCCAGTTCAACATTTGAAGCATTTCGCCTGTGACACCCCGCGACTCCCACGCCACGCTCACCTTATTGTAGGATCGCTGTTAGACGTGATCCAGACGCCGGCAAAGTTATTTGCATAGATCTTGTTTTCGATGAACTGGCCTCGGCCCTTCTCGTGAACGTAGATGCCCCCCGTCTGACCGTGATGGATCTCACAGCGGACAACTGTTGGATTGGCGTACGCTTTCACCTCAAAGCCTGCTATACGGTTTCTATGGATGTTGCAGCTCTCAAAGTAACCCTGCAAGCGGGAAGGAAAAGACACATTTATCAGAATGAGCATTTAACAACTCAAACAGTCTGTTGTTATAGTATTTTAGGGTTTTCTTGCTTAAACACATTTGCTGTAGGTCCATGTTTCAAATGTTGATGTTTGAACCAGCGGAATATAGTTTTAAACAGACATGTGATTTGGAAAACAATAACCCTGCATTATTTGGTTAAAAAATAATAATCTAATTGTGAATATTGGCACATATTCTCTAGAATCCTATTGCAGTTCAGTTTGCACTCATCACACCTAATACCAGTTTGAAAATGAAGTTGAACAAAAACTAATCTCCCAAGAAAAGGAGCTTACACACACACACACACAGAGCCACACAGCTGTGGTGTCAATGTGACACACCAGGAGTCCTAGTTTCCAGTATGCAAAGTCGGTTCTTGCTGCTCGGCGAGAACACTTACGGAAATGTCTGGCTACCTGCCTTCATGTTCTATTTGCATTAGAAGAACATCTTGGAAGTGATAACAATTACCGAGGCAGGACCTGACTTGGATATGCAAACACCTGACAGCTGATGCCTGCAGCCCAACATTCATGTGCCAGAGACCACAAACTATTTAACCAAACTATTGAACATGTTGGCATTACTGCAGCCTCCTGTAAACAAACCCACAGCTGTTTACAGTCTCTGTGATTTAGCTTACCATGCCGTGATCAAATGTGAAAACGCCGACGTCTCTGCCGTGGTGGATGTGGTTCCGTCTGATGATCGGGTTGCCGTGGTTTTTGACCCAGATTCCAGCCAGGGCGTTGTTCGAGATCTCGTTGTCTTCGTATATTCCCTGATCAACGGACAATGTTACCAGAGCAGTTAGGAGGATGTGAACTACTCTCTTCAAACACAACATAACAGACTTTAGTTTAACACTACGACTCTGCTGCTTTGCTGTTCAGGAATTCATCTGTAAGTATAACGTCAGCCCAGATAGATTAACTCTGCTGTTTCTGTCCATTTAGCCTTTTTTAAGAAGGTAAGAGGCCTGCAGCAGGGGAAGAGAAATGGTGGCATATTACTGTCACAAGAAAAGGTGTGTATTACCTGTGCGTGGTCGGTGATGTAAAGACCAACGTTTTCACAATCGCTGATGTTGCAGTGCTTTATCGTGGGACAAGCACCCTGGCCGCTTACACAGACGGCTGACCCCACTGAAATAAAGGCACGGATCGAGACTGAATACACACACATCTGAGGAAACGTGTGCAACAAGACTGTGATTCACCACAAAGGCTTAATAAGGCACTTAGTCAGAATATTGATTTTTCTTTACCAGTGCATGTGCTGCGTATTATGCAGTGGTCAATGATAGGACTGCAATTGACCGTGATCTCCAAGCAGTGGTGTGCGTTGTGATGCTGGGCAGACTTGTCGTCGGGATTGAACTGCGGTAAATAGGGAGAAACACATTTACCCAACAGCCGTGACGATGCAAATGAAGACTTTGACAACGAGCGCGGTCAATGTGTGGACAGGAAACGAGAGAAGCCTCGGCTGTCTCACCCGTATGGTCATGTATCCCACGTAGGCGTCCTCTGAGCCTTCCATGAATACAAATGTAGAGTCTCTGGTATTCTCGATGATGACCTTCTCGGCTACTTTTCCAGGAGCTAATCAATGAGACGCAAGAGTCACACCGGAGACCAAGGCGACTGGAACGTACCGAACAAACTCTGCGGACGCGAGACAAACGTACCGGCTCCGATCATCGTGATGGGCGACTCGATGTAGATCCATTCGTCGGTGTAAATCCCAGAGTGGACGAATATGAGGCCGTCGAAGTGAGGTTCCTGACCGCCGCCGAGCGCGTCCTCGATGGTGTCGTAGTACTAGAAGAAACGGGGAGAGAGACGGTGTGAACAACTGCTGCGTTTAAACCCGAAACAGAAGCGCGAGGAGCGACACAAAATCCACTTACAAACATGTTCTCTCTTCCTTTGTATCTGGCGGGATTACTGTAGAAGTGTTCGGCAAAGCCCGGCTTAACGTGCGCTCCTTTATACTGTGGGGAGAAAAAAATAAATATGAATCGGGGGTTATTCGCGCGCTTAACACACAGCTGAACAAATGACTGCATCCAAGACCTCGCTTCTTTGACATTCCATTTCAAAATGAGATGGCAAATAAATCAACCAAAGACTTCCCTGGAACACTTTTGAGCAGGGAACACAGCCGCATAAAAGGTCAATAGATCACAGTGGGATAGCATTGTAACACGTAGTTTTCTTCTATACCCTGCATACTGAATGTCACAATTATGGCCTGTGGTGTTGCCCTTTAACATGACATTAGCCGTGTGTCCACGGGGGGATTTAAAGCTGCAAAGGAGCAGCGGGCAACAGAAATACCAGCGTAAAAGATTAAAAGGCAGCAAAGGATCTAATTTGTGTTACCTTTACCTAAAGACCAATGTGATTTCTGTATTTAGCACAAATTAATGCTGACCACCTGCCCGGCTACTCCACCCTTGCTGTATTTCATAATGCATTAACTTAAGCACTGCAACCGTTTGCCACCGCTGAGCCTCTCAAAGATTTTAGTAAGTCGAGCGATTGATTTTCGTTTCAAATCACATCTCTGAAACACAAAACAGAGACCGAGTGGAAGCTTAAAGATGAGATATGGTGATATCTACACCCATATCTCCATTTAGGCAGGAAGCTTTGGGGAAACTTAATTTGCAACCTTTAAATTGTCTCTTTGCATCTAAAAGGTGAAAGCAATGACAATGAGCCGTGGTGGGAAGTGCAGAGTTCCGACTCCTAATTTGCTTTATGTTTAAATGCACAAAAACAAATGTTAGGTCGTGAATATCTGTCTGACAGGCTGAATAAAAGCATTTGTTATGAGTGGTCACCAACTAAAACATTGAATTTATTAGGAATGGCGGTGCAGGAGCGGCTACGGAAGGTTCCATACCAGCTGCTGGAAACTTTCCTTCCACGGATTTGGCTGTTCGTATTCTTCTGGGTTGATCTGGAAGAACTTCCCTGCCTCTGGGTGCATCATGGGTCTTGTGTATTCAAAAACTTCCATATATAGCCTCTTCCTGAAATATAAGACAAACAAAATGCAGGGAGAGAATGTTTCAAAGTCAAAAATAGGGCCGGGAAACACTAAAACGACACACAACCTGAAAACAAAATCACATTGGAGTTGAATCGACACCTCAGTGGCAAAGTATGAACAAATACTGAACATTAAACTATATAGAGCTAACAATTGATGCAGAGTTGGTGTATTGGATGCATTAGATCGTACAGGCCTGGCTACTGTAAAAACTGTAACAAAATCTTTCCTGCTCCTCCTTTTTTAATGCCACTTCCAATTTCCTAATGGACTAATTTCCAATTCGAATGATTTCAATGAGGTCTGAGCCGGATAAGCCCTGAGTGCTTATTAACAAGTCTCACCAGAGGATGGGATCGTTGGCCAGCTCGCTGAAGCGCTTGCACACGCACGCCGCACGGCAAAGGTCCTGCTCCAACAGGTAGGAGAAGATCTTTAGCACCACCTCATCTGGAAGCTTTTCCTGCAAATACTGCTCTGCTGGAGCTGCTGAGAGGGGCAGAAAAAGTGACCGTGGAATCAGAGTACAAAAATACACGGGACGTGGGGATGCAACACTAGCAACGACATGACGTGAAGCATCAGAAGAAGTACTGTCATTTCTGTCTGAGCTGCAATATAGAAGGAGTTTGAACAAAACTGATTTGGGCTGTGTCAACACTTTCTTCCACCGCTGAATACATCTTTCCGATTAGTTTCAACTTTTACCCCCTTACTTCAACTAGTTTTAGGAGTGACAGTAAATTAAACATTTTGCTGTTTAAGCAGTGAAGCTGAAGAGCAATAATGGGCGATACATCAATTGTATCCTAATCTGTCATTTCTTTCACTGTAATTTACTTTCCACCCTCTCCCCTTTCATGCACAGTATCAATGATGTAATCCATTCCATTTGTCTGCCTCATCACGCAGTGGAATTTCCACTTCTTCATACAATCTCTAATATTTTATCCTCACTGTTTGGAAAGAAAACAGACGTGATTGCAGTTATGACCAAACCTGCTCTGCTGTTGACAATGGCTGACGAGGATTCACAACATTCACACACATCTAGACTGCATTCACACATGCATCCTGGTATCCGGTTGTTAACCAGGCAACGTCTCAATGCAAGGTGTAAACGCATTGCTATCCAATGGCGGGGCATTGTAGATCGCTGTCGCATGAAGCTCGGTGTAAATGCAATTGTATAGCGAGGGCACATCCAGGAGATAAAATCTGCCCCTGATCGTACCTGGAGCGAGGAGGTAGGACGTGCTTAAATAGTGCAACAGCCTGCCTACTAAGATCCAATCACAAGGCCGACAGCGCCCGGACATCAGGAACGCACGTTGATGCAACATGCAAAAGGACCACAGCGGGTTCACATCTTTAATGCTCGTCCTCCGATCCTTATGTGGGCCAGGTTCAGTACTTCCTAATGAATGCGTGCAGGCTGTGTGGACTACATGGACGCCTGTGTGTGTGTGACTAAGAGCCAATCCAAATGCAACACAGCCTGCACACAGCCTTTGTGATACACAGGCCCTGCATCTTCAGTGACACTGAGATCAGTCCAACAGAGTCGCATAATCAGAGTGAATTTTTAAAATTTGTACAACCTCTTACAAAACATGCAAAAGCTTATAAGAGGCATTGATAAAAGGACCTCGACCTGGAGAAGTGTACAACTTAATGCTATGAGATACAATGTGAGCACACAAATAAAGCATTTTGTGCTCTAGAGTTAATACACTGCTCACTCTAAGCGCCAGTAATTAATCCATAACATCAATCCACCCACCCACACAAATAAACCTATGATATAATGCAGCTTTATAGAATTTACACATGAAGCAATACATCTCGTAAAATTGTGTTTTACCTGGTAATTCTTGACACTTTCCTGAAACTCTGGGACGCTTGGGTCTGTGTCCAAAGTTCTCTGTGGTTGAAGTGGAAGCACCCTGTAAATTAAAAAGAAACAAATGAAGACCTTTTCAGAGTCCATGTCATCATCAAAGTCAAATATTATCTTATATTCGTTTATTCTTTAAAATCTCGTAGCTTGTTCAAAGAAAAGGAGCACTTTAGGAAAATGTCTAATTTTGTAAATGTACCTCCATATTTGTCTTAGTCGGACACACTGTTCTCTTGGGCAGAGACTTTCTTCTAAGTTGGTAAGGACTATTCTGAGCTCCTGGACCAGATTCTTCTGCGACCATATCTGCAGGAACGTCCTCATCTGCAATTGGCACAAAAGGCAAATATTAGTCACATTAGATATCATTCATATGATTAATCCAAAACATGTAAGTGAGATAAACACAAGCTGTCTGAATGCCTGCGGGACGTTTGTGATCATGAGGTATGGGTGTCATTCTTCAGTTATCATCCAATAATTATCCACGAGTAATAAGTAGTATCACTAAATAAGTCATACGTGTTGTCCTGGATGATATGACATCTGCTACAGAGCCCCGAAGCGTTGGTAGCTTGTGTATATCTTAAATCTTTTTGAGAAAGAGACAAACCACCAGATGTCTGTTGCCCACAGACGCCAATCATTTCAGCTTCCAATGATAAATTTGCGACCAATACATAGCAAAACTATTTCAACAACAGAAGGGATCAGCCACAGGCAAAGAAAAACTATCCACTGTCTGCTCTGTGTTCTGCAAAATTGATTATAGATCCTATCAAGTAGAGAGATTCAATTACCATAAAACCTTAACCATAGCATTAACCCGAGCTGGACCAGATATCTATTTATAAGACTAAATTCACCAAGGCAGGATGAGTTGATAGCTACCCCCAGATGGGAGATGCAAACCGCCTTGCTTGTTGCTCTGGTTGCAAGGATGGCTCTCCCAGGCTACTAGGGCCAGTAACCACTACAAACACAGTCTGTGCAGCAAACTGGGACAGTTTAAACAACTTAGCTGTACACAAAAAACCAATGCATAGACGAGCCAATCCTGATTTAACAAGACACGTTTAAGGCAAGAGGTATAAACAAAGATATTGTGTACATTTTGCGATGTAAAACAGGCATGGGAGTATGAAGAAATAGAACAAGCGTTTTAGAATTATTAATTATATATATATATATATATATATATATATATACCCCACACTAAAAGGGGGAAAATTCAAGTCTCAAACGACTCTGACCTAACTGATGCTGTGAGGTCCAAGATTAGTAGCTGCAAGATTAGTAACTCGTCCGACTAATTTCGTTGCTTTTGGTGTAGCAACTGTTATTGATCAGTATTCCTCAATCTGACATATAGTGCACACAATTAGCTAATTGCCGCGATAACCATTATTAAAGAGCATCGCAGTCTAATGTTGATTTATGAAACACACCTCCCCGTTGTCATATTCTGCACCAAAACATACACAAAAATGGGTAGCTATCTCATATCTGCAACACATTAGCTGCAGATAATTACTACTACTGGTGCGAATTCATTTCAACGTTTAGAAGTATATTAGAGTTAAAGCTTTCAGAACGACAGGACGCAGTTTGCTAACCGAAAATGCTAATAACAACACAGAACACTAGCTACCATTTAGCATGCTACGACAGCTGGCAAAACCCACTTTGTGTAGCTAACGTTATCCTTTCCTACGTGGGTCGCTGGTGCATTAGGCAAACCCTTTGAACTTATTGAGTCTACGTTTGGTTACTTATTGAATGTTAACTTGTAAAAGACCGTAGAATACGGTCGGATATGGGAAAATAAAGGCCGAGTCGGGGCAAAAAATCATGCAAAAACAAAGCGCGGCCTTGGTACTAGGTACAAACATAGAAGCCTCGGGTTTTCCTACATTCGCAGTGCCCGGGATACAGCTACCTTTGGGGGGTGGGGGGCACTGTTTTAATAGCTAACATTACCCGAATGTGCGCACTACATACACACTTCGCCCAACATGGAAGCTGAAACAGACACAATTGCTTTGACACATTATATCCTGAGATGGGGCACTAACAGAATGCTACAACAACGCGTTGACATGCCGTTTATAAATGCTAACGCAAAGCTAAGCTACCATTACCTCTTTCCTGGTGGTTCCTCTCCGGCTGCACCGGGCGCGGCCTCGATACTCGCCTAGGTCTTCTGCTAACGTTACTTGCTCGGAGGGAGTTCATTTGGGGATGTTGTTAAATTTGAAAGAAATGTGTCGAAGGCTTCACAGCAGAAGAGTCGACGTGAAGCACAACTATGTCTTTTTCTTCAACGTTACGCGATTTGCCATGTTCTCGGCCCCGTGGCTTCCCGGAGATTGTTTCGTTCGGTGCTATTCCCTTTTTTTTTTTTTTACCCCGCTCTTCTTTTTACGTCTAGCCCCGTTCAGCTGTAGCAGGAGGAGCCATAATAGACGAGCACAGTCCGTCGGGGCCTCGCATCACATGGGGAGGACCTTTCACCGTCACGACGTCGCAGTCCCCCAGCACCGATGCACTCACTGCTCTCTGTGCACCACCAGGCATCATTCCTCTACAGGCTGCGTTTCCACTATTAAACTCCACTGTCCCAGCAAGCAAGCAAGCAAGCAAACAAACAAACAAACAAACAAACACACACTCTGCCTCACATTTGCAGTTGTATGGTGGCCACCCCGGCTGCTCCGGGCCACATGACAGCACACGCCGAGGAAGAAACATTTGGCAGGTTTTGTGTTTTTGAACTAACATACCCAAACTCGGAAGATGGTACAATTTCTTCTACGCTATGAAACCAAATTCAAGTCAAATTCAAAAACAAGTGTAAGAATAAACTTGCTCTGATTGCACTGAAATATTGTGTACGGAAGCTGCAAAGACTTTTCTACATTTATATGTATTCTAATTGGCTTTTTATTTATTGTATCAATGATTTATGTCGCAAAATCTGTTGAAATAATTTGCGGTTTGATGCTGCAAGGACCCTGGTAGCCAGACTGTATTCAAAAACTGGAGAATTCAATTTCAAACCACACTGCATCCTTTTCCTTAGGCCAAATACTTAATCTGTGATCTGCAGTTGACTCTTGCTGGTGCCCTTATAGAGCAACAGCGATAGAGATGGTAATTTCTCCACAGGGTTTATTAAGGTATCTGATCATCATTATACTTATCTCATTGTCATTCTAATAAAGGCTTTGTAACCTCGTCTTTCGTTGTGACAAAAGAGTGAGATTTGCTGATACAAATTACTAAAATAAGATTCCTCCTTGGCGATGGCGGCTACAGATTCTGTATGGGGCACGGGGTAACTTTGTCCATGTGCTGGATTACTGTCAGGATTACTGTGTGTCCTACGGTTACAACACAGTTGCACTTGAGCAAACTTGATTGGCATCTTTGCAAACCAGAGTACTGGCACTTGAACTTGGGCTAATCACAATGGTACTTGGGTGTACCAGCCAGGTAATCAACCATCTCAAGTATCCCTCTAGAAAAGAAGTCATGTCCTATTAGCTCTGTGACACTGATTGATAAATAGCTATATAAATGGATGCATGGGTGGAAATATGGATCAATGTCTAACAAACGAATAACAGTCATTTTACGGGAGTGTTTCCTGGATTACTATTGTAAGACTGTTAAAAATAATAGTAGCTCCTTCTGTGTTATTCACATTGTATTATGTGGTGCAGCATTTATATAAAAGTATGTAGGGAAAATCATTTGACAGGTAGAATATAATGATCTGGTTAGAGTCCTACAACTGCAGTTTATGTAGTGTTGACATGTTGCCAGTAGTTTGTCCTGATGATGGTGCTATTTAGCCTGACAACATAAGCATACCGAAGAGGGATACTTATTTTTGACATCAGGTAATATCTTATGACTCAGAACAGAAATGCAGTCCAACCCAAACTCCTACTCTATTATATGAGGAACATGCCAAATATTTAGGGTAATTAGAAAATACACATGGGCAAAATATTTATAATACTATAAATAATAATAAAGAAATACCAAGAGAGAAGAGTTGAAGGTTGAAGAACAATTACATTTTGAAGTAATTTAGAATTGCTTCACCTCCCTTTAAATTAGTGTATAAATCTGTCCATCAGATTATAAGATAATACAAAATATGAAGGTGCCTGGTTCAGTGATATTGTGCTCAGTGTGCTCGGAAAAAAATGTTGTTGGGCAAACTTGGCCTAATGATGGCGCTATGGAGCTCCATTATCTGTCTTCTCAACTTGTTTCAATAAGGAGGTCATTGACATAATGGAAATTCTAGTCTAACAATAGCCTGGATGTCCACTAGATGTCTCCTAAACTCTATCTCTAAATTGTCATTATACTTATGTTGTGGGTAAGATGCGGGTGACATCACATGACGCTCTACCTCTATTGTCTGAATGATGCTTCACTTCCCTCTGGTGTTTATTGCCACTCATACTTCATAGTTTTGCATTCACTGGGTACTGCAGGCTGCCACTGTAAACAAGTTTCTTTGCAGACCCTCAACCCCACAGTGCTGCCATGACAATCACAATATTCACAACATGAAGTTGACTACAGTGCTGAAGAGTGATCCTCTGTTTGAAAGCTGGTATCTCAAGCGACCGCTTCACTTGTACTTTCCTTCCAGTGAACTTCAGTCGTGTTTTACTACTCATTATTGAAAATGCATAAATCTTCAAGGGAGATCACTACATGCCTGTGGTGATAACATGATCATTCATTTTCATTTTTGGCAGGTCCAAATAAACTCCTTTTCCTCTGACTAATTAGCCACCTAAATGAGTCATAATATTGAGTGGCAAAGGCATACTCCAATTGCCTTTATATGGCAGCGTCAACATAACTGATTAAATCTTCTTGGCTACACATCTACTCCATGTCTATTTTCTAGTATACATGTGTTTATTTTCATAATGTTTTGCCTGCCATCCACTACAGGCCTACCAACAGTACCATCTGTGCTTTGTTGCTCTATGGTCATTGACCCATCTGGGAGTTTGTCTGCATGTCTGTCTGATGGGGTTAATGGTCATTGACCTCCTGAAAGGGGACCTCAAAAGTCAACCAAGAGGATTGTATTGGACAACTTAGTGGCTCATGATTTATGCTGAAAGCCTTCATATTGTACAATTTGTCATCTTGTCATTTTGTTGTTAAATCTGGAGACATGTGGTCAGCAATATCCCTTTTCTTTGTGGGTGATGCACTAGCTGCTATCTTCTGATGTTAAAATAGCCAGGCTTAGTGTTGCCATGGCCAAAAGGAAGACTGTGTTGTGTATTTTACATAATCTATACTTAGGTTTGTCTTATTACATCTGTGTTATATACTGAATCGCTGGTTCCCTTACACAGATATATAGAACATATCATTTTACCTAAGCCTGAAACACACTGAGCTTAACTGTCAAGATGTCTTGTTTTCGACATTAATCTGTTGGAGATATGACAGTGAGGCACATGTGTTGGCTTGGTAACCAATCTAGTATCCAGTGGCAACAGAGGTCTATTGAATGCTGGGTGGCTCTGGATTGGCTGGTGTGCCCACCACTCTTTAGTGCCACCAAGTCAGAGAGGCACGTCCATATCACAGCACTGAATAATAGTAGGGTTGTATAATATTCAGTTCAGCAGTCAATAGTGTGTGTGTATTGTATGTGTATAGGTGTGTGGGTGCGTGTGTGTGTGTTTGTCTGGTAGTGTTTGGGGAGGGGTCATGCCTGCGCTGATCTGACAAATGCTCTTTGTGTTCAACAACTTAATGTACTGACCTGCAGGTGGTAGCACTCTCTGCCTTGCTCCCTCTTTCTGTCTCTCCATCACAGATGCGCGCGTGCACACACACACACACACACACACACACACACACACACACACACACACACACACACACACACACACACACACACATTTGTACATATGTTTAAATTCTTACTTCAGATAGCATTTTCCTTTACATTATATGCTCTCACACTGAAAATGTTTCAGAACTGCCATTCTTAGTTATGAATGCTTTCCTCCCTTTCTGTGTCTGAAGGCATCCACTGGAGCAGAGGCAGACACAACAGGATAAGCGTCTTTGTCTCAGACTCCTGTCTATCAGAGACACCCCCTCCCAACCTCTCCTCTATTTGGGCGGCTGTTACAGAGAGGGCAGATGGCTCATTACCATAAATAGGACAGAGAGAGAGTGAGTGAGGGGGCCGTGCACACCGACCAAGAGGACCATGCCGCCCAAAACCAAGGAAATGGGAGGCCGTTGCTAGGAGAGAGAGAAAACAGCTTTATGGCAATACAAAGCTGATTCCCCCATCCGACCTCATCTCGCTACCGCCCCCTCGTTCCCTGCTCTAGGGACCGGGTCTGAATCTGCTGGTCGGGGACAGATGGTCTATGGGCCCCAACGTCTCTACAGCTGGACACAGGCTACGCCAACACAGTCAGACCTGGCAGGACCAAATCACACCTAATCCCGTCCAACCTATGAGGAGCAGGAGTAGACCACACTGAAACCCAGGCCATCAGCTAAGAATAGATCCACACTTGTTGCCCACAGGAAATGTGTGGCTGGACAAGAGATGATAATATGATAACGTGAAGAGTTTGTCTTTGTAGTAGTGTAATGCACTCTGTGGGAAGAACATCTTTCACTGAAGATAATTACAGGTTGTCTCTTCCTTCATTATTGCTGCTATTTAGTCAATAAACAATGATTGATAGTGATTTGGCTCATCTTTGTATTAGGAAATTCATTAATGATATATATGTATGTGTACATTTTTCCACTTCTGTTATCGTTTCAATCACTGGGGTTACTGCTTATGGTAAATCTGCTCTTCTGTATGCAAAATAAAACATGCACAAACAAGGGGGTGCGACACTTCCTCCTGTGGAAAGTATTTCAGTCAAGACATCACCTCTGAAACAATAGCACATCTGCTCTCTCCAGACCTCTGCTTAAAAGGGCAAGTGAAGCCAACTGTCTCACAGAAGAGAGGAAGAGACTGTTGAGAAAGACAGTAGACGCCAACTTAAGAAATTTTAAACGTTAAATATCCAGTGTGGTTATTATTGAATGGCTCGTCTTAATCCAATTTAACACTAAATTACAAATTTTCCATGAGTTAATTTCTTGTCATTTATAATTATAGATTGTCAGTTTGGTTGACAGAAAGCAAATTCTAGGTGAAACCTGACATCTACTAGCGTCAATTTTATACACTGTGAAGGAGGAATAAGAATGGGAAAGAGGGGAAAAGAGAACGTTTCACCAAAATGAGCAAGATACTGTGGCAAGAGCATGACAAGCAAGCAGAACAAGAGGCAGTCCAGCATCACCTAACCATTCGCCCTGGTTGCATAGGAACACGAGGGCCATGCCTACCCTGCAGACACACTCCTTTCCTCTCTTCTCTGCCACGCTTCATTACACAGTGCTCAGCCAGGCACAGAGAGGCACTGCACCACTTTCTCCACACGACAGCCGTGTGCCCGCTTACAGTCTCCCAGCCAGGCTCTCTGTGGACCCAGACAGGGTATGCACTGCCCCTCAGGCATCAGGTCACACTGAATCTATGTGCCCAGCTCTGAGAAAACACTGGCAGGTCTGCGCTCACATCATACTAATGTTATTCCATCAACAAAATGATCTGCACTTTCATGATATTTCTCTTAGGATTCACAGCTGGACCTGTCAACATCATCGAGTATGATAAACCGAAGATTTACATACATATTTTTGCAAATCCACTATCTGTTTATATTCAATTAATATTACCAAGCAGAAGGCAGCTGATAATTGTACTGTATATATATGAGAAAATACAACACACACTTTTTATGTACACTACTGGAGGAACAATCACAATCCTTCATACATGTCATAGCCCACTTTGGAGCTGGTAGTGCCAGACAACACTGCTGGGCACAAAACCACTATTGTCCCCCAAGATAAAGTACGCTTTTGACGAAGGCAAGATGGGACGGTCCAGATGCTGTGAAAAGATAAGGGAGTGTGGCTGAACAAAGCTTTTGGTGTTGTGTTGTTGTTTACACTGGAGTCATAAGTCATATGTTCATAAGGACGTTACGCATTAACATCTCTAAGACAAACAGTATAGATACTGTAGGTATAACATGTCAAAGTGGTCTGCCTTTCCTTTATCCTCCTCCGCCTCACAGTTAATTGACTAGAAGTGTTCATTTGCCTGCAAGGAGCAGTCATTAAGGGTGAATAACAAAATTTAGCTTGGCAATAGAACAGCACAGGATCAATGGCTTAATTCAATTGCCCCTGCATGTGGTGTATTGTATGGCAGGGCCATTTGGAGGTCTTTAGAAGGGAGTCATGCAGTTTTACTGTGCCTAAAACTGCAAAGAGATAGCGTTGATACTGGTCAATAAAGGGAGAGAAGAACAGCACTGCAGGCATAAAAACGGCCAAAGTTCACTGCTGCTGTGTCTGGTTAAATATAAAACAGTCAGTTAAATACGGTTATGGAAGGACAGCCGAATGTGGTTCAATTAAGTTTGGGGAAACATTTTGAACACACAGATCACCTGCTCAAAAATACAAGCATTGATATAATCAGTGAACAGTGAAAACTGATCATTTTAGATTTAATTTCTGGAAGTGCAATGTAATTTAATTAATGTAATTATAGGATAACGCTCAGATCGGTCCAGGTATTCATTTTGTGATGACCCTGGTTAGTCGATGGTTCAGCTTGCATCAACAAATTTGAACTCCAGCACACTACAAGATAATATGTGTTGACTGTCCATGGTGACCTGCCCTATTTTACAACCAGCTCTCTCCACAATCATTGTCGTCATGTGGAAATTGCTGTTATTATCACAGTTCTAATATAATCAGTGTGTTGCTGGCAGTATCTCACAATACTGTGGAACATTTCAGCGGCTGTAACCCCGTGGTCATTATTCTTACTGTTTGTCAGTAAACGAATCAGGACTACCAAAACAACTATGAAAGCACAACTCATCCGAGGCAAGATAAGCTTGAGAAAGAGAAAAATGGTCTTCTTTTACTTTCCTTTTTTTCAGTTTGTCATAAGAAATTGTGTTTTGAAAGTTGAACCAGATTTGGATGAAATTGTACGTATTGACAGTGAATGATAACAAGGACAAATTTGCAATACTTTTCCATTGAAATTGATGCTTTTATTTTGAAGGAATCAACAAAACATACAGAAATTCTCAACAGGTTAAGGAATCAATTAGACATGTCCTTTATCCACCACTGAAACAGAATCCACACCACACTTTAATGGCTTGTTCCCCAAGTTTAATCAAAAAGAAACTCTGATTAATCCTGGAAACAAAAACAAAAACAAAAACAAATCAACCAATGAACATAACCTCCTTGGCAGAGGTAATAATGTAATAAGTAGGCTACTCCCATCACACGCCATCCCAGTCTATAATACATGCATCAGTGATAACACATATTCACAATACTTTTACATTCCATACCATGTCCTCCTGTTGATTGGGCCTCAGTATTTACGTACCCATGGGAAAAAGGGGTTTTGCGGTGAATGAGGGATGGTTCTGTTGTAATTACATGCATTGGTATCACATCTTACTAGGCGGTCTGGAGTCATTGCTTTGTCCCAACAAAGACGCCATTTTTCCTCTGGTTGTCTCTATAGTGCCTAGTGGAAAAGAGTTTGTCTTGAGTTCAAGTTCCTTGTCATTTGCTATATTACTACCTATAACATCTCACCAAGCACATTAGGTCTCGTCTCATGAAATGGTTCAATCATTTTTTCATTTGCTATTCTTACGGCATGCTTCACTCTCCACTGGAATTAATTGCCACTCGCTGTCTGTTTATACAACTGTTTGCACATTCTAACCTGAATAAATATACTCAATCAATACAGAATATTTGTTTGACTGTTGAAAAGATCAATCCACTGGCGTACATGTTGAGCGTTTTATTGCCTCTGCATTAAAGTAGGCACTTATCAACTGACAGATAACAGACAATCAGCAACTGCTGACACAATTCATAAGACTCGGTTAGCAGAAAAGGTTGTCAAACAAAGGGCTCCTGTAGGCAAACACACTCTCGTATTGAGGCTAACTGCAAGCAAAAGCAGAGAGACCCTCCAGGGAAAACAAACACTAAGAACTGAAGAACAAAGAAACTGCTGCATTTAAAACAAGTTGACCACACCTGGATGCTTTTCCGATTGTTAGAGAGAACACAGAGGCAACATTTAGTGTTCAGTGTTTACACTCAATATGTTTCAGCCTCTGTGCTGCAAAAAGTATTTATTAAGCGTTGCTGGAATATGTAAAGGTAAAAAAAAAGGTTGTCTGTATTCTGTGTTTTTCTCTCTCCTTCAACAACATTGTTTTGTTCCTTTCAGAGCAATTACAGTAAGTGTGGACTGCAGTGACTTCTGTTGGAGCATGTCTTTACAGCAGGTGGCCTCTGGCAGCTTCACAGGCAGTTGCAGACGCATCCTCCTGCTGGGGAAAATGCAAATATGACTTGTTTAACCAGTAACCACTATAGCCATACTTATCTCTTAAAATGAAGGTAAGGGCCATAGAGATTCAGTGTATCTGTGTGGGCGTGTGCACGTGTGTGCGTGTGTGTGTGTGTGTGTGTGTGTGTGTGTGTGTGTGTGTGTGTGTGTGTGTGTGTGTGTGTGTGTGTCTGTGTCTGTGTCTGTGTCTGTGAGTCTGTTAACGCTCTGTAATCTAAGTCACAATTGTCTCTGATGACTCTGCCACTTCGCATTTCAAAGGGGTTCAAATTAATTAGCTCAGGGTGCCGGTAGTCTGTTGGTCCCGGTCCCAGAACATGTGATCGTTCCATCATTTAAATTTACTAAAAAAATCAGGTCAGTATATATCACGAGTCTGAACTTTTACTCCAGACGTTCTTTTAAGATGGAATAGTCCAGTACTTGGCATTAGAAAGCTGTATTGTGCAGCATTTAAATACCACCGATTCAATAAAATGTACGTTTTTGGAATTAATTTTGTGATGTAGAAAGCTGCAATGCTAAAAACATTCAATTGTCGTCCCATACAGCCCATATTGTCATCTTCTATAGTCTCAAGATTCAAGATCTACTGGTTATAGTCTAAAACTAATCTAAAAGGAACTTGTTAGAACTCATATCTCTGCCAAATCTGGAAGAAACCTGTTCCAACCACTGAATAGTAAGTAATAATAATATGGCCTGATTTGTTTCGTCATGAGAAACATGACCCACACAAAATATAAAACCTTGCAGAGTATCTTGCAGGATTAAGAAATCACTGCAAAAATCCTCACTGGCCCCAAAATGTAATGGATTCTTCTCTGTGCTATGCTCTTCCATCAAGTTTTCATCAATATCTGTTCTTAACATTGAGCAATCCTGTTAACTAACCAAGCAAAAGATTGGGGTGGATACATTGCGTCCTTGGTCGCGACAATAATGTCCTCATCTGTCAAAGTGCATAATGGGGAACCAGATAAAAAAAGCGATTTTGTCCAGCATTGTGCATAGAATGTGAGAGGAAAGAAATGGAAACAATACCTGTGTGGTTGCTGTCTAAACAACATGCAAAATTAATTCCGTCCATACTCTGTCTATGTGTGTGTGTATGTGTGTGAGAGAGAGATTCTGTGAGATGTTTGAGCACAGGCATTATCCCACAATGTGATTTATATGACAGTTTTCAGCTTTGATGGCTGGTGACCCAGCTCCAGGTTGGCATGGGCACGACAGCGTCAACATCTGCGTTGCCACTTCCGAAACCCGGGCTAGATGCACTGAGAGAGAAAATGGAGAGAGAGAGCAACAAAGGAGAGAGGACAGATTGAATGAAGAGCAGCACAGAAATAAAGGGTTGTCACTAATAGAGAGTTTTATGAGCTCCAGACCCGCTGAAATGGAGTGCCGTGCGTGTTCAGCAGCTCTTATCGGCTCACTGGCAGTAGGGGAGGGTGAGAGCTTCGACACTTGCGCTCTGTAAAAATGGTCTGATTCATTTTCCGCATGAGAGGGTCTCACTGGGGCGGCATCAGACCAGCCAGGCCACACAGATTTATGGACCATTAAAGCAGCAGGCCTCCTGACCACTATGCCACCATAGACTGCCTGTTAAGACACACAGCACCCTCATTCATGCTTCCCCACTACACTCCTCTTTGTTCATCCCTTCATTCGTATCACTTTTACAGCCCCATATGAACCGACTCAGAGTCGATGACAGTGTTCTTCAACTGGGCTATTCTGACCAATGCAGTATTCACCTGTTCTTTCTTTGTTAGATGTAAAAACGTATACACAATCATTCCTATAGTGTGTCCAACACTAGGTAGCCACAATAGCTCCTGTACCATTATGAACATCCCTGATGGTGATCATTGGGGCATGTTGCTTTAGCCTAACAGTTTTACAATCAGATTAGCACCACTGCAGGCACACAGAATAATGGGTCTGTCTTTTCAAGGCATCCTCAATCAACTGTTTCCCTGGTGATTAATGCATCTTCTACCTCTCTCTCTCCCATTTGCTAACATTGCAACTTCATCATCCCTATAGGAGTGATACTGGAAAGGAAAATGGGGCACAGTCTTATGCTGCTTGCCGGCCCTAAGAATAGCTCAGTGCGCAAGAAAATGATGCCGCAGCAAAGGCTGAAAAAACGTGAATGAATGAATATAATGGTAACCCCAGTATTCTGCCACTAGTGATAAATCACTTCACCCGCTTTAAACAATCCCATAAACCAATTCTGTAGATTTGATTCAGCAGCTATGGCGTCTCTTGGCAGAATAACGAACATTACTGTTCTTAATATTATGTTTCACCTTCTAGAAATGTAGAAATGATTGGGTGCATTCATTCACAATACACCTGAACACATTGGCATGAGTTAAGATAAGTGCGTACATGTAGACACAACACTGCCATTACGACACTGCAAAGCCTGTTTGCCGAGTTCCAGCAGAGGGAAAAACAAGGGTGTGCATCGGCGGTTGTGCAAAGATATCTGAGTTTATATGCAGTTGAAAAAAATCCAACAGAGAGGCTTTTAGATCAATGAACAGAGAGCTACTCATGTGCGCTTATGAAATAGAGTAGCTGAGATGAGGAAGGTATCACCATCCTGTGAAAGTTACAATTTGGTGTTAAGTCACTGTTGGCAAGTAAACCTCAACTCAGCAGATAATGAGACAAAGATACAAATCTGGTTTGTTTGCTTTCCTTGCCACACATTTTCTTCATATACAAACATATCCTTGTTGTTGGTGTGATTAAAAAAAAAGATAGTTAATACATATAAAACGTGCCCAGTTGTGTGTGTGTGTTTTTGTTCTTCTTCTTCATGTCTTTTTTCTGTTGCCTCACACAGCACAATACACGTGTCATGTCTACGCTACATGTCGGTGTCACCAGTTTACTCTAGGAGGGGGCCCCCGCCGATCGAGGGTCCACAATCGTCATGGGGCTGGGTGTGGTGTCACATCCTTTATCTCCGCCCTGAGGTGCCTGTTTAGCCTAAATACGCGTGTGTTCCGACTTAGTTAAACCATATCGTCATTACTTCACGTATTTTTATTTCTTTTCTCTACTAGTGCAAAATGGCTACATACAACGTGTCTTTCTTGTAGGTAAAAGTGAAAGCGATGCACATTACACGATGCAAAATAGGGGCTGTTCGTGCGCGTTCGCCGGAGCTCATGGGCTGCGGCAGTTGCCAGGGGAGATAGGAGGGGAGGGGTTTTGATTGGCTGAAGTGGGCCTGTTGCTATGGCGACGACAAGGGGTTTGGTGGCGTTGCCGTGTGCGCTGTGTGATCTGCGCGCTGCATGTATGGAGGAAGCAGCTGCTGATCTGATCTCTGACATTGTGCGAGACAGACATCTGAATTAAACTGCGCGTATTTTCGTCGTTGAACGTACTTCTTTAACGGCGCGGCGTACATGATTGTAAGTATTATTTCGTCTTTTATTGATTTGTTACGTCCGCAGACGTTTGTGAATGTGCGGTATGTGTTCCGAACACGCGAAAAGTAAATGTGGTCAAGTGACTTTGCTTAGAACAGCCAGCATGGCAGATCAAGCGACAGCATGTGGCCAGTAAGCTAGCGTTCACCCTACTTCTCTCTTTTTGTTTGTAGTTTTGAAGCTTACACAACAGAAATGGGGATTTATCGCACTTCCGAAACGAGTTGTTGTTACGTTCATTCGACTACAACCACCAGAATATAGACAATTAACACTTAAACGTTGAGCTAAGGGCTAGCGTTGGAATTACCTTCACTGACCCCGCGAGCGGCTGCTAACGCTACTTTGCTCCGTGATTCAGCTACATTAGTAACGCTATAGTGAATTGGCTCCCATCAAGCTAAGCTAAACAAAAGTAACGAACAAAAGGAGTAATAAGTTTCTTCATAACCGGTCCAATTTGTGGGAAAGTATTGTGCAACAGTCCACGTCATTACGGCGTAACTTTGTACTCGTCGTTGTGTGGCTGTGGTTGTTTTTGAGTGTGTGTAGTGTTGACCTCGTAGTGATTTATGTCACGGTATATGTAGCGTTAGCGTGTAGTTTCCATTGTACATAAGTCTGATTTGTTACGGAGCTTGTTCACTCAGCTACAACACTTTCGCTTTATCCTTTCTCCGCCAGCTAAGACTCGCTGTATTTCAATGTTGCTGCTTTGTGTGAAGGCACTCGTGTAATAGTGGAGCCGTGTGGGCTTTAAACCATTTTGTTGGTGTTCATTTAAGACGTATAGTGTCGTGATACTTGGTGTGTATGTTTGAGTGTTTCATGTGCATCGTTGGTGTATCAGAGGCAGGGAGGCTACGTTGGCTAGCTAAGCACATGATGTAATGGATTATCACAAGATTGTCCCAGATACAGAACGCTGCACAAACAATGCCCGAGTGATGGAAAAATGTCTATGTTTAATCCACTTGTGTGTAGTGTATATTTTGTCATTAAATAGGCCAAATAATGGTTGTCATCCCCCTTTAATCTGATGTTGCCTGCCTGCCCTTCAGTGCTCTCTAACTGATGTTGCATTTACTGGATTTGACTCACTTTCTATAAATTCATGATGTGCTCGGATGTTTTGGAAAATCTTATCTCAATTTTCTTTGTACTAGATGGAGATAGTTCATTTCTTCTTGCTTTGCAGTTGTTATAACCCTCACAACAAAGAAACAAGGAGATTAAAAGGGGGGAAACCTAAAGCTGACACAATAAATCTGCCATTATTGTATTGTCAGAATTTCATGACGATATCGTAGATCACAAGCATCTGTTTGTGTTTGTTGTTGTCGTTGTTTGTGGTCTTCCCATGTGTCCACTTCCCATATGTGTGCTTGTGTGTACAGGGCCTCTGAAGGGTAAGTAGTTTTGCCTCCCAGAATAGACGAGGGCCTGCTAACTTTACTGACATTCATAACTATAAATAAATCCTGTCGTAACACAGTGATGGCGTTATTGCTGACATGAAATGGATGTAATGAGCAGCACGGGGTTCTAAACAGTGGGATCATCTTTAGGTCATCACCGTCTGAAGGCTATTAATATGACTGGAATGAGCCTTTCAGACGTAGTATTTACAATGGTTGCCTTGTAGATGATAGTATTCCACGGGTGGTTCCTCCTCTTCAGTGAGAGGTAAAATAGAAGATTTGTCTTAGGTGCCTGCTCACATGGCTGTATGGTTGAAATTTAAACTTTACTGACAGTGACAAATGTACAATCAGTAACTGTGACAAGCGATTACATCACTGATAGCGTTATTTTTGTATTGTGAGCCGAGCATTGCCCCGGCAAAATCTGGTCAGAAAATCCTGAGATTAGCCTTCTTGCTCAACATACTTAATTGGAAAAGATCAGAGTTAGACCGTTAAACATGTCTTGAAAGTCTGATAATGACCTAACAGTCACATGTTTTTAAGATGGAGTTATGTCTGTGTGTGTGGACATGTTGTTTATAGAGTTTTCCCATTAGGGATACCCCCGAAAGCTTTGAAAATGCCACACTTCAGTATCACAACCTGTTAAACACATTGGTGTCCGTTTTTCATTCCAGTGCACCGAACTAGTGGTAATAGTAGTCTGCATAATTCCATGAAAACAAAGGCATCTTTAGCACAGCGTTGAGAATGAAGTGAATGTGTGAGGTAAATACATTAGGTGGACTGCAGTACCATCCTGTTGTTCACTTAGCACAGCATACTGAATAAGGGAAACCAGTGTGGAATATTGGATTTTAGCTCCTATTACCCCCTATCTAAGCAAAGACTGATACAGGAACTGCTATTCAAAATGGTTGATTTTGCCCTGTAATCAGCTTTATCACAGAATAATGTACTCTGACCCAGCGTAAATTAGAGGTTGTGTCCTCAGAAAAAAGCCTCCGCGTTCTTTTGTAAGCACACCACCGACTGTGGTCTGAAGTATGTTCAAGCTGACCCATCTGGTGGAAACTTTAAGGATTATTTAACTTGGTCTGTAGAATAAGTAAATCCTGTGAGACAAAGCCAGGATGTTAGATTGGAAGTGTCCATTTTTGTAACTTAAAGAGGTAGAGCGGCTGACTAATACAGTGACTTCATTCCCCACATGATGCAGCCTGTCCTCACTGTCTGTTGTGTTTGTATGAATCGCGTTGACGTCCCTCTACCTTCCTTTGTGTGGTCTCCTGTCGGTAAATTGAACAGTCATATATCCATGTGGGATCTATAACATATCAATCAGCTCTGACTCTCCGTGCTGACATTTGCCTATCCGCTCTTGTGAAATTGACTTGTTTTTGCGAAATGCTCTCAGCGTAGTTTTGTGGTGATTGAATACTGGGATCGGAGCTTTGCGTGTATCTGCCCCGAAGAAAGGACATCCCCATGCACTGCTGTTGTCTCGGTTCTGTGATATTCCTATTCTGCTAATTGAAATTGGTTGGCAGCTCTGCTATGGAAGGCACATTCATACGTGTGTAGAGGCGTACTCTTCGCCTTCTTTGGGTCTCAAGATGACGAGGATGCGCTATTTGATCATATCATTACAGCAGCTAAACCGTCAGAATCAGATTTTATGCCCAAACATGTCAGGGAACAGCTGGCCTTTTTTTTTTAAAGACTGTTGAAAGGCTGCTGTTGTTAATTTCACTACATCAACAACAAGACAAACAGGTTGAAATTTGAATCTCAACCTGTCCAAAAAAGATATGCTTTAGATGAGAATGTTTAACTTTTGATAACAGGTTTTTCCTCCTTATTCCAGGAAGCTCTGTTTGTGTTTACAGAACGTCAACATGTGCACAGTAAATGTTCCTGTTGTGACGCCCCGTAATCAGTTTGATTTATTGTTTTACATCTCTAAATTTGTCACGGTGATTACGTGTTGAATCTATCGGGGGAACAGGCCCCTTCCTCTCTTCTCTGGCAGCCCCCAACTGACGGTCCTTTGCTTGTCTCATTTCTGATGGGTTGGACTGGAGATGCAGCTCATTAGAGCCCGCCTCACAAAAGTGACCCTTTCCTTGATTGAGAGAGAGGAAGAGGGAAGGATGGCTGTGTCCTATATCACAATGGGCCTTTGTCTTGTCACCCCTGGGTGAATTAACCGGGTTTATTTAATTGAGATGGCAGTGTGACAGCAATGGCATAGGCTGGCCAGCTTGTGTGTAAGAGATGAGGATCTGCGGGGGGTAAACGGTGAATATCGTTTCACTTTACCCAAATTGAAATCAGTGCTTACCCAGGTAGCACAGATAACTTAAACAATCCTGCCTTAATGTGTAGTTCTGATACAACATAGTGTACATTGTTATTCGAATCAAATCGTGTTGAAATTGTGTTTACACCATGACCCCGAGGGAGCTCATTTGACTAGAGCATGTCTAGAACTTTTCTATTTTTAAATGTCTGACATTGGCATCAGAACACCTTGGTAATGTATGGATAAAAAGCTAAATTAACTCTTAAGTGTGGTGGTGTGGTGGACTTGTAGCCTAAAGTAACTCTAGCACTAGTCTCACTGTTTACTCGAGCAAAAGGTCTAACAGAGGCCGTACACCTGTAGCACTGTGAAATGTGTATGTTGTCTCACCTTGGATGGAACAACTTCCCAGAGGAAGAACGTCAGGTATCACTAACTCAGACGTGATGTGATTGTTTGAGTTGCCCTTTGTAATTAAGAACTACATTTTATTTAGTTTTGATTCTTGCATTGTTGCTTGTGATAACACAACTCGTCAATGTAGAAAAGTAGCAGTTTTTAAAATCCAAAAAGTGTGTATTGTTATTGCATTAATATTTAAAAATGTGAACTGATACCCAGCCGTAGTAAAAAGTGCAGACTGATAACAAACCGGTAGTACCGAGTTTACAACAGACTCGTTGTCTCTGCTCCTTCCGACTCTCTTATGAATTATTCTGTATAGCTTGATTGTGATTAAGGAATGTAGACTATTCTAATCTTCCTGGAAGGATTTTTTGGCAGTGCATGTGTTGCATTTGTAAGGAAATAACTACTGTACAAAAGAACAAACTCCTCGAAGGGTTTAGGTTGAAAGGAGTATGAGACTGTGAAAGGCACATTAACCGATATCTCCACAAATATACTAACTTTAGCAGTGGGTATGTTTGAAGGATATGAGGTTCTTCCCCATGTTGAGTGCTTGTGTTTGTACACTGGACTAAAGCCACATGACCCCACGAGATAAGGTTTCACTGTTGGCTAAGGCCTGTACTTTGGAAGGCGCTCGCCAGTTGTGAAAATCATGCAAGTGCAATTCTGCGCCCTGTCCAAGTTGGTGTCTCTGCTCACCATCACCATCGGTATTTATTGTTTTGTAATGGGATATACACTGAACAGTACATAAAGGTTGGACTTAAACTTTGGTTGTGTGTTATCAGCACTGTGTCTGCTTCAGTCTATAAGTATACATGTGTTGGAAACGACAGAATGCCAAAGTAAACACCGCTGTATCAATAACTGCTACCTCTAGGCTTCTTTGCTGCTCCAGTCCACTGTTTGGGTGCAGAACGGGCCCGACTCTCTTTGTGTGAAGTCTGAATTTGTTTTCTGAAAATGAACTTCCTCAACAGGCAGGAGGTGTTTCCTTCCCTCCCAATTCCTCTGTTTGAAACTGTGAGGTGAATACTGAGCACTTCTGAAACATGACTAGAGCAAAAACAACTGCTCCTTTGTACCGGCACAATGTGGGGCCAATTGCAATGCTTTTGTGCAAGCTTTTTCGTTTGCTTTCACCTCTGGCACAGAATAGATCTTTTAAATCCATTGAGTAGTTTTATTTGGGAAAGGTAGACTCTTTATTTTCGTTACTGAGGTTTTACTGTAGCCGTAGAAGCCTTCACAGTATGGATGCCTCATTTGTTGTGACGTCATTTGAGCGTCACGTAAAATTAGGTAAAGGTCTGTGACTTACTCTCTTTCTCTGATTGTCGGTTGTCTGTCTGTCTGTCGGTCCGTCCCTTACCTAAATATCAGTTCGGGCTTCAAATAACAGCTCTTGCCATGGGGCTTTGTGACACACCTTTGTGTATCCATTACAGAGGTGTAACTGGTTTGTGTCAACTGGTTTAGTCCTTGTGATGAGGGTGTGGTGGAGTACACCTGTGCACGAACACAAAGCGGTTTCATAGTCTTTGGAGTTTTGGTTTAGTTGTGCTCTGATGTCCATTATTAAAATGTGAAAATATATTGTATCTTCTATTTACTAACCGGAACTTGTTTGGCTCGGTTACCTGTAATGTACCGTCGTCGCTCAGAGGTGCCACGACATCCAGGTTGGCCTTGTCATTCCTCTGTGCCTCTTTGTCAGACAGGTTTGAGGAGAAAGGCAGCAGACTGCTGGCCTCAGCATTTTCCGCCTGTATTGATCTCCCACATTAGGCTCTCTCTTCATGCACAGACATGAGCACAATTGCTTCCCTTACAACGCTGGCTGCCTTGGCAACTGAGTCCTGATCGTGAGATTCTCTCTCTGAAAACATCTCAACCAGCAAGTCATCATTTTGGTGCAGTTATCACCTCCTTTACATTCCCCCGTAACACATGTGACGTACAGTATTAAGGCAATACTTGCCACTTAAGGTGATCTGTAAGTGTCTTTGTGTATTTTTTGAATAGGCTAAGTACTTAACAGGATAAAAGAGCAGGTTGAACGGGAAAAAAATGTGCTTTGGCACCTGCTGTTAGTGGCTGCCTGTTTGCACATGAATATGATCAGGCTGGCGGTGCGTTAGGCTATTTTAACTTGCAGATGAGCCATTGGGTCAGCACCATGGCTGCTTTGGTGTATTTTCAAGGATAAGCTGCAGTCAACAGGCCAGTCCAGCTCATTAGCTCCCTCTCCCCTCGCCACTCTTTACACACTAGTGTCCCATTATCTATCGCATTCCCAGCCGCCTCTCTTTGATGCTTTTACACAAGAGCAATGATAACGGTGATCATCATAACAGCAGCCTTAGCTGACCAACAGCAACCAGGTTTTGTTTTGCTGGATGCTGAGCGGCTTTTTCATCTGCCCAAACTAGCTCTTCATATTCAAATGGAGGAATTCCGAAGGAGCTAGAGGAAGATAGACGCTCTCAGGCACCCTGTGGTGCGACTGAGAGGTTAGCGTGAAGATTTGTTTTTCTAAATTGTGTTTTAATGTTTCCCAGATTCTGTGTTTTCCATTTTTTTTCTGGAATACATGTTTTCCATTTTACTCCCAAGTTTAAAATGTGTGTCTAATCATATGAATTCATAGAAGTCTGAAGAATTTCTATTCCACCACACCTTTGAAGTATAAACGAAAGTGCAATTATAGCAATTGGACAGCATAAGGTTGTTATTTTGAAACTGAACTAAGATGAAGACAAATCAAAATTAATTTTATTGATTTAGTTCATTGATAAACTTGATCAGTTTATTTGACAGTGCACATGGCAGCACATGAACAGAGCTGTGTGTCTATGTTGTCCATCTCAGATTTTCTTTACGGAGAACTGAGGTGGTTTTATTAGTCAATGACTCACTCACCTATGACTTTGTTTCTCCAACACTGAAGTTTTATGCCATCATTTCATCAACTTCAATAGATTGTTCCCTCTTGTGGTCCTTGTGGAGGACTGCTTCCATGTCGTGTCATGCCATCGCCCTCCCCCTCAAGCGACAAAACACATTTAACCACACCTCTAAAATAAACGTAAACGACTTCCTTGACACACCTGTGCTTGTGTGCGGTTACTCTGGGACATTATTGCTTGCCACCAGTATGTATTGATCAATAATGTCATCGTGTCTTAAAGTCGTAAAGAACAGCTTTGTGGCGGTTGTGTTGATTATTCACAATGTGACTGGCACCCCTATCAAACAGCGCCCAGTCTCCTGCACACGTCCTTTATCTTTCTCAATTTGTCATAATCCAAAGCATTGGTATCTGGCCTGGACACAGAGCTAACCGTCTCAAATACTTTCCCATGGGTGACTGAAACTAGACCTGTCTGTCCGCTTTGCCCCTTTGTCGATTTGTGAAATCACCTGGAGAAAGTACCCGTGTCCTGTCAGGATACATCTTTTGTTGTTTTGAGACCTTGTAGTCTGATTTTCTTTTAACACCAATGTGCAGCTCTCTTGCTGCTTGACATATCTGATTGCTCTACTTTGCTGAGAGCTGTGATTCATCCAAGACTGATGATAACTTAAACAGCCTATCGCACTGCCGCTGAGCCGCTGCTGTTTGCCTCACTCTCTACCCCGCTGTTGCTCATTTGGTCTCTTTCTTTAGCTCTTTCTCTCTTATTCTGCTCTTCCATAAAAGGATCCCCCTATTGTTATCGCTCTCCTGCGTTCGCTCTGTCTCTCCACTCGTGTTCTTTTGACTTTGGCCTGGAAAAACTGCTCCGCTGTGTTTTGTTCTCGCTGGCGTTCGGATTCAGCGAGCAGAAGTACTTGAAGCACGCAAGGAGTTTGCCTTCAGTGGCGCTGACTTGTTTTAAGACAGGGGTTAAAGAAGTCAAGGCTGTAGATGTACAAGCCGGGCCTCACTGAGAAAATGAATGGTAATTTTGTGAATGCACAGCTGCCTTGTTTCACCGCCTGGCTTTGACAAACAGATTTTTTGTAAGTCGCATAAGTGTGCTTCCACTCCTTCTGCCGTCTCACCCACTCCTTAAACACTCAAGACTTTTGACCCAATTCCTATGTCGTCACAGAATCGAAAACCCACTGTACACCTTCCCCACCACAGACTTTGTTCATTTCCCCTACAACCTCCCAACCCTGTCCGCTCTCGGTCCTGATACGGAGCATCTCGGACCACCCCAGACCAGAGCATCTGGTGTCCGCATACAGTACAGCAGGAGCATTTCATCACAGGGTGGCTGCTCAGCGGTCGTCTGTGGCAGTGCCAGCCAGGGTGGATTACTTATTTTGTTGTTGACTCATGTTTGTCGGATTTCTGCTCTTAATTGAAGGGACAGCATGGTTGTCATGGTGACAACAAGGCCTTGCAGCTTGTTGTGGGCTAAGCCAAGGAGTGGTCTCTTTGTACCCTTGGCAAACAATTCGGCAAGACCAAGCCCGGATCTCCTCTATTATATTATATTTGTATTATACACTTTTAGGCACTATTTGCAGTTGATAACATAATCAGGAGCTTATAATATCTCAGCATTTATGCGTAAGGGGGCCATCTAGCGTTTTACTCTGTGTTCATTAACAATAGTAATTCAAGTTTATTTTAAACACCGTCTCCCAGAATTGCTCACCACAACAGGATAAAAGCGTTTTGACACTCGTATATGTAGACGCATTTCTTCCCGCGCCGTGTAATTACATTACATTTCCGTTGATTAGATATGGCTGATGTATAAGATGGCGCGGCGCGATTTCTACTCCTCAAAAAAAAATAAGCTAGTCACGCTAATGAACCATGAGAGCGTCTCATGTTGTATTGGTTAATGATATCTGTCTTGTGGTAATGGTGATTTTCCTGGTGCTGTTTAATGACCGACAAATCCCCCCCGTCTGTAGCCTCTTTATGCTACTTATTCTGGCCTGTGGCAAATTGAGACTTGATCCTAGATGAATGCAGATCAGTGTTAAAGTGCCATCATCCACTCTCTAAGATGGAGGCCTTCCACTTACTCCTGTAGCCGTGGCTTATTTTGCTCGGATGGTTTCATGCTCATCTACACATAACGAGCAGCTGCTTCTTCGGTTAAACGAGGTGGGTGTCAAGGAGTGGAGCCGTAAGTCGCTTCACTTTCTTGAGAGGACCTCCTCGACGGTCCTTGGCTGGAGTCAAGAGAGGAGCGCTGAGAGCCTCTCTGTCGTCACAAGGCGCGGAGGAGAGGGAATGGAAGTGGACAGGGCACGGCGACAGGAAGCGATCCTCTAGGGAAAACTTAAGGACACAGAGCTCAGAGGAGAAGATCATTCTAGCATGTCTCGTCCAGTTATTAAATTCGAAGAACTGTGTTTTTAAATTGTCTCGCACACAATAACTGTTATTGCGTTGGATGTGCTCTGACATATTGATGATTAACAACCCATTCTCTCTCTCTCTTCTCTCTCCAGACCTCTTTGATTTAATGGGTCCAATAATTGGGATGTCGCCAGATAAGAAAACGGAAATTCCGGGTATGCAAGAGGAGCGGACGGGGCTCAGAGGTGTTTGCGGTGTTGGAACGCTGCCCGAAGCGGAGTGTGCGTCCAGTCCGTTGGCAACCAGCGTAGATCGCACCGGGGGGTCGGAGGATGAGGAGTTGACCAACCTCAACTGGCTTCACGAGAACCTGCTCCAGAACTTCACTCTAGGGGGACCAGAAGCTCAGCCAAGCGGCAGTCCCCTCTTTGACATAGAGGGCGACTTTGGAGCTAACCAGGGCCCATCATCCTCTTCGTCATCTTTAGCACACAGCAGAGGCAGAGAACGGGACTCGTTGAAATCCAAGCCTCCTTTCTCTTTCTCGCTCCTCATCTACATGGCCATTGAGCAGTCGCCCAGCAAGTCTTTGCCAGTTAAAGAGATCTACGGCTGGATACTCGAGCACTTCCCTTATTTCTCCAATGCTCCCACTGGCTGGAAGAACTCAGTGCGTCACAACCTATCCCTAAACAAATGCTTCCGAAAGGTGGAGAAGAGTTTAGGAAAGGTAAGCTTACAAACTGTGCCTGACTTCCATACACTTTGCATGTATAAAACTACGAACCTGCAATATTTACTCAATTCGAATGAACACTGCTGCTTGATTGTTGTGAGAATTTGAGGATTTTAGCCGCTTTTGTCTTTTTCTATGGGGGAAATGGAGTCTTTTTCTGTTGCAAAATACTGTTGGCGAACCGAAAGTTGCAAGGTAAAGCCGCAGTGTGGCTCATGTGACTGTAACACAGCCGCAGGGACCTCTGACTCTGCTGCGATAAGGGTGGAATCCAGTCAAGGTCACAGAAACTCCTTCAGAGGAAATGCAAACACAGCACACCAAGATAGGACTTTATCTCCTGAAGCACAACGAGGTAGTGAAACTGTTTTACCAGGCAGAGCACCAGAACGAGTCAGAGATGTCATGGTGCCGAGGCGAAGTGGGCAGCAGGATTCTGCGTAAGGTCTGCAAATGAAGTATCTGTCGCTGGTGCGCATGTCGGTTTTAGTCCCGTCCTCTGACCAAGAGAATGGAGAAGTTGACTACATAAGCACATTCAGCGTTACGTGCATTCTGCATAAAAATGTGTTAAATGTTTCTGAATAGAGGGGAACAGGAGAGTTACAGGAATAACTGCAAAGAGGTCCTTCTCTTTTTAGACCGTTACTGACCGGTGATGGTGCTGGTGAGTTTCCTTAGGGTTTCAAAGGTGACAAAGTAGTTTGACAGAGTGAAAGAAAAGGTTGGAAAGGGATGACGTGCCACACGAGTCAGACTTGCATCCAATTTGAATGTGCTACTCGCATTTGCAAGTTGTGTCTTTCTACACTAATCCGTCGAGTTTGTTCCGTCAACATGATCCTCAGTATGAGCTGTAGTGTGTGTGTGTGTGTGTGTGTGTGTGTGTGACCAGGCGTAGTGTGTGTGTGTGTGTGTGTGTGTGTGTGCGCGCCTGGATAGCAGCTGATATTTGTGGGTAACACTCAGCGAGTAGTGACATGGTGCTCGGCAGGCCTGTGCGCATGCAGGTGCGCAGTATGAGCTGTTCTTCTGCTGAGAGACCAGCACCAGTTTCACATGACACTGGCTGGTGGTTTCCGTTGCCATGGAGACATTTCCTTCTTCCTGCATCAGGGCTCGTTGGTAATATGAGTCAAGGTTATTCTCCTCCTCTCTCTCTCTCTCTCTCTCTCTCTCTCTCTCTCTCTCTCTCTCTCTCTCTCTCTCTGGCTCTGTCCCTCTCCCTCCCTCCTCGCCCCTGTCTCTTCCTAGACAGGGTAAGAATACGCCACCGTGAGAGGGAGATGCGGCGGTTTTCATTCAAGTTGTTAGTGCTTCCCGGTTCTTCATTTGTTGTTTATCTCCTTAAGATTTCTGCCAAGCAAAATTAAATACAATGTAATGGAGTGTGTGCAGTATTTATAATGCTCATTTACAGTTTTTTTTATTTGGATCTTGCTGAATTCCAAAGAAATGCTTCATAATAGCAAAATACTTCTAGTAAAAAAATGTGTTGTCAAAAGCACAGTCCGCTTTTGGTCCAACACTGACAAATGGCACATTCTGGGATACAACGTTTGTTTAATGTATATCACATTGTCAGTGCTTATGTTGTGTACCAAGTTGCACTCAAATACAACTCCCAAACTTTTTACTGTCAATCATGCTTCATTCATCAATTGGCCAACCCTCATGCCCGTTTGCATGGTGAAAGTCACAGATTGCATCCACATTTACTCTTTCAGTTTGTAGCCACTGATACGGTCCGTCTTCCTGTAAAGGTGGAGTCAGACGTTTGATTGCGTCATGTCTTTGTTTTTGTCTCTTTTTTTTTTTACAGGCCAATGGAAAAGGTTCCCTCTGGTGTGTTGACCCCGAGTATCGGCCCAACCTCATCCAGGCCCTTAAGAAGCAGCACTTCCCTGCCGCACATGCCTTCTGCACACCGCCCGCCTCCCCACCCAGGTGAATATCACGTCGGAATATCGGTCGGGAAAGAAACGGAGCTGATGCATCCATCAGTCGGCGGAGTTCTCCTTGGTTTTACACGTGATGATTTGTAAAGAAGTCGTAGTTGATCCTTTGAAATTTGACTCAATTTGTGGTCCTCTCTCTTCTTCGCTGTATTGCAGTGCCTCCTCACCCCCTCGTCATCTCTTCCTACAAGGCTGCTCATTCAAAGGTGAGACCACAACATTGGAGAAATGCCTGGGACATTTTTTGACATGGCTACCCTGTAGGAAATTCCACAGTCAGTGCAGTTTTTTAGTTTGTGTTATGTTGCTGTTGTACATTTCAATCACAGAACATTCAGCCCCACTACGCTTTTTACCCTCAACATTTTGGTTCGTCTTTATGCTTTCAAGTCATTGATGCCTCATGTAGACCATAATAGTGAGAGCTCCCTGTCGATGTCTCAGCCCCCCCCCCCCCCCCCTTCCCCCCTCCTCCACCCCACCCCACCCCAGTCTCTTGGTTTTGTAACCTTGACGACAGGCATAGGTTCTGCCGGTGCAGAGTGTTGAGCACTCAGTCTCACTGTAATCATTAATAATTTAGAGCCCCAGAAGTGAGCTATGAGGCTTTTAGACACTTTGTCAGGTCTGAAAAGATTGGATGCACTCCTAGTATCCATGGATTGCATTTATCCTCTGGTTTGTTTTGGAGACTCGTTGCTTTTTTTGGATAGCCAATCTATTCAGAAAGGATTGTGAGGTCGCTATGTCCCCCCCTTCCTCCCCCCCCCCCCCAAAAAAGAAAGGAACCTCTGCCTCCACCTAAAGACGCCGTACTGCTCTGCTCTCACACCGTAGGACTGACCATCATGCATGTTCTCGTCTCTTCCAGAGTCTGACATTGATGCTGCCACTGCCATGATGCTCTTAAACTCTGCCCCCGGGCATCGCGTTGACCCATGTAAGACAACTCCACAGTCAGCCATGTTATCACAGACACTTCCTACTCTTTGTCTCGTCCTCCTTGCATACCACCATGCCATTGCTTTAAATGTCTTTTTATTTTGTGTTCTCTTCAGTGTGTAATGTCTCTGAGATGTCTGTGTGAGGTGTAGAGTTTAGAGAGAGGGGGGACGCCTGACCACAGAAGAGTCTAAAGGAGTTTAAAATGCACTCTTAACTCAATTGGGAGCCCAGGAAGACCAGCTAGAATGGGAGTAATGTGGGATGTCCTATTGGCTTCAGCTAAAAGCCTCACAGCAGCATTTTGAACAGTCTGAAGCCGATTTAAGGTTTTATTGAGACAGATTAAAAAAGGAATGGAGTAATCTTAGAGAGAAGAGATGAATGACCATTTCAATCTCAGTTTGAGACACTTCAGTTTGTTTCCTCAAGTGGATTTACTCACTTTACTTAGCTTAGACGAGATGAGTCTTGGTTCTCCTTTGTTGTTGTGTCAACACAGAAAGATCAATTGTGTGTCTTAGTTTCAACCCACAAAAATACAAATCAATTCAAGACGCTTATCTAGTTCTACTTTGTAAAATGACACAAATTCAATCGAGTTTTTACCAAAACCACTTTTAGTTTTACTTAACTACCATTGCAATGTTTGTTTACTTGTAATAACTTGCATTATGTAGACAGTATTTGTTTTGAAAGTTACTTGAATGTACTAGAATGACAAGGGATTACAATCTTAATGTGATAAAGAAGGAGGAGCGGTGTGATAAGGTAACGCAAAGCCACGAGATATTAAAGCACGGGACTTTGATCGTGAAGTCGTAAACACAATAGCAATGCAGTATGGGCTCCTCTGCCACAGACGACATGGAACAAGCAAGCCCCTCCTTCCATTGTGCATTTAAGGTGGCACTGGCAAATCATAAACAAAGTGACCCCTGAAGCAGCACCGGTACCTGGACTCCACAGACGCCAGCACGTTTCTTTTTCCCATGGGATGATGTTGCAGAGTTCAGCGTACCGGTACAGCTGCAGGAGTCACAGCCAATAATGTAAACGTTGAGTTCTGCATAGGTTTGAGTGTCATTACTAGTTTAAAATGCCTTAAAATTGCTTTATTAATATCCATGATGTCCTATCACATCCTTTGTATTGGCAAGATCCGAGGATATGATATCACATGACCGCAACTTCCAGTATGTATCTCTGTCCCATGCTTTAATAAGTTGTGGCTCTCCTTCTCCACAGTAATTGTCCTTTAGATCCTTTTGCATTCACGTGTTGGTGTGCTGTCTTCACCCTTTGCGTCTTCTGCTCCCCCTCAGGCAATTCTGACGCTCCACTGGACCTCTCCAGACCGGACTCTGTCCTCGTGAGCAGTGATCCAAAGCAGGACCACAACTACAGCAGCGTCGCCCTGCAGCGCTGCTCCTCTCGTTCCTCCTCCTCCTCCCTGTCCTCCCTGGACGAGGGAGGCTGCGACCGCGGCCAGTCCCGGCGCGCCGGCAGTGAAGGCTTCCACAGCGACGAGGACTCGGATCTCTGGGACGGCAGGGGTCTCCAGCCCTCCCCGCGGCGCCCGCCTCCCATCAAGTGGCCCGCCGGCAAGAGGGCGCGGCGCGAGGCCAAGCCGGAGGTGGACGAGGAGCTAAAGGAGGCAGCTGGCTCTCTGTTGCACCTGGCAGGTATACGCAGCTGCATGGAGGGCTCCAAACGCACTGTCAAGAGCACAAAACTGAACAGGAAATAAAGATTTTTTTTTTGTCCACCCCCCTACTCTTCCTCCACCACCCTCCATCAGACTCCGGACCCTGTGAACCCTAACCTCTGAACCCCTGATCGTGTGTCCCAGTGTGCCTCCTTCTCCTTATCTGATCGTTCATTGGCCATTTTGAGCCTTTTTTTTTGTTTGGGATATTCCTGTCCAACAAAACAAATGGCAATAGCATCGTTCACACAGGAGAACAAAGCCATATAGAGACTTTTCTAACTCGGGGGGGGGGGGTAAACTGCTGGGGGCGGGTTTGTTTTTTGGGGGCTGTGGAGAAAAAAACCCATCAAGATACCTATCCAAAATTGACCTGCCTGCTTCTGTCGGATTTAGACGATTGCGATTCAAGAAATTCCTCTTGAAAGACAAAAAAAAAAACGGGAAAAGCTCAAGGTTTTCTAACTCAAAAGCGTTGCATGCTTCCTCCTTAAACCTGTATCCTCTTCCAAGTGAATCTATTTATGAAGCGAATGAGTGCATGTTTGTAACAAGACAAAATCTAACCTCCTGGTGTAATCAGTTCCTCTTTTTCTTTTTTTTTTTTTTTTGAGCTAAAGAAAAGAAAAAGAAAATGCCACTGTTTTGAAAATTGTGCTCTATAAATGCTCTTTTTGAGAGAGCTGCAATAATAAATCCACAACCTTAACTTTTTAACATAATTTAATGGTGGCATTTTTTTGAGTTTTGAGTATGCAGGTTGAACCTTACTTTTTAGAAAGAATGAATGGAGTAGTATTATGATCTTGTTATGTGCTAAACTTATTACACGTGAGCCCCCATCCCCCTCTCCTCCCCCCTCCCCCCCCCAAAGGCTCTCTTTCAGGATTAGCAAGATGCGGAAATAGTATTACTCTGCCACTGCCAAATTTAGTTGCAAAGTTAGCTATTCTACTGCGCTCAAAGTTTTTTTTTGTGTGACCATTACAATGCTATAGAAAGGAAAAGTTGTGTTTCATTTGTTTTTTTTGTATGTTGCAAATCCACTGTCAAACCCCATTCATTCATTCATTCATCATCAGTATGTTTTTTTTGACATTTTATTATTGTCCGGACACGTGACGTCGTCGTCGTCGTTTTTCTGTTTCCTGTGCCGACGAGCCTGAGCAAAGTGAACGATATTCACTTCTGTTGTCGTAGGCTGACAATTGTTGTATTTGTATGTTATCATTCTTGTGGATGTAGACCTGAGATGACAACAACCATGACAGAAACAATTGCTTGAGAGGGCTTAATATTTTTTTTTACTGACAAAGTAATGATTCTGCTTTGCATCGGTCCCGATTGGTGTAATGATAAAGATTTTTCCATGTAACGGCTTCGACTTACGACACGTTAACCCTGCCCGGTTTAAGTTTGTTTCAATCCAAAGCTGGACGGGAGCAGAGATGACAGATCCTCGCCTATTTATTTGATTTTTCTTGTTTGATTATACTTTTCTATTCTGATCTGTCTGATCCGGTGTCCAAGTGAATTCGCCTGTTGAAGAAAGGTGTGTCTATTTTTTTGTAAGAACCCCATGAAAGGCTCAAATCATAAACGGCAATAGAGCATATTCAAGTGGAAAGAATCAGGAGAGGAGAGTTTAGTTTGGATTTGCTGCTCTAACGTCGTGCCCCCCCTCGCTTTTCTGACTGGCCCACTAAGTTTCTCTGCCTCGTTCTTCCTCTTAGAACAAAACGAGGAAGTGCACGCTCTTCTCAGGCTGTGAAAAGAAGTGTCTGTTGTCATTTCGACTTGCATGCAGTTCACAGAGGAGGGGGGAAGTTGCGAGCGACTTACGTAAAAAAAAAAAAAGGCCACACAGTTCTCATTTGAGCTTTTCTAAAGAAAAACTGAAAAAAAACCTACATACATGCAACATCCAACACAAAGTAGCATGGAAACGCACAATCAATACCAACACCTCTCACGGGAATAATGTAAAACTAGATTACGTCGTGCCACAGTTAGAATAGAATGCATGGGTCAGTGCCAAACATGTTCTAGTGCCACTGATGTGACACTGCAAAGGCCACGGTCACTTTCTTTTTTTTTTTTTTACCCCCTTGTTGCCACATTTTAGTTGTGATTTAGAGTAACAACGCCTTTGTTTTTTTTTTGTTTTAATCATTCTCTAACAGGAAATGGGAGAGGACTCTGGTCTGTACAGTGAATTAACCAATCGTTTGGTTTATTTTCGTCGCTTTAGAGTGGGAGCTGTTCTTAGCAGTAAAGCTGCATCTCTCAGAAGTCTGTTTTTTTTTTTTTTTTTTTTTTTTTGCATACACTGGTCTTGTTTAGCTGTGAAAAGAAAGAACAAATTGTTGTTCATTAATCATCACCTTATTTATGACATTAATTTATGGGATTATTGAATGCATCTATCAAACACTGGTCATTTCAAACGAATGACTTCCTGCTAGGCACATTTATCGTCTCTCCCTCTACGAACCCATTTTTTGATAAATGTTTTGTTTTGTTCTGCCTATTCTTTTACAGCAATGCATCCTTTCCTCTGTGAGTAAGTATTTTGCCAATGTTTTGTCTTTAGAGCAGGTGTTTTTAATTTAACCTTGACTGCCATTTTTTATTTCATTTTGCTTTTTTTGTTAGGTTGGATAGACGACATTTGATTAACATTGATTTTGAAACCTTTTGTTGCCAAAATTGATGTACAGCTGGGGAGGAAGTTTCAGATTGAGCAGACATTCCCCATGTACTGTTGAATTACTTTGAACCTGATTGAATTCTTTTTTTTACATGTGTCTTGTGTGGTTTCTGTTTAGATACTGTAACTACGTGGTTACAAATATACAAATCAGTGCTCTGTCCCATCATCTTTGTTTCAAAAACAATACTGCCACTCATAACTCATGCTTCCAAGTATTGTTTATATGCTGTTAAAATGTTTCAACATCTTTGAAGACTGGAACAGACGAACTCGGGCCCCACCCTAGGCTGCAATTGGAACATTGGGGACAACTGTTAACAAATTCTGGAAAAAAACATAAAGAATACACATTTTGATTTGTTCAATTTTTTGTATTGTTTTTGTAGCACTTGCAAAAGAAAGCCTAAGTTGTTCTTAAAGTGACAGAGACATGGAATCTGTGTTAATCAGTGGATGAGCTACCTAAAAAGTGATGGGGTCCCAGGATTCACACACCCCCACCCCAACCCCAACCCCCGCCAATTCCAGTTGCTTCACTGCTTCAACAGCAACAGCTGTTATCGAATGATTTGATTTTACAAAACTCTGTTTCAGTTAGTATGGTTATGACGAACATTTTGTTGCATTTGACAAAGCTGCCAACCCAGTATCCCAGTTTGTGTCAGTTGTCTGCCATGTTTGTTAGACCGACACACAGTTTGGTTTTTGTATGCTAACCTCTGTTGATAAAATGTTTATAAGATTTATTTTCGCCAAAGATATGCAATTGCATTATATATGGTATTACAAAAATATTAATAAAAACCTGTTCTTGTTATCACTGTGGGTTTTTATTTTTATTCTGGGCCTCTGTGTGTCAGGAGAGGCGAATAAAAGAATACAACATTCTCTCACTGCAAATAAGGCTTGACACATTTTACTCTCCAAACTCCACAACACATGAATGGTTTCACTTTACATTAGTAGCCTCTTGCTTGATTTTTGATCAACATTGCCATCTGCTGTGAAGACCAAAGCGTGAGTCCATTCTTTAGAATAGTGAGCTCTGTGTTGCCGGCCTTTCAGTTTTCACATAACCGTGTTGCAGGTGGCAAATAATTCTCACCAAGTCCTGCATTTCTGCTCTGTTTTGACTGCGCGGGCTGTGCTCAGCATTACATGTGACTGCTCCACACCTTCTTTTCCCTCCTTTCTGATGAATTCACTAACATGGCAGGCTGCCAGAAATGCACCTTTCATTAATGTAGATTCCTGGGCTGTGCCTGTGATGGATGCATCATCAGATGTTCCAACGGCACTCTTCCCTGTAAGTTAATTAGTCATGGAGGACTGTGGGATGAACACAGTGTGACCCTGAACAAGGGCTTGTCTGACTAGCCTCAGGCCCATTGGCACAGCTCTATTGTTCAATAGAGTCCTGTGTGTGGACTGGAAGAGGGGGGCTTCTCCCTACTGACTGCCTCAATTCAGCTGGAAATCAGAGCAGCATCACCTCCCCCCTCTCCCGCATGGCCCTAGCAACCACGCCACGCCGACAGTTGCCAGGCAACCAGACAATGCTGGAGCCACTGGCTGTGGTGTGCATGTGAGAGTTTGTGTTTTGCCTGTATGCATGTAATACAGGAAAGCTCAACAGAAGCTGAAAACATTTTTTTTGTTTTGTTATAAAACATTCAACCACACATAGTTTGATTGCATTTTATGTATTATGTTTAAACTTGACAGCTGCTAGAGCAATATTTACAGTTACGTTTAGTTAACATGGTGATATAATGTGGAGAAATTCTATTGAGATTGTTATGGAGTATAAGAAATTAGGTCTAAGGTCATCTGTTTTTAAATACATCCACAAGTCACTCCTGATTTCTATCTATCTATCTATCTATCTATCTATCTATCTATCTATCTATCTATCTATCTATCTATCTATCTATCTATCTATCTACCACGCTTGCTTTCTAAAGTCACCGCTAGATGGCGCCAGATCCGGACCTGCTTACCAGTTTCCTTCTTTGTGAACTTTCACCTCTAAACTTGAGTCTCCATTCCGGTCCATTCGAAGGTTTAGCCGATTGGAAAATGAAAACGTGTTGCATGAGCTAACTGTCAGTTTCTATTTTATAGTTTAACAGCAGCTCCTACCGCTTTTATGCGTTTTTCTGGACCTAGCGGGTTGTGGGTGCGCTGTCAACAAGCTAGCGTCAGCTCGGCGGTGAGATTTGTTTTGCTAACGTAGCTATAAGCTAGTTAGCTGGCTAGCAGTGCTGGAACAACATCCGGCTTCTCAAATGAACGCAAATCAGATGACTGCCTATCTGTCATTTCTCTGGCAATCAAGACAGCCCGACTGTCGCAATGTTCCAGGGGTTGGTCGTACTATGTAACGGAAAGAGGCTTAATTAGCCACGTTACACTTTTACCGCGATCCTCTGCCATATTTTTAAAACAAGATAAGAGATGAGCCATCAGCTAGCTCTTTAGCTGGCTAACCAGGATAACGTTATTTGGTTGAACAATTAGACGATTTTCCTGATTGCATCGACAATGGCTAACAATCCAGAACTGCAAGCAAAATACAGCAAGCTGGCACAGGAGTACTCTAAGGTAATAACGCTTACATTTGTGATGGTTTTACTCATTTTACTGCTACTCTTACACATTGTCACCGGAGGCAGGACGGAGACTCCTCGTGTTTAATTAAGTACGGAATATGAATGATGCTGAAACATTCCGCTGGACTGGAATCAAACTAATTCATCATGGTTAAGTCGTGCAAGTTCAGTAATGTGCACTGTGCTCAGATCAGAGCTGTCAGTCATCCTGTAGCACAGCAGGGTTCCCTATCAGGCCTTCTTTACATCTCGGATTACAACGCATTTCTAGAGACTGTCTGCTATTATTATTATTGATTGTCATGTATGATTTATTGTGGTGGTCAGTGGTTATTGTAATGTAATAGTGGGGTTTCAGTAGGTGGCTTGGAGGGACGGGTGTGTTTACATCTGGTGAACATGTGTCCAACCACTTCCTGACGGGGTTTCAGCAAACATAAAATGGTTTTGTGTGAACTGGGGTGCGACTCTGTCACATGTAGCTTTTAGATTCAATGCACAGGACACATCCCTGAGGCAAAACCTGCGCACAAGTTGTATAAATCACCCCCGCCTCGTCTCCCCGTCTCTGCTCACTCTCATTCATAAAGCTGTGTGAGTTGTGACTTGCAACTTGTGACCTGCTCGGCTCCAGATAGGGCCGAAACAGTTTAACACACAGCAGGATAAAGACAAGATCCACATAACACATACATGTTGAAGCTTGCAGAAACAAGTCATCACTCCAATAACTTGTTTGAATACCAATAATTACGTTACTGAGGTGTCAAACGGATCAGACAGGGACACAATACCTGCTTTGTCATCATATTCAGTCTACTAATGTCAGACTGTTTGTCAGAGCCCATATCACTCACTGCAGGTAAGAGTCAATATTTAATGAGGATCACTTGTCAAACCAAAAATATCGTTTCATTTCTGACATAAGGTTTACTCTGTAGTGAAATCATATATGTGGAGCTTCATTACATCATCAGGCAAACTGCTTGTTATTTTCAATTGCCACACACACATTTTAAAAAGTGTTATATGTTAACAAGTGACAGCAAAGTCCATATTACACTTCTGCTCTGTTATGGGTGATGTCTGCCCTTTGTTTCTGTGTCAGGTGACGGCACAGGGAGTGTGGTCGAGTGTGTGTGCTGTTTCCTGTTTATGTGCGATTTCTCCATTAGCTAAGCATCACATCCTGCTCAGGATGTGCTGACGATGTAACTGTCACACACGCCGCCATGGCAGAGGAGAGGTTTTTGCACAGAGTAGTGAGTTTAAAACGTGTTGATTGATTGAAAAAGCAGGAACAACGCATGTGCATTAAAAAGTATGTGTTTAAGACGAATGTAATGACTTACTGTTGATGCAGTGCAGGATAAGGATAACGCTGTAACTGAAGATATGGATTTTGTTAAATAGGAATAAGTTCTCAAATTCTGTGGTAAATACATCTAAGTCTGGCCGGTAGCTCAGTCCATAGTCGCCAGTTTGAGGCGCCGGTTCCAGTTTGCGGAGTTTCCAGGGCACTGCCGAGGTGCCCTTAAGCAAGGCACCGAACCCCCAGAACTGATCCAGGGGCGCCGTATCATGGCTGCCCTGCGCTGACCCCTCGGCAAAGCGTGTGTAAGAGGGGCACGTAAGACAAATTTCTGATTAACGTGCTCTTCTTCTTCTTCTTCTTCTTCTTCTTCTTCTTCTTCTTCTCTATATAGCATGTTTCTCTCATTTGGAAGGATCATCATCATTCATCTCAATCCTGGCCTGTGACAAAGTTTCTTTAAATGGATCAACGTTTGATCTCTTTGTTGTTTTCACAGCTCCGTGCCCAGAATCAGGTGCTGAAGAAGGCAGTCGTAGATGAACAGGCCAACTCCGCCTCACAAAAGGTAAAGCAGCATTAAGAATAGTAATCAACCAGAGCTGTAATTTAGTTGTGTATTCAAGCCTTAACTGTCCTGTGTTGGTTCGGGTTGTCAGGCTTAGTTTTGGCCCTGGAATATGTCCACAATTGGAAAAAGGAATCCAAATATTTCATCATATCTTTAAGGAAATCAGTAAAACTATTTCTCTCAACAAACTAATGTAATGCTTGTAGAGCTGTAGTGTAACTAACGGCTCTGTTAGGTTTTTAAGAGGTAGTGATTTTCCTCTATTCCGCCTGTGGTTGTTTTCATGTTGTCCCGTCTCTCCTCCCCTCTCAGGAGCAGCTGAAGCAGAGGGACCAGAGCCTGAGGAAGCAGGAGCAGGAGATGGACAGCCTCAGCTTCAGGAACCAACAGTTGGCCAAGCGGGTGGAGCGGCTTCAAGAGGAGCTCACAGCCAGTGAAGCAAAGGGCAAAAAGGGGAAGGTGGGCAGACACGAGGAAGAAATAGAACAAGCCGCTATTGCTAGAGTCAACCACTGAAAAACGCCTTAAATATTTTATACACTAAGTGTTTTCCGTAACGGTTGTGAAATCAAATCAGTGATTCCATCTTTAATGGAATTGTGATGTGATTATTGCTCATGATTGCACTTATTACGCTCTTATTTCTACTTTGTCACATCTATTTGGACCTATTTGAAAGTACTCTCTGTGGTAAATTTGCACGATTCAACCCTGCTGATTGTTAAGAGGTCCTATTTCTCGTTTCCCTCCTCCAGAGTAAAGGAGATTCACCGTCGCAGCACGGCCTGCAGGCTCAGAACGTTTTTGACGAGGACCTGCAGAAAAAGATCGAAGAGAACGAGCGTCTTCATATCCAGGTAGGCCGGCTCTGTTCTTTCTCTGTCCCGCCCCGTGTGTTTGTATATTTGAAACCGCCGAGGTCATTGTTGGTCATACATGCGATGATTCTCTCACGCTTGTGTCCCGATGCGTAGTTCTACGAAGCAGACGAGCAGCACAAAAAGCAGGAAGCCCAGCTGAAGGCGCGGCTGGAGGTGCTGGAGAGAGACTCGGAGCAGCACCAGGCCGCCTCGGAGGGACTCAACACCAAGTACATGGAAACCATCGAGAGGCTGCAGAGCGACAGGGCGGGCTTAGAGGTGAGAGTGGGCAGATATTGCTGTGTGATTGTCAAGCTTGTAATGGAGTAGATTGTTTGCGAGATCTGTGTGTTTGTGTGTGTACATCTTGTGCTCTCATCCTCCAGATAAAAGCCCAGACCCTGGAGAGAGAAGCAAAAGAGTGTAGAATGCGAACAGAAGAGTGGTACGTTCTCCTATTTTTCAATGGAACTCGCAATTATAATGACAGACAGTGCGACAAGCAGCATCTTATCGAGAAGCCTCATCTACGTTTCATCTCTTTTGTTCGTCTCGGCAGTCAGCAACAGTTGAGGAGGTGCCAGTCAGAGCTGAACAGGCAGGTGAAGCAAAGCAGCAGCGTCATCCAGGAGAAAGTGCCCTTCAATGACACCAGTGAGTTTTCTGACGTCAGAGGGTTGAAATGTTATTCCAAACTGTATACATTCATACAAGATGGTAGAGGGCTAAACTATGTTATCAAATTTTGTAAACTCAATAAGATTAAGTGCAGGGATTGAGGTTCTGCTCTGGTTTAACGGCTCCTCTTTCTCTCTTTTTTCCCTCAGAATTGAGCGACTATAACAGCCTAAATGTTCCACCTCACAATCGAAAGCACCAGGTGAGTGAAGATTGTGTGGTTAGAAGAATAATAACACGGATACATGCGATAAGTCCTAGGTTCATTCATGTGTTTTGCGATTTCCGAGAGGGTACGAAAACTGTGTGTGTGTCTTGTTTCCGTGGTTGCAGCTGAAGGCCAGAGATGTGGCGTGTCAAGCTGTGGGCTTTGTTCAGGATTTGGTCGCTGCTCTGTTGAATTTCCATTCCTACACCGAACAGAGGGTTCACATCTATCCCCTCGACTCCTCCATCGAACCCATCTCACCTCTGAACCTGAGGGTAAGGCAGCCACACACACGGGCAACACACGCTAACCATTCAGACGATATGTGTGCACCCACTTGTAACACCTTCACCACGAGGGAGCTCATCCACAGCTCATACTTCTTCTTCTAACCTGCAGAATTGTGCTCTGTGCTCAGTTTTCCCAGTATCTACATGAAAATGCAGCCTATGTGCGCCCCCTGGAGGACAGCCTGCTGCACCTACACCAAAGCATCACAGAAGACACAGTCACAGTGTTGGTGAGTGGGGTGGGGAGCAAAACGGGGCTCTCGCTTTTTAAGCCTGTATTACCGTTTGCCATTGATTGTGTTCTGTTGAATTGAAGGAGACCACAGTCAAGCTCAAGAGCTTCGCTGATAATTTCTCCTCATACACCAACTTCCTGCAGAAGATTCTCCCTTATCAACTGAAAAGGTCAGCAGCAGTGTGTGTGTGTGTGTGTGTGTGTGTGTGTGTGTGTGTGTGTGTGTGTGTGTGTGTGTGTGTGTGTGTGTGTGTGTGTGTGTGTGTGTGTGTGTGTGTGTGTGTGTGTGTGTGTGTGTGTGTGTGTGTGTGTGTGTGTGTGTGTGTGTGTGTGTCTTTCTGTCTCTGTCTCTGTGTCTCTGTGTGTGTCTCTGTGTGTGTGTGTGTGTGTGTGTGTGTGTGTGTGTGTGTGTGTGTGTGTGAAAGGTAGAATTAGAGAGATGAAGTAGATGAGGTTTTGTTGATTGCTGTCTTCTCTATTCCAGCTTGGAAGAAGAATCGGAGACGCCTCTATGTACCGCTGCCCTTACTGTGAAAAACCAGGAGTTACAAAGTGACATGAAAAAAGTAACTTCTGTGTTTGAGAAACTACAGAACTACATTAGTTTATTGGCCTTACCCAGTAAGTTCACATTGGCTATTGGAGGAAATGTCTTTTATTTCAGTTAATGCCTATTATCACACAAATTCATTTCAATCATTCTATTTTTGTGCATATTGTTATACAATATTTAAGCTTTGCAGGGTTATTGCTGGTTATTGGAGCAAAGTGTTGGAAGCTGCGAGCTGTGCTACGATGTGCTCGCCTTTACAAATGTGTTTAATTGTGTTCTCAGGTGTTCAGCAGGATGCGATGCCGCAGAGCAGCACCTCTGCCGTCTTCACCCAGCTGGCCGCCTGCCTACACAGCCTCCACGACGCCATTAAAGGTGAAGCAGAACTTCCTGAGCCAGATTTGACCCTGAGCAAAATTCACAACCGCTGCGACGCGGCGTAACGATTCCCTCACGCTGCTGTTTTGCCATTTACAAAAAGTCAGACCTGTTTGTGTTCCTCGCATAAATATCCCACACTCCATTTGTTGTACAGTAAATAGCCAGGGGCTGCAGTGGAACTTCTGTCACACTGCGACTCCAAGTGGAATTATAATTATGTTGTTTCTGGCAGAGAAGTGATACTTCGGAACAGCTGGCACTTTTGGTAAAATGGCAGACAGCTGTTGTGTCTTTGTATGGAGCCTCACTGCAGAGGCCCTTTCACTTTGATCATCTTTATACACATCCAGAACATATCAGTTTCAGAATAAATGGAATTATAGTGCTATCTCCATTTCTGGTATGTGGTAACTGCATTTCAACGGCTTTGTTCTTGGACTTTGCGCAAAGAAAGTGTGGGATCTAATCGAACGATAAATTCTATTAGCTGGTCAATGTGAAGAAAGTGGTAAAAGCCAAAGAGTTGTATAAATAATTGTGCTGCTTTTTCCTCAATCTCTCTGTCCATCCAGAGATGTCTAAGCATTACAACCAGAAGGCCGGCCTAGAGAAGGAGCTACCCACCATCACACAGAAACTCTGCACCACCACCGAGTGTCTGCTCGGATCTCTGGGCTCGCTGACCAACAGCACTGGCAAGGTACAGCCAACAGGGGGCAGGCAGCGCTCGGGTTGGAGTTGTGCGGCTTGAGTTTTAGTTGTTAAAAAAAGAAAAAAAAAGCTTAAATGTAAGTAGCGCTCCATTTTAGAGCCACTGGATCATATTGATTTGCCAATATTGCTGGGCTCAGGTGGGCAGCAGTGAAATGTTCAAACACACTGAACAAATGACCCTTTGTACAGCTGCGCCCTAGTCACAATCAGCTCAACCACTGGCTGAGGTCTATGTACTGTTGGGAGGCCGTCTGGTGGGGTGGCAGCGGTGAATAACGTGTTGGCACGCAATGTGTAGAGTAAGTTGCGTTATGCGAGCGAGCACCGCTGTGAGCAAAAGCTTAATAGCTCAAACATTTATGACTGTGGACGTTAAACGGTGAAATCATTTTTCTGTTGTTGTGATCCATCTGTAGAAGTCCTCATTGGGAAAGTTTTAAGCAGTAACACACACTGATAAATTTGAAGATTGATAGGTTGTGTAGACAGAGTGCAGTGTTGAGGGTGTTGAGATCCATTTTCTTAGAATTAAAACCACATGAATCCCTGTTTTTTCGTTTGTTTTTTTCAGATTGCAACTTTTTTCAGCAACAACTTGGACTTCTTCACATCCACAGCCTACAGTCCAAGAGGTGTGACAATGTCCCTGAACCCCTTGCAAGCAGAAACGATGCTGGCTAACAAAAAGAAAGCGGCGGCCTACATCCATGCTATATCAAAGGTCAGAACACGGTGGATCAAAACGCAAACATTTCTCCTATAATGAACAAACCGGTTGCTCACTGATATCTTGCTTTGGTTTTCCATTCAGCCCAGGCCACAGTCCGTCCCGTACAGAGACGCTCTGTCCAACCGCCGTGTGCTCACCAGCTCCACAGAGAGTAGGGAAGGTCTCACTCAGCAGGTATGACACCTTTGGGCTGGCCCTACAAAGCCCACATTGTGAACTTTGACCTTTAATGTGCCGACCAGATTTGGTTATTCTAAAAGCAGCTGTCGTCTAACATCAAGCAAATAATAGTGCCAGATTTTAAACTGTGTACAATTGTGTGCATAATTTAAAGGATAATGTGTAACCTAAGAATACTGGAAGTGACATAAGTGACAGCTGAGGAATTTTGCGGATTTAGAAAAAGTTACATTGGTCATAAAAGGGCAGACAACCTGATACAAGAGTGGCCGGATCAGCTTGTAAATGATACTTTGCTGAGTTGAAAAGAGTTCATGAACACATGGAAAAATGCCTCCTTTTCCATTTGTGTTTTATGGCTTGTGACAACATGACCAGCTGCAGTGTGTGTGTGCTGTGTGTGAACTCACTTCATATAGAAATATATGTGGCAAATGCGTCATTTGAAATTAGTTTAACTGGTTTATTTGGGGGCTCATCAGAGGCTTTAGGGAAATGTTTACTCTCTTAAACGCCTTGTAAAATGTGTTTTAGAAACTTCCTCATAAGAAATTACATTTCATTTGCATGTCCAATATGGTTATGTCTCATTTCCACCTAAATTCCCTTTTCCTTTCTCCCAGCCTTCTTTCCTTCCACAATCTCATCGTCCTCTCCTCTCCTGTTCCTCTTGGCTTCCCACAGGTTCAGCAGAGCCAGGAGAAGATTGCTCGCCTGGAGCAGGAGAAGGAGCATTGGCTCTTGGAGGCCCAGCTGGGGAAGGTGCGGTTGGAAAAGGAGAACCAGCGCATTGCGGACCTGGAAGTGCAGCTTGCAGCGGCTCTTGGGGGAAGTCCAGCCTCGCACATGGGTCCAAGCAATTTGCTTGTCCACAGCCATGAAGAGGTGGAGACTGAGCCGAGAGCTGCGGGGAAAGAGACGACGCTCTGCACCAGCCTGGTACATTTACCCTACTGGCTGTTTTCACCTGCCTCTCGTGTCAGTGATTCGCCTCCACAAAAGGAGGATTATCATTCTTTCCTGTTGCTCCCACACTAAGCTTGTTTTTACTTAATATGACTCAGACATCTAATGTGCTGACATGGCAGAATGGAAAAACACTGTTGTTTCTGCAAGTTGGTACAGAGTTCAGGCTGCACTCGCAGGTCAAAAGGGTTTCTATCACAGCTAGTAACTGCACTGCGGGTGTAATCACTTTTATTGTTGTCATGTCTCCCAGGTCCAGTTTGTCCTGGCAGTGTTAGAGGCCCTTCTGTGTTTGGTGATTTCTAGATGTCCCTTAAGTGTTTGTTTTTCCTCTAATTGCAGGTTGGCATGTTGTGCACAACACCAACAGTTGACCATGTGAGTTGTTTTTGAACATACTTACTAAAAACTACTAAATGAACACTTTAAATGAATAGTCCGTATACTAAACCATTGAAAAAAGTCAGCATTTGGAATGATGTGTCTGTGTTTGCAGATGGGAGACGAAGAGTCCCGGGAGCAGCTGATAAAGACTCACTACATGGCCAGAGTGGGTGAGCTGACGACTCAACTCCAGATATCAGACAGCAAAGCTGTGCACTTCCACTCTGAGGTGAGACACACTCACATGATTGTTTCACGCAGCAGCCACTTCTTACAGCTCAGGGCCCGACATTTTAATAGCACACACAGGGGCTTTGTCATCTGCTATGAGATATGGCAACTGTTGGAACAGACTATGTCATAGATGGATCTCCTCACACGCTCTGAATTCTTGTAATCATTCCATTACTATGCCCTAAGGACCAGAGGTCAACATTGTGTGACTTTATTTACCAATTTCGAAAGTGTCTTTGTCCTTTGTGTAGTGGAAAATGGCTCTTTATTTTGTCTCCAATATCATCCACCACATCCAGCCTCCCCCATGTGTTTTTGTTTTGAATGTTTACTAACATTGGCCTAGCAGAAAGAATGCCATGTCATCGTGACTCAGTGTTTTTGTCAGTTTACATTGATGCCGTCTTTAAATGTTCTAATTTTTCCTATAAATATCTTTGTTTGTGCCGTTACTGGGAGGAAAAAAGATGTGTAAAACACTTAGCATCCATTAGACATATCAGGGGACAGATGAATTTAAATTAGCTATTTCCCTTTGCAGTGTCGCGCTTTGGCCAAGCGATTAGCCATTGCAGAAAAATCCCGGGAGGCTCTAAGTGAGGAGGTGAGACAGGCCAATGCGAACGTCACCCGTTTGCAGGTAAGGTGCTGCCCTAATCCCAATGAACACCCCACCCTCCTCTCACAACTCTCTCAGCTGTTGACTTCAATGCAGATTTTCACATTGCATCACAACTGCATCAAATTCTCATCACAACTGCCGTGTCTGCCACACAGGATGATCTGACCACGACAAAGAGGAGCTACGAAGAACAGCTCAGCCTGATGAGTGACCATCTGTGTATTATGAACGAGACCCTCAGCAAGCAGAGAGAGGAAATTGACACACTCAAACTGGGCAATAAGGTACAGCACTGAGACTTTTGTATTGTGTCTGCTTTAATTCAAGGTCTTAAGAATATGACTATTTATATATTATGGTTGTTTCACTTACAACGTACAAAGTGTGAATGAAAAGTGCCATTGTAACGTTTCTCTATGGGGTGAGCTGGGAGGTCAGCGATGGTACTGTGGTTAGATGTCTGATGGGAAAAGCACCTGCTAGAAAGAAACATCTGAAAAAGTCGTTAAAGGTTGCACAGGCCTATTAAAACGTGCATGTTCCTACATGTGTGCATGCAGATGTGTGGGTGTCGGGAAGTTGGCGGGACAGAACATGTTTGAGATCTAAAGATCATTATTTTTTCTCCTAGCCCAGAAACCGGCCCCAGCATGTAGGATTTGAAAAAAACAACTTGAATATTTCGAGTTATTGTACTTGCGTATAACAAAGCAGTTATGGGTTACTTTTCTTTTTTTATAGGCAAATGCCAAAAAGAACAAAAGTCGCTAGAGTCCTCCTCCAAACGATGGCTCCGTTCGGTATCAGACGTTCACCCTGGAGGAATCTCTGGTCCGTGGAGCCTCCAAGCAGCAGCAGCGTCCCGGTACTACTAATCCCACCGTCATCCACACCGATGGATGGAGAAGCCTCACGAGCCTCAGCTTTCTCCACAATCAGGCAGTGGGCGACGCAAAACAAGACTGCAGGGGCCACGAAAAAGATATGGACTGAGGAAAGTGTCTCTTTTTCCCTTTACTTGTCCCAGCACCAGTAACCAACATTGTTTGATGAATGCTGTCTGTAACTGCTGCTTGACCTTTGGGGGGGGGGAAAGCAGACTGGGCAGTTTTGACTTCAGGCTGAGAAAAAAAAAACAGAACTTTTTTTTTTCCCTTCCAAAAGGGAAGATGAAGGTAAACAGCTGAAGATTGAAGCTTATGGTGCCGACTTGAAGTCAAGACTTGAAAACCAAACCCTGTTTATCTGTGTTTACTTTGTTTGTTTCGTTTTTGTGACACACAAAAAGTAGTATCTGTGCGAGGGCACGGGGTAAATTTGGCAGTGACTGTTTACTGTATGTCCACAAGAAGAGTGTTGTCGTATGGCGTGACTGTGGCACCATGCTTAAGAACAAAAGGGGCATTGATTTACTTTTTTTTTTTAAAACATTTTTTAGATCAACTTGGAGGTAATTAGTCTGAGTCATCACAAAGTCATCTGTGTGGGCCCCATGCACTCTAATATCCCTTCTAACACTTGCATATATGCATATTCATGAAGAAGGGCTTTCAACCTGAACAAACAAATAACACAAAATACACATGAATCCATTCCTTTGTTTGGAATCTCTTATGACTTGTGAGAGTAGAGAGAAAAACCTCCTCTGAAAGACTGACTAACTGTGTTTACCCAGACAGTAGGGTAGGATGGACAGGTTGAAACTCGTAAAACAGTGTCAGTCTGTCTCTGTGAACTTGCTCTGTTAAAAGTAGTAATTTTTTCACCAAAGTATGTTTTGATGTGCACTTAGAAACTTGGTGTAGCACAATAGTGTCTGAAATCATGTTATGTGTATGGACAAAAGGGTTAATGTGAATATACACTCTTCTGAAAGCATAATATACATAATTGTACTGTATGTTTTGTGAAAAAGAATATAGAAAGGCATTTATTCTGAGGTTACAAATGTTTATTTTCCAAAAATAGAAAACTGAATCCCAAAAACGCAGAACCATATAACTAGAATGACGTAACTGGTGCTTAGACAGCCCTTCACATTTTAGTTTCCAGTATTTCTGGGCCAATCCGGCCTGTTGGGACATGGTGAAGACACTAATGTTGACTATGAGCAGTTCAATGAAACCTGTTGTTTGCCAGGCAACACCAGCCAGCAAACCTGTGATCACAAAGATTTGCCAGCACCTCCTAAATTGTCCAAAATAACACATGTATTATTCTCATAATCTAATCTGTTCCAAAGCACATATAAATATGTGAAATAAAATAAAGAGCTTGCTCAATAATAAACCTCTTTGTGCATTTAGATTGACTTGTATATTCAATAAGACTTGACATTTTCAGCATTGTTCTCGTTTTCACGTCTGACCTATATTTGACAGTTTGAGCAGACTGGGATTTTTTTTCAAGGCCATTTGAAATTGACGTGACTGCAATACACCCAAACCACTGGGAAATCAACATTTAATCATCGGATACTCTTGGAAGATGTGGTCATTTTGTTTTTCTGATCAAAAAAATATTGTGTGAATTTTGATGACTTCATGCAGCTTTCATGTACAGCTGGTAAACTTCTATATTTCTCCAAATTGTTATGGCTGTTGATGGTGCATTCAAAAACTTTGGATTAGTGGTACAGTAACATGCACCCTATAACTACAAAGGCACTCATTACATCATCTTGCACTGTACTTGGTCTGTACTTATGGAGCACTCTTATCCAGAGAACCTTACATATACCTCACAGTCACGATGGCCAACCTCCACATCAGGGACAGTTAGGGGTTCAGTGTCTCACTCAACAACACTTCATACATGCTCCCTAGCAGAAACCCAGAATCTAACCAAGAACTTTCCGATCCGTATATAACTGCTCTACCTCCGAGAGCCCAATCTCCACCCAGGCAGAGAAAAAGGGATTTAAAAAAATCCCACACTTTTGTGGTGAAATTCCTCATTTGCATTCATCCCGTCTGAACCGCTACAGTATTAATTTCAGGCAATAGTGCTGAAAGCTGCACCACAGTGCTGCCCTAAAAACAGAATGAGAAGAAACAGACGTGTTTAAAAATTGAGCTGAAATATTCTGCTGTTAAGAGTAAACCACAAAAAATATATCAATTCCTGGATCCACCCCTTGACCTGGGTCGCCATCAAACATATATGGGGAATTCCTTATGCCAGCAAATCCAACATCATTACGAATCCTGCTGACAAACCAGCCAACATACGCGACGGAAATGATTATTGCATCATTATAATCTCATTAGAGTTTAGAGTAGCCACCCTTCGCTGTAACATGCGATCATGTTATGATTGCGCCATTTCCTACAGTCGTGAATGCAGCACTGGCCCGCTCCCTGCCGCCGTGTCCCGTTGGAGGACGCTGTGTAAACGCTTCACGCTCTGCCATTTTGAGGAAAACCGGCCGACATCGGAGTTCAGACGCGCCCGGTAAACAGTAGTGTAGTCATGAGCTGAGATTGAGGAGCAGCGTCTGTGTATCTGTAAGTATATATTTTCCCTACTTGCGAATTGTGCATTGGTGTAGTTTTAAAGTTGAAACTATGTATGAAACGCAATCATACAGTTTTGTGTCACTTCTTTTTTTATGCTGTTCGCTGTTTGGAGTGAATGGCGCAGGTTGTAGTAACTGAAACATGTAACACAGTACGACTCGAAACAAGTAACTTTACTCCGCTTCATCAAAACAATGGAGCATTTCTGAGCCAAAAAGAGGGCCCCTCAGTCCGGGACTTGGCTTTGGATCTGGTCCTGGTTCTGCCGTGTGTGACAGCGTGCTTTACTGTTTTTCTCTCTCTGTTGTTGCTATGGGTGGAAAGAAAAACAGCTTTTTGTTGAGCTCATGTTTTGGCTGTTTCGGGATTTTGGTTAACTCAGTACTGCTAGACTACATGTCACAGCATGACAGTAATGGTAAAAGAAAATAGTAATAGTGCGAGTCCAAGCCCCCTTTAAACTGCAGCGGCTCTCAAACTGTTTGACTTGCCACCTTTGAGCAAACCAAAACATCTCGGTAGCACGTCACCGATAAGTGTGGCAAAGTCACAGAAAACATTCACATGAGCTGTTTATTGTCGTAGTGTGTAAAGTAAGTGACGTTTAAAAGTACAATTGAAGTACGTTCGGTGCACACGGAATGAACTGGACAATAACATCTACTTAAATCTATACAAATTAATCAATAATCAAGCTCAAATATGGATTTCTGAACAGCGGAAATGCTGTGAATAATTTGCCTCAACAGCGAACACATGTTGTAATTGATTTAACTTCATCTGTGTGCACATGTAGATGACTTGATTCAAAATACGTTTATAGAAATAAATGATCGAATATCAGGACAGTCGAAGTTTCGTAAATGAAAATGTTCCCGTCAGTTTTAAGTCGTCATGTCAAGCTTCTTCTGAAATACGCAATGAATGATCTACCTTGAGTTCAGTGACCTTTAAGATGGGTTGTAAAAATCTTAATCGCTGGAGTTAACAGAGAGCACACATACCTCCACTAAGGTGCTATTTGCCTTCTAATAAAAAGGGCCACTGGAATGTCTACTTTGAAAATCCGACATGTAATGGTCGATGTGATCATGCAAATCCACTGTATACTTAATACTGCTAGCTCCAAATTAGTGCTAGTTGCATGTTTGTAAGTTTTATTTCTTAATGCTCAATGGCGCCACAAATGTGACCCCCCTGTCTGAGCTTGTATTTAAATCCACCAGTGTCTGAATCTGGGCTCCATTATACCTATTGATAGCTGATCCAGCATTAAATCGCAGTATCTTGCAATGACAGCAAAGGTATTCCAATATCTGGATCTGCCTCATAAGCTGACCGAGTCGTACCTATGTACAAAATTCCATCAGCATCATTCCTCGCCGCTTACTGAGCTACCCTGCTGACAAACATAAACAAGTGCAGATGTAATGAGTAATGAGTCAGCTGATTACAGTGTAGCAGTGGGGCTTGGTTGTTGTCAGCACTACTATGTGTCACACACCCATCCTCCCTGTATTTGTCCCCAAATATTGTATTTCTGTGGGCCCATTTGTACAGGAAGAGTCTTAGGAGATTTCCAACACTCCATTAGATCCCATGCATCTTCATTGTGATCAGAGCATGCTACCATATTCTCAAATCAAATGGAATAGTTCCTCATTATACAGTTTAAAACACTAGATAGATATGTGCTTTAAAACAGCATTATGAAGAGGATGAGGAAGTATCCCAGAGAATCAAACAGGAACTTGGCTCAGTAAACCAGGAAGCATCTGTCCACCAAGGTGGAAGTATTTTAAGTTTCTTTTTCTTCGTTCGAGCACAGTTTTATTTTTAAACCACTGTGGTTTCCTCTCAGTCATTAATCGTCAGTTGACTGGTCAAAATAGGTTCCTTCTGCCATGAGCCATTTCTGATCACCTGCTGGGAATGATGACATGTCATCCAGCGAGCAGCTCCCACAGTAATTACAGTGGGAGCACAAAATAAACACTTAATGACAAAGTCAGTGCGCCGTGTCAAACAGTAGCAGGTTGTCGTTTCAGCTCATATTTTCTTCTTTACTCGTGTTGTTTTGTTTTGGAAGTCGTGTTTCTGAGAGTGTTGAACATTGTCGCTTTAATTGAGTGACACCTCTGTAATTTGGGCATGAATGGCTTTTTTTTGGGAGCTTCTCATCATTTCTCTGACGTTTCCCCTGAGAACTGGCTTATAAAGTGCTTTTTCACGAATGCCGCTAAGTAGCATTCAGCTTAATATGACTTAGTTCAGCCTAATTAGTGTGAGTGTTCTTTGCCTTAATGGCCTTGTTAGATTACAATTGATGTTTTTGCATCCGGTGTTGTGTTGTTGAATCCTCTTTTCCCAGATCCCCAGCTGTCTGATCCAATGGCAAAATCAGAATTAAGGACCATTTTAAATCTTCTACTAATAAAATGATGTGCGGATAACATTCGTTGTCAGTTCCCACGGATAAAGCAGACGAGTGCTTCCTGTGTGCAGAAGCGTTTGGTCCCCGGGGGAATGCGTGGAATGTGGTCTTTTGTCCTTTGCAGATTTGGCAACCTCTCATTCCTCTGCTGCCCTTGCTCGAAAATGCAGGAAGAGACTGCTGATGGCGAATGAGTTTTGAAGGCTCAGTCTCGCCCTGTGGAGGACTCATCCTCTCAGCCAAGGCTTACACACTCCTTAAGATGGAGAGAAGGTATTAACTCGGGGGCTGACACGCTCTCGTTAGGAAGAAGACGCTTCCCCTATAGTCTTCAATGCTGGAACCTCGTCAATCCAGTAGCCGATTTCGGAGCCCCCAGCTGTTAATTCACAGCTGGCTGAACTTGTCACTGGTTGTCTCCCTCGTGCGCGTCATGGGCGTGATCATGCAGGGAGGAAGGAGGCTATAATTGAGGCTTTCTGGTTTCAATTAGACTTGTTTGAGTTTGTACGGGGACATTGGAAGGCTCATCTGAGCTCTGCGCGTTTGAGCCGCCAGCATATCAAACACTGAGTCTTCTTTTGATTATCTGCAAGAAAAATTAATTGCTAGACTGTAAGATTCTTTGCGGCGACTTTGCTTTTTTTCCCCCCCTCTTGGCTAATTGGCAGTGAAATCAGAGTTTTTGCCACAGCTTCAACTCTCGCTCTGTTGCATGTGGGAATTCTGATTGTTTTTCTCAGTATTTAATTTTTCTGCAGCAATATTGTTTTGAAATGTGTAATCTGTGCAACCGCTGAGGCTGAAATGTTTATTTGCTGCTCTGTGGTGGATGCCGACGCGTGTTCCACATTAACCCAGCTTTGCTCCTCTCTGTGGCTTCCTGCAGGAACAGCTGCTGTGCACATAACCTGCTTTTCACACTCCACTTGGTGCTGTCTAATCAGATCTTTGCTGCTGCAGTGAACCTTCTCGTAGGCCATTTTTCTTTTATAGCACATTTGCTATTAAATATTGAGGATAGATTCAGTTCAGAGCATCACATTTCAAAAATACATTTGACATCAATTTGCTTTACAAAATGATGGAACTTCTAATCCTGATTCTTCTATCACAAAAATGACTATTTGCTTTAAATACTCCACTATTCCAGGAGATGAAGGGTTAACCTCTATTATCACATTTGAGATACGATAATTTATGGAAACACTAGATTTTTATAGCTTTTTTTTGGAAAATCCAGCAATATATTTTTCTCAACAATGATGTCATTAAGTCCAATCTTATTTAATTTTGAAAGCTCATATCAAAGGCCATGTTTTGTTCTATAAAATCTCCTTGTATTTGGGTGCTCCTTCATTCTATTCCCATAATTCCAATACATTTGTTAGTTGTTTGTATTTAGGATTCACAACAACTGGAAAAGAAGAATCAACCAGCCTGTAATCTGTGTCCCCGGGTCACTGTGAGGAAGCTGGATTCCAGAGTGACAGGATGTTTACTTCAGCTTTCTGATCAAAATAGCACATTTTATGTCAACAAATATCAAGTTATTCATATCCTCGAGGTCTGTGTCTCATTAAAACATTACAGAGGACCTTGAAAACAAAATATCCCAGAGAGTGCTCACGTTGAACAGATGTCTTTATGCTTTCAAATAAAACATCTGTAACGTCTGGAGATTTTACCTTTACCTCATTATCAAGACAGATCCTTTGCCGGTTGCTCACTGAACTTTTTTTTCTTCCCAATTTGTCTTCTTGCAGAGGAGAGGGCCCCTGGAGTGAGGGACGTCTAAACCCAACAAAGGAGGAGCTGTTGTTTACAACCTGGTCAGCCGCTACCTCCAGCTATGTGCTCTACAAATCACTCAAACTGGGTGACGTTTGACGACGACATCTCGCCGCCCTCGACACCTCAGAAGCCCCTGCAGTCGCCCGTGCACGTCAAAGCATCTATACCTCGACCCAACGGTCTGAAATTAGTGCTCCCGCCGATCCGAGATACTTCCTGGAGCTTCAACAGTTCTTCGGAATCACCTCAAATCCACTCAAGTCTTAGTGGAAATACCTCTGTACCATGTAACACGCCGTTTTGCACTCCGGTGACTGGGGTTCCTCCTAGCTCTGCATCCCTGTTTCACTCTGACACATGGGAAAAGAATAACGTTTTCCAGGGCTTTTCCGGCACATCCACCACTTCTGTTTCCTCCCCGGGTCCAGAGGGAACTGCACAGAGCCTAACTCAAACCTCAGACGGACCAACCCCTTTCCCCTCTTTCCAAGGGAACTCAGGACACTTCAACCCTTTCTGGGACGGATCCAGGCCCAGCACGGACGCGGGCAGCTCCTCCTCAGACTCGGAATCGGACAACAGCCTACCCCGTTTCTTTATCCGGACCAAAGATGGCGGCATACCTCCGTGCCACCAGCTCCCGAGCTCCTACTCCTATATTTGCCACAAACTGGAAGGCCTACAAGCGGTAAACAACCATGAGACAGAGACAGAAGGAGAAGCACAGGGACAGTTAAGGTGCAAAACAGAATTAAGAACTGAGGTGATCAAGGACGGCTCGCCCCAGTTCGTCCCTCACGGACTGTTTCGCAGCCAGAAGAGAGACGGCTGGTCTTTAATGCTCAGGATCCCCGAAAAAAAGAACCGCATGTCTTCGCGACAGTGGGGCCCAATCTACGTGCGGCTGTTGTCAGGGGGGGTGCTGCAGATGTACTACGAGAAGGGACTGGAGAAGCCATTCAAGGAGTTACAACTGTTCCCTCACTGCAGGCTCTCTGACGTGAAGTTGGAGAGCCACGGCGAGCCGCGCAAGATCCTGACCGTCAAGGTGGAACATTTCTCATACACGGAAAAGAAACGCTTCCACCCTAAGTTAGAAGTGAGTCACGAGGCGGAAATAGAGCAGCTACTCAAGTTTGGCACCACCGTGCACGAGGACATGGAGGATCTCGTGGCGTCCATAGAGGAGGAACTCTTTCAGCTGCGTATGCCCCACCAGCAGAAACGGCATTATGAGGAGGAAGAGCTCTCACTGCAGATCACCGATCATATATGGGTGCAGCTGGATAAGGACGGAGCCGTGATGGAGCGGGCGGCCACCACGCAGATTCACTGTCTCGCTTTCCTGAACGGACAAGGGGATTGTTTCCTCGCTCTCAATGATCTTGGGCTTCTCCGCCTGGACTCCAGCTACGGACCCGAGGACGGAACCGAAGTCTGGATGGAGATCGCCGACTGTCATTTTCACAAATGCGTCAGCGACGTGGAGTTTCAGAGGTCGCGGCTGGTTAAATTCTCACCTCTGGACGCTTGTCGACTGGAGCTGATGAGGTACAAGACCGCGGTGTTAGGTTGCACTGAGCTTCCCTTCTCAGTCAAAGCTGTGGTGACAGTGCAAGGGGCATACGTGGAGCTCCAAGCTTTCATCAACATGTCGGCGTCCTTCCCCTCCTCCATGGGAACGTCGGAAGCGTTCCCACTCTGTGAGAACGTGGTGATCCGCGTGCCCGTACCCGGCGACTGGATCAAAGTGTCACAAACGGTAACTTTGCTGCGACAGAGGTCACTGAAGGCCCGTATGAACAGAAACGCCTGCTTGGGTTCGGTCAGCGCCGCAGACTCACAGCCCGTCATGCAGGTGTCGGTCGGCACAGTCAAGTACGAGAATGTATATTCGGCCGTTGTGTGGAAGATCGACAAACTGCCTGCGAAGAACACAGGTAACACAAACACATTTCACATTTGTCTTTAGGCATATTCAGCACGTTAAAGCAAGTGTGTAAAGGCTTTTGTGGCTGTGGAGATAGATCATTCAAGAGAAACTGACCTCTGACCCCACGGGGATTTCTTCCTGGTTGTTCTGAGAAGCTTGAGAAGTAAAGACATTCCTTGAAGATTGATTGAAGCTTGCCAAATATTAGTCTGTCTGCCCCTCAGTGGTGAAACAGCGTAACTACAGGTAGTCTTTGTGTTTTTACTTGCAGCAGTGGATCATCCTCATTCGTTTTCCTGCAAGCTTGAGCTGGCGTCGGATCAGGAGATCCCCGAGGACTGGTACCCCTTTGTCACTATGGAATGCGAGATCATGGGAGCAGTCGTGTCCCAGACTAGGATTAAATCACTGGGCACCGTCAATGACATCCAGCCACAGAAACACGTGACCAGCTGGACACGGTACCATTGCCAGGTAAGACGTTTTCACGCAACCAACCCTCAGTAATGACGCTTCTTCACTTTTGTGTCAAACGGGGGGAAGTTAACGAAGTTCATTTGTCTTCTTCCAGGTGGAGGTAGAGAAGAAATGGATCGAAACCGAGTCACAGAGGCAGTCTGGCTGTATGACACAGTGAGGAGGAAAGAAGCTCTGAACACGGGGAGGGGAGTGGAGGGAGTTCATTTGCGCCAAGATGTCAAACCTCCTCACTGACGAAAAGGGATAACGTTCAATATCACACTCACCAAAAATGAGGGGGGGGGACAAGGGTCTTTTTATGCTTGTATCTAGTGTCAAATTCATCTAATTACACATAGCCCGATTGTATTTCTCATGGAATTTAACCCAGTTTGTATCCTTTAACACAGGCTGAATCAATGTAGAAGAGATAACGTGGCCATTTCGCCCTAGCACTTTACAATGATTTTTTATTAACTAAAAGAACAGTTAATATTAAGACTGTATATAAGCTTGCATTTGTATCACATGCACTGTCCTTTAGAATGACTGGCAACTTTAATAAAGAGAATGCCAAACAGGCTCTGTGAGTTAAACAGCTTAAGAGATGAGCAATAAAGGAATGATTATTTTTCATCTTATGTTCAGGCTGAGGCCAACGTCTGAATTTGATTCCATTTCGGGACTGAAACCTTAAGAGACTTGATAATTTAAGGGACTGTGTTCTCCCGTAATCGCCTCTCTCGGCCCACCTGTCCTTTTGCTATGGACGCTTGTAGCTGTGTTGCTTGGCCCTACAGGTGTGTGTGTGTGTGTGTGTGTGTGTGTGTGTGTGTGTGTGTGTGTGTGTGTGTGTGTGTGTGTGTGTGTGTGTGTGTGTGTGTGTGTGTGTGTGTGTGTGTGTGTGTGTGTGTGTGTGTGTGTATTGAGTACTGCCCATTAGAGGGCGCTCTCCTTTCGCTGTGCCAAGTCTGTTGGTTTTCACCTGTATACAAATCTCCATTGTCTTCACTGCACTAAATAGCATAATACAAGGTTATCCCACTGATGTTTACAAAGTTGAGTCTAAACGAAGCACTGTTTCAAGGCACTGTTAGGTTTGAAAGCACTGGAATATTTGAATAAAACACAATATGCCAGTGTCTTCAATTATTAAAAGTAATTCAGTCCAGTGATAACACTCGACCACCGAGGCGAATCCACTCAAAGTTAAAAACTAAGTAAGGATTTGATGAATATGTATTTACATTATGGGGTTGACTTGTATGAATTTACTTGCAAATGGATTGAGGGGAATTTGACCCATTTTTTCAATGTTGATATACAGTAGTTACTAACTTTCATGTCTTTTTCATTAATCATTTGTCTTTTGGCTCCCATGCATATTATATGTTACTTGTGGTTGGCAATTATTCTTCCTGCTGTTACACAAAACTGATCAGGTCTTAAATTTACTATATAACGCACAGTCCCAATCATAAAAAAGCTGCATTTGAAAAAAATAAAATAAAACTTTTTCCACATTTGTGTCGCTTAAATTGAGCTGACTTTACAGGTATATATCTCAATAAATAAGAATAGGGTCATCTTCTCCATGATTGTGTCACCTACTGAGCCAGACTGAGAGACAACTTAAAGGCTCAGGAAACCTCAGCAGGTGATTTGAGTTAATGAGCTGATTAGAGTGTGACACCGTGAGTCTACAATTTTGACCTTTTTCACGATATTGACAAACTGAATTTGGGGTTATCATGAGCTGTAAGCCATAATCAACCAAATTAAAGCAAATACAGGCTTGAAATATTTCACTTTGTGTGTAATGAATCTATAATATATGAGAGTTTCACTTTATTAATTGAATTACTGAAGTAAATTAACTTTTACTGAGCTGCACCTGTAATCTAAGGCTGTAATTCTGGGAAACTACATTATTTATTTCATTACTGCTAAAAATAACGACTTTACATTATTAAACTGCATTTATTTCAAGAAAAATACATTTTGCGGGTCTTACATCTGGTCAACAACAAGGCCTTCAGTAGTAAAACCTGCATTAAACCTCATATTACTCCACAGATAACAAAGAGGAGCTGAGTAATGGTTCATGGTCTCTTACTGCCTGAAACCCAAGGCAGAAAAATTAAACTTTTATTTTATTCTGTTTTCTAAACTTGTTCTGCAAATCCATTTTAGATATGAAATTACTTGATGTCCTCTGGTGTGGCAGTAATTAGAGCATGATGGAATTCTGCCATTGCGAGGACTAATCTCACCAGCAAAACCTCCTCCTCTTCTTGTCCAACCATCCACATTGTGAGCCACTTCCTCTGACTGCGTTCTTTATTTCCGCTGGATTGTGCAGTTCATTAAAAAAACATCTCACCAACTACATAACTAACTAACAGGAGCCGGTAAAGGCAAGAGTATAAATCATGTGAAATAGGAGTAAATATGCCCTGATAGCTGGATTTGTGTGTGTGGTGGTGATGCTGGAGAGGTGAAGGGTTTAAACAGAAAGCTGCAATGACAGAAAACGCATAATAAGTCAACTATAAATGTGCAAAACAGAGATGTGATAGTTTGCACAGTTCAAACAGCATACGGAGCTCCCAGCACTGTGTGACTCTGCTCTTCTATTGTGAATAACCAGAAATAGAAGCTTCTGCCAGAAAGACAAGCTGTTGGTGGACAGAGGGCTTTTTCTTGATGGAGCTCATAACAGTTTGAAACAAAATAAATTATATAAAATAAATACAAAACAGAGAAAAGGGATTAAAGTGAAGGACATTGGTTTTCATTAAAAATCTCCAGGGTGAGTCATTCCTTCAAGTGCTTGTCCCTTTTCTCTCTCATTCAGCCGTCACAAAGCAATAATCAATTTTGTAGCTGGTTGTTTGATTCAAAGATGAGAATACATTCTGTTTTAAACATCCAAACTCAGTAATTGAATCCAAACTTTAGCTGTCCCGACACACTCAACAAACACTAAATTAAAGCTTTGCCGGTTCTGTTGTGTAACAACGCAAGTGAGGGTGAGAGAGGATGAGTCAGTGTTTTGGAGGAGGAAGATCTCACATCACAATGTTATGACCAGAATCCTCTGATACGGAACGAAGCTGGTAAGAGTGTGAAACGCAAAGCCGCTTGGTGTGTGTGTGTGAGGGTCGGATTTAATGACGACGCTCATTATACTCCTATGACAAGGGAGCGTAACTCATCCTAAATATACAATTACAGGGCTTACAAGTTCTGTTGGAATATTCATCATCTGTGCTTGTGAGACCCCAGAATACCAATGAATACATTTAAAAACTAAGCCAAACGTTTTGTCAATCATTTTGTGCTTATGTGTAATTATGTAACGGAGGTCCTTAGTTGTGGCTGATTGTAAAACACACAACTGCCACCTGAGCCCCTGGATGATAACAGGATGGTTCATGATGATTGCGATGATTATGCAGTTGCGTTGCATAATTGAAATGCAGTGGTGGCGGTTGCTTTGGCCCGTGTTGAGTAATGACAGATGATGGTAAAATGTGTGACAATTACAATTTTTTCTGTGTTGTGTTAATTGCAACGTTTTTTCAAACAACACAAACTGCTTTCATTCAAGCGTTCAGTGTCTCAAAATCATACTTCTCTCTCATGTGATTGTTATGGGAGTGTTGTGATGTGTGAACTACATTTCGCTGTCCACTGATTGACAGCAGCGTTGAAGATCCTCTCCTAAGGGCCAAGTTCAACCCACATCCACATACTTTGCGAGAAGATCAGATGGTGAAAGCTACCACCCCCTCATTCCTATGGAAACCCATGAGGTGATGCCGAGGAGCAGAGAGAACCAACAACCCCTTTGTTTTACACCAAATTAGGTCTGAATCGTCGCAACTTGGGACATATTTGGGCACATATAGGAATTGTAGGTAAAGGTATAGAGGTAAAGTAATCTAACCTGTTTGGTTCTCCAAGCAGACACAAAAAGAATGGGATTTGAGTCCAGAACCTTCTTGCTCAGGCATCCATGCTACCTTGCCCTTCTTCAAACAATCCAATTACTTCTGTATTCAATAATGTTGAGCTGCAAAATACATGAAAGTAACAAAATGATGAGGAATATCAATTCAAATTTTATAATGTCCTTCTTTTGCTTGGTGGTAAACTGAAAATACATTTGGGTCTAAAACCACAAGTCTAGCAGCTTGCTCCTTTTATTTGATATTTTAAAAAGGCTCACAGCACTCAAAATCATGAACTTACATAAATCGTTAAACATTTAAGTTCAACTTGAAGATCTGGACTCCAATCAGGCCTCTGTGGAGAATCTAATTACTCTCACCTGTGTGCAGTTTCTATCTGACGTCTGCAGGCAGGAATGTTTGTGTTTCCAAGCTGAAGCTCATGATTCAGCCGTGTTTTTACCTGAAGCATGCTGACGAACACAGGTCCAGTGGTAAGAAGAGCTGCTTTGGTAGATCATTATTTTGAAGATTTATGATATAATAATATTTAGGATTGCTGTGGTTGGGGTGAAGTAGCTCATGCATGCTTCTGATGTATGTTTTTTTTGTGTGAACTATAATTTCCAGGCCAAACTGTACTTGTCTATCATTGATGATGTGATTGAGAGTATGAGGGAGCTCTTCGTAGATGAAGGGATTGAAGATCGAGTCTTGGATGATTTAAGACACGTGAGTTACAGCAAACAGAACGCTGCTTCGCTCTACCATACAGATGAAATGTGAACACCATGCAAACGCAGGGGGCTGCTGTGTTTCTTTGCAGCTTTGGGAGTCGAAGATGATGCAGTCCAAAGCAATGGAAGACTTCAGGAAAAACAACATCAACTCGTCCAACTTTGTGCTGCAACTGCCAGCAAGCTACAGACAGGCTGACCAAGAGCTCACAGGTAAGACATCACAAGTGTGAAGCCACTGCTGATCAACAAAGCAAAGATGTGACACTTTAACAGATCGTTCACTAAGTAAAGGCAGATATGCGGGAGAATGAATTTTAGCCATTTTACAGTTGTTTCATAAAACATCATGTTTAGCTGTGATTTTGTTTTTAGTAATGTAACCCAGAATGCGGTTGAGTTATCCACATGTGTTTGTCTGGGCGCTGTCAAACCAGAAACACACATCCAATCATCCCCTTAAACCCATAGGAATCTGAAAACTAACACTCCTAAATTTAGAACTTTTTTATATAATCTAAAATCCTTAACAAGCTCTTTCCAGCAGTCCACACTATAATTTGGTGGAAACTATCCAGTAGCAGTGGAGGTCTCTGCTGCCTGTCAGCTTGGAAAAGGCAACCAAGCGATGTTTAGATGATGGGGAGATCACTAAACCGTGAAAGCTCATATATATATATATTTATACACTATCATTTACCTTGACGTGCAGATACCATAATGCTGTGAAAGTTGGTCAAATTGCTCCTTTTTTGATCTCTACATCCTTTGCTTTGATTCTGCTCCCAGCTTCAGTTGTGATCCCCGCCGGTCAGAATGTCCGTAGTTTGCCTTCTAAGGTAAGTGTGAACTTGATGCCGGTGTGTCGACGGGTTGGGACCAAATAATGGTGGAGTATGAATACAGTCAAGTGCATTACATCATATGGCTACTGTGAATCATACAGACTCCACCTGTTTTGGCTTATGTGCAGTTGCTCTGGATCGTCACAAATTGCACTGTCAGGCTCAGTGTTGTGGGATGAGAGACGTCAGAATGATACGAATGCATTTAGTTTGGTCTGGTCTGACTTGGTCTGAATTGTATGTTCTTACGGTTTAGTTTGGAGTCCCAGGCTGAGCTACTCTGTGTTTAAAAACAATTGTAGTCCCATCTATCCACTGGGAGGAGCCTCAGGTCTGTTTGCTCACTGAAAACTAAAACTAATAGAGCTTTTTGTTGTTCTTGCTCCATGATTTTTGAAGCATCTCTCCAGTTTTCTATGTGACCGTACCTCCACATATTGACATCTGTCTTTCTTTGCTGTGTTTCTTTGTGCTTCTGTTCAGTCCTTTGTGCAATCTAAACAAAGATATCTCGGTGTATGTAAGTGCTGAATAATATTTTCTTTGCACATAATGTTCTATTGCAGAGCGGCTCAGAGACTCTGGCTACGTTCTCCCTCCCTGCTGGGCTGGCCTACCCTGTGCAGATTCCAGCTGGAGTCACTCTGCAAACAGCCTCTGGTATGCAACGACTTTTTTGGCTTTTAAGGACTTCAATCTTTGCTTGTTTTTTATCCTGCACTCATAACTTTTTCTTTTGCTTCGCTAAGGTCAACTTTATAAGGTCAATGTTCCTGTAGTAGTCACCCAGGCCCCACCAGGTCAGCAGCCCTTCACCCAGCCCACACATAAGATCATTAAGTGGAGAGAAGGTCCGGCTCCCCAGGCAGCCGCAGCTCCATCCGCTCCGGTTCATCCCCAGGAGACTAAGCAGGGCTCGGCGCCCGCTACCGCTGTTACGCCGACACCGCAGCCAAAGAACCAATTACCCCCGAATCAGGACAGCAGCCTTCCTCAACAACCGCAGGTGCCCGAGAGCTCACAGCTTCAGCCATCCCAAAGTGTGGAGCCAGAGTTCCCCGTTCTGGAGGATGAGCTCAGTCCTAAACCTGTTGACCTCAGCGTGACCACCTCTTCCTCCTGCAGTCAGTTATTAGAGTTGCAGATCAGAACAGAGGAGGCTCTGGCCGAGAAGACGAAGTTGCTGACCAGCGACATTGATGAAATCCTTAAAGACGTGATCGAAGAGGGGAGAGGTGAAATTGTTACAGACAGCAATCCAGCTCCTCCAAACACAAACAACCAGTCTGAGGATGATCTCACGGTAATCTGAAAGCATTTTCCTTCATCCAGTGAGTTAATCCAGTTAGTTTTTAATTGTATTAGGTAATTTTAATGTTTTTGTTATATGTGACTTTCAAATGCATGGTTGTGTGTTAATGGATGATTCAAGTTAATGGAAGGGGTTGTTTCCTGGGTATGGTCAGGGTTCAGGCCCATGGGTGGATGCTGGACTTGTTCAAATTATTTCTCAATTTGGCAGGATAGAGCATTTGAGCATATTTCTAGATTCAAAAGCAAACATTGGGACAGGGGCACATTAATGGAATTGCTATACAGTGTAATGAATAGGGCTGAATGAAACTGATTTTATTATGTAAATGACTGATTGATCTCTAACAATCAATCCAGAAAAATGTATTGTAGTAGTTTTCCTCAGAATAACTTTTAACAATACAATAACATTAACTCAGCCTTGGCAGGGTGATGGCTCTAATGGGTGACCCTCTACTTTTTAGTCATTTATCGTGTTTGTTTTCTTGGGAAATTGCATAATTGCAGAGACATGGAGCCTGAGTCATGCAGCTTTAAAGACAATGACATACATGACTTCTTTGAATTATCTTATAATGATCTTACTCTTGCATTTCTCCTGACAATTTTGGTCAAAGCTTGACATGGACTGTAGCTACAACAACCCTTCGGCCATCATACAGCTGGACGGTGCTGCTGACAGCTCTGACCATGAGGAGGAAGAGGGAGCCGCCCTGGAAGAGAACGACTTCCTGGGTCTGATCAGTGCAGAGGCCATGAAGGCCCTGGACGGGAGCAGCGACGGGAACAGCATCACCTCCAGCAGTGACGGCGAGGGAGCAGATGAACTCGTTCACGTAGAGGACGAGGTAACAGAGGCGGGGAGCTCGATATGCATTTTCACGAGAATATCTGCTTTAAGCACCTGAAGACTATGGTTTAATTATCTCCCCTTTCCCATAAATCACTTTTATAGCCACATTTCCCCTTTTAATTTTGTCCCAGCAGCTTGAATTTGATTGCAAGTGAAGTTTATTGCGACAGCTTAACAAAACACACTTTGCATTGAACAGGATCCTCTGAATTCAGGCGATGATGTGATCGAGCAGGATATCCCAGATCTGTTCGACACAGACAACGTGATCGTTTGCCAGTACGACAAAGTAAGATAATTTCCCCTCCTTTACTGAGTTCCTCATAGCCTGAGGTGAATCCTGATTGGGGGCACTTACTTCCACACGTTTTTCTCCATTTTTAGATTCACCGCAGTAAGAACCGCTGGAAGTTCCATTTGAAGGATGGAGTGATGTGTTACGGAGGCAGAGACTACGTCTTCTCCAAAGCAGTAGGGGAAGCGGAGTGGTGATGAGTTTAGGACAATTTTTTCAAAAATGGAAAATCAAGCAGTGCGAGTAAAATTTTGAGGCGTTGTAATTTGGCTGACAGTGCGGCGGTGCAGATGCTGCTGTGTGAAACCCGCTGAAAGAGTGTTGTTTATTTTTTAGGTAATCATCAGAGCATACTGCAAGTCATTTAGGATGTTACAACCAATTACCTGCAGCTTTGTTTGTGCATCCAATTTACTGAGACAAGCAGCAGGAATTTATGTTCTGTAGTTCTGTACTTTTTTTCTTTCTGTGCAAATTGTTCTCTACTCCTGCAGCAAAACAGTATTTAACCTGAAATGTTTTCCTCTCTTGTGGGGGTGTTGCTCTAATATGCAGCCGATATGGCGTTTCATTTCAAAACCACGTGTAATTGTTTCCTTTTTATCACGCATCAAATACATGTTACTGTTGTACTGCCATTAATGAAGCCTCCTCTTTCTGTGCAGTCTTGTACACACAGGCTGTTTGGCTGTTAGGATTGGATATTAATAAGCATAAGAGTGCAGAGCTGAAGATACTATTTATTATTATTTATTATTCGTTGAAGCCACGCTTGTATCCCAAATGATTACAATAAATAAACCTACCTGTGTTTTATTTATTCCAACTGTAAAGTAGACAAATGAAGGCCAATCTGCTTTTTTGGGGATTTATTTATTTTTTCCTGCTCTACAGTGGCACGACAGAAATAAAAGGGCTGCTAGCTTTGGGCGGCTTCAATAAAAAATAACGGTGCAATGGCTTCAGGATTATCTTAAGTAACAAAAGCCACAAGTTCAGAGCCACAGGTCCCAAATAATTGGAAATAAACTTTTTTCCCCTATTTGTAACTTTTCCTGTTTGAAATTGCCTTTTATCCCATGTAATCTGTTAAGTATTCATTTTGTTTACAAGGTGTTGGGCCACTAGTTCAGCTTTGTAGTGGATTACCATAGAAGACTGTCTCTGAAACTCGACCAGGGGGAATGAAACGCTGCTCTTCCTCATACATTAGGTGGTCTGAATGTCTGTGTAAAGCTTTAGGTGGAGGTGCATGTCTGGATCTAGTCTGCTTCATTAGCCATGCTGTGAGTTTGAAGCCAGGGTTGCACATTGCTTACGTTTGTCTTACTGGGTTCATTAATGAGCATGAGACATAACGATTAAAAACATTTCCATTCGTGACAGTATAACATCTTAATTAGTGGCCAAGAAAGCATCACAAAGTTGTGCGTGTAGTTCTAGTAAGTTTCTTATATATTGTGGGTAAGTGTGACCACAGTCAAACATGTTGGAATTCACTGTTTCCATTGTGATGGACCTATTGATGTCTTTTCATGATGTTCTTGTGTTTTTTAATGGACCTACCTAACATAGAAAGGAGCAACTTCATCCATAGATTGACAAAAATGCAAAATTCATGGTATGTCTCTATTTTTGGCTCATGAGTTAGTTTGAAAATGACTTTAAACAGGCATGGCGCCACTTTTATAGTGGAGAAGAACCCGGTGATCATATTTGAAGGCTAAACCAGTAGGATGTCTAGTAACTGGATCTATCTTAGCATAGCAGACAATGACCCCTGACCTCCCTTTGGGGTCATCACTGGGTCACTGTAAACATTCGGGCTTAAGGCTTTATACAATGCAGCTCGGACACAGAGCAGATACCCTTTAAACAGCTAATGGGGGGGAATGATTTGTGACATCACCAGGATGTCTATTCCAGTTCATCAGATTATGCAAATTGTCAGCAAGTTTCTGTTATGAAGTGATGAGTGTGATAACATTGATGCCAGAGGACACTGGCTTGATGCAAATCAGTCTGCACAGAATCTTTCACCCTTTGATGTATAGTTTGAGGGAGAGTAGATCTTAAGAAGTTAAATGGAAGGAGAAATGTGTTTGTGAACTGGGGGAAAAACACGTTCATGCACGGCACCATTTATGATTGTGCCTAAAATTAAAGTGACAATAGATCCTGTGGGTCTGAATAATTTGGACAAGGTGGACTCCTCCTATGCATGAATCAGAATGAGAGGATTAGAAGTTTCTTGTTTTAACCTTGATATATCCTTGTGCGACAGATCGGTTCATGCTGTTAAACAGGGACAGAGTTAAATGTGGTTAAACAAAATGACCACAGGGTTTTAAATGAATGTTTTATTGAAAAATCTAGGACATTCTGAACAGTTACATTGATCGTAATTCAGGCCCAGACTTTAACTGGGTTCCTGTGGCTCCTCTGGCATCCTACAGTCTTCATGTCTCTCAGTCCAGACGTCCCCTGAACACAACATCCCAATAGATGGCGCTAATGTACAGTCTGACAAGATAAATACATGCTTTCCATTTGATCACATTTAGATCCAAAATTGTGCTTTGGGCTTGAAATCCCAACCATTATATGATCCATATAATAAATAAAAGTCTTTAAATTGATCTGCAATAGAAAAATCTGTTGTCTTGAAATGGTACAGCTTGATCTTAAGTCACAAAAATAGAATGATTTGCTACAACAGATCAGTTTTACAACGATATCATACGCAATCTGCATACCGCCTCATCCTGTACCCGTCTCACTCTCATCCAGTTCAAGGGCACAGGGTCCACTTCTCTAAATCCAGATTGGCCGAAATGTACACAGACGTAGATGACAAATGTAATAGATGCTTGATGCCACTGTAACTTAAGCCACATGTTTTTTCTTTGCCCCAGGCTCTTCAACTTCTGGGCGGTAGTAGACAACTTACTTCAACATACTGTCCACCATATTGGGAATACAAATCCAACCCTCCCCTTATATTGCCATCTTCGGTACTCCGTATGACCTACACCGTTTTAACACCCCACAAAAGGAAATCATCATGTTCCCCTCTTTGCTTGCCAGACGACGCCTGCTCCTACATTGGAAATCCCTCACCCCTCCCTCTATTTCGCAATGGCTTAAGGATACAGGATCAAATACACTATGAGGAACCACACTGATAAATTCTATCAGAGATGGCGTTTCTCTCTTACCTCACAGATCTACAGGCTATGCCAGACCAGTGACTGAATACCAGAACACAGATCAGTTCCTTTTTATCTTATCACTTTATTTTGCATTTCACGCAGTCCAGGACGGACTTTTTGTTTCTCCCCTATCTCTCTCTCTCTCTCTCTCTATCACAACATATGATGCGATTTGTACTAGCCTACAAACTTGCGGTTTGACATCATCCTGTAAGTTCTGTATTTACAATATGACATCATTGCAACTGCAGTCCACTTGTATTCTACCTCAGGGTCTACGTATAAAGTTCAACAACAATAGTAGCGATATCACAACCTTCCTCCCTTCTCTCTCTCTCTCATCTTTCCCCCCCTTTCTATATAAAAAAATGATCTCCAAAATATCCTACACCTGTATGCACAATGTCATGTACAATGTCTGCTTCAATAAAAACAAAAAGATGAGTTTTACTCCCCCACATCTGCTCCATCTCTTTACCTTCAGAAACCATGCCTCAGCTCCGGTTGTCAGCTTCTTCAGATCTTCTTCTTCTGATGAAATGTTCGCATTTCATCAAATCTGATCTCAGGGCTGTCATGCAAAAAAGACTGATATGTTTTTCACGCTGACCTACATTTAAAGACATTGATGTAGTTCTAGCAAGACAGCAGCTTCTTCTGTCAAGCTTTCGTCAAAACACCTCACACCAATGTTCATGTGGGTCCCTTGTTTATAAAGCAGTCTTTCATCTTGATGTGATAGGCGTACACACTAATAGCGTGAGGTTTTTTGGGGGAAATTTTGTTGGTGCAATGTGGCCGCGACCTGTCGAAGTCAGCGTTGGTGTGGCAGCAGCTGCAGCCGCAGCGACTCAACAGCTGGCACATGTCTTTCCGAAAAGCCCGCGTGAAGATGGTGTACAGGAAAGGGTTGCACAGGGAGTTAATGGGATAAAAGAGGATAAGCAGGATCTTTGAGTGCGACACGGTAATGAGGGGCATACGCAGGGCTGCAGAGATGGCAAAGAAAGAGATCGGCGCCATGCACAGGAAATCGGTGAAAATCAGGACGGCCATGCGTTTGGCGATCTTGGTGTCGCCGTGACGGGCGGCGTGCTCTGGGTTGCGGACGCTCAGGTAAATGCATATGTAACAGTAACACACCACCAGGAAAGCCACGACATTGAGAAGGAGCACGGTCACCACGTACACCTGGGAACACAACGTGTCGATGTCCATGGGCAGGCAGATGCTCACTTTGCTGTAACTGCTGACACCCACAAGAGGGAGCAGGGCCACCAGCAGAGAAAAGCCCCAGCCGGCCCCCATCATGGGCGCCACGTGCCGCATCCGCAGCCTTTTGTTTATGTACATGGCATTGGTGATTGTGTGCCAGCGTTCAAGGCTAATTACAGTCAGTGTATATACAGATAATTCACTGGCAAACACCGTCAGGAAGCCCGCGACGCCGCATCCCGGCCCTGTCTGCCAGTCGGTGGCATAGTTGTAGTACTCGTGGAGGGACAGGTAGTCCATGAAAGCAATGAGCATCAGGTAGAGCCCCATGCACAGGTCAGCAAAGGCCAGGTTGCACATTAGAAATCTGGAAATGGTTAGTTTGCGGTGGCTAATGAGCAGGACGAGCATCACGGCCAGGTTGCCAGTCACGGCGAAAACTGTGATTATCCAGGTGAGAGAGCGCAGTAAGGAGAAGCCCAGCAGGTCCTCGCAGGGGTTAAAAGCATCCGGACTCGGTGTGCACATGATAAACGGGCTCTTATAACAATCCACTTCCAGGTCTGGATACTGGAATTGGATGTCATAAATGCCAATCATACCCTCTGCAGCTCTGAAGAATACATAGTCACAGTGATGTTATAAGAACAGTCCCGGAGGAATTGATCAAGAAAAAACATCTGCAAAAGGCAACGGAACAACTTACATAATGTCCACGTCGCCGATGTCACAAAGGTTTGTTAAGTTCTTCAGGGCATTTTCCCTTCAAATGTAAACAATCAAGGTAAAGGGTTAGACCCATGCAACATGCACATTCCATACAATACAATTCCATACATTCAAGTATTATCATGTGTTCTCACTTTCCAAGCAACTTAGAGTTAGGTTAGGTTATTTTGAATCTTCCACAATACTTTAATGTGTAGCTGTTATTGAAGTCTATTTAAGGCCCCCTAACGATAAGCCTGCTCTATTCTTTCAGAGCTATCTAGTTTGCATAAGCTCCCTTCGATAGCTCAGTTGGTAGAGCGGAGGACTGTAGAGGCTAACAGCTGAAATCCTTAGGTCGCTGGTTCAAATCCGGCTCGAAGGAGTTCCTTTTGGAGCGGCAGTAGCTGAATCCATAGGAGACTCGGCTTGGGAACCGGAGTACAGTTGCCAGTTTGCCTCCGGGGCACTGCCAAATGCCCTTGAGCCAGGCACCGAAACCCCAAAACGCCTGGCTGGCGTGCCCTGCAAATTTCGAATTCATGTGATGACTGCATGCATCGTGTGATAATTGCATGTGATTTGGAAACTGAATTTCCCAGGTGTGGGAATAAATAAAGGTTGTTCTTCTACTTCTTCTTCTGACTGGCCAGCTGTGTTAAGCCTGAGCTGGCGAGACCTACAGACTAGTGAGACATGGATCACGGATCGGCTCACAGACTCCCCCAGTAGCCCCGTACTTGGCAGGTGTGTCTAATCAGGTGTGTAAGCAGATAAATAAAAGGTTTTTGCTCTCAGTCGGAGTGTGTGTGTATTACCTTTGTTTCCGTCGCCACGTGTGGAAAGCACAGCAGTGGCTCGGGTAGGTGAGCTCGGCTTCTAGCAGCTCGCTGAGGCTCTCCAGAGGGGGGAGGCTCTTCAGGGAGAAGGTCGAGTTGACATTCAGAAACCTCAACTGGCGCAGACCTTTAGATGGCAGAGAGCGGAGAGCTGTGGAGGAGACATCCCTGAAACACACACATACACAACTGTTACACAACTTACACATGCATTTCAGCGAAGGCCTTCAAAGTTCCAGTACTACCAAAATAAAGGAAGTAAACAGAAAGTCCCATGAGTGTTGATTTGGGTTAAGAAGTGATGTAGCTAAAGGCTAACATCATCTCGAAGGAGGCCATGTTTTTGCCAGGATCATCGTTTTTAGCAGGATTACTCGGAAAAGTTGTAAACTGGTTTTGAAGAAACTTGGTAGAATACATTAACGTTAAGAAATAGTGTTTCATGTATCTGCCCCTGGGGCCAGACACAAACAAACAAAACAAACAAACAAGAGCTAAAAATCCCCCAAAATCCGCCCCAAAAATCAAGTGGAGCTTTTGCAAGATGTAGTTACAAGATTTTCCCGAATTTTCAGATTTGGGATGAAAATGTGTTGAATTACATGGCCTGTTGAGTTTCAGTCTCAGTTCTCTTTTCCGTACTTAAACTGCTGATGTAATGTCTAAAATAATTGTGCCATTGAGTTAAACATGGCTCCGATTCAACATTCTACTTGACAACATCAATATCTTTGCTGGTTTAATAGTAAAATGTACTCATCCATGTTCAATTTAAAGCCATAATCTGAAAAGTAACTAGTAACATAGTGTAAGGATGTACTGTACTCTGGTGTAAATGTCCTTTGTTTGGACTTCACATGGTGACACGCAGCATTTGTGCCTTTGTCAGCTCATACCTTAAACACTGATTCATAACCAAAATAACAGACAATTTCATATCACGTTTGCAGTCAGAGACCTTGCTGTTTACAGACAGATTGTATTTGCTCACTAATCAGTATTCAGCCGTATCGCCTGCCTTGTCTCATTTTTGTCACCACTGCTATCCTGGTGTTGACACAAGCGATGATAGACTGTTGTTATGAATATTAATCTTGCTACGCTGACCCAGTTCAAACATGGCAGCCTTAATACTGTTGACTCAAGCGACAGAATGAAGAGCGAGTACGGCTGTCCACCCTCGTGCTAAACTTTAATCCTTAACCACATTAAAGCCGAACGACTCGGCGCTTTATTAATTTCCAGCGAGAAAGCATTTGATATTTGCTTTTTTTCCCCCGCCCATCCCCAGAATTCAAAATCAATATTAATCTGAATTTTGTCGACTTACAGCGAATCTGGTCCGGAGGCTCCTTCAAAGGCGTCTTCATGTATCAAACCCAGATACCTGTTATCCCGCAGAATCCTACAAGAGAGAATCACATTCACTATTCGGATTTTGGCTAATATGGGAGAAGGATATATGAGATGACATAGTAATATTCCAAACTGTCCAAATTCATTTATCATTTGGTTCTTGTTTTGTCAACCTGACATAGAGGGAGATAAGCATTATTTTTAGACTCCAGGGTTCGGGGCAAATCTCGTCTCCATCAACATTCAATAATAAAAGAGCAGAGCAGCAAAAGCAACAGGGCATCCAATCTTTGTTTAGTCTTATTTACTGGTACATTCTGTTTTTAGATTAGAGGAAACCCTTAAACATTAACAACAGCCTTAACAGCAACAATGTCAGCCTGTTATATTTGGCGCCGTTTGAAGGAACTCCCCATTAAATAAGGGAACTCGCTCTATTAATGCTTACAGGTTGTTCAGCCTCGATCCGTTGAAGGCGTGAGGTTGTATTTCCCTGAAACCGTTGCGGGGCAGGTTCCTGTCAAGGACACATTGTTACAGTTCTTAATTTTTCTGTCACGCCAGGGTCAGAGAACTGAACATTCAATTTCATAAGCAAATTTATATCGCATCCAAACGACATTGTTGCCTCCAGCTCTGATAAGAACGTTGGCTCCTGTACTCACATGTCAACATACTCCTCTGTGAGGCCCTGGAAGGAATTGGGAGGAATGCTGTCGACCCTTATGTTGTCTGCCATTTCTCTGAACACACAGATAATGTGGAGCCACAGTTATCAGTTATTCTCCAGTAAAAACAGTTTTCTAGGCAGATAAAAAGAGCAGTTAATGCCACATTAGGAGGATTTAGAAAGGTTGGCGGCTCTTTAAATGGGTAATTTTACAGATATTTTCACGTTTGTGTACTAAACAAAACAAACAAACATGCATTGGTTCACTTCTTCTTTCCCTTGCCCAAACCTGCGCCTCCTCTGATAACGGTGACATTATAAGCTCAATGCATGTCACAGTGTGCGAGCAGGGTGCAGCAATCAGACCGCAAGATATCAAGTTTGATGCATGTCAGATTGTGCGATTAGTGTCTGGTGAAAGCTGCGACAAGCAAAGGGGATCAAATATTGCTCTCCCGCCCATTGAAAGCTTTCAGGCCACTTTAGCACTGATGGGTCTTAATAGATGCAGTTCTATGGCACGTACCTTAAATTTTACAACTTTTACAATGTGCAACACTTACTCGCAACTATATTCTTGTATCAAAATGAGGGAAAAATGTTTTACGTCCCCCTGAATCGGTTGACTTACATGAAAATTCTTGCTGCTAAGGAGGAAATGGTGGTGAAGTCAGGGAAGTGTGTTATCCCAGTATTACAGATGCTCCTGTGGAGAAAAGGAAGTTGAGTGGCGATAGGAACAAATCTTACCCATTATAGATACAGATCATCCCAGTGGAAAAGTATCAGTTGCATGATGCAGCTCTGTAAGGCAATCCAGGGCAAAGGTCACCAACAGCTGTGGCCTTTGCCCGGGATTGCTCGATTGTTTATTCATATTTAACAAGGAGCAATGAATGCTGCAACAGGATGTGATGCTTTTTTCCACTTTTGATTCTGATAAATCAATAACAATATATATCATGTGGAGGCCTCGCATTCCCGTCTTCATTGTGCCACCGCAAAAAGTTGTGATTGAATTCTGCAGTTTGCTATGTGAGTCAATTTCCAAGTAGATGTACTGGAAAGAGTGACACTTCTAATTTAAAACGGTTATGTACTTGCAGAAACATCAAGTCCTGTATTGTTTCTGATGTTTTTATGTACATATATGATCAAACGTCTGGAGGATCAGATGCCTGATGAGCATTGAAGTAACTGCCCTCTTTACTTGCCCCATATCCAAATTGGGTCACATTGCAAAATTGTAAATAACAAGCAATTATGCGACATGATGAGTTCGTTCTTCACCGTCAGGATTCCAGACAAAGTTTTCTAGGCTACAGACATACAGAAAATCATCCAAACAGGCTGTGAATGCATTATTATCTCAGTTAAACTTAAGTAAATACAATGATGAAAAGACGAGGAGGCAAAGTTGAGTCATAGTCTTACAAATATTCCAGCATGGGCAGGTCAGTGAAGGCACCGTTTTCGATGAGTCTCAGACTCTTCATGTTCCGTATTGAACTATATAGGAATAAGGAATAAGCATTACCATGTAAATAAAAAAATATATACAAATGAGATTCTCAAAATCCTGAACAAATAGATAACAATTGGTATTTATGATATTTGGCCGTCACTTACATTTGAACCAGATGATGGAGAGAGAGGAAGCCGTTCCTCCGTATCACTGTCACACTGTCGCTTTGGCAAATCTGACTGTAAGAGAAGATTTTACATCAGACAGCTAAATAGTTTGGGATACAACAAGAAAATATGGTGATAAACATTAACAGCGGTTATGGATTTCTCTCCATACTCAGTTTTTAATGACGTTGTTTTAGAAATAGGACAGAGTTGATTGATACTGAGCTACAAACCATGAGGGAAATGTTAAAATACCAACAATTCATACTTCTGGGGCAGTACACACACACACACACATACACGCACACACACTTTGTCTAATGCGTTTGTTTGGACAAGCTTACAACATACATCATGGATGCATCTGGGCCAGGAAGACTAAGTGAAGACGTTTAAGCGGAGGACTAAACAAAGACAATCAGAGACAGACAAAGTCAAGACTCCTTCATTCGTCCTTGACTACTTTGGTTTGCGTCCCATCCTCTTCTCCTCTTCCTCTAATGATCCCACTCTTCTGTAATCAACCAACACTTTTCCTCAGGTTAACGTCACTCTGCCGCTGCCAGGGAACAATTAAAGGAGCCCATCTGCATGACTTGTATTGTCTTTGATCTTCTCTTCTAATTGCGTTATGCCCAGTATAGTATCGTAATTACCCATAAACCCCTGCTTCAGATGATCATCTAGATGAGGCTCAGCTGTGATTTCCAGTTTGCGTCATGGATGGCAAACCATTCCAAGCTCCTCATGTCGTTCCACCTTGACATCACATACTCGTTATCATTATAGCTTCAATGTTCTCTGGGTGTTTTTTTAAAAATGGTAATTTGCACTGGAGACAATTTGATATCCTCACTCCATTTACAGATTGTTCACGAACAATGTCTTTTTTCTAGTCCTCACATGGGAATATCCCATATTGACAGGTATAACAACATTAAAAGTACAGTATAATAATGCTTCATTCAGTTATAAACTCTGTAATCAAGTGTTAAGACTTTATTACAAGTCAATCATTAGTGGGTAAATTGTGAATATTGTGTTTATTGTTTTGAGTTTAGGACTGTTTGGCTAAAGCTGAGACCTAAATTATTCTCTTTTCTTATTTTTGCTTCTCCGTCCTATGTTATCAAGACATATAATAAGACATTTAGCTGCTATTCAGTGGCAATTTCTTATATTTTAGTCCTTTAACAAATCATCATTCATTAACTAACAGCTGCTGTCACTCTCATGTTATTTATGTGGGTTCCTGAGTCACCTGATCATTAGAAGACTGAAGTATTCAATGGTTCATAAATGTTCATGATATGCATGCAACACAACAATGATGTTTCCTGTTGAGTGGCATCGTCTGTCTCATTTGTTTACAGGAGGAGATGATTTTGGGAGCTTTTTGCTGTGGTGCTCGTTGCTGTCGTTGGAGTTTTGTTTACCCACAAATTATCTAGTTTGGTTTTAACTTGAAATCCATATTGGCTCTACATAATATGTTTGAATACTAAAGCAAAGCACCCTTTTGGGCCCTCTGGGTGCTTTCCCCTAGTTACTTCAAATGGATTGTTTGAAACCAAGTGTGTGTGAAGGATATTGATAAAAACTGAATTAGTCTGTCATCTTATAGTCAATCAGGTTATTGTGTTGTTGTCTTTGCTTATGCTGTAGTAAGTAAAGTCATGGGTTGTGGGTAGGTCAGAGGTAGAGGACAAATGTGATAGATGTTTGAACCCACACTGCCATCTAAGCCACATGTTATTTCTTCTGCCCCAGGTTACACAACTACTGTTCCAATTACTTTATGTCCACCATATTGGGAACGCTTTAACCTTCCCCTCCTATTGCCACCTTCCGGCCGCCACTCGATTCAGGTCCTCTGTGACTCCAGGGTTAAATTGTCATGTCATGTCAACATAACTGGCTGTGCTTTACCCCCGCTACTTTGTTTCCATTGTCACCTACTTCACATGTTTAACACATCCCTGAGCATTATTGGTTCTTTTTACATTACATTATTGTTTTATTTATCATCTTTTTATGTAGATCATTAATTTTCTAGATTCAAATGAATAATACGCAATGGATACAAATGGTCAACAGGTGGTGCTGAAAAGCATTATTTAATTATTTTCACTGGAAATATATTGTTCATTTCCTTTACATTTTACACTCTGTATTTACGAGTATTTATGCAGATACTGTATGGATTCCATTTGTTTGCACTATGTTGCTACAATAATAAGCAAAACTAAAATTAAGTAAAACTAAACTCAACTAAACTTTATACATTCATTTCCAAGTAGTGTTTTTTTTCAAATTTTTAAATTTGGTACAAAACAAAAAGAGCCTTAAATGGATATTCGATCATTCAAATAATAATAATAATAATAAATAATAAGTTTGGATAGCTGGATTTTCTCCCTAAATTGTAGAAACTTACATGAATACATGAAGTACTTACATTCTTGTAACGTTGATAAGCTCTTTGAAGCCATGATTCGGAACTTCTTTGAATGGCAGATGAGCGAGACGTCTGCAAGGATCGAGATAAATTCAAAAGCACATTCACAATAATGTAATAGTCAGAATAGTCAGTGCAAACTATGAGGAAACAACCTAATATTGCTGGGGTCGAGTTGTACTCACAGTCTTTGATTAGGTAAAGTTTCGGGTCCAGAGGCCATTTGAGTGTCTCTGCTGCACTGGAACGCGTCGCTGCTGCACCGGCAGATGCCCGGACAGATGAACGAGCAACATGAGCGGACAGCGGACAGCGCCACCAGGAGACAAAGCGCCCTGAGAGACATGTGTGTCCCCGGGGCCACTTGATACCATATAACCGCACGGACTGCAGGATCTGCTCTGTGAGGCGTTCCGTACAAAATGTTTCACTGCAAACTAAGTAAAGAGGCAGTGAAGGCAACCTGTCAGACTTGAAGACAAGAGATCTGGATGTTTCTAGGTGCCTTTGCGTGCTGTCGTAATTCTGAGCATCGAGACAGCAAAGTGAAAAACAGGCGCCTTTTCCTTCGATGTTGATGTGACGTTTAGTGGGGAGGAGAGTGAAGGACCTGTCACACTGACGCGCTCACTCGCGCTGCCACACTTTTGTTTTCAGTAAAGATTAAAGTATTCAAATACGAAATCAGAAAGAGAAGTAAGTAGTCACTAAAGTCGTAATTACTGTAAAATCTACTCAAAACTCCATATCTTCACTGTTCAGGTGAAAAAAAGGAAAGATGCAGAAAGATGAAAAAGAGAGAAGAAAGAGAGGAAAAAAGTAAATAAATAAAAATGAAAGAATGGAGGGGAATAAAGAACAGATCACAAGAACTGATAAAAGGAAGCAGGTGGGGAAGAAATGATAAAGTTAAACAATAGAAAGACAATAGCTCATAAATAATAAATGGGACATGTAACTCAAAAAGGAAATACATAGTAGAGTCATAAAGTAAGTGCAGTTTTGGCAGCTAATGTTTACTATATTCAAAGTATTTTATTCAGGGGTTAAAATTAAACCTTTGCACTGCACATTTCTCTGACTTTCAAGTTTCTTTCCTGATTAAGACTTAGAAAGTATTTTTTAAATTTAACACATTTCATTGTTAACACTTGTTTTGTATTCCATAGCTATATGTACTATTTTTAAATGCAAGATTTTATTTGCAATTAGTGTTTTTTCTGTTGTGTATATATATATATTTCTTGATGAAACTGCGTATATGTTTACAAGATCACAACAGATGTACAACCCTGCTGAGCTGAGGTCCAATTTAAACTTGTTGTTAAACCACCGTCCTTAGCTGAATCTCCTCTGCTGTCAGTGACCCTGACCCCATTTACAGCCTCCTTATCCAGGTCCTTCTATGTGCCAGTGTGAACCATGTCAAAAGGTAGTTAAGCAACACCTTCTTGTCACCATCCACCCACCAGAACCTCACAAAAATGTCACACGCACGCACGCACTCATGCACGCATGCGTTCACTCTACAGGAATATGTACAGTACGGTATACAAAGACCACAGCATTCTGAAGCCTCATAGCTGAGCAAAGTGAAAGGTTCAACCCTATAAAGCAAGGCCATGCACAGCTAAAAGATAATAAAAATTCTAAAAAACGATTCAGATTAGGATAAAATTAACTTTCATTCACTTCTGATTTTATTTTGAAACTAGACTTGCAACAACTTTAAAAGGGGTCCAAGCTTTCAGGTGTTAATTGTAAACCATGGCATGTCGGCATGGAGCCAATGGCATTTCAGGTGAACAGGTGAACAGGTGAAGAGGAGAATATTGTTGATGAATATTTTTTCTCAACAACAATTCTATAAACTAGTAAGTCAATCTAAAAATACTTGGTTTTACAGAGACATAACTGTCTTCAGTAGAGTAATGATCTCCAAAATGGTACGTTTTGGGTTGACGTGGCTCAGGATGTTATTGATGCTATGATATTATGTTGGAGTGTCATCAGAGTTGCCCTGAACACAATAACAATGGAAAAATATGATTTTCTAGTCCCTGAAATATGACATACATCAAGCCATTTCAAGGTCCAAAGGTGAGACTTTAACTTTGAAATTCTCAAAGTCATATTAACAGTTTTCAGTGGATGATGTCAGGAGCTCCATTTGTTTACATTGTTTCTGTTCAGGAGTGAGGAGGTTCAATAGGAATCTTTACTACAGTTTCAGTACAGTAATGTTTTTTATTTTGTTTGTAGGAAACATCTGTGTATTTCGTGTAGGAAGAATGATCAACTATAAACTTTTTTTTGTAAAGAACACAAGAGTCTTTATGTGAATGCAGAAAAACAATATATCTCAGCTCTAATCTACTGTCAACCGAGGATCTTGGATGTCCAGTAATTTTCAAAATAATTGTTAATGAATGAGGCCTTTATTGTGAGAAATGATTGGTGCCAGTGTTGCTGTGAAAAGACAAGTGTCAACCCACACATGTTCTATTAACCCAAAAATACTTGTTGGTACTTGTTGGTACTTGTAAAATCGCTACTGGCTGTCCACTCATGGAAAAAAGGGAGAGCTAGGGGTCGATGGATTTGTTATTTTACTGAGCAATACTGCCACACATATTACTAATGTCAAAGATGCTGCCTGGTCGCTCTGATTACTGTACATCATGCTGTAGTTCATCTGTTACATTCACTTTGGTCCTTGTTTTACAGTAAACAGTTACAAAACCCGGTCCTGACCGGGTTTTGGAGGACATCAGATTTATATGGAATAGAACCTCCATGGCAGAATCTGCCCCTCTAACGACCCTTTAGTTTCTCTTCAGCTTTTCACTTTAGGCAGATGCTTATCGTTAATCTTTCCCCACTCCACTTACACTAGAACAGCACCAAAGCACAAGAGAGTAAACTGAAATGTGATGATAATGATTTATGACACAAGAAAGATAGTTGAAGCTGAAATTTATTGCTGATTTTCAGTCTGGTTTTAATACGAGGATTTGTGCACTAACAAAGCACTTTTTCTAGGTGTGATCACACACTGAACTGCACCCTCGTATCACCTTAGTATGGTGTTTCAGATTAGAGGTTTTTCAGAGAAAGGGTCTTGTTACTTCTCTGGTGGATGGCTGTTGACCTGACAGCATTCTGCACAGTGCACAGTAGGAGAGTGTGAGGAGCACAACACAATACACAAGACCAACCAACACACACACACACACACACACACACACACACACACACACACACACACACACACACACACCATGAAATTACTCACAAGGAATACAAAGTTAAAACGCATTACACAGCACAGCAGAGTGGAAAACACTGCATAAATTAGTATCCAATTACATCATATAAGCATAACGTTTCATACAATAAAAACACTACAGGGTGAGTCAGAACAGGCCTGTATCATTACTGAAGGGAGGGAAGCAACAATTGTTGTCAAGTGCTGTTTACTTGGTATTTCCACATACAGTGACATTTTCAGGGAGTGGGTTCAAAAAGCGAGCACAGTCAGTGTGGCATTTGATGTAATTGGCAATAAAATGATTTGACTGAGGTGACGGGGTGAAACGGAAGCTGCACCATGGAAGATTATAAACAGAGTACAGTGTTGTGGATCAGCCTTGTTGAGTTTTCTGCGTCTCATGTTCTTTCCCCCCCCATGAAGAAGAATACACATGAGTCATGGTGTTCTCTGGAGATCTCTGCCAGGTTTGAAGTTAAAATCTTGCATGTTACCGTTTGGTCTAATATTATACACTACTTGCAGCGATGATGAAAGATCTGAATGAAAACATTCTTTTTAAGTACGCTGGTGGTCCAGCTGCTTGGAGCCTGAGCTGGAAACACCCCCTCACTTCGAAACACAGATCCAGATCAAACACACACTTACTAGCCTTGAATGCTGAGTGTGTCCAACCACGTGTTCACATTTGTTATGTACATTGTGTTACAAGTTGTTATGTAAACACAGAATGGAATTAAACTGAAATGAAGCTTTCACTTTTCAACTCAAAAACAGTTAAAGATTTAAAAAATGCTGAACTCATATCTTTAAGATTTCGGTTTTGAGAAGTTTAGCTGAAAGTAAAGTATGTTGCTCTTGCACTTTTTAAACATATAAAATATAGACAGAAGGCAAAATGATGACACAATCAATTTCAAACTGGTGAAGAAATCTGGAGTTATACACACACAGAGGACCTATTGCAATAAGTTAAGGGTAAATACTGTATGGTTCTTTTAGAAATACTCTCAAGGCTCTAAACTCAAGAACTCAAGGACGCCGCAGGAGTCTCATATCACGAACAAGGAAGTGATGGCCAAGGAGACTGAAAGTGAGCCAGAAGAGTTCAACATGACAAGATAGCAACACACACACACACACAAGACCAAACCTCTGCCAAGGACAGAGACTTCTCTCTGACTTGCTATAACACTGACAACTTGCATTTCGGTGTACGTTTGAGTTTTAGAATTTCACTGCTTGATCTTGCAAACTGCCCCAGAGTAACTTGAATCTCATCTTTATCTTTATCAGCCAAGGAAATAATGTTGGAAATTGATAATTGAGTAATGGTGAAACTGTTCCGGATGGAGCTCTGTAGTTATTGATGACACTTGAAACTTTTACTGAATCAACACAATCTTAACTAGATGATGGAGCTAGTTGAATTTTTGTAGCCCTGTTATGCACTTGGCTACGCCTGGACAAATAAAGCTCCTATGGGAAAATACATTTATGATGACAAGATCAGATCGTAGTGATGCAGATCTAATAGTGGTGATTGATAATATGATGATGATTTATTACACCTATCTAGTTATAGCCAAGTGTTATTGCAGGACAATTGTAATCCATTTAAAGTTCCTTGGTCAATGCACACCTCTCCACATACTGGTACTCGAATAATCTCATAAAAATCGATAAATAATTTTGAGTTCCTCTTGGGCGGAGATTATAAATGGTGTCAATTGTTTTTTATCAACACCACTTAATATTACTGACACTGACACAAACAACAAATGTAATGTCATTGTTTGATACCATCACACTTACTAACAATGATCAGACTAACAACCTGACACATCAACTAACAGGAAAAACAGCAAAGAAGTGTCAAAAGATAGCACAGTGATGCCGTCCCAAAGTGATGTCATCTAATCTGAAGGTCATCAAATCTAATTTCTAACATAATTCTGTGTCCCTAAGCAATTTTTTTCAATTTTTTTTATCTGGGATACTTATACATCACAGGTTATAATCATTTCCATATGCCCTCTAATCTTTCTCCCTCGCTCCCACTCAAAAGACATCCTGCAGTATAAGCACCATGAGGCCGGCATGTTAATGAAAGTGGGATAAACAAGCAAACAACAAACAGGGGAGTCATTATTATGAATTATTAGACTGAATTTATGCAGACTTGTTTTTTAATGGCATATAACCTTGAGGCTGTCTGCTGTCTCCCAATTTCAACACACACACACACACACACACACACACACACACACACACACACACACACACACACACACACACACACACGATTTGTTGAAGGGGCAATGCTCCTGACAGCTTATCAGGTCAGGAATTCATGGGTCCTTGGACATCTAAAATGCATCACAGAGATACCTCATTATGGGCATTAACCCTTTCACAGCCATACCAGGACCCGATTCACGAACCACGAATCACGAAAAAAGTTAATTATACTCAACATCTATAAAGATCATTTGACCAGTAAGATGTTTGATATTCAAATCAACACAAACAATCCTTTCCACACAGATATCACTCATACTGTACAACGTTTGACTACTGGCTGTAGTTCTCCAGTTTGATCAAAAGGTGCTAGAAAGCTCTTTCTTTGATATCAGAACATATGCTCTGGACTCTACCTGGCCTTTGATCACTGATTCACTATGACTCACAGAATAATCAGTGCTCTAAAATCTATCTATCTATCTATCTATCTATCTATCTATCTATCTATCTATCTATCTATCTATCTATCTATCTATCTATCTATCTATCTATCTATCTATCTATCTATCTATCTATCTATCTATCTATCTATCTATCTATCTATCTATCTATCTCACACACACACACACACACACACACACACACACACACACACACACACACACACACACACACACACACACACACAGAAAGCACTCAAGACCAAACCTCTACCAAGGACAGAGACTTCTCTCTGACTTGCTATAACACTGAAAACATGCATTTCGGTGTACATTTGACTTTTAGAATTTCACTGCTTGATCTCGTTATTGATGACACCTGTAACTTTACTGAATCTAACTAGTTGAATATGTGTAGCCCTGTCAGGCACTTGGCTATGCCTGGACAAATAAAGCTCCTATGTGAAAATGCATTTATGACCACAAGATCAGATCGTAGTGATGCAGTTAGTGACTCTCTCTCCCACTCCCTCTCTCTCTCTCTCTCTCTCTCTCTCTCTCTCTCTCTCTCTCTCGCTCTCTCTCTCTGCTCTGCCACCAATTGTTTCAACAACAGACTCAACACAGTATTGCAGTAAATGTGTCTTCACTACAGGCAGAACTGCCCACAATTTCTGCTCCTTCATGTAGGAATTTCAGAAGAAATTCTGGCCATCAATATCAAAGACTTCCATTTCTGGCCAGCTGGACTGCAATAGTTGTGGTAAAATTGCCTGTGCATGTGCTAATACACCAACTGGTGTGTGACTGTTGTTAAAATTGATTGGGAGAGTGGGAGGCTTGGACTAAAGCCCAGCTCTTGATATTTTTACATTTCATTTAGATAAACATGTGTCACAGTAACACACCTTTTCCTGCGGCTATTGGAGCATTTATACCTACAGCAAGTGCAGTGAAGTAAAGGCAGACAGACTCACCCACATGGTTGCACTATCACTCATTCTCTATCCAGGACATCCAAGGTAAGCACTGTCTGTACACACTGGGCAGGATCTGAGCTTTGTGGAGGAGTTTGGCCCTGGGATGACCAGCGCCTTGAATTTATTTCGTGAATGGAAGGCTGTGCTTTCATCTGAACCAATCTGGCAAGGCAACCTACTCCATATTTGGATTTTGGAACAGTCAAATGCACCATAGTGTATAGTTCCTTTTATGGATACAATATTTGTATATATTCTCTCATAAGGTGTTGATGATAATGTTTGGCTGAGAGGGAGAGACAGAGAGAGAGAGAGAGAGAGAGAGAGAGAGAGAGAGAGAGAGAGAGAGAGAGAGAGAGAGAGCGAGAGAGAGAGAGAGGGAGATTACTGGGCAACACTTTTCCTTTGAGATACTGTCGTTAAAGTACAATTTCCCACATTATCAATAATTTCTATATTTCTAAAACCTGATTGTCCATCCTGTAGGAATTTACTCACAGTTTGTGGAGCAGCTGCAGGTGTAATTTTCGGAGGACAGCTGGTGGCGCCGAGCAAAGTAGAGAAGCAGCTGGGACTCCACCAGCTCAGGAGTCCCAGCTGCTTCAAACCAGAAAGCTGTGGTCATAATGAGTTATCAATCATTTTACAACATTGAAACGTATCATTATTCTTTCTCCAGCTACATTAAAACACATCTGTATCTCAGCTTGGACGTGTGCTGTCAGTGCTACAGTAACCATGGTACTATTTGTGATAGACGATGGGATGGATTTTCTGATATAACGGTAATACACGAAAGTAGATAGTCTTCTCTTCATCATGTAGTTTTGGACATCTTTACCTGCTGTAAACTGTCATTCCACAGTTCATTAATTCATATTTGTTGAATGGATTTCTTTTATTTTATTACAGCAACTCACAGTCTAGTTATCTGTTAATCTATATTGTGGAATTATGACGTGTCGGTGTGGGCAGGCTCTCTTCTCGCTCTCTTCTTCTTGTCTATAATAGACAGCAGAGCCATCAAACCTCACTCGGGCAGATAATAGAAAAATCAATGCAATAAAACAGAATAAAAAGGTACCACAGGGGAACTAAAGATCCCTTTTATGGGTGACATTTCAATCAAATCTCCAAACAGTTACACTCTCTCACCACTTCACCCAAGATTTATAACTTTGATCCATCACAATGTGGTGCTATGACAAGAATGAATGTATGAGAAATCACAGACTTCATACCACAGGTCTACCAAACTATATGTAACTATTCATTTGCACACATTACTTGTATTTATACTGAGCTAAAATACTTCTATGGTAATTTGTGTTAAGTTATTCCTTAAATACAGAACAGCTGATCTGTTTGGAAAGACTTGAAATTGTGTTATTTCGTGAAAATTTATCTTTCGTGATTCTGATGCTAAAGATTTAAGATTTAAGATAAGATTTAAGATTTTTTTTAAGATTTTTAAGTTTCAAGATTTAAGATTTAAGATTATTAATCATCGTTTTGCATTCAATTCACAGCAAATCGCATGCAATTGAAATTTATCTTGACGTAAAGATCTATAAGGTGAAAGAGGTTATTTCTCTAAATTATGAAAAAGGCAGATCTATTGGTTGTGTATTGGCTTTAGAGGAGAATATAAACAAGCAACACAAAGCCTGGATTGATCAATGACCTTGATGGAAATGTTTCGTACAACGGTGAAGCTCAGACCTATTCAGCATCTGTTTTTCTACCAAAGCAGATTCTCAGTCATATAGATTCAGAAGCTTTTCAGGTAACACAAAAGACATTCATCCATCTACTATCAAAGAAAATACTGTTGTGAAATGGCAGTAAGTATAAAAGGTAACCATGGTGAATTTTAAACTGGACTTGTGCATGAACAGGGTATAAATGTGTGAAATGTAGAGGGTCCCTCCATTGTGGTTTTTGCTGTAATTCAATGCAGCTCATGGGTAAGACAAAGTGATGAAAGGTGATGTAGATGTGAATAATGATTGTGTAGGTTAAAATACACTACGTTCATGTGTTCTCTGCGCAACATAATACTTAATACAGCCAGATATGTGCTCTAATGAATTCACTTGTACTTGGATCTCTCCAGAAGCTGTTTTACTGGACTCCATCAGCTCCCACACCGTTGTTGTAAAACATTCAAGTTCAAGTTTATTTGTACAGAACAGTGTCAAACAAATGCAGTGAAAGTGTTTGACAGGGAAAATAAAACATTCTGCAGCAGAAAAAGCGACAAGGAAAACAAAGAGGACAAACAGACAAAAGGAAACAAAGAAACATCTGCGAGAGGACATGGGGACTAATATGTAGCAACAACGATAAATATGGAATGGAGTTACTTAATGTACTGTTCTACTTAAATGTACTGTGTGCTGGTAGTGCCAAGTCTCATAACGTACTGCTCCCGGCACAGTTGTATTAAAAATAAACTCTATGAATGTGCAAATATGGATGAATACATTTTAGGTTTTTACAGTCTGCAACATAAATACAGATCAGGAGGAAGGATGAGGCATTTCTGCATTGCTTATCTGTGGGACATGAAGGAGATATTTTCCTCATGAGCTGAGACATTTGCCTGGTCTATAATCAGATAGCATTTCTAATATGAACTTAGAAACCATGCATTATCGATAAGTCAAATCCATAGGGTGGCATCAGGAAAATTACACAAGTAAACACAGTCTTGCAAGGGTAAAACACAGATCAGCCATCTTGACACAGTTTGGCTACATGGGGAGTTGTTTTCTTTGGCGTCTTAGCTGTTGGCCTCATGCTGCAGCTACCCAGCTGGGCCTATGGTGGTCAGCTATTAGTGGCCTGGGTAGCAATCAAGCAGCTGCAGAACAAATACACATATTGAATTGAGGGCTGGGAGTCCCCCGGTTCAGTGTCACAGTCTGTTGCCGTAGAGCCATCCATCCAGCAAATCTGTTCCCCTCTAATTATGTCGAAAAGGGGGTGTGGGAGGGTCATTAAGCACTTATTTAGTTGGCAAACCATTGGTACAGAACGCCAATTGTATTCTTCTCGCTGGATAGTATAATTGGTCTGAACAATGATAAGCGTAGTACCGTGCAGAATGATGGTCAAGGGCATTTGGAGGTACTGTAAACTGTGCTGTGTCTGTGGTGCACAAACTTTGATCATTACGTCCTCGGTGGGGAATGGCGTTGATGAATCCCCGCCTTGACCTTAAAACCACTGAATGTGTTTCCAGAGCTGTTGCTTAAGTCAGCTCACAAATAACACTTTATTGCAGCAAATGAAAAGAGGGCAGGTGTCCAGTGAGAAGTGTTCGTATCAAGTGTGATTATATCACAACCCCAAAAAGGGGAGGGAATTCAATTTGGGAGAAGGTCTATCACACAGGCAGAATGGCCCTTGTGCTTGTCAGAGATTGGGGGTAAGGAGCGTTAATCATGGCAGAGTGCTCCTCCAGGGCTTCAGCTTTGGCTGTTTGAGCATTCCGTGAACTGAAATACTGTCTGTGTTAGAGAAAAGGTCAATGACATTGTTAGGCGGCTCTGTGCGGGGCGAAGAACAGGTGCCCTCAATGTGACAAATACAAACAGTGAGACATTAGTCTCCTCTATGTGCACTGTTAGGAAACCATCAGTAAGTCTTAGAAAACTGAGTTATATAAAAGAGATGTCACGTAATTATCGACCATGATTTATAGAAAACTGATAGTAGTGCATCATCCATTTGCACTCACAAACATCAGCCATCGTGACTCAAGGCCTTTGCGTTATTTTACAAAGGCTAGTTTAGTCATTTGGCTAAATGAATGTAGTTTCATTTAAGAGGACAAAATTGTATCATGCAGCTTTTATTAGAACAGGTTAGGACTGCACGTTTTCAGATTGTTGATTTGCAAAGAGTCTTATTACTGCAGATTACAATAAGCTTTTTCTGTCTATCTCTTTTAGCCTTGGGAGTCATGTTAGTGCCTGAAGTATCTACATACCTCATTAAGTGATTTGTCTGTGTGCAGTATGAAGTCAGCATACAGCTGTGACACATTTACTGAAACAATCTTTTAATTTTTATTCATATTTTTTTTCTTGACAGCCATAGTACATGATACACATACACAAAAAAACAAAACAAGGCAAAGCTTTCTGGATACATTCTGAGGATTGGGAATAAAGGAAATCCAGAGACAAAACTTCCCCTCAGACACATTTAAAAGATGAAACTTACTATAATTTCTGTGTTGCTAAAAATGAATGGGATTTTGCACAAAATAAAAAAATCACCTGTATCTGTTTCATTCATGCACACGTACAAGCACACGCATGCACGCACGCACGCGCTGCTTAATTCCAAAGCTAGAATTGGTCCTTGTCCAAGCTATTGTTTATCGTTGAGCTTCTTATCCCTCATGCCTCCTATTCCATCCTTCCTATTTCAGTCTATGTGTGTTCTTTTATTTTCATTTGTTGTCATTATCCTATTATTATTATCAGCCATTTAACATCTGTTTTTATCCTGAAATCATTTAGAAAAATGACAAAAAAATTAACAAAACCCAGTGCTTTTCAAGGCGCAAGCTGTTAGTAGGATCAATGCGCCGCATGTTATTATTAAAGATGAGCTAGTAAATGCAGTCACTTGTCTACTGAGGAGTGTGTGTTGAAATGCTGCAATCAATCCTGATTGGGCTCGACATGGAAAGAAGAGGGATGGCAGCACTCCTGATATCAAGGGGGTCAAACGCTATTGATCACGGGCTTCAGCTCTGACACTGTCCTGTCATTGATAAGACGGATTGAGCTCTAAGTGCCAGGACATGTTTCTCCACTGTCCATCATATCATCATATGCTGTCTGAATCAGCGTATGCCACATCTGCTCCGTGACCCATTTTCCCACTGGTTGGCATTGTGTGGATCTATGGCTTCAGGACACTGTTAGAGGCTGCGAGGTGCAAAGCATTTACAGGTGCAATACAGTTTATTTTCATAATATGGTTGAGTGATTAGTTCTGGTCCCAGCGTAGAATGATCTCACTCAGCTATTTATTTTTCAGCCTAATCTCCTTACAACTCCCCACACACACACTGCCAACTGGAGGGGATTTAGTTTCAGCGTCTTAGAAGTTTTCATAGGGTTTTTTTTCTTCTTGGCTGTCAAAACATTCTCCACAGCTGATATGACGACATCATCTCAGGCAAAAATGGAACCAAATGACGCTTTTTTTTTTCATGTTTAGGAAGAAGTCCGAATGGGCCAAATCAGGCGAGTAGGGTGGAGCTGAACTACTTCCAAATGAATAACAGCCAGAACATAATCACTGCTGTTTTGGCCTCATTTGTCCATCTTGCTCAAATTACATGTTTATTATCTCTAGAATGTGTATGTTATAATCACTTAACGTGCGAAAGTAGAGAAAGTGGAGTTATTTATACAAAAAGAAACGTTACTACATGCCTTGCTTGCTTATGTGTGTCAGGCTCAGAACCTCATAACCAAGTTGTGTGTGCTATTCTTTCTCATACATCATCAAATGAGCAGATGAAAATGTTAAAATATTAGTTTCTATCTTTAGATGTGGGTTCACATTCTGACTCTTACCTGTTGAAAACCAAGTAGAAAACAGCTTTGACTTTAACTTGCTCACACTGAATTTATATATTCATATATAAAGACCTATTTATTAATTATTACATTAAATGGAAGTTACTTATTTTCATGGTCTATTTTGAAATCAATTGCAATGCTTCAGTCTGCGGAAACTTTGACACTAGCTGTAGCACTGCTGGTTATACTGGGTGAAAAAGACCATTTTCACACACACACACACACACTCCATCTATCTATCTATCTATCTATCAAACTATCTATCTAAATAATAATAATATGAAGCTATAATGGATTTATTGACAATGCATAATATTACTTTTTAGATCTCGTTTTACTTTTTACATTCACTGTACCTTCATTCTGTCTGATGATGTTCCCACCATGACCAGCAGATGTCAGAAGTGTCCCTCAAAACCTGTGCATTGACACCGCAGCACTGAATTGTTCTCAAGCTTGTTTCCTTTGCACATTGTTCATGGATTATGAAGCTTATGTCATATGATGCAATGATTACAAAACTGTCCGTTTTTGTTAATATTGTCACATATGTGTAAATTACAATGTTAAATAAAGACATTTGGTGAACGGCGGTGGCAGTAGTTTAGGAGATATTGACGAGTAGATGCAGAACAGAGTGGGTGCAGGTATAATTAGTGTTTTTGCAGGTTTTGACTTAGTTGGTGAATTCATGAGGGAGGAATGCTGGTAGGATTGCTGGGGCAGAAAAAGAAGAACAATGTCACGTGGAGACAGACGGATGAGTGGGTAGACAGACAAATAGACAGACAATCATGCTGTCTGGAGCTTACAAATACACAAGAGTACCTGTACTGTATGGATAATGACATGGTTTTAGAGATGAAAGCAGAAACGATGCAAATAACCCTCACTCTCAGCAGTTACCATGACGACCAACCATCTGAACCTGGAGGTGAGTCCCAGGAGAGGTCCGCGGGAAGGAGAGGCGGGACAGGAGAGGTGTGTGTCCTGGTTTAAAGTCCTCCAGCATCTCTTCACTACACAGAAGTCGTCCCTCCGTTCTGCAAAAACGACTCCCGTGGGAACTTCAATTTAAGAGACGTTTTATCCAAGAAACGTTACAGCCGAGACGCCGGAGAGCTCTAAATGAAAAATTCTTTATCAAAGCTGCTCAGAGTTTTAATTGCTTCCCCACCAAATTTTTATTGATTACAATCCTCTCTTTATCTCTCTCTCTCTGTCTCTCTCTCTCTGTCTGTCTCTCTCACCAACTGGCCGCCATTCCCCTTTATGTGCCAAACACATGATGGATTCTCCTTGATAAGGTTGAATTTAGGGTGTCCTAACCCAGATTGTAAGCGGGTATCCACACTGAGTTTCCTACTGCGTGTGAAGGCTGTCTATTATTGGGTGTGTGTGTGTGTGTGTTTGTTCCCAGCTGGTTTCCTCCGATTTTAAACACAGGGGACATTTGATTTGGTTTTGTTTTCTGTTTAGGAGTTATATTGTGTTTGTACAGAGGAGGCCTATTCTCAAAAAGGTGTTTTGCTCAACGTCATTACTGCCAACCAAAATGTAGACCTGCTGTGTCAGTTCTTCTTCGTGCTTTCTAGACAACAATATTAAGTAATGATGATTACAAAATAGGTTGGCACGGAGGAACAGTGGTATAATCTCTGTTACTGGGCTCAAATGTGCTGTCTGGCTGCATGCGCCTGTCCACCTACAAAGAAACGGCTGCAGGTTAGGGAAAATGGAAAACGGACATTTTTGTAGGTCAGTCCACATCCACTACCTCTTCACTACGGACTGTCAGTCTGCATGAAGGGCTCTACACATCACTGATGAAACAGGTTTAACTCGATTACACTCAACACTTTACAACACGATACAGGTTTAACTGTCGATTACACTCAACGCTTTACAACATAAGCAAATGATTGTGATTGATGCTTCGCTCAGACAGCTGTTGTGTTGCGTTATGCATTGTGTACGCGCAATTTGAAAACACTAATGTTTGCAAAATAAGATGAATTGGATTAATTTTTTCACTAAACTGCGCATGTAAAGGATAACGCAGATGTTTCATGTAACTGTAAAATATATTTTAGACCAAGTAGCAAAACAGACCTTATATGGACATGATGCTTCCTTCCTTCTTCCTACTATGACGCATCCTTCCTCCTCAAATGAAGCAACAGAGGATGCAAGAGGCAGTGATAAGAGTTATTATATGTTATATTACTAATGTTGTTAAATTAAGTATTATATGGTCTTTAGATGAAAAATGTGAATCTATAAGTAAACAACGAATTTCTTGGTAGGGGACTGCAATATTTCAACTGCAATAAGTCGGCCTACTGTCCTGCCAGGAACAAGTAATGTTGCCTGACTTGACATTATGGCCGTCCTTTAAGATTTATAGCCATTTTCTGGAACGATAATATAAAAAATGACAGTAGCTTATAGTTAGTATACAATTCAGGGCTTTGTTAATTATGTCCTATCTTCCCTCCACACTCACTCATGCAGTCAAAAACATGAGTGATTGAGGTAAAAACAAACATGGTGGGAATGTACTATTTTGAACTTCATCGTTCTGCTGCCAGAGAATCTCACGCAAAGTCAGAATTTGATATTTTAGGCATGGCAATTAATTCCCAGCCTGCACCTATCATTATGAAGCTACATTTTAATTACTCATTTCAGGGTAGTGATGGTTGGAGCCCGAGCACAATAAAGATAATTCACATTTCTGTTAATCTTGGGGATGCGTGTATATGTGTGTGTGTGTGTGCGTGGGGTGGGTTATAGCTGCTATAGTGGTGAGTGCAGGCAATTCTGTGACAATCAGACCATAATTACGTGTGGGGAGGCAGCCAAGTGCAACTTGGTCCAATGTCATTAACTTGCAGCCTACCTCAGACTGAAAGGGGCTGCAGGGTTGTCATTATTTTCTATTATTGTGAGAGGGGCAAAGAAGCACAAAAATCCAAATAAGCGCAGATAAAAAAAAAGGTAACTAAGCTTGATACCACAGGCTTATCCAGCTATTTGACATTCAGCAGTTAAACCTTGCCGTAGTGAAAAGAGTGGGGTCACAGGAATAATACAGCACAGACAAAAACGCAGAATTTCATTAGGTTTGCTAGATGCAACCCTGACATCAGTGATGGATCCTCACCTGTCAGCTAAGGAAGCCAGCCAGCGTCTTCAGCCTATGGTCACTGTAGCATGCAGCGGATGTATAGATTGCTGAGAGTTTGGCCTGAATTCGGATCTGTGTGCTTATGAGGCAGCAGCAGACATGTAGCTGAAGGATGTGATGCCGAGCTGTGATTGTGACAGCTCGGCAAGATCTGGGGAGAAGAAACTGAGGCAATGAAGCTTTTTTCAGACTGTATATCTACCTGTGGAAAACAAGCCTACAAATCTAATTTGAGTGCATAACAATCTCAAAATATGTAAGACTCTCAACAAAGCAAATGATGCCACAGTGACATGGCTGTATTCCATTGTGCTGCCGTAACTCTGTTCTACCGTGCAGAAGCGGCTCTGCTGTATAGTATTTGTGACATTTTGGAATTATGCATGAATATTTCATGTGCCGGGATGCTGCTGGCAGTGGATAACATTCATTCTATCATAGTCATACCAATGCATTGATATGTCTCCTCCCCTTGCAATGTCAATGTGAAGTGATCTGAGATGCTGTCGATGTTTCCTGAAAAGGAAAAGTAAGAAATCGAAAGAGGGACAGGCAGAGTGATTGTCTTACAAATAAGTGCTGATGCATTTTTTAATCTAATACATGTTTCAGACATCAAGGGCAGTGGCAGTCATATAGGAGGGCGGAGGGCAGTGTATTTCCAGTTGTACTGTGCCGTCTTCATGGGCTGCTCTGCACATTGTGCTAGTCATCCACTAGAACGAGGATCCAACAGACAAGCAGCCTTCGCCACCTTCAACACCCTACTGAGCTGCTGCTGTGGAAAGCCAGAGGGGTGGGTGGAGTGTGTGATATCACTGACATGTGTCACAACAAGCATCTATTACCTGCTCCCCCGGGGTCTTACCTGACTTTGCCAATTCTCTCAAGCATTTCTCTCTTCTCTCTCCACCCCACTTCACCAACAAGAGCTGGTGAGGAGGTCAACAGGAAGTTAATAGGAAACATGAATGTGGGCCAAATATTGCACAGGCAACCTAATAAAACATACAGTTTTTTACTTTACTTTATTCTATTTGTTTGTATTTTTACTACTGCATATATGCTGAGGGAATTCCCGACCCTATCCAAAGCTCTCTAGGAAGACGAGGAAACACACTAGAGAAAACCTTAATGCATAAGGCAAAAAGGAAGAAACCTCGGGAGAGGTAATTCCAATAGAGATTTCCCCTCCAGGAATGGCTGGGTGTGCAATAGGATAATCCAGTGCGATTATACAGAGGTACAATAAAGCATGCAAAGCAGCAAACACAAACAGTCATGCAAAAGTGCTGAAACTGTATAACCATATGTGATATGAGTAAGTTGGACCTTGTGGAATGATAAAAATGTAAACGGGAAAGCGCTTTTAGTGTAGTTAGTACATTGACTTGTATCATATCATCTCTGTGGGCGAATTATTTGATTAAGCTATTAATATTAATTCAATAAATCATTCCCCAAGTATCATCATTGAGCTATGTTTCCCTAAACTGCTCAAGTGCTCCAGTCATTTTATTAGTCTATAATTGAGTCCATACTTTAACATCATTGCACTCATGAGAAAACAACCTATCTTAGAACCCAATTATAGCAAAGTTAAAATGTGAAATAGACAGAAAAGTAAAATGTTTCCTACAGAAATCTATTGTGATTATTATAATTGATTATTATTGAAAGAAAATGTCATATCACAACTAGACATGAATGATTGATGCGCTGCAGCTCATTTTGTCCATAACACCACTGACATCTAAGGCTGCATGAAAGAAAATCTGTGGCCCTAAACTTGCACAACTCTGCTAGCACAAAAGGTCAACAGCAGGCCAAATAATTCTGAACAACAATGAGAACAGTGACGTGTACAATAATATAAGCTATTTTGAGCAGGAACCCATTATTTGTAAAATATAACAGCAGTAAAGTCCAGGCGGATTAGTCTTTAGTCCCTGCTCTTCACCTGTTATGAAATTTGGTTGATGAAAGTAAAAAAAATAAAAAAAATAAAGTGATGCATTTGCGATGAATCCATATTATCATAGGGATGCATTACAAGTGCTTTACAGTCAGTGATGTGACAGCGTGCAGCTTTGACATTCGATTAAACCTCAGCTCTGGTATCATTGGTAGCAGCCAGTGTCATTATCACACTGACACGCGATGGAACTATTCTGAATGTAAACTCACTGGAGTTGTTGGTGCACAGTGTTTATGCATGTATTTGTGCCCCAACATGAGAAATGATCCTTATGTAGTTTACATACAGACTCATATACCGTATCACTAGTGCAATTTAGATAACAAACATGTACGTCACTTAATGGTTTTGACAGGTAGGTAGTCCATTGGTCCATCAAAGTTTAACAATATGTAACAGATGATAATAATAATTAAAGAGAGAACAATAAAAAGAAAAATACCTGATGTATGTGAAGAAATAGTTCCCAGGTACTCAGTAGGTACTCAAGAGGTGTCCAGTAATGTTAGTAGCAGATTCAACCCTATTACAACTATGACATCATTGTGCGTTTCAATGATGTAATTGACAACTGTGACATCATTCATGATTGTGCCTGTCAATGAGGACACCATTCCATCTGGGACACCATTCCATCATTTTCTTCCTCACCTCCCACAACTATAATTTGGTTGACTTGCACACACACACACACACACACACACACACACACACACACACACACACACACACACACACACACACACACACACACACACACACACACCAATTATAGTAGTGAGATGACACAAGATTTCCCTGTATTATGATATCTGTCTCTCTGAAATTTGTTTCTTTGCAAACCAATGGCTCCTATTGCACAGTGAAGAAATCATTACGGTAGATTCACTACTAAATACTAAACCTCAATGAACTTTTTAACCATTTTCCCCATTTTTGTACAATATGTTTGGAAGTTAGACATCACTTAATCCACCTTGCTTGGACAAGTGACACGGTCTAAAGGTATCAAGTGGACATGTTATATGTTATATTTGAGCACATCTGAACTAAATAAAGGAGGCTTGAGCACTGATGCCCCGAGGGGAAGAGGTTATAAATTGGACGTATTTTTACTTTAGACTTTAACTGGAGGATATTTGCTGTATGCTAGTGTGATTTCTGATTTTCCCTTTTCTGCTTGCTGAGTGGTAGAAGGTACACAGAGTTGCCATGGATAATGTGGATGTATTGTTGACCTTATTTGCCATTAAATAAATAGATAAAGTGCATTGATCTTTGATCGAGGACGCTCCCGCACTGGCTTCACCCTCGACATTTTTGAGAAATGAAAAATAGCTTTTGATGTTTCTTCGATGGACATGACTGCTTGGAGTCCATAATAAGCAGGTTAGTTGTGCTCTGATCCCAGCACATGCCTTGAATTGAGCAATAGCGAATTATTTCTCAGCGCTGCAGAGGATCGACTGGACACCAAGTGCTACTATTTGAATGCAGGTTATTTTCCAGCTCATTAAGCATATTGACAGTAAACAAACGGTGGATTTTAGGTAGGCAGGAATGGATCCGGGTACCCCACTAAGCCCTTTCGTGTTTACTCAGACAATTGACACCGTAAAAAGTAAAAACCAAAACAATGAGAAGAAGAAATGACCTTGAATAAAGGAATCCCAGAGAACTTTGTCGGAAGGTAGGTGTTAGGAATCAAGCAGCATCGGCAAGGAGACAAGGAAAGGTATGTAAAACACCAGTTGAGGCTTAATTGTGCCAAATGAGGTTATGTTAATTATGAAATTCCTTATTCCAGGACGAGCTGTAACTTTAATTTGGACTACCACTACCAGATATTTGTGATACACCACTCCTGTGAATAGAACTATACATAGAACTAATTATCTCAACTGTATTTCTTCGGCTCTGAACACAGTGTGCAAGTGCAAACCATCAACTTTGCCTCTACATACTGTAGTTCATAGGGCAGATGTTGCTATATTTCAGGATTTTGGAGGCCAGGCCCCACAACACCTGGCAATATATATTGTTGAGCTCCGGTGGGAATCTTGCATTGTGCCATTATTAGTGTCTGATGTTTGCTTTCCAGATTGTACCACTTCCCATCTCCTCTGAGAGAACAATGTTGGGTCAGATCTTAATTTAGGCCAATAAATTTAGGACCCAGGCTGCTTGGGGAAGCGCTGTCAAGGCAAGATTGATTTTATTGAGTGACTGTCTGAGGTGTTCGCGTGTGAGTGGGGGGAACGCAGAGTGGCTGTAGGGTCTCTTTGTCTCTGCAGGGATTTGAAATGGCTCTAACCATCTGCTGAAAACAGTCAATACATCCCAAAGCATCATGTCGGGCCCTGCCCATTCAGTTTTCTCCTCTGATTGACTCCAAAGGTCACATTTACCATTGGGCACAAGCGGCCAATCAACATGCATACCTAAACAGAATGCCAATATCTTTATCAACTGGTCATCATGCTGACGTTCCCTATATAATGCAGCAAAGCAGACACATCACACACACGTTTTAGAGGCACCGTATGTATTAGAAGCTACATAAATAACTGCATGTTTTAACTTATACACAGTGTGTATCTCTGTGTAGGTGTGGGTCTTTGCTTTTGTACCATTCAGAATGCCTGAATTCAACACATGCAGTGGCTGAGACCTTGGAGACTTGAATGGAACATCATGAATAACAATCACAATTATAGTGGGAGTATGACATCATGAATCCTAAGCTGAATGATGAACAGAAGGAACTAGCAGTGGATGCACTGAAAGAGGATTGAATCACAAGAGTGTTCACATTCTGAACTCACCTTGAGGCTACGGAGAGACCATTACTTTGAAGGTAATCACAGCTAAGATCAGGGCAGAGTGGTGGCATTGTGCTGTGTGTTAGAAGCACAGGCTTGACTACTCAGAACTTTGATGGTGGTAGGACTGCTCATCCAAGACCTTTTAAGATCCCGATCCCAGTGCTTGAAAACTCTGAGCCATCAAAGCTGAGTCCTCAGTGGCCGATCAAAGAGAGCAGATTGATCATCCGGGTTGAGATCATCAGTGTCGACCGCTTTAATGTCGGGTGTGTGGGAAGAACTCTGAAGGACCTGATGGAGTCTGACCAATCATTGGGCGGCAAAATCGCCCTGCTTGGTGGGGAACCTAGGCAGACAGTCTCTATTGTTAAAAGAGCAGACAGGACTCAAATGGCCAAAGCTTGCATCCAGACGTAACCACTCCATGCTCTCATGTAGGAACACAAGCTGAAGGTGAACATGAGGACTGTCAAGGCTGAGAAGGAGTTCTCCAGCTAGCTCCTTAATTTGGGGGACGGTAGAATTAAACAAATGGAGAGCGAAGTTCAGGCCCAGATACTTAGTGTGACCACCATGCCCTCTTGATGCTTTGTCGCCTGAATTTCCTTTCGGGGATAATAAAATGTATCTTATCTTACAAACAATAGAATGACCTGCTGATCCAAACAAGGCTCTACAGCGACTCTAGTGGTCAAAGTGACTGATGGCTGTAATGACTTTTTCATATAGTTGTAGAGGGAGATCATTGATCATCATATTTCCTGCATGATTGTTTCATCATGAGGACGTGGAGCATGTAAAACTGATCAATACCACCAGCCAATCAGATGCTTTAGAAATTACATTGAAATGCCTACAGACACGCCCACTTAGACTACATGTGATCCACAGTATTGTGGATTGGAAAAAAAGATTTGATTTACTAACTGATGCTTTTTGTGAGAATAACAATGGTAAATTAAGTATAACTAGTTGCTGTGTGTGTGTGTGTGTGTGTGTGTGTGTGTCACTGGTAAATCAAACCAGAGCCCAAACCCATAGAGCATAGAGAGCATCAGAGAATGTGGTAGTGAAGGTGTGGAGGTGAATCGTTGTGTCAGAGAAGGACGGAGCGCCAGCAGGACATTCCACATACACTCCTACTCTGTGAAGGACAGAGGAGGAGACAGACATGGGCGGACGTTTCTCTCTCATGGTGACAGAGCATCAGAGCTGCTCAGAGTCCAGGACTGATTATTTCCTCCAAAGCATCTGTCATAACTGCCTCCTTTCCAGCTGATTCCTCCGTAACTCACTGATATATCAACGTCTCCTTCCCACTTCACTGCTCATTCACAGCGACCAGTCAGACCAGCTGATGGGTATCAAACCTCTCCAGATGATCGGGATGTGACAGCAGCTCTGTCAACAATGTCACCTTCCTGTTGTTGTCGGACAGTTCCATTTCCATTTAAAAAACCCTTTGGATAAAAAAGCTACATTTACAGTCAACAGTCAAGAGAATAAGACACAGAACAGCAGCAGGTTATCATGTAACACAGCTGCTGCCTTTATTATTCACTGGTGTTTTCTCCACTGTACTTTTTACTACAAGGAGATACTAAATCAATAAGTGTTTTGTTTTCAGCATCTCAAATATCAGATATAGAAATGAAAACAGACCTGATATCATGTTCCTGTTTTACAAAAAAATAAATGTGAACAAAAGAGCTGCCTTTAGTCTGAAATCTGAAAATCTGAAAGTTTTCCATCAACATCAACAGCATTTTCTATCAACTAACGATCAAATTCAATGTCAATGCATCCGTGACTTTTGTTTGCAATTCACAGATTGTTTCCTATCATACGATAACCTAATATAACCGTGATTTAAGCACTCACTGAGATTGAAATGTCTCAGTGAGCCAGGAAAGCAGCACAAACAAGCAGAAATTAGATCAAACATGGTGAAACTGTCAACCATTCTATCAAAGTAAAACAACAATTATGATGGAAAGCATCTGCGTTGCAAACAGATGATACACATATGAAGCCGAAAGTCCTTTTAAGCCGAAACAATTCCAAATAAGAAGTTAGTTCTGATCAGTTAAAGCCAGTGTGAAGTGTTCCAAGTTCAACTGCAGCAAATTTAAAAGCTCTTTTATCGAGGTCAGTGCAAGCAGGCCGAAGGAGCGTTTCATTAAACTCAAACCGGTGGGTTCATGTGTGTACATACAGAGGTGTCCACCCAGCCTCTGCATACCCAGGACAATGATGTGTGTGATATTTACAGCCAGAGAGGAATCTTAAAGCTCAATGATCCACAGAATCAAGCATCTGTGGATTAATGCATTCATCATTATACTGAATATAACGTTGGTGAATTCACCCCTAACCACAGCTTCTCCTCGCCCTCTTTCCTCCCCTCTTAAAAGCACCCTTTGGGCCTTTCTCCCTTTTCTAGCCAACCCTTGAGTAACATCCTCCCCCTGAACTTTCACCCTCTTCACACCAGCCGTACCCAGCCTCCCCTGACCCTCATGCCCCTCTTGCAATTTTGGAGGCGATTACAGGAATGATGCTCGTATTGATGCACACACACACACACACACACAAACACACACACACACACACACACACACACACACACACACACACACACACACACACACACACACACATACACACACGCTCTCCAGTTATAGTAGTGAGATAACGAAACATCATGTAAAGAATGCATCCCTTGATCAAAGAGAGTGTTATTGTTTCTTATTGTTGTAGAACATGTTCAGAATAATTTCAATGTTGTGATCTCATATGTTAACCAAGCTGTCTGAGTAATCATCTCAGTATCATCTATCACACTAGTTTTCTTTCCACTCCAAAGGTGTACATTCAGATAACAAAATGTTTAACTAGAGTTATGTTTTTATCGTCGTTTGGATTTATTCTGATCCTAAATCCTCTATTCTGAATTATTTAAGTATTGAAACCGAGTTGAAACAGTGTTTAACTTTGCATTTCAGTGGAATTTAGGTTGTGCAAAATATATACATTAAGACTTTTAACATCATTAACATTATTAACACATTTGTAGAAAGTGGTTAATGTATCTATTCAACATTATTTAATTTGCAGGATTAGATCAGGTTGCTTAAATAAATAAATTAGATTTAGAACTCTTAATCCCAAATGTAAAATCAGACTAAGGCAACATAATCTTAGGGTTGGAATTTAATCAAAGCGACTCATTCCACCCGCAGTCCACCTCAATCAGAATACTTTAAGTGTTAAAGTAAGTTTCATCGTATAATTGTTCTTCGGTTGTCTACCAAAAATGAAGTAAAACTGTGAATTTGTCTCAGCTCTCATTATGGAATGGTTATAATAATGGTTACAAGACATTTTTCTCAAATTTGCAGCATAAGAACAAGACAGTTCCATAATTACAGTATACACATACAGCCCATACATACAAGGTAACTGCTTTGTAATAACGTACAGTAACCCCAAACCCCTAAAAGCAACAAAGCTAAATCAGTCCCGCATGATAAGGTGCAGGGATGATGCCAGAAGTCTGAGGCTCATCTGGCTCAGCAGAGCATGAAGGGTGTAGATATTAATAAACCACCAGACACACATTGGAAAGCAGGCACAGCGCTCAGAAAACGTGAGGTGTGATTTATGAGACAGAATAGCTGGTAATGGTTCAGGGGTAAACAATAGTGTCCCTCTGACCTGGTCTGCATTTCATATGACTGTGATGAAGCTGTCAAATGAATGCATCAGTCCAGTAATGCAATCATCTGGGGGATGCTTAGCTTTAATTTGAGTGTCAGAGGAAAATGATTGACTTTTATTGTTTGTCTGTGTGTGTGTGTGTGTGTGTGTGTGTGTGTGTGTGTAGTATTTGTGTGTATTTCTATCCGTGGTTTTTATAAACACATGCATGTTGCTGATGTTAGAGGAAATTATAGTATTTTCATGTTAACTGCAAATATGTAATTAAAGGGGTTTTGTTAAATGAGCGTTAACTGTCTAGCCACCAGGAAGGGCTTATCCGCTATAATTGCTATATATAAGCTATAAGCTGTGCCATTTGTTGTGGTTGAATATTATAAAGTTGTCACAAATCAAAGAGAGGTTAATTAAACCACAGTATTATTTTTCATGAATCATCCAAACAATTCATGCAAACAGCACTACACAATGGATTATCTGGGACTCTCCTCCTGCTCTTCATCACTCTGCTCCTCCTCCTGTTCATCGATGTCCTCCTCCTGTACATCACTCTGCTCCTCCTCTTCATCACTCTGATCCTCCTCCTTTTCATCACTCTGCTCCTCCTCCTCTTCATCACTCTGATCCTCCTACTCTTCAACACTCTGCTCCTCCCCCTCTTCATCACTCTCCTCCTTCTCTTCATCACTCTGCTCCTCCTCTTCATCACTCTCCTCCTCCTCTTCATCACTCTGCTCCTCTTCATTGCTCGTAAAAACGCTTGTTATGAAATTTATTGCTGATTATTAAAAAGATGTATAAAGACACAATGGATTCTCTGTAAAATTCCTTAACTTCTTTAAAATTAGTTTATCGCTCAAAAGTAAATATTTGTGTCAATGAACTTGTCAGTGCCATAGAATGTCAGGTCCTTGTGTCATTGATTGACAGAGAGAGTCAAATTGTTGAGCCATGTTGTCTATAGAAAGTGTACTCTTTCTGATGTAAACTATGGATAAAGTTTTTTAAGGAAACACGATCCACAGTTGAGGCCCCAGAAAATGTTTCACGTCCTTGGCCTCGTCTACCTCTTCCTCTGTTTTGCCTCTTAACCCCCCCGCCACGCAGTCTCACTCCCCTTCTTTTTCCTAGCTGTTGACTGTTTTGTTCTGTTTTTTTCCTTGTTGTTCTTCCATTGAGAGTCATTTTAACACTGTTGTGCTTTGTCTATATATGCTTGCCAATTGAAGTTTTCATGAGATGCCACGTCTGAGTTATTTTAGGGACCTGGTTGATCATTGGTTGATCTAACACATCAAACATTTCCCTTCATTAGTGAAAGCCGAGCTTCTCCTGAGAGCATTTCAGGACACATTCACAAAAAAGGTGTAGTAGAAATGAATAGGAAATGTGTTAGACAGATTAAATCAACTTCTTCACCCAATTTTGCATGTAATAACTGAAAAAATGAACTTAAGCCTAAATGTTTTGGAGGGTTGAGACAGTAAACAAAGACCCAGTATAATACATTTTGATCAATATTACATAAGAAATTGATAATGTAGGAACCAGCAAACAATTATACGTTGTCATGGAGTCAAACAGAGATCTCTGCCCTGTGAGTTTAGATAGAGCCTTGGTGCTCTCTTTGTCTCTGCCTGGAATACAATGCATTTAAGTGCATTCATTTATATTCCTCAGGCTCGTGTCTATGCTCAGGTGTCAATTGTTTTGTCTACATTCTTCCAAAGATGTGTTACATTTAGATTTACTGCTCTCAAGCTGTTACCTGAGGCTGTATTTGGTGATGTGGGATTTCTAAACACTACAGAATCCTTTTGTTACCTTTGCTATCTTGTTCTCCTTGACAGAAGCCAAGTTAACTACAGCTTAAGCATGAACTAAACCAATGGGACTCAGCAATCAATCACAATATTCTTATAGGAATGCCTGTACAGGGACGAAGGTATGAGTGGGAGTACATTGCTGAGATAAATGGGTTAAAAAATCCTTTGTAATATAATCAAAATCAAAGAAGGGAAGCTGGAAAGTCGGGTCTCATTTACAAACTAGTGTAAATTAAGTGTATCATCAACTGAAGATCGTCTGTTCTATTCAGCATCTAAGTTCAAATTGAATATTTCTCTTCAATCACACAATATCAGCAGTATAAAAGAAATCCCTGGTATAAACGTTCGTCATAATCATTTTTCCAGTAGATATCTGGAGCGAGCGGCGGTGCCAGCAAACAGAATTCAGCTGAAGGGGATTTGTGTAATCATGTGTAGAATCTATGCTGGAGGACAAACAGAAAAAGGAGGCAGGCTTCTTGAGCGAGGCTTTAATGCTGTTATTAAAGCTTCCCTGGAAGGCTTAAATATCGACCTGAGCGCAGACTCCTTCACAGACCGGTGCACTTCGCTGTCCCGCCCTGTTAGTGCCATCAGATCAATCAGCCTTTCTAATTAACTGCATCCAAATGAGACAGCGTCTTGTGTACCACCGAAAAAGGCTGCTTTTCCACATCACCTCTGACACACACACAGGATGCTATTTCTGCCCACATCCTGACAGTAACCTCACACTCACCATCCCCACAAGGCTCTCAGTCTCTCTCTCTCTCTCTCTCTCTCTCTCTCTGGCAATCAAAGAGATCCAAATAACAAAGTTAAATGAGATCCACCAACGCAATTCTAATTTTGCCTGTTAAATATTATTTTTGTTTCTCTTTTCATTTGTTTGACTGTTGGCAGTGTCTCAAAAACGTTCTGGAATAATTGCAATGAAACTAAGCGGGCAAATTGAACATGATCCAGGGATAGACAGATAGATAGATAGATAGATAGATAGATAGATAGATAGATAGATAGATAGATAGATAGATAGATAGATAGATAGATAGATAGATAGATAGATAGATAGATAGATAGATTAATTACATTAATTAGTCCATTGTAAAGTGGGTGAACATGTGCATTCACTACTCATGTAAAAATATGAAACATCAATCAACCAAAGCTGTACATGGATCTTTGCGTTGACCTCCTCTAGTTGTGCATGCACAGTGCAATCTGGATTCCTGAGCTTGCTTGTTAACAGAGAAAGCTCTATTGCAATGGGGTTTTATCATGAAAGGCCAAGGTCTTCTCTGCATTGCATTAGCATTCGTGTCAAGTGTGCGAAACCTTCAAAGTAAAAGTACAGATTCTGTACAATGGTGAATGTGTGTGGAAGATCACTGAGCTACTGCAGCTATATGATGAAGTGTTTCCGAGTGCTGATTGAACAGGGAGCTGTGGAAGGAACAGCTGCTTTACGCTGCAAATCAGATGCTGCCAGCGTCGCAAACTCTGCTTTCCTGCTCTCCGCAAATGTTTTCTCTCCCTCCCTCATGCTGCCTCTCCTCTTAGTGACACCCTCAGGGCACTTGGAGGGTCTCCAGATGGGCTCCTTCATTTCTCCATGCATCCAGCTCACGTTCAATTTGTATTATGATCAGTAAAGTTAGTCAAATTCAGGTTCTCTTTTAATTGTGTTCTCTTGTTTAGTTGTAAAATTCATCGTAAACTGTAATCAGATGAACTGAATGAAGATGAGGGACATAAAGATGTAAGATATGAGAAAAGAAGAGGCTGTTGGAGATGGGTTTGTTGTGGGTTTGATCGCTGTATGAGTTGCTAATGGTCTGTTTTGGTAAATGATTCGCTTGGTCCCCTTGCTTCTTATATAATTTCTGTGAATATTCAAATGAATCTCAGTAAAATAGAGCAGACACATTAACATAAATATGTCCCTGTTGGGCATCTTTTAAATGATTTGTTTTGTCATTTGCACATTAAAGTTTTTGTTAGGGAAAAACACTTTTGTGGGATTCCTTACTGCAATATTCTGGAAAGAAGGCACTGAATCATATCATCGTCCTCATCATCACCATCATCTTCGACATTGGGCACCATTGTTTACACATTTCAGGTGTTTTGGCAATGACACTCCTTTTCTCTCCTCCTTTCTCTTTCTACTACTTGTTACAATTCGGACTGACTGTGCCAAATTACCTCACCTGCCAAATTTTAAATGGGGATTAATGGAAATAGTGAAGGGTAGCTGCCAAATAGACACGCCAGGCAAGTACCCAAATGCTACATTCTATTACCGAATGCAGTATTTGCCTGCTTATAGAATTAGAAAATAAACACAAACAAAATCTCTATACAGTATGTCTAAATATAGGGATTTTTACTGTCCCTGGGAAGATGATCTGTTAAGATTTTAGCGAATCAATGCCAGAGTTAAACTGATGAATACAATTCCTGAAGGCACGGCTAGAATATAAGTACTATATGTGTTAGAGCACAAATCCTAATAAAAAACATCTGGGTCCACATATAAAGGCTAATCCTCCAGATTCTCCTCAGAGGTGTTTTTGCTTCTTTATAGCAATTAAACGCCTCTCACAGTTTGAATGTAAGTTAGTCAAAATCATTCACACATATGCTGCACACTGCACTGATAGTACTTCATGGTATTACTAGATTAATAAGACGCCATATGTTAAGGTTCTCTCAGGTGTCTCAAGTGTTCACTGATATATTTACAAAGTAGTTCACACATCCAAGTGCTGAACAAATACAATATATAACCCTCTTTTGTAAACTAGATACAATTCCCGCTGAACATTATTCATGATGAAGTCACATTCACTGAGTGGATCATTTGGCCTGTGATCATGCCTTGCAGGCGTTGTTATTTCTTTGAAATAACGTCCCAGTAGAAGAAAAGTTGGCCATGTGAGAAATCCGATTTTCTGGCAATGCACCGGATTGCAGAGGAGGAACAGAGCTGGAGCGAGGAAGCATATGAGAAACGCCGCTTTTGTTATATAGTCTATCAGACAAGACAAACAGCCCCTATCGTAGTAGCTGACAGCTACCTTAAAACCACTGTACAATCATTTCCCTGACTAGCTGATCTGTTGTTGGCACTACTGCATTTGTGATCCGTAAGTTGAAGGCTGCTCATTGTTTTGCTTAATCAGCAAAGCATTGAAGTGTTTGTGGTTCTGTTCCTATGTGTGTCAGCAGGTGGACCCCTGCACATACGTACATGTGTGCTTTTGTGCCTTGGCTGTGGGTGTAAACAATGTGTACTACATAGACGTCACACTTAATGTGCTTGTTAGGCATTTTCCGACTCCCATGAGGTGTGTGTGTCCCTATCTCAGGACTTATTCATGGTGCAGTTTTAACAAGCACTGTCGATGTGAGCCCATTGAGAGCTTGCAAGATTGCGGTCAATGGCAATTCCATGTGCCACACAGAGTGCAAATGAGCTTCTGCAAATATTACTGGGCCCCTCAATCTATACCAGTGACAGCAGGAAGGCTGAGGCACAATGGCCACAGCCACTTAGTACAGAGGCTAAAGCCTTCAGGCAGCAGGGAGCAGATATTACTGTGTTAAGGATGGTTGCTACAGCAGTGCCAGGAAAGTTGAGACACCTTTTCATGTGGTTTATGGTCCACACAATGGAATACTGACAATGACTAATGTTTTCTAATAATGAAAGGAAATCCGTTAGGATCGTTAGGATATTTAAAGGAGAAGCACAGTCACAACAAGGTAAGGTAAGCTCTAATGTAACAATTACAGTAAAATACTCTACACCTATGCCCCATTTACATCTCACTGTGTTCAGAATCAAACCATTTGCAAGTATATGGTTAGACTCCCGTTGTCATGGTATCTCAGTCACAACTATATTCACGAGAGAAAATGGAGCCACTAATTGAAACCATCACCCCGTCCATCTCGCTGTCATTATTTTGAAACAGTTGCAACTTGCCATTAATGTGTATCTGCACCTGGAGTGTGGACAATAACAGCTCACAACAACAGTTATTAGAAAATGTGGCTTTTATGCATCAAGAGGCATATCCAGATAATGTATCCACATACAGAGAACACAATTTAATGCAGAGTGCAAAAGCGTTCTGTGGTTTCCATTTCAGCGAGGGAGACTATATTTTTAACCGCAACTGCATTTGAAGTGCCATGAGCATAAAACAACAGCAGTACCAGAACATTTGCTTTAGTTTACTCTTCTACTTACAACTTAATCTGTAGCTGCACACACCCTTGGGGCATTCTAGAGATGTTGGCTCTTCAAATCTTTGCATCCCTGTAACTACTGTGAAAAACAGGCTTTGTAAATATAAATGATGGCTTTTCCCCAGCCAATGTATATAAATTAGAAATACATTTTAGTGGAGAATTGATTAGCACTTAGATTTAATTTCAGAGAAATGCATGAACTGCAAGCTGTGCATGGATTTCTAAGTTTCTTCAGATACAGCAACTACTGAATTATACATGTCTTGAAGGAAATCTTAAAATAAGAAAGGTGTTGTATTGTGTGCGATTTTACACAAAAGAGTGATTGATCTTGACGTCTTCTTCTTCTTCACGCCTATTATATAAATCCATTAGCAGGTAGAAGGCTTAAAGTTTCAGGATTTCTTCTCAGTTGGTCCAGAAATACCTTTTTACCTTGTGTTCTGATAAATTATGAACTGGGTCAAGGTTTGGATGGAAAGCATTCCCAAATGGAAATACATGCTTTGACAAAGAAACGAATGGAAGGAAAGTGTGTACGGGTTCAAAATAAACCACTAATCACAGAAAAAAAGGGGAAAGGGACATGCAAAACTGGAAACCTCTTAGAAGAGAGGGCGAAGAAACCCACTTCATGAATTAACAAACCCGTGGTAATGTCTCATTGCTATTTGCGACGGAGGCAGTCATGCGTTCACTCACAACTTATTAGGAGGGAATGGGGAGACGGTTCATTTGTTAAATGCTCCCATACACAATTCACCATGAGACCGCCACAACATTAGCACCTGAACCTGGAAACTGATAGGATGACTGCAGCAAAAAGGTTTTTACAACTGGTCAGATTAACAACACAGCAAAGCAATGGCCACGACCCATAATGCATTTCCACTAAATATAACACAGAGGAGAGAGAGCAATGATCTCTACATAGATTCCCTCAGAAAACAAGGACATACTTGAGGTTACCCAAATAGATTGCTGAGGACAAACACAATCACAGCTGCAATGACCAAATCAAAACCATGTTCATGCTGTTTTGGTTTAATTCCACTCTGAGTCAGAGTAACAACTTGCATTAGTGCACTGTGGACCAATCAGCACATTAAAACACAAAAATATCTGTGGCTTCTGTGAAACACTCAAACAGGATCACTTATATGTACCCTTAAGACCCAGACAGGCATTTATATTTGTAGTAGCAAAAGCCAAACACAATTCATGGACATTACAAACCCTCAACATGTCTACCCTCAATGTCTATCTTTGTCTTCTCACATGCCAGTCAAGTAACCACACAGACCACTGGAGCTTTTTTAATCTACTGAATTACATGTGAATGCACCGAGATTTTCCATTTTCCAAAATTGTGTTTCCAATGCATTTCCCAAGAGATTTGGATGGAATGACAGCACACAATGCTTGGTAGCATATTTGACAATAACACCTAATCATACATTAACTGATGATTAAACACATATTCAAACAATTAAAGAAAGACTGAACTGTGTGTGCAAGTCATTTAAATTGTCAGTCAACCAGTGAAATTGTGAGAAGGGATTATGGTAATGTGGTCACTTATTGTGTGTGTGTGTGTGTGTGTGTGTGTGTGTGTGTGTGTGTGTGTGTGTGTGTGTGTGTTTGCAGCCTGGTCACCTCATTTTCCACAAGCTGTAGGAGGTCCTGCCCAGAACAGAATAAAGTATTTTATGATGATAAAGCCTGGAGGAGATCCCAGATAGAACACTCAAATGACCTTCTATACGTCTGCAAAAGAAAGAAAGCGATTTGACCACTACTTGTGCTTTCTCATCTCACACAAAGTTTGCTTTGACCCCAAATCACCCCTGAAGATTATGGCTTTTTAGTTGTTCGAGTGTTGGTCTGTAGGTTGTCTAGATTACATAAGAAGTAGACAGTGTGAGACAGGTTGGCAGAAATATGTTCGCACACTAAAAAGTTCATCTCAACAATTATAAATCCTAAAACGTCATGGAATCACAGGCGTGGATTTATAGCTGAAAGACGTCCCCACAGCTTCCAGCAGAGCTAAGATATATACCCACCACCATTTTGTTAGGTCTCTCAGGTACTCTCCGGGCTCGAGTGAGCACCCTTTTGTTGAAAATGAAAAGTAATGGTGGGCCAGTAGCAGATGATGAATGGAGAGGACATAAGCTGGCTGGTTTCAGGCTCAGAGAAAGTCTCAGACTAGTTTTAGCAGTGCTTAATGATCTTTTATAGCGTGTGACATTGGTACTGACATGTTGAGCCGCAACACTTGGCCAATCAGAATATCACATTCTTCAGTTCTACGCTGGATTATGTCACAATTTCATCATTGAAGTTCACAATTGCTGATGAAGAATGATTGTATTGTATATGAGGAGGCTGATTACAGCACACACCTCCATGGTGGAGGTGACAGGCTGTTCATGTCCAAGCATGTTGTCTGCTTCTAATCATATCATTCACTTTTAATTGATCCCAGGCTTCTGTCAGCACAGGAATTCACACCCAGAACCTTCTTGATGTGAAGTTACATTGCTACCCACTGTGTCTCTATGCTGCCCTTTTGGAAAAACACAATAGTAATCATGATAATGCATTTACGTTCTTTATGTAGCCTCCCTAGCTTCTCTTATGTTAGGTTAAGTTAGTGTTATGAACAAGAATGACCCTTCAAAAGTAGTTTTTAAACGTATACTGTATTTAAATATGTACACTCACAACACACAAACATAAATAACTTTCACCTTTTAGTTTTTAAACCAACAAAAATGTGCCCCCTATCAGTTCTTAGTCCAAAAATGTATTAATTGAAACAAAAACATACTGCAAGTATGTTATATTTCACACACTTTAGACTTCAAACTTCTTCTCCTTTTTTTCTTGCATTCCTTCCTATTAACCGAAGACTTCTACACCACTATGACTTCTTTATTGGTCAATTACGTACAAATAACAAAAAAAATACACAGGTCCCATTTTTATATTGGGTTTAAATCAAAGTATTATCACTATGAATTTTGTATTTTACAACCATAATACATTTCACCCTATGTAAATAATACAAGCCATGAATTCAACCATGAAATCACACCTTTCACATGTAAACAAACCAATACATAACTTACTAACATCCTTTAAATGGATTGTAAACACTTTAACATAAATGCACCGTTATTTTAGTAGTAGTTAAGTCAGTGGAAAAACAATTTTCTTTCATTGCTGTTGGTGTATTCTTGTTGAAGAAATGGAACACAAGTTTTTTAGATTAATGCTTCTTCACTCAGATTTAATGGTGTGGCTTTTTGAGTTAATCTACTAATTTGAACAAACAAATGAAAAGTATAAGCAGGTGAAAAGGTGATCTTGACAGGAATGATCTTTAAAAGAAGTAAATTCCATAACTTCATATACAAAACATTCTTCTCCTGCTGATATATTTGCCAGTCAGAGAGCTGCTTTTTGATCCATGTCAACTTTATCTCTCATTATCTCCCTCATTACATCAAAGCATCAGAACGCCTGACTAATGTGGTTTGACACATGGGACGCATGCAGGCCCCCTTACTGTGACAACATGATTGACTGTCCCAACAATATTGAAATGATGTAAAATTCATAAATTTGATGAAGTAGCTGTGATCTGAGGCTCATTTACAAATAAATGCCAATAGATCTGAAAAAGTGCTTCTAATTCATTCCCATCTTATAGGAAATCAATGAAACAGAGACAGGTATGCAGCTCTTCATCACTCAAGCTTTGAACTGTTTTCTTTACATGTGGACGCGGCAGGGGGCTGAATTTATGCCCCCCAAACATTTGCTACGGTTTGAAAGTCATGTCTGATCGCTGCATCACACACACACACACACACACACACTTCAGAACAAAGCAACAAAGAAAATTGTTTATAGTGCTCATGCATCAGGTACAGGAACGACGTTGGAATTACATAGTTAATGATACGAACTAAAGTGACTTTTCATTTGATTATTGAATAACGCCCATAACTATTAATTTCACTCCACCATTGTTGCTGCTGGCCGTCAGTACAATCAATCAAGTTGTCTTTTCTTGACCAATTTTTTCGCACACGAATGATGAAGAAATGACGCTTCGACACTGAATTGATCATTTGAATCCATCCTGAAGGCTTTGAAAGAAGAATGACTGTTCTGGAACACACACACACACACACACACACACACACACACACACACACACACACACACACACACACACACACACACGCACACACACACAGCCTTGAAACACGGTGTTCTTGCTCATTCATATCCTGTGTCCCTGCAAACTTATATGGTGTTTCTGTCTGCAACCCAAAATGCCCTGAAAGTAAACAGCGGAATTGAGACAAAGCTTTACAACTGGCAAAGCCTGCCAAATATCAGCTTTTGTCCCCTTTCTTACCTGTCTCACACACAGATCAGCAGCTTAAACACTTTCGCCCAGCGTCCAGATAGAAAAGACAGGGGGTAATATTATTGTTTCTGGTTATCTCTTATTTTATTCATTCTCAACTCCATGGCCAGAGCTCTGAAACCACTTTCTAACAAGCGAGACCTTGGTTACCATGGCAACTCTTTACTTATAAATAGACCGAGAGGAATGAAAGCTAGGGGTAGAATGTGCCTCCTTGATGTGGTTCAGGAAGACTTATGGCTCTGGGTGTACCTGCCTCTGTAACACTACAGCATCCTTAAAGCTTTACAGTCTCCAGACAGCACAACTGTACTTTGAAACTAGGAAAAAAAGCTTTTGTTGAAGTAGGACCTGTTGTAAACCTGACTTTTTTTCCCCTTGAATACACCTGCCTATTATATGCAAGCCTATTTCGTTTGACATTTCTTACATTGCAGTACATGACAAAATCTAAGTGGAGCAGAACAGGTTTTGTTTTTCCTTCTTGCATCTCTTACAGAATAAAAGTTTTGACACCTATAACAAACATTGCTGACAGGCTTTACAAATTGTTGCGGTGGCTGTGAAAATGAGGATCTGCTGTGCTTATGTTTTTTTTCCCGGTGTCTATTCTCGTGCTGTAACTGGATGATCTCAAATCTGACTTGTACTCTGCTGTTGTGCAACTTCCCATCTTCAATCTATCACAAATCCAATCACAGTTCTCAGCACTAACAATGAACTTCACCGCGACACTCCTTGGTGTAGAGCTGTGCGTTTCCTTGGCAATCCCAAAATGTTTTTCTGTAGCAGCCAGACGGTCATTAGGTTTGCTGCGATGAGCTGAGTCACCATTGAACGATAGACATCAACACAATTTCCATGTCAGATGTTGGGTCGAAATGTACAGCTTTGGATGAATGGGTGAATGACGTCACCGAAGGGGTTCAGGCAGAATATTTGTTGGTGCATTAGCAGGCTGTCTTTTGTTGGCACCCTTTTCCCCGAGCAACGTCAGAGTTTCCTCAGCCTTTAGCGTTGGAAGTTGCCACCGTATTTTCAGTCTTCCCAAGCATTTGGCAGGTTTCTAATAAAGCTACTTTCTCTCCTGGGTGCAGTATATTACAAACGTTTGTCTGTGTGTGTGTGTGTGTGTGTGTGTGTGTGTGTGTGTGTGTGTGTGTGTGCCTGTGCATGTGTGTGTGTGAGCGTGTGTGTGTGTGCGCGTTCATACTTGCTTGCCTGTGTCAGTTTAATTTCACATCCTCATTGTCCATGTCTTGCTGTTGTTGATCCAATTATATGTGATTGACAGGAAGACAGACTCAAGCTCAAATGGGTGGGGGGGCCTCCGGCTGTTTACTGAGCTACATTAGCTTCAGTGTTTCATGCTAAACAAGGAGGGAGCAGTAATTTGTCTATAATGAGGGAAAACAACACACAGCAGCAGGTATATAAGGATTATTGAGACAAATATGAAAGCACAAGCTGCTGCACTGTGAAATCAAGTGGTTGTTTTCTCTCTGCTCTGGATGCACACAATGAAAGAAAATGAAACATCTTCCATTTTTAAAAACACAACAGTACAGAAAAAATAAAATGGACATTAGAAGGACATTTTGATTTCATTTTATGTAGACAATAATCTGTCTTTATTGAACTTTACCCTAAGATTGCATTTGCGGTTTCTTTGAAAGCAGAGTTGGTGATCTAGGAGCAACCTGTGCCATATGTTTATCTATATTATTTATTACCTATATCTTATTATTTTTTGATAGCGTCTTTACTTTACTACAGACCTGAAAACAACACACATGTTGAAACACAGGTTTTGGTTTCTTATTACACAAAACTAAGACGTAGACAGCTTTTGGAAGCTTCTTTTAAAGGCCCACAGTGGCTTCATTATATTTCAAAACAGCGAGGAAGAATTACAGCACTTCATGTAGCCTGGGTGTCTGTGGTCACATCATTTATTTATTTGTTGGATGAAGTAGAAGTGCCCCCTGCTGAGCTGACCACCTCACCAACCAGTCACCCAAAAACCTGCATGTGTGAAGTTGAGTTCAGTATGAGTGCAAAAAGTTAGAGACACACACATAGAGATATGTTTCTATTGTGCGCACTTGTGATGAGTTTGGCCCATATTAGTTGTGAGTACTTTGCTGTAATAACTAAGTAATTTTGCGTAACACTAATGGGGAATTTTCTGGGCAAATGTTCTGTATCTGATTTCTTAAATAGCCATGTTATGCTCTTATCCAGAGAAGAAGAACAGAGGTTTCATCACTTCGGGTCTTCACCCTCACTTTGTTGCAGTTCAGCAACAGGGAGGACAAGTGGAGAGGGAATATGAAAGTCAAGCCATTGCTGTGGCCTGGCACAGGGAGAGAAGCACATTAGATCACTGTGATAGATTCTTCTCACTTAAGACTATGAGCAGCCAGCAGTGATAATTGTGATAAGTAGCGTTAGATGGCAGCGCAGGTAAGAAATTCCTCCTTAAATCGTTAAGTTAAAGTAGCTTTGTGTGCATCTCTGGGCCTAGTGTTACTGGAATGTGCGTTTTTGTCTTTACACTCAACTTTACACTCGCTGCAACATGTGTGTTTAGCGTAAAATCTCCCCGGTCTCCGTCAGCAAATTAAAGGGCACATTTTTCCCATACTCCCTCATTTTCACTGCTATTCAGCAACACACCACAGAGAAAACCATCAAAGAGTAAAAAGATACTAGACCCATTTTTGCCACTAACAGCAGACTTAATGTTCTTTTGTAGTGAGGTTTTTCTCTTTGCCTGGATTCTCATCAATCACCAATATTACAACCTCCTCCATATGCAGACATAAAACCCAGCTGGATGTAGCCTTGAATAAACCGCACACCCCTGAAAGGCATTCTGGGAAAAGCAAGAGATCAATAATGTAGAATTAAAGCCTGAAGTAGACAACACCTTTCAGTATATGGAAACATATGAACTGGGTATCCGAGGCTGAATGTCCCCTTTGAGGGAAAATATTGACTCTATGTATTGTTACTGGTTATCAACAGAATATCAGAGTTTTAAATTACATGGGTTGTAAGTGTTTAAACGGCCAAATATGATACATGGGGAAATATCTGCAGTCCATATCTGCTATGTTCTTCTGTCTGTGGTCTGCATGTTACTCCAGCTCATATGCTGATTGGTTGATCTGTGACCATGAAATGGATACAGGAATGATGATGAAAAGATTATGATAAATGATAGGTGTGGCTAACTATAATGGCTATAGATCTGCTTTAAAGAAAAAACAACAAGTCACGTGATTAAATGAGCTGAATGGGGTAGAAAAGGCTTTGGTAGAATGTATATTGATTATGATATACAGTGAGGATGACAAATGGTTTTCAAAGCAAATACCACAACAACAACAAACTATAAACAGGCATAACATATCTCATAATGTGATATTTAGAAGGCTGATTAGACGAAAAGGAATCAGAGGAGTGGTTTGAATGTAAAGCTGGGTTAAGTGATACTTTTTTGCTGCTTTTTTGGGGTTGTAGGTTTACGATTACATTTACATTGAGGCTATACGTTGGGACTGCAGGTATAAAGTGGCAAAGACCTGATGATTTAGAACAGTGTGAACGGCAAAAAAACACATGGAATCAAATCTTTTCATGTTAGATTTGGGCCACTGGCATCCAATTTGTATCTGATTGTGACAATGCACTGCAGTCTCAACCGTCAAATTGAAATTCACATGACTTTTCTCATTCTCAGCATTTGTCATCATTTCACGCTCGTGGGACCTCTGGAAATCAACAATTTCCCATGGGGTAAATAAAGTTTATCTTATCATATCTTATCTTAAAACAAGAAAGATGGAGGACAGAGGTTATGCAGAAAAAACGGAGGCTCTTATGCTCTTAGTTAGTTTGGAATTGGGGGAATAAGAATTATGGCAATTAAACCTAAATTTGGTGCACCAATGATAAAATATGCTAGTTGTAGTAGTTCGCTGGAATAGCTGTTCCCTTGTCTGAGCAGTGGCGGAGTCTGATGGAGAAGGTCAGAGGATGGAGGAAAGGACAGATTGGAGAACCTTGTGGAGGATCAACTGATATGAGAACAGGATGAAGATGGAACTGAACTGCTTCACAGTTTACAGTATATCTGTCCTTTGGTCACAATTGCTGAACTTTTTATGTGAGTTGTAAAAGGTTGAAGTACTGTGTACGCAGAGGACTAAGATGATTTACAGACACACACTCACAACCTACCTCTGATATCACTATGATGATTGAGTATAGATGCAGACTCAAGGAGATCTACAACAAATTAACCCCAGTTAAGTATAAGTAAGTCATTATATTTGGTAACTGAATGAAATGTGAACTTTGTGGCCTGCACCTACATAAAACAACTGGTGCATGTTTGGCCAGGAGGAACATTTATTAGCCATCTTGTGTCATAATTTGTGCACTCACTGATTCTGGCAGGGTCCTGGTACCTTCTGTGATTTAATATTGCACTGGCTGATTACAAACTGCAGCAGAAACGACAAGCAGCATGCTGCAGTCAGCTGTGAGACTCGACCGGCGCCTTGCTCTTCCTCACCCCACCTCACCTACATCCAAAACATTTACTGGGCTGAACTCAATCTCGCTACAATCTCACAAAAGCAAGAAGTTTAGTCCACCGAGTAGGACTGAGAGTCCCCCCCAGACACGAGAGGAAGGTGAAGCCGCTGGGATGTGATCCCTTGCCGGCCTACCAACACGCTATTGTTTTCACCGGAGTATCAGATCTGAACTCAGGTCCTTGGAGCAGTGAGTGAGCATTTACAACACGCAACCCAGACTCCTTTCCCTTTTTAAATCACAAAGCCACGAAGATCCTATCTATCATCGCTTTCAGACACTACTCTTTGTATGTGGTAAGCCAGGCTCAACCTTCTCACTGTGTTTGATGTTGGCAAGCAGCGAAGGGGAGAGGGACTCTAGTAAAACAAGAAACATTTGTCTTTGGGATAATCGTGTTAGAGTCTGCCCGGCAACTTAAACAGTACATATTCCCATGACAGATAACACTTCGAAATCTGTTTGCTTACATATTTACCCATGGACGCGGAAAGGTTAAAGATGCCTTGCTCACTCTTGATTGATTTGAAAAATGAAAAGCTATGTTTACCTGTGATAGCAAAGTGGTTTGATTATGGTTCGTGTCAGTCAGAAGGGTGTCTTGTCAAGGTGTTCGTTTACAAACACATCATGGTAGAACCTTGCAAGACCTTCAACCCTTATCATATAAAATACCTCATTTGAAATGGCGTCGACTGCAGGGCGATTCCACCGAATGAGCTTGACTGACTGGATTATAAGAGTCACAGTTTTGTCTATCAGGACATTATTTGATGCTTTTTCATCAGAATCCTCTCCCTGTGCCTTTTCACAATGACCATCTGCTAGATCAGAGGTGATCTGTGATAGGGTGGACAATTCATTCCACTCTGACAGGTGGGATACAGTCAGACATTCCCATCAGTCAAGCTCCCATCAAACTGTCAAAAACATTTCTTGATCAATCATTCGAAGAGGAGGAGACTCCCTGGCTCTTTGACAATGTAGAGGGTAAACAAAGACATGAGGGCAGAATCTATATATCCTCTTTCTATGTGTGTACATACATTAAAACTCAATATTACATGGGGTTAATGATAGCATTTCTGAATCAGTTCACTACTATTAGTAAAAAATGCTGATTTAGATTTTTTAAAGTAATAAATATAGCAATCAATATATCCAGTCAACATTTGGGGCTCATATTATTGACTGCTTAAAATAAAAGCTGCTTACTGTATCAAATTCAAGAATCCCATTACTATTCTCCATTATTGCAGGAGTTCAAATGAATTGCAAGCCAGTAAACAGAACGTGGCCAATTGTGCGGCTGCCCCTTTGTGAGCAGTTTGGCATTCATTGTTAAAATGACAGTAACAAAATAAATGCAAAACATTCTTATTACTTTGGGGCTTTTTGCTCTTATAAATATGCATGACCTTAAAGAGTCACAAACACTGAAGATTTGTGAAGAGAAACCTTTTTTTCATGAGCTTGTGTAGCTTTGATGAGAATAAATTGAATTAATAAAATGTATATCTTGTGATAACTGAAAGCTTTGCAAGATGAGAGACCATTATGTTTCGTTATATGGGTAGGATGTGTATTTGCCTGCATAGAAATCCACTGAGCACTTATTGAAAAAGAGTGTATAGTAACAGCGAGACTTTGATATTGAATGAGCTGAACAGAAATGAAAGAAACAAGATCACATGGGGTTAGAATGTCACGGTCTGTTGCTGTACAGGCCATGCATTTGTGCACAGATGAATATATCACCCCAGCTACACTGTAAGAAGTAAACATTGCATTTGCCTTTCAAATCCCAGAAAACAACTGAACAATTTAGCATTTAGAAGCTAAATGATACATCTTCTGCACATTATTTTTGTACATTTTGAAAATATTTTATAATATAATAATAACATTTTGAGGGCATTATTTCTTTAAAAAAAAGAACACACTAATCTCAGTTTATTCTACAATAGACAAGCAATAGATTTGGTCTGGATGTGAGAAAATTAAGCCTTATTACTATATAGAAGGACTATTCAAATCCCCATGCTGGTCCTGGTTTGTTTATATGTTCTCCCCATCCTTAAAACGAGTTCCAGTACAAGTAGCAAGTAGCTTTTAAATACTATGATTTCTGCTATACAAAAGTTGTACGTTTAAAAAAACAACAAAACAAATCAGCATAGGCCCAGTAACAGACTTGTAATCTTTTCAGTGTTTTTTTGCCTTCTGCCAAAATCATGCTGGGACTGATTCCAAAGCTCAATTGCCCTAGAATGGAATAAGCAGGCACTGACTGCATGGATGGAATACACTTGCCTGAAAGAATTGAACCACAGGGGAGGTGACAGATTCAGACCTGAAAGAAAAAGTAATATTTCTGCTTTGCGTGTCTTTCGTGGTTCACAAAAACAATGTTAATTAACTGAATGCCACAGACAACACTATGCCAATGTTTATATACAATGTAAACATTGTCACTGAGCCATATTGACTCTAAGAATGTAACATAAATTTTTCCAATCAACTCACAGTGCTGACCATGTTAGAGCTAAAAGTAACCTTTTCTTTATCAGTGTGTTAAGGACTGATAAGGAGTGTCACAGGACAGACACGTGTGTGGCTGATTGGAGGCAACAGCTTTCCTACGTCTTTGCAATGTAGCTCCTGACTTTTGCTTTGTTTTGTGTGGTGCCCGGCACTATATTGCATTGGTTTGATGCATTACTTATTTTAGTTACATAGAATCATTCTGTGAATGAATGAGTTAATGTTTATTTTGGTGTTTTCCAGAAAACCTTAGACTTGCTTCTGTTAGAGACTGTTATTGCAAAATGTTTTCTTCATATAATTGATAAACACTGTTACCCATACATTTGGAATAAAGGAATAATTCCAACTTTATTATTAATTCTTATCATAGTTGGTGTGACTGGTTTTGTCGCTTATCATTTTGTATAAGGTAATTGAAAATGTGCTGACTCATCGCATTATGGCGCATAAGGTGTGTAAGACTGGGGGAGAGATGGAGGAAAAAAAAGAGCCAGGCAGAGTGACACAGAGAGCTATGCGGTATTGTCTGTCGCATAACTTACTTTTGTTCAAAGATCATGGTGGCAATAGGAGTACTCAGGCGTCACTACAGTGTTCCACAAGCCGTAGTGGAGAGTTCAGTTCTGTGCGGCATTGAAGATGGCATTGTCATATCTCAAACATGTGCACAAATAAATGTTACCCAAAGACTGAGGTCCTGTATATAAGCTTTTTTTTGTTGCATAAAATGTAAAAATAATGATGACTGTTGGACCCGACCTGAAAGAGCCCAGAGGATAATTTTCCAAAATGCGGTTGATCCAAAAAGTACGACGAACAACTCAACACTATATATAGGTACTTTGACCATTTTAGATTTCCTTATGTTAATTTGCGCACCAGTGTTTGTTACTGACACATTTCTCTAAGGGGTGTACCAGGTAAAAGCCTATTAGAATGTGTGTGCTACTGACTCATATAACACACACTTGATCCTGTATTCTCTGTTGTAAAAGCAAAAGGACGTGTCAAATCAGCAAATCTGTTCTCTGTTTTAGAGCTCCACACACGTCTGTTAGGTGATCAGTGTATGTATGTATCAGTGTGTATCCCAGCACATGGGGTGTGAGGAGTGTGGTATTGTGTGTACAGTATGTATGTGTGTGAGAGAGACAGAGCACAGAGGCTGATGCTTGAGGAAGAGCACTACTAAAAGAGTGAGTGCAATATTTCTAGTTAGATAAACAGATTAATCAACTGACTGGCCCAAAACTAAAAGCTCAGGTCCTGACCCAAGTAGAATGAACAGAATTAGTTCTAAACCTGATCCAGGGTCAGCTCTCAAGCCCAAGTAAACACGTCGACCCTGAAGAACTTTACTTTGATGTGTCTTCAAAGGAGAAAATGGGCTGCTCCGCTCTGCGCACACGAGGAAGAGTCAGTGATGTGTCATGTTTTAGTTGGATACAAATTGAAAATGTCACGTAACTGGTCACTGTCAAATAAACCAAGACATAAATTGAAATAATAATAAGCCATCATTTGAGCACCAGCAATGGTAGCTAAACATACATTTTATGTATAATGTAATCAGTGAATCAGTCTGAAGAAAGCTTGTTTACCTTTCAGGGATTTCTTACTCTGCAGAAAGGAATCAATATCAGTTATACTATAATCAATAATACCATAATAATGCTGTTTAATACAAAAAATTACTTTGATTTCAGTTCAAGATATAATTATAACATTTGTAGGGTTCCTCCACTACACAAAATCTTAGTGATGTTAGAAACTGTCTTTGCTTGCAAATGACCAATTCAGCCATGATATTATATGAAGTCATACTTGATTTAAGAGTTTCTTAATGGTCTGAAATGTTATACTGTATGGTCAAGATAATTGCCTCCATGCTGGCAGAATTGCTGACATACACAAAGTAGGATCTGCTGTGCTGTGGAAAACACGTGTGATATTTATCACAAGTGCTGCTGCAGAAAAGATGGCTTCTAACTATCCAGTGGAGCTGTGAATGAACATGGACATTGAGGGCTTTTTTAAAATGTACCTTACAATCTGAGCATAAGCTGTCGTCAAACCTTCCATCCATTCACCCATCTAGCCATCTTCTATACCTGATGTCCTGTGCAGAGGGGCAGACAAACAAATCCTTCACACTCACAGCGATGCCAAAATACAGCACCCAGTTCACTTAACCTGTATGTATTTGGAATGTGGGAGGAAAACAGAGCAGAAAGGCACAATCAGATTCTAATCCATGCCTACTGAAAAACAACCATACTTACAGCTGCCAACATATGGCACAATGCAGCACAGTGCTGTGTGGATAATATGTTATCTTTGGGACCATTTTAAATGAGGTTGGCAAGGCATGAATTGTAGTGGCAGCAAACACACAATACACCAGCCCTAAACAAAAGCATCGACCAAAACTTCATGTTATTGAGTGGAATGCAGAGTCTCACCTCTCATGCATTAAATCTCCTAAGAGACTGGAGCTGACAATAGGTGACTAAGCCCTGCCTGCGGAGGTTCTGCAACAATTTTAAAATGGCAGAAAATGGAGTTCAGTGCAAAGTTGAGTGGATGCAGAATCCAGGAAAAAAGAGAATATAGATTGATTGACTTATAGTTCAGATGTTATAGGCCAAAACGTAAAAGTGGGTATTACACCTTGAAATAAATACTTGCTTTATCAATTTAATAAGTTAATAAATCAGTATGTTGTTCTCTGGCAGTTTCACCTTGTAAAATCAATTGTATAAAGGTTTTTGGATGAAGAGGAAGTGGCAATGAACTTTACAAAGTTTGGAAAAAATAACTATGAAATTATGAAGCTCTCTCTCTGTATTGGTGATAAAGACTACAAGTGGGAGGTGGAATCATTCAATGTCTGTGGACTAAATTGCAAATCCCCTGGTAGAGGCAATAACATTGACATTTACCTTTGTCTTATTTTAAGGATTTCAGTATTGAGTCATTTGAAAGCGAACTTAATTCCCAGATAACAGTCAAGATTAAAGGTACCACACTTCAGCCACTGCACCATAAAAATATTCAGAGGGGGTGAAATGGCAAATGAACTGCCTCTAAAGTACTTTCCTACTTGAGCAGTTCCAATTCTTTTTCAAAGCCTCTCTTTCAAATACACACACTGACAGCAGCAGAGTGTGTATTTGAGTGTGTATGACCTCCTTGTTAGAAGAACTGCTCAAGGACACTTTGGCCTAAAGTTCGAAAGGAGCCACTGACTAACAGATCTTCAGCTCTTCCACCAAATTCTGTTGAAAGATGTGTGAGACAAGATTTGGGGTAGAGAGTATGAGTGACTCTAAGGCGAATAGGAGCATCGTTTTACCTCGAGGAACCATCAGGGAGAAGAGGAAAACAGAGGCTGGTGAAGAGGAAACAGAGCACAGGTTTGGGTGTACAGTTGGAATACAGCCTGGAAGGATTATGTTGCAGGGCTCTCAGGTCTGTATGCCAGCAGCAGGAAAGGTTTTGAATGTGCACTGGGACGTCAGGAGGGCAGAGACATCGAATAATTTGAAGAGGTTGAGGACAAGGTGAGCTGAAGCATAAATTGTAAGTGCTGAACAGTATCTCAGGTGGCTAGTTAGGAGCAAGCTGCACAAGCCCAGACAGGAGATGATTAAAGCACAAGGAGGTGGGCAGAGTTCCTGCTGAGAAGCAGACTGATCTAACAACACATTTCAGAAAGTGTAATCCTTCAGGTTTGCGGTTACAATATGAGCTGCATTTACTATTTTGCTTTCATCATTGCTCATCGTTTGTTTACTCAGAGGAAAACAAATCATAGTCCAATCATATCTATACGACTCTTTGAAAGTAGTTAAAAGTAAAATGTTCTAGGCCCCATCCATCTGTGCCTCTCCTAAATATTCAGGTTTTTCCCCTGGCAGTTTTTGATAAATGGAAGCATATCAAGCAGGTACAGTTCTCACAATCAGATCATTTTGTGATATTTTCGAAATGTGGGCATTGAGCACTTTCAGTTTAAATACCAGTTGAAAAGCAAATCTGACATTCTGTCATATTATTCATCATTATTAATACACTGCTCAAACAAACTTAAGGGAACATTTAACCATCGAGTTAAACTGCAGGGATAACAATCAGTCCATTTAGGAAGAACAGGTGCATGTGAATGAATTTCACCTGTTTTGGTGCAAATGAAAGTGACAGCAGCAGAGAGGCAAGAGCAAGAACCAGGAGATCAGCTGTTACACAAGGAGAGCTGCACAGGGCCGTACAGGGGCACTAGCCTAGCAGCAGGACCAGTATCTGCTCCTTTGTGTGAGGAGGAAAATGAGGAGCACTGTTAGAGCCCTACAAAATGACCTCCAGCAGGCTACTGGTGTGCATGTTTTTGAACAAACTGTCAGAAACAGACTCCATGAGGGTGTCACGAGGGCCCGACATCCTCGAGTGAGACCTGCACTCACAGCCCAGCACCGTGCAACTCAATTGGCATTCGCCAGAGAACACCAGTATTGGCAGGCCCGGTTCTCTTCACAGATGAGAGCAGGTTCACACTGAGCACATGTGACAGGCGTGAAAGAGTCTGGAGACGCCATGGTGACCGTTACACTGCCATGTGTGGTTTCAGTGTTTTCTTAATTTTAGTGTACTTAACAATCATCCAGGTGTATAAACCTCAAACACTGCAAAACAAATTGAAATACACTGTCAATTCTACAATGTGTGAATAAGAAAATATGGGAACACTGCTGCTTTAACAGTCATGGTCATACATGCACATCACCAGGTCACTCACAAGGCAGAGCAGAGATACGAAACAATATCCTCTACAATTCAAAATCTTTGGGGCATTCTATAGAAACATTACATTACATTACATTACATTACGGTCATTTAGCAGACGCTTTTATCCAAAGCGACTTACAATAAGTGTGTTCAACAAAGGTAGATAAAAGAACTTCAGGTCACAAGAAATCGTAAGCGCATTTCCTTCCTAAACCAACAGCTAAGAGCATAACTAGAGCTAGAGTAGAAGTGCAATAAGTTAGGTACTATGATGAATGAGAAAAAAAAGGACAGATTAGAAATGAAAGATTAGAAAACAAGCGCATCAGAAGAGCTAGGACAGAGTAGGTGATGTCCTAAGAGGGAGGATCCCGGTAGTGTTTCTTGAAGAGATGGGTCTTCAGCCTGCGGCGAAAGATGGGCAGCGACTCCGCTGTCCTGACATCAGTCGGGAGAGCATTCCACCACTGAGGTGCCAGAACAGAGAAAAGCCGTGACCGCATCGATCGCAAGCAGGGGCCGCTGAGCGCCGGGGCAGCCAGTCGCCTGGAGGCAGCAGAAACCATAATAGTATCATTATAATCCTAATGAATATGTAATAGAGAATGGTTTAATGTTTGGAAGGGACAATAGAATGCTTTTTTATTTAGTCATTGTATTTTAAGTGTTTCTATATATATATATGGTCAACCATTATATATAACTAAAATGGTTGACCATAACTAGGCAAAATTCCGTGAATGTGAAAATCCCTTTCTATTTTGAAAAATGGTTTCCAATCATTGAATTGAAATTGATAAATCAACAACTAAAGTGACAACAACTAGTGATCGAAAGCCACAGAGGAGTAAATTGCAGACCGAGGGCCGCTTAGTCTGTATCTGTAATGGTAACAGTTGTAATGAATAAATAAATAACTAAAAGTTGATGTATTATGTATGAAGCAATTTCTGCAGATGGGATGAAAAGAGATTTAAAATGCATACAAGAATGGTTTTGAGTTTACTACATTTCTGCAGCAGAATATGAAACAAGGGACAGACGTCAAGGGCGGTGCTGTTGATCTTCTCTGGCTGCTCAACACACAAATGAACTTGCCAATGTATAATCGCCACATGCATGAATAAACTGAGATGTAATCATCGTGAAATTCATGTCAAAGCATTCGGTTCATCGTGACAAATCCATCTAAAACCTATTTGAATGAACAGTTATTGAGTTATTTTATATATTACTAACTTTGCTAATTAAAGATACATATTAATTTGTACCTATCATTTGCCACTTTGTTGTGATCACATGCAGATATACTTAAAGACTTTACTTAGTTGGAAAATAATGTCTGCATTCTCACTACGTACACATCATGAAGACTGAGTAAGGCTCTGACGTCGTACTGTAACCACGGTTACCAACTCCACAGGCCTACACATCAACACCTCCACTAAAAAGTAAGACAATGCCCTAGGAGCTCTCTCTAGTCATTCATCATCATCATTCTTCAGAAAGCCATACATTATAGCTGTGAAGGTCTCTTATTAATAGGCAGAAGAGAAGAGACAAAGGAGGAGAGACAGAGTATTGAAGTTGAGGGTCATTATTGGAGAACCACAGTCAATAATTCTTTACAGTATTATTTCTGCTCTCATGTTTGTTTCCTGAATACAAAGTTTTTGCTGGACAAAGTTAAATCTGATTCAGTTCAGCCCAGGAGGCAAATATGTGTCATGACTATCTCCAGTGAAATTGCCTTGGAAAAGATTCCTTTGGATTTCCTGTAACCAATTAACAGCTCCCACATACAGACCACCCTGCCCTGAAAGGAGATCAAATCAGGCGAGAGCGTGTGAGTGTTCCACGGGACTGCAGAGCTTTTTAAAATTAATTTTCACTGCAATGACACGATAAAAAAGAATCAGAGCAGGACTTTTTCATTTTAATTGAAACCTTCTTGGATATCATGTGCTCACATAAGGCAAATGAAATTTCTACCTGACTGATTTCAATTTAATGTGCTCAGTCCTGCGCCTCTACAGAAACCTGCTCATGGCTTAATTTTAATTTTTGACCAAGTCTCTGTTTGGTTTTGGAAACCCCTATTGCTGGTTGAATATAACCATGACATTGGTTTAGCATTTTTTGCATCTATAGCCTGAGCTGATGTCCTTCATAAGTAATTCCTTCTGAAATTTCCAAATTTATGAGTTTAGAAATGATGAATTTTCAACTTAGGTTGACCCAGATGTAATGCTGGTGCCAACAAACTGTGGGCGCAAATGCATGACTCATACTGGGGAAGAGGTAGACTAAAAAGTTTTGACTACAAGCAGGGTACACAGAGAATCTGTCCAGAGAAATACGTCTACATCCAACAGGGGAATAGTAAGAGGCAACACCCGAAATACTGTCTGAGATCAGGAGAACCAGGGAAACAAACACTGGCAATAACACTGGACGGCTTGATACTAGGAACAAAGACACTAGGGAACGAGGGAGGATGAAGAACAGGTGAAGCAAATCAGGAACAGGTGAAACCAATCAGGGTGAGGTAGACGATCAGACAGGTGGGAAACAATAATATATGGTAGGAGAGGAGAGCTGAGTACAACAACATAAAACAGGAACAATGAAATCTTATCATGAAGCAAAATAGAAACATGACCTAGGATGCAGGACGAGACGTCACATCAGATTAACTGTCAGGCTAGCAGAAGTTACAGCATGTCGATTATGAAATTTATGTCATTATGTAAATACATGAATATTAAGTGCGGTTTGATTAAAGCTATGTTGAAACAGGTGTTATATTCATTTAAGATCACATAGATGTTCTTTCGTTCAAGGGCATTAGCATTATACTGTACACCATCTGTGCATTTGGCATATACAAGTTAGGAAATCTTTACTTCTTTGGTTTGACATCTCCCAGATTGTTCCCATATGCATCATAAAAATCTGCATTAAATGGATTCGATGGAATGGATGTTACTTTTCAACTAAGAAGATATCATCATGGGGTGCCAAGAAGTAAAATACAGTATAAACATTGCATGCTGGTTCACTAGCCTCTGCTCAGTCCCCTGTTAAGATGAGAGAGCAGTTAGGACGGCAGCCTAATGTCACATTGAAATCCTATCACAATATTGACGTCCATTTCCACAGATTCTTCAGTTCCCTGCAAAATATCACTGCCAGAAAAGTGCAAATTTGTGTGTCTGCCCTAATAAACGCAAACCTGTTGTCTTATTTGATGGATTGCATGTTGACTTGATCCCTGTATGGTACAAGTTAGCGATTGCTGAAGTGACATCACCGCAATGTGCCAACTGAAGGCCCCGCAGTGAATGCTAGAATAGAGAATGGATGGATGCAGATTAATGTCACCAGAGTTTACAAGAGTAAAGCACTATTAGTTACAATTACTACTGTATACTAACCTGCTGTGCTTTTGTTGCATGAAAACACAACTTTTTATGTTTCCTTGCCACATCTTTTGGTTGTTTGTTTGCAGGATTATAACAAAACATTGATGGATTGGGTGGGCCGTGTCCTTGGGGAAAGCCCATCAAATTATGCAAATTTATGCAAATGCAGGGGCGAATCCAGGAGCTGCTTCATAAGGGTTTTAGGTCGAACCGCACATCGTCCGGTCCCTCACCTGGAACCAATCAGCCTTGGCTGACACTACCAGGGGCAATTGCTCTCGCCCAGTGACCGCTGGCATAGGCTCCAGCACCCCCACGGCCCGAAGAGGATAAGCACCTATGAAGAATGAATGAATGAATGCTAATCTTGATGAATCCAATTAAAGACTTGACAACAATGACAACTTCTTCCGTTTGTTACAACAAAGCAATTTGGGGCTTGTCGCTGTACAGAAAGAACCTCCTGGAACCTTACCTCTGGATACTGAAGTTTCCCCACCATCAAAAATGTTTGTGTTAGGTCAGTACTCCTGACATTGCCATTGGCAAGGCAATAGGCCGTGGACTGGGAGTTGAATTTGATTTGAAGTCCCATTTTACTAATTTTTATCTTTTGTGGAAAAGAATATTGTTCTTCCGTCTCCTCAGCAAAACAATATTTTAAAGATTTTCCCAAAGAATGAATATTAGAAGGATAACAACAATGAATTCTCTGAAATGAAACTTCCTAGACTCTTAGTTTCCTTGGAGATAAGTTATTCCATGAGAGAGTACAACTGCAAAGTCATTAAAGCCGACATAGGAGCACAATTGAAAACATGGAAAATATAAATGTCATTGAATTGAGACGCATGGAAGTGAACACGCACGCAGGCACAGTCAATCTTCTGCATCAATAAAAATTTCAACCACGATACGCAAAGCTATAAACTACATCAGGTCAAGGTCTATTCAACATTCATACATTAATGCCACATGATTATTCAGATGTGCGACTGTCATCACACCTGTCATTACTCTGCTGAGAGTATATCTCTGTGGACCCGCTGCTGAATGATGTATAACCTGCCTGCTCAGAAAACACTGGCACTTCCATCACACTCTCTCACCTTGGAGCAGCAGAGCAGGGGTGCACAGGTGTGGTAACTTATAAGAATTCACAATCCCCTCCCATTTCACTGTATGCTGCCAGAATGCTGTCACGGCAACCTGTCATCTCCACTATGTCAAATTTCATTAGAGGAGGGATTTGGTTGACTCCTCACAGCGCAGCAGGGTTGCAAGGTGGCTTGGGAAACTTAACATCAACTGTCCTCTCGTTGTCCTCACATGGGCCGCCTGAAAGCTCCAAACTGCCACTCGCACAGTACTTTGACCTGTGTCTTTTGCATAATAACACCCTGGCAGCCCAATTACATGCTACTGTCTATGGATCATCAGACCTCAGGAGCCAGCTCGGCCCATGACAGCAGCCCAGGTTCCCAAAACATATGTCTCCACAGTAAGGAAATATGACATACATTTCTACTTTCAATTGTCCCATGGCCACAACCTTTAAAATAGAACTGATACCATTAAGAGTATTGCACATTAGAAATATATAGGAATATTTGGTTGCAATTAACAGTGTTCCTATAAGTTCATTGCCAATTGTCACACTCAGATATTAATTTTAATACTTATCAGATTTTGCAATGAAGGCCTTGTGAATCAAATCTGCACTGAGAAATGTGTCATCATCTACATGCTACATTATAATTAGAAACTGGCATGAATTGACGCTCAGGAATTTGGCAAAGCAACAGTGTTGTGTTGTTGTCATCGTAATGGATGTGCGATTCTAAGCCAACTTCTTCAAGCATGTAAACAATCCATTGCCTTACAATGCGCTCATAATAAATCACACATATACAGAAATTATGGAATTCTCTTAATTATAAATGTTTGGCTTTACCCCAGCGCTGATATAAATTATAATCTAAATGTAAATGTACTGCGCAGAATTTAGTGTTTGTCTTTGGATACTAGTCCACTACATTGTCTTGTGTTTGGACTGATTAACAGAGAGAGTTCACTCACGACGGTTATTCCTTAATTTGTGGAAATACAAAATCTCACAGACTGCAGGAGCCCTTAAGCAATAAAGCATATTCATAATTAGGACACTAATAGAATATAAAGACGGGAAAAACTTTTGCAGAGTAAATCATACAAAGTCACCAGTTTTAAACTAATTCAAACTTACACACTGATACCTTTGAATCAAATATGGATTCATAATATCACTTTGCAGATATATTGGTTTGGCACTCCTGTACATATTTTGTGCAAGCAGACAATATGTTTGTGGTTGGGAATATGATCACAAATTCATAGCATTACCTTAACTTTCATCAGCACTTTTATGTAACTGCCTGTTAGGTACCAGTGCTCCTCTGTCATTTGCCTTCGTCTAAATGTAGTAATCAAATGAAAACCGAACAATTAGGGTAAGGGTTACTCCCTTTTTTTGAAATGTTATTCCAAAGCATTGTTCTTATAGTTTTCCTTCATCTGCACTGACTGTAAAATTATCACAAAGACAAAACAGCTAGATGTCAATAATGCAAAACGTAGATTGACCCTAGGAAGCTACATAGGCACCTAACAGACGTGTATGCTTCTTTAAGACACAGAGCTGAATATAGCAGAGGAAACATCTTCCACTGTGTGCAAGCTGTATTATGTTCCCAGAAATGTATATGAAGCTATGAGCACAAACGTCTTCCAATACTGTACAGCATTTGTCCCATGGGAAAGAGTCTAAAATATTTTGTTTGGTAAGCAGGCCGAAATCGGGGACAGAAATACAAACGAAAGGAGACAGACTATTTCCGTTCGTCTTTCTCACTGTCTTTGCGTCTCTTTGCCTGGACGTCTAGCTGGTGCCATTCACTTTTATTTGAGATGTTACCTCAAACAAACCCTCCCATTGATTTCTACTTCTCTCCTATTGATTTCAGATAGAAATCCATACACCCAAGTTCCTCATTTCTCCAAAGTGAAAGCGAGCACTCGTCTGATAAATGACAAAGATTGATGACACAGGCATTTTTTGTAGTTATTGAGACAAAGCCTCATCTCATAAATATTTAATTCTAGCCAGATTCCTTCCGATGAATCAAAATCTGCGTTAGAGTATCTTATTTCTCGCTTTGTTGACAGCTTGGTGACCACCAGCCTGCGCTTTCCGTTTCAGCCTAGGCATGCAGTGCCACTCCAAGCATGGTTCTGTGATTTGGAGTAACAGTTGTGGATTACAGTCTAATTTAAATTCAGAAGATGGAACGCTAAATTAGAGCAAGGGACATCTGCAAGGTCCTCTGCTGCTTCTTATTATTTACCACCTGCTCACTTTATCTATTGGCTGGCGACAGAATTACAGCTCCCAACTCTAAGTACAGACCTGCCCAGCACCGTAAAAAACCCAATGTCTTACAAACTGAAGTGCCAAATATCCTCGTCCAAAGACATTGTTAGGGAGACTAACGATCGTTATTAAACTGAAGATATTGTGTTCTACAAAACACCTCATAACAGAGATCTTGAAGGAAATGACATTTGACTTGTCAGAGGTTACTTCATAAAAACAATAACATCATTTTTATGGAGGCAAAAAATAAAACCTAATAGGATAAATCCTGGCATGTGAACTTAACTGTGATAGTCGTTTCCTCTAGTGGCTCATTTATGTTGTATGTCCTTCGCAGGTTGACCTTGATGCTGTCAGTTGGTGGCCGGCTCCAGCTGTTCTAGCAGAGTTTATCTCAGGCCATAATTATCAATGACAGCATCTCAGGGAAGAAGTTGCCGTCTTGGCAACAGACTGCAAAATGTCGACAGGACAATTGAGGCCAAAACCAATTTACACTACTGGTGTTAATGGCAAATTCCGCTTTTTTGCCTTTATGCATAGTTTTAAAGCTTTTGTAGTTCTATACGTTATTTTCAAACCTGAAGCTAGGGTTGAGTTTCAGAGAGTGGTAGACAAAATGATCTTAATGTGTCTTAACAATATTTTAAGTGATTGTGCAATTTTGAACCATTCGCTTTAAAATTCTGTAAGAATTTTTGCCAATATTTAGTGTTCACTTACCAGGTCTGTAGGATTCCCTTTCTGTCCACATCAACCTTTGTCTATGTGAAGTATGCAACTATCGTATACCTTACTATAAGGTAATATGGTAGTAGTCTTAAGACAGGAAAGGTGAGAAACTGTGTGAATCTGGAAGTGGGTGACGAGTGAAAGATAACCAATGTATGTCTGGTGTGGCAGTGAAATGGAACCGGACAGTAGATTGAGGTATATACTCGATATATCCTATCGTCTATTTTGTTACACAAGTCCCTAATAATAAGTTCATGGAATATAATTGTATTTTTAGACAAAACTGTTTCTGAGCCAGTGCTATGAAATCAGTAAACCAGTTTCTCACAGTTGACGTTCCTTCACTGTGGTTTGATATACAAATGGGGAAAAAGAAACAGTTAAAATGTGGTGATTGGTCTTGAGAAGGTATTTAATTTATTCCCAGTATTATTTCTTATTCGAAAGACATTCGTTCCACTGCTTTTGATAATGCTGTAATATTGAGAATTGTCTTTTCATTGGTAATTTAGTTTCACTTTCTCTTTCTTTGATCTTTTGATATTTTTACACGAGTTTACCATTTTAAGCCCTCCAAATTATAAAATACCTCTTTATCATTCACCTTGAAGCTTTGGCAGAGAAGATTTTACATTATATCAGATAAATGTACATTTCTGTGACGCTCAGCAGCTTCCTCACAGCTGCGGCTGAGAGTCACATCAGCTCACTCCTGTTGCTTACATCTGAATTTTGAAATAATGGAGAGGTTGATCAACTGAAGAGAGTGAGTGATTAAATAAGTGAATGGGTGCTTGATTTAATCAAGTTAAGTTTATTTTTATACCACAGTATCACACACAATGAGCAAGTGAGTGACTGAGTTATGCCAAGTGCATAAGCGCAAATTCACTGGGACTCCTGGAATTCATTAAAAATCTTCATACTGCATGAAAGTATTGGGGCACCTGTAAATCATAAACAAATCTCTGTTGGCCATTCAAGTTGTGAAATGACATATTGTAAACAAATAGCGTTATGATAAAGATGATAGAAGACATTATAGTGAATGTAATAGAATATTTAACAGCGAGGTCAGCAAGGCTTGACCTGCTGAGTGAACTATGTGCATTTTGGAGATGCGGTGCACACTGGACCTGTAGGCTACTGTGGAATGGTATGAATATATTTCTAAAATATATTTCTAACGTCCTTTCCTCAAGTTATTCAATATTCCTCAAGTTGGGTAAAGAAGCCTCGAAGAAAGACTTCATGCATTCAGAGATCACAATGCATGAAAGAATGCACAGCTCACCATAGATGCCAGGGAGTCCAAGCCCACAGAATTTAACATTATGTTGGCATTCTGGATATGCAATCAATTTACAATTTCCAGGGTTGCTTAACTCCCCACATACTATTATTGTCCCGCATCTGCTGGCCAGTATACAGTATGTTGTTGTCGCTGTCTGGTACGCCGTACTGTAGTGGCCCAGACGGTCGGCTGCGGGAGATCTCACGCTTTTGGTTCTGTCATGGGAGAAGCTTGGCAACTGAGAGACATATTTGCCATTGTGTTTTGCCACTTTCTTTCTTTTCTTCATCCTCGGCAGCACATTTTTCTACACCTACTACATTTAAAACACAGGTGCATTATATACAGTATAAGCCCTTAGCTTGTTCATTCTCATATCACCTCTGTTGAAACTGGCAGTTATTTTTAACAGTTATTTTTTTTCCCAATCTTTAACAGAAGAGAATTATTTTTCACAGAAGTCTTTTCTTCTTCATCTTTGTGTGGCTTCTATCCCTCCATTCTCTGTACTCACTTTTTTTTTCATTTTACCATACATCACACATTCACAAGTCACTTTATAGCACACAGCTCTTAAATGTGCTGCTTTTGTTGCATTTCCTTAAGCCAATTTATTTAGAGTTTTGACATACACGCATGTAAGGGTGATCTTAAACCAAAACACACTCTTCTGCATTCGGATTACTGGAGGCACCTCTCAGGTGAGATACACCAACAGGGTGGAATTTTCCCTAAAAGATGCTTGTCTGCAGCTCGGCACCAACAGACTGAACATACACCTGTAAAATTGAAAAAAAGTAATGATTATTAAACTAAGACCTTACTGTTCCCTCTGTGTTCTCCATCATCAGTGACCTTTCTGTCCTGTTATCTCACGTCAGTGTCCAGGTCCTTTAGCGCTTTCATAAGGGCAACGCTGAAGCATGAAGGCGGAGAAGTGGTGCGTGGGTGAGAATGCTTACTTTCTAGAAAAAAAGAGAAAAATCACTTTCATTGGAACAAAGCACACACACATGAATCCTACCTTTGTTCACTCATGTAGAATTTGTTCATTGTTTTTTATTGCACTACATTCACCTTTCATGACTTTCATGAGTTGAATGAACAATGATGCAAACAGCTGTTTGTGGAGTTTGCAAGACAGTGCAGTATCTCTCAGCAGGTATTACCATAGTGATACCATGTATATATCAACAATGAACAGAGTTACAAAAACAGAGGGGGGAAGCTATGATTATGAACAATGCATTTCATTGTGCTATTCATCACCACTTCACACATTTACATGCAAAGATTAGGTAAAAACATCTGCAAATATAAAATCATCTACAACTACATTGAGGTTAGCAAACAATAGTTAAGAATGACAGTTTTTATGTGTTCTTCTACTTTGAGCTGGCTGATGGATGCACCTATAGTGGACATCTAGCAATGAAGGCTTTGTAATACAACCCACCAATGAACAATATCCATCAATTGATCAGTATTTGTCAGATAAATACATCATATTGTCAGATTGTCACAGGTTACAGGCATAGAAAAGGTTGAGAATTCAATCGCAAGGTCACACACAGCTACAGAAGCTCAGTTTAATGACTGCAGAACTCAAAGAAATGGCAAACAAGGAAAAAAACAAAGCAGGCAAGGGGAACAGATTAACAGGGAAAACTCAAACGCAGCCGTACCAGCCACAGGACTAAAAGATAAACACAGATACGGCAGCATAGGAGACTCAGGGAATCAGGGGATAACAGAAACCGACTAGAACTACAAGGGCAGAGCAACACAACAGGAAATACTAAAGAACTACCTCTGACATGCTGAGAGATGGTAGTTCTAACAAGAACCACCACAAACATAAATGATTACAAATAGAACAGAAAACCCAGACTAAATGAGAAACCAAAATGCACAGAACACAGGGGTCAAAGTCCGACTTACAAAGAGTAACACAGAGAAACATGGTACACAAAGACAAAACCAGATCAGAACCAGAGGAGCACAGATCACAGAGACAAACCTGGACAAGAAACAGAACATGGATAATGACGACGAGCCAGGGGAGGACGCAGTATATGGAATTTACAGACAAAAGAGAAATGTGGCAGAAGGACTACACCAGTAAAGGAATCAGAGCAACAAGACCAGAGCCCAAGAGGTGCAGAAACATAACACACTGGCAACATGCAATGGAAAACAAGGAGTATAGGTACACTAATGGGGGAATTAGGAAGAGCAGTGTGGGGCCAGGAAGGAGAGAGAGGTGATAAGGAGACAAGATACATGTGACAGGCAGTGAGTTAAAAAACGAGCAGGTGAAACCAATGAGCCACAATCACAACACAATTCCAGGAAGTCAAGTGACAGGATACATTACACAGACAATTACAAAATAAAACAGGAAATTAACTCAAAGAAACACAGGATACTGTATGGGAACAGCTGAACAGTCACGTAATCCCACACTGCTGATTTCACACTGCTGTGATTTTGAATTAAAACAAAGTGCAGATGGCATATGTAGATCTTTCCGAATATCCGGAGTTTACGCATCCTCAAACTTTAAGCTTCTGCAATAAAGTTTTACACTCTGGCTGAGCGATGAATACCCCTCACAGACGAAAGGTGGGGAAGGACTGGCAGTGGGCGGTGGGGGGGGTGAGAAACACATGTATTTAACTCACATGCCACCTGTTCACTGATTGCAGTAACTGTTCCTGTCTCTGCTGAGCTGCCAGACGCTGAAAGTACAACGACATATGATGTTATGATATACAGATTAGGACATATGACTTATTTTTCTTCGTTGTGCGTTATTGAAATGAAAGTACTGGATTTTTATGCGGCTAATGAGTGTGTTTGCGCTAACGTACTAATGAGCAGCATTGGTGAAAGTTCACATCGTTTCCATTCCCCTCACACTTTTTTTTAACTCATTTATACAATCTCAGCATACCTCATCTGTGTACTTTCAAGGCTTAGTAAGCATGGATCTGTCAGGGACTTGCAAGAACAGAAAACAAATCAACACATTTCTAGCTGTCATAATGAGAATTTTGTTATTTCTCCTGTGCACTTGTCAACAAGTTCGAGCACCTTATCTGTCTGATTTAATTTGTATTTGAAGAAAACCTTTTAGAAACCCACAGAGAGAACAGTAATCTACATTTTCAAATTGCAGATTTGGGGATAAAGCCTCAAGTGTTTCATTTACAATACGTCATGAGGAAACTTGAATAAACAGCACCATAACCTCGGACGTGAACCCAGTCTGGCAACAGCATCAACAACATCGTGACCATAGTTTTATTATTCTGGAAGGTACATTTCTGGGTTTGCTTAGATCGCCACATATTATTCTAGTCCTGCAGTGTTTCAGCTCTATCCACCAGCATGCCATTCACTGTGTCCTCCCTCAGCGCTGTGGTTGCTAGATGTTCAGATTTTGCTTCGCGTTTCATGTGAAGCCACTAGTACCAGAATAGAAAACTGTATGTCCATGTGCGAAGGTAAAAGAAAAACAAGATTGTATACTGTATATCATGTATCATACATGATTTTAATACATATTAATATTCCCCCAAGGTGTAATTGTTCATGAATGATACCGCCTTGTATACAGCTGCAGTTCACATAGGCTGAGTTGGAAGATTGCTGTTTTGAATCCTCAGACCAGATGGGGACAGTGAATGAGTAATATTACTGCTGGATTGCCCCTGAGCATCCCATAATTCCATTTCTTTTCTAGCTAAGCTAAAGAAGAATAAAAATTGTAGACTTGTCTTATCAAACTTTCAAGTGTGCATCAGTGGCTGTGAAAGAATGAATGAATTTATTCATTTCAAACAAATAACAATAAAATGAGAAAGCAAACAAGAATAACAATGTTTGCAAAGTAGTAGAGGCAAGTGTACACCCCCCTTCTCACTCTGTCTCCACTAATTCTGTCTCTTAAAGACGTCTGAAAGCAGCAAATACATGCAGTAGGCCTTATAAATGTGTTTGTATGTCCTGCACAAAAAGTTACATCCGTTGATGGTTTGCTGAGTCATGATGGCACACTGGTTTGCCAGATCAGATGAATGTAACATTAACTTAAACTCTCCAAGCACTGCATGCCTCACCTTCCAAAAGGATTAATGACTCTCCAAATGCATTGTGGGGATTTTGTACTGTTGGAGTGTGGCGGTGAGTAGACTTGCTGTGTTTGTCATGTCAAGTGAACATCCAGGACCTTAACACTGACTTGCACTGCCTCACTTCATGAATTGGACTCTGACTTATGGTGGCGGCACCCGAGATGCAATTCAGCACATTGGGATAAGGCTTATGAGTTCAGGTTGTGCTGAAAGAGAATGCATGCTCAGTAAACTCTCCCTGGATAATTCCAGGTACAAACTAGCCTAAAGTGATGTGATACATACTTAAACAGTGCAAACATAGCAGGAGATGATTGATGCAAAAGTAATGTCTGGGTACACAGACTGGATTGCATTGACAGGGTATAAAGTGTAACAGGGGCCTTCTGCCTCACAAGTACAGCCTGCAGATAAGGTGCAGTGTGTATAGTGTGGCTTTGCATTTAGATTCAGCCCCATTCCATTGAAACACACGGACACACACACACACAAGCACACGCACGCACGCACGCGTGCACGCACGCACACACACACACACACACACACATACTCATGCAGGTGGAGTCGAAGCAGCAGCAGCTCCTTTTGCACACCTGCTCTGTTTGAGGAGAGGGGATTTCTCTTTGGAATAGCTCTACCAAGCTTTCATCCTTTGCCTCGTACATGAAGGCTTCTTGAAGTTTCTCCTTATCATCCTGCAGAGCTCTGGGTCAGGATCAGTGTGTTGTTGTGGGCCTGTAAAGCTCTTTCAGACACTGGGCTATACAAATAAAACTGACCTTGGTCTGATTTGAGTGATGACATTGTCGGCGCTCAGTGGGTTACGCACACACACGCACACACGCACACACACACACACGTCTTTGAGGCATTATTTCTCTGCCGTAGTGCCATAACTTGTAGCCTTATGTAGCTTTTCAGTGTAGTTGTTGGAATCAGTAAAGCTTCCAGTGTATAAATGTTCTGTTCGTGAGCTATGCAGGATGTGTGTTTGCCAAACAAAGTTCAGCGTGCAGACCTGAGTTGAAACCCCTCATATTACTGTAAAATAAATAAGAGAGTTGTTGTTGATTATCACAGTGAATGTTCATTCTGCAGGGATTCTGTATTTCCTTTGTCTTTGTACTGAATCCACATTCAGTACATTTGCCCTGCAACAAATCCGGTCAGTCACACACATGCACATACACTTTTTTGAGGTGGATTGATGCAGTGTACAAAGGGAACGTGTGACTCCGCTGCAGCTCATGGTTCCAGTCCTCTGTTAAAGGCTGCAGTATGCTTCACCCACAGGAAGCTTTACATTCACGCCCACCTTTATAATCACATGAAGATTCCAAAAACACACAATTACGGTTCAAAAACCCTCCTTGTTTATATGATTAATTGCTTTGGGTGTACAGACACACACACACACACAGCTTTTCGCTCCACCGTCAAGCCTGGCCCTTCAGAAAAGCTGTAAACATACCTGAGGAAGGTGCAGGATAAAGCACACTGCACTTTACACCTGGTTATTGTGGTGACGGCGGTGCACTCAGTCTGGCACAGCTGACTGACGGCATTCCAGTCCCAACTTGTTCTGGTAACACCTCATTCATTACATCACAAATGAAGCAGAGCTGTGATCAGAAACATACAGGGTCGTTTGTGTTAATTCACTTATTCATCCACATGGATTCATGGAAGTCACGAGTCATCATGGTTGATTACATCACAGTCTGAGGCATTTTACAAACCTCCTTTGACCTTTGGAATATAGGGCTGATTCCTGCTGGTTACCTTCTCTGCAGTGATCAAGTTCATGTTACATGAATGTGTGATCTTGCTTTCTGTCTCGTGGTGTAAACGAGACCTAGTTTCCAGTTATTTTTAGGTTATTTTATTTTATTTTTTTCTAGTATTTTAGTTATTTGAGCCCAGTTTGATTTGAACTTGAACTCTGAACGCTCCAACAGGTGAAACAAAGCCTGATCTCACAGCGTGAAGTGAGTGACTTTAGAGACTGAGTTTCATTATTAATGAACTTGACAAAATTTGAGCATGTATATATAGTTGTCTATATTATTGTTCATATTTGTAGTGTGTGAAGCAGATTGAGCTTAAATCGTATAAATATACTCTAAATAAAAATGACTTGACTGAATTCAGTCTCACTAAGCTCTATTCTGAAGTTATGATGAACTCATAATGTCACAGAGTGAAAAATGATAACAATGCATACAGGCTGTTGTGTTGTTTGTGTTGGTCTATCACTTCCTTCTCCACTCATCATATGTGAGCAGACGTGGTTTAACTCCATGTTTCCACACTTGTCCTACAAATTCCTGCACCATCCAGATGAGGCTGATGCTCTGACAGGAAGCTGAACTCTTCATTCAAACCCATATGGAGTCAGCATGCAGTAAAAAGTCAAACGTCTGTAAAAAGCAACAATGTGTCTCCAACTATGAATGTCTGTCACTATAACCACAGACAAGAAGAGGAGGAGCAACAAGAGGGGAGGAGAGAAGAGTCTGAGGGTAATAACTAAACAGAAAGTGAGTCAGTAAGTCCAGCCCAGCTGCAGTCGACTGGACTGAAGCAGAAGAGAAGCCGGAGGATCAGAAGTTTGTCCACAGCACAGCAGCATCTCAGCCAAATTCTGGTGAGTCCGGACAGAATATTGACTGTTTAAGCAGCATGAAGACCAAAGCTCAGCTGCTCTCACATGGCTCACTTCACTCCTTCAGTCTAAAAGGCTTCGCTCATGTTCCAGCGCTCACACATCGCTGCTTGTAGACACACCAGCCGCCCAAAGGATCGGCCTTTTTTCTCGCCGCGTATACTGTCATGCCGGGAAAATAGTGGGAGAAAGTGAGCAGCAGGAAGTGAGCGTGTTAAGCTACATCAGTGAATCAATGAGATGCACCCAAGACAACAATAAAGGTGAAAGTTCAGCTCGAGTATGAACTTTGACAGAGTCAAACAGTCAGAATAGCAGCAAAGAGACAAAAGCTTCATTTGTTTCCTGATCGACATTCAATCAATCCTCATGATCTCTATAACATGTCATGCTAACACGTATGAACTGATACACATCACAAACTAGAACCAAGTCCACCAACACAGAGCTGAGACTGAAGTTCAGGATTTGACCTTTAGATTGAGCGGTGGTTTCCCCTCTGACACTCCCATAGTCAGAACTATGTAACTACAGCTACATTGTGTCTCCATGCTTCATTCCTTGAATGTAGTCAGATGTTGATCACCAAGGACCTTTAAAGTTGCTGGTGTGGTTACAGATTCTTAGTTCTGCTAACATTGTCCTTCCAGAGTTTTTGTCCCTCATTGTCTCATTTGTTCTCAGCAGACATGTCTGCTGCCAGCTGTCTGCAGTCTGAAGATCAGTTTCTGTGCTCCATCTGTTGGGACGTCTTCACTGATCCAGTGAACACATCATGTGGACACAACTTCTGCAAAACCTGCATCACTCAACACTGGAACACTAAAGTCCAGTATGAATGTCCTCTGTGTAACGAGGTGTTCTGCACAAGACCTAAGCTAAAGGTCAACACGTTTGTGTCTGGGATAGCTGCTGAGTTCAGACAGTTGGCTAAAAACAAAGCCAGCAGAATATCAGAGGAACCAGCTGCCAAACCAGGACAAGTTCAAGGTGACTTCTGCACTGGAACCAAAGTGAAAGCCATCAAGTCCTGTCTGAAGTGTGAAGCCTCCTACTGTGAGACTCATCTGGAGCCTCATCTGACAGCATCCCACCTGAAATCACACCAGCTGATCCATCCTGTGAACAACCTGGAGGACAGGATGTGTAAGAAGCACGATAAACCTCTGGAGCTCTTCTGCAAGACTGATCAGAACTGTGTGTGCTTAATCTTAACCACAAGAACCATGAGTGTGTTCCTCTGAAAGAAGAATATGAAGGAAAGAAGGCCGAGCTGGAGAAGACAGTGGCTGAAATTCAGCAGAAGATGCAACAGACACGTCTGAAGATCCATGAGATGAAACAGTCAGAAAAGCTCAGCAAGGAAGCTTGTAAGAGCTTGAGTAAGCTGAGTAAGAATCTCCCAGACACAACACAGAGATTTGATGAATGTGTTAATGCTTTAGCAAAGCAGAGTTTCTCCACAGGAAGATTTTACTACAGGTTAAAGGAAAGACTGGGTGTGACCAGAGAGACGAGCAAGAGGAAAGGCCCACTGAGTCCCACTGAGCCCTCAGAACGGTTACTGGACTGTTATGTTGAGGAATGAAAACAAGATCTTAGGTCTTGATGACTTATTTGTCCATCTGAGTCTGAAGTCAAAGCCAGAGAAGGTGGGAGTGTTTGTGGACTATGAGGAGGGTCTGGTCTCCTTCTATGACGTGGATGCTGCAGCTCTGATCTACTCCTTCACTGGCTGCTCCTTCACTTACAAGCTCCTCCCATACTTCGGTCCCTTTCTTAATTATGGTGGTACAAACTCCGCCCCTCTGATCATCTCAGCTGTCAGTCACACTGAGTAACCTGCAGTTTATGTGTAATGATTCTCTTTCATTTAAGGTACAAATGTTTGAATTTTTTTTTGGCAATTTGTTTTTATTGAAGCAAACATTGTACATGACATGCCAAGTAGATTGGAATTGCAATGATGTCATAGGGTAAATACAGTTTTAAAGGATGATGTCAACCAGCAATGTAGGCTAGTACAAATCGCATCATAGGTTGTGATAGAGTGAAAGAGAGAAGAGAGAAACAGAAAAAAAACAAAGAGAGGACATTCCACCCAGAAACCGCACCCAACCCCACAGTCACACAACCCCGTCCTGGCCCGCCTGGGATGTAAAACAAATAAATAAATAAAAAGGAACTGATCTGTGTTCTGGTATTCACTCACTGGTCTGGCATAGCCTGTAGATCTGTGAAGTAAGAGAGAAACGGTTGCCATCTATGATAGAACTTATCAGTGTGGCCCCTCATCGTGTACTTGATTTTCTCGAGTATAAGAAAATACATTGTATCCTTCAGCCATTGCAAATAGAGGGAGTGGTGAGGGATTTCCAATGCAGGAGCAGGCGGCGTCTAGCAAGCAAAGGGGTGAACATGTTCATTTCTTTTTGTGGGGTGTTAAATTGGTGTAAGTCTTTTGGAGTGCCGAAGATGGCAATATGAGGGGAGGGTTGAACTTGCATTCCCAATATGGTGGACAGGGTGTTGAAGTAACCTGCCCAGTAGTTAGTAGATGGATGTCTAATAATAGGGGTATGTGGTCAGAAATTAAGATACCCAGGTAATCAGAGGAAGCGAACCAGGATTTGAGAGAGTTGTCTATAAGAAAATAATCTATCCTAGATTATGAATTGTGTACCTGGGAGAAGAATGAGAACTTTTTGTCCGAAGGATTGCGAATTCTCCAGGGGTCAATCAGACCGTTCTGGGAAGCAAAGTCAGAGAACGCTTTGGCCATTGCTGACAGGGAAAAAGTGCAGGGGTGAGAACGATCTAATGCTCCGTCCAGTACGCAATTGAAATCGCCACCAAGTATTAGCCGATGGGTATTTAGGTGTGGAATAGTACTGAGTAATCTGTTGGGGAACTCAACGCCATCGAAGTTGGGCACGTAGACTTTTACCAGTAACACCTTGGTTTGCATCAATGTTCAGCAACAATATCTGGACATGAGAAAGGACCTTCTTGTTGATTAGAATGGCGACCCCTCTGGATTTTGAATTGAAGTTGAAGTGGTAAATTTGGCCGATCCAGGGGGGTTGCAACTATGATGATCTCTGAACTTGAGGTGGGTTTCTTGAAGAAATATCATGTCTGAGTTGAGCCGCTTCAGGTGACAGAAGACCCTGGATCTTTAAACAGGATTGCCGATGCCGCGAATGTTCCAGGAGATTAAACGTACAGGCATGCAAGAACCAGAGCTGGCATTCAGTTAGGCAGAACCCATTTATATGAGAGGGACGGATTAAAATACACCAAGCAAAGGCCAGGACACCCAACACACACACACATACACACAGAACCCCATGCACACTGACACACCAAGTAATCTCCTCGGAGGAGACAGCCGTGTAAAACTCAGGAAGTCAAATTGTTGCTACACAGTCGTGGCAACAACTTGGGTGGAGAAAGAGATCAAGCTAACCATGTAAGTAGCAGATACCATATATGGGGAGAGAAGCTCCCGCAGAATCCGAATTTTGGCGAAATATAGGCTTTAGAAAATTATTGAATTTGAGTGTTTTGTTTCGAGACACCATAATGGATAGGTGGAATAAGATAAGAAGACCTTGTTCATAGTAGGAGAGTAACCTGTACAAATATAGGCTTTAGTGAACAGAAAAACAGAATATGAAAACCTTGAAATGCAGTGTGTTATTTTGTAATAACATCACCCCTTCATCATGGTGTTGACATAGATTTGGGCTTCATAAGCGGAAAGAAAATTCCTTTCGGTGCCCTTGTAGGTAATTCGAAGACGGGCCGGGAAGTAAACAGTAACGGACTCCATCGCGTCCTTCCATGCTTCGTAGCTGGTTCCTGACGGCGTTGAAAGCCGCCCGAGCCCGGGCCACTTCCGGCGAATGGTCGGGAAACGCAGAGATCCTCGTACCACCGGTGTTGGTCAGATGAATGTCTCGAGCCCGGCGGAGGATATTGGCGGCATCGATCGCATTGCAGAAATGGACAATGACAGGGCGAGGACGATCCCCAGGTCTCGGCTTCAGCTGGGATGTGCGGTATGGTCCTGGTCGAGGTCGAAAGCTTCTTTCAGCCAGGCAGCTGCGGTGGCGGTGTTAATGGGGGTTTCTTCTGGTATGCCGATTATTCTTATGTTATCGCGACGCATGTAGGCTGTAAATTCTTCGCATTTTGTTTCTAACTTGGTCAGCCGGGATTCGAAGGAAGCCTGCTGACTTTTTTTGGCTTGTTGCTCGGCTTTGACCGGGGCCCCAGCGGCTCCGATCGCCGTGTTAATCATAGTCGGTATCGTTTGGAAGTGTGCCTTCAGTTGATGCCTCAGCGCCGTTTGGGAGTTTGCGATTTCTTGTCTCAGCGCCGTTTGGGAGTTTGCTATAGCTTGTTTCAACTGTAATCGTTTTGGGTATTCAGTGTTTGGATTAGCTTCGCCAGCTGATCTATGCGATCTCCATCCGAGGGTTGCACGGTAGTCTCCGGGGAGGGAGACTCTCGAGTCGGGGAAGCTGGAGCGGAAGCGGAAGCCTTCGCTGACTTCGCGGCGTGAGTTGCAGTTGGAGCTGTTTACCTTGCGGGGCTCATATTGTTTACTTTAACGACCTACTAGTGCAGAATGTGTTCGGTTTAATCTTCAGTAAAGTGATGTATCGCTAAAAAAATGTTAAAAAAGAAGAAGTTGAAGTTGGTTAAGATACTGCGGGAGACTCTCAAGCAAGTGTCCTACGCCATCGGTTGCTCAATCTATCGTTGCTTCTTACGGCTGTAACACAACAATCTATCCACAATGATCTCATCTAATAACTTGTTTTCAATACAGCAATACGTGCATACTGCCAACACATCACAGACTGATGTCAATCAAATGTTCTAATGTTAACAAATGTTGGGTTGTGGTTGGTCTGAGAAGGGGCTTATTCATAGAGCGACTGTCTGTGAGCGTCTGTGAGTGACTGTGTGACACACACACACACACACACACACACACACACACACACACACAGAAACAACCCTGTTAAATTACACTATGGCTCAATTTTAAGATGAGGAGGTCACAGTTTCATTCAAAATTGATGCTCAATTCAGAATCAAGGTTTCACTTGTTGATAAATAAACAAATAAATGTTACAATTTTTGTCCGGGCTGCATTATTCAGTCATTGCCAGTAGCTTAAGTCCAAATTGTTCTTTCTGTATCCATGTAGCCTTGAGGCTCCTGAAGGGTCCACCTGCATACATATGACATGAATATCAGCAGCTGCTTACATCAGTGTATGTTGATGTGGATGCCTGTGTAGACACCCACATGCTTCCCAGATTCTGCGATCACCTGCAGGCTTATGCATCTAAAAGAGCTCTGACTGCATATGTTCCAGAAAAGGAAATGGGCACTATTTGATAAGAGCAAAAGCATAGATATTGATAGAATGTATGAATACATTCATAGTGGGGGAAATGTATAAAAACCCACCATGTTTTACTTTACACTTAAATAGGATGCCTTTACCTATTCACTAAACCTACAGCAAATCACTGCAGGGGTGTTACATTTTGTGTCATCACAATATTCAAATGTGCAGGGTATTTACTAACATAGGTAAAGTTAAACTTCTGCACAATTTCAGACTCAACTATCCATGTGTGGAAGGCAGCAGAGTGCAGAAATGTCCCCTTGACTGAGGAAATATGGAAATATAAGTTAAACGTTTGCTCCAGACGACATTTCTTGGAATTATGATCAGATCAAAATGTCAATCTGGGAGATTTTTAGGTCAATTTTAGGAAAAAGCATATATATGTAAAATGTTTATAATTGGTTGCTTCAACGTGACACTGGATCATCGTGCACTGCAAAAATCCTGTAAATTAATGAATCTGTGTGGAGAGGTAGAGTAAGGAAAGAAGTTTTTATTTTATTTAATGCAATATTGATGCTATCATGTCTTCACTGTTATAAATGACGATAAATCAGATATCTCCTCCTCCCTCTTCCTCTCTTTCACTCTCTCCCTTTCTGTGTGAATGTATCCTCTGGCACAGTTTTGAACAGTCAACCAGCGGTGCCCTACATAGGAAGGCCTAAAATTAACATTACATCAACCAAAATGTCACAATCTTTAGCTGTGCCACTTTTCTGTCATTTTGTACATCTGAACCTCAGTGCAGCCACTTAGAAAGATGGATACAGGGGGGCACTATTGGGGATGGGGGTATTGAGCCTAGTACTTCTACAGAATTGAGTCCAATTAATTTTCACTGGGAGATTCAGAAACAAAACCAGTTTGCTCAAAAATGCATCAGCCAGCTTGGAAGGGTTAGGAGGGGGTACAGACAATGCTGTAATAGGACTTAGTACAGACAACAACAACACGTTATCCTTTACATTTCCTTTACTTCACCTTTTCTCAGGTGTGGTACACGTGCACGAGGGAGAGCTGAGGTAGAGTTGGCATTTATCTTTGATTAAGACTCTGAAATGTGTGGTCCAGTCCAATCCAGAGCTGTAAAAACCTGGCCTTATACTATCTGATATGACTCGGGGAACATTTTTTTTCTCAGTTTAATGCACCATGCCATCACAAAGTGTTTCTTCAGTTATAATTCAATTAAAAAAAATCAATTGAACATATCCACCAGCCTGTCAACTTGGTGTGTCACTGCTGATACTGCAGAACAAACTGACACTGCATATTTGCAAGATCACAAAAGGATTTCCATTCAGAATGACAATTGGTCACGTAGCTTCATCCTGCTCATTCACAGGCAGAACTGGACACTGCTGTTCTGATGATGGGGAATGGAGACATTAGAGAAACTGAGATTTTGTTTATCGATCACTAGTGATCACGCTGTATTTTTTATCAGTTCTTGCCTCATCTTTTGGAGAGGTTTAAAATGTGAATGATTGAATTGTGATGCCCAGAAACGCCACTCAATTGTAACTTTCCCCATGGATAATTTGACTTTAGTGATCCCACTTAGGCAGCCTATGTTTCGCACTATGATCAGTGTTTCTGGAGCAGATGTGCACTTCCTTTAATGATGTCATTATACCTTCGTGCTTCATCATTAGGGCTCATTTCTGGATATGAAGGTAATGTGAATGTTTACTCTCAGTGGATCCTTTTTAAATTTGCACTTTGCACTGTGAAAGAGGAATAGAACATTTCTACAAACAACTGTTTGCCAACTTTGATGAAGATTTCATTTCATGTCATGGCATTTTTGGCTTCTCGCAGTGCACCTCTGTGAGGTGTGAGGCAAGATGTTCAACTTTAGACAGATCCCATGCTGGGCAGCCTAAGCTGTGTCAATGGATCAATAAAGCAAAGCTTGTAATCTCTCTCCTCTGGTAACTGAGTCTTCTCCAAAGGAGGTGGACCCTTTGAGCAGGGAGGATGCAGAAATCGCAGATCAAGGACATTGTGTTTTTCTACTGGGTATTTTTTTTACAGGTTATTATCAACACAGCAGGATGAAGCTGGTGGAGGTGCAGAGTGAGAGAGACAAAGTTGGGCACAGGAAGAGAAATTTAAAAAAAGGTACAAAGCTTTTGTTGTTTTCTCTCCCCACCAAAAGTTTCATCTTGTACTCCTTTGCCTGGCATGGTTCTCCTAACATCAAATCTATAATGGTTATAAAAGGAAACAGTAAAGACAAAAAACTAAAGTGAGTAAGACTTTGTAATATTGTAGTAGGAGGTTCATCTGGCATTAAAAGCACCAAACGCTGATTCCCAATGGATGAGCTGGGAATAGAATCAAGTAAGATGAGCTCTGACAGCTGTATTTACTGCTTTCACTGATCTGAAAGGCAGTTATCCTTCTTTTCCTTAAGAAAATGAGTTGAATACAATTTCCATCTCAGGTGCTTGTTGTTTTGTCTTGATACTACTGCAAGTTTCAGCTCTTCATCTTTTCTTTGGTCACTCCAAAGACATTTTCGACATTTTCACTACTATTAGGTGAATAAACAATGAATAATAAAGAAGAGTTCACCATAGATGTCACACACACAGTTCCACCAAGGACAACAATATTCTCAGATGAGAGATCCATCTGTGGATAACCTTAACTACCTACAGATATCATCAATTAATGATATCATCAATTAATGATGTGTTTGCCAGAACTGGAGAAAACGTTATTTTTTTTGTACCCACTCTCCACAACTAAACAACCTTGTTTACTTCCTCCATCTGTTCTTTCCTATATTTTGCAAAGTGACCTTCATTGGCGCAGCAGAAGGAGCATCACTGTGCTATATTGATGTGGGTGGAAAGGGCAATAGCAAAGACATAATAAAAAAAAGGGGATCAGTGTCATAATTCGCTCTGTCTGATCATTCAAAGTATGAACAAAGTAATTATTTGTGATGCCTCATGAACACGTTGGCATTAAATTGAATTAGAACCTTAATTTCAGAGGCATGCTTTATCACACCTATTAAACTTAATAATTGATGTAGCTATTCCTGTGGATAGCCCTGTCTTGCGTTGGCGCTCGTAACTTGGCAACATAGATCTAATTTTAATTTTTCAGACTGATTGAATATGCTTGTATCGTCATAACCCAAACTACCATTTGAATCCAGACTTTGACAGATGTGTTCTCTCTTTGATACAATGAGAGTAATATAGGCTATCAACCATATAGCTGCAACGGAAATATCTCAACAAGGATTTTGCTATGATGTCATGTGTTATTTTCCTTTAAAATTAGGGCTCTTGATGTGACATTTCATTTTGTTGTCTGTTTGTCACCTCGGGATGAAAAGAATTCAAAATGCCAGTTAAAAAATCCCTTCAGCCAGACGGATTAGATGTTATCGATCAGCACAATAACGGAAGACGCAACAAAACTTTTATTTGTAACAGACTTTATAGATACTTGATATGGCTTCAGATATTGTGTATATGACAATGGAATGGCAAATAAGGGAGCACCCGTACATTCTCCAACCAAAGTAAGGTAACATAAGCAACCAATCGATTTCCTACCCCACTTAAAACTATTACACATGTTCAACCAACGTGTTACAACATGTGCAAAGAACATGGAACAGTAGTACTGTAAGTGTCAGAGCCAGAGTCAGTGTGATAAATGCAATGCTCTGTGGCGTCACACTTGCTTTCTGTTGGCACAACTTGAAACAATGATTGAGGGATAAAGTGCGAGGAGTATTTATTGAAGAAAAAGCTGAAATTAATTACTCAAGATTAAGCAAAGACTGAAATCATCAGATGTGAATGCAGTTCAAGATGCTCAACTCATATTGTGTAGTTCAAAGACTTAAGACCGAAGATTTTTAAATTGTATTGCGAGATAAAACTTCTGTAGGGCTTGTGTGTGTGTGTGTGTGCGTGCGTGCGTGTGTGCGTGCGTGTGTGCGGGGAGTATTTATTGAAGAAAAAGCTGAAATTAATTACTCAAGACTAAGCAAAGACCAAAATCATCAGATGTGAATGCAGTTCAAGATGCTCAACTCATATTGTGTAGTTCAAAGACTTAAGACCTAAGATGTTTAAATTGTATTGCGAGATAAAACTTCTGTAGGGCGTGAGTGCATGCGTGCGTGCGTGCGTGCGTGCGTTTGGGAGGGGGAGGAGAGAACTGTAATTAGATATTTGTCTCAACACACGCAGAGCACACACTGCAGGCAGGAAGGGCTGAAAAACACACATTGAGCAAGTGGCTCTCATGCAAAAAAGCTAACCCCAATATGAAAATCGTTTGAACTCAGAGTGGCAGGAGAACTTCCGGGAAGCAGCACAGCAATGTATCATTGTCTGAAAAGGTTGAAAAAGAAGGAAGATGTGACTGTGTGAAGATTTTGACATTGATCTTTTTGACGGAAAGTCAGGACCACTTGTCACTTCAAAGCAGAAGGAGGCAGAACCTTCCATGTTACTGTGGTAGATGTCGAAAGGTAAAGAAGGTTTGGGGTTAAGAAACTCCCACTGCCAATCTTAGGGGGGGACATGTGAGCCAATCAGCTTCCACTTGCCTTTACGCCACAGTCAACAATGTGTTAATCTTAACTTCTTTGAACTCAAAATTTCTCAAAAACGTTTGAGTTGTTAAAATGCTGAACTCAGGCCTGAATGTTTAACTTCTGAAGGCCTGTAAAATGTAGCAATGGTTAGAAGGGCTGCAAGTTGTTATGGTCTGAAGGAAGTCCGAACAGATTACTGAATATTTACTAATAAGTATGAAAGACATGAACACCAAAGTTCATAGAAATAATCTCCTGCTTCACATCGATATAAAGTTTGAAAGGTGTCTGAAGGTTGAAGAAGGGAGAAGAAGTTCAGTGGCAAAAACATAGAAGAATATGAAAGATTAAATAATAAATTGCCTTGGAGGCAATAACAGCAATAAGAACAACTTGATCCTAATAAACCTTTTTGCCCATTTACACTGTTAAAAAGAACAAATGGAGTGGCTGTGCTCCTATCAGTTATCTTCAGGTAGACGCTTTGACAAACATTAGCATCTGCCTCCGCCACAGACAGTAGGAACATACAATAAAGTCTGCAGAGGAATTTATCTTTTCAATTGTGATTAAGACTACAAAGCATGTCTGCCCCTATACAAATGCCCCTATACAAATACAGAAAAGTAGTTATCAATTCGACTAAATTTAGCTCAAACTAGGCCTATGTGAGAACACACAGTAGGAACAGTTTGCAACTACCAAAATGATGGAGATGATGGTGGTAAGTCAGTGGTGGCACAGTTGGCTGGAATTGTGGATGGGAACAGATCATAATCCTGTCTGACGGGTGACATAGGCCCAGATGATTGTATTATTTATTTCAGTGTTGTGTTTACATTTGAAAGTTCATTGGTAGACAAGACACACTTGAATTTTCCACCTTTGAAAAGGTGGTGAAAGGATGAAGGCATCTAGAGATTTCATGATGTCTGGACACTAACATGGATTGTTTGAAACTTGTGGGAGTTTTGGAATGTCATAACCTCCTAGTCTTGCACTGTCAAAACTCAAGTTGTGAGCTTATCACTCTCTGCAAGTACAGTGTAATGACATCAGTGCAACTTGTGAGTTGTTCAAACAAGGAGAAAGGATTCAGTGAATGGCAGACAAATGATTTGACAGTGAAATACAGCCATTGCATTGTGATTCACACTCAGTCAATGTCAAATGCTGCAGGAAATGTCAATCAAATGCAAGTCAACAACTACCAGACTGTGTCATTCTCACATTGACTTCAACACGCAAACAAAAGGAACAATGGTTTCTAAGGTTTCTGAATAGTTTCAAAGCTGTGCTCTTGATGAATCAACCACATGCACAAACATATGACAGCAATAAGTTAGTTAGATGCAGTTAGATTTGCAGAAGTGCAAGGTTAAGTTGAGCATACACACTCTTCCCTGTTTCAGGGAAGAACAGTGCAAATCATGTAGTACAAGCACACAACACAAGCTTCAAGTTTCTCTTATTTCGAATATTAGTGTTTTCATTGTAGTCCCACTTAGACATCCCCCTGATAAATGTGTTTCTAAGTTAGTGAATAGATTTATCTGGGAAACACTTGATATGAAGAGGAGATGCCTCATTATACTCCTTATGATGATACTTAATGAAGCTTTGGAAAGATTAATCATTTTCATACTGCATCTCTCAAACTTGTATATAGTGTATATTCTGATATAATCTGTACTGTTATTTTTGAGAATTTTCAGTTTCCTACAGCTGCCTGAGCCAACGCAGTCACTTCAGCCTGCACCTCTCAAAGTCTTCAATCAGGGAAAATTACATAGAAATAACAGAAACAAAAATAGACCTTGTTTTATGATGAAATCCCAACCAAAACTTTCCAGATCTAGAGGTTCTGTGAGAAATGCAATGAGATTTCAGTCAGAGGTTCAAACAGTCTTTCAAATTTGACACACGTCTGTCAAAGTGTAGAAAGAGTAGAAGACACATTTCTTATACTTTTATTTTTTTTAAACAAGCTTTTAAAGACTCTTGGACACTTTTCCCCTGACTCGGTTTTTAGAAGCTAAAAAAAAAGCTTGCAACAAACAAAAAAATACCCAGCAGACGTAAAGTAATTCATCAATATTTTGTGCTTTGTATTTGAGCAGGTTATGTAAAAATAATGGTTTAAAGAATTAGATAACATTTTATGTAGGTATTCATTAGGTGTTTTATTCATTTTTCTGTTATTAAATATGACTTTGGTTTGAACACTCTTCATGCATACTGTAGCAATACTAAAGTATAACTACGGTTTTTCATTAGGAATGAAGAGTGAGAACACGTACAAAAACAAATCGTTACTTGTAATTTATGTATGAAAGGGTTATATATGTATATATGTTATATGTACTATAATTTACTCTATATGTGGTATATTGTGTATATATTAGAATATACTATACAAATAATTTTGGTACATAATACATTTGAATCAGCATTCACAAATTATCAATGTCCTACAAAAACGTTTTATGTAGTTTTTGAGAGTAATGTAATGACAACCTCATTGGCACCATGTACAAACAGAAAAGGTGTTTTTGGAGGTGTGTGGTCCTGGACCTGAGTTAGTTTCCCACCTTGCTGTGATTCAATTGGGCAGCAACAAGGAACTGGTCTAGCCTTGTTTGTTAGTGGTACATGGGGGCAAACAAAGGGGGATGATTGTTCTATCATTGTTATATAAAGAAGCTACCACATCATATTAAATGTCTTTTGTGTTCTCATGTTATGATTTTCTCTCTTCTGCTCCCCGGCATTTCTGACCAATTAGCAGGCTTTGCGGCCTCACAGTTTTTGATGTGCTTGGCTTGGAATTGCTCTCTCTGTAAAACAAAACTGACCAGAGTAAACAGACAAGTTTCAAAACCAGCTTTTTGATGAAACTGGTAACTAAAACCTCAATTTTCCTGTTGAAGATGTTAAAACGCGCAGCAGGACTGGAGGGTGGGTGCATCATTAAGTGTAACTGGGTCTCCTCCAAAACCACAGGCTACATAAATAAAACTCTCTTAATGGCCCACAGAAACATTTGCTGTCAGCAAATGCATTGCCTCTGCCAACAAAAGGTTCATTTGAGTATATCCATTAAGTTATTTTCTGCTTGTCATTACACACATTTGTTATGTTTTTAATGGAAAATTATGGGATGTGGGTGTGCTTAGGTGTTTTTCGGGCAGCTCACCTCAAATGCTCTTTTTGATGGTAAATAGCGCTTTATAGGTCTCTTAAATGAAATGAATGAAGTGTTGTTCTAATGCAGCACAACACAACATTCCTGCAATAATTATATGTATGTGAAGTTTATAAGTTTATATTGTTGACAGTAGGCCAGGTACTGATACAATGTTCGTCATTTTAAGTCTGTAGTAGTATCTGTGATCTATCGGGCTGCATTCATAGCTGTGTTCACTGTGTGTTTATGCTTTGAAGCTCAATTCAGATTTTTAGTCAGAGCCAATCTTTTTGTCTTGTCTTTGTGATCCATTTGCACATACAACACACATCAACAAAAAGTCAATTGTGTGACAACAAAAAAATGCATATGCAAATAGTGACACTTTCTTCAAAAACTGTCTAGGTGGAATATGCGAGAAGCTGCATTGACCCTTGACTCCATTGTAGCGTTCCTCGCGGCGTTTCTTGTTAACTGGCTGGGTGCAGACACTTAAACAAGACGATATGATGTAGTCACAATTCAGCACAAAGAAGTGAGACATATGGATCAGTTTACCAGATTATGTTGGGGTTTCATACAAGTTTATTACAAAACAACTAATTTCTTTTGAATGTGCTGTGTGCACCTTGATGGAATTAATAGCATTATGCAGTTTGCTAAATAAACTGCGGATTTCAGTCTCACAAATGAATGAATAAGAACTTTGAAAACAAACTTACGTATTGCCTCAGGCTTAGTCAGAGTATAAACGTTTTACAATGCAGTCCAATGTACTGACTGACCATAGTCCAGGTTTTATAGAATAATCCAATATCAAAATGTGTTTGTGCAGTCACCAGCTGTGACCTGGGAGATGATTTTAGATACTGCTGTGTGCTACAACATCTAGACATTGTTTGGGGCTGAGAAGCACCAACAATGTAATTTTGTGAAAACAATAATATCTTAGAAGTGGAAAGACTGTCTTTTGTTATAACAACATGGAAATGATTTGAACAAGAAAACAGGGCAGCAAAAGTTGAGTAATCACATTATCTGGGGAGTGCAGCCTGTGGCAACAAAAAGCATTTTCAAATGCTGACAAGCTTCCGCTGTGGATCTCATCATGTTTTTCTCTTTGGAGAAGGATGGATGTTGGAATCGCTTTCTTATTGGTCAGGTGGAGAGACACTACTGATATAATGATAGCAAGATCAAATAGCACATTTACCAAATAAACACTTTGGTCACACATATTATAATAAACCCCCTTTGTAAAATAAAGATATCTTAGCGCAGGATACACCATTTATGATGTGAGTCACTTTAACCTTGTAATGTTCACGCAATAATTTCAATGGTATGATTCTTAAGGTAAGCTTTAGGAAGCGTTTTCTTCTTCTTTTATCTAAACAGCTGATGTCATTGCAATTATTCAAAACTTGGTGGAGAATTCATATCTGAATAAATTGGAAATCACCCTGGACTATATTCAATATAGCTGGTTGATTATATTGTTCATTTTAAATGATGAATACTAAATGACAATATTAATTTGTGGACTTATACGTGGCACCTCAGTTAATAAACAACATTATGAGACCCATCCATCGATCAGAGAGGACAAAAGTAATCACATCATTAAAAATCATCCTGAGCTGCTCAGCTGGTGACTGATATAGTGGTATGAATACAGTATATACTGTATATACATTTGTATATTGACAATGTTTCAATGTATACAAATGCGGGTGTACACAATGGCAAGATATGCCAATATTCTTGAATATGCAATCTTTACAAAGGATATATTTATTACAGGATTGTGGCATGAAATTGCATTTATTATTATTGTGCCCATGCTAATGCGTCCACTCGCTGCACATGCAGATAAGAACAAGATCCATAAGCTCCAGCTCAAGAGGTATGACTATTATGGCCAAATGGTTGTAAAATAACTGATATTGATTTTTTAGTTTATATCATAATAAAATGAAGCAACAAAGTTAAAAAATAGGAAGTCATCAAGGAAAATCACTGTTCACTGATGATAAACTTTTTAGTTGCATCGTAAATAAAAGGTTTTAATGCTTTAAGTTTTATCCATTCATCAATGTTGATAGATTGTAAATATTCATGTGCCTGTAGTGATATGCCAGCCATGCAGATAGCTAGTCAGAAAGTTAAAAACACCTTTTGGTACTGAAATTAGTATTAATTTCCTCAAATAACAATAATCATGTAGCGCTTAATAGCGGGTTGAAATAGCTGGATGATTTTTTGATTGGCGTTTATTGCAGGTGATTAAGCTCTGAGAAGCCCACTGCAGGGGAAATCAAGCTGCTCAGGCTGAAACATGTTCGCAGAGTTGACAGTATCTGACCAGGGTTTGTAATATTGATTCTAAATCATATTTATATTTGCAAAAGGTGAGAAAATAACAAAAAAATGTGATATGATATATGTTGCAATAAAATGGCATGTTCCTGCTTGTAATGGTAGTGTATGTTGAATAGTGTTATTGCAAAATCAGGAAGTACAATATCCAGGACATTAGACCTTGGGTGTAAAGCGAGTATAATTGTCAGAGTTCCAAGACAGCCAGCCCATTGGCGGCAGTAACTCAGTTCATAGGGGCTCAGCTTGGGAACCGGAGGGTCGCTGGTACGAGTCCTGTATGGACCAAGAAAGTGGACTGGCAGCTGGAGAGTTGCCAGTTTGGCTCCAGGGCACAGCCGAGGTGCCCTTGAGCAAGGCACCGAACCCCCAACACTGCTCCACGGGCGGCGTATCATGGCTGACCCCTCTGTAAAGCATGTGTGTGTGTCTGTGTGTGTAAAAGGTGCACGCAAGACATATTTCAGATTGCCGTGTTTGCATGGTGTCGTGTTCGCATGTGTGATTTGACCCAAAAAAGTTTCTATTCTATTGTTTATCCAAAACTGTCATTAGGTGGGAGTGAAAGCAGGACTGCCTTTCAGAATTACATCCCTCTGCTAAACAGCTGAAAGGTTTATTTTCTCTGATTCCTACCCCTTCCTCCCGTCAAAGCTTTCATCCATTCCAAAACAGGATTCTGAGAGAAGCTGCACCAGCTGTTCAGAGTGTATCTGTTGACCTCAGCAACTCAGTTTCTTAAATGTAGGCTTGGTTTATTCTTGAACACCTTCCCATATATCACTCTCAATGAAAAATACAGATTATCTAACATAAACTCTCTTGCTACAAAAAAGAATATAACAGTGAAAACAAGTTAATTAATAATATATGTAATGTTATGTATTTAATATCAAATTTTTAATATTTAATTCTGTTCCAATGTTTATGTTCCAAACATAATGTAACATAATTATGTTCCAAACATAATGAGAACAAATAAATGTGTGTAAGTACCGACTAGATTTAAAAGTGTTGTATGTGAACTTACATTATGATTAGCTTTTACCAATGTTTAGGCTGATGTACTTACACATAAAGTACTTACACATAAAATAGTCCTCTTTGCACTCTGTAAACATCATGATTCTCTACTAACCCTAACCCATTATGATATACATGCATATTTGTAATTGCAGATTCCATAACATTACATGATCCTTTCAATATGATTACATCTAGAGGTAATGGTATTGGACTTGTAAATTTATTTTGTGTTTGCTTCTTAGTGTTTGTTAGTGTTCCAAAAAACTACTGAACAGATCTTATATATAAAATGTGCCAGAACATTAGTCAACAGAGCTATTTGTGTCAGTAGCTCCACCCTGTGGCCATTCCACTTTTTGGCTCATTGTAACTCCTGAACCACAAGGCTTTGAAGGAAACCCCTCCCTTCCTTCAAACAACTCTCCTGATTCTCTCTGCATAGACCACCATCATGTCTCTCTGCATAGATAAAGTATCATTCAGTTGACAGTTTGGGTTATGAGCTTTATATCAGACAACCCGGAAGTCCCCTTATTATCATTAGGTTAGCATGTATCTGAATTTATTTTCTTGTTTAAAGTCATATTTTTCTAGGTGAACCTTATAGGTGATAGTCTGAGGAGTGTGGGCAGCTTGCAAAAAGAATAGCTGTGTTCGAGAAAGTAAATAATAAAGATGGAAAATTATGTTCACTGCATTTTCTTCATCAGCCCGTCATTCAATGTAATTCTAATTTTAAATTGATGTGCCGTGTTCTGCAAAATAAAGCAGCAGTAACCTGTGTCTGTCTGGATTTACAGCAGCTACATCAGTAATTGGTCATTTTTGCTTAAGGAAAAGGGTATATCATAAATGTTTCTGTTGATGCACATTTCCTTAAGAAGTACTGAAAAGTACTGAATATATTGGGATGGAATATAATCTGTAACTGTAAGAAATTAAATATGTATTCCACATATTTAATTTTCAAAGGCCATTAAAGGAAACTCCAAACTGACCACCACCTCACCTTTATTTTGCCTGGTCAGGTCTGTTGGAAAATCCTCTGGTGGAAAAGAAGTGACATGATTTATTGAACTACAGCAGCAATACTTGTTTGCAATACACAGAAGAAAAATTGGGTTTATATGGATTATGACTGAACAGACTGGAGACCCAATACCATCCACACTGTCTGACTGACAACTGATCTCAGGAAGTGCACTGGAAAACAAATACAGAGACCTTGCAGTACTAAAACAAAAATGATAATCCATGACCACTTGTTCAGATTTACTTGAAGTAATAAAGCAAACCACATACCGGCTTTTTATCGATCCATTTTACTAATCCCCCATGTCTGGTTTGTGGAGGCAACAGGCAAGTAAAGTAGGTCCTCAAGCACTTCCTGCAGGTTTTCCTACACTGATGGGAATCTCTCTGGTCTAGTATATTCTGGGTCTGTCCCATGGATGAACATTCCTCCCCTGGGAGGCATTCTCGGCTCCTAGCAACATGAAGGAGCAGTGTTTCTACTCTGCGCTCCTCATCACATAGAAGAAAACTCATTTTCAGTCTTTTTTATTTCACTGTTTTGGTCGCCACCAAATTGGATTTTAAATCACAATAAATCTTTTAGCATTGCATAAAAATAAGTCTATTACCTATTGTACAAAAACACCTGCATACAAACATTTGATGCAATCTAAACCGATTTAAAGTGAAAAGTATAGACAGCAATGCTGTCACACTAAAAGAGATTAAAGTGTCCAACTTTCCACACTGCAGTTGATAACCAGTCAACTTAATGTCTTCTTTGGCCGGGGAATGAAATCCTAAAATTGACAATTTATTTTTTGACACAGTGTTATATTGCTATCTGTCTCTTTCATTGAAACCTTCCCGTCTTCCCTTTAGCGGCACAAGTTGATAAAAACAATGTAATGAAATGTAGATGTACTTACTACTAAGTCTAATTGGAAGTATTTTGATATGATATGATTTAAATGACCTTACTTTGCATAAATGCACACAAAAGATGTATGCATTTTTTTTACATACACATGGACTGCAAAACATGAATTTGCCTCACAAGCGTAACACTCCATGAATATGGATCTCTATGGATAACCATAGATGTTGCATATCGACATTGATATACTATTGTAATAAAAGACCGTTTTCTTGCATTCTTAGTTTCCTACTTTCCTTCCTTTCTTTCTTTCTTTGCACCAAATGTTGATTGTTTTTAATTCATGAATAATAAACCGCTGACAGCTGCTGAATCTTACATCTTAATCTTAAGAACAGACTTTGAATATATTTGACTGATCCACTTCGTCTTACAACATCACACCCAGAATCAATTAGTTCCGAATCATAAAGTCCTGTACACTTTGATGCGGGAAATGAAATAGCCCCTTTGACTTCCAGTGATTGGATTTGGCAGTCTATGGCTCTACATTTTATTGGTCACTGGCGCTGATCTACAGAGAATCAATAGGAAGAAAAAGACTGACCTTGCTGGAATCATCCACCTTGCAGTGGATGTAGAGGTGGAGGTGCTGATGTGTTGCTCCCAAGTCAAAGGTTAACACGAGAACATAAAGCTAATGACAAATTTGTTGGAAATGGGTTGGTTGATGCATGGATAAACAGGCAGGGAGCAACTAAAAGGAAAATAGGCCGTAGTTAATACCCATTAACAATACTATGAAATATTAAGGAGTTGAACTATATGGCAATTATCCAGAAATGTTTAATAAACCAATTACATGCAGTGCTATGTGAGGGTTTCTTCATGTGGAGTGAAATTTGAATCTTCATCTCACAAGGCCTTTCGAGCATGGCAGTGATTTGAATAAAGAATATTTTCATTATAGGAATTGAAGTTAGTTATTATTTCTGGGTAAAGAGAAGAGGTACAGAATGAGGATACAGTATATTGTGAAGTAATGTATTTGGACATAAGTACAGGGGGTTAGGCTGTCTCAAAAAATCACTTGCAGGCTTTGCTGCCTTGCATTATGCAAATGTATCACAGCCTTGTCTCATGGAAATTATTCCACTCAGTAAGGGTCTTGACTTTTTTTTAACATGGAACAGCCGTAGCCTATCAGAGGCCCTTTTACTTACTAACCATGATTCTCCAGAGAAATCAGGGGAAAAAGGCAACACGTGTTGAAATAACTTTTCTGTAGTTCCAAAACCAACACTTTTAAGACTGACGGATCAAACCTTACTTCTGTTCTCCTATAAGACCACAACCTTCTGTACTACATCACCCATCGCATGGTTTTGTTATGATTTATATTATTATGGTTATGTTCAACTCATTAAACAGAGCAATGATTATTCGAGGAGTGGGAGTTGGATATAGACCGAAATCTGGTTCATTGATAAAAAAAAGTCAAAAATATAAGATTGCGTGCATCAAAAGTTTAAAACTTTAAGGATACTTTACTTAAAATCAGATAAATCTCTGCTCATATATTCTACAGTTGAACCATGAAGCATTCTGATTTGCTGGGTTCATAGTTCCAGCTGCTGAGGCTCATTGTTGCAGTCAATTGGAAAATAGCCTAAACAAAGCTGAATTATTTTCAACCAGTGACCATAAAAATCAAAAAAAAAACAGATAATAACAAAGTATTCTTTATTTTAATTACAAGGGAATGCTGGAGGACAATGCCACTCTATTGTGGTACATCATATGCTGGATCAATATTGTGTAGTAAGGCAAAGGATGTGAAGCTGTCATAGTGCACCAAACATCATAAAGAAGAAGTCAGCCTGGGTCATTTGTCACTTGTTATCATTTTTCAATTTAATCAGCCACACAATCTTTATCTTGTCTTATGCTTTTGGTGGCCTGACCTCACCCACTCAACATTAATCAGGCTTTAGTTACCACAAGAAGATATGAAGGGGAAACATTGTTGACATTGGACTTTTAACTGATACAATGTATGAATTTCTAATGTATGACCAGTAAAGGTTACTAATGAAGACGTAAATGTAACTGCTTGTGTGAGATGGACATGAGAAAATGTGTTTTGTTTTGGTTGGTTGTGGCAGTGTGTGGCAGTGTGTGGCAGATAAAAAAGAAAAGAAAAGACTGTTGAGTGAAAATACGAATGAGTTGAGCGGGAGAATGTTGCTGCCATTACTGTATATTATAAATACTGTAGTGTATTGTTCTGTTGCCTCTTTAAAAGACACAGCTTAACCTGTGTGACATGTGGTGGATCTGACCGATGGTCTATGGAGATCTTTAAATAAAGGAGAGTTTGTGGCTCTCTCATAACATGGCAGCAGTTCATCAGCTCTGTGCCTCTCATCTGCACTCTCCCCTGCACTCTTTGGAAGCAGAGTGAAGATTTAACTGAGACAATCCATAAATTATAGAGATTTAAAAAGTTGCGAATCACACATTTACACAGGAATTACACATTTGAACCATACATTGAGTTGTTGTGTTAAACTACAGACATTCTGACATAAACACACATACATTTGACACTGCTGGTGTGGATGTTTGTTCTGTCCCAGAGGCTCTGTGTTAGTGATTCTTTTCACAGTTATTCCACAGTGTCAACATTTCTGTGAAATCTGACTTAGTAGTGTTCAACCCAAACAAAAGAAAGAACAACAATTTTAACTTTAAATAAGGTTCAAATTAAGCCTTTATGCTTCATTAGCAATGAACTGTCAATAGATAGAGCGACCGATATTTTTACTTGTCTGTCATATCTCCAGAATCTGTGTATGCATCAGAATCGGCAAGTTTGTCTTAAGAATCCTTACATTGTGAATGTGGTATCCCAGTTTCGTGCCCAATTTTGTGGTGCACATAACGTGTGTGTTTTTCCACCCTTTGTGTTTCATATTCCATTGTTGTTGCTAGTTCAAGCCTGATGCAGTTGGACAATCAAAGTTGGCACAGATGGAAATACATCCAGTAAGTCAAATGCATAGGCCCTGCACTGAAAAACCTTAAAGGCTTAATTTTAGACCCCCTTAACTTGTCATAATGTGTCACATCTGGTTAGATAGAGCCACAAAATGTGATTTATAATAAGCGAGGGTCTTGCTTGCCATAACACATCTGTCCAATCAGAGCACAGCAGGCTTTTAGAGAGTGGACCTTAACCTTTATACGACTACTCTTGAATTATGATAGGATTCTCTCCCCATATGGCATCATCATCATCATCTGTCATCGTCGTAACACACCTGGAAAATCCTCAGTGCCCTACAGTGTCTATACTGAGTCAATCAATGAAAAAATACTGCCTTAGACTGGAGGAAACCTTAACATTAAGTTGCAAAAGTAATCCAAGCAAGTGGGCAGCTCAAGCAAGCAGCGTGAAAGACAATGCCAAAATAGCCTGTTTTCACTTGACGAGCACAGTACTGCTGCAACAAGGGAGACAAGAGTCCGGCCATTGTTTTTGCACATTAATAAAGGACCACAATGTTTTAAAAATAGATCTCTAAATTAATATAACAATTTGATGGTACAATATTTTATGAACTGTAGTTGTCTGACATCATCACAGAAAATGAAGTAAAAACACTTTTCCTGACCGAGCTTATTTATAGGAACAAAACTCCCCAATGAATTTAACAAGAACTTTTGTCCTAATTTGACAGTTGAAAGAAAGACAAGACAATCATGGAGCAAAGCTATTTTTACAAAGTTGTGTCATATATTCCAAACTAAATGAGTGAATGAAGAGTAACACTGATATAAAAAATGATCAGCATGGCACATTGTTGTGAAAAGTGGTGGAAAAAAGGGTGAGCAGTGAAAATAGGTGTTAAAACTGAGATTGCATTTATTTAGGTTATATAATATGACATTACATTTTATTAGACATGCTGACTATAGGATTTAAAATTTATCTGCTTGTTAAATCATGTCCAGTGTATTTTCACACCCACTTTATGAAACTACATGCTGTGGAGTTGTTTGGAAAAACGGGTCATTGCCTCGATCATGAACGCTTGTACATGCTGTAATAGAGCGTGATAAATTAAACTCACTTTAACAGCGTTCAAGCCACCATCTGCATTTTAGTGACATTCTCTCCAAGCAAGCATCATCTTTTTTTTTTCATTACTGTAATCTAAACGCTGCTCTTCTGGACCAATCTTAGAAAAGCTTCATTAATTCACATTTTCAGACATTGGATCCCATTTCTTTTTGGAACTGGCTGAGCAGGAAAGAGGGGGGTGGGGGGAAAGCGTGTCCTGATTAACAATTACAATACCCACAAATCACAAAACATCTGAAGAAGAGGCAGATAAATTGGAAGATGTGATTTCACCAGTTTCCTGCTATATCATCACGCCTGAATATTTGATAGCCTCTCTTCTTTGTATCAGTAATATCTATTATAGGCATGTTTCCAGCACTCTCAATAGACATTCATCTTTACCTTCCTACATTTATCAGTGTGATAAAAATAGGCAGAGTTCACTGTGATGCTGATTACGTATTCATAGTTTCTTATGGGAGAGAATACTTCATATTTAAAACCTTAGCATATTTTACACAGTAATCCAAAGCTCTTACCTGCCTGTGTATGAGTCTCGTTGCAGTACTTTGTGAGTGGATTAAAGCGCAGCGCTCTCTCAGCACAAGCAATGCAGCATCATTGGTATTTGAAACTTATTTATTAAAATGTTTCTGCATTTGCCTTCAATCAAAGTTTGTCCCTAACAGAAAGCCAAGTATTATACTGTAGACATATCATTAGAAAGTCCTATAGATATACTGTATGTGTCCACCATCAGTGAAAGTGTGATTCACTGTGACACAGACTACACCTGTTCTGTATCAAACCCACGTCCAATTCCTCCTCTGTGAACCTCTCAGGGTAAAGGTCGTCGATTCACTGCACGGAGGGAATTTAGTATTGATCTGCCAAGGTGTTTCACTTTCTACAGCCTAGTCTCAAATAATGACTTACTGATTGCGTCTCAGCCCACGACTCTTAAACCTGGATTCTGTAAACTCTTTAATTGATAAAACCTATTTGTCCATGTAAGGTGCAACAAGCAAGGTGTCTCCTTTTTCCAAATGTTGTCTGTATGCCATTGATTGTCAAGTCTCTTCAAAACAGGGGCAATGTAAGAGATGTGATAGTTTAAATATATTGTGGTGAGCTTGGTTAAAGAATACACTTAAGGGCCGAGACCTCAATTTCAGAACTGTTTCCTGTGTTACATTTATCTAAAGCGACGTACATGTGCGATTTGAATACAACACAAGCAAAGATCTATTCCGGAGAGAAGAACAAGTGCCAAGAACTTCAGTCTACCACCCTAATACTTAACTTACGTAACCTATTCTCATATTAATTTGATAACTGAGGTATGTATGACCTGTGGTGGTTTACCCCAGGCTGATGAACTCAGAGTGTGATATTCCCAGATAAGCCAGACACTGGAGGTATGTTGCAATTCTTACTTTAGGCAGGTGGCCTTTCCTCTTACTAATATATATGTTATCAACCTCTTCATTTGTACAGTTATTACATTACATTACGGTCATTTAGCAGACGGTTTTATCCAAAGCGACTTACATTACATTACCACCCATTACAGAGGGGGGAGCAGTTGAGGGTTCGGTGCGTTGCTCAGGGGCACCTCGGCAGGGACTCGAGCCGGCGACCCTCCGGTTCCCAAGTGAAAGCCCTACCGACTGAGCTACTGCTGCCCTCACAGTTATATACAGTTATAGAGCCTATTTTTATTTTTCACTCAATAATTACCAAGGTCCTGACCTCTGTGACCTCATACAGCCCTGTTCATATCAATCTAAATATAACCTCAGATATTTGTAGGTCTCTCTTCTCTCTAAACTGTCATTGAAATACCCATATTTTCTGTCTGAAATACTCATTTTATCACTAATGCTTAATCTCCATAGAGTTATTTGCAGAAATAAGCATATTCTCAGACTCAGCCAGCATAATAATAATATCAGCATACAATAGGACACTGATATGTTCCTCTCCACGCTGTATATCACATCTTCTGAGTGTAATCTCTTGCTGCTGCAGCTCATTAATACAGTAAATATTGCAAACAGGGTGGCCCAGCTGTTATACACTTAAAGGAAATCAATCAGTTAGAAAATGATTTCCCCTAACACACACACACACACACACACACACACACACACACACACACACACACACACACACACACACACCTCTGGAACACTATACAATACACCATACAGTATTTACCATTAGCATATAAGTTTATAGAATCTAAGGCTTTCTACAAATCTGAATAGTTTAATCTACATTTTCATTGCTGTTCTTTTATTTCAGATTAAGGTTCAAGCTTCCAAATTTCTAAAGTGTAATAAAGTAGAGAATATGTGTTGAATAAGGTCAACTTGACTACAAAATGTGATGTTCATGCCTACACTGGGGTTTTCATTGGACTACATGTTGCTCTTAGGGTTGCCATTTAAAAAAAAAGAGCAATAGAAACACTCAAATTAAAGAGAGAAAGTACAAATTGCACAACAAGTCAGTTTTATGGAAATGTGATCAATTGAAGAAAGCCTGCTCCATGCTGACTTCTAATCTTTATATTGCAGAGTAAGAAATCCAAGCTTTATATTCATTTCATGGGAATGCTGCCAATTTGCTTTTGAACTTTGTCAACCTTTTGAAAAATTCACAGAGAACGATGCTGCATCACTGTACTGCTGTCTGTGGCTGTTTCTAGTCAGAACAGAGCGATGTTTTGGTGTTTGGTCTGAAACAGACAGCAGCTGCTACTCCCTGTTTTCAATCAGTGTGCACAGCATTGCTGTATCCAGTGCTTGAGGTATATTCAACATTTTGGAATTCCAGAATTTAACTTGTGTACTGGCAATTCTCATTAACCCCTGGTGCTTAAATGTTCTTTTTTCCGAGGGAATGTTATGAAAATCCATGGAGCACAACAGACAGCATTACTGAGCAGCACAACAGTGTTTACTTGCTGGACCTTCCCGACGAACATCTTGCTGATCAGACCTCAGTATCTGTCCTTCACTCTTTAAATCTATCCAGTATCTGTCCAGCACTCCCTGTTTTCAGTTAGAGGACAGGAGGGACTAATAAAACAATAAAGATTTACATTAATAATGTATCTTAAGATATGTCTGACCAAGATATGTCTCCACCTTGAAATAGACCTGCTATAACTTGGTGTTTGAAAATAGAAAAATGCATTTCGAGTGATGTGTTGAGGAGCAATCAATTATTTTCTGTTCCCCTTGCCACATATTTTTCTCTCGAATGATTGAACCATTAACATAATTGTTTGACAAAAGATGTTAAAATAATTCACCATTTTCTGTTCTCTTATTTTCATCTTCTTAGTGTGTTTCTGCCTCCTACAAGAAAATGGAGGACCTGCAAATGGTTCTGTTTCTCACTAGTTTGTTCATCCTCAGAGCTTGCTGGTGCCATTTGTTGTAAGTCTGTCAATGTCTTATTTTAACAATTCCACTGTTAGTTCCCCTCCAAAATGGTTTGTGGTTGCCACTCCTTCTGTCCTATCCTTGTTAGCGTGTTCATTATTTCACGGAGGATGAGCACAGGTGCTGAATTATTGTATTAATTTAACATTTACAACGTGACATCTTCTCTGAATTCATCACCACTATAACAGGTAGCTTCCCTCTTATTTTCCGCCTTTATCTCTGTCTCGTGTCTCATGTGGAAAATAGAGGATGAACTACTACTGTCTACAAAACTACATAAAATATATATCACTATGTACTAAATACAGATTGAACCTCTCTCTTGTAACTGTTTGTCAGTTATGCTGTACACTCTCTAAATGTTGTCTGTTTTGTCTTACTGTTTTTGTTTTCTTTTTGTAATGTTCCTGTGCTGTACATCGTATATTGAGACGGCCCACATTGCACGGAACCGATTCTACTGTATATGCTAAACACGTTCATATTAAAAGGCAATATTATATCATATAAAGGGTAAATATATGCTTAATTGCTTAAGTTTATATACACAGTTTGCCAGCTCTAGGGTATGCAGACATGCCGGCCCTGGAAGGCATTTAAATCTCAAGGACCAAAGAAGTGCTTCGATTATTAAAGACAGAGCAAATGCACTCAAGGCAGATAAAAGTGCAGAAGATGTATTTCAGTGCACATCATCCCGAGACTTTCAGGGGTACAGCTACAAAATGGGTTGTATTCAGCGTACACAAACAAGGTCGAGGTCTGTTAAGTTTCGTTTATAGCACAGGCCCCAGGAACCAGAACAGGAATCATATCATGGAGGTAAACGACAAGAACAATCTGACCAAGAGCAAGGGAGAACAGGCCAGTTTCATAAATATACTGAGGGAGTTGAAATGGGGAACATGTTTGAATCAGGGAAGTAGTGAACTGATTATTTAATGAAACCAGCCTCACTGGCCTTATTGACCTGTCTACACCTTAACACTGAAATATGGAGCCCTGAATATATTCCAAACTATGACACACAGTGGGGTGACACTGCTCTTTTTATATGATTGCACACAGACTTCATTCAGGATTTGTTAAGACAGCTCTTTCAAATTAACCCCATGCTGGCAAACCTTCCTTCACAGTCCACCCCTCCAACCTCCTTCCCTTTACGCTGCTCTAGAAAGTGTGTCCTTGGATGTTTCTTTGTGAATTAAAAACACAAACACACAGGAATTTGCTACAACAATATTGTGACATAAATATCATTGCTGTGTTGTGTTTCACACTATTTTTTACAATTTTTCAGACCAATGTTGTTTCCATGGTTTGAAATTTGCGTGTCGGCATATGTTGGTATTAACGATAAATAATAATAATAATATGAAAGAAGACCCACAGAGAATCAACCTGAGACAGCTGCGCATAAATTAATTAAGAAAAGACAGCGAGAGGGAGAAAATAGACCCGGGTATAATTAGATCCTTTCAAAAACACTTGACGGAACACCTCCACTATTTGTCTTATACCTAAATAGAACACATGTTAACAAGCGAGCTCCTTCCATCCTCAGTCTGCTTCCCTCCTCCACACAGCTTGAGAGTAGATGAGGTCATAACAGAACCTTGACTTTTGCTGTTTGGTGCCAGACAGGTTGCCGCATGTTGGCTCATCACAAACCTGTTATTGGACTCTGCCTCCCCTAGGTAAATGTGGGAATAACGTGTGAAAGTTGATGGAAAGATAATGTATGTTGTGAATTAGCGCAAACAACTTCAATATGTAAATCTGACTCAATAGATTTAGGGGGTTAAATTGGTGATGATTATGAATTAATTACCTGGTTGTTTGTGTGCTGAGAAGAAGACTTTACTCACCATACATTTGGCATTGAAGACACACTCTTGGTTAGACGAAAGCAGGGTTCAGCAACCCTTACTATCAGTAGAGACATCTTTTGGCACAAACAAATCTATCTGGAGCTGCAAAACATATTTGAGGCTTCAAATGAAGGTAACACAGCGTATTAAGTCTAATTGAGCCAACATTACAAATAGGTGTGAATAAGTATTTATTAAAATGTTAAAAGATAGCATTCTCTGTCACTGCAGATGTTCTCCATGGCAGGACTGTTCACACAAGACTGCAGGCTCTCATCTGTGAGGTTGAAGTGATGTTTGGATTTGATGTATTTCACGCTTGAGAAAATCCACTGGCACAATTAGGTTGACCCAAAGATGGACAGGGCTTTAAATTCATCATGTTTATATACTTGTTGGGAGTAGTGTTCCATGTTTCAAATACAAGTTTTGGGAGGTTTTAAATAGTGCTCCATTTGTGGTTTTGAGCAAATATGGCCTTCTGATGGACAACAGCTTCAGAACTTGGACATCTAAAAGTATTTCTCAGCTATGTCGGCCAGATCAAAACCAAGGTTGGGTTGATTTACTCCTGTAAATGTGGACATGTTTGTTTCCAGTGGTGTGATAGGGAAGGAAAGTGTCTCATCTGAACTTGCTGAATTTCCCCCCTGAATGCAGTTCGCATTCTGACGATAGCACATTGTAAATAATCACTATTGATGTGATTGTGTCCTTCTTTGAACTCTCTCCGAAAGGGAAAGTGAGAGATTGTGCCTCTCTATGTATCTCTGGTAAACACTGTCAACTTGCACTCAAATACTTAAACATCCCAGCATCTGCAGCCACCTCTATAACTGAAAGACTTGACTATTGACTTTGCTTGAAAGATGCTTCATGGTGATTGTACCTATGGTTCCAAATCACTTTAACTTTTAACTTTAACATTAACTCGTGTTTTATGTTAGTAAAATAAAAGGCAAACTAGAAAGTTAAGCAGTCTCCTCATTACATTGTTGAACTCTTATCTTGGAATGAATCCATTTGCAGCTAAATTTAAACATGCGTTCCATTTTGCATGATTCAAATCCACAATGGCTTTCCCTCTAAGGGCCACATTCCCTTTGGCCACATACCACCTGGAATGCCAGAGATGCTCCTGTATCCATTTTATACTGTAGCGGCTCCCACCACAACAGTTTTCCCCTGCAGTCAAGCAGCAATGAATAATGAGATGTAGCCCCATGCATTAATGTAACACCGCGGGCCCCTAAAGGACCATGTGGTAGCAGGTGATTGTTCGCAGCCTCCGTGGGACTGTAAGTAAACATGTGCCCCCTCCCGAGTGCCATCAACAGGAGGCAAGCTCTCCTGCCCACACCTCTTCCCCTGCATCCTGAGGAATTATGGATGAGTTTCTACCTAACCCCATAGCAGCACGTTAGCTTTTAGGCCACCTCTGGCTAAAAGTGATTTATGACTACACAGCAACATGAGCATCGCTTATTGTACAGTGACATGAAACTGATGAAAGAGATCTTGGATAATGGGTAACTGAACACATTTGAGAATTTGTACAAGGGATTTTAATATAAACGCCAAACCAGAGTGCAGTGAACTACAATGTAGTAAAGCTGAAACTTTTGAGATCACTCTCGTGTTCTTTTCAAATGCAGGATACTCTGATTCGAAGATCAAAGCAAATTCAAGGGATGTTTCAATTTCTATCAACTAGCAGCTGTCAACATGAGCAAATCAAATCATAACCATCTTCATCATTATTATTATTGTCAGTATTATTGTGTTTAGCATCAAGGCAGATCCTTTGGGCAGCAAAATAAGATAAATGTTACACAAACCAGTCAGCATAGATCTTCACATCCATATATTGTACAGCTGCTTATCCTGTGCAGGTCCTGTGGGGAACCAGAGCCTCCACCAGTGTTCTTTAGGTGAGAAGCAGTGTTCACCCAGGAGGATCACACTCACAGTCACTCCTATAGGCAATTTACAGTTTCCAATTCGCTGAACCTACAAGTCTGGACTGGTGCTGAAGCACATCTCAGTCTCAGCTGGAATCAAACCTGCTTGCTGTGAACCACTAAGACACTGTGCCAAACTAGAAAAATGTAATTTTACAAGGAATAAACATTAATTACATTAATAGCTCCTTTTTAATTATTACAAAAAGTTTTTTTTCATAGTCATAATGTTCTCTCTTTCATAAACTCATCCACAAAAGAAGCAATATGCATAATGTGTGTCAGTTTTCTGAAGAATTGGTCTCTAAAATTGTTTGATTAGGGCCATGTAGGAATCAGTTATACATTACAATACATTATACAAACTAATGATTCTAACATTTCTACCATATCCATAACTAAAATACTACCTCTTGCTATACTGTTTATTGTTTTAATAAAGGATAATGTACAGTTGGAGAATCTGCTTGAAAATAAACAAAGTCATGTTGTTCCTATCTGTCAAATACCATCTGTGATGTGATGGGACTGTGATGGAGAAGAGGTCACTGAACAAACTGTTATCCATCATGGATAACCCTGATCATCCTCTCCATCACCTACTGGACAGACAGCGGAGCTCCTTCTCCAACAGACTGATCCAGCTTGGCTGTCACAGGGACCGATACAGGGGATCCTTCCTGCCTGCTGCTATGTCCTACAACTCCTCACCACTGTCTGATAGAGAACACTCTACCCTATAGGCTTTGATCAGGTCACATCTACTCTTTCTGCCCTTTAATCAATATTTTGCATTTTCACTACTGTATTCTATCTATTATGCGTGTGTTTTTATTTACTACTGTGTGTGTGTTGTGTTTTTATTTATTCTAGCATGTTTAACTGAAATGCTGCTATGACAGAACAATTTCCCAGTTTGGGATCCATAAAGTATATCTATCTATCTATCTATCTATCTATCTATCTATCTATCTATCTATCTATCTATCTATCTATCTATCTATCTATCTATCTATCTATCTATCTATCTATCTATCTATCTATCTATCTATCTATCTATCTATCAAATTCCAAAAGATCACTTGGAGTTGATACATATTAGGCAATAGCACCGTCCATTCATGTTGGTTTTACAGTCTTGTAAATGTTGTTAGGTTGATGTTGATATGGTTTGCATGAAGAGAACACTTGGATTTAAGTTGTGTAAGACATTTTGTACTTGACATCAGTGAGCCTCTATTTCATTAAGTTGCTTTGTGACTCTTGAGTGGGATGTAATTGTTCTTGCATCTCCTGCTTCTCACCAAAGTGCTTTTTAATAGTGCAAATGTTAGGGGCGCTCACATTTTCATGTTTGGTCTCTAATTTGAGCATATTTGATGAGCATTCCCTACATAGCTATATCGTTCCATGCCTATTTGCATGCATTTTTATTTATTGATGGAGCCAAATAAATATTTTGTTATGTGAGACTTTTCAGTTTTGCATACTTTCACACTTTACTTCCTACTTTAAAGTTGCACTGGAGCCCTTTCATACATTTTCATGGCTAGCTTTTAATGTTTCACAACTGAAGCAACTGCAGAGAGAAAGAGCATTTTAGAAACTCACTTTTCGTGTCAACCATTCCTACTTCAATGTGAATACAGACACAAATTTGGCAAATATGTCAGTCGAAATGTGGACTCAAGTGCAGACAAAAACCAAGAACTGCGGTAGAGACCAGCCTTTTTATCGCAACTAACATCAAAAACAGAGAAAACAATGAAAAACACAAGTGCAGATTAACCAGAGTAGATTGAGTGCAGGAAATAGGCAAACATACAAAACCCATCCAAAAGGGGCAGAGCCCACAAAAGACAATCTGGTAGCAAACAATGGGGAAGGGCTGATTTTTAGGGAAATTGAAGATTAGATCGGAGATTTTCCGACGGGCAGTTTTGCTAAAACAAACAATGACAGCAAATGTAGTTTGCTAGTTAGACAGCAGAAATAGATGGTATCTACTAACATGACATCTACTACATCACAGATGTAGCTATAATTCGCACAAAGATCTGAATTTTGTATAATAAGAGGAATGACTCGCGATTGTAGTACATTGGATCACAATAATCACAAAATGAAGCCGCACTGCAAAATTCAATATGCAGCAATAACTTAATGGGAACAGACGGATGGTAATTATTTTCACGTTATTTTCATTTAGAGTGTATTGTGGAACTTCTGTTGGTGCTTTAACAAGAATAAAACACAATGATCCACTTCTATTCCTTTTAAAATGTCATTTTAGTTACTGTCCTTGAAGCCTGTCTGCCAAGAACACTGCTCTACTCTCATTGGCCAGCTGCATTAAGACTGATCTGGAAACAAACACTTCTTGCTTCCATGTCTTCTCGTTATGTCTGACCAGATGCTTACATGTTTACATCGACATGTTACATAAGTAAAGGACTAATGAACAATAAAGTGTACATGGCAGTGCACGACCTGTGGGTTTGCCTAACTGGGGGTTTAGGTGTGAATCTTTAACATACAGACAGACACACACACACACACACGCACACGCACACACACACACACGCACACACACACACACACACACACACACACACACACACACACATACTCTCTCCCACAGTATTTTACACTATAATGATGGGGTGACATTTAAATAAAAGCACAATATGTCTCCTTCAAAGTGAAAAGCTTAAGATGAGTCCTTCTAGTGTATTAGTGGTGGAGCTGAGGCTCCTTCATGTTGCTTCATTACTTAGGAAACGATCACATGCTTTCCTCAGGGACAGCAGTTAGATAGCCATGACGTGTTTTTTTTTGATCATTAGAAATAATGTCTCAGACAGGCAATGACAGTATCACATTTATGCTTCATTATATTATTTAAATGTGGAATGTCACACATAATACATGCAGGAAAACTTCAAAGATGTTGAAGACAGTGGATGTGATGCAGTATGTTATCTGTTAGATTTCATACAGAGCAGGTACTTGTATTGTTACTGTATAAAGTGTGTTATAAATAAAAACAAGAAGAGGCTATTTGTTTTATTGTTGTATAAAGTGTTCAAAACCAGGATATATACTGCAAATAAACCATGTTAGGTTCCAGTCCCTGTAAGTATCAATGATGCTGTAAGTCTTTTCTCTCTCATTTACCAACAGAGCTGGTCATTGAATCAACCTATAAGAAATGTTCTACTATTCATTTAAGGAATCATGTCAATTTGTCATGACATTACTATTTATTATTACCAAGAGAAATACATTAGAGCTACATTATCAGTATCAGGCTCATTGTAGCTACCAAATGTGAATGGTTTGTTATTTCTCTACTCTTCCATAATGAGCTTGCTGTTGTAAGAGCAAACATTTAACATGTTGCAGATATATTTATACATTACATCTGTTTTTATATCTGCTTAGGGAGAGAAATGCCACAAGATAAGAATAATCTTAAGTCACTGCAGCACCTTCCCGTCTCTTTGAAACAACATACAATTACCTTATCATGATGTTATTTTAAGGGTGACTTAGAAACTTAGATAGTTAACTTTGTTTTATCTAACTCCATTAATTAATAAGAGTGGCACAGAGATCGAGTGATGCTGATTTAGCTTTGCAGAGAGGCATGGCACAATAGAGGTTAGATGAATGGTGAATACATTATTAACATGAGCCCATGTTTAACATTACAATTACAGTTACAGTTGCAACAGCTGAGAGAATGTAAAGCAAAACCCCCAACGATACAAATAATGAAATAAAGTGAATCAAAGGAGGTAAGGCTGATCAAAGAGAAGCATGGAAGAGGAAGCAAGTAAGTAGGAGGAGTAAACAACAGCAAGAGGAAGCAAAAGCAAGAGGAAGGAATCTTTAAATACCCTTACCCTGGACATTTCTATACTTTTGCCGCAAACAAATGAAAGGTTGCCACATCAGTTCTTTGGAACACACACTGACTACAGAGTGGGCTGTGTGACTGTATTCACAATTTTCTTCATAGTTCCCTCCTCTAGAGGTCAGGGGACTGAGACAACTTTCCTTCACCATTTGTCTGTTTTTAATTAGCCCTCCATGTGAACCCGAGGTGTGAGGTGTTATCTGAAAACATCATTGGACCACATACAGTATTGTCTTCTGTGTTAAAGCATCATCCTTGACCTTTCATGTTGAAGTTAAGATAAGGTTAAGCCCTGCAATCCCTATACAGTCACTGTGTAAACACTTATGAGCAACTGGACAACAACAGACCCAAGCACAACCACATTATCACAGAACACAACTGAATAATGGCTTCATTTTGAGATGTCCACTGAGATCTAAAGCCACCAGGCCAAATTCTGTGGTGTGTGCAACAATCTAGATGTCCAGTTTGTGGAAATCTATAATATGGACATAGTATATACCTGTACTTCAGAACAATTGACTTAGCCTGGCTCCCTCAAGCTTAGATTTCATTAGAGAGTATGGTTGAGCTGTCGAAGATCAAAACTGTTGATAATGGGTGCATGACAATGTGAAGCTATACATAGACGTGTGTAAACTGTGTACATGCATGGCATAAAATATCTGATCACATAAATATGTTGCTGCTGTTTTTAGATTTGGCGTTGCATCCTGCAGAGAAGTGTTAGGCTACAATGTCTGCAGGGGTTGGGCTGCACTGAAGTTTGGGATAGAAATTAATTAGATGCTCATTTGCTGTCAAAAGTTTGGCAGAAATAATTATTTTCAAAATTAATAACTCAAACTGCATGTGTATGTCTAATTAAATTTTCGATGAGTGATATTGGATGTCTTTCCTGTTTATACATACAGCATGCACAAGTAGAATGTGTGTTAAAGGTGTTAAATGTTGCATCTTGAGATCTTTAATTCCATTAAAAAAACAATCATAATGCAGGTCAAGTTGTGGTCAAGGGTTTATGTTTTGTCTTTGTTTGTGTCTATGTGTGTCAGTGGACATGTGCTGCGTTGTGTGTAGGAGTGTGATAAGAGGTCAAGAGGTCTTGCTTGTACCATGTATGTTTGTCACGGACACCCTCCACTCTGCAGAGAACACAGACTGGAAAGGTACATTGGGGACAAAATTATAATCCGAGACATTATAGCAATTAGACAGATGAATGACCATGGGTTTTAATTAGAACACTGGGTACACATTCCACTTCATTATTCAGTGGAACCAAAGTAATTCTGCTGCCCAACAGCAGCATGGAGCCTTGGCTGCTCACATCAGCACTATGCTCTGATAAAGAGCACTGCGGCTTTGAAAGGTTGGTTTGGTGACATAAAGACATAAAATAGAGTTTCATCGGAGGAGGAAGGAGCCTGGTAAAGTGCAGTGAAAGTGGGAGCCACACAGGACATCAGGTTCTGTAGACATTGCTAAAGCTACTTTCTGTCGGTCTCAAATGGAATTGAATGGCAACTGAATTTAAAAAAAACTTTGTTTTGGTTTGGAGCCTTCTTTAGACAGCAAACATCAAATTTTAGTGGCTTCTGGGTGGATTTCTGTTTCGAATACAGTTGTGTAAGATGATTATTAATTGATTTTTTATTGATTATTATTACTATTATGAATTTACTCATTTTCAATATAATAAGTCAAAGTCTCATTGTGCCCAAACCATTGGCCAAACAATTTCTCCACATTCTTAAATTAATTATGCTGCTGCTGCTGCTGCCAGGCTGCTGAAAGTATGTGAACCTTGTATTTAATAATTGGTACAAGCACTAAACTTCAGCATCAGTAACCTTCACTAAATAGTTCTGGCCTCATTTCGTCAGCATGTCTTTCTTGCATGAATAGCCCACTTCGGGTCATGCCACGGCATCTCAGTTGACTTGTTACATAAATGTCCTTTTTCAAACCATTTTGTTGATTTACTTCTGCGTTTTTGGCTCACAGTCTTTCAGCGTCTTCCCACGACTGAAGTTCCTTAGCAGCCCTAAACCACGACATTCACTCAACCGTGCTTCATAGATAAGATGAGGTCTTGGCATTGCTGTGCAGTGTCTGTCTCCCTCCAAACATCACTTTATGCATTTCTACCCTTGTCTAATCTATTCACAGGACATTTTCCCGATGTCATGATAGGAAACATTGAGTCCATCCTTTTTGTGCACCCTTATATAGAGCAGGGCAACTCTACATCCCACATCTCCAATTTGAATCTCATCTGTAGCTTGTGCTTGTCTATTATGGTTATTTAGAAGGGGACACTAGGTTTGAGGGGTAATTAACGGCAAAATCAACATAATTTTCTGATCATTTGAAATAATTTTCTTGAAACCGTGTCTCTGCGTGATGTGGGTGTTAAACCCAGTCCAACATTTCCACTCTGACAGGTTGTTCTGAATTCAGCTGAGGCAATAATTATTCATTATCAGTGCACAGGACCAGGATGGAACACAACATACTTTTGGACAGTCAATTTTAGAGTTGGGGCGGCAATTAAAAAGAAAGCTTTTAGCTGAAAATTAAATTATAATTCAGCACAATAATTCCAGTAGGAAATAATAAACATTTATTCACCCTCTCTGTGTCTGCAGTGAGCTCCATCCAGCATTACAAATATGTGATCCACAATGAAAATCTGTATTCAGTACTTTATGTAGTTTGGGTGAATATGCACATTTGCTTTTTTGGTTAAAATTAATTTGTATTACAGTAATGGGTGTAGTGTAATAGAGTGAAGCATATGGTCCCAGTCCAGTCTCCGGCATCAACCATATTGAGGATACGCTTATGCTTTGTTCACTTCATTTTATAGACACGTACTTTATTTAATATCAACAACAAGGTTAGATGACACAGGAGGTAATTAGTTGGGAGTCAGTTGATGGCTTTTTAATTGCTTAGCAATGCACCACTATGATGAGCAGCAATAAGCGAGTGCCGCTGTGTCCTCTCTGCAAACATAGCGCTCCATTACATGCTGGACTCCAGTCTATTGTAAATGTGACGAGGCTGTTATACAGAGGGATAAGCTGTAGACTGCATCCCATCATTTCTTTTTACTTTTCTCTTGTGATACTCTCACCCAAACAGTTGTCAGTGTTGCTGACATTCACAACTCGCGTTTTGGCAGAAATGTAAAACATCGAAACATGAACTTGCTGAGCTTGCACATTCCAGCTTAATTTTGTTTTCTTCCATTTTGGTGCCAGCTCCAGTTGGCATCTAGATAAATTGCATGGTGACCCCAATATCCCACCTCTGTATAACACCACTACAAACACACACACACACACACACACACACACACACACACACACACACACACACACACACACACACACATACACACACACACACACACACACACACACACACACACACACACACACACACACACACACACACACACACACAGACAGATACAGGACAAAAAACTTACCGCTGCACACAGTCGGCAATTAATTGTTGCTCCTCTGCAGTTATCCTCCCCTGTAGGTCAGGAACAGAGGTATCTCGTTTATCCAAGTGTGCCTAAATGTGATTCAGGCCAAGTGGTGCTACAAAAAGGTGTAGAGAGGATGAGTAGAGGTTTCCCCCTTATCATTTGGACACAGAGCAAGTAAGTGTTGTGTTCCATTCATTTCATATTCTAATACTTGATCACAGCATCCATTCAGGCAATAGCTGCATCCTGCTGTACTGCAATAACAAAATAACAAATATAATTGAAAAATTAAAATTGCTTTTATGTAAATGTTAGAAATGCAAATCCCTGCCTGCCTTTGCAATAATGTCTTTGTGCTGAGGATGTGATTTTTCTCAAAAACAACAAAGGAGACTGCTGAAATTGTCCTTCAGCTGGAAACAAAGCTACACCGTGCTCTCCACACACCCACCTGCCATCGCAGGAGTACAGCAGAAGGAAGAGGTAGTGGATCAATGGCATGTCTAACAGACTTTGGTGCAAAAGTACAGAATTGATCCTCAAAAATAAAAGGAAATTCAACAGGTATTTTTCATCAAATACCCCTTCAGTTGTAAGCCTGCAGTCGTAGATGGGATCATAGACTAAAGAGCTATTTGTGACATTACAGTAATTCATGCTTTCAGCCAATTCAAAAGAGCTCCATTCACACTGGGGTTACTGCAGCATATCAGTTAACCTGCCAAAACAAATTGCAAATCATACCTGTGTCTGCATGAAGAGAACCAAACACAGTAATGTTTGCTGTCACCCATTTGGGGGGGTCCAACAAAAAGTTATTTTTGTGTTTCTCTACCAAATAATAGCCATAATATGCACATTTTGAGGCAGGAAATGTATTGTTAGTCCATCCCCCTCAGCTGGCCGGCTTCCTGCCCCCGTACTTGTCAGTCATCTTGATGAGATGTCGACAGTGAAAAAGCATTGAGCCCCAGGCTGCAGTAAAAGCCACAACAGGTGCAGAAGAAGTGTGTGCAGGATATCGGAAATAATAAGCTGAAGCACCGCTGATGCGCGTTGTTTCTAAGCAGTGTGCTCACCTTATGTTTAGTTTGGCTGTGGTTTCTTTCTTTTTTTTACTGCTTTGCTCCTTTGTTCTAGTTTTTATACACCAAGAGTCACAACCCAACTCAGTGCTGAGAGCCACACATCCGCACAAAAAATACTCAATATTAGGCAAATTAGGCAATAGATCACACAAAGAGACTGAGTCAATTTGTTTGTTATTGTTCATTGTATGACGACATTGATTGTTATTATAGATGGGAGACAGATCTGATATGCATTCCACTGTATCACTATAGCTAATAAATCGGAAATATAACGACTGTGGACAAACCTCAAATCCCAAAGCTTTGGAATTTTGCAACAAATGTGACAAAAATGTGTAAGGATGAAGATTAAAGCCAGATCAGTCAGTGTAAACAGAAGCTGCTGCCTCACTTATAACTCAAAACGACTCAAGTACACATAATGGCTGCCATGCATTAACTGCATTTGTAACAGCTGGAGTCTATTCTTGTGGCCACTGGCCAGGTTAGGCTTAGGACACACTCATTCACACGTCTATTCACACCTACACATGGGCCATTTAGAGGTTGCTATTCACCTAATGTCCAGATGGAATAGAACTGGAGTGCCTGAAGAAAAACCTACGGAAAAAATGCAAATGACACACAGAAAGGCCAGAGTGTGCTACGGTCTGATATGTGCCGGGAAACACAGCATCTCTTTTCTCCATCATCTGTGCATTGTCCTGGTGTCTTGCGGCAGGGTCCGGGTTGTTCAGCACTTTTACAAGTGTATGAGAGTTTTTGTTTAGTTTTTTGATACAGCTGGTTTCCAATCAGTGCAGATGACTGCACACAGGAGGCCACAGGTCATCCTCTGTTCTTCCCCAACACACAGAATATGTGTTGCTGTGTTTATTCATGAATTCTTAATATCAAATTTACCAAACAAAATCACACTGTGGTATTTGTGCGATTTTCATGTTTATCACAATGGTTCCTCCTTAAAAATAACAACGTATTGCATATTAAAATCCGCCTGCTGTTAATCAGTGTGCTTTTCCTAACACACAGATATCGGCAAGATTGCAGGCAGATGTTTGTTTTAAAGGGAGTGTCAGGAGAGTGCGAAAAACAAATCTAAATTCCAAAAAGCTAAATAGCTGAACAGCCACCAATCCTGGCAACATCAGACTGGAAATGGAATTAAGCCCCCACTCATCTGAACTCTGCATAGGTGTGACTAAAATGTTTTTATTTCAAACATCACATAGACCACATGTGACTTCCTTTCCTCTAAATGAAAGAAAGTGTCCAGTTTCCACACAGTCTGAAGCTAAGAGCTGGATCTTGATGGGGCAATTAAGAAATGTTCACTCTGGTCAGATTGAATCTGACATAATGCTCTAAATGGTCAATTTAAACCACAAACAGACTGACACAGTCCTCCGTGTTCCTTTGCAACTCATCCTGAGGTCAGTTCTCCAACTCCTGTCCATGTGAAGAGAGTGGACAGAATTTCTTTTGATTTCAAGTCATTTGGCAGTATATCATCATTTGATTGGCAATATAATCATTTTTCTCCATGTTTACTTTCCTTATCTGGCTGCAGCAAAGCAGTTTTCTGATGTGTCACAGCTTGTCAGGATTTAGGTCGTGCTCAGACTGATAGCTGTTCAAGTTACAGATGCAGCTCTTGCATATCAAGCTGTCTGCTTCGACCCCGATGATGTGATGTGTACATCCCTGAGTCTGCCGATTTAGTTACCTGACTGACACAGACAATGTCATATTGAGACTCTGATCATCTGAGTCTGATTACACACACACACCATCAGTTGGAAGAAAGAATCTTTGCAAAAGTTGCACGTCCTGATTTGCTCTACAGTGCACCTGAGAGGGAGACATCCCACATGGGGATCCTGATCAATACATATCAATCATTAAATAGATTTACCTAGCTGTACTGTCAGTCCCCTGCATGTGTAGCATCATTCTCTCAGCCTCTTAACATTTTGAGGTCACATCGCTCAAACAGTGAAATGATATGAGAAGGCACCTAGACGTTATTGTAGGATAGCCGTTACTATGCCAAAAATATATACAAGGACATTTCTAAGGCTTAGTGTCTAACTGAACTTAAGGTAGAGTGGCGTTCAGAGGCTTTTCTACCTATTTCATAGATCCTGTTCGTTTTACAGACTAGTATTGCCAGAAATGCTCCAACATACACAAAACAATGTCAGGGACTGAGCGTTATTTATTTCCCCCACAGTCATATACCTTTGTAAAATGAAAGTGTCAAGTCAATCAATTGTAAAAATACATTTCTAAATCCAAATCCAAAATGAAAGCTTTTGAGAGACAAATCGAGAGTGACTTTAATTCATCAGTCATTAAACACTGACATGATCAACTCTTGGATACTTCAGTACATTTTCCCGCAAATGCATATTCATTTGTAATTTATTTTGTAACACAATTTTGAATGCAGGGACATATATTTGTAATTAAGTGCTTTGCTTTATTGCGACTCTGAAGTATTTGAGTGCCTCTTCCATCATTGCAAGCAATGAAGACATCACCAATAACACAAGGCTTAGAAAGCCTGCAAATAAAGAAATCACTCTTCGATGGTTCAGCATGATTAAACAGCTGCACTCATGTTAATAATTTGATGGCATTACTTAAATATTATAGAATTTTGATTCAGTTAAGTTGTGTGATAAGTTATAACATTTTGTCTGCTATTAAAATCAGATATGAGCAGAAAAATGACTGATAAACAATAACCTAGAAACATGTTTTCATAAAACAAGACATGACTTGAGATAGTGTAAGTGTGTGTGCTGATTTCTATGCCATACTATTATTCTAAATACATATATATATATTACTGCAGTCACACAAGAATATGCATTTGTGAAGAGGGCGAATCTTCCTATAATTATACTGACACAGCGTACTGTTGACAGCATCTGTGTATGTTATGCTGCTTATTGTCAAGACAGAGGGCTGTTTATCATAAACAGAAAATGGTCTTGCTTTCCCCTGCGTTCTCAGGCAATAGCAACTCAATCGTGAATGCAACAACCACCAGAATGTACTTCCTTCCTAAGATGAATAATAAATAGTGACCTTGTCCTGGACAGTAAAAAACCAAAGGAAGCAAGAGGTTGGATTTCATTTCAACATATGGGCACGTTACTGATCAGCCCCAACTCCCATGGGTGAGGATGAGAACAGACATTTATCCCCCAGTCAAATGTATAGATTCTACTGAATTATAGGTATTTGCAAAAATGAAGAGAAATGCTATACAGCTTCATGCAAAATTGATGCCATGACACCAGAAGATCAAGCAAAAAGCTCCCTGACTTTGATTACTGCATTGGTATCTCATTTCTTAGATGTTGTTGTAGTGTGTTCCAAGCCCATGGCAATCTGTGTGTTAATGTCCTGCAACCTCTGATGTCAAAGTGAAATGGAGTTTGGAGTTTCATTGCTCAGGTCCAAAGATTAATATCAGACAATTGCTGGGCATGTACACTTAGCTAAGGCTGCATTGATTTTACATAAAAAGAATTCAAAGCAAACCCAAATTGAGATAATTTCCTAGTCACATTCCAAGCAAGGCAGCAGAAACTTAAATCCACTTTAAGTCCACTACAGTTTCATTTCACATGTAGGTCGAGAAGTTGTCCTGCCTTCAGATGGATCAACAACAGAATGGAGCACATACAACTACATGTGAACATTCAACACTAATCTGAAGATGTATTCTGTAGAATTGATGTGTTACTATGGTTTCACAGCATCCATTTGATTTGATGGCTAGTCGATGGTGTATTTACAAGGGTTAGCAGCAGATCAATAGACCACCTGGTTCAGCACTGGTTTAAAACTGTCTTGGACTGTCTTTGGACTTGCTCTTGTGTCCACCTGAACTGAACTAAACCTAATAGAATAAAACAGGTGTGGAAAATGTCCCTAGACAGTGAGGGCGTGTTAGTGTAGGGCTCAGTGAGGTTCAATCCTACTGTGGTTGTTGGCATAGATGAAAATGTTTCTACATCTGTGACAATCAATGACAAGTCAAACAAAACAGATCAAAACTTCCATTTAAATACTAACTCATGAATTGAATGGTTGCATTACTTGAAGTTATTGATCACTAACATGGAATATCTGTTTTATGAATAGCTAACCCGACATGTAAATGAGGAAAAATACAATAGTGACATCTCTTTCTATGCAAATGATATAAGAGGAAGCTAATGGACGTTAATGAATGAGGGATCAGGGTCTCGTGATGCTATCTGCCCTTACCAGCATGTTTAATATGGCATGATGTTGTTGCAAAACATATTGGAATAGCCGAGTACTTGTCATTGCACAGCATATCTGCGAATGAAAAGAGCAAAATCACATGACATGAGAAAATGGAGAAAATAGAGGAGGAAAAAACATCATATCCATTGACATAGATATGATGAATTGACAGTATATTTCACTATTGCACATTATTACTCTGCAGTTGTGACAGAAATGATGCAAACTAAAAACTCACATAACATTGATCGTAGGATATTAAACATTGATTTTAGCATTATGATGGATCCCAGAGGCAGAAAATAAATTATATTTGAAAGAGCATATTTAATTCTACGAACAGAGCTCATACCCACTGGCACAAATCAATCATGTTCATCATCTTCATCATCACCACCACCATCGCAATCCTCATTACTACAGCGATAATGATCGGCTCCATCTCACAGTCAAAGAGTATGTGACTTGTACTAATGAGATCCATCCACCAAGGCTGTGATTAGGAGTTGGCTGACAAAGACAGTGCAAAGTGCAAATGCTGCACAGATAAGACAACACAAACCGTGTGTGGGTTGAGTCTATTTGCATAGTGACCTGTGCTGCTCTCAATACTTTGTGAAACCTCAGATAAATTCAATAAGTCTTCTTTCAGTACACTTTGCTGCCCTGGTGTCTCAGGCAGCGTTTGGAGGAATGAGCTTTATGCAGTACAAGTTTTAGACAGTAATGCTTTTCTCTTACTTGGATGGAAGAACTACAAGCTTATTTTGCTCTGCACAGGCAGTGTGGAAAACATTGACTGGCTGGAATAGAATCTGCTTTAGGTGATTTGAGATCGACATATATGTTAGAGGGTGACATACAAGCTCCTTTCCTGTTCATCAAAGTCCTAAATCCTATTCCCACAGGACCTGTATTACATGGAGAGCTTACATTTGTAGCTATTCCACAGGTCATTTATGATCGTAATGCTGTGTGACCATACCATGTCTGTAATTCACAATCCCACTACAAATTTCATACGGTACTTTCAGAAAATAATGTGTCATGGTGATGTCCAGTGTATGGTCCATGGCAGTATGGAGTAAGATTTCTACAAAGATAGGTCAGGAAACAAGGTGATTCAGGTGATTATTGATTATGTTTTTGCACAACTCATGCTATTGTTGGCATTTCAACTGACAAAGCAATATATGACAAGTCATTGTTTGTGTGTGTGTGTGTGTGTGTGTGTGTGTGTGTGTGTGTGTTGTATCAAGCCCCCTTGAAATGGGGTAGTGCAGCATCTGGTGGTGGGTCTTGTGATTTGATTCTGTGTAAATGTGTCAACGGGAAACACAGACGTTGCCAATACAATTCTTAAATTACACGAGGTATCCAGGTAACACCAGTCCTGTGTGAATAGTATATTAGACTGTGCACACAGAAGGGCAATAATGAGCCAAGTCCTCGGCTTTAGCTTTACCACCGGGCAATCGATGAGAATCAGCCCAGTCATCCTCACAGAATTCGACATCACTGATAAGAACTTTGCTTGCCATCTGGTGAAATTAACAAATAAGTAGGGAGGTCAGGTTGTGGTGCAGAAAAACGAGTAAAAGTCAAACCAGCTACCAAGTGAAGATACAAGTCAGGGAAATAACTGGGAATAAAGATCAACACAGGGAATAAAGTTCAAAATGGCGAAGGAGCTAATCTGTGGTCAATGGGGCAGGCTTACAGATAAAATGAAGGCAGACAGTCTAGACCAGGGGAAGCCAACACGGGGCCCGCGGGCACCTAGGCGTCCGCAAGGACCACATGAGTCGCCCGCAAGGCATGTTCTAAAAATAGCACTAGTCAGCATGGAGCTCCATTTAAAATTCGTATTTGCTTTCATTGATTTAGATTTAAAATGAACAATACTGATTATAACATTTTAAAAACAAAAATGTTTCATGTATACTGTATATGAACTCTGACTTGTCTGGGGTCAAAGTTCATCATACACAAAACACACCTCCATCTTACTCTTTGCTGAGACAAGCTAGTTTGCGCCGTTAGGATGGGGATCTATATGTTTTACCCCCAAAAAAGAAAGAAAAACATGACAAGAAAGCAGGGAAAATTCTTCTTTTTTCCGACAGTGAAAGAAAAGTGCGATGGTTGGAAGAGTGTCAGAGCCGCTGGACTGAGTTCTGGTTAAGTGCAGGTGGTTTAGCATCCAATGCTACAAGTTAAAGATGCGACATTTAATGATTTCTTACAGAATTGATAATTTGTACAAAAGTACAACAGGGGTGGTTTTAAAATAATGCTACAAATGCTCATACAATTCTGTTAAGTAAGATATAAACAAAAGATGATAAGAGTGATAACTCTGACTTTCAAATGTTAAAACAGATTGAGATCAACAGAAATAAGTCATGTTGCAAATTTAAACAGTCATTCATATCTATGAACATTAATGATTAATATTAAGATTATAATGAAAGGGTTCAAAAGGGAAAGGCAATAATTACGAAACAAAAGTAGGCTAGTATTTAGGAAGAGAACAGCGTGCAGATAAACCACGCCATTGCATGTGTGAAAAGATGCAAGACAGCAATGTTCCTGGATGTAGCTACATGTACAAAAACTGAAAATCACTGGCGGTGCTTGAAAGGTAGTCACAGTTATTTACAGAGAACTATGTTTGGAAAAAAAAAGAGTAAACACTGGCTTCCAAGATGAACAGGCAGAGAACAGAGTAAATAGACTGCTATGCCGTATACGACAGAGCTGATGAGGAGATAAGACACAGGTAAGTGAGCAAGGTGACTGAGGAGAGGGATGGTAAGGAAGTGTTAGTGTGAGCACTTTAACGTTCACAGGAGACTGATGAAGCTGTGTGACTTAGGAGATGAAATAAAAGTGCTTTAACCAAGGTGTCTTTGTCTTCTATCCTCTTACACATGGTTGAGCCAATCAGTGTACTGCCATGTCTTCAAAGCCCTGTGAGGGAGGAGACTAGTATGATTTGGTCTGAATGATGGAATATGGAGCGGAAAAGGGCCATAAATCCATGATAAGGCAGCGCCGCTAGGAGGTGGGGCAGTACTGTCTCAAACCAGACAATCGGATCAATAACGCAATTAACCTACTGTCGCATCGTTTTCAAAATGAGCAGAACAATACTACAAACACACACACACAAATATGACCCCTGTGGAAAGCTATTGATATAAAAGTGCAAAAATGTCATGTTCATTTATTGAAGAACTTCTAGGTATTTACCCGTATTTTCATTTATAATTATAATTTTTGAGATTTAGCACATGGAATCTCATGGTGAAGGTGTCTTTAACAATTGTGAGCTTGCTGAGTTTCTGCCACGTGTTTATAAAGAGCGATAAGCATAATAAAACAAGCAAAAAATACGGACGAGGTCTAAAATGACTTCTTCTACAGGTTCTCTTCTTCAGCAAAAGTGATTTAAATTACGTGGGTGCCTGAGTTGACAACTTAAAAACTGGAATGCGCTTGTCTGATCCACTCTCCATGACATCGAGAAGATTTCAAAGTCCTCCCTGTTAAGGGAAACTGAAGGGTAGAGTTTTGACTGCAGCACTCGTTGGCACCAAGCTCAGAAAACCCAAACTTGAACAGCTGTTATGCTACAACGCCAAATGGCATTAAATTACATCAGGAAAGACCACATCACCACCCCTGTTCTTTGGAATGACTTCTATTGAAATCCAAACTTTAGGGACTGAAGCATGAGAGGCTCTTATGCAGGGTGCTGGGGTGTGTGAACGCTGAACGCCTGCTTGCCAGATCATGGGGTGTGTTGCAGCTGTCAGAAAACCCAGTTTCATCTGTGGATATAGCAGCACTGCAGTATGTAATATCTTTGCTGTTCTGCGTTTGGCAGCCACCTATTTGAATAGCCTGAAGCTCCTATAAATGATTAATGATGATTGTTTTGTAGACAGAAAATTCAGCTTGAAAGTTTTTGGTGTATGATCAGTAATTTGTAAAGAGGTGCATTTGATCACTACTAGATTAGTATGAAAGATATTAGTCACAACACATGTTAGATAAAATGTTGCCCATTTGACAAACTTACAAAAAAGCGAATTCAGATAATTCAAATGAAACCTATTTCTACAACAGAGTTTGAGAGCTGAAATGAATAAAGATCCATAAGCTTAAGATTATAGTGTCACTACCTTCTTCATATACTGGACACTGTAAATATGAATTTAATGAATTAAATGCCATATGATACATGCAGCTACAAGATAAGATATAGGGGGTATTTCATTAAACAAAATAGCACTGACAACACAGCTTCATGCTAAATAAGCATTGTGGTAAGTAATGCTCATTCATTAAGCTTCCCCTACGTTAATTAGCACATCAATTCACTTAAACACTTAAACATTGTTGCCCAGATAAGAACAGTGCAAATCACCATGTCAATGAGTTGATGTGTAGTATTCACAAGCTATTTCCTCGAGTGTAAAAGTGAAATGGACATGTCCAATGCTCCACTTTTAAGCAGGGAGGTGCAGGATACTGTGACTAGGAGTCCCAGCGCTCAGGGTGTGTGTGAGTCAGAGTGAGAGAGCATGAGAGAGAGAGAGATGCAGAGGACCACTATGAGTGCAAGACCTCTCTATTTAAATAAACTGACTAATCATGTAATATATCAAACCAGACTTAGTAGTCACACCAGACAAGTATGAGGGGGGGTACAAGCACTATGACACGATGCGCAAACCACGCAGCATGCCGACATGGGGACAGCTGGAAAGAAATGATGTTTTAGATGAAATGAAGAATCTTTTCCTTCATGTTCTAACTGTGAGGCAAACTCAGCTTGGAGGAACCTTACCTCGCATGTAGGCCTTTTGCTGAAAGTGTTGTGTGTGTGTGTGTTTATGCCGTGTTCGCATGTGTGATTTGACCTAATAAAGTTTCTATTCTATTCTAATGGAACTCAGCCCTGCAGTTGACTTCCAGTTGTAACCTAACATCATTTTAACCAAAAGTATTTATCTTCAATTTACTTCTTTTAAATCACTATTTTGTCTCACATGAAATGTTTCACCCTTTTTAACATTTTATCTGAACTTAATACTGTTTTTAAATTAGCAGTATCTACTATTGTCTTTGTCTCAATGTTCATCAAAATATATAACCTCTAAAACTGAAATCTCCCCTTTAACAGCTTTTAAGGAGGTTTACCTCGCTGCTGTTGCCAGGTGATGCTCATGGAGGAATGCTGCGTCTCCTCTCATGTTCGATGTGAAAAGCACCTAGAAATAACTTTTGTTGTGATTTGGCTCTATACAAACAAACTTGATCTGAACTGATCTGAATTCAAATATTTAAAGGAAATAGTTATCCTCTTCTGAGTAATAGCGACTCACTTGTTGTGTGGGCTGCTCTTCTTCTTTGGCCAAGTCTTCACACAAGGCAATAGATCCCACTGTGTGAATGGTTTGCTCCCATACTCAACTATGAAACAAGGTATGAAAACCAATTATAAAGATATGCTTGTAATGCGTCAGCCAAGCACAAAAATGTTTGGAATTTTGGTGGAATCATTTATCATTTGTCCCTGCCTGATGCAAATTACATCAAAAAGTGCATGGTTTGATCTTGAAAATATCGAAAGTACGGGAACAATAAATCAAACGCTCCCTTCCATGCTGTGTCTGTTTTGGAAGAAGATGATCACATTGTTTTACCAGATAAATGCATTCATCTAATTGGCCAGACAGCTGATCTGTTGTTTGCATCATGATAACAAAACTTGTGACACCTCAATTGTTTTACTGCTGATACACATCAAATTAGAAAACGTTGTATCTGTATTTATCAGTTCACACAGAGGTAACGTGAGGAGGAACTGACTCAGACTTCTCTTTCTTGTTTTTTGGAAAACTTGCAAAATTATGACAAATGTGGAGTAGGAATGATGAAAAAGTCATAATGAATTCCAATCTGACCGGTCAGACTGCGGTCGTACTTAAATTCTTAATGCATATTAGGTGTTGTATTAGGTGTTGGTGCATTTTTTCCCATGACTGAATTTGTTCTCATTACAACTTTAGACTTGTGAAAGCAAAACATATCACCAGAATATTCAATATTCAATATAATATGAATCTGCGTAGCTTTACTACAGTCAATACAGCCCAATTCAAGGTGGAAACAGGGTTGTCAAGCAAGTATGTCCTCAAACCTGTACCTAAAGAAACAACATTTCCTCTTGATTTCATTCCCGTGCCCTGAGAAGTCATGTGAAGCTAACTTCATATGAAAAAAATTAGAAAAAAAACCTCTCACCTTGATGTTTCCACTGCAGTTGAAGCTACTAGTCTCAGAGGACAAACACTAAGGAAAACATCATTATGTGGGGAAAAAATGTACCTCTAATAAACCCAAATGGTACCGAGAGGTGCAGTTGTCAGCTATGATAAATGGCATCTAAGCCTCCTGAATGTGTTTGGTGCCCTTGCCAATGCTGAGTCCGTCTCATGAGGGCACTCGCTTTGGCCTACAGCTCCAACCGTGACCCCAGCGCTCAGGCTGGACACTGACAGGACGGAGGCAACGCCACCATCATCACAAATTCAACACAAAACACTTTCTCATTCCCTCTACACTCAATCATACCAATAATCTTGAAGTAAATCAACAGTAAATCCTGAAAAAAAGGATTCAATAGAAACATTAATTAATGTAAATGATGTATCGTAAAACAAAAGAAGAGCAGCATAAACCTTGAAGCACTACCAGGAGTTACTAAAATTACATTTTATCTGTATGATGTAAATTTATGTTACCGTCCAGGGATTTCTTACTCTGCAGAAAGGAATATTAACAATGACTTTTTGTCATAAATGCATATATACTGTATTTACACACACACACACAAAGACAAACACAGAAACAGAAACAGAAACAGACTGGAATATTGGCATGTGATGATTTGGATATGATTTGGATTAACGGAAATTATGTGATGGAATTGGAATGGAATTAAAACTTGAGAATGATCAAATCAATTATTAATAGTGACATCAACACTGAATGAGTGTTTTACTGACATTTTTACTTTTTACTGCATGTTCAGTATGTAACAATAAAAACGCATAAACTGTATATGTCAGTAGAGTAAATATGAATGAGGCTTGTATCCAACACAAGGTGCCCCTGTGATATCATTTAGTGTAGTAAAGTAAGAAGAGATATCTGTCATTGCCAAGGCGGCATAATAGGAGTTCCTCCTGTGTCCTGCCTGCTAATTTGTGCCGACACAAACTGTAACATACAGCCTGCATGGGCCACCTTAAAACATGTTTGATTTCCATTCTTTCTTCTGCAAAATCAACCAGTAGACTCTGCGCACATCAGACACGCTGCTATTCTTTTCCGTCCTATTCCAGTCCTAATAAATGAGAAATAAGACCTTTTCACCTGCCAGGGTCCATGAAATCGTGAAATTAAAATAGTTAACTTTAAATGTTCCCGTCTTCTCTGCTGTGGATACTGACAAAAAAAGGTTTGATTTAAAAATATTGACTAGGAAAAGCAAGAGAAATGATGGAAACAGTGTGCGGCTGCAGGAATCATCCTCCTGATCTATGTTAAAATGTTTTTAGCAATTCTTGTAAGTGTCACAGAACGCCCCATCACATTTTCACTCAGTACATGCATTCATTAGCAGCTACATTAGACAATGCATAATCTGATCCCTGTCCCAGCTCTTCCCTTCTGCCATCTGTCAGTACAGTAGTATCACAAACAGATCAAGTCGTAAAGCACCTGAGAACGACAACTCAACGACTGTCAAAGCTTTACTATCAAGAACTCTATCACAATCATTTAGAAGATGACATATGAACATGGAATTTTATGTATATATGGCATGCTGAAACTCTGGATATATGGAGTGGAAAAAGTGATAAGACTGCCTAACATCAACCTAGGATACAGTTGGGCAACTAGACTATTGGTTAAATTGACTCCAAGCCATTCAGTAAATAAATCACATGAGAATATGAAATGAAACTCTGAAAATACGTAATGAATGACCAATTTACTGTATACTGTATGGAATGAAACATTATATTCCACTTGTACCATCTCTTAACTATCACAATGAGTCAAAGACAGATTTGACAATATTGAGAATTAATTGCACAAGTGATGATGATGATGATGATAATGAATAATACATCTTGACATAAGACTTATCAAGTAACTGTCTTAATCAAACACTGCGATAAGTCTTGGTAGTTGATATCAGTGATCACTAAAGCACTGTTTACACTTTAGTCTCACTTTGGTGCAGTTATGATAGGGGTGAGGAGAAAGATTAAGGATTAACTTGTGAAAATAGGATGCTAACCCATCCATTCAACAAATATCATGTTTTCATCCCATAAAGTCTGAGTTTCATTCCAAATAGTCAGAGTTCCATTCTAAATATTTCAGTTTCATTCCATATATGCCATATATTCTTAATTCCATTTCATACTCTCATGAATCATTGATCTATTTCCTGAATGGCATGCCATAATATAACTTTCGCTCTCTCTCTCTGTGCATTATACATATATATGTACATGTATACACTGTTAAACAGCAGCTAGGCTTTAAAGAAAGTAATATAATATACTGTACAAGTGCTACTGTGTAAACCTGTGTATGATTCTCACTCCCTGGTTAAACACTATTGGAAATCGATTTTAACCAACAGGCTGGTTAGTTAAAGGCAGGTAGACTTTAAGAACTAGACCCAATTGTAACGTTAATAGCAGAAGCTGATCATAGTCAGAGTGCTCAATGTTGTCTTGAGGTTAGGCAGCTGATTGTCTACCTGCAGATCCACTCAGTGAACTCTTTCTTTATCTTGTGTGCTTGTAAGATGAATGCTTCTCAGTAGATATATTTCTTAAATTGTGCTTTTGAATACAAATGTAATTATATCAATATCTCCTTTAACCGTCTCCAGGCAGAGGTGCTTATATGCTCTTGATAGCAGAGCAGCGTGAGGTTTTTTTAACAAATACTGAATAAATGAAATGGAAACTGATGTAGTCTGGTTTACTCCTGTGAAATAGAATCCACAAGACGTGTCTCAAGTTCGGAGAGAGGGCATGAAAATGGGAAAATGGATGATTATGGAGAAGGGGAATTACTTTAGTGTGTCGAATTAAAGGGACGTCTGGAATATCCAGCTGAGATAGAAGCAAAAAGCCTGAGTGAGCGAGGAGGGAAATGGCACATGATGAATGCAAAAGACAGGGACAACGGCACGCTGTGTGTGAGAGAGCTGCAGAGGAGGAAGAGGGATAGGATAAGCATCTTTCTAAAAATACTTCCTCACCGTTTGAGGTTTAATCCTTTGGCAAATGGAACACAAACTCAAATTAGGCTGTGAGCTCGTTATTTCCATTTCATAATTCCTTGAGTTTGAGGTAATGATGTAACCCTGGACACTGGAAAGGAACAACAACCAACAAAGCTTCATCAACCTATTCAAAGTCAACAAAGTGAATCATATCTACATCTATCAGTAATGTATAGGGACAGACAACTTACTTCAAATCAGCACTACAATGCAAATGCTCAACTTTTCTATAAAAACCGAGTCTTGACATTTTATTTGACACTCCTCGTTACTGATGCACAAGAAGCTCACCCCAGAATAGCAATCAGTAGTCAATGCCTCTCTCAGCCGTCCAATTGAATCCTTTTGAAGCTATACTTTATGTTGTACGTGGGCATGGCAGTATTTATAATCAGTGAATGGCTTTGCTGACAAGTCATGTTTGAGGTTTGGCTGGAGTACAAAGAGAATGTAACATTATTTCTCTCCTGCAGTTTGATATTATATTCACTACAGGAAAGCAACTGAAATGTATTCTTCTTCTTCTTCTATTTTATATTTCAGTCAAGTTTTAAAGGTGGAGGTTTCAACATTGACTATAGCCTGAGCTTCCAATTTATTAGTACACCTGTAAACTCAAGAGCACTGCAATGTCAATACAATTCCACAACAAAATGTAATAATAATACTTAATATTGTATTGATTTTCCTTTTCTACTTCTGATACCTGCATTTGAGTGCAACTGGTCCAAATATCACACACTCAACGGTACCTAACTGGTGACATTTGGAACAATTACATCCAGTGGGAGATATGATAAGTTGAGAAAACGAAAGACAGTTCTTAAGAACTATACTTGTGATGTATAGCGCATCTTCATTGGCTGTGTTTTCCTTAAACAGCTTATGTAGTACAATAGGCCTTCAATTAGGGAATACTTCATCCAGAGAAGGACCGATTCAAGTACTCTGAAGATTTGTGGAAATTAGTGGTCTGTTTTGGCCACAGCTGCACCAAAACTTTACCACCACATACATCAGCAGCAGCAGATGCAAAGGAGGGATTGAAGGAGATTTAAGTGTGTGATTATTCACACACTTAAATCTCCTTATGCCACTTTTGGCGAAAGAGAGAGGAAAGAAATGTTACCATCAGAGATTTAAGACTGAACGATTTTTGTTGGGGGAAGCTGGGCAATCATTGGTGTGGGTCTTTAGAGAACTCACCCCTGCAGTAGGTTCTGGAACTATTGAACCCAAATTGTGTTTTGTGCAAGAATAAGATATTATAACTGGGTTCCTGAAATGAGATGTAGCTGTGAGAAAGCTACGATACTGAATGTGGTTGTATGGAACATTATACTGATGGAGTCCACCACCATTATACACAAAATATAACACGCTAAAATACTGAAAAGCTAAGGATTATCACGATTATCAAGTATTATTTAGGTTTTTATGTCATGTTTACTGTAATCTGTGCTGTGTGTTGTTATGTCAGCACAGATCTACTCTGCTGACGTGTCCGTGAGCGAGACACATCATATGCAAAATAAAATGTAAGTTCACTTAGGTAATATTTTATTCATTTGATTTTTTTTCAAAACTAATTTTCATAATTAATTTTATATGGAGTACAAGATTTACAATTGAAACAGAAAACACTCAAAAATAAACAAGGAGCAAACAAAGAGAATTTATAATCAGTATTCATAGTTTCATTGTCTTTTTTCCTCATACGCATTCCAAGTACATGTCTCTGGAAAGCAGAACTGACTGACAGAATGACAGAACAAACACAGAACAGCTGAAATGGAGACGTTCTGGAAACTATTCTCCTTGGGTTTTCGCATCAGCCCGAGCATACATTGGCCAATCGTATAATACCACTTGGAAACACACACAGCAAAGTTCATTATTTTTAATTACTGTCATTGACATTATTCATCTCCATCACTCATATTCTTGGTTTTTCATTCTCACCTTTTGCAAGTTAAGTCAGGATTGAGGAGAAAGGCAGTGATTCCACCGTTTATCCTTGAAAAGAGAGAGAGTCACACAGGTCATCATGCCATGCCTCTCCATTGTTTTTGGGACAGGTTAGGCTACTGGTCTGGGATCATATCTATCTCAGGTTGGCATCTGTATAAAAAACTATATAAGAACACATGTAAAAACAGATCATGAAATTATCAAACTGAACAAAAAGAGAGAATGCAGCTGTTTTCATAAAATCATCTATGTCTAGCAACACTTAATAACACTTAAGTTTTATTTTTTTCCTTTTTTTTTTTGTTGTTTTATTCCAAAATGGTTGAGGAGCAGTTATAGTTTGCATCATCTATACAACAGGCTATAAAACACCACTTTGTCACAGTCCAGAAAGCACATATAGATGTGTTTGTACTGTATATAAACATATGTACTGTAATAAGATAATTGGACGTGCATGGCTCCCAAATGATCACTTTTTGAGACATCCCCAGAATTCAGAGAAATCTCCCTCCTTTGACTTCACATAATGTGAAAACGAAGGCCTCCAGATTTCTTCACTGGCACAATGGACATATTCATCTTTTAAAATATTGTCTTTGAAGAGAAACGGAAATCCACGTGTTATCTTTGCACTGCAACAATCAGTCAGACAACATCTTTATGTCTCCAGGGCCGCCTCCTCTGATTTCCAGTAGGGACTTTTCTTTCATTATCCACCGTTACCTGGTCTCGTTCCCCACTTGATCCGTCATAAATGTTTAGCGCATTTATGTATTTACTTATGCATTGTGTCATTTTCTTCAGAAAAAAGTCTTAACAACACAAACACAGGCAATGGAAATGAAAACATTAAGTCTCTAATGCTGAGTCTCCCTTACAAAGTGCGTCTCTGCACGGGTCCATTATCCTGGCCGAGGAAACAAGCCACAGATGGGTTAATGTTTGGTTGTTAGATATGTGTTCTGTTAAGTTTCAGTTGGTTGCCATTTTTTCATCAGTCTCATCCTGGACAGTATATCCTGGTGCCATTTTCTCCATTCTTAGTGTTAAGTTTCAAGAGTTTTTTTCGTCGGTCATATTCACCTTTCAGAGCATTGTCTTATAGGAAAGCAAATGGCTAGATATTGTTCGTCTTTGTTATTATACTGTACACATGATAATATCCTGATTTGTCCGTCGGATAAATGTTTCAGTCGGTCTGGCAAAGACCAAATCATTGACAATCACACGTAGTACTCCTTGTCCTTGTTCTTCTTGTTCTTGCTTGAGGTCTTTGCAGTGTTCACTGGTTTCTCTTTGACCACAGTGCCGTTGGACTGTGCCGAGTTGCTGATGTAGTTGCGACTCTCGTCTACATGGTAGGACCCTTCGTCCCTGTTGCGGTACTTGTACATGGCATAAAGGAGGATGAGAATACACAGGGCTGCTGCTGCTACGATGCCAACCACCATCCCCGTCGTACTGCTGGACTCGCGGAAGACCTCCGAAGTGCCAGGGTGGCCCTTTGGCCCAGCACCTGTGGGGTTAGCTGCGAAGGAGACAAGCATGATTGTTAAAATATGGGGAATACATTTTATCATTTACTATTTTAACAACCGCGTTTATTAAAGTGAATAAATGCAATTCTACAAGCTGCTTTGTTGGATCGATGCTGTTGTCCGATGTGAACAGATAGTACAGACGTCTTTGCCTCAAGGTTGGTGAAGCCAATATTAGTCTTGTTAGCTGACAGGATTGGTTTTCACATAACAGGACAGCATGCAGTTACACAGTGAGTAAGAAGTCCGGAAGGAGCCATTAGCAAGAAACTATGCCCCATCATTCATGATATCAGATGAGATCCTTCCTTAACAACCTAAATGAGAGACAGCGGAAGACGGATTTTTAAAGGTGATGTATAATAGCGATTTCCATGTTCTTATTTTCATTTAGGGATTAATGTTCATGCTTCAGTGTACAAAAAAACACACTGATCAACATTTTTAGGTAATGTCTCTATAAAGCACTCTCAAGAGAAGTCTGCTTCATTCCCATTGTCATTGCAGATGCTGGCCAAACACTGTTTTGGTATTTTGTGGATGTGTTTAACTAAACATATGTTGCAGTTGTGTCTCTCTAACGCATCCTTCACCTGCTCTTCAAGTACGGTTGGACGGTTTTGGCTGCAGAGAAAATGTTGTGTTACTCCAAATTGAAGACAGTAATTGTGGGGAACATTCTGGATGGGATTCTAAAGTTTGGTGCCATTTGGATAATCTTGCAGCAATAATTAGAATGTATTCAAAAATGCTACTGCACAACAGAAATACTAATCCAAATAGCTACAAATAAAGGATAGACTCAAAAACAAATTTGCTTTTAAGGCACTTCAGAAGAACACACATAGTAAAAATAATAATAATAGTAAACCAGAATAATAACAATAAGGTTGTAGCACTGCAAGTGCTTTGACCCCTAATCAAAGAAGAAGTACAGAGCACAAGTTTTTGTTTTGCTGGATGCATTTCTGTAGGTGGGAACCTGACAAATGTTCAACAATCCATACTTTATTACACCAGCCTATAAAAATGAGGGGAAACAAAAAGCCCATTTTGTCTGCTTTATGAAACTTAACAGTGCCATTGATCTGCTGTCTAGGAGTACTAGGACAATCAAATATAACCCTAAACATTAAATAAGGCTGGTGGGTAGCATTATCAGAGTTCTACAATGATAACCGTTAACCCATTGTCCCGTAGGTAGGTGGACAAATTGGCCAGTTGCAAAGAAATACTTTTGGGACTAATTACAAGTGTTTCTTAAACAATCACAAAGTCTTTGTCCAGAGTGGTTAAAGGAAGAGCAGCCAAATCATTCTTTGAGATCATTTCTATTAGCACACATTTGTGTGGGGCCTTTATCTAAGCCCTTTAGTTCATCGGTAAGGTAACAGCAAACTGTGAGTCTTTTCTATTTTGGTCTTTGTTCTTGTGACTTATTATGTTGAAATTGGCTTCTAAGGTTACCTGGTAAATCAATTGCCAACAGTGAACATTAATCCATCTCGGATAATTCTTTGAGCAGTGACTCTGTTGTTTCTGCGATCACTGAAAGTGAGTTAATCGGAGCCGAATGCGTAACAATTTCTGATCTGAGTTGAGGCAATACTGTGGGGGCAGGCATTGGGGAAAGTTATAGTTTATTTTGAGTGTTTCTGCATCAGGCCTGTCAGACACACAGGGCTGAATAGAGCATTACAGCATGCAAGTCTCTGAGCCCACACATGACATGTTTATATACGGTATCATACTTTGTATACTGTGGATGTAAAACGGCTGATATGACTCAGGAATGGCCTGAATGAGAAGCATAGCCATAGTAGTCTAAAACAAGTGTGTCTTCCATGCCTAACTAAGGATAGTCTGTGTTCCCTATACCTGAAAATAGAATTGAAAAGTATACATTTTCATTCAGGCTATTTATTAAGGCATTAATCTAAAACATGGTCATATAATTTAATCTAAATAATCATCATTTAACCCCCTGAATTTATGGAGGCAAATTTACATATTGAAATAGTTGGTGTTACATCATTACAGGCGATATAAACTTTCAGCAGTAATCCTGGATTCCGTCATTGAGCCAGGAGCAAATCTCACAATGTGCTACCATGAAAAAGTATCTGTGGAGGAAATTGCATGTGGGACTCAGGTTTCCATACGAGTTCTGTCATTTTCATGAATGAACCTTCGACAGCTCCAACATTTAGTGTATATTCATGAAGCATAAATGTGTCACAGTCATTGAGAAAAAAAATAAGTCATTTAAAAAGAATTCTTCAATTGACTCAGCGAATTTAGCCAAAGGCTGTATTTAGAATTTGGCTGCATTCAATGGCACACATTCTGAAAACATGTGAGCCCCATGATATTATTCACTGCTCCTGGCGCATCTCACAGTGTATTTTGTACCAGTCATCACTTCTGAATGAGCTGCCTTTGTTGCATTTGTGAAATACAAACACACACACACCACCAAAATTTGGAAATGAAAGCAGTCTGGATCGAGCCCACCGAGGCAAAAATATCACAGGGATTTACAGCTGTGTGCAAAACGGTGCTGCTGGAGTTATGCTCCAATTTGCATTTACGCCAGACACACCAACAATAACAGCAGACACACTACATAGCTGTAGTGTGTCTGTATTGTAGCTCTGTGGCAGAAATGTAAATCTAATTTATTTTCCCTGTGTTGACTGGTGTAGGAATGAAAAATCTGCTGGTTATTCAGAAAAGAGACGTTATTTTTTTACCTGATTCCATTTATTTATGAGGATGGCATTGTGATTCCGTTCCGCTAATTTTGCAGCGTAGAAGTTACATGAATGCAGCTATACTTATGATATCATCAGACTGCAGCATTGATGTCATCTGAAACTCCAGGGTTATATAGTCATGTCATCATCATTGGTTGTGCTCTGTGCTTTGTTTCCTTTTTCACCTAATTCACAAGAGTATCACAAATGTCTTTTTTCTTTTCTCGCCCTCTCTGTGTAGAAAAACCACCTCCAAAATTTTTCATAACCGCATGCTGATTGTTATGTTAAGTTCTTTCTTCCCGCAAAAAAAAGGAGTTACATGAATGGTGAGTCATTTATTAACAATGTGAACCGTCACAATTGCAACGGTTGAGCAAATGTGAAATAAAAACCAAAATGATAGAAAAAATTTAATAAAGTAAATCAAACCAGGTAATGATGATTAAAGAGAGGAGGCAATGGGAAAATGGAGCACAGCACAAAGGAGAAGAGAAGAGGAGCAGAAGAAGAGGCAAGGAACAAGAGAGAGACGCAAAAAACAAGAGCGCAGGAAGCAGGAGCCAAAAGAAGAAGAGGCCAAGAGAAGGAGCCCCCTCCAAAATGTCATCTTAAATACTCTTTCATCCCGGACATTTACATACATTTAGGCCACCACACCTGCTAGAGAATAAAATTGCCTGCACCCACAACCGCCTGGGTCACCTAGAGGTCAAGGAGGCTGAGACAACCATCCATGGGGCTATTACTCCTCTAAGTGATCAGATGTGCTGAGTCTTTGAGTCTGAGTCTGACTCTTATCTGAGTCTTTAGCTCTGTGAAGATTCTTAAGAGAAATCAATTACATTAACATACAGAAACAACAAAAAATGGCTTTATCTTGAGATGTCCACTGATGTTAAAGCTACCAGGCCAACTTCTGTGTTATTTGCATGTCTGCTGGTTGCCCATTTTGCAGTACAATTGACAGTAAAGCTGTAAATCTCTCTGCATTGTGGTTCCTCATCCTTGATGGTGATTTGAATATTGGAATGGGAATAACAGCAGAACTGTGGATCGAGTGGAGCATATTGGTATACATTAATAATAACTACAATATGTCCTTACACATGCATACTACTCCCACAAGTGTTCTGAATACTCATGGGAGTAGTATTAACATGTAAGGGAACGTCATCAGCCATCAAAGTAATTGCATTTCGTTTGTGTGGAGATGTATATTGTCTTTCCATTCTGCTGGCCTACTTTTTGACCACATACTTCCTAGATAGTTCATAGTTTTAGAAGCTAGCTTTCATCTAAAACTGACTCGAAATGTCACTTTAAAAAAGAATTCATGATGTTGTCTCTTTATTCATATTACATCATTTAAGTGTTTTTATCTTTGACAATCTGTGATATTTCTACACAAGGGACAGAACCAAACATCCACGAGAGAGAATATCTAAGATATCTTACATCAAAAGGAAATATTGATTAAGATGCGGACAGTGGAAGAACATTTAAATCACCTTGTCACAATGTATTACGTCTTATTTCATGATAGACTTACTTCTGTAAGCATACGTAAGAATGAGTGTGATTATATTTTATATTGCCTGTTAAGGTATAAAAAAGCTGTTTACTATCAGAAAAGAAAATGAATTATAATTAGTAGTCACAAGCTTATATGATTCAAAACAATGACAACAAACTTCCACTGATGAGCCTACAACTGGAAGATATATGTACACAAAACAAATGCTACAGAGCTCCATGATGTATGATTGCAGTTCCAGATTCAGATCCAGAGCATATGAGTAGCTACATGGGGGTAACCATTTATAACCGTTTTGCTTTAACACCATAGGAGGCATTGTAAAGCACCGCTCTTACATATGTAGCAGCCCATTAACACAGTGAATTGCTTAGTTACCTATAACGTGCCTTACAACAACACACCGGTAACCTGTGTGATAATTAACGTACGGGAGGCTTTCAGAATGTGCTTCATTTACTGCCGTGGTAATTTACTACTAAATTAACTCCTTCGTTCAAAATGAAAATTATAGGCTTGAAGATTTACACACCCTCTCTTTACATTTTATGACACATCTATTTTTATTATTAATTTTAACTACATGATAATGAACTTTAAATGTTTGATAAAGGCCATTAAATATCAGATGCTAGTTTGAAAACCATTCCCAGCAGTGAATAGGGAAGTAATGACACATCAGCAAGCCCACTTCATATTGTGAGTGCTGTCCAAATCACAATTCTACACTCTACACAGCAAAGTCTCTCTCTCTCTCTCTCTCTCTCTCTCCCCCTCTCCCACTTTCTTGTCTCACTCTTCAGACGCCCTTGTAGATAAAACATTTTGTTGATTGCATCCATTTCTCTTCTTGAGTGACTGTTTAATGTTCACAAAAAGCATTCCTTTGAACAGTTTAATATTAGCTAATATCTTTCACAGATGGCCCCAGTGATTTGTCTACTTTATAGCACAATTCATTCATGCCAAAACTAAAGGGCATTGTAAAAAGTGCATAAGGTGACGTTGCCTTTCACTGACCTAAGTCGCATGTTTTCCACCATAATTAGACCAATCAGTGATCCAGGTATACTTCCCATGCCAGCAGACATTCAAGGACAAGCGGAGAGCATCACTGGGGGATTGAGTGTGACTGAGCGTTGCAACAGATTAGCTCTGCTTGTGTCAAGCTCACTTATCCTTGCAGACAGGTGTGAAGAATGCTCATGCCTTGTGGGCAAAACCCACTGGTTGACACAGCTCTTCCCCACCAAGCCGCCGCGTGCGTGGGCAAACACAGTGAGTTACTTTCATATTTGCAATCCATCCTTTGTTCAGGGTCAAAAAGTTGAACGTGCAGATAACGCGGCGGGCTGATGGAGGAGAGAGCTTGTGTTGTGGCAGTCAAGTGTTGTTTATGAGACCTGGACTGGCTCCTGCAGTGAGGTGACAAGAGTTGAAGGGGTTGAAGCAGTCAGCCCCACTATGCTTTATCCTGTCACGTGACCGCAGTACCACGCTGAGTTGTTCTTCACACTCTGATCTAACACCTCCAGCTCGTGGCTTTGTTATTTTCTCTTGTTTGGATCTGTTGATTGGTACCCTACAGGTTGCAAGACATTTTTTTACTGGGGAAAGCAAGCGCATGTGTTTCTTTAGATCTATAGTAGGGTCTCAGTTAATACCAGCCCTCTGACAGCCTGGATAAAGTGTAACCATCATATAAACTCCCATGGAATAACATATTAGATATCTAAACCATAGTAAGATGGCGCAAGAGGGATTTTTAAAATGTTGACACCTTGTGCCGCATTGTCATGTTTTCAGAAATATTACAGTGCTGGATTGTGACCATAACATTGAGGATTAACACTGGCATTAGCAAGGTGCTGACACATCACAATGATTAACCTTCATTGCACCTAATTAGCTTCCATTTACTGTCAATAGTGTCTATCAAACTGTCACCTAGCTGTGGATCTTTCCTCTGCCTCCTGGAGAAGCTGCTGTTACAAACATGACTGGCTATGCGGCAAGGACCTCCCCTGTTGTCACCTTGGTTCGGTTCAGGCAAAGTAATGCGGTAGATGCCAGCAGTTCCAGCAGGCCTCAAGCCTCAAGACCTCAGTCAAAATGGTTCTGACTGTCTGTTCATTAGCACTCCATCACCTCAGAATGAAGGCACATAAACTGAGAGAGAAATAGCGCCTGAAACAAGTCTTTAAAATGATGGCTGCTCTTATACGCTCTACTCGAGCGTACCCAAGGGTAAAATAAGACACGAGGAAAATGACCTCAATGTGCTTTGCTGCATGGTGGCATAGCGGGGGTGCACTTGTGAGCCAATCCAGGTAAACTCAGGGGGGGGGGACTTTTTAAGGGATTGCAGTTGTGTAGAAGATGCCGGAACAACCTCTGTTTTATCCCAAAGCGAGATTTGAATTACAGTATCTCACCCAGACCATCGTAAAGTCCTTGCTGTTTTATTCACAAGGACAACAGTTAGTGTTTCAGACATGAAGTCACAAATCATTTCCTTTCACCAAGCCTCTATGCTATTTCAGTAGAAGATGCACAAGGAAAACCATAAACAAAGCGGCATTGATGATCTCATATCACGTTCATCTATAAATGTTAGTCGCGAGGAAGGAGGAGGAAATAGCCGGACCATGAATTACACTCACTATACTGGCAGTGAAGAACGCAATGACATGATATGAGACGCTGAACATGGTCTGGCTCCTGGCGGGTTTATTTGATAGCCCCTTTGAATCCCCTACTGTGGATACAACGCCTCAGCTCTCAGAGATATTAGCATTGGTGCAGTGGGACTTATCTTTTAAATAGCTATGAAATGTCTCATGATATTCTGCTTGTTTTTGCCAGCATCATTTTTGCCACACACTCTCAAAGAGAAGAATGAGATCAGAGATTACACACTGTCCAGCACAGAAATGAATAAATGGTCCTTTGTTTACTTTTTATTTTTATTTGTCTCCAGCGTAAAGGTTCATTTGTTTGTTAATTTGTTACAGGGTGACCAGGTTGAAGGAAAACGTGGATTGTTGTGGTGGGTGTGGCTACTTCAGGTGCATAGACAGCTTGTTGGGAGGTAATGGAGCAACAAGGGATGCTTATATTGAACGGACAGCCTGTGGTTTGACCTTTCATGAAGTTTTTCATTTGATTAGAGTGGTGAAATGCACCTATGGGTGGCTCATTTCCATGATTGACATGTGAGGCAAAATTACACCTAGGAGGAAGTAATTTGTTGAATTTAGTTTGAACTTGGCAAACCTGCAGCATTTGCTAAAAACGTGGCGCGTGTCATGCATATTAGCGAGCTTCAGCAGTCCTGCCTGTGGGATGCCTTCACAGCAACCCCAGCTTAGTTGGCATGATCAGCAGCACATTGCTGTTATTCAGATGGATTAAAGTTACTATCTTCTTCCTTAACATATCCAGCCATAATCACAAGCTGTCAGATCTGTCATATAGTTGGGGATCAGTCTGCCGACAGGTCACTGTATCGACTGCCACAGAGCCAAAACGTTTATTAAATCCCTCTCCCCTCTTTAATTATGTGTGTCCTCGACAAGAAATGTGAGCTTTCCTGTACTTGTGACATGCTGGCAGCATGCCTGATGGCAACGCGGGTGTTCAAGTCTGAAGTGGCTTTACTCATTCCAGTGGTGGATGATGAACACAGAGCTGAGTGAGCACGGAACAGAGTCAAAGCGAGGATTACTAAAGGTTTACTGCAATTAAAGTTTAAGAGCATAGATGAAAGAAAAGGTTTAAGCTTATAGTTATAGTAATGCTTATAATTTATAGTGTAAGTATAGTTAAATATATAGCGTAGTAAAAGAAGGTGTCCCAGTTCAAATGTTAGGTGATTTCTTGAGTTAGATTTCAGAATATTTGAACAATCCAATAACAATTTGCTTTTCAATTCTGTTTTGCATGTCATTAAAACTAACACTGTAGTGCTATATATCTGAACCCTTTGGTCAGCTGTGGATTGTTGCCGAGTGATACCCAGCCTTGATTTTGTATGAACACATCTGGCCTCTAACTGGGCTTCTTTTCTTTCGTTGGGTCAGCCAAGTCTGCTGTGTCCTATTTAGACTTCAAAGTAAACCCATAATGTGAGCATCAATGTCAGCAGGGTAGAGATGAGAGAAGTAGAAAAATAAATACAATTGGAAATAATAATATGGTGGCATGACAAAAGAGAAACACTGACAGTGAGCGCCACATCCTGTTTTCTCTCAGAACACACTTCTATCTAAAGTGGGATGTTTAGAGAAGCATTGAGTAGCATAACCCTGCAAAATTCCCCTGATAAATTAGTAAAACAAGCAATTATGTAAGGAAAAAAACACAAATAATGGTGGATGGACATCAGAGTGGTATCAGAAAAATATGCTCTTTGATGAGGATCTGTCCTGATTACATTACATAAATGAGCATTTAGAGAGAGGGTTTCATTTGTTGAATCATCTCTGCCAGCCCATGTCTCCACTTGCGGTGGACTGTTTGCACGCGTGGTCCACAGTGTTCAGCAAAGAGACAGATGAACACGAGGACGGTTCTGGCTGGGTTTGATTGAATAACCCATTAAATGTAGGCAGTGACCTCTTAAGCCAGCACAGTGCTCCTAATGTTTCATTAATCTCACAGCTACTTTTAAAACAATAATTTACTCTCGTTTTTCCCTCCTGGCTGGGTGCATTCCTGTCATTGCCGTCGGGCTAAAGAGACTAGTCATTTACCATCTGATTTATCGGTTTACTCTCTATATTATTCCTCTACCCATGCTTTAAATCTATTAAAACAAATGTCAAACACTTTAGTAGCTGCTAATGTCAGCGTAGAATGCTTGAGGACAGAGAACGATGAGACTGCATGGAGAGACGAGGAAACTGGAGATGATTAACCTTAACCTGCCTGTGGGGCAAATCCACAGCAGCAGAGGAGAAAAGAGGCAGGAGATTATTTGTGAAACGAAGAAGGGTCAGTGTAATGAAACTCTCACTCAGGCTGCTGGCGTTTGCTTCTATTTGACAATATTTGACATTTCATTTAAGCAAAGTAGATTTCATATGACTGCATGTTGAATAATTTATGGTGCAAAATGAGTGTATATAGAACACAAAAACACGCTAAGTGCTTCCAGGGCTGTTTGGAGATATGATTCTGCCTCGAAGATGAAAGGATCAGATCATAGAATCGGAAGCTGAGAAGAAGCACATTATACTGTACATTTTGGAAAGCATCCATCCAGAGTAAATGCTTCTCTTGCTGCGGGAAGTTGGAGTCTATCCCAGCATTTAATAGGCAGGAGGAAGGGTTTACCCCGAGCACATCTCTATTTACACCTGCACTGACATGTGATCTGTTCTGGATATTAAGGGTGTAAATGCTTACATATTAAAGGTGCAAATGCTCAAGGTGGTGGAGAAAATGTTTTCCCACTTTAGTGAAAGAATTCCATTTCGTTATGTTGGAAACCCTATTTTGATGGGAAATACTGCACTTACATTTTAGGAATTAGCAAGACAAATCAATGGAAAGAGCTTAAATGAGGCTACCTGGCAGTAAAAAGGTGCATCTCTCGTACTGGTTTAGGAGTTAAAAAATAAAGGCATTGAGAACGGCAAAGGACGGCAAAGGTAAAGAATTTGTGAGATTCACAACATTCCGATTGGAGACATTTGTTTTGTTTCCCTTTCTTTATTGAAATTCAGTTAATTGTGTGATCTGTTTTTGTTCCCGGGTAATTAAAAGCGGATCAGTTTGGCCTGGCACCCAGACTATTCATAAAGAGAGAAAGGAGACTTCCTTCTTTTAGTGAATCAAACTGAGAATACAAGTGCTGCTTGAGCATTGCATTTTCTATTAATTGCATTTGATAAAATCTCTTTTCTATAATCTCTACAACAGTAGCATTAGCTTAATATTCAACACAAACAGGACTACAAGCAGTCCAACCAAAGGGTCAGTGATGCAACAATATTGCTATGAAGTAAATTTTGCTAAACAGAGAAGGCAAAATGTGGCTGCGTATGGAATAAGGGGGAGGAAAGCAACAACGCTAAGAGGAGAAAAGGCAAATTAAAAGGAACAAAGGTAGTTGCAGGATATAACGGTGGATATGGGTCAGTGTGTACCAGCTGCCCTCTATAAAGGGCCCTCATGATGCCAATGAAACGAAGCAGAGAGTTAAGAGACATCCGTTCCATCTGACTCCATGCAGCTAGGCAACAACCTATTCCAATCATTCTCACGAAAGCCAGGTGGGCACATAAACGCAGCACCAGCCACCATTTCCACAGACTAATCACCAAGGGTATTTTCACACAGCTAAGTTCACTCTGTTAAAGCAGAAATGCTTCTATAAAATCCGGTTCAACATTTTAATATTCAAGCTGGTATTATGGAGGTTATGTTTGTCCTTATAAATAAGTGTAATTTGGTCCAGAACCAGACAACTGTTTCTTTTTGACAAATAACATTATTGTCATTTCTCTCCCTGCGTTGCCTCACTGCAAGAACGGAGAAAAACCCCCGATGATTGCTCCCCTACAGAATGGGTTGGAATGCAGATGAAGAATTATGCATTCCAATGTGTGTTTACACTTCCCTGTCTTAAATGGAGAAGGTGAGATTGCACATTTCTTTTGTTGATAAACATTTTCACAACCGACATATGGAAGATACTCAGACATCACTGTGATATTCAGCTGTCAGGGTCCTGCTGGTTGGTATATGCAGACTGCCAAAACAAGCCTCCTTTCAGAGCTCAGATGTTTGGTTCTGTGTATTCCTCTGTGGTTTCCTGAACCAAGGGGGAGGATTCAATTTGCTGCAGGATGATCTAATCTGAATCCTGCCGGGCGATAAGCTCCGTTGTTACCTCGGCCTTTCCGGAGCTAAGAGAAATAAAGCATGGCAATAAGTAAGTTACCCCTATTGATGTCATTCGATGGTTGATAGGGGCTGCCGCGGGACGAGACTCCGGTGACACACAAGATGATCTAGGCCTGACCTTGGGCCATAGAAAGCTCATATAATAAATAAATAAATAAATAAATAAAGTCTGGTTCAAACCTTCCCTCTTACATCTACATTACCCCACTGTACAAATGCACTAGAAAGAGGACAAGGCTGGGTCATAGAATCATTTCAAAGTCTGGATATTTGGCCACACAGACAGTCCAGGTTGTTAAGGTTTTGCATGAAAATGACATTTCACTGGTGTCATTAAAAAGGACTTGGCTGAACAGTAATACGAGAAAGTGGCCCTCTGTCAGCGACAGTGGATCCAGTTCTTTATGCACAACACCGCTGTCAGTGCTTGGCAGAGCGTGTGAATTGTTCCTGAATGTAGATATTAATCACAATACAGTGTTAGACAGCTGCCACACTGGGAGCCCACAGCTCTGGTGTCAAATCCCCTTCAGTGATCACAGAGGAAGAAGAAGAATAGTCTGCTGAGGGAGGGTGTGCGCTCTGAGCATCACACAGATGACAACTAATGTTTTGGCAGGCGCCCTTGTCAGAAAATATCATAATGCAAACTTGCTTAGTACACAGACCAATCACACGCAGAAATGGTGTTTGACAAAGCCACGGATGAACATTGAACCTGGACCTTTTGTGAGTGTGCCCAGCAGGGGTATCACTTTAATGTGCAGTATAAAAGGCAGTTATACAAAGTTATATGAAGACAGGATCAGTGGCAAAACATAATCTTGCAAGAAAAGGTCCAGAGGAAGGAAGAGAGACAGACTAGAAAGTTGATAGTCTTTACTGTGGGACAGACATTCATTTAGCAGAGGTTTTATGACCACATACTGATCAATAGCACATTTTGATGGAGTTGAGGGCATTGAGTCTAAACTTAATTGTTCTCTGTGCTTCTCATCACTGTAGAGTGCATTTGGAAATCCTTTTACTCATAGGTAGGCACCAGGGTTTAACTTAATTGCCTTCCTCTTAACTTGTCTTGCTTGGCAAGTAACAAGATTAAAAGTTTGGCAGCATTGCAGATACAGATTTGCTGTTTCAATCGCTCAGATGCTTCTAAAACAGCAAACAATCAGACAAAAAATAATCCTTTGTGTTTGAGGAGAGATTCCTGAAATGTGGAATAGTCAAACTCCCCCAGGAGGTGTAATTTGCATCACCTTATATGAACAGGATGAACACTGGGAACACTCTGCACACTCAAAGCAGTGCGTCTAAATCAGCCCTCACACACTCCTCTCTGAGTTTCTTGATATCATTTGCTGGCGTCATGTGGGGTCTGATAATTGCGACTGCATGTGTCTTCTTGACAACATCCTGGTTTGCGTGTTAACAAAATGCCAGGAGCCGGTGAAGATAAATTGGTGCACACAGTGAGCACTAATTAGACGAAGGCTGCTATATCAGCTCATAACAAAACACGTATCTGCCTTTGTTTAAGTTATCCATGCGTTCCCTACAGATGAAACCATTCAAGAGATGTACTCTCATTGGCTGATAATGGGTTACCACATATATATTGACATTGTGAAATGCTAAAAGAAATTTCAGAAATTAAATAATTGATCAATGTTGTTAAGGTTGCAAAAAAAAAGAAATTGTAGCTTATTGTAATTATATTTCTAAATCTAACTTTGTTTACTGTTATCTCACAATTACTCTTATTGTTATCTTTGGCAAATACCTACTTTGAGGAATGATTGCTAGTTATACATTGTGTATTATATATAATGTATATCATATAAGTGAAAAAAACAGATCTTTAAAGCTCCAGTATCTATATGTCAGACTCAAAGGTTGGATGTGTGGCTCTAATGCGGCCTTAATGTATTCCTCATACATGCACAATACATTCACAGTTCAGAAGTTGTTCTGTTTTCCATTGTGATTGTTCCATTCTATTCTATTTTTCTTTCTATTCCATATTAAATTTGAGCTTTTCTATTTTATCCCTTTGCAACCAACAGAAATGGATAATAAGTATGTAATCTATGTATTAGTCATCACCTATTGACACTACAGTTTGCCATCTTCTCTGCCAGACCCCTATGCCACTTTGTGTGTGTTTGTAGAAAGCTACATGTGTCAATGTGACGATAAAGGATTAGTGGGTTTTTTGATTAACATGCCCCTTCAAAAAACCTCTGCAACTCTTTTTTCCAGCCATTCGTAAGCACACAACTCATAAATGGCATATCTGACGGCACATGAGGGCAGCAACTATCATCCCTATACTAGGTCAGCCTGTCTTACATGACTGCATCTTATTAATCAATTTCATGCATGTGATTATTTGCTTTTCCATTTCTACTTTCTTTTCATCAGAACACTCTCTGATCCTCCAGTGTGTAGATTCAGAAACCTGATTGTGTTCCAAGGCAGGAGGAGCTAAATGACCGGAAGGTATGGCACCTTCGACATTAACATACATGAACCCATCGAGACAAGCTAGATGACGGAATGCATGCGCGAATAAACAGAAAGAAGATTACAACAACAAGATTACAGTTATATTTATATCATATCTACGAAAACATTAAAGCTCTGCAACTCAAGTCATGTAGAAAGCCCCACAAGCCATTACAACGCATGGATAATGGAGACTTCTCAGACTAATGAGACCTGATTGGAAGGCAAGAGCACTCATCACCATCATCAGGGAAATTCCCAATATTCCAACATAGCCTCCTTGACTTTTGATGTATTGTCAATGGGAAGGTCGTGCATTGAAGCTAATATTTCTGTCCCCACAGGAGTCCTATTTCCCTTGCACAGATATATCAGTGTCCAAGGCCTTATCCGTCTGTTGATGTTTATGCCTTTATGTCAATGCCTCTTTCATTTAGTGAACTGTTTAGGCGTGTGCTTTGTCGCATAAATGCTGGTAATGTCCCACTTCAAAAGTCTGCTTTGAGAGACATCAAATTTAATAGGATTTTGCTTGAGTCTCCTATCTTAGTCTGGCTTTAACTATCTTTTCCCCAGATGTCGTGGAATGCCCACAGTTTTCTTTATGACTCAGTTGATACCACAGACGGAAAGTTTGCCAGCTATTACAAAACCTCTTCTTGTCTTCTCATCTAAATGATCGGTGTTGTGTGTTGGTCAAGAGTATTTTGGTGGACATGGGCATGGACTTTTGACACACAGAATCACAGTGACACACCCAGAGAAAAGTAGGAAAAAAAGAGATGACTAACCTAACCCACCTGAGCTCGGCTCACAGGGATCAATGTCCTCGTCGTCGCTCGGACACTCAGCTGAAGCCACCAGCAAGTCATCGGTAGTCTGCAAGGAGAGAGAGGCACACAGGAAAGCAGTGAGTATAAAATATTTAGCCGCATCAATCAGGTAAGATGGTTCCTACTGTAAACTACCAAAAGTAGTATGCCCAGAGGGTTTAGGTTAAGGGGAGATAGGAGGATGAGAAGTGAATCCAGACAGCGATACTGCTTAGCTGCTGGATTTATCTGTCAGCACACATGCTGCCTGGTATGGCAGCAGCTGCTACATCTCTTTCAGGCAGCACTATTCTCACAAAGATGAGATTTGATTATTGAGGAACAGCGAGGGCTAAAGTTCACAGCACAGCTGTCAGCTCACATGCTCACTGTGAGCGTTAGTGTGTGTCTTCGCATACCGCTGCAAGGGATTGTTAAGGGCCGCCACGAAAACCCATCTGACATTTAGAGGACAAACAGCCATGAAATAAAACATAAATCGGAAAACAAATGGCAAACGGCAGAGGTTTAAATCTGTAGTGTTTGTGTTGTCAGTGTGTTTCCTTTGTAATCAGACGTCAGGTAAGCATGGCATATGTAGAGTTGTTGCTACTTCCATACCAAATTTATTCTGCACCATTTTAAATGTGCCCCCTCAACTGCCAAACACAATATCTCTGTGGAAAATGGGAAAGGACGAACAAAAGAGCAGTGAAAAAGTGCACTGTAAAACATTATACTGCAATGTTCTTTTACAGCCTTGCTTCAGGCCATTTGATCAGCTCTGCGTTAAAGGTCATTCCATTTAAGCATGGCGGCCTCTTCAAGGCTGGGCTTCATTTTCTGTTATGGAGTCCTGCTAAGCAGAATAACCTGATGTACACTTAGCCCTGCACCTCCTCTCACCCTTTTTGCACTAATATTTTACATTTTAACGGCTCAAATGGGTACTTCACAATATTTAATCTTTGTTAGTTTTTCATATTAGGGCACAGGGAAGCATCCATGTAGAAGAAAAGCATTATGTCCCCAAAATTAAGATGAATTCAGAACTTTATTTAATTATATATTCCGTTATTCTATTGATGTTGTCTGTGCATCAAAATACATCTGCAAGTTAGATTAGTATCGATTCACCTTAAGGAAATTAAAGGTGATGTCATTTTGTGTAATATCCATTTGGCTGCATGTAATGTGATTCGATTTTCACTGTTACATCATTTCTACATTTAAAACATGAAGCAACATCATCTTTACATAATAGACCTGGAATTGATAAGTCAAACCCATTAAGGCATTTTGGTGGCGGGCTGTTTTTGGTGCATCTGTGCTGGGTGAGGCTTGGGGAAGCTGCCCAAATGTAAATTTAATTTGCCGTGCATGAGGCTGATATACAGTGTCGACCATCCAGATGGCAAAACTGCCGGATCCTGGAGTGCCACATCCATCACTTCAGCCTTGTGATTTGTTTTTCCTGGCGGGAGATCTTGACACGCTGCACTCACTGGCAGAGGTTTCGGGAATCAAGGAATCAATACTGCCTCTCTCTTCCTCCAGCCTTACCTCCCTTATTCTCCCTTTCACCCCCTTTTCTCATCCTTCGTTTCTTCTCCCTGCCTTCAACTCTGTCCTTCAGATTTATTTGCGAGCAGAGACGAGGAAAGCGATGTGAGGTGGGTGTTCTAGATGTAGGTTAACTCCCCATAGAATAACCTGAGGGGTGGTGTACACCCGTTCATATTTATAAGTCTCTGTCTCCTCATTCAGGTCAGAAAGTAGCAGTCTGAGACTTCTATCACCACAGTGAAATCCGATACTGAATATGAAACTACATTTAAAGGTTAGTATTAATTCTACAATAAAAATAATAGACTTGCAATCGCGTGGTAGAAGGAGAGGGAGGCTACAGATGCTGTATTTACTTTTGCTCTTGTCATGTATTTGAGGACATAAAGGAAAACAAGAATGTCTAATATGTATAAATCTTTCAAATATGCCTTTGTTTGATTTGCAACTCCATAGCTCCGGGGCTACAGCTTCACAATTCTATAATGCTAAGAGGGATACAATCACAATGCCGCACTCATTTCCCCATCCAAGGACAAAGGTTGCATGTTGATCTTTGATTAGTTCTACCTATAAGCTCCAGTGAAGTACAATTCTTACATTGTACTTTTAAGCAAATATCCTGTGTAGTGGATGTAAGCTTTGGAATCAACAACAAAACAAATTCACATCTCACTCTGCATTGATTTGCCATCAGGGATTAGTGTGTAGGTCAACATTTTGATGTGGTCATGACCTGGTAGAAATCCAATAACATTACCAATTCATGGTGTCCTTCTCCAACGCTTGGCTTCTTTTTCACCCGTGACAATTCAATGTGGGGTGTGTGAGAGGCTTACCATGCAATTTAACCACTGTGATGAAAAGTGACGGGCTGGGATGCCAGGAAAAGAACATTGGAATCTCAGGAAATCTTTTTCTAAAGCAGATGTCCTGAATAACAGGCTTTGCATTTGCTTTGACACAGCTGTAATTTTAACTCTTTTTTTCCCCCAGAAATACTGAATGCGATGAATTGTCTTCATTAGCTCAGCACAATAGCGGTTGCTGATGAAAAGAATACATCATAGAAAGATGCTCCTTCAGACACTTGCATAAACAAGATGTACCTGTACTTCATTTACAGCAAGTGCCTCTAAAATTCAAAAAGCAGAGGATGGGGGCTCGCAAAGCATCATTAATCTAACGGCACGTCCTAAAGTGCTGAAACCACGGTGAACCCGCAGCACAGCTCATTTATCTGCTTCTGCACGGAGCAGCACAGACCATGTTCCAACGTGATGAATTGAGTCAATTGGGAGTACGAGACACAAAGGAAGAGAAATAGAGAAAGGCCTGCATTTAGGCTCTATGTTTATTAAAAATGTTCTATAAATTACTGAGCACGCTATTATGTCAAATATTTTGAGCTGTCAAGGGATTTTCAGCTGAAGTTAAACAGTGTACTGTGCATATTATATGATGATGAAATGAAATGAAGAGTCATTAAACATCTAATCAGAGCTACAGTGACATCATGTGCTGTATATGAGGTAAAGATATTGACTGACCTTGGTCCGGGGACTGATTTAACTATTAAAGGTGAGGAGAACCAGGTAATTCCACCTTGACTCAGCCAAAGAAGGCATGGACTTTTCTTAACACTGTCATGCTGCTTTTCGATCTCTGAGGATTGATAATGCTGCACCGTAATGAGATGTCCAGCCAAAGCCATGGTCTGCAGGTGCTGCTTAAAGCCATGCTTACTCAGCGCTCGCATCCTGCTGGACACCAGGTTATCTACAACCCTGCAGTCATCCCTACTGCACTATGTCTAGCGTATGGACAATGTGGAGCAGATGGCTTTATTGTAATGCAGTACACTTTACACCTTCTATCCTTAATGTATGGGTTTCCCCCTTAATCGCAGCCTGACAGAGCAAAGGCAGAGAGGGGAGTGCTTCTCTGCAGGAAGGGTGCTGTGTGCTGGCAGAAAGCAAGAGGCACCTTCTCTGTGATAACCTGTGGGCACGTCCCTGTGGAGAAGCAGGAGTTTTCACATTGTTTTCTCTCTGGTCTAATTTGATGAATGCTCTCTGGCACGCAACCTGTCTCTTCGGAGACAGGCTGAAAGTCAGGAGGACACAGAAGGCATCTGAAGGGTTTACCCGAAGCATGCCTCTGCCGTCACGGTAATGTATCCCACTGAGAATGCCTGTTTTATTTTATCTTTTGTTTGTTTGTCTCCTTTCAATGAAAAACTTTTTTCCCCAGTCTAAGCGCTTGTTATAAAATTTTTCAACAAAAATATTCAGATGGATAACATTTTGCTTGATGCCCAAACTCTGTTTCTCAATGACATGTGATCAAAAACTTATTGTATTCTATCTTCAGTATTATTAACAGCTTATCAATACTATTTTGTTAGTAGAACAGAAATGTATTTATCTTCAAATAACTTGCGGTTCCAATTATTGCCACTTCATTTCCAGGACCCATATGTTTATGTTGCACACAATCCATCAGAGACTGGTGTTTTACAGAATAACTATTCCCCACAGGCTGTCAAGATTTTCCAGCAAGACTATACAAGGAAGAAATCACTGTCACCAGAGGAGGATTCTTGTTCGTGTCAAATCCATCCAAGATGGTTTGGTGCATGTACTGTGTATAATTCTAATTCATTAAAGGTCTTTTTTGAAAAATGTAAAACTCTGTTATTGTTGAATTAGTTTATAAGTACTGTATATGCAGTATGCTACTAAACTGGTATTTATTATTATTCTGCCTTTTCCCAGAAAACTATAAATAAATAAACACAGGTTGCACATACTTTGTCCCAGCTAATTCATGTGATGGATTCATTCAAGCCTCCATTTTAATCCCAAAGAAAAGATGAAAATGCTCTTTATATGTGTCTGTAGTTGGCAGCAGCTCTTGCAGCCAAAGATCTTAAAAAGAAACGCATCACCGTTCTGCATGTTTCACATACTGGCACTGATTTGCACTCACAGTGGTTCGCCAGTGTCCGGATCTGACTGGAGTTACAGTCTGTACAGGCTAATTGGACAGAGTTTGTTGTTCTACGACTCTCTCCTGAAAGAACACATCATTAGTGTGCCAGTGAGACAGAGGAAGCCGGCAGGAGAGTGGAAAGGAATGGCCTGTGGTAAAAACATTGGATGAGCGTTCCTCTGAATCCTGTGTTGAGCTCTCCACACCTAAAGGCTCCGATATGTTACACACCACAGTCTGGAACTGTGGAAACAGCGGTCAGTTCTGTTTATCACAGAGGCGCTTTACTCTCAGTGCACACATTCTGTATTTATCCATGGCAGCTATCACACTGCAGCAGAACTTCTTGTCAGAGCGCCCGATGACATCCAAGAATCTAACTTAGCACCATGGAACTAGGTCGATGTTGATGAATAATTTAGTCCCAGATGCTCAACAGCTTCCAACTGAATAATGAAGGCGTGTGGGCCTCTAAGACTGTGAGTTCAGCTCTGTGTATTGCCTGGCCTTCGCCCACACACTTCCTACTGCTGCTCTGCCAAGCTGTCAACATTAGGGACTCACAGTGATACAGAGACTTCAGCAAGGGTGGAAGACAATGGATGAATATTATCACAACCACAGCTCAGCTAGGGAGCAAACATTGATGTTTGTATGTGACACGCTTATGACTTCTTATACAGATGTACACATACAAATATATTCTGTATGCTTATGTATTGTTTCTAACGATCATCATCATTCTTAATATCACTTGGACAACAGCTGCTTATAAATAAATTGGTAATGAATAATATAAATAAATAATTGTTTTGCCGTTTAGGGATACGTGAGTGTGTGATGAGAAGAGATGGGTGTGAGACGGAGAGAAGGTTGATAAAGATCACCAAAATAATAGTAGTAAAGAGGGTAAAATAAATGATAAATAAGTATTGAATAGACACAGTGAAGACAGACAACATGGAAAAGCAAGCTTGTTGTTAGTTATGTTCTATTCTAAAGGATTCAAAATACTGCAACTTTGCAAGGTGATGTAAGTCATAAATGTTCTGCCTTTAACTAGCTTCAATTCACATTAACATCAAACTATTGAGGTCACATAGCAGTTTTATCCTGAAAACAGCTCATCATTACCTACAGCACGTCAACGCGCGCCTGTCTGTCTATTCTATAGGTTAGGCCATTCTTCAACATATAAGATAGCTCACGCAATACATGCTGGTATTCCTCAAAGGTAATTAACTTCGAATAATTGTTAGAGCTTCTTTTCTGTTATGAGTGCTCGTGTGTATGTATACGCGTGTGCCTTAACTCTGTTCACGGTGGACAGCTGTTTTCAGCGGCTAAGCTGTGAGACTCGGTCCCTTGTGAGAGACAGACTGTTGCCGCTGCTGGACCTCAGGCTGAGTCTCAGTGTCATTATAAAAAGGATGGTCTGAGGCTCTCCATCTCCTCCCCTGGCACCCACATGTTCCTGTCTGCCCATACATCTTCCTCCAGGCTTAAGTCACTGCATTCCAGACAGTCTAACAAGATGCTTTGAGGCAGCTTCACACACTGGTACGCTGACTTCATACACTATGAAATCACACAAGCACACTCAGACGTACACGCACAAACTAATCCGTTATGACATCTGAAATACAAACTCGGCCCCATTATTACTGACCGTGACAACATTAGGGACAAAATATGCAGTTTGTGTGGGAATAATGAGAAAATGTTTTCAATTGGGGAGTGGGTATTACAGTTACACGCCAACAGCAAGGTAGATTGAATCTACTTGGAAACAGTTCTTTCCTAATATCTGGAAGGAGTATTCTATTATTATTAAAACTGTGCCACGTCTGCAGGTGCAATGACAATGTGTTAATGAGTTTCACAACCTGCATGTTAAGACAAAGAAATGAAACATATTATGCACCAGCTATTGTGTCAAAGAAACTGATTTAAGTAGAAAAGAAGCAACATATCAAGAGAAATATGAAAACATGAAATATGAACAGGGACTCAAAATGCTCAGGCATGAGAGATACAGACAAGGGATCAAAGGAACAAAGTAATGAAATTGTATGTAGCGTTCATCACACATGCACGCACAAGTACACACACACACACACACACATATACACACACACACACACACACACACACACACACACACACACACACACACACAGAGCTTCTGTTGATTAGAAGGAAGGGCTGTATCTGAGGAAGTGATCCATGGGACAGGTAAGGGCTGTCAGAGTGTGAAGAGGTCATGGTGCATTGTAGATGTGGATGTGATGTAAATACAAATCGGTCTTAAAAAAGACGTGTATGTTCTCGATGCGTGTCCAAGAGTGCTTCCTACCTCACACCTACAGTATTGAGAGACCAACTGACGTGTGAGGACTTCTTTCTACGCCTCGTCAAAGTTCCTCAAGCCCCCCCGAGGACACATTTAACTTATTTTCCAGGAACATTCATCCACATGGCTTTAATGTAAATTCAGCAGTTAGCAGCACCTTTGATATGGCAGCTCAGGCACTAAGGTAACCAGAGACGCTGTCTGACTGAGCAGGAGGAAAAATTAATTTCCATAACCAACGTTTTTGTCACACCATCAATTTCAATCCCAGACTCAAGACAGAAGCGGGTGAATCTTTACTTGTCATACAAGTGGAGATGTGAATGAAGTTTGATATTTACATTCAGGAATAAGTATAATTGCTCAAATACTGCATTTCTTTTGAGGTATATATAGTAGTTTTACTCCATTACATTTATCTGGCAGCTGTAGTTAAGGTACTTGGTAGATTCTAAGTTTAACAGGACCTCTTTGTTTTCCTTCCTTCCTATTTTTCCTTTCCCATTTACATTACACACCCTTGTAGGTCAGTTATCCAGATTATGCTATTCAAGGAGGTTTCATCCTCGCCTCTCATCTGAGGGACTTCTTCAGTTCTGACTGACTGGCTGGGAATCCCGGGATTGAACATCTTTGGAGTGGATATCAGGGTCATTGATACTCCTGATTAGTCCTCCGTTCTGCTGTAATGATGTTCGTTAGCAGCTGAATGGTGAAGCTTAGTTGTCTGAGAATTAACCTTCCTTGTTTGCGTATCCTTCCTTCCTTTCCTACTCACTTCACGTGTCCTTCCACGTTTGTCTATTTATTAGTTTCTTCCTTCCTTCTTGCATTATTCCCCTCATTCCTTAATTTTCCCATACACCTGCCAGCCCTACTTTCTCTCCGTATTTCTTCTTTCCTTCAATCCTTCTTTTCCTACTTACTTGATTACTCCTTCCTTTGATTCATACTTGAATTTGTTCCTTCCTTCTTTCTAACATTCCTCTCTTTCCTCTCCAGCTGAGAATTCTCTCACGGCAGGATCAATCCCAGTTTACCTGTTTTGGAGAGTCCCAGATATGTCTACCACCCAAACGCCTCACTCACCATGTAATCCTTTCCCATATTATTTTGATAATAGAGGTATCATAATCTGTGCTGGTTTACGCCAGGCTGAGGAACTTGGAGTGTGCCAGGAGGATGATGTTCTCTCTCTTTATTACAGGGCGTCAGTACAGTTGGAATTTCATCTTATGAACTTAATTACAATTTTAATATAACTGGTATTTTTACGAAGTCTTGTGGTCCTGATCATTGTTCACAGTTTCTCCCTACTTTGCTGTTTTGGCGATGAGGGCAATATTGTTTGGACTGCGCACCGCACACTCAATAACCACTCACGCACGCTTACACCCCTCACTCTTTGTACAGGTATAGCCAGGTTTTTTTATATTTTTCACTCTGAAATAATTACCGAGGTCTGGAGCTCGACGACCTCATAGTTGGCTACAGCGTTGTCTGTATTAGAGTATTTTTCCATTTGTGTTATTGTCTCCTTGTAGTTGGATATTTGGGTACTTCTGGATGTAAATAATGTGCAGGAGAAATTGATGTGTGCCTGTAGTCAGATCACAGTGTAGCTGGAGTACGCACCGCACAGCGAGTTTCTGCCATGTAGTAAACAGCTTTGAGCAGATAACACAGTGGAAGGCTGGACTCCTTCTGTTAGCTACATTCTCTAAATGATAAAATCTTAATATGATATTCATAAGACAGTCAGACAGTATCTAACTCCTACGCTCCCCCACCCTTGTTCTCTCATCTCATCTCTTGAGTCTATGCATAAACACTATTGCATTAAAAGTATATTACATCCTCTACTTTGCCCCCCCCTCCTTATCCTTGCTTTCAAACCTCTCAGATAAATGAAATCTGTCTGTATTGAAGCATTTTCCCCTCCGGATGGCCTGATATTTGCGTTATCTGAAATAGAATCTGGAGCTCAGAGCATTTCTGTAGGTTGCCTTGGTTGTAATCTGGCCTGAGGGCAGAAAACTGGCCAAGAGGAATATCATACAGTCAGTAGAAGATGGGGAATGAAGAAGGAATAATAATGACTGTAGAATTGCTTGTAATCATGGTGCTCACTATCTTCACCCTAAGATGGAAATGCTTGTCATTTGGGGAAATATTTCAGTGTAACGCAAAGTGACTATTGGATTCTTCACATCCATGTTCTATTCCCTTATAGCATAAAAATAGATGACATCTCCAACAAGCTGTGTTTGTGCTAGTGTGTGTGTGTGTTTTGTGAGTGAGAGGGCAGAAAAGGAAAAAAGGTATGCAGCTCGGCAACAGATCACCAACTTCACCAACACCTTGACATGCAGGCCCAGTCACTCATCAGGTGACAGGATCAAATTAGTCATCTTAATGTACACGCCATCAGTGCTGAGATTAATGTACCCGGGCCTAATTCCCATGTGTAACGTTTGCAAAAAGCATGACAAGAGGGAAGAGGAAGCGCAGATTTGCCCTACAACAGCAGAGCGGGTCACCTGCATCTCACTGAGGACCATCATAATCTGATTTCTGTCCTCAAGGTGTAGATGTGTCAGTCACAAAGGGTACAACAGCATTTTCTCACTAGTAAATTTAAAGTTTTCTACAACAAAAGGTGTGTGGAGGGTTATATTCATGCCTTTTGTCTTCTTGAGTGTTTGGAGTAGCAGTAATGACTCAGTTCAGCCCAGATGATTTAGCAAGTGATACAGAAGTGAATATAGTGTGAAACTAAAAGGATCACAGAATCTCCCAGGTGCATTGGCTGTATGACAAATTGAGTCTTAGGCTCAACAGCTGGCTCAGGACTATTTTCTGTTTCTACAAATCATGACAGCAAATGTCTTTAAAGACAGCAATATGATGTAGAACGCAGGCTGTAAAGCTGTCAGTGTCAGTGTCAGCAGCATCTCCGCACACAAACACTATAAAAAACATTCCTACGGCGCTGGTTTCATTCCTGTCACCCAAACTGACTTACTGTGACTCTAACAAATGACAATCTGTAGTCATCTGTTGGCAGCAGTGTCATTCTCTAAACCTGTAGAAGCAAACCATGTCTCAGCTGACTGGTGATAAGTATGACACAAAAATAACTGTAATTACTTAAGTAAACAATTAAGAATAACACTACAACTACAACTAATCAAGAGACACTACAGATAAGTGTCTCTTGATTGTATTTGAACATGCCCTGTTTTATTGTGCAAAATACTTAAATATGTTGTGTTTTTTTCTACATAGAACACCTCTGTGACCACGAAAATACACAATTTTAGGTGCTGACCCCCTCCAGTAAACATCACTCTGTTCTAATTGGTCAGCTGGCAGATGTAAGCATCATAGTTTGTGTGCGTGTTAAACAGGTTTGATAAAAAAAATACAGGAAACTAAAAGCATAATATTCGTATAATGTCCCCATTTATAATAGTAAAGTAAACTACTTCGGGCCCATGAGTACATGTAACAATATGTTTTCTGCAAATAAGCATTTAGCTGCCATAAATGGTCCCAAAAAAATGCAAATTGTCAGCATATCACCACACACTGGCATACGTATTCACCCCTACCAAGGTGAAATGGATCAGAGAGCCACATGGACACCATGCTTGTGACTCTGTGTAAGTCAGTTTCCATAATGGCCCCTGGTGAGGCTAAGATGATGGATATGGTCTGTCGCTGGGAGTGAAAGACTCAGGCCTGGGGCCATTGCAGGTCCACAGCATTGCCATCTGTCAGCACTGGGTGGGCACAGCCCATGACCAGGGCTTGGGCAGCACACTCCAGGGCCACCTACAACACACACCTCTCTTCAGGGGCAAGGTTAGGAAGCTAGCAAGGCACATGTGCTGTCCAGCTACATAATCTCCATTTCCATGTGGAACCCTTGCATTTACAAAAGGGAATGATAAAATATATAACAAAAGCTGGAAAAATCAATAGCGCACCTGTCATTGAAGCGAGTCCTCAGATACCTATCACACAAGCTCACAATACCTTTGTAGTGTGATGGTCAGTCCCATACATCTGCATTGCAGGGGGAATCTTATACTGAGGATGTTTTCTTTCCGTTAATATTTTAAGGCACGTTAACCACATAAACTCAGACTAAAGACTTCTGCAGTGTGTTACGAAGTTACAGTAACAAGAGACATCTATAGTGGTGGACTTAATATTCTGGATAAAATAAAATTGATCTATAACATTTCTTCGCAACCTTGTGTTTTCCCAACCTGTTATTTTGCTGTGCAGACTGTCCTTTAACTGGTGAGCTCACCAGGGGAAGCAATTATTAAGCATTCTGTCTGCCCTTCATCTTCGATTGATATCACACCTATTAAATTCTCTCTTTTCATTCCTTCACAATAAGATGTGTTTGTAGATGACTTCAGGCAAACAGTTTCACTTGGTTAACAATGTGACAAGCAATTCCTATTCATACAAATATGAAAAGCGAGGGAAAAGAAGGAACTACAATCATCCCCAAGAATCAGCAATTTCCCATTTTGTTCTGACCAATTGTGGAGACTCATGAAATTAATTCTGACAATACTGACTGTGGAAAAACAAAATAAGCTACCCACTTAAAGCTATCCATATTTCAGTATGTCTGATCCGTCTAAGAGGTAACAAATGGCTGCCAGGGAAAACAAAGAAAGCTGTGTGTGTCTATTGCATGTGATCATGTTATCCGTATAGTGGACTACAAAGGAAATACAGGTAAATAGAGTGGATGAAGTAACCACCCTAATGACCCTAATGTGGTACTAAAAGGTTGCATTCTCATATGTGACACGATGTCATGAGAGCAGTAACACTGGAGTAACACATCATGAATAGAAGTGCATACAACTAAAGATGTATATACCTTCAGCAAACCCATTGTATCAGTAGATATTGTGCCCTTCAAAAAAAATAAAGTTGGCTAAATCATCCTTAAGCTTATGTCTGAATAGGTATCATACCGGCACCCGATAAGAGAAAGTAATACTGCATTAGTACAGTCGCCTGTGGAGTCTTAAACCCGAGATTACTCCCAGGTCTGAATATTAATGCAAGAAGGATTAGTATTAAATCTAGGCTGTGCAGAATTTTTGCAGCAGTAGCTTGTAAAACAATAATCCCTACCAGTATGAAGACAATTATAACAATGCCTAAGGTAGCACAACATACAATAAACAGACGGATCTGGTGAACGATTAAAAAAGGATAGAAACTGCCGACTGAGACGATACAGAACACTAAATTGCAGAGAATCTCTCATCACTGGATTACTGTGACAGTAAGTTTATTATAGTGAGTGTGCAATAGTAAAGAAGCCTGGGAGGTACCTGAAAAACTGCACTGATGGTACAGCAGTGCAGCACGTCAAGTCTTCATTTACCCCAGAGAGGACAAACTTCTGCTCCTTCTCTCAGGGAACAAGACGAGAAGAGTCACTAAAAGCCAATTCAAATGGAACTGAAGTGTGTTCCGTAAAATGGCCCACACATTGTCTTTAGAATGTTCCTTTGCTTCCCTTAAGGTACAAGACCATTATACGTTCACTCCTCACCTGGGGTTAAATCTGAAATAGTGGGGCCAACTGGCTATTTGGATGTCACATGCTGGCAAATTGGTCTCATTGGAATCAGCCAGCAGCAACAACATAAAATGGAAAGGTTATGAAAGAAACCGCAAGATAATCAATCATGTTTATGAAAAAAGGACTTACTGGCAAGGATTAGAGCGAATTAGAGAGTGGGAGACATTCCAGGAAACAGCTACAAACGTCTCACTGTAATTTTCTCACCTATTTTGTACCGTAAAGACCTGAATTATTAAGTCCAACCATGTATTAGCTGTAACATTCAAGTAGAATCAGATCAGATTTTGAAGCTGATAGAATGTTTTGGCAATGACCCCTCAAATATGGTTAAGAGAGAAAAAGAGATACAACAACTGACAGAGGATATCTTACAGTTAAGTTTAAAACACAGCTAATAACTGTAGAATCTAAATAACAAAAATGCCAAAAATCACTGACAATATAAGTAGTAGATAATCTAATCATAATTTAAGTGCTAATGCTTGGTTTTGAGTTTTCTGTCTTGTGACTGACATCTAAATTGTAGTAGGGGGTCACAGCAGCTGGTTAGTGCACAACAACTCCAGTAATTGCATGGGAAATGCAACTGTTACAGCAGGTTGAAGTGACTCGCTGACATTCCCAAACCCAATTCCCAATCTGTACCTTCTTTGCTGTCAGACGTCAACTTTCTGCATTAAAAAAGTTTGGAGCACATACGTGTTATTTTTTTTCATGCATGTAGCATTTCATCGTCATTAATATGAACTTGACTTAGCTCCTAATTGGTTGGTACTAAATAGAGTATTACCCTTGCACGTTCACTTCTTTTAATTATGCTAAATAACATTTCTGCTGCTTTTCCATGTTGTCGCAGGCCAAACTAACTTTGAAGTAACACAGCTGCTGTTAAGCGGCTGCTTCCGGCTTTGACCGCTTGTAAGATTTATGTACTGTATGTATGCTGGGCCGAGTTGATAATACAGAGCCGTGCAGGTGAGGATCAGTCACTGTCAAGAGCTCTCTATGGCTGCTGATGATAGCACGCTTTCGTCTTTTTCACTGGGAGGGTCCCAGCTACATAGGGCGATGTCTGTTATCCTTGAGTTGTTTTGAGTAAGCTTCATTTCGTATCAAATTCTATATTTTCCCAGTTTGACATTTTTCTTGTATTTAATCAACCAGTCCTTCAAACGTTTGACGAACAATATATTGGCATCATCTGCGATCTGTTTAGCAAAGCCAACGTTCCAATCACAAACTTGCATACTTGTAACCGTTTGGTGTTGTTGATGTTTTCTATGTTTGTAAGAGCAAGAAAACTCAGATCTGTCATCTGCATTTCAGAAAACACAACTGAAACAGGAAGATGTCGTTCATGTCATAACATTGTTTTTTGAAGGTGCACACAAGCATGGTAGGTTTAATTGAATGTGAGCAGACAGCAGACACTTCATTAAGACCTGACAGTCAGGCTCATATGATAGGGCTCCTCCCCCATTCAGAGATGACTTGACACATTAGACATCTGGAGTAAACCCTCTTATTTAGTAAAATTTTTCGAGGCATGACGGAAGAAAATCTATGAAAATAAAAATAGATTGAGGTTTTTTTCAGGTTTTATTGTGCTGTAAGTTTTTCCTTGACTAGGTCAGGATTGCCTAGGACGATAAAGTTCAGATTAAAAGAGTGGACACGCAGTAGTTGGAAAAGAATGACAAAAATGTGATGTCACAGATTTCCCAAAGGCCTACAGTATAATATCATATAATGCCAGCTGAGTATCCGATAAGGCGCCTCAAAAAGCTGAAATATTTCATTTATAATGATGAGCACTTACTTTGGCCTCCAGGAGAATGGATCCTATGCAAAGAAAGAGCATGAGGGTATTTGTTTTGTTTGTGGGAAATGAAAAACCTAAGTCTAAAACACTTCTGAAGAGGCAGGAGGTAGGAAAGCTTAAGGCAGGAATGGACAGTGGAAAGTGGCGATGTACTCGGGAACAAAGAGAGAGAGAGAGAGACATTCTGAAGCGATAGTATTGACTAACCTTAGGCCTGATGGTCTGATGGTGTAGTTAGAGATGTGGTTCTTTTTGTTAACACTGTCACAGGGAGGCTAATGAGAGGTAAAAGCTCAAATACTCTTTAGGAAGTGCAACAAAAAAAAGGGTGGAAGGCTACAAAGGGAATCCTACGTCCTCTGTATTGGCTACGGACTTTTGGACTTGTTGTCAGACCGACATTACCAGACCAATACATTATACGTATTGCAAAGGATTTAAAATAGAGCCATAAAAACATAAATTTTCACCATATATCCACGTCTTCAATACACCACTGGATCTAAATGTGTGCCTTGAAGGCCAAGCACCTTCTAACTGCCTGATACATATTACGCCCGCTAGTGTGAGCGGTTCCATTACCACCCATACTAAAATGACCGTGCTCTATCAATAAGGCTCTGAATGTAAAAAGCATTTACTGAATTGCATTTGCCATAAGAGAGGAGACGGAACAGCTGGAAGATGATTAAAGTGCTGACTGTTGAAGGGAAAGGACAGTGAATGCACTATTTCCTTGTGCAGAGGCCAGATACAATGTCTTTCTAAGTGTAGTGTCCTGAGACGGTGATGTCTCTCCTTTGGAAGGAAGTCACACTGAATGACACTGAACACACCGACATCTGCCAAAGCACACTTCTTTGCATGCTTCATTCATTTCTCTGCCTACATCACCGAACAACCGTTTCACCCACTGACCTTTTTTTTCCTGTGTGAAAGCACTTGGCTAAACTTAAAACCATCCCACTGCGCTTTGTAACCTCACTGAGACGAGGATGAGTTGGCCTTACAACCCGACACCTCGTCTCCATAAAGATGACCGGCGGGGGCTTGAGTGTGTAGCCACTAGGCGGTGCAGTTTGAGAATCACTACTAAAACAACCACGCAAAAAGATCACCTTTAGCGTTAGCGTTCCAAAATGCTAGAAAATACACAACAGAATAAATGCCGGATGGATGAGAGGACATAGAGGATGTATATGAGAGGTTGAGAGGGAACCTGGTGTAGCAAACATCAATTAAATTATGATGAATCGTCCTTAAGCCACAAGCATTCTCTTTATCTCTTCAGTGAATGTGTGCAGTGTACCTTGAGTATAATACATATCTCATCAGTTATTCACTGTTTTTCCAAATTTCATGGTCTATTGTATCATTTTATTTCTATCTACTGACGGTGAAAAGACCTGCAGATAACATGCTTTCATCTTGTCAAGTTTGTTTCTTTCTGCCAATATCTCGGCTCATTGGTAGAAGTTTTTAACACCGCATAGATCTGGAATATAATTATTGCCCATTGTCTGATATTTCTGCCCACATTTCTTGCGCTTGCTTCGTTTCATGAACCACCCTGTTTCCCCGAGAAAACCATTCCGTTGGATCAGAAATTAGAATGGTAGTTTTTGACGGCATCTCATCATTGTTACTGTAAGCTGTAGGTTGTACCTGTTAAAGTGTGAGAGTTGAAAGAGGACCTCGACATTTTGAATATATTGTCATTTATCCTTTAAAGTTTGAAAGATCTAAGCGTTCCAAGCTTCATAGATGAGCTCAGGTGTCTCCATGAATTAAAGTTTTTTTTTTAAATATTCATTTTAAATAGAAGCAATCGTAACCTTTTCATGTGGGAAAAAACTTTTAAATAGATTTAGAAAACTGAAGCACAAGATGAGAATTAGCATTTGCACCAACTTGTAATTAAATGTTGATGAAATGAATTTTCAAAGATAGAAAAATGCTACAAACACACCACAAAAGCAATGTAATGACATAATCTAGTGTGTATGTAAATTGTGCAATGTAAAGTTAGGCCCCAAAATGGTTGATTCCGAATAAGGTCAATATAGAATGATTTTAAACTGTCTGTTAAGCGTCATTATATTCTGGAACTATGAATATTTTCTACTATTATCTTCGATGCAACTGACCGATTAAGATCAATCTACGATTATGTTAATTACAGTGTCTACTCTGTATGTATTGTCCCTAGATCAAAAACATCATATCTTCAAGGATACTCTAGTCTGAAGTCTGAGTTTATTCTACTTCACAAAACATCAACACCCCACTCATGTTGCAGTAAACAATTATGTAAATATGTCATGGAGTGAAAACTGCCAACGAGATCACCAAGGAGGCAATTCAGAGTTAAATCTTACAAATGATAAAGACACTGTTGCTGTTTACTATACTGTCTGTAATGACACTAATTGAGCAAAGTGACTTAATTATGTTTTAACTTTGTGGCAATATAGCTGAATCATAAACATGGTTAGAACCAGCCAGGGTTTTCAGAAATGATGTATAACACTTAAATAACTTTATGAATGAAAGTGAGCAGAGCAGGCAAGACGAGGCAGCAAATTTGCCAATGCATGTGTTCTTGTTTACGCATTAGCTTTACACTCCACCACATACGTATTTGATCAGATCAGATAGAGATGTGATAACACGTGACCTCATTATCTGGAAAATGCAAACATTATAACAAGGATGGATGATCAGGCGAAGTGTAAATCCGGCCTTTGTTTTCTCTCTTAGAACAGCGAGTAACGAGACCAGATGTGCAGGTGGGTGGGTCCATATTTGCATACTCATAAACTCTCAATCAGCGACGAAGAGCAGATGAGTTTTTGAGTCTTCTTTGGTTACATAGATTTGGGGTGATTTAAGAGCTGTATTGATGTTACCTGCTCTGCTTGCATTTTCGTTTACACTTCTGTGACACTGTTTCTGCACGGATCAGTGTGGGAGGAGCAAAGCACACCAGATTTAGGAATCTAAATCTTGTACACATGATCTAACAAATATGGTACTACAAAAGATTTACGGTTTATTGCCACTATTTGGAACTTCCTCACCAGTTTTAACAGCTGTGAGAAGGAATTTGTGCCGTTTTCAAGGGTCGTTCTGAGTACCATTTCACTTGAAAGGGTGTAAGTTTTCTGTTGCATTGTTCAGTCATTCTGAATGAAACATGACATTCGAGCAGTAACACTCTTTTTGCAGCTGCTGGACTGCTCATGCAAGATAGATAAAGATGATGGCAGATCCTTATCTCGCCGCCTGTAACAAACACACCGCAGTGCCGCTGTGGCACATCTGATTGCAGGGGAAGAAGTGTTTGGCAGTATGCCTGTAATGTAACTCCCATGGTAAAGCTATGGAATCGTTTTCTGAGTTTTTAGGACACAAGATCCAAGGAGAAGTAGAAAGATGTGGCACCATAAAGCAAGATAATTCGAGGCTCTATTTATGGCAATAATGAAGAGAAGGTTTATATTGGCATGAGCTGAACTGCATGTAGTGAGATATAACTGCTAACTATCAGCTTGAGGTGACGTAGAACTGTGATCTTCTTACCTGCTGAGGCTCTCGTGGAGTCGTCTGCTTGACTCTTCTGTTAGACGCCGTGGTGGTGGTGATCTCCATGATGGATGTGGACGTCTCTGAGCGATTGGCTGTCGTACTTGACTGGGGCGTAATCGAGGAGGGTGACTCCCCCACCAGCCGCACGCTGCCCTGGATCCTAACGTTGGGATCCCCCTCCGCAGCCATGTTGAACACCTTCAAGCCATTATAGTAGAGGCCTGAAAGCTGCCCCTGAAAGGATCGACTCCGGTCCCGCTCCCAGCCCCCAATCTGTATAGTGGTTTGGCTGTTGAAGATTGTAAGCTGCCGTCCTGTGGGAAAACAATGTTACATATTGTAGGAAAATGTTGAACTGCGGATTCAGCCACTTTTACTTTACAGGTGAAAAACGACAGAAAGAAAAATCATTTGCCCAGTGGCTAATGAGACCAATAAATTACCGGTTGCTAGAGGCGACCCAGAGTAATTTATTGCAGCTATAATGATGAGATGCCTATGAAAAGCAAAATATATAGAAAAAGAAATAAAAACGGGATTTTGAAAATCAGTGCAGCTTTGCTAAAAGAGCAATGTGGTCGAATCATAAATAACAAGAAAACTTTATGATTTATCTTTTTGAGACTTAAGAACACTGTCTTGAAAATAAAACAGGACAGTTTGTTTTAAAGCGAACTGCTTGATAGCAAAAATGTATCATATATTTTTATATGACTGGCTTACAATACAAATAAATGAATAAAAAAGAAACAAGATCACTATTTAAGTAACTAAACTTATTAAAAAAGGAAGAAAGAATGAAGCAGTAGCCATTGTTGGCATCTGTCATCCTGTATTTTCCTTCGAAATTTCAGGATATTGAAAGACAGCAAGCATCACACTAAGTGCATTTAAAATCATTTAGAAAGCAAGATTTGGGAAGTATTCATCCTTTTAGCAAAAGCAAGGGGAAACGAAACTTAACGTAGTCAAACACAAAACATTTTATGACAGCACTTTCATAAAAAAAACAAAAAAGGAAACATAAGAAAGATAAAAAATGATCGGGCTCATTTCACAATTTCAGTGACAATTATGAATTAGTTATTATATGAAAACAAGGCATGCACTCAGTTTATTTTATATTACAATTTCATCTATTTCCCTAAACATATTTACAATGTCTGTTAAAGGGACTCAAAATTATGATGCCAATTTGTATTTCACTCTATTTATTATTATTATAAGTTTAATCAGAATAGATCAAATGATGAACATTGATCTATGAACATAGAAACAAACTGTAAAAATGTTTCAAATAACACTGAAAATAGCAAATTACGAATGATTAAAGTAGATCATTTTAATTTATCTTTTAGAAATTTACAGCAAAATTTACAGTAATTTATAAACTTTTAACCATATTACGTCAGTAGGTGGATTTACATACATATTTACAGTCCCTTTAACCTTAAGTTGACAAACACGTATTAAAACAGCTGACATCTATAAAAATGAATACATTACAAACTACATTTAACTGTTCAAATCATTTTTAGTTTTATTTTACTGAACATTTATTTTTTAAGGTTTATTATTTACAATCATATTGGTACCACTTGGTTATGATCAAATTATTTTATTTGAAATTTTAATCAGTGATTTTACCTTTGTCGAGTAGCCATTCGTCAACTACTCGACCAAGTCGATATGGGATTCGCTGTCTAGCAATCGCCAGGCGTTCGTTATCATTGTTGCCTTTAAAGTTTAAAGAGACATTTCATTGGTTACAATCTGTAAGGTCAAAGGTTAAAGGTTCATACTTAATGCTGGAGCTACACAACTGCACAGATTTTTTTCCTCTAAGTTTTATATGTTTAAAAAAACAAAATATTTACGAAAACATTATTTGAACAAACTTCACTCAATCATTTTATTTTATTTTATCCAACAAATTAGTCCTATATTAATTGAAAATAAGAGAACTAGCACGCTAAAGTTTCATCTAGGTTAATAGGCTATGTTAAACACCAGAACAAATCCCAAATTGAAACAATTCCATTACAAAATCTTTACCCAATTATTTCCAACCCCCTTTTTTTTTTACTGTTTTTTATACTAGTTATATACATTTATTGTTGCATCAACCTTTTATAGTTTAAAATAGAAAACAATTTAACTTTAGCATATTACAAATGCCCACCCCCATTTATGCATAGCCTAATTGACAAGAAATAATAAGCTAATCGCAGTATAACAATTAATACAGTTTACAGTCAGAGCATCTGGTCAGAGGGAAATCAGAGAACAAAGTCAGAGTGAGTACATAAGCTTACATTCACATTACAGGTGGAAGCCGCACAAAACTTTTTCTGGGCAGAGTAAACAAAGACACCAAATGGTTTTTTTTTTCCATATCAGCTTTTGGTCCATTACATATGTAGTCTTACATCTGATTCCAATCTCTTGCTATGTGGCCGCTGTCACAGTGGTCAGATTGGAATTCACGTTTTTGTCTTACTGTCTCACATCTCAGCGCAGATGCATATAACTGTCGCCACCGTTCAATGTCAGCGCCTTACAGCCTGGGGATTGCAAATGTGTTAGATATATATGGAGAAGCTCCCATCCAAGCAAAGCTGGAGGGAACATATCACAACCCAGCTGTTTTCAAAGAAACCACAAAAGGAATGGCTGAGCAGGTTTCCATTTTCATGATTTGACTGTGGGACAACTATTTTTGCTGTTGTTCATCAGAGGATGCGAGTTGTGGGAAGAGCTGTCTCAAGTGTCCCTTACAAACATGAATGTGAACCATCACAGCAAAAAGATTGAATCTGACTGACAAATTAGCATCGAGGCCTGTAATGTGAACATTGCTATTGAATGTTAAATACATAAATAACACAGCTTTGACAAAAGCTAGGAATAATAAAGAAGTCACCACCAAGAAATTGACTGACTCAAATGACTTTAAAGAAATATAACTATGTATTTTTCTATGTCAGAGTCAGGGGGAAAAGGACTGTTCCAACAGAGAATAAGCCCAAAAGGTGTGTAGAAAGAGAAAGAGCAGCTGCAGAGATTGCAGGGACACTTTGGAATTGATGAGGGCAAACTCTGCATCACCCTTTTGTCAAGGCCAATAACCTGTCCAGAACAGAAGACTTCCAGCAAAGTGGCACTGTCTCTGAGTGCTTTTCTCCGAGTATTGTCTGCAAAGATTGAATTCAGTCAGCTCCTTTCTTCCTGCAGATTGACAATGTTTGTCCCATCAACTATATTAATTCTTGTCTGGCAGATAAAAGCTCTGGTAGCTAACAATGATTTAAGGGGGGGATAGCTTCAGGGAGGAAAGGGTCGTGGAGATGTGATGGAAAGGAGTTAGCCTCGCAACAGATGCACAGATGGTCTGGAAGGTTTCAGAGGTAAAGGACGCATAAAAATACATTTTTAATCACATCAACTTGAACTACTGTAGGAGATCAACTGCACATGTTAGGGTTCAAAGCCTGCCTATGTGCAGTGGGTTGATAGAATGTGGCTGGAGTTCATTGCACTGTGGTTTAGTTCAACCTTTAATGCAACTCTTCTTTCAACATTGATATAGAAAGATAGATTTTCCATGACAACACATTTTTAAATAGTCAAACAGGAATATGAGACACCGAAATATTTCTGAGAAAAAAGGCCAATCACTTGAAGTATTTTTACTCAATTTCTTCAAATGTGTCCTTTATTGATCATCAATAGAAAATCTGATGCAGACACAGATACATTATCGTATTAGTATAGTTTATTTAATTTTATTCATGCCAGTATATTATTAGGAAAAGAGAAATGTTGCACAGGTTTGTTCTGTGGCCTTCTACTTTATCCTGCAATTTGATCGTTAAGCACATAATGTAGTCCCCCTCCTCTGTGCCACCTTATTCTCCTGAACACTGTGCAACGCTAGACTCCTGAAATACGTGCGACGCATTAGATCTTTACATTATTAACATGTTTAATTAAGCAATAATCGACTGAGTGTTTACTGATCATCGTCATGGAGCAATTATAGGCTTTCTTAATTTTCTGTCACCTCCAATTGTCAGTCACCGGGTGTTAGATGTGTCACCTCTCTCAGCATTTCATTGTCACATTGGAGGCTGTGGCTGTTTCCTGCTACCCTGACACCTTATTTGAAGAGAGGTCAGGACCAAACCAGGCTCTGCAGAACAGTTGTTAGAAGATTTACGGGAGGACTTGATCGTTAATAATCAATTCATATTGTCCTTACATGGTATATCTTGTAGACATATTGTGTCAAAGCTCTTGTTGTGCAAAAACATGTTGTATTTTCAAAGACAGTGGCACTTAATCTGCTTGTTTCGGGCGCTGCGGCATCATCAGTCCCATCCTTATACTGAGGTTAATTAAGTGTGGATATAATCAAGGTCTGATCGTGTATTGATCACCACAGTGGGACAGCGGATTGTTAAACAATGCTGTCCCCCGGGCTTTGACGCAGTAACAGAGCCCATTCATCGTGTCGGCGAGCGGCGCCTGTGACTGCTGCTGCTAAGTGGTGATTTGGTTTGGTATGGGACGACCCGTCTTATCTCCCCTGCCAGACAGTAGCGATTCAACTGAGCTGTCCCAACTGAACTGGTTTGCCCTCGCTCACTTGTTTTCTTTTTTAGTAAAGTGGTCAGATAAGGTGGGTGCTTTATCTCATTACAAGCCCAGGGACATTCGCCGCATTAAATGAACAAACATGCAAATGATTCCTCTGTGCTGAGAGCCGAGGGAAATAGGAAGGTGGAACCTGCAGCATTTGTGTTTATTATTTTTATTCATAATTCTTTTTTTCTATGCCGGCTGAGGCAGCTAATGTACCGTTTCTTTTAAAGCAGACAATTACTCACACGGAAAGAAAAGAATAGACTAAAAACCAAAGCAGGAAAGACGGAGCTTTTATAGATAAACCTCCTCGCTTGTATCCTGAAATCAGACTCTAAACTCCAAGGTGAATAAAAAGGGACAGCGGGAGAGATTGACAGGGGCAGGGGTGGACAGACAGAGAAGAGTATAAAGGACAGATGCTGAGGGGAGTGCAGAGGGAATCAGAGAGCTCCGTAAGTGCACCACGCTCTGATAACGGCATGAGAATAAGGCCAGGGACTTCTCCATTATCTTTGTGTGCAGAGTGTGTTCATTGGTTCCTCCGCTAGTATACCGCACTGTACCCTGCGGGCCAGGCTGCACCATTGTGATGGAATTACTTCCATGTCTGAGACCCGGGAGAAGGGGTTGATTTTGTTGTCGTTGGACCAACCTTTTGTGTTGCACAGTGGCGTGAGCATAAAAGATCTTGAACTTGTAATTACAACGAATAGAAGGCCGGTTACTGTATGTGCCTCCATGTGCGTTTGGGATTTCACAGTCTCGCTAAACACTTTTAATGGCTCATAAGTATGCACTATGAGACTTTTTAATGAGATTAGGAGGGCGGCAATACAGGTCCTGGTGAAACAATTATTCCCTTGCTTTGACAACGATCACTCCCTCCCATATAATCTCTACCTACCATCATTTTATCTTTGCTGTCTACCCTTATTATAATCACTGTTGATCTGTGAGTGGCCTAAGAGTGGCTGAGGGCTGCTATTATGACTCTGTTAGAGGCAAACATGGATACTAATCAAACTACAGGCGAGCAAAGAGAATAATGGCTTTGTGCGCATGGGGTCAGGGAGAGCTGTGCAGTAATTGTGATTAGACGTAATTAGTCTGTGATGAGACCGATAAGGGAGGTGGGCTCTGCATTGGCACTAAGGCATGATTTGTGAGGTTGGAAATGGTTATTTTCCCCCGCAGTATTCAGACCTTTGCACTCGTCCCGAAAAGTGTCGAGAAGAATCTACGTCTATTAAACATTCAAATCTACATTGTCTTTTTAAATTTGCAGAAACTTTACCAGAACTTGTTACAATACAATACCATGTCCTGGACTATAATACATCACTTTGTACATTTACATGGATGTTAACACTTTCATAATACTCTGAATAAGTAATAACTTGTTTGTCGCTTATGTCCCAGCAATTAAATTAGAATGAAATCATCATGAATCAGCACAGGCTTAGTTTGAGTAATAGTCCTGGATGCAACTTTAAATTGAGTCATTCAAGCATGTGAATGTTAAAATTAACTCCACCTCAATGGTTTCTCCTCACCTCTCCCTCGTTCTCAAAATCCAGCAATGCAGCAAAAAGCAGAATCCTACAAATTCTTACATCACGATCATTTTGGCAGACGCTTTTATCCAAAGCGACTTATATTACATTACCACCCTTCGCAGAGGGGGGAGCAATTGAGGGTTCGGTGCCTTACTCAGGGGCACCTCGGCAGGGGCTCGAACCGGCGACCCCCCGGTTCCCAAGCGGAAGCTCTACCCACTGAGCCACTGCCTCCCTTACCAACTTACTAACATTTTTGTCTCAATAATAGTCCAGAGAAAAGTATCACATTCATGTAAATGTACAGAGTGATCACTACTCTACTCTACTACAGTGATCTATAGTCAATTTGCTTTGGTCTTATCAGTGAATTAGTTTCTGTTGATACATAATACTATGTTCAATTTAATTTCACACTGGTAAAATTCAAGCAAAGCCATAGTTTACTGTATCAACACCATCAATGTGAGAACACTGTCTGTGGGCAGGAGCCAATAGAAAGATAGAAAGAAGTTAGTGTTTCTATGAATAGCTACCACACTAGAATTGGCATACATTCCTAGGTGTAATCATCATTTAGGCCTACTAATCAAAGCTATGCCTGCAGACCATAGCTTCACATTATGCGACACACAACACGCAAATGTGTAACAAATTTCTCCAAATACAAATCTGCCTTGCAGCTGATTCAAACATTACCATTGTGCTCATAATGATCTTGATGCTGTTGTTTTGGTCCAGGGTGCAATTGCTCAGTTCAAATGAAGGATACCAGCGGGGGAAATATACCAGAGTCTGATTCAATTGAACAATACCACACAGGAGTGAAATCACCATATGTTGCTCTCAGATTTTAATGTTCCTGGTTCAGTTTTGCTACCTGGAATTTATATATATCAGACAGAAGCAAACAAAGAGGGTTTGAGTCCGTAACCCTGTGGTGCGTGTGTTCGTTCCCACAGCTTCAGCGTCAAAAGCCATTTGCTTTTCTTTCCCTACCTGAGGCAAGCAGCGGGGATGAGACCCATCCATAAAACCCACTTTTATTTGGATGAATGCACTGGCCATTGGCTAAAAAGCGTCATTATTGTGACATTATACAAAAGGGTAGACAGAAAGTGTCTCTTGTTTGTCCCGTTGGTCAGTCCTTTTATCCCTTTCTCACAAACTGTTTGATTGAGGGCTGACAGATGCAGCTTTTACTCTTTTAGAGAAGAACACAAATATTACTGTCTTAGCACAAAAAGAATTGCACTCGATCAATACTACAACAACTTTTGTCAAAGCCATTGAGCAGTTCAATTCAACAACACAATCTGTAACATTTATGTACATTTTGAAGTAAGAGCATCAGTTTGACATTTAAAGTACCATACCGGTGTTTTTGAGTTATTTTCCATCTCCAACAGTTGATTACATTGAATCTGCCCCCAAAGAAATCCTTGCAAGATAAACATTCCTTTGAAAACCTTTCATACTGCCATTCTTAAATGGAAGAGTTTAAAATGATTAGCTTTAATATTATTACATTGAGACATTAAACTGTACAGACATCATTTCCAATCCGGCTGTTGCCAAGCCTTAATATGACTTATTTGTATCTATTAATAAGTGTGATATATGCTGCTAACACGATTGATATTGGAATTTACTGTCACGGTCAAGGCAGCTTCATTAATGTAGCCAATCGTTTTAATCGTAATTAATTCCTAGTAAATCCCAGATTAATTCAGGTATGGCTGTTTGGTTACTGGGTCGTTGCAGGTTTGTCTATTTCATTGCCTTAATTTAATCAATCTACTGTATCGGCAGATGCATAAATATTGAAGTGGCACACGATTACTTGCCATAATAAAAATGGTTAAGTGGTAATTTGGCTGTAAATAGTTTATTGATTTGACTTACTTTGAAATGCACTGCAGGTGGATTATTTGCAGACATGGAGACATGGTGCATATCTTGCCTATTATAACTTTGTGTTTGAGACTGTGGGAGCATTAAAGTGAAACACAGCATAGAAAAAAAAAGCTAAACTAGTACATTAACGTGCATTGATTAATGTAAAGGTAAACTGCAGATAGATGTTGGAGATAGGCAACAACTCAACCACACCGGTACTTTTCTGGCTGTGAAAGGAAAAACTAAAGCATTTTAAGCACATGTCAAGTAAACATGAAAAAACTTCCCAAACAGATAATCCTGAAAAACTTTTGCTGATAATCCTGTTGTCATTTCATCACCTTTGTATCTGTGGCAGGTTTAAACAGAAGCAGAGTGGGTCACTCACCTGTGGGGTAGCGCTCAATGACTGGCAGGTCATCCACCTGCAGAGTGGCATTACCCCCACTCCTCGTAAACTTCACTATATGGTACTTTCCATCATTTACAAACTTTGACGTCTCCTCAATATTAATGTCATCTGTTCCGACATTAAATACCACGGCAATGTTTCCTTTTTCCTGGAAAGAGACAAGACAAGAAAGAAAACAATTGATTTAGTGACAAGTTCATACATGATGGAAGACAGACTGAGTTGGTTGAGAGTGATGTGCTACTTTCGCCAAATACTTATTATACTATGTAAATACTTCCTAAGTCCAACTCTTCTAGACATTCAATACAGAGGATAAAGGAGCATAATTAGTTACTAAGTAAAGCTGCATAATGGAACATTTCTGTGCTGTAGCTGTGGATTTTTGGAATCATTTCAGAATGTTTCTATAGCAAAAGAGACACCTTCTAAAGTTACTGCACTCAAACTCAAAAACACCCTCTGTAGCCAACATTTTCTCTCCACTCGCCGTCCACACTTTTCGGAGTGCACTGCCAGCTTCATGTTTTTGCTTTTAAACAGTGTGTCCAGGTAATGAAAGGAACCATCTGGGCTCTGCTGCTTGGGCGGGGGGGCCTGCTTTTAACATTAAAATGTGTCCTGTCATCACTATAGCTGCCTACCGTAAAGCTTCAAAGCTTCATGAGGAGACTTCGTTGTATCAGAACAGATTGTATGAGAATGAGTCATTAAATGGCGGTGACTACAGCAATCATCACCCAAAGTGTGTCAAAAAAAAAAAGCATGGAAATATACAGAGCAAAGCGTCACCTCAGCCTCCTTATTTCCACATGCGATGGCTATCTACTTTAATAAACTTCTTAATCCAGTGTGCGTACAGTATATTGGTGCAGGTGCTCTCGCTCTCCTTTCGCGCTCTCTCTCTCTCTCTCTCTCTCTCTCTCTCTGCTCATGAGCTGCAGTAAAAGGAGCATCTGGATGGAGGATCAACCTACTGTAGCAGCGCCGCACTCTGCAAGTCATTATCCAGTCAGCACAGCCGATACTACGCTGCATCTCCATCCCTCTTTTTCCATCTCGCTCGCTTTCAAACTCTCCCATATGGGCAAACTCTCTTTTCGAAACTCCCTCCCCTGACACACACACATACATACACATGCACACACGCAAGAACACACACAGGCACACACTCCATGCTAGCTTCCCTTAAAAGTGCAAAATGAGTGTCTCAAGAGCCAGAAGCTCAAGCGCAATTAAAATCATTTGAAATGTGTCACACCACATCACTAAAAGGAGGCCAAACGTATGCTTTGCGCTGTAATTTCAACAAATGGTATAATCCAGTGCTATAAAGATGTAATAGAAATACAATCTACTGAGTCCTTTGGGGCATAAACACCCATCAACAAAAATGCAGATGGCTGGAGTGACTGCAGATCTTGAGTGGGTGGCAGTCCCGGGTGGAGTGAAAGGGTGAGAGGATGGTGTCATAGTAAAGCCTGTGTGAGGTGATGATGTCGCTCTTTAAACACAGGAACAGTGACAAAACATCATGACTAAACCGCACATGTGTTTAGCATATTTCAAGTACACATGCACAGCCATTTTAGCGTAAGAATAGTATCTATTGACATCTTCCCAAGAGGAACTCTCAAGGACTATCACACTTCAAAAGCACATTAATTCATACTTTATAAAAAGCGTCAAAAAGGCTTTAGTCAAGAGACCAAACCAATTAAAAATCCTGCTTTTAATAGCCTCCTTCAATTGACTTTTAATGTTCCCCGTGGTCTCGTTAATAAATTTACTGCATTTAGTCACAAAGTGCCAATTCAAATTTTCACTGCATGAAAGCTGACTTCACAGCGTCGCAATTGGAGCTGAGGTAACAAGCAAGGGACAAAAACCAAGATTTAGAGAGCGAGATCAAAAGCTTCACAAAAAGTTCAACGTCTGTTATGTGTCTTCCGCGTAAACATGATTAGCTCTGTTTGCCTCTGCCTGCTGCGATAGGGCCGTCGTCGGCTTCAAACGGGAATATAATTTTTCCAAATAATAATCCAATGCGTTTCTACACACAGCCTGAAATGTGATCTACTTACAAGAGCAGTTTCTCAGTTGGCTCGGCGCCGCCTAAGCCGAAAGCTCTAATAGGGTGCGAGCTTATGTCAGAGAGTGATTGATAACTGCTTACAGAGACCCAGTCTATTACGCCCCTGTACAGTTTTAGGGTTGCTCACTTGGTAAGTGCAGCTCCCCACGGGGCTGCACACCCTGGGGAACACACAGAACTCAACCCCCGCCTGACTCTCTGCATGCTGCCTTGATTAATTGCTCATCAAGCTGCAATAGAGTTTAATTAACTGATGAAGTTGATCCACCATTCTCCTCTAATTTGCTCTTTTTTTTTTGGTTCTGCACTTCTCATCCTTGCAGCTGTAGGGTGGAACAGCTCCAGCGGTGCTCAGGATTTCTCTCTTACACTCCCCATCTGCAGTCATTGCAGCAACCATAGATCTACTAGTTTTACTCGCAATAAAACTGTGAAACACTCTTTTGCTTAAATCATTATCGTGTTCTCAAAACCATATCTAAACATATTAAACGCCTCGAGTTAGAGTTCAAAAGAGTGTGTTTCCTCCCCCCTCCACCCACATGAGAGTAATTGCTAAAATAAAGCGAGGATGTGACAAAGTGCTACTTGAGTCGGCGTGGCATCTCCGAGCTCTACAAAAGTGAACGCCGAGGTGTGGGCTGTCGTAATGTTTTCCGCCTGTTTATGAGTCATTCATGTAGACAACCATTGTGCACTTGCCACATTTCATATCTCACCAGAACCTTCGCCACAGGACCATCACATGTTTTCCGCAGGAGCACATGTTAGCGAGGGGTCTGTTGGCGGGTGGGAGACTACCTGCGTCATTACTTCAGTGACTGTGTGTGTACATGTGCACAAAAGCACACTGTGGGGGTACTAGGCTTTCACTGCGCACACTTAATGTCTTAAGTAGCTACGGCAAGCACACTGCACAGTTCATCTTATCTTTTAATTACCTCTGACAGTCCTCGGCTTATCCTTTTTTTTTTTTAGGAAAACGTGTTAATGAGATTATAGAAGTAATGGAATCATTAGGAGAAAGTAAATGATTTCTTGCCTTATGCTGTGTTTTCTTTTGACCACCTACACCTATAGTCATAACAGCAACACCATAAAAAGGTGCTCATAGTGAAGTATTTTAGTTTAGTTTTTAGTATGGGGGGGTTTTGTATTTTTGATCAAATTAAGAAGCAAAGGACAGACCACTGCAAGGAAAGATGAAACATAAAGCCACTGATGAAAAGAGGGAATGAGAGGAGTTAAGGAGACAAAAAAAGCAAGAAGGCAACAAAGGAGACAATTCAATAATGGAAATAAGGATGTTTAGAGGATGTTTCAGTACCTCTACAGTATACTTAAGCACAGAAAACATATCCAAACACACTGAATACAGTAGAAGATAGTGCCTCAGTGTGTTTGAGATCATTGGGGACTGCGCTGCATATCCATGAGCAGTGGGACTGTTGGAAAAGCGTCTTTACTATCGGTAATAAACATCACTTCCAAAAGCACAGAGATGAACCCTTAGAACAGCGTGTCTGAGGATGAGTCTCAGAATGAAGTGCATTTGGATCAACTTTTAAAATACTTTCTAAAACAAAAAGCGAAGTTGCTTGACAAGATGCCCTCCGTCCTTAATTCCCTGTTGCCTTTCATGATGTTCAGCGTGCTGAGGTATAAGTGCATTTGCCGAGAGCTCAGCTTATTTTACAATCACGTCCGCCAGCTAAAGTGCCTAATTATGTGCGAGGTTGCCTTGGAATTGTTTTTATTGCTGGCAGCATATAAAATGGCTGTAAGAGAGCTTTCAAGAAATATATCAAGTAATTCTGGTATAAATAATCAAACCAAATTCAGCAGCTACTTAAAGGGGACAAATAGTATTCCCTTTTGTTCGAAACTCGCTCAAGTAGGGAGATCACACATCATTGTACTACAGTTTGAATATTAGGAAACTAAGAATGAAGAGAGATCCAAACCAAATGGCTGCCAGAAGAGGGAAAGAGAGACTGACAGCAGTTTATCAAACTTATCAGTCAATCAGACCAGGTGGATATCAGCTGATACTGGGTTCTGGCTGCGAGATGCCACAGCGTAAGAGTACCACGGTTGAGAAGTATCCGTAATGGGAGCTGACCAGTGGTGCCGTTCTGAAAGTACTGCTCGTCATTTGTCTGAAATGACATTTACTCTCTGTCTGCACTCGGTCTCTTGCTCCATCTTTGGCCCTCCTGTGACAAATTCCATCAAGGGAGGTCAACAGATATCTGAAATTTGTTCTATCTCATTCAACAAAATCAATTGAGGTTTTCGAGGTGATTCTCATGTCTGTACACTTGTGACAGCAAACGCGGGACAAGTTGACCTTCATCTCTGTCTCTGTCTGTCCACCAGGACTTTTTCTTTTCCCCCTGAGCAAACTGGGAATGCAGATCTCTTCATCGGTCCCACTCATACTACAGCAACGCTTTCTGCCTGAATAAGGTCAGGTCAGGTAAGGTAAGGTAAGGTAAGGTAAGGTAAGGTAAGGTAAGGTAAGGTAAGGTAAAGTAGGGTAAGGTAAGGTAAGGTAGGGAGACAGGGACACTTCTGGAGGTGACAAATCATATGCTAGAAGTTGAAGACAAGACAAGTAGGTCTACAAAAACAATAATAATAATAATAATGATGATACACAGCATGACTTACAATGACTTGTGCTTTGTGTCATGTCATGTCTTACTCCTCTCTGCTTCCTTGTGCTTTTTCGTGTTGATGTGCTGTGTTATGTCAGTGCGACCTCTGTGCGCAACGGAGAAGTGAAAAGGACTCCACAAGTTGCTGGAGTCTGACCAAACACGCTAATTTTTATTAAGAATTTAACTTATTATTGGAGCTCTTTGTTGAAGGTATAAGCCTGCTCAGTCGCTAGCTAAAGGTGTGGAAACGCTAATCACTTTATCTCAGGAATGCTAACAAGGTAGACAGAGCAACACAGGCAGCGTGGTGATTGGCTCGTTGATGTTACCGCCTGCGATTTGATTGGTGGATTCAGCGCATGCGTATTTAAAGAAAACAAACTATTGGTAATAGACCGAATTATAGGAATAAGGGACACATTGGGGTAATTTTAGAATAAGTTGGGACAAAATACCTAAAATACAGGGGAAAAACAGGACATATGGTCTCCCTGACTATAAACACACTACAAACAATAAACTACAACATAACTGCATCCAGATGTTTGTTTTCATCAGCAAACAGGGACGTATTGTTTAACTAACAACAATAACTGATTGAGCTTTTGTTTATAAAAACGTTTCCTTGGTGTGTCAAAAGAATTTGACTCACATTATTTTGTGACAAGGTTGCAAGGAAGAGGAAGCAAAACATCTTTGAAAGGGTAGTGACGCATTTTAAACCCATTGGAACACTGGCTGACAGGTCTCATCTCAACAAAAGCGTTTGACAAAAGCCCACAGATTGAAGCCCGGTGAGCGGAGAGGCAGTGGATGCCGACTCTGTCCCCCTGCTCCCAGCCATGCTCCTCTCCAAAGGACAAACAGTGGATAATAAAAAGATGCTCTTTTCAGCTAGATTAGTACACAGCAGCACGCTACAGACGGATACAGTATGTTCCCTGCTATGTTAACTGGCACCTGGGAAAGAAGCTTGACGCATGAAGTGGACACTGCAAATATGACGGAAAGTTTGCCACCATCATTTGGCTTCTCATGGCTCCATAAAACTACATTTTAAAATATTGAGTTTAGATTTATTCACGGACTCTCTGTCCTAATGTGACTAATGAATGAATTCTCCAAGAGCAGAGGAGCTATAGGTTTGAGACGACCAGTGCAAGAAACTTGAATTAAGCCTCATTACAAGATAACGACTTGCTGCATAAGACAATTAAAAGGAAAGACTTTCTTCAGGTTGACTCACTTATTTCTCCTATCAGTGCAGAAATGTACTTCTAAATAGTGTATTAAAACAAGTCTATGGTCTACTCTTGTTCTTCAGGGAAGAACATAGAAATCAGTGGTAATAAGTGATGTAAAAAAAACTTTAAGACCTCAAAGAGGAAATCTAATGTAAGATCACCAAAACTTCAAACCGTTCTGTTCTGAATGTCTCCATAAGTATAACTTGAATTGAGGATGTGTAGTACAACTGTTACTCCTGTGATGATTTGTAGAAGAAAATTATCTTTATTTGTTTGTGGTATGTAAAATAAAGATAAGTGAGGAAACTGTGGAGAGGCTATGACATGTGCAACACAACGCAGCCTGCATAGCGTGTTTTAAAATAAGTCCATCATGCTATTTTATTTAGAGCAGTGGACATCTTCCAGCACATTCCTTTTACACCAACATGAAGTGGTAAAGAAGACATTGAAGCTTTTCTCCTTCCTTTTCATTTGGCATAAAGATTCTTCACTTTACGCCTACAGCTTTAGTTAATCTGAAAGGCCCTATTATAAGTAGAAACACCAGAAATAACCTGAGATAGAGAGAGAGAGAGCGAGAGAGAGAGAGAGAGAGAGAGAGAGAGAGAGAGAGAGAGAGCTAGAGAATATGAGCATGAGTCTGAACACGTTACGAGTTCGTGACAAATTGGATTGCGAAAGGAAAGTACTCTTTGTTACAAGTCCTTTTGATGACATGTGTTTATTTTTTTAAATGAATGAAATAACGAATGAAATTTATCTACGAATGTTAAATTCCATTCAAGTAAGTTTTCTATCAAAGGACTATCTACTATTTTTAATGAATGTGCTGTTAAAGTATTCATAAAGCTTCCCCACACTCATAAAACCGTGTGCGTATAATCACACAACAAAACTAAACCCCCAATAAAGGCTAGTGGGCCATTTGTTGTCATAGCAGGAAAAAAAAGGATGAAATTAATTTACAGCAGTTTTCATTTTCCAATATCAAACTCCATGCTGTCGTGTCAGTGGAGAGAGTAACCGTGCTGGTATGAGATGTTTCCAATTAAGAATAGGGTACAATCTGGCACTTATTAAAGTTTCCTAAAGATGCAGTGGGCAGTTATCAAAAAGGAGAGTAAGAATACACCAGCAGATATCAAAATTGGATACACTGCTAACCGCTGTTGAAATACTGTATTTTGGGTGAATTTGGTGCCTTTGAGAGACACCAAGGAACTAGTTTCTTATATCTCCAACAGAACTGCCATGGTTTAAAATTGCCAACATCAATCAAAAGGTTTTAGAGGATGCAACAAGCAATTTCATGGATGAATTTTTTTCCAGGTTCTGCAACATCAGTCCATATTGCTTCACGTATTATTATTGTGCTATTTCTTTTCTCTGTCCACCTGCTCTGCCCCCGTCTTGTTTCTATGCCACAGTCAAAAACACTCCCTCAATGAAAACTCGCTTATTCACATCCTGGCATTTCCGTCTCCTTATGTTAACAGAGCTCAAAGAGTTTTTCGATGTTCCCACACGGAACCAGATTCATCTCCATGGAGGAAAATTTAAAAGATCTAGAACAAGAAATGTTATGATAACTTCTGCACTTCACTAACCTCAGAAGAATGAACCTTATCCTTGAGTTTTCCGATAATGGAGGGCTATGATTGCTTTTGCATTATTTCAAAATGTAATTCCACACTCCTTTCTAGCTGCTCCTGGGCACATTTTCAATTTGAACAATATGCCTACAGAGCATGTTAGTGTGTCTGTGTGTGTCTGTGTGTGTGTAAGTGTGTGTGTGGGTGTTGTGTGTGTGTGTGCATGATTTAGCAGGTGGCGTTTTAGGGGAAAAGGGAGACAAATACAACAACAGATAGTCGTTTCTGTATTGTGCGATACAGATTCAACCCTCCCTGTTTTTTCCTCAAGCCACATTAAACCTCTGAGGTGAAATCTAATCAGTTTTGCCCAGATCAATCAAAGCTGCATGCATGAATATATGTATATGTGATATGAATGAATGGTTAGTAAGTGATTTGAAAGTGTAATATCAGGAAAATTACGTCTGAGTGTTCGTTTAGAAATCCAGTAATTGTGAAATGAGTGAATAAGAAGAAAATGCCCCTGTATTGATTCCCGGTTGCAATGTAAGTTGTAAAAAAAAAAAAAAAGGAATTATCATGAAGGTCTGCCCTTGACTGTGGTAAGTACTCACATCTCCAGTCTATACACTCGGGCATTTAACAACATTGCAGCTCTCTCCTATACCAAATATATATTTTAGCATTATTTCACTGCTTTCAGAAGGAATTGGCTGAGCTCTTTATGTTTTAAGAACATTACAAGAAAAAAAATAGTAAGAGGTTTTTGCTGTATGCCAAAATATCTATGTAGCGTATACTAAAAATATTGTATTCAATATTTTAAGCAGTCAACACTCTTATGCAAAGAAGCAGGGCATTGTGCAAATAGAGCAAATGTAAACAGAGACACATAGATCACAGCAAGACATCACATTTGGACTTACTAATGGAATGAAAAAACCCTGAACATGTTAAACTTCATCATGTTAAGTTCGGTGAGTTTGCAGCTTAACGTTATATTTTCATTGCACATAGCCTGTACTGATACTGCACTGATACTGTCTTTCCTATCAATAACTCTCAAAATCAATGGCTTCATTCATCTATGGGAAGAATGTACAGTAGACTTATCAATAAGAGAAACAAGAGCAGTTAATAGGCCTTGTTAGTGAGAACTGCCGTCTTTGGCAACTGGAGACTCTGTCCTTAGTTGTGGGTTATGTTTCATAATGTTGAATAATTTAGTTGTGGATTCATTCATATTATATTATATTGTTCTTTGTTCAGAGATAATTTGGACGTAGTTCACACCACTAACTACTAATTTGTCCATTTTATTTCCTTATCCTTTATATGTACACTGGTGTGAGTGAGTTTTAAAACGTCTTGCCTACTACGTACGTACTTTGAACTACTTAATTTATGTGCATTGGCACTGTCAAATAAACTAATAAATGCAATGTAACAACCTTGATCAGGATAGATTTCTTTCACTATCACATGGCTGAGTGTGTTTCATGACCAATCATGTTAAAATCAAATAATTCTAGAAACAACAATCTTATTAGTTTGCAATTGTGTGCTGTCTTGTTGGCGTCAACAGCCATCAACACCTGCCAGCTTCCCCTGCACACTAGTAGGATTTAAAATTCATCTCCTCTTCTCTGTCCTGTGGCAAGCTGACATTACACTGCTGGGGGAAAAACCTGTTAGGGCCACAGAGCACGGTGACATGTCTAGCCATGAGCTGTCATTACATGCCAGCCGATTCGCTCTTGAACCACACACATTTTCATAAAAAGCCAATGCCAGTACTTTCTCTTTCTTAAAATTATCACAATTCCATTGCAATCAGCAGTACCTATAATCTAAATCAACACATGGACACTGCAGCTGTGTCTTCATTCTCATAAAGATTCCAGAAAGATAAAATCAATCTTTCAACCAACTCTATTTTCAGGTTTTGTGTCCAATTATTCTCACTTGTCATTTAGTGTGAGTGCAGTGTGGAACACCTGCTTGTGGATAAATGGTGCAGGGTGAAAATCTGCCAATGGACAAAATGACAGTGGTACTGACAGCCTCTCTGGAGGATGATGAGGAGTAGAATCCAGGTGACATATATTTGGATGTTTATCATCTCTGTGGAGCTGACCGGGCACTTTCATCCTAGTGTGTGTTTTGATTCTACCTTGTCTCTGCTTACCACCCTCTCCCATATCCAGATGCTGCTGCACATATGCTGTGCAGGTTTAGCTGAGATAAAGTGAATGGTGCAAGGTTTTTACGCTCATCTTTGTAAAGTGCAGGTTGTGTCTGTGTTTAAAGCTTTCTTAAGAGATCTGTGGCTAACCTGAGACAAGGCTTTTCTTGCTTGGTTGCTTCATTCATTATCATCACAGTCAGCGGTCTTTGTAACTCTGCAGCACACAGCGATTGAATGGTAAACCTATACTAAGTATTGACACGTTGTAATTGTGTACTTGTGTGGAAACCACTTACATTTATTCTAATGAGTGGAAATTGACACCTGTGGATGATGGAGGAGACCACCAATACACGGATACCACAAAATAGCACCCAGCACCCTCTCATGGATCACCTCACCTCTGGCAATTGTTTAAGGAGAATATTTCATTCAGTACTTATTTTGTAGACATACTTTACATGCTGTCCATTCTATTCTTACTACAGTTGGTGGCCTGTTTTGTGGACCGTGGTCGATTAATTTCCGGTCTGCTGCTGCGGGAGCATAAAGGACCTTCTCCAGCTGTTGTCGAAATTAGACCAGGACAGTCAGGTTGGTGTTTTTACAGTAGGAGTGTTAAGGTTGTCATGCAGAACAGCCCAGCACTTTCTATTTGGCCTGTTTACAAGTTGGATGTGGAGGAGAGGTAATTTGCTGACGCCTGTTTTTTTTGCCCACAGTTAACCTAATTTCTGCATATCAAGCAATTTTTGCAGCCTGTCCACAGACAGAGGAACAGAGCAGCTGAAAGGACAAGGTTGGTTTGACACCCCTCTGGGCCTGCTGACACCTCTAACCTCAAAGTAACACCCAGGCATATAGGTAATAACTAGCTTTGTTGACGTAAGCAAACTATCCACTCTTCTGTCACCTTTACAATAGCTCACCTAGAGCTCCATGGTAAATGCTGACAGGGAGAATGTGAGAATAAATTGACAGGGTAAGTATAATGATCCCCTAAAATATTCTGTAGCCGTTCGTTTTAAAGAATGTACATAGGCTTTGTCTAATAAAATCGTCACGTTCATTTTCAATTCAAAGTCATGAGGGGAGCCATGATCCATTCAATTTTAATCTCTGTTTCATCATGAATATGTAAAATGCAGCTATTTCTCTGGTAAAACATGATCCACAGGGGCCAAGGTAATGTGATGAAGACTTGTGTCAGGCCAAGTGAGCTGGAACTGATGGTGCGCATAATTAATGGTCTGAAATAGACTGAGAATTAGTGCTGGGCTGGCATGTTAATTGACTATGATACTTGGGCTGGTGCGTCTCAGCTGGAGGCTCTTACTCTTTCCTCCCTGCTTTGCTTCGACTTTCGTGTCCTGCTTCCTATTACTTATATTCAACACTTTTGTTTTCTCCTAATCTCCTTCCTCCCATTCTGTTACATTTTCCACGTATCTTATATTTTTCTCTCTCTTTACCTCGAAGGAGCTTCAAAGTCGCATGCATCTCATGTTCAAACAGCCACCTACACAAATCCATTGTGAGCCTATGTTGTTTCCCATGGGGAAGAGACTTCTCTGTAACAATGCCAAGGCAAAAATGCAACAAACAAGACTAAAATGCTACCACACACACACTTACACACAGAAAATTGCTAGTTCAAGCTGATTGGTTATGATGGCATCATTTCCAAATCACCCGTTGAGCATCCTGTTCCATAATTCATCTACTTAAATAGATGACCTGTGCAGCTCTGGAGCTAGATTGTTGTAGAAGCTGCGTACCTTGATAAATATGCAAATAAACAAGGTCATAAATACGCCAAGTGAAGCACTTTTCTCCAATTTTCCTTTCTCATTTCACAAAACATTCATTTTCAAGCACTGTGTGACGCATTACATGCATGACAGAAGAGGCCATTTTCGGGTCTGAGGAAACACAAAAAAGACAACAAAAACAGAACGTATACAGCAGAATGGACTCAACCTTTGTCTTATTGTAATGCCATTCTTAAAGACATTTCAAATTCCATAATACTACTACTAAAACTATGAACTTACAAGCCAAAGTTGGCAACTTCAGTAGGCTGTGTGTGTGGGACTGCTTGCATCAAAAGATCAGGAGGGAAAGATATGCATATTCAGAGTTGAGCCGCATCGACATGCACCTCTTTATTTATTAAACTCACTTGCATCCAGCCCACACTGTTGAGGTTGCCAAGGCCATCTGTATGTAAAAGCTACACCTCCAGTCATCATCATGGAGACGCACACAGTAGTGGCTGTTAATGAGTGAGTCGAAGCACATACGACACACAAGTATATATGCAGAAGCATGTGTATAAATAAAAGGGTACAAAAGTCTCTTTACACTTAACAGTATCTTCATTTTTCAGAGCGGTACTGTTCAAATAGCATTTATTCAAACAATGTTTATATGAATTATTGTTAAGATTGAATGTATTGTTGACTACAAACACCTCTGAGCTTCTCTCACGGTGGCTGGAAGGAGGCAGCGGAACACTTTTCCATGCACTCATATTTTTATGATATACGCACTCAATTCAATGATAAGAGAGCAATCCCAGCCGCCATCACTACCACACCCAAACAGAAAATACAACCCAGCTGAGGCGGTTCAGTTTTGATAATAGAAATTCAGACGCTGCCAAAGCTCCTCGACCATCATTAATCTCCTGCCCAGGCGCCTAACTCACACAGAGTGACTGGTGATGAAGAGGAGGAGAAGCAGAAGATAGAGGGGAGAGGAGAGAATGGTGTGAATGAGAGGGGAAGTAAAATGTAAAAGAGAATGACAGATCAAGCGATGAAAAACTCGATTACTGAAAAGTCGCGTCTGGAAGATGGATAGGACATGTCGATTGGAACTGGAGAGAAAAGGTATTATACCACGCAGCATGAGCTGCTCTGAAGGGAACCAGCTGGACTAGAGCAAAATCGTTCCTCTCATCACTCCATCAGAGATTATAATGTCCAGATGTCTGGTTGTCCGCATGCAGATAACAATCACAGTCACCTCCCACATCGCAACCTATTGCGCTTTTGCTCAGCAACACGCCTCTCTCCGAGCAACACACCTCTGTGATGTTCTCTAAAAACATCCTGGAGGTCTAACCTGCCAATGCCCATGAGCAGCAGCTCCTCTATTACCAAGTAAGCAGAGGGAGCTGCGGCACAACATTGCTTCTGGTCAGAATGTGGAAAGTCTGCCATTGATTCTTGAATTGCAGTCTGAGGTTGAAGGCTGCCCAAGGGTGTGGGGTTGAGGAGGTGCTCCCTGTCAAGGTTTAAAGGCTACTGGAGTTGTGAGACAGCTTGGCGCATGGGGGCATTTATCATCAGCAAGGTAACTGGCTCCTCTGAAAGCAACTCAGGCGAAAAATGAACAGCTGCCACAGAGGCACTCACGAGATCCCACCATTCTTTCCTTTCACCGGCCTCACTTACCAGCAACAGGAAACAAGTCAAATATGTCATTCAAACGCATAATGACACACAAAGAACCTTAGATTTCATGCTAAACACAACCTGCCTGCACAGTGGCTCGGTGGTTGGCACAGTTCCCTCACACATGGTGGGTGGAACTCTACCCTTTCCGTGTGGAATTCTACCTAATGTCTGCGTCGGGCTTCTCCATTTTTCCTCACCATTAAAAAGTGTATCAGGTTAATCCTCCTGCCATTGACCTTGACTGAAGCATTCAACTACAGACCTGGATTTGGTCCCCGGGCGCTGCGCTGTGGCTCCAGACTGATTGTTTATTTATATCTTCACACTCCTCGTCTACATCTATGTGTTAAATCATTTGAAGCTATGATTCCCTGTATCTACTCTCCTCTCTATGTCCTGCTCATGGTTTCAATTTCTCGGTGTTATTGAAACTGAACAGAATGTGGGGCCTATTTCTCGATGCACTGCAGAGTGTCGGGGAGAGTTGCAGATTAAAAAGACTTCCCCTGGGTCCACTCGCTTGGCTGTTTAGCAGTGCTCACCAGGGAGATTCACTACATACATTCTCTTTTATGGCCCTTTCCTTATTCATCATAACACAGCTCCAATTTTATTAACTTCTCCAGCCAAGCATACATCTTTGCCTGTGCCATTACTCTTGCCCTCTATTTTCTATAGTACTACACCCAATCCCCCATGATGCTCATAATCATGCGTATGCGAGTGTGTACTGTTGTTCTCTCACATGTATACAGATGCAGCACTGGGGAAGGGTTAGTTAATGGAGGTATTTCTTTCAATCCAGGCAGGTCTTTATGTTTCTGTTGGGTAAGTGCTGTTCCCCAGCTGCTCCTTGCCTTGACGCGGCTGCAGCTCCAGCTGTCCTCATGCACAAAATATGCTGAACATGGAAAATAGACACAGTGAAGCTTCTAAAGTTTATTTTACGCAAATGGATGCAGCGGAGCCACTGAAGAAACCCAACACAATGCATCCAGACTCCTACAAATGCAGAAAAACAGATGGCCCCGAGAAATTATTCCTCTGACTTGAAACGCATCTTAATTAAATGATGTACTGTGCATACAGACCACCAAGACAGAGGCACTGTTTTTATTCGTTTCATAGGTGAGGACCATATCGCTACAGGTCACTTGCTGAATGTATTTTTCTTTTCTTTACCTCAGGCATTGCAAGAAAGAAAATGTTCTCTGGTCACAATCTTCTCTATTATTAGGAATGTATGTATTTGAACGCAGCAGCAGCGAGGTGATGCGTCAAGGCTCCCTGAAACCTATGATGTCTTTGGTGATGCTTACTAACCACTGCAGCACTATACGTGGAGAAAAGGAAGAGAGGAAAAGTGGAAGTAATGGATTAAAACCACAGTGTCCTGAGGAATGTGAAGACACAATGGTCTTCCCTACATTAAGAGCTTTAATGGAGGAGCTATACTCATACTATAAATGGTAAAACATGTATGGGAGAGACATGCAAAGAGGGAGAGAAGGGTATAGGACTTGTAATATACTTATTGATGAGATGAGGTTAAAAGTATCTGATGAAACAAATGCTATGTTTAAACGTATTAGTTTTTAGCCATTTCACTGAATTATTCAGTACTGCAGTCTAATAGCAACACGACTAAAAAACCTGCTGTACTTGATGGAAAATGTGATACAGAAGGGAATGAAAGCTGGTGTGTGTTTATTTGTGTGTGTGTGTGTGTGAGAGATATATAAAGTCTTAGGTGTAAACCTGTAAACATAAGGTGCACCTTGAGTAAACATATGGTGTAAAAGAAGCTTAAGCTGGCGATGAACCCATGTTATCACGAGACATTTCACACTGCTAGACTACAAACACTATCAGGGACATTAAATGTACAGCAGTGTGTACGATTTTAAAAATAAGCACCCCAGACCCAGTTGTGACTCAGCACTCAGTACTTAAACAAGACGTGGGATTATTTATTGATTTATTGAACAATTTCGGACTATTGTGTCTGACTCCTGGAAGTCTTATTCATACACGGTGTTTGAGAGTGTGAAGCTTTACTGTCAGTATGTTGCGTGTAGAACCTGTCTCTCGTCTCCAGGAAGGTATTGTATGCATATCACTGAACTATTGTTACTGAATTATTCATGATTAGAGGTTTATTAGAAATGGGACGCAAGTGTTATGTGTGTCGTACTGAAATCACAATCTCAGCAATGATACGGACAAAGTCTATGTAAAATTATTAATATCATCTAAGCATATTATCATTATTAAAGGTCTTCACCATTACGCAATAAGGAAATTGTACGCCATATGTCACTTCGCTAAAACAATGGTATAATGTGTTGCGATCCAATTGGCTGGGTCAGTAATGACAGGACATACATGATTACTCCATAACAACAATATATTATTCAGTACTATTCATAAGATACGTTTATAGTGTCGGGCTATAATGGATAAGACACTGTTTTGCTCCTCCCTATGATTATATGACACCCTGCACTCAGTACATTTCCTATCCAGTATTTTTCCCTTCACGTGGACGAGAGTATTAAACCTCTGTGCCCCCATTTATTCACTGGATTCTCTTTTGTGCTTGAATAAACGGAAAAATCTTGTAATAAGAAATGTGTCCCTGGTTCTCACCTCCTAATACATCCACAACAGAGGTTTCTGAAATATTACATCGTATATTACACCAGAGATAGTTTTGATGGTTGTAACTGCTTTGCTCATTCAAACAAGTGAAATTGTTTGTTCATTTTATAGTGTAACATTGTGGGGAGAATGTATTGAACACTGTCAAAGTGTCTAAACTGAGGCCCATGCCAATACAACATGTAAGTATGAGGCACATTCAAATACTGGAATGACCCCCTAATGAGTAAGAACACAATAATCCTCTTAAATGCTAATTTGTTGTTTGTTGTTTTGGTTACCTTGCTGCAAACTTGCCCTACCAGTCAATGTGTTGTAGTCACACACTGCATGGTTTTTCCATTTATTCCATGGCCTTAAATGTCACATCTGAATCAACTAACACATCGACATTTGTCATCAGAATTACATTATGGAATGGTTGGTCATATAATGTGTTAGATTAAATTAGTGGAAATTGAGTGTGGAACAGGACAGATTAAAATAAAAACTCAAAAGGACTGATTTTAATACTGTAGTAGAAGCCGACATGCTTTGATTTATTAAAACAAACTGTTGTCTATGTTGTTACTCAATGGTGTCTTGCACCCCAAGTGGTATTGCGACCTACTGAGCCACCATTTCCCATGATTTCCCTTCTTCCCATATCAAATATTCTGTATTATGTCTCGGGTAAATGGCACTCAAGAAGTAGAATATGCCAAGGATTATGGCCTGCCCCTCATTCATTATTCATGTGTTTCCCATAGCTATCTTATCTGCAGAAAGAACAGCTACACACGGGCACATTCATCATCAAAGTAGTGTCTAGATAGTAATGAGAAAAGCCAAAACAGAGCAGAAACCGTCGACTTCAGTTGTCCGACTCTTGCCATATGCTGCAGCTCCTGTTCGACTACTCAATGGTTAAGAAAGAGCCAATTTATTTTGCCAGAGGGATCGACCACTTGTGACGTCTGGCAAAGAACTATCAGACATTTTATCCAGCTGTTCTTGACACAAGGCTAGGCTAAGTAGGCTAGATTACATCTGCTGCATTATAAAGTGGGTCTGATATATCTTATAAAAAAGACAACGATGTCACGACCGATTTCATCTTCCATCTAAACGTACAGGCGGATGTTCTGGTCTTAGTTTTGGTTGAATACCCTCACAACATTTACCAGAAGGCCACCAAACACTTTTCAGTTTTGGTCAAAGCATAATTTTGGTTTGATAGATTCTATTAAGAAAGAAAAAAAACTTCTTTGCTGCATTGTTCCACTAGTCTATCTATTCAGCAATGAAGAAACACAAGTGCATGTTTTTTATTTACTGAAAACGGCACTGGAACTGTTGAACAAAGCCACTCTGTCCTCCCACAGCATGTACACAATGGACTGAAGAATGACAATGGTAACAATATAATGCCAGTCAATCTGTATGATCTATTATCTAACATTTATTGGCAACCATCAATTTGATTTGACATGTAAAATCCAAGCCACCTACACTGAATGGGTGATTTTGTTCAATTTTCAGTCGTCTAAGTCGAAAAAACAGAATCATTTGATTGAGTCAAATAAAAATGCAGAATGAATTAGCTCCCAAGATGCCAGGAGGTGTACACATAAATACCCTCACGGGAATATCTTCCATATCAAAGTGTTTGTTAGCGTGTATGCAAATATTTAGTGGAAGTGCCCTGATAGAGGTCGCAGGGCTAAAATGAAAATGGAATCTGGAAACAATGCAGAATGAACAATAAAAGGAGATGGCTGTGGTGGGTCTCCTGCATGCAAGTGTAATAAAATGCTTCCATTAGCAGAGCCATCCAGGTGTAACATAGCCGTAAAGGCTGGATATCCAAGCGGAGGGGAAGGGCTGCAGCCTTGTTATGGGGAGAGCAAATCCAAGCCCACTCTAGCAAACATTAATCCATGTGATGGCTCAATAGACTTTATGCCTCTGTAAGTGTGTATCTAGGAAAACATGTATTGTATGCATGTTTGTGTTAGTGTTAGTGTTAGTGTGTGTGTGTGTGTGTGTGTGTGTGTGTGTGTGTGTGTGTGTGTGTGTGTGTGTGTGTGTGTGTGTGTGTGTGTGTGTGTGTGTGTGTGTGTGTGTGCGTGAGTGAGTGAGTGAGTGAGATAGATGCAAGGATGTGTATGTTGCACTTAATTTGCACAGAGGCATGAATTGCTGTCAATGGGTGTTTGAGGCAGGCCTGCACATGCATGAGCTCAGATTTCCATACTTAGCTATAGGGCACTCTGTGATGTGATGTAATCACTTTATCATGGTAATGGAAATTAAATTTTCTCTTTTCAGCTACTGCACGTTGATCCAACCTCCCGTCAGCGCAGAGGGTTAAACTGAGTAAATGATTCCTTGCCGACAGCCTACAAACACTGATCTTATTTGTAAAGGCATTAAAATTGTATAATTAAAAACAATAATTCACTACAGGTCATTATTGCTGCTGCTAATTAAGCTCAGTTGACAGAGCAAGGTGTGTGTGTGTGTTCGTGTGTGCGGTGGGCTGGTTGTTACATGAGATATATTACTTTGTAGGCATTACAATGACAATGTGGAGGGCATGTAGCAGACACTAATCTTGTTTGTACCTGACAGAAAGATGCTTAGACAGTGATATGTAGATGAAGGACGGATATGGAGACGACTACATGACCAGCAGCAGTGAAATTTTGTGAACCCTTTAAAACATGTTCCATGTTCCACTGTTGTTTTGTCAAGTGATGAAGAGGAGCAACGAGGACGGCTGTTGTGAGCACTTTGGTGGGAACGTTTTAGCCTTTGAAATGACAAAGACGCTCTTCTGCAAGAATTGTGCAAATTTGTTCCATCATCAGTTCCTGTCCTTTATCTCACTTGTCTGTCGCGCTTCAGTCGGTTTGACAAGATCATAACAACTATCCAACACATTCTTTAAATTTGAGAAATAGGGAGCAAATCACAATATGAAAAAGGATGTTCCGGCCAATTCTATAATGAAAAGGATGCATTCTTCTGTCTAAGAATGTAAGCTAGGAGGAGTTTGACAAATTTAGAGGGCAAACTAAAAGAACAAGTCTGCATGCTGAGACTGACAAGTTCTCAATTGACTGGAAGATTGAGTTTGATCCAACTCAATTGCATTTACCTGACTGTGGTGAAACACGACACGTGTCTAGACAGCAACATGCCAAACAAAACAACAAGTGAACATCTTATAATCTTTCCAAATTAAATTGGTCCGTTTGACAACACAATGAATCTTTCAAAGTGTCATCTTTATTTAAGCTAAACTCAATTCACTAAAAAACATGTTTGCAAGCTTCTCCGTCTTGCGCACTTGAGAGGATATCACTGCACAAACATCGCATCACAAATGCCTCAGACAATAAAAATGCAAATGTAGACAAAATATAAACTCCATGGAATGAATATGGGAAAAGCCAAGCTATATGAACAACAGAATGTGAAAAATAACGCCCCCGTAAACATGCCCGCATATTACACAGACCATTCCCCCCTTGGGTAGAGTGCTTACATTAATACATGTGATTATATTGGCAACACTGAAAGCAGGCATTATGCTTATTTATACAATTTGTATTACCATAATAACTTGCTCGTCTTGTGCACACCTATTATTATACAGATGAGACGTGACAGAAAACACTTTGTCAGATAACGCAGCCTCTCCATTGGCTCCACGTCGTCAGACATACCAGCACTAGGACAAGATGATGCATATATACATTATGTTTTATTGTTTTGGGGGGGCATAAATGATTATATATTCTATTTTTAAGCTTTTTGTTTCCGTAATGAAGACATGATCCAACAATACAATGACCAAACAAAGTAGCCTTCTTCCATTTGGAGGGAATTATTCAGCCAATTATCACAGCATTCTCCCAGTAAGACAGGGTCACAGAGGTTACACACTCGTGTAAACAGAGTGCATTATTTTTCAAAAGGATAAATCACCCAGTAAAAGCATAATTGTCTAAACCATCATAGCTGAGTGTTAACTAAAACACACAGGAACAATGATGTAGGTGCAGGGTGGAATACTGAGGCACCGTTCAGGTTGTGGCCGTGAGTGTGGAGGACTGTGGGAATGGAGGGCTCCTCTACCTGACAAACTGGAGAAGTCCTATGAGTGACTGCTGGCGTTTCAGTTTACCTATGACAACGTCTGTCTTCATTCTGCCCTCTCAAATTGGCTTCTGAACCAAGCGGAAATAGTTCTTTTATTATACTCCTCCCATAACTCCGGCTCTCATCAAAGCCGGGCCATCTTTTATCTGGGAGATGACGTTTCCATTAGGGTCTGCCAGCGTCTTACTGCTGCTCTGTGAGTTGTGGTGCTGGGGGTTGAGCACAGTTAACCAACACAACAGCATCATGGAGCTCACTGGCTAGGGCGTGCAAAAGCCTCTGTCACAGCGAGGCAGTTCATCAGACAACTATTCATCCAGAACACACACAGGAGTAAACACACACATGTGCTCTCACTCTCTCTCTCTCTTGTCCTGTTGACTCCCTCGCTCAGTCTTACACTGGTTTGACACAGGATGCAATGCGACTGAGGGCTGAGGATTGTGGAGACCAGATGTTCGGATTTGTTTACACTTTCCACATTGCAATATGAGCATGCGGCCTGCGAGGATTTGTTAATGATGCAATATTGCTATCGATTGAAACTGGTGTTTCTAAGACAAACAAGCAGAAACTCACAAATTCAAAACTAACAACAAAGTAAGACAACCCAGACTCGGAACATGGCCACAGGGGGATGTGTCTGTCAGGTCTTCCTCCCCGCATTTTCTTTCATCAAAGGTATGATAGGCCCATCAGGGATAGTTACCAATCTAGCAACATTTTCAGTCCCCGGACACAAGACCGGGCTTCTTTCTTCCTTCCCATGTTAGTCTCTTCATTCAACTCTACACAGACCTCATGTCAAGCAAGGTCTTGATTTTAGGGAATAGCAACATTTCAAAGCACCAGAGTTCACACAGAGTAAGGCCTCTACCGCACTGTATGGCCGTGTTGTGTTAGCCAGGTTTGGTGACACGAAGCTACTAATGAGGACATTGCTGTGCCCGGTGTGTGTGAGTCGGTAGAGACATATGGCAAGTCCCACTCAGGGAGTTTTAATTAGATCTCTATTATCAGACTTCGTGTCAACACTGGCCATAGTGTCGCTACTGCAGGGACATTATTTATTTGCCCCCCATTTTTGTGGGACGGAAATGTCATCTCTTTCATTTTTCACTTCTCTTACATTGTTGTGTTTTCTCCTATTGCGTTTTTTCCCTTTCCCATTTTTCTCTCCAACTCCTCTCTTCATTTCCCATGGTAGCGGGTCTAAAATGGCCTTTTCTCCATCATGATCTCATCAGGCCCAACTCCTTGACCTTTGCGCTTTCCTGTAAATGTCAGCTTTCTTTATGAGGCCTGTGATGAGTTTATTGAACAATTTAAACTCACTGACACACACACACACACAAGGGTGCACGCGTGTGTTTTCACTGCACACACATGCATGCGCACAGGCATGGGGCCTTCACTACCACAGCCAACTATAATTCTGATTTCTAGATGTCTCTAAAAATTCATGGTCCTCAGAATTGGTGGGCAGTTTTAGAGCGGTTGCCCACCTTCCTCGAAAAAAAGAACCCACAAATAAATCAAGATTTCATGGGTGCTAAAATGGCTCCCTGGAAAGTATTTTTGCCCTACCAACTAATATGAAGGTCTTTTGGGAAACTCATCATCTCGGTCTATGGTTTTAGTCTGCTCTCACTTAAACACGAAAACACAAAACAGCTTAGCAGCATCTTGGGAATCATTCCATATTGTTAGTACAGCGCGGTGTAAATGCAAATGTGCTGAAAATGTGTCAGAAAATTAGGCCAATGGAACTGCTGCCATATGCTACCATACTGATCTGATCACAGGTCATTCCCAACTCGGCATTCTACTGCAACTGCGTTTTACAAACGGGGGGAGGATTGGTCAGAGCAGCAAGCACAACTGCCATGGTGATAAATGTTCAGCCTCAGAAGTCTCTGGATCCCTGTCACCATACTGGACTGTACCTCTGCTTTGTGGAGTGCAGAGAAGATGGGGAGGGGGGAAAGATGAGAAGTGTCAGGTATAACATGCTGCTACCTAAACTGCTTTTGAATCGTTCTGTCTCTTTTGCCGTCAGTAGAAACATACCCATACGGATGTAGTTCTATCTATTCGTGTCAAGGTATATTTGAGGGTCATAGAGCTGCAAATTCACACGTACAGACACCTAAGAAACGGTACAGAAGAGAAGAACTAGAGAGAATACCTGACACCTTAGAACTCTCTCTTTGTGTGTGTATATGTGCGTGTTTGTGTGTCCTTTTTCAGACTTAATCCTGCTACCCCCTTCGTTTAATCTTATCCTTCTCACTCTCCTGTGCCAATATCAAGCTTTTCCTTTAATGAAACATTTGGGCCCTTACACAGCCCTTTCACTTTATCTTCTCTTTGCACCAACTTATCTCCTGCCTTTCCCTCCTTCATTGTCTTTGGGTTTTTATCAGTCATCTTGCAGGGGAGCTGTAATAAAAGGCCAACACATTCAGGGTGCCTTGTTCTACTTTGTTGTTGCTTCGCTCATTGTGTTCTCCCACACAGTCTTTTTGTCTGTTGTTTTTGTTTGTGGTAGCAGACCTTATCAGGACGATGGGCACAAGATAAACTGTCTTCGGTGCTTTGTTGTGAAATAATATGACACCTTTGATAAGGCCTCGTGGGTCAGCAGCGCCTTCCTCCTTCCTCTTCCTCTCTGAGTGTGCTGGGTAGCCCTCAGTGAAACATATCAGACTCTGCTACCACATCACATCTGTCGACACTCCACCTTTGCCGTATGCACTTACATGTAGTGATTCAGTCACACAGCCACACTACTTCATGTTTTGATGATAATCATCTGATGTTTAAACCCCTACCAGATCAGGCAGTGTGATTATCTTTCTTGTAGTCTTCTGACGCTGCCCACACTCCTCAACATCCACATCCTCTACAAATCAAAGCCATATCTTTTAGCAAATAAACCTTGACGTGAAAGAATACAATTCCTCTGAGAACATTTGTTAACCAGAAGACATTACACACCTGAATTAAAATCCCAAGAGACTTCCAAGACTATAAAAAGAAAACGGAGTTGTAGACCGACAAAAACTTTCCCTGCCATCTGTTTTACAGCTGATGGAGTCACAAGTGTCTGGCTTGTACCATTAGTTTGTCTCTAATCTACAGCACCTATTAAGATTTCATGAGGTGCTAATGATTATGCAGTTACTTTCCAGCATTGAAATACCACAATAATCACCACAACAACCAAGGTTTGTGAGTTGACATAGTTGATGTTTATAGATCAAAGAACCAACACATTCAGTGTGGATGATTAGCTGGACATTGATAATTAGTATTTGTTATTGACTAAAGAGGGGTGGCACTCAATAGCGTTTACATTTCCATATAAGTAACAGTGGCTTTCTGCCCCGTAATTGCCTAAATGACCACATGGATGAAATGGCATGGAGAAACATGGTATTGATTGTCAATTTGCCTTTTGTCAGGATCATGCACCATCGTACCATCGTTAATGACATTCCTTGTCATTAAAAATGACAAGGAATTCAAAAGACCCTAAATTTCATCTCAGACTATCCTCACACTAGATAGATTTGTATTAGATATTTGAATGCTGTCATTTGCTATTTCCTAAAATCTACAGGGTTCAATAAAAAAAAAAAAAGGATCTTGAGCAATAAGCCAAGAGAAATTACTCAACTCCACTATATGTAGGGTTATTAGATGTTTAGAGCTTATGCTTGATAAGAGCTTAACATCTTATACATTAATTAAGAAGTTCGCTTCAGGTGTTAAGTTCAGTTTGGACCCTCTAGGGACAGAAGTCCAACAATCATTTCCTTGACCTTTTATAACAGCTCCTTGTCAGGCACAAGGCTATTTCACAAAATGTACTGATGAATTCAAGTGTTAAGAACGAGCATATACTCGAAGCAGATTTATTAGTCCAAGTGAAAGGGACAAAGAGAAGAAAATGAATTAAGCTTCACATGCACTTTTAATTACTGTTGTCAAGGTGTTTGCTTTGCCCTTCTGGAGAAAGCAAACCAAACCATCGCTCATATTAACCACTTAGAAGACCAACGGAATGAACCATAAAGTTTTACACCTTTGCTACGGTGCTACATTTACTGCAACATAAACAAAACTCACCCTTCTTCCTGCAACATCTATCTTCCCTCCTGAGTGCACGGGTGATAAACTGAGCAGAATGAGGCTACAGATCCATGGCAGTGCTGCTATCACCTGATGTGCTTACATGAGGTATAGATGAGGACAAAGGAACAACATGAGTCTGTCAGTTTGATCACACTGTTTGAGGCGCAATGCACATGTTGTCTGCTCGACTACTCTTATTGTACAGCGCTAAAACCTCTGTGTTCATTAGTTGGACTTTAGTGATATTGGCTCGTACTCTAGCTATGGAGGATATAGGGAGGGTCACTAAATCCATTATTCATAAATGAGGACGAGAGGAGGATGAGTGTTTTTGCTGACATTGTGGTTGCTCTCCCAGAAGCCAAAGACATTTTACAGGCGGATACAGTTCCCCACCTCACCAAGGCCATTCCAGATTGGTTTCGATTGTGTTGATTTGCAAAGCGTCCACATGATATACACTCGCTTAGCTTCCTGACACTCGTTTAGCTCTAATAATAAAATAAAATAAAATCAAGTAAAAATTTTAAAATTTTAAATTTTAAAAATGTAAAAAATTAGAATAAAATAAAATAAAATAAAATAAAATAAAATAAAATAAAATAAAATAAAATAAAATAAAATAAAGTCACACAATGAATGGAAGTAAACCATCAACTGCATACACCAAGTGGCCCTTCACAGTGTGCTACACAATATTTCTACACAACATCATAATTAAAATCTACATGTCATGCTTGTATGAGTTTTATATTTCAAACTGCCTTCTATGAAAAACACAAGGGGGAGGAGATGAGAGCGCTGCAGCAGTGAAAAGGTAATTAAGTTGACCAGAACGAGGCAAGCAGTCTACTTAATATTTCATACGCCCCACACAAAGCTCTGTGGAGGCAATCAACAACAGGGCACGAACAACAATTATGGAGTAATTAGCTGAGAAGCACCCTGGATGATTTTTCTTTGTCAGAGATATGTGTAAGTTATGTATGAGCAATTTCAAACTTGGCCAGGTCCAAATTGACTTTGCTCCTTGACCCTGGGGAGGCATGCAGACTTGCCAGTGCATTTGTATACTTGGATGTGTGAGGGCAGATACAGATTTACAGCACATGTATTAAATAACAATGCTGGTGTATCTGAAAATATAATTCCCTCTCCTATTAATTATCTTGAGCACGTCCTCAAATCTAAATCTAGCGTCAACTCTCAAAAATCTGAAATCATACAGAAGAAGCTCTCCATATGTGTCAGTCTGGAGATGCTACTTGCTACTTGCAGTGGAGCGAGAGAAAGGAAGACTATATTTATCGCACCCTGAGGCCTGGGGCAGCTGTGTCAAAAGTCAACAACTATGGTGACTCCATGCTGTGCTTCAACAGTCCCTAATGCACACAAACACTCTCTCATGCACTTAAATTACCGGATATTAACAAGCTGAGATTTGCCTTAAAATGGAACATTGAATGACTACATTAATGAAAGACTAAAATGTTAAATAGAGTCCATCTAGCCGTCTAGGATGATGGCTGATCCTTTGAACTGTAATAATAAATAAAATGTCAGTGTTAACCTTATAACCCAGGAAAAAGAAACGATCCTAGAGTGTAACATTGATGATGAAATCAAATTAACTCCATGTTAGCCATGGCAATATGGGTCAGTATGAAGCAGACCCGTGACATATCGATGTAAAGCTTTGGGGGATGACAAGCTGTGGTTACCATGATTTGTTACAGTAATAAAGTAAAGACACATTATCGTCTTGCACAAACATAAATACATACATGTCCCTCTATCTCTCCATCTCTCCTTATCTTCCATCTCTCTCTCTCTTTCTCTCTCTCGCTCTCACACACACACACACACACACACACACACACACACACATACAGGCACACATTTCCATTCCTCTTCATGGACCACTTGGCTTTGTAGTGGCAAAGAGCTTGAACAAATTGAGAAATGATTGGAACTGAAAGATGAGTAATGGTTTGATTCTACTGCCGTCCCTTCTCAATATGGAGATGATGAGATTTGATTCTTTGAGGTCAGGTATATTATCTAAGTCGAGTTGCTACCCCATCTATGACTAAAAGAGACGAGAGGCCATTTAGTCTAACATGCAAGCTTTTCCTACAGTCAGACACTGCTGGCATAAAATCAATTCTATATTCACCAGTGCTATTACTATACTATTTCCTCAATTCATCACCACTTAGGCAATTACAGGTCAAATCCTGTATATTAACCATTTAAAGAGCACAGGGAAATGTCAAAAGAGTGTAAGAGCATTATTTTGTCTGAGAAGGACACTTCTCTCTACTCTTTGTGCCTGGTTCAAGTTTGTTTGAGTAAATTAACACTGAAGGAATAGGAGGGCAATGAAACTCTACCAACTACTCCGTCTCCTCGTCATTGCAAGCAATTAACTCACCATCACAATGCCATTAGCCGAGCTTTGCCACAAACTGAACCCCTAACTGTCAAACATACTGACGTCCAAATGGTAACTTTGGTAACACTGGCAGTGAAATGACAGTAATGTGGGAAATGGAATGTAGTGAATATGAATGTGGCAGAAATGGATGGAGAGGGGAGGTTTATCAATGTGAATTTTGATAGATGGATCTAATAAATCTAGCAGGCTCGTGTGTGTTATTTCAACAATATGATGTGTTTGGGCTCTTTCTATTGTGACCTGGATCTGTATGATGATGATGATGTATGTAGGGTAATATAGTACTATAAGTTCAACATTGTCAAAAAATATTGTCAACATTGTAAATCTTGAGTTTCACTCTCTCCAGTGAACCAAATGCATGAGACCTGATCTGATCTGATCCTGTTTTTTGATGAAGCCTTTTACTCACACAAGATCTTTATGTGACACATGTAAGATAGTTTAATTGTGCTTTTTATAAACGTGTTTAGACACAACCATTGAGTATGAAATTAGCGAGCCAGTTTTGGACTAGCTTTCTTGTTTAGCAGTCCATGTGTGTTGCTTGTTCCACGCCTGACACAGCTGATTAAACAGAAAACAGCAGGCTTTTGAGGATGCGAGCTAAAACATGCTGTTTTCTCATAGAGTGCACAGCAGTGGTGCAGCAAGGAGGAGTAGACTTGAATGACTGTACTTTTTGCATATTAAAGCATTACACATATAAACACGCATATAAATGAACATAGAAATCAAAGCTATCTGGATAATTGCAATCATTTGTTCCTTGGATTTCTACCAAATACCATCAAATGTTTTGATATATACTACTTCCCCATTCGAGATAATAAATGTAATATTTCCTACATATAACTGATTCAACTGAGTGACTGTCTTCCCATCCATGCATTCGACTGATGATTCTTTAATTATATGCTCTGCTGCTTTTAGACCCTTTGATGAAACTTGAGAAGTTTCCCAGTTCTAAAACTCTTAAAATGTTTCAGAGAGATGGGGAAGCCTAAAGTCAGACTGACTTTTGTCAGCATAGACCGTGGAAAGTCAAATCACTTGTGAGATGTGATATGTTTACTCTTAGCCTGTGTTCATTAGAGCATGACAGCTTCATGACGGTTAATGTTAAGGGGACCAAATCTGTGTTTGGACACTGTTCTTCTGTTGCCAAGACACAGCTCATCTTATTTGTGATCATTTAGGTAATGTTGCAAAGCTTGAAGCTGAACTTCTCAAACTTTTTTCCCCTTTAAATTATATTTCTGTTTTTAACATTGCCCTGTGTGTGATAAATAGGATATCAACTTTAGCTGGCATCTCCAATAAAGACAATATTTTTAGAGAAACATTGATTTTCAGCCAATTGCATATTTTCCAACATGCTCACATAAAATATTACATATTTTGTATTTGTGCCACGAAAAAACACCACCAAAGTTTTACACCAGTGTTGTTACCATGGCAACAACTGATATAGTAATGAGGAGAGAAAGCAAAGAATTTTTGACAGAACAACAAGCAAAAACTATTGAAAATTGTCTCCCTCAAGACAGAATCAGATGTTTTCTCCATTCAACATATCTAACATAACTTCATTCTTACATATATAATATATATAGATATATAATAATTGCATAAGAGGTGTTGGTGATGACAGATTGATGTCCCTTGACCTAGCATCAAGCTCAGCGAAGCTTTTTATGTTAATCCTGTGGGTAATGCATGCACGTCTGTTGAATAGCTGTAAGCACAGAGGGCAATGGGAGGTGCAATAATTACTGGGGCTGAGACCTCGGCAGGAGCAGTGGATTTGAATAAGATCCCTTCCCTAGGCAAGTGTTTTAATAGGCGTATAGGGGATTGCGTGACATTGACTGTCTGTTGATACCTGAGCAGCTCTCCCAGGTAACAACCTCACCTGGAGTGTCAAACAAGGTCCCGCAGTTGTCACCTAATGAAGCACGCGACTGTGCATAATCAAACTGGCGGTTGTCTCTCATAAAGTGGAGAGGAGTTGAAATTGTAACTTAAATATGCCTTCCATTAGTAGAAGCACCCCATTTCTGTTAGTGCGCTAGAGAGGGACCGAGGGGAGCCCCACTCCACCAGAGAAGTCATTATTTTTCCACCATCCTCTCAGTTCTGTAGAATACATTAACTTCACAGTGTCACAGCCTTAGCCAGACTTCCTTCATCGCATGTAGTTTTAAAGGGATGCATGCAATTAGAAGGGGAAGGAGAAAGTTCTTGGAATCGTCCCCAGACCCCACATCGGGATTGAGTGCCAGCTCTAAACAAGCTCCCCGGGCCCCTCGGGGGCCGTGCCTGAGACTGGGGAGGGGCTGATAAGCACTGTGACATTTGCTCATTGACAACAAGAAAAATGAAGAAAACAAGTGCAAAGCCTGAATATTATCAAGTTCAATAAATGGTACTTCCTATGTGGCCTAAAATACGTTAGGGTAAAATGATACTTACATCCTATAAACTTTGCTCCACTTCTTCTTTTGAATGGATTATCCCTCTGCATAGCCTAACTAAGGATCATTACATCCATAATTCCCTGTTTTGCATAATGTCATTGTGAATACTTCCCTGGATTTGACTTTCAGCTACAATTAATTATACGGTACATACTTTAGATACGCGCCCAGGACCTAGTATCATGTTGAGACAAGTACTACACCCGCATGTGAGACCTGTTCGAGATACAATATCTCAGATTAGAAAGAGAGAAAGGTAAGGAATTGTCATCATCATCACCATAATTGGAAAAATGGCAACAACAGCAATGTGAATCCCGAGCTTTATCCATGTGCACCACAGTAATGAGCCTGAGGAAAATGATTGTCATACATTTGCCGGTTGGGTAGCTTTCACAGTCATTGTCTTTATCTGCAATAGAAAAGGAGAGGGAGGGGAAGGATTGCAATTCCTCTGAGACGCATTTAAATCATGGATGCCACATATTACTCAGAAAATTCCCTCTTGAGAGTGTGTTCTGAGATGGCGTCCTTCAAGCCCCGCTGGGTTTTCTGTCAACGTGAAATGGGAGCAGGAAGATTAGGGAGGTGAGGAATGGGGCGGGGGGGTGTAAATACTGAAATCCGGTCTAATCCCATCTCATATAGCCGTAGATACACTGCGGCTAATACATCTCTGCTGTGGTGGGGTAACTGGAAACACCGGGGAATGCCACTGAGAACAAAACCTGGAATACGTTGTATTGGAAAGTATGCATCTTTGAACGAATTACCAAGTGGAATAAAATGGTTTAAACAAATGAATACTGTGGTAATCAATAGTTTCTCCAAGGTGAAATACATCACCGACTCGGTATAATATGAAGTCATTTGCAACAATGATTCCCTTTAATTTGACTCCAGTGCAAAACACAACTAAACTGTAGTATTTATATCAATTAAATGAAACAGTAACTTATATTGTATATAATTACAAGTACATTTACATATATTAGTGGTTATTACAGTTAAACCCACAGCTTTATTTCATGTTCTAGTATGATTTTACCACAGATTCAGGGATACGTGAGGGTACACTTCAAGAATAAAGGCAATTTTAAGGAAAATATAAAATATAATAGCCCACCTGTTGTTTTATTGGCTGTTTTGTGACTAATGTTTAAAGACCCATTTGATTAATCACAAGTCAATGACATGATTGCTATCTTGAACCAAGCATTTTTCTTTCTTTCTGCAGAGTAAAATAGAATGATTTACTCAATATATAATTGTGAAAGCTATAATTGAAAGTCTTTCATTGTTAAGAGGTGATAATGGTGTAATGGCTATTGTACAATTTACCCTAGTGGTAATTTCAGAACATTATTTGATTCTACAGTTTCTCTGCTTCCATCCTGAGCTATTCGTGTATTTAACACCCTTTTTCCTATTTTGCCAATCTTAAATAAAAGAGACGGAGAAGAATCAGAGCGTAGCCCGCTGTCTCTTGGTGGCTTTTGTTCATCTTTTCCAAAATCCTTTTTTCCCTCACTCCCCTCATTTTCTCCTGAAAATGCAACATTTCACAAAGCCCCAAGATTAATGTGCAGTAATAAATAAATAAGACGAAGCATTCAGAGTGACTGCTGATGCAAGGGGATAGGGATTCTCACAACCCACTGCCCTTTCACAACATGCCCGATCAACATTTTCTCCATGTAAAAATGTTGATGGGAGGCTTTTCATCAACAAGGCCATCCAGAATCTTCCATAATCTCTCTCCCCTCTCTCACCTTCCCTGCCTCAAATTAATCACAGTGCATCCCAAAGACACTATTCTTCCTAACAAGAGACAATGTTTCCATTAAGATCCCGTGACTAAGCCCTGACCTGTGACTTTCCACAGAGAAGCCAGAGGTCACACACACACACATATGTTTTAGCGTGTTCACATGCCTTGTGAAGGTGCAGTGCACCAGCTGCAACCTACATCCAGGACTCGTGATCACAAGGGACACAATCAGTAGACCTGACTGAGATGAAATTAAATAAAAAGTATGTGGAAATGCGTTTTTGAGTGGCATATGGCCAAGTTAGCAAATAGTTGTGGATTCTCAGCATTTAATACTTATTATACTGAAACTGTATTAAGGCAGTTACAAAGAGCAACCCTGGAAATCACTGTTGATGTTGATGATATTAAAATGTGAAAGGTATAGGATAGATATAGAGAGATAAGGATTGATATCAAATCATGGCGGTTTCCCTGTTTGGGTTACAGAGCAGTGGAATGAAGGTGGAAATTGCTAGGAAATTATTAAGATTATAGTGGAGTATTTGCACATCTGAGTAAGCACATCTGTCCTTTTACGCCCATTTTCCAATTTATGTCCTTTTGAACACAGTGTTTCTGTCGCCTGCTTGGCATTTTGTGATGAATGGTGTTGCACGGAAGTGGTTGTATTCTTGTAAATTGGCCTGTTAAGCTGTGATGTCTGATAAAACCCGGAGGGCAAAAAACACTTGAGGACAAAACCTCTGCCACACAGAATGAAGACTGAGGTGTCTCACAGGATCTACATCCAGTTGCTCTGTCCTCGGGATCGACCTGCTTATGCTACCGCATGCGAATGTGTGAATCTCGGTCTCTGGGCACGTTTGTGTCCACATTCCTGTGTGTGTGTATACGTGGGTGCCTATGTGCCTCTGACTGCATCAGTGTTGTTGTCAGTAAGTGGGCGCTAGCGAAGGGAAGTTCATGTAGCAGCCAACAAAATTATGTCCAGGTCAGAGATGCACTGTATGGAACCAACCCTTATTACCGCACCATTTCCCTCAGTGCCTGCTGCACACAAATAGCAGACATAAAAACACACTGACAAGAGGAGGCAAGCAAGCATGGCCACCCTCTTGCCACACACAGCATCACTGTACAAAGCTTATCGCCCACACACATTTTTACTTTACATTAAATGATGGCTCCTTCCTGCTTTTCTGGCAATTAAATTCAACACTCTAACAAACACACATTCACACACATTCTACTATAGAGATCTATGTGTAGTCTAAGATGATTTTCTTTTACTTACGATGTGCAGCTTCAAGAAGTCTCCGAGACCAGAGGAACTGTCCACCCTCACCAAGACAGCATCCTTCAGGTGGGTGCTGAAACCGATGGCAAGCCGGTCTGCCCGCGTGCTGGGACGGTCATTTGGCGGCCATGTGTATGTGATCAGTCCACCGTCTCGCCCAAATATATACGTTGTTCCCGCTGTAGAAAAGGAGAGAAGAGAAAACAAATAGAAGACATGAATCCCTCCGATAACTCTGTAATGATGCACAGGCGTGACCTCTTCAGTGTAAACACACATTATTAAAAGACAAATCTGGCATTGAGATATTACTGTCAGTCTGGAATGATCCATAGCGCTGAATAATGACTTTGCAATTCACTGAGCAACATATCACTTCAGACGAGGCAGAGAGGGCTCTCTGCCTCGTCTGAGGGTGTTGAGCACACTCACGTCCATTCGCGAGGAGGGGGAAGTTCAGCGGAAATGAGGGAGGCAGGAGACAGGAGGCAGGAGACAGGAGGCAGGAGACAGGAGGCACCGCCGCAGCGTTTCTCATAATGCTGCGAAATTATCAATTTTACTGCAACTGCTTTGGTTAGTTCTACAGGGGGGGAAAAACCCACTACGCTATTATATTTCCAGCCGTGTCTCAGGTAAGTATTGCACCAGAGAGACACTTCTTAGTATCCCACGCTTCATTAGAAACCTCAAAGGCAGACGCAGCCGGCAGCGTTTTATCGACTGACTGGTACGATTATGCCCTTCTGGTGACCTCCAGTCCTATTTCCTGTCTCGCTGCATTGCCTTATTGTCTTTAGCGGCCATACGAGGGTGGATAGAATGCTGCTTCTAATTACCTAAAGTGGCTATTCACTGAGAAAGAGACTTCCAGCTTTCTGATGGGTTAAAACACTTTTGACACTTAGCAAACAATCCGAGTTGTTAGAACTGTCTCAATCAAGTAAATAAATATAAAAGAGCCGATTTCATTCTAATTAGAAAGCTTCCTTATGGTGGTATTTCAAATGATTTTTGCCAGAGCTTGTAGGAGCCAGCATGTGTGCATGAGTCTGTGTGTGTGTGTGTGTGTCAAAGAATGAGAGTGTGATTGGGAAATAAATGCCGGTGAAAAAGCTTGAAAATGAATGCAGCTGTCAGATTAGCATAGAAAGAGCTATTTGCGTGAAAAATTACACAGGATGCATTTGTGTGTGTGTGTGTGTGTGTGTGTGTGTGTGTGTGTGTGTGCGTGTGTGTGTGTGTGCAAGAGCGAGAGAGAGACAGAGACAGAACAGAGAGTGAGAGAGAGAGAAGGAGGGAAGACATAGGAAGAGAGGATGTTGGAAACGATGGATTGAGGCAGATAGACAGAGAGGGAGTGTGTTAATATTCATAAGGGCAGGGAGTTAAACAGCCTATGCCAGAACAATAGATTATAAATCATTCTGACTATAATTCCAATATCTTCTTGTAAACCAGTTCTCAAAGATCTAAAACTATCGATAAATTTCGCATTTGTTTATATATTTCTCCCGTTTCTTTCCTCTGGCGTTTCTCCACGCTGCAGTGATTAAAGTGCTTCACTCGGCACTCAAGTTGCTTTTCCAATTTCACTCCCTCACTGGAGTCAATACACACTGTCAACCATTAGCTAAAAAGAATTGCATCATTAATTAACGATAATATGATTAAGAAACGTTGCTGGGACGGACAGATCTATGGCGGGATTTATGGTTTTCATAAAGCATCGGGCCCATTTGTAAACCGTAATGAAATAACACTGCGAGCCATCTTGTTCTCTTAATGGAAAAAGTGTTATGAAGCTTGATGGTTTCTACAAAGGAAAACGCATTATGAGTAATACGCTTGCGAGGCCGGCTGTGATTCTTTTTCATGATGTCTGCCGGCTACTGCTGAAAGCCTGTCGTGTTCCACTACTGATGCATATCTGATGCCAGGCCTCCTCTGCTGAGCAATCTCCAAGGCGTGTAGCTCATGCGCGGTTGTTGACTCTGTCACCAAGTTTACCCCCCGAGCCACCAAAACACTCGCTCCACGCTCCGGCTTATTATAATTAAGCTCTTTTAAACCATGTCAGCGTTGGAACTCATCGGGCTCTAAAAACCTCCCATTTCCCTTCTGTCTATTGAAATGAATTGACGACCACTTTCTGGTCCCGACAGCTTATTTACTGTTGGTGACCTCAGACGTCCACTATAACGTACGTTTTGTTTCATTTGGATTGGAGTGCTGGTAAATGGGGCAGAGCGGAGAGCTTGTTTCACGTCCGCCCGCCCTTAAGCCAACTGGATAAAGAGAGAGGCCCCAGTGTGGCGGCAACAAAGGTCATGAAAACTACTTTATGGCATGCAGATTATTCAAATGCTTTCCAAATCAAATTCAGAATCCACAGATAATAAGGTTGTGAATATGTGGTGCGGCAGCTTGAAATCCATGTTAGACCAGTGGAAAAAACTCCTTGAGGGACTGTTGAGGATTAAGATATATGAAGGAACATGGCTTATGCACACCTACACAGGCGTGCTGTAGCATGAAATCGGCAGACACGTGCCCGTGTAGCTCCAGTAGTGGGAGTAATTATGCACTGACTCCATATTTGTTATTTGTAAGCTCTCCTGGGACGCTAAGCCTGATATGGATCTGTTGTAGTCATTAGATACAGTAGAGTCCTGGAAATACTTGCCTGTTTGTTGTCTCTTTAATTTGACAAGAGTTTCAGTTTATTCCCAATTCGCCCACTGCCTAATAAAAAGCAAATGAAAGGAGAGACAAGATTTCAGCGCAACAAGAGCGGTGTGAGCTGCAGAGTGCTCAGAGGTGTCGCGCTGCACAACACGACGCAACCCGAGAAACACAGAGTAATTAAAAATATGTTGTCTCACTTATCCCCGGAAGATTTGGTTGTTTTCACATATCCCCATGAGACGCCTGCACTTGTATAGCCCTACATATGCGTTTCCCAGGAAAGTCACAGCACAGAGGCGAGGGATCAGTGTGTTTATGAGGAGGTAATGGAGAGTCTCCGGCTTTCACAAGAGACTTGACCTAGCGGATGATCTTCTGAACTGCGGGCCTCCCTCGTAAAGGATCATGAATTAATCTGTCCTCATGTTGAACTACATTGAGAGCTGGCTGCTCTCTATTGTGTCAGTTAACATCAAAGAAGGTAAACACTGGCAGATCAAACACTGCTTTCATTAAAAATGTAACAGCAGCCCAGGAGTCTCCCTCGATCCGGGTCAGAGAAGTGTGTGGGACAGCAGACTTGAGGATAGCAAACACGTCCCTCACGTTAGAGGCCATATTGGATTTGACTTTTCAAAGCTTCAACCGTCAGTGTTTAATAAAACATGTACACCTTTACATATGGTGTATAATCTCCATGAAGAGGTGGATAGGTTTGAGTAAAGGAGTGTGTGAGCATGCTGGCTCCATGCTGTGGTGGGTGCAGTAGCGGTGGGGGGTCTGTTTCACTAAACCGCTCAGCTAAGGTCACGCCCACAGACTGTCTTTCCTCTGACCTCCAACACCACCATCACAGCCAGCCTCATATTACCACCTCTGCCGAGAAACTGTGGAGGAATCCAATCATAATTACATAGTTGTGATGGAAATATGAAAAGGAGAGATGACATTATGGATCTGCTTTCTGTCAGCACCTAACACTTTCCTTTCTGTCTATTTGCCGCCAAGGATTCCCGTAACGACTGGTGCACAAAAATAGATCATACAACCTGTGCGGTACTGTGGAGCTTTTTGAGATTCATTATTGATTATTTCTATTCATCTCTTGCATGGGAAATCAAAATTGAGCAACATCTTATCTCCAATTCCCTCTCTTTGTTTTGAGTCCCCATATTAATTCTTAATTTATGAGGATAATTGAAGTTATTAAGAACAACATCATTTGGCTTATCTTTAGTCTGCGCTACCAGTAAAATTAAAACAAGCTTTACAATGTCTATGGATTACATTTCAGTTTCCACGGGAATCATTACTAGGATTGATGAAGACACTATTGGAATCTGGTCAAGGAACTGATCTCCAATCAATATCCCACATGATTTACTGCCATGAGGAGAATTATTTCCCCTCTGATCTAACTCGGCTCACTATGTTTCACAATTCAAGTGTTTAGTAACAGTGGTGGCAAATAGATTATGGACATGTTACACCTTCCAGGTGCATGTTCATACTTAGCTGCAATTACAGTACAGAGATGTGAACTACATAGAGAGAGTCAGGAAGGGACTCTATTCACACATCTTTAGTGTGCGATAATATGATTAATATACACATTGCGCTAAAATAATCATTAGCGCATACTTGATATATGAAATGAAAGCGCTGTTTACACATTTACACGTTATCCTTGATTTGGTAAGTTGTAGCTACGGAAACAAACAAGAATCAACATTAAGTCACTTCCAGGTATTTCCAGCTTCTGGCTACTTCCAGCTAGACCTGGACTGAGGTACATGTTTTGTGACGCTGGTAAAACAATTTTAAATGTAGCAATGTGGGAGCGGGCGACATAATAATGATTGTGTGGGCAGGAAAAATCATATTAAACAGTAATTTTCAAGTTATCCTTCCCTTTTGCTCAGTGTAGACATTTGTTTTAGATACAAATAGAGCATTGGTGGCAGCAGGATATTACATAAACATTTTGTAGAGAAAGTTGTTGTTTTGTGCTGACATTTTGCTCCTGTGTAATCGCTGGAATTCATGTTGATTTTGTTGGAACCCTTGCAGTCGATTTTCTATCAGCGCAACACTCAAACATGGTATTTCTATTTCACATTATGCTATGTATGACAAGTCACAGTTGCATTGACAGTGTAAAATATATCTTGTTTCTAGAAGAGACATACAAGAACTCTATTTCGGTGGTGCGTGGCGAGACTTTGTGCTGGTAAAGTTCCATTTTTGTTGACTGCACACAGGTTTATTTTCTTGTCTGAGCCCGTGTGGTGGTGGTTCCCTGACATGGTGACAGCTCTACGGCTCTGAAGTGGGGGAAAGATGTCCCAGTTGTGATCATTGGAGGGGTGCAGAGGCGCACAGTGCAACCTGCAGTCATCTTCATCGCCACTTTCAAGAGCATGCGCAGTGCGTGTGCCGATCCTATTCACAAGCTTACAAAGGCTTTTTGTGACTATGTAGGTCAATTTGACTTTGATGGAATTCCCTCAAGCGTGAGACAAGTTGGATTTTTTATTACAAGTATATCCACATATGGCTGTGATGGGAATATGGGATGTTATGGAGCAACTGGCTTGGTGAAGTCCCTGTAGTCACCTGCTGGTTCTTTTGGCTCTTTACCCAATGTCATTAAACTATTTCTTACATTTGGCAATGGAACAGTTAGGACCACAGTTGCACAGTAGCCTAATGTGCTATCCCCTCCCAAGCTAATTAAATTTAAGGTGCCATTTATCCGCTCAAGGCAATTTTGCACCTCTTACACAAGGACATCGCTGGCCTCTTGGGAGATCATTTTGTTTTAGAGCTGTTCTGTGCTGCTCTCTTCATCACAAAATTATCAGAGGGTTTTTTTGGCACCGAGCACACTGCTCTGACTGCTCATGAAGACCACAGCTACTCATTAAATTTCTCCCTAATTATAACTAGGTGCCAACGGGACACATGTGTGCTGGGCACTTTTGGTTACAGACAAAGTAAAAGTCACTTGTGGACGTCCTCTGGCCCCCTGTGGTGATGTCCTGTCCAGATGACTCACACAAATAAAGCAGCAAGTATTAGGAACAGCTAATTTAAGACAGCTAGGCGGTAAACGGACATTTATCTATCTAAATATGTTGACGGAAAAACATTTCGGGAACCAATTGTGGGTCGATTTTAATTGCTAGTAATTAAGCTCATTGTTTAGTTTCATTTTCTGAGCGATAGCAAAACATTTTCATCTTGTGTTTTTTTCTGATGCATTCACTTTTTTATAGTTATTGGTGTTATTGAATTTGGTTATACAGTGTGAGTTTGACATGAGTGTGAAAGCTGTATTAATAACGGATTGGGAGGCATTGCTGTTTGAGAATAAAGCTATTACAATACAGTTATTTGAGGAAATTTAAACAAAAGGAAATAGTAATAATCAACAAAGGAAACAGGTTATATAGTATGTTGTTAAACATTATTACCTACACTAATGAGGTTATGTTTTTGGTTGTTTTGTGTTATTAAAATGTCTGCAACTAGACATGGTAGAATGTAAAGAAGATCTTGGTGTCGTAACTAACCTGTCAAATGTTATTATTGAGGGACGGAGTCATAATCGGAGGAAGACTTGTCCTTGGTGAAGTTATGTGTTTCTGAGTGCCTCCTAGTTTATCGATGCCTTCATTAAATCTTGTGCCTCAGATGGACGTGAAGGAAAAAATAATACACTAGTGAAAATAAATTGCTGTGTCTTACATAACCACGTGTTTGTGTGAGGTTATTAACTGTCACATTACAGTGACAGCTTCAGCTATCCTACAATAATTAAATACCATGAACAACAGCGGCTACTGGGGGAAGTTGTTGAGGGATCTGTTGGAAGGTGTTAGTCAAAACAATGCCTCTGGTTTTCTGCCTCGTGGGTCCAAATTAATAAAACAGAGCTGGACAATAGAAATATGTTGGAGGATACAGTCAGATCCCTGTGGCGCTTTCCTTCCACCTCCTAACAATCTCCCGCTATATCTGTTCATTGTTCCACTGCAGTATAGCGAGAGCCTTTCAACAATTTAAACCTGGCTCACAAGCTTTGCTGCTGCAAAAAATCCATTCTGTCTGCAGTGGTGCACGAGGAGCCTTTTGGCAGACTAAAAAGACTATGGATTGTTGACTTGTCTTAATCCTCTCTCAGCACAAACTGCTGTCTTCCCTGTAATGGGAAGTGCAGTTTAGAATGGAACCAGCTGGAATGAGAAAATGTTTCCATTTTTTTTTCTAATTTCAACTTGCAACAATCTAATATAGAACTTTAAAATGATGCCATGGCAAACTTTTAATTTGACTTTAACCCCGTGGAGCCAAAAGGGATTTTTAGCAATTTTACCCTCCATTGGATTTATGGTTGAATTTGCACAACCTGAAAAGCTGCATTGAAGAAAAAAAAAAACCTGTACACATAATGACAAATTCTTGCTGATCAATATTTCTGACAAGCCTGTAAACCACAAATGAGGTTCACATAGTGAGTGGAAAAGGAATCACGTGTAGAAAGATTGTTTTGTATAAATGTTTTTCAAGCGCTTTGCTTTGCTGCATTGTATCTTCCATGTATTTTTAATTCATGGAAATGGCATCAAACTCCACAGGGTTAATTTATAAGCACAGATTAAAATAAAAATCCCTGGAAAACCTCCACACCCACATTTATTAACACTTTCTCAGCAATAGTTCTAAATCCAGATTTAGTAAAGATTTTAATCTTTCCGAAAAGGATTACTTACAGATGTGCCACCTAATCTCCTCCTCAATAACTAAGAAGGTGGGAGTTGAAAAAAACCTGATTCGAAACTAAACTAATCTCTTATTTCGAGGTTTAACCGTAAATGTTTTACTCATTATAAGCAGTATGAATATTTGAAGAGGAAAGATGGGCTGAGATTTGCAGTCACGTCTACATCAAAGCCACAGATGTAAAAATTACAAACTTATTTACTCTCGTTAGATCACACAACACATTTAACAGTGATTACATCCCAGCTGTGCAAAAAGTGTTTTGGAAATGTAAATAGATCAATAAACTCTGGCTGAAGATTCACTCTGCCTTGGAGCAGATATAACATACAGCCTTTCTGATAAATTCATCTTTATGTTTCCTTCTTCCTACCTTCTTCTTCCTGATAGTGTTGCCAGTCAATCTTCTAAAAATACAATTGTTATGATGTTTTATATAGCCAATAAATGTATTCTGCTATTTTGGGCATCCAACCCCTGCACCCAGACTTAATACATAGATCAATCAGATCAGAGACTTCTTACCTCTATAGAAGCTGACATGCCAGTTGCAGAGAAATCACAGCAAGTTTGAGATTACCTGGCAATTTGTGGTATTTATAATTTAGGCAGATTTGATTTGTTGTCTGGCAGTTGTATATCTGCCTTGGAGGGGTTAAAACAAATATATCTACAACAAATTATGTCCATCACAGTGAGGTTTCCTTTGTTGTTATAAAAATAAGACCCCTTCTGTAGTTGTGTGGGTATGGGTGTGGGATTTGAACAATTTTTACCATCCTGCAGCAGAAAGTCACCCATACTCTAAAATGCAATATGGTGCATACTCTGCAATGTATCTTCTCCTTTTGCTTCCCCCCTTCTTTAGATCAGTAATAAATCCTCCCTTCACTCTTTATCAGACAAGTGGAGCCGAGTGATTCTCTTCACAGTCAGCAGAAAGCAAAAAGAACAGAGGTGCTAAATCAACCCACAGGCCGACTGCCTGCTTACCTTGTGTTGGCTTAATAACTCTGAGCATATCGGCATATATACAGCACGGTCAATTTCAGTGTTTACACTTCATTGCCCAGATACTTCATCTTTACCACCCGCTGATAGGGTATTAAATTGGATCAGCTGTTTGAGATTGAGACATATTACTGTGTACAACCACACTAATACCAGACATGGTCAGTCTGTCTGTCTATCCATCTATCCATCCATCCATCCATCCATCATATGCCTTCAAGGCAATCGAATTAGCTGGACGAGACTAGGCAGATATTCCAATTAGTCCCTTTCCAGCGTTGTTTTAAGAATACTTAATACTGTAACCTACGAGCCCTAAACCCTCATTAATGAGAGACAATCCCAAAGCAGGACAGCTGACATTGTCCAACCTGCCTTCATCTTCAGCAAAGCAGCCACGCTTAAGCCATTAAGCCTGCTGCCCCCCCACCCACCCACCATCCTCTTCCTTGTCTCCCTGCCTCTGTGTTTATGTGTGTGTGTGTCCGCTTTGCAAATTTGACACACTTAAACTAACATAAAGACTGGAAGTGGGGCATTGCTTTGTGTGCCTATTATTGGCCATCTTTATAAAATGGTACTCTGTGTTAAAAAAGAATGTGATCAAGGGACGAGAATTCATATAAGGGCTGATTGATAAGTTCTGAGTTGGACATGGAAAAGTTTGAACATAGGTCATGTTTGCAATGCGTGATCACCTGAGGGGGGGCAAATTGGGTGAGTAGGGTAGGTGCTGCAATTGTCTTAAGACAATCAACAAAGACAATCATATGTGGCATTGAGACATTGTTTGCTTGCACTCTATGCACCACACACACCTTTATTGATACTATTCGCAGCTGGTCTGGAATTGTAAATTGTATCTGGCTGTGCTACAGTTCTTCACCATATTTTATTGTCACACTGCTCCAACGTGATACGCCTTCACCTCATCCTGACGGGGCCCTTGGGATAGTCGTACCAACCACCCTCACTCTTTATGGCAGGGGACCATCAATTCATAGCTGAGGTAAAGTCCTGCCCTGCGGGCTGGTAACATTATGCCACAAATGCTCAGTCGACCAGTGTCATTCACGCTCTTCGGCCCCCTCCTCTGCCGTGCCCACTTCCCCTAAGCCCTAAGTGATACATGAGCCCTGCCTTGAGGAGCAGAATGGGCCATCCAGGCAGAGCTGACAAGACCCACTGTCTTAATGGAGCAATACACCAAACGGGCCCTTTGTTACTCTGACCAGCTGCATATCTGCCTCCACAGCCAACAGCCTTGGCTCTGATAGAGGTGTCTCATAGTATCGACAGCTCCTAATTTACTCTCTCATCATCACTTGCCTCATTTGCTCCACCGACACAATGCTCCCTTTCTTTCCAGCTCAGGTCAGCCATTTTATCTGCCAGTCATTTGTTCATTAGCTTTTCCCCACATCCAGTCTTTAACTTACGTTCCAGAGAACACACATATCAAAGTTTGGCTTAAACAAATCAAACATCCATCGACCCTCAGCCTCTTCACTGCCAATTAAAGGACTGTTTGATTTATAATGAGCCATCAACATTATTTAGTTGCTGTATATTTTCCTTGCAAGCTTGCAGCATACATCACAGCCTCCAAATGTTCCCCAGAAGCGGCTGTCTTCTCTATTAGGGAGCCAACAGATGTGGAATATGACTGCAGCTCTAATTACTGAAACAGACAAGTACGGGGGATAATTACAGGCCGAGAGCAGAGTCCAGGTCCAGAGCTGTGATGTGGGACCACTGAGGCTCCGGCAGTTCAAACTTTCATAGACAACCTGCATAATTCCACATTTTACGTAAAATATAAAGTATAAGAACTCTGCATTCTATCTGTGTGAGAGCATTCTATCTGCCCCTAGACATGTTTTGACATACAGGGCTTCAACATTCTGCCGCTTGCACTGACAGCTTAAGACTTTTTTAAATGTTAAACCCATAAATTAAAAAAAAAAAAATGCAGGAATAATCCTTTAAGGACATAAAGCATCCTTCACTGACTAAGTTTAGGTGCTTAAATAATTCCCGGGGCTAGAACTGTACATGCACAATGGCCACCTCAACCCTTTCTAACAGATACACTGCATTACAACACGGAATGCACAATGCCTTTGTTTTCACGCTCCCCAGATTTACATAAATCAACCTTTTACTGGCAACAGGACAGGTCATTTGCAACACATCGTCACCCTTATGTGTACAATTTGTATTCAGCCAAGCTATGAACAGGATATGTGAAAGATGGCAACGAAGCAAAGAGAGTGAGAGATAATAGAGTTTGAAAGGACGAAACAAGCCTCCTCTTCCTCAGGCCTAATAACCACGTGGCCCAGGAACGACACTGCTGGCATTTGGCTTGATGTTTGTTGTAAGTCATACCTGATGGACCTCACAAACACGTCTGGCTTTAATTGCAGGATAAAACATCTGCTTTACCTTTTACTCATTAGCCTCACTTTGGCGTAAAGCCTTTACTAAGCGGTGAGATATACTTTAATTTGCTCCATATCTCATGGAAATGATATAGAACTGGGAAAATAAACCAGCAGAAATGTTTGCATGTGCTGGGGTGTGAGAGAGAGTCAGCTACTGTAACACAACTAAGCTTTCAGGTTTATATACAGCCTAAAGCTCTGCCTCCCCCATATCAACGGGAAATGTAGCAGCAACATACGGAGGCTGATCTGTCTGATCTCCCACTGCTGTATATCCACCAAAAATAAATACATAAAGCAGAAAAAAGAAACACGCGTGGGCATTCCATGTATTTCCACACTGTGGTGCAAAAAAATATGCTAATATTAGCGTGTGCTTAGGTGTTAGGCAGGCTTTTTTTTTTTATCAGTCCTTGCCAGCAGGTCGGACTCGCTGAGAGATGGGAGAGGCAATGAGGAAGGTGAAATCCCACGCAATCCTATTAGAGTGGATTACGGGCAGCTTTCTTTCCGTTGCCACTCTGCTGCAGGTGAACAATTCCGAATTGGAAAAACAGCCATGACATGTTGTCCCTGATTGAGACCCGCTATTGTTACACCGAGCAACCATTCATTCCTTAATCTTGAACTTGTTTGGTTGTGGCTTATAACCAACAAATTATTATTACCCTGCCAATCACTTTGAAACCATTCAAACCGCCTACATAGAAGGATTTGAAGATGGAAGCGTTTTCTCAAAATGGCTGTGTGAAATTTAAGCACAAGCTCGTTATCGATCCAGTGATCAATGGCAATCATACATTTTCTTCTTGTGCGAGCCTGAAACCCATCCTGCAGCCTCCCCTGTGTTCAGGCTATTGGGCTTTAGGTAAAGGCCGAAAACTCTCTCCCTCCATCTACTGCCTTCTCTTCCTTGACCTTTCCCAGCGCCAATTAGCCCATCGCAGGGGAGCCATAACCATATTAATAGAACTACTGTACGTGTGGATAATTATATTTTTACACTTTTTTTCCCTTCATGACACATTTCAGGTTCCAGTAAGAGAGATACATTACAGGAAACAAATGAACTTCGCTCGGTGTGAAAATTTTGCATGCAGCTTTTAGTACCACTCAGACCTCAGATTAAGTGAGAATGTTGCACTTTGTGTGTGTGTATAGGCATGTGTGCGTGTGTGCATGTATGAGCTTGGCGAGCTCAAATATACTGTAGCTGCTGCCTCATTATTGCGACATGGAGGGCGACTTCACTAAGATGATGGCACTCAATTTGTTTAAATAAAAATGAAAATGAAGTACATGTTTTTGATATGCACTCGGTGGGAATTGACTGGGAAAACCCATTTGCACACTTTAAAAGCATCTTTAATACCTCACATCAGGGTTATTCCTGGCTGAAAATCGCCTTTGGAGAAGAACAACTTGTCCTATTTTAGCCAAAATTACCCGGCACTTATTTTCACCTGTTTGGTTCTTCATCTGGTCCACATTGAACATTCCTACGTTCAGCTTGGGGCCTCTGTTGGATTTTTGCACCTCAGTTTCACTAATTTGTGTAGCCTTACTAATATACTAATACATTTAAACGAATGTGCTCTCTTAGCAATGAAGGAAGTCATGTTTTGTCGTCTTTCCTCCTTCAATAAAATATAAACATGCGCTCTTGTAATGTGGCAGTAATTCACAGCGTAATGTCCACTCACCTGGATAATTGCTGACAATGAATAGCCGATGACATCATACAGAACTCCCTAATGACATTATGAATCGTTGATAAGTTTCAGAATGTTACTCTGATAAGCTTTCATCTTAATTCCGTCACCAGCTGTCGGGCCCTCTTGGCAATCCAGCCCGTAGACATATACGATATGGGCATGTAAGCCTAGCATTGCTGTTAGTTGGTTAGCGCCATGTTAGCAGGTATTAAACGCCAGTAGTTCTGGTTTGCAATTCCTCCATTGTGGCTGCTGCTTCTTTAACAAGTGCCAGCTGCTGTTTGGATGTTTACACCTTTATTTCAAGGTTTTTCATTTTGGCCCAGGTGGAGAAGGCTAAAGTACAGCTAATATTCAGCTCTGGCTCACCGTAGCCTTGTATTTGTGCTATAATCCTTCACATCATCTTTTATCCCAAATTGTACTCTACAATTGCGCTACTTGTGTGCTTGTGTATACTGTAAATCTTGGGAATGTTCAGCTGCTACAGATACAACAAATATTTTATAGAAATAATTTGATTTGAGCACAGTGTCTTGGTGGTGAGCACTGTTCAATAGCAATGCTATATTTGCTTTGGAATTGGACGAGGTCTGTTGTTCTGCGTGTTCTATGTTCTCTCTCTGTTCATGTGCCATCTCTACCCTGCCTCTCACAAGATTAGAGGATAAGCAGGTATAGTGAATGGACACATGGATTGACAGATTGGATTCCCACATCTCTGCTTAATACACTGAGTGCCTTATAGTGGAATTTGAGTTTGTTAGTACCAACATTATCTTCTTGCTTGGATGCATCTTGCTCCTGGAACAGCCACATTACACTGACAAGCATTAAAAATCCATCATCAAATGTAATGTATAATCAAATTGACATTAATATAGTCAAGTATCTAAAATGAAACTTTTTAAAATAAAGTAATAGTTGCAAACAGTCAGGAGGAACAGACGTTGGAGGAATTAGGATCAGATGGAAACTGTTGCCAGCAGTGATTCAGCTTGTGCTCTTGGGGAGAAACACTGGGAGAGCTGTGCATGTGAGGGGGCCAAGCACCTCCTGGAGCCGTTTTCTCTCTCCTCTCCCTCTTCCTTGCCTCCGATCCGAAACCTGTCACATTACTCAGCTGCCCCCACGCTTCCCACCACACACACAATCAGGTCTCATTTCCCTTCATGCCAACCGTAGCCTGGTCACCAGCGAAAACACCCAGACCACTGCAGGCATACAAAGGCTGCCTACTCTGTCTGCTCGGATAGGCTCTCTAGATGAATGAGGGAGTTAGAGGTGGGTTAGGGATGAGCGGCGAGGTGGGAACCAAAGAGGGGCAAGGGGGAGGGTTACATACCTAAAGCGCAGACAAATGAAATGAGTTTGTCTGTGTTCATGCACATCAGAGGAGAAAGAGAATAAAACAACTGCAGTCCATGGGTCAATAACTGCCTCAGCTCCCTGTAGACCTGAAGAACATGAACTCAGATTCTTATCAGGGCAGCTATCATCTCCGCTGCCTCACAGAAGTACAGATACTGTCATCCTCACACTATCACCGAGTGACATCAGCTCAGAGACACGGGGGTAATTATATTATACAAGCCCACAACGCACCGGCAGCGAGGCAACACCAGAGACCATCTGCTCCTCTCTCTCTCTCTCTCTCCCCTCCCTCTCCCTGTCTTTTTGCCTTTTTCCTTCTCTCTTTCTTCACCTTCTCTCAGAAGTGATTTGTTGCTCTCCGCTCTCGTTGTCTTGTTGTATTTCCTCACCCTTTTTCTCGCCACCCCTCCCCTGCTCTGGTTTGCTCTCTCTCTGCAGCAGTGGCAGCATGGAGAACTGTCTCTACTCTATTAAGTCCAAAGGTGGCGCATTAAAAATGACCAGAATCACTTAAATGACATCACCAGCCGGGATGAAACGATTTCGAAAAATAGAAACAGGCACTGATGGAGCAGGTGTTAAGGAGGTCTTTTCTTGAAGTGTATCACATTAACATGATGAATGTGGAGGCTGGCTTCCCCCTACTAAACACTCACCCATACACAGATTCCTCAGAGAGACAGATTGTCCAATCATTACAATTTCCACCTTATCCACTGTCCAATGGGAGTTATAAACAGCAAATCTATCTAAGCTATTTATTTATAATCTCAAATGCTCTTCTAACAGATCAGGTCATCTTTACATTCTCTGCAAATTGAGCAAAAAGAGCAGCAGGTATAATCAAAAATGATAACCTAGTTCTCCAAACAACAGAGTATCATATTCTCCATCTATGGGAATGAAGTATATTGCCTCTGGGATTCATGATGAATGTTTTGTCTGCTACTAAGACTTGATGTCTGAACCTCAATACTGCACGCCCCAAACAAACAATGTATCACATTCCAACTCAATTTCATACATCTCCACCACGGTAATTGCTTTACTTTACAAATAACTCAAAGCACGGCAGACACACAAGCGCAACACAAAAGATTCTGTAACATCTATCTATCTTGTGATCAATAAGAAATAGATCCATTATATCGAACAATATGGATTGAAGCGCCAATGAAATGCAATGAAACTCAGATTATCAAACTATTTGTGTAGTCGAATTTGTGGCGAATATTTTGAAAATGGCTGGATACGTCTAAATGAGAGCAGCCAGAGGAGTTACTAAATTAACCTTACATGAAAAACTGTGTATAATAAAATAGCAATCGAGGTAATTTGCATTGAGAACAAAAGTGTCAGAGCTGCATTAGCTTTGTTTCTGTCTAATCATTTGAGACGCGTCAAATGCACTGTGACAATAACAGTGAAATGCAGGTACAGTCACATAAGTGATGCAAATAAGTTTAAAATTTACTGTTGACTCTAAAAGCTATGAGAGCGAGAGAGTGAGACAGAAGAAGAGAGAGAGAGAGAGAGCTTGTCGTTCTGTCATTCTAGACACCAACATCGTGACAAAAGCAAGACAACTGCAAACTGCAAACCTCGGGGGCTGTGGCTCTCAATAAATGTGTGAGTTATAGATGTTTAATTGCTGCAGTGAACATGCACGCGCCTGGTAAGAAACAAGCCCAATGCAAATTAAACCAATTGCACCACAGCTAAGACAACAACAGCGGGGCTTTACTACAGCCGGCTTTGTCCTGGAGCCAGGTTCCCCATTAAACAGCATGCATCCAATTTTACATTTAAGCACCCTCCATGGTAAATAAACTGTACTTATATAGTGCTTTACAACAACCGCACATTCATCCATTCATACACTAATGGCAGGAGCATATCGCGGAGGGAGCCAACCTGCGCATCAGGAGCAGTTAGGGGATTCAGTATCTTGCTCAAAGGCTCTCGTGGAGGAGCCTGGAACTGAACCAGGAGCCTTACAATCCCCAGTCAACTGTCAGCAATACAGCCCCTCCCAGCATGAATCATTTGAATATCGTTTTTGTGAAGTTTTTCATTTTTTGTTCCCTCATAATAACACACACACAGAGAGGCAACAAGGTGGCTGAGTGCTGTCCTTTACAGACAGGTCAGAGCCGAGGGTCCTAATTGCCTCTCCTGTCGTCTCAGCATACCAGCACACCTCCCATCTCTCTCATCATCGCCGAGGAGCGCCCACTGCCCATCTCATACGGCTCCAACTCTGCCCAGTGAATCCTCCTAAGCTCCTGCCTCCCTCCTCTGCTGCGCTTCTGTCCAATATGCTTCCTCACAAAAATACCGCTCAGGAATGATGATGATGCTCTTACTTACTACTGTGTAAACTTTAATATGACAGAATCAGGAATGTTATAACAATGCAGCGATCATCAGGAACGAAACTTGCTTCTTGTTACATCTAAGGTACCCAGCATTACGTCAGTGTTACACCAGTAGTGATTACGTCATTCTAAAATGCCCTGACTGTACAATGACTTAAAAAAGCGGAATACATTTTTTGATGAATTTTGCAGCTACAACTCTGATATATCATTGTGTTACATGAGAAGTTATCATGTACATCCACATTTATGAAGGAAAAGCAAGTGATACAAAAAGTGCAAAAGGAAAAAGCTGCATTTTTTTTTGTACAGAATTCTCACTCTTGCATTGAAGGAAACAGACACATACTGCAGTGTGCCATGGATACTTGGGGTGAGGTTATGTAATGCTGATTCCCCATAGTTCAAAATCATCCCCATAGTTCTCTCTCTCTCTCTCCCGTCCCCCTCCCTCCCCTCTTTCTCTCTCTCTCTCTTTCTTTCTCTTAACTCAGGCATCTATAAGCTGCACAGGGTAAAGATGCCCCATCTAGAGTCCAGGCAGAGCGGGGACCAGGAGTGGCTCAACGTCCTGCAGAGCCACAGGAAACGCGTCTTTGTCTCGCCCAACACCGAGGGGCAGCATGGAGCAGCAGCGCAACATTCTAATCCTGTCTAATCTGGACGCAGTGGAGCATCTGGAGATAGGGATATGGCTAATCCCAGACACAGTGAGCATGAGGGCACTTTGCTGAGACAGAAACAAATGTGATGTAAAGTATGTTTGTGTGTGAGTGGGTGTGTATGTGTTTTGGGAAGGGATTCTTTAAATTAAAAATATACATTAAGTAAATTTCTTAGTCTTGCTTGCCTGCTCAAAGTTTTCAACAATGCAAAGAAGTATGTTACTGTACACTGGAGAGTAATGTAAGGATAGTTAGACTGGAAAATACTTACTGTGCCCTGCTCTTAGAGAGGCAGGTGATCTGTGGATAGCAATAGGCACAATATGGTGACGCTTGTTTCCATGGGAGAGGTGAATTTGGTGGAGATTCTCCACAGCACCTGGTTCTGACCCTGCCACAAAGCCCAGAGCCAGGGCAGTGAGACACAAGGCCAGGCGGGTGACTGAACATGGATTCCAGTTTATGGGCTCTCCGGTGGGCCTTGGGGGAATAATCTGTGTCCTCCAGCCTCCAAACATTTTCCCTGAGGGGCCAGAAGAGGCTTCTGTTCAAGGTGGAACCTCAGCGAGCCTCACAGCCCATACTTCTCACTTTGCAAAATCTCACAATGGCCAAAAGACTCTCACAAAGATCCACAGAAAAAACGGCAAAAGGGACAACGCAGAAAATGTAGATTGTGGTAAAGGAAAAGAAAAAGCTCGTGCTGCTCTCCAGCGAGTCAGGAAATCCACACCAGCACACAGGGAGGTAAAGGAGTACCACAAATCATCATGCAAGAAGAATCAAAAGCATTCACTCAAGAAATGAGGGCAGCCCCAAACAGCGTCGGAGAACTCCCAGCTTACTCCAATTCCCCTGTTACCTCAATCCTCTCTCTCTTTCTGTTTCTCTGTCACAAAAAGAAATACAACTACCCACGGAAAGCAGTTCATACTCCCAAAAAAGCAATTGCCAAGAAAAGAAGAAAGGCAACAACTTCAAAGGAAATTGATAGCACCTGTACAAAGTGCACTTCTTCAGGAAACCAAAATAGATGTTTGGAGTTTCCCTCCTTTGCTTCCTCCAGTGGTCTCAAACGGCGTCCAGAAGGATGGGAACATAGTTAAATCCGAGTCTCATTTGCATGTGTCGGACAGCGGCAGCAGCGCACAGGAGACGCCGGGATTGCACCTGTAAGTTGCGCCAAGTCGCGTGCCCATTCCCCATCTGGAGATCTCTCTCCTCTCAAATGAGAGCGAGTGCGAGCAGCGGCGGCGGTACCTGAGAGAGCAGCTCTGGGCAGGAACACACGCTCGCACACGCACACATGCATGCAGCTTTCGGCAGCGCAGTTCAAGAAGATGTGCGCAAGAGGAAGAGGGGAGAGAGGAGGAGGAGGAGGAGGAGGAGAGAGGGAGGGAGGGAGGGAGGGAGGGGGAGCCACCACAGCGAGCTAGGAAGCAGGAGGGAGAGTGGCTATGCAAATGGGCAGCATCCACACAGCGAATCACTGGAGCCTGAGTGCATTGCAGAGGAAGAGCCTATTTACAGGGAATGGGAGGAATAGAAGCGATGTCCCCCAGCTCTGATTCCTTTCACAGCCCCTCTCCCCTCTCCATGTTCACTCTTTTACAATCCACCTCTTCTGTGTGTACGCTGATGTGTAGTAAATGGAAGAGAGAAAACAACAGGAAACGCAGAGGGACACGCTTGATTCATTTCAACTGTGTCTACTTTTATCACCATCATTTCCCCTGGTTCCTCCTCTTATTCTCTCTTCCTCTGTCTTTCCCTTTCTGTTTTATGCTCTCATTTCCATTCCTCTTCCCTTTCTTTCCTTCCCTGTACACTCGTGGAGGTGTATGAGAATAGTTCTGCAGAGACAAAGAATTCCAGCCTATTCCTTGTCTCTCCATGCTCCTGGAAAAAAAAACGTCTTTCTCAAGCTCACCGGACGCTGCAGTCTATCACTTGCAAGATGTAAGAGAGTGATGATGCTGCAGCTCACATAGGCAGCTCTTTCTCACCAACATATGCGCAAGGAGACACACACAAACTCACACACGCACGCACACACACACACACACACAAACAAAGCTTGCACAGTGCCAGAGCTGGCAGATGAGCGCTGTCCAGAGAGAGGGTGCTGAATCTGGGCAACACTGCTTCTTCGCCTGTTAATAAAAGACAATTCCTCACAAGAGAGGAAATGCTGATCGCAGAGTCGGTGTGAAGCACCCGGTTATTGCCATGTAGAAACATGTGGACATAAAAGCCCTGCTGATAAATACAAACCAGTTCAGCCGAGAAGTGCACTTGTGCTTGTATTTGTGCTTGTGCTTGTGTTGTGCGTTTGGGGTTCAGGGCTGGAGAGCACAAAGCTGAGCTGCAGCGAGCCTGACTCTGTTTACACAGCAAGCCATTCAACACCGTGTACACTTTGAATAAACTGCACAAGACATCTATATGGTTTCCAAGCAATTCATAAGCATTTCATCTGCAAAACAAGACGACACAAAGGAAAATGTCCGTGTTCACTTTGTGATTCACTTCAATCACTTTACTGTGTACTAAAGGACTAACAAAACTTTCAAACCAAGCCGGCAGAAATCTAGCGCAGAATTGGAAATATTATAAACTATAACAGAAGCTGCAGCATTTTGACTGTATAATTAACGTAAAGCACAGAATGAGTACAGGCACTGAGTTCAACTTTCCCATCTCACATGGGGACAGATGATTAGAATTCCTCTTATATCTGATCGTGTGTTGCAATATTGTTCTATAAAGACACTGAGCCATGCCAACAGATGCTGCATACATTAGGAAAAAAAAGTGTTGCTCTCACCTTGTGGAATCTCAATAACTTGGTGCAGCCACCTGGTACTGAAACGTCAGCGGCATGGAACCGCAGCTCTGTTCTCATTTTGCAGTGGCGAAAGGGAAAGCTGCTGTTGAATGTGTTTACACTTTTATAATTATCGGCAGAGCAATCTGCATAATTACACCTAATAAGGCAGTCTATCAGGGCGGCTTGCCAAGGACAACAATCTGACTCACGATGTCCTCTTGAAGACTTTTACAGGAGAACAAAATGAGACCCTAAATGAGAAAAGTTTAAATTGGGTTAGATAAAATGTAATGTGTGTGCAAATGATCAAAAAAGGGTTCACAGTTTGTGTTTGGGTGTTAATCCAAACGCCTGTGTTAGTGCGCATCACCTTAAGTTAAAGACATCAGTGGGTGAGGCGATACCTTTTTCAGGTTTATCATTGGTTGCTTGTTCATTTGTGCCCCCAAGTGGCGGATTTGGGAAGTGCACAAGGAGCTTTATCACAGTCACCAGCCTGTGCTACTGCATGTATTAGAAAAGCAAATCAATACAGTGTATTGGACATCATCTATGGCGTGATTGTTGACACAAAGCCTGAGTAAACACCATCACACCTCTCTACTCCACTCTAATTAGAAGAAGGAGTCGTGGTTAATGCACCGTTCCCGTCAAATGATCGGTTATTCTTATCAGGACATACCGTACTGCGTCACCTCACGCACACCTCAGTCCAGTCAGCTCATTCTTTAGCTGGTTAAATTTGGATCCAATCATGTCCAGAGACAAGTTGGCTAAGTGGAGGATGACAGCAGGGAGGCAGAGGGCCGGGCAGATAGCTTTAAGGAAAGTGGTAACCACAGTTAAATCCATGAAGTCAATATCTGGACCCAATCCAAGCGTGACCATGACACTGTGGTTAATGTTTTCATCTGTTTCATCCACACAAAGGTGCTTACAGGCCCTGGAAACAAAATAAGAAGAAAATCCTTTTCCACAACAAAAACTAGACAATAAAATATTCTTTTACTTCCTCTTGTGTTCTGACTCTTGCTCCTCTTGGCAAGGTGTCATCCTGACAGAAAGCCAAAAGCAGCCCTTCTTTATTTCTTCATGAGACCCAGAGGATGTTGTGAGTCTCTGCAGGACGGGCTGCTTTAAACACATTTTTCCTCCATTTGAACTTTGTTTTGTTTTCAGGTAAAGCCACAGATTGAAGCAAAGTGTAGATAACTGGAAATCAAACAAGGGGAAAGGTGTTAAAACTGTTGGAAAAGTATATTTCCTAAACTAAGTGATCAGAGAGAGAAGAAATTGGTTTTCAGAGTAATAGTCCCTTGGAGGGCAGGAAACTATAAAGGAAGAGTAGTGGCTGTTACTCACTTAAGACTGTGGCCACAGTGCACTGAGCTGATGAGATGATTTTGGAGGGTCGTAGAGAGAGAGTGGGAGGATGGAACAGATTGGTGGATTTAAGAGTCCTTGACCAGATTAAGTAGGACCTCTAAATCATTTAAAGGGCCATCGGGCAATGCTTCGGACTCTAATTCTATTCCAACGGAATGCTCTCACACCGCATGTGTGTTTCATTTGAAGGCCCTAATTCAAAGTAATTATACATAATTTTCCGTTTTGTTTTCATGTGCATCCATCTCCGTTTTGGATTTTTCGTACATCGTGGTGGATCTGACATTCTTCTGCTTGAGTATGTGGAAGTATTGCGAGGATCATTTCAGCCCAGAATGTGGCAGGATGTTTACTTTTTCTTTGTTCTCAAAAAAGAAGAGATGTTTTGAGGTAAACAAACATTCAAAGACAACGGCAGAGGAGGCAAGGAAAAGGATCACCTGAGTTTGTATTTAGACTCAATCATTAAAAACTCGGTATAGCTACAGCAAAAAGACAGATCTGTGTGTGCCGACTCTGCAGTCACTTCTGTGCATTCTGCTCTCTGCTGGAACGACGAGCTTCACAAATGCGCAATAGTTTCGATTTCTGCAGGAAGAGGCTACATTACATTCGCACCTTGCCTGTGCAAATGCGACTAGGGACTGACTTCTTCACACAACCTCTCCTAACCAGAGGTCCAAAGTCCAAAGAGCCCAAACAGTTGTAAACAGGCAATGGAACAGTCAACCTGCATTACATACAATGTCCCACTGTCATCACAACGCCATGGCAACAGGCACTAATAGCACAAATAACATACTAATGACAACAGTAAATGACATACATAAAGCTGATCTGAGCTCTTCATACAACAGAGTGATGGAAGTCTTGAACATGTACATCCAAACCCGCTTCACAAACACTATGTAGGGCAGACAAGCACACAACGCAGTGATGTCAGTGTGTACAAGCGCACAGAAATAGAAACACAATGTCATTTTGGTCATTCCAAAATGTGACATAATAGGAACAGATGTGTCAAAGGAGACAACACTATACAAACAACAACATCTGCGTTCCAACACAGACGAAAGCCAGAGTGCCGATAGTGTTTGTATTTGCTGCCGAGGTCATATCAATATATTTGTTGGTTTCACGTTCATCTCTGCCTCAACATCACTTGCTGCTCTCACGCGGCCAAGCCTTCACCCATAGGTCTCCTCTTTAAATGCTGGTGTGAAAGAGTACCGTGTGGACTGTTGTGACACTTGTAATTTGAAATAAATACAGCATAGCAAGCTTGTAAGCAAAGAAAAATGCTGCAAAATGCATCAACCGTAAAGCTATGCACTCAAGCAAGCTGGGGTGAATACATAAATAACACCACTTCAGCTGATAAAACAGCCTTCTAATAGGGAATAATAACCATTTAGAGTGGGAGATCAGCAAAAAGCAATGCATGGTGCTGTGATGGAAGGGCATAATTGTCACCAAAACACCCCCAGCATTAATTCTCATTCATTTTGTATACAATTATCCCCGTAGATTTAATTTCTGATACACAATTTCTTGTCATGTTCCTTTTTTGGGGTGTGGGGGTGATTACAGATGTACTTCCAAATGTAGATATGTAAGCTCAGAGTCAATATAATGCAGGAAAGGTTCCTCACACTGAGGTAGGTGCTGTCAAAAACACACATGGACATACTGTAGATGAAAGCATCTATATGCTAATGCAAACACAGTGCAACGATAAAGCTCTTCATTTCTATTGATCTACTTAGACTAAGAGAAATAACAGTCAAAAACCCTTGTACATAAGGTAAAGAAAGGTTTTCTGTGTGTGTGTTTCAGTTTGAACAGGTGAAGGACAGACTCCTACAATCCAGCTAGTAGGACAATAACTGAGAAAGAATTAATCAAGAAGCCAATTTCTCCAGAGCCTCTTTTCTCCTTTTGAATGAAAACAAAAAAGAATCTATTGTCCTTGCAGTGGGCCGTTACATCAAGTGAAGGACAAATCTCAAATAGAGACAACCGATGTTATGGTTCAAAATTGATATGTTACATATGGAACAAAAAGTTTGCCTTCTTTTCTACAAGGGATCCATCCATCCATCCATCCATCCATTCACCCATTCCTTCCTTCGTTCCTTCATTCATACATTCATCCATCGTGTATTTCTGATTGTGTTCCAAGTGTGTTTGGTATGCTACTGCACCTGCTTCAGACGCTCATTTCACAGTCCCCTCCACTTTACTCCCTTGGAACGTAAATTGAAAATAAAGAAATAACTCCATTTGGAAATATATGGAGTGAAATGGAAAAATATGTTGTAAATTATGCCTCATCGTGAAACATGCTTATTGAATTCTGTAGTAGGGATTTATGTTCCTGTGCTGACGGAAGGAAAACAAGTTCCAGTTGGAATACAAGCAGGAGAGCCTGTTGAGATTCTAGTTGATGATTTTAGCAATGGTCAATCAGCTTCGCGTGCTAATTCATACATTCAGGGTTTATTGAATCTTTTCTTTCAAGACAGTGGAGGTCTCAAATCACCATTCCTCCCTGTTGTCCTTTGATTATCACTTGACATTTAAGATTGGGAGGGGGAGTTGACTTTTGCCCCTGAAAGGTGTCCACGACGTAAGGATGGCGCAGATATAGGATATCAAATGGCCACAGAGTGATGGCTTATTGTCAGGCTAAAGAGGTAGAGGAAGCATGCTTTTTAAAGGAGAGGCTTCGATGAGAATCTCTTAAAGGGAAGGACTTGAGAACAGCTGTGTTTAGGCAAACAAGCGAAAGTAGCTGTTGCAATGTAACTGTTGCCTTTCAATAGTGTTGCCAAGGACACACCAAGCACGCCGTGTTGCAACTGGGCAAAGCAGCTTTACTGGTGAGAGGATTTTAATGTCATAATCCACCCTCTCTTTGTCAAGTAACAGGAGACGAGACAAACCTTACCACTGGAGCCAATCCTCTCAATCCAACTTCCACTATGATGGGAGGTGTCTAATCTGAGGGTTTACACGGTCTGTGCTGCGTCATTGGATTTGCAGGAGCCAAAGAATTGGATTGGATAGAAGTAGAAGGTTTGCCTTGAGAGCAACGAGAGAATACCTGGCATCCCGATTCCTTGGACATTGAAGAGGGATGCCAAAACTAGTGTCAAACTGTTTCAAACTAGTGGTGCTGTTTACATTGAATTTACATTTTTCATATTTAATTAAATGCCAAAAATGGATTATTATCAATGTTAACATGTTATTTCAACCTGTAAAGCCATGTTGGTGAATATGTCGATATGATTTTTCATTGTGTCACGTAAAGTCAAGCAGCTTGTTTGTTTGTTTGAGATTTGTGCCACAGTTCTCCCGAGTGTCATGTTCAATAGTCTGAGTTTACAAGAGTGGTGGGGGGGTTGGGAAGGGGATTAACCATGTCAGTTTTTCACCCCGGCAGGCTGCTTTATCAGTTGCTCTGTCTTCCAGTCAACAATTTAATTGGTGTTGTGCTGTGGAAAAGCAACAGTTTCCTATGTCCGATCAACATCGTCGCCCCCAGAAGGGCTACAATTACACACCTCACAGCATATGGAATTAGAGACATCGTGATGAGATTTGAGAACAATTCTGTCAGAGGATTTGATCCTGTCCCTACTTGATGCTTGTGTGTTTCCTTCTGGAGTCATAATTCTTATTTTACTTTCGAGTAAATTTGAATTCCTTTTGCCATCCAAAAAAGCTGCACTGCAAAAGAAAAGCTCTTGTTGTAGTTTTGTACTCATTTCTTAACAGATCAATCAAAAAAAAAGGAGGGGAGATATTACAGTACATATTTTAGCATTCCAGTGGACTCCATATTTGAGGTCTTGATTCTAATGTGATCAATCAACAAAGTCCTTCGCATTCATAAAACACAGCTTTCCAGGCCTTGTTTATTTATTAATATGCTTGGCAGAAATACCAAGCCATGGATTACTGAGCACTCACACTCAGAACTAAATTCCTGTAGTTCATGGAAAACTTGTACTCCTGTTTGCCTCGACGGAGACGCAAGTTTGTGCTGTTGAGGAGGTTCCAAACCTCAGTTACACCTCATGATCAGCATTTGGGATTTATCTAGCAATCCATCCATCTGCCACAGATCTCTGCTCCTCCATACTAATGTCAGTGAGACAGCCGAAAGCCAAGGGCGCATCACACAACAAGCAAACGTCTGATTTTGCATGCTCAGAGCAGCATGTCATGTTTTACAGAGTGAACTACTCAGATTATCGCATTTACACGCACGTGATGGACGACCTGAGACGATTAAAGGTGTTAAGACATTCTACACCAAACTCTCACGGCGCTTTGCTCGGTCAAAGTTACAATCATGTTACAGCATTCTCAGCGGGATAAAAAAAGGAGACCTGGTTTCCATGCCAACCTCCTTAAGTCATATAAAGCCACAACTTCCTGGCACAGAAACCTATTTAAATCAGACGCGCAATCTGCATTAAAAAAACATTTAAAATAATGGATTACACCAGATAGAGACCGTTTATATTTATGTGAGAAGTGATGACCTGTGGGAGGGAGAGAAAGTTAAAGTGAAAGAGGAACAAAAACTGAACAAATAAGTATTCATGTTATGAGAATGCACAAGAAATATCGGAGTCCGTGCCAATGTGGAATTTGTGTGGAAAATTCACATGTTTTTCTAACGCTTCAGGCACTGATATTAAACTGCATAATAGACATGACAGCTTTGGTGCATATGAAGACCCACACACTGAGTAGGTGGACTCATCATGATTGACATAAAATGGTATAATAAATCTCTCAGCGGATAAAGCATCGCTAGCCTGTCCTTGTCTTTCAAAGCTAGTAGCTCGAGTTTGTAAGCGCTTTGTCAGAGGAAGAAGCTGAAATGTTGAAAAAAAATGAAATGTCATGTTCTACAATGGCTGTTCCAAAGAAAATAAAGGTTGACACTTGACAAGATCAGTTTGATGGGTTTTCAGTGAAATAGTGGCCTATTTTGGAATGAAGGGTTTCCACGCTGCTAAGGAACTTATTCAAATATTGTACCGTGGTCTCCTTAGCTATCAACCTGCGAAAGACGAAGAATAAAGACTCCTTTCATTGATTCCACTTACCGAAATGAGGATTTGTGGTAGAATTCATGGCGAATTTATGCAGAGTTACGATCAGACAGCCTCTGCGATTATTACAACTCACATGAGATCCTTGTTTTTTTGAGCATCCTTAGTATGAAACAGAACAAAAAATGTCTAAATAAATGCCTGATTTCCTGTTTAAACATCATCCTAACCATTTATCAATTTTAGATGCAGTCATAACATATGATCAGTATCTGTAGGGACGACAAATCATTTAAAACAAGTCAACAGCTGCTTTAACAACAGAGGAGTTAAACTCTTGAGTGGATGTGCTGTGATGCTCATGTGTCCACATTTGGGAAATGATTACTGAAGTGAATACGCAGACGCGCTTAAGGCAGCTACTCTCATATCTTAAGGCACAATGGCGGCTTAAAGCTAGGCCAAGCGTTCTTTACACACCGAAGCCCAAATATTTCAGACCCAGAGATTTATTTCACTGAGATGCATTAACAGCGGGCCACATCCAGGCCAAAGAAGACATTAGTTCCGTATGACAGCAGGCTTCTTAGTCCAGTATCTCATCTCCTGCATGTGAGTGTGTATTGTATGTGTGTGGGTGTACTGTATGTCAGCACGAGTGTTTATCTGCACTGTAAATACAGAGGACAGTAATGGGCTGAAACGCTTGAACCATATTTCTCTATTTTTTTATAAATATGGATGTTGTATGAATCATCTTTGCGCACCCAAGCCAATACACAATATGTCATAAATAATGTAGTATATAAGTAGCCATATGTCGCCTATAACTCATGCTTTTCTAATATCAGTAGCTGATGTATAGGTAAAGACTTAAAGAGAAAATTGTCACCACTTTGCCAGCCAATATGTTTTTTTGGAAAAACACAACTGGGCCACGTCTTCAACCTCTCATATTTCAAATGCATTACTGTAAATATCAACATTGGTTGTTCCCAGTTCAAGAACGTTTCAAATTCAAATGTTATTTCTTAAAAAAAGACGTAATAATCTTGTCACGAACATGTCAGGGCCGTGGGTTCATGATGTATGACCGAATGCAGTCCCTGTGTTGCAAAAGAAAGGGAGAGGAGATGACAGAAATAGGACCAATTTCCTTTCTTCTATATCTGCTTAGGACAAGCCAGTCTCGTCAATGGCAGACCGCACAGTGGATAAGCAGCAGGGGGTCCAGACAGCCTATTCTCGTGGTACAAAGACAGCAGAATGAGCATTGACTCAGACACATCAGAAATGAAGTGAGTGGGGGTTTGTCTCTACCCCCTTGAGCAATCGGCAGTATAGAGATTGGACCCACACACACACAACAACCCCCATTGTTGATACAATATTGACATGGTGCTAATAGCTCTGGCTGTAGGCCTGGGTGCACGTTCAACCAGGCGAGCTGAAAGTTGCGTGAAGGCGACGCATGACCCTCACTGGAGCCTCTCCACGACCCAATTTAGCTTAGCAGCAGACAGTCTGTTTGTCTCTGTGCATTACATTCAGTCTAACCCAGCCAAACTTCCCCAGGAGCTCCAAATTCAAGCTTTAGTCTCATTCATAGACACACACACACACACAACACACACACCCCCCGCCAGCATCTCAATGGAAACTAGAACACTTTATCAATTCCCAATGGACATTATAGTTAAGACCCTGATGTGTAATGGCTACATTTATTCACTGCCATCTCAAATAAGCACTTGTGAGGTTCTGCTTGTGGTTGATTACTTGAGCTTTCTAGTTATATTCTGCCACGTTGAGCAATATGTGTTCCACTTGCCAGATAATTTCAACTAGCACCAAAAACTTTACAGCTTATAGAGATTCACTCCACTCCTTAAACCTTTATAATTTACATACACAATGGATAAATCTGACTCATTTTGGTCGGGGGTCAGGGTTGTGTGTTTTACCATTTGCATTTAATGTAGGAACCCGACGGGGGAACATTTGGTTCTTAAAATAGAAAATGTTGACTTTGTCGTTTGCAGTCTATCAAAAGTACGAGCAGATGGTGGAGTTAAAACACGGAGGTATGGTGAAGAGAAGATTTAATTAGTGTTTTGATGTCAATGTCAAACTCTTTTCTGAAGGGAAAGTTGTGCTTTTTCTGAAGAGTTGAAATATTGTTGTTTTGATATAATAAGCCAAAATACGTTGGTGTGAAAAACAAAATGATGGTTGACAAGCACAAATGTTTACTGTGTACTTACTTTACTTGAGGGAGAATTCACACTTTTACCCTAATTTCTCTAATTCCTTTAAACTTTCCTTCCTTCAAGTATCCCTACCTTCTGTTTCCTCTTACTCCCTTCTTCTGCATCTTCCCTTTCCTTGATTTGTTTTCTTCTTCCCTCCAAAGCTTCTTTCTATTTTCTTCTATGTTCTTCCACAAGGCTTTAAATCCTTTATGTCCCCTTTCCTCTGTGTCCCTTCCTTCCTTTCCCTTTGTGATTCCTTTACTTGTTCAACTGAATTGAATCCTGTGAGGCTAAATCCTTATAAGTCCAATTTTGGTTAAACTAATTAATTCACCACTCTGAAAGGAATAACTGTCTATAATATTGAGTTAATTTCAGTATATACTGTTAAAACAATGTAAACATTTCATAAAGGAAATCCTAAATCTAAAGGTAAATGCACGACAATTGAAATAAATTAAACAATGCCGTCTATATCTAAAGCACGCTGGTAATGTGTGTACAATTTGTCAAAGTAGAAAGAGATATGTGTCAAGATCCACGTTGAGTAAAGCCCGTACAGCAATATACAGAGCTCTGGTCAACACGCTCAGAAAGAGAAGATGGCGAAGTACAATCAGACATAAAATCAATCCCCTTATGATTTGTGAGTGACAGCTGTGCAGCACATCCTGGCTCTACACGTTACAGCACCAGGGGCTGTGAAATGGATTTTTTTCCCTCTTCTACGAGTAAATGCAGCGTACACACACACTACACACACTACCCACTGGAGAAATAGTGCAGTGAGCTCCACATGTGGGTCACTTTCACCAAGGCCGATTGCTCTGTGGTAAAATTGTCTGCATTTCAGCTTATGCAAATATATGTATCTGGTAAAATGTGATATTTTCCCCTGAGATGTTTCTTTCGATCTCTTCACAGCCCCCCCCCCCCCGTCTATCCCCATGACAATCCATCAGCACAGATAAAACCAACCATTTCCAGCTTCTGTTTCCTACACATAGATTTATTTTGGCAGAGTGAGACTGCGTTTGCATTACGGAGGACTGGTTGAGTTCTTAGAGAGAAGAAATTCTTGGATGGTGTGGTTTTTTTTTTTACATATTCAGTCCTCTGGGCCTGTATATGGATCTATCGTGTTGTTTTGTAGGGTCAGCGGGAATAATGAGACCGGCTCCAGCAACGAGTCACAGCAGGTATATGAAATATAATTTATGCGTGTTTGTCTCTGCTGTTCTCCCAGCTCTGTAAATGAGCTCTGCGGATGAATATGGATGTTCCCTTTAACGCAAAGGCTGAGTTCACAAGGAGTTCGGCATCAAAAACTATCCCTCAGCACCTCCAGCGTAACCCTGCTCCTCGGCTGATCCACACACGGCTGGCGGAATAAAAAAGGAGAGTAAAAGGGAGCAGAAGAGGGCTCGGATAAGGATGTGCTGCACTCAAGCTCACATCTCGTGGACAGAAGAATCCTTTTAGTGTTATCATAGCCAGCAAATATGTACCGAATATAAGGCTACAAAGGAAGTGCTAACAAAAAAGAAGGGTCTTATCGGGCTGGTAGAAGTGACACAGAATGCATTAACATTTATGGTCCACCATCCTCTGCTTTTGTGTCATTTCCAGCTTGTTCAGTCTGTCCTTTTTCTCCTCAATGCAGTTCAGCACTTTGCTTATTCACCCCCTCACTGTGTGAACCTCAGCAGAAGAACATAATGACCAAACTGAAACCCCCTGTGCATATTTTGCATGAAAAGTAGCCTGCTTTATGAAGGTGGAGCAAGCATTAGCCTACTTCTCTCCGCAGCTAAGCTTAATGAGAAAACAGTCCCTCATTGCAAATCACCACTTGACTGTCTTTAGAAGAGATTTATATCATATAACCCTAAAGTTGCACCATGAGGTTCAAAATGTGTACGCCTTAAGATCATCCTGGCAACATTTCTCATCTTTGTTCTTAATATATAGGTTTTTTTGGATCATTTCAGTTGGTGTTGATGTTTTATTTAGCAACATTTTCCTCCCACTAGTGTGTCATGTCTCAAACTTTAATGAACTTTATTAATCAGTCAGCCAGGTGACACAAATGTGGAATTTACCGACCTACAAAGTCTCTAATATAATTCCCGAGGGTTGAACATAAAAAGCTTTCAACTCCCTCAGTGAATACAACAACTATTCATAACAGAGGCGCTGAAGTAATGGTTTAGTCTAGATTTGCTCTAATTAACAAAGTTGCGACATATCAGTCACAAGTTACAATACAATGTACATGTGTAGTAGCCTTTGATTTAGTTTTATGCGTGCTTTAAGGGGCTATGTAACTGGAGCCTTGAGTCTTTCTTGAATTATCAGATTAAGCAACTAAAGCTCATAACTATGACAAATGAAGTTAATCATTAGAGTGGATTGGGAGGCACAAAAGGAAACCCATAATATGACCTGCCAACAACAACTTGTATGGTATTCCACAGCAAAACAAGCAATCAGCCTGACTGTATACAAATCATTTACCACTGCAGAACAATCGTATTGTAACAAACTATAAATGCCGTGGACTAAACTATAGACCGGACACAGAGATCTGCCAACCACGGTAAGAGTGCCGTGTCAAATTGTGACAGGTGGATACGGTCAACAGTGAAAGAAATGCACAACTGAGTCAAACCCATTAGTTCTAAATTCATGCCATATACCCAGATAAACACATTCATAAAGAACAAGACCAGCAAGAGAACATTTTGGTTAGTGGCTATCAGCGTTGTTCAACAGCTTTACAGCCAGGACCTAAAATTATCTGTTTTCACACTGTGTGCACAGCAAGGGTGCATCAAGGTGGAGTATAAATGGATGGATGTGTTTTTGCACATAACATAGGAAACTTCACAATATGTCCCCGTTACATTAAATGAAAAAGAAAGAGATCTGTGGCCAATTAGGATTTATACTTTTAGTTGGAATTTGGTCCAAGCTGGCTCTGATTTGGCAACGATGCCGGCCACCTCATTCTTAGAACAGTTTTAAATAAACGAGGAAGCTGAATCCTACCATCATTGCACAGTGGTCCTCCGAATGTTGTCATGCTGCAGTCACAGCTGAAGCCTTCCCACTGCTGAAGACACACACCCTGGTTGGCACACGAGTCCTCTTGGCACGTCGTGCTGGGGCCTTAGTGTGGACACAAACAGCAACTGGGTAAGCAGACTGTTACAGAACAAGGCAAGAATCTGCAGCTCCATGCACTGAAATTGAGTGTCACACACATCATACAGATAATATGCTTGTGCAAATCTATGTACACACAGAACCAATCCACATATGCTATGCAAATACACTGACAATTATGCTGTATTAACTCAGCGCTGGGTTCTATTCAACTTTCTACAAATAGTATTACAATGTAAACTTGTAATTTCCCTCTCTGAATCCTGTATTCATTAATTTGTAGACATTTTTATATTAAAAGACTCATCAAAATAACATAATGTACATACAGAAACAGCATTAAAACATTCTTGAGAAGCACTGAAAACTCAAATACATATATGTGTTTTGTATCTTTGGGTTAAGAATGATTAATATTTCACGATAAGCAAAAAACATTTGCATGAGGTGTGAAGCAGCCTGCATTTTAATCCTGTCAACATGAAGAAGCTCAATCGTATTTACACCTTTACTTCAAATGTGCTTACATCTTTTCTACCTGAAGGCTTTTATTCATCTTTGGCATGGACATTTACAACCGTTTGATTGGAAGTTGGAGTATTGTGTGATAATGATGTGAATCCTGTTACATGATGTGGGCCATGAAGGAGCTCATCAGATAACCTTTCCCAACTCTCAGCTTATTGAGAAAATCCAAATCCTACTACTGCAGATGTACACATTTGGTCATGTCATCAGCATATTAACTAACTGTTTTAAGTGCTTTAACTATATAAATCAAAACATTTATTTTTATCATATGAATTATTTTGGGGTTGCGCTTTAAACTTAATATTAATTGTTACTGAGTGAGTGAATAATAATTTAAATGAGTCTGTGTTGTTCATCTGCTGAATACAGACATGATTAGACTCCCTGCCACATAAACCGATTTCTTATCTTATCTTATTTTATCTTTACACTCCTCTGCATGTAGTGTAGCCACAGCTATTATTCACTCACACAGTAGCTATGGTAACCAGTTAATAGGTTAAGCTTTTACTGCAGCCCACTCAAGGCTGAAAAATCAGCAAATTGTAGCTGACTGCATACAGCTAACCACTTGAAAAAGCAGAATGTTTGGGCAAATTCAATGAGCAGAATGCAAATAAAATAAATATGGATATGACCTGCAAATAACTGCATCCCTTGCTAAATCTGTCACATGAAATCATGCTTGTCCTACAAACAGAAATAATGATGTGCATCATTAGTAGTACATATTAAATATAAACTCATCCATTTACACAAATTTTACTTTGAAGTACATAATTAAATAATTTATTAGCAAGATGACCTTTGTACGACAAGCAGTGAATCTAACTAGCTTGATTTCTTTACTTTTTCCAACTGTTTTCATAATAGCATTAAATAAGGGACTGGGAAAAAAGACACTTATTTCTATAATACATTGAAACTGCTTAAGTCTGATTGCATGCATACAGAAGAAGACACAACTGTTATATGTCATGCAAACTATAACAGACCTTACAAATATAGGAACACAAATCAAAATGATATAACCACAACAAAACACTTTTTATGTGCATTTAAATGCAACATACAGTTTGTGAGTGGACATTAGATCAACAGCCCCATAGCTTTTGATACAGGATGGCAAGAATGCTTGTATTCCTATGGGACTGGATCCCATGTGACAGGTGGGAGAAAGAAGTAGTCTTGTGGCTCAAGGGGAAGTGGTGAGTGGTCAGTGTGGGGGTGTCGAGACTGTGCGGGTTGAGGGTATAGAGGCATTGCAGATGCAAAGGGAAGGGAGATCAGACGATGCGTCAGACACATAAAGCTATCTACCTTGCATGTCAGCATTCATCAATGCAACTTTTGTCAGCAAAAATAATCGGAAAGAAAAAAAGGCAAAGCAAAACCAGCTGTTAGTAAAGCACAAAGATGTCAGCGATGGAGAAACAGAAATGCAGGCTGGAGAGAGAGTGACAATGAGGATTAAAGCAGATGTGTCCTTGGAAAAAACCAAAGAGGGAAGATTGTAAGACAGAAGTGAAGTTGTAAGTGTAACGTATAGGCTAAGGCCTTTACAGTCAAAGATGGAGATTGACAGGATAAATGTTTGTTTTGCAAAGAGTTTCTGACCCTGTCAAAATCTGTTTTTGCATAAATAAAACTAATCATGGAACCAGATGCTTATGTTTTTGTATGTTGTTGTAACACGCAGAAGCAGCATTGCAAAATCTACATTTTGAATATGTCCTCAACTCACCCACTAATAGTAACTGTACACTTCCTACTCACTCCATTGCCGTAGCTGAATACACACGCTATCATGGATGCTGCTGTTAACTGATTCAGTATGGAGCAGTTTATGAAAAAACAGTAACCAATTTGATCATTGTGTAATAGATAGACGGAAAGATGTGTGTAATGTTGGAGCATGAAAAGATCAGAAGTTGAAAAGTGGTGCTGAATGGCAAATTTAAACTAAGTGATGTTGAAAAATAAATCAAATATTGTCTTTGGACGTGGTACACACATTAGACTGGGCAAATAATATTCATGCATGCAACAAAGGCTTCATACATAATTCAAAAGGATTGCTTCTGGCACACTCTCAGATCCAGTAAGCAGGCAAGCACAACAAAATGGGGATAAAATGGGAAATAACAGTGGAAGTACAAATGTGGGCGAGAGAATAACCAGATTATGGCCAAGTGAAACAGAAATGATCGCCTGTGGAGGAGTGTCAGAGTTTGATGCATTCTAACAGACTAACAACTGATTTTATGGATGTTAAATTATATGCCACAGGTTAGCAGCGTGGGTGCCTCAGTGGGTGAGAATTACAGTAAGTGTACGAACAAGTATGAGACGGGGAAGATGATTGGCATGTAGTGGCAGGGTGAAGCAATCGGCTTATAGGAGACTTTTAGGATAATATTAGGAAAGTAAAAGAGCTGCAAAAGTTAATTCATCAAAGAAATCAAAGTAATAATTTGTTCTGTTTCTCCTTAAAATACAAAGTAGAGGAAGCAACAGAGGTTAGTTTTGTCTGTTGAAGGACAAAAGAAGTTTTGTGTCGACAGATGAACGATGAAGCTTCAAAGCCAGGTGTCCAGGGAGATGACTCACCTTCACAGCCTCTCTCGATCTGTCCCACACAGTCCAGGGCATCTGACATTAGGTCTGGGAGCCGCCCATTCAGATCCACTGATGCCAAACAACCTTGGAAACCCTCCTTGGCATGCACCAGCTTGGGCAGTTCCTTATACATCTCCTTCGCCACCCCTCCGATATAAAGGTGTCCTGTAGAGAAAGCAAAAAACACAACAACACTGACCCCTAGTGGAATATCAAATACATTACCTATCTTGTCATATTGAGTGTTCTGTTTTATTGGTTCTTTTTTATCAACAACACTGAGATCTTTTTAACATTCTTACAAGCAAACTATCATGTATAACATTTGGTCCAGTTAGAGGAGTTTTAATGAGGTCATGTGGAAAATTGTTCAAACTAATTTTAATGACTGTGGTTATGCCACATACCTTTTAGGTCCAGGTTTTTGGCTCCTGTGGTTGTCTGGGTGGTGACCTTGGTGTCAATCTTGACAGTGTGAAGGTTGTTGGTGTCCCTGGAGATGATGACATTGTGCCAGTGGTTGTCATTCAGGGGCTTGTTTGAGTTGCCCTTGATCAGGTGGGCTCCATTTCCCAGGTCAGACACATAGTGGAGGTACCTGGAAGAAGGTGAAAACACACAGGAATGCAACTGAGGACCCAGATGGAAGAATGAGAAAAATCAGCGAGATCTTCATCAAAGTATAACAACAACATGTAACAAATTACATAGATAGACAAGACAATATACAGCAGATAGGCATTGCGTATACTGTATGTTCTGGTCTGTGTGTGTGTGTGTGTGTGTGTGTGTGTGCCTACTGCATGTATATATGATAGACAGTTGCTGGCTATGCTAAACATAATAGTATTAAATTGTTTGGTTTACAGGCAATTTATGCTTCACATTTTGTTCACATACATACTTTATTTCCTAATTCATCTGTATTGCTTTAGTGTATTTGTGCCTTTACACAATGCATTACTTGATGCAGTTTAGCAAAAGGAAATGCACCATTGTGTAGCCGTCTCCCTTTAGGGTTTTGTGTGCGTTTCTTCTTCATGAACATTAGACAAAACAGAACAGCCAAAAGCTCTTCCATTAAATATTCTGACACAGCAGAGATAAGAAAAGAATAATAATTCCCATAGTGGTGACATTAAGAGCTGTCAAGAATTATAGTCTGTTTATATGCTGGCACACCATATGAAAGGCTGTCTTATTAAAATTCATAATCCATTTATACGGATAAATACTATGAATAAACATTCTGCTACTCTAAAATCATAGTAAATCAGGCCAGTTTAAAGCTTTTCCATTTATCTCAACAGGACAGGACAACTAAAGCACAATGTGTTTGTGCAAATTAAACAGCCACACCCACAGAAAGTTAAACATAAAGGAGACTCATTTTGATATTGTCATGTTCATTTAGAGGGACTTATCCAAAATAAAGGTTCTGTCATGATACAAATGAATGAAAATAACATAAAATATACAAAAACCTCCACAGAAATGAACTCACCCTTTGACCAACTCTACAACAATGAAGTCGTTACCATCCCCGCTGTTGTACAGGATGAGGCCATCAGACGAGGTGGTTTTAAACTGAAAGAAAAGGTGCATGGAGTAGTAGGCCTGCAGGGTGGTGAGCGTCACATAGCTGGAGCGCGACTTGAAGGTGACGGGGTCAGCGATGATGTTCTTGAAGCCGATCATGGCATTGAGTTCACAGTAATCAATGTCGCCATTTTTGCAGAGGTCTATGTAGGCCATGCCGTTGAAGAGGAGGCTCTGCAGGTGGCCAATGAAGTTAGACGGCACCATGGACATGAAGCGCTTCTCTGTCACAATACCCGTCTCAATGTTATGGAATTCCAGCTGGGTGTGGTCACCTGCCATTTGACCTTTGACCAGCAGAGGGGGGGAAGGAGAAAGATTATTATTTGGGGATGTGACTGTTGAAGAGGCCACGCAATCTGCCCTCTACATAATAACTGCACAGTGAGAACAACATTACAAATAGGAAACAACTTCATTAAAAATATAATACAATATAGAGCCCAAGCCCAGCTGGTATCATCTCTCCATATTAACTTATTAGAGATAATATTGTTGTTGGTACATATGAAACTGTAGCTAGTACATTTTTACATTTCATGCATAATGACACTTTATTTACAGTAATTTTATTTCATACTGACTTGATGGGAAGATATTTTAATTTACTGTTTGCTCTCATTTAAAAAAAAAGTATCCCAACTTAATACAGCAGAAACTCTTAATCAACAAATAAAACTTGATTGCTTTCTACAAATTGGTGCTAACATTATGTATGCTTACCTAACAATTATCATATTCATGTTCTTGCTTGTGGACCTGAGACAGATTTTTGCCCAAACTATATATATACTACACTTTATATATATATATATATATATATATATATATATATATATAAAGTGCATTAGGTCATTCTCCAGATCAGCAAATTTTGAAACATGCCACAACTCGCCAATAAAATTAAGACTAACATACTTAAAATGTTTTGACTGGTCTATAATGGAACATATTTTCTTATCTAGATTATAAGGGCACAAGAAATGTTTTGTAAGAAAAAGCAATAAGGCATTATTCTGTTGGTGGAATGAAGGATGAGATATACCTTCCACAGGTGGCAGACCATCTACAGTCAGTTTCAAACTCTTTCCTCTCCTGTGCACACGTACTGTGTGCCACTCATTATCGTTCAGATTCTGACCCGCAAATATAGTCTCTGGACCTTTGCCTGCAGGACAGTCCAAACAACGGTTAACACACATGCATGCATAGACACACATACTAAGAGAGAGTAGATCAGATACAGAGAGAGAAAAAACAGAAAGGGGAGAAGGAGTGAATGTTGACAGAGAGATAAAACGATCAGGCACAGTTGAGACACAGTTCGTAATTTACAATAAGTCATCATTCTGATTTGCATATTTTGTACTGGTAGCAACATTAAATCATTTCCCTCAAATAAAGAAAAGGGAGGGAATAACACGGGTTTCATTAAAGTATACGAATACAATTCACTTTTTTTTTCCTATAAACATATTTCACTGTCCTACCACTTGATGGCACCAAGTTCCTACCAAAATGCCTGAATAGAGCGCCGCCTAACTGAGCATCATTCTCCATCTTGTTTACCCTCAATAGTGCAACCCAATATTTGATTTCGCTCATCTGCACCACATCAAATGAAATGGAGATACAGAGAGAAATACTTGGATAATGTGAGCAATGTGCACAGCGGAGCAAAGGAAGGTAGGCACCGACGTCTGTGGCAATCCACTCAGCGAATTCACAATGGGATTTACTAGAGGCACATTTGAAACTTTGTGATGATGACGGTGATGTTAACTGGGCAAAGTTAAATTGTATCATTCAACAAAACAAAAATTCATACTATAAAGTGCATATGGCATAGGGATGTAGAAATGTCTTTAAATTGTTCATATGTTATATTCCAATTATTCACTCTAAGACCCTTTGATTAGATCCAAACATAAAAGCCAACAGCCTTTTAAATTAATCACACATAACTAATAGCATTGGTGTAGTTTAGTTAATTTCCTCACTGAATCCTCAAACTTTTGAATATTTCATCAATTGTACAGGAGCTAGCTTCAATGGAGATGTGATAAAGAATTACAAAGAGTTCATCAAATTCAGTCTTAAACACAAGCCAAAGATACCGCAGCATATCAATGTGGTCTAATCTCCAAGACGCGTTCCTCTCCTCTGTTCAGGAGGAGCATAGGCCCAAACGGGGAAACATATCATTTTTTCATGCATTCTTTCTCTCTGTGAAAGAAATCTAAGAAATTCTATAAAGGCCTGATGGTGCACATATAGCAAACAGGCCACTAAGGACGTGCAAGTGTGACAATATCCTCGGGCTGCAGATCTCCTGCCCACTCTGGGGAGCATTTCAGTTTGGGTTCTAGGTTCATTCCACTGAACCCATTTATGGCTATTTATTGCATCCGTTTCTGCCATCTTTAAAGCCCCCAATGCAATGTGTATGCAAATCTGGAGGTGCCAAAGTAGCAGGACACACTCAATCTCTGTGGCACGGTTCTGCTTTGTAAGCACTAAACACAGGGGCAGGATTGAAACCAGACAACTGGTGAGGGATTAAGGAGGGGAGATATGAAATAATGGGATGGAGTTGGACTTGAAAGCACGCTTGATCTCTGCCTTCCATCATCCTGTTCTTGTTGCTCTCCAAGGAGGAAAAAAAGGGAAGGGGAAAAGGGGTCAATCGCATTAAGCAGCACATTCCTGTGCAACATCCACTTCTGCTCGGGCTGCGTTTAAGGTTTCCCCGTCATAATGTTTGTGGGCCAAACTACTGGCTGAACAATTTAGTTTAGTTCAATGCCTGCTGCTCCCTGCCTGCTATATGTCCAGCTTGATGGCGATCTATCTGCAGTGATGGATCTACAGTGATCTCTCATTGCCTCGCTGACTTCGGGCCCAAGGGAACTGAGGAAAAGCATGGTACAGGGCAACATGAAAAGATGTGATTATCCAGTCAATCAGCTCTGGCTGGGTGGATGACAGGCCAAACACTGCCGCTGCCCGCCTGAACACTGTGACTCACCAAGGTGGAGTGAATAGGGATTCTTTGATCATGCAGCGGGCCATCACTGCTGGATTACTATCAACAAAGACATTTAATCCAGCAAACACAGATAGTGAGGATTGGGAGGACATAACAGCACACACCTTAAAGTTCAAGCTCTCAATTATAACTAACTATTTCACACTGTTTGCACTGACATGTATGTAATCTATACTGCTCCATATAAGAAAAGCTGAAATGTTGATAAAATCAAACTGCAATCATTTTACTAAATGTATTTGTGGTAATAACTGCACAACTATATTAGATACTAGATACTAATTCTTCTAACATTCCAAACATTAATCTTATTTCCTATTTCCATCACCACAACCCATAAGTCAAATCACTTATTAACCCCTAGAGTTTGCTACCTAAAGATCCTCATCACAAACACAAATCCACCCAGAATGAAAATATTAATAATTCTTCAACAAGCCTCCGCTAAGAACCCTTAAAGCACATCATCATCATCATCATCATCATCATCCTCGAAACAACAGATGGAATTAAGAAGTAAGATTTAGAGAGGCTTGTTTGTCTTTGCCAACATATGGACAGACACAGCGGATCTATGAATAAGCACGTTCACAATATGGTGAGGGGGTTCGGTTACTATTAACTGAATATCTATGTCAAGCCAATGATAATTAGAAGTGAACTCTCCATTTATTTCATATATTTTAGCTCAATTATTAAAATTTCTACCACAAAAGCACTCATGCATGCAACAGGACCTGGATCAGTTTTGAATATAGATTGACTATTTTTACAATATGTCAATGTGGAAATCTAATAAGATCCAGAGATTGATGACCTGCATTGTCAGGTGAACCAATATTAACCACTAGCTTTGGGCGAGCCTAGAGCCAACATGGTTAACTTGTAGATACATTTAACAGTATTCAGTGAATTTGAGTGGAACACAGACTTTGTGAATGTGCCCACAGAGACACAGAGGTTGGGGATAATTCATAGATCACATGATGTCCCCGGGTAAAATCCCTGTGCAAATACTACTTTAACCTCGAAATGTCACTACACACGAGCTCAGCACCTTTCAGCTTGCTCTGTGTCGTTCCCTTCAATCATGACTAAAAATCCTTAGATTAACGCTCCAAATACAATCAATATGACACAGAATGATTTTGAGATGGCGCCACAGGAAGGAGGAATATTCACACACACACACACTTGGCCTGGTCACCCTCAGCATGCTGACTAAAAGGTAAATTGTGATCTCACTGCAGTTCAAGAGAATGAATAATAGAGGAGTAGCATCTCAGACAAAAAAGCTAATCTGTCACAAGGTATTTTTAGTTATTATTTTTAGTTTGTTGTCACTCAGTGGCTGTTAACAGTATTTAAGTTGAAGTGGCAGTCTTTTCTTCAGACAGCTCCGGTCAGCCCCAGGGAGCCCGGGCTCCTAATTGACAGTGATGTGTTCTTTGAGTCACTGCTGAAATTCTTCAACCACCAAGCTGACCGGAGCTGCAGCGCCTGACAAGACACATTAATTAACACGGGGGGGGGGGGGGAAAGGGAGGGACAAAAATAACATGGGGAGGAAAAAATAACAACCTAGAAAGAAATAATTCGACGGTGACTCTACTTAAATAGAATAGAGGCACATTTGTTTAACACAGCTCTTTTCAAGAAAATCAATTAAACATTTTTATGACACAATTGGGTCTGGAACTTTGGAAGGAAGACCTGCAGTTTGTTTGCAACGTTTGTTTTCCCTTTTTTTCCCTAAACATCGCTTCATTATGGTCCTAAATGCAGAGGGAAGATGAACTCATTTCTTATTTACACTTATTTTACATTATGGGTTTATGTTATTTCAGTCAATGGAATCTTTCTAAACCATATAGATGCATAATAAAAATGTTTATTCTGCCATTAGCCATGCAAGGCGATATGTTTAACAATAATCCTCCAAAAATTGTCGTCACATTTTAGCCATTTTGGGCAGATTGAGGATCGTGGTCTGGCACAGGGTGATGTGATTATCAGATCAATCCCTAATCAATAATACAACGTCAACATAAAACTAAAAGGCAACTGATGCATTGTCTACTTTCAAACACACTGATGCAACTGCTTACATCAATCACTTTAGCTACAACTAAAGATTCTAAAGTTTCATTGAAAGATTGTATTTTCTGACATTTGAGACGGAGTGGAATTGGAAATTATGAAGCATTAAAATGAAAAAACAACCATAAGAAAAAAATCAAAAATCAGCCGTATGATAATGCTTTCTCACAACCATTATAAACAAAGAGTGACCTTTCAAAGCATTGTAGGTGGGAATAGAGCTGTTTTATTTGCATACACAAACAAGAGACCCGGTCCAGGATGCATGAACAATGCTATTTTGCATTTAGAAAGGTGTTATAAAGGCCTGGCTCAGAGAAACATGTCTGGAGGTCACGTCTTGCGAATTCCGTGTGGGGGGTCTTTGTTGCGTGCATCTCTGATTCCCATCGTACAATGACCTTCAAATAACTGTACACACACACTCACACGGAGATCCAACACGACGCAGCATTGGACACAGACCTTGTGTGTGTGTAAAGTTTCCTTCAGCTGCTTTACTTCTATTGGTATTTCAGTCTGGATGTTAATAGCGTGTCTATCACTTCAGAATCATTAAACAGGAAGAGGGCTCTTGTATTGTGACTCCAGAGAGGTAATTATTAATTCATCACTCTTCCTGAATAATTAATGTCAGAGATATTTCTCTCCCAAAATATTGCAATGTAACCTCTTTGTCGAAACGCACACATTTAGACGAACCTCGCACACAGACACGCACGTAGCCTCCACTACACCATCTATCCTCCCACCCGCCCTGTTCATCCCTTTCTTTCTGCTCGGTGAGGCAGGTTAATGAGAATAATAAAATCACACTCTGTGTTTCCGCTGCACTCACTGCCTCATCAATTTACAAGCGGGCGCACGAAATAACGAAGTAAAAAAAAAAAAAAGGGAGAGAAAAAAGAAAGAAGAACAGGTGACGGGGAAATCGTGCATGTCTAGAATACCTGCGCGTCCGCAACGTGCCTTTAACATCCGTCTGAATTTATGAGGGGAAAAAAGGTTTGCTAATTAAAAGCAACTGTGCAGAATCAGTTTAATTTGATTTTTGGATTCTGTCATTAATTTAAGCCTCGCTCCTTCCTCCGACTTCCTTCAGCTGATGCACATAACATCACCAAGTATTTCTTATGTATCTCTTGAAATGCATTTTAGTGTACTTTTTGAATCTCCAATGTCAATGATTTGTTGACATTCTTGACTGTAAGGATGACGCAATAGCTGCAGAAAGAAGTTTTAAAAGACAGTTCCATCCATCAAACTTAATTTCCTAAACATGAGAGATCATAAAGTCTCCAGAAGAAGGAGGTAGAAGAAGAAGAAGAAAAGGTGAACAATCACTTACTGGAGGTACAGTTTATCCTGATACAATCTAGATGGGGGAAGAATAGATGAGAGATAAATGCATCTTTCAACGTTAGAGCTGCAGACATCATTAAAGCATATAGTCCACCCCTCTGGGGACGCACACACGGACACTCTCCATCCTCTGATGCTCTCATCCACCCATAGCCCTGAGCCACAGCCAGCTGGTCAGAGCACTGCAGCACGGCATTAGTTTATAGGAACAAGCACTACGCCAACGCGGTACACAAAACCGCGAGGCTTCAGGTTGGAATATACAGCATATATGCAGCATATGAAATATGTTTAGATTGCTTGAACTTTACAGCATTACATCAATTCATACTAATGGATTAGGCTGAAAATACTAATTATGTAAAGTATGAGAGCATCAGATTTTGGACAGGGTCATAGAGGGCCATTTGGGATGTAATCTCATGTATTCCTTCCTTCCTACAAATCTATCTATCTATCTATCTATCTATCTATCTATCTATCTATGCCTCCCATTTGGTCACGGTATGATAACTCGGACTTTTTGTCATTATAACTTTTCTGGAAATATTATAAAGTTAATACAAGCATAAATTGTAATATTCGTTCTGCTGCTGACCTATAAGCAAGACTAATAGAAGAAGCAAGACAATTATAAAAACTCGCTGCCACTGTCAATATTATTCTTGCTTCTAACTGCAACAAATGACCGCTGCAATAACGCCACAACAGCTTGTGTTGTAATTACCAGCAACTCAATGGCAAATAACTATAAATAGTTTGACCAATAGCTGGGACACATGAGTGTCATCATACTGTGTACTCTGTTTCCATATCTCTGTGTACCTCTCTCTTAGCTAATGCCTAGGTGGTGTGTTGCTCTTTGAGAGAGATGACCCAGATCTGAGTCCTGCCCTCCTTCCCATTTGGCCCTGCCAGGCGTGTGTTGTCAACCACAGCAGAAAAGTGGTCGCAAACAGCCAGAGACCAACACTAGCCCACCCTGACAGGGAATGCTCTGCTTCTGAGAGGGGTGGGGTGAGGAAGAGAGGTTTTGACGGCTGGCAGCCCACGAGAACAATGAAGTGTGTCAAATATAACTCAAAGGGACACGAAACTGTGGGTTTGTCTACTTTGTATGCACCTCTGAATGGCTTAGGAAGCTCATTTCTGTTTAGCCAGTGGAAAATAGTAATAGACTCATATCATTTTCGCAGCATTGCTCATTTTGGTAGATATCTAACTTTTCACAGGCATCACTGGATACTTCCCCGGGTAAATAGGCAGATATTCATATGCAAATCGGGAGTGCAGTGTGTGGATGTCTTTCATATTGTCCTCAGTTTTAAATGTCTTTGCTCAAGGCAAGGGAATCATATTTGCCTGTGCTCAATTAAGACATGGTTGCCAGTTTATGTGCAATCACGCATTCCCTCTACAATGATGAAGTGAACTGGGAAAACAACAATAAAAAAGTGTTTGTGTGTATGTGTGTGTGTGTGTGTGTGTGTGTGTGTGTGTGTGTGTGTGTGTGTGTGTGTGTGTGTGTGTGTGTGTGTGTGTGTGTGTGTGTGTGCGTGCGTGCGTGCGTGTGTGTGTGTGGTATGTTCCGGGCCTAGGTCACACCTGAAAAGTAAGTGTTGCTTCATATCAAATTACTCACTGGCTTTGTGATCGTATAAACCAACTCTTTCATCTGGAGAACTGTTATTGGGTTCCTCATATAACGGACAACTGGACGTAATTGCAAATGAAACAGCATCAGGGAAGATAGCGGTGTGTGCACTATGAAGTCAATTCCCTTTTGAGCATGACAGATGTGTGGATGCCGAGGTTAGCTGGTTGAAAAAGCAATGAGCATTCCCTGCTGGGCGAAGGCAGCTGTGTGCTCAACTGGTCGTAAGCGGAGAGCCGCAGACTGTGTCCATTGAAAGTCTCTATTCCATCTCTTTCTATTCAATATGTACAAGAAAAGCTAGAATTGTCTTGTGTGTGAAAGTGATACTAAGTCTAGTTTAGTTTCATTTGACTCGTGGCTTTGCTGCTGCAGTTGGTGTAAGTCCGAGGCGTTACCTAGATTGACAGTTAGGCGGACGCGTCCACTCTCCAGTTCGAGGCGCAGGGTGTCAGCAGAGTCCCGAGATGTCGTAGCTATTAGAATGCCGTAGGCTCGCTGAGAACGGAAGCGCAGAGACACATCCTCAGCTTCTGTGTGCATCACCACTGGCAGCTGGATCTTCATGAACTTACTGCCATCGTAGCTGAGGATAGTTGCCTCTGCAAAAAAAAGGAAAACAGGATGAGCGAACAGTGGAATGGAATATAACAGTTTGACTGTAGAGCAGCAAAGGGTGTCGTAAAATGTCTTTTATCTGGGCATGTAATTCCACTTCCATTTTAACTTGTGTATTTGATGTGAGTATCAATCTACAGCTTTAAAAGTGTAATTTTACAGTACATATAATCTTAACAGTGGTGGTATATCAGGTTTGTGCATCTAAGAAAGAACAATTACATATTTTGATTGCCCTTTGTTCTGTGTGATTTTGTGATATCTAAGTTGTTAACTAAGCAATATAATTAGCGTTATTAAGTTTATGTTTATACTTCATTGATCCCATTGTGGAATCTGTGCTGTGCATCTGACCCATTGTAACTCTAAGGCCCAGTGTGCAGCCAAATGCTTCACACTATTAGTAACACTACCACACTGGTCACTTCAAGGCCCATTGCTCTTTAACATGTACGTCAACAGTCTACCTGAAAAATGGCCTGGCGTTGGCTGCACAATGTCTGCCGATGATTCAATGATTTACACGCCTGCCAGGACACGGAGCACGGCGGCTGAGCAGCTTAATGAATCATTGCATTCTACATTACAATTGCTTGAGACCAGTCAGTGAACGCTGAATGTTAAGTGTTTGAATTTGTTTTCCTTCTACGTAAATAGCAGGAAATGTTGCAGGGTCAAAATAAAGAACAAGGCCATCGGTATGGTTGAGAATGTCAAATACTTAAGGGTCGTCTTTGGCTCGCATCTAGAATTTGATAAACAAGTAAACTAGTTCTGCAAGAAGGTGAAACCAAATCTCAACGGCTTCCAATTCATCAGAAATACAGCTCAGAGTTTCTCACACCTCTCAGACTGCATCAATTCATGGTCACGAGCCTCACGATCAACAATAAAACCATATAATATCCCTATGTAACCTGACAATAAGAACCATGAACAATAAATAATGGATCATGGAGCAATATAACATCTTCAGTTTTTCTCTAAACCACTCTAATCTAAAAAGGCTTATCTTCAAAAGGGACATATAATCAAACTCCTCCCCTGTTATATGATTTTGTAACATGACAGCAGGGCCCCATTACTGTCAGCACATGGTCATCAACAAACGATGACTCTCACACTCTCACCTCATTTGGACAATCAGTCCTCTCTGTTAGAGGAGCAAAAATTGTGGATGCTGAATTGGCCACAGACAAGCAAACAGGCGAGTTGGTTTATACAGCACTGTTCATGTGGAAACTCATTCAAAGTGCTTTACAAAGGATAATAACAGATAAGCGATAACATAGATCAAAGATCACAATTTGAATTGTAAAGTCAAACGATATAAATCTGATTGGAACATGTACCAGTGTCACTTTACTGCTATCTTGCCGCTAAATGATCCAAGTAATCTGCACTGATGTAGAAGTCGTATCTGAGTGCATTCACATATTAGCATTACGACAATGATGCAGCATAACTCAGGCATGACTGGCAAATGTAGTTCCCATAAACCAAGCGACTGCCCTCTTAAATGCTATGCAACATGGTAAATGTCATATCCCGATTACAATAACAGGTCATCTATAAACAGGCGGCGGATGAAAAAATAAATTGTATAAGTACATTAACATAATTACGGTATATATATATCAGAAAGCTAACCAAACCTTCTCCCTGACTCCTCTGAACCATTTAGGTGGCCTCCAACAATGACAACTAAAGTAAATACACAAAAACCTGGGTGCCATAAACTCACATCAGGAATATCACGTGTTATTGAAAACACAATAATTTACTGAAGGGGAAATAAAGACAACTTTAAGCGGCCCAACCAGACAATCACAGAGTTAATGTTCTCCACTAGAGCAAGTGACAGCACTGAAATCTACAATTCTGCACTATAACACTAACTACTAAGGGACAAATTGATATTGACTAGGGACAAAAATACAAGTGGCAACAGAACTGTAATAGTCTGTGGACATTGAATATTGAGCTTCTGCTTACGGTGACTGCATTTACTCAAAGCATTAGGCAGACGTCTGGAGAAATGCTGGGGAGATTGTTTAACGCTGGCAGGAGGTTGTAACAGCATTTCCTGTAACTAAACCATAACCCAATAACAAAGCCATTACTGCAGCTGCAGTGCCGAGACAGATAGAAGGCAGCGTTGAAGGGAAAAGAGAAGGAGAGCGGTGGGGTGATGGGCTACCAATGTACACACACCACCTCATCACCACTACCTCATCACACAGAGCCAATGTCACATCCATCCCCTGGGATGACTCCGTCACATTCCTCACCCAAATCCAATCTCTCGACGCCCTCCTGGGGTACGCTGCAGATGACAGAGGCGTGTGACAAACGAGTTCTCACTGCTAAACTGTCTTGCTTCCTGCCAGGCAGCTAAAGCAAAGAGGTGCATTTGGTAACTGTTAAACAGATGCCAGGAAAAATGGAGAAACTGTTCGAGCTCCTAATACTTGATAAATGATTTGATTTTGGCTGATACCAAAGATTTAAATCAGAGTCAGAGGACAAAACGGATGCAAAATATTCTTTCTATCACTCTTTCTTTAACAAATAACACGACCCAGCAAACAGGAGATGCAGTATGTTACTGTTGGGAGGATACAATTGTCTTTGTTATGTAACACCGAAGCAAAAGAGTGAAACACAGACAGGATATTGAACTTTTTCACTACTAATAATGAATGACAGAATTATACGGCAATCACAGAATCTAGTCTTCTGTATTTAATCATAAAACAAGGCAATGGTTAAAAAAAGAAAGAAAGGAAGAGTAATAATGTTGTCTCACATGATAGATTCATAAAAGCTGCTACATTACTTTTTGGTTATTCACTGTAAGTACGCCTGCTGAATAGGTACAAAAAAATTAATTACAGTCACAGAAAATTCATAAATATTGCATTTCATCGTGGATGTCACCACTGCTGAGATGCATATGAGAGGTTGTCAAAATGCCATAAATAAGAGAGGCTGTTATAGATATGAAAATATGGAGACTGACAAGGGGAATCATTACCTAATGCAAAGTGAGCACCTGTCAAAAATCCAATCCTGGAAGCCCAGTCATATTTAATGACACTCCCACTTTTAATATTAAAATAAATTGAGAAGCAGAGGCTGGAGCTTTTGTCTGAGCCAATCCAACGGGAGTTTTTCAGATGGGGGGGGGGAACAGAGAGGGTCAAGCTAAACCAAGCTTTTATTTTAGGTTTTGTAAAGCACAATACGTCATTGTTGATTTTTAGAAGAAAACAAGGAGGTTTGCTTTCCGAGAAGCAGCAAATAAGGTTGTGTTACTAACAAGAGGGACTAATTGCAGACTGATAAACGCACTTCCTCCATCCTACACTCTCCCCCGAGCAGCGTGGGCTGTACAGGAAGATAGCGCTGTCAGCTATATGTTACAGGATTGGGATGTCCCACGGCACGGAGGCACTGGTCCCAATTCAATTCAGATATTACCAGAAAACAATTGCCGAAGGCTTTTGGAAAATGTAGGTTCAACATCCATAATAAACAGGAAAAAAATGGCTCACAGACGTCATAAATTATTCAATGCCGCCCATGTCTTCTTCACCGCAGCCTGCTTTGAGTATCTTAGTATACACAACTGGAGAAATAGACTGAACTGGCCATTAAATGTGTGAAAACAACCTGCCAACTGAATGGATTTTTTAGAGCCTCGTACAGGCATAGACAGTATCATCCTGGGCCAGCTTCACATCTGCTGCCTCGCCACACGTCTGCCTCTGTGACCATACGGCGACTTCATTAGGGTCTGCAGAATGAGAGCAAAGTCTGAAAATGGAGCGGCTTGTCCGTTTAGAGGGAAAGAAATTACAAATTCAGATAGTGCTTTCAGAAATCAAGGCTTCAGCCAGGATGCACAGTGTGAAATAAAGACAGCACATAGCCGACCTTTTAAGTCTGTCAGACATAATATATCTGACATACAAGCAGGAACTGCAGAGATCCGTGCCTTAGAAATAAGATACAGTATAAATGTTTGCTTTCATTTCTTGACTCCCATAAATTTCTGTTTTAGCAGAATCCTCATCACGGCTCTTATGCTTATAGCCCCACTCAACCTCAGTACTATTATAATTATATTTCCAATGTATTTCATCAGTTTTTCTGTGTACACTGCTTAAGGGGGTGAGATAACTAGGTCTCCCTAATTTGTGGCAATTGTGAAATGTGGTGAGTGATTATACATAATGTGCAGAAGATGTTTTTATGCTTCAGCAATACCATCAGCAATAATCCCCTTTAAGGTAAATAATGTAATTGCCGCTTTCGGCCCTCCTATGGCTTCATGCTCTGGGAAGCAATAAGTGTGTTCTGAGAATCATTTATCTATATATGTATGTCTATACTCTAGTGTAGTGTTGAAAGGCTGCAGATATTGGCAGTGACACACTACAGTTGTGAGCGTGGGCCAACTTACATGTTAATTTAATAGTGGAATACGAATGGTTGCGAGCCCGCATGCTTTCATGTGGATACAAGTTCTGTATGTGTGTGTGTGTATGTGCAGACAACATATGTGATGCATGTGCGTATTGATCTAGATATTGATTTTTAGCATATATCTTCATCCATCTCATGTATGTGTAAGTCTGCTGGATCTTCCCCTTCTGTGGCCACTGCCCATGTAAAATAATGTAACGGCTGTCAGTGTTGGCGTGCAGCATGTCATATCTCATTAGGGAATATGTGCATGCGTTGCACTGCACCTATTATGCCATCTGTGAGGCTGCCTGAGTCTTACACTGCAAGACTAATACCGTTGTTGGGCTAATTAGCAACTGGATGAACAATGTAGGGGAGGACATTTGGGATGCAGGGTGGGAAAAAAATTGCTTTGTCTGCTTAATTAAAATCTCTCAAAAGAGGGCAAATATCTGTGGTGTTCTCTTCCCAAACTCCATCTCGTGTTCCCTCCGCTCATCCTCCCACTCCGCCATATGCAGTAGCTGTATTTTGCCACCGGGTGGAACACCATGCATGGATAAGTGAGAGCCAGAGTAATTCTTTTGACAGCTCCTCCTCCTGCTGTTGCCTGCTGTATCCTACCAGTGCAACGGGCAATCTGGAGCCATCAAAACAGCTGGCAGCGCACCAGGACCTATCCATCGTACCACTGCTCCCACTCACATACTCACCAACTCAAAACTGAGATAGAGGAGTGGAGAAGGGAGGAGATATTTAAGTTTCAGGAGAGGATTGTGTCAAATTGGCAAATTGGCCGAGACGTCTGCAACACGAAGGACATCCTGTTATGTTTCCAGACACAGCCTATGTGGAATACACTCATCTTGAATCCAAAATCATTCACTTGTTGTGTAATTATCTTAAATGAATTGATCTATATCCCCTACGCTAACTCTACCTTCCTCATGCATGATGCCCTACTTCCTGTCACATCATTAGCTGCAGAAGCAGATGGTGTGGATTCACAGTTATTCAGCCAAGTGTGTGTGCTTTTTGTCTCTAGAATCAATCAATCATATCTCTTCACTCGAACTGTTACGTGCTCTAACTGAAAACTGCACTTAAAACACCTGGACTGAGAAAAAAAAATAGAACTTTTCTATTATTTGCTTTTAAAAGACTCAGCAGGTTTCTACCCCCATCCACTCTCCTCCGGATGAGTGGCAGAACATATTCCAGCTATAACCTCCATCTAAATGACTGAATATTTCTGCGAACACTGTGTTTTTTTTCCTTGTGACATTGAGTTTCTTAAGCACAGAGGAGATTCACCTTCATATGCAAAGGTGTCATTCATATCTTGCGATGTGTTACACGCATTAAGTAATTGTTTTCAGGAATGAGCAAACCGCTTATTGCTTTCAACTCCTTTACAGGTGCCAACAGTGTCACATACTGTTTGTGCTCATTTGTTCTTACTACTCGATGCAGTTTTCACAACAAACACAGGATCAATTTCAGCAATGACAGCTTTTCCTCATATTTCAACTCGTAAGCACATCTCTCCGTTTCATTTCTAGATGTTTGACCCTTGGTGTCGCTCTCAGGACACAGAAGTTTGAAAGCAACATAAAAGACATTATATCCATAGATTTTCATGTTCTTATTTTGATTTTGAGTCCTGAATCCTTCTAAAGCTCTAAAATGCAAAAGCTACTCTGATCCATTTCTGTTCTCCTTTGCAGCAGCACCACTGTGACCACTGAGTGACAACAGACCATTTGAGGATAATGTTTCTACAGAAGTAAATTACTAAGAGAACATAGGATTCAGGGCAGCTCATTATACATGGGTTTGTTTTACTGGATTTTACAGCATTTATTAAACTACATTGTTCAACACTCTCCATAATGTAAACCATTTAAGGAATTACCATTTGGGTAGAGTCATAACATTGCAGATTTATATACATATACTATTCATATTGTATTGTTGTAGGGTGGCATTTGCTTAGATTTTCATTATAAATTCATAACACAAAGTAGCATTACATAAATATCTATTAATGCTGATTCTAGGTTTTATTATTCATTTATGAATACAACACAAACATCCTAATGGCTAAGTTTTAAAGCTACTGAAACAATAACATTCGCTTACCAATTTTTCATTATGCTCAAATGTTAGACAGCGAGTATAAACCGAACCATTCGTAAAAGAGTTAATGTTTAATATTGCAAAGCTGTACAGTAAATGAAATATACACACAGCAGCAGATGTGCATTCCATCCGATGACGGCAACGAAAATGCCTCAGGACAGACGATCCTGGCAAGCTCAGGATTTACCGATTCACGGAGCGTGTTGTTATTTTAATCCCGATCAAAGAGGTCAAAGAGCCATCGTGGGGTCAAAAAGGCCACTGAGGTAACGCTGAAGAGGCACAAATCCACAGCAGCAAGTTGTGCTGAGCTTTGCGTTTACTGAAATCCTCCCATAAAAAAGCAATGCCCATAAAGGCTCTCATTACTGTAAGCTCCATTACAGATACTGTACCGAGAAAATACAAATAAGACACAAAGTATCTATGGCGACGTGCTGTGGCTTTTTTAGTAAGTCAGTCTCCAAGGCAACAACAAGCAAAATTGCGCCTTTCCATATTCAACCACATCAACAAATATTTGTCATAATGCCCTGGGCAACAGACTGAAACACCACAGAGGACTTGGAGAGGATGTTGTGCTTTTATTATGAACGTTTAAAAAGTTTTTTTCAAATCTCTGCAGTACCCCCACCAGCTAAGAAGACATGAAGCTCTAAGAGTTCACTTAGTGCTTCTATTTCTCTGTCTTTTGTAAGAAGTAAACAGAGATAGGTGTAGGTATTCTAAAGCAGATTTGGTCATGGGCGAGTGCTTTGACCAGAAATGTATCACGGATGTATCAGTCACCTGCCACTCAGCACCGTCTAACACCACCACAGCAACAATCTATGTGCCCTGACTCGGTCTGTCTCTCTCTCTGGAAGGCTGGCTGTCACCCTCCTGTGATAACATGTTGTTTATTCATGTCATTTTGCTGTTTGAAAGTTGTTGATGTCACCTGCAGGTTTTTGTTCAATCTGTACTTAAAGGGGGACACCTCCTAACAAAGAGTGGAAACAATTACAGCCCCATTCTCTTTGCTTTCCTATTTCCATTCCAGTGGAAAGCACACAGCAACATAAGTCAACATCATTAACGTTTCCCAACAGATAGAGTACGTTTCCGACCCCCGATAGATTTAAGGCAAAAACCATCTTACCTCTTTCACAGGAGCGGCCCAGGTATCCAGTTCCAGAGCAGTCGCACACGTAGCGGTTCCATCCCTCCCTACAGACGCCATTGTTCTGGCAGGGGTTGCTCAAACACTGCTTGGGAGGCTCCTTGGAGCAGGAGGGCTTGACCCCGGCAGCCTTCTGGACCTCAGCCAGGCGTCGGACATCCTTACTCTGTCCGTCAATGAACAGATCCCGGATGCAGCCCACGTAGCCGTAGTTGAGAAGCGCTGTCCATACCTCAGTGGGGAACACCAGACCCAATTTGTTCTCTGGCAGACCCCCAAGATAAAGACTGTCATCCAAATCAAGGATCTCACTCTCTCCGGGGGCTGTATAAGCAGTGCGGAAGGTGTTGATGGAGATGGTACCTAGACACAAAGAAGGGCACACATCAGCATTAAGCGCAAGGTAATTGAGCAGACGGTCAGATTATAACACCTATTTATGACTCCAGATTCACCGCACTGCACAAACTCAGAGAATGGAGATCTTTTTTATGATGATTTGATGAAGGAATTACTTTAATTAATTTTATCCACCTAGACAGTCTCAAGATTTTCTTCATTCAGAATGACAGATGAGTGTTGATAAGACACATTCATCTTGAGGCAGCTAGTCTATTAGTAGCCTAATGTGGCTACCCTAAGAGTATCCTCTCCATTGTCTTTGGATTTCCCGTAATAAATCTCCTTTATCTATAAAACAGTGGTCATAAAAAAGAGAAGAGTGGAAAAGAAAAATCAGTGCCCCCTCTATGCTCTCAGCCAACCAAACGAAAAAACATGGTAGCCATCTTTTTGAACTTGATTAACGGACTGCAAGCTGGGGTTTTTTTTTCTCACCGTCTCTCCTTCTGTTTGCCTCTCCAACACATAAACCTGCAATGAGAGTTTGTGTGTTTCTGCACCGTGATTTATCACTCTCATTCAGGTTTAATTCTCGATCTGGAGCACGGTAAACAACAGCGGACATGACTGGACTGTAAAGCTGGAAAAAAGGAAGGGCCTCACTTTGGGACTCAGGCTGGGTGATTAATTTGTGTATGGATCTGTTACTCTCAGTGCAGGAGCCATTGTGGATCTTTAATTAATGACTGCTGCTTTCACTGCCCACATCCCCGTCGAGTAATCTATATACCATAGCGCTGAAGAGCCACGCCGTGGGCCACTGCCTCAAGAGAGGGCCGACCAAATAGTAAGAGAGCTCCAAAATAACACTGCTAGAAAGTAATAATTAGCATTTTGAGTGACAGATGCATCATTTGGCAGCTATGAAGACGTCGGCTGCTTTGAGGTAATAGAACAAAGAAGGGTTCGGTTCGGATAGACACACCAATTTTGAGTAAGTTTCCTGATGCATTTAAGAATAAATTAGCCCTTTCACATTCCATTACAGCTTTCATCAGCATGCGCGTATGTACATATTACATTTAATTACATGATACAGATCTAAATATCTTAATTCAATTAAAGCTCTATTCCTCTGACAATAACTCACTCCATTAGCCAATATTAAATTATGTTGTATATGCTGCATCTCTACAGCCAAGGTGAGATTGCTCCCGCGGAAAAAAGAGACAGCTAAGGACCAAGTGCACAATGATTAACCTGGTCCCACTAACACGTTCCAGCTCTTTTCACGGGGTCCTGGCCTCGGGCATCTGTTCCAGCACTATCCTGCAACCACCTACTGCCCTGACTCTTTCCAGCCACATCTGTTGTGACTTCCAAAGCTTTGCACACTTGGCAAGGGCCACCCGACTCAGAGCCAGAACAGCTCCCTTCAGGTTATAGCTAACGAGGGCACTACATCAAACTCATTAGCAGGGAAACTTTTCTCTGAATAGAGCAGGTGTCTGGTTGAAGATTTAGCGTCAGCACGGTCGGGGTGATTTGTGATGGGATACTACTCTCATGTCATGTGTACAGGTGTGGCATTTACCATCAAATCCTGGACATGATAGAAATACGGTTGTTTGAAGATCTGAAACCATCTGTTTTGTTTCCTTATTCTAAGTGTCTTTTTTGTTTCACACTTCACCCTTTACTCATTCGCTCCAGTAGCAGCGCACGTAGATGCAGCAGCACCGTGCTCCTTGTATCGCTGCTCTCTGTAAAGTACAAGTGTGCATATCCTAGAGCTGCCAAGAGCTCTTGACCCAACTGCAGCATTCAAGCTGTCGACTTGAATTATCTGAACATTTAAACAGACACGGGACCAATCTGCCTTACCAATTACTACAATATATACTAAGTTTTTATGAAGAACATTTCTGCATGTCAAAAGTTATATAGTGCAGCTTTAAGGTAAGACAATTAAATCTCTTGGAGCATGGAGATTAACCTAAATGATGAGAGGAACACTCATGAAAGAATGAAGACTATTAATTTAGTAAAACTGCATTATTCATTCTATTGCCCTCTACATTACATAATCACGCCTAAAGTCAGTCTGCAGATATGCAGCAAACACAAGTTACAGTTTCTTTTCAGCCAAATATTCCTCCTTTATCGTACTTTTGATCAAAAAGTCAGAGTATTTTCAAAGAACTCACTGTACAGGAATATTGTCATTGTTGTGCAGAGTGTAACAAAGCCGGATACTGTGTCTCTACAGTATGCATGTCTGTCTAAATTGATGCCAGCGTAAGACAAGAGACGGATGTCAGCATCTTTCAGGCATCTGATCAGTGTATTGCTCACTTGTCACAGTGCTGTAGAGAAGTGTGTAAACAGAGTCAAGCTATGTTAAGTCAGGAGGAACCATACCATCCCACGGGGGCATGTGCCATCAAGGGGCGACTGACATGGGAAACACATAGGAACACACACACACACAAGGTATGCCTATGCGTGGGATATTATTTATAGCCAAAAGAGAAGAGGAAGTGTCTTTGTGAAAGCTCACAAGCATAAAAGAGGAGGAGATAGATACAGAACAAGATGGGAACATGAAGATAAAGTCGTCTGGAGAGGAGATGAGGGAGGAGTGTGTGATGACAGATAAGAAGGTAAATGAGCGGCAGCAAATAATACTGTACAGTGAGGAGCAAGTGTTGGATATATGGGAGATTTAATGAAAAAGACGGTGTTGGCAATAAATGAGAATGACAATGAATAATGATGTTGATGACAATCTAATCACAAAGACTGCAGCTTGCAGTCAAATTGCACATTTCTGTCTCTGCCTCTGACTCTGTGTGATATGACCCATAAGTGGCATTACATCATCAAACCTGAAGGCATGGGGTCCAAAAGGCAGCTAAGATCTCTCTCACACTTTCTGCCTCAGCAGCCCGGATCAACTTGGCATGATGTCCCGCAGCCCTCAACACCACTCACACATCTCCAAAACATGTTAGATAGGGGATTACTACAATCCAGTTAGGGTGATACGGCCAAATCTCTCGGTATGATTGGATTCTCTGTAGGCAGGCTTATGAGTGGGCTGTGGGAATAGGGGAAGTGTTGTAAATATGTGTGTGTGCGTGCGTGCGTGCATGCGTGCGTGCGTGGGGAAGTGGTTCTGGCGAGACGTTGGGGTATGACAGTGCGATGCCCATGTAATGTCTCTGATGAGTGACCCACAGCACTTCAAGCCCAGAAGCTTGCACTTAAAAGCAGTGTCTGCTAGCGTCTCTAATGCATTGAGTTTAGAAGATGTTTTCTGGGCACAAGAGTCCATTTACGGGCCGACTTCCTACAGGAAGAGCCAGCTGAACTAAACAGGGCAGGAATCATTATATGCCGTTGTTTTCACTGAACTAAGTGTTGCATATAGCGAAGAGAGCTGCATATAATTATGTCTGGCTGGTCTCTTACACTTTTGTTTTGAAAGATGTGCTTGCTGCTCTGTATTAATAAAACATCTGACACGCAGATGAAAAGCCGAGAATACCATATGTTTCGTGACTCACGCTCTCAGGGGACTCTGTGGACTACTGAATTCATTTCTTACATTTTAAAATGACTTTAATTCTATCAAATATTCAAACCTATAGCAAGAGGGTACTGGGATGGATACTAACAAACCATACAGGCCAGCATTATGGAGCATTATGGAGTAGGAGCAACTAGACCTTTTAGCAGAGTTGCACACGAAGGCTACATGCCAGTGTAAAACCGCACAAATGCACTTTACAACTGTAACGTACTATTCATTTGCTTTGCTCTAACACGCTGACAACACACACGTCAACCACAAGCATGAAGGCTTTGCTGAGGCTTGGTTGAGGTTTATCATTGTCTAAGTGGTTAATGATCTTTACATTACATTACATTACGATCATTTAGCAGACGCTTTTATCCAAAGCGACTTACAATAAGTGTGTTCAACAAAGGTAGATAAAAGAACTTCAGGTCACAAGAAATCGTAAGCGCATTTCCTTCCTAAACCAACAGCTAAGAGCATAACTAGAGCTAGAGTAGAAGTGCAATAAGTTAGGTACTGTGCTGAATGAGAAAAAAAAGGACAGATTAGAAATGAAAGATTAGAAAACAAGAGCATCAGAAGAGCTCTTCCGTCAATCAACTATACTGAACTATATCACAATGTACCTAAATAGCAAGATATATTTTTGCTGCCAAATATGTTTGTCATTAGCCCTAGAAGCTTATCTGTTTGGGGGAAGTATGGACAGGCCTGCCACACACAAGGGCACCAAGGTACATCAGTTAGTATTTGGAAGTAAGTGGACTTTTTTGTTTGTTTGACTATTTTTGTTTCCGTAAATTACAAGTAAAGCAACACATCTGGTATTAGAAATCTTAGGAAGCCTCTATTAAGCATTAGTTGGAGAATAATTATATATACATAAAAAGAAACAAATAATCTTTTTTAGTGCAGAGGAAGTGCATAAATTTGAGTAGTAAATGAGGAGCATTCATATCAATACACAGCACCACCAATCACTCTTTGTGGAGTTCATAGATTGTAATATTCAATATTGAGGAGGGCTGCAAACATACTGCATAAATCTTGTGTTTAGGTTATACGATGAGGAAGGTCAGAGTATTTCTAACTGGTACAGAGTTTATAGAATTTGTGGAAATGCACCGTTTTGTGCTTTTTATCATATTGGTCTTCATCACAAAGACGTTTTTATGTTCCCTTCCCACCCCGGTATGCATGTGTGGAGGCCTTAGACTTAAAGAAAAGACAAAAAGTTATTCTGAAATGTCATTAGTGCACAGCTCAGCACCGTGCAGTTACTGTCTCAGGCCTGGGAAAGACCACCTCCAGTTTCCATGGAAACTTAGGCAGGGCAGACAGAGAGAACAGCAAGTACAGAGAGTTAGACCAACAAAAAAGATATATGATAGTTTTCCAGTGTGTGTTTGTGTGCTAAGGTGTGCATGTGTGTGCTGTGTGTAAGTGTGTGTGGGTGGATGACTAGAATACCAGACAGATAATAAACAGGTTTGCAAGAAAACATTTCCTCTATTTTTCCTCTCATGAGTCAACGCTGGTTAATGAACATATCGCCCACTGTTTCATCCCAATTAACATTGTTTCTGAAATGTACAATTAAGTTGTTAAACGGCTAATCATTTATAAAAATCAAATGTTGATCTAGTTGAACTTTGAATTGAATCAAAAACAAGCTACTGTATAATCCTCATACACACAAATGGGCTTTATTGTAATTGTTGCCGTTTATAGGGCTCTGTTTAGAACCGTAGCCCTGTGCCGCGTTTGGGGGTAATGAAACAGTTAATCTAATTTCCACCTCTTGATATGGAGTGGAAAACACGGTCAGGGGGTATATCTAATTTGCAGCATGACATTGCAAGGCCTTGGCTCCAAGCGCACGCCAACAAATTGCTGCTTAGATAAGCAAATCAACAGGGAGCAGCGCAACACAGGGGTCTGACCCGGGGGGCTTAGAGGACGCAAACAGACAGGGGACAAAACTATGCGGCGGAAAAACATGACTGACTGTTGCAAATCACTACATTTGACACTTTAGATGGCATTTATTGTTAAAGCTCAAACGCAAATGCTAAAAGTTGATAATGGATCAATGGATGGAAACACTTGGAAAACCTACACAGCGATTTAGTAACAGGATTTGTATTTTTACGTCTATGAAGGGATATTGAGTGAATGAGAAGGCAGAAAGCCCCAATTTCAGCTCTGGATCTGCTCACGTGAATGTTGGATGTTCTTCGTCTAAAGCTGCAGTTTAACACCGTTGCAATAACATATTAAAATGGCTTTAATGGTACCTGATCTGCCATCTCGCTGGAAGTCCACGTGGTACCACTCGCCATCATTGACTTTCTTATTCACTGCCTTAGTCTTGGTGGTTCCTGATCCCATGTCAAGCAGCAGGTACAGGTGGCCGTCCAACATCTCAATGGCAAAGAAGTCCACCTTGAGCGTCTGAGGACTTTTGGAATCCTTTGGCTGCTGCTTGGGCTTGCCATGGCTGAAGAGGAGCAAGCCATTGGGCTCCGTTGTGCGGAAGTCAAAGGAGATGGAGCCTGTCTTCTTAGCATTCCACTTGTTTAGGATAATATAGGACTCTGGCGTCTCAAACGTGATGGGGTCCAGAGTGGCCACATTCTCGCACTTGAAAGCCACGGTGCCATGGACCTTCATCTTGGGATCACCCAGCTTGGCCAGTCGGGACAGCTCAAGCCTCACATCATTGTTTTTGTATACAACCTGGGCACAGAGGGAGTAGAATCAGTCGTACATACATATAAGTGTATACCTTGCTTATTAATAAGTAGAAATCTGGCTTCTTTTGCTGTTAGGAGAAAGCATAGGTCATTTTGGAAGGTGTATGTGTAGGATTCTTAAATGTGTTAGCAAATTGTGGTACAGTATTATTGTGTTAATCCGTTAAAACAAAGGGATAGCAATCATATACAGTCAAAGGTGTTATACATGGGTCATATCAATCTGCCTTCTTTCCTTGAATCCCCCACACATTGCTTTTAGCCAGGTGCAGTGGGAAGTATAAAGTGGAAACATTCATTTTACCTTTTCGCTTTGGCCTCTATTAAAGGAAGAGAAAAAACTGAAATCAAAAGGCAATGATGATAATGGCTGAAGAAAATGATTGTAGGCATTCAGGTACAATCTCCTGGGGCTGTGTGTGAAGTATGAGATGGAGGGTGATAAAACTAAACTGCTGCATTGATTGCAAGTGTGGTGTAAAATGCTGATCAAGGCTGCGGGTTGGAGGTGGCGATTAGAATTAAATCCTGCAGATGATGGATGAGCCCCTGTGAAGCTATTTAAGAACATGTGGATGAAAGTGTGTTTGAGAATACATATGAACCACACACTTTTTACTGTACATACACAAAGACATGATGCAGTTTCATAACATTATTCACTGATTTGACACAGAAAACCTTGGTTTATATTCACGAATACTGTAACCGTACAGGGTTTAGTATCTGGATGCTTGGATAAATGAGTGACCTTGAAGGCAACAGGAGCTATGGAGATAAGGTGCAGACGAGAAACCGGGTGTCATTATGATAGAGTTAGTTAGAATCTCATTAAACTAACTATTAACCATGAGAGAGTCACTGTCATATGGTTGAGTGCAAGTAACAAATTATAATTTATTAACTGCTTTTTGTATAACTAGTAAATTCTAACTGTGTGTGAAAATAACACTTCTGTTTAACTAATCATGAGTGGATGAATGACTCTTTGTGAAAAGCTTAACTGTACTGCACCATCAGACTCATTTAGACTTCATTTGTATTACTGTGCGAATCAGACTTATCTATTAAAGCTGGGAAGTTAGTCAAAATATTTACTTTTGGGCACTGCATATCTCACTGAGTGCAAAATTGAACATGAGTGCCATACTGTAATTGGCAACAGTCTTGCAAAATTAGAGAAAGCCATTCTGCGCTGATTATCCAATCTGTGTAATGAAACACTAGTTAAAGTGCAGCTGTGATAATCCCTCTGTCTAGTTGGAGCACAGTTCCTTCTGAGAAACACATTACCGCGTGGGTGTATGTGGAAACATCTACGTGGTCAAGCTGTTTTCGAAATTATTAGCCCCATAACACAACGACACATTTGAAGTGTTCTAATAGTGCTTTGGTTCAGTCAATCTGTTACTTTAAATGAAATATTATCAAGAGAATACCAACAGATATAAAGACAAAACTAGAATATATCTGCAGGGTAACCATCATGTGGAATAAGACTGTGTATTGGGATCATTTGAGTGTCATGTTGAGTATGCAAAGAAGCTGATGTTCATTAGTAACAGAAACATTATTAGCTGCCAATCGATCTGTAATTCAATGTTTCATATATTATGTTGTTTTGGTCATAGTTCCATTTAGTCAGGGTATTATTGAGAGTTCCTTCCAAACTATTTGTTTTACCACTTTAACCATGTTAGTTATTCTATATTCTTTAGAGTCTGGACGACATACACATCCTCCTACTCTATCCACACCCACACACTTGGGATTGAGAACTACAAATTTGCACCTACAGTATGTATCAATTGTTTTTAAAACTTTAGAAAACTGTGTAAACCCAAAACCAAGAGTTCAAATCTTGACCCTCTGTAGTAAAGAGAAACATTGGAGTAACAAACCCTTCAGTACACAAGTATCAGACAGAGGCACCGGCCAGAAATAAATCAAATGGAAACAAAGGGCAAAATGACATGGCATAAGGGAAAGAAAAATACCATCTTTAAGACAAAACTACACGTCTCTCTGTTGGACTTTAGTTAGACGGACTAAAGGTGCAACAGATACAGCCAATAAACCACAATCAATTCTGCACCGTCAAGACAAAGGGCACCTTTAAGGGTAAAGGATCGTTGGTCTGAGCTGTGAGGCTCCCGCTGTATGCCATCACGGCAGTGCTGCACTAATTTGTCATCAAGCTCAGGCGGTGACAAGTGAGCTATTACTGCACCACCGTTTGTTTTGCCATCTGAACCAACAGGCAGGCGTGGCAACTCAGAATGGGATCTGCACATGAACACTGCATCACACCACTTGGGAGCACTCCATCAATCACGGGCCGCAGCACATGCTGTTAAAACCACCGCTGCTATGGTGTGGACCCTAGAGCACGACATACATAGGAGCTGACCTGAGATGGGGCTTGTGTTTAATGTAACAGGCTGGACAGGATGATGCACAGAGGTTGTCAATGCAATAAAACCATCCGACATAAATTGATAGCCAAGTAAATGAAACCAAGCATAAATTTTGCAGTGTATGTGCTGAATCTCTTACATTCCAGTATTGACACTGGTATTGTGTGGTAAAGGAATATTAAATGATCCCAGGAGTGGAGAGAAAAAAGGAAATTCTGTCTCTCTCTCACATCTACAGGGAACTATTCCTTTCTTTTAAACGTTTTCAAGCCATTTATTTAAGCATTGATCTTCGGATAGTGACAGCAGCTGCTGTGGTTTGGTTGACCGGGAGGAGCAGTGAAGCTCAGTGGGGGGAATGACTACACTTAGGGTGCACCTATCCAATTCCTTTCTTACCACATCTTCAGCACATCGATGATATATTGTTAAATAATCGGGCCCCATTAAAAGCTAGACCTCTAATGAGCTCTCGGTGACGTGTGGGCATGTGGTTCACACCCTGTCTGCTTATTAAGCAGAGCAGCGCTGCCTCAGAGCTCTCTGAGACAAGCACCTAGAGCAAGAGCTTGAGCTGTAGGATAAAGAAATTGCAGAAAAACAATGGTGTAAGAGAAGCAACTACAAAAAATATATGAGGCAAATAGGGGATCGCTTATGGAATTAAAAGATAAATGAATGGAATGTTTTGCTGCACTTTGGAGAATTGCTTAGTGCAGATTTTGGACGATCCCTGGTGGCTCCTTTAGGTGGGTGTCCCTATTAACCACCCAAAATAAAAATATGGCTGTACAGCTTAAAATGAAGGATATAACTCATGAACCCTCTAGTGGAGGAACGACCCATCTCTCTCCTGCTCCTTGCCTCCCGCGTCATCTCCAGGGATAAAATATACACTTCATGCATCCGAGAGTAACAGAAAATGTATGTAAAGCAGAGTGTGACAAATGACATAGGTCGTGAGCCAGATCCAAATGGCCCAATACGTCACAGCGCAGCACAGAAACAAAATGTGCTGAATTCCAAACTTCGCCTAACAGTGGAGCAATATGTCAACCAGCGACGTACAATTTCGGTGGCTTTTTTTTTTTCTGCTGTTGTCTGCTGCATTTTTTTTCTAGGTACAGGCTAGACATGTGGGCTTGTTTCGTGCTTTTTCAGCATCAAGGCTGAATTTCTGCAAACTACAGAGGAACACGAAGAAGGGAGCTAAGTACAGAAAAGGAGGCAAAAGGAAAGGCAAAATTCAGATTCAGGGAGGATATTTAAAAGTATATAATAGGATAAAGGATCAAGCCTGCCATTGTATACTTTGTACATATTTGTTATTTTGTGTACTAGTGAAGAGATGTTATGATCTGCTGTCTGGGTGTTGGCTCATGAAAACGCCGGCTCTCAGAATCACTGATTCCCTTTGAAGCGTGCATTACACAGCTTTGATGTGTGTCCGTGTGTGCATGACGTCCTAATATTGTGAGTGCACTGAAGGGGCGGGAGAGGGAAAATAAAGTTTGCATGTGACTGTGAGAGGTACAGAGGAGAGAAATGAACTAAAGAAAAAGTTTAGAGGATGAGACAAGGTCAGCGTGCAGGTTAGAAGGGTCTATCCGAGAGACTTAAGGCAGAGACAGACACACACTGCTCATGTGGCGTTTACCTCCTTGAGGCAGCCCATGAAGTTGTTGCTAACAGGCGATCCGGGCAGGTCCGCTGTGCTAGGACTCCCTCCAACATAGAAAAAGTCGTCAGAACCTAGCATGGTGTAGTCTTCCTGTGTATACCCTGTGGTGGTCAGAATCCCATCCACGGATATTGTTACCTAGACAACAAAGCACAGGGAAAGGACACGCTATACTCAAACAGCCTATATTCTGCAGTGTTATTGCCTTTCCTTCTTTTTTTTTCGATGGTTTTTCACATATATATTTTTCTGAAACCCATTTTCATGTCTGTTTTCATTGTCTGTTTTTCTTGCTTTTCAAAATTATTTTGTCCAGTTTATGATTAGTTGAACGGCTGCAAGCCACCATGGGAAAGCTATTCTAGTTAGAGGGTTAGTAGACTACCCAGAGTACTGTGTTAGTATTGCCCTGCTGCAACTCAAAAGTACTTTAGCAGACACAAAAATGGTGTTAGTAGAATGTTAGGTAGGTTAGTTCAGCTAAAATTCAGATAAGTACATTCAGCAATTCTATAAAAGAAATTACAACATGCTAGTTGGTTAGACACATGCTATGAAAAGCAAAAGCAGCTTTAAGTGAAGAATTACGACTGTTTTTTCAGAATAAATGCATGCATAGTTGTGTTTTCTCTTTGTATGCATGGATGCAAAAAGAAAAACATTCTAAATTGCAGATTGTTAAATTGAGAAGTCAGTATTCTGACACTTGCCACTGTGTCAGATGCATGCAAGAGCTCATGGATACTGCCAAACCACAAAAGAGAAATAAGAAAGCACCAGTGAAGCACCAATGACAAACACGACTCCACTGTGACATTCATGTTGACAAATGGGCAGTTTGACATTTGCAACACGTGTTCAAAGTGCACGCCATGCATAATGAATGGATTACAAAGGGCTGAGCCAAAGAGCATCAGGCCAGCCAGACAGGAGAGGCTCCTCCTAGTTAGACAGTGCTTGATGCAAACGGCTTGAAATGATTCTCCTAATAAGTGGATCAAACAGAATCAGATAGCAAACAAGTGAAATAAAACAAGGTGGAAAAAAAATTTAACCCAGAAATAAACAAGGATTCCAAAAGTAAGCAGAAGAGTACCAACCGCAGTTCCCCTTTTTTTGTTAATGGCGTCTACAGTAAAAAAAAAGAAAGAAAAGAAACACACGCAAAACCCAAACTAAGAAACAATTAGAATGATATCTACCGAACAATGTAGTTTGTTTACCATAGCGTGTCCAATGCCTGAGTGCTTTGTGGAAAAGGGGGGAGAAAGGAAATTAAAAACTGTGAACAGAATAACGATTGTTACTCAAATAATATATGATGGTCAATATTGTTAGTACATTGTTAAAAACGGCAAAAAACCATACAGGTTAGTAGAATGACACATTCCATGAATGATGTTAGTTTGTTTCCAAAGCATGTTAGTAGTAGAGAGAAGAAGGGCAAAATAAGTTTAACAAGAAAAAAGCAGACCCGGGTAAGAAGGAGAACGCGCCACCAGAGGGGCCAAAGCTCAACCGCTGACTCTCTAATGTTTCCAATGGCGAATTTGCACCATGCCTAGTGTGTGACCAGGCTGCTAAGTGTCGCGGAAACAATCCCAATACCCAAGTTCAGACAAAAGCTTATGACTGACAGACATTAAATGGTTTGTAAGAAAGAATGCCTAAAGCACATCAGTTGACCCTCTTTAACGAAAGTCACAATGGCATTTGTTATATTTGGGGTTTTTGATAGTTGGTTTTCGGCTCAAAACCAATCCACTCTTGGAGACTTCCCGGGGACTATACAATACTGTACCTCCTTTTTGGTCTTATTGATGAACTTTAGGATCACTTTACTGCAATGAGACAAAGCAAAGAAGACCCTGACACAGAATGAGGAGGGTGGAGATTTGGATTCCCCATAGAGCATGCACTCAATATGTGTTTTTTTCAGTATTTTCTATAATTTTCTTCCAATGATGTGAATGTTTAAGCTTGTCAAAATGTTAGTATTGCCAATAATCTTAGTTAATAGCCTACTATGCAAGAAAGCAGTTTTGTTACTGAGGCGAAAGCAAACATTTTCCAACAAATCAGCAGGAACAGAATTAGAGATGTGTTAAAGATGTATTGAAAGAACCTGACTCTGACCCTCTGTCCTTAGAAATCACATAAATATCTTACTGAATATATGAACATAGATAGAAACATTTGTGTTGTTCTATTCCACACAGGGCTTGACCACTCTAATATTTATCAGTCGAATGTGTTGAGCTACAAGTCAATAAAAACATCAGCTCTGCATCCACTAATCTTCAGGGCTACAAGACATGACACTGACGCAACAAAGCTGAAGTCAGGGATGACCTGGGCCGGACCTCAATTACATGAGAGCCTGCCCTCCCTGCCCTGCACCGCTTGTAGTGGCAAGTGATCCTCACTGTGTCAGCTACTGCTGCATGGGACCACAACAAGTGGCTTCAGGAATCAAGGAGCGCTCCGTTTCCCAGAATCCGAGTCTCTCCGAGTGATTCTGAAGACAAGGACGGTGATCCACTTGTTCTGGAACTGTCGCTTCCACTGATGAACCCCATCTCACACATAGGAATTGCAGATCTTGAATATGAGATACCCTTTGCTCTTCGACTGTGCAATAAATTCTCAATGACATCTACAACAGCGTTCATTCGAATATTTAAGGTAATAATTAATGTCATAATAGTGTTTTGCCCACATTTCTAGGTTTGTTACAGGACACTCAATCCCAAATAACTGAAGTGTTACCCAAGACCATACTTCAGGGGATAAAACTTGGCAGGACTATGTTGTGGAAGCTGCAGAGAATCTGTAGATAGATCTGGGCCTTGGCAAGCTTCCTCTAAGCCTGAAATGGGTCAATGACATTGGCAGTAATGTCCAGGTGTCCAGCATTAAAGTGGCAGCAGTGTCACATATAAATTGGCTCTTGGTTCCAATTGGCAGTTGCAATCTAACACTTTAACACTTCAAGGTGTCTCACTGGGGCTATGCCTTTGCAGGTGGAGGAGCTTGAACCTGCTGTCACCTAAAAGTCTACTTTACGTGCTTCCTCTTCATTCTTTGCTCAAGGCAACATCAACATTTTAACTGGTGTCAGCGTGGTAGCAGTTTGCCACAGGACGGCGTCATGGTGTCATGTTGAGGCTGCCATGGCCAATTTTGGAGAGCACAGCCACAGGAAAACTTAAGATACTGTTGAATATGAGAAAACAGTCCGAGTGGGGTGGGTTCCATATATGCAAAACAGGCGTGGTGGTGGGATGACCCCACTCCTTTGTCTGTTTGCAGGTTTTGGAGGTTGGTTCTCAGTACTGGCAAAGCTGACCCGTGGGCACTGTTAGTGCTGCTGAGCTGCCTGCTATGTTTGGCGTGGTTGCCTCTTGGACCTGACAAGTAGTCCCAACAGATAACTACAGGTTTATTGAACTGCCTGTGTGAAATAGAACCAATGTGACTGCTGCTCTGTGTATGAGATCCACAAGCAGGCCATGTCAGTCTTAATAAACCTAGGGTTGCAATTTGGAACGGTATTTTTTTATATAACCGTGAGTCCTTCACTTACTGCATATAAGAGTAACAATCCAAAGCAATAAGTGCTTCATAAATATGATAACATGCTTAAAAGCAAAGCAAATGTCCTTTAGTTATTATGTGAAGCTTTGCTAATACTATATGCATGATTTTCTTGCTTGACTGTCATTTGAGTCCAGTCATTCTAATTTCAATGAAAATGTTCTTACTTCTTCCTTTATAAATGCTAGACAGCATGCGCTTGCTTTGTCCTGGACCGATTGAATTAACTTGTTCTGGCTGGCCTTTTAAAAGCAGTGTCCTCCTTATCTGCCTCAAATTGTAACTTGATAGTGGACTTGATTCAAATCTAAATGTCCCTGCTCAGTTGTGGCTCTGTTTTTATCTCCACCATAAACAACCATGATTTAATTTACAAATCAAATTAGGAAAAATTAGGGGAAAATAATATATTGTATGATGGTAATGATTTAAGTGCATTTGTTTCGATTGGTTTACGGAGTCTCTGCATACACCCTCTGTACTGTTACCTGACGTAGATTCCTTGTTACTTTGACATCATGCCAATCATTGTCATTAAATTTCCCATTGACTGGCTCCACCAGAGCTTCAAAGGCTCCAGACCCCAAATTAATGACGAGTGAGACAGCCCCATTTTTCAGTGCCAGGTTGACGTAATCTGCTGATTTGCCCGTGTGCAGCATCAGCCCATTCCTCTGCAGAGTTTTGAATGACAATGTGATTTCATCACTGCTGCTTTGAATCGGGTTCAAGGACAAGTCGTAGCAGAAGAACTCAGATCCTTTGAAGGTTGCGACATATTCTTCTTTTCCTGCAGAGACAAAGAAAGAAAAGTAGCTGCATTAATACATTGGCCTCTTGGGTGCCTGGTGAAAGCCTGTAAGAAAAAATCAGTAAGAACACTTGGAATAAGAATCCAGTGTAGATTTTCATATATTTCTTGTGATCATCTTTAATGGGACAATACCTACCTGTCTCTTGGATTTATTTGGATCTTATGTGTTTGTCGCATTTGGTCATGAAATACATGCGCATGGATACAAATGAATGTGTTGAATTGCAGCTTAAACGTAAAATCCTTCATTTAATCACTTTAGAGAATTGTTTCCCATATCTCTTGCTATTATGTGTTTAACTGGAGAGCTCAGTTTTCAGAGGCATTGTGATGTATTTACACAGCTTGTTAACTAGTAATCTCACAGGATAAAGCCGATCATGTAGAAACAATTCCTGTGACAAATTCACGCAAACTCCTGTGCAATTAATTCAGCTAAAGATATTACCCATCAGCATGAGCACCGGGCGCCATCAAAAACAACCTACTTTGATATGACAGGAGCTTGATGATGCAAGAATAACCTTGAAAAGAACCCTAACGGTGCCGCTGTGAGCTAGAAAAACAAATAAGCAGTGAGCGTCAGTGGGTGATGCATGTGAACACCCATAAAGAGGCGTTTAAAAACAGGTTTAGATAGATAACGAGCCATTAAAGCAACTAGCAGAAAATAAACCAACAAATCACAAATAGACTAAAGCATTCAATTATCATAAATTGGAACCACTGCTCATTTATATATGGTTATTAAACACACATGCACACTGGGTGCATAGAGCATCCATGTCTGGATACACAATGTAACAAATGAAGGAGGTATCTGTCCACGCCAGTTTGCCACCTCATTAATTCCCCTTTAAAAGCACTATACTGCCCCTCTGAGAAAACTACAAGAGGTCGTAATTGAAGCTGACTGGGTCTCACCACTCTTTGGTCATTCCTTCAAAGTCTGAGCCCCCTATCAGTGAAAATAAAAGACCTCTACCCTCTTCACCGAGGCCGCCCATCCACACTTCACACACTCAGGGGACAACATAACAAACAGAGTCAATAGTTGGGGTCATTCTCATCTCAGGGTCTACAAATAGCCATGCCTGCACTTTACAGCTAATTCTCCTAACCAATGGACAATCAAGTGTGGGTACATCAGGAGTATTGTTAGGAATTTAGAACATGTGGGAATCGGCCCAGATGCCGTGACAGGGTGAGGGTCACACAACCCACCAGAGAAAAAGGTTTAGAATTTAACACTGACAGACACACTGTGATCCGAAAAGCACTGCTTTTAAAAAGAAAATAGAGAAACCAAGTCGCACTATTAAATAAAATGTTGGGATAATATCAATTTGATCAACGGATAAAACAAGAGGAATGTACTTAGTAACTATCTGTGATTCCAAAGGACATAACTATGCATTTAATGTTCATTTATTAAATACACTGTCTCAGCAGGATACCAATGAAAATAATGACTCTGATTACATTTTGTAGCGAGATGAGATTTGGGTCAAAGATTTGATTTTGTTGCAGATGCAGATGTGATCCAGATAAATAATGGTTTTCTTTAGATTCTGTTTTCTTTGACACGGCAAGATGTTGGATTTGTTGACATTTTTGCCAGTTTCTCCAAAACTAAGACATTAATAATAAAGAAAATCAGACATGTGCCTTTTATGATGGACTATCAATTGGTGCAATTAAGCCCAGATGCAGATATTGATCAGAATCTGTCAGATTAAAGTATATGTCACATACAGGCATTGCTGTCTCTCAATCTGATGAATGTTTTGGTCATATTTGGAGTGTAAAATGAAAATTAAAGGGTCATGAGGTCTTGGCAGATGTGCTCTATTTGAATATTAGGTTGCTTCGCTGAACAAACTTTTGTTACGTGATGCTCGTAGAAGACTCATATATTGTGAGTATATTATTTTCTTCTACCATGACGTGCACTTCAGCTTGAGGCACTCAGGCCATATTTTTGGGATGCCTACTGAATCAAACTTCCCCCACTCGTACATATTGAGAGTCGAATTTGACATTTTTGACAATTATTCCCATAGCAAATGCTTAAGGGACACAATGATTTTCACCTGAATTCACCTCATTAGAGTTCCATATTTCATACAGAGAGTGAAAGTCCTGAGAAATTTCTGCATTCAGTGTTGAGCCCTGGAAGCGAGACCATGGAGAAACCACTGCTGGATACTATATACTGAATATGTGTGTGTTTGTCTGTTCAGATCATAGTAGATATAACAAATTGTATTGGCCTGTGTGACGATCATTACAAGTCATTTTCCTTCAAAGAAATGTAGACGGTTGTTTTGTTATTATGTACCACTGGGTATTTAGGTGTGTCCCAGTTGTCTCTTGACGGTCGGATCCTACAATCAGTCAAGCAACATACAGCAAACTGCCCTGCACTGTAATACACTCCAGTCACAGTGTTAAAAGGGAACACGGATGAGGGACAGCTCTTATTTATTTGGGGAGAGTGGAGGAAAGAAAGCAAAAAAAACAGAGCAAAGGTGTAGCTCCTAGGGGAAAGGCCATAAATAGACACACAGGTAAAAAACTTGTCACAGTCGTGTTGTTCTGAGTCATAAACCCCCATTTAGAGCAGAAAATATTGGTTTCTGACAGCCAGTTTCATAAGCTGTAAATTTTATCTCACCTGGTGGGCTGACCGTAAATCAAGCTTGTGTCTAAACTTCTATTATTAGATGTCTCTCTCTGTAATGCTCAATTCTGATTGATCAAACAGACAGCATTCGGCGGTCACATTTGCTGCCATTCCAAACTCGGTATCACTCTGTCAACAGTTGCACTTATGTTGCCTTCCAGGGCTCCGTGGAAAGTGGTATGTGCCACGCGTTAAGTGGTACATGACACAGAGGTATAAACATAAAGGTGCAGATGGTATGTGTTGCCAAGCACCTATATTTAAGTACTTGTTTTGGTAGAAAGCTACTCACTAAAACAACCACAAGAGGTACATTAATGCTTCACATGAATACCAAACTGCTAGACAGGACCAGCAACTGTGTCCTGCATTAGACACATAAAAATGGCAGCATAAATGTCTCTAATGTGTTATTTAAAGCTCAGTTAATGGAACCTGAGCATGTTGAACCAATGCAGTGATTTATTGTTATGACGCACCGAGGGGCCAAAACCAGGAGTGTGTCATGTTCAACAATGCCAGCATGTGATCCAGCGGGCCGAGAGTCTCCTCATCAGTCACTGCTCCCTGACACTAATCTGGCATCTGTTACCCTATTGCCGCTTTTTAAATGAGTTTGTACCCAGGGGAGCACACTGCCTGTCAACAGCAAAACATGACACAATATACTGGAAATTACCTATGAATTAAATGTCAGGAGAAAAAAAAAACTTGATTTTAATTGGCAGCTTGGGTGTCAGGCAGCACGGTGGCTCAGTTCTTAGCATGGCCACCTCACAGCATCACAGAGGGTTCTGGGTTCGGATCAAACTGAATCTGTTGGTTTGCTTTGGCTTCCTCCCACATCCGAAAGCGTGTAGGTAAGGGGATTTGGAAACCATTTAATCTGTATCCAGAAACATTGCCCACCTCAGGAGAAACACATGTCAATATAAGGTACAAATGAGCCACAAAACTTGAGATCACAATGCAATTGATCCGCAAAGGGTGATCAGATCTCGGTCACCAATGTGTAAATGCAATCCATACAGCTGGGGCAAGTCAAACATTTAACCTTCCCTCATGTTCCTCTGCTGACTCTTGTTAATAAATGTGTAATGGCCCATATACTGAGATCTGAAGCCATGGCAGGCAGAATCCAGATAACAAGAGCTCTTTTTAATGCAAGTTGTAAATGAAAGTTCCTGTCATTGGGTCAGTTATCATCCAGCTAATGGATCCAGAGACAGAGGACATATTTCCATGTAAAGGGGCCTGTGTGTTTAGTTGCATTCCCCTGTGACCCTGAAAAGGACTGGAATTGAAAAAAGATGGATGGATTATTCCGATCTCTCATATTTTTTGACCTGACCATGTATGAAACCTTCAAGGAGACATGATGCACCATTCTTCTTCATTTCAGTTAAGAGCAGACAGTTGTTGGACAGTATATTCCAAGTGTCACAAGCTACACACATTTGTTGTGCCTGTACCACTACTACATTCTGTATTTGGCTAAACATACGTCTCTATCATTAGAAACAGAGTGTTATCTGTTAGAGAAGAGCCTCTTCTAGTGTCAGCTGTGACAGAAAACAGAGTGACAAGTAACAAGCAGGATCCCATTGGTTATTTTAAGGGAAGGTAGTAGGGGTTATTATAAGCAAAATAGTAATTACTGTATCCATGAAACAGAACATCCCTGTTTCCCTGTCAGAGATTTCACCATCACCCACCACAAGAAATGGAAAAACTCAAACTCAAACACAAAACTCCTACCGCAACCTGTGGATTTCTAAGGATGAGTTGTGCCGCAAGACCAAAGTCGTATTCACCGGTGGCGAGACCGACATTGGATTTCACTCTGTTCCTATTCACTTTCTGTTCCTACCTCGTTTGACTGGCAGCCTATTAAAATGATACGGATGTTTGTGTCAAGCAGCCAGCCAAAGCCTCTTACGTTATACAGAGAGGAGTGTTTCTGAACCGCTTCAATCTTTCAAAACACACTTACGTGTAATTACATTATTTGAGCATGGGTCCCCAGTTCGCCGTTTCTTCTTTTTTTAATGTGATCAAAAAATGTGGACTTTTTTGTTGCTGTGTGTGTTGATAGAGAAAGAGAGAGGGAACTAAAGTAACAGCAGTAAAAGCCTCAGTGAAACATCTGTGTATTTAACTGTACATTTCTCTGTGTACAGTGTATTAAGTCCTGTTGGACATCAAGCTGTGCTGGATTAACATATGGTGTCATTTATATTCATAATATGAAGGATGTCTTGCTGAGCTTGGAGAGAACCCCCCTCCACTGGTGCCAGTCTGCACAAATGCATCTTCCATCGTAAATTTACTTATAATTGGCTTCACCATTCAACCTGTCACTGGAGAAGGAAAAAGGTGTCAATCAGGTGTTTATTGCAATATGTTGTTTAATATGTGGTTAATATCTACAGTATGTGATGATATTCATCCGAGATGTGTTGTTGTTGGGTTCCTATTACATCAAATGGAGTTTGATGTAATATTCATTCAGTGGATTAATCACTGAAGTCAGTGTTAAAAAGAAAACTATAAAATATTTAGAGTTTTGATACTTTCAATGGTTTAGTTTTGGTGGGGAAAATAATATCAGGAGACATTTAAACTAAAGACAGTGACTTCGGTTTCCCCAACAAAAGATAACAAATTCTAACAAGAGGTTGTTGAAGGTTCTTGTTCTACTTTACGTATGTCATAAAAACACCTGGAGAAATGTGTGTCCATTTATATTTGTGCAGGAAATCATCGTTTCATTGTTTGTATTGAAACATTTCCCATAGCAGGCGAGCCTTTCACCAAAGCAATGGTAATGTTTAAAAAGTCATGAATTTCCAGAGAATGAATAACCGAAGAGAAGCGGTAATGTTGTCCTTCCGCTTCATCTTAAATCATCCTTGGATCGCTGCCACAGTGAATTCTTAGTCATGTCTAGTGAGGAACTGACCCATTGTACAAAAACAAAAGCGATCATGCTCTTTAGAACTTCCAAAATCCTGCCAATGTGTTGTGTTTGTCATCAAATATCACATGGGAAACTTTTTCACGACATCATCAAAGAGCTTCACATTCCTCTGCCATCATTGTGCGAGTTCCACACACTTTCTGCTAATGACATACACACAACACGTATTGGCAGCTGGCACTGTAATCCAGATTCAGTGAAAGGTGAAACGTGGCTGATTAGATCATCTTGTGTTCCATGTTGTGTGCTGAAATAAATTGATGTGTGTTGGATCTGGATAGAAACAATTCTGCAAAAAATATAAAGAAATATGCAATATTATTGTTATGTAGGTCAAAGATGTATTTCTTATTACACTGAGGTGAATAAACCTCCACTCCTAAGGCCGTAGCTTTGTCGTCCTTTAGCTATTCACTCCTGTCTCTTATAGGAGACTGTGAGTACATGCAAAGAGTGTCCTTTTATGTATTTAACACAAGTGAGTGTCAGAGCTCAGAGTTCTTTTTGTCATTCAGCTGATAGCTCGCCTGTGCTGATTTTGTTATCTAAATGTTCTTTTCCACGCAATGTTTCTGCTTTTTTCTGCCCTCCCTTGCAACTGATAGTGACCATGACATTCTTCACCATGAACTCTCTCCTTGCTGAGCTGACAGGTTGGTATGATGATGAGGTTTATTCTCTCTCCGTGTCCTCTGTGAAGTAGTCGTCACCGGAAAACTGAGCTACAAAAGATTTCACCCGGAACAGATTTCAGCGGTGCTACAAAATCTAGAATAATAAAACTCCCACAAAAACCTGAGCAGCACAAGTTCTATTTAATCATAGATGTTATGAATGCATACCAGCAAAATGGTAAATGAGGCCAGAGTTCAAATTTTGTCTCCAGAAAGCGCTGTACTTGAAATATTAACCAGGAGGCTCGGGAGTTATGTCACTGCAACAGTTGTACAGATAAAGGCTATTGAAATAAAAAGTAAAATATTAAAAACTCAACTCTTTGAAAAATAGCTGCATTTTTCTGGAAAAAAATCTCTTAACTTCTAACTCTTAACTCTTAACTTAAATCACCTTTTTATTTTTTGAGCACACAGATATTATTGTAATGAAGCTACAATAAAGGTTGCTTGATGATGCAATGCATATAGAACCTAAAGGAATGTGGCTTCATATCGATGACTGATTGATCATTCACTAAACTAAAAAAGACACTAATGCATGTGTGACCAGTAATTTCTAACAGCAAACATAATTGGGCAGTCAAAGCATCCAGATCACAGCACAGGCCATGTCACCCCACTATAACTGAGGCCATTCCAATTAGGCGCCTTTACAACCTCACTCTGGGATCAGCTCCCAAGAGGACAGAACACCACCTCCCACATAACAAGAACTGCACAGCTAAATGACATTTTCACTGTGTTGACACATACATACACGCACATTTTGCACGAATGAAAAAAAAACACACACAAAGGGCAACAGAACTGACATGGACACACACCCATACACTCTGCAGAAAACACACTCAGCTACTGTGCTCTCTATCCATAGCCAGTTTAAAGAATAGGTCAGAAATATACTGATATAACAACTTTATTTCCTCACCTGTGTCAAAACACCTAATTTTACGCCCTATAATTACTTTTGGCATTGCAGACGGAGTAAGTGAAGAAGCTGTGTCCGCAAGGATTTAAAATGACTATAGTAATCACAACAACATAACGACAGGGTTTTTGAGGAGAATAGAGAAGGGCTCTTACTTAAAACTACAAGAGATACTCAAGATCAAATATATGTCTGAGATAAAAATGGGGTGGCATTTATAGTTAGCACCAGGGCCATTAAACTTGGACCTTTGGAACACTCCCCTACCAACGCGACTGTTTCTGAGGAGAAGGCTTAACAAATAACTCCCCAAAAAGCAGTAGCTTCAAGAATTAATGGCCCTGGCTAGAGACATGGTAGTCAATCTGTTGTCAATAAACATGAGTCTCTCTTTTATCCAGTCTGCAGAGGGTTGGGGAAGTGTAAAAAAAAAACAAAAAAAACAGCCAGGCCTCTCCGGTCCTTCAAGAAAACTACAGCCAGAGGGAATTAAATCAAACACGTCAACATTAATGTATGTGACACAAACACCAATACACACACTAAACACAGTGCACGTCAAGCTGCAAGGCTCTCATTAGGCCTCAGCCCTTCACGAATCACAAAAGCATTACAGTGAAGATGGAGAGCAAGGCACCGACTGTTAATCAGCAAAAACTCAATGTATGTATATACAGTATAATCCAAGGGGGTGATTGGAGAGTTAAAGTCTAATCCATTGCTACAGCGCAAATCCATGGGATAATAAGATCAGCCTTTGGGAAATCAGAGAATTGATATCCTCATCCAATGTGCAGCACTTTGATATGAATGTACAGTTATGACTTAACTTAGCAAGACATACACATTTAAAGGCCCAAACAAAAACTATTCTTCTATTCCTTTCCGTTCCTACGGGAAATATCCTGGCCATTAAACTGTCAGCACTGAGGCTGTGCAGCTTGTCGGCATGAAAATGTATCACACTGTGTGATCATAGTAATTGAGAAATTATTTCCTCTGTAAACCGGTGAATAGCGTAAGCAGATGTCGGGTAATATTTGACAGCAGTTTTCTGTCTGAGGAAACCATATGTAGAATTTGCGGTGCCAATAAATCTTCTACCATAGGCGCCTTAACAAGCTGCTCCGTCCGGATGTGACCTTGTCAAGGTTGCAAGCAAAAACCCAAAGCATGCGCTGCAAGAGAGCAGCAAAGGTTACAGTCCAGTTTTGATTACCGGAGCGAAGGAAGCAGCGTGTCACCGGGATTTGGCAGATGTCTAATTTGGGCGACATACATGGAGACATTCCTCAGACAAGAGCAAAGTCAAGAGGCACCGAGGCACGTCATTCCAAAGAAATAATTCATGTGCTAATTACGTTGTGAGTGTCTCAGGATGATTTCTGCACAGAGCTGCTCTTGTCTCCCTGCTCTCAGCACTGAGATCCACTCTGTCTGACACCGTATGAATCCTTGATAACACACACACACACACACATCAGCTAAGACATCCCTCATTTACCAGACAATTTATATTTCCACCATGGCATTAGGCTGTGAGGCTACGTGCTTGAATGGACTGCTAATCATACAGGCGGCGTACTACATTGCTACTATCGTTCATCTTTTTCACGACACAAAACAATTTAAGGATTAAATGTTATATACATTAGCATGTTCTTTTTCTCCGTTGCAGTACTGTTGGAATGATAACAGGCTATAGTGTGTAGGAGGTGTAGGCAGGAGTTATTAAGGAACTCTTCAAAACTGCTCAGTCTGTTGTAGCTGACCAACTCACACTCACTAGTTGTTCAGCCAGATACTGTATGCTACATGTTGATGTCAAAAAGCAGAATGTGTGCCCTTTTAAGAGAGTATTTCAGAACCATGGAGAGCTCACCAGCCTCTCTAGACCGACTTGTAAGTGCACATTCCTGCCATTGAGTCGTTACTGTGCGTAGTTTAAAACCTCTTGCAAAGCATTCTCTTGTTTTACGAGACTGTAATGAAATAAATATCCTATTTCTGAAAACAGTAAGAAACCTTTTACCTCAGAGATGTTTATGGTCATATATGCACCAATATTCATGGATTGATTTGCTGTACCAGAAATGTATGATTTTTAAATTTTTCCGGCTGAATTAAGCTGTCAAATCAAAGGCCACATTAATAAAACATACTTCAATCTTGGATGGAAAAGTGTTATTGGCATTCTTTATAAGCTGCCAAAAATACTTAAATCATGTGGAATGACATCATCCTCTGAGAAATTTACTATACAATATTGTTTGTCAGTGTATGAAGTAGATTTAGTAAGATTCAATTGCAGGCTCGATTTTCCCCAATGTCTGGCAAAAGTATAAATGCAAGCGAAGCATTTACTGCCTGAAAACTCCAAGGCCGTCTGTCAGAGACATCAGAACGCGTATCAGCGGGGACACTGTCCAATTCTCTGTGATAGATTGGAGCTACAAACTTATGACAGTAGTTTCAAGCATCCTGAGGTGAACGGAACTGCGGAGGATAATAATACTTTGTCTTTTGAATTTACAAGCACATTGAAGATTGTCTCTAAAAAGTAAAAACTTGAACCTTTGCATTACATTTGTTTTCCAAAGTTTATTTGCCTTATGTATTATACCAAATCCACACATTTCCAACAATATTCAGGTAGATAGACAGATTTTAGGCCCCATAGGTGTTGTTCTACAACTTGTCTTGTCTAGACACACTTCTGTCAAAACCTCAAAAAGTAAGAAATCCTTTACTTGGCTTGTTATCGATGAAAAAACAGGTTACAGCTAATTCTCAGGTGAATATGATGCAGACAGAAAGAACTTCAAAGGTCTTAGTCATGGATAGCTGCCAGCAAATTCAAAATTAATGGAGTTAAAATCTATGAGCTCATTTGAATGCAGTTGAGTTGCTTTGCTCACTACCTCATACTTCAGGCTCTGCACTGAACAATTAAGCTTTAAGCCCAAACACACAAAATAGGACCAGGACTGAAACAAATGTAATTTTTCTTTAATAGCTTTGTTACAAATGCCAACACTATACTGTATATTCAAGTAGAACAAATGTGAACTTTTTTCTGTTTGAGAATCAGCACAATGAAATGTGGCAGTTCATTCCTGCCTCGTGTTCTATAGAGTACTGACCTGGCCTGCCTGTCTGTCAGCACCAATTCTTTCATGCATTTCTTTTTTTTTTTTGACTTTTTGCTGTCAGGTTTTCAGTGGAGACTCAGCAAAGGTTTGCCAATAGTCTAACACGTGTCCAGGTGACGGACCGTGGCCTGGCACGTTGAGCTGCCTTACTGCATGTTTAAAATCTTGCTCTAATGAACAAATCGCTGCAGGACAGTGAAGCCTGACAGAAATGCACCGTCGCTTCACTGATCTGCTGGGCAAGGTCACCAAGACCAATTTGGCTTGTGTACACTGCGACCGGATGACAAAGGCAGCAGCTCGAACAAGAGAGAAAATTATCCGTCCAATTATTTATTTTTTTCATGTTGTGGCTAGACGTGAAAACAACTGTCACTGACAAAATCCCTCACAAGTGTTATTTTATAGGCATTGCTTTCATTGGAACAAATAAGTGGAAACACAGCCGGTGTGATACTACACCAACACACCAACTGTGGGATTTACACAACTTCCCCACTCCCTGTGTTCATGAAGAACACAGCCTTTTCTCCCCAATTGCTTCTTCCCGATGCCAGCGGAGCGGTATTAAAAGGGAAGACACAACACACACACACAAACACACACACAGAGAGAGAGAGAGAGAGCCTCCCAGCTATGAGTAAGATCATACTGCAGTTGGGAACCAGAGGCAGAAGTGTTTTTACTGAGCCAAACACTCACATGGCAGTGAAGATGAAACAAGGGCAAAGTAAGAGGAACATTCCTACTGTTGCTACACCACTCCAAAAAGCTGAAAGACCCCAGTGAAGGTTTAAAATAAGCCTAAGACTTGCTTTCACTTAACTGGTGATATGGAACCCATGCTCCTACTTTACAGCTCAGCTTCAAAACAAAAACCCACTCGGGCCTTTAATGAAATAGAGCCTGGTATGAGGGAACAGGCACAGAAAGAGAAGGGAACAACACACAGCACACACACGCATAGCACACACACACGCATAGCTTTATCTACTGGGTGAGGTTTTCTATCAACAAAGATGCTGACCTATGGAGAGAAAATTACTCACTTTGAGGTGTTACTGTTTTGGTAGCGCTATGGCCCTGCTGACATGAGACCAAGGTCATTTCATAATGGCTTGTCCAGCTGCCACTCTGCTGTCAACAGGCCTGAGTGATGAAGCAGAGTGTAGCCAGTTACGGTGACAGAAGTCAAGGCTACGAGAGCTTGATACAGATCAGCCTGGATCAGGAGTGAAAACGGCAAAGAAAGAGCGATAGAAAAAAGATGATCATGCATTTTACACCCCGGGCCTTGGACGAGGTGACAAATAGATCGGGCTTTGCCGCTTGCGTCCGCGGGGCCTTTCTGCTTTGCATTCTGCTTGGCGTCGCACAAGAATAAATGCATGTGATCGGTGAGAAGTCATCACAATGCAGCAATACTCTGAACAGTATTGACAGTGTTACAGCACTTTTCTCTGGCGAGTGTCAATCCTATCAGGCATTTCAATTGATCAATGTGGGCTCACATCCATCAGCGTGACTCATCCAATGCAGATGTAATATCCCGTACTCTGATTGACTTAAGTAGCTGGCCCCCTTGTTTCCTCACGCCCGCGACGGCCCTTGTTCTAAGTCTGCTCTTAAAACGCTGATCCTTATGATAATCATATTGATCCTTTTGGCAGTTACATTTTTGTAGCAATAGCAGTTCACTGGGTCATGATATAATGATCGGTGAGCAAGACTCCTAAATCCCCCGACAGGAGGGCACAGGATGCATGTCGAGTGTATAAGAGGAGAGACAGCGGTTCCTTAGCAACTGAGTAACGGCCGCAGAGGCAAAGTTCTGTCTGAGCTGACCTTTGGCCAGAAGTGTGAAGACATACACTGGGATCATTTCAAGGAGGGTTATATAGCATGGTAGAAGTTTTTCGGCCAGCCCAGTGTCAATAAATTATGAATTGTAATGTACATTGCATAACACCACACTGAGGGGAATAGCGGAGACATATACATCAGTAATATTACAGGTAGTAGCAGTAGTAGCAATGCCATTCTTATAATGTTTTTAATGTATTTACATTAACCATGCAATTCCTTTTAAGAAACAGATTTGTTTTGACTTTGTATACTCATGCATTGTTAAGAAATCAGGGCACTGTTTTGGTTCTGAATCCTTTGGAGCATGTATGCGTGTGTATTTCTTGTTTACTTGACTTTGCACACAGTGACATCCTGTAAAAGACGCAGGGCGTAATGGGATTTTCATTGTTTCAGCAGTTTAAAAACAAAAGGGACGGTTCAGTACCGGCAGTCAAACTCCATTCATGGCATCTACTGTAAGAAATAATTCTACAAAATTGCTGATGTGTACACAATGTGTGAAATCCAATAATGTTCACATTGGTGCCTGTGATCCCTGCTTTCACCAGTGCCTCTCACAGGGCGATGGTACGGCACATTAAAGCCTGGAAAGCTCCAAGGTAATTAAAAGAGCAGCGTTGCCTTTCGCTGTCTTTCTGAGGTTTGACATGCGGCCCAGCATACTCAGAAAGAAATTCATAAGAGGCAAAGAGGAAGAAGGACAGCGTTACGACTGTTAATCGGTCAATTCTGTCCCTTTCTTTGAAACAATGTTCCCCTGCTGTACATAAAACACGGTCCCTCTGCTCCACATACATCAATGTAATGTACGCTTTGTGACATCTGTGTGTTTAGGTGGAGATGAAATGATCTGGACCGACAAACAATCCCATTTTGGGGCATACTCCGTCTTTGTGCAGTACAGATGTAAATAACAGAGAAAATGGTGACATATAATTTTGCCTGCTCCAATGCATCTGTGTTGTTTTGTTACTTTCTGTCTTACTTTGAAGGGAGTCTTTCCCTCTCTCTCTCTCGCTCTCTCAGGGCCATAGCCCAGGGTGACAAAGCCCTTTACCTATCCAGCCACCTGTCATGGAAATCACGGCTGTTCTCGCCATATGCCTCAATGTTCTGCCAAGCCTCTCCAGTCTGTTCCGCCTTGAGCAAATTTCATTATGGAATGGCTAGGAGCGCTCAGCACTGCTCATTAAGGCTATCAGCGTGGCATGTCGCCGTTCGTAACGCGGGGGATGAAGGCGGACGTAACATATTTCACCCCAAGCATCGATCGCTTCAGAACTATTGTGGCAGTTTGACATGCATTTTGTGTAACAGATATCCTTTTCACCAAAACACATAAAGTCTTGAAAAGATAACACATAGCAATTCATCTGTACTTGCTACAGTAGTTTGGCCTTTTACATACCGATCCTAATCTTCTTTGGGTTTGTACGGTTCAACAAGCCCTCTTGGCTGATTCTGACTGCACAGTGTGTGTAAATGCAGAGCTTTACTCGCTGAAAGATAAGGCATCCTCTATCATACATGAGCCACTGGGTGTCCACTAACATGGTCAGTGTATAGCCAGATGGCGCAGAGCCACGGGAATCAAACAGCTAACACCCACCACCCTCTGTCCCTCCAATCTCAATCTCTTTACTGGCCATGAAGAAGGAATGCGTTTGCTTGCTCAGGTATCACAGTCCCAACGCTTGGGCAGAGATTTTGCACACCATGGTAATAATACCTTATCTCCCCGCCTGTCTTTTTCATTGTTTACTCACGATTGCATCCTCCTTTATTTTCCTATACGAGAGGGCCAATCTGTGAGCGTATTGAGGCAGAGCTGAGCCCGTACTTTATCATGAAGTGCCAGGCATCCCAAACTAGTTTAGCGCCGGGTTAACTATCATGGACAGATATTACGCAGAACTGTATTAGCAAAGTGTGTTAGTGTCAGAGACGGATGGGGTTCTATGGTAAACGATCAACGAAAACAGGTTATTTGCTGGCTGGCTGTCAGCCTGCATCTGAGCTGTGCTGGCTATAAGATGTCCTCAATGCATTTATTTAGCGGGAAATAGATAAAGGGAAAAACATTCAGCTCACCTTTGACCTGTGTGTAGTACTTGTACATGTAATAACTCAATCATCCAAGCAGCAACTGGCAGGTTCACAAACAAATGTTGACCTCTGCTAAGGCGGGGCTATTGATGGATTAGGAGGTTCTTGGATGTGGCGTGGCCTCCAGTCATTTACGACAATCTGGAGTCAAATCACGCTGCGGGTTCACAGTTGCCCATGATTTGGGAAATTGTAACATGTTAAATCTGAAATAACAGAATATGAGAAAAGAAAATCTATGCTTTGATGATCTTTGAATCAATCTTTAACTCACCCTAAAAGACATAAACGTGGTACCTGGAGTACAGCAATTTCAAAGCTTTCTTTTCTGTATCGTGTCCATCTAGTGCACAAGGTTTCATGAAAAATGGTTCATTACTTTTAGAGTAATCCTGCTGATATCAGACAGGCCTCCAGACAGATGGACACGGATGAAAACATAACCCCCATGGCAGAGGTAACTATAAAGCCTTAGTAATAGCGTTACTATGCCCCCTGCTTCCCCCTCCCCACACAATTCAATATGAACAATCAATCTTGATCTAGCAAATCAGTTCAGATGAAAAATGAAAACTTGCTACACTGGAATTGAATCTGAGCCACACCAAGCAATGTGTGTGTGAGCGTGCACGATCAAAAGTGTGGTACGCTCGTCTCCCTGCAGGAATCAAAGTCAAACAACAGTAAGTGTAATCACAAGCAGGCGTGATGGGCCTGTAGTAAGGCGAGATGAAGGGCATGACTTCCAATCTAAATGACCCAGACCACAGCTATCAGTGCTGCGCTGTTACAGAAGCAATCCACACACAGACATCTGCCCTCATTTACTACAATTTTTACAAAGATTAAAATAGCCAAGCAGCTTCCACATATTTGGGGTGCCAAGGGGATACAAAGCTCCAGGCGATGAGTTATGTGGATACTCTGCTGTGATTGTTGTCTCTTCGCAGTCCCCCTTTTTGGGAGCCGAGACGTTCCTCCTCTTGTGACCCCGGGGTGGCACTCTGTCAAGCACAAATGACACCGAACCAATGTGTAACAAGTCTTTAAGCCATAAATATGGCCCCAGAGCTGACAGACTGGATCTATGGTCCCCCCCATTACCTTGATTCATTCCACCACAAGAGGAGTCTCTGTAGTGTATTTTAGCCGGACTAAGTTTTCAGACCAAGCTACAGACTTTCCCAAATGAATTGCAAACTGTCCCAAACCCAGTTCTCTCTCATTAACCTTTCCGGCTCTGCTTGTACAGTGTGTTAGGACGGAATACCAGGAGAGAGTCTTAAATGGATACTAAAGTTTTAAAAAAAATGCTTTTACAAACAGCCCCAGTTAATTTAAAGTGCATTTCAGCACTTATGAAGTATTCATCACATGTCTCTTACTGTAACTCTAACTGTCCCGCTTTCTTTGAGGAGACATATTTCTGGAGGAGGTAATTGAAATATGGGGCAAGATTAGGGCAGAATCAGTTAGTCACCCAGAAAGAAGCCTTTTAGCCACTTACAATGTGCAAAGCGAGAAACTTAGTTGATAAATATTTCACTATTTCTCCCCCAAGTAATTTACTGAACACATTTATGTCATTGCAAACATTTTTCCTTTACATTTCATGTGATTATTTCTTAATAATGAGAATCTAGATCATCTATTTTGGTCCTACAACCTGGCAGAAAATCTGACTAAAGCTAAAGATGTGTATGTGCACATTCAACAACACAGCAACGATTTGCAGCTTCATAGAACACTGCTTTGGAATATAATTGTTACACATTTCTACCAGAGACTGCATTTGCAATGCTAAGTGTGATGTGGATTTTGCTGTGTGTAGCTGTGTGTGACTCTCCCCCTCGGTTTATTTACACAGCCATGTCATTAGATTACGCCAGTGAAAGTGCGGCTTTACAGAGTCAATTTTTTCATTGTCGGCCCGCTCATGAAACACGGGTTGCTGTGTCAGTGGTGGCCAATTACAGTGTCGATTAATGTTGTTGACTGAGAATTTATTCATACAAGGTACTGGGTGCCCAAAAGAGTCTCGAGTCTGTGATGTCGTGCCAGCAGGAGGAATTCCATTACTTACAGCACCGGCTCTGCTATGACGAAGAGGGCAAGAAGAACAGGGTAAAGAATAATAAGAATATTAAAAATGCAGCACGGTTCGGTCACATAACAAAAATGTTTAAAGTCTATACTTATTGCTCCGTGTAATACAAACACTCACTGGGGTTGAGAAAAGTCTTACGGATGTCTCTATTCTCTCTCTTTTCATCCAGCCGTCAGTGCCTCCAGCGCCAAGGTCACCAATTAGCCTTGGCCTTTGCTCTCTCCATCCCCTGTTTAGCTTAGCATTCAGGTCATCCCACCAGCTCCGGCAAACCACTGCCGGCTGCCATGACAGCCAGCGGGGCTGAACGAGAGGCGGGTTTAAGCCAGCGGCAACAAAAACAGGACGGATGAAGGCGCAGGGAGACACGGAGAAAGGGCACAAGCAAAGCGACATGACACAGAGGGAGGACAAAAAGCAGCGGTGTGCACCCCATACAAAAACTGCCCTGACATCATCAGATATGGTCGTAGAGTTCTTGATGAAAGGCGGAGAAAATATGCGCCTTTTGTCAAACGAGGATCTTTCTCATGGCTATAACAGACAAGAGGTGAGATGAAAGGGCTGCTGACAGGGTGAAATTGATCTGTAAAACAATATTCCATACTAAAATATGACTATCAAATACCAGAGCATCAAACATAATGACACGGCATCATAATGAAATACAGTGCACCCACCATGTGCATTGAGTTTGCACCTAAAAACTGTAAAAATCCTCATAACCTCACATTTCACTGGTGCAAATGTATAGAAAAAAATGTATACAAACTATAATCGAAGCCAATTGCACAATCACATCAAACACGGCTCTGTACAGTCTGTTCATTTTACAGCCCACATTCAAACGCACATAAGGACAGCTTCTTCACAGCACCGTGGCCGGTCATGCTTCCTTATAGCTTGTCACAGTCCTCAATTGCGGATAGTAAATGAAGCCGTAAAATTGATGGAAGTCCATAAACAGGGCTTTTAAATGGCCATGCTGTTTTTCCTCCCTGCTGAATAATGATACGGAGCACTTAAACACACTGGCACGGCTCAGGGAGATTCCTTTTTGGTATTTATTTCCCAATTTCCTCTCGTATCATCAGCTCGCATCGCATCGCTTCCTTAGCACGTTCAATAATTTCAGAAAATGCCACGACGGAGATGTAATATTACACTCCAGCTTAAAAGGTGTGCCTGTGTGTGTGTGTGCCTGTGTGTGTGTATGTGTGGGTGGATGGGGCGGGGGTGATGTTTCAGCCTCCGCAAAAAGTCCTTGTGAAGCAAAATGGTTGCAATGAATAAAGAGTGAGATGGATTTATAAATAAATAGAAGAAGATCAGTTGTAGACTCAAACGATGGACAGATAGATGAACCCCTGCCAGCTGAGCCGGGGAGCTGATTTGCACTTTGTATCCCTTCAATCTCTCTGTGGGGAAAGTGCACGATCAGCATGTTACTAGTGGGGAGCATTGGAGGGGGGGAGATGTACACGCCTACTCACCCAGAGCAGCCTCCTGGCTAAGCCTGCCCCTCAATGTCTATCACAAATACAGAGCAAGAGTCAAAGAGCACTTCCAGAGCCACCGGATGCACCAAATATAACAAACATCCAACTGATCTTTGCTTTTGAAATCTTATATATTCCTTATTTGTGTCATGGTTCGACATATTTTAATCCCTCAGTGCTTTATGTAAACATATTTGTCTGAAGTATCACTCTGTGCTTTTCATTTGTATCTGGTGCTGCACAATTATGGAAAATTGTTATTCAGAAGCTAAAGGAACTTTGTGTTGCTCTTTTCCAATTATGCATTAAAGTTCTTCTCAAAGTGACATCAAGTTTTATTATGTCTTTTATTTGAAGTGTTGTTTTCATTCCTAGACTCAATGCGTGCTGCTTTTTCATAATATGCAAATAGTCCATAGTTATTATATCACAACTTTGGATCAAAGATACAATGGTGAAGATTAACTTCCCTCTCTAATGTTTAGAATTTTTTGTTTGATCTTTTGCTTATAGACTACAGTTCTACATAATGGTTTAGTTCAGTTACTACAGCAAGTATTCATCTAATTGTCTCCTTTGAATTTCTGCACCAATATGCACATCTTTAGTTAGAACCTAAGGAAATTAGCATGAACAAATCTACACAAAACCTTTACAAAAGCATATAACAATTAATTATGGTGCCACTTGTTCCTAAATATTTGCCCATTTTCCAAAAATCCATGTTATTCCATTTCAAGCCCCGTAGTAGCTGCATCACTCGGTTTGTATTTCCACTTTTTATCTGAATTTCCTCCTAGGTTCCAGCTCCTGCAGAGTTAAGTAAAGCACTGACGAATGGCCAAGTAGAAGACGAGGGCAGTTTGATCCTTGAGTCGCAAGGAAGGCTAAATAAACTAATTAAAAATATGGCTGTGAGCGTGCTGTGTTGAAGGGTAATAGGTTTGAGCTTAATGAGCGGCTTAGCATCGGGAAACATAGCTGGAGGCGCAAACATACTGAAGCCCCGTGACAAAGCCTGGGTGACTACTACATCACCTGTCTGTGCTATCTAGGTTTGTGTCCGTTTATATGTGTGTGTGTGTGTCTGAGAGCAGCAGTGAGACACACAAAAAGAGAGTGTGTGTGGGTACAGTACATTAGCAGCTTTGCTCACCCCGTCGTGAGCCCCTAGATGGTTGAAGTGGATGGTTGGCTGCTCTTATCACAATGCAAAAGACTCTCTGGGTGACTGCTGCATCAATCTGACATGGCTTCTCAGGCAGCTGAGAGGAGACAAGGTCTCGCCAACCAGTGCTATGCAATGTGATTCATTATGCCAAACGCCAGTGGGCAGGAGACAGAACCTCAATTCATGCTACAACTGACACTTTAAGAGGATTAAAAGCTGATACAGGCATGGAAGGGTGGGAAAAGGTAAAAAAAAAAACGAATGATACGGTTCTTTCTCTGTGGTGTAACCCAACGATCAAAACTGTGAGTGCTTGGCAGAATATGACACGGTCAGCATTTCCCCTATGCTGCCAAGCTGTTACATTACTGTTAACTGTCAGAACAATGTCAGTAAAGGCTAATCAGGCTTTAACTGACATTGCACAACCTATAGATTTGTTTTGTTCTCTATTATACAGGACGGACATACAGTACATATAGTAGCAATATGAGCACGTCTTTCATTAAGCAATCATGTTGCCAAACAATGTCACAAATGTCACAAACAGGAGTTATTGACATTTCATCAGGCGGTTCTAAATCACCGACAGAGCAGCTGTTGTGGACTTTTAAACGACCAAACTGCATATAGTGAATTCAAAATGTAACAGAGCAAAAAGCTGTGCGGGTAAGTGTTTCTGTGGCGATTGTGAATTAAATAAGAATGTTTGTGTGCATGAGCTCTTTCATAAAACAGCTCGGCAAATCAAGATAGCAGTCGACACGCACATATTCATTCCAGAGCCACAAATTAAATTCTGAACCACACACGCACACGCACACGCACACACACACACACACACACACACACACCGACCTTCCCCTGTGAGGGTGTGAGTCTGTTCAACTGAGATCGATTCTGTATGCATCCCAATATACTGAAGACTCAATAAAAATTTTTACTTTATAGGGCAATCAAATAAATATGATTTAGCTCTGCCCAAACTGTGTACAGTGTGTTCATTGTAATACATTTTAATATAATACAGTTGAGTTCGCTATGCATTTCTAAGAATAAATGAATCCTGTACTCCCAGGCGACCAAATGTGCCATGTCAGGCTCTTTTGATAGAGATGTGCATGCTAATCGTCTATTCCTTCAAAGCTCCCACAGCAGGGTGTGCAGACATCAAACCTGGTGTGCTGATAGGAATCATAGTCATTTTACATCTTTAGCACAAAGAATGCATTTATGAAATGATCACTTTAAACACTAGCAAGGTATATTTTCAAATTTGTATTATTCTCAGAGCTCCATGAGGGGGAGGAGGGAACCTAAAAAGCATTTAGAAGATTAACCAGTAGTGGAAATAATAAGTAGCCCCAAAGACAAGGTATTATATTTTAGGATAAAATCCATATTAGCTCATTAAAATATAGCATTTTTATGCAGGATATTAAGTTTCCTCCCTCATCTGCAAAGAGCTGGTTGCTGAATTTCCTGATAACTCACAAGCATGATAGCATCACTTATAGAAGAGGTAACAAGTAGACAAACAACAGATCAACAGACGGATTCTGTCTCAGATTTCAATCAAAAATATGGAGTCACTTTCACAGTTAGAGCAGACACCAGTGTCTGCATCGGTGATCGACCTTTTGCTACCTTCCATTTTTTGTATTTGTTTTCGATTGGTTTCTCATTGTATGGATATAAATCGAACACGAGGGCATGAGATGAAACGGGGTGTGCGAATTTGCAGGCCCGAGAAGACAAATCTGTCATTCATCGGTCAGAGGGTTAGCGTGACGTGAGGGCAAAATGCTGAATAGACATGGTGGAGCCGGCACACTGCAGTTATGACTGTGTTAAGTGACAGTCTTCCTGCTTTGGTGGTCCTGCGAAACACAACTGTCAAATTCTGCTCGAGATGAAAGCTTGTTAAGGCTCTGTGTGGTCAAGAGTATTTCATTTCTATCCTCTTTTTCCTCGCAATGTTTCTATCTCACTAGCAGTATTAGATAGTGTGTTTGACTCACTTACTTAATCAGGGAAAATTACTTTGTCATTACAATCCTAGCTGAATAGGGTCTCAGACCCCTTATTTTGGTCCAAACATGGGGAGTGTGATTGCTGCTTTCTCATGTGTCTTAATGAACTGCGCCAAGAGTAAACACACCCAGATTTAAACAGACTGAGTGTTAAATGAACATTTACCCTTCTTTCAACTCTATGCTGACTTTACCCAAAAAAAAGTTAAAATTACTCCGCAGTAATGTTGTCTTTAACCAATCTTATATCTATTACTGACACTTTATTAAGATTCTGTGTTTGCATTCACTGCATTAAAAACAGAAATATGCTAAAAGTGTAGCCATGATAGCCAGCAATAAAGACTGAGTAAAGAAGACATGAGATATTGAACTGAAGGCAGCATGGCTAGTTAGGACTAAATTATCAACCAAAGATAAGCTTTTATGGATCATTTGGATCAGCAAATATTTAATGGCAATGCGTTCACAGCATCAGATCTATCCAAGCTGTATAATAAAATCATTACAATAACCTCTTCATCACACTCTGTAGACAACAGAAGCTTACGCTGCAGGAAGGAGCAAAGAGACTGAGTGTGAGCCTCACCTCAAAACCACATGCTGCCTGCTGTCTGTCACCTTAGGTGACAAAACAATATCTCCTCTATGAGAGATCCATTCTGGTTGCAACAAAAAGAAATAAAGTTGTGGAAAGATGTTGTTCATTAGTCTGTGGCATCACAGAAAGAAGGTCCTGGAATTAAATTTAATCTGACAAATATGTCCCGGGCCTTTCTATATATAGGGTATATATATACTCTCACTATGTCTGCTCTCCTGGGTTTTGCATTTGTCCTCAGTTTTAACTATACCAGACACGGTATGAGCAGCCCTCATCGTAAATGACCTCCATGACAGGAAAATATAATAAAAGGTGCCGGTAAAACTAATTAACTAAAACTAATTTAGGTATGACTGGTTTTTAGAGCCTTAATTTAAGAATTAAATGATCTCGAACAATGAGTTTTGGAACAGGACACAATAGTGAGTGTGACAGCATGTTGGACGTGGTTGTGAGCAAAGATAAGATTTTGTATATTGACATTATTAAAACAGTTTTTTTCAAATAGAGATTCAGCTTTTTCTATTGTGAAATAAAAGAAAAGAAACAGCACTTTTGTATCACATCGTGTTTTGAGCGCAAATCTTGAAGAAGAAGAAGAAATGTTTCGTATCGTTCCGATATACACCTGCAACAGCCCTGCAGGGCTGATGTCACCTTTATCTGATACATAATTGTGTGTGTTCCAGCAGCTGTCCTGTCACATTGACAAGCATCTCATGACACACTCTCACACGTATACACACACGCTTACTCACACACATTCCCACAACTACTTTCTCTGCCCTCTCTCTCTCTCTCGCCCCAGGGCTCTGTCCTTTCCTCCTGTCAGTGTTGCATACCTGCAGGATTTCATCAAATACAAACAGTTTTTGATGGGATATGAGGCAACAGTTATTAGATTTTTTTTCCATCAATTTTTAATTCCTTCCTGTAAATATTATGAGGTACGATGCATTCTGCTGCAAGGCTGTTGTTGTCATGAACAATTCCCGTAAGCAACAGTTGCACCAGTGAAAGGCTATTTTGTTATGCAAAATGTCACATTTATTGAAAGTATTGATTGAGTCATTGTCGGCTTTGAGTACTTTTATTTTCCCATTAATCAGATGCAAAGGTTTCCGGATTTGATCCTCATTGACACCTCTGTAAGCATACGCCCACACCCTTCCACGTGCTGAAACATACATGTTCTGATAAAATGAGAGAGGACAAGTCTTCTACGAATACAGTAATTGTTTTCATGGCCTTCCACATTGTGAGACTCAGAGAACATGCTGTTCCTGGTTAATTTCTTTATTACTTCTCTCCCTTCTCCTTCTGTATCGATTCACTCTCTATCTTGTATATTAGAATCCCTGTGGCTGTGCTCTGGTATAGTGTTTAGTGGTTATAGTGTTTCCTCCTGATTCAAGGTGATTTTGTGGTTCCTAAAGCAACAAGCGGTTTCTCCCGCCGCCATATAATGTTTTGTAATTTGTACTGCTTCCTCAGCCTGACTGCACTAAAGGGGTGATTGTGATTTAGGAAACATTCACAAGGGAATTATGTGACATGTTACACAATAGCGGTAACAACAATTTACAGCAGAGCTTTACACTGTCAGGATGGTGATGGATTGATCCTTCGTTACAAATACATTCATGTTAGCAGAACAACTAGCTGCACAGTGAAAAATAAGACTAAAATATATGAAAAATGTTTTGAATTCTGATTAATTACAAGCATAAATATGATTTTGCAGTTGCATATTTGAAGATCATGTAAGAGTTTGAATGTTATAAGTTATAAAACTGTCTTAATAAAGACAAATGTTATGAGGTATTTGTGATTAATGGATTGAAAAAACCTAATATCATTTTGGCTTTAAACTGCCATGACTAATGTTTAGGGTAAAACCAAGAAGAAGACTGACCTCGGCATTATATTAGCTGGAGAAATATATTATATATCTCCACCACCTGGGACTAGCACATTGGTAATTCTTCGTCTGTTTATCACCAGGATATCTCAAACTGATTTTGATGAAATGTTTAATTTAGGTGGGCTTTGGGTGTTGAATGATTTGAATCTATTTTTTTAGGCAGATGTGGATTCAGGGGTATTTTCTTTCACTTTTCTTCCATTGCAAAATAGGTCTCTTATTTGCTATTTCTCAAAAACTAAAGCAATCTTAATGGGAAAACGTTGCTTATTGCCATGATGGACAGTTGACATTTACAAAGTTAGTAAAAATGGATCTTGATGATTAACATATATGGTCGCAGATGTACCACATTGATGGAGTTGCTGTTCAGGCAAAGCTAAAAATCGACTCGTAGATCCCACATGTAGTGAGGATGATGCTGATTCTGAAGAATACCAGGGTTGCAGTACTGCAGTGCATTAATCTCTATGATATTTTCACACATTTTATTACTCTGTAATGATAGTAAAACTATGAATTTATTATTTAATTAGTCAATGGAGAATGTACTGACAAGGAAAGAGAGGAAGGAAAGACAAAGGCTGCTTTAGGAGATTGTTAACACTACAATGTAAATGTTATGGCACATATCCAACAATATGTAACGCCTCAATAACATGTCATGATTGTCTAACATCCACTGCTGTCATCGTATAAATTTCACCCGATAATATTAATTCTTAACACAGAATTTGCTGTAATTCTATCAGACTCTGCGGTTGCATAATCATCCATTACAGCTGATGAATATGAAACGCTGCTGGCATGCTAAAGACTGAAAGTGTCAAGATCTAAGTCATGTAACCCCAATGTGAAGCTTATGAGGTTTATTGTAATTTATTTGTACTTAGAGGTTTGCACTGAATAGAAATCCTTAAAAAGCAGCAGTGAACCTCTCAAACATAATCCAATTACTCCTTTTATCTTATTCTGGTGAAAAGGCAAAGTAAGGCCTCATGTCAGTTAAGATACTTTTCATCTCAAATATAAGATCTGTGACACTTTATCATCTGAGGGATACAAAAAAAATGTTTTTCCTTACAGCCAGTGAGAGGGCTGAATTTATGGATCACTTCATTTGCATAATTCAGCGACCTAAGTCAAGGTTGGATTTTGGCAAACTCTGTATTTCCTTGTACTTAATTAACACATCTCCTTCCTAATAGGCTTGTGTAACTATTCTATCCTTGTGCAGAAATTCAGAGGGGGCATGAAAGGAGAGGTGCATGGTGACTGCTCAATAAACGATGTGGAATGACAGTTAGGCTGTTTGCATAAAGACGATGTGTCTGACACTCTTCTGCTTCATAAATAATGTTACCCTGTTATTACCCTGTCTGTTGCTTCTCAACATCCCCCTTTCCTTGATCTCTTTTTGTCTGGGTAGAGAAATGTACCGATACTGTGTCCCCAACAAAGTACATGGGACTTCATTTGAGATGTCTATAAAAAATCCCATGGCAACAGCGGACACATCTGTCATTGTTAGACTTTGATACTGTCAGAACCATCAATACAATGACCAAGCAAAGAGTAGCTGAAGGGAATAGCCACTTTTAAAGATGATACAAGTAAAATATTCAAGGTCTTTGATATGATTCTCCATGTTTTTACAGGCAAGAGTGACTTCACAGAGCTGTTAACATTCTTGGAGGGTTAAATGGTCTAAGAGGGCAGACGAACCCCTACTCAAGCCAGCAGAAAGAAACTCCAAAGTGATGGTCGATAAAGAGTAATAAACAGATTGTACACTATTCAATATCCTCAGCACAGGAGGGAGCTTTTAAAATACAATGCTTAATGTCTATAAAAGACACTTGTAAAGGCAAACTGGGACAAGCTGTCACTCACTGGAGTCCATGTCATAAATCTGACATTGTTAAAAGATATTTCTAGAACAGAAGCGTTTTGTGTTGGCTGGATATGAGCAGCAACATTTACGGCTCTCCACTCTCGCTTTACTTGACGAGAAACCCTGGGCACAGGGTATTAAGTGGATATTAATGTTCCCAAGGGTGCTTATTAAAGAACTGAGCAGTAATGATCCAATTCCCCATCTCATGTTCCTCAAGGACCTCTCTGCTGCTCTCTGACAGGATTCTCAATGGCAATGACATTTACCTGCCCCAGATACACATGGGTAAAAAAACATAAACCAAGAGACACTTGCACGCTGGCACACATAAACAGATACAAACAAAGAGATGTAAATATAATGACCTCAGACTCACACATCATTGATTTCGCATGATTAAATAAGGTCGATTAGCAGGAAAGCTTGTCAAGTGAGCGATGATGAAATGTATTTTTGCCTGCCTGTGTCTTACTAAGAAGTGTTTTCTGAAATGCTTAGTCCAAGCGTGAATGGAAAACAAGCAGAGGTGGGGCCAAGCTCTTGTTTTGCAAGTCACAAATAAGTCTCAGGTCAAGGCAGATGAGTCACATGTTAAGTGACAAGTCCTCAACATTGAATTTTGAGTCACAGACAAGATGCAGTGAGCCAGAATGACAAGTATCATTGATGATATGTTTCAATCATTGGTAAGGAGAAGGTATCAAGTCTAATTGAATCAAAAGGTTCAAGTTCAAGTGGAGTCAAAGTCAAAGTTGAGTCTTATGGTTTTGTCTAGTCTCAGTTGAGCAAATTTGCGACTTTGTCCTAGTCAAGTGTAAGTTCTACAACCTGAAATTGCAAAGAAGTATACACAAAAAACAATAATGACTTTCATTCATGATTCATGTTATTCTATCCTGAGCTTCAATCTTCTTTCTTTTCTAATCTGGCCCATTGACTGCTGGGATCGGCTCCAACCCCCCTGTGATCCAGGATAAACAGGTAGAGAAAATGGATGGATAGATGGCTGTTTTTCTTACAGGCGAGGACAGCAATCATAGCCCCTGAATTTAAGCGATGAGGTGAAAGTATCCTTAGCCTTTCACAGCATAATCACAGGGAATGTGTTCACTAATAGCCCAATCTCAGTCCCACAAATTATCTCCAATTTGGTTCTGAAATCAAGAATGGTCTGTCAACTGGGCCCTCACTTCCCTTTTTCTAATCGCTGGTGTTCTTTCAATCAAGTTTGCTGCAACGCGCACAGCTGATTGCCATGCCAGTGACCAGCTGGATTGTCAGCACATGGTGCTGCACTGGTGAGCAATAGTCTGAGTCATTAACACTCAACAAGCATGGTGCAGCCCCAGGGCACCCTGCGTTCTGACAGTAATGCATTCTAATCTTGTCAGCCCATTGAGAGCCTCGGCTACATTACAGATAACAGGACCCGAATCAAACACCGCTGTCTGTCAACATCTCAGATCAATCAGGAGCTGAAAGTCTGTGGGGCAGCCATACGTGCTAAACCACTCAGACCAATCACCATAAATCCTAGTGGAGGGACGGCCAGGCTCATTGTTGCAGGGCAAGTCAATGTATACTCAAAACTCTGTGCTACCTCAAGTTAGTCACAAGTAAAGTCTTAAAAGTGACCTCAGTTGTTGTTGTTGTCCTTCTTTTGTGCCTCTATCTACTCTTAGTGTAGAAGAGAGGTGGTGTGTTTTCTTCAGAGCAGAATGTGTTAGTGTCAGGGGGCCAGGGGGGTGGGGAGCGGTGATGAGGAGCATTTCTATAGAAGTTTCCACAGTGTAATATTAAGCAATGAGACTTGGTGATGTTCAGACCCATCATTCTTCTCTTTTTATCACTGCAGTTCACCACTAATTAAATGGTAGGAGCACTAACTATTAGTAAGAGGTGATTACTTCATGTAATTTATTTTAATGGGTATGAACTGACTGCAAATTGGATTTACATTCAGGAATTATGATGTATATCTTTCTCACGGCATACTGGTGGATCCATAAAATCATCCGATAAAGCATTCTGGAGTGTATTAATACAGCAACAGTGCGACTGCAAAAATGTGCACAATAGGCACATGGGCTTCATTTGTACAAAAATTGCATAATGTACGGTGTATGCATTAAATGCTTCAGGTACACTGTATCTTGTCTGTTTCACTTTACATTTCCAGTCAGTGTACATAGAGCAATACTTCAGACCATTAAGTTGATTCATTATTCATAAGGAGATTATTACTTTGCTGGTTCACTTCCCATAATTGTGCAGGTTTTTTCCTGTGATTCAGAGGTACAGGAAGTACAAAGGAAGGATGAGAAATATCATAAATAATCAAGAGGATGCCATCAACACAGTCATGCCTCAGAATACAAAGATGACCCATGCCAGATTTTCATTTAAGATACAAAATATATACAGATGTGGTTGTGTCTCCTTGTGACTAGGCAGTAACTTAAACATAGCATTGATCACAATTTGCAATGCCTTTGTAGAGTAAGCGTGTAAATAAATCAGTTAATATGAAGCAGATTTATCACTGTAAAGCTAAAAACAAATAAATAAAACTCAAGTAGTAGTGACTAAATGTGCCACAAAGTTAAATCGTTTCCAGAAATGAGAGAACAGGGGCATGAAATATAAAATGTAAACACGTCAAGTAACTTTAGTCCACCTATTGTGGTCTGGCAACACCAAGGATGAGTCAGATTCAGACAAATGTCACTTCAGGTAGCCTGTGCAATAGATGATTCTGTCTCCACCGAGCCTGGCAAAACTTTGTCGACCCAATTGCAAAGCCCCGTCCCAAACTATCCACAGAAATCAGTTTCTGAATATATCTGAAATGAGAAATAGGTCATGCAGCTGCAGTATCATGCTTTATTGTGTTTCTGCATAATGGAGGGACAGCAGTAGTCATGCTTGGTCACACAATATAGCTACATCTACAACATTTGCATTTAAAAAGTGAGCTGGTCTGGCTACATCTCTTGATAATATTATGTGAAGTGGCCTCACAAAACTGGTGATGTCATTGTGGATCCTATTTCTACCTGGAACATCTGTTAATAACATGCTGTATGTAAAAATATCTTGTTCGCAGCTTTGGGAGAGACATGTCATTTTCACAAATTAACATCTATAAGGAATGATAAACATTACAGCTTAGAGTGCCTGTAATTCTGCCTCATTACATTTAGGTGTATCAGAGACATCACAGTTCAGTAAAAATAAGACATAAGAGAGTTAACATATGTACATAAAAATGTGTGATATTCACACAAGTACACAAATACACATTTCCACATGGGCAATAAATATGTTTTGCACAGATGGAGGTATTTAATGAGCGAAACCCAAATAACGGGGCATCAAAGTGTGTCCACGTGGAGAAAGTGCTTCTGTCTCCCTCACTGGTCTATTTAGAAATGTACGAGGCTACGTTTCCTCCCCAGGAACTGGGCTCAAAACTTCACGACAACAGTCTTCCTCATTTACTGGTTGACGCAACGGAGCGATAGTGCTCTGGTTTTGTGTAGCCATGGTGACCAAGGGAGTCGGAGGTCTTTATCCTGGACTAAACCCAGGTGAGGATATTAGTTGGCAAGCGCTCTGGGGAAAGTTATGGTGCAGCTTAGATAAGAGCGTCTCACACCAGCTCAGCACAACAAGGCACGAGCAGCACAAAGAGATGGTGACGTAGCTCAGGGTGAGGCACACAATCATCGATCTCTCCTTAGGTTATCATTAAGGTGATGATAATTTAGACGACATTTGGCAACGTATCACAATAGCACTCTGGCAAACATTGCTGTAGTTGCTGTTCTGTCGTTGTCATTTTCTTGTATTCAAAAGTCAGAAAAAAAACAAGCATTCTTATTCTTGTTTTTCTGTCAGCAAAACTAAAAATGGCCCGTGCCTTCATTTTTTCACCTGCATCTTTTTCGAATAAAATAATCACTGCAGTCAGAAAAATCAAGCAAGTGAGCTGGAAAACTGTAATGTCATTCTAAGAAGAACTGTAATTATACAGTTACTTGGTTAAATGGTTGAGGCTTCATCCTGTTTACCAGTAAAATATTTATAAATTACAAGTGCTATGCATAGTAATTCTAAACACTTGATACTGATACTCAGCAGCAACAACACATGAGCGATATGTTTTCATTAAGACACTTGCCATTTACCTGCTTAAATACAGACTTTCTGAAATTACAAAAACTTCAAAACCATGAAATCTATTGTGTACATTCCATCTTCCCCACAGGATGATTTGTAATTGTGTTGTTTCCTCTAGTGCCGCAGGTCACACCTTGCATAACCGACCTGTTATTGGCAATGTATTAAAATTGCATGGCTAGATTTTGAATTTGGCTTTGAATATTCAATATCCACAGAGAAAAATCCTTAGATTTTGTATTCAGAGTTGAGATACGTGCGTGTGAAGTAGATTCCCTGATCAATCCAACCCAGATATCTGTCAGTTCCTGCTAATTTTCTGTTTTTGTTTGGGAGGCACACAAACATTTATTTGACAGAACTAAGGATTGTTATTTAGATTTTGAGAATATGATTAATAAACATCAGAGTTTCATCGGCAGAACGTCAGGAGGATACTTGACGGTGATCAGTCTAAATTGCAACTGTGGTTTTTACGTAACAGTCAAACTCATTACATATTCAGTGCAGCCGCAGGCCCACGCTGTATCTGTAGAGGATGAATCCCATCTCAAGGTAAAAGCACTAACTTCACAGTAGATATGTAGCTCATTAGACGAACTACCTCAGGGGACCAGCTTGGAATGAGAGCCACACTGGTGCCTTTGTTACCGCAGGCAAATCACCAGGGAAGGAGAGACAACAGGGATCACAGGAAACAAACAGTGCAGCCAATCAGGACACTCTGAATCTTGGGTACCCACGTTCAGCTTACACGATGGAAACATTGTTTTCTCTTTCTCTTGTTGTATGTCATTAGGGGGATGTAATATCAAAGGGGGATAGCAAAGGGCTCAGATGGAAATGCGGGAGAAACGTAGCGAAAAAGCCCTCCAGAAAACACGACGCAAAAAGCTCACCAGTATAAAGCAATGTGGGTTTAACAGATTAAAGCCATCCACAATCTACACCAGGCTTATCTCGATATCCAGAGACCAATACAATATTGAAACGTTCAATACTTTTGATTTAAACGCAGGAATGACATGTTGGGTCAGCAAATGCATGCAGCTTAAGCACCTGAACTAGCACAAGAACTGAAGTTGGTGATGAAGACGGTCACCAGAAAGACATCAGCAAGTCTTGTATAAAAGCCGTAAAAGTGATTGATCGGATTGTTATGAGTCAGATATTCTTAGATGGTTTAAAGGAAATACCAATGTTGTAACAGGCTGCTCTGGCTTTATAAAGATAGCTTTAACAGGGTTACTAGTATCACATATTGTGATACTAAACTTGGTATCAGTATCAAAATCTAAATGGCTGACTATATTGTGGAAAAATATTACTGCAAACCTGTCTTAGTATCATTCATTCAAGTTAAAGGAAAATGTGTCTGTATTATTTTACTGATCTAAGTTGCAATCTAATCAACACTTCAGCCTCTACCTGTTCATGAATAAATAAAAGTCATTTCTGACCCTTACATTTTTAATAGCCAGTCTATCAAAGTGAATAGACACTTCATATGAATTAAATTTAAAGCAATGAATAAGAGAGCATTGAGAGCAGATACTCCAAGCTGTAAATGATGGTGACACGCTTCCTAATGGCAAATGTGGCTCCCAGGGTCACCCTTTATTAAGGTTTGGCCCATCGTAAATCTATTCCGCACGGAGAGCTTATTGTCACTGTTCTCCGGGAGACTGCGATTCACGGATACATCACGTGAGTTGCGCTGTCGGAAAGTGGGCCTTTGAAACAGAAAAGACGGGATGCGAGCAGAGTCCCCGCAAAGCTCGAAAATAACGAGGCAGCAGAACTGTCAGGAGCGCGACTTAGAGAAAAAAATGAAGTAAAAGGAACACATCGGGAAATGTCAAAACTCCCCAGTGGGATACAACAACACTTCCGAAGAGATGTGGGTCACAGCGCCCGTGTCAGTTGGAGCCCTTCGCTCGCGGTCATTTTAAGAAATCTGTTTAATGTCTTTAAAAAAAGATAAAAATAGAGCACATGCTATCTATTCCTGTCATTGCCACATAGCAATAAGTCACAATGAAGCTTAATGTAATGTAAAAACGACAATAGCAGAAAACCAGTTCAGAATACTATGGGTAGCGGAACTGTACATTCATTTCTTAAATTACCATGGGGATATCATGCAGATGCTGTTGTACATTCATGTTGCAGCTTGGATGTTAGTGAATATGAAATATAAAGAAAGATAAGAATGGCTAAAATAAGAATAAAGGAATGCACTGAATATTTTCATGCCACACAACGACAAAAGTTAGAGCGTAGACTGACAGTTTAAATACGAGTGGGGGAATAATATTTTGGCTCCATGGGGCCAGTTTATGACCTATGTCTGTTTTATTGTGGATCTATCTGAGGATGCTGATGGTTGGTCTCGGGATTTATTGAGTCAGGATTGACCTGCTGCTCCTCTCTCCAGGTTTTATGGGTCGCAGGTCATGAATTACTACCAAACAAGCCCACATCAATGACTTGTTATCCATTGAGGGACAGAAAGAGATAAGAAAAAACTTAAATGATACCTCAATGTCTGGATGTTCTCTCACAAAAGACTGTTGAACTGCCTTTTGAAAAGAATGCAAGTTTACAATTGTTTTACAAGATTGGGATCATAATAACGCCAAAGTGACAAAGTGCCTTCTGCTCCCCAAGAAGAAGAAGAAGATCTTAGAAATCTGTTCATATATCCCCCACACTGATACCACCTCTAATAACACAATATTGAATTCCACATTGGTAAGACACAGCCATGGATGTGCTGATATCACTGTTTGCTATGGGAAACATCCAGGTCCAAAGGAATGACCGAAACTGTGATGAACATAAACCTCCTGTACTCTGTAGTAAGTGCTGTAGATATGATGTTGATGTACAACAACAATCCAATATGTCCATTAATCCAGATTAAATTGAATGCGACAAATCAAAGGCTATGAAAACTATGGCATTCAAATTGTCCAAAATAAACATGATTTCATGTAATGATTTTTAAATGCAGTAGTAGATGAATAGAAGTAGTGGTAGGCCAATGTATTGATAATTAAATTGTTGAATCTAATCTTGCAAAGGTAATTGATAAATAAAATAAAATAAAGTTAAGTGTTAAATACATTCAGTATTCATTAAATTTGTATGTACATTTTATGTACATTTTTGTGTGCGTGATACTTCAAAATCCTATTTATGTCTTGGGTTAATTTGCAAACACTAACAAAGGTTGAGATTAATTAATTCACTTTCAAAACCCACTTTTCCAGTGGTACAAGCCTTATCAAGGGCACGTTTCTGTGCGCGTTAGCTCAAGTTGTTATTCTTGGAAAGAGTGATAATAAAAGATTGCTTCCATCCATAAATGAGTGTCTTTGTGTACAGTAATGACCTCTGTTATGTGTTTGACCTTCGCTATGCAGCTTTGTTGTTGCTGTGCTGCTGTGGATGGTTGATTAGTGACATCCAAGAGCATCGCACATTAGTAGAAGCCAGTCATGGTGTTAGCGGATGGGAAACCATGCATACAATAATTGTGATGGATTTTTTTTTTCTGACAATAAAAACAGTCAACCAAAACAAATCCCAGGATGGTGGCACATGTGCTAAAAAAAAACACAACCATCCAGTTTCAATCAGGACATCTGATCACTCTAGTGCTGCCTGAAAGTGCTGAAAATAAGCGACGATTTGCGGGTAATGTGAATTGTTATATGTGTGTGTGGGTTGGAAATTCTCAGCGATAATTCTGTCTAAAATGGAACAATGGTTTCAAAAACAATGCCTCGCGAATCGCTTTAGGTTTTGCAGCAGGAATAATCAGATTTTACACCACACTTCCACATGCAACTTGTTTGCATTTCTGTCCTTCAATATCTGGTTAGTTCAGCTTGTCCCTCACTTGACTGTCTCAATCTGTTTTGCTGATCAATCTCTCAATTTCTAATCTTCTGTCGCTCTCGTGTGAAATTGCTGTGATTTATTTATACAAGTGTTTCTCTGGAGAATGAACTGTTACTTGTTTCCTCCCTCAGTAAATGCAATCTCACCACAATATGGTCACAGCAATCTGTCTTTATTTAAGTCCCCATTTGCCTTCTCAGCCACTGCTGTGTGGGTCATTCACTTCCAGTCTGCTAAAACTGGCCTTTAGCATCCTCAGTACCTCATTTGTCATGTTTCACCCTAAGAGTAAGGCTTCAGTTTGGTAATAAGTGCAATTGTTTAACACTTTCAACATGGCTTCGTGGTTTATATTGTTTGCCTACAATGAAACAAATATGATTTTTGGGGCCATTGAATAGACCACTGTTGTTAGCCATTCAATTAATAAAATAATGGAATGATTAATGAATTAATTAACTAAATCAAGTCTAATATCAATCAATGTTGTAGTAATGAAATAAAATATTATTTCACATGTTGTTGAAACTAATCACTCAATCTTATTAAATTAAATCAATGTGACAAAATGTTATGAATGTGAAAGTAAGTTATAAGTCATGACATTTGCTATGTTCCTATACTGTATGTATGCTGTATGTGTCGTGCTGTAATAAGAAGTCGGCTCACTACAGGCGGACAGTGAAGGCGTGGCTCTGCCCCGGCTACATTCTGACCCAGCGGTGAAGACGAGCCATCTGACTTGAAGCCCTACATCTCAGCACTAATTACAACATCTGTTGCCAAGCAACTGTAGCAATTGGGGCCTTTAGGGTCCAGCCGTGGATTAGTGGTCCAACCGGCTCTACAGGAGCCTGTGATGGATCTACTTCTACCCCCAGTGGCCCCCTCCAGCCTTCTGATTTAGAAGTGTCAAGTATATAACACACAACAATATATATTCATTTATTCTGTATAACATATCTGTGCATATCTATGTTTCATGCATTTCACTAACTCAACCTCTTCCCTAGAGTTTTCTATGCTGTCTCGTCTCACATGTTCTTGAGGAAGCCTGTCCTGTAGAGATGAAGTCCTGCTAGAAACCCATGCAATCTATTCATATTAATATCATTAGTCATATTTACATTACTATGATAGTTGTTGTTGCTGCTGCTGTCTTTCTGTTCGTCTCTCTCTCTCTCTCTCCTTTTTTCTATCTTCTCCTATCCTCTCCTATCTCTCACCCCAACCAGGCAAGGCAGATGGCCGCCTACCTACAGCCCGGTTCTGCCTGAGGTTTCTTCCTGTTAAAAGGGAGTTTTTCCTTGCCGCTGTTGCCAAGTGCTTGCTCATTGGGGAATGTTGGGTTTCTTTAGAAGTTCTGTATGTAAAGTGCCTTGAGATAATCTTGTTGGGATTTTTTCTATATATAAAGTTGAATTGGAAAGTTGAACATAGAGATCTGAGTGTAGCATGGAACCTTCAATGGGTTTAGGAGTTCCAAAAATGCAGAGAATGCAATTCTGGCTGTGTTCCCACTAAACACAAACAGACACAATAAGAATAAAAAGCATCATATGTCTCATTTAACAACATTCTGAAGCTCCACACTGTTCTTTTCTCAACTCCACATCATCTCATCCCTATCCTCTGCATAGCCTCCTCAACGGGCAATTATGAAGCTGTTTTGTCTAGTATGACAACAAAAACACATTCAACACATGCCACCCTCTCCCCACATGCCCTCCTGTTCCTGTCTCATCCCTTTGTGAGTTATGTCTCTGGAAAAAAAAAGGCAGACAGCAGTCCCAAGACCTCCTCCTCGTAATTACCACCCCTGTTTTTACCACGGGGATGCCAACAAGCTAATTACCGAGGAATAATCTCATGTTTGTCAAGACCCCTGCAATCTCGGCTGTGTAAACTGTGCATCTTGTCAGATCGTCTCGCACACAAAAACACACAGGCAGTCTGTCTCCCCCACACGCACAAATATCAAGATTCGTATGATCTAATCATCTCTGCAATTAACATTGCAAAGTTGTGAATTCTGACAAACATTTCTGTGAACCGATGAATTGAGCTCCCAGTGCCAGGTAGCTCTGCATATTTATCGTAGGGTGAACAAGAATCATGAGTGTGTTACATGCATGGGTGAAGGCTGAATCTGCCGTCAGAACAGCGTTATGGGCCACTTTGTATCCTGATTATGGGTGTAACCGTATCACGCAACACTAAAGCCAAGCGTGATTTAACTTTATATGATAAATATATATCATCTATCACTCTGATGATTAGTAAAGTGATATCTCTTTCTATATTTGATGTGATTTTAATTAAACTAATGGCAATAACAGGCCTTCAAGGTTATGTTTCGCCGTTATTGATTTCATATGCTTACGTGCACTTGAGTAATTTTTGGAAGAAAATCAATACCTTTTGACTTGAGTGGCATGCTGGTATGGCTGAACAATAAAAAATAATAATAAACTATAACTGGCTTTTCTGAGGAGACTTATAAGGATGAAGCATGTCGTTAAAATATGTATAGCGCTTTGTCGTCCAATAAGTTTCCTATTTATGTGAAGTTATTGGTTTATATGATTGTTATATAGAGTAAGTTAATTAAGACTAACAGAAATGGATAATCTCACACGAAGCAATAAAGATGTGATCTCAAATACAGTTGGGAAACATTAAACAAAGCATAAAGTGAGGGTTCTCAATAAAACTTATTATTATAACTTATTAAAACTGATTTACTTTTATAAAACTAGTCAGGGACCACTGTATTTTTTCAGTAATTAATGAAAATGAATGCAAATCTACATGTTTGAAATGATCAAAATCACAGATTGCCTTTAGCCATAACATTTGCATTGCTTTAATTATTCTTTTTAAAAACTGTCAGCTGAAGTTTTGGACAATACAGACAAAAATATAAAGATATTGTTTATTGCTTGCTCAAATGCTTAAGTTCAAGATATCAGGAATATACTAGGGGTAAATTACAGATCTGCAGTGTTTGAGCTCTATGGACTGGGTAGAGAAAAGCATAGATACTGTATGTAGTTTCTGTACATTATAGGTCTGTGCAGCCTCACAATTAAGTTAGCAGGCCATGTGCTGAACCATTGAACTGGGAGCGTTCCACTGAATCTTTACCCTCTCTAACATGAGCCAAGCTGAGGGGAAAATATATAATTGTATCACCCTTCCTCTTACAGATGCTGCAGACTAACGGTACTGCTATCATAGCACAGCCGGGGTCAGTACTGACTCGAGGGTGTCTATTGTCTCAGCATAAAAGCTTTTCCTTTAATGGCCTGAAGTTTCAAGTGAGCAAAAGTCAAACTGTACATTTTTATTTCACCAATCATGATGTTACAATGTAACCATGCCAACCAGCAATTACAGTGATTTATATACTTTCCTACTTCAGCTGACCCAGCTGACTTTTGCATACCTTAAGGTTTGGTGAAAGGATGTATTGAAACTGAAGCCACTGTGCAGAAAAATCAAAATGGACACCCATTTGAGGTTAGGTGTCGTTATCCATGCTTCTATAACTTTGTAAAGACGATAAAGAAAGCCAAATGGGTTTAAACTCTTGCAGAAAAGATTCCCAGATGGTGTGAAAAGATGAAAATGTAATAAGATAGTTGCAGAGCAGAAAAGTAGCACTGACAGTGAAAGTGTATGAATTCCCTTGTTGTTTCAATTCTCAGCTGGCTGTCTGGTTTCATCAAACAATAGGACATAGGAATTCTCATGCTGTCCACCATATGTGTATTGTGCTGACTAGGTCTATATCTGTTTGAAACAAAGGTTCTCTTGTTCACTGAGGACTTTGCAATGATATACTTAAGTCACAGAATGTTAGACTGGCTTATATACATATATGTACAGAGTCACATAATCTGAAAACTAGGTCATAAATGCAGCAGAGTGAAAGTTAAATTCTCAAGTGAACTGACCGATGCATTTATTCTAATTATAAATCATCGGTTACACTAAGCAGTGATGAATGGTGCGACATGACTCATATATTACCAATTAGCATTTCAGTCCATAACAATGACAATTCATCACTTAGAAACACAGAACATATGCATCTCCATTACTACCGCATACATTGATAAAACGTATTGATGCAGCAGTCAACACGTACGCTGGGAACCTCTCCACCAGCTTTACAAGGCTGGACAAATATCAGCTCTAAGCAGTTGTTTCCGCGCTTTAGGTGGGCAGGTCATCACTCCACAGATCAGCCTGCTGCCTCCACAGAACATAGCTACCAAGTCAGCAGTAAGGGGCTCATATTTATTTATAATACACCACCATCACACACTAAGGGTTTGTGCTAGGCTGCTGACGATAAAAACTAGGACAAGCTGAAAGAGCTCATGAGTAGTGGGTGTTCCGCCAGTCTGAAGAAGAGTTTCCTCTGTTGACCTACCACTTTACTACCGTTTTGATGTTATTAATCCAGAAAAGGTTTACTTTTGCCGAAAATTCTTGCTACACACATTCACACCCGTTAGCTGTGCACTTACACAGAATAGCCGTGAGCATCTAAAGCAGTACAGTGCCCTGGACAAGAGCACCTAAACCTTCCCGCCCCGAATGCTAGTTGAATCGCCACACTCTCCTCTCTCTAACCTTTAGGACACTTCTTCTCCCCATCCTCCCGCTAACACCCTGCTTCTGTCACAGTCCACCTTCTCTGCTGACCTCCTTCTGAGTGACTGTGGTCCTTGCAGTCCACCCATCTAGCCATTAATAACACACTCTGCTCTGTTTTTTCCTGCCAAACAGAGCAGCGCTTCCCTGTCATCTTGACACAAATTAATTCCGCTTATTTATCTCCTAGCACCAAGGCCGGCATAGCCAGAATAACTGTTTATGGAAAAAAAAAGCCGAAGAATTATAGATGGTGTGTTCCTGACGACAGGGTAATTTGTTTCTCAAATAAGACTCAGGATAAGGTTCATAGCAATCATTTTGATAGAAGAAGTCCTTAGTTAACTCTATTCTCCACCTTTGAGTCTCGGCATCTGTTTGGGGTGTTTGTGTTTGTAGAACTGTGTGTTAATATATGGTTTTCCATATACAGTTAACTGTGTGCATGTCATTTTTGCCCTATCTTTAACTTCTATTTCTTCATGATTCCTTGCATGAAGTCATAAATACAAAGACAAGTTAGTTTGCCAAAGAAAACAGATTTAGATTTAGACTTAATCCTTCACAGGAAAACACAGAGTGTATCTGTGTGTGACTATTTGTCTTTGTTTTGCTGTTTTTGTTCATAACAGTTTCATCAAAAGATTATTTATAGGGCTAATGTTGTTCTCACAATGCGGTCACAGCACTGCAAGGGATGAATTAATGTTGTTTCACGTTGATGCATTGCCTTTAATTCAAAGTAAACACTGAATATATGCTCCCTTTAAGTAAGAGAAGAAAACTAATCACCTGTTACTAATTTCCTTATTTGCATCATGTGTATGACATAAATTGACTTTTCTATTATATTTTATTTTCACATTGGTATTGCCATGTTACAACACCAATTCAATTAAACTAAATGCAGTTCTAGTTGGGTTTCGGGAGATGGTTTTTAAACCTAGCAAAATGATTTCAATAATATAAAATTTCAATACTTGCTACATTACCATTACAAAACAATCCTACAATACATCATCTACGACACAATAACTATGGAGTCTATTGCCATCAGCCTATAGGTCCCACAGCAGCAGAAGCAGCAGCATCTGCTCATTCAAATCTAAGCTGCTCCAGCTCCACTGACAGTGAGAAATGGATTTAATAGCCACGGAACAGCTTGTCAGCAGTCTAAAAAAACCACAGTGTTAGGAGACTCTTTTTTACTCATCTCTGAATCCCCAGGGTTCTACAGTGGGAGGCTCACTGGGAAGATTGGAAAATACCGTTGTCAAAATTTCATCTGCTGCTTCTTTTCTTTTGCAATGTACATTTCTCATTGTGTACTCGCCGTAAAAGCTGCTCCAGTGATTTATGTTGCTGGTTTTGATGCCTTGATGTATTACATGCATCATAATAACTCGCAAGTGGTGTTTGATGGAATCTGTTGTAATCGCTCCGCTGTTCCTAACTAATATGTAATTCCTCACAAGAAGCAAACAATGATGCTACCTTTCCAGAATTTTGCTATATATTTCCAAAATAAGCATTTAATAAGAGTACGTGTTTGGGCTTTTTATACACATGGAGGAATTAAAAAAAATGGAAGACGAGGCAGGGGAACGCTACATTTCACCATTTACAAAGAGAATACTTCACATTTCAATTTTCCAAAGCACCATCTTCATAGTTGATGTTGTGTTTCTTCTCTCCCTTTCCTGGGAGTGCTTGGAGAGGTGTGAAATTATTCCATTGATAATCTGCGTGTCAGTACACTCTTGGCCCATACATTGCTATACCATTACAATGACAACTTAAGCTAGACAGAAATTCAATCTAAACACCATGAACTTTTATCATTGTTTTAGTGTATGAGAGGATATATAGATTCAAAGCATTACGTATCTTTGTTATAAATGTTGTATATAAGGCTACTGCAATACTTTACATCATCTTAATAGAAAGCAATGTGAGGAATGTAGGGCCATGGCTATCTCAGCCATAATTGTGCAGAGTCCTATCTAGCTGACGTCTCTCCAGGGGAACAGTAGGCAGCTCAGGGGCGTGTTGTTATATTTCACACTTAATGATGTGCGAGGGATCCTCAGCTCCTATCTGCAGGCCTATTTTAGTCACTGACACAGCCTCTAAATTACACCTTAACAGCACACGCAGCTCCAGCAGTGATGTTAAATGTTACATATCTGTATAGCGTTTTTAAGGAAACATTAGTACATACAAATAGAATCATCAAAGGCCAGTCTAGCATCCAATAGCCAGCCATCCTTGGGTTGTGTAATCAAGATTCTCGAAATCCTTATATTCTAAAGGTTCAAAATGTGTTCACATTTTTAATTTTAGTACTATTAAACTTTAGATAACCTTGTTACCTAAATTTACCAACATGATATGCAAAGGCGCAAGTCCCACAGGGCCGAGGATCCATGTTCAGCAGCTTCAGCTACGTCTACTCCAACACAAGCTAAACAGCGTGGTCTTAATGTGCCAATGTGTTGAGTGACATAGAAAAACACCCCAAAGAGCAGCAGTTATACATGTCCACTCTGTTGTATTTATTTGTTAAATGTCAAACATTGGTAGTCAAATTAAAGAGAATGTTTTGCCTTGAAGAGTTTCCAGTGCAGCAGAAAACTAGGGCAACATCCAGTATTCAAGCAGAATTAAAATAACATGGCAATTACCCCCCTCTGTGCTTGTTTCTGACTTTATCAGAATGAATTATTGATGGGGTGTTTAACATAATATGGTATACCCTACCTATGCTTATATCTCATGTAGCCCTTACAGCTACATACTCTTTCTGATTAATTATTCTGCACTAGTTCAAGTTCATGGGTTGAACATTATGAAAGGTGCAATACCTGAGAAATGTATCCAGTAAGTCTAAAGTTTGATAGGTCCTTTACTTTCTTTACATAAACATGAAGGACATTTAAATTTACCTGCCGAAACACCTGGTTAGGCTGAGGCTAGTGAGCAGTTGCTTGGCCTGAATATGGCTGTTTACACTGAGTGTGCACAGTGGTGCAGTAGAAAGGGTGAATAGAGGTGGATTGGAGTGTTTTTTGCGTAATGCAGCAAGGGTTGCAAAGCAAATGTTTCAAAATAGACACCTAAATAAAACACGGAAAGGTGCAATATGTAAACATAAGGGAAAACTTCTACATTGGCACATTGTTTCAAGATGGACTAGAAAACCCTATCTGGAGAATCCAGCTTAGCTTTTGACACACAAGACAGAAGCCAGTATATAAGAGAGAACAGCTTTTTTCTGAACAAAGCACTCCCTTGCTGCTGTTTAGGAGACATTCTCTATTAAATTTTGATTTTTAATTTCCTGTGGGCGAAGTGTTCACATTCAACACCTGAATTAATTTCAAGCAAGCAGAAACAATTTCTGTTCAGGTGGATGTGATATGCCTCTCTGTCACAGCCCCACTATAGAATGTAGCCTAATGGGATGCAGAAACAATGTTCTGTTCAAAATCTGTGTAAAAGAACCTTCATGCTTGCAGTTATAATTCTTAATTTTGTTTCCTCCTCCCTCTGGATTTTGTTGGCATTTTTATAGCATTACATTGTTGTGTGTATGTGTAAGTTGCAAGTTCTGCTTAGCCCTTCATTTGTGTAGCATATTGATGTGAACATGTAACACATCTGGTAAGTACAAGGCAAGTAAGTGAGCATTTATCACTATGTTCTAGCCGGCCCACCAGGGAAGAGCATCAGTTTTTGGATGTAGAAGTAGAAGTGCATCAATGTGTTTTAGAGCATTATAGCATTGGAACTATTTGAAAATAGACCCTGAACGAACATAAGACATTTCAATAGTATGTCCCCTTTATAGTAGTATGTCCCCTTAAAGTTCATGCTACACAATCTAAACTTTAACCTCCATCTAAACTTTAACCTTGATTAATCACATTTCACCTCCTCCTAACTATTCACAGTACCAGAATTTGACATAATCTGCATATCCTGTCTGGCCTTGGAGACACATAACTAACCGATTTGCTACATTGCCGTTCTGTAAATTGCAAATTCAAATGATGCGTTCACTGTCATAATAAATTAACTGCCTCAGAGGGAAACCTGGATCAATCCCATGAGCTCAAAACTGCTCAAAAGTAGCAATATAAATAACAAATGACATTGATGATGAAAATAAATGATTTGGGTTGGCTTGATTCAGGTAATCACATTAATTCCCAGGCGCCTTGCTGTGGCAGCTTCATGGGAACATGGACATTTTGACAGCTCCCAAGTGACCTTCACTTGAGCAGAGGGACAGAAATATCATCTAAGCAGGACCAACTGAAAGCAATATATTTACAATTGATAATGTCATCCCCTATAGACATGTTCAACTCAGAGGTTCAACTCTAATGATGTATAAAGGTTCTGATATCAAGCAATGTTAAACAAGGGAATGAGTTCAAGACTAATAATGGGATTCAAGTGAAACACCGTTTATATATTTCTTATAATATACATAAAGATAATATTTTGTGGGGAAACTAACATGATCATTTTGGTATCATTTCCATTCCAAGATGAAGTTATTATACCATCTGTCCTTGCAATACAGGGACAAAAAAGTGACAAACAATTATATAAATGATAAAACATTAAAGAAGTCGTGTATATAATTGTACTGAGATATTTCGGTCGGTGTCACTGAGAGACTGGTTTTTAAAGTCAATTATTCATTTAAGCAATAATATCTTTCATAACCTTTTTAAATTAAGTATGAATCATTTTACATTTAGTTGTAAGAATTAGATGGATAAAGAACTCAGTCTTCTGTTTTTTAGCAAATGTCTTTAAAGGGAACAGAATGCAGTGCTCTTGTTTTCATTTAGGGCTTTATTTGAAAACCATTTGCTTCCTGTAACAGCATAATGGGAAATGGGAATAGCACGACCATTTTCATCTTGCTTTGAGGTAGATTTCATCTACAACCCCAAAACAGGACTGAACTGATAACTAGAAAGTAATTGATACAACAGCTATGGATCAAGTGAGGTCATCTTTCTTTGACACACACTCTCTCTCTCTCTCTCTCTCTCTCTCTCTCTCTCTCTCTCTCTAGCTCTCTCTCTATATGTGGGCAGTGCACAGGTGATTTGAATCCGACGAATGGAGGGAAAAAAAGCTTAGGCAGGAAATGAGAGGGGAGAGCAAATGAATAACTCAGGAGGTACATGAAGTCACTGCACCGAAAGTGAAAAACATTTCCCTTAGATGAGCTGTGGAGCGAAACTGAGCCATTGATAAGGCGGGATGGTATAAAATGTAAACCTCAGTCTCATCTCAGGCTCCATCGCTGCTATTTCAATACATATTTCATTATAATACACAGATCATTGATTGAGAGTAGAAAAAGTACAAGTATTCCAAAGCAACAGAACTACTGCTGTTCATGTGTCTTACCTTATCTAGAGCCACGCAACCCAACATTTGTCTTGGTAGTACATTAAATATAACATACAGTATCTAAAAAACATATACTGTGCAACAACTTCCTTAAGTTCAAAGAAACATTGAGTTCTTGGGGGAGGTTTGGTTAAGATATGGTTCAGGTAAGGTGGTTTAAAACACTAACAACTTATTTCTAGTATGGATCTGGAACATTAAAACCAAATGTATTAATGAGTAGTGACATACCTGGACAATACTACAGAGATACATTGAAGTACTAGTACAACTACCAAGTCAGACAACCTGACAAAGAAACATGATGACATACTGTATTTAACAATATTTCAATTAGTATAAATAATTCAAATGTGGCCTAAAACTGTCTAAGCCAAATGTCCTCTTAAGCAATGATGTGATTTACAAGTCATTTCTGGCAAATCCTTCTTAATGTGAATTGATCATCCACAAAATCCTCAGCCAATACTATTCTTGGCCAATCACATTAGCAAAGAGTTTCGTGCCCACATGCATAAATTCAAAAGCAAGCTGTGTGCAATCTCAGCACCTATGCAATCAAACTGCTTTCTCACAGGAAATCATTGCCAGGACCCTGAATTGCAAAAACTTTTCAGATTAAAAGCACAATCTGTGATCCAAATGTCACCTTTCACTACCATCTAAAAATGGAAGATTAGGAATTTATGCATATATACAGTATTTATATATATATATATATATATATATATATTGTAGTGCCGAAGGACGGGAGTCGGAGGCGGCGTATTGAGTTTTAACGTCCACTTTATAGACATGCGGATTCACTCGTCTCGTACAATCAATACAGCAGAACAACCCTTACGGACCGGAAGTCCGTGCCCTTTTAACCACCGTGGGGAACACACCTACCCACACCATAGTCCGAGGGGGAATTATGTATAATCACCACAATATATAGTATATGTACAGGAATGTGGTTTGCAATCCACATTGTTACGCAACTTTTAGTCTATGTATGATTTTTCTGAACAACTCTCTCAACCTATTTAGAAGAGCCGAAAGCATGAGGAGAAAAAGAAATATGTAAAGGGAATACAGGTCTCCCTTTAAAGAATGCTTCTGTCCCTCGGGACATGTTGGTCTTGAGCGTAATGACTCTCAGTACAGGCCTCCTGAGACAAATTGCCAGTGACCCCCATGGATTTTCCAGGGCACACTCGATTGGAAATGGACTATTCAATTTCCCACAGGGAGCCTTGCCATTTCCTCGCTATGCATCACTGAAAAGGCATTCACTTTTGGGTTAAGCTGACCGGAAAAAAATATTCACAATACATATCAATAGTGTGATAAATCCTGAGCCATTATTTAGCTGTTTTTTTATAATATTGTTTATTAAACTCATCTCCTGACATTCGTAAGGCTGATTTATTGTGCTATTTTTTGCACTTAAACACTACATTCTAGGAGAGGACAGGCAAGGACAAATGAATGCTTATTGCAATGTGAGTAATTCCCCATAAATTAATCAGTGTTTCCTTTTCTCCTATATGTCTGCAAAGTAACATATTGCAGTCTCATAACGGAGGAAGATGAATGAACATTGCCTCCATTAAAGATGAAAAAAAATCACAATGTCTTTGAAAGCAGCAACGCCACTAGTAGCTGATCATAAATCTATGAGAAATAGCCGTATATATCTCTCTAACACATGTGTTGTGTTCTATTCAACTCACTTTGTGACATGCGCTGAGAGGATGATTTCACATCCTTTGCAGTACATCATTACATCACCCAGAAGCTTTCCACTGGTGCAGGCTACTGAACCGGCCATAAACCATGATCTAAAAGCTGAAATATAACTAAACAAACAGACATGCAAAGGATGCATTTCATAGTCTCCAGCTGAAGTATAGGTATCTCCCTATTATCTATTTTCTGCTCAGATTCATCCATTTCTTTCTGCGGGCCAAGAAATAGAGTTTTTCATCACTGCAGTCTCTCAGTGGCATCGACCAGCAATATTGATCTGGAGCAGATCTCCTTCCACTCTACCTGGGGAGCCAGATGAGCCTGGTCCATATTGATCCAACCTTTTTATTCTACATTCTCCTCCGCCCTTTCTTTAGGTCGGGGGAAAATTATCTGCTTGTCATCATTCCATAATAAATATTCTTTGGGAAAGGCATTGATAAATATTAATTGAAAGTCCGCTGTTGCATTGTGTTATCGCCATGATCTATGCTTGAAGAAACGCTGCTGAAACCTGCCTCCCGCCACAAACGCTCTGTTCTGACAGTTCAGACAAGGTATGGAACGAAACTGCTTATCTGATCGAGTATCCTCGATATGAAGCTGGGACAATGAGGCAAAAAATGTCTGTCAAGAAGCCAGAGACACAGACAGGTCGGATGCACCAAAATAAACATTTGCTAGAAACAAAGAAACCTAATTTTCTTCCTAAACAAGAAAATACTATCACATGACTCTAGGCAACAGTCTGAGTGTTTTTCTTATTTCCCTTCATTGCAAAGTTTCCCTCTGTCTTTCGTATTTACACACTTCTGTTTCACTCTTTATCGTGCTTCTCTTTCTATAAAGTATACCCTTCCTCTCTTCTTTTCTTCCCAGTCTTCTGCTGTAAATCCTTGACTCGCTCTCTCATCTCTCTCATTCTGTCTTCTTGCATCCCCCCAAGGAGCAGAATCAGTGGTAATGTACTAATCTAAGGAGCTTTAGTGCTGTCTTGCCAATCTGCTACGTCAAAATACACAAATCTCACTGCGGGCAATTACAAGCCTTTCTTCTTTACACTGCAAAAGAGTTTCTGTTGCAGCTGAAACAGCTTTAAAAATGTTTGCAACCAGACAGGAACAATTACTTTGGGAGATTCGTGATGGTCCTCACATGGTAGAGTACAGACATGAAAAAGATCAAATTGTGTAGTACGTTATAACTTAGTCAAATTGTGTAGTATGTTACAACTAAGACCTTTCATAGCTTTGTGTATGGGCAAGTTGTGCACATAGGCCAAATACTGAAATAGAAATATCTCATACTGTAAAAACTATTAAAATGTAAAATGTCTTCAAATATGTGCAAATGAATGAAACGTATGGGAGAAATGCTCCTGGGTCTGAAAAAAATCAGCTATATTTTGGTTGTTCCAAACATTTTAACACCCAGTATTGAGCAAACCAAACTGTTAAGGGTTTTTTATGTTCACATTAACAGCTAAGTAATCAACTTGGTATATCAAAATGTGTTAATTAGACAAGTGTGTAGCCTGTGTTTCCTCGTGCATTCTAACATCAACAAGACAATAGCAAGCAATTGACTTATGCACGAATGCTGCTGTTGCCTCATTTTTCAATTTGTTTGTGATTGGCATTTGTTCGCAAATTTTGAGATAGCCAGGAAATGTAATGTCGCGTTTGTACATGTAACATTATTCCCTGAATCGGGAGGAAAGCAAACAAACCACAGGTCTGAAAACAGCTCAACTGTTGATTACGTTCATATATATTCTTATATACTGTATACATCTACCCTTCCTTCACTTACTGTATAACCGTGTTTTTGTACTGTCGTACTTTTTGGGGGCAAATTTACCCTGCAGCACAACTTTCTGTCAACCAGTCATTCAGAACCAATACTTTTCTCTTACCTTTGCTTCTAGTAACAAAACAGAATAACAAAACAGTGGCTGAGGCTCTGAGCAGGTTCTCAAATGTCTTTACTTTGTAGAGTTGAGGCGGTGCGGTGGTATATACGAGTTTCCTTATAACTGCTCTGAGTAGCAGATCGGGATGACAGGTTTGTTTATATGATGCAGATTTTCTGACTTTTGGCTGCACTTTTGGTGGTCTAAGACTGCAGATACACTGCCGTATAAGGGTACGTATAAATATGCACCCGATCAGATAAACAACATAGGCTCTATAAATAAATGACCTTGCAAAAGAATGTGGGCTATCACAGGCTTGGCTGTAATTTCATGACAGTTCAGTCATTATCGAACCAAGATAGAGCACTACATATAACAACCAGTCTTTTTTCTATTCTACACCACTTGGTTTTGAACGTTGCTTGTCTATATGTCCTGTTTTGGAGAATTAATCCGTCTTAAATAAAAGCCAACTGTGCAAAACATGTTTAACAATGTTTAGACGTGGAAAGATATGTGGAAAGATATGAGACATTTTTGTATCTACGTATCTAAAAAGAGTGCCGTACTCTTTCTGGAGTAAGGAGTAGCAGAATGTTGTTGTGCATCAACTGTTTGATGCAGTGTCTGAGCCTCCTCCACCATCTGCTATTAAAATAATCATAATGTTATATATCATTATTCCCATTTACTATCATTCACACTGTGGAGAATCTGAATAATAATGTGTTGGTTTAGTTTTGACTGCATTTCAGTGGCTTCTTCTCAGTCAGAGCATACAGGGCGACAAGTTAATAGTTTCTGTTGCACTCTGCCAGTTCCTTTTAGACAGAAGAACATTCACACTTCTTATTAGCAGCCCTGACAGGGTCCACTGCCTGAGGCTAATGGAAGAGGTTTGTGGAAATTACATTGTGAAATCATTCAGTATTTTTCATAATTTTATAAAAGCTTCCTGGCACAATAGAGTAAGTGGGGGGCTTTGAAATTTAGGTTACCCGTGATAAAATGGCATTGCCTGCTAAAGCGTTCAAAAAGGCAGGAATACTGAAGATAAGAAATACCAATATAATATGTTACCATGATGAATATATTCCTGTACTTCCATATTTAAAAATGGATGTGGTTCGAACTGCTTCGATTGCACTTTTCCCACTTGGACACGGAACACAGAAAAGAGTTATTTGTTTGTTTGGAACATGATGTGTAATACCTCAAAGGTACATTCTACAATTTTGAGTTAAATTGCTCTCGTAGCCAGCTGTGCATTGCATTCTGGGCTGCTAACAAGCACGGTAAACAGAAAACCTGATGCTGGTTCATTGATACTGTGTGCCCTGATAATCATGTACGCCAGCTTCTACAAACCACACTGACTATATCAATGGCTTTGGTTGGCTTCTCTATATGAAATCAAAACAAATTAAGGGGAAAATGCAACAAAAGTAATAACTCCATTTTGACATAGAGTCTAGCTTTGAAGCAAAGGTTCTTCAGCAGCACATAAACATGACTGGAGCTCCATTTTTCTGCAAGAACTCGGATTCCCCAAAATTTGCGCTTAATGGAATAGAGCATTCTTATAAATAATGTATTTGTTCACAGATTTCTCTCTTTAAATCACCAGATTTGAAAGTCTCCTCATATGGCCAGTAGTCAATTTGTATTTAACATGCTGCCTTGCAAACTATTAAAACTATCAAAAAGAGTTAGAGATACTGCCTGGTCACACCAAGTCTGTGAAAAAAAATATTGAAACTAAGAAATGCATTTTTATGTTCACACTCACACACTGGGCCAATTGTTATGCATGGCAAATGTGCACCAATTTTTATATTATCTGAATGACAAAAAACTAATCGTCCAATAAAAAATAGACTTTCATTCACATGAAGGAAACAAATCAACACTTTGAGTTTACAACACAAAAGTACAATGGATAAACAGGAGGAACTGATTTCCACCATGAGGAGGCGTTGCAAAAGGTTAGCAGGTCTCTCACAACATCAGTGTGCCAGACTGGCAACCGTTGAAAGAATTATTGATGGATTAAAACCGATAAATGCATGTCGCATGTCGAAATCATGTCCATTCTGTTTGCTCCAATTCTTTAACTTTGTCTGACTATGTGAAAGATTTAATCTATTGAAATTTGTATTGTACGTTTTATTATCAGATGTGATGTGTGCGTGTTTTTATTTATGAGCCCCTAGACTTTGAAACATTGACTTACTTTAGTGCAGTGATGGGCCCAAAAAGTATTAAGGAGCATTTACTAAAAAGGTCAACTCTATCAGTGGCAATATAAAAATGGTTTAGTGAGGAGATGTGGCCCAGTGTGTGTATGCATGTGTGAGAGAAGCTGTGCTTGTCTGTTGTCAGGGTGCCAATAATCGTGACTCGATCTCAGTCACGGTTGTCTTGTTTCTTGTGGACACTTTTCTTGTGCAAACTTACGAAAGAAAATGGCAAAAATTGGGGTTGGGATATTTTGTGGGAAAAGATCTGTTGTGAATTTGTTATCAAGTATTTACTTTACGCAGCTTTCAGTTGTGCTCTTTTGGGTTTGGGGCTGTCAAACGAAAAGATTTGATTTAGTCTGAGTACGTCTTCTGGCTGAACTTTGCATAAAGATCACCAGAGACAAGCACTCAACACTATTTTAGACCATTCTCATGCAGGAATGTCTCAGTGATGACTTCTTGCCTGGCAGCAGGCAAAATAGAAGACTGAAACTACATGGAAAGTTAATATTGAAGGTTGAAGCTGAGAAGTTGTAATCCTGAGGGAGTTTGTGAAGCTGAAAGGATTTGACTGACTGTCTGACTGTCTTCCAGGTTACATGTGAAACTACAAAAGGCAACATCTGCTGTTGATTCAAGGCACATCACATGGTATATTGTTACCTGTCAGATAAAGCAGTGAGACACGTCTTGACAAATCGCACAGTGACACACTATTTCCACATTGCTTTCAAGAATGTGCTGTGCACTCTATTTACTGCAAAGGGGTTACTATGTTCAGTGGTTCCTCTTAAAATATGAAGCACATTTCCTCCAAACGATGAAAACCAGGACAATCCATGCACATGATTATACCTTGGAGGGAAGAAACAAAACAATATGGGGGACCTGTAATGTTAAGCACGCTGATAATTCCTTGCATAACATTAACTATTAACCAATCTTGGTGAATCTAGGTTAAAGTTAATGTGTTGTAATTCCAATTTCCACATACAGTACGTCAAGTGAGGCACTCCATTGTTGTTTCTGTTTGTTGCTGAACTCACCTCACTCCTGCAGTAATTACTCACTAAACTATGCTGAAATTCTAGTTAACAGTGTGTATCCATCACTGTAACTTGCCATGAAGAATGTAAACAAACGCACACCTCACTATACTCAGTCAACATGTACACGATTAAATAACAGCAGCACTAGGTTTCATGCTGTGTTCATTTCATAAACTTGCTGTCAGTCCTAAAAGTCATAAAGCATTATTTACCAAATATTTAAATGAATACCAGTGCTAGTGGTGTGTATTCTCATGATTTGGATGTGAGTCCCAAATCAAAGGCCCTATTGCTTCACTTGGAATTGTCTAAACTTATGACTTGCTTGTCTTGACTTATGACTAGAGACTTACTCGTGACTTGAGACAAAAAAAATGACTTGGTCATATCTTCGCCAGGTTTGATAAACCAACTGCTCTATTAAATTTTAATATATCAGTATGTACAAATAGTGATAAAGCCATTGGTTTTGTTTCCACGAGGTCTGGGTTCTCATCTATAAAACATACAAACAAAACATGTCCCTATATCACTGCAACAACTCCCCCAAAAACATGTTTACTACATATGCCAACTATATGAATATTTCATTGTTGTTGTTTATATTGTTACAGCTCACAAACTGCAGCCGATTTCTGTGCGTGACAACATGAATAAATAACCTACATCCTGTTAACTCGTGACACATACCCAAAACAAAAACAAACAACAAAAAAACACAAGTGACACAAAATGATGTCAGAAAGCAAAAGTTGTAGCCCATTCATAAGAGATGAGACCTAATACAAAAGGAATGATTTGGAAAAATGCAATTAAATTATCCATTTAACATGCAAATAATGCGGAATCCGCTTTACCAAACCACTAACGTAAATCGAAACAAATGTGCAGTTTATAATGACAATGGCGATTTCCAATTTTAGAATGTGAAAGCAATTATATTTGAAAAGCATATTCATTTAAAAATAGCACAGTTGTACCTGTAAGCCAGAGTGTACAGCCTGCAGGCCCTCTCAAGCTGCACATGGCAGTGTATTGTGATGACAGCAATTAAATACCCTACTTATTTGTGTGCCTGTGGTATTATGACTTATTGTACTGTACCCCCTGCTCTCTACAGCTGGATGGAAACAGGGTCCTAAGTCCAGTGTCAGTTCACCAGCTAAAAGCAACTCACATAAACTAGTCCATCCTCAAAGGAGCAACCACGAAACCAAATATAAACTACACAAGTGGTTAAATGTGACACAAGAGCAGCTATAGGGGGATTAAAACAGACAATTAATGTTTATATCCCCTGGATTCTATAACACAGCAAGGTGGATGTTTGTCTTTGTGACCACACAAACAGTGAGTGTGTCTGTATTGGGCACACAGTGCCTGACATGGGGGGCCGACCAACTATAGCCCAAATTAGAAGCAGTGCGCTATGGCAGATTTGTGCTGCATCAGCATTCCTCCAATATCTCCCTGTGGTTCACCTTCTGCCATGGCTACTCTAAGATCGTTCCTTGGTATAACGTAATAAACAGCAGTGGGCGGTGGATGATGCCATAGACACGACTGTGTTAGCTGCGTGCTCTGACATTGATCATTTTCTACGGCAATGATTTTGTACAGTCGTATTTAACAAGACTAAAGCTAATATTTTGAAATCCATCTGTCCATTAACTGTTACGCTTTCAAACCTACTCATATGCATCCATTTGCGCAAATAACCAACCAGTAATTCCACTTACCTTGGAAGATGGGTATGATGGGAAGATTTCAGTTTTGTGTGCCCTTGTGTATGTAAGTACATCACACATGTATGTATGTATGTTTATGTGTCAATGTATCACTGGCAGCAGAATGTCCCAATACAAAATGAATCACCATGGATATTCCCTGCAATTTGGAGCCTTACCTGTTCAGGTGATGCCTCATAAGTGCATGAAAGCAGATTGCATTTAACATTTTCCACTTGACATAACAAAAACATGAAATGTTGCCAAAGTGTTGCTTGATACAAAATGTGGGTATACTAGCCATACTCTTGTAAATATGAAGTCAATAATAATAATAGCAAGTGAAATCAATGAATGTTTTAATTAAAATGCAAGTGAAGGACTTGAATATCACAATGTCCAATTTTCACATGTCCAAAAGTGATATTTTGAGAAGTTTGAAGTTACAAAACAGACAAAGTGACATTCAAGTTTCCCTCATAAGCTCATGATGGCTTGCTAACTTTGGCTTTCATATAACCAACAAGAAGTAAAGTTTTACCTTGTATGCTCAGCAGGGACCTTAGTAGCCAAGCCTCCCCTCTCTGCCCTGAGGAGGAGAGTCAAACGGCAAAGATCAGAGGTCCACTTACCCCACAGAGAGGTGAGGATCACAGCCAGGATGGGAGGCCCACAACACTATGATCAAGTCTCACCTACAAACCAAAAACCCACTTTGTTTTCAAAATGAGGGTAGTGGTGTTGACTGGCCCTAGGACAGAAACTATTGAGTTCAGATGCCCATGTGATTCCCATGCATCAGGCAAAAAAAGAAACACGTGATGCAGCATAAAAGGGTGATACAAAGCAAAAGCAGCACCTACCTTGAAACCCTTTCACACACATTTTTTAGTGGAGAAGGCAATCAAAAATGACTTTATATACTGCATATTCACGAGTATATAATGTCACGGACACTGCTGTTATAGTTTCCTGACTTTAGAGACTTAAATAAGCAGTACCTTTACTTTTACCTATGAGTTTGGATGAAATGTTCCATGAAGAAAGCAGATTCCAGACAGAAAAGGAGAACAAAAGGAGAGGAGACACCAATAAGTGTCAGGTTGGAAAAAGGACAGAGGACAGGGAGGAAGAGGCTTGATGGCTACATAAATGTGCAAATATAAGATGTGATGATGTATGATCAATAGGCAAAATGCAGCATGGTAGGATATGCTGTAGTCGGGATGAGGAGATGATGATGCTGTCTTGGAATAGATAAAATTCCTCTACATGCATTACAGCAGCAAGGATAAGATTTCAGTGAGCTATTTTCCACTGTCGTGCATTATATTCCAGTAATGTTAATTTCAACGTCCCTTGAAATGAACCACATCAGAAACCATCAGAATGTAAGTGTGAATAATTAAAAGGAAAAGGAAAAAAAATGAAAAGAGGTGACGCAGCTCCCAGCAGTGTGGGGAGTAGAGAGCCAAATGAGCTCCAAAAAGGGGTCATGTGAAAAAGGAAAAAAAAATCACAGGGAGAATGAAAATCAAGTAGGTCAGTCAAAGTATAATCGTGAAATAACAGCCCATGTCTGAAGCTCCAAGCCTGAGCACCCCACTTCCACAAGAGTTGGAAACACACACACAAAATTCTGAGCACAATGGGAGCAAAAGGAACAATGGAGGAACGAAGGGAAAAGGAACAGAGATCATACCTTGGTCGCCCATCATCAGGTGTGCCAGACCTTAAAGGAAAACAAGAGCACAGTCAGCAGAGAACAAGGGATCATGGGAAGCTGTATGACACAGACACACAGGCATCTTTTGAGTGGTAGATGTCTGTGTTTAGTTGAGGAGAGTGGGGCAAGGGGGAGAGAGGAGGAGGAGGGGCACAGACAAGGTTAACACGATGAGCATTTGATCAACCAAAGAGGTTGCAATGCGTCATCAGCCACTTACTAGACATATTTCGGAAATCTAAAATCAAGATGAGACGCCCATACAGGCTGTCATCCCCTCCCACAATCACTGACCAAATGTGAGACATATTCTGATCAACATTTGTATTGTATATAAGAAAACAAGCGCATGAACATATTTGATTTGTCGTTATCTTGACTGACTGACTTAATGTAAAGTAATGTAAAGTAATAATTTAACTGTACTGCATTCCTGTACTGCAGTTTATTTGAAATTCAGACATGAACTGTTTTTTTCTTACTTTATTTTCTTTCTGCATCACTTCTCTGCATAATCATTGTTTGGGCTTTCAATGGAAAAGCTTAAACTCTCCACCAACTCCAGCATTATCCCAGTTGTGCCATATTACAAAGTAAAAGTAGTGAAATTCTGGTTATGACTGTTGTGTTTATCAGCTTAAAGTGGTTTCAATACATTCAATAGCTCACATGACCATTATGAGAATGAAATGGCAGTTAGTAGTGTGTGTGTGAGGAGTCTGCCAAAGGTAAAGTTAAAACGTTGTCACTTTTTTATGAAAACACAATGAAGTCGTGATATTTTATCCGCATCAAAAAGTCACACAACTCCCAGATTAAAGAAATAATCCACTTAATAATCAATTCAATTGCTAAATAGGCCTGAAAATGTATCTAAATACTGCATACAATGATGTGACATTTAAAAATCTATATTCTATTATATATTTTTAAAATCGAATATACAACAACAACAACAATACAAGGTTTGTTCAACCAGCGTATTGGCTTTTTAAAATGAATTATTTGTTTCATTATATTATTCAATATTATTTCGGTCTATCTCACTGGACGCAATTAAAAGTTTGACAAGTTTATAATAATACTTGAACATCATTTCATGGATGGTTTATTCGTATATGCAATTCTGCTGCAGTCTCATGTTGAGGTTAAACTTTTAAGTCACACTAGTTAGACATGATAGAATTATGATCAGTGTAGTTGTGTATGTTTCTCCCATTTTATTCCTCGCAAGAATTAGAAGGCGATAAAGTTTATCAAACTAATATCAATACTAAATAAACCACTAATTGATGCGTTTCAATACTTGTCATCCTCTTGATTTTTGCTGCTTTTTTCAAAAAGACAAATTTGAACTGATCTGATCAACCCGACTTACCACACAACTAACATCATTGGGCCATTTTCACTATTGAAACTTTTATTTTGAAAGTTCTGAGCCATGATACTGTGCAAGCATACAAAACATTGCAAGTAATGGGTACCAGTGTTTAATACACCCACCTTCAGTGTAGCTGTCTTCTGGAAGCACAGACGGGCAAAGAGAAAGAGAGGAAGACATTCATTAAGCAGCATGCAGACTCGTACTGGCCATTGCATGTCGTCGCCATGCAAGGCATTAAACATCACATGCAAGTGACCCATTGTAATCCCTGCAGAGGAAATGTTGATTTATGCATATACCTAGGCCTGCATTATGTTGTCACTGTTCATGGGTTTATGGGACACTGACCTGGAATACAGGGCAGGGATGTAATCATGAATATTTCAATATAACTTATATAATTGCTGATTTAACTTCTATAAAAGTAAGAAGTAGTCTTGGTTAGAGAGCTGTAAGATGCTGAGGGGCTTTTCTTTAAGTTAAAAGCTTATTCATCACCTTGGGTTGGAGCTGATTATTCATTTTTCAAGCATGTTATATAGGTTTCATAACAATTATTTTCTGTAAAAGAATCAATGGAATCTCTCTCTCTTCTCTTTGCTTAAATTAAAAATGTCTCTAAACCACATGTGATGAAATGCACTGCAAGAGAGAACAAGCTCATAAATGGAGCAGGTGGCTGTGGCGCAGCAATGCCTCTAAGGTTTCAGAATGGGTGGTGGGTTGAGTGTTACTGCAACTCTATTCAGGTGATTTGGTCAAATTACTGAGAGCAATGACCGCTGTGCACATACTGACAATGCAAATGGAGATTATCCTCCAGATAAAATGGCACTATATGTAATTGTGGCAATCAGAGTGAGGTTTGTGGAGGTGAGTGAGAAAAACTGCAATGTACAATCAGTCACTCTAGTAAAGGAGACTAAGGAAAGAATACCATGTCAAGAGCAAATAGGTGTGGTAAATGTCATGCTTCCAGTGGGAAAATGAATACAATTGACAAAATGTTGCATTGGGAAACATGCAGAAACATTGAAAGGAGAGTGTAAGGGTCAATAGACTGTAGCCCATAGGCTATAAAAAGAACAAAAAATTAGTCAGTCATCATTTCGCCTCAAAACTAACGTGTTTATATGCCGGAAAACTGATGATATGATCATGACAGAAAAAATATATTAAATGATAAACCAAACATGTAGCTGATAACCCATTTTAAACAAATTCTTGAGGTTGTTTACTTATATTTTCAGTAAAACAACATGAAATGAACTGAAATGTTTCAAATCTCATTAAAAAAAACAGTTACTTGCATGCAATGTGTCGTGAATCTAGTAATTGCGACACCAAATGCCTAAAGCCGATGTCACAAAAAAATTCCTACCTCTTTAAAATGATTTCTTGCCCAGATTCAAGCCATTTATAGACCAAACACTTACCATCGACACCCGGCACCCCTTCCAAATCAGACATCATGCACAAAACCTTTCAAACCATCATTTTGTGAACAAATTACAAGGCAATCATACAGTTTCCTGCCTGCTTTGTTAACTTAAGATAAGATTTGTCGAAATGTGTGAGGTATAAATTGGTTCATATACATTTTTGTACTCTTGGATTCATAATATCAACTTGTTCTAATAACATATTATAAAATGCAGTAGATTCCCATTTATCCAGCAACAGAAATGAGGATGTTGAAGAAACAGACTGAAATGTTTCATCAAAATCCAAAATTTACAATGACATGCATCCTGCTGTGTTATTCAGATTTAATTTCAGAAAATTGCCTGTAATTTGGTTGTTTCATGTTGACTTTCATCATTTCAACAGTTCAGACGTCTAGATAAGTCAGTTTCAGTCGGATGTTGAAAAAGTGCATTTTGTTCACAAAAGTGAGCTTGATGATGAGAAGCACACCGCTGAGAAGCTTTCTGAGGATGCAAGCAGCTGGCGGTTGCAAAGTGATCATGTTACCAATGAGAAGAGGGAAAAAAAGAAAATCATTCTGCGATGTAACAACCCCAAAGACAAACTCAGACTGATCCACCATGCCGAAGAAATTAGTCATTCGATTTATTCTCTAAAATGTTATTGTTGTCTTCATTGCGTTAGATTTAACACCTGTTTTAAAATGCTGTTAAAGAATTAAACGTGTTCTATGATTCTTCCCTTCCTCTAATTATTAGTGATAGAGAGGCAATTACATCCATATTAAGAGGAAATGTTAATACTTCACATTATCCTATTTAAAGAAACATTAAATGTTTTTTTTGGAGGCACGCAGTTGATAGTAAACAGCTAAAAATTATCTTTAAAGGAACTCGATTCAGAGAAATACACAGGAAATGAACAGGGAGTTTGTATTCATGATGCCAAAAAGATTTGATAAAGGCATTAGACTATATTCAACTATACAAAACTGTGTTCAACAGTATAAGAATGTAATATTTTTCAATTTCCTCCATCAGCATCACCTGCCATGTATCTCACTCGCACACACATGCACACACACGTACACCCACTTTCTTTCACAGATGTACCCAGCTGGTTACATCCTAATCCAGAGAAATAAATCCATTTAATCCCTTTGACAAAGTGATCCCAATGCCATTGTGCCAGTAACTCTACACCGAAATGCACTCAGCGGTCTGACTATCGGACGATCTCCAGCTGATGGTGCTGTGCGGTTCAGTCTCATCATGATCGAACAGCAACACATGATGGGAAATAATTACAACCTAACATCTGAAGCCCAAGCCTGCACCGAACGAAACAGGTGGTGTGCGGCAACAATAATATCGAGAAGTCAAGGATGGTAAATCAATCTATGAATCAATCTGATTTTCTATTTTTTTCCAGCAGACATGAACACCTCAAAACAACCTTGACCCCACACAGTCTCCAACTATGAGCTCAAAACTGTGACAACTGATTAACGGCAAATTTGACAATTGGCCAAACGCCAGCCAGCGGCCCTCAGATCACCATTAAAGACCAGCCAGGCTGCTTCCCCAATGAAATAGCTTCCATGTCTGTATCCATGACACATGGCAGCATTTTCACATCAAGGAACATGTGTCACATTAAAGTAATACAGGACTTATTAAGGGGAATGTGCCTCTATGATGAATCTTGTTTCAACTGGGTTTTACATTTGGTTTACATTACAACGAGTCTAAATATATCAAAATAAATCAAATATAGGCATTACCCAGAGAAGGATTTTCTTCTTACATGATTGATATTACTCAAACTACTGTCCAACCAAAAATGGACTCTGGAGTCAGATAGAAACAGCAATATCTGACGGAGGGACAAATCTGATATATGAGCCTGTATCAGTGTGTCTGTAAACAACATAACATAGGTAACGAGTTTTGGCCAGAGTCACTCATATGTGATTATCCAAGAGATGAGGTGTTGTGAACAATAAAGGTTATTATCAAAGACAAAAGTGCTAGACGAAAAACCCAGTCAACTTAAATCCTGAAAGATATGATTCTCCTTCAAAATGATTATTTTGCATGTCTAATTCTAACTTAAATGGTGCTGCAGGGGATTTTGTACGTTGAGAGCTCCAAATACTATGGAAAAGTCTTGACTTGAACACAGAGACGCCACACGATGCGACATTGAACTACACACAGCAAACTCATCCCAGCTGTTATATCAGAGAGACTAGAGTTGCCTCACGCACTGCTGTTTTTCGTGCGGCTGAGCTTTGATTGGTAATTTCCTGTAGACAAAAAGGTGGCCTTAAATGACTGCAGAAACTCCATTAAAAATTCACTGAATCCTTAAAGGGCCTTGGGTATCAGGGTGAGATCCTTTCCATCGCTTTATTCCAGAGTTAAAAAAAATAGAAATGCCATTTACTGCACAAATTATGCCAAAAACAAAAACACTGCTCATAAAAACAACCATCACACCTTGTTGTTTATGTACACATTCCCTCGACCCTTATTGCAAATTCAGGCATTAAGACATTTAAAGAAGAAGTAGTAGTTTTTCTACACGTTTCCTTCCTGAAATATAATCTCTCTGAAGCTTCCACTATGACATTTGTCTCCATTCAGATAAAAGAAGAGCTTAAATGTTCCCTTTTTGTGTAGTGTTAGTAAGCATGGGGTACTAATGACATCGCCACACTGCAATAACAAAGAAGAGGAGATGGCTGAAACCACGGTCACACCATTAGACAGTCGTACATTTGAAAAATAGCAGGAGGGGCGCTCCTCTAAAATCCCCTGTCGCACAGGCGCTTTAAGGGAAAATGTAAAAGCCTTGCAACAAAGGTCAATGCTACCAGAGCATCGATTTGTGGTTAAATTACAATTTGGACCAAATCAAGAGTAATGAGCATAAGTGTGGGCTCATCTCTTAGTACCACAGCCTAAACCTAATGCATCTATTTACTAGAGGAGCGTCAATCTCTCTCATTATCCCCCTAAAGCAACAGTAAGAGAGGAGAGAGAGAGAGAGGAAACGGGTCGAGCGACCAGCCACTCTGATGGAAATCGATAGCTCCCTAAGCTGCAGCTATAGTGCAGAATTTCTGCTCTTGCCAGCTGAGTCGGTTAACAGAGCCGCATGTACACTTTGAGAACAATACACCCTTCATGTCGCCTTTTTGTGTGATCACTTTATTGACACTGGCAATGACGGAAATCCTTAAAATAGAAATGTGTTAAATAACTGCATGTGCTCCCGTTTTTTAATATTGAATGTGTTGGGCTAGGGTGAGCAATCAACCTATTACACCATTGTACATTTGTGTTTTCTTTCTTTTCTTCTTCACTTCTGACTCAGTTAAAGACTTGAGCCTCCTGCTTATTTCCGAGGTAACAGCGATCTTATGGTCATTCCTTGTCACACACATAGCAAGAGGAGTGTGTGAACCTGTCTGGTTGGGAAAAACAGGGAAAGGGGGGATGCCAAATCTGCAGTAAATTTAAACGAGATAATAGTTTCACAAACGAGGCTTTTGCTGTCACTGCATCTTAATCTGTATCCTACAAAGTTTATTTTCCTTTTCCTTACTTTTTGGTGTATTTATTATTTAGTCGTCCTATGAATTCCCAGTCATTTCATACCTGATTGGCTAACTTATACATGTGAGTCTCCGCAGCAGTGAAGCTGTAAGCAATTTCTGATGTTAGATGTTTGTTGCGGGCTGCTCTTGGCCAGAATTAGCTATCAGTGTACGCATCTCATATTGCAATCTAGGACCATCATTTTGGACAAAGGACCAAAGATTTCTTAACAATTCTGACAACTTTCATCAGCAAGAGTCCAAAATCGCATTTGCTACAAGAGCCTTTAAAAAAATCTCATCAATAAACCTGCAATGGAAAATTTAGTTTGAATCTCTGTGGGAATAGAAGAGCAGAATTGGACTCTCGGCTCTTACAGACATTCACTAATACAAAATACTCAAGCACGGCAAGAGATATTTAATGCATCTTATTATAGAGCTCCTTTGTACAGATGGTGTGTGGACAGTAGTGTCGTCCAGAAATGTTCATGTAGACAGAGCAAACAGAGAGGATTATGGGAACAGATGTGCTGAAGACCTCACCGTTCTTTTACGTCTTGTGAGTTGGACTGATCCAGCAGGATAATCAGAGAATTTGAAACAGTAGTTATAATAAACTTAATCCAGAGATTGACAATATACACGACAGTATTACAGATGGGGAGGAAATCTTTTTTATATTTTCTTTCTCAAACCATGCAGTGACTGTTAAACACTTGAATATGTGGTCTCGCAAAGGAATTGGGGACTTGACGCAATATGTTATTTTAACATATTGTAGCAAATTTGTATTCATGTGACATGGTTTCCATTTTGAGTGCACGCATTCTGGTTATTTATGTGGTCCTAAGTTTATGTTTTGCTTGTTCTCCCCATGTTGTTGCTGCCAAGTCATCTGACAAAAGGGGCACTGGAGTTTGAGGCAGCCATTTCTACAGACTAACAGGAAGTAGAAGAAGCCATTTCCCGGTGCTGGGCAGGGAGACTGGGAGCTACAGAATGCATGTGGATATTTCTTTTGGTTTTGATATTGCTATTTATAATTACTGTTTCTTTATTGGTATTTCATCTTTTGGTTTTGGGGTGTTTATTTTGGGTTTCTTTCGAGTGGCTGCAGTTGGGTTCCCCCTTTTTTGTGGGTTTAGGCTAGCCGGGTTGTATATATACCCCCATTTTGTTTCATTTGAGAGGTCAGGTTTGTTCAGACTTCTTTACGTTATTGTTCTGGTCCTTGTTGAATTCATTCAAATCTTGTTTTCCTCTTCTTGGATTAATAAAGTCTTAACTGTTTACAAACATTCCCTCGTGTCCTTGCCAATGCTGCTTGGTCCCTAACAGTTCACAATATTAAAGGCAGAAATATTGATCGTATAATAGGGACCCGTCATCAGGAACACATTTGGAGTCTTATGTACTGTTTGCATTTTTCTACCTTATTTTATTGTATGTTTCGAGACGCATGTGGGGGTGGAAAAAAATGTTTGACCAACACAGCAAAGACACAAGTTTGCGTCCCACTAATGGCTAACAGCTCAGGCCTGCTCACGTCTCGTATAGGGGTGGAAGTCTTGGTCGTCTTCTTATTTCAAGTTTTTCCCTCACAGGTTGATTTTTGATTCTAATTTCTGGAAACAAGTAAGACACTGGTAGGTTTCTGCCAAAAAAAAATCTGTTTTCACAAGCTTTGGCATCCTGTCTAATATAGGATTTCTTTTCAATTAAAATTTTGAAGTGGGCGAATGAAAGCCAAGGTTAATGAAAACTAAGACTGCTAAATTACTTCAGTCTCCTGGGGGTTATCACTTCTATACTACTCAGGGACAACCAGCAACATCAAAGGCAAATTGCATTCAAAGTCACTAGAATCTACAGTCTGTTATCAGAAATATAGTATTTTTGGCCCTCAGTGCCTTAATCAGACGAGTAAAGATGAGATATAAGCAAAGATCTCAACAACGGCATCATCTATGGTAAGTGATAGGATCTTGCACGGATTGCGTGACCATTTTATCCTGTATGCACGACATATTCATGGTGAGTCTAGGGGTATCTCATGCAGCTTGCTTTTCCATAGGTTCTATATGTCAAGCTGTTCAATAGGAAACATAGAGCCATTGAGCCCTATTTAATATACGCTTTTCAGTGTGTATGTGTGTGTATGTGTCCTATATATTTGCAGTGTGTTTATCTCTGCTGTGGAGATGAATTCCATTTTGTCGTTTGGTGTCAAAGAATTCTGCAAACACCCTTTGACAGTCAGTAGCAGTTGTATTTAAACAAGGCAGAAATCCTCAGGGAAAATCCCTCTAATCTTTTGATCCCAATATCTGTCTTTGGACTCAGACGCAGCAGTATACTATTAATCTGCTTTTGTCTGAGTGAAGCTGTAGGAGGCTCCTAGACAGACTGACACTTCTCGAGATACAGTGAGGTCACATGGTGTGTGCTCATACAATGACAGACACGTTTAACAGCGAGCGGCAGTCGAATGTAATCATACGCTACTGCATGTACAGCAGCAACTGATATTTGCTGACATGAGGAAGTCTTTTGAAACCTACCAGGCAGAAAATCAGAAGTCATGCCATAGAGATGGTACTTGGCAAATCAGATATAAATTATAGCATTGCGGTTGACATTTCAAATACATATTTAAAGTATTTCATTGAATATCATCCCATTATCCTCTAAATCTATCTCTCAGTCCATCACATCAATAGAGTCAAAGTATTAGAAATCAAATATAGGATTGTAGTTACAAAAGGAAGCATGCAGTCCCAACTCCAATCCTTCGAATGTATCAATCATTTCTTACAAGTTACAGAAAATCCTGAAAGTGAAAGGTGAGTCAGATGGGAGCTCGAAGCAATTTTCGCCATGAATTTAGTCTCCATCATTCTGGATGAGCCTTGAATGGACCGTTCTGTAACTTTACCACGAATTCTGTTATGAAGGTGTGTCTTGTGAATTAACTGCAAATTGTGTGCAAGTGCAAATTGCTACTTAATTTGAAATTTGGAGCTTTTGCTGAAAGTAAAGTAATTGTTCTCATGTATTCCTGAATGAACCAGCAGATTATCTCCAGGCATTTCTACCAAATGAAAAGGTGATCTGTTTTCATTTCCACAAAATTATTGGTGGAGATATTTAACCATAAAAGACTGTAATGTGCCAACTAGCTGATGTAAATATGATGTAAATACAGGTTTCTAAGACTCTGTATAATCAACATTGTATCATTATAATGGATGACAAGTTTTTCATTCTCTGGAACTACGCCAGGAGTATAGTGACAGCCAAGGCTTACATACAAACTGCATGTTCATCAATCCCATGTCCATCAAAACAGTCTTTACAATACTGAGAAGCCGCAGTAAAGAATGGAAGTGATTCATTCATTTGGTCACTTAGGGACTAAGTCAACCCAAACCACGTCAGGGTGTAGGGAGACTAATTAACTTCACTATACGCATATACTGTACATGCCATATATGGTCATTTTTTACATGCTGCAAAACTAATAACAGCATGAAGTTCCCATAGGGATGCCGGTGCAGTATATAACTTATAATAAATTCTCCACACAGCAAACAAAACTTGTAGACGTTGCTTCATTTTAGACCTTTTCTCACATCCTGGTTATCTCACTGCGTAAAAGCTCATTCAGCACATGTTTAAATAGATAATATAATAGGTATAATCCACGTTGCATAACTAAAAGCCCTCATGTAAGTGCTACATTTTTATCCACACTAATACTTAACAAATCTTTACAGCAATTACAAACAAAGTACAATACCAATACATTCTATACAGTTGAATACCAGTGGCAGTATAGAACTGACACTTTAGGGCTCTTTGGAATTATTGACGTGCACATTCTTATATCTTAAACCTATGGATGCGGGTCCTAGACATTTTACTGCATATCGCACTTTCCCTATGACTACAATGGGCTTCAAAATAAAAACCCAGGCAATGCTATAGTATTATATATGGTAAAAAGTTACAAGTATTGCAATAAGGAGCAGAACCTTTACTCAGTATACAGCCAAGTAGAAGACATTCATTCGACTACTGCATGATGCTAAATACCAGCATGTAATCTGATTTGCAGTATCGCTCGCCAAAATGTTTCATTACCATCTGTGAGGTGAAGACTGCCTTTTAGCGCAATCAAGCTTAACTGAAGTAGAAATATTATAGTTTGTCCTGCAAAGGTCAGCCACATTAGTTAGAGAAGCAATCTGTGACATAGCACTCAACACAAGCAACACACTGAGCACTATCAACATTCAAAATCAGGTGTGTTTTGCGAATTTAATCCTGCAAAGAGTATTTGCCTGCAGATAAAAAGTTGCATATATATATATATATATATATATATATATATATAATAATTGCTTTTGTTCACCTGTTCAAATCTTAAACTGTAGGATATTTCACATCACCTGATCTGTCAAATTGCTGGTAAAGCCCCTGTGATGGCTGTCGTGACAGTGACCACATTTTCAACTATACAGGTAGACATTTTAGACAATAAATGCCAGGAATCCCACAGCCCCTGATTAAAACTGTATTCTGCACAAGATTCAGAGACATGTGACTGGTGTCATCAGCAGCAGTGCTGGTTCCCATAGTGCACATTACATAACATAAGACATAAGTCCATGACTCCAAGTCCATGCAGGGAAGCAATTAATTGTTTGAGTTTACACAACTTGACTCCAAAGCTGAGTTTTCCAGCTGTTCACCCCAATAACATGTTAACAGAGCAGTCTGGGAGCACAAGTGTTGAAGCTTCAGCTGAAGTATAATTTATGTTACAGATTTTATACAAGGATCATCATGGTCATATGTCAATGATTTATGATATTGTTGCAACCGGCATGAGCCGAGGGCGGCACTTCCACATTGGCAGAGCGAAGGATTATGGGAGTTTTCCCTAAAAAGAGAAGTAAATGGACTAAATGTAGTAGTGTAAAAATGTTTGAAAAGGTTATTTTACAATTAAGTGATGAGCAGATAATGCTACGTTTTTTTTCCGTTTATTTAAGTTCATGCATATTCAAAGTGGTTGACATTTATGATCGCCATTTGTGTTTAGATATTAGGACCATAACTCAGAGTGTGAAGGGTTAAAGTGAGAGCGTCCGTGTTGCAATGACTTGCAAGTTATGATCAAATTCTGTTTACGTGCAGTGATTTAAATGTAGAAACACTTCCTCATTCTCTCTTAAGTCAAACTCACCACAGTACTTATATTTCCCTCATTTAAGATGGTGAATGTAGAAAGAGGTTTAAAAACATGAACGAGACATTGTTAAGGAAAGAAAGGCTGTGAAGGAAATGAGGTGTGGTTTCACCCCGTACCATGTACCTGTCTAAACCCTCCCCAACGCTGTCTTGCTGTGAGCATTTTGAGTACCCACACCTTCTCCTCGTATGCAGCTTCTCTCCCTCATCTTATTATCGAGCTCCCCTGCCCACAGTTCTGGAAAAGTTTGAAATGATGAAACCTTCTAAATAGAGCAAGATCCACCCCTATGTGAACAATTTGAATGGAGCGTCACAACTCGGTCATTACCATTAACACACCCCCAGTGTCATCCGATGTGGTCCCTCCCTCCCATAATGAGACAAGCAGTTAGAGCTGTGACTGAGGGGCTGGAAGCATGCCACAAAATCTGGATTGGGTTGTATTTGTTGTCAACAAATTGGACTACATCTAGGTTTCAACATTTGAAGTTAGTTATGAATAATATCTTATGTTGAATAATACATTATCCAACCTTGAATGAACAGCGTTTGCATGTATCAATCTGGATCTAGACTTTGATTCCCTTTTCATGCTAAGAAGGGAAAATTTGGTTTCGACGACAATGTTTCTATCCGATTCATTTATAACACGCGTATCAACCCACATGTATCAATACAGTATAACCAAATTGTTTAGATACTAGTTGCTAAGGGCTATTTTCATTACAAGTGTTGAAGAAAAATAAGGCATTACCTTACTAATGGCAAATGTAACTTACGAATGTCCAATGGAACAGATAAAGATCTATTATTGATCTGTGTTGCTCGCCTCTGTCTTCTTGCTCAAAATTGGTGGAGTTTAATTGAGTGTACAATGTACCAGTCTCTGACATCTGTAAATACGTCTGTTTGAATAGTTGCCGCATCATCATCAGCTGTTTCGAATGCCATAAAAGGAGCGATAACATTCAGTCAAAGGCACAAAACATGACAGGAAAGAGCTATGCCATCGGTTACCTGCGCTTCTTTGTACTGTTGGAGGAAACCGGAGCACCAGCAGCTCAGCACATTCATTTAGTCAGTGTGAATTATCTTATGAATTACATTACAAATTGAATTACAAAAAAAGATGCAGTGCTCTTTTAGTTAAAATCTGCCCTACTTTCACCTGAACTGATTTATATTTAGCTAATGTACAAAATGCACAACATGATTCCATTATCGGGATAAAATATAGAGCTGTGCAATGTGCCTATGTTATTTCTCTAATGAAAAATGAGAGCACAGATTCAGAGACTGGAACAGTGCATTTAAATAATTGTTTTAACCGAACAAAGGGATTGTGAGCATCTGTGTGTGTGTGTGTGTGTGTGTGTGTGTGTGTGTGTGTGTGTGTGTGTGTGTGTGTGTGTGTGTGTGTGTGTGTGTGTGTACACGTGTATGTGCGTTTGAGGTCATCTAGTGCGCAAGCTTGTGGTTGGGCAGTGGACAGTTGACAGGTCTGGTGGCAAATCCAGTAATCCTTTCATCTGATCAAAGTAACACTACAGCTTTTAAATTATTGAATGGAAAGTTGAATTTAGAACTTCAATGTACTTTATAGGTCAATATGTTTGTTTTGTATTGCGTATGGAAACAGCAGCTTGCTCGAGCTGTCAAACCAATTCCAAGAAAATAGAAAATACAATAAAAATCAGATTATCAAAACGTTTTATATCTCTGGTTTATCAAATTACTCCTGGAAGAAAAGACTGTTTCGACATCGTCCACATACTGTACGTCTATTTTAGAGCTCATACTGGCTGTCAGCATCGCAAAATAGCATTTTTTTTTTCCAGAGGAGCCAGAGTAATACAATTTCAGTGAAGACTGTTGAGTACATCTGGAGTTCGCAGGCCAAAACAGGAGAAGAGACTGAAAACTAAAACTAAAAGAGTGAACGTGTTTGTATTGCAACATGTAATGACGCCAATTAAGTACAACATCACGTCAACGTAAAAAGCTAGCTTAAGGTGTTTTGTGATTTCATGTTGTTTCTGTTCCTATCTCTAGGCTTCACTCAACTGCGTCCAAAAAGGAGGTGACAGCATTCACAGAACCTGGAGGTCCACTTAACTGTCTTTCTTTCTTTGTTGCTCTCTTGTTTCATCTCATCTCATCTAGGACTGAAGTGGAAAATTACATTTGTGTTTTTTTGTCCAAATTTCTGCTCTTAATAAGAGCACATTTACACCCTGCAGTGGATGTAATAAGGCTGTATATTTAATGTAGTTACGAAGTGTAGCTCGTGGGGCTGCTGCCAGCGACAGTATTCAAATACTCCAACAATGAGGGCCAGCCGCAGTCGTTAGGGTACATGAGGACAGCAGATCCGCTCTCTACTTCATTATTAAAAATGAATCTGGCCTCTGCTGCCATAGTGTATTTATTACATGGACCTTTTTTTAACAATACATGCTCACCATTCATTCTGTACAAGGACAAATTCTTCCCCATCATTCATCTCACCCCTGAAATAATATCACCAATTAGTTATGTCATGGCCATAACACTTTTAACACCAGTAATCAAGGCAGTATGCAAATTGTGATTAGAGAGAGAAACCCTTAAACATTATCGTGAACCCTGCAAGAAATAGTCTCATCAAATTTTCATGTTAGGTCAACAGTATCATGGCCTTAAGTGTTTACCTTTATAATACCATAGGGATTGATGATTATTCTCATTTTTTATATCAAAGCAACTGTTTAACCTTACTGTTTATTCAATATTTACACTCTCCTTTGATATTCATGCAATGTAATGTTGGTATGATTAGTTTTGCTTTTATTTCTACTCCAGTGTTCTTGCCTGGCATGTAGTTTCATGCTTTTGACATCATTTGTGATGTTTTGAATGTTCTGATATTAAATGAATGTCTTTCTTTCTTATCTTTGCATAAATAACTATCAATTCATATATTCTAACAGGGCATCAATTCAATTCATCTCACGTAAAATAATATTAAGATGACCTTTGGAAAAGTTTTTATAATAAGGCTTTGAATTAGAAACACAAAGCACAACACCAAACTCATATATCGCAATCAAAACTAATATCACAAAGATTAGAATGGGAATGGGATATCCTGAGTAATGGCTCGGCATTTGTCTGAAGAATAATTCACACACACTCACACAAAAACACAAACACAGATGTGCCAGCCATACAGATGTGCCAGCCATAGAGCTGTGACGCTGATGCATTATTATGTATCTACTGCATTCCTGAGTATACTGACATTACAAAGCACCTCAAATGCAACATCATGCATCTCTGCCCTGAAATGTAATTTGAGCTTTGGCCACTTGACTCTAATGACACAACCCAAGACAGAGAGACCCTCTGCTTGTGTCTGTAACAATATTAACATTACAATTCCCAATCACATTTAAACGTGCATGAAAAATTGACAAAATACAATTAAAGGCCAGAAGAATTAAAGGCCATACTGCTTAATGAATTAGAATTATCCTTGATCCTTGGTTTTCCAGTGTAGGTAGTTCATTTCTCCTACAGAAAGATCCAGACTGCAGCCAAACACTGCATAAATCATCCTCACCACTACATCATCTGACACATGTCTTATGTGTCATTAAGTTGCTGTTCAACAAGGAGCTTTAACAACAATGTTTCTGGATTAACCTACTGGCTGAAACCACAAATAAATGGTGTAATATTCATCCATTCATGTAATATTCAGACAGAAAAGGTGAGAGTGTCGGGTACCTATCCACTCTTATTTGCCTCAAAGTTGTTTTCTGCCCCTTTTGCATCTGTCATGATGTCATGGCTCCTCTGGTGTAAATAGCTGTTTGCTATCTGGGCTTTATTTTCCAAGAGCACTAGGCAAGATCATCCCTACCACCATGTCTAACGTTTGGCATCATCCTGCTCTGCTGTGGTTGCCCAGCTGCTGTTACACCTTTCTAGCTCCTTGGCCAGGTCACTAGATTCGTTTTCAATTTATTTTAGGTTTTATCCCCAACAAAATTACTGCAATTCTCACTTCTCTTCCATTGAAATTCCTTGACTTCTCCATTTGCACCTGTTGCACCTTAAGCAAAATACATTTTCAAAACACCCACCTCCGGTCAAGTAAGATACTGTCCCTCACTCCAACTTCCAGTGCCCTACCAAACCAGGAACTGCGGCACATTCAGACTATTCATACCAATCGTAATTTAATCAACCAAGACAATTCCAATGGATAAATTGGAATACAAATTATTCAATTAACTGCATGTCCCCTGTGCACATGTAAATGGATACGCCTGCACCTGCATACACCATGTTTCTATTAACTGGGATAAAATTCATAATTACATTTTTCCTGAGATAGTTCTATCACGAGTTGGCAAAACTTAGCATATCATAAAAAAATAATGAGATGCCTAAAAGTAAGTCATCTCCACAGCTCAAAGATTTAGATTTGAACCTCCACCCGTGTTCCAATGCAAAACCAAGGGGACGATTCAATTGCAACAGACAGTATTCAGATAAATTCATAGAACTAGTGGTGAGAAAAAGCATAGGAAAAAAAGGGTGCATTAAAAAGGTAAAACAAAAGTCAACTACTAATGCGAAATAAACTACAAAACAACAAAATAGTCTTTCACTGTCAATGAACTGACAGCTCTTGGAAAATAAGCTGAAAGAAATGAATCAAAGACTTTTTGCCTAATTAACCTTTACGGGAATATGTTCCATACATTGGAATGGCATTTACAAGAATACAATCAGTGTTATTGTTGTGTTAGAGCTGAAAATACGCTCTACTAAAAACGTGGTCATTTGAAAATTCTTTTGAGGGATTTATTGCAATTAGAAATTAAAGGATGCCATTTCTCATGAATGCACAGCAGCGTAAATAAGCAAGGACTTCATGCTGAAAGCCTGTGAACAACAGCAAAGATTCACTGTGCTATGAGGTTAGAGAACAGACGGTACTGACTCCCAGTGCACAAGCATTACCATAACACTGGATATAGAGCAAAAGTAAAATGTAGAATGCAGAGTATGTTAACAATTTAATTAATGGAATGCTGCTTTTCTTACTAACTAATGGTAATCACATTGGGAAATCTTATGCTGGAGCAGTAATACTATTACTAGCCAACAGTAGCCTAATGAGGTTACACTCAATAAAAGATGTATGTGTTTGCATACTGATACTAGGCTTGTGATATAAAACATAACTTAAATAAGAGCCTACAGTCAGTACAATGTTATTTTCCTCATAAGGATATAAAATATTGAACTCACAGGTTAGCTTTTCAGTTTTAGTTCATTTGTGACTCTAGTAATGAATGTTGCTACTACTTAGCAAAATTAACAACCAGAATCATTTAAGTATTTAAAGTCTTGATTGAATTGATTTATTGCCATTAATTTCCTTTAGTTTTGTGTTCGTTCAGTGAAACCTTTCCTTGAAACAATGAAAATACTGTAAGATGTTTTGTCGTTGTGATGATGAATCAAAAATATTAAGCACCATATCTAATACTATTAAGTAAAGCATTATTACTGACTGATTGATCTAATACGGAAACCCTTGCACACTCGATATTACGTTCTCCACTGTATTGTTGTGTTGCTTGTCACTTTACTCTGTAGGTTACGTGACACAGTCTATGTTTATTCCATTTCCCTTGCAGCTGGTTACTCCTGTTCTTGTATTTGAGGTAGGCCATTGGAGATGGAGCTTCATAGGTCAACCAATCCCCATGGACCTGATTGAATGGGAAACACCTTTGGGGATGGAGAGCACCTGCATGTTTTGCTAATGAGGCCTTGTAGGAGATTCGCTCATTACAAATCATGTGTCATATCAGTGACACACAAACAGTATTATATCTATAAGACAAACATCGAGGTGGCTTTAGTCAAATAGAGGAAGGGAATGCTTTACTTTAGGACTGATGGTGGTAATAAGAACTATTTGAACCTAAACCTAAACCATGTTGCAGCTATGCGGACAAAATGTGTCCATTGTACAATTCAGACTGAATACATATGTCTTACCTTCACTGCAGTCCTTTCCTTGGAAGCCCGTCTCAGAACAGTCACACATGGGTTCGTTGTTAATTAGACTGCAGACTCCTCCATTTAAGCACATGTTGGCTGCACCACAGAGGTCATTTAAGACCCTTTGACTGTCAATCATTACAGACTCCGTATTGTTGACCTTTATGTCCGTTATCCATCCAGTGAAAGGAAGCTGATCCTTGACTGCTGCTGATGTAAGTCGTAATGCCTCAGAGCGCAATTCCGGTGGTATTCCACCAAGAAATAAATGGCTGAAAACAGTCATATCCCGTCTTTTAGACTTCACCTCAACCCATTTTATCTCATTGTCCACTATTAGAGTTGTGTTCTTAAAGTTTCTCCTGATTAAAACTGCATGCCATTGGCTGTCATTGACTGTCGTGTCAGAGAGTACAGTAGCAGGCTCGGCACAGAAGATGGAGAAGCGAAGGCTGAGTTTACCGTTCAGTATGAGAAGTTCTAAAAAGTCACAAAATCCCTCATCGTCAAAGTAAACTAGTAGCCCATGGGAACTTTTTGTTTTCATGTTAAAACTCATTTCACTTTCGCAACATGCATTCCACACTGGAAATCTAGCCCACTGTCCCTCAGTACCAGTAAATTCAAGACAAGTACTTATTTCTACCAAACAACAAATGAGCAGCCCAACCCATAAGATATGGGCACCATGAGGCTTTTGTAAAACCATTGTGTGGCCACAAATTCTGTGTAGGTGAGTAGGTACTTAGACTAGGGCTGTATTTACTCAGAGGAACCTTTGCTCAAAGAAGAAGTGTGTTAGGTTGATAGGCATTTAACAGACTGCCTACATGGATATAATGGTGTGAATTTATGCATTGTAAATGAAGAAACTAAATGGAATCACAGATTTGCATAGCACTAGTCTTGGGCAACACTTATTCCCTGGAGCAAATATCATTACCACACATTGTCCAGGCCAAACCTCTCACTGTTTGTGCCAAAATAGTTTGAACTGTTTAAAGGTCCTCTCTCCCATGGCTATTTGGAATAAAGTGACAGGGATTCAAATATCCATTGGGCACTCTTGGCCTAATTAATGTAATTATGAAACAGTCCCTTCTGGTGCCAGTTAGAATGTGCACAGATTCACTTGAGTTGAAATGGCAGCTTTAATCTTCATGCTCATGCCAGCATTCTTTGGCGGGCAACTGGAAGCCTTGCTTGGGGCTTTTCACCCTGTATCCTCTGTAGCAATGTGGAAAAAAAAACACCATATGGAGCCACGTTGGCTGATAAGCTCAGCAAAAGAGACTGTCTGTCAAGGCAGTCCTCCGCTCCCAATGCTCTCTGCAACAGAAAGACACATTGAATACAGTATCAGCATTTTCACCGTATCCATTTCTAAATCCACTTTGGACAAATCCTTCATCAGATGTCAAGTTAATACAGTGAATGAGGCTCAAACCATCAACCCGCTTGCTGTGCAGGATGTTTTCTGACACATTACAACTATAATACACATTATATACATTAATATCTCAGTGCTGAATTCAAGTCGGTTCATTTCGACAACTACCGTGTGGGCATTATAAGCTCACCGCTGGGAAATAACATGCACGGATTCAAGCAGCGTATTATATAAGAGGATCCAGTCCACAAAGGAAAAGTTGTACCAATCAATCTATATTATAAGCGCCTATACAGTATATGCACGCACTTGCACGTTTAAGGCCGATTTATTCCGTTTCACAGTTCTCAAAACAAAATAAGGAAATCGTGGTTATAAGATTTTGAAAGCGCATTCTGTACAATCAAACGACTCTAACTTCTCTAATCGTGATTCTTTATCATAATCAGCGTCCCTCCGTACTCGTCGCTTCACGTCTTTGGAAGACCTAACGGGAGAAAAAGTGCGTCATTTGACTCACAATGGTTGGTTTGTGTGAGTCGAAGCAGTTGGGGCTGCGATGGGTCTCACACCGTCAAACATCTTCTTCATCACATTAACCTCATCAATACTTTCTAGCAGGACTATGAGACGATTCGTTCTGTACCCTCTTAAGAATCAAACGTATTGAAAAGGCTACACACAGCGATCTGTTGTGTGCTCCTCCGCAATTATTTTGCATTTTTTTTTAAGAGAAGGAAATGTCACCGATACCATCATCACTTTATCATAAACAGCAAATTACAAAGCTTGCCAGTAACGCATTAAAAATCATCCTGCTGCTGCTACAACTCCAGATATGAAATGATCCGTCTCATAATTTAACCTTTCGCATCATTTCCCAGCACGGGACAACATTCCCAACACCTTCTATCCTCATCCTGGAAGACAGTATTCCAAACACTTTATACATGCCTTCATTTGCAATAGAGCTAATAGCGCGTAACTACACACCATCGCTTAATGAAACGTGATGAAGCGTTACCTTCACTCCTGTGCACCTTCACTTCTACGGGACTCTAAGTAGTTTGCACGTCGGTGGGGAAAAAAATAGCGATTTCGTGGCAAAAGTCCTGCTGCTGGACAACACGACGCTCCGCATACTCGGGTCTGTTTTGAGAGCCCCAACCACGGAATCCTCCCGGCGAAACCGTCTACATGAAGAGGATCACGGCATCGTCGAGGAAGAAGAGGAGGAGAGAGAGAGGGAGGGAGGGAGAGCGAGAGGGGGAGAGAGAGGGAGAGAGAGAGAGAGAGAGGGAGACACTTTCTCTCCAACTCCCTTAAAAGCCTCTTATGCTCACCGCTACAATTACCTTCAATATTCCGTCCTTGAATAGGTTGTCTCCAGATTTTTTAAGGGGAAGAAAGACAATAATTGCTGGATCGCTTCAAAAAAAAGAAAGAAGAGGAAGTGGGGTGGGTGGAGTGGGGATGGGAGGGGGGGAGCCAAAAACCTGGAGTGATCGTAGTGGAAGAGGAGAAGGTGCAATCTGGTTTCCCTGTTGAGCTCATCCAGCGACTGTCAGGAGCCACAGACAGAGTGGATCACGTGTCTCCGTGATGTCTAACCGGGGAGGGGAGGGGCCGCATGCGGGTGCAACATTGGACAGCGCCGCTTCCCTAACATCCACATGCTTCCCGTCCATCCCGGAGCCTCTGGGAAAGTTTGCACAAAAAACGCAAGGGGAGGCAGAGGGAGGGAGATGGTGGATTTGGGAATGTTAAAAAAGCAAACAGCGAGTGGTGGTTTCATCACCATGGTTTGTCCTTTCTGTAAACTTCCTACTGGTTTGGACAAAATTCTTATTCTTTCCAAAACGGGGAGGAATTTAGAAACTAATTCTACCAAAAACCAAAAGAAATTCAGACTTTCACACATTTCTGTAAACAACTGGATTCTTCCAAATGGTGAAACTGTTTTCAAGGCCTCTAATTTTTGATTATTGGCTTGTCAGAAATCGCCAAATTTCTTGCTCTGGCTCTTACTGGATTGTTCCCGTGCTGCTTCTTCTCCATCAATAAAAGCCAAATTCAGTGAAAAGAAAAAAATGCTAAGTGTTTGGTTCGGTATTCTGTTGACGAATGCGGCATTCACCCAAAAGGGATAAATGGTTTTTAAAGGTTATTATAATGATTCAGTTGAATGATTACATACTCAGGGGAAGTTTAGGGTATTTTTGTAGTTATTTGATTGTATGTGATCTATTTATGACCTTGATCAGTCTCTCTAGGGAAACCCATAAGAGATTTAAAAATATGTTGTAGTATTTAACACATCAGTCTGCTCTGAAGAGGGACAAAAAGTACATAAACATAGAGTATATATATTGTTTAAGACTTTAACTAATTTAATGTATGGAGGAAAATAGCACTTTAAACTAAAATGAGTTGGATACTACCTATATATAAACCATGCATCACTTACACGTAAGCCCATCATGTGTAGATGGGTATGGATATACAGTAGATTGGATTTCCTCCTCACTTGACAGTATACAGAGAATTGAACACTTGCATCTTTTGCAAGTGTGTCACCTCATCAGTCGTCCAATTCAGCAGCGGGGATTCTGCAGTGTGTGTGATGTGAATAGGAGCCTCCTCACATATCTAAGTGAGAAGATTACACAGAAAACGCCTGAATAAAAGACCCAAGCTATCTGTTACAATTCAGTTTTTGTTCTCTTGCTGCAACGTTTTCCTTTACTCTGTCAAAACCACTGTACTACGTGTTTATATTCTGTTTTCAGACTTGGCCTGTCTGTTACACAGCAAATAGTATTATTCTTGCTGAAATCCATTATTTACTGCTGGCCATTAAAATCCAGAAAATCCATTATTTATTAGTTGCTGTCGGTTTATCATTTTATTAAATTTTTCCGAGTTTCCCACCTAACACATTTATTCTAGTTTAGAGAGCCAGTATCAGTAAATGGACTTTACTTAAACAGCGCTTTTATCCAAAGTACTTTTCCATGGGTTCAGCATCTTGCGCAACAATACTTCAACAAGCATCCGGCATGACCCGTCCAGGGTCATGCCGGAGTTGTTATTTGACAATCCTCCACGATGCATGTCTAAGATGCACAAAGCCATGAAAGATTTCAGCATTAAAGGTCAACAATTGCATTGAAATGATCAAAACCACCAACAGGGATACTATGGCGCTTTTGATTCTTATGTCATGCCAAGCTTTCCATACAAATCATGTGAATTGTGTGAAAGATTAGCCTTCTTGTCACAGCATATGGTCGAAACACAGTAGATCTCTCCTATGGCAAAAAGCATCATTTACAAAAGAGTGGGGATGCAGAGAGCTGTCATTACACCACAAGCCATACAATAACACCAAGGAGAACTAATGTTGCATTTGTAAACATTTCCAGTCCTCCATAAGCTTGAAGACATTACAGTTTGATTGGTGGTTGAAGTGGCAGAGTAAGCTGCATAGTACAAACACTGAGAAATAGTGAGATGTGTTTATGTGCACATATACAAGTTTAACTTTAAACCGACTTTAGAAGAATTTAGGTTATTTTGAGGAGAGATGAAACAAAGATGAATCGGGGTCTGAACTTAAGCGTTTGTGTTCATACAGGGATAAGCCAAGGTATGTATCCATACCTGAGTCATCTGTCAATTCCCAATATAATGTGTCATAGGTGAAGTCAAAGGTAGAATCACACTTTATCAGAGCGCCACTGTGAATTGATTTGGAGCATGCTGACAATTCTTGCCCTTGGGTGGCACAACAGAAGAGAGATTGCTAAGAAAGCTTCTAGCATTCACCATAGCAGCGGGGGCAGCTATACATATTATAGCAGAGAAAATTATGCTGAAGACATTCTAATTGTGACAAAGAGCATCACATTAACATTGGTGTACTGATGCTATCTTTTCTTGACTTATGTGAAAGTATCTTGCAGCCAAATGCACAATTTCTTTATCCTTCTCTTGAATATTTAACTCTTGCAACAAATTGTACTTTTAACCATCCTAGGACATTTCCGGTGTAGTAGACATCGGCCATTCAAACCCGACCAAGTTCCCAATGTTAGATTATTTTCCTAACAGTTTTAACCAAGTGAAACATCTTAACAGCTCATGACAGGTTAATCTTCGAAACAAAACAATGTTGTCCATCTTATTAATCATGTTAATATGATACGTTTACAATAACCACTAATAACAACTAAATGTGATATTTACAAACAATTCGATAGATTTCTACGTTGTTACATAAAGAAGTACATCTCAAATTGTCGAAACTGGTTTCAGGTAGATTTAAAGATGTGTCTGGGAGAACCATGCTGATACAACAGACATTCTGCCAAACAATTGAGAGAAAGTACTCCAACATCCACTTATCTCTAATTAATACTATTATCACCATCTTAGTCATGATCTGGCTTTCAAAACCTCTCAGCTATGTGCTCCTGCAGTTTGATCCTTTTAACATGACACAGAAGAAAATTAGATTGAAGTAATAAAAGAAATACCCGCTGTTAGCAGTCTGTTACTGAAGGCTGCACATTCAGGTTCAGTAGACTTGACCTACAGATTTGCACAGAAGACAAATACAAATGCTCCTGTGCACACATCTATCTCTTAAAGAACATTCAACATGGCCTATACCTGACATAAGTCAATGCTCATGGCAATACCACAATATCTAACAATAGAAAAAGCTTCAGCACTGTATATGAATATGCAATAAGAGTAGTCAGCCGTAAAGCAGGGTTGGATAACTACCATCCCCACAGCATGAGCATATGCAACTGGCTCTCATTCCCTAGTTGTCTAATAGCAACATGCTGTCAGATGCCCTGCCATGATGTTATGTCGGTGTAGAGGCACACAGGGTTTTCAATTGACTACAAAGTTAATCGACCTGCTGTAACTGACACTTCACATAGTGGACAAGCAAAGCTTTGTTGTTGGTCATTGGTGTGCTGGATTCTGGATTCCTGTTAACGTCAAAATCTGTGACTTAGATTCTTTGACCTGATTAGGAGTTTTAGTCAAGTCAAGTTTCATTGTATAGCCCAATATTTCATACAATGTCACAAACAGCTTTACAGGCCCACAAAATCAGGAAATTTCCTAACACCGCCCAAAGCTCTTTAGGAAGACGAGGAAAAATTCTTGAGAAAAGTCCAAGGAAAAAAGGAAGAAACCTCAGGAGGCCATTCCAAGAGAGATTCCCCCCACGAGCAGCAGGATGTACAATTGGAACTTCCAGTGGGATTATTCTATTATTCTCTTATATATCCACTTCAACTGAGGCCTATTCTAGCCTACAGCAGCTGAGAGCCAGGATCCGCATTTGCCAGATCACCAAGCAAAGTATACTAAACAGTCATAAAATGTTAAATAGTTCAAAATCGTTCATTTGTTCATATTTTGGTAGGTAGATTTTGGGGCTACATTCTCTCCATCTCTCTCTCGGACTAGGATCATAGGTGTATAGGTTTCAGACAGGTACCAGACGAATGGCTCAAACGACATCAGGCAGTGGATGATTTGGGATAAGGAAGGTGGTAATGAAGGCCAGTGATTGCTGATTGCAGTCAGGTAAGCAGAGCAAAGTAGGTCAAGGGGTGGAGACAAAGACTGTTGGAGGTGGAAATGACACACCGGAGAGAGAAATACACAACACAACAGTTAAGATCCGGTGAGGATAATGATTTTAATCTGGCCAATTAAGTTTTGTAAATACAGAGCTAGGCTACTTCTCAGCTTTTCTCAGCTTATTGTTGTGTGCTAGTGATAGTAGCCCTAAGCTACTCTGAATAGGCACTTTGAGGCCAGGCGTGAGATAACAAGGTAAGATGGCGACTGCAAATGAGGAATGGTGTGATGTGACAGCCACACTAGTGCAGACACTTTGGACACCCTGTTTAGGTGTGCAAACTATCTTTGTCCACACACACTTTCATGAACAAAATAGATAAGGCAGCCATCCACAATATAATGCCTGAAGTCAGGTACAGAGACATCGGTGCTCTATGTATGGCTGACAACACCAATTAAATCGTTCCAAGATTGCGATTGGGAAGCATTTTGTCTTTTATGCTTATGTGTTATATAAAGATATATTCAACTACAAACAAGCAATCAAAACAAGGAGGACAAAGAACGACAGCCTGACATGCTTATCCAGAGCGTTGAAAATGGCATTTTAGTGTGATTGGATAGCCGGATATATTTTAAAGGATGATTTTTGAAATGTATCCATGTTAGTGTGGATGGGCCATGTAAGCAACAATCTTCCACTTGATCCAAAACAATCATTGTAATCAGCACACATGACATCATTTTGCATGTATAGTATATATATATGTGTATATACGGATCCTTGACAGCCTCTTCCAGTTGAAGCAGAGCAACATGGCAAGTAATATTTAGCTCAAACTAATTTTTCCAATATAAGATGCTGTTTGTTCACTAGTGGCAATTCTCATGCTGCACCTATATATCAGTTTGCTCCTGGGCAACATTTCTGTGGAGGATCCACTCTGGACTGCTCTCTCCTTCATGAAATTCACTAGTGACATGACAGATACAGCTGGCGTCAAAAACATACATTTAAAAAATAAATAGAAGATTTACCATAAGCTCAACAACAAGACATGACATAGTTTACGTTTCACAGGGAGGGGGGGTTGCATGTGAGCTTTGGTGTTTTCAGGTAGTGAATCTCATTCTGGTCAGAATTTATCAAATATATCTTGGAATATGAATGGAGAAAATCCTAAAAAGGAAAGAAAAAAGTGAGATTCCCCAGATGAGTCACCACTAGCTGAAATGAAGCCCAATCGACTGGCAGGTTTACTCCATACAGAGAATCTAAAACTTGGACCGCAGGCTAAAGTAAAACCGCATGTGTTGAGGTTGTATGTCTGAGCTCATGGGCATTGGCTATGCAAATCACATCTCGATTGTTGTAAACACAGACATATTTTCCACAGATTTTTTGGGATATTGTAAAACTGTGAGGGAGCGCGGAGTTTACCCAGAGGTGGTATAATGATTACAAACAAACGCCATATATACGTGCTTCTCTCTCTGAAAGGAGGCTGTGCTTTCAGCAGTGGCTGTATTTGGAGAGCAAGAGTGGATCAGCCAGAGAGCCGACACAGCTGCAGGTTATCAGGCTGATTAGGAGCCTGATAGGCCAGAAACCCTGTGTTTCATCTCCTGGGGTGCATTCCAGTTCCCTTAATTGTCTCTACATTTTTCTCACTCGAATCTTGTTCTTGCATCCCATCCGAAAAAAAGCAAGGAAAGGATGTGAGAGTCGTGAAATTTGAGAAATGAGGCATCCTTGAGTTACTTGAACTGATGTAAGCAACTGATAACAGCTGCACAGTTGGGTCAGCTGTCAACCTCTCTGTAGTGTCACTGCTATGAAGAATGAGAAATATTATCTGATATTATTACGCTATCCCTTAAAATAGTAAATGATTTGACAAGCATAAGCACAACAAATTGACTGTGGATTATACAGATCCATCAAATCATAGTTACATGTACGCAAAATATGCCAAATGCTGAAAAAGCAAAGCAAAAATGGTTATCAGCAGGTCTCTTACATTAGCAATGTCTCCTTTCAAACATGTTTTTATGAGGCTCAGTGTTGCCGTGTGATGCAATCTCCAGGGGGAACAAACAGGATCCTTGCACAGATACCATTGTGACTTCATGTGAGTTAATGAAAGTTGCAATTTCGAAGGTATGATAGAGGGCCATTTGTTGACAGGCATGCACTAATCCAGTCGTCTAATGAATAATAATCACCACTCTTAGCCCAAGCTGTAACTCAGTGATTGGCCAACACTTTTATGGGATGTTCAGTCAAATCATTTAAAAGATTGTTATCTGAAGCAGTTCTTTTGAAAAGCCATATTGGTTCTCCCCTCTGTCAGATCCTCAATCAACTGAGCCGCTCAGTCAGACTACTCCGCCACTCAGACCAAGTCCCAGAAGACTGACTCATCTGCAGCACACTTCACTGCTTACCTGGCGCTTTCAAATTTAGATCCCGTTGGCATAATCCCAACTAAGTAATTAAGCTCTTTACCTGCTGCTCCCAGATAACGGTCTTTTGGGTTCACAATTATTTATCCAGTATTACAATTCCATATCCCCAAATCCTCGTTTGAAAATATTCTGTGAATTTACCGTTACCATTATGTACGTGTGTGTTTCTGCACTCATCTTGAGTTGTTGTTCTTGTTCTATGTTTATGCACGTTAGATTGGTAGTTGTTCACAAGTGGAACCTTTCTTGATTTTATAAGGCTTTGTTATGATCCTGCGTTTTGTTCATTTCCTGTCTTATTTTGTCTCCTGTCTTCTGTCATGTTTCCTGTTACTTTACTTCCTGCACTCGTGTTCCTTGATTGTTACTCATTGGTTGTTTGGTTACTTACCTGTGTCTGTTTGAATTGTATGAGCTCATCCATTCTCCACAAACCGTTTCCTCATTCAAACATAATTACATATGGGCTAAGGTGTCGCGTTGTAACGTGACATGAACTTCTCATGTTATTGTGTCATACAAACTTATGACAGATGCGTTTCTTTCTCAATAGTAGATAGTAGTTTCCAGATAGATAACTGCCCAGTGGTTTTACACACAACATAGATAAAGACAAGACTGACAAGGCCACATCTGTTCAAGACAGACAAATCACATAGTGCTTAAACTAAATAGTACATGCTTGAGATATATGTGGAATATTCAGTCAGGTTACAGTGACAACGTAATGCTGACACCCTCAAAGATAGTATAAGAACCCGATTACTGGTCAGTATTATATGGATTACTAGATACAGCTATCCAATGGTCACAAAACTGTTACAGCAAAGTCAGAGGCCTTCTATCAGCGGAGAAATGTGATTTTTGCCATGACAGTATGTAGATAGTACTCAGTACTCTCGACTTCCAGTCGGCATGTTTTTTGCACAAGCCGTCTTCTTTTAGCCTCTGGGTGTCCAAACATAACCCTGACCCAGTCCCACTATGCAAGAGTCAACAGGCATGATTAGAAAGGATCATAGTTTTTCAGTATGGCTAAAAAAAACTCAGCAGGATCCTGCAAAGGAAGGCAAAAAACGCTTGCAGTGGAGCCATAGTCAAAAGAAAGAGGAGTCGAGAGAGGCTGAGGATGAACCAATGCCCCACTGCTTAATTGATGGATATATGCGACTACATATAATTAGATTCACCTGCACAACATAATACAATCCAATATTACATCCTTACTTGAAGTCCCCTTTCTCTTTTTGCAATAGCTTCTACTCATTACATGCATATCACACCTACACACCTATCTTTTAACTTTGCTTGACTTGTGAATATTTTAGCTGCTCGTGTTTGATTCCTGTTTCCTGCATCTGAGCTCTGCTTTTCTTGATCAACTGCAGAACATATTCACTAGCTTGTTACCCATGCACCATTAAGTTGTCCTTGTACCCAACTATTAATATTGACTTCGACATTTAACTACACATAGATAACTACATGTTGTATACTGAAAATCAATAATCATGTCAGAAGTAAATACAAAAGTGGGCTGAGGATACAAGGAGCTGAAGAGAGTGTGTGTTATTTGATGTATGCACTCATGCATGTTACACCTGCTGCTGTGTTCACGGCTACTTTATTTAATTTTGGTCATTATCTATTTGCTAAATGGCTTATTGTTGAAGGTGGTTGATGTAGTAGCCTTAAGCTGCAACATTCCAAGATGTGGTACGTCCATGTTGATCGAAAAACATGTTAGTGCTTTGTACATGAGGTGAAAGCTGGCAAGGGGAATTTAGCTGTAATAGATGAGCCCTATGAGTGAATCTGTCAAAACCTCTTCTTTGGGTTTATCAGAACCAACCTACTTAGGTTATATAGAAAGGTTCTCTTAGGCAATGCAGACATAGAACACCTCCATGCAGTGAAAGTGAATTATTGATTTGAATTGAAATCTTACATTGAATGAAGCAACAACCATTTTTTTCAATTCCATTTTAACATCATCATGCACCTCACGTATTATGTCTCTGTCTTCTCTGTACAGTACATTTGACAAACATAACCATTGAAACATTGCATAACAGAGGAAGCAAAATTGTATTTGGTAAAGGACACAAATTAACTTTTTAGTAATTAAATCCAATATGTTCAAGTCCACATCCCATTGGAGCACTCTTCAGTGTTTCCCCACTCACCAGCTGGGACCATTTTTCTCTTCCCGTTGAGAGCATCTGCATCCTCGAGATTAACGCTCATTGAATTTAGAAATCTGTATCATTACAGATATTTGATTAGAAGAGATAGGAAATGACTTTGCAAGTCTGAGTTTCATTTTAGTGGAATTAATGAATCATAAGTGTGTGGGCTACAAGGAGTTGGTCACATGTCCAGCTTCAATGAGCTTACTGATTGTATTGACTCTTACATAATGACCCTACTGAAGAAAGAAAGAGAAAAGTATTAACATGCCAAAAATCAGATTAAACCTTAGATTTCAAAGCCTGAACAAACAGCATTGAACAAATTGCTTTACTTAGTATTCAGAAAAAAAATCTATGGATTATGGAATCCGTTTCTATCCATACAATTGTTTTCCACAGTGTTTGCAGTTTCTGGTTTGCATTCTTAACTTTTTCCATTTACGATGAAACATACAACTTTACATTTTTTTATGATTGCATCATTAAAACGTCGAGGGCCAGACTTACGAAGCAATTATGTCTGTTCTTTAGGACCGAATGAGGGAGAAATGCCACTTCTCTGTATTTAGGGGAGGCACTGAGGTTTTGCACTCGACAAATGTCAGAAAAGCAGATAATTATTGACAATTGCAATTTAGGGAAATGCAGTATGTTTTAAAGGCTTTCCTCATGATTGTAAAAATATCACTATTAACAGGTTGCTGATTGTTTGTGCTTTAATGAGACAAGACCTGAGGATAGGGTTTCCATGTCCATCTATCGTTTCTAAAAAAATTTTATTAAATTAAAATAAAGGGTTGTGCATCCCTGGCTTAGGTGTGCTCACTTTGTGATTATAGTTGTCTGTGTTGTTTGTTGAGAACAGAAGTCACACTGTCAGTCACACTCTAAATGTCATTGCAACATGTTTCTTTAGATGTTTGACAAAGATATTCAAGTATCTCTTCAACGTGTAAGTGTATGTTTGTGTATTAGGAGCTTCTCTTGGTTACATAGTCCTTAAACTGAATGGGCCTTTGAATGTTGTAGAGCATGGCTTTACAAATGCAAGTGTACAATAAGTATCGATCAATCTTTCCACTCTGAGCTTTCTCTGAGGAGAATTTTTCTCCTTGACCCTGCTATCTAACCACACTGAAGTCAAGTACACAACTTTAGACTTGTAGCACAGCTTTATAATATTCCTGGCAGCTCAGTGTGTGAAGTCGGTTCCCATAATAAAAGAACCTAAAGATCGGATCAGTAGATCACAAGAGATCATGTCTGGCAGTAAAATGCTCCTACATTCATGGAACATCGTCTCCTCAGTCTTCATTCACTCTTCATCACTGTTCTTTTACACTATACATGGGAGTTTGGCCTGTCTTGCTTTGGGGACTTGCAATGTGTAAATAAGCACGCATGGAACTGTTTACCCACATGTTTGTGTGTGTAATTCCTGCTCATTCCTGATGAATAATGGATTTAAACGAGAAACCCTCAGTGGTATTAAGGCAAACCATGACCTTGGTCTAATCACGAAATGAGCATTAATCCTCACTGAAGCATGCAAGATCATTCCTAATTTTTCATGTCTTCTTCCATCAAGTTTATTTATCACAAGCTTAATTGCACAAATGTTTAGGTGGAAATTTCAGTCTATTTTTAGCTCTACAAATTGAACAACATGCTTGTTTTGTGCCTGATGTCATTTGATATGTCTGTTGTTCTTAACAAGGCCTCATCAATACAGAGGATCATCTCAGTCACAATGATTCAATCTAAATTCATTTTAGGATTTACTGAACTCTGAGATTTACACAACAGCCAAACTTGGCCAAGTTTGTAAAATGTGTTTGCCCGGGAAAGGGAGTTAAAAAGGTGCAGCTATATCATTGGCCAGTATCTGTATAGCATATGATAATGTGGAATAATATTCATTGGAGTGCAAGCTGGTGTGAAATGGCCTGATAAGATGGGAATGTTGACACACCTGCTGATCACAAATAGTAATCCCAGAATTTTATGGCAGCTTTTTTTGCCTTATCGTTTGTAACTGTCAGTGGTGCCATAGCAAAAGGCTTTTTACTGAATTTTGCTCAATGCCTCCAACACACATACACACGCACGATTGTAAACTTTTCCATATTGCTAAATAATTCTGAGTTACTTTCAGTTGTAAGTTGTCTGTGTGAATATTGTGATGAGCCACAGAATGGTTGTAGTGGAGTGGCTTAACTGCAGCTAATTACAAATTGAGCCAAAAGTTCCGTCTGAAACTAAACATGAATGGATTGGCCAGAAGACAGCTAATTCCAAATAATTAAATGTAGAAAAAATCAATAGAGCCATATTACAATTAATTACAATAGTCCTGAATGTGCCTGTCCGCTCCATGAGGAATGATTTTCTCCTCTTCCTCGCACAACATTTTACAACAAGTCTCAAGTCCTCAAATTGGTCATAGTCATGTGACTTCTAGACTTTTGCCTGGTGACACAGAAATAACTTCATTAGTCTTGTTTGAAGACAGGCATATAGCTAACTGTCGAGTATGTAGAGAGGACAGTACAGCAGGTAAATGGTAAATAACTTCCCACATCCTGTGATTTCACAATTACAACAGTTTAGAGTCTAAAACTATGGTTTTCAAAGTCTTTCCAACGTCTTCCATCTGTCTCTTATGGTTTCATAGTCATTAATACATTATTAAAGGAAAGTTGATATTCAATCACATTGGAACTGCTGAAAGGATTTAGGACCCCCCTTTTTTTTTTTCAAAGAAATGTGCTAATAGCTACCTGCTGTCACTGTTATTCAAGAGTAGCTCAGCAGCAGTGGTGTGACTGGAGTGTAGTGATAAAGGGACTAGCAGGCAGACACACACTGAATAAGTGATTAATGACCATAGAGCTCTATTGTTCTTGTGCTTAAAGATTTCTTGTCTTTCACTTCATTAAACTGTTTGATCAAGTGGTTATTCAGAAGAGAGCTATTTGAAATGCACAGCTCTGGGGCAACGCCTGTTACGCTACTGTACTGTATGTGACATTTTTGCCGAACAAGACGTAAATACAGACAGTATATCTTTGATTGTAGTTTATAGATGCAGTTTATTCAGTTACAAATTGTGATAATAATAATAATAATAATCCATTGATATTTTCTTTGTCAAATACTGACCATGATAGATCAGTGTCAGTGGTCAGGATAAAAGGAAGGGAATAATGAAATCCACATTACATATTTACTCAAATTGGCATTGGTGAATGGAAATGAAATTATTATTTAGGTAGTAACTGAATTATACCATTACGGGTTGGTAGAATACTTGGCAGTTTAAAGTGGTCAATTTCAAAATAATTAATTTACTTTATGGACAACCTCAGGAAATCGGGGATAGAAAAATGGCACATTCAATCACAGACTTGTGATTGAATGACTTATATTCTTGCCTAGCATCAATATGGATTAATCCATTCCATTTGTAATATTTGAAAACCCAACTATCACTGAACTGAGAAGGGAATTATTTTTCCATTTTATCATTTCAAGTCTCCATCAACTCCCCATGTACACAGATTAAGGGCTCATTGATAAAGATGATGAAGATGATACAGAGTAAGATACATGGCAATGGCTTTTTGAGATACACATTGACACTGTGATTAACTGAGAAACCACCAAATGGAAACACTTACACTTAGTGATCAGTTCCTTTTAAGCAAAGCAAAATCCCCCTAAATTGTAAAATATTATCATAATTATTATGTTTATTATTACAGAGTCAAGACTTCAAGATGTACTGGCATAATAGATTTTAGAATGAAGTCAGCTGTATTTATTATTACATTATTATTCAAATGAAAACAATTGCAGAGTAGATTATTCTGTCTTGCAAATTGCCAAAAAAAAACACCCATTGCTGCCTCTGAGCCAAGGTTGAGGATGTAATTTATAAATTAGACTTCAGTTTGAAAAACCATGAGGTCCTTTAAAATGATGCAAAGTCCAAAATAATCCTTATAATAAGGAGTGGGAGGCGGTAATGTAGGCTCAAACTGTTTATTCACTGAAAATGGTGTTTTCATATCCTATGATGTCCTAGGCCTGTTTTTTGATTGTATAACATTAATATTTTATTGTGACAAAGCAAACCTCACACAAAAAATATCCTCCCCTCTTATTTCACCCTGTTGACCCTGACTCTGCCTTGATTTTCATTAGTAAGGCATCATTAGATCAGAAGAATCATGGGTTGCTTTTAGCAAGCAATTGTTGATGTTCAGGGTTAGATTTGGATTTACATTTCAGACTGACCTTGACAAAAGTGTTCTGCCCTCATTCATAATGTGGTCATTAGCAGGCATAAATGCCAGCTCTCTTGATGCCCCTAATATTTTAGCTCACTAACCCCCCAGTGCTGCCTCCAAAAATGATTTAAAATCCCTGTCAAACAGCTGAATTCTTGCCTTTTAATATGTTGCTTTGTAAGTCTTGTGTTTGCATCTGTTTGTTTTTACACACAGTACCTTCATTCTAAATATGTATTGTGTAGTCATTGTTTGTTCAAGAGTAAATGGATGGCCCACTTCTGTACGGATAGAAGAGAAATTGCCCAAATGCTAAATAAAGTTTGTTCTTCACTGCATAACAAAGCACAGCAAATACTGATGTGTCATGACAAAGACTGCATCATCTCTCACTTCCTGTACTTCTGACTCAAACTCTGGTCCAGTTTTTTTTTTAAGCTTTTTCAGGGATTGTGAACCAGGTGGTCAATTACCCATTTATAGCAAGTTACAACTCCTGAATGACTCACCAAAATAATTTGAGTGAAAATGTGAGCGAGAGGACATTTTTTTTACTCATTACTCGATTGGGTCTCAGCTTTGTAGGACACCTCCATATGGGGTTTGGCAGTTCTGATCACAGTCCATTCTGCCAGCTTTTACACCTTGCAGTAACATGTTTTTCCATCAGCAAACAGATCACATGTAACGCAGATGAAAATATGGTCAAAGTCCACAAAACTTTACAAATGACCATTAGGCTTTTGGACAACTATATTATGGCATGCAATTCACTGCACCGAGACTATTGACAGTACTTATCGCAGCTACCTCTAGACTCCCAACTTTAACCAAACAACATGTGTTCCAATTAAGCATTCAATGTTTGACATGAAACAAAACTGACAACTCAGTTGCAGTCTCATCCACCTGAAATGGATATTGATTGCAGTTGGCAACAAACAAGTTGTCAGAATTCAATCCTAGAAAAATTGCCCAAACTCTTGTTCAACCAACTGACCGAACCCTTAATTTGACCTCGCAGCATTTTGATAACAAATCCATTTGACACAGGAAATGCAGAACAAATGGGATACAAACAATTTGGAGAAAATAAATTAAGCCCCAACTACCACCCAACACTGTTAAACAATGTAAAATGTTTTTTTAAAGGTCAACATTGAAACGGACTCCTCAAGTTCAACAGGAAATGTGAGCAGCGCATGTAACTTTGGGTCACGGCTCAGTGAGAAGGGTGCAAATTCTCTCCTGATAGGAAAACAACTCCTTAGCGCTGAAGGATTTCTGCTGCTTGTCATGCACAAGTGGCTTTACAGTCCCCCAGAAGAATTCAGACAGAGTTAATCAGACACACATGAGAGCGTCAGTCTGAGATTTGGTGACCTCCACATAAATCAAGAGCACCCATTTTAGCAAACAATAAAACCTCATTCAAACAAGACAGACAAGGTGTGGCTTGCCGATAGACAGTATAATATGCTGGTACACGTACAGTATGTCTGCAAAGAGTCTACTATTTCTGTATGTACAAGTGTGAGTTGGAACTTGTACAAATTGGAATTTTTACAAATTGGAACATGTACAAATTAAAACTTGTACAAATTGGAACGTATACATCGGACACCAAGATTAACAGGGAGAAACCGATGGAGAATGTCCGGAGACTGGAGACAGCTCAGGGTGAAGAACAGTATGGGGAGTCATGGAGTATCATGAATGAGATAAGTTGGTGGAAAAGGTCAAAGGAGGGACAGGTTGACAGGTTGACAGGTTGCAGGCAAAAGGCCTTACGTGTTCTCTTTCTAACATCATCCCGGTCACTAAATCTGGAGATCTCTCAAAACAAGACAATTACTATGGTATCAGTCTGACATGCATCAAAGGTGCAAGGATTTACAACTGCGTGATACTAAACGGGATACGAAGCGCCATTGACCCCCACTTGAGAGCGAACTAGAATGGCTTTCAAAAGGGGAGAACCACCGCTTTGCTCTGCATTATCGACTTCAAAAACGCATTCGACTCAATACCTAGAGACAGTCGAGACAATGTACACAGGTGCAGTCGAGACAATGTACACAGGTGCAAGAGCCAAGGTGGAGGCAACAGCATGGAGGTTGACATCCTTGCTGGGGTGTTGCAAGGGAACACTCTTGCCCCCTTCCTCTTCATTAAAGTCCTGTACTATGAACTTAGGTAGACCTTCAGCGGATGGAAACAGGATCTCCGCCTCACTATTATTCTCTGACTCTGTGGAGCTTTTTTGGGTGCTTTTGACATGGAGACGGAGTGTGACAAGGTTGGTCTTGGGCTAAACGCCAAGAAAGCGGAGGTTATCACCTTCAACAACCTCCCAAAATATCCACATCATCACAGGACAACAGGTGGCAGTGCCCTGAAAGAAGTCAAGATTCTCAAATACTGGGTTCATCGGTCAACTCATTGGAGCAAGACCTTAAAGCGAGAAAGGCATTCGCGTGAAAGGCTTTTAACAGCATGGCCAGCATGTGGAACTCTAACCTCCCTCAACATATCAGACACAGCTTCTTCTCTGGAACTTTAGAAACCATTCTCCTGTACAGCTGTGAATGCAGCCAGGAAAATTAGGCTGGCCAGTCACTGTCATTGCTCCTACTAAGCAAACCGATAGCTATGGTAGCCAAACACATGGACAACACCAATACACGTGGACATATGTGGATGCAGAGGTGGAAGCTACAGGCGAGATGCATGGAGGATCCGGATGACTACAAAGGAGGACATAGAAAAGTACTTTGCAAATGTGTCACTATTTTTTTCACTGTTCTTCCATTACAAACTGTGGAATGCTATCCTTATAAAGAAATGTTGAGTTGTTGTATGATGTTATTTGTTACATAAAAATAATTTACCTCCATGCTGCTCAGTATGCATTTACAGCATGTTTAAGGAACACAAAATGTCAGCTTGACCCTGAAGACATCAACAATTGGTCCTAACATGAATGCCGCATATTTAGTTTTTTGTCATTTTTGCCTTATAGATTTCTCCGTCAAAGGTTGTTCTTTATTGTTAGCATTTACTTTTATTTACTGACACCTTTGCAACATTTAACCTCACAACTTTTATGTGTTTCTTCATTTTAAACCTATAAAGTCACACCCTCCAAAATGCCCTGAATGCTGTTACCTAAACGAGGTAGGTTTAATTTGGTAGCATGGAGGCTTGTGGCTTTGCTCTGTGGGTTTCTGCCCTGAGTCAAAACACGTGCAGGGTAAGTAAATTGGAAACTCTAAATAGCCAGGAGGTGTGAATGTGAATAAGTCTGTCTATATGTGTGTTAGCCCTGTGATAGAACGGTAAGCTGTCCAAGGTGTCCATTCACCTAGTGGCTGCTGGAATATAGGCTCGAGCCCAAACTGGGTGTAGAAGAATACAGTTTCTTTAGTGTTATATACTTAAGACCAATAGTCACTAATGCAGAATATGCATTTACTTTTGGGAGCGTTATTGAGCATTTTTATATTTTATTCTCTTTGTATCTTTAAATGAGAACAATAGTTGTTTAGCTCATAGCATGTTAGTGTGCACATACACAGATTCATTTAATGACAAACCGCACCCTGAAAGACCTCCACGCACATAAAATGGAACTTGATTCATAAATGTTTCAATTTTGTTAATACATAATCACCTGGGCTGCGTTGTTTTGTGCAGTAAGGCAAACATACTTCTTTGCCCAGGGCCCAGTGGAATTGGTTATCAACCTTAATTATTTTCTCTCATGAATTAATGTAGAAATTACTTTTTACATGCTTCAATAACTCAATGCGTTAACAGAGAGACATAACCAGTAAAACACTAACTAATGATGAGGCATGTAGAACGCCTCCTCTCCTCTGCTCCTCTGCAAATAGCTCCTCTAAGTGTACCTCTGGAGAGGATATTCTAGGGGCAATCATTTGGAAAAAGTCTAAACAACAGCATGAAAATGATTTTCTTAATCCGAACAGGGGGCTCGAATAAAGCCGGCTAATGTTTTCCTCCACCAAATCCCCACTCATATTGTTTTAGAAACATGTTTGAAAAACAAGTCAAGTAGCTTAACGCAGAAAATATGGCCATAAAGTTGACATAGTAGAACAATTTGTAATAATATATTTCAAAGCTCACTTAGATTCCAACAGCAGGGAGTGGCTTCAATTAAAAGTGTAAAACAGCTGCAAGGTGAAGGTTGGTTTCTTCCACATGTCTCTTCCTGACAGGAAGAAAAATCATCGGATTCACGCCATCTTCCTCCCCTGTCCTTTCTGCGGGGGAGGGAAGAGGAAAGCCCCATTCTGTGGCTCCGTCAAGCTGCCAACCAGGCCCCGGCAACACACTTCATTAACCACTCCGATGACAGAGGATGGTGGCTTTTCGAGACAGGATGCACAAATCTGAAGGCTTAGGAAGCTGCCGTTTGCTCAAAGACCACAATGCATTACTCTGAATAGGCTTGTCACTCCTGCCCAGGTTCATTTCCTTTTAAGTGTGAGGTTGAGTCAATCAAGGGAAATGAGCTGAGAAAACCCAGGCTATTATTTATCAGTTTATCCAATGGGGCCGTTTTATCACCGCCTCTTCACAAAGCTTTTATTGCAATACATGAAACAGATGAGTATGAAAATATATTTAGCTGGGAAACACTTATTAAACTGGTGTACATGGCTGCTGAGGGGAAAATATTTTGTCCGGTTAAGAACACTTCAATTACAGTTGGCTAAATGCTTCCTCCTTTCTTTCGTTACCATCAGTGTCAAGACTGGAGCTGTGCACTTCACACAGTGATTATGGTATCATGTACACCAACTCATGTAATGGAAATCGTCTCATTTGCTTGGTCATTACTCAGAGCTATCGTAACAATCATTTACACCATCCTCGATTAAATAATCACTCGTTTAAACATTTGCTTCTTCAGGCCAACTCCCCTACACTGCAATGTAATCCAATGTCCGATGTAGTTCAAAAGGAGAGCCACGAACTACGCTCATGTATGTAGCACAAGTCAACACGTACGTCAAACAAGGTACATCTACCCTGGCCCCTCTATGGTGATGTCCACAGTGCACATTTATTCTCCTTGGCTTAGCCTTGCTCTTCATCAAATCCTTTCAGAGTGTCCTAGAGCCTCGCCCCCATGGCTTTCTATTCACATGTCTTAGAAAACTGGGGTTATATACAATCGATCATTCCCTGACAGTTCATTCATTGCATCTCAAGTACGATATGTGGAGAGATGGGCACTAGTATAGTTCAGATAGTACACATAAAGCCCTAACTATCAAATTGTTGTTTTTCCACCCACAACAACACCTTATAGCCTCAACAAATATAGTCAAAAACAAAAGCCATTCAGAGAAGGCAATAAATATGTCAAAACTTGAACCTATGTCATCTGAGCTACACATTGTTGGTAGTTCCTTGTCTATCCATCCATATTGTCAATTGTCAAGCATAGGATACACAAACTATAGACAAATGTCCTGTCTTGCAATATTGAAGGAAGTGAAAACAACGCATAAGTTTTTTATGAAAGTCTTTTTATAGGAAAGCACTCAATAAATCTAATCTCTTTGTGTCTGTATTTAGAGAAAATTGAATTTCACTGTGAGAGATGTTAAATGCTAATTTTATCCCTCTCATTTAATTCCCAGACAATATCTATAAAATTGATTAAGACTTGGTATCCTTCCTGTTAAAATATTTAATTTCCCATTATTCTAATCAAGAATTACTGTGACAATAATGAGTGTCTGCCAAGCAGCAAAATGGAGATCACCTGTGTGGTGAACAGGTCTGTTAGCGATAAAGAGAATATCTCCGCACAAACCGACAAAAAAACAAACAATTAAAAGCCAAGCTGGATCGGTGGAGATTCATAAAAGGTAATTGTCAGCCAGGCGTGATTGGAATTAAGCCCGAGATATCAAATGACAACTGATTGGTGACACATATGAGTGACAAAGAAACCCTGTATAAGTAAACATACAAATCATATAAATGAGTTGTGGCATCCTATTACATGGACTGATAAGATGTGTGAGTAAGCATGGACGCAATAGGGGCAGCCTGAGTGTCTCCTTGTGTATTATAGCTGTTTGGAAATTATGGTAACCATTGTGATTGATTTTTCCTGTTGCATAATATGTCTTCATAATTTATGAATACTAATGTCATGTACTAACAGCATTGACGAATACTTGAGCCACTAAGGTTCTATCATGACCAGATTTATTAAAGGCACTACTGGATTCCTTCCTTAAAAAGACGTTCATCAATTTCCTCAGATGGCCACAACTCCACTTTCTACAACAAACTAATCACATCACCTCTTTATTTTTCACCGTAAGTGTTTTACAAGCACATTAGTCAAACCCTGAACATTGAAGTCATTCCTGTAGGTAGGAGTGTCATGCTGCCAAGGATCCCCTTCATCTTTTCATCTCAGTTGGGACATATCCCCAATTAACTAAATTAGCTCAAGTCAAGCTTGGCTTTAATGTGCAGACACTAATGACATTCCAAGGTTAACGTGAGGAGTCAGGCATTGATTTTGTGTGAGTGTGTGTGTCTTCAGTATCTGTAATAAGAATGAGACAAAAGCCCTCCACATAAGATCAGAAAAAGGGAAAAAATAAAAATCCATGGGTGTTTGACCCTGACTTGATCACTGTCAAGCCTGCTAAGATTTGGGTTGTATTGTTAAAGGCAGAATGCATAAGTGGGTGGGCTGGCATTTTACAGAAGATTATTAGACAAAAAAATCTGTCTGACAATATAATAGCTTGCCATTAATTAATGTCTGCACTCTCAGCAAGGATATGCAGGGTGTGAACTCAGTTAACCATGTGCCAGACATACAAAATAAATGATAAGCAACAGCAAGAGAGAGAGAAAAGACTTACAGATAGACGTGTTGGAAATGTTGTTTTCTTCTGCATCTTTCAGTGTAAAGAGATATGGAGATTTGCTCTGGAGTTTGGATGTAGCGATGACATGGGCTGAGATAACTGCTGCTGAGGATTACTCAATCAATCACCTGTAGCCAGATCCTTACACAGCTTGTCTGAGGAGACACAGGAAGGAGTCAGTGCCTCCAGGGATAAAAGTGGAGAAAATGGAACAGGTCATTCCAGTTCACAAAGACTGTGGCCCACGAGCTATGTGGAAGTGAAAGTCAATATGTGGCTGTGTGTGCATACTCATGTATGTGAATAACAATGGAGACCCTTAAAATGATACATATAATGAGCTACATAGAACAATCTTTTCAGATATGATTATAATAGGTAATCATATTTGTGGTTACTCACATTTTAATACAAAGCACCTGCTGTTGCTACCAAAAAATAAAATCAATTATTTTCTTAGTTAATAATTCAAATAGTCATTTAAATGTGACAGTGAGTAGCAGTGCATCTTTCTTGTTTTCCACATCAATGTCTCTCACGCTCTTTATCGAGATTATAAATATTTATGTTTCTTATTCCATAAAAAAAATACAGCATAACTGCATAAAAGGGGTCAAAATATATTGTTCTCTCATCTTAAACAACTCAAACGTGAATCAGATTTGGCACTCGAGCTAGAGGCCTTATTATGTGTGATATTACATTTAGAGATGGCTCACTTTAGATATGGGTTGGGTGGAATTAAGGTCAGTGTAGGCTCTGGGATCTCCTCCAGTAACTGTGAAGATCCAAAGATGGTCTCTGAAGCATAAGGCTGTAGGAAAATGGAAACACAACACGAGCACAGATTTGTCAGCAGTAGACCGCATCTAAAATATTTTTTGCTTATTGCTTTTAAGATTTTATATTCTACATTTTTTCTGGCACAATCAGTGGCACTGTGAGAGAGAGAGAGAGAGAGAGAGAGAGAGAGAGAGAGAGAGAGAGAGAGAGAGAGAGAGAGAGAGAGAGAGAGAGAGAGAGAGAGAGAGAGAGAGAGAGAGAGAGAGAGAGAGAGAGAGAGAGAGAGAGAGAGAGAGAGAGGACAATGATTTAATAATAATGGGCCTTTTTCCCCATTTTACCTGTTTCAAACTTCCCAGAACAAAATGTACAAGCACAAAAACTTTTGTGTTGTTCCAAGGTGTTAATTAGCTATCAAAAACCTTGAATAAATAATTGAAATAATTTGGGACAGTGGAGGGTTGCGAATTGGAGTGTCTGTTTGGATAGCAGACAGGCTAGATGTAAATTGGATGCAGCTGTGTCTAATTGCCACTGGCAGGCAATATCCTGTTTTTTATCTCTTCCGGAGAAACTGCACTGCTGCCTACTGGATGCACTGAGACAGTCAAACCAGGAAGCTGAGAGGAAAGAGTTAACTTAGGAGAGCTGGAAAAAAAACTGTTCCTATTTTGAGTTAAGAAAAGTTGTTCCTTCATTTTGTTGCTGAAAAAATGCTGAAAAGCAGTTCTTGTGAGGAAAGCTGAAAAGGTGTTACTCTGTTTAGTTAGGAAAGCTGAAAAGCCGTTCCTTTGTAACAACGCTCCTTAGTTAGAGGTTCAGTCTGCTGGTATGCAAGTATTTTGCGCCCTCAAGCTCTCTCATCAAGTTTGAGTATCAATAAAAGACCTCGCCCTGTGTGTATGCGGCTCTCTGGCTCCAACAACATCAAACGTTCAACAGCATTGTTCCAATCAATAATCTAACGGGACACAATAATATTTTTCTTCATTAATGCCAACGATCTGTCCAAAATAGTGATATCATTTCTTTGTTTTTCACTAAAATAAGCTATTTGTTTTGACAGTATCTGTGCAATGGTTCAATATGTCTCTGAATAAAATCAGTGCTGACAGTAGACTTTCATTGCATAACAGAAATAGCAAAGATATAAATGCGTATTTCAAAGTCCTGCATACAATCCGGATAAAAGGAAACTGGAGGGCATTTCAGAAAAGATACGTATTACGGACTGAAAAAGGATGAATTACAACAGGCAAATGGAGTTTATTTATATATAATATAATATAGTATATTAGAAAAAAAGACAAAAAAAAGGTATTTGACAAGCTCTGAGCAAAAGATCAAATTCTATTGTGTTCTGTTATTTAAAGTAAATAGGATGAAATTTTATGGAAAATGAAGCTCAAGGATCTGTGAGTGAAATGCTATAATCTTTTCTTAAATTGAAAAAGGGCAAAAGTCTATTGTTAGTGAATTGTAAATTTTAGTATATCATCATCAGGTAACACCAAACAGCATCAGGTATTTAGTCTGGGATTTGTTTTTGTGCACTTGCAATACAGCCGTTTGGAATTCTTACTTTTAACTTAATTGGTGGAAAGAATTAATGTCGTTTTCACGACTGCACTTTAGATCTTTTTTTTAAAGGACTAGATAGTCTTGGCAATGGAGAAGATGTGGAGTTCTATTGATCCTTGGTTTTATTGATTTCCCCCTCTTTTGTGTCAGTGGCAAAGCATAGGGATGGGAGGTGCAGTAGCTGAGAGAAGGTCTCTCCCTGAATAAGAATTGTGAAGCGCTGGGCAACAGGGTGAGGTGCTGCATGAACAATAACTGCTGGTGCTGCTGCAGATTTGTGCTGCACTCCAGACTTGGTGTGCTAAGGGGGTCTCACTGCAGATGTGCTCCTGACACGTTACAGCAGGTAAATTGCCAACACTTAATGAGACCCCAGAATTATTGAATTCCTGTCTCCTTGATGTGAGACACAGAGACACGCTGGCTCTGTCTAGAAGCTCACTTAAAAGCTTCCTGATTTCCTATCCTTCTGTAAGGAATGTAAACAGGTTGTATTAGCTCCCAAGATGACGATATCAATTACCGACTATTTACAATTCAGTGGTATATGTTTTGCATTTAAAGTGAACGCAACACTGATACGGCCCAAATGAAATGGACGTACTGTATTTTCAGCGCTGTAACACCGTGCCAATCTAGCTCAACATTAGAAGGATTACTGTGTAACTTGCATTTAACACCAGTTAACAATGTGTATGTTGTGTTAAAAAAAAAACATTTAATGATCTTCAGGGAAATCACATCCGTTCCAGGCCACTGACATTTTTTTTAAATCATAGGTTGAAGATCTTTTGACAGTAGTTGGCTTTCACTTACAAGGTCTATAGTAGACCTGTATTCTGTAAATTGGACCCTTAAGGAGCCACAGAACACGACCCATGGAACACGCAGATGCTGCTTTTGTCATTTCAACAGTATTGAAGGCAGTGCTCAAGATAATTATACTTTTTATCTAAAAGGCAGGTTTCACATTTAGTTAGATAGACGATGTGTTCACTGTCGCCTCGGAGAGTACATTCCCATGTCGGTTTCACCTCAAACAGCTGCGTTTCTCGTGTATCGCTATCCTTTAATATCTTCCAGGTGCCTTCTCACATCAGGTCACTGCTTGAGTGATGTCGCCTCAATATTAAAAAAGCTGAGAAATGTTGCAGAAACATGCAGGGTGTTGAAAGGAAAAACAGTATCTGCAGAAAACTGATTTTAAAGTGTTGCCATCATTAAACATAACGGTTCTATTTAGGACTCCGCAAGATACACTCAGCTTTTATTGTTACGCGCATAAGATCTTTGCATTGTGGGAAGAGATAACAAGGGTCCATTCAAACCTACAGGCCTGCTAAGTAAATGCCCACAATTGCCAAAAATATAATAATAATCGTAAGGTTTCTGCAATGGTGCTGAATTGTCCCAAGCCAAGCCAACAGGGCTCTATTACAGGGGCAATCGACCCAAACCGAGCTTCAACCATCCAAGCCATCTAATAAGTATGCTGTCTGCTTCCTTCCATATTCCTGTTTGTGTCCGTCACCAGTATCAGTGTGCTTTGCTTATTTGTCTTTGATTAGTTTAGTTTGATGCTTAGCAATTGGAATGACGTTCCAAAATCATTGGCAAATGTAAATGAATAATGTAGAAGAGAGCATTCAAATGTTTATGCATCCATCTGCCATGTATTTATATTAATCTGTGTGATTATTAATAGAAATTCAAAAACAATACACTCTCCCTTTATTTAAATGAATAGGACTCAAGTTTTTTTCTTTCTATAATTGTTTTGTTCAGCTGATGCAAGTTACTGAGGATGAGGAAATGTGGTCTGAGATGAATAAATGGATGGATAGATTAATTTAACAGTATTCACAGAAAGACCAATGCATCATCAGCCTATTATCCTCATAATATAGCACCTAGGTAATAAGTACCTGAATAGCTTTATGGCATTATGGCTACCTCTTCTTTGGGTTCGGTAACTTTGGCTGTACTCACAACAAACAACTGAAGAGTTCAGGAAAGAACACTGGTCAAAGAGTAAGAGCAAGGCAGACAGAAAATGAAGAGGTAGACATCTGCAGTTTGTATGCTTGTCTTGAAGGTGTCACTTTCTGTGCATGAGAAAACAATGATTCAAAAGTCTGAGACACAGAGTTTTGACATAGTGAGTTATGTCTTCCCCCTGGCTAAGCATCAGTGAAGTCTGGCTGAGGTCAGACTGATGTCTTGGCTAAGGTGCTGGGGGAAAAGTCGACGTAAAAAAGGCTCAATTGTAATTCATTCCATCTACTCCCATGACTGGGAACAACCGCATATTGTTTCCTTACGTTTCATGTACATGAAACATGTTTACATGTATGTTTACATGTATGACCTATGTCCAATGACTCTGTGCTTTAATATATTTAAAATAATCCATTAGTGCCCAATGTATAAAAGAGAAGAGGTAAGATGGAGTAAAACAGTTTGTTAGTGGTAGCTGTCAACTCGCCAACTAGGGCCCTTTATGAATGCGCCGTTTATTCTTAATAAAGGTGACACTGCAAAAACTGCTCACTCTAGTAAGGACCCTAGAGTACAGCACATTATTGTTTTATGTGATGAACTAACACCGGAAGGCACAGTCAGGTTGTTGACAGAATGACTCTCTATTTATCCTAAATGAATTTGCCTAAACCACCAAAGGACAGATGGATATTAACAGACTCCCTGCCCTATAGCCACGCTTAATTCAGTTTGACTTTAATTGTAACCAAGCAGTGTATGGGAAATGATTACTGCAATTCTTTTTGCTACTGTCATATGACAGCGATTCTCTTGTTTTATTTCAGCAGCGGATAGATTGCCCAATGTTTTTTACTCAATTTTCCAGTCAACCTTTAATTCACCCACAGCTTCTATGCAACCGTGCTTTGGCCTCTGGGCGATGTATTGTAGAACTCCCTGAAACTGTCAATTACAGAGTGGCTAAGTGGCATCTTTGTTGTCGGAAAGTTGTTAAAGTTGTTAAATACTGAGGGGAGACAGAGCTTAATCGGTCAGTTACACAAGTCCTGTGATGGGACTCCGCAATCAAACGTCTGAATGTATGTTCATCACAAGAACAAGCTCAGCTTAGTAGAATGTGTATAGAAATACACATCAATCTAACAACTAAACAACATACAAACAAGACCAACCAATGCGGAAATTGTATTCTGTTCCAAAACATTGTGTTGTTATCATGATTCATTGATTTCAGAAATGTGCTCGTCGTTGTTTTGAGTGTGATTCTGTGATTTGAGAATAGCGGCATAAAGGATCAGATCAGAACCATTCTTGTCAGCTCCCAGTCAACAATACAGTAAGATAAATAGCATTTTGAAATACTATGGGGGTAATTAAGGATAAATAAGGAGTTGCTGCATATGAAAGGCACGCATGATGACCACAGTATGATGACTAAAGAGTGTGTGAGAATGTGAAGATTTTTGGAAACTGAGAACTCTTTGAAGATTGTAGGAAGGAAGAAAAATAGAGCAAGTCCATCTGGAAGGTCACGTGATCATTTCTACTGTTTGATTGCTTTTGTCTGTTTTGATCTGAGAGATATGATGTGACTGATAACTTAATGGCTCAAGTGACTCCTAGAGGTTCATACTGGATGTCCACGGAATTGGAATAAGCAAAAAAAGATTACCAGGGTGATAGGTTAGTCGCTGGTGCAATCTAATGAGGCTGGGTTTGTTTACCTACACTGCTTTCAGGGGAATGTGCCAGCATTTGCCCGACATGAATGCCAGTGTTTTGATAAAGGTCAATGAGAGTGAGGCAAGGCTACAGAAGTTTGCCTACTTTAATTAGCTTTGGCTTCATGTTCTCCTCTCTCCCCGTTGTGTCAGTACATCCATGTTCACCCTTCGAGATGTGGCCAAAACAAAGACAGGGGTTGAGTGGGAGCCAAACGCATAAGGAGAGATTCACAATTAGCAATTATTCACTGAGATGAGACTCTTCTTTGACAAGGATGTTGATAAATAGGTGAGGCTATGACTGAGGGCCAAGCTGTTAAAACTAGATTAATGTTTATATTTATTACCAGGCTTGATGCCTATTGAAAACATATTCATAATTTGTAACGCCCATTGTAACAACCAATTTCTAGGGTGCAATTTTGTGCGTGAACGCCAATAAACATAATAAATTTAACTTAAAGTTTAATCCAAGGGAATGTCAAATCAACAAGGTCCCAGTACGGCACTGTCTTATATGTCTGTACTGCTTTAGTGACAGCTGGAGCAGAGTGGAATCTGAAGAAAGAATCACCTCAGCAAACACCATTTTAGAGATTAACAATGACAGAGAAGTTCAAAACAAGCAATTTTGTCAGAAATGCAAAGGGAAGAAAATATACATGCACGTGTAGCGCACTCATACACTGCTAGTCTAGGATTGTAAAGGAGCTAAGGGTAACAGACTACAATAACTACAAACTTACATAAACAACAAGGTAACTTGTAAAATGTTATGTTTAGTACATTAATTTACAGATGATACTTCGGATACAGACAAATGGGAATTTTAGTTTGCGTTTTTAGTTTGTCAAAAGTCAAGTCCGTGTGTTCTTCGATCACTTTCAATATTTATCTGGTCAATTCACTGTCTGTAGTTTCTCAATGTTCATGACTGTTCCTAGGCCTGTGTTACACTTTTAAGAATGATCTAACAAAAATTGGAACTTTTTAATGATTTTACTGAACTCACTGTTTTTAAATCATCAGTATTTATTATTGTCTATGTCTTACTCAATGTTCACAAAAAATAGTAACAATCTTAATACTGAAATCATGTCTTTCATATACTCTTATTTTGAAATACCCACAGGTAACTACCTACAGGAAACTACCTACCGTATTTCCAATTGCCAATTGGTCAGAGCCGAAATGAACGCGGGCTGTATTAAAGTTAACGTTTGTGTATTTAGCCTTCGCTTATTCACACATAAATAAAGCTTTCTAAAACTTTGCACATCCTTGATTAGCAAGGACTAGCTTCGGAACAATCATCACTGTTTATGGTTCGGTTTGTTACACTTTAGATGACAGTTTCATATTATTAACATTAGCAACAGCCTTAACACGTGTTATATTACTTTCATATTTCATTCTGGCTATGATTTCTGAGTATCTTACCTTCAGTCTTTCGCGTCTGTGATTTCTGCATCAATCGTCCTGTCTGACGTCTCACTCTACTTAATGGCCGGCGTCAGCCATTGATACCTGACGCACACAGCGCCCCCTGCTGACCAGGTGCTCCAATCATGTAAAACATAACCAGACCTGCAAGGAAATGAATGAAATCACGCAGAAAAATATCAAGGCTGTAATATAAACATATTTTAAAGCTTTGATGTTTTCAATGAGTCCAGATTTTAAATGGGAGGGCAAGATATTTTAATCAATGTCATCATGTCAGAGACATTAATTAATGTTAATGTCTCATTAATTGTCTCTGACACAGTGCCACACGTTTCTTAGAATAGATTGTAATCTTTGTGGATGTATGTGTTCCCCACAGTAAGTTGTTAATAGTATAGTTAAAACATTTACACCTTCAAAGTGATAATGCAATGATAATGGACAACAACATGGTATATCAAAACCCTTCTCATAAATTATACTGTAGCGTCTAGGGTACCAGCTTCGTGGCTAAAGCACTGCCTCAAGAATGAGGAGACCGTCTGATATAATTAAACCAAGATCAGATTTAGTGCCCTGCAATACAGGCCAAACCCTGGGTTGGAAGGCCACAACACAACAAACAGGTAGGCTATCTTTTCCCAAAAAAAAACACTTTGAACTCCCTTGACCCAGAACTGAACTCCCCTCTTTACCAGTAACCAATCCAAACATTAATAATGACAATTAATCAACAATCAACAATAATCAAAGGATGGGTGTTACAGGAGGGTTGGCAAGAAAAGGTAGAGACAGCCAAAGAAAGCTTTTAAGGGTTGGGGCAGTGGGGAGGAAGGAGGGTCAGGGGAGGCTGGGGTTTGGGGGTGAAACTGGGGGAAAGCAGCCAAAGCGCCTGAAGAGTGCTTTGCTCTAGTCTTTAATAATAGTTGGTGCCTTGTATTTATACATTTCTTGCTGTGGCAATGGAGTGGCTGTGATACTTAATGCTGTTTTTACAACCTATTTGAGTTTTATACATCTTTATAGTTTCAATTTATTAGTCTAATTATCACCTGCAAATTGTATTGTGTGGTTAGTGTGATGTTATAGTAATAACACCATAATCATGCTGTATTTCGGAGCAATTCAAGTTAGCAACTTCACTAAGGTACATCCAGCACTCTCAGGAAAGATGGGAATTCTACTGAAACTTCTGATATTACTCAGACCATCTGGGTTCATCTTTGCTATATTTTGACAAAGTTACTTTGTGTCACACTCATCAGCAGACTTACTAATCCTTGATTACTCCTACACTCCTTGGCATACATGATCAGCGTGTTACACTCCTCCAGTTCACAGAGGAACGTGTTTCAAATGTGTGTTATTGACATTCTGTCTTAGAATAAAGGTCATTCAGCGTTAATTGGAAGGGTACTTGTGAAAGCAGGGTTGTGCTGGAGAGCTCCACAAGCTCCACTCTGCTTTTGGAAGTAGGGAAATGTGCATGATTGGTTATTGGAACATTATTTCCACTCGTATATGTGAAATTCAATTTTATAAAGGGTTGCTTTTTGACATATAGATACAAAACCTTATAAAGATGATCTGCACAAATCTAACACTGTGGCATGATTGGGTTATAAAAAATGAGTTGAGTTTACATTAAATGTTAAAAGGTTGCCTGTATGTCAACAAAACTGAAGGCTTTAGCTACCTACACACTTTTTTCTTTTTCATAAATTATTAAAATTATCAAAGCATACATGCTATCAGTCTCTCCTTCTATGTACTGGTGAATATCAAGGTCAGGCTGGTTGGGTCTGGCTTGTTTGCGCTCCTTTCAAACAGTGTCTGCTGAATAAGTCCACTCCTACGACGTGGGTTGCTGAAAAACCATTGCAGACACACAATTTCAGGCACCCACAGTAATTATATTGCAGTACGTGGCAGTGAAGTGGCAGTGGAAATGTGAATTCAAAATTGTAAATAGATTTCCAAAATGGGGGGATATTTTTTCTAGAACAAGCTGTTAAAAATACAAAATGTTCTTTATCTTTCTGCTGATTCAGGTGGTGATAGCAATGTAACATAAACTTGGATTTTCATTCTGATCCAACAAGCAACCATTTCAATTATGCCCATTAGTACAGAATGAAAACATCTCACATATTTTAAATAATGTCCGCACTATCCGTTGTGCCTCTTTGCTCATCAATCTTTTCTGTCATCCTTGGCAAAAATCAATCAGACAACTCCAGCTCATTCAGAACACTGCTGCTGGAGTTGTGAAACTAAAAAAGCAGAGCATATCAGTCCAGCTGTCAGATCACTGCTGAGGGTACCTGTGGGTCAAAGGATTGATTTTAAAATACTATTACCTGCTTATAAAGCACAAAAAGATTTAGGGCAAAGATACATCATTGATGTCCTTCTCTGTTATGAATCCTCCAGACTTCTCAGGTTCTCAGAGACAGGTTAGTTCACTGACCCTGTGGTTAAAAGAAAGCACAGTGAAACAGCTTTTAGCTTCTATAAACCACATACTGTTTATGAAATAACCTTCCAGTAGATCTCAGCTTTGATCCAACAATACTGCCATTTTTTTCTTTCTCGTTGATAAAATAGCTTTTATCAATTTTAGCAGCAGTGAGATCTTTAAAATTGAGAAAATTGAATTTGCCAAACTTTACCAATGCTGTCTACATCTGACCGTATTAATTAAAAGTAGTTATCAGAAGTGATCCAAAAATGAAAAAATGGATACTTTCCAAATTTTTTAAATCTTTATTGATATTATGTTCTGCCAACATAGCGTTATAATTAAAAATGAAGGATCATAGCATGGATGATCATTATGGGACCCCTGGAAATTTTCTTCCAAATTGTGCTGCCTCTGCATGCATGACTGAAGAGGCACATTGCACTGGGCAATCTGCAACCAATTTAACAACTTTAATCCAATCTCTACTCAGCGTCCCCTCTTCTTGACGATCGTCCCAAATATCACAAACATCTTTTGACACAGCCGCTCATTATGAACCCATTTTTGACAACAATTATGGGTTAAAGAAATCCGCTAAGGCAGACAACATAGCCATGACATTGTGTAATGGCCATGACATCAAAAGAGAGACGTATTCTCCAGGCCTGAGGGTAAAGTGCAATGTACTTACTCTGTTTATGCAGCGTAAAGTCCACTATGGAAATATGAAAGGCTTGGTCTAATGTGTGCAAAAAGTCAAGATGACTTACTAGTGTGCAACTGTAAGTATAGGAAGGGTCGAGTGAAGAGAGTTAAGAGGATGCTCAAGCTGCCTGCTGGGGACTTTCACTCTCTCCTGTATTGATTACTGTCCACCATGTAATTAGGCCTCAGTGAGAGCAAGTGGAAGAGAAATAGAAAAGAAAAGAGGATAGCCTTGAGTTCTGGCAGAAAAGTGCCATCTTTGTATGTTTTGTCAATAAAGGAAGAAAGGAAAACAAGAACAGATGAGATTGTGGATGTGTCACAAATCTTTATGTTCTTTGCCTCTTTGTCCAGCTGTGGCTATTTGGGGTGATGGTGGATGGAAGAATAACCCAACACAGCAGGTGAATAGGGCAGCAAGAGAAAGGGAAAACATGTCCCTTTCAGCTTCTTACTGATTGGTCAATTTGGTCAACTCTGGCTCAGTGTTCCCGCACTACAGAAAAGGATTCTGTGATTCTTGGTTGATGTGGACAATGTATCTATCTGTCACCATGTGCCCTTCTTCGTGTGTCCATCATGTGCTGCTTTTCAAATGAGCAGGTTATAAATTTAGGGGAATGATGCTCATCAATGTTTACTGACACATGTATTTGCTTTAATGCTTTAATTTGCACTTGTACTACTGTTTTCACATACACATTGAACACATTGAATTGAATAGTAGTGTGACAGGTTGCTAGTCTGTCACACACGGAACGTTCAACAGACAGAGGCAGCACTTCATCTAACCAGCATGATTTTAGACTGTAGAATACTAGACAATCCAGATAAACGGCACGAGTTGTATTTGAACCCAGGACCTAGTTGCTGAGGTGTCAGTACTACCCACCGAGCCATTATACCACTCTTTCGCTTGTTTTCTAGTCTCTCCCTATGGATCAGGGCATTTCATGTGTAAAATGCTTTGCTTTTTCCCTTGAGACGCAGTTCTTTATAAGAAATAGCTGGCAAAAGTAGTGAAAATTACCCTGTATGACTCATTCACTGAAATGACTGCAAGTGGATTGCTCTGGAACTGTTGGCAGCATGGAAAAAAACATTAATTTCTGTTCCCAGGCTTTTATTTTGAGAGTAAATAAAATGTGATTTTTGTGTTTGTGCCATCTCCCACAGCGTAAGCAGTATTCGTTTGTACTGGGCACTCTACAGTCAGCATCATAGCACTCAACAACAACATGTTTTTAAACAGATTTTTGTCATGTATTGCCCATCATATCCGATTTTCCAAAAGTGTACATGTACATATGGTGTGTTTGTTCTATTAGTGAGAGAAATATATTACATTTTCATGGTTTTGTTTCTTATGCAGGTAAGATAGTCATCTCAACCTGTGTGCCCAGATGAGTTAAAGGCCCTACACCCATTGCATTGTTTTTATCTTGCTCTCACTTCTTAAAAAACACACCAAGGTTTCATAAATTAAGTAATTTGAAATCAGTATCATATTCTTATTTTTCCTTTGGTGCTGACGACAGGGCAACTGCTTTACAGAGAAGTCAGAGGAGATACATTTTTCCATGTTGATCTGCTACTTTTTGAAGTCGGAGGTCAGAAATGTTAAGTTATTTTGGTCCACACACAGGCCATAGAACAGGCACAGCCTAGGGCAAACCGGCAAAAAAAAGACAAACAAAGAAAAGTCAACCTTAACTGTAGTACATCCAGGACATCAGCTTTTAAATCTGCTGAGAATACACTAACATAAACACAGTTACCCTACAGCTGCAACTGATTATCACTAAATTAGTTAAATTAACTGTGTACATTTGCATGAGCAACAATGTAAAGTGTGTCCAACACCATTGCTAATCATGGCTTCTGCAAAGAAATTCAAACACCCTAATTATTTCACAGCTTCTTTATTCATTCATGGTGATTTTTTTTTTTTAATTAACATTCAGAAATTAACATTTGGCGACATGCAATTTCAGATTTTCAGCTTTTCAGCCATAATAAGAGACAGGAAAGTCAAGCATAAACGCAACAATAAGCAACTAAAAGCTGGATGTTTTCATGGAAAGTTTTGTCAGCAGCTATCTATAGAATATGACTAAGTTTGATGCAATGTGGACTGAATTGTTACCGTCAAACACGCACTTAAGTCAAATCACCATTTTAGAACAGCTGCAATGGCAAACAGCTTTTTAAAAATAGTTCACCTCACTTTTGAATGCTTTTAAAAAAATTATTACAAAAAACACTTTTGCTTCATAGCAACAATGTCTTGATTTCCAACCCGCCAAGCTGTCTGGATTATTTGTAGTGGAGTTTCATACACTCCCTGTGTTTTCTTTGGTCACTGAGGTTTCCTCTCACAGAGGCAGCCAGATTATGTTAACTGGAAGGTCTAACCAACCATTAAGTGTAACTGTGAGTGTGAGTGAGCATGGCTGGTCTATCAGCACATGGACTAGAAACAAGAGCTAGACCTAACAAGTGTAAACAGAAACTTAAACTGGTCCCAGACTGCGGCCTCATCTATAACCATTGCATACACACAAAGCCAGGCTTGAAATTTGTTTTGCTTCTCCCTACGTAAATGTTTGGATTTATAAAGACAAACTTTACTTGAGAGGCAACTCTTACCCATGCAAGCACACATTGTGGAGACAGGAGGATCTGGCAACAAGCAGTGAATGAAGACAGATTTCACACGATGTGGAATGACTGGGAGAGGAATCACTAACACTCTCTATGAGAGAACTCCACCCCGACAATGTAAATGTTTGGTTGTTTATGTTCGAATGTCTATTTACACTCACACCTCTCCATAGTCAATCCATTTAAGGGGTCAAATGTGTAATTCCTGTGGCTCAAATATTTTCAATTCAAAGGAGCGGTTATATGGAGGGCTTGGAACTTGTCGCTTTTCTCCAGCTCAAAGTTTAGGTTTTTTGTTTAGCACACAACATGACTTGCAGAAGGTGTTTTAGGCTGTTTCAGGATTGTTGGCTTGTGTAAATATGTGCTTTCTCCCTCTGTGTTTATAGAGGGTGAACGAGCCGTGGAGCCAGCTCGACTCTTTTAATTGTTGTATGTACTGGAAAGAGGTAAATGTTATACATGTCTGCAAGTAGAGTATTATTCTAATCATTGTGTTTACATTGTAGGACTTGGCCACTGTTTTTCCTGTTGCGTTTTATTTCTGAAATTGTCTTTCTGCTTTTTATTTTTAAATTTGCTGAAGGATGTTTTCATTTGGACAGTCTATTCTTTCTTAATACATTTTATTTAGTCTATTCATTTGAACAGTTTATTTGGATGTTGCTGGCACAGGCCAACAACATAATGAGTGGTGTGCTAAGAACAGACCAAACATGCACTGTGTTCTTGTATTTGAGAGTCTCTGCACTGAGGGGATCCCTCATTAGCAGATGTGTTCAGCTGTGGTTATCAACCAATTACGCCAATTTTCCACCTTCAAATTAGTTGAAAGAAAAGGCCACGGCTTCGCAAAATTTCCAATGCATAGCTGGTATCCTTAATTAATGCTCGTGTCGGGCCTGGCAGCAGCCATGGGACTGACTCATTCAGAGTTGCAGCAAGAACCATATGATCCTTATATTTAACGAGTTTGCATTGTATTATTCATGTGGAAAATGCTTAGATGATGACATGTTGTTAAAGCGTTACAACATTGACGAAGCAGAGGCACCTATTTCATGAGAAGCCTCAAAATAGCAGGATGAAATTCACAATTTGGTAAGTTATCAGAATTATTGTTCTGATCTCACCATACCTTCTATAATAACAATCCCAAACTTAATGCACTTTATGGCCAATGGTATGTGCACCCTGACCATCACACCAATATGAGCTTGTTTGACAGCCCATTCCAAAACCACGGGTAGCAATATGGAGTTGGCCCCCCTTTGTGGCTAACAGACTCCACTCTTCCGGAAAGGCTTTCCACAAGACTTTGGTGTGTGTTTTTGGGAATCTGTGCCCATTCAGCCAAAAAAACCATTTGTGGTGGCTTGAAATCACTGTTCAAATTCATCCCCAAAGATGCTCAGTGCGGTGCAGTGCAAGCTAACCGAGTTCCTCCCCACCAATGTCTTTATGGACCTTGCATTGTGCACAGGGGCGTACTGGAAGAGGAACAGGCTTTTCCCAAGCTGTTGCCACAAAGTTGGAAAGCAAGCAATTGTCTAAAATGTCTTTGTAAGCCGTGGCATTACACAGGAACTAAGGGGCAGAGCCCAAACCCTGAGAATCAGCCCAGACCATTATCCCTCCTCTACAATGTTCTGTAAGCACTATGCATTCCAGTGTGCATTTGCCTGGTATCCACTAGCGTCTTGATCTTTTTAGGCACTCTTACATTATATCTCAACAGGTTTTTTTTTTAAATAATGAATGGTGGATCATAAAGGTTAGTGTGACTTTCATGACATCACAGAGAAAATAAACAACTGAAAAGAACATAAAAATGACAAACGTAAATTAAAGTCAGGTACAGTGACATGAAGTGACTGCTTTTTTGTGGGTGTAGTTAATACGACCTTATGCTGATGTGAAAATAGGATACCAGCAGCTTGCATCAAATAACAAATAGCAAGAGCATCAGAGAAGAAATTGATCAAGGCTAATTAACAGCAAATCAAGAGACTGCAGAGGTACAAAGGCTCTTGAGACTTGGAAGAGAAATCAAATGCTGGAATCAAAAGAGAGAGCTGCACCGCGCAGAATCATGAGCTCCCTGGATGCTGGTACACAGATCTCAGGCCAGCATGGAGGTTGGGCTCTCAGTCATGATGAAAGAGGTAATTAGATATAAAAAAGAAATCAGCACAGAAACTATATATGACACTATACAACAAACGATATCTGGTAACTGTAATGGCTTCCAAAGTTGGAATGAGGTTATGTTGATGATTTGCGCAGTAAACTTGAAGAGAAGTAGTTGGCTTTAACCTGAACTAGAATTTTTTTTTGTAATGTGCCTTCAAAGTGTGATTACCTGTCATTACTGTGATGGGATTTTAATAATATAAGTTTGCATTATTATACTTGATAGAACTCTATTTTAAACACCAGGGATGGAAAGAAGTGTAGTGTATATTGTATATAATATAGACTAATCGGTTTTTATTAGATTGGCCATATGGTCATCAGTAATGCTCAAAAAAGTCCAAATTCATTGACAATTAGAGCACCATCACGTTATGATGACAGATTTCCAGTTTAAAAGGAGACGAAGAGAGAAGAGAAACAGCACCTGTGTTCATATAATAATAAACCCTATTGTCCTTGTAAATTGAATTCCTAATTAGCATAGGTTCCACCAATCCCATAAGAGGGCATGCATGCACACAGAACTTGAAAAGAAAAGAAGTCAAAACGAAAATCTACAGACGGTTGAGCACCGGACCTCAAACACCTCAGTGGTTCTAGAGTGGAGGTACTGTTGCAGAAAGTGGAGAGCAAATGAGCTGTCATATTCAGTAGCATCAGTAGTGGATATGAAATACCAAAAAAAAAAAAACTCCCAGATGAACTCCAACCACTCTCTTGGGTGGAACCTGGCACTACGCAGCCAGTAACCTGCAGCAGCACCTCCATGCGGGCACCCAGGTCCAGCAATGTTGTGCAAGACATAACATTACATACACATAGTGTCCTTTAAAGATGCCAATGGTGCGCTCGGTGATGGACGGAATATGTATCTGCTGATGATTGAAGGACACTTTATGGTGAGCCTGAGGGTTGGTGAGTTGTGTCATTAACCAGGGGGCATAGAAGGGCATATCCTCAATCTCCTAATAAAACAAGTCATTATAGGAAGAGAAGCCCACTGTTGCTGCTATTTATAATTACTCAAAAATGTGCACCTATGACACTGGCATCTCCAGCAGCTCCTTGTTCAAGGTGCATAATCACAGAACCATCTGTGGTATTCCTTGCAGTTGTGATATGAGAATGAATCGGGAGAGGGTGCATTAAGTGTATTGCACTGATGGTGTTGGGTAGACCAGCTATTGAATGGAATCCTCTCTTGATTGGGAGCTGTTCTTCTGCTGAAAAGCGGAATTTTATGTATTGTGTGGAGAGTTGATTTATTCCATTCAAGACTATTGCAGCTGATGGATGCCTGTGATATGCCCACCTTGTCTCCTTGTTCCCCCTGAAACACCCCAGTGGCTAAAAAGGTGGGGAGTTCCTGTCCGTATGGAGGTACAGGGTTCAATTGTGAACTGAAGTGCTAGCTCCAAAGTATTGCAAAGCTCCATTAGGACAGCTTCTGGTAACTTTAAGTATCCAAAGAGGTATTTGTCACTCTGCAAATAGAGCTACATGGTCCTGGAAGATATGTTCCCTCCTCAGGATACCATCTGCAACATCAAGTAGGCCTAGGGTGCTGAAAAATATGCCTACTTTGGGCCTATAAGTAGCGTGATCAATACTGACGACTGGACTGGATTGCATGGTTTCAATTAACATTATTGATGTGAATTGAAGTTCCAGTGGTGTTTATTTATATATAATGCTTTATAGAATAATTAAAATACTTACAAAATGTAAAATATTATAAATGATGAAAAATCTTATACTGTAGAATTGACGAAAACACAGTTATGTACTATGTTGGACAAACATGCCAGCACTCAAATGTGCGTAAGTTTGTATAGACTCCAACAACAAATCCCAAATAAGGGTCAGTCAGAATCTTCGTGAAAACTGCATAAGTGGGTTTTAAGAAGACAATTCTTCTCAACAGTGGTTGGTGAATGAGGACCAATGAAAACACGGCCTTTCTTTCTCACTTGAAGTTATTTCTTACGCCGCTTTTCTATCCATCTAATGATGCCACATGAGGCTGAGAGGAATGTGCCTGAAGAAAACATACAATTACGCAGTCACAATATCACACAATCTGCAGGCTCTCTCAAAAACATGGGTTATGTTTTGCATTCTGAATTATGCAATAAGAGTGACTGGCAGCAACATAGAGAGAAGCGTGTCGAACGCATACAGAGATTTCTGTCTCCAGAGTCAAGATGAATTGAAATAGAATTCATGTTTCTGAGGAGTTTACTGATACTATGCTAATAATGTCAGATCAGAATATCCGATTAAGAAGACCACAGCACAGCTATTAACCTCAATAAGAATTATCAACGGCAATAATTTCAGATATAAAATCGTGTCGTTTCCCAAAGCACCATTTACATGTTCCGCAAAACACCTCAGGAGAAACGGCAGAGAGCTGCTGTGTGTCTTGGACCTGGTTGTTTGTTCATATTTCCACAAGAATCTGTCCATGCAACTAAACACACTCCAAGGGTGTTGGTCTGTAGCTGAGGGTACACAAGTGCACATAACATTTTCCTTTGCACATGAATTATGTATCACATTGTTATTTATTATTATTTTTATTTGGCATTTCCATTATTGCCACTTGCTGCCCTGCCATATTCAACCATACTAGTTGGCTTCATTGAGGCAATTACAAGTTGCTACTAGAAAATGGAGATTTTCTTTATCCCCTTGATACATTATAGATGCTTTAATTATAATAAATTTTTACTCTGTTATTGTTGGGTTGGGGGTTTTGACTACACTATCAAACCTACGGACTACTTTCGCTTAGAAAAAGGAAAAGCGTGGTGCCCTTTGAGACAGGACAGGAATACAGAGTCCAAGGAGCCGTTTCATAGGCTGCAGGCAGGTCAGGGTTGGATGCTCAACATCAATTCAGAAGATAATTACAAATTGTACCAGGTAGAATTGGAAAGAGATAATCCAAAACAGGCAAGTGGAGAAGAAAAATTCACTCACATACCAACATTCAGTGTGACTATTATTCACTTTAACATCTGTCAACTGACCCTTGTTATTTGGAACATAGACAGAAGAATGTGTTTAATCAAAGAAAGGAAACTGTGAATGTCCACCCGACTTTAAGCTTTCTCCCTCAGATGTTACAAATCGTTTGAAATCCATGAAAACAGCCATTGCATGTTGTAACACCATCACATACTACAAGTCTCACAAATTGCATGAACAAATGCTACAGAATCTGTGTTCAAGGTTTGCTGTGTCCTTTCTGCTTTATCGTCACAAAATATTTGACATAACACAGTTCTCAGTTTTTCAGAGGCTGAGATCTAAAGTGACGGTACAGAGCAGTTCCACTATACCAGCTTGTCCTTTAGTGATTCTTTCAGCCTCGCCCCCCCAAAGAGACGAGAATAATGTGATGGTGGGACAGAAAATACTCTAAAACCTTTTTTTAATGGATCGGCACTATCATTTATTACCAATTGGATGAGCCATAATTATATGTGAAGCCCCCAGACAATACGCTGGCATCAAGCGACCCTATTAAACATACGTGCAGCATGAAAGGACAACCTTGTGCTGAAAAGATTTGTTCACTCTTCAAAGAAGGAACCTCTTAAGGCTTATCCTGCAATATACTGGGGCTGCCCACGGGATATTAACAAATGAGAAAATAATGAAAATGCAAAGAGATGGGCTGTATTGCCAGAATCGGATAATGAAGACAAAAAACAGGCCTCTGCAAAACATGCAAGTAAAACACTTTTTTTTGTTTGGTCCCTGAAATGAGTCAGTCATCAGGAAAACAGAATTAGAACACAGCTGCATTCAGCTTCCAGAAAAAGGAAATAAGGATGAACAGCTTTTCACTCCTAAGTCATCACCCTTCAATGCCGTTACCAATCATTATGACATGCCAGTCGTTAATAATAACATTATATAATAACATTCTTAGATTGATTTCACCTTGGCTGATGCTCGTTAAAAGATAAGTCGATGATTGATGAACATTCCAAATGAAATCAAGTCATTGATTCATTTCCCAAATTGTAAATAATATGAATGGAAAGGATTATTTGTCTGATCTTATAATGCCTTCAGGTTTAAATGTCTATTTGTGCAGATAAGCACATTATGTTGTAGACGAGCCTAAAATCTTGCTATGATGTCATATTTGCCATTGTCATGCCTACATTATAAGATTTCAAATTGGGGTGAGGTAATTGTGTTTTATAACGATTGTACTCCTTCAAGGCCTGCCTTAGGGAAACTTAAATCAAATTATTTCTTTTTCATGACTTAATCTCATGCTTTGGTCTCAGTGGTCTCTGGTCGTCTGCCCACTGATTTCTTTAATTTCATTACAATCTTATCCTGTTTTTTCTGTCAATTCAATATTCTGTAATCTTCTGAAAACCGTTTTAAGTTGTGTTTCATGTTGGAAAAACTGCTATGTATACAGTATATCTATATAAGTACTGTTAATTACCAAAATGATGAAATATATAAATTCAAAAGACTGACTGATTGAGACTTGAAGCCTAAGATGTCAGTTCCAATTGGAGAGCAGGAGACAACTGATGTATAGAGCTGTGTCTTTACAGAGCCATTGTCCACCACCTTTGCCTGAGTGTTGTTTTTAGCCATTGAAAAGTGAGTATATTACATCAGTTCCACTTGACAAATTGAAGGGGAGCTGTGGAAACCATCTTCCCTACCTTATTCCTTGACCTCAGCCTAAACCAGCCTCTCAAAAAGATTATCACAATCAATGACGGTCCAGTTTATTGAATATCGTTGTAAAACAGAAGTGACAAAATCATGTTTAGTTTCATTTCAACAATGAATTTGAAACATGTTAAAGGTAAAGGAGTGGAGGGGGGTTTAGGAAATCAAGAAATTATCACAGAAAAATCACCGAAAGAAAGTTGTTGTGCAAAGATAAACTAATCCCTTTTAGAGAATAAAACATGGAGTGACAAAACTACTGCATGCATGATTTTGAGATTTACCATCTGGATGTTTTCATTGCTTTGGATGGGCCCAAACATCATATTGCAGTAGCATATGGTAACCTTGTCTCCTATGAATTACATTCATATGCAACTATTTTCCAACAGTGATTCACATCATCCCATGACCCAGCATGGGATAAGCAGAAATATACAGTAAGTATGTATTGTATATGTATAGCAAATGGATAGTTGAATGGATTTGCATGACTGGGACAAAGGTTGTATAGTGTGATGGTTCTATAGTGTAGTCACGTTATTGGAAAGAGGTTAAATGGAGGTCTTGTCTCCAAACTTCTCAATGGTTTTAATTGCCTAATCATAACCATAACTGCTATCATATGAAAACAAAATCATTGAAAGTTATGCACATATACATCTTTCAAACATATTGAATAGCAGTGACCCTGTTGCAGGGAGATAACGATTAAACCTAAAGGGACGAAGAGAGGAAATACCTATAACATTTATAGGACTTACATGATGCAAGGCCATGACCCTGACAGCTCAGCTCACCAGAACTCAGAAGCTGAAGAGTGAAAAAATCTTCCTCGGGGACAACCACAAGCAGATCAGGGTCGGATGAAGCAGACTGGGAAATACAGTTTCGATCACGATTACGCAGTTCATTGCTATGGCCTTGAAACAGTAGCTTTTCAAGATACAAGCTATTCATGATTTCCAGTAGTTAAGCTAAAGCTTGATAACACAGTTGGCTACACTAAGAGCTCCTGAGAAAAAGTAGCTCGCTAACTTCATTGAAGCTACTTCAATGGGCAATGTGATGCCATCAATACTAACAAACTTGCAATAATAATGTAACCTAAAGAACATGCAATAATGTTATCAAAACTGGAAAAATACAGTGATTTTGCATGTATATGTTAATAAATTATACATTTCAGAATAATATGAACCTTATGAAATACTAATCATGTAGTTCATATTAGTCTCTTTCAATATTTGTTAAATAAATGTAAGTTTTTTTCAGTTACGCTTGGGGCGTTGTATTTTTTTTGCTCTCATTGGTCCTTTCCATGTCCACGTATAATCAACATCAGAATATTATTACAGATAATATGCTCTCTGAATAAACATGCTTTGGCTTTGCATATATCTCCTACTCTAATAAGCCTAATTGCCATACAATTGAAATCCTGCATGCCTGGCTCAGGGGATCAGACTCTGCTCAGTATGGGGTTGTGGCATTCACAACAGATGGTTTCCAAATGTGAAGCAATGACCAAACTGCTACAGATACTTATGTTGCAATAGTGTATTGAGAGGATATATGGTAAAATAATGACAAAAAAACACAATAAAGGAATGGTAATTTGTATTTCACAACATTTGTGTACACAAAGGCGTTGGGGCAGAGCCTTCTCTCTGTTTATGCTGGGTAAGAAAAGATGTTGTAGGCTGTTTGAATTTCTTAAAGCAATCACTATCATTAAGTGCGGGCCAGAACAGCTTAAAGCTCGCTGGGGCTTCCAAAAAGCACCTGTGAGACCAAATATATTAACAAACATTTTGCATGCAGCTATTTAAGCATGTTAGAATATTTATCTATAGCTATAACCATAACAGTCAGCATAACTGTAAAAATGTTCAATTTGGTTTGCCATTTTTTTCTCATATAAGGATGTTAAAAAACACCAACAGTGACAAGAAAAGAGAGAAGAAGGCAGCTAAAAGCCAATGCAAGAGGTATTGTAGCTGTCCACAGCTGTGAATTCAGTTGGAAAACAGAGAAGAAAAACACATATTTGTTAAGGAAACATAATATAAATCACATGAATTTTTTTATCCTTATCTAATCATCCTAGTTGAAACTTAAAGAATTGCTCATAGATTATTGTTGTCACAGTTTAGTGTAGGCAAGTGTTGGAAAATCTGCCAACACTTGCCATGTTATGGCAGTATAAGGCACATTATTACAGATCAAAGTACTTGCCTATAGGCAATTTATATTTTTTCATTTTACAGTAATGGCAGTGTTAAATAAGAATGTAATCTTTTGTAAATGGACTATGACCTGGGCTTTCTTTGAAAATAGTGATGATGGAATGTTTATTGTAATTGTAAAACTCTGCAATCTATTTTAGACAAGACTAGATGCATAACTACAAAAAAAACATATAAACCCTACTGCAGCTACAGTATTTTTAATGCTGAGCCCCCAAATGACCTGCCTTATCATGACTTGCCTACTTGTCTTCAGAATGAGAAATGCTATCTCTCCTCCTCCGCAATTACTGTCAATGTACATTTGAGCTGTGCATTTAATCCTCTATCATGTGATCTGCAACAGAAGATTGTCGCTGCATACTGAGCTGTTTCCATATACGGCTGTATGTAACTGAAGGACTGTGAAACAAATCATTACTGGAAAAGGGCCTTTGTGAAACAAAAACAGGCTTCTGATTGTCCAAATCAAATCATTTTATGACCAAGCATGTTGTCAATAACAAGAGGAAGCATCAGTTTGCCCAATTTTTTTTGCGGAAATAACATCCAGCCAACACATGATTGATATTTGAGGTCTGACTTTAGAGATAAATGCCAGAGATCCAGAAGGAGATGATTTTCCTCAACAAACAACAAGCAAAATAAATCAATCTTACACATCTGATGTCAAAGTATTGATGGTCACAATTATTATTTCATGGCCAACATGTCTCGAAAATGTTTTGGAATATGAAAGTGATTTCCCTCCTATTTACTCCTGGAATGTCTATTTGTATTTGTAGTGCATGTTCGAGTTGTTTAGTTCTTTAATCAAATACGGTTTCAACTCCCCGCTGATTTTGAAGTTCACCTTTAATAATTCCTATTACACTAATTACTATTCCTATTATTGCACTCTAATTTGCAGCGCTGTCTACTTAAGTGCAACCAGTAATTATTAAGAGGACCTGACCTCATCAGGAAGGCAGTTACAAACCCTCAACAGCCAGAGGAGTGCTAGTGGTAGCAATAATTACTTAGTAAGCTTCATGAAGTCTGTCCCATCTAAAATGATAACCTGATACTTTTCCCTGGATACCTGAGTAATAATATCTGTCTAAATGTATTTATTTTCAAACCCTCTTGGTTTATCATACTTGATGAGCCACAATGTGATTTTAGATTTGATAAATAAATTAAATTTGGGGAAGCACGATGTCTCAACAACCTGCTTCCTGTCTCTGCCTCTATACTATATGTGTATAGGTAGCATGATTGTAGAACACTGTATTTAAATAAACAACAATAAAAAGTGCAATTGGAAAAGATAAAGATAATTTTGGTGCTCCATTTTGTATTCTCCCTAACTCCTCCTGCTACTTCGCAGCACGGCAACTCCCCACAGGACGACTGCATTCCAGACCTAAAAAAAGATCGCTATATCTCTATTTTCTTATCCCAATCCATCTTCCCACTACCTCTGTTCCAGACTGTTGAAAGAAAGGTGACTGTGGGAGGATTAGTTATATACCTTGAGGCTTTCTATTGGATGAATTGTGTTAAAATTCACAAAACACGTGCCTCCATTTTCACTTAAACCTTTCATTATGTTAGGGAAAATATTAATACCAGGATCAATATTATTAGTTTGCGATGATATCAGTCTGCTGTATTGAAATCACTTGATTCCCTTATTTTGATGGGTCAGCAGATAGCATCTGCTTGCCACAATATGGCAGAGAGGGGGCATCAGTGTTGAGTAAGTGCCAGAGCTTATATGATGTTCATTGTCAGTAGCCAAACAGATGAACTTCATCACTGAGAAGAAGGACAGTATGACATTGGACACACAATTCATCCATATTTACCCATGACCACTCTTATGTCAACTCACAGATTAAATGCAACCTTTGCAAATGCTCACCAATGTAAACAAATATTCGAGTAGGTGGACAGCTCAATTGGGAGGACGACCCAAAGGACGACAACAGTGACAAGTTCAAACTTAGTGACAGTTTAAGTGTCACTGATGAGGTTGTTGAGAAGTGTTAGTGATGATGACAGATTCTTTCTGCTCAAGTGCTGTTGAAGCTCCATCGTTCAGTATCACTAGGACTGTTGTGGGAAATACCTGCTGCTGCCACCAGATTTGGGTCACAGTGTGAAGTCTGTCAAGAACAAGGCATCTCATTAGGAGCTACAGTATGTGAGCGTATCAGGATAGCAAACCACCTCTGGGAATGCATTTTATGTGAGAAACATGACACAGCTTTAGAAGTACTGTAAGTCTCCATCCTACACCACATTGCTAATGTGCACCATTGTGCCCAAAAGTGTGCAAAGTAGGGTTGCTGGGGGTACTACAGCTGCTGTCAGAGTACCCCTGTGAAAACATAAATAAATCCAATTAGCTAGGGGATTTGGCCAAGATGCCATGAAAATAGAAGCTCCCAGAGAGAAAATAGTTATAGTAAATGTTGTAACTCTTTACCTTCCCGTACACATTGACAGTGCCCCACTAGATCTCCAGTTGACAATGCTTGTAAAGGAAATACAGGAAGTATGTCTAATCAGCAGTAAAGCGATTTTCAAAGAAGCTGAAAACCTCATTAAACCATGCCTACATCGCCTCACCTCAACTTCTTCTGTGAAAGTTGTTTCCACAACCAATCTGAGGACATGCATGTAAGGACATTGTTGCCACTATTATGGCCATATTTGGAGTTCGACAATGTCATAATCCCCCACATATTTGCTGATTGAGCTTTGTGTCTATATTATGTGTGGCATTATGTGGTGTGCATTATCCTGATGTCCACACTGAGTACTTCTATTTTAATACAATATTCATATCTGGTCAGTGTTCACAGCTCAGAGCTACAGGCTTGAAATAGGTTGTTGGTGTGAATTCCTAAAATCATGAATCTATTTTCAAGAACCCTTGTACCTGTTATTCATTTCACATTGTTTAATATCACCATGCTTTCAACACCAAGGACGACATGCAAGCAGCCCACATGGTCAAGCTGTGATGGGATATTCATTTATTCATGTTCCCAGGGTTTATTATTGGAAATAAATCAGCTGATTTTCTTCTGTTATATTCCTTGTGTTACATTATAACAGGATAATGCTGTCTGGTGTAAAGAGATGTGTCAAATCAATCATCTAAGCACATCCACTAATTAAGTTAATCAAGAACAATATTTAAGAATCCTTGCATACTTTATATATAATAATAAATCCATACATTATTCTATTTTTGCCCAAAGCAGTAGTAGTTATTCTACAGCATCCAGGCATCTTACTGCTTACTGCCAAGCTGTGCTGTGACTCAGGTAAAATATCAGTAAAAATATCCATGCTGTCTGTCTTTTATTCATGTATAATCTTATCATATATATGCGGTGTGTGTGTGTATGTTTGTGTTGAGTTGTAACAAACACCATTTGTCCAATCGACCCCAAACTTGCTTGTTCAGGGGTCCGACGTTTGCATTGAGTGCTTTTCATTTTATGTACAGTTTAACGTTTTATTTGCAATACACAGTTGTTAATAATAGAGCAGTGTTGAGGAAGCTCGCCTGTTCTTTGTGCTTATTTTATGTTTATAACTTTCTGCAAAAACATCACAAAAAGCTTGCAATTGTTGTAGAGGCCATTATCATGAGATCCATGAGTTGAATCATAAGATTAACCATTTAACTAGTAATAATACTAGTATTATGTCAGTAAACAAAGATGAAATTTGTACACTTTTATATCAATAACGTTCCACAGGAGTCATATAACTCCCTAAAAACGATACAGAAATCCTCCAAATCCTCTTGTTGAGTATTGCATCACTACAAAGTGGTCATTTTCTGAGAGGTTGTGGTCAAACCTCTTCAGGAAGGCTAAAATGTGTTTTATTGTTCATATTTTTACTGAATCATCGCACAAAATCTTCAGTCACTGGATCTCTGTCAATAACATCTTAGTCATTAACATTTGTAACCTTTTTATTTAATAAAATAACAATTGTGAAGTCAAATTTACGAATCAATCTGATGAGTAGCTAGATTTTGTTAAAAAAAGATAAAAGTATGAAATGTTCTCTTCGATTATGGCTGCTCCCAAGCTTCTATTAGAGAAGCACTTTGCTCTTGCATTTTCAACTGCAGCATTAAAAGCATTCATCAAATCACTTAAAGGATATAATGAATATTAAGTCTGCAAATTTTCCATTTTCTCTCTGCCTATGTCCCCTCTTAAGAGCACTGACGAGGTCATTCAGCCTGGAAAAGACTCCTTTAAAATACCACTGATATCATTATGCTCCAAAATAAACACACACTCAGAGTAAATAAAAACATTGCTCTTGCAGGAAGCTCAACAGACCTTAGTCTTGTTTGCGTAAGCTGGCTTGACAAAATCGAAACCCCGCAGTCAGACTTAATCTGTACGATGCTGGTAATCAACAAACACCGGCTCTCTTAACGCTGTGATGTGCACGCTCCCATGAAGGGGTACGTGTCTGCAAAGACAAGGTTATAGGAACAAGATGGAACGGTCATGTGTGGCATATGTATATCATGTCAGAGGACTTTGTGTTTGTGTTTGTGTGTGTATCAAAGGAACTCTCCATAGGCCCTCATTAATGATGGTCTTTGTTCTGTGAAAAGGAGTACTTATATTTTTATTAAGCCAATGAGTGCCAAGCTGTTTTTCACCCTTCAAAGTCAACATTCCAAAAAAGGATAAGTTTTAAATGTGTTTACATTACAAGGCAATATCACACATTAAATTAATACAACTGTATTATGGGCTAAAGTGAAATTGGAGGCCCCTGTTCAAGGTCTCCAAGTCAGGAATTCACCCTCATGACAATTATTGGTGACCATAACACTACAAACATTAGTGATTAGTGCTCCCATGACCAACGAGTGATTGACGTTCAAAATTGTTGCTTTAATACGTTCTTCAATTTAATAAAGTTAGATATCCCATGTACGTCATGTGTTGTTCTTTTAAGCGATTTTCATATTAAGAAATGTGCGTCAGTGTGCGTTCATTACTCTCATATGATAAAATTCCTGCCCCATTTCCTAATATTAAATTCTATTTCAGATTCCTACTAGCTGCTATCTCCAGCACAAAAAGCCAATAACTGACCCAATAAACCCTTTTATTTATGTCCATAGATTTTGCATTGAGAAAAATCCAGATTGAGATGGAAGATGTTGACTCTGGAGCCAAAGCAAACAATACCCCCTCAGCAGCGTTTTAGAGGAGAATGTGTCATGAGCCTGCCAAGAACTTGTCTATCATTGCCAATTGTTTACAGGTCTCCCCTTAAAGAGTAGAATAATGATGCTTCACCACTATGCTATAGAATAATTTAGATTCAGTTTTAACAGTAGGATAAATGTGGCCCCATAGTCTGAGACCTATAGATTACTATTGTAGTAGTATTGTAGTTTTGTCTTACTTTACTATTTGCCGATTTAGAGAGCTATTTAGAGAGCTACTTTGTTATTAACAGGCCTGACTAATGAATCCTGACTAGTCTGTCTGCACAAACCTATTGCTGGCCACATACATCCAATTGTTCCTGTCAACAGCTAGAATTTGTTGTTAATCACAGGATTTGTTGTTAATCACAAGGTGTTACTGATAAATGGAGGCACATTGACGATTGACTGGTATACTATTTGCTAGTTGCTCGTTTTGTTGAAGCAAAACATTAGACATTTTTGTAATCTCCTCTAGAGGCATTTTCCTGGTGGTAAACGTTGAGGCTTTTAGACCATCATCCTTATCTTTGGAGTTAGTGAGACTAGATTTTCTCAACCTGATCCTGGGGATCAACAACACAATCTATTTTTCTTCTCTCCCTGCTCAGCACACACCTGATTCACAACAGCAGATGTGTTCTCTAGATTAGCTAAACACAACTCATTTAGCTAAAGAGGGGTAGGTAGAGCGAGGAGAGATGGAAAATAGGCAGCGCTGGGATCATTCAGGACCAGGATCAAGAGCCTATAGGGACTAGAGACGATGGCTTTTCAATGTCTGAGCCAAGATCCAGATCCAGACCAAACTACAAGTCTGTCCATGCCTTATTTTAGTTTAGTTTAGTTTGAATCCATTTTCTCATCTTTGTGAAATGTGCATGTGTACTATAAACACAAAATGCACACTATGTTATAGTATAGTGTGTGTGCCATCATGGTTTCAGTTTACTTGTGTGCGTTCCTAAGCACAAAAAGTGTTGCCTAATGTTGCATTTAAGTGTTGTTGGAAATTACCAGTAAAGTACCAGTTTTACAATCTCCAAAGTGCAAAATTTGGATACCGTTCTTCCAATAATATACCAGGCTGTGTGTAGTTTTAAAAAAGTAATATAATTCTCAAGCGATTTTGTTACGGACAACTTACATTTCTTTATGTCAAAAACAATATAACAAATAATAAAAAAGTATGAGTGCCTCTGTGCTTTTTTCTGATTATTTAAGACACTCAGCCCCTGAATTAGAATAAACCAATTCACATTCCACATTTATATTGCATAGTACAGTTCAGTTGGTACAGTTGGTTTTCATTTGCATCACAGTAAAATATACAAAACAATTTTTTTTCTTGCTTTGTACAAACCAATGTAAATAGGACAAACACATCCCCCACAACAAAAGGTTCTTGGCTCTTGTGAAAATTCTATTTATTTGCACATCACTTTGTAATTCCAAATGAAAGCCTGTGGTCAGACCCTTACTGCGGGTTTGACACCTGTTCTGAGCAGACGGCCACCTAAACTAAAATGTGCTCCTTTATCATTACTGACACACACACTGCAGTGCCTATGCTCACTCTTCAGCGTGGTCAAGCTGACCTAGTGAATCACAAAGTACCAAATGGCACTTTGGTGACATGCCAAAAGATACAAGAGAGCCGTATATCTCCTGGTATGTTTACTTACTTGGCCTTGGCACTGGGCTGTTTGAAAAAAAAAAATATTCAGTTAAATTTGAGCTTGTTTAATAAACAATTTTGAAAAAGATGTGCTTTTAAATATTACATTCTTCGACAATACAGACTTACAATATAAGGACAACAATAAGATTTTTGTACACTCGTGCCATGGCTTTGTGGGTAGGACATTCCAATTTTGCAATGCATCTCACCATTGGTGTTCCTGTCTGACCTGTAAGGAAGCTTGAACATTTTTTATTGTATTTTACTTATGCATGGTTGTTATCACTGCTGAGATGCTGAGAACTGGGGTGTTTCACCTCACCAAGCAAAGTATTTGCTGCTTGTGCGTACTGGGAGTGGAGGTCTTGGCTCACTTTAGATGGATATTTGCATCCTTGGCAAATGTCAGAAGGCTATGAAGCTGCTGATGGTGCTGACTTTGTTTTTTTGTTTGTTTATTTAGCATTTCATCTTTTCAGTGTTCCATGCACTGTCCCACTTCTCAAAATATGAATGCTGTGGCACAATTTTTTTTATTTGTTGTTGTTTTTATTTGTTTTATTTGTTGGCTATAAGTTGCCTGCTTATTGTACATTTTAGACTAAAATATAATTAAAATTATGATTTATACCACTAGCTAGGACAATGCTGTATGTTTCTTTGTCAACTGTAGAACCTATATTGTCAGACTCTGCTCAGTAGAAAAGGATTTCCAGAGGTTATCAAGGGAACATAACAGTTAGAATTGTAGTAGTAGATCCATGATTTGGAGCTTCCACCCAAAACTTACGTACAGCCTTTTACATTTAACTTTGGCAAGGATCAGGAAATAATTCATAATAATAATATTCACAGAACTATTTTTAAGCAATATCTCACTATCTTTTAACATTTTTTTTGGAGTAGATGATTCTCTTAGAATGAAAGCTAATTTTAGTTCAGGTTGTCCCTACTGACTAGTTAGAGATTGCCATGTCACTCAAAAGCTTTGATTAATACTGCATATTACTCCACTGTGGTAAACCGTTTCCCATGTCAGCATTGCATGAAGTGTACAATGGTGCAAAGAGTCTGAATAAACCACAAAATAAATCATAATCAAAACCCTTGCAACTTCAAGGTAACTTTTAAATGTCAGGCTTTACACCTTTATGTCTAAATAACCATTTAATGATTGTGAGTGATGAAACTTTTATTACCTGCCTCAGTAGTTTATTGTCAATAATTGGAAGAGAGGTGGGCTGTAGAATAACTACTTGAGTGCAAATTAGCTCTCAAATGAGTTCAGAACACAACCATACATCACTGTTACCTGATAGATGCCAACTGAAACAACATCTCCTTTTTTTAAGTGAATCAAATTATGTTTTGAATAAAATATTTGAAGGTATCATCATCGCAGACATAATTTACTTTGGAATGATACAGGATAATACAGCCTGTCAGTATAAAGTAGCCTACAGACTTGATGCTGTATCTGACATTGAGCTGTCATGAGCTGAACACAACCATCAGCATGTTTGCAGTAACCAAATTAAAAAGTAAGTACGAACAAGTTAGTGTATTATTACTCTTAGTAGTAGAAGTGGTGATAGTAGAAGTAGTAGTATTGAAAATGTAGTTCTCTCGCTTCTATTTCAAGAAAACAGAATTATAAAACTACTTACTGACAGATAATCTTAGCATACTGTTTATAACTGCCTACATAAGAATTCTGATAACCTTCATGCCTTGTGCTTAAATAATACAGTTAATATCTCTTCTGTTAAGTGCAGCCTGTTTCCAGATTAAAATAAATATCTGTTAGAAGTTAAATCCTGCATTCATGGCCTTAATATCTCAGTACCTCCAATAAATGTACCACTAGTCGTTACAAAGAAGAGCTGCATTCTGTGCTGCATTGTTGTAGTATAGCACATAGTAAAACAGCTCCTAGTTTTAAACATATACTTATATATAAACCTTTCGACAAATAAAAACATAAACTGTAATCTCGCATAACGCTAATAGAAGTATTTAAGCACAACACTCATGTATTTTGAGATGTTATTGCTGCCATGTGCCTGTCCTTGCTGAAAGGTAGGTCTAAATCTCCACAGGGTGTGTATGAAAATATGAAATATGGACTTTGAAGAGTTTACCCTCTTCCTTTTTTAGATCACATTGCATTAATGTGCAAAGGATGACAACTGGCCTAGGGTGTGAGTAAATGTATGAGTGCCTGTCTACTTGCATGTATGTCACATGTAAGGTAATGACTGATGCTGCATACTGTACCTACTGTGGACAACATTTAGAGAAAGCAAACCTTTGTAGTGAGCAGGTGTCTTTCGGTTGGATGAATCAATGACAATGGAATGGACCTGTAGGCCATCCAATGCTGCTCAGTGTGTCCCTGGGGTCCTTGGCTCCTCTTCTGGGAGCCCAAGCAGGTGCTAACACCAGCATTCCAAGCTTCATTTTTCAATGTTTCATAATTAACATATTCTTCTTGGAAGGACTTTTTTATGGTGGAGACAGGAAACAACATTGTTGGACATTAAACATCTAATCCACTCAGGTGTATCAGGACCCATAAATCTGATGGATGTCTTATTCAAGAAATAAATCCTAATAATAGAAATAAAAAGTCTTTGATTGTATTATTCTGCGTTGGTCATATAAGGTCTCAGAATTATCTTACTTTTTCTATCTACCTAACTATCATTAAATGCGAAATATGGCATATTATGCGACACAAAACTCAAAGTTTAGGACTTGACATGCCAAAATGTGAGAATTTCTTGTGGATTTGCAAAACAATGACTTATTCCCACATCTGCTCAGTGTGTCAGGCCAGTATCTTTGTGCCTGAAAAACATCTTTTGATCTTAAAATACCTCTGTTCTTGTTTGGAACAGCTGCCGAGAAGGCCTCATCAAAGAGCGAGAAATTAAATTTTGCATGCCCTATGGTTAGTTTGTGATGAATGTGTATTTCAAACTGTTTGGGTTTTTATAAGGTCATACAGTATATTATACACACCCTTTGAATGACAAAATCTAAATGTCAAAAGACAAGCCTACAAATTGTATGATTTAAAAATAAAAGTGTTTACATTGCGTTACAAACCAATAATATTTGCAGTTAACTCTGACAAAATGTCTCGGCAAACACATAGTATTCTAGTGCAGGCGTGGTTCAAAGGCTGTAAGAGTGGAAGATGTGAAAATGAGAAAAGGCTGAGCAGCGAGGGGTAATATTTCACGGCCCTGTTTTGTCTGGTAGCAGTTATCAGCAGCTGCCAGTCTGATAATTGGTGCTTGAGGCCCAGTGCTTCTCCTTCAAACCTCAGTTGACAGCCCAATTCAGCCATGGATGCTGCCTGCTGGCTGCTATGAAGCTGTTAGGGTAACAATGGATTTGGTTTGATATCACAGCACTCTTGCTTGTGTCAAATTGTAATGTCAAATTGTCTTGCAAATATCCCCATATTGAACAGTTTGAGAGTGTGCACAGTATGCGGAGAATGTTAGTGAATATGTGGGCATAAAATGTTGTTTGTTTTTGTGGCTGCTGCAAATGTCTTTTTTCTAGAATTTCTGAATCGTTTCATATCACACATATTTCTTCGTCTGCTTACACAAGTATACTGTAGTAGAGCTGGATAAACTTTTTGTCTGGTCATTTATAAAGTGTGAAACAAGCCAACATGCACTGGCAGGATATGTGTGGAGAAATATTAAGAAGAAATAGATTGCCTGTGAGGGCAAGAGAAAAACGACAGGAATTTTCCTTGATTTAAGACCCGGCGTTTCTCTTGGAAGAGTTGTGGCTATGTTGTGTACTATCAACACGCTCTGTCACTTAGCCACCAGATAACTGATGTTCCACTCCCCTCATAACCAGAAGCTATCAGTCTGGGATTTCTGCTTGTATCTTTGCTGTCGTCTCTCAAGTAAATTACAGCTCAGCAGTTCCAGATAGCTGCATGCTCTTCCTCATGCCCCCCTCCCCACCTCTCTTTCTCCTTTGTCCTCCTTCTCTTTTTTTACTTTATTATTATTAGCCGTGTTTGGAAAGAAGAATGTTATAGCCACCTTTATATTTTGGTCTATAACCTTTGAACCGTAAGTCATAGAATCTAAATCTCCCCTGGATTCCTTGTGTTTATCAGCATCCATTCGCAAAGGCCGTGTTGGTTGTGTACCACACTAGATTTTCCTCCATTTAGCTTATTTCCTTTCCAAAACAGTTCTTCGTCAATTTAAGCTATTTATTTAAAAATCCTTACTGTTTTGCCACAATTGCTTTGCTGCCGAATGTGAGTTGGCGTGTTTCATTTTATGAAAAGTGCAATATCTCATGAACTAAGTAGTCTATTGTAACCAAATGTTATGCATATTTACATTAATTTCTATTGCAACACCCTGATAGCGGTACGATATCATCAGTACCAATTTGTCAATAAGTTCTAAACCTTACACTGTAGAAAAAACTACTGGTAGCACAAGGTGATACCTGCAGCCCAATCAGGTTGCACAGGTAGTCCAGCTCCTCCAGGATGGCACATCCACATGTGCGGTCGCAAGAAAGTTTGCTGTGTCTCCCAGAGGGAGGGGATACCAGGTGAGGAGAGCTGCACAGGGCCATAGAAGGGCATCAACCCAGGATCAGGGACACAATCTGCTGGGAGACACAGCAAACCTTCTTGCGACCGCATGTATGGATGTACAGGTACCGCTTCATGCTACCAGAAATGACAAGGACGCTAGCAGAACACAAAACTAGAAAAGAATCAGTAGAGAAGGATAAGGAGAGAGCAATTGTCTGTGATCACCACATACAAAACCATTCCCTTTTGGCAGTTGTCTTGCTTTTGCCTCTCCATTGCACCTGTTGTCACTTTCATTTGCACCAAAGCACATGAATTTGATTCACAAGCACATCTTCTTCCTGAATGAACAGATTGATATCCCTTTGCGCAGTGTATATTTACTTTCTCTTTTTATACAATATATATACCTTGGGATCAGCTACATCTGACCATGTAGACCATGCCCACTCACACCCAGCAGATTTCTTCAACATTTACCATTTATAGCAAAATGCAACACATGGAGGGCTGATGGATGCAATGCAAATGTATTGTAATCAATGGAATTCATCTGTCTTACACAGTGATAACTCAAATAGTTTTAAATTGGATTTTTGCTCAAATTTGTTATGTTGGTTGCAGGTAGCGCCAGAAGCTTTGCTATTAATGTGTTTTTAAATCAGTCCAAGATCAATGTCACAGGGCAAGGTCAAAATCTCTGCCCGGGGCTAATGCATAGGGAATTTACTGAAGGTACGAGTGTAGAATCTCAGTTCTAGTTTCTGAAAGTAAATGGAGATGAGCAGCAATAGTATTTTTACATGTTGTCAACCTGAATCTATGTTAACTTGAATTTAATTTACAGTAGAGTCACCTTCAAATTGCATATGTACTTTGCTTTGGATAAAAGTGTCTGCACATGTAAGATAAAGGTCATTTTCTTACACTGTTTCATTTTAGTAAACCAGTCTAGCAACAATCCTGTTTAAATCTTAAATGTATTTGTATCACCCAATATCAAAACACGACATCGCAAAGAGCTTTGCAGGCCCACACAGCAACAGTTTGTGTGTGGGCAAGCTCTCCAGGAAGACAAGGAGAGCTTAGCATATGAGGTAAAGTGGAAGAAATTGAAGTGAATGAAAAGAGTGATCACATCTAGGATGCAGTCAATAACAAAGAATGAAAGCAAAGCTGTCAGTGAAGCAGATTGGTTTACAAAGACCAACAAGACACAAGAAGAGATTGTTACTCTGGACCTAGTGCAGAATCAAACACAATAGATAAAAAAAAAATGTTTTGTGGAAAAATACAGTCTACTATCACAAAACAACTACAACCTATTGTACAGCATGACTGTATTGTATATATAGTACATAGAGTGAGTTATGCTCCAAAATACTGTTGATTAAGGGTAGATTGTACATAAAGTGGCTGTGTATTGTGGGGGTGGGTTGTTGTGATGGTGTGAAGTTGTTGATGTAGATGTGGGGTAAGAACTGTTGGCTTTGTATGGTAGCCAGAGCACAGATGCCTGGCATTTTCACAAAGACAGAAAAAGACAATTCCTCCTATCACAAGTTACAACTCTAATAAAAACCCAGAAAAATAAATTGTGAAAGTGAAAAAGACATTAATTCCAAAAGTGAGTTATATGACAGTCAGCACTATAGTTCCACGAAGAGAGCATTAAAATAGATGGCTTTGTGTGTTATAGCCTCCACCGTTAGGCACAATGTGTTATTCTGTTTTCACAGGGCATTTCACTCTTGTCATTTTTCACTCAGGAACAGCTAAGTGTATAATTCACTTTTAGAATCCATCTTCACGGCTGTTCCACCTCTAGCCTGAACAAGTCCAAACATCGGCTCACTTCCATAGAATGATTGATACACTTAATTTTTCATCATGGGATGATATCAAAGTTTAGAAATTCAACTTTGTCCACATTCCTGGTGCATTAGTACGGACAGTGAACATCAAAGGGAACACTGCTATGTCTATGTGCTGCACAGATGCTGTCTAGATACAAGGAACTACTCTCGTGGTAATTCCCAACCAAACTTACATTATATCGCTTCACAGTTAGGCTACATTGCAATGTCAGATTGTCTTGTACAGCAATCCAAAGTTTATTGTAGCTTGAGAGATCCACATCAACTTCATTATTGTTTAGGACAGTGTATGTATTTCAGTCTGAGTGTTATTCTGTGTTGTTCAATGACAGTGGCTTAAGCAGATATCCAGTTAATATTAGATTGATGTGACATGTGAATGTGAGCCAAAACAGACTACAACTTGACAACATTCTATATACTTGTCATGCATTCTCACCCTCAGTCACATTCTCACATTTTGTCACTTTAATTATGCGACACTCATCTTTACACACAGTTCTGTCTTGTCTCTTGTCTCCTGAGTGTATTAGACTGAATTAACGTAATCTCTGTCATTCCAGACTGCCTGCTATTTCCCTCCTGCCCAGCAGGGGTCATGCTCTGTTCCACCTCTCACCCAATCCTTCATCCAGCTTTGGTTTGGTTCCAGCTGGTTTCCTGCAGTTGCCTGGGAGGTTAGCGTTCCAAAGATTTAGGCCCAGATTCACTGTGTTCGTCACACCAGGTGACAGGTTCGTTCTGCCCTGCTTAAGGCATCTACTGTCTGCACCTTAGTTGTCATTCATCTTTATAGTTATCGGATGACTGCCTGTTTACACCGACCTATGTGTCTGCTTGACCCATTGGTCTTTGCTAGATTGTAAGACTTTTTCTTGCACCACAAGTAAAGACAATTACACATTTTGATTCTGAGGTATTGTGTCCACTTTTGGGTCAGATTTCCTAGTTGTCGCTCTGTTTACATGTTCAACACATATCCAATATGCCACATGTGATTTAGGCAACTTGTATGTGGAAATGTAAATATGGCATAATAAATCTACGGAGCCCTGTGAGGTTCAGGATCTTTTTTTTTTATCTATGCTCTATTTGTGTAATCCTTTTACCAAGTTTAATAATCCATGCGCACAAATTTACAAACTGCACCCTCGATTTAGTCCATACCCATTCAAGCACAACAATTTTTTTCTACCTCTGTCATCCCTTAAACATGTTTTACATCAAAACAGGTTGTGATGTGGAGAGGGAAAACACACGGCATCTGTCATCAGGTCTGTCTTTGCTAGAGGTGTGTAAGTTTCTCTCCAAACTGTTTGCCATGATTGACGCTGTGTCTCATTACGCACTAATATATCGAGCATAATTGCCATAATCAAGCTGTGATCAAACATGATTTTCTGGCTTTGTTAAGCAGAGGGATAAGAGGAAATTGCATTACAAAATTGATCTTTCAAGCATTTGTACAGAAGCCCAGAGCCACATGGTGGAAACATATTTTGGGGAGTGGAAACAGCCAAATACCACTCAACATAAGCAAATCTGAGCTGAAACTGTACACTTCAAATCACAGACATTTGGCCTGTACACATCAAATCACAGACATTTGGCCAGACAGTAAAATCTCCAAGAAGAGGTTTTAAAACTTTTGTTTTTTCTGGATGGTGCTGCTGTGGAAGCCATGAGAAAGAATTATTGAAAAAGATTTGAAAATTCTAATTGATGTAACAAAGCATATGAAGTTAACGGGAGTTGAGCAAGCAAGTTGCTACGGGAATAAAACCAACATCCAGTCAGATTAGACTTCAGTATTTGCTCTTCACTCTGTGAAAGAAGTTTTATTAGCCATGCAAACACATTCGCACCTATTCATGCATGTATTTCTGGGAGTTTCAGTAGGCTCGGCAGAAGGAATGGGTGTGGAAAATGCACAATGCACACAAATGGGATTTCCTCAGTAATCTCCAGCCGGCCCTCTGCTCCAAGACAGATGGCAGGAGAGACTAATAAAATGATAGAGTCTAGTAGTTAACTGTAAGAAAAACTTTGGCCTTGGCGAGGCAGGTTAGCATTTTGGCTAAGGTAGAGAACAAAGGAAGGTAAGTCAGGTCAGTGAGGAGTCAAATGCAGACTCACAAATCAGAGGCAAAAGTAAGTAGAAGCAACAACTTTATGGCAGAGGTCAAAACAAGTTAAGTAGAACAAACAGATCAGATCAGGTAAACAACATAAGGAAACTACATACTCGTGCAGATGGGTTTGACACAGGACACTTGAGATATGGGGTGGATTCTCTGGAGGTTCCTGGGAAGTTGCAGAGAGATCGTAGAGGGGTTAATCATTTTAGTCCCTGAAAACAGGAATACAAACCTGGGAGGGAGTGACCTGGAGGTCACATGCAGCTGCAAGTTCTGTGTTGATAACCAGACCTTACCAACATGTATAGGGGGGTGATGGAAAGTGGCAGTCAGCCCAGCAGAGGACATCCGAAGCTGGGCACTGGCCCAACGCCAGGTACAGTGATACCTATGGACAAAAGTCTGAGCAGATTTGTTGGAAGAGCAACATTGGAAGAGAAAGAGTCCAGTGGATTGATGAAGGTAGAAACTTGCTTCAGGTAGACGGGTTGTGGTTGTAATGCAGTTTCCGTTGAAGAGAGGAGACAACCTTTGAGAATCAATCTACCTGAGTACATTGTGTCGTATCCAGTGTCCTGCTCAATAGTGGACCTTTAGAACCTCTGACATGAGCAATAAGCCCGCTGCTGGACCTGGGAACAGACAGGTAGAGGAACAAACAGTTTTCCCTCTGGTACATTACCTTGGGATCAATGCTCAATGTCAAGCAGGGCAGTAGTGACAAGACATTGCTAGGACAAAATGGCTTCAGGCTCTGTGGGTTTGTCATCCTTGAGGAATAGATATGGCTTGGTGTTTCTGTAGCCAGAGCGGTAGGAGAGGGTGTAATTAAATGGTGAGAACAGTGTCCACCTGGCTTGTCTAGAGTTGAGACTTTTAGCCCTCCAACCAATGTTTCCATTTCTCCTGGGCCAACTTGACTGCCAACAGCTCTCAGTTGCCAATATCACAATTCCTCACTGTGGGAGACAAGTGGTGAGACAAGAAAGCACACAGATGGAGCATATTATCTTTGGGAGAGCTTTGAGAGAGTCCAGCCCCAAGCACCCACCCCCCAGGCCAGAACCATCCACCTCCACAACCAAATTGGAGCTGAGGGTCCTTGGGGGCAGAAGAAAATGCTGACAGAACACACCATCAGACGTTGACCAGGGGAAGACCATTTTGGAATATTTGAGAACAGTTAGAGGGGCAGTACTTATCATAAATACACTTTCTGTAAAAACTGGTGATTCCTAGAAATCTCTGAAACTCCTTGAAGGAGGTGGGTTGAGGCCATTCCAGCAGTGTCTCACATGTCTCTGCCTAGACGAATAGGTGTGTCTCCAGCAGCCCCTGACAAACCTGTCTCACGTGCTGCGCAGGCTCCAGGAGGCACTACACTTATATAAACTTACTGACTATGTCTGAAAATACATTTTTCACCAAAATCAAATGACAAGTGCATTTGTGAGACCAAAAGGCATGACAAGACATTCATAATAACAACTGGGAATAAAGCATGCATGCCATCTTCCACTCATCCGTCCCACGTATGCAGACTAGATAACAGTCATTTCAGAGGCCTGATTTATTAAAACACCGGCTCCCTGTGAAAGTTCAAAAGCAGTTGTGATCAAGGATAATGATTTTTTATGGTGATATCATATATTAAAACTGATAATCTGTGCAGGGACACTGGGCCTTCAGGTGAGGAAAAAGGGGGTAGAGACCAGCCGCCAAGAGTGTACTTAAATACTGTATTTGTTCATGGCCTCCGTCTCTGGACCCATCAGTGAGTACGGACTCTTCTCTGAACTGCCCCATGCAGCAGCTCAAAGGTGCAGTCATTTGCTGACTGTGATGTGAAAGGAAAGTAGTGGCTTGAACCATACTTAAAATTGGTTTCATGTCCTGATACTCTGCAGGGATAGCAGACAGGTTAGTGAGCTTCTCTGTGGGAACAATGGGACTGACAGGACTGGACGGCATCCCGGAGTGGAGTTACTATGGAAGAGTAACGTGATTTACTATGGCGAGTGGCATGTCATTAAGAGCGTTAGCATGTAGAATTCTGCACAAGTGATGGGTGAGATCGCAAAGCTGTTTTTATCAAGTTGGTAGTCACAAAGAAACTGAAGCCTGAAGCTGGCGCAGACACATTCACCATCCTGCTCAGGAGGATTTGCAGGTTCTGGGTGACAGTTCCCATGTCCTGCTACCCTGCATTCTGTGTGGATACTTGCTTGTCTACCGGGCACAGAGATGATGAAATTCAAAAATTCACCTATTTCTTGCCAGGTCACCTGTCAGCGAGGACCTGGGCTTGGACCACAAGACCACAAGACAAACGGAAGACGTTACCCAAACTTTTATCAGGAATTGTGCATTTACGCACACTAACAATTAACTCATTGACATGACGTGGCCTGTGATTTGATGACAGGTCTCACAAGGAGAATAATGTACACATGATCTGCTATTGCTGCTGCTCAGAACTTGGATCTATAACAGCTCCATCTATTGTTCACAGAGTCGAGTAACTGTCAATATACAGGACAAGCGAGGACCAGTACAGGACAGAGATCAAAACAAAAACCCTTTAAAGCCTAAAGAAATCCTGCTTTTGTGTGTATGTTACTGCAGTTATCTTGTGTTGCTGTTCTGGTTTGTGTTTGCAGCTGGTGTCTAAAGAATATGTCAGAAGGTACCTACGACCCTTTCCTACAAATATGAAGGGTCTTCTCTCGTTCTGCTAAAAGGAAACATCTTAGGAGAGAAGACTTAAATAACACTTTTGTTAGAACAAAACAGGTTATGACTGAAGTCCTTGGTCAGAGAAAACATCTTAAAAGCATAAAGTCAATTGTAGGTTTTAGGCGCTGGAAGGGAGAACATAAGGGTCATCAGACTTTAATCACAAGGAACTTTGAATTTTTTATACAGTTCCATTTTAATGTCCAGACTCAATTCTCACAGCAGCAATACAGACTGTGTTTAATGAGTGTTGTGGTTTGAAATAAATTCTTTAGAGGATCCAGCAGAACAGCAAACAATGTCGTCATAAATCACACATAGTATTTTCTTCTATTCTTAACTAATTTGTTGATAATAATGCACTGATGGTTCCACATAGGAGTGTAAACATCAGAAAAGGACTAATAGCAGAATCTCCTATTGCTGAAAAGACAAATAAATGTTCATCCCCAATAAAGTAGAGATAGCTCAGTGGGTTAACTGAGCTTGTCAGAGTGCCATGTTGATACAGATTAGTTCTCCATTATGTGCTAATGTAAGAGTAAGTAGGTTTGGATAGAAAGAAACATTTCTATTTGGGTAAAAGTAAGTACTTTGTTAGATAGTGGCATTTAAAACTGTCATCTTTAATACATCTGTTGGATCAGAACACGATTTTGTTTTGTAACTTAAATTGGAGATACAATAACAATCCGTTAGGGAGCAGCAAAAGCGGAAGGACTTTGTGACGAGGTGTAGAGACAGGATTTACTCATTTAGGATATACACAACAGACAGACAGTGGACGAGTAAGAAGCAAGATCTCAAAAGGGGTGTACCGATTTTGTGGTCAAGGGCAAGCAATCGATGAGAACCAATTCTTGCTGCTTAGCTGCTGCAATATTCAACACCCTCAGAGACTTTGCACATATGCAGCATTTGCCTGTTATGTCATCTCAGAATAACCTTAGTTGACTCCCTCCAATTATATTCCATAAAGTATTTGACAGAAAAAGATATCACTGAAAAAATGTCCTGAAATCCCATCTTGAAAAGTCTGCTCTCTTCTAATTGGCCAGCTGAATCAGGTATGAGCTGACAGCTAATCACAAACAAAACTTTGAGAGCAGTTCAGCACCTATGCTACATATCTGACGAATGTTCCACATACATACTCCCTTCTATATTACATAACAGAAATATTACTTTACAGATCTACAGGCTATGCCAAAGTTGCCAGTTTGTGACAAAATGACTTTGCCCCGGTGCCCTTGAGCAAGGCACCGAACCCCAACCTGCTCCACGGGCACTGGCTGCTGGCTGCTTGGGGTGCCCCCTCCGGTAGACGTGTGTGTAGGAGGGGGCTGCAATTTCAGATGTGTGTGTGTGTTGTGTATATTGCATGTAATGTAATAAAAAAAATGCATGCGTCGGAAAATGTAATTTCTCAACTGCTGGGATCAATAAAGGGTTTTCTTTGTCGTCTTTGTCGTCTACTTCTTCTTCTTCTTCTTCTTCTTCTTCTTCTTCTACTGAACCAGACTGAGAGACACTTTAAAGGCTCAGGAAATCTTTGCAGGTGATTTGAGTTAATAAGCTGATTACTGTGAGTCTACAGTATTGAACTTCTCCACAATATTACAATATAATACAATATTTTTTGAGATATTGAATTTGGGATTTTACTGAGCTGTAAGCCATAATCATCAAATTAAAACAAAATTAACTAACTAATAAATTAACTAACCAGGATATTCTAATTTATTCAGCTGCACCTGTAGTTTTTATTTTCCCCTTGTGTCTCCCCCCTCTTTCTTTTCTTGTTTATCTCTCACCACAACCAATGATGTGTCTTGATTAAGATGCATCAACTCTCCCTTTGTCTAAATTAACATGGTATATTACACAGCCTGGTTCTCGTTATGGTTTAAGTTGTCTTCTTTTTCTCTGTCTTTTCGTTTCTACCCCCCTGTATGTAAAACAAATACGGAAATCTGTGTAACACACATGGATCCAGCTAACAGAACCTTGGCAATTTAGCTTCACTGTGATCACTCTGGGACAGAACATAATTAGTCATCACAAATATTTATTGTTTACCAACTATACTATCTGACTGCTAGCGCAAGCCATCGTTTCTTTGTCTCCTTATGCATCTTGTCTAGATGTGTATCACATTTTCTAGGTCTTCTTTCCTTTTTCTTTCCTTTCCTCTCTGAGGACATGTTTGTTGTTGCATTAAAAAACAATCTCCAAAATGTCACATGCTCATTGTCATGTCAAATGTTTTCTTCAATAAAAATATTCAAGGAATAAGAAAAGAAATATGAACACGAGGAAGGAAATTGAGAACAAGGAAACTTTAACCTAATAGATTTTACAGGTTATAAGAAAAATGAACCTTGTCAAAATAGGCTTAAAGTACAAATATTCCAGAAATGCATCTTTCCTTAAAATGGGAACAACATGAACTTGCAGTCACATGCTTAACCAAAGTTCATTGCCATTCCTACACTGATGATCTTGCACAAATCACCCTGTCATGATTTTTGTGTTCCCTACCAACCTGTTCTGTCTGCTTAACAAGGGTGTTCGTGAGAGGTGATAAAACTGCACCATCCTGCTTTCATTAGTGACAGCCGAGCCAGAAATAGAAGGCTCAGCTGGAATTAATTACACCAAATGTCACATGGCTGAAGATTAGGAGGAAGACAAGTCATCTTGCAGGGTATAACGAGAAAGTCTTAATTATTCCCACAGGGAAAGATCCATCAGAAAGGAGAATGAGAGGGACATACAGTACTTTGAGCTGTAAATTAAGCTGTGTGGCTGGATAGATCTACATACTGGCAGGCGCTTATAAGGATTTGAAATCAATACCAGTTGCTCTTTTCTGTTATAGCTGTCAGTGTTTCATATTGGATTTGGTCTAATCTGGTAATAAACCAGAGGCTGGATTAGGCCAGATCAAAACTGAGCCTTCACAGATAATGCTTTTTATTCATTCAAATATTCAATTCAGTTTCATGTTGAAGTATTTATGAAGTGATGGAATACTTGTTTGAACATTTTATTTCTGATTCACCATATAAAACACACTGCTCCATAGTAGAATAGGCGGCTCAAACCGGCTGCTTAAATCAAAAGAACCGCAGAGGGAGTTTCTCAGATTTTGATTGACTTTACTTTATTCTGAGTGTCACCTTCAGATTGCTAAAGATCAACCATTTCCAGTCCAGCACTTTAGAGGTTGCCACAGTTGTCAGTTCTCTTCTAATGATGTTTTCCATTGTATGTCTTTTGCAATTTACAGAACAAGATTGTATATTAAAGGTGACCAGCTGTAGTCAAGGTCGATGAACAGGTTGAGGTCATACACAACAAGGCACAGGCAAAACTCAACAGGTCAAGGCAGGCAAAAGTACAAAAAGTACAAGGCAGAGCTCAGGGTACAAGACCAACTGGGCCTGAATACAAAATCAAGGTAAGGTAGAAAGTTCAACAATCTGCCAAGGAACTAGTAGCTAACACGGAGTAATTGGCGAATAAAGAGTAAATGGCAAATAGTGAAAAGTTGTGCAGCAGTCAAGGCAGGAATGCAAGCTGGATGTTCAGTACTAAACTGTGACAACTGCTGGCGTGGAGTGGAACTGCGGATGGTGAGAAACACAACAGATATATGTATTTGGGACCTGCTGTTCTCCTTCCTGACAAAGGAGATGCTGAATACACATGTCACACAAATGATTAAAGCCTTTGGTGGAATGTGATGTGATGCAACATCTGGTTCCATTTAAACAGAGCAACAAGGAAAATCTGAGTAAATAAAGGTGCCAAACACCCTCACAGACATGTACTAGAAAAACTGCACCAGGCTTTACTTTAACTGAAGTAGTTTCTTATAGTATTGCAGCTTGGAATTGTAGTTGCGTGGAGCACATTGGTGTTTAAAGTACCAACACCTACAAACAGACAGATGCAGTATGTTGGATTGCTGGAGTATCATAACCATACTTTACTATCACTGGGTAAAGGTATCTGCCCCTACTGATATTTTAGAGCATCTCTTCATTCAAACAACTCCTGGTATGGACACTTATCATGGTCGGAGCCCGCGATGAGGTCATTGAGGTTCGGACCTCAGTATTTGAGGGTCATTTTTTATTTTCAGGGTGAAAATAAAAATTGGCTATATAACCATATAAATAGTCAGGGGTGGAAAATGTCTCCTTTGAGTATCTAAGCCTGGCAGCTGTGTGTGTGTGTGTGTGTGTGGTGATTGAACACACTGGCTCAGCCCTCCCACACAGTACACCCCAATCCTCCACTGACATGGAACTGTCGGATCTCAAGTAGCTAATAGGAGATGATGTATAGTGTGTGGTAAAGTAAAAGGTAAGCAAACATTATGTATCATAACCTTATTGCTAAGGAGGTGGCGTTGCGCAATTGTTTTTCCTTGCCATGCCGTTTGAGTTCATGAACATTGTATCGTAAAATGGAGCCCAAGAAAATAAGAAAATGCATTGCTCCCCTATCTTGGCTCAGAGCCAGCATGACCAATGAACGACTTACAGGACTGAAAGCTAATGCATGTTCACTGGAAAATCAAACTGGACAAGGATAGAGTTCTGAGGCGGTGGGGTTTGTCTGGCCACAGGAGGATCTAGTTAGCTTTCCATGGAGCGGTAATACATGTTTTGAAGATTAGTAAACCAAAATTTCCCTGTTGCTTTTGCACTAATTAATGATCATTATAATTATGTGTGTCTGTCTTATTGTATGTCATTTCAGTGAGCCATGAAGTGAACAAGTGGAGGGAAAGACTAAGGGGAATGTTCAATCCACACAGGTTCATGTAGGGATCCAACTCAAGAGTAGAACACAGAGCTAGACCAGAGTGCACGGAGGAGGACCCAAACGCAGGGAGATACAGGGAGAACAAAAGATGGCAGAAAGGCTGCTTTAATAAATCGAACACACTCAGAAACAGACAACACTAGAAACTCAGGAATACAGGCAGAAAGAGAACTGAAAATGAATAAACAGGGGAAACAGAGAACAGGAAAAAGCAAATGTAAGGGATAAACACAACGGACATGAAAGGTAACAAACACAAATACAAGAGAATCTCAGTCTGTGGGTAAGGGGGAAACTAAAACCAATCTGAATTACAAGATCACTAGAAAACCCAAAGAACTGCTGATGGGAAATACTACATTGGAGATCAGATAGAGGCTGGGGACAACTAGAAAACCCGAAGAAGAACAACTATCATGAAACTTTGAGAGAACGAATGACTAGAAATAGCTAAACAGAAAACCTACACCAAAAAAGAAAGTCCAAAAAATACACAGAACACAGGGACCAAAGGTACAATAACAAACTAAGGAGTGACACACAGGACAAGGAGATAAGAATAATAACAGAGGAGCACGACGTAGGAACCATGGAACAAAACCAGGACGAGAAGCAGCAGCAAAACCATCAAGAAAAGCAGGAACTGACTTCCTTCTATACGTAAGCATTGTTGCTCTGTTGTGTCAGTGTCTATATGACTTGTAGGATGTGGAAGCTGCTGCAGTAACATGGTTTTTGTCCTTGCTGTGAAATGATCCACCTGCAGGTATGCTTGTCTCCATCACAGGAATCCTCTCTCTCATTCTCTCCTCCACTCCCTTGATGAGCAAAAGCGCCTCATTTACGCAGGCATCAAAGGCATCGCCTGACTTTTTTCTCTCCCACAAGACATTGCTTCCCAGGGGGTTCTATCTTTCCCTTTGAATATCAACCAAACAGGCTTTGATGGCATTTTTGGGCAAATCATGAGTCAACTAGGTTCCACCGAGAAGAATATGAGTATGAATATAAGTTTGTGATACAGCTATGATATAAAATTGGAAAAAATCCAAACTTGTCATCATTGAAGTCCTTATTAAAGAAAGCGATGAATTACTCATAGACTGTAGGTATATTCTTAACCATGTCAGACATCAGCCCTTACAAATCTTCAACTTCAAAGAAATGAGCATTTGACAACATAGATGTGTTTAGTCTGCTGATAGCTACGGTGGCCGAGAACTACGGTGGCCGAGAACCGCCACCGCTGCAAATAAAAGAAGCGCTGCAAAAATAAAAAAGCTGGTGTGCAAAAATAAAAAGCTGGTGCAAAAATAAAAAAGGCGATGCAAATAAAAGAAAGTCTGCAAAAAAGAAACGCTACTGCAAATAAAAGAAAGTCTGCAAAAATAAAAAAGTCGGTGCAAAAATAAAAACGGTGATGCAAATAAAAAAGCCACAACGGAAGAGGGTTACCGGGGACTGTTTTTGCCGATGCACCTGTGTGAGTAGAAGACGACGCCGACGCACCTGTGTGAGGAGAAGAAGACGGCGACGACGACGAGAAGAAACTACGAATAGGAAAACGAACTAGAAAGTAAGTGAACATGATAGTGTTTAATGTCGCTACGTGTACTTTTTAATGTGTTATTTGGTTAGGCCAGGTAACCCCAGGTTTGAAGTTGAACTGGAGAATGCCGGTGTATTGTTAGCTTCGGCTAACACGGGGAGACCACTAACGAGAGTGGAAGCAACTGACGGCTACAGCTTATTACTATCGTTGTTGTTGTTGCTTGTATCATTAATAGTCATGCTAACAATAATCTAAGGCGTGGGTAACAATAGTTATTTGGATGAATGTGAAGTTTAAGCTGTGTGAGGTGGCCAGGGACTTTTGTGAAAATACCATGACCATAATGTCAGATTGAGGTATTGAACTGACGGCTAAAATGTTCATGCAATTTAAGTCCAAAGCAACCTAATGATACTTGTTTTTTTTGTTTGTTTTTTGCAGATCATAATGAATTGTCCTTTTTGTGGACACCAGCAGCCTCCGAAACTACTTTGTCGGATTCAGAGGTGATCATCATGAGTCCAAGCTCTGCAGAATTCAGTGCAGCTGATACATTGGTGAGTGCCACATTTGTTGTGTCTTACATTGATTATATTGTAAGTTCTGTCTGAAAATGAAAATGTTTCTAGATTTTACATAGAAGCCATGTTTCTGATGAAACGTGCCAAAATAGCATTTTAAATTACAGTAAATGTTGCAGTGTCCTGGCCTACACATATTTTACAAACTTCAATATTTATGTTCAAATTTGTTCAGCTCTAGTTCTGTCAATCAAATTTGAAGTGCTCACTGATATATTGTTTTTTACTTCCAGATATGGGAACCTGCAGATGGAGAGTCAAGCACTGATTCAGCAGCTCTGGTAATTGTAGCTCCGAAACATAGTCTATCGTTCACACTTAGCCTTGTCTGAAAATATTGTCACACAATCAAGGCTTAAACTACTTAAAAGAATGTGTCACGCTCTGACCTAGAGATCCATGTTTGTGTACATTATATTAAACATTTCATTTTTAGACTGTTGTCAAGACCGCACATTTTTATTGTATTTGATATCAGGAATGTGCTTGCAGCTTCAGCTTGTTTCTTTAAATAAAAAATAAATAAAAAAACTACAGACTGTTCTTTTTTTTTTTTTTTTAAGATTTTTTCAGGCATAGACAACTTTATTACAGACATTTGTACGTTGCTTTGGACAAAAGCCTCTGCCAAATGACAGGGGAGAGAAGAAAATGACAGCAGCAATATACAGCAGCAGCAAATACAACACATAAAAAGAAGTTTGTTTTGGTGTTGTCACAACACAAATATGTCCCTAAAATTTTTACAGACCAGCCATGTTTTTCAGGGTGATGTAGTTCTCTACAGCTGATTCCCACTGCAAAGGAGCTCTTACACCACTCTGTCGTTGCAGTTCTCCAAAAAGAGTTTCATGCTCATCCCCAGCAGGAGTTGCTGGCACTGGCATGATGCTGGTGATGTGGTTCAGGGTTTGGGCAGATGCTGGGAAACCACAATTGCTAGGAGCAAGTACAGGAAAGTGTTCACACTGAGCAACACATCAATTAAGTTTCACTTTCATGGTCATTACAATTATCTCCAGAGTTTCTTACAGGACAAGGATGCAGAGACCCAAAGACAAGCAATGATCTTAGGTTAAACTAAGTATCAAATATTAGAGAAAGCATTGCACATGAGGGAAAACTTTATTGTGAATCTTAAATTTTATAATCAAAATGTTACAAAATATTTTCAAGTGCAGTTAAGTACCCACATTTTAGAGCACCACATTATTTCAGTTTTTACGTAATTAATAATAAATAAGGTGACTCCAGGAGGTGAACTTTGTGTTTGCAGGGCTGCCATTGAAGAGATGCCTCTCCCTCAAGTCACTGAACAGATCCATCCAAAATTGGCTCCTAGATAGAAAACACAAATTCATCCAGGTCATCGTTCTTCAAGAGGTTTAGATTAATGTACAAGTCCACTTACTACTGACTCATGCCTTTTGGAGATTTCACTACAATATACCCTTTCCTTTAAAAAGCACAGCAATATACATTAAACTGAGAAATAATATAAATGCATACAGCAAATACAATAATCCAGGGTCAAGTAAAACATAAATGAATTAAAAGTGACAGAAACCTTTGTTTCCGGAACCAGCTTTCAATCCGCTGGTTGGATGTTGAAGTGCCATACATGTGGCTTTAAGCTCCTGCAAACTCGTCTGCATGCTCTGATCTCATGGTACATTGAATGGCGGCCATTATTCCATTTTCAGTGCCGCAATCTGTGCGGAGCCGCTTTGGAAAAACTCCATGCTCAACTACACAGTTGATGTAGTTTTGAGCAATTACTGAAGGGTCGTTGTTCGTCTTTCCACAATTCAGCCACATAATTTTTCTGGAGAAGCCATCAATGCAGCCACTTATGCCAATTCCAAAAGGTTTTAATTTATTATACCCATCAACGTGCCAGGTTTCGTTTGGTCCCATTGAATGATATGCCCTTCGAACAAATCTACGTCTGCAGCGATTCTCTGTTCCACATGGATCCAGCTCTGCCATTAGGTGCATCGTCTTGTCTGACGACAAGAGAGTGTTTCCGTTTCAGAATCTGCAACATCGCTCTATACCCTAAAAGCTGGCCTGATCCCTTTAGCTCCTCGGAAATAGCTGCCTGCACAGTAGCAATTGGAGTGTAGTTGATCCTTCTGGTCAGGCTTGCATGTTTTAGTCTTTTTTGTAGATTGCGAAAACTGACTGATGTGTTGTGTTTGGTTTTCAGTAAGTCCACTATTATTTCATAACTATGGCCCTCTGTGAAATATTTTTGGATAAGTTCATCCACTGGAGTACTAGCTTCAGGACCTGAGGGGTAGGACGGAGGACACTATATTAGAGGCTAAATGATGAACTGCATAATGAACATTTTCAATTTTTACAGAGGTGAATAAATGAGATTGTTAAGATTATCATGTGTGGGTGACATGGTAGTTAGTGATTAGTTATTGAGGAATCAAGCTATTCAATGCACTCGTTAAAGTTAATTAATTGAAAATGTCTTTATATAAAAGTAGCATAGTGCAAAACACTCAAAATTGTTGCATAGGATTTTTTTACAGGGATCAGTAGCCTACTAGACTAAGAAACTTTCTTAATTTTTCATGTCTTCAAATTCATTGTATTCCACATGCCTCTGTTATGGATTTCACCATATGAAGTGGTATATTCATGACTAACAGACAGTATATTCTCTGAAAAAGCATAGCAATCCATCATGTTTAAGAACCTCATTAACTGTCAGAAAGAAATGTACCTTCATCTTGAAGACTCCTTAGGAACCTGACATTTCTACAGCATGAGCCACAATATACCAGGACGGATGGAAGGTTCACCCCACAGAATGGACAAAACATGACCTGGTAAATGACAAAGCAAAAACAGTCAAGTTTAGGATTCAATCTGACATTATGGTCATGGTTCTTTCTCAAAGGTCCCTGGCCACCCCACACAGCTTAAACTTCACATTCATCCACATAACTTCTGTTACCCACGCCTTAGATTATTGTTAGCATGATTATTAATGATACAAACAACAACAACGACAGTAATAAGCTGTCTTCACTGTAGATAGTCACCACAAAACGAGCTCACTCACAGAGTCACAGTCAGATGTTGGTCCAGAAAGTGTGTCTCCAATGCTGCTGAAGCTGTTTGAATCTGAAGCTACTTAAATAAATGAGTGTGATGGCATCACGCTAACAAAACGATGTCATCCAATAACTCAAACTCCAGCTATGATGTCAAACTGACATCTGGTTAGTGGTCTCCCCGTGTTAGCCGAAGCTAACAATACACCGGCATTCTCCAGTTCACCTTCAAACCTGGGGTTACCTGGCCTAACCAAATAACACATTAAAAAGTACACGTAGCGACATTAAACACTATCATGTTCACTTACTTTCTAGTTCGTTTTCCTACTCGTAGTTTCTTCTCGTCGTCGTCGTCGTCGTCGCCGTCTTCTTCTCCTCACACAGGTGCGTCGGCGTCGTCTTCTACTCACACAGGTGCATCGGCAAAAACAGTCCCCGGTAACCCACTTCCGTTGTGGCTTTTTTATTTGCATCACCGTTTTTATTTTTGCACCGACTTTTTTATTTTTGCAGACTTTCTTTTATTTGCAGTAGCGTTTCTTTTTTGCAGACTTTCTTTTATTTGCATCGCCTTTTTTATTTTTGCACCAGCTTTTTATTTTTGCAGCGCTTCTTTTATTTGCAGCGGTGGCGGTTCTCGGCCACCGTAGATAGCTGATAAAGGATTTCAGTGAAATTTGTCATATACTAAAAACCTAAATCTTCTTTCATGACATTGACTTGGAAATGTATTACAGAGACTAATTATGTTTCCCCTTATCCAGTATAATGGTGACCGTATATTATTGACCTCTCGAGAAAAAAGTCTTGTTTAAAACATTATTTGAGCAATTAAGCAAACATTAAGCACAGCACTTTTTGAAGTTGCTGTCTTCCTCAATATTTAGGGTTTTTAAGTAATTTATTGTAGTCAGATCCCAATAAAAAAGGCTTTTACATGCTAGAAGTAGAATACCCAATCTATCCAAAATTTTGGATTTTGCACATTACACGTTTTTTTCCAAAGCACTTTTGACAATGTCACATAAGCTTGAATTGTTTGATATCTCATTTAAGCTTTCTGGTGCACCTGAATGCAGCGTCATAGCAATTCAAATCTTTAATTCCTCACACTCTGTACTAACAGTGTGATCATGATAGTGCATTAAATATCCATGTAATGATGCACAGTGTCCTGATTAGTCATCAATGGAAAACAGCAGGACACCCAGAGAAGGAAAGAGAGAGACATCCATAGCAAATAGCACAGAGATATTAGGATGGACTTTTTAATGTTTATAAATCTGACAACGATACGAATAGGTTAGTGGATTCACAACAATGAAAGTATTTAACATTATATTAAACACATTCATTCACTACATTAGCATATGTGAAGCATTGTTACAATCAATCATGATTTTGTTAACCTTAGACATGAGCAACAAGCGCATTGGCATTCCGCAACAGAAACATAACATGAGTGCTGTGCCTTATAAATCAGGATATGATTCCCCTGTAAGACCTTGCATCAAGATGTAATCTCTGTCAAATATGTGTACAAATATGCTCGCTGGATGATGACGTGAAAGGTCAGGACAAATGCCTTTGTGCTATCTGGACTCATCTCCGTAGGTGGATTGATAGGCAGTATGTCCCTGTCGCTGTTGCAGATGCAGGTACCCATTTATAGCAAGCAACAACTGCATTCCCACTGCAGTGCATTCTGTGCACATTAACAAACATTAACGTGCTATAAGCATTTGAATCAAATTTCTATGCATGTCATAAACGGGATCAATGTGATGCATATGTCTTAAAGGTGCTGTAGTTTTAAAGCTGTGTTTAATAGACTACATTCAATTCAATAAAAAAAAAGAGTATTTGTTACCAACTTTAACAGAAGCATGAATATCTTCTTTTTAGAGTTTCAAATGTATTTGATTTGGTTACAATACACTGAGCTAAAGGGTCACAGTACTTTCTCAATAGGTTGAAAGTGAAATGCCAATGAACTAAATGTCACACACTGTGCAGTTACCTTGAAAGATTAAAAAATTCAAAAGCACACTGCTCGCTTTAATCCAGGCCTCTCTTTGCCAGGCTATTGTGAAGTATTGGTACGTGCACATAATGTCTCTGACAGGAAAAATGTAAAAACGGGCGAGAGAAATTAATCTTTATACTTATATTTCTTCCACAATCATCAAGTACAATACCTGCAGAATTCATGCAAACCACAAAGCCCCAATACCAGACCATTACTGTGGTCTCAGACTCTCTTCAGTGTCTCCCTATATATGCACGTAATTGATAGGAAGTCTTAATTTACAATACACTGAATGGTGTGTAGAGGCTGGCGTGTTCCCTGAGAGCCAAGACATTCTCTCCACTCAGACCGCGTCAACATAAAGCAGACATAATTTAAAAACTCACTGTTTTAGCTTTCTTGTTCATACGGGAGGGTCGGCAAGAAAAGGTAAAAACGCCCAATGGGTTGAGGTGATGATCTGCGCAACAAGAATTGTTTCACATCTCTGCATGCCAGACGGTGCCTGCACTTGCAGTCTAAATCCCTCAACCCCCTGTCTCACAGTTGGTGTCGCCCTGTTTGTCATCCCTTTGTCTTAATTAACATGAACATTACACAGCCTGGTTCTCTTGATGGTTTTAGTTCTCTTCTTTTGCTCTTGTCTTTGCTTTTCTCCCACATGGACCCATCTAACAGAGGCATGATCATTTTGCTTCACTATTATCACTCTGGTACAGAACACAACGTTATTATTCAACCACCTGTACAACTCGAATGTACAAGGCACCAGCTCAGGTCATTTTTTTTTGTCGTCTCCTTATGCATCTTGTCCACATGTGCATCACATTTCCTACGTCTCATCAATATGACTTTGCTGCCCATTGTCATGTCATGTCATATGTGTGTTGCATATATTTGATGCATGTAAGACCATCTTTACAGCAGCTGTCTGTAGTTTCCCCATTTACCACATCCAACCACTGCAATTGAAGATCTTTTTACTAAAACTAAGACGATAAGAAAAATCTGTATGAAAAGTATAAAAGAAAAAGTGAGAGTGGTGTTATGGCCTCAGAATGGACTCCTTGTCCTTGACAAGAAAAACGTATGAAAAAAACATCTATCCTTCTGAATCGAGCTCCTTGTCACTTTTAGAGTAGTGTACTTAATCTCAAACTAAAAACCAATTCATCCTCAGCACAATATACAGCCCACCTTAACTCCCACCTCGCCAGCCATTTCTTTATATATTTATTGTATCCTTCCCAGCAGCCTGTCATTCACTAACTATTTCTGCTGAGTTCTCTGATATTGCCTGTTTCACATATCCACTTACACACTCTGGCTCTCATGACATTCAGTTTCAGTATCATTGTTTTTTTTCATCTGTTTATATGTCCTGTGCTTTCTGCAAAGCACTTTGTGTCATTCCTGTCTTGCTATAAAAGCATGCTATAAATAAACTCAACCAATGGAGTTAGTAGTATATATGTATCTACTATAGGCTACTGCATGCTGTAAGCCAATGTTGATCCTCATCTGGCAGACTCCTCATATGTCAATTACTATACTGTACATTATATATTTTGAGTAATTATGAGATCCTGATAATTCCTCGAACAAAGTCAAACAGCTTTCACTCAATCAAACATGTCAGTGGAAATGTGTTGTCTTTTATTTTGACAGTGGCAGTGTTTGTTAGTTTTTTACAAGATATCCTAAAACAAACATACACAGAGACACACATGCACATGTACGCCTCTTGCGTTGCAGAATCCCAGCCCCTCCAAAATGTCATCTTTTTTTTGTGTAAAACAGATTGGGGCTTTCATTCAGTTAGACAGCTGAGTCAAAGAGCATTGTGGTTTTTAATTTATACTTAATTCATGTTATCCAGCCTTCATAGATTTTAAGGCTTCCTAATCAGTGGTTTATGATCAGCCGTGACTTCAACTAATGATGTCATACCCATAACAATAAATGTCAGATTACAATCTTATTTCATGCAATACAAAAAACAGACATGCATTTGTTTTGATCGCAGTGTGGTTGAATCAAGTCTCATGACTAACATTCATTTTGGACTCAAATCACAAATTTGCTGCCTTGAGAGCTTTATGATCAATTATGACTTGCAACTAGACACACATATTATATTTTAATCTCATATCTACAGCATTCAAGTTTATCTAGAACATTATACATTTGCAAAACATTGGATTGGTCCCACCTGTGTTCAGTGGTCGATTATTACTGTACATTATTCACCAGTAGTTCAATGAACAACACATCTTCTGTTTTCAAAAAATGGAAATATATAACCGACATCCATCAAATGTCAAACAAACACATTTTAGACAAGCTCTGAATAATAGACATTTTGCATAATAGACATTTTGGAATAGCAGTTAAAATATGGCTTTCACTATGTCATATTTACTCATCGACTCTGTAAAGGAGCCTTATAGAGTGAATGAAAAAAGAACCACCCCAGTTGATCATACCTCCTAATGTTATAAAATACCAGTCCATTCAAGATGAGCGCTAGACAGCTCTATGTCATCCAACACAACTTAATTGTAGCTCAGGCAGAAGATACAAAAACTGCTTTTTAATCCCAATGTAATCCTGTTAGAGGCGCTTAGTCAGTTGCGATTGAAAACATGGCACTCAGTCAATTGATGCGAGCAGTTGTAATTCAATTCCCATAAAAAAAGTTGAATTAGTAACCCCTTTCCATCCTGATCAGATCAGCTAAAGGCGCTATCATCGCTTAAACAATCTGCAGAAACTGAAACTTCTATGAAAGTAGCGCTAAGGGGAAAACAGTGAATAATCAGTAACAGCAAAATCACAAACAACGAAAGGTAGAGCAGTTATTGCAACATACCTATCAAAGCTGAAAAGCACTCGAAGATGAAAAAGGACTGGGGACAGATGCATACGTTTGTGTTTGGGAGGCTTATTAGTGTATCTTATCTGAAGTCTACAGTGAGTTATGACTGCTCAGATGGAAAATGCAGTTTTATCGAGGGTTGTCTTTGGTAAAAAAGGTTTTAGTTCAGAAAGTGATACATCCTACACATCTATTTAGCTTAGGTTTGTCAGTTTAGTAATAAATCAGTCGGTTGAAATTATTAATGTATGTCCATCCATCCATAATATCCTGTATGGGGTCACAGGAGGCTAGACACTAAGGTAGAGCCTGTCAGGTCGCCCATCCATCACAGGACTAACCCAGAGAGACAAACCCATTCACAGTCGCATTCATACCTAGGGGCAATTTCAGAGTTTCATATTCACCTATCATCCATGTTGTGGGACTGTGGGAGGGAACTGGAGCACCCAGAGGAAACTATTGCAAAAATTGAAAAACAAGTAAACAGGAGAAGACTGCAAGGGCCATTTTAAATCATTTCCTCAAAGAAATTTAATGTATGGACGTATGATTATGACCTGGGCACACATTACAAAACATTGTTATGTTAATAAAGATCAGTTCAGGCAAGACAAAATCAAATTCTTTGATAAATACTGACACTGAGATATAATTATTTGGTCAATTTAGGTGTGATGCAGAAATGCAGACAGTTTCAGCCAAGCCAACTATATGTAATATAAAAATAAGAGCTCTGTTGCTACACAACAACGTTACTGAAAACCTGGTGTCACCAAAGTGAATAAAAAATAATATCCTAAATTATTATCAAATGAATATGAACCAATGAAATAACCCTGTATCAACTGCCATAAACAACAGATATATATTTAAATAACTTCCTTTTTGCACTTGGTGGTGGATGTTTGAACACTACTGATTCATTCATAACCATGCTAAAGGCACAACAAATACCTTAAAAAACACCTTTTTGTAGTAAATGCTTGGCATTGAGGAAGAATACACAAGTCTTTATTTTATTATGATTGTCATGTCTTCCTTGCCACCTGACTTTGCAGTCTGATCAGTTCCCTGTGGAAGAGGAGTCCCTGTCTTTCATGCCCTTGAGCAGTGCTGTCTGTCAGTGGGCACAGAGCTCAGCTGTCACTCAGAAGGTGCGCCGGAGCATGAACTGGTGAGGCATCTGAGATGTCACCACTCCCTTACTGACAATGAGGTAGAGGATGCCCCTTTCATATTATTCTTCTTTGACATCAAGTCACAGTACTGTCTGTAGTCATCAGTTCAGCTCTTTGACCATGCCTGCCTGTGTTTTTGTGTATTTTAGAGCAATGCCACATAATAATAAGGATTACATCATAAGCAGATACTCTTGTATCTTGTGACCTCAAGAATTATGCTGGATTCACATGTTGCAGAGGGAGGTGCAGTCGTTCCTACATGTTTTGTACTCACAAGAGGTTTCTCTCAGTCCATCTTTGACCCAAGAATAGCAACATCCTTTGCGTCTTATCGGCTGTGGTAAGCAAGAAAAGTTGGAAAATTGCAACTTAAGACAGCACCTTCCGCCTGGCAAATCAATGGTGGGACAGTTTTCTGTCATCCTCTGATTGAATAGGATGGAATATCCGGTTTAAAGTCTATTTTAAACCGTCAACATGTGAATTCAGCATAACAGTGGAAGATTCTATCCTGCTAAATTGACCAGTTTTAAAATAGTGTCTCAACCTGTGAAGGATAGGAATTGGCATGGCTTGTAGAAATGACTACAATTTTGAGATAACTCATTAGATAATTTTTTTTCTTTGAGTAATTAGTCATGTAATCTCATTTCATAGTTTTCAAAGCTAAAATGAAATGACATTACTGAGTAATTTCACAACTAAGCCTACTTTGTGTACACAGATGCAATTTGTGTGAGCCACTCAAGTCCAGTCAACTTTATTAATCTAGCCTGATATTATAACCAGCGTCTTAAGTTTGTCCTTGAAATGTTCGATTCAGGTTACTACATGTGAGCAGCAACACTGTTCTATATTAGAACATCAAAACAGTGACTCTGTCCGGTTTGTTCAGAGTGCTCTTTTATTTAAAGCAGTCTGAAAACAACTCTTCCCGTGGTTGGTTTGAACAACCCGCCACTTCTGATAATGCGAGTGGATCAGTGATCTGGAGCTCTGCCCTGGTAATGAAATACACACACTATACAAACATCCAGTCCGCTTCACTCGGTGCAGTGCAGACTTAACGTAAACATGGCTCCTTTCTATTGAGCCCTGCTTCAAATGCAATTTCAGAGTATGAATATGTAGGTTTTATGAAGAAGTAGAGCAATTGTCATGTTTTAACACTTCCATTCTCTGCATTGGGGTTGCATTTCATTCATTTTTCCTACCCTATAATTTCTCAATCAAGACACCAAAGGTCTACTTACTAACGTGGATCACTATCCACACAGGGACAAAAGAGTGTTGGTATGTTTGGAACAGGCGAGAGAGGAATGTAGCTCTCTTGTCTTCAGGTTGACTGACTTCCTTTATACTCTGGCCACTGTCACAGAGAGGCAATCAGCAGCCAGGTCTTGATTCAATCGGCTCCTGCCAACACTCGCACTCCTGAAACTCATCATCAAATAATGACTGATACACACTAAAGGATAGAGACAGACCCTCGGCAACACACACCAGAATGTGACCGCAGTCTTAGTCCTTTGTGTAACTCCGTCCGAAGACGACACTAGCATGCATACTGCAACTTCAGTTTAGGGATTAATGAATATCTGATTTATGTCGGATAACCAAATCACTTATTTTGTCCACATTATTCTGAAGCCACTATTTCATCTCAATCTCTTTACTCCGATTCACTGCCAGTTTCAATTAAGAGCCATAATTACTTTTCTCTCTGCTCAGTAAAATGAGACAGTTAATGTTGATAAAAGATGACAACGCTGGTTTAACACTAGCTTGAATTTTCATTACGCTCTAGACCCATCTATTGTTTATGAGTCATTGATAGAAACTACAAAACTACGATTTAAAACTTGGCATACATGGAATGTCATTTGATTAACCTTACATGTCCTCATATATTTTCTGTCTGTGTCTTTGCCAAAGCGATTATGATCTTTGTTTGGATTGTTATCCATTAATGTCAAATGCTTAAGGGGCAGCACCTCAAGACATAAATAATACTTGTTAGGTCTTTCAAAACAATGCGCCTTCCCAGTATTTTGTTTGCGGTGTTGAACCAAAGTCATATAATTCCAACGTTGAATAATACAACGGTAATAGGTAACACACAAACAGAACTTCAGGACAAACTTGACTCATCTCAATCTCTCCACTTTATTGTCATATTGTTATGAAGCAATAGAAGCATCTTGTTTGCTTTGAGGAGATTCTACAAGTGCTTATTGAAAATGTGTCACTATAATCTGACATGAGTCTAAGATGATTGCAGCCACATTGCCTTTGCTGTGTGTGTGTGTGTGTGTCAAGCCCTGTATGTGTGACACTGACAGTTTTTCTTGGTTTGTATGAATATGGCCCTAGAAATGGAAATAGTTTAAATATTCATCAGTTTTCTACATTTCTGGGATGGTTCATATTGGCTACAAAAGTCTGCACTGCCTACCTTGTTGTCAGACCTCAAGTGGGACAAGTGGGATCGTTGTGTACTTCGAATGTAATGCTCCTGTAAAATTACAGTTTAAAATGTACTTGTCTACATGGCTGAGGCTCTGAGGTTTGATTAGTTAAGACAGCGCCTCCACCAGGTGGGACAGGGCTGAGCCGTGGCCCGCACTCAAATCTTAAATGGAAGGAAAAAAACTGACTAACCAAATTTGCGTGAATATTATTCTCTCCTGCCCGCAATGACCTGATCGACGTTGGTTTCATGCAATAGAAGAGCTGAGGGAATGCATCCATCTTGAGAAAGTTCCAAATACAGGGTTTGTGCATTGATTGGTAAAAGAAAGAAACACTCAAAGCTTTGAATTCAAGCAGCACTTATAAACTCACTCACTGAAAACAGGCCGGGCAGTTGAGTGAAATTTTACCTGTGACCAAATATAAGCACCCTAGGGTAGTGAAGGGTTAATCACAAAGATGTAGAGGTATCAAAGTGAAATTTCCTGATGTGATTAATTGTTTTCTGCAGTTACCTATGATAGCGTGATCATTAGTATCTTGAAAAATCACATTACAGTCTGTAAAAAAGCTGGAGACACAGTACTTCTATCTTTGCACATACAGTATAGTAAACAAAATGAGAAGTTCCCACAGCTTGAAGTGGAAATCTAAGGGCTCAGGGCTGGATATATGAAAGACTTGGCTCAAGGTTATCAGAATTTGTGTGTGTGAATGCAGAGTTGTACGGCTGTTTAGGGTTGGGTATTTTGGATGTTTTTTTCTTGTTTCGCCACAAACTGCTACGTCCATGATACATTTTGTGACTGTCGGACCAATGCGTTGATGTCATCCTGAAAAAACTGCACCTAATTCACATTTGAATCACGTGCACTTGTTCTCATTATCGTTCTTTGCTTTCCCCTCTGTATATAAAAACAATCTAACCGCATGCTCTTTGTCATGTCAAATGCTTTCTTCAATAACAATATTCAGCAAGGGTTATCAGAGTTTGAACTCTTCTTAGAGGCAGTTACGGAATTGCTGGCAGAAGCATGGTGACGCTGCATTATACATAGCCAGCAGTGATAGCATGATAGCATCGGGATAGCAACTCTGGCTGAACACCAATGGATTACATTACAAAAACCAAAGTGACTTTACAGAGAGCAATTAAACAGTTTGACAGGGTTTGTTTGTTTCTGTGTTGTAGATTACAGAGCCCCTAAAGTTTAGGGCTCTGTAATCCACTTTACAGTGTCCATTACACACCAACGTAACTTTAGTGCCTAATGTGACATTGGTGTGTATTTGACACGGCACCTTTCCAGTACAAATGCTTAGAAAATAGCCAGTTAGTCTGTCGGCCTGTGCCAGGTGTGTAAGTTCGCCATGAATGACTCTGTGTCCCAGTGCGCAGTGATGAAGAGGCACCACTGATTGCGTATTAAACACGATAGCCATAACCAAGTTGTGATTAAACAGGGTTTTTAGGCTTTGTTATGCAGAATGAAAAGACTTAAAGAATAACTGATTTTAAGTATTTGAAAAAGCCCAGAACTACAAGGGGTACACAGACAACTACATTCCTATGATCTACCATTCTATTGCTCTTGCATATTCAGATTTAACTCAAGTGCAGGCTAAAATTGTGGGTCAAACAGCTTACAAGTTGTTATAAATATAGTGTAAAATGGCATGCACACTGAGATGAGCTGAGAGGTCATCAGGTGGGAAACTTTTCATTGGCTTGCTTAAACCGTTACCAAACGTCTTCTAACAACGTAGCAATTATACAAATTGTCCCTGTTTACCCGTTTACATTCTGTACGGGTGTTTTACTTAAACAAGATCTATTCATATTGCTGAGAGGTGTAGTTTGTATGAGCTTTGACAGCCGCTGAAATGATTCAAATGCTCCTGTCAACATTCAGCTTTTACTTTGCATAGTGACACAGAGATAAAAAGTAAATTGTCACTAGAACTTCTTTTGACAAATAGTACCCTGTGCCCCGAAGGGTCTGTTTGTGACAGTTAAAGAGAAGTTCTCAAACTTCCCCAGTACAAGCTAAGGTCATTAAAAAAGTGTTGCCTTTGCTCTAAGCTTAGAGGCAAAAGAAAATATAACATCCTTTGGAAATACCTCTGCAAGGCTGAAGCTATTTCAAGCATTTTGAGTAAGCTTTGGTGCTGCAAGCTCAGATCAAGAATTCAAGTTCATTCATAAAAAAAAAAGTAGGTGAAATTCTTAAAGATTATCGTTTCACAATCCAGCAATGACAAAATAAAATTGACACAAATGATTTAAATTATTTCTGTAAATGGATGGAGGCTTGCAAGCTTTACTGGTACTTACTGGATACATATAGATGAACTTCCATATGTTACAAAGGACATTGTTCTATATCAGTGAAAGATATCGATTACACAATACAATTAGTGTTTATATGCCATTGGATTGTTATTCAGTTCCTTAAATCCATCAGTTAATCAAACATTAAAAAACAAATATAAGCAACCTAGGGTAGCAAATTGTTGCAAGCTCAAAATACACTCTAGCTACATCATTATTTTATTTTGCTTCTTTGGCAAACATCTAAATAAATAAACCAGTAGCTCCTTGTGCCGCCAGCTCAATAAGCAAGTTTCCCCATCAGTTGGCTACGGCTTCATCTTCGTCCTCCTCTTGCATCCTGCCTCCAACCAAATCTCAGGAAGGAGTTACAAGTCATGCTTAAACATTTAATTCTAAAACAAATTCCCCTTTTGCAAGTGGCCATTCCACCGGCCCATCTCAAAGCATCTGTGGAATTTAAAGATGGAGAATGCGGTGTTTTATTGATATGGAATATCATGTGTTCTTACCTCAAGGCAGAGTTGGCATAGGCCTGTGAGACTCATTAATCTGTTGGATTGAAACAGTCAGAACATTGGACAGCCATGTTCCTTTCTCCCGCTGAGTGATTCCTTTGATGAAACCGCTTCTTGAGATCCAGAGGGGCAAAAGAGGCTATAACTTATGTTTTCAATTACCAGAATATTCCATTTCCCAGTTGCACATTGCATGCTGCATCTTCTGGGCTTGTATCTACGTAAACATCCTCTAGTTTCATTTATAATAAGTAAGGACCAGGTAGGGTTTTTCCATCCTGCTCCAGATTGGCAGATTGTCGAAGAGCATCAATCTATAAAGAGAACATTTTAGTTTACCTTGGATTTTTGATTTGGTTCATTCAATACTTCCTCTGCTTTACTGTGTTGTGCTGTAAGATCACAACAACAACTAATGCCAAGTGTAGCTGCCTTACTTGCTAGACTTTGGCAAATGGCCAAAAAGTGGTGCAAAGAAAAACAGAGGACCCAGCCACTTGAACCTGTTACACAAATAGACAAGATGGAATAAGGCAACTACTGGAGAGGTGTTGAAGATGAAAGGAATACTTCAGAATGTTGTCCACATAACCGCTACACATAATTGCCCAGTAACTATGTAACCCTTAGAAGAAATGTTTTAAACTAATTAAGATAACTCTAAATATATGACCTGGGGTGTTTTGTCTCTTTTACTCTTTCTGGCATAACCGAATTATAATCTTTTGTTATTTTGTGTACAATGTTAAAAAAATCTCCTATATCTTGCTTGTGACTGGCCTGAAGTGGCAGCATAGCAGGTTTGTGTGTTTTTGCACAGTTGTAAGCAAGAATGTTTAAAAGGTTCTTTCAATATCAGCTGAGTATGCCGCTTTTTAGATGATCACTGGTATATTACTTGAAATTTCAGTTGTATGCTTACTTGCATACCGCATTGATTGTTGTGCTCGTACTAACTACATGGACAACTTTTGGCATCTTGTACAGACATGAGTACCCTGCCCCCAACACCACAACTACACTATCTGTGTCGTTGTTTTTCTACATCCCTACAAAAAAAAAATAAGGGCATGTTAAAGATTTTTCACAGCACTTCAGGCCAGACTGCAGATAAATCATTAACTCATTTCACGAGGAGCAGAAACAGATTCTCATATTTACAGAGAGGTGGCTTATCTGTTCTAACATGATAGAGAGGACTAACGGTGCATATTGAGCAACTAGCATCGCCACTATTATTTATAAACCTGCTGAAGCAGATTGTCATCAATTCTAATGGCCTTGGGTATTTTGTTTCCACCTCTCCTTCCATTCATGATCTATATATTTTTTTATGGAAAGTCACATTTGTGTGGCATATGCCATTCCCATATGCTTTCCGGTTTGTTTTGATCGACGTCATGTAGAAGCAATTTGTTGTTGGAGGGGAGATTACACTCCACTTTTGACAGGTGAATCAATGTGGACTCGGAACAACCCCCCTACCCTCCCAGACCATCTTCCCACAGATAACCATCTTCATTTTTAGTATTTACCATTTATCTTCAGTCTGTCTATGGATTCCAGACAAGTCCATTAAGCAAGCGACACCTTAATGGCACTGATGATGGAGAATCCCTTGTCTGTTGAGAGAGGTGAGAAAGACTAAAAGTCTAACATCACATTGACCTTTGGCTCTATATTCAGTCTGAGAGGACAGGTGGGTGAGTGGAATTAGCCTGATCTCTCTCCTAAATCCCTGAAGTGTCAATTATTAATAAACTAAATGTTGTTGTTGTTGTCATTTTCTTTAAATTAGTTTTGTTTATGATGCAGGACACAGGAGATAGTAGTACAATTGTACAGCAAGAAACATTGTTTTATTGACTGATTGGTCATTGTTGCTCCCTATCCTGTTGTCAAACTAACAGAGAAGCTAAAGATATTGTCTAAGTTGTAATAAATGATGTTATAGGCAAAAAAGATGACAGAATGAAAAAGGCAGAAAAACAAAAACAGAACTTTGGGGACTAGACAGAAGTACACAAGCAGCATATGGAAAAAGGAGATTGTTTTCTCAACTGGAATGAGCCATGAGCCATGGCTGAGCACTCTCCACTGAAGATAACACCACCCCTTGTAGATCACAGGCCTTAGTGATGGGCTCTAGGCCCAGCCAGAGATTAACACTGTCATTCAGGTCATTCTGGGATCTCTTCCCAGTGCTAAAATGTACAGAATGAGATCTCTACAGGAGCACACACGAGAAGCCAGACTGTCCAAACCCTGTCCAATGAAGACTAAATGATCAGGTAATCTGGTTAACACGCCTGCTAAATGGCAGAGTGCTCCATTGTGGTTGATAGCTGCCAAAGGTTACCCCCTGCTGTGCCTCAGTATAATATGGAACTGAAGAGATAAAATTAATCAGTTAAGCTCAAATGCTCTAGATTGAATACAAGTATACACAATGGACAGTACTTACAGTGTTGTTTTAATGTTGCTTACCTTGAAATCAAACAGTAGCCAATATTGATGTACTTAAGGCCCGAATCAGAGTTAATGACGTAAGTGGGGTGGCTTCAGCTGGACTTAATCTAAAGATCTGAGAGAAAGGTTATTGGTATTCAGAGTTCCGATGCGTGGGTGCTCAACTCCATCTCTTCATCACATCCACATGATTAAAATCTGCCGCATCCATCCACACCTCTGAGGTTGCCAGGATCGCTGGCTGTTCATCTTTCTGGGGATGATATTTTTTTTCTATCTGCTGAATATTTTCATTGAAGAAAGCATTTGACACGACGATGAGCGTGCAAGTATGAAACATTTTGGAGATTGCTTTTATACATAGAAAGAATGAAAAGAAAGCAACGGTGACAAGGCACGGAATGATATTTTTTGTCCTGTCCCTCCCTTTAAAACAAGGACCTGTCTGCAATCTTGCCAAACAAAAAAGCACACTGATTAAGCAGTTGGGAATTTTATTGTGCAATATGTCTGTTATGATTTAGAAATGCTTCCAAATGACAAGATAAATAATAAAAAAGAGGAAGAGGGAGAGAGAAGAAAGAAATGTTGACTGGGGCCTGTGGAATGTGATACACACAAGGACAAAATGTGTAAGGAGACGAGGGGACAGTGACCTGGGTTGATGACCTATACAGTTGAGTTCAGTGTCAAAGTAAAACTAGTGAGACCACATTATCACACTTCTGCTGGTTTTCGTCATTTTCGTAGTTCTGACTCAAATCTGAGCACACATTGTACTATGTCATTTCAGCTACCACATGGAAATTGTCCACTTTTAAATGTCAAAATGACAATATACCAACCTCGGGTGACTTAACACCGTGGAGCCGTGTTATCAACTGCATTACCTTCACTTCTCCGAACTCATTCTACACTCAGTCACCCCAGTTGAGGAGCCTGTCTGAAAGCTGAAAGACATTACCTGGTTCTGGAACCCCCGTAACTGGCTGTGGCGTTTGGCAGGCGTTTCACGTTCTTCTACGTCTGCACTCAGCAGCACCCTTGAGCATTAAAGTTAAATGTGCACAGTGTCAGATAGTTCACAGCTTAAATGAGATCCAACCCAAGTGACCAAGAAACAGCATTTAACTTAACTGTCAGCTTATACCTTGAGGATACAGTATTGAACACATATCAACCACGTTCTACCCAAAATACACAAGTATATATTTACTCAGCATGGTGATATCCATCATTTTACTATTCTTAACAGGAACAGAGCCGACCCTGAAAAGAGAAATAGCTGCAACAAAGAAGAACCAATTTAAAGCTGAAATTTGATAAAAGAAGTAGGGAGGCAATGGCTAGGTGGGTAGAGCTTCCACTTGGGAACCGGAAGGTTGCCGGTTCGAGCCCCTGCCGAGGCGCCCCTGAGCAAGGCACCGAGCCCTCAATTGCTCCCCCCTCTGCGAAGGGTGGTAATGTAATGTAAGTCGCTTTGGATATAAGCTCTGCCAAATGATCGTAATGTAATGTAAAGTATGTGGCACAAACAGTTTGTTGAAGGCTGTGTGAGTGAACATCTCTATGCTGATGTTTTTATTTGTGTGAATTGTATAAGTGAGTAGAAAACTCTTTTATACCCCAGCTTCTCCACTTGTATGCATTGTAAGACAGCTTTCACATGATAAGTGGTGAGCATTGTGCCTCTGTGATGTGTATTGGGAGCTGAGCAAAGACTCTCAACCTTGCTGCTCTGATCGGAGTTCAACCAGATTCAACTTTGACCTGTCTGTCCTTGACCTTTCAAACGTGCAACCCATGATAGAGTAGTTACGTGTGATGGAGCCAGAAGCTATAGGATGAGATAAGGATGAGAGGCTCAGAACCGCCGTTGAGCATTTCCTGAGGTTGACCGCACAAAAACAAAGGTGTTTCACCCCATATCTATGATTTTTGCATCGGTTCCTTCATCAAAGTGGCTGACGTCTACTCCTGGTGCTGTTTGATGACGCTGCTATGTCGGCGCTGACCACAGCACAGGGTGTCGGGTGTTAAAGCAGTTAGAGGAGAACACTCTCCACGATGCAAATACAGCTTGTCATGTATAAGCAAGAAACTGTGTCAGCAGTGAGCAGTGAGCAAACCAAGCTAGAGCTCTAATAGTACTGACACACAACATCTCCACATAGTGGATGTATACTTTAAATATTTAATGTTGTCAAATTGGAGGCATGCATGGAAATGAAATCATGAATATTATCTTAACTCAAGCCTTAAATCAACAAGTATGACTGACACACTGCATGGATGCACAAGTAGGTGTGGTTGAGTCACATAAGTCAGTTTGTATGAATCAGATTTATACATTTTTTAGCCGAATACACACTCAGGACTCTTTTGTCTCTTGATTGTGGTAGTTATGCTGCATAATTACCTTTGTTTATGCTTTTCTTCCAGAGCGTCTTCACATGTTAGCTTGTGCATGTCAGTGTCTGAGCACTTGCTCTGAGGTAAAGAATGTACAGACAGGGACTTTCTTCTGGGAATATAGCAGCTAATAGCAATCCCAGTCCTTGAGTTTTCAGGGTATCCCATTAAATCACTTGTCTTCACACACGCACACACGTTACTGTGCTGTGGAGACTCTGGCACCGTGGTATGGCAAGCAATAGAATCTGATGCTGTTTAATCATTCACGTAAGGAGCCGTTTCTTCTCCAGTTGATATCACACAAGATTTGTTGGATAGAATTGTTAATTGATGAGCAGCTATGAATTAAATCTTCAAACATTTGCATTTGTCACACTGAAAAGTAGAATGTGAAAGCTGTGCGGAACACTAACGCGGTGCCATCTGTGTTCTATGCCAAAGGGACACTCCTCCTATTCACACTGCTGTGATTTCCTCTGCATCCCAGTCCAAGGTGACTGACACTTACACTGTGGCAATGCAGCATGCTCAGAGAGCCATAGCCTCCTTTCTGACAGTGGGCACTAAGGTTTTGACAGGACATGAGCCCAATGAGAATAACACAGAGGTTCCTGGAGTTATTCTTTTTTTAAATGTTACTAAAAGGCATTTTGGTCAAAGGAACAAAATGAATGTGCTATACAATCAGGCACCTTTAACAGTGCTGCATGTACAACTGCCACCCATAACGTTAACATTCATTCTTAATTGCAATTATTTGTCTTTGTTTGTTTTGGTGTTTTGGAATTTAAATATATTGATAATAATATATGCTCCCGAGACCCTGCGTCCTCCTATGTGGACTTTACATATTCCTTCCCTACACCCTCATGCTCAACTAAGACCTGTTGTCCTCCGGTTTGGACATGTTTTACTGCCTCTTAGCAGTATAAATACCACTCTTTTCTGAAAAACAGGTATGTCTAAGTTACATATCTGACTAACTCTATTTGGAAATGAATGGTACCAGAAATACATAGAATACAGAGGAGATGCCATGGTTTTCTTTGTTTTTTGTTTTTTATCCCAATCCAAATGTGTTCTGCCATGACTTCGGTTGAATAAAGTTCAGTGAGAAACTCTGTGCTTCATGTGGAACTTTTATTAACATCTCTGCAGTGGGTAGAACACTTAGAGCTGAATCCAATGCCTTCAAAGAAACATAGGTCACAGAGGATATTAATGCCAGTCTTAGAGAAAGGCAGGAAGTATGCAATAGTGAACATTATGCCAAATGAAATAACAGGGTCGATAGGTGATAGAGTTCATTCCACAAGACTGCCTGCACACTCCTCATTTATACACACACACACACACACACAAAGTAAAATGATTGGGAGAGAACATTGTGTCATTTTCCACCACAGCTTCTCTGTGCAAATGTCCAGTTTTCTCAGATACATCGATTTATACTGAACAAAACAAGAGAAATATCCAACACAATGTATGACAAATACAAATGTTTTCAGTCGTCCAGGTGCGTTGATATTTTGTTAGTGTGTTTATAATGGTTGTCATCATTTGAGAGTCAGAGCAACGAGTCTGCCTGCCCATGAGTGACCTTGGGCTGGTGAGGGGGGGGGGGGGGGGGGGTCATGCAAGGCACATTGGAGTCCTTGGAGTGTTGCCTTGAATGACTACTGCAACTATTGAAAACACATAACGACTTGACAATACATAGTTAAGGCAATGTGCCATGTCTTATTTCCTGCATTAAGTCAGACAAGCAAACCCTCGCTTAAATGGCTTTTAGAGCAAACATCAGCACTCTCTATTGAAAGACACACTTTTGACTTGTCCTCATTCCGTTCGTTCTTATCCTAAGAAAAATCTCTCTTGCTCTATAAAATTTATGGTCTTATTCCAGGCCTTGCAGTCTGAGTGTATTGGCTGCTGGTAATACAAGGTTTTATGAGCTTTGTGTGACAGCACTCCTCTATCCTCTACTCTCTGTACCTGCCCAAGTCTAACTCCGCCTGACACTTCTGCTGATGCATAATTCAGTGAGGAACTAATTACTCTGGCAGCTGGTACAAAGAAATTTCCTCTCTGCCCCACTGTTGCAGCAGCCCCATGTTCTTTGTCAACAGAGAATATCCTGCTGCTGGATACAGTACCCAGTAGCACACACTGAAAATCCAGCAGCGTAAACTACCTGACTGTAATTGTTGATACTTTGAATACAAGTGAAACAGAGTAACTTTCCGTTTTATCTCTACAAACAATGGCATAAGTGTTAAATCTACATATAAGACACAACTAATATAAAATATAAAATATGAATTGCTCTCTACACCTTCAAAGGCGAGCACGCATTAATAACATAAGTTTTTCTCTGTGATGGCAGCTCAGGGCTTCTCCTAAGTTGATTCCTGATGATAATGTAGAAAATTAATATTATTTTGGCACAGTTTTAAAATTTCCTTGAATACTTCACTGGGATCGCATCTGGGTTCAGTGGAGAGTTCATTTAAAAAAACAAACAGTATCTCCCATCAAAGAAAGACAGTGATAACACCTTGTTTACCTCTTTGAGTATTGGCTGAAATTATTCACAAGGAATGTTTCCGCCAAAGATTTGGAAGTTTGCGTATTACTGGCAGAGATCTTCAAGACAGAGGACCCTTGGAGCGAATGCAACAGTGTTTATAACAGAAAGGGAGACAGTCTTTATGCCAGGCAGCTCATTTGCATCAGTCATACACCAGGCAACTGTGCAGGTATAGCATTTGATTTAACATTTGTAAGAAAAAAATGGACATCTAGATTGTTGCACTCAACATAGAAGTCGGCCTTGTGGCTTTAACGCCAGTCGACTTCTCAAAATTCTCTTCGATCATCATTCCCTGGTTTGATTTTGTTGCATTGCATTATTTGTATCCTTTTTTTTGGGGGGGGGCGGGTTTACTTTACATTCCCTCAGCTCTTGTTACTCTAACTGTAATGTCAACTATCCGCTCATGTTGATGAATTATTCACTATTCATGTAACCTCTACTGTGTCATGACTATGTGCATAACTGAATCACTGCTTTTCTTATTAATCAATGGAGTCAGAAGAACAAAAGAACTATCTCTGTTCTGAACAATGAGCATATTTGGTTGTGAGATTTTTTCTCACATCCAAATCCAATAATGTATTCAAATCAAAAACCAAACTGACACCACATTCATAATGTGGCATAAATTTAATCTTATATTTCGTCCAACGAGGTAATATAAATTCTATTTTATTATAGATCCACTGACTGAGGAGTCAGACGGTTCTAGTTTGAATGATTAAATAAAGAAAATACATGTTTAGATTGTCTATGTGACATGGGAAATATGCAGAAGTGCCACATAGCCGATGTGCCATTATGTTAAACCATAATGTGACACGTTGTATTCAGTGTATGTCTCGAGTGCAAGGATCTGGCTCAGAGTGGAACACAGAGCTTGATCAGAGTGCAAGGAGAAGGATCCAAATGCAGGGCGACACAAGGGTACCAAAAGATTAGGCAGAAAAGCTGATTTAATAACCGAACACGCTCAGAAACAGACAACACAAGAATCTCAGAAATACAGGCCAAAAGATTACTGCTGATAAATAAACAGGGGAAACAGATAAGGGGAAACTCAGATGTTGGGCCTAAACGCCACGAGCAAAAAGGTAATAAACACAAATACAAGAGGAAGCTCAGACTCAGGGCAAGGGGGAAACTAAAACCGATCTGAATTACAAGGACAGAGCAACACCAAGGAAAATACAAAACCTGGAGATCACAGAGGCTGGGGACACGAGACAATAAACCCGAAGAACTACTGATGAAAGCTTGAAAACAGTGTTACCACTAGATGCTTCATCAGCCCTGAAGAGCCTGTGCAGCACTTCTGTCCTCTGTGAATTTAAACATTACTATCTTTAAGCACTAACTATGTTTGAAAGCCAAAATCAAGGGGAGAGCACATACTGTAGGTCATGAGCACGATCTCACAGTTAATTTATTTCCCATGGAGGTATGTTGTAATTAATTATGTGTGTGGAAATTGGTGAAAAGTCCCGCTCAGGTCTCAGTGTGAATTGTTTCCCACCATAAGTGCCTGACCAGATTCTCCTTGCAGACATTCCCACACCGTGCCAGGATGTTAGACCACATACTGTATGTCAAATTCATGGTGCAAAATGATTTTCTATTAATACTGGCTCAGGTCCACTTTGCCTGCACATTATGAGACAGGAAGGCAGATGTGAAGTGTCTGGCTCAGGAAAATGAGCATATTTATGCAAATGGGAGGTTATAGTTTGACCTTTTACTCTCCTTCTTGCTTATTTTTTCTTAAAAAAAGCTTACAAGACAAGACTCGTAAGGCCCAAATTCATTTACGAGGGCTTATTTGATATGTTCATTCTAGTTTCAGACGTGATTTAGTCTGAGGCTTAAGACTCAATATGACATTTATAATAGGATTTCCATCTCTGCAATGTGTGTGTATGAGCAGAACAGTTTAGGTCATAAATATTTGTAATATAAGCCTGCAAATGTGTTTGGTGATTTTATTTTTATACAACCCCTTCACTGATTTTGTTGGACAACCCTGTGCTAGTCCAAAAAAAATCTCGAAATATGATAGATTCATAATCCAAAATGTAATAAATGATCAAACTGTCATATAGATATGTAGATTAAGTGAGGTGGAGACAAGTTAATCTTTACCTCACCAGTTTACAGTTTATTCCAAATGAAGAACCCACTGGTATCACATGAAAGTGCAGGTTTAGAGCTAGAATGTTAAAAAAAATTGCGAGGGTGATGAGTTTCTGATAATAGTGTGAAATGCTAAGAACAGATGGGAGCACATTGCCTTATGGTTGACTGTGGAGGTTAATAGTTTATTTGCTTCAGTGGCCATAGTCTGTATATATTATTGTTATCAGAGGGATAGGAAATTCAGTGGCCTTCAAGTCCTTCAAGAGCCTGGCTATCTGCAGGCTGGACATAGAGCAATATCTTCAAATATAAAAGGATGGATGCTATAAGAAAACCAGCATGACGCTTGGAAACCCCAGAGGCACTGGCAAGTATGACATGGAAAGAAATTTGATTCTTTCAATGTTGGGCAAAGTTTGAGCGGGAGCAGACCCGGAGGCTAGGAGCGGTGATATGATGGCACTGACAATTGACAGTTTGTTCAGCATGTGGATTTTGTTTGCCTTCACAAAATGGAACGATGTCCAGTAAATATCATTTCAAAACTCATTTGCAGGGCCAGAAAGTATAGGAGGCCCAGGCGCTACAATCTGATGGAAAGGCTTTCTGTTCCAAAACAAGTAAATAGGATAGAAAAGAGATAAGATTAGAAATGTGACACAAAAATACACACACACTCTTGAATTCAGTACATGTTCATAGGCACACATGATGAAGAGTGTCTCTTTTTGTTCACATCTTTGACTGCAATAGGTTGAAAGATCAAGGTTCTTTTGGTAACTCCTGGTCTAAAACTAAAAATGAGACCCTATCTGTGTAATACTGTCTATAGTATAATACTGTATATACTAAACCGTATAATAACAAAGGAAGTATTTAACCCAATGAGACTCCCAACTATATGCCCAGGAGGCACTGATGAAATTTGAGAATCTGCAGTGTGGGAAAAGTCAATTTAAAGTCTAACAATGGGTTTTGTGTGTCATAGATTAATTGGTCGTAATATTTTTGTAATGGTGGTGCAAGGTAGCTTGGCTCAGCTAGAATTCAGTGTCAGTTACAATGCTTGTTTATGAAACTATCTATAAAAAAAAATGACAGATTAGGAGTGGAGATGCGGATTGTGCTGCAGGGATTTTATTTCAGAAGCTTCTTCAGTGCTTCAGGGCGATGCACTCTGCTAAAAACTAAACCACAGACTATCTGGAAGGGTAGAGGAAAGACAGAGTGGGTGGGTTTTGAGTGTCTCCCAGGCAGTAATATTAATGTGGTTCACTAAAATTAACTACAGAAGAGGAGTGACCCAAAGCAGAAATGTCATGTCCCTGGAAGTAGCTGTCGAATGTATAATTTGGTGATCCTCAAATTGTGGGACTGGTACAGAGGTGGCGTCCTCTCTGACTCTGCTTTCTGCAGAATTAAATCGTATCTTCATATTATCATGGCCATCTTTGTAGTTTCTATCTATTTCGTTGTTTCTGTAACCAAATAAAGGAGGAAGGCAGAGGTGATGCCAGTGGGAGATTAGATAACTGGCTTTTCTATCGTCATAGATGAGAGTGAAAGCACTATTCCATTCTAATATTCCATGAAACTCATACAAAATAATTTCCTCATTTATTGATTTTGGCACTTTACCAGGATCCTGCACTGTTTGGAACAACTCAACCATCAATGTAAGCAATGCTCATCCTAGAGAACCTTGAAGTGTTGTTGAGCAAGACACTGAACCCCCCCATCTGCTCCTGATGTGGAGGTTGACACCTTGCATGGTTTGCCCCTGACATCAGTGTATGAATGGGTGAATGTGAGGTCATTGTAAAGCAATTTATAAGCACAGTCCATTTCAAAAGGAAGCACACACTACATCCAGCAGAAATAACATCCAACCTTACATGTAAGAATGTTGTAAGAACATAAACAAAACACCATATTGCTTTTAAAATAAGATAGTGGACCTGACAGCAGAACACGCAGAAACTTTGCATGACAGTGTTACATTTTGAGCAGATCACTGGAATCCAATTAATCCTGGTTATATCCACATAAAGCGCCCCCCCCTGCTCTTCCACCTAATGAAGGCAGACAGCTTCCCCGTTTCCCCTTCTTACGCTGTGTTCTCATGACAACAGACTCCCTGTCCGGTACCACCAGCTGTTTGCCTCGGTGCATTTCAGGCTCTCACGGTTGCCTCAGAGCCTCAAAGATAGAATAGATGTACTGTAGCAGTGTTTTTACTTTCATTGTTATGGATGGTTTGAGAATATACGTGAGGATCCTGTTTGTGAAAACACAAGAAAAACCTGGTGAAACCTCCTGTTTGCATTATATGCAAATTAGTTATCCATGATACTTTAAGGAATCTTTTGAGCGTCTCATTCTAGAGATGAAAGGCTTTAAACCTGATCTATTTACTCTCTTTCCTCTGTACGGCAGATGAGCTTGGTAAACAAAAGGACATTAAGCCTATTCTGTGACTTCCATGTGTCTGCTCGTTGAGATTAGCCGGTCCCTCCCTCTCAGCAGAAGATCAGTCCAGATGCAGAGCTTCTTGTTCTCAGAGAGTGAGCTAGAAGGCAACACATCATTTGTCAAGGACATACATGCTCAAAGAGAAGGTCATTCCACATCCAAACGAAGCATGGTGTTACAGAAAAACACTACAAAGAGGCAATCAACCAATGCATATATCTGCAACCAAGTTCTCCACCTATTTCACTGAAAAGGAAGATTGTTCTATCCCTAATTTTTGTTTTGACACTTAGACACAGTGTTCACCCACTCTAATGTTTAGAATTTGCGTAGCTTCCAAAAAAAGAAGTTTCAAACGTGAAAGCAAACACTTTGCTCTCCACCACTGACAACACATGACAGTTCTGCATGAACTCTTTATGAGGCACATCTGTGCCTCTGTGGAATGAAAGCTTTTACAGGGACATATCCACTCCATTAAGGCATGACCACGGTATCCCTGAAGAACAACCAAGGACAGAAGTTACCTCAACTCTCAAGCTTATTTTCTCTCATTCCCCTGCTGTCCCTCTGTGCGAGTGTTTTCAGGACCAATCTGTCACCACAGGACTTCCTATTTTGTGAAACTGAGCAAAAACATCCATGAACTCTACAAACTCTGTGTTGATGTCCGTCTACATTTTGATCAGTATCAATGCAAGACATCTATCTGCACTTGCCGGGAATGCAACTATCTTAAATACATAATTCCAAATCACATCCTTTATCCATCTGAATGCCTCACAGTTGTACTATCCATTGCGCTAATCCACCCTCATTCAAACCTCATCCTCTCACATAGCCTTTTCCCTGTAGCCACATAGAAGCCTGTAAGCTCTGCACTGTCAGCTTAAAGCAGGATCACACGATGCTGTCATTGTGAAGAAGTGATCAAAGCGGCTTGCACTAGGCCCAGATGCACCATGCCAATAGCATACCTTCAGTGTGACTTTCCTCTGAAAGACCTCTGAACAGCAGGGGAATATCAAATCCTACTCATTCATAATACAGGAGATGGCCTCTGAACAATTACGAGCAGCCTGCTGATCTCCTCCATTTCTAGGACGAGCAGAGGAGGAGCACAAAGGTTAGGAGAGAGAAACATAAATAATAGATTCGATGGAAATATTAACTAAATGTTTACTCTATATACACACTGTGTCCTTTCCACAAAAACATGATGTAATTTCGTAGTTCAGCGTTCTATCGTTTTGGTAACACAACCCAGATTCAGAAGCAAGTATGACATCACTCAGCAGCGTGATTAAAATCATGTTTGCGTAGAGATCAAAAGAACTGCTCACGTGTAAGAGAATGTACCAGACGCTCAAGAACACTGCTTTGCCTTATTGCTAGCGTGGTAATTTGAGCACATTTGAGACAACCTGGGCACTGGCCCATATCCAACATATGGATACCAGGAAATTATTTGTGCAAATCACAGCCTATAAAAAGAAAAACTAATAAAGGGGGCTTAGTGAGGCAAGCTCTATTTTACAGTACATTACACCTTGAGACAGTGACAGAGAGAGCAGGAGAGATAGGGTAGAGTTGGGTGATTGTGTTGTCGATGAATGTACCCAACCGTCGTCATTTATCTTGTGGTCTCTCTGTCTACGCAGGCATTACCTCCATAGACTCTAAAGCTACTGATCACAGGAAAACTGCCACGCTGTCTAAGATATTGACTATATTTCAGTTTAATATGTACATTTTTCTCCTCGAATGGTGGCAATATACGGTCGTTAACAATTACGAGCTGTGACTTAGGGCAGGTCCTTGCTCTGATTGACTCTGAGTGACATTGCATAACAGGACATTTTGTGATGCAGGATGTTTCTAAGAGAGACACAATTGCTGTAATGCAACCTGAGAATATCGTAAAAGATGTCATTAAAGAATCGGGATCGAATCGTTAATTTTGGATCGATGTGTTTACCAGCACATCAAACACATGCACACACACATTACGATTTTGTCAAAAGGCAATAGTCTAACATACAGTGATTGATTGTGACAAACAAATAGAAACAAGTAGAGATATTCTTTGTAATAAATGGCTAGTTTTATTTATAATCATTTCATTATTTCCAATATTACTTGATGTTGTTACAGCTGTAGGTAATGGTGTTAACGTGTGTTTGTGATTTCATCCAAACTAACTAACTTCATTGCACATCACAAATTGACCTTCCATGTGTACTTGTTTACTCATTTATACACGAGTTGCATCGCCTGTGAGATTTTGTCCTATAGTTTTTGACAATGAATGTATTTGATTACAAGAGGACTAATGTGGGCAATGGTAGATGTCTTATCCTGTGATCTAGGACCACGTTAGGATTAAGGATAATTTCATCACAATTCTCCCAATACTTGTAATACTTCATCTGCGATAGTGTTTAATTCCACAGGCTTAACATTAACTTAGCACACATTGAATTTTGGACTTGCATCAGATGACCATCATTTTGATTATCTGATTAAAATCAATATCTGTACCATATTTCGTGGACAGTGGTTTACCCTTCACCCAAGCGACATGTCTTCCTGAATATGGAGAAGTGCAATGGGGACGTGCTTACTGGTTGTAAGCGCAGGTCCACAGCAATATTTCTTTGAGAAGCACTGCATATCAAATGTAGACCTTGGAATCACTAGGAAGCTCAAATCTATGTGCATATGTTTACATGCAAACACAAACCTTGACTTGCCCATCCACTCGGATCTTTGCATTGCCTCTGTAACTAACACTAGTTGATTAATGGCGGTACCCAAATCTCGCCTCGGGGCAAGATAAGCATCCTATCGCCTGTATGACCTTGAGAGAGAACATGAGAATAGACCTAGGGCAGCTGTTAGATCAGGCCTTTCCCATGTGATCCAGTTCCAGTGTCAAAACTATGCTGTGCTCAAGTTCACATTCAGAGCCTCAAGAATCAACAAAATTTGCAAATGAAAAAAGGTCATTTCAAGCAAACAAAAATAGATAAACACAAAATAACATCACCAATACTTCAATACACTGTTTAAGTGTATTGAATTTAAGTTAATGACCAACTAGGCAATTCAACACACACTAAATATTTAAAAAAATCCCAACACGTCTTTCCAGAAGTCATGAAACAGTTTCACTGAGTTCTTATTTTACTATCTATTCTTCATTTTCTTTAGAAGTACACACAGCAGCTGAACAGCATGTCCTCAAAGATCTAAACAGAAGAGTATACACACTCTGTGTATTCTGTTTGGATGAGCTTTAGCTCATGGTGCACAGTGGGGTGTCTGCAGAAATCTATCACACTAAGCTAAATCACTGTGAAATTATATGGATGGGCAGATAGCAGATAAAGCCCTCCAGGTAAGGAAAATATTGTATTCTGGTTGAACTGACACAGTGATAAGCTACAAATGCATTTATAGCATATTGCCATAGCACCTGAAAATATCCAGTGTATTCATTACAAAAGTTTCGTCCTTCCTGATAACAAACCAAATGATGTATCTTTAATGCAATTCCAAAGGTTTGCCTCAGCAAGGTGGCCAACAACCGACTCAGAGCATTATCAGTCCACTGAAAACACAGATACATTCATTTTCTACAACACATTCAATTTAAGTACAACATTTTGTCTTAATAATGTTATCTTCATACAACTAACTTTGGATTTTATCTATTTCACACTTTCACAATGACTGTTTTTGAGAGTAGCAGAGCAGAATACTGCCAACATTGTTATTCAGCTGTCTATACAAAAGGTTTGCCTTGCACCCTGGCAGTGCACTGCTGGCTCCCAACAGCAGAGTGACTGAAAGGTCAGGCTGTCTGTTCATCTCACAGCATGAAAGAACAGCAGCAGTGCAATATCACATGAACAAGCCCTGCTTCACTCACCATGCAAAGACAGTCCCACACAATAGAACATGCAAGGCTTATCATTAATCACTACAGTGAATAGATAAGATTGGTTGTCCTATATCTACAGCCGAACGATCTTCGCAGACCTGAAGGTTTATACGTTATTAAGGAATGTTCATGGTCCTATTTCTGTGGAATGCTGAAGCAAAGATGGTGGATTTGGGTTTATATGATAAGAGTACAATATCTTCATTCTCCTTGACAAACAAAATGTAGCGGAATGGGTCAATGAATTAAGAAATGTTTCTGCTTAGTTCATCCATGAGCACATTTATCTACTGTTTACTGTCAGTATGTCACCTGTAATACACAAAACCAGATATTTCAGGTCTCATAGACAAAAGACTGCTGGTGCATGTTGGATGTCAGGCAAATTGAAAAGAAAAAGTGCTCTTTACATTTCAGCCTCAGTTTAGAATGTCCCCATCTCCTGGCTACGACAGATAGACAATAAAATAGAGAAAAGCATGCATACTCTATTATCCTGTACGCATCCGCTCTGTTGTAATGTCACACTCTGAGAGCAATCTGCAGTGCATTTTCTGTTCTTTCTTTTGAGATAAATCCTGCTTTCAGTTTGCTATCTTGTGCATTAGTGCTGTTCTTATGTTAGTGGTTTGAGGAAAGATTAAAGATAAACATAAAACATCCACCTGCAATGCAAACCACACATTCCAAACATGTGGAAACTAAAGAGTAGTAAGGCAGAGATTGTTCTGCAGAGAGGAGGTCGGATTCTGTTGGGGGGAATAGTCAGTATATATCAGAGTTTCATTCCATATATATCAGCTTTTCATTCTCTGCTGTATATTTCCAGTTTCATTCCACGCTCTCATGAGTCATTGATTTCTTTCCTGAACGGCATACCGTCAAATTCCTTGTAACAAACCATCTTCCAAATTGTTGTGATAGAATACAAAAAATGTGTGGATGTGTTTGTAGCAGCACTGTAAACATCATTTCATTCTACATCTACACTATATCCAAAACTGTAAAATTGTTAAAATAATGCAAAAATACTGAATCAACGTCATCTTAGCTACACATTCATGGTAGTTGTTTTGTTACAGCAATGTCAGAAATATTTTTAATTTGCCAAATTTGGATTTATTTCTGGGTCTGGACTAAATAACATCTGTTGAAAGTCCATCAGCAAAACATTTGTCATTTCTTTCCACCATTAACTTATGATATAACGTATTTTTGATGAGCATTGTTTAATCCAATGTACATATAATAGTTTGGAAGAAATCGGCAGTAAAAAGCGGTAAAAAGATTTTTTTACATAGTTTTATCCTAAATTACTAACTTCAACACACACTGTTTAGGTATAACTACTGACGGATCCTAAATGTTGATCAGAGTGCCACTCAGTGTGACATCGCCCCCGTATTTCTCTCAACAAGCAGCTGAAACACGGATCCGAATAAAATTGATAAATGTTTTATGAACAGAGCAAAACAGTATTTATACTTGTCCTTTGTCTCAGTAAGTAACTAATGGAGTGAACAGAAGAAGAACGTCCCCCCTTAGAATAAATTGTCCCTACTTTCCAAGTCGCTCGAGCAATTCCAAGAACACAGAGCCAGGCACCGGCGACAGGAACCCGAGTAAACCATTTACAGTTCAGGACTCTCTGATTCTCTCTGACAGAATCAAATTGCCAACAGAAGAGCCTCTAACTGCTCCGCTCCTCTTACTGAGTTAAAGAGCTCTGTTTCTGTTCTGCTCCCACAAACACAACTTTTTTACTGGCAGTAAATCCACTCAGCCTGAGCCCTCCGGGGACGTCCCTTTATTTCTAATTACAATGGCTTGATATGAGCTGTAAATGAAGATATATTGGTGATTAAAGTAGGACAAAGCTTTATGTGAAAGTATGGGGATATTTGTTCAAGTATTAGATAATTGCATCTGTATAATCTCACACCAAAAATAATTGTTTGCAATATATCTGTACTGCACTTAGGAAGTAAGATCAGGCATTTAAAAGTATAAAGAAAGTGTCTCTGTGCTTTGTGTTCATTAAAACATTAATTACACTAATGGCCTTGTATTTGCATGTGGGCCTGGAATATAAAACATTGAAAATTTTAAATGACTTAATTACAAAGGAGCCGATTTCTTTCAGACCATTAATAAAGCTATTACAAGCATTTCCACTGGCACCTCAGTGTGCAGACACTCTTATCACACTCGGCAAAGGGAAGACAGAGACGTCTCTGTCTGTGGCTTGGGCCATGCTGAAAAGGGAAGGAGATAAAAGAGGACAGAGAATTCGGTCAGGTATTCCTCCAATCAGCCTCCGGCTATGCCCTCAAGCTCTGTGCCTCCCCCCCTTTGGCTGCGGCTCTTAAACCCATGAAGTTAAACACTGTTAATTTCCTCTGAATCCCGTGTCATATTCCTTCTTAAACTCAGTTTTGGTGGGATTCATAGACGCTGGTTGGAATGTCACAATAAACAACACCTGGGAATTCCTGTCAACCTCAAATGACCTTTTTTTGCTCATCAGTGCACAAAAAAAAAAAAAACAGTGAACATCAGAGAAGCTTGTTTTCCCTCACACATTGACACGGTGATAGATATGTAACATTAAACGATGTTATTATTATTCCTGACATCGCTTTACTATCATCTATCATCTTTGATTTGCAGATCATTTGGGGGAAGTGCTAATGAGGAGCCGTATTATTCTTGCACTGGGAAAACGTAGTGTTGAAGTTCGGATGAAAGAACATCAAGAAAGCAACAACAATTGATTTTTTAATTGAACTTTGTTATCCGTTTATTTTTGCCAAAATCAATGTGCTCAAAGCAGAGGTCTATAGGTGTTCTTAACCAAAATGGATCTTTTATTTTTCACACTTGTATAGGGAATTCAGCCTCATCACATTCAAGGTAAGAGTTGTTTCAACGAGCAATGCAATACTTGGAATGCTGCCATGATACACTTTTAATGTGTTTAATGTGAATGCAGGTCTAAGTGTCGCTAATACAAACACAGGAAGCTCTTCAGCTATCGTAAGATCTTAATGAGCATTGTCTCATTTTCACCTTTATAATGGGTCAAGGTCCATTTTTCTTTCTTATTTCGTGATCAAACAAAAGCATTTTCCGTCCAATATCTCACTTGACAGAAGCTGTAATCTGTCTCACAGACTTGAGTTTATTGGCATTGCTTTCTCCCACATATAATCTTCCTAAGGCTTTGATGGATTGCTTCACTTGGTAAACAACAAAGTGTAGCAAGCACATAGGTGAGGATAGAATAAAATGGGAGGAGCTGATTACCTCTAATCTTCCCTTTACTGGGGAATGGAGGGGTGCACTGTTTCCCAGCAGCCCCCTTAGGCCCCATCAGCTGCTGTTAAATAGCATTGATCTCCCACCGATTGGACAGTCGGGCGAAACCACGCTCAACCCATGCGCCTCGAAAACATATGAACATTCAAAGCATCTCCACACCTCTATATCGCTGTGGAATACGGCGCTCAGATTTTAAGCATCAGTGAACAATCATCACATTATTCAGGCTGAATATGTGTAAAAAGGGTATTTATGGGGCATAACTGACACAATGGATTTAGGTTTTGCAAAAGGACTCCGGTACTACAGAACAATATATTTATGTGCACTGCATGAGTCATTATATTACCTCTGAGTGGGTACATGATTCATTTTGTCAGTATTTAATACGGAAAGAAAGAAGAAACTCTTACCTCAGTGTTATTTAAATGTTTTCAAGGAGTGCTAGTTGTGTTTTTTTATGCTTCATTCATACAGATCAGCTCTTTTACAAGCTCTGCCAGTACACTCACAATTGATTTCCACATTTCCAGTATAAAAAGATTCATGCTTTCACTGCGAAAATTAATAAAAATGAAATAAAAGCAGAGCACGCAATATCAGATCAGAGCGCAAACACTTAACACAGAGATGCCATCTTGTTGTTTTTCTCTTGAAATAAGTTGCCATTAATCATGATTAGTGGGGGAGTGGGCCAATACCCGCAGCTTTCTCTTGCTGTTTGCGATACTCATAAGGTTGCCACAGGTCTGACCTGTTTACTGCCTTCACCGCTGCTTTGTCTGCCATATATAACAGCGTTATCCATCTCTCAGCAGGCATCCTGCGCCCGTTTTTCCTATTTTCCTAATGATCACCTCCCCTGAGGCTCTAGCTCACCGTGGAAGGAGGTGAAAGTGTGATCTGTTTCTATCTTCAGTTTTTTCCTCAGTGCCTGACAAACCATCTTTACCAGACTCCTACTCAGTTTCTATACAGAGTGCTTATAAAAGAATGAAATTTGGAAGACATAAAGCAAGTGCAATTGCTGAGAGTAAATTTGCATTGATATGGGTTGTGTGTAGTAAGTCGATCAATACCGGTGATGTACAACAAGTAGTGACGAAATAACTTGCAGACTAAATGCAAAGTGTTCCTCCAATAGGCGTTGAGGGTGTTTCAGGTCTTTCACGGCGCTTAAAGTTCCTTCATGCTTTACTGCACAAGCACACGTCTGTAAAAACCCTTTTTGATATCAACTGTGTCATTCCATTGATTTGTGTGCCTATCATTCTTGTTCACTCACGCTCCTCTGTTTGCCCCTCCGATGTGAATTTTGCTCTCCTTGGTGGTAAGTCAAAGTGACGTGCGGCTCCTATGTGTGATCCTTTCTGTGTTGAGGTGAGAGGCAAATCTCAGATCTGGAAAATAGTACGGACTGTCTGAGCCGATTTCGCAGAAGAGCATCGTCTGCATGAGAGTGAACACTTGTGAACGTACATATCTAAACAACACTAACACTATATAGACGTGTATTTTTGTCTCAGATCAACTTAATGACTATTACACTTCCAATAAGGAAAGAATTCAACGGAAATCATCCATTAGAGGACAAAACGATTAATGTTTCCCTTCTAAGTATGCTATTTTAACAGCAAAATGTAATTATGTGTGTCGCATGGAGCATGGTGTGGGGAAGGGCGTGTGGTTTTCATTCATGAATTGTTTTGTGGATAAAATGGATTTCAGCAGGTAGCTGATTGTCTGCCAGTATCACAGTGTGTTGTAGCTTAGATGTGTGATTCAGCAATTTGCTCAGTGTGGAGAGCCAACCTAGAAGCCGTATGTTATCAAATGATCAGATACCGCTACGCCTAAATACATCACTGATAATCTGCGGTGACTTTTGTTTGTTCTTTTGTGTTGTTGTCGCTGAATTGGACAATTTTAGAGAAACACCATTACTGCAGAACACGTGTGGCGGTTTCTCTTCTTTAAACCCATCATGCTTTCAGACTCAGCACCATAAATCCTAATACAGGCAGAACGCTGGATTAGATGTTAATTAAACACGGGGGGAAAGACACATTAATGTCAATTAATATTCACTAAATGTACTTCATCATTTTTCCTGCATACATAAGTACAATGTAGGCAAATTCAATACAGCATTGTAAACAGCACAACTATGATTACATGACGAACTAATTAATAACAGTTAACAGGGTTTCCCCTACCAGGATGTTGCTTAGGCACAGTGCTCAAGCAAATGAAAAAAACAAAACAAAAAAAGTGTTTTTCTTTGCTTTGTCCAAGCCAAAATGAAACAAAACTTTCCAGCTGGTGTTCTCCGGGCCACCTGCAGGGGCACACAGAGGCTGCGAGGGAGAAGAATCAACGTACCAGCCACAGGGATCCATCAAGAGAGAAGGCTTGGTAAGAATATTACCGGCTAAGTAACCCCGCCGCTACATCGAGACCTGACCTGACCTCCTTCCCCACAGGACGACAGCACCTAAGACCTAAGAAATGCTTGGGGAGAACCTTGCTGAATTAATTGCATTAACTTATATGATAAAGACATTGTATCAAATATCCATTGTCTATTCAAGTGTGAAACCATTTGTGTGTTTTAGCATTTTATCATGTTTTTATCACAGAAGGACCAAAGCTGTAAAAAAAGAAGAAGTGTGCAACGTAATGGTGACTTTGATTTGTTCACACCAGATGTTCAACCCTTAAATGGTCCCTTGGTGGTTACACATCCTGCATCACCTCCATCACACCCACCCCCACTCCTGTTGTGCAGAGGCTGTGATACACAAACGCACAAATACCTTCAGCTAAACACCAGACAAATGTCATCCTGATTGCTATGTGACTGTAATATTTGATATATTGTGACATTTGCTGATTCTTATCATATTGTTTGTGTTGTCTAAAAACAGCACCTCTATGTTGAGACGGTACACAGCGAGTAGAAGGTGGAAAACGATTGGTTGTAGAATAGAAACTACCTTCGCTGAAGAACTGCAGGGCACATTTATCTGTTAAAGCATCTGTGTAATGTTGCTTCACAATTATTGCAGTGCTTTCATTTAAATACTGATGCAATCTCAGTAGCATTCTGTGTTATTAAAAAAACTAAAATCCTTCGTGGAGTCTTTGCAAATTCAATGATGTGTCTTCAAAAAGGATCCATTGGGAGCTCAAGACATGAAGCAGCACACTGGATTTGACTGTGGGTTGGAGAGGGAGGCAGATGCCTTGATCAAACCCTCTTTTAACCTCAAAAAGGGGTTATAAAGGCTGACCACAGGGGTGTCCACACTGAGCTCTTGACTGAGCTCTTCGTTGTTATGGGATACAGGCCAGCAGAGCGCAATCTGCTCCAAAGGCACATCTCACACAGGCTGCATTTATGATGACCTGATTTAAAGGCTGCCCTCCTCTGTTTTTCAACCTGGCTGTGTGCGTGTTTTCCTCAACCTAATTTAGCCTCACATGTAAGACACAGAGGGGCTAATGACTAGCCTAAGCTGCAGGCAAAAGAGATCACATTAATGTAGCCTTTGTTTTGAATGGCACAAACGTGCAATTACTTGGATTTGAAATGATTCTGTCTCAAATTGGCACACTGTAGTGCACATAAAAATGGAAACCATTAAAAATGTCATGGTTATAAGATTTCAAAATTCAAGCCTGCACAGAAACAGTATGCATTATAAAGTAGTTAGGCTCTGGGAGAGTCAGCTAAGCAAAAGTATTAAGCGTTGAATATACTTCAAAAAGGTGCAGAGCAGCAGACAGATCTGTGTCTGCAAACTGCGTATCCTACATTTTGATGTCCAGTTGTTTACTATAAAAGTACACCGACAGGCTTCATTGCCACGCAGATACAGACAAATGTGACTGAATGATTAAATGTATGTCCCCCGTGGCCAAGAGGACACAGACATTATAGGTTTGAGGAAGCTGTGGCTGAGAGAAGACAAAAGGGGAAGTGCAAAAGAAACCAGATAATGACATTCCGACAACAAAAACGGAAAAAGAATGCCTTCCTGTCAGAAGGTGACCAGATTTAAAAAAAAAAAAGTGTAATCAAATGAAGCAATTCTTTCATATTTGCGATACGGTAGAAGTGCCGGCACAAGTCAGTCACTGTATCAACAAATCCAAGCAAATTTCAATAAATAATAAACAAAGTCTGTCTTTCATCGGAATTCACAGATCAATTTCCAAGAATTGTCATTGGATGATGTAACATGTTGTTAACTGGAGCCAAAGGTATTCACACACACTGAGGCGTGACTGACGGAAAAACAGAATTTATTTACCCACATAACATATTCTGTGTTCCTCAGAGGGGAACCAACTCCAGCTTCTGCAAAAGAAATAAAGGTGGCAGAGGTGCAAGAGGTGAGTGTGAGTGTGAGAGTGTGAGTGTGAGTGTGAGTGTGGGTGTGTGTGTGTGTGTGTGTGTGTCTGTGTGTGTGTGTGTGTGCATCTGCGTGTGCGTGTGTGTGCGCCTGTTTGACGGATACCAGTGTCACGGCAAAGCGAAGTGATCCCACAATGGATTCCAAGAAAAATTTTGGCAATTACAGTTCGACAACCTCATTAGATTCAATTTGATAGATTCCATTGTCTGACCATGTTTAGGAAAAATAGTTTGAATGAAAATGTGTGCATTTCAATTCTCTATTTTTCATTATTTTGGCATGAAAGACACAAGGTGTAGTGTGGGAGGTTCTGGTTATTGGATGCGCAATAGTCTCTGTGCAGCTCCCCTTAAATATCCAAACCAAAGGATCAAACAAAATGTCCAACATGTTTGCTCTGCTCACAGGAAGTCTGTGATCATCACTACCTTGATTCTGTGCTGACTTTATCAAAAAAGATTTTGCCAGTCGCTCTGAAATCACATATAAATACACAATAAATAAATAAATACGCAATCCATGAACAATCTGATATAATTTGCACTTCACATAAAACAGGAAAGAGTCTTGAATCTTGAACCCTTAAGAATTAGATAATGGCCCCCCCACACATCGTCACCAAAAGGGGCAAGTTAAGGCAGCGTCGCCACCAGTTGGGACAGTGCTGTCTCAAACCAGACGATCAATAATACAATTTACCAGCTCTAACATGGAAATAACACTCTCAAAATGAGCAGAACAATGTAAGAGCAACCCAGTTACCGTATTGCAGAGCAGGCTAAGTAGCGTGTAGCAGCACAAAAAGTACAAATATGAAGAAAACACAAGCAAAAAATACAGGGGAGCTCTAATGTTACTCCTTAAAGTCGTAAACAACCCCACAGATGGTGAAGGAATGTTATCAGTCCCCTGTCCCCAGTGAGCCTTGGAGGGGGGAGATGCAAAACACCAACAAGAACAGAATTATATAGGTACCATAAACAGCTCTGCAAATGTAAGCCTTAATTTGAGCCCACCACAAATACTACAATCAGATATGGCCCCTTCATTCACTTCTTATATTGATCAATGCTAAACACAACTTTGAAAAATCACAATTCAAGATTCAAGACAAATGCAGACCAGTAAGAAAAAGAATATGGAACTTTCTTTGTCATTGACAGATTACCTTCACTGTCTCACTCCGTGCAATCGGACAAAAGGCCATAGATTGAAAATGATACAAGTCATTTGTATTATAGATCAGATTTAAATCTGTAGTAAAGCAGTAATGGCTTCCTCTTTGTCCTTCTCCTCTGGTACAAAGAAGGCCTCTGGAGAAGGTGATCGTCTAGGTGTTCTTTCTGAGCTGTCAAGAGGAAAGCATCGCTGCTGCTGCCTCCAGACTCCAGGCAGGGCACGCTGCCACCAAGTTGATAAAGTGAGCCATTTTGCACACAGCCAAGATTACTCTCAAGGACAGAGATTAAAGTGGCTTCTTCTTGAGTTCCAGTCCTCCCACTCTCTAACACACGTGCCTATACATTCACACACAGACGGAGAACAGCACAAGCAAATATACTGATACCCTTTTGAATTCATTCATCAGCAGAGCATAATGACATAAAGCTCGAATAAAGGGTTTGCACCACATTGACAAAGGTCTTTATTAAAAATAGAATTTCCATTTTGAGCTGTGATTGTTTTGTTACTGCACTACTAATTTCTGTACAGAAAAGAGTTTAGAGTACAGTTTAGAGATTTGGCGCCCCCTGTGGCAAGAAACCTGACATTGTTATAAGCATAAAAGTGGACATTATGTGTTTTTACATTTAATTTATTGCATTGTACTGTGAAATACAAAGGAGTTTGTCGTAAAAATGGTCAGCAATGCAAAACCTGATCCTGAAACCCATCACTTCAAAGGTGCCCTGCAAGTTCAGTTGTTGATTGATCCTTTACTTCTTTAACATGTCTACATATAACACATACGCATTAAAAAGGCTATACACTTGGTTGGAACACAACCAACACAGTATGTGTGTCACAAGCCAGTACTATAGCAGTGCTATAACAATGGAAGGCATAAGTGAATGTGTTTTTCATAATGCAAAATATTAAAAATGGAAAAAAGGGGATTGAAAATCAACATGTAAATCTCTGAAGGTATATATTCCACAATACTAATGTAGTCTAGCTTCAAATTTAAAAAGTAAAAAAAAAAAAAACATTTACATCCAATCCATTCATATTTGCAATCACACTACATTCAAAATACTACACACTACAAATTCACGATTTGGTGCTTTTTCATTCGGCGTGACACACATGCCTATATTCCAGTGGTTCAAGTATTCATGAGACAGTCAACTCAATGAGTGAAATTCTCTTCAGCTCAAAGTTAATGATTACATGTACTTGTAAGGCTCTACACAGCAGCACCGTCTCCTCTCAGCTGCTACTCATCAGAGCAGAAACACTAAATTAATTCATGGCTGGCTGATGTTCTACACAGTCTAGTTGAGTTTGCAATATTATGTATTGTTGAATGTGTAAACAGCTGGCGACCCGGCATGTTCTGACACACTGGGAATAAAACTTCACACCACTGGACTTAAAATAAAACAAGTTCATTGAGTAACTGGAATTTATGTAGTTCGTTATACAGTATTTGAGATTGCGATAAAAAAAATATCTGCAGCTGTAACATTGATCATATAAACCCCAAAATATTTAAGTACTATCATACCATATTATATAATTATGGCTTTTATAGATAAAGATCTAAGAGAAATGGGTTTGAAACCAAACTGTGAGCACCTAGCGCTGGAATTTCTATGGTCTATTCAGCCAAGTTCTCAGAGCGTTTGCTGCACATCCTCTAGCACTCTAGAGTGTCTTTAAGCTTTACCAAGTGGAATGCCGAAGCTATTCAAAAAATTCTATTAAATCTTGGACTGGTTAAACTGCATTTCTTGACAAAACTGGAGAATAATCAACCACTAGCCTCGTCTGAAAATATAAAAAAGTAGATTTAAATCAGTCTGTCTAAGAGTAGATTAGAACAGTGACCTCGCCTTCTGAAAAACATCAATCGGCAAAGTTGAGGAAGAGTAACCCATGATTGATGGTTGAATTATATTGAGATGAAGGCGGGATAAAACTGAAATATTTGTTTACGACAAAAGGTGATAGTATATAAAGACACAAAAGGCAAAAGAGAAACTACAGGGTTTAGACAAGACAAAACAAGAACAACAAGTTAGAAAGTAGGGGTTATCAGAGTACTTGCTAACAAATTATAAACTATGTGTCTTTAGAGTCCCATTTTGATCACTGTGATTGGTGTTTGACAGTGAAATGTGTTGGAGTTTGGCAACGATTCTGTTCCGACATTAACAGCTTTGCATTTGTGACTGTAGTTAAACACTGATATGATTTATTAACCAGTATCCTTATACAATATCACCTTGTTTAATATGAGCATAAGCAATATACTGTATATGTAACTGTTTCTATGAAAGTACATGGGCTTGTCCAATCTTTGTGTTTCATTGCCGGAGCAGGAGAAAAAAGATAAATGGGTATCAAATACAAAATTCATATACAGATTGAGTTCATTTGGAAAACCAGTTGCATTTGGGGACGTGGAAGGATGAAATGGAATTCAGTCCTTACTCCTTCTTAAATTTGTCATTTCTCTCCTCATCCATGTCTTGACAATATATATGGGAAATATACAAAAAGTTAATAATACAGTAAGAAATATCGCTTTAGGTCAAGCCTTGGTGTGGGTAAACATTGATTCTACCAAAGTGCCGATGGGGGCTTCTGTATCCTGACTCTGTTGAGGGCACCTTCATTATCTATGATCATATGATACATCTATAATAACTGGAACAAGAAAATACAAAATGTCTAGAATTACTCAAGCTTCACTCCCAATGCAAATCTTATCATTTGATCACATCATTAACTGGCAACTCAAGAGTTTGCTCAAATTAGATCCACTGATCCAGATCCCGAAATTTTCAAGCAGGCGGTGATCGATATTCTATGTACACTGGGTGTAATTCAGTCACATCATGTGCAGTGCCAAGAAATGGACAAAAAGAGAGAGGGAAAGTTTTGCTGACTTAATAGAGTCCATGTTGTACTCTGGTGTTTGTCCTGACACTTTAATAAGCCACAATTTGAGTACATTCGTTACAATCCAATATTTGTTCGAACACAAACTGATGTGTTGTGCCTTTTCAAGCCAAGAGTCAAATGAAAAACTTAATTAATCATCCCCTGACTGTCCCCTTTGTGTCATACAAGAGAGAGGGTTCCAACTTCAGTTTGTGTCATCAGCCAACATGCACATTCATAATATGATTGACTTTCTAAGAACTGTCATCATCTATCTTTAAAGGGCTTATATTTTCCTTCCTTGTTTGTTAAGGCTGAATCAGACAGGCCATATTATTTCATCCAGAGCGTCTCTCATGGTTGACACAGGAAATATGTGATGTTTAAATTAACATAATATGACACCTGCTCTACTTCAACTAAGTCCTGCTGAGTAAATGCTGTTTTGTGATAAATTGCCTGTTCGTCTAAACAGCAGAGTCTTGCAGTTGATACCAAAATAACCAAAATGAGGTCTCGCAAAGAAATAGAGCTGGGGAATATATTAGTTTTTGTACCTTCAGGACAAGTATCTCCTTTGAAAACCATTTATGTTCTCTGTAAATGATAGAAAAACATTTGGAGGCTTTTTAGAATTTAAGCAGATATAATTTGTTTGTTGCTCAAGGGGGGTATTGCTTGTTCAAGGTATGAATATTTATGTGGTATATATCTATCAACACTCGGTTGTTTAGGCTTTGAGAAAATAATTTGATTCTGTAATGAATATCCGCCACCCCCTCTCTTCTTGATATACTGTATATGTACTTAGCAAATGTGGCTGACTTAGAGACGACCTTAGCGGGAGCGAGAGCGAGAGAGAGAGAGAATCATGGCACTATAATTCTTAGTTGCTACATTTGTTGGATCATTTGTCGTGTCAAAGGTTTTGAGGTTATTTCACGACGCCGACATTGCGACAGTAAAATTTTCAAATGCCAAGCCAAAGTTTCAAAAGCTGCTAAAATATGATTTCTGACTAAATGTTTACACTCTCAGATAAATAGCTTCTTCAAGCTTTCAGTCATTTTATTGTTGTGCCAGTGCGGTACAAACGGAATAACAATGAGGGTTGTCTTTTCCTTATTTCACTGGTGATTAAATGAATCTACCTCTAGGTATGAGACAGTGCATCAACAAAAACTTTAAATAGCAAGGTCATCGAGATGATTCTGGAGGAAAAGTACCCTGCGATGCAGTGTCACAAAGATGGATGTGGTTCATTTATGATTCAGTCAGGTCCATTTAAAATGCTTTATCATGGTGAATACCTTTCCAATAGTAGTACAGATGTTAAATTCAAGGAAGTCTGGGTGACCTAAACTTCTAACTGAATTGCAGAATGCAACATTAAAGTGAGCAGCCAACAACTATATAATTCTTTACCTAGGTGTTTATACGTTTACACCTCATAGGCTATATTTTAAGAATTCTACGGCAGATTATTAAATTGTGTCAGTGAGATAATTAGAGTGAGAATACCGAGCGTGGGAATTACGGTAAATTATGCACCTTTCATGAAGCTGTGTGAAGTGTTGCCATATTACATATTATTGTAGAAATGACACAGTTTTGCTCAAACAAGGTGAAGAAGATGCTCAGTGGAGACGCTGAATATAATTGCTTTCTCCCAAGAACATTTTTAATAGATTTTGTGTATGATTCATAAGAGGAGTATTTGAATATTATTAGATTATACTATTAGACTAATCTATGACAACATCAATTAGTAGTCATAGTGATCTGTGCGCCTTTCAATTGTAGCTTGAGTTGGTCCATTGAAGCAAAATACAATAGTGCACATTTTGTTTGATAGGACATGCTTTGCACACTGACAGCTTAATCAAAAATAGAAATGTAAATGAAGTTACCAACATGTGCCTGTTGTAACTTAGGGGCTCACCTCTATAGGAAGCGGTCTGATATATTGCCAAACATTAAGACATACCATGCAATGATCTGTATCTGATGTACTCATAGGGGACATTCCAATAGCAAATATTACATGCATGTCATGACTCAAATGTTTGAGATTTCAATTGAACAGTGTTCTTATCTTCAAAGCTGTCACCGCTGGTTTTTTTATCTAATGAATAAGCAAAAGGGTTACATCATATCTTCCATAAGGACCTTGAATCTGTCCATGTAGACTCCTATATAGTTCTATGCATGCTTTCAATCAAAAGCAGCAGCTTCTGCATTCAAGTCTTTGCACGAATAATCAAAGATCCCAAAGGATACGTGAGGTCAGAGCAAACTAAGGCACAAGCATGGAAAATAAAAGTTATGGAAATGTATCCAAGTTCTGAGGGACAACCATAATGCCCATGTGGAATTCAGTAAAGGGTGCTCTTATGTATGTTGTGTTCTGTAATGAATCTCTCTGATGACATCCAAACTGAACTCACAAACAATTCTTCCATCGGAAAAAGAAAAACATAGTACAATAGTACAATGAACGACGTAGAAACTGTTATCCCAAGTGTAAAATTTTTACACATTACACATCTGCATACATATACAAGTCAGTCTTAGATCATCACTGTATTTCAGTGTTTGCCCCATGTGAATACTTCTGTTTATTCAGATTTAACGCTATTTTGAAGACAGTTTTTCCTGCTTCCAGCTGGGTGACATGGCTTTTTTTCCCCCGGCACTGACAATATTCCGGCCGGCTCAAAGGGAGAGAGGAGACAAAAGAGGTTTAGCTTCAGGAAGGCTAGCAAGATCCACAGAGTTTTACCTTTTCATGACAGTTCAATAGTACCACTGACCATCCATCCATCCTCTTTCGCCAATTATGCTGTGCACGGTTCGGTGCTTTGTTAGTGGGTAGCATTGCCTGGTGTTAATATTGTGACATCTAGTGGCTACTGCTGATGGACAAAAGAAATTAACACACAAGCTTTGGCCATGATGTCCAGCCATGAATTCATAACATCAGCTCATCTAAAAAATGAAGCAAGAGTGTGCATATCCATCCCTCTAATGAAGTGAGTGTGGTCAAATGGTTTTTATGTTTTGTCACTGAGTGAGTGTGTGTGTGTGTGTGTGGGCATGAGTGTGAATGGGTGGTGGGGATTCGTTGGAGATAAGCCATGTGAAGGATAAGTGGATTATTACTGTGTTTGAATAGCCATCAAATTAACCATCCTCTCAATGAATTCTATACACCTCATTTTGTTATAGCCCATATAATATACACTAACTTAATTATTGGGCAATTAGGCGTCCCATAGGCTAAAGCATATTTTACGACTACATAGTAGAATATTTTACATGCTGGTGGTTGTTCTTCCTTTCTTTCTGGGCACAAATGGACTTTGCTCTACACACAACAGCTCATTTGAGGAGGTTAGCGAAGAGTGAAAAATAGACATCATCCTCCAGGGATCATTTTTATGGGAGCATCATCATTATTCACAATTCTTTAAAGGGCTTAAAGGATGCCAGCTCCCAAAGGATATTCTTGTGGAGATATTTTGTTTTAATCACAAAAGCTTGCCGTTAAAATTTATGAGGGAGGAAAAATGAATAATTAACACTTAAATGCACTGACGGGCTTATGTTATGGCCTCATAATCTCCTCTACTGGCATTCCCCCAGATTTACAGAGGCATTTCTATTCTGCCAGACAATGATGTCACACTGGACTCCCTTCATGTCGGACTGAACTGTTCCCACGGTTCACCTTTTCTGGTCTGCCTGCTTCCATTCTGGCAGCGATGACACAAAGCTATATATATTTTTGATACTCAACTATGACAGAATCCTGTACATCACAACCATCTCCAGGTCCATACATGATGGAAAATAGTTCTTTATAATGCAAATCAGGAGACACAAGTCTGACACGTTGTTACATCTTACTAAACACCGCAGCGTTACATACAGTAGACTGGTCTCAGACATCACAGCATGCATGCAGACTCATTAATACCACAGTGGTGCCACGTCCTGTCAAACCCCATCTCTATAGAGAGGCAGAGGTGTGACAAGTCAATCTCCACAGAGTCCCACTGTCATAGACCTCGCACCTTTGGTAACATAGCTATGAATTAAATATACACCGGTTGTTCTGTCTTACAAAGTTGCCACGAAGTAAGTAATTTTTAATCCGTCTGCGCTCTATGCGATAGTTCACCACTCTAACACAGAGACGGACAAACTGATTCAGAGAAGCCCCAGTTGGATTCCTTGCTGCTGTACAAGGGGACATCGTCTTATAAGAAATTAGTCTTCTTATATTCTGTCACTTGGTGTTAAAAAACCACCACTTTTGACATGAAAAGCATTGTTTTCCAGTGGATACTCCTGAAGCAACTGTCACTGGTGCGGTCAATACAATGTGTGACTCCAGTGTTTGGGTGTATACCTTCAACTGACTTAAAACCGGAGGGCTTCAAGTGCAGCGGAGTTTCCTTGAGGGATCATCTCCCGCAAGAATTTGCAATCGACCCAGTCAGTCCACCAAACAGCGGTCCTGTCCCTCATGGCCACCTCCAGTGCTCCTGACAACTGCAGTGCCCTGTACCACCTCTGTATTTGTCCGCGTTAACTTACACAGGCATCTTAAGAGAATCAGAACCATCAAGCTCATCCTCATTGAACTTTTTAATAAGGCTTGTGCTGGTACTTGTAAACATGATGTCACTTTCATTAAATAACTGTGTGCTTGCCTGAAGGGACAATATTAAACCAGCTCAGTGATTAGAGATCAGAGATTAGATCAACTCTCAGCTGAATGGTTCTGATGTGACACTTTGATTCAGTTTTCTCAAGTGTTTCTAAACAAGTCGAATTATGTTGTACAACAGAAAAACAGCATGCTTCAGGGGAACTCTAACTGACATTCCCTCATGTCCCTCGTGTTTGTAATTAAGAGAGATTGCAGACAGACAGGAAAGGGGGACCCATCTAAATGAGAGTTTTCTGTTCTCCTAAACTAATGAAGTCATTGTCCCAAAGATAACCTTTCTATAAACGAGGCTAGACTTTCAAATTAATATACTGAAAGAGAAAGAAGAATGTACGCAGCTGAGGTGACGGCGTTTTCACATCTCACAGTCTTACTGATGAGATGCCCCCATGATCTGCGGCATTAGAAACGTTCCCTGTGATAACAGAGTCATAGATGAATGAGATTATAAATAATTTCAGAATCCTTAGCCTTTAAAAGCGACCGAACAGCATTTAAATGAGGTACAATGGATTAATCTCCTCTTTGTTGTGTCAGAATATCTTCCTGAATGTGGTACAACTTTTGTAGATACATTCGAGAACACACCAAAGACTGAAAAGCAAAGCTGTAAATGGACATCACGTAACTGTGTAAGGCTTTTGTAGGTTTACAGGCAGATGTACTTTAGGTTTCAGGCTTAAGAAAATGATGAGAAGGTCTGATTCAAGAATCCCAGTAGGGACGTTTGGGAGAGATCAAAAATGTGGAATAACTTCACAGGATCCCTCCAGAGGCATGAGATGTACTATATATGAACGTTAGCTACTGTAGCTTAGAGGCACCAGCCACATGAAGGATCAGCAGCAGAATAAGATCTCCCCTTTTTGCCTGACAATCACATGTGACACCTGCAGAGGAACACCATGGAACAGACCCACCATAGGCGGTAAGAGCGGAGTGAGAAACGGACAGAAAAAGGTGCAAAAGAGAGATACATGAATATTTAATTTGATCAACACATAATATGGTGTACAATTCACAGCAGCTTTACTTCCAATATGATTGTCTCCCAACAAACGCAGGTAGCTGTCGTCACCTGTTATTAACAACTCCTACTGGTTGGTTGGCAGTATTTTGGGAGAAGAGGATGGATCGCCTACAAGTTAGAACCACCTACAAAACTTCCTACAGAACAAGTGGTGGCTTGGCTGAACACCCACCCCTTGCTGGAACACTGGAGTTAGTTGTTATTCATGTTTAAAACAAGAGAGAAGAAGTTGAAACGCAGTGGAACCACAAGCCACAGCTTTGCATCCACTATACATTATGCAAGCAGTAAGTCAACTTTTGCTGGCCAAAACTTCAAATATCCTCTAAGAAAAGCCAGCAAACACTCAGCAAATTTGAAAATATGTAACTCTTCCAGTTACTAGAGGCATGCATAAACAGAAAAACATAATTTATGTGCCTGCTTACATAGAGCTATATAAGCTTCTAACACAGTACATCAATTACATAATACAGCAATTGCTATTATTTAACCGCTCCCAATGGCACAGGTGTTATTTTGGTTGGCCTTTGATTTTTTTTCTATGTTTATGCTCCATTTGCATACTTGTAAGATAAAAATAGATATGTTTGCACACTACAAATTTAGAAAGCATTCAGCCCTTAATCTGTGAATACACTATACACTTCAAAAATACACTATTGTATAATATATTCCTGATTCCAAATTTTGAATCAGTCTTTAAAAGCAACTCAGGCATTTACAGGAAGTCCCAATTATGAGTAGGTGTAATTTCGATATCAATAGGGCCATTGTCTGCATAGTTAAAACAATAACAGTTATGATTATGATCCCAGTCTTAGCATGTATAAAAGCAGAACAGCACATCTATCTATCTCTCTTGATCTCTGTACAATACATATGCAGTTTGATCATCTGTATATGTACCACAAGTCTGAAAGGACGTATACATTTTTTACAAATTGTTTGCAGCTGTACCCGGGGGAAATCTTGGCACTCTGATAAACTAGACTGGAATTTCTGAAGGGAATTTAAATTTGCATAAGCACTGAAAACATTAAAGAATGAAGGTCATGTGAAGTTAAGGTTTACTTAAGCAATTTTAAGTATAGAGGCAAAAGTTCCGTGACGCAGGGAATCGCTTACAATAGTCAGACAAATGAACACGCTCTTTACAAAAGGTGGCTGGGGTGGGGTTAAGTGGGGTGACATTGGTTGAGTATTTTCTTTATCAACAACACTATAGCAGAGAGGGAAACAGTGGAGGTTCTTTCATACTTGGATGTTGTGATTGTGTAAGGAAGGGTTTTTGAATGGATTTATGAGACTGTGTTAATGTAAGAACATCATATTCTAATTCTAATTTTTAGTAACTAGGTTTCAAGGACAACTTAAAACAAGTATTAGCAATCGTTTTGTTAATAGATGCATTTTTTCTAAATGCACTTGCAGTGTCATCTCTCTCTGTATGCTCATCGTTCTTGCTGTTCTGTTTATGTATATATCCTGCATTTGCTTTCTCTTTGCACTGTTTACTGTGGGTCAGCTTCACAGCTCCTGGCTGTCACTGCAACCAAACTACTTTCACACAAATCTACAAAGAAGGATTACTGCTAGATGAGACATGACAGTTTTATACCTCTTACTTTTCCATTTTTCTATTTGTCTCTCAACTCACTCTATTATCTTTTCCCCCCTCTCAAGAGCCAGGGTTCAGAAAATAATGCATATTTTGCAAGACAGATTCATTGCTGTATATTTTCAAAACCAGTAGCACAAATGTGTGGATGTTGTCAAAACTGTTACGAAACTACTTGTCTTTTGTCTTCAAACTCAAATCTGCTACATCCACACATATGCATCAGTTATCCTATAGCAGACAACTCTAAATGTACAGGCCCAGCCTTGGTGAGATAGGATGTCTCTAAGTATCTCACACAGATTCAAACACAGATTCAGAGTACATTCAGTAGTGCCACACACAGCACACAGCATCAGGGCTGAATTTGGCAAAGGGACATCAACAGTATTCTTTGTGAAAGGAAGAAAATCCGAAATAAGCTGTAAAATACGGTAAACACTAGGACAGAAAGTATGCTTACACATCTGCTGAACGTTATGAACATAGGTTTAGGGATATGTACAGGAAACTAATATAATTGACAACACAGTATGACAAATACAAGACAAGAATAATGGTAATAACTATAATTGTAATTAATGATTGTCTCAAATGAATGTGTATATAGCTTTGGTAATAGCCAAAGTTGTTGCTAGTTTGAAGAAAGCACGCTTCCATACATTGTGAAGACAATGTATATAAAGATCATGTAGTGCTGTAGTAAAGATAATCATTGTAGAGTGCTGCTCTTAAAATATGTTGTCGTCTCTTTATTGTTTCTAAGTAAACCTCTGTTTTTGTCTCTATAATCATGAAACACATCCTTTTCTATCCTTCAAGAATCGAAGGGGTTTAATGATATACTTTGAATCCCTAATAAATGACATCTGATGGAAATATTGTGCAGCAAAATGGACATAAATCCGAATAAATGTTCTTCCCCTGCAGATACAATGGTTCTGTTTACATATGTTTTTTTTCACTGGGGCGTGAAAATTATGGTTGTGATGGTTGGCTTGATGACTGACCCCATGTCCAGGTCATGAAAAATCAAAGCCGTTCATAATGATTAACCTACTGCCACCGTGACTCATGTCGATGACAACGGGTCACACGTCAATGCCAATTTGTTCAGTTAAATGTCTGAATTAATTAACCCAGCAAATTAACATTGATGAATTATCCATAACCGCCATGGAATGATATGACTGAAGGATAGAAATATGTCCAAAGTATGTATGTGACTGAACAATTCTTCATGTTCTAGAGACACTTCAGGCGTTCGCAGAGACACACAGCATGCATAAAAACACCAACATCATAAAGGACCTGGCAAATACTGTGTATATTCTCATCTGTGTCCTCTCTTGGAAAAACAAACTGTTATTTAAATAGGAGACATTAATCACAGTTACGTTCCCAAAGAGAGACCAAGCAAACTGGCTCTGCTCTCTAGTGGATATACTGAGCAGCTTGACAGAGATATTCTTTGCTCTTTCCAGATGTTTAGTTCTGCTCCATTTCCCCTCTCCTCAAGTTTTTGGTCAAGCTTTGACTTCACACACTCTGGTGTTTGATTTTTAAGGAATCATCTATTCATGTATTCTATCAGTTTCACTTTCTCCCTGATTTCCATGATTCTTTACACACAAAATGCTATTAGTCGTAATTATTATTGTATTGCAATTGCTAGTTGTATACTTTAGAGAACATCAGGCCCTTTATGGTATTTCAAGTGTGTGCAGATGTTCATGTCTGTTTTGTCAAAGAGCCAGCGTCTAGTCTTCTCTATTGTATCTCTGATTGCATTTGAGATCTGGCAAGTGACAGAGTATTGGATTGGCTGGTTGCATGAGTAATTTTCCTGTAGCCCATAATTGCACTATATTGATGCACGAGAGGAGGTTCTCATTTCATATCTTATAACGCCACAGTTGGCTGAAGAAAATGGGGCATTTTGCTCTTTGTGAGCCATGAGACTCATTTTGCAAAACAGCTTGTCCTGCTTTGTTTATGTGTGGCAAAGGCTGTATAGGCAGAAAGCAGTGCTGTGTACTCTATGGATGCATGATAGCATTCTCGTTAAGCATCTGCCTTTTTACTCCAACTATTGAACTTCTGAATACACAAAGAGGCCATCTTTTTTAAGAGGAGGGGTAATTATGTGAATTTCATTTTTATAACATCATAGAAAAGGAACAATTGCTAACAACTGTTCTGAAAAAATACTGCAGAAATCCACCAAATGGATAAAGCCTTTACAAGGAAAAGAATTCAAAGGCCTCTATCTGTCCTTTACACCTATTTAATGCAGCCATTAGGGAAAGTAACGCTAATAATTGTGCTACATATTATGATGAGTGATGAGTGTGTTATTTAAATAACATTGGACCTGTAAAGCTTTCACAAGACTTCAGTCACATCAACCTAATTATCTTTTACTTATTGCCCCTGATTTGACTCATATACTATTAAACAGGAACACTACCAGACCGCTCTGTTCTATTAACAGATGTTTCCATTAAATTTGATCCTTTGTGTGGCACATTAACATTTATTCCTGTAACAGTAACGGTGGTTTTTGTTTACTGTTGCACATGTCCTACTTTAGAAGTTTCATGACTCGTTTTCAATATCATTCGCGTCGGCCACCATCTTGGAATCCTATACATTACTATGGACAGTAATTTTAACTTTAGATGGAGGGGGGGGGGGGGGGGGGGGTATTTTAACCAAGCCTTTTTAATGTTAATGTCTCTTAAAACACTTTTAATGTCTCTGAAAACACACAGTGCCACACATACAGGTGCTGCACACTGTATTCATCAGGATAGCCATTATTTTGACGGATTTACTGAAACTAGGTGAGCAATTAATTATTTTGGTGTAATAGAATTTCCCTCATTAAGGTCAATTGCAAAATTGCTGTGTAAAAGCAATTTTACTGTTTCAAGGGTCCATAACATTAAAGCTTTCCTTCTCTATGCTGTAGCCAAAAGAGGAAAAGCAGTAAAACAGTGAAGTTTGATGATGCTGAGATTTCTAAAAGTGAGTGTTTTGCATATTCTCCCAAAATGCTTAATTGTATAGCTACCAAAAAGTAGTGCTATAGTTACAATTGCCCTGAGCTGTGAGTGCCACATGCTATCAGCAGTCATCGCAGGCAGCTGCTGTAAGCCATATGGCCCTTTGAGCTGTGGAGGGAGAATCTCCGAGTCCTCATTAAACAGCTCATGGACCATTGCCCACAGACTTGGCCACTTCTCTGACTGTCTGCATTATCATTGATATATTCCAACAAAGTGGTTGCTCCGGTGTCCCCATTGTTTCAAAAGATTTCTCACCATTTTTTAGTTTTTTTGTATGTGTGTCTCTGGCTTGAGTAAATCTGTCAGTACAGCTGCGATGTAATCCCTGTATGCTGACTACAGCCAGCCAATGGGATAAACTTGTAAATGTGTTTACCCACACTGCCCGGATGGGTGAGTTTCAACTTGTGCGCTTTCTAGAAAAGAAAAGGGCAAAACATTAATTTTTAAACACACAGGGAAAGGAGGCAAATGAAAACTTCACCCAAGTAAGAATGGATATCACTGATTTGGAATCAGTTCCACATGATCATGTTGATTATAAAACTGAAATGTGTGTGTATAAAATTACTTAAATGTTAAATGTACAAGTGCATCTCAATAAATTAGAATATCGTGGAAAGGTACATTTATTTCAGTAATTCAATTCAAAAAGTCAAACTCTCATATATTTAAGTTTCATTACACACAAAGTGAAATATTTCAAGCCTTTATTTGTTTTAATGTTGATGATTATAGCTTACAATTCAGTATATATTAGAATTTAGTGAAAAAGTTCAATATTGTAGACTCACAGTGTCACTCTAATCAGCTCATTAACTCAAATCACCTGTAAAGGTTTGCTGAGCCTTTACATTGTCTCTCAGTCTGGTTCACTCGACTACACAATCATTAAGACTACTATATTCTAATTTATTGAGATGCACCTGTAAGCTTCGCCTTGAAAATCCCATTGTAATTGGTTTATTCAGTCTTTGGTTACTTTTGAAATGATGAAATTATTATTATTACTCTATCCTCAAAATTACATTACTTTAAGTTGAAATCCATATCTTAACTTTGAGCCGCAACCCCAATGATTGCATAATGTGCTTAAGTTGTCTTGCCTCCTTGTTTGTTTCCAGCTGTCTGTGCAGTGACACCGACTCTTCAGGCACACAGAAAATACATTATTTACATTATTATTTATGTAATTATCCTTGCCAGCAGTCAATGACGTGATTCTTCAGAATGCCAGCTGGGTAAACAATAGGAATTGGCCCAGTTTGACACATATAGTCCTGTCTGTGAAGTATGATGTACACAACAACATTACTAAAATACAAAAAATATAATTAACGTTGAGTAGTTTGATGTACCTAGGTTTGACCCCCTGCAAAGGATAAGCAGGTTCAGAGAGCGATGGATAGATGGATGGATGGATGGATTGCTGGATAGAGAGTTTCTTCACAGTGAGAAAGGTACAGGGCGAAGTTCAGAGCGGATTGGTAGACAAATAGAAAAAGGCTCTAAGTTAGTTTTTTCTTAGTTGTCCTTGGAGCAACATTGAGCAATTGCCTTTGTCTCCCTCTGAGTATTTATCTCAGACATGATTTATCAGGAGCTTATTGATATTCAGCAGCATGTTGACCACTGAAGTGACAACGCATAACAATGAGCTCAATTAAGTTTCCATGTTTTCAGTAATCAAACAGCATGCATACTGAAAGTGTTGCGATCTTACTTGGAAGTTTAAATAACTGAGAAGAGACCACACAGGCAAACCAATTTCACACGCTTAACAATCTATTATGCCGACTCAGATTCAAGGCCACATCAGCAAAATACAGGAAACGGAAAACATAGGAGAATGGTACGCTCCTCCACATGGCCTTTTCAAATTTAACAATTACCATACACAATAATACTGTAGTCTACCAGAGGGTGTCTGAAACTGGATGGAAAATCTGCCAGTCCTGTAATAATAGTTATACTATTAAAATACATCCTCTTGTGTGGTTAAATACTACATCTGCAAATAGATTCCAGGAGTTGGTACTTCTAATATCATGAAATCAGATGAGCAGAATTAGCATTCTGAGGGAGAGGAGTCATACCAGCAAGTGTTTAGACTTTCAAAAACTTTTAAATGCCCATTTAGTGTGGTCATCCAACCGTACCATTATGAGATTATAGCTAATATGAACTATAAATGATCATTACTGATATTGATTAGCCATTATTCATTGCAGTCGAGCAGGTCTTGGTAAATTAGATGAATTATGTAATGACCATGAAGGGTAAACTTGTGCCACACACACACACACACACAATCACAGTGAAAAATTACTTGAATTAGCAGGATTTAGTTTGCAATGGACATTCTAGATTTTTAAAGGAAATACATTATTCATTACCTCATCAAGACAAAAAATAATTTCACAAATGAATGTGATATGAAGTGTTAACGCTTTCTGCTGCACTTTGTCTAAACATATGTGCATGAAGGCAAGAACAATGTTTCCACAATATTCTGCCAGGTTTTATTGAATACAGACAACACTATTTTTAGTTTAATTTAATATCATGCTGAGTTGTTTCACTGAAAGAAATTGGTGAAATACATCAAAATGTCAAACAAAGATTCCAACCCAAGGACAAGAAAATGATTAAGAAAGTAGAAAGACTTCTTTGAGACATGAATTCAGAAAGATTATGGCATGAATTTGCTCCAGAAACACCCCGTCACTGACTGTGATCATTTGAAAGCCTTGATGTCAGCAGCATACAGCATACAGCATGCTTACAGTATATGCCAGCCCTGTCCATTAACAACATGTCTATGAAAATATTACTGCAAAGGTCACTGCCTCAAGGAACAGTGAGGCAGAGTGGAAAGAAATGTGCGTGAAATAGCTGTGGCTAGTTGCATTACTGACAGAGCTCTGCTTGCTTGCCATTTAAAAGCCAGCCGGCTGATAATCCCTGTCAAAGGATTGGGTCTGATCCCTGAGCTTCAGCCACTATTGATTCCCTGTTTTATTGTTCTTTGATTTCCATTTTAGTTATTTAACAAGCAGATGATGGATTGGTGACCTTCAGCTGCCAAACTGCCCTGTCTGGCATTTCTCCCATTTCCCATGCTCATGTTTAGTCTTGACTAACAGCATTGTTTACGGCCCACCATATCCTTTTGTTTGAACTAGTATTTCCTCTCTCGTTCTCTTTTAAGATCATGTTGTAATACATAACTACCAACTTAACCAAACAATGAAACTCAGACTCCTATACACTTGCATTTCTAGTTGAAAATACTCCCAAAAGCATGCGTTGAACAGTAATATGCAAGGAACCTCAGGTAAGGAGAGCCTGGACTGAATAATACAAATAAAATGAAAGTAATAAGAAATGTTTCATGCACCAGTGGTTTTTACTATAATAGTGAATGCAGGGGCGGAGGGCATAATCCACTGGATTTTGGGAGTTTGATGGAGAAGATTACAAAGAAAAGTGGTTTCTTTGTTTCCCCTTTACTCTTTCCCATAGTTGATATTCTGCTCTGGTTCCCTGCAGCTCATTGTGTGTGAGGAAAATTGATTTGCTTTAATAAGAAAGAAATGAAGAAGAGATGAGCTTGGTCTGCTGACATGGAAGCTAAACTATACAATAACAGAAATGGCAGGTGGATACAGGCAGCGGTTAGCCTTAATCTATTTCTGATTCTGTTTGATTCTGATTTAGGTTTATACTGAGGCAGGAAAAGCTGATGCTTGTGAATTATGCATAAGAATTCATTTGGAAACCAACTAATAATACATTAGAAGCAACTGAGCACAGGCTTCCAAACACACATGTCGCACAATCATTAATAGGGATTCATCCCTCCAGAAATTGTTATCCTTTTGGGGTTAGCAGTCTCTGACTTTTAGGGCTTTGTTTTGACAGCTTGAGAGGGGAAGCCACAGGAAAAATAAGGGAACACTTTTAAAGGTATTTAGTGTAATGACGGGTTATGGGTTCACATATTTTGTACCTTAAAGCGTCACTTGGCCTTCATAAGAGCCTACAGCAAAGCAGTTACAGAATAGCACAAATTAAACATAGAAAAGAGGCAATTTCCCTTTATAGCTCCTGGAAATTTAGGCATTTTGCAGTCTTATTTCACTGGATGTGGTTTAGTCCAGTTGAATAGGACTATAGCATGTTGCCTGTATAAGTAAGTGTTTTCGGTCCTGTCCCAAATAAACAATCGGAACAGTTCATTTGTGATATTCTGGACTGGTTCTGCAGCAACTACAAGACAAGATATCAATTGATGAGACCGTGGTGCTGTTGTGTTTATGGTGTGTGGTGCTTTGGGCGTTAGCATCCAGCTGTGTTCGAGGCTACACTGTTTTGCTATTCTTCGTTCAAGTAAATTGTTAAAAGTATTTCATTGTACACCTTTGAATATATCCAAATATAGCTTATCGGTTCACAATAATATAAGTAGTATATACGCCTGTTGTGCAACATAAAAGCATTAATCACGTTAATTAGTTTAGAATTCGGGCAGCACATTCCTACAAAATGGCCAGGGTGGCTAAAGGGCGCTACATTGGTCTTGCACCCTGACATTTCTGAGAGAATCAAGCAGAAATTCCTTCTGTGTGAAACTCAACTGAACCAAGGATGAATCTATTCAATATGACAATTCATTCAATGATTCTGACGAGCAAACATACGACAAACTAACCATAGATTCTCTCACACAATGTCAACAGCAAGAGTTGCATCTAAAGTGGTTGCTGGCGATCTGTGTGTAGCTGTTGTCACATTTTTTGCCACCCAAAAAAAAATCCAGTAATTCCTTTAGTGTTCGCACCTTCATCTTCCACTGTCAAAATCCTGCTGCTGTACACCTCATTGCCTCCCAGTGGGAGCAGCAGCAGGGCAGTCTCTGTCACATTTGATTACAGCCTTGAAGGCAAAGAGCAACAACATAATAACCTTATCAGTAACAGATGATTGAGATCTTCAAAGGCCGCTTCTGCCTCGGCGCCTGTTCATCTGACTGGTTGGGGATGCAGGCTGATCAAAGGCCTCCAGAACATGGTGGCTCAGTGGTGCAGGCCTCACAGCCCATGGCTCCTAACCAGTCAGCCACTGACATGACTCATGTATTGCCAATGACAGGTGTCACATCTTAGCTTCCTGGGTGGTGTTTTCTGCCTACTGATCAGAGTCATTGTTAGTCAATCTAAAATGTCCTTGGTGTCAGATAAAAGTCTTTTTAGTTGCTGATGGATTACATTTAAATGCTTCTGTGGACATTTTGGGTCTCATATGAAAGCATAAATAGTTTTTCCAATGCTTTGCATGTCCTCACAACACGGTGACCTTCCAAAGATAATAGTCAAGATATGACCAGTGGATTGATGCTGCATATTTACTGCATATTTCTCTATTTCATTTGTTGTTGCCCTATTTTGCCAAGAGCACACACACACACACACATACACATACACTCATTGATGCACAAACCCATACACGCACTGCCTGTGTGGGTGAGACTTATAGGGAGGCTGTTTGTTGACTGCAGGTAGAGGTGTGACTCTGCCTGCATAGGTATCTCTCCTCTCTGCTCTGGTTAATCATCATGGGGCGGGTGAAGGCTCTTAGCTCCAGCCAAATTCAATTAGCTGAAACACGTAATCTAAAAAGAGTCAAACACTGGAGAGACAGACGGAGAGGGACAGAGGAGGGAGGGAGACAGAGAAAGTTGAGGAGAGGAAGACAGTGGCAGACCTGTCTTATGTTATCGAAAGGTTACTGAGGACACCGAGTACTGAGGAATCAGATTTTCAGAGAGAAAGCACACTAAGGATATACTTAGATGTGATAACTAAAGGTTCTGCACTATGTAGATTTTAAAATGTTATAGTTAGTATTTAGAATGAGCCAAATTTACTCTAATGGTTCCAGTAGATGATTCTAATGTCAACAGTATACAGTTTACATTATCAACAGTGCTTTGCCATGATGAACTAATAATCGGACTTTCTTTGAATGCATATTAAGATTTCCACCATTGCTCCGTGGCCTTTTAATAAGCGTAATGAATATATTAAGGATTAATGAATATATCAAGGAATTAATTGAAAGGAGATGATTAAAAAGTATTTGCACCATTGGTGGTGCTTAAAATACAGGAGACAGTGATGGAAAGATTGTTTTCTCTGAAGATAAAAGTTTCAAATTTAGTCGCGTCACAATGCAGACATGTCTTTCCAGAACTTTAACCTTTATTTATTTTATTTTTTCTCTTAGCTCCTCTTTATACTTACACACACACACAGCAATGATGGCAGATATGCTGTTTGTAAAATAAAGCAAACGCACCCCAGCACTTGAGGTTCTTACTTATTTGACATAAACTGTATATATACATTTATTTTCCGCAGAAGGGCATCAGTGGTAACTTGTAACATTTATTTTGTCTGACATGTCTTTATTACGCATCACCTCACTCAACCTTAATATGCATTCTCTCCAGCCCACACAGAGACTCTGTTTTGCAAAAGCTGGTCTTTGCCAGTGGCTCCGTCCTTCTGTGTCACTACACTTTACAGACATGAAGGTTAGCAGTGTGTGCAAAGTTTCACCCAAAAAGCATTACAAAGCCACAGATCTGCAGTATCTCTTTTGTTTCTTCCCAGTTTACCATCGACTTGAATCTGTGTTTAGAAAATTCACATGTTGCCAAAACCAAATACCTCGAAGAGCAGCTTGGATTAGTAATCAGTGTCTGTGTGTGTGGGTGGAACTTATGTTGCGTTTATCCTCAGTTTAGTTTGACAACAATTTACATTTTTTGGAAACTTTGAAACTTTCCTTTGCTAAATTGACAATTGTAATTTTGTCTTTTTCATTTTTGCATTGAATTGTTAATGTGGCGTAATAAAGCCTCACTCATTTTTCATAAACATTCCTTGTGTTCTTGTCGATGCTGCTTGGTTCCTGACACATGTATGAGGAATAGTGCAAATGTATACATTGTTATATACATTGTTGTTCATTTGTCTTTGTTGTAGTATTGAATATTGATGAAGGTTACACAGGTTAGCATAATTAAGAATGCAACAATGGACATGTTTGTTGAAGACTAGATTACAGTAAATCCAACAGATGCCATAGAGCATTGAAGTTTAGCAATTTATTTCTAACATTTAAAAGGGTTTCATATTCACTAAATGTTACAAAATAAAAGCAAAAAAAAGTGACTCTGCCATTATCCAAAACGTTTGTGGAGAGCAATTTCTCTTACGGTTATCAAGATAGTTCCTATTTCCTAATTTCTTACACACTCCCCTAGTCAAAGTAAACCCCCACATTAAAATGGCCTTTTTATTCAAGTCTAATTCATGCCTGTTTGTTTCGCAGACATTCAAGCAGCCACCTCCCGTCTCTGATTCCTGTGTCTCAGTCATCTCACACGTCAGAGCTCCACTGATCTGAAGCTCTGAAAAGCCATTATTGCTCTTCCGTGGCTTGTGCCTCGCCGGGGAATTATCAAGACACACATAAGAAAATACAAAAACAGATTTAGGCCCTTTGAGAGTCGATCAACAGTGAGCATTACGGCTTAGCTAATTGCATCAAGCCAAGCCTTCCATTCAAATTGCATTAATGTTGAGCTGTTGTCATCTCTCAGTTGTTTACAAGTACTCTTTGGATATGGCAGCATACACTATTTCCGTCTGATCTCCTTGCAAATGAGAGAATAACAATGAATGTTACAACCTAAAATTAAACAAAATCGGATCCTGTATGCCAGCATGAGTCTCTGTATTTCCCTGGGTCTTGTTGTCGGTTATGTGCGTCTGACTACAGGGGAACTGGCACACTGGCTCTGAACAGTCATACTGTATACTCCCACCCGTCTGTCCCCGATTCCTTTGATCCAAATAGATACGCCGGGCTAAAGTGTTTGCATTCAACAGCTGCAGCCTAAGCCTGGGAAACGGCACTCCTCTTATTCCTGTTGACCTCCAAGCAAGCCAGTACCCACAAGCCAGAACACTGAAACTACCAGGAATGTCGAAAAGTCAGGGAATGGATTCGACCACTGCGGGGGCTTCGACTGAATAGCCCAGTTAAAACAACTTACCAACATTTATGGAGGTTTGTCCACCTGTATCTCAACCTATACATGTCTCTTCAGATTTATATATGTGCAAAGCAATGTGTAACTTTAATGATGTGACATTGGTGAATGTGGGGAATGCAGTAAATAAATAAATATGTGGTTTTCTCGGGCAATATTTCTATCAGTCAGGGAATACTGGATAATCTGGCAGGGGAACATGAAGCAGGCTGAGTGTATAAATATTGATTTACTAATGACAAGATGGGCAGCAGCTGTGCAGGAAGCGAGTTGGGAATGCAGGCAGGAAGTATAGGAACCGGACTGCAGCTGACATGTAGCTACTCAAAAAATGAGACGAATACATTATAAACAATGTTTCCCCTTTATCTAATCACTAGTCTTCTTTTCTGTACTCTTGAGTTTGCGTCAGTTCCAATGGCAGAGATTCTGGTTCTGTGTGTGTGCATGTGTGCTTGTGTTTATGTGTGTGTTTGTGGTTAATTTTGATATGGAGGATGGACATGAGTCATTGTTTCGCGTTATTAAAGTGTTGCTATGGTTACCTGTGGCTTAGTAAAGCTGGAGCTAAACCGTTGACCTGAACTACGTTTGATGTGTGCTGATATGATTGCAACACACCACTGCCAGCCAATCGGAAACGAGTATTTGTTCACAGCTGTGGTATTAATGTGAAACAGATAAAGATAAAGTCTGTGCTGGACTATTGATCACCTTAAAGTCAAACATATCAGTCAAACACAAAATCACTTCAAGAAAATCAGCTGACATGAACTCATCCAAGCTTTTTTATTGTTTTTGTTTCAAAATTCCCTGAATGTGACAAAGACAAAAGACAGAATTGCTCTTCACTAATCCAACATTTGTTATATCTACAATGATCACACAATAAAACCGTCTTAACTCACCACACACACACATGAAAAGACTTTAATAAAAAGCTTCTTATTAAATTATCAGCCAACAGTAATTATAATTATTAGATCAGATCAGTGTGGGTAAATTGTTGTGCTACAGCAGTAAGAAGCAATGACACAGATCAAAGACAATTATGTCATCAATCAAAAAGCGCAAAAATCAGAATGTGAACAAAGGTCAAAGACTAGACGGCAGATCAACTCATCATTTGTACATTTGTTCCCTTAAATGACAAACGTTTTACAAAACACCTGCAGTTCTATCAGTGTGATTGACAGCTTAGATGAAGAGAGAGGCGGAGTTTGTACTACCATAATTAAGCCATGGACAGAAGTATGGGAGGAGCTTGTGAGTGAAGGAGCAGCAGGAGAAGATCAGCACTGTCGCATCCACATCATAAACGGAGACCAGACCCTCTTCGTAATCCACAAACACTCCCACCTTCTCTGGCATGGACTTCACACTCAGAGGAACAGGAGAGCCATCACGAGCGAAGAACTCATTTGAATCTCTCAACAAACCAACAGCCCGGTAATCATTCTGAGGACTCGCTGTGATGATTCCATTCCTGAACCTCGTAGTAAAATCTTCATGAGGAGAAACTCTGCTTTCCAAAAACACAGACACACGTATCAAATCTCTGTGGGTTCTTTGGTCATATCTTCGCCACATCACCGTGATGACCTTGATTCCCATCGTCTGACAGGATGAGCTGTATCAGGATCGAGCATCCATTTCAAACTGCTGGATCCTCAACCTCCAACAGCTTCTTCAGGTCTTTATTGATGGTCTCCTCTAGCTGAGCCACAGCTTTCACCAGGCTCTCCTCGTATGACCTTCGATGGACTCTGACCTCTTTCCAGTCCTTGATGAGAGGAGCAGTGCTAATGGATGAGGAGCTTTGGAGGAGGTGAAGGTGGTCTTCAGAGCGTAAGAGCTTCTCCACCTCAGCGGCTGTCTCCATCTGTTCAGAAAGTGCCTACGGCAGTCTTTAACCTGTTTCTCTGTGCTCTTCTGCTTCTCCTCCACAGTCTCCATGAAGTCAGCCTGGATTTCCTCCACATGCTACTTCAGACCTGAAATCCATCTGCTTTCTCTTTGTCTGCAGCTTTCTTGCTGACTGTTTGATCTCCTGGATCATCTCTGCTGGATCTTCTGATCTTCACTTGAATTTCAGCCTCCGTCTTCCTTAGCTTGGCTTTCTTAACTTCATTCTTCTCTCAGGGGAACAAACACATGGTTCTTGTGGTCAAAAACTGGACAGAGTGAGCACACAAAGGGTCTCGTAAGTCTTATAGAAGAGCTTCAGAGATTCATTGTGCTTGTTACACATCCTGTCATCCAGCTTGTCCACTGGATTGATCAGCTGATGTGATTTTAGGTGTGCTGCTGTCATATGAAGCTCCAGATGAGCCTGACAGTAGGAGGCCTTCTCCTGGTTTGGCAGCTGGTTCGTTTGCAGCCAACCGTCTGAACTCAGCAGTCATCCCAGATATGAATGTGTTGACCTTCAGCGCTGGTCTCGTGTGGACAACCTCGTTACAGAGGGGACACACACAGAACGTTATTGTTTTTTTTTACAAGTCCAGACAGATGGAGCACAGAAACGGATCTTCAGGATGCACAATTACTGAACACCAAAAGTCTGTAAGTGTTTGAAGCTCATCAGTATTCAACATCAAATGCATCAAATGAGGTTCTTGTCAGAGCAAAGATGAAGAGATTCTCTGAGTGCAGTCATTGGTTCTCTAAATGAGAAGTCTAGACTTTAGTCATTATTGTTGATCTTTCTAAAGATGTGAACAAATGTATGAATAGTGCATGGATCAATCATTAGGATTGAAGACAAATTAATCGGGACAAAAATGAAGCTTTTGTCTCTCTGCTACTATTCTGACTGCATTATATTTGACTCTTCACACTCGAGCTGGAATTTGACTTTTAATTAGGTGGACATGACTTAAGGCTGCATTCATTCACTTCCTGGTGTGAGGGGCGGAGCTCAGGGTGGTGACTCACTGATGCGGATAAACAAGGTCACTTCCTGCTGCGCTTTACCCGCTCTGACGGTGAAACTGCACCGAGGAAAAAGGCCGTATCATCGGGTTCCGTTACAAATATCAACGCGTGATCAATGGGATATGAATGTGAGCGAGGCCCTATAGAATGATGCACTGGAGTGAGGTGAAAAGTCAGAGAGCAGCTCAGCTTTTGTCTTCACGCTGCTTGTTAAATACTACATTATGTTTTATTATAGATCCTAACACTATATTCTGTGCCGTACTCACCAGAGGCTGACTGAGACGCTGCTGTGCTGAGTACAAAAGTCTGATCCCCTCGCTTCTCTTCTCCTTTAGTCATGTCGACTGCAGCTCTGCTGGATTCTCACTGACTTTCTGTTTCACTGGAAGATCACGTGAACATTTTTACCACCAGCCATCCCTACATCTTGCCATAGTCATAGTTACATTACATCATAACACCATAGCTATGTCATAGGAGTACAGTTGCTATGGCTCAAAATAACAAAAAGCAAAACATGTCTTAAAAGTATTTTCAATGTGTCGGCGTGTTTCCCTGCATGCCTGTTGCAAACATTATGCTGCAGATATCCAAGTGGAGATACACACTAAATCTGGGTGTTGCGTGTTACATAAGGTGCGTGATGAAGCTTTGTTTTTCATTAGTATCCAGTGTGTTAGGATACCAACTGACAGCAGTCCTGGGGGATAGCTTTGTGCTGCTCCCTTATTTATGAGCCCAGTGCAACTCCGAAACATCTCATCCTACATGCTCTCCACATCCCCCATCTTTATACATTAAGCTCAACCTCAGGAGCACCTCTGGCAATGAGGAGGTTGCTGTATTTGTCTACCCACACAGCGAGGGATTGGTGAGGTTGGGTGGGGGGGAGCCTTCTGACTTCTCCTTTTTATGTAAATTGAAATTCATGACTTGTAAAAACATTCATTTGAAGTTTTATTTTAAATAACAATGAACAACACAAAAATCTGTTTATGTTAAGGTAAAGAAAATTCATATGTAAGCTTTATTTTCTTTGCAACAAAAGAGTTTTTTTTCGTGACTGATTGCCTCTGGTTGCTGAATGTGATCGGTCCTGACCTGCTGATCGGGTATGTGGATTGGTCGGCTTCGTGGCGAGAGCAACAAATACGGTTGATTTATTCCTGATTGCCGTGCTAGCTTTTTGCTCCTTTTCTCATATTATATTTGTCTGGAGAAAATCTCAACCTCTGCTTGTATAATTTCTCTTCCAGTGCTGCATTACTGATATTGCAGAATACCTTGTGGCGCTTGAAGCTACACACTAGACAGGTGATTATATATGCTGTATACCAGCTTCAGGCTGACTAAACTTATGATGGGTTAGTCCTAGATGGTGTGTTTACTTCCATCCTGTTTTATAAGTTATGGATGACACCAGAGATTTCAGTGATATGGGAGTCAAGAACTACCTGAATCCATTTGAAACATCCAACATTCAATCTGAAGGTTGTTTTGTTGCTCGTGCCGTTATGTGCCCTGATGGTGAACTTGCATTCGCCAACACATATCTTCTAGCTAGGAACAATACTTTTCTCCTGCAGTCCCAGCCCCATGAGTTGTGTGTTCCACCGCATGATGGACAGCAACATTACCAACCGAGCCAATTCCACAGCGCAGTTTTGCTGAGTCAGAATGGCATTTCCAACCAAACAGTAGAGGAGTAAATCGCAGCTTCTTCAAATATGTTTGTCCAAGGTTTCAGCGAGACAAATACTTGATTCTCATTTCTTGATTGATCACCATATGTGATAGAGGTCAGTTCTCTGGCTCATTGATCATTTTGATGCGATGTGAATGGCTGTCCAGATGCTCCATGTTGGGATTGTGCACAGTACATTGACTTTGCTGATTCTGCACTGAGAAGCTCAGAGGATACTGACAGTGCAGCTTATTGGGCCTCTAACCACAGCAGATAATTCCCCTGCTCCCTCTTTGATTTAGTGGATTCAAGCACTGTAACAGGGTCCTCTACTCACTACCGTACTAACTCTCTTAGTACTTTACGGGACCCACTGTTAAAAGTCTAATTCAATTACAAACAATGAAAGAAGACTCAAGTTAAATGAGGTTTGAATACGTTTTCAGGCTTTTTATATAGTGTATATAATCTACAATGTGTATATTTATAATATAATCATCATCATCATCATCATCACCTAGAAATCAATATGCTAGCATCAGCAGTTCTCTAAGGCAGATTGCATACAGAAGAATTCACGGCTTTATTGTTGCTTTGAGGGCACAAGTTTTGTTGGGTTTGTAAAAAAAATTAGATTCAGTCATTCAGTATTAAATTCTACAAAACACACTGTCAACTAGTTTGAAATTGGATGATTGGAAGCCATAGCTGGCACTGCACAATTCAGATATTACAGTATTAACTCAAGTACCCGCTGTTGTTTAAAGTCGTGCTTAAAGTGTTGGGTTACGTTTTTCCTGACATGGCATGTATTTTATTTGTGACCCCCGTGGGAGAGCAGATAAGCATTTGGGATGTTGAGTTTATTCTCTGTAGACTCCTGTTGTGTGTTGCCTTAGGCCTTAGTGTCTGGGGTCTGACAGGGAGGTCCTAAGTTTATGTGGCGTGGCACTGGGGTAGACATACACCATTACTTTGCTGGCCTGGGTCACGCATGAACATCACACACTCAGCCCTCATTCTCTCTCTCTCTCCACTACTGATGGCCTCCTGGCTTGCCAAAACGAGGGGCTGTCCTGATTTCCTAGCCTCATTGATTTCGGAAGGTCTCCATCAATTAAATCTGATAGGCTTTCCACTTCGCTGAAACCAACAATGCAGCTATTTAGAAAAGCAGGATCCTGGCAAAGGGTTATTCTAACCTGAGAAACTAACCCACCACTGGTACTGTCAAACACACACATGGCTGTAGAGAGACACATCATCTGCTGAAAGCTTTTGATCCCAAATAAATCACTCACCGCATTGCAAAGGAGTCATTTCCTTTTCTGCTTGCAAACAATATAAATTGCAATTCAAGTCACCGACAGCTATTTCTTCAAACTAACTGCTGTCTGCAGGCAAAACAAGTTGCTATTCAGTTCACTCTGCAGCATTTTAGATTGAAGGGAACGTACAGATCATGTTCGCAATTTCTTGATATCTCTTAACAGTAATGTTTTGTTGTGACATCTGTATCATACATACACACGTGTGTTGTATGTAAACATACTGAATCAGGTATTCATAATGCTTTGCTCTTTTTTTAGGGCAGTATTACATTTATAGTGAGATATTCCTTTATAATGAAAAGCTTTATTAACTTAACATATTGCCAGCGACAACTACAATTAAACGAAACAAATCGGCACCATTTTGTGAGCAGTATGCCAAAATGAGCTCGTGTTAGATTGTATACCTCTGCAACCGTAAACGTTTACAGTGTGATATACGATGTTCATTAAATACCTTCGATGAAAGATATCTCAGAAATTGCAATTCCCATGCTTTTGTCTTATTATTGTGATTCTTTAAGTGGCAAAATGAAGCATTTTCCTGGTCTGTGTACAGGGTTCAGCAGCTGGAGCTGTCATCACTCACATAGAGCGCCGACATGAGCAGTGATGGCTTATTCATGTGTAAATAAACATGGTGTGTCTGCTTTTAAGAGTAACGTCACACCGAATTGTCGTGAGTGCAGATGACACATGCATTTCCCTGGCAGCTACGGACTAAAGACACATTTTGCTGTACATTTAGAGGGATCCTTGTTATTTTGTGCCAAAAAAGTGTAGACAGTGGTTTCTGTGGCGTCAGACAGACAGACTAAACCCACAGCTCGCTAACACCTCACAAAAGGTTTTTTTTTGTAGGTGATGATTCATACAGAGAAAGCTTGATTCCACCTGCAGAGCTGAAGCGGGAGGATAGAGTGCCAGCACAGATGATCTAGGAGGCATTGATCAGGTCTGCTGCTCTCAAAGCTCAGCGGAACAGAGCCTCCTTCTGTTCTGACCATTGCCTCACACTCAAATCCAAGCCCCACTTCGAAAGGACCATGGGAATATGCAAATGTTTAAGCTTGTATCTGACTGCGCATTTTCAACACAACAAGTACACAACCTATTGTGTCTGCTCTGGGTGCTGTGACATTTCACATTTAAAACTACGTGTACTTCTGATCTCCTGTCTATCTTTCTCTCTATTTATCTATGTATCTGTCTATGTATACATCTCTCTATTCCACACGCCTTTTTTTTAAATGGAGTCAAAATGTGAAAGTGCCTACTCTCTGTATTTGGAAAAACATCTCTATTGTAAATGGATGCCACCTTTGTATAATGAAGTGATCCGCATTTACATGTATTTCTGTCATTTGTATGAGAGAAAATGCCTCTGAGCTCAGAGAGAAAGAGGGGACTTCAACAATGAGAGGGGATATTTGGATGTTTGCGAGGCTGGTGGAATTTACACTACTGTTCAAATGACATTTATTATTCATTATTCCTTTAATGTCAGAGCAGTTCAATAGAAAGAAAGATGGCATTTCTGACCGATCTGACTGTTTCGAATTCATTAAAGTTTCCCCAGTTTCTGTCTTCTTTTCTTTTCTTTCATTCGCAGTGTTGAAAGGAAATGCAGTGTGAGCTCTTTACGTAACGCAGAGCCATGGGGGTGCAGCACTGTGTGTACATTCAGCATGCACGCTAAATGTATGTTACACATGTTAGTGCCTTTTCATTTAACTCACATTACAGGAATAAGGGCCTACTGATTTTCTAATGCATGAATTATATTGTTTGTTATTTACAGAAGACTGAATACTGGAGGAGTACACCACTTAACATTTCTAAACCTCAAACCAACAGGAGTTTCACTCAATGCAATTATTCATGCATTCCCACCTCCATTTTTCACTGATTGTAAAGTACACAGCAGTGGACAATAACAATATGCTTTACTGTAATGAATGTGTGTGTAGGCTATACACGTCTTTGTCAGCAGAACTTGCCTTTTAGCTTGTTTTGCATTGCTTTTGCAATCACGAATTGATGAAAATCCCAATCGGTATTGAATGATTAATCATCAGTAGAGTGAGATGGTGGATACTGGGCAGCAAGAAAAGTGAAAAAGCTAAAAATGCTGTGTAGCCAGATAACTTTGAAGTTAGATTTTTTGATATCAGTATAGAGAACTAACTCCTACCTACAGCAAATGTCTTACACCTAACTTAACTTATTTGAAGTTGTTTTCAAAGAAGGTACCCAATTTCCCCTATGTCTTGCTGTGTAATGGTAAAGCATTTATCCCACGCATTTAATTTACAGTGTGTCTATTGAAAGCTCCTTAGAAACAAAGTCAGTCATGGTTTGAATGTCATAGGCTCTATGGGCAGCAACTACTTCACAGTTGCTTGCAAAGGCCATGTGTATAATAGCAATTACTGTAATTAGCACTTTATCTCAGACCAAGAAATCTTTCTAAACCATTCCTGTGTGTATTTGACAATTCTGTAATCAAGGCCCTAACCCTAACCCTAACCCTAACCTTTACACAAACAGAAAAGTACATTTACATTTATCCAAAACAACAAACCAATGAGATTTTAATACTAGACAAGCAAAGTTCTAGTCCGGAGAGAATAGCAACTGTCAAGGGCCTAAGTTGTAGTCCAATAACATGACATAGGTAAGTAGACATTAGGTGTAAAGGTGTTCACGGGAGAGTTGGGTTTAAGACTGAGCAGATTGAATGGAGTTTGGTAACTCCTTCCACCACCTCGCGGCCTGAAAGAAGAAGTGTCTGGCTAGAGACCGAGGGCCTCGTAGTGGTGGTGGCACCAGGCCGCGTTTGTTGGCTGAGTGGAGAGAGCTAGGGGGACATAAACCTGACAGATAAGTGGATGCCATATTGGACACTGTTTTGTAGGGGAGCATTAAGGACTTGAACTTGATCCGGGTAGCGACTGGAGGGTTATGAACAGAGTGTGCTGCTCTGGGGCTGGTTGAAGACCAGACAAGCTGCTGCATTCTGGATCATTTGCGGTGGTTTAAATGTATAAACTAAAGTAGTCAAGGCGTGAGATGACAAGAGCTTGTACCAAGGAGCTGTGCCGCATACACAGACAAGTGGGGGTCTGATATTGCTGATGTTGTACAGGGCAAATTCTGCATGACAGAGAGACTGAAGCAATGTGTTCTTTGAAGGTTAGTTGGATATCAATAGTGACAAGTTCCTGGCAGACTGTGGGATTGACCTGAGAGATGTCAAGCTGGATGCTGATTGGTGTAGGGTATGTATTGGCTGGGATGGAATGTATTCTACTGGTGCGCGTTATGTTTATGTAAAAAGTGTTGTGGTTTGCCTTGGATGCTGGTTATAAACCTTGATATAGATCCATAATGTTAATGTTCTATTTTGTAGCAGTAATTTGGATACATACAGTGAGGGTGTAATACTTCAAGTCAAGTCAAGTTCATTTATAAAAACACATTTAAAGTTGAAGCCTGCAAGATTGTGAAGTTGGTGAAGAGGGCGGAATCCCGGAGAAAATACAAATGACTCCATCCTCCCCCCCTTCATACCTGCTGCACTTACAAAGCATCCACAACTCCTCCCTCCTACCTCCTACACGACCAACAAATGTAAGCAAGAAACCCAGTTATGTCTGCTGAAACCACATTAATGCAGCGATGACTTCAAACACTGTTTTCAGCTCATACTGAAAACAGTTTTGCCGGGCTTGCAGGTATCATCATCACCAGCCTTCTGGTACAATACACCCCGAAATCATACACAGCTTGCAATGAGATTTCAGCAGTCATGCCAGCGTGAGTCCTTCTGAATAAATCACTGGTTTGGCCCACAACTGTTTTCCGAGAACGCACCCCAACCCGCTGTTAGTAATTAGCACAAACACGTCACGTATTTATCCTGCAGATATGCACCGCATTCTTTTGCCCATTTGTGGTGATGTGACCAAGGAAACCAACAACAGCAATTTGATACTTTGTGGTTGTTTGAGGTGCAAAGGCTTAAAGTTTAACCTCACCAAAAAGGGCCAGAGCTGCAGAAAAATTGGCACAAATGCACAAAACACCTACCGCAGGTCGGGACAGAGATTACATGACTGTGAATGTTTGATATTTATTACCACAGGTCTCCTGAATTTAACTGTTGGAATAAATTCAGTAACACAGAAAATATGCAGAAAGGGTAAAAGTGTCATTTCTATCCCTGACTGTCAGTGCATGTAATTATAATAATAACATGACAATGAAAACAATGAAACAACAATGAAAACTGGGTTTGAATAAGTTGAAGTAGCATCAGAGTTCATTGGTTCATGGAACAGCACATTTTAAGACTATTTATGAAATGTACTGAGCATTCTTTGTAGTGCAAGTGGCCTCGAGAGCCGTCTGCTAAATATGCACTTCTTGAGTATGTCAAGACTTTCTCAAGTTTCTTGGCTTCTCTTATTATTAACGGAATGCAAAAATATGACTTTCCATCAATATAAGAAATATTTGAACATCCAATTACTGTACAAAACATCAAAATGATTTGCTGTACATTGGTCTCAAGTTGGAACTCACTCTAGTGTATACACAGTGCAGCTTAATGTGCCTCTGCTGAGCTTCCAAGGTGATGGATTTCTTATGTTTACCTTATTTGGTGACATTGGGTAAATAGGCTCTGCAATGTGCCTACTTGGTCCCTCTGCTGTGTTGCTTCACCAGAGTTGTACACGTAGCACTGGTGTGTGTCCACCCTGGTGAATCCCAGTAGTGTCATCTGTGTTTCTGTCAAGCACTGACTATGGGAATTAGCATGTCCCTCCAGATCCCTGCATTTGGAAGCGACGACAGCTTTCAGTTTGACCGTTGGGGCGTTGATTTTTTTTTTGCCACAAGATATTAACACATGGCCACGACTTATAACACACAGATAATAATGTGTGGGCACTGAACCTGATGCATTGAAGGTGGTGATGGCTAATTATAAATGAGGTGACTGTTGAAGCAGCTGGCATCGAATCAACCCTGCTGCTCCAGGGGTCTATGGATGTACAGGTGCAGCTTCAGGTGCCACAGACATTATCTTTATATGTCATTGCCACTTAGATCAAATTACATAGAATTACATTCTGCCGTTCTCCTCTCAAACGGTGATTTGTAATTGAAAGAAGGGAGAGAGGAATAGAGGTCCTGAACAAGTCAAATGAGACGATGACCCTGTCCATTTTTGACATCTCCATCAGTTCTGTGCCAAATTGCCACTGACAGCATTTCAGATCATAATCATTATCAAATCTAAAAAGTTAGTAAACCCTTCTACAGACTGCTAGAGACACTAGCCACATTTTTTCATCTCTCCCCTTGTAAAGTAAAGTTTGTTCACCAGCTGAGGAGATGAGAAAAGCACAGTGCCAGTTGGTTTGTCGGGGGTTAAGTGCAGGCATACGGCCGCTGTTCGCAGAGAGGCAGCGGTACTCCAGTCACCAAAGGAACAAAAACTCCCGTGACCAGATGTTTCTCTCTTCCAACTCCGTCTGAACTGCCGAAAATATGAATATGAATCAAGAAATTTGTGTTAGTTATCAACAAGGTTATTCAATTAATTCTAATTGTCACATTTAAATTCAAGTCCTTTCATTCCATTTCAAATGAACAAAAGGAACATTTAGAACTTCAATGCACGCTCATGTGATTCTAATATGATCTCTGCAGGAGTAGCGCTCTGTTCACATGTGAATGATGTGCCAAATCAAATCATGTCTTGTAAACATGCAGCATGACATTCAAACAGACAGGAGCAGACTGGACGGCTTCTGTTCGCAGCAGAGATTCACATATACCAACACAGTCCCAGGGCACTTGGTGGGTCCTCAAGGTGCTTTGCCCTAATTTCACACCCATCCCCCCCATCTGACCTTTTACCCTGACCCCAGCCTCCCCTGACCATCCTTCATCCTTCCTGAAGTAGCGTTGACGTTCACTTAAAAGTCGTTCTGTATGACATATGGTGTGACACCGCTCGCAAAGTTAGTGTGCGTGTCAGTGATGTCAACAACAATTGTTGCATCAGTCACGATGATGTCATCCATTTGAGCCTCCCATCTTCTACTACTATAATTTGCATAATTTGTTCAGGGCAAATAAAAATGAATGAAATGAAAAACACCCTAATGCACATGCTGAATATTGTGTATTGTAATATTGAGTGAATTAAACTACTTAAGAGTTAATTTTTGTAATCAATGTGTATGAAACAAAACCTCTCTGATTGCAGTAAAGCCCCAGCACAGTTCCATCACATAATCTCTTCACCTCATCCATCTCCACTACCTGAACTTTATGTTGTCAGTGTCTACATATCACACTCTGCACTGTGATAAGTCCTAGGGAATGGGCATAACTCTTTGTTTCCTGCCATAGGTTATCGCGCAAGAAGTGAGAGTAATGGCAACAACAACAATTTACTGTACCAAGAGCCTGAGGGTAATTTGCCAGTGGAGTGTTATTTTGCCCTGAAGTCAAACACAGCATGTCTTGTCAGTGCAATGTATGACGCATTAGGATTTATATGAAGCTACTGGTTGAATCTGATTGTATATCTTCTTTCTTAACAATCAATTTTTATCTTTATTTTGATATTAATAATTCTACCGCACTGTAGTAAATCATTTGAAATGTCCTTTGAGGATGTGAGGAAATTTGTTCGGAGACGGGTTTGGTTCGGTATTGTACGTGATATTATAGTAATGTTTGTATAATGATGGTTGAATCATGAGCTAAAAGTATCCGCCCAGCAGGTCATCTGTCAGAGCTGCTGACAGGACCAGCTGGCCTGCTCAAGCTGCCAGAGGTACAGGCAGGTTAGAGGATGGCCCTCCTACAACCATGGTGCTCTTTCCTAAATCAGGAGCTGGAAACACAGCCAAGCTTCAACTTGTGCTGTGCCATCCTCCAGAACAACAGTGTAATTGATCCAAAAAGACAACAGACGGAAAGGAGGAGCAGATTGCCCACACAGCCATTCATGTCCAGCACATTACTTTAGATCTGAAGTTCAAAATGGGTCAAGGATGATGTAGCAGAATCACAGAGGGAGCAGGATCAAGGGTGAGTGCATGTGTGTGCATGCATGTGCCAGTGTGTGTGTGTGTGTTGGTGAGTAATTGCTTCTTTGTCCAGTAAAAATGATGAAGGTCTTAACATTTTACAAAAAAATAGCTGGAAAAATATTGCGTTTCTTTGTTTATGCCTCCCAGGCAATCAGTGAGTGCCTCCTGATATACGTAATCCCTGATTATACATTCTGTAACAACAAAGGATTGAAGGAAGGTGTGCCCGGCTTCCCCTGTTAGTCATACATTTCACAGTTGGAGACAAACAGCACAGACACAGAAAGCATTTCACTTCTCTTGTAAGAAGTAGCCAAAAAACAGTCTCAATATATTGACAAGTTTGCACACTGCACGAAAGTCCAAGGAAAATTCATCCTCTGCTTTCCCACGATTCTGTTCACTTGACAGTAAACGCAAGATAGATCTCAGCTTATTTGTCAAGGACAGCACAATGAAGACAGAAACATATTTCGATTGTGTTTCGCTATCTTCGCCCTAGCGATGGTGAGCTAGGCTATGTCAATGGGCCAGTCGAGGTGTGAACAGGTGGTGGAGATACGGTGATCTCCGTGAGTGATGGAGGACAAGAAGGTGGTCTTCGCAATGTCTGGAAACTCAACAATATGGCGGAGAAACTCATCTGCAGCCATAAGCATGCTGGGCAGTGCATTTAAGTGTTTATCAGGCGCCGGCCCTTTACAGCCACCAATAGCTAATAAGTAGGAAATCTACACCAATCATGGCCTTCAATCAAAACCTTGCATGGTAGAAGCACAGATTGGTGGTTCCCTGGCGTTGAAGCAGATAAAGTGTGGCGCGAGGCCAGGAAAAATGTATCTGCCTCCCCGGCCAGAACCCAACAGTCAGTGAAGGTGGTGTTGGCCCGTACCTGAGACAGCAGCTGCTGCAACAACAGCTCAAAGAACAGAAAGTGCGGCTTGTGGCTTCCCAGTAGAGCAAGCATTTGGTCCGTGAGCTCCGACAGCCTGCTGTCGCTGAGGCCCTGCAGGGTGTAGAACGCAGGACCTTCTCTCTATCGTCTACTGATACCCATCATGCCATAGTGCTGGCCGGTTACCATCAAATTATTTTTGATTGTGTCTTTACAGCTTCTTTTTTGAGTTGTCTACATCAAATTTTCACAGTTTAGACCCAAAACAACCCACATACCTGAGATAAAACCTGGGTTTGGTTTCCAAGATGGAGACAAAATTCTATAATTGGTGCAAATTAGACATAGGTACAGAAAGAAGAAGGAAAACCTAATTAATCTCTCTGTGATTGCTCTAAAGATTGCTTTTCTCTCTTTAGAAATTAAATCTCCTTCTAAGTAGCCAGGGATTTAACCTGAAACCCTTTCTTAATTTTCTTTCTTTTCTCAAATTACATCTGAAAAAAGTATCTTATTTTCTGAGATAATTACCAACCCTGAGACACTTTCTCAAAGATTCAAGGGCAAACAATTAACTTTGCGATGTAACGATCTCCTTCGTTAGCTTTAGTATCTAAGGATTCTCTCAATAGATAATATTAAGGAAAGGTCTTAGTAGAGCGCCGAGTAAAACCAGTGGCAGAGAGTCGATTGTGGTGGCTGGAGTTTACTTTGGCAGCATATCTCCGGATCCCAGCAGAGCTTAGGGTGAGAAGCCATGCAGTCAACTGTGAGGGGAGCCCAGGTAATAAAAAAAGAAACTGCGCATGCATCATTAATTTATCACAGTTTAAGTTGCGGTAGAGTTCAAAGCTGGCTTTTTTTGCATCTCTGCGTGTGTGTCCTCAGTCTTCCCCCGGGCCCTGACCACTCTGCCCTCTCGGACACTGGAGTCAGGTGGAAGAGCGGGTCAGAACAGAGGAGAAATCAGCATGGATCGTGCCAGTCACACAGGGCCCGCAAGACTGAGTGGCTGAGGCCCTGTAGGACCGGCTGGCAGATGGCTGCCTCAGGATAATGACCAGATGACATCTGCAGAGTGAACAAGCCATCCGGCTAACAGACTCACCTTGACCCACCAGGGAAGCCGCCCTGCCCGTTCCCAACCTCCCCCCCTGCAAATCCCTCCGGTTACACCCACCAGTGAGAAGTAGAAGACAAGTTTATTGATTTACTAAGTTTCTTTTTGAAGAAGAGGTGTGAAAATGTCGAAAAATAAACACTAACAGATTTTAAGTGGGTGTTTGAATTGAATTTCCTTCTATTGACTAGCAATTCAGTCACCGTTTCCATTAATGCCAGGATGAACACTAGAGTGAATTGGAGTAAATCTGTTTCCGAGCTGTTCATTTTCTAAACATTTCTACCTGTGATAATGATCAAATCCTTTAATTGAGTCTCCATGAATTCTTGATCAAATCCTTTGAACATAAACAAGCTCAACTCTAGGAGGGTATTTTCTCACATTGTGCTTATTGACAAATACTTCTACTTGTGCCTTTTCTGAAAGGCTCGAACGCACACACATTGACCGTGTGATGCTGTGTGTAAAGGTCATCTTTTGACAGCACCGAGATCATGAAAAGGTCAAACTCCTGATGCCATTTGGAAAAGCGGCTGTGTCATACAAAGCTGTCAATAGAAGATCAGCGTGTCTTTTTCATTTGGTTCAAACACCATAGATTGTTGTGGGAAGGCTTTGCTGTAGGTTTATGATACGATGTTGGGGGCGACAACAGGAAACATATATATATACTAAAAAATAAGATTTGAAGTGTTTTTTGAACTTGAAAGTCACTATGGCGTAAAAACTGGAACATGCAGGTTTCGTGTTCCCAGGTTTGCATCCAATGAACAGAAAAGTAAGTAATCCTTCCATATGTCAGGAGCAGCAAAATATCTGCAGGCAAAGAGATGCAGGTGGAAAGGGGATTCATCGGGGAGGGGGGGTCCTCAAGACCCCTGGAGAGAAACCTCAACTTTTATTAGGCTAAATCCCAACATGGGAGGTAGCCGTTTGTTGAGCAAGGGCATAATAAACAGAGACTGCATGATATGGGCCTTTAATGGAGCCAAATTCACTTAGATGAAACAGATGGCACATGCAGTTCTGTATTATGGGAATTATTTATTTGGCTAGATATGAACCTCAACTTGGAGACGATTGAATGCTCAACATACTGAAACAGAAGATATCCAGATAAGAATTTAGCCAAAACATGAATTTTGGGTTACGGAATTGGAAAATATCAGAAAGAGAAAAACAACAGAAGAGGCACATTGACTACAATTTCTGCTCACAATTTAGTTGACAAGAGCAAAGCGCCCTTCTGCTGTTTTCCTCATCATCTGTAATGAAAACGTTCACTCTGCTGGTTCTCTTTCCCCCTAGAGAAGCCTGTGTAGAGCTGGGAAGGTAGATACCAACTCGTTCATTCTCTTGACCCTGACCTTTGTTAATAGTGACTGGGAAGGCCGGGCTCTTCCTGAACCTCCTCCCCTGATGTTTCACCCCAATCACTCCAGGCCTACCCCATCACCCCTAACCCCAGCCTGCCCCACCCTACTCTGACCCCTTACCAGAAACACACTGTTTCTTGCAAATTTGGTGGTGATTGGAAGAATGGTGTTTGATGTATCTACATACATTCACATACATGCTTACACACACGTGCTGTTCTCCAAAGTGTTCTCAAAGTAGTGTTTGTCAACTGTGACATCATTCATGATTGCATACATGTCTCCCAACACCCACTACTATGATTTGTTGATGCAAATTAAAATAAAATAATAATGGAAATTAAATGAAAAGTACGTTATGCAAAGGCTGGAACCCAGTTTCTGGTAATTTTGGATGCTCTTAACTAAATATGTCATCTTAAATGAGGTTATAAGCAAGACTGACCTGTCAAAAGTAGGTTTAAAATGTTTATCTGAATGTGTTGTAGTATGCACACATTTAACACACAACCATTAACAACGTATAATATTCAGCTTTTGTTTTGTTTTTTTATCGGACCTAAAATCAAAAGCCGCCATGGAAGTAAATGCAATTGTCCAACTCACCTACGCTCCATAGCCTCCACACCTCCGAAGTTTGCTCCAAAGTTTGCTCCGAAGTTTGCTCCGAAGGTCGCAATAAAGCTGCGCAGTGTTAGCCAACTAACAGGCTCTTCTACTGACAACCTCTAGACGTAGACATAGTTGGAAAGTTTGTATAACATTAACCACGTCACACCCGATGGCTAAGGTTAGCTTGTTGCTCAGCTCCTTCTTCTACACCTGGCCTGCTCACCTAGCTCACTTGTCTCCTTCTCTTCTTCTCTCCCTGATACTTCCGTTCCCCCACCGGAAACGTACATTCACTTTACTCAGTCTGTTACATTCAATTAAACTTGTGCATGTAAATAACTCAATTTTTTGTTTCTTTAGTTATGCATAGCAAAGTATAACACCATCAATATAAATTAAATATGCAACAATCAAACACATTCAACATGTAACTTAACCAATACATGACATAAATACATCTTTAAATGGATTTATATTATTGCTATTAAAAACACTTTTTAGATAAGATAAGATAAGATAAGACAAGACAGGATAAGATAAGATAAGATAAAACATCAGTAAGAGTTCTTTGTTTGTTACTTATCTTTAACATTACAAATGAAAAATGTAAATATGTGTGTTTTTCCCAACCTGTCATCTATTAGTGTGATGTAAATACATTTTCTGCACATTAGCTTGAGATGTTGTGGTCTGTGTACTCAAATGGAAGAAGCCATCATCTCCTGCGTATCTCAGCCAATTAAACCCATCTGCAGCATAAATTGGTGCCAATGAGATGTTCTGGCTACATTCAAATGATGATGGATTGTGTAGGGTTTCTTTGCATCAATAATATCCCAGCAGTCAGATGAATATAAATGACTCAGCACTGTAGATCAAGAAGTCTGAAATGAATGTATTTATTGTAAATACTGTTGCACTGTATAGTAAATGATGTGCCGACATCCCTTGAAATTAAACTTTGTCACAATTAGTCCAAAGATTGACAGCCACGTATGTGGAGCCATTCCAATGTTTTGATGCAGAGTTGACATTTTATTTGTAGTCAAACTTCACTTTAACTATAGGAGAATTATCTTAAATCTATCAAAAAAGAATGTTAAATTGTGGAATGTTAAGATAGTTTTCACTACCTGGTTTATGTTGTGATGGTGTGTGTGTGCATGTGTGTGTGTGTGTGTTTGGAATTTTTGAAAGAACAGAAATCTCTGTCTGTCTCTGAACTCATGATATCAACAAAGGATATTGTCATCGGGTGATTAACCTCGGCTGCAGCACGGTCTCCTGATCGCCCTGTTGGGGTTTGATTCCATGTTAATCACCCGCTGACAATACATTATCTCGCTTATTATACAGCTACTTACTCTTAGAAGTCAATTACTTCACACAGTATATTTAAATTGAATTGATTAACACTTAGTTAATAAATCAAAATTCAATAAAATAACAAAGTCCCATGTTGTGCTGCTGAGGCCACAGTCACTTGTTGAGTTCACCTAAACTCAAACTAAACTTAGAGATCAACAATAACTAGGGTTCCAAGTCAGTATGTCCAAAAAAGGCAACTAAATGTTTGACGATGGATACAAACTATTTTTTTAAGATAAATCAGATGGCCATACTTAAATGCCCTATGTTGGAATCACTATTTTGACGAGTAATATTAGAGCTAGAGGTAGAGCTTCCGCTAGGGAACCGGAAGGTTCGGTGCCTGAGCAAGGCACCGAACCTTCAATTGCTCCCCTCTCTGCGAAGGGTGGTAATGTAATGTAAGTCGCTTTGGATAAAAGCGTCTGCCAAAATGATCGTAATGTAACGTAATGTCATGTGACAGGATGTGGCGTACAGCACATGAGTGTTCATGACAAACACAAATCAAGAATCTAAAATCAAAGAAAACGGTATTACAGCCATAGATGGAAAACACAAAGTTAAAAAAAAGTCAATGAAAAGAGCTTAAACCTCAGTATCCTCTTGCAAAAAAAAAGACATTGGCACATACTGGTTCTGGGAAGAATATGAAGAAAAAGTTTAAATTCTTCAATGATCACAAGCGATTTGAGTTACACCTGTGCTTTTCCTGTTCGGATGTCCAAATACCTGCTGAGAAAAAGACCTACAAGCTCCGAACATCTTGAATACAGAAACACTTTGTTCTTCTTTTTAACTCAGTAAGCCACCAGTGATGAGCACCGTGCATGTGTTCCTGCGTGCGTTCGTGCGTGCGTATAACTCAGAAGTGGTTGATCAGGGTGGCTGATGGTGGTGGTGGAGGACTACTCAGATCTGGATCCACATCCCGTCTGCAGAACTATTCTTCATCATTACCGGGCTGTTTCCATCACTTCCCTTTCTCTATTCTACCTAGGCAAAGCTGTAGGGTTAAATAAAATCCTATCATGTTACACTGATTTAATCGTATTTAGCACATTAAACCACATTTTTTGGTTGGGAGATTCTAAATAAATAATAAAACAACAGGTGCTTGAGTGACGGCTTTGCAGTCAGACTTAAGGGAGTTTACACAAGCACACTTTGAAATGCAGATTAGGAAACACGCCACATCTTCTAACACTTCACTCCTTAAGCCATAAACACACTTAACATTTTTTCCTCAAGATTGTTATAGATGTTAAAAGAGTCATTTTTGGTGGGATATTCATCACAGAAACAACGCGTGTGCATTGAGCTGTGGGATTTAAACAGCAGGAAAAAAAAGATGTGATGCATTTGAAAAGATTTGTCAAGAATACAAACATCAGCATTAAAACGGACAGTTTATTCATGATTGGTTTCTCAGACATTGTTTATTTATTATATAACATATCTTAGTTTAAACAGAAATTACAGGAGAAACCAGTGTAAAAGAGGATAAAGTGCTTTTCAAACATCAAAACTGAACGTTATAAACACAATTTATCAAGAGCTACCATGTTCGGCTCATGTCTGACGTTTTCTATGTGTGTGTCGGTTGACAGCTCAGCAGATATCACCGTCTCACTCGAGACCTTCAAATGTCAAGATTCATTTCTCTCTGCTCCCTTTGGAATGATGTTATTATGGTCGGGGAGATGACAGTTGTATCAATTATGCATAAGGTGAGAGGCGTCTATGCAAATCAGAGTCACCCCGTGGACAACAGCAAAATAAATGAAAATGCTCATTTCAAAACTGGTGCAAGTATTGGTACTGGAGTAAAAGTTCTCCACAAAGTCTCAGGAAGCCCAACAGGGAGGAGACATGTTGTTTGACACGTGCTGGCTGGTGGTATTACAACTGTCACACAACTGTGTCTAATTATTGTTCCTGCAGAAGAATGCAAACAGCATGTCCAACAAAGTTTTAGTCTATCTATCTATCTACCTATCTATCTATCTATCTATCTATCTATCTATCTATCTACCTATCTATCTATCTATCTATCTATCTATCTATCTATCTATCTATCTATCTATCTATCTATCTATCTATCTATCTATCTATCTATCTACCTATCTATCTACCTATCTATCTACCTATCTATCTATCTATCTATCTATCTATCTATCTATCTATCTATCTATCTATCTATCTATCTATCTATCTATCTATCTATCTATCTATCTATCTATCTAACCGTCCATCCATCCATCCATCCATCTATCTATCGTGTGTGTGCAGCACCTAGGGCGAGTAGAAGCTGTATGTATGGGGGGAGTGGTTGGGTTGGAGAGGGTGGAAGATCTAGTGCGATGCTCTCTTGCGTGTATCCTTTCCTCCTCCTCCTCCTCCTCCCTTTCTCCTCGCCAACCTCTCCCTTCCTTTCTCCTATGTGTGTGTGCTGTCCTCCTCATACTCATACCAACAGCTCCACCAACAGGTGGGGAAAAATGTTCACATCAGTTACAGAGTCTCTCCTGAGAAAAAAATGTTTCCATAAATCCAAGATGCCCTCTACAGCAAACGCCACCTCAGACAGTGAAACGCAACATCAGATATTTTCAAGGTCCATGTTTTAAATTCAACTCTGAGCTGCTCCTGTATAGCGTGTTCAGGGTTTGTGGGGAAAAATTATACTGAGAGACAATAAGGTGCTGATTCAATAGAGCCAAAGGATGAAACAGTAAAAACATGGCACAGAGCTGCGTACTGTACACAATCTATATGATATGAGGAAGATGATGTTAATGATGATGTTTAGGAAGCAGTCAAAGGCTAAGGAGATTAATCTGATCGTAGGGATGCTGAACTAATTTCAAGACATAGATATGGTGAGCAGCCACCAACTGTATAATTGCTGCATTTCTGACTTATTTGACTATGTTGTACAACTCACAGAGCCTTTGTTATCTAAGGAACTCACACATTTCAAGCACTTCATGTGCAACAACACAGAAGAAATCTTAGTGCTTCCATAAAATGAATTCAATCCTGACTTATCCCTTTGTATTTCTGTTAGGCATGGGAAATACCAAAGGCAATGTTACAGGTTTAGCTCATTATATTCAAGCACGCATCCGGCTTTCTTGTTCCAAATCCTTCCACCGAGAGGCAGAGATGAGGCAATTTACCTCCATTCTGTGCCTAAACGTTCTGGCAACCTCGCTGCAGCATCTAAAGTCAAAAGGCACTTAATGCTTCAGGCAAGCTGTGGTCTGAATTCATTGATTGGATGCAGCTCTGTGAGCTCTGGTTCTCACGTAGCCTCGCTCCCTTTACGAGGATGTGGTTATGGGTTTAGCCCCATTTAGAGTCGCTATTGTGTTTCATCACTGAATACAAGCATACATTTATTCATTGTTGCTATTACTATTTATTATCTATTTCTCAAAAGATGTAGATATGATTACATGTGACCTTTTTTTTCTTGCTAGACTAGAGCAGCACATGTATGTACTATGTATGATCTGATAATACTTCCTGATTCTTTATGCACTTTCTATGCACAAGCAGCTGTTTTCGTCACACCTCCAGGAAAAGTAATAACTCTCCATGAAGATTTATCCCAGTCACCCTGAAGCCTCTGCTGTAAAACATGTTTTCACTTCGCCTTGTCTGCTTGGCGCTCGCTTTATGACAAACTGCAATTTACAGAGAAAGTGCAGCAGTCAAACTGTGCGGAGCGAACGCTCTTCACTGTGAGTGGTCTTTTCTCTCATAAGACACATGTCTGGCAGGGAAACGTTGTTCTGTGGGCTGCTGAATGCCAATGAGCACACGTGTGTATCTCCGAGGCTGATTATGACTCTGACACACATTCTCTCTCCATTGTCAAGTTGTCTTGGATTACAAAGATTGCAGATAATGAGAAAAATACAATTAGTCAATTTGCCTGTTACAATCTAAGCATTTCCAAGCATAACTGAATTCCAATTATTTAACATATGGAATACTCAGTGCACAGTACATGTGATTATTTTTTTGGGCTAATTCTTTGACTGGAAGCTACAGTGTTTTCATATTGTGAGACTGGTGGATACCTGACAATGTTTGACAATTTAAGCCAAACAGCAGAGGAGAAGGGGAATGAAGTCAATCTTGCAAGATGGAACATGTAATCAGGAGCACTTTCATTTGACTTGAAACCGGAAGCTGTACAGTATATGTTGCATGAGACACCTTTTTTTTCAGTAATTTTGCTCCCATATACTATTCTGTTAAATTTCTATTCATTTCTTTATTTCTTTATTTTTCTGTCTGGCAATGGCAATTCTTTATGCTACCACTAGATGGCGGAGATGTTATTTCAGCCCCAACGTACAGACGGAAAACGACGTGGCACGCAAACAGTTCACTTCCGGTATTGTATGTTGTGTTGACATCCGCTTGCTCATTGATATCTTTTGGCTTCTGACAAACCGGACTCAATAGGAATTCAGCTTCGCCATAAAGTGATCAAACAAGCAGCAGTTTGGGAGACGTTAATGAGGAGAGCAGCGGGACGTCCAGCGCTGTAGGAGCTCAGCAGCCGGGACAGGCGATGATGGCTGCGGGGCTGATGGTGCTGCTGTGTGTCGGGGAGCTACTGGAGGTCTGCAGCGGCGTCTCCACTAACAGAGGGGGGCATCCCTCCTTTACTGATGAGATCCCCTTTAAAATTAACTGGCCAGGTGCAGAATTCACTATGGTAAGTTTCATTCTCTTTCACTGCTCTACAAGTCACATATTTACTAAAATGGTGAACCTGTCAGCCGTCTAACCGACTTACTTTCCTCTCAGCCAGCGTCTGGTGCACTTTACAATGAAGAAGACTTTGTCATCATGACAACAACAGAGAAGGAGAAATACAAATGTCTCCTGCCTTCCCTGCCAGCTGGAGAAGAGGTGAGAGCCTAAAAAAGATCACTATCAGCCTCTTTAAAACAGTATTTTAATTAAAACCTAGCTTTTACTTCAGATGTAAGATGTAGAAACATTATCAGATTGCCTCATTGCAGCTGGAGTGGAAGCACATGCATGAATGATAAACAAGCTGAACTAATAGAGTAAGAGTCGAGTAAAGTCAAGTCATTAACGTGAACAAAGAGTAATTGATATTATTTAATTGTCCTTATTTGTGAATGAGAGATGTTGAAATGATTTAATCAGCTTTTAAGTAGTTTGATTATCTAATAAGAATAGAGGTTATTGATAGAGAGCTTTAGGTGTTTGTTTTCAGAAGAGGCCTTTTCTTGACCCATGGATGAATGAGTTAGGTTAGGGTTAGATTATAATTGTTGACAATTTGCTGTGATCCTGAATCTCTCAGTTCTGGATCTCTGGCGCCCTTGTTGTTGACATAGCAACACATCCGGTTTAGGAGTAAGCTCACTCAGTGTAAGCATTACAGTTTACAGCTCCACCTACGCAACTCCACCCAACTTCAGCCATGAGCGCTCCGGTTATGAGAACAAGCAGCTGGTCACATCGGTGCAGTAATAAAAAGATCATAGTCAGATTCCCAGGTTATTCCTCAATGGCCAACATCCCACTGTGTCTAATCAAGCACACATTATCCTGGGTAATTGAATGCAGCACAATTAGGAAATCCATTCTCCTACTCACCTGATTGTACTGATGAGACCCCACACCTTCTAGTTTGTGCATTCCGTGTGTGTGTGTGTATGCATATGTACAGTATGTATGTCACTAGGATGACCACCATTCCTCCGATCGCCTCCAAACCTACCTGCATTTCCATAGGGTGCGTTTATTTTTATTTCCATACAACACATTTATAGTAGTGGTTGAACGGAACCACCCAAGTGTGTCAGTTATTAATGACATCAAAGATGGAACCACAGCTCATAATGACATCATGAACGATGTTGAGGTGGTAATCTCATCATGATTGGTTGGTAATGGAATCACCTCAGCACCTGCCATTATGACATCATGAATGAAAACAACAGGGAGGGGGACAAAGGTCAGTCAGGGTCAAGCGAAGGAGCGAGTTGGCGTCTCCCTTCCTCAGCCTGTGTTCTACTCCTAGCAGTCAAACAGAGACTTAATAGTTGAACAATTGAATCAACATGCTTGGGGAGAGAGAGCAGCGTCCTTCTTGGAGTATAAATGACGATTTCACTTCTATTCATTTCCTGTGTTGCGCTCTTATTGTTGTCCCCTGTTTGTTTGATGGGTCCGGCTCTTTATATTGCCATCGTGTCACTGTTGTCTCCTTTGTTTGGTGTCTCTTTGTGTCTCAGGATGATATGAAGCTGTACAGTGGGCCCAGTCCAGGTGAACTACTGGAGCCACTATTCAAGCGGAGCACCTGCTCCTACAGGGTGAGAACCATCCAGACTCAATTCTGATTCAACTGCTGCTTTTACCGGAGACCGAAGACTATTTACAAATGGCGTCCATGGTGCATCAGCAGAGCATACGACCTGCAACATGACAATTTCTGTTACGTGACCATTTGCTTATATTCAAATGTACTCCTATTAAATCCTTGTGCTTCCGGTTTGTCGCCATTGCAGATTGAGTCGTATTGGACGTATGAAGTGTGTCATGGGAAGCACATACGACAGTATCATGAAGAGAAGGAGACTGGGCAGGTCAGTGTTCTGAGTGGACAAAGGGGATTTTCAGAACATTCATGTGAAGTTGTCTTTAAACAAACTTTGTGCTGAAACGAAATCCTTTCTGTTTCTGCAGAAAATCAGTGTTCAGGAGTATTTCCTGGGAAATGCGGCACTGAATGGCCAATCGACAGAGGCTGGTGAGGTTCTTTATCTACTTTATAGTATTGCATCATTGGTTTTTCCGATTTACAGAGATGACGTGTGTGTGTCAGTGTTTTGTTTCTTTTGCTGAAGATTTGTATTATTTCTTTGCAGAAAAAGCTGAAGAGGCGGAAAATGTAAAGTCAGGAAGTCACGCCGAGGTAAGATGGAATGATAACGCTCCAAAGCAGCCATATCTGCAGGTTTAGCTGCAGACACGCTGACGTTTGCGTCTCCTTCAGGTGCCCACGAAGAACATAGAGGGTCAGCTGACTCCTTACTACTCACACGAGATGGGAAACGGGACTCCCTGTGTGCTCAAAGAGAACCAGCCTCGCTCCTCGGCTGTGCTGTACATCTGTCACCCGGAGGCCAAGCACGAGATCCTGTCTGTCGCCGAGGTCACCACCTGTGAATACGAGGTGGTGGTGTTGACTCCGCTCCTCTGTGTTCACCCGAAATACAGGTACATGCAGCAATATTACATGGGAGAATTGTGCTTAATGAATGATGTCCGATCTGCCAGACCACAGCTCGGCTCTCTTGGAATCGCGGGAAATTTTCTTTGTGCTAGGAATGTGGATTCTGCAGAAGACGAGATTCTTGCTTCATAGGCATGTTGTACGTCTTCTCCCCAGGTTCCGGACGTCCCCGGTAAACGCCATCTTCTGCCAGGCTCTAGCAGGCTCCCCTCTGCGGCCTCTGAGGCTCACCCAGTTGGACAAAGAGCGTGAGGAGCAAACTAAGCCGCCATTCAGCGCCACGACTGAGACCAAGGAGGTGAGATGCAAAAGAGGAATACTGCCTTGCTCCAACTGAGGCACTTCTCTTTGTATTTTTAAGGAACAAGGACCCAGTTAGACCTCGGAAGTAACAGCTCTCCAACTGTAGTTTGGAGGGGCTCACGGCACCAAACATTGACTAAATCAGCGAAAGATAAGCGTGTACGCCATCTGAGAGAAGGTGCCGGGCTCATGTGTTGTGCTGATGTGTTACAGGAGGACGTGTCACCAGTGAGAGAGGAGGCCTTCACCTCCACACACAAACCCATGACTGTCGGCGGGCATTCCCAGGTCACGGTCGGGACCACCCACATCTCCCGACTGACAGACGACCAGCTGATAAAGGAGTTCCTCAGTGGCTCGTACTGTCTGCACGGGGTGAGCCCCGTCCCAAACCCCGACACCTTTAGGGACGTCAAACTGAACTCCTTCCTCTAAAAATGTTTGTGTTTTTAGGGGGTCGGGTGGTGGAAATACGAATTCTGCTATGGGAAACACGTCCATCAGTACCATGAGGTAAATATAACCCTGCGTAAAATGCGTTTGTTTTACATTTGTGGTTGCAACTGTCGCAATAAGTTTGCGTTTCCCGCTTGCCGTCCCTTGGTGTTGCAGGATAAATCGCAAGGAAAGAACACGGTGGTGGTGGGGAGCTGGAACGCTGAGGAGCACATCGAATGGGCCAAGAAGAACGTGGCCCGCTCCTACCAGCTCAAGGAGGATGGAGTGCAGAAAGTCAAGTACGTCGTCCATCTACTCCGCCTCTTGACCCGGACGCCTTAACCAAACGGAAGCCATTCTATGATCGTCCTCTGTTTTCCCTCCGCAGGTTGGTTTCCCATCTTTACGGCCACGGGGATTTATGCGATCTGACAGGGAAGCCCAGACAGGTCATAGTCAAGCTCAAGTAAGTGAAGAATCATAGAGGATGAAGCATAAAGCCCCCCCGTGTCCCCCCCCCCCCCCCCCCCCCCCACCGCCCCGCCCCTGTGTTGATTTATTACTCATTCGGCGACTCTTGTCAGGTGCAAGGAGTCCGAGTCTCCCCACGCCGTCACCGTCTACATGCTGGAGCCGCAGACCTGTCAGTACGTCCTCGGGGTGAGTTCACTCGTAAACCCCGGGCATGAAAAAAGGTTAAATGTAAATTCCGGAGGTGACATTTTGAAATGACTTTCTGTCACGCTGCAGACTTTGACAGGCTCGAGAATTTTTATTGTGTTTTTCTTGCCTTAATCCAAGTCTTAAGTGAAACCATATTCAATACCTGACGCACATAAACGGACTAAGTATAAGAGTGTCACATTTTATGACACGCAAGTAAGAATGGAGTCTAGTCTTTGTATCGATGGCAAGTTGTGACCTCAGAATTATACGGTTCTTTCTGGATCTTGAAAATAACTAAAGCACTAAACTGTCAACTTAGTCAGCGATGTTCTTGTGAAATTGTCTTTGTCAAATTTGTGGGTTTAACATTTCAAAGTCATTTTCAATTAGAGGTCAGCTGGACAGAATCGCAAATTCTATTCTAAATTTTAGGAAAATCCTGTCAAAGTCTTGAAAATTTAATACGCCATAAGTTTTGGGAAGGTCAAGGAAATATGGAATATTGATCAGAACATGTCAAAGTCAGGCTAAGAATATCTGTGGTTATGTTTTTGTCTCGAATAATATAGAAATGACTCTTTTGAAGGGAGAAAATCAATATATAATAATAATAATAATCTTCTTTCAATGCTTTATTGATCAGGTTGAGTCTCCAGTCATATGCAGGATTCTGGACACGGCGGACGAACACGGACTTCTGTCAATCAGCAGCTAAACTGATAAAGATCATTTGAGAGCGAGAGGGCACGAAGGGCAATCGAAGGCACCGACAAAGAAGGACACGGCAAATGAACGCTGCTGAACAGGAAACGGAAGACAGGAGCATTGGAGTTGGAAGGAAGAAAGACGCCCGTGACACTGCGCAAAATCCAGGTTTAAGAGGAAGTCGGAGTCGATTTTTCCGAGGCTCGGACACGGAGCCAGACCCAGACCCGGACCTGGATCTGTGCAGGACTGCTTCATGACACTCTAATCCAGGAGAAGTTCAATCTTAAGCAAGAAACCAACCAACATACAAAGGGGCTGATGTCTCTTTCCACCAGGCAGAGGATTCATTGCTTTTACTTCATCTATGCTTCACCTGAGCTACTTAAGGGGCAACGAATTGGGGGGGGGGGGGAATGGTAATCATCAGGGAAATCAACTATATATCAACGGGGGGGGGGCTTTGTTTGACATTTAAGGTGTGTTTTGGTAATATGAAATGATTTGCCGCTTAACTGAGGCACTTTTGCACTTGTAGATATTAAAAAAAAAAAGTTTTGTTATTTTGCTGGATGACTGAGTGTAAGTTATGGATTAGATGTTGCTGTGATATAGTTAAAAGAAAAAAGTGAGTTTGATTAAAATTTCTATCAGGATGTTTATCTGTGGGTTCCTAACAGTGGTATTCTGTGGTTTTATGAAGTTGTATTCTGGGATCCTGATCGCTGCCGAAAGCAAATCTGTCTGCAGCAAAGAATAAAACTAAAGTATGAAACTATTTACAGCGTTCTTACATCTCTATCTATCTTAACTCTGCGCTAAGCCAAGACAACATGAGTCTTGTTCTAATAGTGTGCTGACCTGAAGACAAGGAAACGACTGTAATCATATGATAATAATGACTTTACTTGTCATAGGAAATGGGGGGTTTTATACTGTAAATGTCTTCAGATCTGGACCACATTGAACCTAATAGTCTATCATAGGGTAAATATGCCAGATGTTTCAATTCTTTAAAAAAACGCATTAAGATTGATGTATTACTTTTGGATTATTCTGTTGACAAAGAGATCAACCTCCTTTACTGAGTTATTGAGGCAGAAGGCTCTTGAAAACTATTTCAATGAAATATCATTGGAGAAAGATAATGGACAATGTCCCACAAATGTCCCCGAAAACTGACGGTTCAGTTTGAATATGAATATACAGGCACCTTAGGAAAGAATGTGTCTTCTTCCAGGGTTCTTGCAGCTGGACTAGAGAGCTGTAGTAACGTCTCAGTACATGTTTGGCATATATAGGCCACCAGATGGCGCTGCTCCTTAGAGTGCTGTACAATCTAAGCAGCCTTAACGTTTGGAAATGCCTCAAGGAAATTGAGATGCAAAACTTTGCAACTCCACAACTTTCATGTCATTTAAATGTATAAAAATTGTAGCACCTCCAGCTCAACATAAGTGATCAACCAATCTGCAATTCCAAAGTGAATACATCCAATTCAATTTAAGTAATACAGAATTAATTGTGAGCTATGGAAAGCCCATTCAAACAGATTTATAGCAGCTCTATCTCATCCATCCCATTAAAAACTAGAAGGTTACACATTAGAGATCATGCCTCTGCCAAGGGAGACCGAGTCTTGCTTTAATGATGATAAATGATAAAATTATGTAGATGTAAACCAAATTGCACCTATTGATATTCGATGACTGGATATATATTCTATTCTACAATTAACAGTGGGAGAATTGAGAAAAATGTTAGCTAAATGTAATGGATTCTTCCCTCTGCCCTTCTTTCCAAAGTTTGCGGATAATCCTGCTAATAAACAGACGAACAAGCAAACCAAGCTACCAACAGACATGGGTGGGAACATCATTGGATGATGTAATGAGTAGTTTGGTTAGAGGTCTGAGATAATAAAGGTGAGTTGTTTAATCATCATTTAAACATCAGCATGACAGCACAAGACTGTAAACACTGTTGTTATATGTTGTAAGAGGATGATGATGTCGCCAGTAACCTCAGATCCACTGCACTTATCAAACATTTATTGAGTTAGAAAGTATATGAGGTTCACAAATACAGTTTTCTTAAGAAGTGGAAGTCCATATAAGTGCGACCACATGCCATCAAGAGCCTGTGCAGGCTTTCATACAGCCCTCAAACTACAGCAGCTCATACCAACAATCAGCCCGGGAGGAGGCAGCGACAGTGACATCAGCTACTGGTGTGTGTGGCTACCATGAAACCCTGCACACTCTTGGGTCATGCATGCACAACACTGGTGTGGTGCATTGTGAAAATGCAGTATGTGTAAAAATAGTCACTTCAAAAAACATTAAAGAACATTTTGCAACAGACATGTTCATTGCAAATCTCTTCATTCTTCCTTATGTATTTTTTTTTTTATTTTCATGACAAACAGTTCAGGTTGTGCATTTAGTTTTTCCACTGGTGTGAATCTTACACGTATTTCCACTGCAGAGGAGAACAACAGGGTTTAAACCGATTCCAGATACAGAAATTAGCTATTAGAACATGACTCTTTTGCTTCACAGTTGAAATAAAGCCAAGGCGAGACCAAACCTCTCTGTTTTGCAGCTTGTTAGACTGAGGGAATGGGAATCTGGTGCACAGAGGTGCTTTCAAAGTCTTGCAGTGCGTCTTGGTGAGTGTGGTAGTGCATGGCTACATAGGATTTAGCAAAGGCGAATGTCTGAGAGCTGACAGGCTGCAGGCTGGTGGGAGAGCTGGGTCCAGCAGAGGGGCTGCTGTTGTATATGCTGTAGTAGGGCTCGATCCGGGTGTTGATAGGTGTGGAGGTACTCGGGGGGCGTGGTTTGCGTCCACCTGTGGCCCTCGGGCTGGCGGCGCAATCTCTGGAGTGACTCGGCCCGCATGCCTGGTCTACCAACTTCCTCTGCGGTTTGGGCGACAGCACGTAAGCCGAGTTGGTCTCGTGATGGGAGGATTTATTGCGATTGACTTCCAGGCTGCCCTTTCCCATGGCGTGCAGACGGGTCTTTTGCTTGCAACAAAGGAACCCCATTGCTACCCACTGAACACAGCACAGCACACGGCGGCGGAGGCCTGCGCTGTTGCGTGAGTACACAAAGGGATTGATGCCTGACTTGAGAAAAATGAGCACAAAGCCACAAAGTTCAAACTGGTAATGTGCAAAGCTACTTTCAGGCGACAAGACATCCTGTGCAAGTGAAACTCCCATCGGCAAGCAGCAAAGCAGCACAGAGAACACTATGACCACACAGGTGACCACTGCTTTTGAATCTTTGGCTGTGGCCAAATTGACAGTGGACACCAGCTGGCAGCAGGTGGCTCCTTGTGCAGCTCCAGGAACCAGAGGCTGGCTGCTCTTGTTGGCATAGGAGTGTGTCTGAACGTTCTGCAGTTTGTTGTAAGTCTGGTTACGGTAGAGGGAGGGGGCTTGAACGGCACACTGCATGCTCTCAAAGCCTGCTGCGATGAGAGGCGGAGGAGCCGGGGGGCAAGTGGCATCTACGGTGATGATGGGACATTTCCTTACTTGCGCATTCTTCCTCAGCGTCTGAGCGATCATCAGATAGGACACGGATACCACCGCTACACAAAAAGCAAAGTCCGCCAGGTAGACGTACAACACAACCCGAGCCTGTCCACCTCCCAGGCCAAAGTGGGGCAAACAGGGTCCGTCTTTACGCGGGTAAGCTCGCATGGTGAGGAGAGCGGCCATGGTGAAGCTGGATGTCCACAGCAGGGCAGTGAGGGCCAGCGTGCAGGGGAAGGAGGCGGTGCGGTTGGGCTGCTGACCCAGGACCATGCGCAGGCGGTGCAAGGCGATGACAGCAACCGTCTCCAGGGACATGATGATGAAGCCGGAGCTGGTCAAATGGAAGGCGAAGCAGAAACTCTTCGACACTCCGTCTCCTCCGCCCGCGTCGAGGAAGAGCACCAGCGCCAGCATGGGGGCCGTCACACAGCAGATGAACAAGTCGCAGAAGGATAGATTGAGGATCATGAAGTCAAAATTGGTGCGAAACTTGCGAAACGCCGGGTCGAAAAAGGACAGGAACACCACCAGGTTGCCGTACGAGCCCAGACAGAAGATGAAGATGAGGAGGAGAGAGCAAAAGGTCAAGGTAGCCGTGTGGATGACGGCCCAGCCCGAGGGGGTCTGGGTAACCAGGGTGCCGCTGAAGTTCTGCTGTCTTGGCACATCCAGCAGGTCTGATGGTACCACAGTGGTGTTCATCGTATCAGTCACCGATTGGATGGATCACAAGCTCATTGAGTTCAACATTACTCCTCTATATGGAGGGAATACATGAGGATGGACTGTATCTGCTGCTTTGCCATTGCTGCCTTATTGGTAGAGCACTGAAAAAGGGGATAGAGTCACATATAATCAAGTATTAATGTCCAATATGGTACATTTAATGCTTATTGTATGTCACATAGCTGCAATACACTACATCCATTCATTATTATCTTAGTAGCTGGCGATGATGCACAACATTTAACCCATAAACTGCAATACAATATAGCTCTGCACCACTGTATTCGGCCAATTACACTTTACCTCCTTCCTCAAACACACACACACGCTGCTGTAATCCGACGGGATTGTGTACAGCAGGGTTATTTAATTATTTCAAAGCCGTGTGTGCTTCTCCATACAAATTCGATCATCCACACAGACATCGACAAAAAAAATGATTACCTACCATCTGTAACGTGGCCATCATCGTCTTATTTCATACAGCACAATCTTCGTTTGAACGCGTCATGACGGTAACTGAACGCACCGCGACTTGAGGTTAAAAGAGAGAAGAAGAGACGCATTTCAACGGCTGCTTACCCCCACAAAAACGAGCGATCCAGAGGTGAATTCTGATATATAGACATTTACTTTCATGCCTGGGTTTTTTTTGAATATCGTGGATGCAGATAAAATCAAAAATAAATACAAAAATCGTTTTCTGGACGGTATATCCACTCTTTTACAGGCGCGACGGCCGTTGGACGTGCGCTGAAAAATGAGTATGAAGTCACTGCCTACGTCTCCGGGCATGAGCATAACCACCGCATTCAATACGCTTATTTATTTTAAGACAAACCTCACTTATTCTCATTCATAGAATCATTTACCGAACTCTAAACGGACAACAGCGACTATTCCAAAGCTAAAATGATGCACTGTAGGTTTACACCATGTGAACGTCACGTTTAATTAAGCCATCACCTGCTACAGCACCATTGCTTTACTCTAGATTTTATTTGTAGAAAAGCATATATTACCATTTATAAAACAAAGAAAATCAAAAATATTACTCTAAATTTTTTTCTTTAATTTCGTTTTATACTTGTCGCTTTGGAATGCTGTCCTTGAGAGCATGAGCTCAACAACGTGGTTGCCAGGCGACAAGTGGAGTGGCGATGTTCTGTGAGGATATTTAAAGCAGGGACAGTAATGATGTGCCATAGGACCAACACAATGCACCAGCGTTACCGGCTTCCATCAGCACAGTGATCAATTCCCTCTCATTGGCCATAGATTTGTGTATTTTATGTAAATTAGGGACCTAAAAAAAACGATGCAACACTTGAAAGTTTGAAATGTTCATGCTCCTCTTTAACACCATCACAGGTGTGTTCATATTATAGATCATACATGGGTGTGAAAAAACAAAACACTCCTTGAAATAGTTGGCAATGCAAAGTTATGGATTCCAATGAAAATGATCAAAAACACCAGATGTAGTTTTTGATAAAAACAATTTATTGTTATCTCATTCAATAAGCAAATATTACATCTAAAAAAAAAAAAAAAAAAAATTCATCACTGCAGTTTTGGCACTACACTATTCAGAAATGAGGTACTAAATGCTCCAATGCTGACCGACTTCAAGTTATCAGAGGGACACTTTAGCAAACCAAAAAAATTGAATATCCCTGGGTTTTAGAAAAAGGTACATGACGTGGAGGGGACAGAGGGAGAAGGGGGTCCTGATTATGGACAGGCAGTTTGGTTCTTTCTTTGCATTGAGACACACGCCAGAGCTTTCAAACTGTGCTCCAACCTTCACAGCAAACATCACAGCACGACGGCGGGGGGGAGCTTCCTCTCCCTTTCATGAACACAGAGGCTCCACTGCTAAAAAAGCTCAACAATCTGCTCAGTCTCAACATTTCTTCTAGGAAAAAAACTAAAAACATAGCACTTCAAAAAAGTCAAATAAATAAATAAATATGTTTGTGCATATTTGCTATACCATGAATACGCACACACACACACACACAGGTGATGTATAGAATCATAGATAGATCAAACTGCCGCACAAACATCTGCATTATCTAAACTAAGGAGACCATCTTCTCCTGGCTAGAGACAAAACACTTCACAAGTGGAAGAAAGCAAAGTGTTTGTCCTCCACCAGACACGTTGGCTCAGTTGATACTTGGGATAGAATCCTGAGAAATGTGTGGGACACCTACAGATGTCTTCAAGCGTCCCACGCACACATACATACACGTGCACATATACACACCCACACACACTAAGCAAATCAACCCCCAAAAACCCAAAAAAAAGGTGAAGGAAAAAAGAAAACTGTACAGTAATGTTACAAACTGCAGGACAGTCATCCCTGCTATGATTGAACCTTAAATATTAAGTATAGTAGAAATGTAAATAAAAGGCTAAATACATAAATACGCAACTCTTCAATCCATTTTGTGTGCAACAAGTCATGACTGCACTTCAGTCACGGTTCAGCAGTGCCAGTCATTAGTGGAAAAACCTGGAGTCTCCTGGTTCTGCAGTCTGGGGTTATCTCCATCATCTGGGGGGAAACAAACAATACCATTGTCATTATGCATGCTGGTGTGAAGTAACTTGTGTCAAATATCCACATTATATCGTCAATGAAGACTGTTATGAGTAGAAACATTCCAATCGTAGCTTAAGACATTCCTACAGAGCCATGAAAGGGTATTTTTATATCAATGAATGAACTCTGATTGGCAAATATAGGTTTAAAAATGTACGTCTGCAGTTGTGCGTATTGCCTGTGTGCACATGTAGTGTCTTTGTCCTGTTCCTAGAGGAGTGAGAGCCATACCGGGTCTAGGCATAGTAACAAGGGGAGACCAGTAAGTCAGTCAGAACCAGCAGCTGGTCGTCTGTGAACTGCTGCTTGTGCTGCTGCCAGTTGTCGTGGTGAGTCCGCCGGAAGTTTGACAGCGTCTTCTTCACGGTCATCTGGAAAGCAGCACAGGCGAGAGAAGCCGTTACGAATGAGATCTCTACAAAATGATACGGCGGCGTCGCTATGAAGACACGGTGACGTACCTCGATGGGTTGGGTGTCATTGAGGTGGGCGCTCAGGTCCATCAGCAGCTGTGGCATCCAGGTTGGAACGTCATACGGGCTGGAGAGGATGCAAGCGCTCAACCCAAGCACACCTGCATGGCGCCTCACCAGATCTGTGCCGACACGAGGAAGATTTTCGTTAAGATTAGGATGAAGAGTGTGCTATTGCATATATGAAACTAATAAGAGTTCCTCACCAGCAGAAGGTATGGTGTCCACCACAGAGCCCAGGTCTCTCTTCCTCTTCTTAGGTAAGCAGGTCTTGCCGAGAGCCTCAAAATGGGCCTGCATGGGCGTGTCCATAGATAGGAAGTTGCACTGAAGGAAGCCACTGAGTGTGGTGGCAGCAAGTTCTCTTACCTAACACACACGCACACACACACACCCAAAGAACAATCTCAATACACCGCCTTACTTCTGTGACAGTCCCACATTTTGTATTTAATCAAAACGTGTCTCAGAAGGAGTAGGCATCCAACAGCACATGAGGCAAAACAGACCAAGGACAAAGGAGACAAAGGAGCCAATTCACTGGTCTCTCTTTATGGAAGCTGTTTGCAAGCAAGATTGGATATGGAAGCTCCAGAGATACATTCTGGGAAACCATCACCTTTTAGATGGCAATAGGATACTAAAATGGCAAAATGAGGTAGACTACAGGGCCCACATCCTTCATTCTAAACAGATCTACCAGACCACTCAATCTCAAATAAACAACCACACAATGACTGACAGCACTGTAATGAAACAAATGAATCCAAATGTGCCTTGATGTACAATTCAACTAAAAGAATGAGACTGTCAAAGACAAATTATACAGACAGAATACTGTCAGTGGCTGCTACAGTGTGTTCATGCTCCTTGCGTCACAGCGTCACACAGCCCGGATAGCTGCTGCTGCCATTAGGGTCCAAATGACGACAGCAGGTAGACAGTAGTTGGAATCTACCACCACTTCAACAGCCACAGTGATGTTTACGTTTCAAATAAAGGTGATTGGAGTTTTTAAATAAGAGCAAAGCGTTGTACATCTGAAACCTACAACAGGTTTTCGGAGAGGCCATTCAAGCTGAGGGTTGATGGGAAAAAGCAAAACAAAAAAGGCTACTGGCATCCTTCTCCCACTTCTCCTGTGTCTCTACTCCATCCCTCTCTCTCTCATCCTCCTTCAATCTGAACGTTATCTCCATAGCAACAGATTACTGCAGCCAGTGGTTTCCGTAGCAACAGCATGAAGACCAGAGGGGGGGGGGGGGGGAGTGGAGAGCCAGAAGGAGGGGACTGCTGAATCATTATTAGTGAAGCTGAAACGCAGTGAGGGCACACGCTGGCATAAACACACTTGTATTGGCCAAATAGCTTCCCGATTATGTAATCAGACGACCGTATGCTTGTTCAAATGCCACACACTGTTCCACCAGACTGACTGCATGGTGCACGTTTGCGATTGATACTCGTGCTTTCGACAGTAGCGAATGCGTGCTTGTTTTGTTTTTACCTCCAGTTGTTCGTCCTCCAGCAGTCTTATCACCAGCGCCCGGACATCATTGACTGCTCTCTGGTCACTCATGAAGGTGAACAGGTTGTAAAACACCATAATCTGGAGGTATGTCAGCACAGTGTAGCGCGCGTGCCAGGAGCTACTGCCAGCAATCTGCAACGCACAAACAAAACCCCGACCCACGTCAATAAAGGATGGAGTGGCGTTTACTTCACAGGAAGGAATAGACCTTAGGCCAGACGTTTGGCCTAGCTCGGTTTTAGGGGGAACATCCAGTCATGTTTAACAGATTTTACATGAATGTGCTGTAAGTATTAAATCTGAACTGTTGATAAGCAGCTAAATCCCCCCTAAAGCTTGACGCAGAGCCAAGCATTTGATTTGTTCATGAATATCATATCATCAGTACAGACCTGTTCGGTTTATAATGAATATTAACTCCTTTTGCATTTTATGTACATTTTTGGTCTTCACTTTCAAGTATAATCATTTTGTGAGAAGAGAAGGAAATGTCTCCAAATCCCTCAAATCCTGCAGAGTTCTCAGAGTTCAATTACTTTTTCTGGCTGCAGTTCCCTTTCCATTTGTTTTTTTTAAACTCATGACACAGAGGTGTTGAGGTCTGTAAAAGGCCCAGTGAGGTGCAACTCTGTTGAGCAGTGGAATAACAGCCACAGCCAGCAGATGACTCACCTCTTGCAGGGCACTGAGGACCAATGGGATCTGCTCTGTGTAGAGCAGTCCCTGAGACATCAGAGACAGACAGGTCTTTGCATCTCTCTTCAGTTCGTCGTAATTGTCATCATTCTCAACTGGAGCAATCTGACGAGTAGGAGAGGCAGTTGGATGAGAAGAAAAGTGAGACAGTGAGAGAAAAAAGTACACATAAAGATAATTACACACAAAGAAAATGTGAATAAGACCAAGGCGGCGTGTTTTACCTTAAACAGCAAGGGAAGCAATCGCAGCTGTTCTGGAACAGCAGTGGAGAAGGAGCGCCCAGCACTGGCAATCTGCCACTTGAGCACTGCAGACATTCGAAGACAGGAATTTGTATTTTTACAAAGGGATGCCCTGCTGCTTTAAAGTAGGATGTTAAGCTACGTTACCTGTATGTGCAGCATTCAAATGCACCCAGCATTAGACAATGACACATTTCTTATTTGCTAACAATTACCTCACATTTATGCATTGCAAACTGCTGCAATCAGATCGACTTCATCACTCCAACCATGTGTCTTAATATCTTCGCCCACATTCTTGCAAGATCCACTGCAAACACTCATTACTGTATTGGTTCTACAGTGTTACAGTGTACTAAAGCAGAGCAATGCCTACTTTTCTACCAATGAACATTCTCAGCTGAAATACACTCTTCAAATGGAAATTAAGTGCTGGTTATGTAGTGTTACAAGCAGGGTATCTAACAATAAAAATGCATGTAGTTGATTATTCAGCGATGCAGCCCCACTTCCCAGCCCAGCTGGTGTCAGTAATGCGCCATGAAGTTGGTTTGCCAACTATTCAACAACAAAGAACGAGAAGATTCAGCAATATGGCAGAAAGTAAAGGGAGAGTCAGAGCAACCAAATGTAATTTGGTTTCATTATGAACCAAAAGATAAGATCAGAGGATCTTAAATTTCATAAAAGCACCACCCTCAAAGCAGGAGCATTAAAGATAGTGACACATTGGTGCATGATTGATGATGCCGATGGTACAGATAGTATGAAATATAAATTGTGCAAATTTCAAATATTATGACTATACAAACATTATTTCTATCTTGCAACACCTCAACTATAATGATTTAGGATAATAAATTGGATTTTGCTGCAGAAACACTAGTCAGCTTGTCTCCTCTACCGGTTGTATTTTTTTTTTTTTTTTTTAAACAAATTTCCGTCCAAACCCCAATGTTTTGTGAAATTGCACTTTGGACTGACCTGTTTTAAGCAGCTTGATTGCTTGCGTCCTCTCGTCCTGCTCTCCCACCTCATTCTCCTCAACTACATGGTTCTTGATCTCCTCATCACCCTCAGTTAGGGGCTTCAGCTGGAGCAAAATCCGCTCCGTGAAGTCAGAAATGTGTGGGGAGGTGGTTCGCTGAGTGTATGGCAATTTGACATCGATCATGAAGATGTACGTGAGCACGCTGAAATGACGCCAAGTCAGAAAGATAAGACAGAAATATGTCATAGTGAAATTATACCTGTGTGATCGCAAAGGCCTCACCTGCCGATTCGTTCCCGTACATTCTTGTAGACCTGCGTGAGTTTGGGCTCCAGGTATTGTAACAATCTGTGGAGGAGTTCTGGAACACGCCACTCCTGCTGAGCGAGGCCTCCCTGCAGCACATATAGACGGCTGGGGGGGAAAAGGACACTCATCTCAGTTTACTAGTCACACGCATTTCTGTTTAAGGTTGCGGATGATCCAGGCACTCCACTCACCAGGCATCAACAAAGGAGCCCCCTTCTCCGTTGACCGGCGACTCCATTAGCATCTCAAACAGCCAGTGAAGCTTGCGTGGGTCTCGACTCTCCTGTAGCCAGAAACAACAAAGTCAAATGCCAGACGGACGGCTAAAGTAATACGCTAATGAACACAAATAGACATAGGCTTACACAGGCAGTGGCGATGCAGGTGCCCCAGTCTGCGTAAGTTTCGACCGTGATGTTGGACAGTGCTGTGCGGAGCAACGGACACAACAGCTCCCAAAGATCGTCGACCTGTCAACAGAGCACGGCTGTTGTGTAAAACAATCAAGCACTTTTTAATAAGTATGCCTATGAATGTACTGGTTAATGTGTTTCCAAGGACATTTTATAGAATTCAGCACAAAAAAGTTCACTCAGATACATTTCCCGTGAACTATAATACCTAGGGACCGACCCAAATATGAGGGACGATGGGGCATGTTGCTCGAAATGTGTACCTTGGTGTAGCTCCAGTGCTTACAGCCTCTTATCAGGCCAGAGATGATCTCAGCAACACAGCGCTGCTTACTCTCGTGGGAATCAGCGACCAGCCGTTCCATATGCGGCCGCAGCAGGGGAAGAAATGCATCACTGAAGTTGCGGAACAAACCCTGGGAGATCGTGGAAAGGGATTATTTGCGTTTGCCCTTTTTGGTTCATTTTAACATCGAACTTATCCTCAGGCCCTCTCACCTTGAATAAACAGAATCTGCGAGGACTAAACTTGTCCTTGCCCTTTCGGTCCTCAAGAGAGAGAAACTCGATTAACTGGTTGATGAACACTGGGTCCGAGAAATGGTCGTAGATGATCTGCTCTCGCTGTATGGGAAGGACAAAAGATTATTGTAATTTTAAACAAGTTAACTTTAATTTCACACAATATGCGTTATGTTTCACAGTAGGTTTTTGTTGACGAACCTCCGTCATTTCCTCTCTGGTCAGGTTGTGTTTGGGTTGCTCCTCAAGTGGTGCGTACATCATCAGCTTTCTAGAGAACAATATGAAAGGGTGATGAATACAAATAAGTGAAGTGAGAGACAAGAAACCACACAAATCAGGAGAAATTGGGAAAAAGTAGATATTAGAACCTTGGCCAACAGTAGTATCCCCAGTGAGTCTTTTCCACAAATGTACAGCTATCCCAGTCCTGCTGTGTGCGTGGCAAGTTGCTGCTGTTGTACTGGAGCCACTGGTTGTCTGGACGGTCCCCAGCTATGATACCATTCGACTCCTTCAGTTCACCTACCAGAGGTAAATGGAGATTTGTGAGAGACTATTCATGACAACTATGAAGAGAATATAAGATAAAAATTAAAACAAAAGAAACCTAGATAAACCAAAGCTTCATAATGCTTACAGAGCTGAGAGGGACTGATTGACACTTTTTTATGTGGTCTCTTGATTTGCTTCATGATCCCTGCAACAGCTGATATTGCCACCTTATGGAGAAAGTGAGACATTTGAAACAAAATTTCCAGATGAAATGTTGGAATGTATTCATGTTGTTTAACGTTTAACGACATTCAATTGCGATTGACTTTTTGAGACGTATTGGGTTTGAAGGTACAAACCATACCTTGCGGACATAGAGGGAATCATGGTTGAGGCTTTTGACGAAGAACAGAACAGCAGGTACTGGGAGTTGGTGGTCATCCCTCAATAGCAATGACAGGAAGCCAATCGAAATTTGTTCGAACTTCCAAGGCCTACAACATTAATAAAATAGGCGTTTACATGCAGATAATGTTTGAATTTCATCATGAGTTGATCATAAAGTTCATAATAAATGAACCTACATGTTCCTGTTGCTGATGCAGTCCAGGAGATCTCCAATTAGCTTTTTGTATTTTCTGAAAAATGAATAATAATGAGTTGTGAACATCGTCAAGAGCCACTGAGTTATTAGGAAACCAGAGGCTGCAGGTTATGGGCACAGCATTTCAAGAATAGTTACTTAAAATAAGGTGGGACAGGACAAGCTAATTTGATCAGCAAATTGGTCTAGTGTGGTAACTTTTTATTATATTCTTGGTGTTAACTCACCCAACAGACTCGGAGTTCTTGAGCTCCTGCCTCCTCAGACCTTCTGCCAGTTCTTCCTCTGAGGGAACGGGTTCTTCAGGAATGGGATTTCCTGTGACCATAAGTTGCTTGGACACAGCACAGCACTCAGCAGGGATCTAACGGAAAGAAAAGCCACATAGTAACACAAATCAATACTTTAAAACCTGTTGGAGAGGCTGGCTCTTTTTTCTGTACATTTCCAAAAACAACATGATTAGTTACACCTGCAGGTAATAAACACCATAAAGTAAGCCAAGTTAACAAAGTTTCATGGCAGCAAAAAAATTATTATCATATTATCAATGGTTACATCCATTCTAAAGAATGTTTGATAGCTTATTCTGTTTTGAGTTGGTAAGTTACACAACTGTTTTCCTCTGTGATCCATTAGTGAAGGTGTTTTGAGTGTTGTCCTTACGGAGAAGTCGGTGCCAATGGTCTCATACTGGCGGTGTATTTTGTCTGCCAGGTCATCAAAGAGCCGCACAATCGAGGGTTTCTCTAGGGACATGGCCGAACTGAGGCCAGAGCGTACAATGGCCGGCCATGTCACAGCAATGCACTCCCAGTCATGCAAATTGGCCAGGCACACGCCATTGTGACTCCCCAAAAGACAGTACAAGGCACCCTGGAGACATACAGAGATAGCATATTAAAATATATATTTATATACACACACACACTGTATATTCATTGTGTGGAACAGGATACAGACATGTGAGAGAGTGTGCTCCTACTTTGAACTGTTGCTGTGTGACACTGCTCTTGTCCGGGTTGAGAAACTCTAGCACGTGTGGAATCAGATCTCTGCAGCAGAAGTTGTAGGTTCCCAGTGCAGTGAACAGAACATTTTGAGCTCTGCTGCGTACCTGTAGGGGCAGTGCAAGTATCAAATGACGTATTCTTGATTTTACATGTGCTCAGATTTGTAATGCAAATGTCAATCATTCTAATTTCTCAGCTGTAATGTTTAAAAGAACCAATCCTTATTGCAAACGTGAGCTGAATTCAAAAATACAGACGTGGCTGGTGTTCATACCATTCTGTGAAATGATTGACAAAAGTAATTAACATCCACCTGTATATTCCATATTTAACAAAACTAACACTGAGAGACTTAGTGATACTCCTTAGAAGTGATATAAAATAATTGGATTGTAGCGATACTTCAAGCATAGTTTTTTCTTTAACAAGTATCACAGGTGTCTTCAATCGTATTAGTCATTCAGCCCATTTAAATAAAGAAAAGTTCTCAGTGGGCCATTGCAATCAAGCACCTTCTATAGCTAGGCAATACGTTTTGCTCCAGAATGCCTTACTATACAACGTTCTGAGTTCATTGTGCCCTGCACAGACCCAAGACGCCCTGTGCCAGACAGAGCAAAGCAATCCCATAACATAACCGAGTCTCCTCCATGTTTCACAGTATTGTGAAATAATTTATCATTTTTTCTTCTGTCAACAAAGAGCTGATCCAATATAGGTGGTGGATGATCATTTCTTTTGTTAGTTTCGAGTAATAAATAAATAAATAAATAAATATTGTGGTTCTTTCTTATTGTTGTGGTAACACTTTAAGCCACGTCTGTAATTTAGGACTCTGCCTTTAATGAAGAATAATCTGTTGTGTTAAAGTGAAGTGAGTCCAGTCATGTACTCCCTTCATGATAAAAAATTAAGAGGCAAATATATATTTGGCATGTCAAATAATGCTTTTGCTGCTGAGCCTCCTGTTAAACTTACTTGGCTATAGGTGCTTGTGGAAAGCCTCAACAGATCTTTCATTAGCTCCTGGTGTACGCTTCTGTACCGGCATCCTTCTGCTGTTAGTTTACGTAGCTAAAAAAAAAGAAAACCCGAGTCAGAAACAGGAGAAATTAGTATTGATCAGGTAATGGTGCTATTCACAGATCATGACTTACCTCATGCTGGAGCATGACTCTGTCTATGAGCAGAGCTCTGATGTGTTGCTTTCTGCCATGAAGCTGCAAACACAACAGGCAGTCGTTAGGCACTTTTTAGATTTACATACTGTATATGCTGAAGTGTCAATATGCTCTTATACATTTAACATGCTATATAGACATGGTCCTGTATGCTCATTAAGTACTTGGATGGATAAAGTACTGTGCACAATATATCTTAGGGCTTCTCACCCTGTTTTCCATTGATTTCTTCACAAGGTTGAAGCTCTTCCAGCGGGAGTCAAACTCATGTTTGTGAGAACCCTTGAAGTGCAACAGGTCACTGATGATCTGTGAAAGGTTATGTGATAATGACATACATTATATTAATGAAATAAAGTTGTATTCTAGCTAAAATGTATTTGTGACTTTGGTTCTGCTTACATACCTTGATAATGGAGAAGAGAGACTTGGTGTCATCCTCAGAGTGCTCCAAAATGTAATCTGCAAGAGAAGAGGGAAGGGAAGCCAGAAATTCAACATGGTGGGACGGAAACCAATATTTTGTCCCGAAGGAGGTTTTTTAACTTGTGTGATAAGCTCAATGTGTGTTCTGAAATGTGGCTTAAGAATAAGCAAAATGACATCACAGGCCCAAGATGGTACAGGTGAACACTTACGCAGAAGCTTTCTCATCACACTGCAGATAGCATCTCTGTAGTTCTCCCTGGATTGATCTGGAGTTGGCAATAACAACACAGGCTGAGAGAGAGTAGTCATATCATATATATACTATATATGTCATATCATATCACATTTACCATCTGATGTCACTTAAGGTAAAATGACTCACCATACTCCATCCCTGTATAGAGACCAGTCTCATCTAGACTCACCATACTGCAGACTCTGGCAAAAAAAAGCAGAGAAAAGAAAACTTCATTACTAAACATTTAAAATTGTCTTCAATAAAAACTGGTAACAGATGAGGCTGAAAATAGGAACAGCACGTTTAATCAACTAGTAAGAAGAGGCTTCACTGCCACAGATAACACTACAAAATCCTGTGCCGGGCAGTAAAAAGTAAGGTTATCACCAGTTTAGCTGAACCATGCTTACAGATCAGGGATGGGCTCTCCTTTCAGTGGAGGCATCAGACTGCCAGCTCCTAGGAGGCAGTGCTGAATAATGGCCAAGCTTTGTAGGACATCATCTCTGAAAAACAAAAAAAACACCATCTATCAACTAAATGCATTTATTACAGAGCTGGAATGAATGAATGAATACACTGGGGGGGGGGGGGGGGGGGTGTTAATCTTCCAGCTTGTGACCAAAAGTGGGGGAGCATTATCTGGTTCTTGAAGGTTTAATATATTCTTCTAGGATCTTGATTCTTGTCCATATCTTTTCTGTCATACGAGTGCAAATTGTATCAGATTGTTTCCATGTGACATATGTGTGATTTCAGACCGACTGGTAAATTATCTCACATTCTTTCAGGAGAGTAGTAGTAGTCTTATCACAGTTCTCTGTGAATGACCCATCCTGTGATAAGCACACTCAGCACAGTCAAGGACAGGTCATGAGGTGGTCAGATGTTGCTCATGACCATAGCAGGATAATCAGTCACTTAATAGATGTTCAGTATTTTATGATCCTTTCTTTGGTTTGGATTCTTAAGGGGGAGCAGCAAAGAGTTCTAGGAGCGTTCTGTAACCAGAACCCCCACGCTACACTTTGTATAGTGTCCACATTGCTGTGTGCTTTACTTTCCAGGTATGTTCTGATCCTGGTATTACATGTTTATGTTATGTTGGGACCCTGTATGTTATTTTGTACCTCGTCTTAACTGACTTGATTTTATTGTAAATGGCTACTAAAGTTACCCGATACATAAATTGGCAATTGTGAACATTGACCATTGAACATTTGTAATTACCCTTTGTGCAAATATTCTAGTGGTTTCTAGGGACTTGCTGTTCCCGCGTTGACTGAAAGGGATTATTTTATTGTCCAGGTCATTAGGATAGTGATACTGAGTGGGGGAGGCATAGGGGAAGGGTATTGAGCGTAATCGAGTGTTTCTGCATCTGGTCTGTCAGACATGTGTAGGTGGTAGAGCCCATAGCGTGCCAATTCCGGCCTCTGAGCCAACAGGACATGCTTGCCCCTTCGCACATCCATGCTAAACTCAAACTGCTCCAAGATGTGTCTGCGGAGTTCATATATGTATAAATGAATATGTGGAACTGTGCGACTTCATGTAGGCCCTATCTAAAGTGACTGTGTGTGTGAACACGAGAACAAGATTTGTTCTCACGTACCTGTTCATGTCCTGTTCTCCCTGCGCAAACCTTTGAAGGCGCTGGAGCTCAGGCTGCAGAATAAGGTCCAGTAGATAAAAAGCAAAAGAGATCTCCTCCACACAGGGAACATGCCACCGGATATCCAAATTCCACAGGTCCCCTGGTCGACCCCAGTCCTATATGGCACAATCACAACCAACAACAAAGATGTTTTGATTGATAAAAATATCTACGAGGCTACATTAACACAACTGAAAACATATGTATTATTATGCAAGAATGTGAGTTATAGGTGTGTAGACAGGGAAAGACATGTGTGGAAGTATATCCAATGGATTAGAATCTTCCAGTTTTCCAAATTTCATTGGGGTTTCATTGAAAATAAATCTTTAGGTGCCATTTTCCCTACAACACCTATCTGAAACTTCAACAAAGCACTGTGGGTACCAGTTGGTCAACACAATATTGCCACTGCATTGCACCAACAATGGACTCAGCAGCTTCTTCTGTTACCTATTTCTGCTACAGTTAGCGTTACTTGCAAGGAATGACCCACTGCTGTAAAATTTAATTGCACAGATCAATGTTCAAATCCGAATGACAAACAGTCCTGTACATATAACTGCTACCTGAGTGCTTAAAGGCACTGTAAACTGAGTGAGGCATCTCATAAGCCCTGCCCTGTCCAGGAAAGTGATAAAGTAATTTCTTATAGTGAATGGCTCCTATTGAGGATCGGGTACTATTAAAATATCTATTTGCACGCTTGCGAGAATGCAGAAAGAAAAGGTGAATGAATGAAATCAATTATAGTACCTTGATTGCCAGATAGTCGTTGGTTGGTTGCTGGAAGCCCCCAGGCACACTGCAGTACTCTGTGGGGTAGGTGAGGACAATGGAACGAAGGATGTGGTGCAGCAGGTTACAAGCTAGCATGTAGCCCTGCTTGCACTTCAGGTGGAGTGTCAACTGCAAAATCTGAACCAGCTGAGTACAATAGGGCAGAATCTTGTCCCCATCCACCCGAGCCACCTGAGGTGTACGTGGTAAGGAGAGTAACATATGGTTGATAAAGAGAAGAGGCATTGGAGACAGTTATTCTATAGTATTGCATGTGTGTCAAATCACCTCTGACAGTAATTGAAGATTCCACAACAACTCTTTGTCAAGCTCCTCGTCATTCAACACTTCCTCATCTGCAGGAGAAAAAAAAGGGCGTTAAGACACTAGACAAAAGCCAACTGCGTTTGAATTCCTCCTTTACACTTTGTACTTCTTATTTGCTGAGCACTTACTGACAGCAATTTGGTTTATGGCACTACAACAGTGTGGCACAAACAGCTTGAGTGACTCTGCTGGGTGACACTGAAAACAGAAACACAGCGATGATGCGGACAGTAAACTGAGAAACTACAACAAGCTGTGCTTTCGGGAATACATTTGGGGTTTGTTAGTGCAAAACGACTCACCTTGGAAGCAGCTCTGCACATGTCAGCTACCATTCTCCCAGCTACACGTGTCTCAAAGATGTTGGTGGTGGCAAAGTTAAACACCTTTCCCAGAGCCACCTATCAAAATAGTGAGGTGTCAATACATATAGAAACACGCATGTATATAGCTGACGGAGCAAAATGTGTAATGAGAGACGTGTAAAATGAGGCCGGACCTTGAAGATGTCCAAGGAGCATTGTGTGAGGATGGTGCTGAAGGTGGAGGACAGGCCCAACTCTACCAGACTCTCCAAATGAGTCATTTTCTCTGTTTCTGTCTCCTCTCGAGTTTGCTCCAGGGTGCTACTGTCGATTAGGGCAAAGCATCTGTGCAGGGACAAAAAAAACAATGTTCACAATCTTAACTTATAGGGTTTTAGCATATGTATCCCTGAAATATTGAGGGAATACTTTCAGAGGGAATATATTGCTGTAACAGGGTTGGACCCACTTGTCTTATAAAAGAAAACTGTTTATGTCATCAAAATGCTTCCACCTACCGATCCATGAACTGCAGGACGAAGTCTTCAAACTCGGCTGAAGCTGAGCACATCTCTCTCTCCACCTGAAAGTCAAACAAAAATGATGACATCGCTGAAGGCAAGCATCATTGTGCAGCTCATATTTAGAAGGCGAGCAATGATTTACCTCCGTCAAGTCAGTTCTTTCATGAAGGGCAGACGAACAGTCCACCAAAGGCACAAGAGTCACGAATGTAGCAATAAATTGGAATGTGATCTGCAGACAGGAATGACAATTATATAAAATCAAGACATTTAAAAAAAAAAACGCCAACATGAATAAGGTGGAAGAACCTTTAGAAGAACCCACCATGCACTTGCTGAAGTCATTGGGGTCTACACCTGGCAGAGCCCTCATGAGCAGGGGTAGCATGTGTGTGGGACCCTCAGGATAGCGCTGCCCGCCTGACACGAGGCTCCGGGCCACACCGATCATGCAGCTCAGAGTAGCAGTTAACTGGTGGGGCTCTGTTAGAGTCTCTAGAGCAGGGTATGTCCTATGAAAGAAATACGGCACATTGACATTTGTGTATACATTTAAGTTTAGTATAAGCTTGATTTAAATTGATTCAAGGAAAAATGCAATTCTTTCAATGTAATCCTCTTACTCTGGAAACCCCACTTACTTCTCCAGTACAGGGGGAATGACCAGTTCAGGCCTCATTAATGCCAGATTTTGCAGGGCCTGGGCTGCATCCAGACTGCCCGTCTTGCTGAACATGGCCAATAGAACTGGTTGCATCATGCTGGCCACAAAGTCTGTGATATCTTCATCTGTGAGCTTGTGACTTTCTGGTACTGGTGTCAGCCATGTGGGCTTTCTATAGCGCTCTCGGTGCAGGCGCCGTACCACACTGGCTGGGAGACGTTGGAGCAGCTTCATGAGCTTCATCTAGACATAAGGACACAGGCAGATGTATTACAAAAGGGTGACGGTGTGCCTGTAAGTAACCTTGACAAATGGACAGGGTATATGGAGCATTTGGCAACAACATGAGAAACCAGACGGACAAACAAAACCAACACACTGAGAACACACACTTAATCTGCTAGTATTTATGCACAACTTAAAACTATCACTTGTTTCATCAGGACAACAGCATTTTGATTTCTACATTGCCCTGTTTGCGAAACACTGTTTACATGTAATGAAGCTACTGGTTGGAGGAAACTATCTCACATGTTTCCAAGCAACAGCCAAAAATAAACACAAAGTCATGCCCCTGCTATAAATAAAGATTTGTGTATGACAGAAGCCTGCTGTCTGGTGCTTCAGTTCTAGCGGAGGGGTCAGAAATAAGATAGGTATGTGGTCCTGATCCTAGTGACTGTTCGTTGCACTGTGTCACACATGTCCTCTTCTTATTTCTGACCTAGAATCTGATGTAAAACAAGCTGTCAAGTGTCAGGGAGTTCCCTAGAACTGCCCCCTCTTGTTTGAACTTAGGACATGATGCTGAAATCACAGTTGGAACAATTGGCATAGCTCCAAGTGATGGTTGAAAACATGTTTTTCCAGCAGACAATTAATTGTCTCAATCAGGAACTGTACACTTGTGACTGTAGAAATCCTAGTATACAAATAAGATGTAAGCCTGCCAACACAATGGAAGAAAGTTCTATCTGAAATATAGTAAAATGTGTCATTTCAGCAATAATGTGCTTTGTCAAGATGGGTGTTTTGATTGAATTCCACAGTCATCCGCAAGAAGCTCAAGGGACTCACCAACCAGCGGCCATGGTTTGATGGGTGGAAGAATGATGTAATGCTGTTGAAAAGGCCACCGAGTTGTGCTTGGGCTTGTTTACTGGGTCCTCCCTGAAATCAACACAGCAGTCATTGCCACAGCTTGTTCTACATCAACTGCAGACTTTTAGCATCATAAGTACAAGAAGTACCTACCAGCAGAGATGAAATCCAGAGCACCACATGGCTGATGTCATAGGCATTGGTGAGATAGCGTGGGACGATCATCTGACTGGTCCCCACAGGTAGATTCAAACTCCTCAAAATTCTTGTGAAAATCTGAAATGTCAATTGAGAAGTTAGGGTAAATCATTACGTTTCTACATAACCATGTTCAATGTATTAGTGCTGACAGAGTAGCCACATGGATCCAAGGTCCAGCTGCTTAGTTGGATGTTCAGGACCAATTGACTTCAAACAGCTACAAGATTTTAAGTTGGACATTCTGGTCTGATTGCTGATGTTTTTTTTTCTGTCAAAACCAATTACAAGTCCTTTACATTTCACTTGACTGAACAGGTCAGGAGGGCACGTTTATCACCGATAAGGAATATGCAGTGTATGCAAACTATGATTCAAAATAACCTCTCAAAATGCAGACATTACACAAGCCATCGAGACCAACAAGGAAACGTGATAGTTTGTTCCTCTGAAGAGCAGCAATGGTTGCGACATACACACCACACGTCAATTTCACAAAGATCAGGTCACACGTGCCACCAAAAAATAGAACAGCCTGCCATGGGTGGCGTTACAAAATGTAACTAACCTTAGGAATATAAGGGTCCCAGTCAATGTAGCCAATATTGTCATTAGCCAACCGAGCAAAGAGGTTGACCAAATGCTGCAAAGACATTGGAAAATATTAGACAGGGAAGACATAATTAGTGAAATACTACACATCTAAGCAATTTTCAAAGAATTCAGCTCATACCAGTTCCCAGCTTGGGAGATTCTGTACAGACGACCACAATCGCATCATCTCATCAAACCACAACCTGTTGGACAACAAGCAGACAAAGGACAATTGTAAGCATAAATGAGATCTACTACCAATCCCTACTGAATACAGTTTCCCTACAATCAAATAAAACAAACTGCTTAGATTTTTTGATCCATCTGGGGAGGAAAAACCCATTCCTCAATGGAACTGCATGTTAAATTTCACCCTCAAGTGCATGATGGGGAGGAGGTTCTTACCTGAACCCCTTGTGGTGCAGCTCTGGAGGTAGAGTTGTGGGTAGAAAAAGATCAAAGTAGCTGATAGCCCTTTGCATGGTGACATCAAAGGGGCAGAGTAGTGGACGCCACTCATCTAGCATCTCCTGAGTAGCAGAATCTGAGAAATATCTACAGGACAAAAAATAAAAACAAAGGCATTAAGAACAGTTAATTGTTTCACCAAGAAACCATGGTTGATGATGAACGCAAACATTTCAATAACATCCATCACCTTATGAACACACACACACACGCACTTTAAGCATCTGAATCTGTTCGAACGCTTTGGCTGTATTCAGACCTGGCTTGTTTGTAGTCCTTACGCTGAAACCAGGAGCCTCAATAAACGGACACAACTCACTTGCTGCACTGTATAGGCTATAAAAAAGTTCCAAGTCAATTCTGACCAATCACAAAACGGTTTGCAAGACTATTCCCTGAATCAGAACAAAGCAAAGAAACTATAGGTCTGAATAGAGCCTTAGAGACCAGACACACACCTTAGTCAGCAGTTGATGGACGCTGATGACAAGGTGCTGTTTGATGTTGTGAAAATACTGTACCCCCCAAACACACCCGCACAAATTCACACCACATAAAAAGGAATCCATACATGTCAAGATCTGTTTATCTATACATGTTTGTATTATCCTCATACACTCAAGACTGTAATACCTATGAAACAGCAGATATTCAAATTTCTATGTCAGAGTGAACTTTTTGCCGCAGAGTCAAATCTCTCCACAGAGACATTTTTGCTGTTCAGGTTCAGAGGATATCTCCTGCTTTATTACGAGTCTGAGCGAAGCTTGCAGGTCATTTCAGGTAACCAAGCCCCCATCAATTTTGCACTATCCCCTAGAAGACCAGCAAACACTGTGGCTTCCCGCCAAGGTTACATCCCTCTGCCTCACGACAGATCCACAGTGGCACAGCAGCTGACGATAAATCACTCACCCTTCTCACTGTGACTCTCACACAAGACGGAATTAGATGACATAATAGGATTATCAACGTACGTGCAAAGTGAGGGACTGAGCCCCTGGTGTTTGTCTCAAAAATCTCCACATGCACATCAACAAGTGTGATGATAACAATCAGGGACACAACAAAGAATTAAATCAATGTATTTCCATATCTATTAATCTTTTGGACAGTAATTGTATGTCCAGATGGTAAAAACAATATTGACAAGCCCTTAATAAGTCTTCAATCTGAATGGATGGGTATTGTTTACAGATAAGGAGATCATGAAGAGTAGCGTGTACTTACGGCCGGCAGCTTTTCACAAGTGTTTTCAACACGCCTTCCACAGAGCTGAAAAGAAGAAAAATGAACAGAAATTTTGTGAGGCGTCGAAAAAAACAAACAAACACGGATGTTAGGATGCCAGGTGAGGAAGCATTGTTCAAAACAAGGCAACTTGAATTGTACTGCATGCACACACATATGTCTTCACATACCTGACAAGTGTAAAGTAAAACAGCCATTAAGAGGGCTGGTGAGAACATTGTATTAATATAACAGACTGCATATACCTCATTAAATAATAAATATTTAAAGGATAAAAATAAAAATACTCCCATTGGTTTAACTTCTTGGCTAGCCACATGCTATAATTGATCATTCATACAGTAACCATTTTATTAGAATTACAGCAAATATACTCACTAACCAGTTTATCAACAAAGCAAGTTTGTTTCAATGTTCAGTTTTTGTTAAATAAACTGTTGAGTGAGGCAATAATTTGTTGTGTTGGACTCAGTAATAATTAGTGCCATTTCTGATGTAATTCCACCTCATGTCAAATTTGATTTGAACCACCTTTTAATAAATTGTACACCAACACAATGCCATCCACAGCTATGGCCTCAAAAATCAAAGTTGAATCAAGATCACTGACAAAGGCAAGGTTCATTGCAGGGCTCTATTGTGCTGCATGTTCATTGTTAAATAACTGTCCATTCCTAACATCTGACCTTGAGTTCACTCAGAGCTCTAACAGTTGGTCGAAATGGTTTTGCTTTTGCTACTATTAATAAACAACTCTTATGCATAAGCAACTGTCGACATAATTATCGTCACAGCGCTGAAAGCTCAGGACCAATATAACCACAGCTTTGGAGTTCTCCAGCACAATCCTACCTATATCTGCTCACATGCAAGGTCAAGCCATGCCTTGTTGGACCTGCCCTCTTAAACCATTCGACGACTTGTTTTGCATTTTTTTGTTATCAAAGTCTTATTGTAAAAATCAATATTTTACACATCTAGTCTAATACTCTTAATGCTAATACAAACAGCAGCTTTACCCAGGTTGACATTCTACCAGCCAAACTGCATGAATCTGACTGCATGGGTACTGCTGGATTGTGAACTATAACACAGTAAGCTCACAACACACAGGCCACAGACCAGCATCAAACCCATGCACTGCAAACCCTACAACAAGAATGACTAACTGCGGGCCAGATGTACTGAGCCTTTAATGCAGGTCTGGGGTGTAGTTTTGCCGCATTTTGCTTCAAAAAACAAAACAAAAAAAACATGCATGTTATGTGTCACACAGACATACGGGCCTGGAAGCAGTTTGCCTGAAAGCTCTGTGAGTCATCGCAAGGTGTGCTTACATTACATTACATTACATTACATTACGATCATTTGGCAGACGCTTTTATCCAAAGCGACTTACATTACATTACATTACCACCCTTCGCAGAGGGGGGAGCAAATTGAGGGTTCGGTGCCTTGCTCAGGGGCACCTCGGCAGGGACTCGAACCAGCAACCTAAGCGGAAGCTCTACCCACTCGACTACTGCCTCGACTACTGCCTCCCACCTCCCACTCGACTAGGTGCTTCTCCCTTTAATGCATATGAGGGAGGATTGTGCAAGTAATGGGTGGGGGGGGGGGGGGGATTATAAGTGTGACCAATTACGTATTCCCCTGAATTAACTTAAGTGTCACGCAATTAGCAGGGGTCAATTCTGCACGAAATTTTTCCCGCCTCTGAAGAGCAGGTGCAAATCAGTGAAGGCATTAAAGCCAGTGGTGAATCAAAGTCTGCAGCTTGTCGCACACTGTCCCTGGTGCTGAATACACCGTTGCGGCGCAGAAACGTTACAATTTCCCCACAAACATAGACGAGATTAAAGACACTAAACAGGAGTTTGACATTTCCCAATGTTATTGGAGCCATAGACTGCACTAACATACCGCTCTTCCGTCAGCGAACACATTTATAGAAATTGCAAACACACATATTCCATGAATGTGCAAGTAGCACACAATCACAGATGTTGTGGCGAAGTATCCAGACTTTGTCCATTACAGTTACATTTTCAGTAAAGGTAACACCTACTGGATCATAAGCATATGCTATTTGGATTTCCTCAGTTATTCTCCTGTGACATGGATATTATGAAAATCTGGATTTTCACGGCTGATGTTGAATTGCGTCCCAGTAAAATGTTTTGATATTTTGTGACTTCATTGATTAGTATTGGATTTCAGTATTACTGAATTTAGATTTTTTTTTTTTTTTTTTTTTTCAAGCTTGTTGAGGGCTCCCTGTTGGACAGAATATACCATTCAACTGCACCTTATTAACGCTAATTCACATGCAAAATGCGCTTAGTAAGCCAGCAAATTCACTGATTGCAACGCACAAAAGCACTCTTATCCAGCCGCAATTAACTCGTGCGTTTCTTGTATGAAGATCTGGCCCCGGGTGCTCAGATGATCAAAGGAGGAGGGAACCTCAAAAACCTATTTCATGACCTCAGTGCGAGAGCTGGAGCGAAACAACATGTCCACCACCCCACCACATTCCAGAGGTGGGAGAACGAGAAAAAAAGTGCGTGCTACCCATCACTCCTGAAATAAACTACTATTATTTTGTATGTATATGGGTCTCAAGTTATCCCCTATAGGTGGTCAAGAAAATGATACAAGAAACCCTTTAAAAAAAACAAATACACCACAGTCAACAAAATAGCTTTGTGTGATTGTAAATAAGAAGACTAGGTGGTTAGCTGCAGTGCGACAGTCTCAAATATGAGTGAAATGTTAACATTGATGCATATATAATCCCTCAACATAAGGTGCATAGGGATATCCGGGCTGCTGGACATCCCTGCTGTCTTTCACATGCAGTGTGTTTAAGAAAAGATGAATTAAAGTAAAACACAAAGAGAAGTATTGTCCTTACCACCTCTGAACCAATTTTAGCATTATGAGTTTAGTGGATGAACGAAGCCGTGGAGAACTGAATGTGAAAGGAGACAAAGGAATAAAAAAACACATTCAGCACACGACAGAGAGCCAATCACTAGATATATTAACATACTGTACATCAATTCATCACCATGTTCCGTTTATGTTAACATGTTGACATGTGTAACGTAGAAAAGTATAGCTTTAAAGAGGTGAGCTTGTAAAATTATGCTTTTCCCCCTTTTTTTAATAGAACATAATGGTGGCGTGTAAGCATGGCATATTTATGAGAAAGATACAATGTTCCCATAACATCATAAAAGAGCACCTCGCACTGCTTGCTGTAAGAATGGCCTTGGGGTTTTCCAAAGGGCGTTACAGAGTTCAACGTGAGACTTAAACTGTAGCTTAAACACTTAAGTCCCAGTTGAAGCAAAATCCTCCATGTATTCTCAAACAAATTGTCTAGTTAGGCAAAGGTAATCGATAAAACAAAAAAAAGACAACATGATCCTAATTACCCTGTTAAATGAAAAGTATTCTATGAGGTCTTAATAGGATTGTTTTCACATTTCAGGAGAAGTCAAAGTGAAGCAATAGAAGTCTGCGGTGGCCAATCGTTTTCCTTTGCAGCGCACAAAATTATCCAAGGTAAGTGAACAACGATTTACTTTGTTTGGCATCATCCATTAAATATCAGATACTGAATTGTTTATTTAGTCATTAGTACTATATTTAGACTAACAGCATGGAAACATTGCCCTAAGGAAAATGAGAGTGGTGTGTTGGAATGAAAAGGCAGCTATCTCCAGGCAACATCTCAACAATTTGGAAGTGGTCAGACATGTTTGCGTAACTGCTTCAGTACAGACTTTGTTCAAATCCTCCCCAATCCACCCTGTTTAGAGACCACTCCCAGATTAAGAATGTTTACCTGATATAATAACTGGTTTTCAGTAACTTCAATCTCATGAAACGTTCCACCTTGGGTGTTGCGCTAACTAAATGTTTTGTGTTCTCTACTTGTCTGTGTTTAAATTGCATGTGTCATCTTGTCCAGGACTCCTTGGAAGAATAGACACTGTACTCCAAAGGGACCTGCTAGATTCAATAAAGGCTAAATAAAAGCAATGTTGTGATGTAATAACTTTGACTTTTGTTCAAATGTTGATTCTGTATTCTAGGGTATTTGTCTTATATCAACAATTCCTATAATCAAAGGCCAAAAAGGTCTGCTGGAGGATGGATAGCTACACATTATGAAGGACAAATGGAAGAGGGACACAAAAGTATTGTCAGTCTCAAATTTGGACAAACAAGCACATGAAAACATTGTTCCGCAATACAACCTCTGACTAATTCATATTTTCATAAATACCAGCAACATCTAGTAGAATCAGCATTTAAGCATGTTTAAAACAGGAAAAGGCGTACTTGGGAAACCAGTTGAGGCCCAGATGCTCTGTCTTGGAGTAAAGAATTCTGTCATGCAACTCATACAGTGGTCTCCAAGGCAACACAAGATCCTCCCTTGACAGTAATTCCCTTTTCCTGTTGGAGAGATGAATGAGACTTGATCAGACACAGATAGACGAGGACAAAAATATCATCCTTGTTCATCATACTTCCTTTACACATGACAATGTTTAGCCGTCGGAAATAGTACCACAATGACGTATTAATAGCTTGTTCGAGTATTTTCTACCCATCTAGCTTAACTCTTTGCATCTTCCAAAATGCATCTTTAATGTGAGACTTTGAGGGGGAAATAATTTGAGCTTAATAAATGACATATGTGCAAGTTTGTGAAGTCACTCTGATGAGACCCATTCTTACTTGAGGAGGTTAATAAGGAGTCGAGCGAGTCCCTGCATCATGCTGATCTCCAGTTTGGGGATTGTCACTAGCTCGTAGAGCAGCTTGATGAACAGCACATGGTCCTCTTTGCTGAACTTCCGCCCATACAGACGCATGTACCTAAATAGGAAGAAGAGATTGAAAACTCATTACTCCAGTTGCATGATACACTATGTTTGCTTAAAAACTCCTTTAGACAGCATGGAAATGTAAACACGATAGTTCAGTTCAGTCAGATGTAATATCACCATAAAAAATTACAACTGATGTACTCATCTATTAAAGGAAGAATGACAGAGTAGATTGTTTTAAAGTGACAAAACTTCAGTGGTACAAGTTTGGATGAGACCATTAAAACGGAATGTTGAAAATGTATCTGTCACTGTTAAAATGTCAAAATACCATCAGAATCTGGGTCAACCAGTCAGTGAACTTTCCATCTCTCAGAGCTGGGAGCGACTCACTCTTGGACAAAGCACTGTGAGCCAGTGTGAGTGAGGACTGAAAGGGATTAAAGATAAACCAAGTCCAACAACATGAAACAGTCTTATGTGTTATAGAATATGATATTAAATTGACAAACGAGAGAGAGAGAGCGTGAGCGAGAGAGTTTCATTGATTCCCAAACTGTGAAATTGTAGATAGACTCTCACTTTCATGATTGAAATTGTAATGTTACCATAAACAAGAGAATAGTTGTAACTACAGGAGGATACATAACCAGGAATGAGCCAGCACTGTGCTGCAGTATCTGGGACAGCTCAGTTAAACAGGGAAGCATTGAGCAATGTGTTGTTTGCTTGTCAGAAACAGCCCAGCACAACACAACCACAGTGACATAGCGGATTATCTACCGTGGTAACAGCAACGCTGTACCTGTTTAGCATTTAATGGTTAATCTTGACCTAAAACGATGATTATAAACCGTCAAGTCAACACTGACGGACATATCTTAAGAGTTTATTGAGTTGTACGTTTAGACAATAGTTGCCGTTAAGTTCAAGAAGCTCAGACAGAAAATACGATGAAACAACACAGACGCTTCAATGAAAGGTATCGATGGTTACTCACATAGAAAGTTTCCGGGTCCAAAACAGCACACCTGGCCATATTTCTTTCAGCTGGACGGCTCGGGCCAAGTTTCCTTTTATTTTACGCAAGATTTCAGTCGACTCTTCATCTAGTCTATCCGCGTACGGAAGAAGTTTGTTGTATACTATGTCCTTTTGAGGGTGGAACCCAGACGTGTCAGACTGTTCTGTTTTCATATTACGAATTCAGAATTGGCTAGCTTCCCTGCGCTAGCAATCTCCTGCTATACTTCAGATTCCAAACGCTATATGTTCAATATGAACCGCTAACAATTCCCCACCTAGCTAGTTGTCGATTCGTAAGCTTGTTAAGAAGGCCTACAATGACTAAGTTAGGACATTCACAAGTAATTACCAAGCTAGCTGGCTAACCGGCCAAATTTAAGTTGCTTTACCGGAAAGCATTGTTACCAAAGTTATAGCATAAAATGTCGAGGCTAACGAAGGAACAATTCATCCAGAGAACGGTTTGGCACTCGAGTTCTTCTTTTCCGGTTAAGCTAGGTCCCAAATATCTGTCCGACAGCCAACCGCTCTAGCTAAAGTTAGCAGTCTGTTACGAAAGCACAGTCACATCCAGAACACCGTCAACGTCGACTGGTTTATCCAACTACTGCAAAGCTAGCAGCGAGACGACACAAAATAACACGCTACGTATAAACCGTCATATCCGCCGGCAGCTTATAAAACACTGCATTGCCCAGCATGCAATTTTCCATCCACGCTTTTCTCCCTTTGGCTACTCGAACCGGATGAGTGTCAATCCACTTAGCTCAAAATAAAACCCTGTGCGCTTTACTGGTGGAGGTCAAAGTGACAAAGAATCGTTATGAAACTTAGACTTCATCCATTCAAAAATAAGATCTATTTTTGTCTGCTCAACCACAATAATAATACTAATAATACTAATAATACTAATAATACTACTACTACGACTACTATTACTACTACAACAACAACTACTACTACTACTACTACTACTAATACTAATACTAATACTAATACTAATAATAAAAATAATAATAATGATGAGGATGAGGATGAGGATGATGATGATGATGATGATGATGATGATGATGGTAAAACTGTAAATAATAATGTAAGTTATTAATAGTTAATTTTCCACCTGTTAAATCTTGTTTCCTGCTAATTTCACACCAAACAGAAAGTTGTCTCACCCTCTCCTTTTCAAAAGCTAAGTAATAACAATACCACAACAACACTTGCATGTGGGTATTGTGTCAAAATACAAAAAATACAAAATTGTATTTTCTAATTAAATGTTAAAATGATTTGAAAGGTTCACATTACACACAGGGCTTATAGAAAAGGTTTCTCTTTTCTATTTTCAAATGCACTCACTCTGAATATGACACTGAAGTTTATATGTTAATAAATACTATCGCTCATATGATAGATAGATGGATAGATAGATAGATAGATAGATAGATAGATAGATAGATAGATAGATAGATACTATTAACATTTCAGACGCAGATAAAATAATTAATTATAATTATTTTATATAATTTTAATTAAAATAATTAAAATGATATTATTATATTAATAAATTATATTAATAATAATGCAAGTAAGCCTTACATTACTGAAGTTATTTACCATTAATTGAGTAGGATTCTTCTGATTTCACATACAGTATGAAATGCCCTCCCACCCCTTGTTTCTCGCGAGAGTTTGAGAGACTACGTTCAGGGAAGTTTACATGTGGGTAAAACGCATGGCTGAAAGGAGACAGAGGAAAGCCGGTCTTCGTGTGCCTTTTAGCTTCTTATGCACTTCCCAGAGCTGACAATATCGCCATGAATTCCGTTTTGATTAAGGCGGTGTTATCCAGTTCTCCTAACTATGAGCTCCTGTTTGAATCGTTGTCTTGGCCGAGTACGTCCAGTCCAGGACCGGAGAGGATTGAGGCACTGACGGCATTCATTGAAGGACTTGGACCACTTTTGGATGGTTCATCAACGTCTGATGAGACCACATTTACTGCTGAGAAAAGGCGCTGCATTATGGATAAAATCGAATCAGTCATTTGGACCCAATGTCTTCCCTTATTGTACAAAATCTCAACAGAACCTGGTGACACGAAGTTCAGAGAGAGTACTGCTGCCGCCTGCAGACTTGTGAGTGTTTGCGTCCGGCTGTGTGACCAGGAGGTAACGGGGAGACTGGTTCTCTCCGTCCTCGCTTCCCTCCAGCAGTCCGATGAGGAGCTCCCCGGTCTGGTACGGTTTAGTGTAGAAGTTGCAAGTGAAGTCATGGCTGCTCTGTTACCTTCTCTGTCACCAGATGAACAGCTGTCACAAACAACGCTGTCATCTGCCTTGTCCTGCATTAAAACACTACCTGATACTTTGGTCTCCAAAATCACCGTCAGGCTTCTGTTGACACTCCTCAACTGCTGCAGCGGTGCGAGGATAAGCAGCATCCTGAGGCCGATCCTGGAGGACCTGAGCTGCTGGCACAGCAATCACCGCACGGCAGTTGTAACGGAGCGAACACTGCTGTGTTTGACAGCCTTGTCAGATCATCTGCTGTCTCCTCATCACGACCTGTGCCTGCCTCTTCAGTTCTGGAAGATCATCCAAGACGGACTGACACATAGAGAAAGCGTCTCCCGTAAAAGGTCTTTGTATCTGCTGAAAAGATGTGTGGCGCTCTCAGAGGAGAAGGGGGTTGACTTTCCTTCTACTTCATCAGAGGAAGGTAACATGTTTAGATTTGGCGGCACCTTAATCTTATTATCATCAAGTTCAGTCAATGTGTGAATCTGTGCTCTGAGGGTTTTTGTCTTACTCTTGAAATGATTGCAGATGAGATTTTATTCAAATGGACCACAAACAGGAGCAAATTACTGAGAGAGTTCTGGGAGGATTATGCACTGGTGATGGAGACACTGGAGGAGAATCAGGTAGATGAACCCAAATGAATCTTCAATCACAACAAATGCAGTGGTGGGGATTATGAAAATATATATATATAAAATGCTGCTTTATGATTATTCTTTCTCTACAGGTTCATGTCGTTCGGCCCATCTTAAACAGAATAGACACGTTGGTCCAAACAACAGCGGACGATTGTCAAGGTAATGCTTAAACCATGCAAAGAGAGGAATTAAGTGTGAAACAATTACAACTATGCTGTGCTGCCTTGCAATTGCCTGTTGCATGACGCTCTGTTGTCTTGTAGAATCCGGTCACAACCTTTTCCACCCGTCCTGGCTGCTTTGTGTGTACCAGCGGATGTTTCACAGTGAGAATAAATCCCTAATGAGAGAGGGAGTGTGTCACCTGCTGGAGCTTCGAGTCCTTCAGCAGCCGGCCTTCGCCTTGGCCTTCTCTCAGGTGAAGGCACTTCATCATCAGTGTCTTATCCAATTGATTCATCGAAGGTCATTGTATTGGCAAGAGTAGGGGATTTGTAGTTGAAAGTGAACTTATTTTGTCTGTTTTGCTCTCCAGTTTATTGTCGGTCCCTTTATGGATGTTCTCAGCGAAACTTCACTCTTCCACAGGTGAGGGTTGAATATCAGTACTCCACGACATTGTTGTGTTGTTAACTGTTTTAAAGGAAGTAGTAGACATAAGTAGCTTTGACTCACTCTCTTTCTGTGTCCAGGTCTGTTGGCCAGAGTGTAGGAGAATGTCCCGAGCTGGCAGTGAAGCTCCAAGTCTTCATGTCCACCTTCTTCAGTAGCCTACCATCAGAGCACAGAGGTACAAAGGTCACAGAGAACGCTCGTTTCTCCAAATCCTTTCACATTCTCTCACTATTGTCTTTGCTCTGTAGGCCATGTGTTACTGCAGCTGATCCAGCAGCTGGGCTCCAAGCACTGGTGTGCAGTACCACTCCTCTTCCTCTCCCAGGCCTTATCCAGACTCCCCGCAAGTCCACTACTGGGGATCACTGGGCTCACTGCTCTCAGGTACCCACATCATCTACAGCCTGCATATAAGCTTGTGATGCACGAGGTAAAGGCTTATTCTGTGTGTCCGGTGTTGCAGGGAGGTTCTGCGCTGCACAATGATCACTCACCAAGTCCTGCTGAGAGGCGCTGCCCAGTGCTTCCTGCTGAACAGCGCCCTCTGTCTGACACAAGTGGTGAGACAAAAACACTGGAAACGCTGTTGAATGCAGATGATTTCGCCGCAATCCTGGAATTTTGTCACACACATACTTTAAAATTGTTGTAGGAGCTTAGAATATAACGAATATTGTGAATATCAGCAAAACTGCAAAGTTATGTCATTCGACAAAGTCTACAAACTTCACAGTACATACTTTAAAACTCTTTAGCAAGTAAGAAGAGTTATTAGCTCAACAACACTACAGCCCCTAAAAATTCCCACTGAGTTTAAATCCCCTCACACTGTCAGCAACAAGGAGATTATGAGATTTCACAACCCCTCACTTCAGCGTTCTACATTACTATTGCATAATATCGTAGTTCTTGCCAATATCATATCCCCCCCTGTAACGTCAGATAGTAGAGCCGTTATGTGAAAACGTTGTGACCACTATTATTTTCTAGAACACAGTTACCCTGGATGATGTCTTTAGTTTCCTGATGCATTTCCGTGCTGATGAATCATTGTGCAGAGGGACGCAGCTTTGGAATCAGGTACACTTTTAGGCTGATATGACCCACGTTGGAAAAAATGAAACACATTACAGGACCGTATGTTTGACTTGGTGCTTCCCTACATATTTGCATATTTTTGACACAATTGCAGTTATGTGCCTGGCTGTCAGAAAATGAGGGCAATTTCAAGCCAAGGGTTATGGACGGAGAGCCTGGGGCTGCCATAACCAAGGAAACGGTGAGAGCCTACGTTCAAAGTGAGATACACAAGTATCTTCAGGTTCCGGCTTCCACAGGTAAGTCTAAAGGGCCGTAGATTAAGGAAAAGATTCTGTCTGCATGCACAGTAAAGGATTCAAGTTTTTCACTTTGATCTAACATTGATGTCTTATGCATCAGGTCAGACCGAGAGATTACCTGACTCGAGAGAGGCCGATAAGCTGGCCAGGGCCGTTCTGCTGTGCCTCGACATGGAGACGAGCGAGTCCCGCGGCCAGAACGGCAACACAGTGGAGACTTTGTTGTCTCCGCTGCTGGACACCCTGAGCAAAGTCAGCACCAACATCTACTTACCTCTGCGGAAGAGCGACAAGAGCCTGCAGCTTATGCTCCGACTCCTCCAGCTTAGAGGAATAACAGGAGAAGAGCAAGGTGAGCAGTTCAGCCATTTATGTGTCTGTGTGCGTGTGTGACATAATGACATAAATGTAGATGGTTACTCCCCAAGTCAGTTGTCACAAACTCCAGCAGTGTATAAAGTTGATCGCACAACAAAAACATGTCCAGAAAAAATAAGTGCACATGAAAACTACACTTCTATTCTCTGTAAATCTTCTCCTTGACAATTTGGGTACCAATTAATGATCCAACCCTCTAAGTGTTGTTTTACAAATCCTCTTCTCATATGCAGTTTCAATTAGTTTGTGTCAAGTTACCTCTTTAATGTTGCATCATAAAAAGGTAGGATGAATTCTTCCATCAGGCAGCTTCTTAGACATTTTATGATGTAATCTTGAATTTCAGTGGCTACTTGACATTGAATGATATTGATTCTCACTGTGCCCAAGCTTTATGTGACAACGTTAAGATGATTCACTCACACTCACCACTAACAAACCTTGTATCTGTGTAGTTTCTTAGTGACGATTTTAACCAAAGATCTACCACTTCCTCCCTTCTTCCTTCCTTCTTCCTTCCTTCTTGTGGAATCACTGAGGCTTTAGTAGTCTAGGTCATGGTGTTCCAAATGGACGGACTAAGCATTACTTCACATATTGTCTCTCTTCACTTTGCTTTTCACAGGAGATTCAGTGATGGTTGCCGTGGAGAAGCACATTTTTAAACTTGTAGATTCAGTCCTGGAGTTTATTTTGAGGCGGCTGTGTGGAGAATTGCAGGAGGTAAGTAGCAATTTAAGCAAGTGGCGCTCACTCCATTGATCAAAGGCGTGTGTGTATGAGACTCTTGACATGAAACCGTTGTTCTTTACAGCTGTGTGACATGGAACGAGCCGAGCTGTATCTGTGTGTGCTGAGGCAGCTGGTGGTCATGTACGCCTCCGTGCCACAGCACCACAGTAAACTCCAACAGGCCTATTTCCCTAAACTCATCAAGTATAGCCTCAAGATCCTGCAAGACCTAAGCCAGCAGGTACAGAGGGTGTTGTTATGCACCTTGATTTATAGTTAGGTAGATAAGAAGTTTGTTCACGGCATTTACTGGATTATTGTGTGATTGTTGTGTTGTCAGATCCCTTCTGTGGCAAACCAAGTGGCTAGAGCGGTTGCTATGGCATCCCTGGCTATGGTGTGTGGGCTGTTTGAGCAGCGAGTGATTGACAGGCAGTCAGAGACCATTTATGCTTTAAGATCACTCAATGACTTCTTCTACAATCCGGAGGCGTCTTCCTCACAAACTCCGTCGTCTCTGGGGCACTTCAACGAAATCCTGCTGAAACCACAGACGCTGGACTCTTCCAGGTTAGTAGAGTCAAGCAGTAGAAGTCTGCTTATTATGGAAATTAATATTCAGAATCTACTATGTATTCACTCTCTTAACACAAGGCTGATATGAGATCTTTCCTTCTTTCTTTAGTGTTGTAGGCGTTCAGGGTTCCTCGCTGCAGGACTGGGGACGCATAGCCGCTCAGTACCTGCGGGACCAGTGGATTTGCCTGAGCTCCCTTATAGGTGACATAGATGTTTCGGAGTCTGTTGAGCCATCCAGAGCTCCAGAGTCTCTTAAGGCTGCCTTGAGCTGCAGCGTGGAGGCCCTGGCTCTTCTACCCAGCGACCTGGTGTTGCCCGTGCTCACCTTTATGGAAGCGGCGCTACCACAAGTGAGTCTTCTCCTCACCTCACGCAGAGAGGATCCGGTTCCGGCCCTGTTACGGTGCCCTCAAGTGGTCTTATCAAGCATATCTCGTGTCTGCTTTGATTCTAGGTAGTACATCATGACGAGGCCCTCTGTGTGGAGGCCGTGACGCTGACCTGGGACCTGGTGCAGGGGCTCACCACTAATGCTCGTGACTTCTGGCAGGCCCTTGAAGGCTTCGTCTCCATGGCCTTCCACCGTAACCTACTAAGGCTGACTGAAAGCCAGGCTCCATCACTCATAGCCACTATGAAACAGGTGATTACAAGGGACGGGATGAGTATGTTGTTCTTTTGTGGTTTCGGTTTGATTAAAAACATGGTGTGTGATTGTTGTGTAGATTGCCAGTGAGCTGATGGAGCTGTCTCAGACCAAGACAGGAGTGTTCAGTGTGCTGCTTCAACACTGCTGTCTGACGTGGCTGCCCGCAGGCCGTGACACCGACCAGGCAGACACCATCTTTTCCAGTGTTTTCAGCCACATTGACATCCTCACTGAGGCTTGTGTCTATGGACCAGTGTTCAGGAGAGACCAACGGTAACTTTGATTTTAATTTGGCAGCATGCATCAAATTCTTTCACCGGACTATCGTGACAGTTTTTTATCTTTCAAAGACTTATCCAGGATGTCCAGACCTACGTGGAGCAACTTGGCGAAGAGTGCACCGCTAACGTCGTAGTCACATGGTGAGCCACTGAGCCTCTTTTTCACAGTTTGTGCTCTTGCTTCTTCTTGTCTGTCTTGCCGCGCAGATGTCATCAGAGATGAACAGCTGTTTTTTATTTTGCAGCGATAACAAGGACGATCAGTTACCTCGCACATGTGCACTTGCTTTCCTCAGTCGTCTGGATTCCTCCAATCCACTGCATCAAAGACTGATGGAGGATCTAGTGATCAAGTTGTTGAAAAGGGTATGCAGACAAAATGAGAATGGCTATGATACTGCAAAATAATACATAGTGTTGATTTTACTTCCTTGTTTGTTTTATTCATCAGAAAGCATCTCTAACAGCTAATTTCACATTATTTAACATTGATCTCTTCCCACTCTCATTGTGCCTTCCAGGACAACAGTATATCAAAGTCAAAGGTGCGTTACTATAGCAACTCCCTGCAGCACCGCGTGAAAAACAGAATATGGCAAATTCTGCTGCTGTTGCTGCCCAAATTAAGAGAGGTAATACACACACCTCGCTCATAATCTCACTCTCTATTGCACACCAGTCATCCACAGTTGAAAGTAAAGTGTGTGTGTGTGTGTGTGTGTGTGTGTGTGTGTGTGTGTGTGTGTGTGTGTGTGTGTGTGTGTGTGTGTGTGTGTGTGTGTGTGTGTGTGTGTGTGTGTGTGTGTGTGTGTGTGTGTGTGTGTGTGTGTGTGTGTGTGTGTGTGTGTGTGTGTGTGTACATTCATGCAGGAGTTCGTCACCACTTCTCTGAATCTAGTGTTTGAGGCTGGATTCTGCAGTAACCAGGCCTCAGTCAAGTATCTGATCGAGTGGATGATGATACTGATCCTTGTCCGGTATCCACAACACATAGATGGCTTTTGGGAATGTTTCAGCACGGTGAGCTCCCAGACTTTCCTCATGTCCTCTTAACAGAATGAAATAGCTGTAGAATTAAATAGTTATACTTACTGGCTGATTTCTGTTCTTACACACAGAGTCAGGAGAAAACCAAGACGAGCATCTGCACCTTCCTGTCAGTCCTGGTGCATTTTAATGTCATCCTTCCTAAACTCAAAGATAAGGTAAAGATTCTGAATGGTTATTTTTATTCCCTCTTCACCCAAATGTCACCTACATCAACCCTGTCTTGCTTTGCGGTCTCTCTCTCTCTCTCCCCGTGGGTTCCAGGCAGTGCAGTGGCATAAATCACTGGACGTTATCTTGCAATGGTGTTTCAACCACAACTTCAGCGTGCGCCTCTATGCCTTGCTGGCTCTGAAGAGGGTGTGGGCCTTGACAGATGTCAGGGCAGAGGCAGAGGAGGTGGGGACCAGTGGCTTGGGAGGGCTGTCCACTGTCATCAAGGCCTGTCTGGACCAGGCTGAGGCGATGCAGAACACTGGGTAAGACTGTAGCAATTTCAACATTTGCCGGAGACAATATGATGATATTAAACTGATTTGAGTATGTATTTGCCATCTCACCTTTTAGAAATGCCAACAAGAACTGGATGAGGATTCAGGAGCATTTCTTCTTTGCCACTTTTCATCCTATTAGGGATTACAGTGTTGAGGTATGCCAGTATATTCTTCCTTGACAGTTGAAGCCTGACAACTATTTCTTTATTTTTGGTGTCTTTAACTGTCTTTCTTTTGTTTTTCCCATTCTAGACAATACTTTATACTTTTCCTAGCCTGTCGGAGTTGGCTGATGATGAGTGGATTCCGCCCTGGAAGTTTGAGACACCATCATGTTTCTCTGAAAGTGTATCCTGTCCTTTGAGGAATCCTGTTCCTGACCTGAGCCAGCTCCAGCCTGGAGACTGGATCCAGCAGGACAAAGGTACTGCTGAGCCGCTCACAGTCAGACATCAGACTTAGTCATCGTGCCATCATCCCTTTGCATGTCTTGGTTCATGGTGTTGTAATTTACTAGGTGAGCATGATAAGGAAGAGCGCTGGGCAGAGGTCCAGAAGAAGATCACACCTTGGAGGCTGGGGATTCAGGAGCAAGAGCCGGAGCTTCAACTGGTTACCCAAGAGAGAGCTGCTCGTCTGGGCAAACTGCACGGCGCCCTGGTGGTGGTAGCATCACTTATTGACAAACCAACTAATTTGGGAGGTGAGATGTAGAACGATCAGTTCCACTACTTCCATTGCTGTACTGGAAATGTCAATGTGAAATTGTATTGAACTTGCAGCGTTACCTTAGTGCTTATTATTGTGCCGGACCAACACAAGTGCCTGTTGGTTCAGGCAGTGCAGATCTAGGCTAACTGACAATCACAGCTGTGCCACAGAAAACAAACACTTGAGTTGCCTTATCATAGTTTAAACAGCAAATGTGCAGATTTATTCATACACACTCCTATTTCGGGATCACTGCCAGTGTGTTCTGAGTGCTGTTGTGTCGGGTGACAAAATGGTGACTCAATTTGAATTTGTTTGTAGAGGAAAAGACTCATTTTGAAATTCAATATTGATATTATATAATGTAAGGCAGAACCTAACCTGGCCTCCTCTGTATTTGATTGATTTGTGATTACTCTCTGTTCCATGATTGCATATGTAGCGTGTTTTATCTACCTGTGCTTATTAAGAGAGAGATCATGCCATTTTTCAAGGGGGATTCCAATTCCCTAATCAGATTCAGTTCAAGAGGAAATACAGTTCAGCATGTGATTGCAGCACATTTCAACTTTAAAAGCCAAGTTGTCTTAATAAATTGTCATATTAAGTCATATTCAGCATATTTTTCAATTTTACAGTTCAGATATGGATAGACTGTGTATTTGATCTTTGATTTGATGTTCTAGGTCTGTGCAGGACCTGTGAGATCTTTGGTGCCAGCGCTTTAGTGCTGGACAATCTCCGACATGTCAATGACAAATTATTCCAGTCCCTGAGCGTCTCATCTGAGCTGTGGCTTCCTCTCCTTGAGGTAAAGTGCATAAAATAATAGATGAGGAGACAATTTTTTTTTATATTATAGGTTTCTTTGAGCTGTGTCTAATACTGTATCAATATGGGTCTGGTTTGATAAAGTAAGTAGTTTTACATCAGAGACCGTAACGGATGATACCCAATGTCAATTAATGTTTGTACTTATGATTCAAATTTTATCATTTCAACTCTATTTATTTCTTCAATTTTAAGATATCAAACATCTAATCCCTCTTATATAAAGCCTGTAAACACAGCCTGGCATTGCTCCATGTTTTCTGAATCCTTTCATCTACCATATGGTGCCGAAAATGTGAACACAGTTGCTTTGAGCCTGCAGCATATTTCCATGTACAATGCTTGGTGTGAGTGGAATCCTTAAACAACCTGCTGTAACTCTGTGTTTCTGTGGTGTCTTGATTGTTTTCTCCCCTTGATTGCTGTAATGGTGTGAAATTAATTCAATGTCTAAGATCATAAGCGGTATCTGCTTCTCACAGGTGAAGCCGGCGGAGCTCACTGCCTTCCTGCAAGTGAAGAAGAGTGAAGGTTACTGCATTGTGGGTGTGGAGCAGACGGCCAACAGTCAGAGTCTGCAGGACTACCAGTTCCCTGAGAAAACCCTCCTGCTTCTCGGGTATGACAACAATAAACCCTTCCGTTCTCGCTTTCAGCACTATGGCTAGAAGTGAATGAAGAAGACGACTATGCACAACCAGTTACATAAATACCTGCAAGCCTATTCCTTCCAATGCCCTTGTGACTCTTAAATAGATAACAGTGTGAGCTGACGAGGCTCTTTATTGTAATCGCACCGGTATAGTCTGTTCTCCCATTGGGCCTGATCCTCTCCTCTCCGCTGCATCATTTGCCTGTTTGGACATGCTGTGTCGTAATTGGCTCTCCCTGAGGATGAGAGCACATGAAATAAATTATACAAACCAGTGTAAACAATATGATGATGCCCGCAGAGTTGAGCTCAAGCTTCGTCTGGTACAGTCTGGTGTCGCAAAGTTCCCTCTCCCTTTGCATCTGCTAGGCCACCTTAGTGTTTGCAGTAGTGCTGAGTTAGTGGTGATTTCTTCATTTTTTGCAGTGTTCCGTTTAGTCACAGAGGTGTGCGCGCTGCTGTGTGTGAGCTGAATTTAGAGTGTTGACACACAGCTGTGCTCTCCCCGGCGCAGCGTGACCTGGTTCTAATCTCTCATCAGGCTGCTATTATCTCATCCCATTGCACTCTAGATAAATGCAGCCCATGAAATCAGGCCTTCTGGCTGAGTCACACACTCTGAATTCCATTTGAATGCCAAACTCATTACCTGTTTATGATCCCTTTGTGCGGTCCATATTGCTCAAGCTGGATGGATACTTGATTGATTACATTTTTACTTGCTCACAGGCTTCAGCTGATGAGCCATGTATGTAAAGCTCATTCATTTTAATTGTGTGATCTTAAGGATATGAAGGAATAGCTCATGTTCGGGTTAACGTCTCAGCTGGATGTGATGATTAAACTGAAAGTTGATAGAAAAGCACTAACAAGTAAAATATTGTACCCACTACCAAGTGCAGTTCAAATCATTGGACAATTATTATAATTATCCATTTCAGCTACTTGGCAGATAATCTATTTCAGTATTTTTTTGTAAAGTAATTCATCACTTAAATGCAGAAGAGGAGAGGAGAGGAGAGGCGGCATCTCATGTTAATAACAATGAGTCCTGATTTTGTTACCATGACATACAACAAGTGGCCACACAATAGTTTTTATTAACGTGGGATGTCACATATCCTCTCTCGTAGTTAAAGGCATTAAACCTGAATTTTGGCATTCGTTTACCATGTATGCATGAATGGATCCGTGGCACACATCGAAAAGCCTTTCAAATCGGATCTGCGTGAAGTTAAAAGTGGAGTTAGATACAGTCATGTTCACAGTTTCCTTAGTGATTGTTTCGTTATGACATTTTACCCTGAAACATCTCTATAATGGGTTAATAATGTGTCCTCTCCTTATATCAGTTCCCAGTTCCCAGCTTCAGCAATGATGCTCCCTAAGGTGAAGTTGCTGAAAGAATGTTGCCAAAGTATACATACAGTCATTATAGCACTCCAAATACTTCATTGGGAATCCATAAGATAAGTTTAGCTTTTATTGTGGCATTTATTATATTTTTGAGCTGTTGAGGAGAATGCAACATGGATCCATTGCAAGGTCTGCAGACCTGGTTAGTGAAAGCTAGGATCTCCAGAATGCTACAATACAGCGTCGGTGACCTAGTTCATGTGCAAATTACCAGAAAATATTGTAAAAGTATTGCTTTTAAGTCCATATCAGTTGAACATTCCAGACATCCTGTCTCCTACTCTTTTTCTCTGTCCTTTTATAGCAACGAACGGGAAGGAATTCCTGCTAACTTACTTCAACTGTTGGATGTGTGTGTGGAGATCCCTCAACAAGGGGTCATCCGCTCACTCAATGTGCACGTGAGCGCAGCGCTGCTGATTTGGGAATACACGCGGCAACATCTTACCGCTGACTGATGTGAAGCAGAAACTCGAACCGAAGCCACGAGGACGTCAAATGTGACCTTATCGACCTCAGTCAGTGAACAGGAAGAATGTCTACTGGGTTTTTAATTTGAATTTTGTGCTATAAAGTTAAATATGAATATCTAAACTATAAGTGACTTTTATTTCAGGTTTTTAATATGGGTATCAGTCACCAGTACAGACACATCATGAATAGAAAATCCTCCTGGATGTTACATCAGAATATTCCAGTGGGCATGCTGCTGTATTGATGATATTCATCTCTGTGTTGGCAGAGCACCAACATTAACGAGAAATATCATTTCACACATCAGCAAGGAAGTATAATGTTCATCTGGATAGTAAATCTTTGTCTTCTCCAAATGATATTAATACCCAGTGAGTATATTGCAGCTTTAACTGCTAATTTTATAGGCATCATTCTGTTTTTATTTTTGTTTGTGATTTAAGGTTTGAAATTTGAAATCGTGCAGACACTTGTTTCAATAAATAAGAGGATGGGAACCGGAAGTTGTGATCTTGATTTAGATGATTAAAGCGCTGAAGGGGTTAAGTATGCATGCGTGTGAGTGAGTGTGTGCGCCCCTCCCTCCTGAGACACAGCGGCGCTTCACCTGGAGACCTCCTGACCAGCTGGTGCACAGGTGGACTACATTCGATCGCTCCTCGCTGCTATTCCGCCGTGAGTCGTGTGTTTGTAGGTCAGTATGACACGCACTCGGGGTTAGCTGCAGGGGACATGAAGGCGGCAGCGGCGGCCAACGCGTCCTGGGCGGTGGGCGAACCGCTGGTGTTGTCCACGCGAACGCAACAGATTCTGGAGATCGTCATGGTGCTGATGTGTTTAGGGGCCGTCACGGGTAATCAACTTTTTAATTTTTAATATTTGTAACTCTACATACAGTGATACAGCATTGATTAGATATTGTTCATTAATCGGCACATGTGATTCTCTTTACTCACTTAAAGTTTACTTGAGATCAACTGACATCTATTTCTAATAGTAAGAGTCTTCATCTTAGATGATGTGATATAGTATAACAAGGTCTGTAGAATCACTGGAAAATGGGTTTTTATCTGTTGGTTTAGTGAGTTGATATCTTTAGGTTCCAGCATGTCAATGGCATCACACTCAAGTGTCAATGAAATATCCAAGTCAAGTTGATATTTACACAATTTCAAACAATATTACACAAATTGAAAAATTATAAATTGGTCTAGGTGTGTGTGTGTGTGTGTGTGTGTGTGTGTGTGTGTGTGTGTGTGTGTGTGTGTGTTTCAAGAGATTACAGTCTCAATTTATAAAAGCATCATTGTGCATAATAATTCACTGCAAGACAATCAGATTTTACCCAATGTTTGTTTTCTCCTATGTAAATCATTAAATGTTATTGCAAACTGTTCAAAACTGTTTTGGTAAGTTAGACAGGTACCTGACCTCCCATGTTAATGTGTATCTGTGTGTGTGTGTGTGTGTGTGTGTGCAGGGAACATTCTTGTCATTGTTATTGTGGCTGCTAACAAGACACTCCACACCGTGACCTCCGTGCTGATCATGAACCTTGCCATCAGTGACCTCCTGGTGGGCGTTGGAGTGATGCCTTTTGTTGCTGTGTCCATCATGAACAGTGAATGGGGGGAGTTTACTGTAAGTAACATTTCAGAACTCTTAACTCTCTTTTACTCTCTTACTCCTTTACAGTCCTCTAATCTCTCATCTTTGGTCCGTATAACCCTGTCTGACTTTCACACGTCATAACACTTCTGTCGATTCCAGATTTATCCATCAGATTACACGTAATAATGTTTCTCACTGATTTATTCTGTCTTGCAGGATCTGTGTTTATACGTGGGTTACACCTCCTCTGTTTACTGCACAGCCTCTGTATTGACCCTGGCTGCTATTGCCCTCGACCGCTACCACTCCATCGTGGACTGTCTGCGCTATAGGTCCCGCTGCACCCTGTGGAGGACCTACGCTGTGGTCCTGTGGATCTGGCTGCAGGCCTTGGCTACCAGCTGCCCTCCTCTGTTGGGCTGGAGTTCTGTCAACTATGTGGTTCCCATGTTTAGCTGTGCTGTCAACTGGGCCAGCAGTCCCGGCTACACTGTGTTCATGGCTGCTCTCTCCTACCTCCTGCCAGCGGTGGTCATCCTTTTCTGTTATGTGAACATTGTCAAGGTGGCTCGCAGCCACGCCAGGAGGATTCATACTTTGGAGGATTACCTCCAGCGCAGCAGGACAAATAATGGCTCTGTCCTCGCAGCTGGTGATTCATCCCGACAGAGCTGTGGGAGCCTCCACAGTCCCTCCCAGCTAATCTATCATGTCAGTGGACACTTTGTATCTGAGGGCAATAGAGAGGAGGGGAATTCTGTCAACTCTCCTACAGCTCAGTGCCCCTCCAATCCCACCTCCAGACGCTTGTTGTCCTTCCTGGCCCAGAGCACCTCCCAGCCAACCACACCCAACTCCCAGCAAAACCTTCATCCCCAAGGAGTGGTGCGGCTCTTCCTGGTCATCTCAGCATTCTTCTTATGCTGGACACCTTATGTGGGTGTGGCCCTAGTTCAGGCCACAGAAACAGCCATATCAGGCCAATCTAGCCTTGTGCCACCCCCAGCTGTTACATTCTCCTACTGGCTGGTGTTGTTGAACTCTGACATCAATCCTTTGCTCTATGCTCTGTTGAGCCAACGTTTCCAGGGGGCTCTTGAGAGCCTAAACCAAAAAATCAGAGCCCGTCTGGGAATTATGGTGGGCAGAGTGCAGGAGGTCAGAGCAGAGGGAGAAGATGGGAGGAGCAGTGATCCTGGCACTCTGACAACCCCCAATCCCGGTCCATCTTCCAGCTCTGAGAGTTCAACAGGTGATGACTCTAGATACTGCTCCTCTATTTTCACTGTTAACACGGACTTCAACAGCCACTCAGAGGAGTGTCTCTGTAAAGTGTGCCACCCAGGGAATGCATCCTCCTCCTGCTTTCTGTGGCACCACTCCTGTGGTGACCGGGGGGTGGACTGCCTCCAGGTTCCTTCTGGACCACAAGAGGGCAGCAGACTTCCCTTTTCTGCTTTAACAGAATCACGACAGGCCACTTTTTTCTATGGCCAGATCACAGTGAGAGTAGAGCACGATGTTTCTTAGTGTTCATGAATTGAATTGAACTGAACTTGAACTGAATTTGTAATAAAAGTTCCACAGATGACAATGGGACATTTCCTGTATTCATAACTTACAGCAACATCATATACATTTTTTTACACTGAAGGAAATTCACACCAGATTGATTGACGCCTTATTAGTTTTGGCTATTTGACAGTGTAACACAATACAATATGGACAATATTGACCAGAAAACAAACGTGGATCAGGACATGTATTGAAAAGAAGTTTTTTAATATAATACATGTGATTACACTTGAAGACACCCACCACTAAATCTAATAAAGCCATCATTTATTCACACTCTGAATATTTCTTCCTCAAATGTGATAATCATATGTTGCATCTCTGTGTAAAAATCATCATTCCTTACAAAGGTTTACATTTATGTCAGCAATAATTCCAGAGGAATACAATATTATTATTTATTGTCATAGAGAATGACAATGGGAAACAGTGCCGATGTTCTCTATTGCAAAACAAAAAAAGGCTGTGTAGCAGAGTTGTCGGGTGTACTTAGTCATACAGTATGTGCATGCTTGTCCTGTGGATGCCGCTCTCTCCCCTCGCTAACCAAGTGCAATCATGTAAAAGGTCTATTACAATGAGTCATGAGTTTCTGGTTAGATGAGTACAAGAACAGTATTAAAGAGTCTCTGCAGCAGTCTGCGGTAGCACTGTAAGAAATAAGCAAGAAAGAAAGGTGGCACATAGCGAGCATGTATGGTTGAATGATGTTCATACATTCACAATGAGGCAGTTTCCACGAGGGCTAATCACAAAGCTTATTGCCTCAGTTACTCTGCAAGGTCCTGTCTGAAGGTAACTTGCCTCAGAAAGTTGGCAAATGAAAACAGTTACACCAAGGAGATTATTAATTATATTTCCTTCACATGTCAAACACGTCTCCTTTTATTTACTGTCATTTATTTACTTCCTATATAAACTTCCTATATAAACACATTGAATGAATCGTTGCTGCATTAGTTTGTGTATAACTCTGAAGTTTAGAACGCCAAACAGGGGCTCCGTGGGGATCTGGTTGATGCTCAAAGTGGTTAAGCAATCGTTGATGCCTTATATTTCTGAAGTCCCAAGAAACAGAAAAAGCAAGGAAAATGGATGGATGGACTGAAATGACTCGCAGTCACTGGGCCTGAGCTAAGAATGTCAGCATTAGCTGAGTGAGCATTTGGCCCCAGCAAGGCAAATAACTGCAGGTGGACAAACAGGACCCGGCCTCCTCTTGCTGATCAAACAGACAGAGGCAGACAGAGTAGAAGCTTCTTCAGCTCAGATTCATGTTCAGATGTCTAGACGGGTCCTTTCACGCCACATCAGCCCAGCTCCAGGACATCCAAGGTGTGAAATATATCTATGTACAGTGCGCGAAAGGCAGATATTTGTCATGAGGTTTACACCTGAGGGATGCCAAGGTAGGTCTCCCCTTTGTTTTCAGGCATTTTTAGGCATTTGTCTTTGGATCTTGAAGGTGATTTGTACGTCTCAAAGCTAGCAAGTCTACTAGGCTGCCTCAGAACAAGAGTAAGTACAAAACATAAAATAAACATAACAAAACACCCAATCAATGATGTAGAAAACCTGATACCAGATCATGTTGGTTTGATGAATCCAGGCACTGATCCAAATGACTTCTGCATGGAAAAAAATGCCAACTGAATATTCTGTTTCTCTTGTAACTTTCAGATAAATCTCTTAGAAAAAATGCTACGGATTAAAGGACGGGGGAAATCTTTTTTTTAAGCAAGGGATATGCATGAAAGAGAGGGCAGGACACCAGGTGCCAGATGACCATGCAGGTCGCGCAATTAAATCTCCAGACGTGGATATTAGGAGGTGTAACGATGTCTCCATCCCTGTCATTGAGTATTTTTATCTAGTAATATCACAGGGAGTCAATGTGCAAATGTTGACATGGAGGTCCGGCCTCTCCCTCTCCAGTTGAGCCCAGTGGTAGCACCTGCCTCCCCACTGCCCTCTGTTGGCTCCTCACGTTTGCGCAGCTTCATGCTGAGCTCGATGATACACTGGTCCCAATCCTCTGGCAGAAGCAGCATGAGGAAGCCCAGGCAGATGATGAACACAGCGATGAGGCGCACAGTGTTGAAATTAATCTCACATGTGTAATGGTCCACCACTGTAAATTTATGAAAAAGCATTAATGTAAATCAGAGGTATGCAAATGCCCACAAATTAAGCAATAGTTATAATATAATGACTCCATAAAATATTATAAAGAAGGTAATGAATAATGGATGAATAAGTCTGCCATTACTTCAACCACCAATTAGAGTCATGAAAGGTTAAATGGTTACCAGGTCAAATAAGTTAGATTTCAGCGAAAAGCCCAAAGACTTACTGGCATTCACAGGGACACTTAGGACGATGCCCAGAGAGATTAATGTCGGGTAGGTTATTGCAACGCCAAAGTTCACCAGAATGTTGAAAGCTGTGGGAAACAGGAAAATCAGATTAGCAACAGTCTACATGGAAGAAATACACTTTAAATATAGTGTCAGTTTCATGGACAATAATGGTTCAGCATAATTTGCCATCTTTCCCTACCAAAAAGCAGGCCTGCGACCCCACAGAGGTAAGCCCACGGGATGTCTTCAGGCGACCCAATGTACTCCACATGTGTAAAATACAAGATGAGCGGCACAAAGCTGACAAAAACAAAATTGGCACTCCCAACAATCGTCAAGAAGAGTGCAGCCTCTCCAAATTTGGCACTGCCCAGGACCATTTTGAACAGCACCTACGGATGGATTTACAGAGAAGGAGAACATTTGTGAAAGAACGGTATCTGCATCACAAACTGTGCACCTGCCAAGTACCCGCCAAGTCTCTGGCATATTTCCCACTGCTGTCTGTTTATCACATTACTCAGCAGGGCACAGGAGGCCACAGCCAGTCAAAATAAAGCTACCTGCCCGGCAAGCTACGTGATCAGGACATCCCAGCTTGAGGCAACCAAGCAAGCACAAATCTCACTTCTGTCAGCTGAGGTTTACATTTTCATAATCTCCACCTGTCTTCTACCACCTGGTTGCATGGAGAAAGGAGCTTGTTCATTTGAGAAGTAAGACAATACAAACGTCGAGATGTATTTTTCGTTGCTTGTTATACTACAAACGCTACTATTACACCAAATTTAGTTGTGGAATATGGCTTGAATCACTGGTTGCTGATATTACACGGTGCCTGATGTTCTTGCAATTGATGAAATGAAAAGCCATATATACCTTGTAGAGCGCTGACATCGAAGCAGAGGCCACGACCAAAGTAATGCCGATGACAGAGTGGCTGTGAAATCCGTCAGCGTAGGTCATCATTACAATGCCTGCAATGGCCAATATAGCAGCCACGATCTGCAGAGGGAGAGAGGGAGGACCATCAGTCACTGAGCAATGGACAAATACGCTCATGTGTGTGACGATGAGGATGTCTGAGGCTTAACTGCTGTGTGGGTACATCTGCATTTGTCACAGTACATGGGTTCCATTGCCTGGGCTATTGCAGAGGTTGTAAGCCACATGAATAAACCTTGAATCTATTTGTGGGTTTTAGTTTATAATCATCTAGCTGATTTGCATAAATTTAGTGGGTGTTCTTGTGATATTGTAGGCTTTCATTTCTTTTTGCACAAACACAAACATACAGTATGTACGCTCTCCAATCTCTTCCCTCTCTGGACTGACAGCTTCCACAGTGGTGCTCTGCGGCTTAAAGATGTCACACAGACGTCAATTTCACACTCCTCTTCTCCATCCGCCTTAAAGTCTCAGCTTCATCCTATCAAATATATTTACTATTTTCTTTGCAAAACAAGCACGTGTGCTCATGATTGTGTGTGTTAAGTGCCACGTGCATGTAAAAATGTGTGTTTGGCTGAGCCAAAGCCCTTGACAAACTGGCTCTCCGCTGCAGTGCACGCTGTCTGTCACAAATACACATTACATTTCATGGCAATGATAGTTTGCTTCCAAGGTCAAAGTCCCAATGTGCATTTTGTTTTTGTTTTTTTAAGAGATGTCAGCATAATTTGAGCGTCAGAGGGGCAATGGATCATGGCTCCATCAAATCCGATGTGGAGTCGACACATTTGCTGCAAATCTTTGTTCAGTTGCACAATTAGCAGCTTGTGTGTTGTTTGTACTGTTTTTTACAACAGCGTGACAAACTCATCCAAGACCCCCTGCATTACTGCAGACATCACAACACTGCAATTCCCATCACTAAGAGAGAGAGAGAGAGAGAGAGAGAGAGAGGGAGAGAGAGGGGGAGGGAGGGAGGGAGGGAGGGAGGGAAGGAGGGAGGTTAGGGAGGGAAGCTCATTATAGTATTTGTATCTTAGTGGTGCCTTTCATCCAAGGTAATGCGGGGGCACAGTGAGGGAGAGATGGGATGAGTGTCAGCGTGTGAAAGGAAAAAGGGGAAAACCATTCTGCAGAGTGCAGGATGGCTGCACATGAAATTGCATCTCAGGCATGCAGTGGGATGAGAGGAGGAGATACCTCAATACACAAAACGAATCAATCAATCTTTCAAGATTATATGACTTCCCATTCAACCAATCATCAGGCTTTTGGGCTCAGGTATGCAGACATAAAATACATGCAGATAAGTGCTGCAAAACGGTATTATTAAAATGCAGTAGTTTCTCTCTCTCTCACACACTCTCCTCTCTCCCTTTCTCTCTCACTCACTTACCCTGACCCCCATGAAGCGGTCTCGAAGTACAATCCAAGAGAGCAAGAAAACAAAGGCCTTGTTACAACAGAAGAGTGCCGATGCGTCTGTTGTGTTGATCTTCCTGAGCGCCTGCAGGTACAGGTAGTTGGTGAGGATCCACAGCAGGCCAAAGGGAGCGACCTTAGTGAAAAACACCTTGGGGGTCAGTCCATCATCCCCGAAGAACCGACAGCACTCCCTTCGAAGAAACATAACGCACAGCATAAATGGTATGCATGTGGTTTAATGATTTTAATCCATGTGTTTTCTTTCTACATAAGCACAACAGTCATATTTCATATCTATCAGACAATGTAAGAATTAATATGTTTGAATTAATAAAGTGACAATCTTTCTCAAACAAGTGAAACCAGTGAAGAAAAACGCTGTGTAATGATTTTGTTAATTCTACACTTGTCTGTAATGTAGCAATTTCCCACTGACATTAACTTTGCAGTATTGCAGAGTCATTAATCTTATATCCTTGCACTCATCCTGGCTACACTTATAGTCACTGCATTTACTCTTTAACCATTCTGCATGTGTGCCAGGACCAGACCAACTTCTCCAGAATGTCTTTGTCATTGAGAAAATGAGGGAATTACTAGATTAACAATACATTACAACAAAATTCTCCTTTAGGTTTTTTGTGATTTTTTGTTTTTAATTTAGGTATGCTGTATTCTCTTTACATTTGGTCAAAATCAAGAGTAATATCTAGCCCATAGGTGCAAATTAGTTGATACATTGATGTTTTAAAGAGAGGGTATCTAAGATGTTTCTTCTGGTTTTTATCAGTGGATATCTACATTACATTTTAGGTTCAATTGTGTGCAAAAGGCGTCGTATTTTCTATTTAAGGTGAAAGAACACGCCTTCAGATATGAGCTGACAGTTTAAAAGCCTGCAGTCAATATGCCAGTCAATGCAATATAACAGTGAAACCCAAACCATCAGATGTGTCACAGTCAAAACACTTGGCGGTGATCCAGTCTACTGTGTTACTATGTTCAGAAAAGCTCTGTTCCTCCAGGGTTTATGTTACATCAACTTGACATGTTGCCAAGACATTTTCTAATACCAAACTATAAGACTTCAAACTTTTCTCCCATAGTCAGGAAATGTGTTGTTCTCACTACTATTGTTCCTATGTTGCAAAGTTTACCCATCAAGCATCTGCTCTGTGAAACTGACGAGGCAGCAATAACTGAGGAGTGTCAGGTAGCAGGAGATCCCATTTGCTATCTGTCAGTCTGGATCCCGACAAGCAAAACTGTTGTGAATAAGCTCCAGAGAGCTGAGTGTGCAATAAAACATGCCTTTATAAACACAGCACTTAGTCAGTGAATATCACACCAAAGTCAATTTTCATTTCATCACAAACCTTGGATCCATACCAACAGTTTGTGATTTGCTTTACTTTGCTGTTGTGTGTGTGTGGCTTGAGATCTGAACTGATGACACGCAGTCAATTTTCTCAAAATGAACCCTGTGGTTGTTATGAGGTTTATTTATTATTACTAGCATTTTTGAATTGAACATTTCCACCTAGTTTTGTTTTTCTAAGACCTTTAAATTGTGTAAGGTTTATTTTGTTTATGCATTTTTTTATTTACTCTTCCTGTTACATAATCTGATCTGTACTGATGGTACTTTCTTAATAACTCATCCCTTCTTACATCTAAGGTATGGTTTGAAATGTGACAATATTAAGCATGATATGGAAATGAAGTCATGAAACTGCACTACCTCAACGAAATTGAGTTCCTGACACTCTGCCCTCTGTCATGACACAATCAGCCCGTAGGCAGACATGGACATCACCAAGATTTGGAGTTATGAGGCAATATGAAACTCTCTCACGGCTCTAATCTCTCAGGTCTGGTCTTTGGCAGTCTGTACAAGATCATCAGATGGGCAGATGCAGCACAATGATGAGCATCCACTCAGGTGCCTGCAGCCAATGACATCTATGATCAAACAGGCCAGCTATCATGAATGACATGTCTTTGCCTCTACTTCAGCCACTGTAACACATAAAGAGACGAGACAGTTATTACAACAAAAAAAAATACCTGGTCTTCGCCTCTATTTTTCGCGTGTCTGGAGATTTACCAGCAAGTACAATTTACATACGTACAAAGGAGTGTTTGATATTCTGAGCACATCAGCACTGGCCTGAGGAATGAGAGCCCAAGATGCTCGTATAAGCCCTCAGCAGAGTAGAGTCACGGGCAGGAAGTATAGAGATAGACTGCATTTTCGGTGTATAACGACCCCCCAACAAACCATTCGCTTTGTCTCTTTGTATTAAAGTAACACAGCAGGCAACAGAGATAAGAGTTCTGTCAAAAGACCATGATTAATGGACTGTTTCAACTGTATAAGCACTCCCAGCTAACGCATTCTGTTTGCTGCAGCAGCATAACTAAACATAGCATGTGGAAACCTTATTTTCAAAATCTAATCACTGGTGGCCTGTATCAGCATATCAGCAATCAAATGTGAATGAATGTAAATGCCCACCGGGCAAACTTGAATTGAAGGTATACAATTTTAGCTACAACACTAATTCTGTAGTATCTGTAAATCAGACCTCATTGATTCACGGAGGGATGAAATGAGATCTGAGAACTGAGAAAGATGCTCTTTGATTGTGGTTGACTTAACATGGTGTAGCATTGTCTTCTTTCTGTTGCCAAGCCAGCCACAATAGTGTTTCCTCCTACTGCTGTTGTAAACGCACTAAAAATGGAACGTCCTACATTTGAACACAGCTTAGTAGGCATCTACTGTACACTCACTTACACCTTAGATAACTACGCAGACTCATAAAACTTGCCGACAAGATGTAATCGTCACCCCACCTCCGATTACCGGCTCCACACGCTTTCATTCATAAAACGGTTTGAGTGTTGCTGTGAATGGGGGAGACACTTACATGAGGAGCACTAAAGTTAATTACACATGGATGATGTAGAGCAAGAAGGCAGGATGGGCTTAAACAGCACGATGGCGTTCCTACTAAGAACTGACATCACAATGACGCATGTTGATGTAATGTGTACATCCAACTCCTGTCATGAGATGTTGTTTTCCAGATATTGTAGCAAGATATCAAGATGTATGTAATGTAAAGATGTAAAAGGGGTCTGTGTGGCAATTTCCTAGACTGACAAAATGGATGCATCCTTTTTTTCATACTAATTTAAAGTCACACCTTTAAGCAGCAATTCTGTTATCTTTAGATTGTCTTGCAGTGGACACTTTTAATTCAGGGGAGACTTAAGTCATTTTTATAAGTTAACTTTTCACATGTTTCTCTGGTTTTCATACTGGATCTCATCTAAAAATGTGCACAGCAGTCTTTGGGTTGCATAATCTTGCCATTTCTGTCAAGGGCTTTTTATGCACAACTGTCAAGATTATGACATTATCAGGCAAATTTATGTATTCCAAAAATGCCATTTTCAATATCGCATTTGTTCCCTGTGAACAACAAAACCCAGTTTAAAAAGGCCTTGGTGGTTGCAGATTGAGTTTGAAGGACTCAATCGACAACAAATGACATGATAATCTAAAGTGGAAATTGGTTATAGGTAAGAAAAACTAAATTCAATGAAAGTGTGTGAAAGTTAAGTGCAAGAATTATCCTCGACATTGGGCAAAATGTATCTGAGTGTTTTTAAAGAGAGAGTCCACTTACCTGAATCGCTGTCTGGGCGTCTGTCTCTCTGGACTCTTGCACAGGTGGCCGATGTAATAAACTGGGAAGAAGAGGCAGTTCCAGGAGGTAGCGAACCAGGTCAGGGTGAAAGGTGCATCAAAGTGCTTAAAGGTCAGCTTGGCCAACTGGGTGGAGCCAGCCCAGGATGAGCACACACACATAACCATGGCAACTCCCCATAAAGCCTTCTGCATCTGTACAGTTGATACTCTGATGCAACAATGAAGCTTCTGCCTGTCGGATGCAGTTTCCGCTCCTGCTGCTCCTGCAGATGCCTGCGCCTCCGTAGTTCCCACCACATTCTCCCTGACTCTGTCTTCACCTGGGAAAACAGACAAAGTTACATTGAATGCATTAGCAATGAGGTCATCACATGGACACTTTCTACCTTCCGGGTTCAAAGATATTTGATATCAAATTGTGAATTGTAATGTAGTTAGGGAAAGCACAGTTCCTTTAAGTTATTGCTAATTATACATTTTATCTATTCATGTGACTTCAGGCCACCCCGACTCACCATCTTCTCTATGGATAAATATAGCTGCTTCCACAGTTTAATTGAACTTGAAGGTAATCAATCAGACATCTGACTAAAAAAATCTGGTGATTGAATGTGACAGGCTGCATCCAAACAGAGGGCATAAAGAGGGCAGCTCTGATATCCAATCCCAGGCCAAATCTTCTTTACCTCATAAGTGACAATGATACAAGTGCTTGTTTGTGTGCAAATGTGAGTGCACATATGTAAACACAACAACAACTTTCCATTGTTCCTGTCCAAACATGACTTGGACTTTCACAAGGTTTCAATACCACGTGAGGTCAAACATAGCGTGGGTGCGCTGTTGTCCGTCCCACTCACACTCGCTGGATACATACACTCTTGCTTCAGTTAAGACTGTAGAATAATGTGTCAAAGTATAAAATTTGCAAAGCTAAAAACAGAATATTCAAGCTGATCTTCAACCTCTCCAAGTCGATAATTCTGTGCATAAAATAGCTACATTATTGATATAGCAGCACTCAAATTACTAACTGTGCTTTCAAAACAGAGGCCAAGACCGCAAAACTTTAACAACTTCCTAGGATATTACAATGCAAAGGACAAAATAGTGACAAAAAAACCCATAAAGGATATATAATATGCATCATAGATCTCCTGCAGCTTTGTGTCCTCCAACAAGTTTAAAATGAGGGATCTCCCTTATGGTGTTTTTGAAGGTAATGATGTGCCACCTGGAGCCTTCTACTGATTAATCTCCACTGTACTGCGCCAACTATAATATCTAACACACTTTAGACTGCGTTGAGACAAGAATAAATTGAATTTGGATGTATTGCGTGAAAATGTAATGCTATAATCAGGATTTTTATAAACTCAAGTGGCCCAAATTGAATTTACATCTACATTTCTACCCAGAGAAGGCTGAATGTTATTTATGTTGTATGATGTGCTGTAGAAATGCTTAATTCTGAGGTGTTTTACTTATGGGGGTTTTGTGCCTAAATAGTCTACAAATAAATTTAAAAAGCTATACGTCTGTGTCTTCAGTGGTTGGTCGCTTCTGTACATCCCTGTTCAAGCCACATACAGTTTATATGTTGTCCATATATCCAGTATTGATTAGTCCGATTCTATACATCTTATCATTAAAGTGACCTGTGTAATCAGGTAGACAATGCTGCTCTAATATGTCCGGCCAGCCGAGGGCATCCATCACACCCAATGAGGCTCCTCATTCTTTCTGGGTGCGCCACCTCTGACCTTGCCAGGTGGTCTCATCAGAACACAAATTAACTTCCCTGATTACCATCGACCCCCATACCTGAGTGAGGAAAATGTCCCTGACAAAACTATCTAAACACCCACGATGCAAAGCTAAATGCACCACATTCTGTATACATGCTGCAATAGAACGTAAATGTGATGCAATCAGGATGAGATTGTACTGCTTAGGATGTAAGTGGGCATTCTAAACAATTTACTCCGGGGATGCAACAGCACTTGGCAGTCCTGACAGCTGTGAAGCAAATTTGGCAGAATGAAAGATGATTCAAGATCACTGTCTGCTGGTGCAACGAAACGATGAATCAGCAAAGACACGGAGAGAAAGACACACAGACACACATGGCTGTTTATCCAATCGTGGGCACAAGGATAAGAATTAGGTTTCTCTATTCTGAGCTCCAAATCTCTTTGTCTCGCTGTGAAGGTCATCTCTGGTTTACTCGCTGCTGAGTTTGTCCTTCCTGGGCCTCCGTCCCATCCCACATCCTGGAGCTCTGGCCACTGCTCCATACTGCAGCACAGTTTAATCTTACAAATGCAGTGATGGTGTGAGTCAATCATCCCCCAGAGAGAAGTGGGACCCAGCTATGCACTTCCATTTCTAGCATATGTCGCCCACACTTAGTGAAACATACTGTCATGTCATACATACACAGTCATTAGTGACGTATTTACCATATTTTACCATGTTACTGATTTTTCTCTGTGCTTTGACATCAAAAGTACTTCTAAGTACATGCTAAGACACTGGTGCTTATTAATTAGTTAACCGCTGAAGCAGGAGGAGCTGGATGAGCTTCTTTTACACTTCATTTGAGGGTGACTAACAGCTCTGTCAAAACCTTGACTGCCAGTGATGAACAATGTAGAGCACCACTGACCTCATTAGTGTGAAGGAGCTGGAAGGGAGCGGACGGGTTGAAGAAGGTAGAAGAGCTCTACTGTTAATGACATTTGAAGCTTTTAGTACCGTGAGTGAAACGCCCAGAAAGAGGGTCCGCCTCTAACCTCTTAATCGTTAACTGAATGCAATTAACCTCATCAGATCACAATCAAATGTCAACTGTCAAGGTCAGTGGGAAAGTCCAAGATGATTATGATGGATATGCTGCATGATCTGTCTCAGCACAGCCACTCCTACTCTAATACTTGGTTATATCCCCTTACTCCGCACTGCTTGAATCTGAATTGACATCCAGTGTTTAATTTCAAACCTGCATGCCTCCTCCAAGGTCAAGCACTTACAACTTTGTCTCTAAACGAATACACTTAACAGGTTGTTGTCTCAACCATGATCTTTCCCCCCACTGAGGAATCAACAACATTTTCATTCTACCGTTTGATTTCTTTTTGAGGTATCGTGCCAACAGACGAACAAACACGAGCAAACTTTCTTGGCGGCGGTAACAGACATCTGTGAAATCAGTGAGACAGGTGGAAACCAATGAGATCCCTGTTAGAGAATCCTGATCTGCTCTGACAACCATATGCCATTCCTTTCTTGGCTAGGTGTTGATAAGTTGTGAGCCCGGCATAGAGAGACTCAAAATCTGGTTCTTGCTCAAATGTGTATCTTGTTTCCAAAGATGTCACTGTCTGTAAAGGGCAAAACAAGTGAGTAAGTTTGTCCTTCTTGTACAACTCTTCAGTACCACTGGGATTTGTATGTTATAGTCACTCATAACTCAGAATATATCAATCGACCCTAAATACAGTTTGCTTTTGTATTTCTGTATACATGACAGAGCAGGATAATGCTTCAGCCGCACCGAATATCCATTCCACTGAATTATACAAAGAAATGGTGTGAAATGGTTCTTCTAAGTCATAGATTTTCTCTACTCTCCACTATTGACATTATAGACACAGTAAAACCAGTTCTTACATCATCATTTGTCTCCCGCGGGCATTTTAGCCCACTGAGCACCTCATCGGCTTGCTATTGAATACACGTCGTACATCCACCCCAGAACTCTGGCCATTACTCAGACCGTTTTTCCGGTGTTCCTTCCTTCTCAGTCCGCACTCCTGTGCTCGGCGACTAAACCTCATTCCCGCGCTGCTTTTCTCCCTCCCCCTGCAGTCTCTGCACTGCAGATCTCTCCTGCTGATAGCTGCAAGTCTCAAATGTGCCAGCAGAGCCCTGCCTGACTGCCTGCTCTCACACTTCACAGAACCTGGCCATTACAGGCCTAGAAAGGCAGCTATGTCACCCCATACCACCGTTTCTTTCTGCAGGCCACCGCCTACGCCATCCCCCACCCTCTTTGCCGCCCTGCTGCCCGCAGTGCGCGAACACAACATCGCAAGATCGTCACGGACAGCAGTGTGGAATGCACAATACTCGCTCCAGCTGGTGAGCAATGTGTTGGTTGGTGAGGGAGGCCACATGACTGCCAGGAGGACTTTTCTGGGACCTCAACTGAGATATTGAGGTATGGGAGAGGTTTGCCTGTTCGGTTATAGGGTGACACCTCAGTGGGAGTAAAGCACAGCAGCACTTTGCCTCAGTGATTCGGGAGGGTAAACAGATCAATCACCAATACACACTTCAGAAAAACTCCATGTCTTACTGTCTGCTGGGCTTCTGCTTGGACTGTATGGTGGGGAATATGAACTAGCTGCAGTGTTTTAGTCACACCTGCTCATAACAAAACAAAAATTATAGTAGTATTAAAGTCTACAACACAGATTCACATAAAATGCTTGAGATAAAAAGCCTTTTTGGTTTGATATTGCCGGTAAAAATCCACTTTGTACAAATGTCAAATGCAAATGAGGCTGAACTTTCCTTTTCTGAAATCTTGAAACCCACACATCACTGAGTCAAGAACTCCATTGCTGTGGTTTGGCATGTTTGATATAAGTCAATGCCTTGACCTTTGAACCACAAAACAACCTCTTAGAACTACATTAGGCTTTAAGGAAAGTGACACTTCAGAAGGACGGTAGTTTCTTTGGTCATGCAGAGACACTTTGGTGACAGTCAGACAGGCAGGCAGGCAGCACACTGACAGCCTTCACTGTTGTTATGATACTGATGTGTGAAACACAGTGAGAGTGTGTGATGCTTGGCTGTGACAGCAGGACAACCCAAGCTGTCAGTCAGAGGTCTTTCAACACACCAGAGCAGGCTGCTTTGACGACCCGGTCCCACTCAATAACACAACACACACACCGAGGTGGAAAACACACCACGCTGCTTCACCCAGCTGGTAGGTTGGGCTGCGCAGGCCGACGGACAAGGAGCAAATGAGGGCAGACAAGGGCAGGATGTTACTGTTACTGATCCCACTGTCTTTAATTCCATTCCTGTTTGTCCTTCAATCTCAAGGGACAGAGGAGCAACTTGTCGGCTGAGTTTAGAAGTTGTTTGTCGCAGTCCTGACCTGCCCAGCTGCTTCAACAGATGCTGATGATACAGGTCAGCGATGTGGCACCTCGCAGGTTCACTGCTTAGTGACACAGCAAAACCCTGCGGCCAGTGTGTGCGTGTGTCCATGTGTTGTGTGTAATAGCAAAGAAATTCCAATTAATCATACGTAGCACTGGGCACCCCCCCTCCTTCCTGAAGCATCCCCCCACCCCTCTCACAGTCCCTTTTACCAGAGCATGTGAAGCAAATGGACCTGCAATTTAACAGACTGGCAGGTTTCCCAGCACATTACGTGACAAATCAATTTTTAAAAGATTAGCCACAGCGCCCCTGTTGAAGTAACGGATAAGCAACCACAACGGCTGTAGTGTAGAGTGTCTTTACCCAACAGCGGTTTTCCTCCCTGCGTCCCACCACTACTGATAACGGAGGGGATGTGTCAGCCTATCATAAACATGAGTTACTCACACATGTCATTGTGAGAAGCAGAAGAAGACGTATGTCCTTATTTTTCCTTGTACAAGTACAAAGAAAAATGTCATCTGCATTTAACCTTACTAAAAAGGAACAACTCCATAATGATCTCAATCTTCTCATTGTTATTAAAGTTAAAAGGATGTTCATCAACGTTCAAACTGTTTTCAGACTGAATGAAACGCAAACTCAATCATTCTGCATGCAACAGCGCACACATTTATGCTGACCAAATGTCGCATTTACTACAAATGCTTCCGGCTTTTTGCACTGAAAGCGTAATGTCAGCTTTGTAATAATTCAGCCTCTATGTACAGCACAACTCTATCCATCTGGTCTACTGGCTGCGTGAGACATTTTGAGAGGGGAGGCGTCCTGCCCCTGAAGGAAGCTTAAGGATCAACTCCCCCCCTAATAGAAGATTACAGTTTCAAGCTTCTTCTTATACATTTTTTGCAGAGGATTTTGCTCGGAGATGAAACACTAGCGTATTGTTACAGAAATCATTGCATAAATGAAAGAGCGAATGAGGTCTGCAGCCAGAACTCAGCGGTTTGAAACCTTAAATGAACTCAGTGCAAGGTCTTACGTCATCCACTTACACATATCAATCCATCTATTCACTGCAATCTAATTCAGTACAATGCACACTGATAGCTTTCCCTCCAAATACAATCTGCCCCAAACCTGAGCCAATAGTGAAAAAACACTACACCCCGTCCTGACGTTACACACAGATCAGTAGAGAGAGGTGCATTTCATCTGTTTTAAAATGACTTTGGCAGAGGAAAAAAACCCCACTCCTTCAACGTCAACTTCTATTAAATATCTGAAGTGGAGAAAGTAAGAACCCTTTATATAAGTGGAAAGTGGTAATTCGTCATCCAAGGCACCTTTTTTGCTGTGAGGTGACGGTGTTAACCACCCTGGGACCCCATGTTGGCACCTTACTTTGCATGGTTGCAAGGTTGCATGGCTTTCCTCTAGGCGATCTGCTTCCCCCCCCCCCCCCCCCTGCAGTCCAAAGACATGCAGGTTCAGCTGAATTGTAAAATCGTAATTGCCAGCAGGTGTGAATGTGAGCGAGAGGTGAATGAGGTTTTGAATGATGTCGTCTGTCTGTGTGTGTGTGTCAGCCTTGTGAATGACTGGCGATCTGCCCAGGGTTTAACCTTCCTCACCCAAAGAACGCCGGGATAGGCTCCCGACCCGGCAAAACCATGTAGAAGATAAGCAGCCGTGATAGTCATCATCACTCTCATCACGCATCTTTGTTTGGGCCATTTTAACCCAAGGATGCTTCATTTCATATTAGGCCTGAATCCTTTTGTAACTGTGGATATAAGAATGTTGTGAATGTGTGGATGTCTTCTATACTTCTGATGCTTGACATTTATTGACCTCAAATGTACAAAATCTGTCATTTTCTATTTGTATCTTCTGATTAGTTTCACTGATATTGCACAATTTGTTGTCCGTATTTCAACAAGATGAATTTTGCACATAAAAATTCCAAGACGCACTGCTAGGTTGATGGATCGATAACATTTATCTAATACTCTGGGAATTATTCTTAGAGGCAACACTGTTCTGAGCTTTCTTTAGAGCCAAGCATCGACGTCTTGAGGCAAACAGAACAAGACAGATTATCATCGTTAATATCCTAAAGAGAATTGCAGTGATTTGTTGAAACTTGTTGAACAGGAAACATCAGTCAGCAGGAGAAATATAAGACTTAAAGACCCAATAATCAGATGGTTACAGTTACTGTAAGTTAAAACCCTGAGTATCTATAATTGGAAGAAGACTTTGTTATTCCTGCGTGTCCCTGATGTTACCTGTGATTGAGATGCAGTTTATGTAGCTCTGGGGAAAAATTCAGTATCAAAAGCAGCTTATAAAGTACGAACAGATTTCAGGGGGATATCCAGAAAGTCTTAGCTGAAGAACCTTAAAAAGATTCTGGTTCTGTGCCAAAGCCTTTAATGACATTAAAGAGATTAAAGGGACTTTTATTCATTTCTTAGTCTTTCCTCGGACATCACCAGAAACAACACAGACGTTAACCCACAGACATGATCACTCCAGATTAAGTACGTCAGAGGAGAAATCAATAATTCATCATGCAGACTGTAAGGTGGGTGTCACACCAACATGCAGAGGAGAAGGTAAAGGCTCAAAATGAGGACAGTGACTCAAATTGTGGTCAGCAAGTATTGGCAGCCTCCACACAGGAATTGATATGGGTTCCACTCCAGTATATAGTATGGCCTGCATCATGGTGAATTGTAACACTTCAGTTATCAAAAATTGATATTGCTATTTATTAGAGGCCAAGATCAGATGAGATCCAGGGAACTGAACTAAAGCGATCCTGGTTGAATAGATTACACCATTCAGAACGGAGCTCTACTCAAGACCTGCCTGAGCTGAATGTAAGATGCTGCCAGCAGAGAATTGAAGCTTTATCACACTGACGTTAAATAAACAAGAAACAAGAAAGTAGAAGGATGAGGATTTGTGTGTTTATATCTCCTCTAAGGCCAAACAGATCGGGACAAAATGCGTCTTGTTCTAACACTATAACAAATTGCCTAAAGTGAAAGAATTGACACAATGCACCCAATGAATACAACCCACACAAACACACACACACACAAACACACACACACACACACACACACACACACACACACACACACACACACACACACACACACACACACACACACAGACATTAATCATTAAGTGAGGGGCATCTCAGTCATTCTGAATAAATAAGTGTGAATCTCAGCTTTTGACACTTCATCATATTTTAGATCATTGCTAATCCAAGCCATTATCCAAGATGATAATCAGTACCGTACATGTATATCTTTTAAGTCAACACATCCAACACAGTACACACAACTACAATGTCTATTTGGGTAATTTGATAGATTGCTGCAGTGTCTAAATAAAACTGCATAAAACCTAATTCCTCATTCATATTCCAGAGACTGGCCCAGTCATAAATTATGAATAATGAAGTGGTCTCAGATATTTCCACATTGTCATCCAGACGGTTCTACTGCCCAAATAGCAGCATAGAGGGAAAGATTGGAGCTCAGGTTTGGAGATGACACAACTATTCTTACTTAACTTAAGACTTAGAACAAGGCTTGTATTTTCCTTTTCACAATCTGGTACTTTCATTCATTCTAGCAGACAAAAACAACATTTTCCATGGAATTGCTGGGGTTATACATTGGTTTGTTGCTTGTCTCACCTTACGTCACTCCTCAGCACACACAGACATCAGCAACTGCCTCCATATCAAACAGCAAGAAATACTCCTGTGGGACTATTTTCATTATATCCACTCGTCACTTAACACTTCAATTCTTTGAGAGTACACTGTTCTTTGGGTTGTGACTGCTTATTACATACGACTCTATTACACACACATTTACTTCAGGTCTCTTGGGTAGCGCAAAAGAACTTTATTAGTTTATGCAAGCTACTATAAACTATCTCCCAACTGCATTCGGTTATGTTTGCTATGTGAAATCAACAAACACTAAAATTCCAATTATTCCATTGTGTACACATCATGCAGCCTCCGCTTTGTCTCAGGAGGACAATGTGAGACGACCCTTTCTCCCGGGTGATTACACACACACACACACACACACACACTTCTTCTGGGTTTTTAAGACCATCAGACAATAATGGTGTGATGGTGCAGCAACACACAGTTACTTACTACACAGAAACACACACACACACACAACCAGTCAGATAGCTGTAGTCTCTTACTAATGATAACACAAAAAATGTCAGACTCCTCAGTTGTTGTTGTTGTTGGAGATCAGAGAGACTTTCAGACAAGAACATTCCTTCAGAGGAGGGGCGGGCGGGCGGGGGTCCCAGCATTAAACGCACCCCAGAGACTGGACCACTAAATGTGTCTGAGTGTGCAGCATCCCAGAGGACCATTAACCCGTTCAGGGAGGGAAACGATGCTGTGCGGTATTTTAGCGCCGGAAGTCCTACGTGATCGTGCGAGGTGTGTGTGTGTGTGTGTGTGTGTGTGTGTGTGTGTGTGTGTGTGTGTGTGTCTGTGTGTGAGGGGAAACCCCTGCTGCAATAACAACTTAGGACGCGCCTCCGTGTGGAGAGCGAGCCGAACATTTGGCACGTTTTTACGCGCTACAGTCGTACTTCTTTACATTGACGTACAACGTCGCGTTTAGGAAGGAAATAGAGAATGTGATCGAATAACACTTGAGACAGACTCTAAGGATTGGTGCTCATAAAAACTGATCAGGCTATTTACCCAGCGCAAATCGTTTGTCATTGAACGGGGGAACTTATGCGCTTGATTGATCCTCTTGTTGTTTGGTGTTGCTGACGGTTACATTTTCAAGAAGTTGACCCACGTCTTAATGAGATAGCAGCCCGATCAACCCACACACGCCAGATACAAGCCTCTCTCTACAATCAATACATGCATGTTTCCGATTTGAGGAATACTTTAGAGGCACGATAAGATTCCCCTCCTCCCCTACCTTCCACTTTGGTGAGGGTGAGCACCGGGCTGTTGCAGGCGGACAGCGGGGCGACCCTTGCGGAGTGTTTCTTCATGATGATGATGATGAGCTCGGATGGGATGAGCTCTGCGCCGCTTCGACTACATCCCTGAAGCTGGTGTATTTGCAGACTCCAGAAGCTCTTGATGGGACTCTTGATGTTTGCATACCCGGAGACCTCTCTCACTCACTCTCTCTCTCTCTACCCCCTCGCATCTATCCAGCTCCCTGTTGATGCCCTCCCTCCCTCCCTCTTTCTCTCTCTCTCTCTCTCTCTCTCTCTCTCTCTCTCTCTCTCTCTCTCTCTCTCTCTCTCTCTCTCTCTCTCTCTCTCTCTCTCTCTCTCTCTCTCTCTCTCTCTCTCCCTCCCTCTCTCTCTCTCTCTCTCTCTCTGCCTCCCTTTCCCCCAAGTGAATCCTGACTGGTCTCTCCTCACGCACAGTTTTGCCAAATGCTGCAATTTGCTACGTCACACACACCCATCAGAACACCCCCCCCCCCCCCCACCCACCACCCCCTCGCCCCACCACCCACCCGCTCCTACGGCGTCACCAGCCCCCCTGTGTCCAGAAGCAGCAGCCAAGGTCGTCGCCGGTCCTTCCTCAGCTCTGCGTCGGGACCAGAGAGACGCACCGGGAGACGTCCTGACAAAGTCTGCGGGGTATGCCAGACATAAGACGGAGCCGATGCCGATGGGAATTGGCAGCCAGGCAGTGCTGGGTGGGTGTATGTCAGTATGTCATTACAATGTGCTCTAGTAGATGAAAGCATCATCTATGTGTGGATTGGCAGCTGGCAGCCAAAGAGTTGCCAGTTTACCTCCAGGCCACTGCCGAGGTGCCCTTGAGCAAGGCACCGAACCCCAACCTTCTCCACTAGCGCCAGCTGCTGGCTGCCTGAGGTGCCCCCTCCGGTGCATGTGTGTGTAGGAGGGGGCGCAAACTTTCAAATGTGTGTGATTTGCATTTGTGTGAAAACATGTATGTATAACTGCATGAAATGATTGGAAGAGGAATTTCTCAACTTCTGAGACAATAAAGGCATTCTTCCTGTGATTAAAACATAACATAATTCCATATGGGATAGACTTATGGGCCTGGGTGAGATGTGTCAAAATGAAATACCCTCCACACACACATTGACTCCAGTCCCAGTTTGACAGTTCATCATCATTTCCTCTGTATTCACGTGCGTCCTTTGACTTTGTTAAAGTCATCAAGTTTTTAACTCTTCTGGGAGCAGCGTCAAGTGAGTTACATTTTCCAATTGATCACTGAGGCGAGTGGGAGGTGCTGAATGCATTGCTGCGTATAACATCACATTTCATTCACACCACATGTCCCTCGTCCTTTACACTTAACAGTACAGTTGCTTGAAATTCCAACAAACTGCATTTGACTTTGAGCCTGTAAGACATTAATCAGAGCATAAGGTTTGCATAGGCTGAGTGCTGAAGTTAACTTCCAGCTGAGGCACTTTCTGTAACAGCCAGATGACCTTTACATTTTCATTGGCTTCTTTTACACCTTAATTGTGTTTTACCCCTGGGAAACCTTTACACAGATAAGCACACTATATCAGAGACAAGCAGATCGTTGTCAGTGATCAGGCTGGACTGGCTCTGCATTGATCTGAGAACATCCCCGCTGTCCTATACTCTTTAATGCATGTGTGTTTAAACATATATACTGTATGCGTGTGTGTTTGCAGTGACACTGTGGGCAAAAGCCACTGAGTGAGATGAGCACGCCTAAAGGAAGCTACACTGAATAATTCACTGGTTGGACTCTACCTCGTACTCTAGATTCCCCCTTCTTGGCCTCCTAACTGGGACAGAGAGCTCTACAAACACTCACTGTCCACACCAGGCTTGACTTCCTTTCCTTTCCTTTCTCTCTAATGACATTGACTGGATCCTTAGATATTATCCCATTGCTTGCCAGTTTATGTTTGGATTTGAAAATGGGAAATGTCAGCAACAGCGGATGGAGGATAATAGATGAAGTGCAAAGAAGTCATAGTGAATGAACTAAAAGAGCAGAACAGGATGTTTGATGGGTAAACAGTATAAATATGTCACCTATGAATGATATTGTTGTGCGTCCCGGTGAAGGATTCTATGTCACATTGTGCGTGTGGAAAGCTGTGCGAGTCACATTTGGGATCTACAGCTGCCAGCCGTCTGTGGGAACTAATGCTGCCAATTTTCAGGAGCTAAGTGTGGTAGAACAGGATGAGTTCTGAGGGTATTGATGAGAAAGAATGAGGTGGAGGGGGTGAGATCATTAAAGGATCTCAGGCAGTGACTCATGGACCTCTATCTGTGAAGATGGTGGAGGTTCAAACCCGTTCAAGCTCTGAGATTCCATATAAGCTATAACACACATTCACTCTGTATATATTAATAAGAATAAGTGCATGGAGACAATAAAAAAGAACATAAATCCGAATCTCCCGTGGCTCCCTTGAAGTCATGTTTCCAGAAGAGGATGGAGGATGAGAGATGATTATTCCTCCATGTACAGTGGAATGTTCTGTTCCTGTACTGTTCTTAAATGTTTATTCATGCTGAAGAATGAGAGAAGCCACAGTAACCATTTTCCAGGGCAAACATGCTGCTACACTGTTCCCGCTGAAGGTTGAACCCACAGACGTAGATACGATCAGCAAGCAAATCGACTCACTGAGGCTGTTTGAGTGCATTTGAAAACATAGGAGATATTAAACGGAAAATTTGAATGTTTTCGTATTATCTTGTCTGATAATCTGACAAACATTACCATAGTTACAACATTAAATAAGAAACCATTATTTCTCTGCAAAGGCTGCATAAGTTAGAGCTTTTAATCTGATAGAGAAAAGGACAATCACATGTTAGATCTGTGCAGTTCAAGTGCAGCAAATATAAAAAAATATTGCAAAATAAGCTTGCAATGTTAAGAAGTCTTTTCAAAAGATTCCTGCAATCCCAACTTGATCTGGGTCCTCACCAGAAACCATACATCACTGAAATCTGTCAAAAGGTTTTGGAGGAATTCTGCTCACTCACAAACATCAAACAAATAAATCAGCACACAACATCCTTGGAAGATGAAATAAAGGAAATAAGATAAAAGAATTCAGTTCAATTGATCTGAGGTAACAGTCACAGATAACAGATCGAATACTCACTGATTTTACAATTACACATCCACTATTGATTGTAATTCTACAGAATGGCCAGGGTGGACAAAGGGAAAACCGTTGGTGTGAAAATCAATGTTATTGATTATGCATAAAGACGCTTCAACTGCAATTCCGACAGAGGAGAGCACTTGATAGTTGGAAATTATTGAATGTGAGTGCTTGAAAGTCTGGGTGTGAGAGTAAATGATTTCTTACTGTCAGATCTCGATTAAAGGATACTGCCAATGTGTGTAAATGTGTCGAGCTGAATTTGTGGACATCAGCTGGCTCAGATCTGCACGACATCTCTCTGCCAAATCAGTGATTAGATCCTTCTGCATGACCGTAGAGCAGAACTGTGGATTCATGGTGTCGTTGCTCTGGACGTAAAGAATGTCAGTCTATCAATCAGTTTATCCTTGGATGGGACACAAGGAGTTCTTTGTGTTGGATGAGTTAAGATCCAGGAGTCATGTCGTTTCCTGAACCCGGATCCAGGCAGGTACGCCTCTATAGTGGTGGAGGGTGGATGAATAATGGATCATTATACCTGTCTAACTAATTCAAATGTTTTATTATTATTGGGAAAATCTGTTAATGTGATGTTATGCTTTACAAATCAATTTGTTGGGTCACATGTTACTTTATGGAGATGGAGAGAACATGAGCCAACGTAATAGATCATTTCTTGTCATTTGAACAAAACAGATTATGTATAAAAGTAAATATCACGATTAATATCAATGCTTTATGAATAATAATAACAATATGAATAGTAAATGTCACCACTTTTCCTCAAGTCTTTTCTTTGTTAACTCTCTATTCCACTCCAGGTCCCTTCAGTCTGCCCTTCAGGTAGCAGCTGTAAAACATGAAAGCTGAGGATTCATTACAAAACTGAAGAGGCGTGTGTGACACTGGCCTGACACTTCACACCGTTTCCCAGGAGGGGACTGGGTGGTGGTCAGAGTCTTAAATAACTGCTTGTTTTGAATGCCAGAAAGGTCAAGCTACATTAACTCTCCCTCCTCCATAGCCGTGTATCTCCTCAAAGCAATCACAGCTTATATGCGGAGGCGACCGGCTGTCAAGATACTGCAACCTACAGCAGTTTATTGGATTAGTGGCCCCAGTGGGTTCTCCTTGGGGTCGCATAGAGAAAACAGTTGCCAAAATTCCTCTCCAATTCTGGTTAAATACACACTGGCCTACACATTCATCAATCCACTTGAAACCATTTAAGACACTTTGTAAGACTATGTTTGGTAACGGATTGCACTCACCAAAATCTTATTATAGCAAATACAAAAAGTAAAGGATATTATTTGTAGTAATGGAAGAATTTCCATTTAAAATATACACATTAAAAACTAATTTGAATTAGGCTTTTGCAAATCAATACCTTGTTGTCCGTGGGGAATCAATACAGTGCTTCTTTCTGTAATTTATCTTCTCTCAAGGACAGGTACAGTATGCAATTACATAAGATGTGAGTCTATTCCATCAGCAGTGGTTCCTGTGGTTGAAAGCTGCCCAAAACTCTTGCACATATGTAAACGGTTGCTCATTGTGGAAAATGAAGTGCTTATTAAGGAAAGGAGGACACCGCTTCCAGCCACCCAACATAAAACAGCTAAGGAGGATGAATAAGGAAGCTGGAACGAGTGCCACTTTAAACCCAGGTAACTTGGGATTTCCTCTTAATTACAACCACAGCTAATAAAGTCCTGCAGTGTCTAATAAATGCTATCAAGTCGAAACAGCCAGTGATAGACCGTATAATCACACTTTACCCCAGTGGTCCAGGCTTTATCAAGGAGACAGTGTCCATTAAATTTACATCCCACAAGAGGAATCAGGCCCTGACAGCACATTTCTATCTACCAATTACTGTTGTTTCAGAGGACACGGTAGTATGTGATGTGTTTCATTGAAGTGAGATCTAAAGTAGCTGTGTCTGGCAGTTTTTATTGCAGCTTACAATAGCAATAACATGTCATTGTCATGTTGTGGGTGGTAGAGACAATGGCTGAGTCACACAGCGGCTGTTAGTGTCTTACTTTTCTCGAACTATTAACCACTCTCCTGCTTAAAACTACAAAGAAAAAAGCTGAATGGGCAGAGGTTGTGCTCCAGCATAAATCTACTGTTAGTTGCAAGAGGGTTAACCACAGGAGTCAACACTCCTCTAGAATTATTCATGAGAGGTCCAAAATTGGATTGAGCATCTAAGTGGGTAATCCGGATGTGGCTCGCAATCTATATACGTGGGCAAAGTCAAAGGCACCGAGCTTCAAAGGACAGGATCACCTCTGAATATGCAACTGTTTTGATATGATATCTTCAATAAATTACAACACATCATTCATTTTTTCACTTATAGATTGTTGAGGTAAAATCCAGAGTCTTGCTGCTGTCGTCTCTAAGCAATTGGGAATCATCTGGCACAATATCTCCCAGTAATCCTTCTTATCATTCCTGATAAGGGGATTAAGATGCTCCACTGGTTGGTTAGCTTTGAAGTTTCTTATTATCCTTGAACTAATCCTCAATTGGTGATTTGTATGTACAATAAAAGCCTTTTCAATATAATGCACTGGCACCATCTGTTGGCAAGCAGTGGTATAACTGCTAATTCATCCACAACCTTTACTGTGTGGATTTTTGTGTGTGTAAATGTTTTCATGTTTTTGATACATTCAAATAGTATTCTTGATCATGTAAAATATTCAATAAGATTTGAATTTCGTACAATCTACTTTCATTTCTATCAAACTCATAGATGGTTCTGGATCATAGATGGTTCTGGATCATAGCTGGTTCTGAAGTCTAGAAAGCTCCCACTGCTTTATACCGCCCTTACCATAATCTGCTTAAAATGATCCAAATTGTTGTGAACAGCAGCAATTAACTAGCCAACTAAACACCTCTCACTACCAGTGGAAATGAGACAGACGAAAAAACAAGCCTGAAAGAAAAGTGGACATTGTGAACCTGAAATGTTAAATTATACAACCTTTTGTTCAGGCATAAAAACACAGCTTTTAGAACAGGAATGTTTGCAATTTGGTGGTCATCTTCCATCCATGCTCAGATTATATTTAACACAATTTCAGATACCTGTTAGATACATGATGCAGTTTGCAATCATGACTCAATAGCTCATCAATAAATATGACAACATCTTTCTTTTGGCACGGCGTCTGTCAGACTGATTCAACTCTCTCTTCTCTATGTAAATAGATAGGAACCTTGATTGCATTGCTTATGTGTACATGGCTGACTGGAGACACAAATCTCATTTCAAAGCGTCGTGCTGAGAAAGACGTGTGCGTATGTCATCTCTGGTAACTTGCCATCAGCCTGCAGGCCTTCCTCTCTGACTATAGGGGGCACCGTGACTGCATGCTCTCACTGGCAAAGAGCTGACAACACACCTGCTCAGGTTTGAAGTAGGGCTGTGATTAAAAAAAGACCAAGACACCACAGTTTTCCCTCTGATGCATCTCAGAAAAGCAACGGAGAGACACAAGCAGATAAGACAGTCACAGAAGCACACAAGCATGTACGGCGACAGTATACACACAGCCACACAGGTGAGAAAAAGCCACACACAGTATGGCACCTCTTGCTCCTCACACCTTTTTCTCTTTGTTTTGTTGATTCTAGGGACATTGTAAGAAATCTGTCACACTGTGAAGCACTTACTCCCCTCCCGACTCTGATTTTCTTTCAGAACTCCTTGAGCCCTCGAGCAATGCCAAAAGGAAGAGAGCAGGATGGTGGAGTGATCACAGCTAATCCAAAGTGCTGAGCCTGATTCTGCAGTGCAACGAAAATGGCACATTTACGCTATTCTTTAATACTAATCAAGAGACACATTTGCTGTATTTGTATACAGAGTTACAGGCGATTACAGCCCCATATGTGTCTTATGTATGTGTTAGTCATTTACATGGAGGAGGTCGGTTTATCACAAAAGAGAAAGCAGATTTCACATAGTACAACATTGCACAAGTAATATTAAAACCAACAGCAACATGAATTACAATAAATCTCCTCTGCTTGTCTTTTTTAACTGCATATTTTAACATAATTTTATTGACCCCCTCAGGCAAGAATTTTACTCTCTAGTTGGAATGCAGTTGGAGAGTTAGAATAGCACTGCTAAAACAGAGATAAACACAGGAATGGGGTTTTAAGTATTTGGCTGAAGGATGTTATGATGTTATGGCTGCACATGAGACCAAACCTCACAAAACCTGCAAGGCTACCCAGCAGCTATTCAATTAATCGTGTTAACAATGGTGTGAATGAAAAGAACATTTTCTTTGTCCGAGTTGTTACCGGGGCCTGGAACCCCTGTTGTGAAATCAAGGACCTGTTGCTACCTGTTATTCCGACAGATTCAGAATCAGAACATCTCTCTGGCAAGGACACCGGGGATTCAACCCATCCACATCCTTCTTATAAATTGGTCAAAGGAAAGTGCAGAAGGAACAGCGAACATCCTGCGCACAAAAGGGAAGCAGTGAGAAGGAGCAGAAGTAATCCTCCTGAAAGTGCACACCTCGATTATGTGGAGGACGAGTGATCGGAATCATTTCGCCTGAGCATAATTGAAGCTGATAAACGGACCAAATTATATCTGGTGAACAAAACTGGATGCTGTGGCAACAATATGGCATCTCACCTGACAGGGAATAGCATTTATTGATGACCAAAGGGAAACCTAGGGGTTAATCATTCTGTGTATAATCACATCAGACATCAGATCTGTTGCTGTCTGTCTTTGAAGTGTTCAGATAGGATGCCAGGTCCAAACCGTGGTGGCTTTCAGCACTGATCAAACCCTATTTCGATCACTAGTGAATCTTCCATCACTAAAGCAGCAGGTGTTAGGAGCCCCTTCAAAAGCCCAGCAGCAGGTGTGTGAGTGCTGTCAGTAGTGTAAAATACACACTATATCTCTCTCCACTTCACACACATCCAATTTCAAAATGCAAACACGGGCACCATTTTGGAGGCACTTGTGCTGCACTTTTTAAAGGTTACATTTAAAGCAGATCTCGTTATAAAGAAGTCTCTTCATTTTACGCACAGTGTGAGCGAACACGGCTGACGATGAATGAAGGGGGCGGGAGGGGACAGAACAGCAAACAGCATAATGAACTCACTAACCTCTCTCTATGAGAATGAATCAGCTTAGCTTTACTAACGTAGCAACATTTAGTTGATTTATGCTGGTCATCAAGACAAAAGTGAAACAACCTTTTCAGCAACTGAAGACAAAATTCAGTAACCAAAAGCTTTCAACTGGATCTTTGCAATCAATACTGTGCTTCAAAATAGAGTTAATGTTCAGTTATATCGGGTAAATATACTTGCTACGACTTTATCTATTGTACTGAGCTGTAATGCGAAGCGCTCTTCTAACAGTCATATAACTGTGCATAGAACATGGACACACTGTCCATGGTAAAGTACTTGAGTACATGGTGGCCTGTGCATTGGCTTGATTTCTTGATGTAAATAAGCAGTATGATTAAGCGATTATTTACTCCATGTATGGGGGCTGAGGAATGTGGATCAGTCAGCTGCCTGAGGGGGTAGAGGAGGTTCAGGCCCCCCTCAGCCTCCCCGCTCCATGTCGGCTTGCATCCACGTCCACAGCTCCCTTAATTGTCTGATTTCCTGTCCAACATTGGTACTTTGTAGTGCGGGGGGTTGTTGGTTATAAAGTAATAATGACCTAAAGTGACATGGAATGGAATGCTCCCTCCCTCGGCCATCACAGCCTGGCAATCGCTACAGCACCATCACATAATACTTCAGTTTAATCCTCTACTCATACATATCAATGCACAATAAATGTTAAAACCAATGCAATGCAGTTATTATTAGTCGTTCCACAATTTTTCTGATAAATAAGTGCTGACACAAGATTAAGACTGTATTGCAATAAGGTGAGTAATGTAATTCGATATTGTGCTAGGAAGCTGAGGATTCATTACAAAACTGAAGAGGCGTGTGTGACACTGGCCTGACACTTCACACCGTTTCCCAGGAGGGGACTGGGTGGTGGTCAGAGTCTTAAATAACTGCTTGTTTTGAATGCCAGAAAGGTCAAGTTACATTAACTCTCCCTCCTCCATAGCCGTGTATCTCCTCAAAGCAATCACAGCTTATATGCGGAGGCGACCGGCTGTCAAGATACTGCAACCTACAGCAGTTTATTGGATTAGTGGCCCCAGTGGGTTCTCCTTGGGGTCGCATAGAGAAAACAGTTGCCAAAATTCCTCTCCAATTCTGGTTAAATACACACTGGCCTACACATTCATCAATCCACTTGAAACCATTTAAGACACTTTGTAAGGCTATGTTTGGTAACGGATTGCACTCACCAAAATCTTATTATAGCAAATACAAAAAGTAAAGGATATTATTTGTAGTAATGGAAGAATTTCCATTTAAAATATACACATTAAAAACTAATTTGAATTAGGCTTTTGCAAATCAATACCTTGTTGTCCGTGGGGAATCAATACAGTGCTTCTTTCTGTAATTTATCTTCTCTCAAGGACAGGTACAGTATGCAATTACATAAGATGTGAGTCTATTCCATCAGCAGTGGTTCCTGTGGTTGAAAGCTGCCCAAAACTCTTGCACATATGTAAACGGTTGCTCATTGTGGAAAATGAAGTGCTTATTAAGGAAAGGAGGACACCGCTTCCAGCCACCCAACATAAAACAGCTAAGGAGGATGAATAAGGAAGCTGGAACGAGTGCCACTTTAAACCCAGGTAACTTGGGATTTCCTCTTAATTACAAACACAGCTAATAAAGTCCTGCAGTGTCTAATAAATGCTATCAAGTCGAAACAGCCAGTGATAGACCGTATAATCACACTTTACCCCAGTGGTCCAGGCTTTATCAAGGAGACAGTGTCCATTAAATTTACATCCCACAAGAGGAATCAGGCCCTGACAGCACATTTCTATCTACCAATTACTGTTGTTTCAGAGGACACGGTAGTATGTGATGTGTTTCATTGAAGTGAGATCTAAAGTAGCTGTGTCTGGCAGTTTTTATTGCAGCTTACAATAGCAATAACATGTCATTGTCATGTTGTGGGTGGTAGAGACAATGGCTGAGTCACACAGCGGCTGTTAGTGTCTTACTTTTCTCGAACTATTAACCACTCTCCTGCTTAAAACTACAAAGAAAAAAGCTGAATGGGCAGAGGTTGTGCTCCAGCATAAATCTACTGTTAGTTGCAAGAGGGTTAACCACAGGAGTCAACACTCCTCTAGAATTATTCATGAGAGGTCCAAAATTGGATTGAGCATCTAAGTGGGTAATCCGGATGTGGCTCGCAATCTATATACGTGGGCAAAGTCAAAGGCACCGAGCTTCAAAGGACAGGATCACCTCTGAATATGCAACTGTTTTGATATGATATCTTCAATAAATTACAACACATCATTCATTTTTTCACTTATAGATTGTTGAGGTAAAATCCAGAGTCTTGCTGCTGTCGTCTCTAAGCAATTGGGAATCATCTGGCACAATATCTCCCAGTAATCCTTCTTATCATTCCTGATAAGGGGATTAAGATGCTCCACTGGTTGGTTAGCTTTGAAGTTTCTTATTATCCTTGAACTAATCCTCAATTGGTGATTTGTATGTACAATAAAAGCCTTTTCAATATAATGCACTGGCACCATCTGTTGGCAAGCAGTGGTATAACTGCTAATTCATCCACAACATTTACTGTGTGGATTTTTGTGTGTGTAAATGTTTTCATGTTTTTGATACATTCAAATAGTATTCTTGATCATGTAAAATATTCAATAAGATTTGAATTTCGTACAATCTACTTTCATTTCTATCAAACTCATAGATGGTTCTGGATCATAGATGGTTCTGGATCATAGCTGGTTCTGAAGTCTAGAAAGCTCCCACTGCTTTATACCGCCCTTACCATAATCTGCTTAAAATGATCCAAATTGTTGTGAACAGCAGCAATTAACTAGCCAACTAAACACCTCTCACTACCAGTGGAAATGAGACAGACGAAAAAACAAGCCTGAAAGAAAAGTGGACATTGTGAACCTGAAATGTTAAATTATACAACCTTTTGTTCAGGCATAAAAACACAGCTTTTAGAACAGGAATGTTTGCAATTTGGTGGTCATCTTCCATCCATGCTCAGATTATATTTAACACAATTTCAGATACCTGTTAGATACATGATGCAGTTTGCAATCATGACTCAATAGCTCATCAATAAATATGACAACATCTTTCTTTTGGCACGGCGTCTGTCAGACTGATTCAACTCTCTCTTCTCTATGTAAATAGATAGGAACCTTGATTGCATTGCTTATGTGTACATGGCTGACTGGAGACACAAATCTCATTTCAAAGCGTCGTGCTGAGAAAGACGTGTGCGTATGTCATCTCTGGTAACTTGCCATCAGCCTGCAGGCCTTCCTCTCTGACTATAGGGGGCACCGTGACTGCATGCTCTCACTGGCAAAGAGCTGACAACACACCTGCTCAGGTTTGAAGTAGGGCTGTGATTAAAAAAAGACCAAGACACCACAGTTTTCCCTCTGATGCATCTCAGAAAAGCAACGGAGAGACACAAGCAGATAAGACAGTCACAGAAGCACACAAGCATGTACGGCGACAGTATACACACAGCCACACAGGTGAGAAAAAGCCACACACAGTATGGCACCTCTTGCTCCTCACACCTTTTTCTCTTTGTTTTGTTGATTCTAGGGACATTGTAAGAAATCTGTCACACTGTGAAGCACTTACTCCCCTCCCGACTCTGATTTTCTTTCAGAACTCCTTGAGCCCTCGAGCAATGCCAAAAGGAAGAGAGCAGGATGGTGGAGTGATCACAGCTAATCCAAAGTGCTGAGCCTGATTCTGCAGTGCAACGAAAATGGCACATTTACGCTATTCTTTAATACTAATCAAGAGACACATTTGCTGTATTTGTATACAGAGTTACAGGCGATTACAGCCCCATATGTGTCTTATGTATGTGTTAGTCATTTACATGGAGGAGGTCGGTTTATCACAAAAGAGAAAGCAGATTTCACATAGTACAACATTGCACAAGTAATATTAAAACCAACAGCAACATGAATTACAATAAATCTCCTCTGCTTGTCTTTTTTAACTGCATATTTTAACATAATTTTATTGACCCCCTCAGGCAAGAATTTTACTCTCTAGTTGGAATGCAGTTGGAGAGTTAGAATAGCACTGCTAAAACAGAGATAAACACAGGAATGGGGTTTTAAGTATTTGGCTGAAGGATGTTATGATGTTATGGCTGCACATGAGACCAAACCTCACAAAACCTGCAAGGCTACCCAGCAGCTATTCAATTAATCGTGTTAACAATGGTGTGAATGAAAAGAACATTTTCTTTGTCCGAGTTGTTACCGGGGCCTGGAACCCCTGTTGTGAAATCAAGGACCTGTTGCTACCTGTTATTCCGACAGATTCAGAATCAGAACATCTCTCTGGCAAGGACACCGGGGATTCAACCCATCCACATCCTTCTTATAAATTGGTCAAAGGAAAGTGCAGAAGGAACAGCGAACATCCTGCGCACAAAAGGGAAGCAGTGAGAAGGAGCAGAAGTAATCCTCCTGAAAGTGCACACCTCGATTATGTGGAGGACGAGTGATCGGAATCATTTCGCCTGAGCATAATTGAAGCTGATAAACGGACCAAATTATATCTGGTGAACAAAACTGGATGCTGTGGCAACAATATGGCATCTCACCTGACAGGGAATAGCATTTATTGATGACCAAAGGGAAACCTAGGGGTTAATCATTCTGTGTATAATCACATCAGACATCAGATCTGTTGCTGTCTGTCTTTGAAGTGTTCAGATAGGATGCCAGGTCCAAACCGTGGTGGCTTTCAGCACTGATCAAACCCTATTTCGATCACTAGTGAATCTTCCATCACTAAAGCAGCAGGTGTTAGGAGCCCCTTCAAAAGCCCAGCAGCAGGTGTGTGAGTGCTGTCAGTAGTGTAAAATACACACTATATCTCTCTCCACTTCACACACATCCAATTTCAAAATGCAAACACGGGCACCATTTTGGAGGCACTTGTGCTGCACTTTTTAAAGGTTACATTTAAAGCAGATCTCGTTATAAAGAAGTCTCTTCATTTTACGCACAGTGTGAGCGAACACGGCTGACGATGAATGAAGGGGGCGGGAGGGGACAGAACAGCAAACAGCATAATGAACTCACTAACCTCTCTCTATGAGAATGAATCAGCTTAGCTTTACTAACGTAGCAACATTTAGTTGATTTATGCTGGTCATCAAGACAAAAGTGAAACAACCTTTTCAGCAACTGAAGACAAAATTCAGTAACCAAAAGCTTTCAACTGGATCTTTGCAATCAATACTGTGCTTCAAAATAGAGTTAATGTTCAGTTATATCGGGTAAATATACTTGCTACGACTTTATCTATTGTACTGAGCTGTAATGCGAAGCGCTCTTCTAACAGTCATATAACTGTGCATAGAACATGGACACACTGTCCATGGTAAAGTACTTGAGTACATGGTGGCCTGTGCATTGGCTTGATTTCTTGATGTAAATAAGCAGTATGATTAAGCGATTATTTACTCCATGTATGGGGGCTGAGGAATGTGGATCAGTCAGCTGCCTGAGGGGGTAGAGGAGGTTCAGGCCCCCCTCAGCCTCCCCGCTCCATGTCGGCTTGCATCCACGTCCACAGCTCCCTTAATTGTCTGATTTCCTGTCCAACATTGGTACTTTGTAGTGCGGGGGGTTGTTGGTTATAAAGTAATAATGACCTAAAGTGACATGGAATGGAATGCTCCCTCCCTCGGCCATCACAGCCTGGCAATCGCTACAGCACCATCACATAATACTTCAGTTTAATCCTCTACTCATACATATCAATGCACAATAAATGTTAAAACCAATGCAATGCAGTTATTATTAGTCGTTCCACAATTTTTCTGATAAATAAGTGCTGACACAAGATTAAGACTGTATTGCAATAAGGTGAGTAATGTAATTCGATATTGTGCTATTTTGCTGGTAAAAGATAATTATTCTTATTTCTTAAAACAAGTGAATCTCACTACGATGTATTATCTGAAGTGGTGTCTACAAACTTTTGACATCCTTTATCACCTTCTGCAAAGATTTTACTAGAAAAATAACTATTATGACTAAATCATATCATATGTATTCATTTCCAAATGTCAGGAGTGTGTGTGCCCTAGTTTTATTTAACTTGTATAGATACATTACATTACGAGCATTTAGCAGACGCTTTTATCCAAAGCGACTTACATTACATTACCACCCAGTAAGTTACAGAGGGGGGAGCAATTAAGGGTTCGGTGCCTTGCTCATGGGCACCTCGGCAAGGACTCGAACCAGCAACCCTCCGGTTTCCAAGCTGAAGCTCTACCACTGAGCCATTGCCTCCCTATAGATACAAGTTCTGAACATTACAGATGTACAATAAACAAACATAAGGACAGTTAAGGGACTAAATATGTCATCAGCACGACAAATCAAGAATTGTTTGTTTCAAGAATCATGTTTGTGACAGAGCACTTTTCTCCCACTCCCATAGTATCGTTACACTGCAGTGCAATGATCAGTTAGTTTTCCAGTCTACTTTAAAGTTTTCAGCGGAATCTTTAAAGGAGTAAAACCAAGAAACCCACTTGTGCTTTTAAATCAAAGCTTAGAAGGGCACACACACTCCTGACATTGGCTTTGTTTTAGTATCTGATAGAGGGAACTCTGAGAGCGAGCTCTTCTCATCTTCTTGATCAGTCTGTATTATACTGCAGAGACTCTACAGCACGCTACATCTAAGAGAGCCTGGACATCTAAAAAAACTCTTCATGTTGGGACTTCTTCATGCTGCAATTCTTCACTCTTTATGAAACTCTGTGAGTAATGAATAACACAGACAGACGCCCTGCCACTGTTCCTCATTTTCCAAAAGCTGCTGTGAACAAGACCTCAGCCATGGCAACGTTATCCTATAATACAGAGAGAAATTAAGATCAAAATCAGTGCTGAAGAACCTGCATGATTACTATTAGCTGTCATCAATCAGATCAGGTCAGATTTAGTTTGCGCTTTATCTGATCTATGTAAATGACTATGAAATACATCAAAGTGATCCGATCAGATTAATGGAATCTCAGTCTAACCAACCTGTAAATGCAAAATTAATCTATATTAGGTTCGATTAAATAGATGCATAATCCTCATTGACTCCTCTCCTTTGAACCATTTTATAATCTTTCTCTCTCTCGCAGAAGCATGCGTTAGCTGAGCTTTCACAGACCTCACAGACTGCAGATCTTGACACAGATTCATGCAGATCAAATCAAATCAAATCAAATCAAATGTATTTGTATAGTCTACTTTTGTTTTCCTTCTTCTGTCTTTCTGCTCCGACTTTGTTGCTGCTTTACGTTTGTCGCGTTGATCAGGAAAGGTATGACTTTCAATTGCAGGCTTTAGTCAGCAACAAATAGTAAAACGAATTTGATCTTACATCTCTTCTAACACCAAACACAATATCTTTGAAGCTTAACTGTGCTGTTCTCCCCTGCTGGCTGCACCACCTCCCTCACCTCCCCCAGCCCATCCTCCATCACAAACATTTCATACAGTGCTGGTTTGTATCAGCATGGTTTGTATGTGTCATCATACATCGATTCTGTACTGTGCATACACAAGGCCAGCGGCAACAAATGATGAATTCTTCAAAATGTGCTTGGAAATGGAAAGCCAACCATTTACAAGAAGCGATCTGGCTCAAAAATGGGATGCAGAGGGGTTAATGTCATGTTTCAAACAAAGCCTGCACTTGGCCGCACGAGGCTGTTTACTGAAACCCTCGCACATCACGCACGGTTGCACTAGTTTCTTCTCGCTTGCCTCAGAATACAGAAACACTCTCTAAATGAATCTCCAGTGTCAATCAGTGAACTCGTTTGTTTTGGGTTTTCAAGCGGTGGCAGAAAAGGCTACATGCCTTTTTGTGTTGGTGCCTATTAGCGCCTGATCGATGGGTAAAACCAGGCTGACACACATGGTATCGGTGAAATGCCAGTCAGACAAATGAAAACAGACGAATGAACAACGAATGAAATAGGGCGGCAGGTGACATAAGTGGCATGAATAGATAGTAATGCGAGTCGATGTCGGGAAGAAGACGAGATAATGAGAATGGATTGGTAAAGTGAATGCATGTGGAAAAATCAATCGGCATTTGCAACTTAAAGACTTTTTCACGCATTTGTTGTGCAGAGCTGCAGAGGATGTAAGTTATGGGAGGAATCCAGTGAGGGGATCTGTAAACCTTGTGTGGGCACGGGCTTGTTTGTGTGTATCTCTCAACGCAACAAGCTTCCATGAATAGTCAACTCCATCCTTCATAGCACACCATTATACATTCAGCCTTTGTGGTGCACTCACACACTCCTACCAGTATTACTTGGTTGCAGTCATGCTCAGATAAGCCTCCAAATTACTTGCACCATCCATTTACACACTGCTCTCTCTCTCTCTCTGTTCCTGAGCACTGCTTTCTGGAGGACACTGATGTGCTGAGAGTGGCCAGTGCAGACCTCAGATTAATTACACAGACAAAGGTAGGTCATCACTTTCAAACTTCTAATTAACTGGGGATAAAAAGACAAAAGGAGGAGGAACGAGAACGCCGGGACAGGATTTGACATGAGACAAGCAGAATTTCAATTACAAGGTAGAGTGAGCTGGGAGTGGAGTCACTGAAATGGAGAAAATTGGACTCCAGATAAATACTCAACCCTCGGTTAACACCTGAGCCTTTCTTGTCCTCTTTTGCTCTGCTTAAGTCACCTCCCCTCTCTAAACTCCACCATTTTGGAAGAGACAGATAGCAGAGACAGACAGCTGATAGAGACAAAGGACCGCAGAGTGGACGGCATTTATCTTCAAAGTGAAATAGCCGAGCTGCAGATCCTTCAGTCCTCTGGGTGTACCCAGGGCTTCAGGAGCAGCTATGTGATGATCTATGCCACGTTCTCAATTATAGATGAGCTGTTATGCAACAGAGTCTGTTGCTACTGTACCAGAAATGGTTTCTAAATGAGCCACCACATGCTATACAACTAGAGGGGCACTTCACACCTCCTCCAAGGATGAACAACCCTGGACAAAATGTGTTTTGTTTTTCTAAACCTTTTTTTTTAATTGATCCCATACAGAGAAGGAGAGAGAGCTTTGAACCCACAACTCACATCCATGTTCAACTAGAGAAGAAAAGAAAGGACCACAATCATAACAATAATAATAGCACTTAATTACTTTATTGGTCAAAAGAAAAGGTTTTTAAATTGTATCAATATCTCGCCTACCTACTATCTACTGATAGTCCATCATGGGGTTCATATGCCTTCTTTCTTTATTGAAATATTGAAAAACTCAACATCTCCCAGTGTTGATGAATCATTAAAAAGTCCTCTGCCTGTCCTTGAACAACCAATCAAACAAAGCAAACCAACTAACCATTCTCTTACAAATAGAATGGTTGGAATGTGAGACTGGAACCTCTTTGACCATGTTTTAATTACACACAACCCTGCAGTAATGAAGCTAATACTGAGCTATACTGGCTCATACTGGGTGGTCCTGCTGGGTGATGATACAGTATCTTTGTGCTAACACAGATAAGCTGCCATTGCACATACATAGCTACTGTACTGAACCGTCCACTCACGGACTGTCTTTGTCCTTCTGTAGAGAGGACTCCACTACTCCTCACTCAAGAGTACTGTAGGTATCCATGGTTATTTGGACAAATACACTTTCAATCAACCTGTCAAATGGTGGAATGGAAACCCTGTGGAACTGAGGCATCACAAGACCTCATAAATATGTGTCCCACTGTCATATCACCCATTTACATAAATATTTAATTTCATGGTGATGTTTGAGTCCTCTGGGCAGGAGATTTTTTGAGTATGTTCTAAGTTATGCATATCACTACAGCATGTCGCAGTGTTTCAAAAATGTATGTGTATGATCACAGAGAGGAACAGCATAGAAATGGACTGTTTACCTCCATACTGCACTGTTCTTGTCTCCCATTTCCATAGCTTATTGCTCGACCTCCCTTGAGAGAAGTGTTTGTGTTTATGTGTGTGTGTGTGTGTGTGTGTGTGGGTGGGAGGGTCCCGGCTATGCATGTGCAAATGTATGTTTGTGTAATGATTCCCCCTATTGACATGGTATCATGGTATTATCCTGCATACCTGTTCTGTTGTGGTTGTCCAGGCTTGAATAAGGGCTACAGAAGTGAATAATGATGATTTGCAGGTTTGACACTACATTACACCCCTGCACTGGTGTTTCAAATAATAATAACAGTGTTTTCTCTGCCCACTCAACCATTGTAACTATGACAAATGAGCAACCAAACTGCGACTCCTGAATGAACACACAAACAGGTCCTTGAATGCACCGCAGATTGATGATCAGTGTTGCGTTCCATTCCAAGGTCTTTTTGTTTGTGTTGCAAGCTCGTCTTTGGCAGCTACCATAAAGCGTGTAATACCCCATTTGTCCACCAGCCTCCGACCCTGAGTTTCCTGCCTCTGCTCATCTCGCCCACTCACTTGCTTGTATCGTCCACCTCAGCCCTCTAGTACACTGCAATCATGCCCCGTTTCCTCTCATCTCTCCCACATCACATCTGGGGCCCATGCGGTTCAAGTGCTCCAGTGAGTACCTTATCCTTCTGATTCGTTTGGCTCTTCATCCTGGCCTTTTTAGACTTTCGCTGGATCCCTGAGCCTCAATTCTGAATGTAAACCCACCTCCTCCACCACTGGATACTGACCTTGTCCGTTAGATTTGTTCGCTAAAACTTCCTTGACCTGGATTTACTCACCTGCCTACTTACTACTTCCTACTTTTGCTCATTGTCTGTTTGCGGGTCCAGATTCTGAGTCCTTGCTGCAGCTTTACTTTTGGATGAATGTGGGTTAGGGTCAAAATGAGGAGAGGAAGATACAAGAAGCTGTGCAAGTGACAGTTGGTATAGAAGCTTGTTATTCCTTCCTCTCTGTCCAGCTGGGTTGAAAGCTCTTTATTCTAGCTGCCAGTCATTGTTGACCGCACCGTGTACATCTCTTCCAGCTGTTAGTTAATACTTCTTTTTCCTGCGCACACAATCATCCTCTGCGCTTGCATGCACTCAAAATAGAATGCATACTAATTTCATGCCCCATGAAGCTCTAAATTCTTGCTGGAGGGATGACACATTTGTGATTATGTGTGTGTTGGGAGGATAACAGAGACAGACAAACCTTTAGGGACATGCTCACACAGAAACAATAGGCCTAATTTTAGAGAATCCTCTTCCTGTGAGGATCTTGACTGAAAAAGACTAGTCTAAATTCCACAGAATCATTACAACACCTGGCTGTGACTGCTGAATAATGCCTCCACGGTCAAACCTTAAACGGTGAAAATGGCAGCAATTACAGACTCATCTTGGTGATTGCAGCCATCCAAGCTCTGCTTTTAAAGATAATCTGCAACAATGCACACTATGATCTAAGTACGTTCAGATCTTTTAAACTGTTTCTTTGCCAAAAACACTTCATAATGCCTATAAAACTACATAATACTTGTATTTTCTAGGATTTTTAAAAGGACACAATTGTTTTTTCTTCCTCATGTTTACATAATATAAGCCAAAGTGGAGGTTCATGTCAAAATAAATAAATTGTGTTTACATGAATTACACCTGAGCTGCATCTCAAAGTTCTCTAACTGATGCCACATTCCCCTCACTTATGTCTTTTTCTTCTGTCTTAATCCTAAAGATGCAATGAAAACTCCTCGCTCCTTAACAGTGAGACTTTTCTGTGCTCTGTACTGCTCTGCTCGCTCTGAAGTACTGTTTTAATTTCCCACATGACCATAAGCATACACATCTGAAGCTCAATCTGACGGCTCCGCCAGTCCACACATCCATCTTAAGTGTATGTCACAAGAGAGAGTTAGAGCGTTAAACTGCAGCCTGCAGCAATTCATTAGAACATTTCCCCTCTGGATGTTTTATTAAACATTTCCCTCATTTATGCTGCTTCTTTTATGCTTTAGATCTATACTGAACACACTTCCTGTTTCCTCACTCATGCCTCTTCCAGGAAGCCTCCTCGCTCCTTGGGCCTCAGAGCAGTAAGAACTACTTCTGTATGTGCTCAAAGATGGTGGACCAGATCGATTTGAGGTGGGAAGCCACTGCCAATCAAAATAGCAAAGACCTTGTATACAGACTAACGTGAATGGTTTTCACTCAGTGTGCACAGCATAGAGCTGCAGCATTTATGTATTATTAATCATTCAGAAGAATAATAAAGAAGTTACATTATAAGTTGCAACAAAGCAGTGTCGGATACATAACCAGCCACCTATTCTTTGATGCATTGAAGAAGACTATGTGAAAGGCTTTGTGAATCCTTAAGATATATTTTCCACCTCATTAGATCCAAACATTGACAACACAGAGACGGAGACAGAGCTCAGGCTTCCTATCTGGGATAAAAAGGCAAACCTGCAGCATCTTCACTCACTATAAGCTCCCACTCCTCTGGCATGTGTTACCCATCAGAAGTAAATCTGCTGCTCAAATGTGCTTCTGAATGAGCTCCATTTGTGCACGGATCACTCTGGGAAAAGTAAATAACCCCTCAGTTATGGTAAATTGAGCAGAGTCTTTGTGTTTAAATGCAATTTTGGCTTTGTGATCACTTACACCCCTACACTTTCATATTGAAGGAGTAACAATGCCCTATGAAGTCATCCGCCACTTCACATCGCCAAGCTCAGTGATGTGGCTTTTCATGTAAAATGTGCTATTTTTACTCACATACTTGCTCCAGCTTTGCCGGTGCATTCCTGCGAGGAATGTCACATGTTCGCTTTCTGAACATTCCTGTAGTTAACAAAACAAGATAGGTATCTCTTTGCACTTGATTGAAAGGTATTCATGAGCTGCTTTCACCATCTGCATTCTGCTCTGTGTCTCTGGTTCAAATAATTGCAAGAAGAAATGAAATGAAAACCTGGAATGTAACTCCTGTTCCACTAATTAGCGGATTTACTCCATTTTTTGATTCCCCCTTGGTTTTGGGAGATAAGCCGACTTAACTTGCAAATTTGCTGTCGCATTCTCTCTTCTCGTGTCTCTCTCTCCCTCGCCTCTATCTTCCATGCAACAACTTCTTCTGATGTTGTGGGCCTGTAAAGCTCTTTGAGACATTGTATGTGATATCACCCTATACAAATAACGCTGACTTGACTTGACAGGGTTTGGCATCCAAGGACTCTAACTCCAACTCCAAGGCCTACAGACTTGTGCAAGACTTGTCATAAAATGGCAGGAGCATCAACCTAACATGTATTTTTGATGGTTGGAGAACAATGTCAACAATTGCACCACCGTGGCAGGAGAGGACAGGATTGTATACGCGAAATAGTATTCAGGATAGTAAACCATCTTTCTAATGTTTCTAGAAATAATATTTCTTTCTAAATGAATGTGTGTGTGTGTGTGTGTGTGTGTGTGTGTGTGTGTGTGTGTGCGTGTGTGTGTGTGTGTGTGTGTGTGTGTGTGTGGGAGCATTTGAAAATAATCTCCTCTCTCTCCTCCATTTCCATAGAAAGACAATGACTACAATAAACTATTCTTGCTTTTTTCCCATCAACTGCACAACAACTATAACGATTACACAATTTAAAGGACTGTGACAAACAACTGCAGAAGTGAATGAATCGCCTTCTAATCATCTGGAATGAGCTCAGTGCATAAATTACCTGCACCTAAAACAAATTAGGCTTCCAAACTGTGATTAATGGATTTAACGTGCAGATCCAAACACTCAGTAAGTACAGAGTGCAGCTTCAATCAATCAAAACATACTCAATAGATCAATTAAACAACATCTGCCAGGTTTGCTGATCTATTTTGCTCTGTGGATCTATGGTTGAGAGACGTGATGATGTAAATATGAGTCTTACTGCCATAACCAGCGAGAAATCAAATGATCCTTGTGAGCCAACCTAGTAAATCTAAAAGCAGTGTATCACAGAGCCACTTTGTGTTGAAATTACGAGAACTAATTGTTACTTAGTGCATGAGTTATACATAATTTTGTACTGTTATCTGACGTAAGAGATGTGTGCATTAATCACACCAGACAGTTGCAAAGACTGGTTTGTGTGGTTTGTCCTGTTAAAGCTGCAGCAGCATCCTCACACTGTGGCGAGATTGCTCTGTTACATCATCCAGTCAGGCAATTTCAGCTCAGACACTCTACGCTGTGCACTAAAACTAAAGAAAAGCCAAGTGGTCCACCAAATCAAACCAGAGAAGAAACAAAAGCTGAACTGACATGTTTTTTCTTTTCTCAAAAATCGATTGGCGTGAGCAACATTACCTCTGACTGGAGGCTCAACAGGCTCCAGTGAAGCAAACATTAACCTGAGTGTCAGCAGCAACCAGCAGCAACAATGATGTCGTAGCGTGCCATTCTCAGAACAAAGGGAAAGCAAAAATAAAAGGGATACAGTGGAAATAATGAGCATTGAGCTGAAAAATATCATGAATCTGTCATTACTGTCTCATTCAGGAGAGATCAGCTCCATTTTCCCAGCAGCACACAGGGCTCAATGCTGGGATTCAGTGCACACACACAAACTGTGCTGCCTCTACCGCAGCAGTACACCTCTCTCATTACAATTGGACTTGTCGTATACCAGTGTAGTAAGAGATTTGCAATCAAAAGAGCTCATTGAAATCCATCCATGACTGAAAATCAATTAATCTATAGCTACAATATCTGAGGTTTTGTTTCTGTGTGTGATTTTTAAAACATTTTTCTCTGTATTTCTCATAAGGATTCCGCAACCAGTGACTCTGTAAAGGTCAGAATCTCCATTTCTGAAGTTATGACTAATAGAAAAGTGTAACTCAAGCTGTTATCAGTAGTAATTGTACCTTAGAGGATTAATGTCAAGGTGCGTCAGTGCTCTGGTGCTGTGCATGCTGGCTTGTTGCCTCACACACATTGCACAGATTTAGAACAGAACAGAATAAATCCTCATTAATGCTATTCCTTACACTTGTGCTTCCCCTGACTGCTGTGGAAAATACGCCCATACCTCCTGCGGCCCATGAGTTTAAACATTATAAATGCATAAGCCAATGTTTGCCAGTAAGGATGAGTCAACTTCCTTTGAAGCAACTAGCCGACCTGTGTCCCTCCCTTGGGCTTTATCCACCCAAAAACACATTAGAACACACCAAAATTCTGATGCAAAGACCTAAATCGACAGTAAAGCACTTAGTATCCTTGTTGCCAGGTCAGAAAAGCGCAAAGCATCATTCTGCCCCTGCAAAAACCTCTATGATTCTATATTTATCAACACTCTATACTCTTGCATGCTTGCATGGCCCAGCAGTGCAGAAACGGAGCAGCTGCTTCATCTGTCACTATTACGCCTCTGCATAATCATGCTGAGCTTCATGCAGGTAAGCAGTAACAGTAACAACACATGGACTCACTCTTGCAGCTTGCACTCCACGGCTGATATCCATAATAACCTGTGATCCGCAATATCCGCTCCTCTATGGACGCGCTGTTGATGTCCTCAACCGAGCGGGACGACTTGAGGTCCTCTTTGATGGACTCGTCCACCACCAGGTATTTGAGTTGTCTGAGCTGAGGGCTGATGTCCGAAAGCCGTCTGGGGCTCACGTCGGGAGATTTACGCATTCCGCTGGAAGGAGAAGAGCAAGAAGTGAAGAGATTTCAAGGCAAACTGAGATCGGTTTGGTGAAGGAAAAGGGGTGGGGGGTGTCTCTGTGAAGCTTCAGAATAAAGAAGCGACTAAAAGAGGAAAGTAGCTTGTATATGTTCCATAGTGGACACGCTGCCACTGACTGTAAAGGCCCATTGCCGCTCCTCTCTACAGGCACATCTTCATCCTTCACTGCGCGTCCGCACAACAGACACTAAACCAAAGTGACTCTTCCTCTGCAAATTGTTCTCTCCCGCTGTGGAGCTCAGATGAAAGCCAAAGTGTACACTTATATAAACGCACACAGCATATAAATGTAACTAATGAATCGATCATAAGTGGTATAGATGGAGAAGAAACACTTAATGAAGGTCTCAACTTTAGCTTCCAATGCTGCGCCAATGCTCCAAAGATCAGCAACTCCACCTTGATTATAAAATATGACGAAGCATACGGAGAAAAAATCGCTTTGTAAAATCCGTCTTTTTTTTATTATTCAGCATTTTATATGATTATATAATGAAGTTTTCAATCGATTATCTGTATTAGCAACATATTGATTCTAAACAATACGAATTTAGTAACGTCATATTAGATGTAAATCATTCAAAACATCAATTCACATGCTTTATCATTTAAGCTTTTATCCATTATAAGAAAATAAAATAAAAGTCCAAATCCGACGATGTTTCGCCTGTGGAATAAATTTCGCAACAGGTGTCCGTTGTCTCCGATTCCAACTCCTTCAAAGTTTAAACATCTTACATCGGCATCAAAGTAGAAGGAGGTCCAAGATAACACATGCAGTCCCTGCGGGGCCGCCCGACCCGGTCCCACACTGTCCCCTCTCCATCACCAATCATGATCCAGCAGGACTTAATTCATCTAAATCCTCATTGGGTTGACGAAGAGAAGAAGCACCTTCATCCTGCTGCTTCTACTGCCACAATACGGCTGGGCGCTACTCTTACACACGCTTTAACCATGAGAAAAGGCTGTGTGCTGTGCTGTCACACGGATAAGTGGACCTGGCGTGGCACTGCAACAGCGCCATCTGCCGGGGCCAATACAAGTCAACAGGACAATGAGGGAGAAGTGACGAGCTGTCCAACTTCAACTGAACCAATCTGAACCAGTTTGTAGAGAATCAATCAGTATTAATGTGGAGATTTGAATCAACTTATGGCAAATGATATGAAAATGGTTAAACTTATACTGGTCTTTATTTGGCATTTCTCTGGAATGGCACAATGTGTTGGCTTGTAAACTACATTTTTCCATGCTTATACACCACAATTCCAGTTTTCCAGAACAGTGTAGTGAAATCTAATAATGAAACCTTGATGGAACCATTTTTGGGATCTTTATGTGTTTAATATAATGTTTAAAACACTTACAATTAAAGTGTGAGGTGATTCTGCCTCCAATGACGGTGGACACAAACTAATTTCAGTCTAATGTACTCCTCAACTACATTATCTCTTCCAGCATGAACCACAAATGATTCCTCAATGATTTACATGTCACTTTTCTTCCTTTTTTGTCATACCAGCCGTGCTTTTAACATTTTAGAGTGAATACCAGCCCTGTGTTTCTGGGGATGGTAGAACTAGGACAATACACATGTTTCTGTTACGCAATCATGCAGCAAAGACAATTACAGGGATATGGTCGATTATGTTCAATCAGAGCTATGAATCCAGTAATGAGGTAATTATGTGCACTGGTGGTGATTACATCTGTCATAGAAATTGAAATCAAGCAAAGGAAAGTTTCTGTTGTTCAAAAAGTGTGATGTACTGCAATAACTTTACATTTGAAGTGTGTTAGAAAGACTTGTAAGGTGGAACAGGGAGCTATTGGTATTTAATGCTTATCCGTATTTATCTACAAGATCTGATAAAGTCTACATCAAGTACAATACATGCATGTGTCAAAAGTGACGAAGAAATAGAGCTCTACCTTGTCTGGAAGGGTTGGTCGCAGGTCGTCAGTCCCTGGGACAGTGGCTGCATTGCGTCGGCATTCTGTGGGTTCTTGACTGCGGAGAGTAGCCCAAGTTTTTGCATTGATCTCTGAACAGCCACTCCTCACATGACCGCACAGTGGGAGGTGGGGGAGCTGTGCTTACTCTTGCAAAAAGTGGAATCCAGCCATCAATAAGCAGCTCAACACCTCCATTTTATAGAGAAGAGGATCAAGTTCATATACTTCAAAATGCACCTGTCAACTTCACACCTCAGTCAAAGCCAAATCAATCCTTCCTGTAAGATCCTCTGCCTCCTTAAAAACAAAACATTGGAATAACTCCACTTTGTGTTACAGCTCAGGGAAATCTAATCTGTTATTAAAAAGTGTTGCTGTGATATTCAACCCATGCGGTGCTTCATGCAGCATCTCCCACCAGTCCTCTAATGGTATAATTGGTCATACAAGCTGCAGGGCATCATCATTCTGCTTCTAAATATGGAATAGAGATGAACAGTAAACATGAAACATGAAATGAACCCAGTGAGAATAATTAAAAATGTTGATTCACACACAGGGTAGAAGGTAATAATGAGCAGAATGGTTGAGAGTCGTCAGGATATTTGCACTCCACTGCCATTTGCACAGCTGTTCTGTATTTAAACTGATCATTTCATTTCACTTCAGTGTTGCACACGGATCCTTTGCACTATTTTACACTCTTTATTAATTTATTACCTGTATATCCTGTATATATAGTTTCTTCTGTATATATTTTATTACATTTTAGCACTTCTGGTTGGATGCTAACTGCATTTCATTGGCTTGTACCTGTACTTTGCTCAATGACAGTAAAGTTGAATCTAATCTAATATTGAGAATGACTTTGTTTGGAATGATCTCAGAGACAAATCATTTGTTCATTCTCTTCAAACCTCATTCATATATACAGTTTTGATTTAGTAAGTTTGTTAGTTTGTAGATTGGAAACACATTACTTTTTTTAAGTAAATCTAATCTCCAACAAGATGTAATTGAATCTAATTAACAGTAGAACAGAATACAGCTTCCTATTAATGTTCATTCTGAATTTTGTGGCAAAATCAATGATCATATTCGTCAGTTAATTATAATATAAAGCTAATCTTGTATAAGATTTCTTTGCAAAAATGAACGTAAGTAAGTAATATGATCAAACAGGTTCAATGGAGTAAATCTATATTCTGTGTTTTTCTCAAAGGACACACAACTTCAATGGAGAATCTTTCTGATTGAAGCCTGAGTTCAAGCATTTTCTAAGTATATAATTCTGTTACTTTTATGACAGCCGCACGTCCACTTAATTCAATTTCCAAAGTATGATGCATCCTCTGGCTTCTCATCATCAATATTTAAGTAAAGCTCTCAGCCTGGAAACAGTGTGACAATCCTCTGGTGTTTGGCTGAGGTTGGAAACGATACAATTCACAGCCAGTAGAAAAGGTCAGAGGCACTATCTTGTCTTCAAGTACTTGAGTACAGTAAGTACACATTTGTATTCTGTTATACTCAGTCCTTGATGAGTGACTCTTACATTTGCATATGCCAGTGTGAGAAACAAATTACCGTTATAGTCCAGAGACGCACATCCGTTAGTCTGAACCCGAATAACGACTCTTACAGCGATACACAATTACTGCAGGTAGAAAGTAATCTAACCTTTCTGGAATTGGCAACGGGCTCTTTAGGGTGTATTTGTTATTCAGCTGCCATTACTGGTAAGGTTCACACACAGCTGGAGAGTATCCAACACAATCTCCACGGATGAGAAGCCCTGCGGTCACTGTTTTGTGTCAACATCTCTGTCAGTTTGGTTCAGAAAAACAGCTCAACTGAGAGGAAACACTTCTTCCAGTCTTATAGACATTCATGTTTGCTGACACCTTAATTAATAATGATTAAAAAAAGCTGGTTTCAATTTAGAAAATGTGAAATACTGTGAAATTCTCAGCTTTATTCCAACACAGAGAATAATCAGTATCACAAAGAGGATTAACTTTGTTCTGTAACACCCATGAAGATTAATCACCACTTTGCTTATTCTGTGGGAATTCTAAAACTTTCACTTTATTCTTTATTGTATTCCAATTAAGAATGAGATATATTTTTAAATAATTGATAACTCATTTCGCACTCATTTTGTAAAAACCCAGATTTGTCGCAATGGAGAAGCATCTTTGGAACCTCCATCTCCTCTCCTCCTCCTCCGCGTTTTGCTGTCAGGGACTCTCATCTCTTATTCATTCAACACAGACTTAATGTGTACATGTTTCCCTTAGTGTTTGTGTGTGTGTGTGTGTGTGTGTGTGTGTGTGTGTGTGGAGAGGACGGTTCATGTGTTTTCTCCGTTGCTGGGTAAGTGTGGGGATTCGCACAACATATATTGAGCGATTTGTGTATTTACTTCATTTGTTCACGTCTTGATTGCACATTAAATGTTTATTTTAATACTTCCTTGTTAAGTAAAGGTAATATAAAATCAACACTCTCTCCATTCCCTTCGCACCAGCAAATGAGAGCGTCCTGTTTGCAGTACCACATGAGGCAGCTTAGTGAGGGATGTTTGCGCTTGAGGCCTCCTGCAGTCCCACAGTCCCCAGTCTGTGTGCGTTTGTGTGTGTGTCAGTGTGGGTGGGTGTGTTTTAGGTTATAAATAGAGTGGCTCCACCATCAGAAAGCAGTGCAATTAAGCTGATGCCAATAGTAGCCATGGCCCAAGCCAACTTCTGTCCTGGATGACCCCCAAGTCCATGGACAATTTGCATATATGGACACAAAATTGCATATATGGCCTTTTTGCAAAAGGACATGTTGCCTATTGTGCTATAATTAAAGTCACTCTAGTTATATTCCTATTTCTCTGAGTTTGTTTGAATAGTGGCAAAACACATCAGACATCATTGACCCTCTTTGTGTCACGTTTTTGTGTCCCCTTATGCGTTTAGATTTGTTTGTATTTGTATATTAACAATGTGGTTTGCTTCGGTTACTTGTAATAACCTTGGTACTCAAAACTTACAATGTATTTTGTTAGATGTTGCTGCACAGCTACAAACAGGGTCTGTTGTGGCAGGATAGAAGGTTTGTGGTTTGTTATGCGGATCTCAAAGCTGCAGAAACATCAAATGGCATTATTAATGACATCAGAGCGGCTGGTATACTTCAGGCCAGTGTGAGGAGCTGAACCTTCAAGGGAATTCCCTTGTTCTGCCCCGATACACACCTGACTGACAGCCTGGGAGATCCTACTGACAATTACATAGTGTATATGTATCTGTGTGTGTGTTTACGAATTAATAGCAATAGGAAGGAAGAAAGAGGAAGAGCCATCATGTGTTTCTTCTACTGTTTTCTAAGATTACAATATATTTTTCTAAGGCCTCTGGAGTCAGCAGCTGTGGTTTCACCTTGTAAACACATTGCACTTGTGAACGGAAGACTCCGTTTCCAGCAAAGTCCAGGGCGGGCGAAGGTGCTGCTGTCTCTGGGCAGCGGTGTTGTTTTTAATGGAAAGCGATTATGCAAGCACGGTATGACATAACATGAGCATAATTGAGTCCTTCAGGTGATTTTGAAATGGCCAAAGCTATTTTAAGAGAATAAATCACACCAGAGAGACACCAAACAAACTGGATTGTGAATTGGAGCTTGACAGTAGTAAAAGCATTATGTCCATGATTAGATCATGCATGTTGGGCTGCCATCACTACGTAGACACACAGGGGGTTACACTGACACTGACAGTATCTCCAGTCTACCTTCTAGTTGTCCATCAGTGTAGCAGAGATGATTTACTGCAAAAGAGAGTAACAGCTCTGCAGGTTTGGCCGTTCAAATGTTTCTCCTGGTTTAGTTTCCTTCCTGATCATAGAAAGCAGATGGAAGTACACAAGCATGACTGCAGGCTGGTGGATCAAAAGCTACACATCTGGGTTCCACTGTAAACTGGTTGTGACACATCTGTCCAAAATGTCTCAATACAAAAATTATCTTCTAAGAGAATTTTGACAAAACAAACACATGTTTTAAAACGTTTCATGCATTTATGTGACGTTTCTTCCCCGGATCACAGGGTTTGGAGTAGAAAGTGGAGCTGTGAGTCATGGCCGACTACTGAGCAACAACTCCAACACAGTCTGATTATTTATTTATTTCACTGCGACAGAAAATAAATGGTCACTCTCAGGAAACTGGCTGTGTTATAATGTGTGTCTTTATCATACAGTAAATGTGTTATTTTCCCCCTGCTGCAAAATTGTAATTTACCCTGGAGTGTGTTATTACATTTGAAGGTCAAAATAATTATGCAGTATATTATTTTGGACGTATTTATGTAGGCGAGGAGTTATTTGTTGGATGCAATAATTAAAACGGATGGTTTGCCATTTAGCATTAATGTGATAGGGGGGCATGGGGGGAGGGGGGGGGGGGGGGCACATCTGCATAAGATAACCTGTGTCACTTTTGTGATTTTCTATCTATTCTATGAATATTAATACACATATTTCATCTAAATTATATAAATTACTCACTCTTGGATGCTCGCTCTGATCTAATTCCCGCTGTTTGCAATCACATTCTGTAACTCGACAGGCATATTCTCTGCTCCCTGTTTATTTTGAATATTACTGGTTTATTCTCACTGCCTGACAGCTCCGACAGTTATTACCAATTACTGCTCACCCACAGGAAATGGTGTTCTCACAATGCCCAGCAAACAAATACTTCACCAGGAGCTGTCTTCCCCCTCATCGTCACTTAGTTATTAAAGCTGGTAAACAAGGATGCTGCAGGATCAGTGGTGTTTCCCTGTGAGACGCTGGCAGGTCAAGATAATTACACTTCAATACATAATATGGATGGTGAAAAAACTTTAAGTGTTGCTTTCCTTTCTTCAGGGATCCACCAATCTAAACTTACCCAATTAATTCATTCTCCTTAGAGATGTATTATGCAAAGTACAGTACACACTGTAGTACAGGGCTGAACTCTGAGGATGAAGACCTATGACTGAATTGATGATCAGGTTAAATGTGTGTATAGACTCACTGCTCATCTTGTTTGTTGTCTGCTTTTCTAACTGACTTTAAACTTTAAACATTTATATTCATAAACGTATGTGAGCATTAGAATTCTACGCTCATATCTATGCTTGTTTCCATCAAAGTATATAATCAACCTGGAAATTAATGAGGATAATTTTTCTTAACCATCCACATTTTTTGTCATCATCCACACAAATTATAACCCTTGCATTAAATGTCATATAGAGAGCGTTATACAGTATGACTTGTTGTTATAGAACTTGACTTGCTCTTTGCCTGTCAACTTGTGACTTAACTTGGACTTGCATGTGACTCGTGCAGCAATGACTTGATCTCATCTCTGCTGATTTCATTCAACCGCTTTGTCCAATGTCTTTTTTTTTTTGCTGATGTGGTCCACAAACTCAATAGGTGGACCGAGCCAGGAACCGTCCCTGTTATCTTCCAGCTGCTAGTATCAGCAGTAAGCAGGCACACAGGCTGAATTGGAGCTGATGTTGACATTGTGAAATGGTGCAGCTAATAACCTGCTGAGATCATCATATTCAGCTTCAGATTGAATATTAAGTAGACCTCTAAATTTAAGAACTCCTGTGATATACTCCCTGACACAATATGGGCATGAGTTTCTCCAACAAGTCACAATAAACTCATTAAATAGGTACCACATTGAATTACTCTGATGTGCAAATCACCCCTGTTTCTGCATGCACAAGAAAGCGTTTCCTTCCTGTCCAGGCTGTATGAGAGCCTCTTGTTCACCTACAACTTTAATTAGTGCTCTTGTCTGTTAGACAAAGGTGTGCAAATCCACACCACGTCTTATTCAAAAGACTTGAAATGCTGCATTCAAATGGCAAACATGTGATTCTACTCAAAGGCCCTCATCATATTCATAGCCAATCATGCTCTTCTTTCAAAGATCAACCACGTGGATTTAGTATGAAACACCCACTGCTGTCTAAAATGTCTCAACCTTCTTTATAGTCTTTGGAATTGCTCTTTAATGTTCCTATCTGCAATCAAAGCATGTGTCACTTGTATATGTCAACATTCTTTCATTCAGCATCTGAAGATAAAAATGTCAGCAAGATAAAAATTCACTTCTACAAGAGGGGGCAGATGAGGTTAGAATAAACTAACACTTTATTTCAAACACACTGATATTGTACATCTTGTATGCTTTTGTTATGCGGAAATAAATATGACATAAACTCTGCTGTACCTGTGTACACTGACAGTAAACCCTGCATTACAATATTGACATTGCAACGTGAAAATACCTTAACTGTACATACGAAACCATGACAAGATGTGTGCAGGCATCTAGTAGAACTCCTACTTATCCAAACATTTTGTGTGTGTTCCCACTTCTTCATCCTACATATTACACAGCACTACTTTCCCTGACTGTCCCGTCAATATCAGGACAAAAACACTGCAGATGAGGAGAACAAAGATGAAAGACATTTTCAATAAATACACCACAACAGAAGACAATACGAACATAGTATCCAGTTCTTCACATTTACATGAGAGGACCCCGGTCTGGTGCCACAAGTCAGTGTGAAACCATAACATACTGTAATATCCCAACATATCTATAACATACTCTATTAAAGATCAGTGATAGAATACAATATACAGGGAGGAAATTCAGATGGATGCGGAATAAGCACATTTTTACCTCAACAATGTGCTCAGGCCTTCAATTCCAGCGTGTCCATTAGCATTTCAAGAAAGGTTTACATTCAAAACTACGTCAAAGGCCCCTGTGTCCTGATGCCACAATGTAGTAGAGAACGATGAGGTCAGAATAAAAAAGCTTCATATAGCGGCTGAAGCGTTAGCAACAAAGACATCACAGCAGTACGTTTCATTATACAGATGGTTTTCTCTTCAAAGATGGACAAAAGCACTTACGATTGATGAATTACAAACACCTAGAGGAGAGCCGTGTCATTCAATTCCCACCTGTATATTTACAGGATGAAGTTAAACTTATGAAATGTTTCCCTTTATTTGTGTGCAGATTACAACCCGGCGTAGAATCACCAGAACCAGAACCAGAACCAGAACCAGAACCAGAACCAGAACCAGAACCAGGATATTTCATCTTTTCTAGTGCCACTTCAATGTCTAGTATCAAGTTTTCCTTACAGTGTACCATTACTAGTACACAACATTCATAAAGGAGTCTACTAACAAAATGTATAAACCTCCCAAATGTCATATTTAAAAATATATATTCTGCATTCAAGTTTCCCACGACAGACAATCAACTTTAACAGTATTACCTCATGTATTAACTCTTTAAAAAATACCTTCTGTTATCAATATACAGGAATGCACTTGATGTGTGGGGCCGTGTCTCTCTTCAAAACATCGTATTACTCCCTTTAGTGACATTACGGGGCAATAGGTGAGCCTTTCTCGTTCCCTTTCCTACAAAACTAACTTCCCTTTTTCATACAGATCGCCCACATAATCTGCTCTTTTAGCAAATTCATGAATTGCAACTTTGAAAGAGCGTTGAAGCGTGTTGACATTAACGGTATCGGCAGGCAAATACTTCGCTATAACGATGAAGTCTGACAATGTGGAGGCGTGCGACCAGACTAACTGACACCTTTGATAAAGATGAGCCAAAAAAAAAAGCGACAAATCATCAAAATAGTTCGACATTTGTGGGAATAATGATCCTTCATTTCCAAGTTCCATCCAAACTTTCTAATTTCATTGTTTAAGCTTTGTTGTGTTTCTTTAGCTCATCTTTAACAGGTGGGTTCAATCCTATTTATCCATACTGTATAACTGCAGCTGAATATGTACATTCCTCTAACTTAAGGTACCTACATATTTACTTTTTGATAGATTACAGAAATGTGTTCTAATTCAGCAACATTTTAGAGACCAGTGGCTGTCTAACACTTCTGTTAATGTCCTACAGAGTGTGTCTTTCTTCCCTATATTTTACTTCTACATACCTGAAGGCGTTTCTTTTAACGATGGCTATGCCTTTATAGGAATAAGAGTATTTGTCCTTATAGGAGCACATAATTTTCATCTCTGCTACGTAGCATTGTATCGTCGTTAACATGTTTCATTTAAAAGGAGACTGTTGCTTGATCTGGAGTCTCAACTAGTATATAATGAGATTTGCAGGCTCTGAGCGTTGCAGAATGGAAACTACTGACCCTTGTGTTATACGTACTTGCTCAGGCTACCTATAGATGCATGATGTGTTTCCGGGCCAATGTCACATTTGTGTGCTACAGTATTGTGTTCGCTCTGTCTCACTCTTACTGAATCATGGGATCATCTCCGTTGGGAGAATCCAGGGACGACCCAGTGACAAAAGGCTGATATTTTTCCTCGCTGCGGCTTGAAGCTTGGTCGGACACGGTAGAGAAGGATAAGTGGTCGTGTTCCAAAATGGCCAGGTGGTCCTGTGGCTTGTCTTTCTTCAGATAGAACATTTTCCTCAGCTGCTTCAGCTGCTGCAGCTCGCAGAATGTCTCCAGCACCACCAGCATGACTATCAGACCCAGGATTAGGTAGACTGAGGAGACAAACACGCAGAAAGACAAAAGGTGAGAAATGAAGCACAAATTTAAAGGTTTGAAAAAAACAAACCCATAAGCTTTTGGTCTGACAAGAAATTCAATCTCATTCATGTGAGGACTAACTAATTATGTTTTTGGTGGACATAATATTCTGACCATCAAATGTTTTGAATACGATTTTATCTGTTATGGTGTTATATAATAGATTACATTTCAAATAACACTTTAAACTATTGCAATAACAATCTAACAGAAAGTCCTGTATCGCTTCAGTAATGTATTGATCACAAGTCGACACAAGAGGGCAGTGGCGAGCTTCACATGTCCACCAAAAGCACCAATAGAATAGAATAGAAAAGAATAGAATAGCTTTTATTGTCATTGTATATGATTATACAACGAAATGCATTTGTGCTGTGCCTGAATCTTTGAACAGTAATAAATAACAGCAATAAACTATGAATAAACAACTAGAAATAAATCGTAAATAAGAAATAAACAACACACGGTTCCATTCATACATTAAAACATGAGTAGTCTCACAGCTCAAGATGTCCCAATAGCTCAAGATGACTCATATGACATGTCTCGACATCCCATACAACATCACAACATCACATGACATCACTATGACATATGACATCAGATGACATCATGAAAATCCCATATGACATCATGACATCCCATATGACATCATGACATCACAACATTACCGCCCCAAATGACATCACATGTTCCTTGCCCCATATGACATTACATGACATCATAGCTCAAGATGCCCAATATGTCCAAGATGCCCAATATGTCCCAATGTGTCATATTGGGAGATATTGTGATATTGTGATATAGATATTGTCATATCAAGAGCTTTGATGCTGCTCTAGATTGGTAATGACCAAAGTTGTGCTATAATCTTCTTGTGTTGTTAGCCTGTAAACTTCATGTTCTCTACTTTTTTCTATTTTCTTAAGATTCAGAGTATTCAGAAAATGTAGGCCTTTTTTTTTTATTATTTTTCATATTTCTACTGAAGAAATCATTTGACATGATAATAAGCATGCAGTCATGAGACATTTTGGAGATTGTTTTCTATATAAGGAGAGAGAGAGAAAGGGAAAAGAAAGAATGAATAATGACTAATGAGAGCTAGGAAATGTGATACACGAGTGGACAAGGACGCATAAGGAGACAAAGAAAGGGAAACTTGAGCTGCTGACTTGTACAGTCAGGTTCAGGTGGGGAATAATAATGTTATTGCTGATTAATAATTGTGTGTTCTGTACCAGAGTGGTGATAGTGAAAGTCAGATTTGGTTGTGTTAGATGGGTCCATGTGTGTGACACATTGCCGTATGCAGATTATTATTTACATACTGGGGGAAGGAGGAACAAAAAGACGAGAACTAAAAGAGAGAGAGAACTAAAACCAGAGTTGAGTTTTAATGTTTACCACAAACCCCTTAAAAACTTCAGAGAGTAATTATCTTGTAATTTGTCAAAGCAAACACAGCCTGTAATTGTTCCTGCATTTACCAACAAAACTTAACCCTTTCTGTGGCTTTGTAGTGACCCAGTCTAAGTGTCTTCCCATATGAGTGTGTTAAACAGAAGTGCTCCAACCGGCCCGCCTGTAGCTGACATTTATTTATTTCCTCTGCACACAAGCACAGAGGGACACAGTGTTCCCCCCGCCCGCTATTACAGACTGACACAGCACTGCTGAATGACGTCATTGTGCACCCACGTCCCATATGGAAGTGACAAATCACTCCAGTTGCGCTTGACATTTACGCACGGGCAGCTCGTCAATACTGTTTATGTTTTTGTCAAGACACGGCTTCATTTTCCTGCAGCACTGAACCGACAAACCCTTAATGACCTCTGGGTTTGACTTTTTGGTTTTGCTTTGGTCATGTAGGCAAAAGCAAAATGGAGCATGAGGGGAAAATGAGCTGGTGTCATCAATTCTGCTGAAAAGGAGGAGAAAAGCTGCTGAAACTGAACAAACCCCCGGTGTAAGTCTACCTCAAAATCCTTTCCTATGAGTGTGAGTTCATCATTATACGTGGTGCAATAACAAAAGAGTCAAGCAGCAGCAGCAGTATGAGGTTTGCTGAATGTGCCACACCTAAACAGGGCAAAGCTCACAGTCATAAATGTGCTATTTCTGATAGATTAGCAGTGAACTCGCACAATGAGACCATCAGTAATAACCCTTGTAGTAGGAATGGGCCATGTGCTATAATCTGATGCAGACTGAGTAATTTAAAGTCATCAAACAACGATATATAGCTCGATTTGTGGTGAAACCCAAATGAGAGGCGGTTGTATGTATTCAAATAAAAGCTGAACTTCTGTTGGATTTTTCTGATACAATCTGCCCAGATTGCTTTATAGCTCACACAGCTGTGGAGTGTCCTTTCCTCAGAGCAAACAAAGCAAAGACCAACATCCTGCTTGCTGTATAGGTGGAGTTAGAGATAAGGAGAGACGTGACCCCCTGGTGTGAATCATCAACACTCACCGGTGATGCCCACTTTGTAGAGTTCCCTGAACTTCTGATTACCGCCCTCTCCCGGTACGTAGTCTCCCAGGCCTATGGTGCTGAGGGAGATGAAGCAGAAGTAGAAGGACTCCAGGAAGTTCCAGTTATCCTCCAGCGCCGAGAAGATGGCGGCGGGGATGAGGAAGAAGCAAGAGACGGCCAGCAGGGCGAGCAAGGTGGCGTGGACGATGGCCACGAACGGCTTGGACAGACCCCAGCGCGTGTGGAAGTACATGATGGGCCTTCGCGTGCTGTAGACCATGATCCTTTGCACCACTGCGGTGAGGAACAGGAGGGTGAACGGGATGCCGATCACGGAGTAGACGATGCAGAAGGCCTTACCGCCGTCTGACAGCGGGGCTGCGTGACCATAACCTGTAGGCAAACAAACCAGAACAACCTTAGTGCAATTAACAGTCATGAAAGATGTCAAAAGGTTTTCATGACATCATCTTTCACTCTGTCATATGGAGCGACCAGATGTTTCACTCAATGAGAGAACAGGATCACCAAGACAACTAAATAAACAAAATAATGATAATTATAATGATACAGTTAAAGTCAACACGTTTTCTGTCTGCACGCTTCATTCATATATATATTCTGATATTAATATAAGTTAATTATATAGTTAAATTCTAATCCAGCTGTCGGTCCATATGGCAATACACTGGATATAACTGGGGCAGAATGAACTGTTAAAGTAGATTGTCTGTCAGTAAAATTAAATAAATTCTGTCTAACTTATTAAAGATAAAAATACGTTTAAAGTGTTTAAGTGAACAATCCTTTTGATTTAGAATTTACTTGCAAAAATGGAGAATGTACTGTGCTGTCCCTGTACAGTAAACATGAGTTTAACAGCATAATAAACATACAAACAAGTAAAGAAATGATCTTGTTTGTTTTTTTTTGTAAATCAATGCTTATGTAGTATTTCTAAAAAAAAGAATTTGCCATGTCCCCGTCAAGTGGCTGCAACAAGAGTGTTAGACATACCTGTCTATCTGTCACAGGCATGCAAATGAGAAAATCCTGTCCCCTCACCACAATTTGAAAGAAATTGTGTGTGTGTGTGTGTGTGTGTGTGTGTGTGCGTGCCTCATACTGTAATATTGTGTTTGTTGACATACTGAGTCTCATAACAGATACATGTGTCACAAGCTTGTCTGATCCAGATGTTCCCTGTTTACATGTCAACAGAATGTTGTTGGGACTAAAACAAGAACCTTAGCAGACTTGTACAGTCATTGCACTCAATATCAGAGTTGATACGTCACAGGCTGAGTGACAATAACATGCTCTGCCTAAAGCTCTTCATGTAGACAGGCAGACAGGCAGACAGGCAGACAAATACCTGCAGCTCGTGATGTTTTAAGCAATGTGAGACAATTGAGCCCTCTAATGCCTTCAGGAAAATAGAGTATTTGTTTTAAGGGTTTGTCCATTTGCACATGACCTGGACTGCTTGTGAGAATAACATTTTGCCTGGATAAACACATGTTTGCATCCAATGACGCATCTTTTTCTTACTTACTTAGTTTAAAAAAACAAGATAGAAATGAGCAGAAAACTGAAATTCTACTTGTGGATCCAAAATGATTTACTTGCTTTTATTACAAGCCCCTTAGATTAGAACGCCACATCCTGGATTTTGACCAACACCAAAAAAATATCTTAGAATTGATTTTAAAGTCCTTTTACTTATCTACAAAGTCTTACGTAATCCAGCACCTTCATGTATCAGGAACAAGAACTCTGATCCTCCACTGCTTTCTCTTTTAACAAGTTTCTAATGTTTCTACAACAAATTGGGGAAATGTATTTAATTGTGTTTCATTGATGTTTATTTGATGCGTTGTTAAGGTTTTATTGCTGGTTTGTCTATCACCTATTGCTATTTTAGTTTCTTATCTATTGTTATTGTTTATTTTTATCTGATTCTCACGTTTTGTTAAAGCACTTTAAGCTGCATCTTATTAGCATTAAATATCCTACGCAAATACAGTACTATACAGTACAAATACAGTACAATACAATATTTTCCATCTGTGCTGAGTGTCTGCCTTGTGTTTACATTTGCCACATATATAGAGGGAGATCATATAGCTGCTTACTTGTTGCATGTAATAACAAGAGATAAGATCATAGATTAATTCACACTACTTCTTCTTTCGAGGGTGAGACTTTTACAACCTGATGGGATAAAGTCACAGTAGCAGCCATATGTTGTTCGTACTACATTATAAAGTATTACAAAATGTCGAATAGGCTATTTATCACAACGATCAGCTTCTGCAAGACACAAGTTACTCTTGTGTTTGCCACAAATAATATACAGTAGACGGTTACGCTACAGGCCAGCATGCGTGTGTATGTGTGGCCTCGTGTACAGTCAACCTGATCAGTTAACTTGATGAGATACAGGAAGAACTAGAGGCCAATGAGTTTAAGTGTGTATACAGTACAACTAGTCATAATCAATATAGTGTGTGACCGTGAACGCTACATACGTAGACACTTACCTGTAGTGGACAACACGGTGCTAGCAAAGAACAGCGCAGAGGTGAAGTCCCAGTTCCAGTTCACAGAGGCGTTGTTGAGGATGGACACTCCATAGTTACTGGCATCAAGAGCTTTCTTCAGAAAGCTCTCCAGACGTTCCTCCGACAAACAGTCATTCTCCTGGAGGAACTGCTTTTTAATGGCCCGCAGATCTTGGCGCAGGACATCTTCGTACGGTAGCTCAACCGAGGAAAAGACAACCGCGCCGAATATAAGATAAAGGACGTACCCCAAGACTAGAAAGACAAAATACCACGTCGATTTGTGATTCTGTATCAACCGCACACACGAATTGCTGGCCAGGGACTGAAGCATCTTCAATAGGTATATCACCTCAGCGTTAGGTATAAGTTTTTAAATATGTTTTTAAATAATTATTCTTAAAGGCAACGGCGAAATCGCGTCAAAACCGGAGCATTCTGTACACAAAGATGAGACGCAAGTGGCCTTGACGGTGTCGATCCTCTTCCCCGTCTGTGAAACCTGCTGTGGCACTTGATGCCTTCAACGACTATCGGAATTCTCACAGTCATGTAGGGAAAGCGGTAACACGACTGCAAAGATTGGTTAACACAAAAGCTTTACTACAGATGAGAATATGTCGCGTTTGAAGATTATCTTGCGGGTAGACTAGCGCTGAAGTGTTAATTAAGATAACTTTACAGAAAAGGCCCCGTTAAATAAATTAATTCACCTATTCCTTAAAGCACCTGAAACCAAGTTGCCGCCCTCCTTCTAATCACGGAAGCTACAAAGTATCAAAGTAGCTGTTCATTACAAAAATATAACTACGCTAATTCTGAGCTACAGGATCCTTTCACTTTTACCGTGCAATAACAATGACCGTAACAGCTCACGAGTTGTAGACTTTACGAGCTTCAAATGGGACTGCAAAGGCAGCAAGTGATGTGGCGGTCACAAAGGCAGTGTGACGTCACAGTTTCGTTGTTCCCCTCCCAGGTGGACCAGTTCATTTAAAAATACCTTAGTTCCTGTTTCGATCCTCATCTACATAATGGGTTTCGAGAAGGAAGTTCAAATGCCGCACCGGCACCGTATTTTGCACACTGTTTGGATCAGAAAGGAAAGTTTGGACATGGGAGGCATCTATTACAAAAGCTCCCTGAGGGTCTCCATCTTCGAGAGGGTGACAAGACACATAAATCAATCTATAATTAAAGATATAATTCATGGCGATGTAAAGGAGGAAGTGGCCAATTAGACCACAGATAAGAGCCCCTTCAGCCTTGTCCAAGTTTCTATGACAATTTAAGGGCCCATCTGACCTGTAAGAATAAAGAAATAAATTCTCCTATGCACAGGGCCGCAGCTATCATGGTATATGGCTCTGGATCCCTTAATTTATGGTATATTAAATATAAATTGTGTTGAATGAATGGTATTGTCCGTAGTTTGCTGACTGATGACTTATTATCTGATAAAGAAAATAAAACGTGAGTACAGTAGCATTGTGTGTCATCTGGTACATTGGGCATAGCAATGGTATGATGCTGATTGTGCTATACATTAATGCCAAACACGTGAACAATATACACTTCATTGTTACTGATAAGAAATAAAAATACGGAAGTACAGTTGTGTTGTTGCACTAAGTTATTAAAGTTAACAAACCAAGAGAATAATGAATATAATACAGTTAAGCACATCATGATACAAGGTATTTATGCACAGCAGAAGTGAGGAAGGGCCTAAATCTACTTTAAAGGGGAGATGGGGCTCAAGTATTGGACAATTTAAACATGAATATTGAATTATTTGTGGGTGTGTTATTCTAGTCATTTATAGAATAGATAGACAATAAGTAGACGTCTGAAGTGTGTGATCTAAATTTCCAAAAAATAGGTTAATCAAACTTTTTTCCAGATCTGAAAAAGTTTAGGGGAGTTTAAATTCAGAGAGTGACAGTATATCTACTAATCTACTCATCTACTAATCTACAGTATTAGCAGAAGGATAATTTTCCTGCACACTGTAGGCTTTCCATTCTTAATTCCATATGGTAGCTGCATTGTCACACCCATATTCAAGAAGTTTGCTAATAATTGCGCAATACTTTGTCAGTTTGAGGCACTATTGCCTGTTCCTCTCCAGTTGGAGCCCCTTTGCTTGTTGAGTGACATGTGCAATTGTCAATAGAGTGACTCTTCTCTGCAAATTGACTATATCCTCTATCCCAGACTACTATATAAAGTAAGCATGGGAAAGCACAATATAACATTACAAACACACCAACTCATTGTATTACAGCTTGTGTTGGTCTGTGTGCACAACTATAGTTTGAATTTGTTTGAACAATTAAAGGGACACTTAAATCTCACATCAGGTAATATAATCAAACTAATAAAGTAAAACATCCTTACTGATGTTCATTGTACAGTATAACAACAGATTCAACAAATTCAACCCCCGCCTGCCTGTGGACACTCTGGACAAGATTTGGGCTCCTGATGATTCGGCAGATTGTGTCCTAGGGATCTCCTCTCAGGCCTGGATCAGGGCATCAGTGGACAGTCAGTGGCGGTACTTTGTGGCATCGGATGCACTGATATGTAATGTCCCATAGGTGCTCAAACGGATTTAGTTCAGGGGAACGTGAGAGCCAGTCAATGGCATGAATGCCGTTGTCATCCAGGATCTGCCTACATACTCAGGCCACATGAGGCCAGGCATTGTCCTGCACCAGGGGGAATCCAGGGTAAGGTCTGACAATATCACAGCATTTCATCTTGGAACTGTTTCATGTCAGCTCAATGTGAACCTGCTCTCATCTGTGAAGAGAACTGGGCGCCAATTGACTCATTCTGAAGGTTTGTCAAACATATGTACATATGTCAAACAACTTTAATGCCTACAGGTAGTCTTAAAGGCAATACATTACATTACATTACGATCATTTAGCAGACGCTTTTATCCAAAGCGACTTACAATAAGTGTGTTCAACAAAGGTAGATAAAAGAACTTCAGGTCACAAGAAATCGTAAGCGCATTTCCTTCCTAAACCAACAGCTAAGAGCATAACTAGAGCAATAGTGTTTGAAAAGAATGTTGTGGTTTGAGTGAATGCCCTATTTACACTTTTGGGAATACTTTTGGGAATACTATTGGTTGGATGCTATAAACAAAATACAGAAAAGCAAATGGATATAATATGAAGGTAATTTGAAGAGTAGTCTGAGCTGAGTCTGAGCTGCCTGACATTATTATTGTACTGTGTGTCTAAAATGCCGTATTCTGTCCCCTATTTGTCAGTAAGCAATAAATAGGTATGGACAAAATGTCAAAGAGATTGCTGGCCCAGAGTGGTAAAGATTTAGCTAACAGCAGATAACTCCATTGTGCATCAAATTTAGTATTGTTTGGAAATATTGAAATATTGAGCTGCTTTATAGATTCCACATATTATACATTGATAGTGTAAGCATCACCATTTCATGTGTCTATTTTGATGTAATCATTGTCTATATTGATTTATTTATTCCTGATTTTGAGGTACATTGAAAAACTGAATTAAATAAGATGTTAATCTCATATTTCAATTATAAGCACCCCATATGTTAATGTATAATATATGTATATATATATATATATATGTATAATAATGAGATATTACACATCAGGCTTGCATATGTTTAAAAGGTTGGAGGTACAACATCGAACAGACTAGTTGATGTAGCAATGGAGCAGTGATGTAATCTGGCTTTAGAAAACAAAAATATTTCAGTGGCACATTCACAATTACGAAGAAGACCTGACGAGTCAACTGTCACGCCTAATTATATTCAATCTTGAGGTAGTCATTCATCATACAGGACTCTGCCGGAAACGATGATGTAATCACTCAATGCTGATGGTGAAAGAAATGTTGCAAATGGTCACCTTTCTTCACTGGCAAATACAATTTAGGCTATCATAACAATGTGTATATTACCCCAAGCTATTGTTTTAAGAAGAAAAAAATCCTTCTCTGTAAATAGAAGAATTCGTATTATTAATTGCATAACATTTAATGAAAGAGACTTCATTTGTAGGTAATAACTAGTTGACAATGTATTTGTATGTGTTGTAATTTTCCTTTGTAACGAATCACTGAGACCCTATGACCGCAGATGACCTGTCCGAGTTGCCGTAGCAAAGCAATTCAGTGGCACTCCTCTCAATGAACGCTGGAAAGATGGCGACGACATACGCGCAGGCGAGACTCAACTCTGCCGGTGGATAGAAAGTGCTCCAAAAGAGATACATATCGGGATTGCTTGCAAACACTTAAAGGTGCAAAGTCTGTCTTATATCGCTCAGACATGGTTTAGTCCATGCACGACTAGGAAGAAGGAGCCAGTGCCCTGCTATGGAGCCTCCGGATCGTAACAAGCCCAGCAGGTATGCGAATTTGTTGAACAGTACACTACACCATCAGGACCTCGCGCTTGCCAAATTGAGAGCCGAACGTGACACCGCAGTCGAGTCTGTGGGGGCGCTTGCGCAGCTCCCAGAAATCGACTTCCTGGCAAATAGTGGTACGCGTGCAGTTACTGCATTTGCAACACAGGAGTTGCAAACTTTTGGAGTGAACATTTCCAGTCTCCATTGTTTGTCTATTACTGGGTTTCATCTGTTTGCTGTTTGCTAGAAAGCTGGTGAAAATGCTCGTCAAATGAGAAGGTAACGCGGCGAACAATTATCTACCGCACAAACTGTGCAAATGTCATAGAACAAGCTAGCTAACGTAAAAGAAAACTAGCTGTCGGCAATTATCACTTATTTGTTCGTAGGAAAATTCCCTCTCATAATTTCATGGAGATTTAGCTGGATAAGTTTGCATTCTGCACTTGTAAGGTGGAATCTAAAGTCCTGTAAGATAATGCACAATACCGAAGCACGAACTTGTTTGGCATTAGCGATCGTAACATGTTGCTCCTCTTGTTATTGTTAGTCTCACAACTCGACATGGCTCTTGTGCTGTTTCTTTGCACTTAACTGCTGAATCATTACGTACATTCAATGCGATTTGCACTAAATCTGTTATGGAATTATGTTAAGTTCTCTTGTGTTTCGAAAAATATTGTTGCAGATACCAATGATTGCATTATTGTGGCTCACATTACGAGCAGTGGAATGTGTAATATCTGGCAGCCATTTCATGTTTTTGATCTGATTTATCAAATGTCATAGTGTTTGCCCCTGGCTGATGCAGACAGAGCTTCTAGAATGTGATGTTTAGTCTCTGCCTCTCCTCCCTTCTTTCATGCTGTAGTAGACTTTGAGGGCATGTTATCGTTCTGGGTCAGCACTGTTGTCTTTAACAATACTATGCTGATATGTTGCAAATAGCTTGTCGTTGTTGACTCTTTTGAGTTATTATTGGCTCAGCTCTGTGAAGTGGACACAGCAAACAATGTGCTCGATTGCGTAATAGAGCACTTTGAATCTAATATCTGACATTACTGCATACCAACAGAAGAAATAGACGAAACACCAACACATAGTATTCAAAGCTGTTTGTTATATAATACTGACGGACGTTGTGCGTGCAAAATTTGTTGTGAAAGTCGAGGAAACTTCTAAAGAACTCCTGCAGTTTATTTGTAATGCAATATTTTTTGTGATTGTAATCCAAGTAAGTACATTCTGCTTTGTGGGTAAAATTAGTTGGACTTGGAAACATGCAAACACGTACATTGTTCAGCCTATGGATGTTGCGTCTGTCTATAATTAAACCCAACCTTAAGACTAGAATGAGCGACCTCACAACATGCAAAAATGTTTACTACACAATGCAGCTCACCTCACTACACCTCCCACGTTATATAGAGTATATGGCTGTAGATTACGTAGAAGTTTCTGGCAAATCCTTCGTTTTTACAGGAAGGTCAGGGGCAAAATGCCTTTCTATGTTATGTACTTGGTTTGTGAATGAAGGCTGTTACTATCGCTGCAAGTACAGAGGTCCTTTGTCGATTATGTCTCGCTCTCATAGTCGGTCTCAAGATATTGTGGCTCACAAGCATTCCAGGGAATTCAGGATGTGGTGTGCTCAGTGGATAGCTGCTTCAAGCCTGTAGGCGCCCACGGATAGGGGCTCATTAATGCCTGCATTCGCCAGGAGCACAGGCTGTGGAATACATATGGATTGTTCTAGTATTTCTTCTAATTGCATCCTGTTTTGAATCCGCTCCTGCTTTAGTGAAATGAATGCAGTGCCTACATTCTGCCACTCTCCCATCTGTCGTTGTGTTGTTGCGTTTTACCGTCGAAATCTTCCGAGCAACTAGTAATTGACCTACAATGAGCTATACATTCATGCATACTGTATATTCATGCATGCATTCCCGTCGATATAGGAAAAGGTGTCATGTGGAACTACGGATAAACATTTTTTGTCGCTGTGCACGATTGCAGAAGAAACTGAAATGCATGCTGACTCTCGGGAAGATGTCACGTTTGACCTATTAATGTTCAAATGTACAGCTGCATGCTCTACACTTACGGTGGAAGTGGCGCACGTTGAAAAATGACAGTCATTACAACGTTTCTGTCATGCTGCAGCGCGCTGTCTGCAGACTCTGGCTACATTTCAATATATTTGCATTCGGTGTGGTTTGAGGATCTCTTTCCTTAAGCGGAGAGTTAAGTAAAGCAATTCACACGGTCGGATATCAATGACAGCAGAAGGAAACACGCACAGGCTATGAGCTGTGTGTATGACAGCAGAGCAGTCACAGCTTTCATGAGACAACTCTTAAAATTCTGACCTGCATGATTTGTACAGTGGCAGGTAGGAAAAGTTGGCAGGTCCACTGTTTGCTAGGTTACACACGCATGTCCTTTTCATTTATTGTCTATCTATTACCCTGTAGAACAAATCCTGTCAGCTATGTCACCGCCGTTTCCGAGGGAGTTACAGTAGGTCAGGCGGACCACAGGTTTTTTGCTCAGAGGTGCATCCTGTTATCTTCCACTTTATCCTGAGCTACAATTTCACACGAGTAGCGATTACTATCTCGTAACCTCACCAACTAGGCTGACATTAATAACCGGCACATCATAACAGGGGCAATCAAAAATCTGGATTTAGCCCTGCCAAGCATCAGCTATGGCAGCGTGACCTAATTAGTTGGAAGCGTGCTCTTACAAAACCCTGGGCCAGATTCTCCTCTTTTCCTTTCTAAAAAAAAAAACAAATCCATTTTAGTACGGCCATTGTGAGCAAGTGTGCTCACTAACCAGCTGTGTGCTATTCAGCCGTGGGCCTCACAGTCCACGTGTCAACACCCATACAATAGTGTGCCCCTTCCTGGCACAATAGTTCGGGTGGTTGGGTGTCAAAGGTCAGGCTCCCCTGACTCTGGTGGCCCTTGGTATCACGGGCCTCAGTCTCTATACAGAAAAGACTCTCGATTCTCTGCTGTTTATTATGCACTCAGTGTTTTCTGCCTTGGGGCTCTCGCATTCCATTGGCCATTATTGGAGACCCAATCAGCCATCAGATGAGCCATTGAGAGCGTCCAGACACCATCTGCAGTGATAATTCACTAGTGGCAGGCAGGCAGGAACAGCTTGAAGATCATAGGAAGGCCACGGTTTTACTGCGGGGCGTTCAAGCCTCTCCGAATTTCTCTGTGCATCCTGCAGTACGATTAGGGGCAAAGCAACAAAGTTTGAAAAGGGATTTGGCGCAGCCTATACTGAAAGCTTCTCCCAATCTGTCCTTGGAGTGTCTCATGGCAACCAAACAAACAACCCGGCAGTGATGGCGTCATTGGTTCCGCCGTCATTCCTGAGTGATTCAGTCATTCTGTTCAGTGCAGGGCAGTGTCGTTTTTAAAACCGCTTCTCATTCCTGCTCACATGCATGCACTATTTATGTCCTCAGACGCCAAACACACACACACACACACACACACACACACACACACACACACACACACACCCATGCACGGGTTTGGAATGTTTACAAATGTACAGCCAAGCACATCCTACTTATGATGAATGCAGTGGGAGGCTCACGGCCTAACAGTTTTTTTAATACTGTGTGTGTTGCATTATGGCCGAGGCAGGCCACCACTTAGGAAGCGAGTTGTATGCATTTGTCTGTTTCATCACTGCGTCTTGCTGCCCTCCGTGTTCTATTTTTGTATCTGTCGTCGTCGTCGTAAATGCTTTATTGTAACGCGCAAGATTGCTTACTGTGCATTTTGTGAATAGTGAAAAGATCATTGCCCTCTCCCGTCCCCGTGGCGACTGCAGGACACAAGCGCTCTCTCATGCAGTAGTTCTTCTGTTGATTCCGAGACTGCATTTAAATGTTTGCCCTCGTGCCCATTTGCCTGTTTGCACGGCGATTGGTTGACAAAGGGGTCGATTGCAATCTGCAGTCCTCCTGCATGTAAATCCAATGGAGCTGCAGCAGGTGTCTGTCTGCCACGCAAGTAGTTCCACAGCTGCTCCCGAGGGGTCTCTCTCTCTAAAGAGACTCTGCAACAGGGCAGATGGGCGCTAGAGGTCGGGGGCTGGCTCGACCTATAGGGAGGCTCGTCTTTTCAGCGAACAGCTTTAGCGAGTGATTTCCAGATGACCCCCCTCCCCACACACACACACACCGAAAGGCTCGCACACGCTCCCCCGGTGAAAGTGATACAGCCTTGGCCCTTTCAACTCCCTCCGCACAGACGCCACAAGGCACGTGTTGGGGAATGTCTTTTCAGTCAGATGATGGATAGCGGCACACGGCGAACCCGGGGCATTCAGCGCCCGGTTTGCGTGCGCCCTCTGTTTTTTGGCGGCTTTGTTTTTGTTCGCAGGGTCACGACTTTCAACCCTTTTCTTTAATCCTATTTAAAACCCCTCAGAAAGGCATTAGGGGACAGAGCTCTGACAGGGTAATCTGGAAAGGCGTGCTGCTGGCTTTCTCTCTCTCTTTCTTTGCCTTTTCCGCTTTTCCGCCTTTCCTGATGCCGTTGTTTTAAGTGACTGGTTTCGAGTGCTGCTGCTCCTTCTGTGTGTTGTCAGGTTAACTCGCCCGAAACGTCCTTGTCGCTCCAACCTTTTCATAATCAGAAGTCAGACAGAATGTTGAATTTGTAAATGACAGGGTACGGCTTAGTGCTGCGTTTGCATACTTTGGGTGAGCGAGGCCCTAGACATTAACTCGTACATTGCGGTTGATGACGGACACTATTTCTCCTTCTCTTGTTGAGCCATTATGTTTACCTAGACTAAGAGAGGGTGTCAGCAGTGAGCCCCACATATTATCTTGTGTCTGGACCCAGCTGTGGTCAGGCCCATAGAATTGCTACTCTATAGTTGTGAGACAGCCAATCAGGCTCCAGAGGACTGACCACGCATCTGTCTGCTTTAGGTAGTGGAGACATTTTTTAGTTGGAGTCTAGCTGGAATTTCAGCCATGGCTTAGAAACCCAAACCCAACGCTGTTTAACGTGGTTTACATTTCGTTTTGACAATTCTACAGTGTAAAATTCTTTCCCTAAATGTCAGTCTTTTGTTTAAAATTTACATTCACAGGCAGAGCAATCCTCTAAAAGATGGGTCCCGACAGAACTCCGAGTTGGATGACTCTTTGGACTCGCCCAGTGAGGAAGAGGAAGCTTTGTATGGGTCTTCGCCTCCGTACAACCCCCGTCAGATGAAACGCATGTCTGGCAAACATCAAAGGAACAGCCAGGGGAGGAGCGCTCGTTCTCCCAACAAGGGTAAGCCAGCGGAGACCATGACCAAATTGAGTTGTTTACAAATTCTGTATCATTTAAAAAAAAGAATCGGCCGCGTTTGACATATGTAAACCTGTCAAGTGTTGTTTTGTGTATCTCAGCAGACGTTGTCCCGACTGTGCTGCGAGAGAGTCCCAGGCCAGCAGACACACCTGAGGAGCACAGTTACAAACAAGGCAAAAAGCAGAGGGCCAACCTGCGCTCCACCGAAAGAGACAACAAGAAGACATTCGAAGGCTCCTTTATGCTGGACCCACTCTCAAAGTCCAGCCCGTTTAGCGCCCTCAGCATGGATCCCCGGAAGCATTATTTGAGCTTGGGTTGCAGCAGCGGCAAACTCCCGGTGTCTATGCCCCATCCCATAGCCCGGCCTCACCGCCAGACTTCCAGGACAGACTGTCCGGCAGACCGCCTCAAGTTCTTTGAGACCTTGCGGCTGCTGCTCAAGCTCACATCTATGTCCTCCAAGAGGAAGGAGAAGGAGCAGAGGGGCCTGGAGAACATGGCCTTTATGGGTCATAACAACGAGGTCATTTGGTTGGAGCTGCAGGCGTGGCACGCGCGCCGCTCCACCAACGACCAAGATCTTTTCCTTTTCACTGCCCGCCAGGCTATTCCTGATATCATTAATGAGGTGCTGCACTTTAAGGTTAACTATAACAGCCTGAAGGTGGTTCAATGTTTAGCAATGCAAACAAGTCTGGGGGACAACGAGAGGGCCCCGGATCTCGTCTGGGGAGAGGAAAGGCAACCTGCTGTAGCGGAGATCAACCACTGTGGAGTAGATCCGTGGGGCTTTAGCGCCTGCCCCTCGTCGTCTATGAACGCAGCAGAGCCCCTGGCCTCTGGGAACGATTGCAAGGAGCACCTTCAACGCCAGCGGCTGGCATTTGAACAGGTGAAGCGGGTCATGGAGTTGCTGGAGTCTGTGGAAGCGTTGTACCCTTCCCTGCAGGCACTGCAGAGGGACTACGAGAAATATGCAGCGCGGGACTTCCAGGGCAGGGTGCAGGCACTCTGTCTGTGGCTCAACATCACCCAGGACCTTAACCAGAAACTGCGCGTCATGGCCACCGTGCTGGGTCTGCACGATCTGTCCCGAATAGGTTGGCCCGTCTTTGAGATCCCCTCACCTCGCTGCTCCCGCGGCAACGAAGAAGAGGAGGACGGGGAGGAGGAGGAGAACGACTCGACGGCCACTTTCACAGCTGAAAGCGACGGCGAGGATATGGACAACACGGAGGTGGGGGGACACGTGACAGAGGGAGAGTCGTCTTCTTCTTCGCTGACGCCGAAATTTGCCCGATTGTTGTCGGAGGATGAATTTCTTCCCACTGCTGGGTCAGGAAGTGCAGAAGCGGCCGTGGGAGGGGGAGCGCTGTGCCCCACAGCCATCTACAGACCGTTTGTGGATAAGGCACTGAAACAGATGGGGCTGCGTAAACTGATCCTCAGATTGCACAAACTGATGGATCGCTCTCTCCAAAGGTCGAGGGCAGCGCTCCTGCACCACACTCCGACACAGGAGGTGAGGATGTCGTATCCTTAGTTACAGGATTATAAGTAAAAAATCTTTTACTGAATGGTCTTAAAATGTCAGTGACCATAGCATTACAACTAAGACACACACACACACACACACACACACACACACACACACACACACACACACACACACACTGATGCAGAGATTCTACACGAAAGCAGCTAAATGACTCACTGTCAATAGATTTTGGTCACTTCCTGTGTAAACCCCCCTTTTTACAAATCACAATGACTTTGCTACTGTTTGAGTGTGTAGCTAGCTTTCGCTCAAGCTTATTATAGTCGTTTGTGCAATTTTCATACGCACTTTGTTCGTTTTATCTGTTTTCATGTTCACTTTTCACGTTCATCACCAGAGACACTTGTTAACTGTTCAAAATACAATACAGATGCAATTTGTTATTGTTATAAAACCGACTAACCACAGGTGTCAGTAAGACATTTAGAATTAATTTGACTGGTCTTCATCTTCCCCCTGCAGTTTGTAGACTTTCCAGACCCCATGCTGTACAGCGATTACCTGCCAGAGCTGTCGCGGCACGTGTCATGCAGCGGTCCAGACGATTCAGAGCTGGGAGCCGACTTGTCCTGGGAGGATCTGCTCGGCATGGACCTCCCATCCTTCCGCTCAGCATTCCTCGTCCTGTGCAGAGTCCTGCTCAATGTCATTCACGAATGCCTTAAGCTGCGCCTTGAACAGAGGCCTGCCGGAGAACCGTCCCTGCTCAGTATCAAACAGGTAACCTTTTTCTGGCGCACTTACACGGCTGTGCTTACAGGAGTTGCACACTTAGAGTTGCTTGATTCTTCCTGACACTACACCACTCGCGCAAAACATCAGAAGGAAAGGCTTTCTTTCAAAATATACCCTTGTATATCACTTGACAGGTGTCTCCGATGCTCCTGCTAATGTTTGCATTTGTGCCTGGCTTATCTGTCCTCTGCAGTTGGTGCGCGAGTGTAAGGAGGTTCTTAAAGGCGGCCTGCTGATGAAGCAGTACTATCAGTTCATGCTCCGCGGTGTGGTGACAGACGCTCAGGGCCTGCAGACAAATGCCAATATTGATGAATTTGAGGAGGATCTTCACAAGATGCTGGAGGTAAGACTCACTTCACTTCTCTGGAAACACAGAACTTAAAGGTACGGTTTGAGTTATGTGCACAGGTGTACTTGAAGGAGAATATTCCGGAAAACTCGAGCATGATTTGAGTATTTATCTTTTCAGACCCTTACTGAATTGTTTCATTTTTATTCCATTATGATTTATTTATTATTTTGAAATGAAGTGGAGTGTAAATATCACCACTTGATCTTGGTACAAAAAGATTAACATAACAATAATAATAGATTAAACAGTTAGATAATGTGACCCTTTCTTCTGAGGTGAAAGTAGCCTTAGTTCTGTAGATAATAACTCGCTGACGTTTTGGATTTCAAAACCCTTAATTGGATTAACTAACAATTTGGCCCTCATTCTGCCTGCCTTCTTAACTTTCTCTCCCCCTGTTATCTTAGGTATATTTTGACTACATGCACAGTTGGATCCAGATGTTGCAGCAGCTGCCCCAGGCCTCTCACAGCTTAAAGAACCTGCTGGAAGAGGAGTGGCACTTCACCAAGGTCATCACCCCATACATCCGAGGAGGGGAGGCCCAGTCTGGGAAGCTCTTCTGGTCAGTGGCCCCCAGAAGTCAAGTCGAGTTACGCAACAAACGATTCCCGACCCAGACCAAAGTTCAGCCACATACAGTTTATTATAAACTGAAACACAGCATCAAGTTGTTGTCATGCCATTTGGTTTATGTCATTTAAGAGTCTTATTAATTATTCAAATGAACCCGTTGACTGTTTCCGTCCCTTGCAGTGACATTGCCGGCATGCTGCTCAAATCCACCGGCGACTTCCTTGACGCCGGCCTACAAAAGAGCGGTAATGAATTCTGGGGGAGTGCAGACGACAGCACGGCCTCAGATGAGATCAGGTATGCGTGGCTATCAGATTTCCGTGTCTGTGTTTTGTCCCGGTAGAAGTGTTTTAAACTTTGACTATCTTTTGATTCTGTAAGGCGGTCCGTTATTGAGACTAGTCGGTCACTTAAAGAGCTGTTCCATGAGGCCAGAGAACGAGCATCCAAGGCTCTGGGCTTTGCCAAAATGCTTCGCAAGGTGAGTGGTTGCGGTGCTGAATTTTCATTCCCCTTTAAAGAGCAAACCAATACAGCACTGACTATGCAGTTTTTATTTGGCCTTGTTTTTCTGCTCTGGAAAGAACTGGGACTGTGTGTTCAGAGACAGTTTGTTTACTTCCCCTGCAGGACCTAGAGGTTGCTGCTGATTTTTGTTTTTCCAACGGGCTGCCTTGTCTCCTCGAGGCACTAAAGAAGCAAAACTATGTCAAGGTACGTGTCATTTACCATCATTAGCTACTTTGTTTTCAGCCTTTTCCCTGTATCTGTAGATCATCTTTGTACTAAGGTGACCTTTTCTTTTTATGCCCAGGTTCAGATTCCAGGCTTGGAGGAGCTACAAGTCTTTGTGCCTTTTGGCCTGAAGCATCAGCGGCCTCTCATCCTGCAGCTCCTCAACGCCGCCGCTGGGAAAGACTGCTCCAAAGAGCCGGATGAAATTCCCGAGGATGAGGCCTACCTGCTCATGAGTAAGCACGGAGCCGACTCTGAATGGGCCGATTGGGACGGAGAGCTGGTCAAACTCGTGCCCCAGATGGAGACTGTGGACACTCTGAGGGCCATGAAGGTAAGCCGCATTTTTCCCTCTTAAGTATTTGGAAATCATAGCGGTCGCACAAGTTCACAAAGCCCTCCACTGTTCCAATCTGCTTTTAAGGTTGAGGACATCCTGTTGATAGTGATGCAGTCTGCTCACCTGGTGACCCAGCGTAAGGCCTTTCAGCAGTCCATGGAGGAAGTGCTCACGCTTAGCCGGGAACAAACCTCTAGTCAGCCTCTCATCGCCAGCGCTCTTGAACAGCTGAAGGTAAATGCATGCATGTGCAGATGCCGGGTTTAGATTTCTAAGCAGTTACTCTGAACACTGCATCATGTTGTGGTATTTTACAGGTGCATATTGGTGCCCTACTTTTGAATCTGACATTCACTGCAACACCCCGAAGAAATTCCGTTCTGATTATCACCTAAACCTGAAAAAGAAAGATACCCTGTTTTGCAACCGTCATGTCTCAAAACTGATTTTAAAACGGAAATTACCAAAGACACATATCTGTTGCATTCACAGAAAAACACACATTTGCATTCCAAATGGGCCCCCTAATGTTTTCAAATAGATCGTATCAGTTTCCGTTTGAAATGCTTTGAGGTTTTATATCTCCTAACTACATCTCTCTGGCTCTCTCCTCTCCATCTCTGCCTTTCATGCACACTCACGCTATCGTGTCACGCCGTTCCTCGCTTTTCTGTTTCTCCCTTTCAACAGAACGAGGCGCTACAGCTTTGCATTAAGATCAGCACTGCCATCGACAGAGTAGAGTACATGTTCACAGAGGAGTTTGAGGCGGAGGTGGAGGAATCGGAATCAGCCACTCTGCAGCAGTACTACCGAGAGGCCATGATACAGGGATACAACTTTGCCTTTGAGGTGAGATGCCACAGGGGTTTGTAAGTGTGCTGTTTAACTGTGTACTGTAGATTTAATTACAGTAACCCACGCCTGTATGAGTTGACAATGTTCTCATATGTTCCAAAATCACGAGGGTTCATTTTTTAGTTCTGAGTCTGACTGAGCAACTGAATATATGAGTAATATAGAGTAATATCATTTCTTATGTGCTTCTGCATATCAATCCATGATTGCTAACAAGCACCAGAGGTACCCAAGGGTCTGTGAATTGTACAATATAGACAAACTAGAGGTTTATGCTGGGTTAACCTTGTTCAGCAGTCACTCAACTCACGAGTGTCATCCTTCTATACCAGCCACAATCCTCACATCTTTGTATTTTCTATGATTGTAGACCCCCGAGCAATGTCAGGAATAAGTCCACATCATGGACATTTTAACTGTTTCATCGATGACTCACAAATACCTCTAACTGCAAGATAAACAGTTCCATCCTTCCATCTTTTCTAAAGCTCTGCAAACATTACATTTAGTGGTCATTATGATAATAAGGGTTGTAAAGGATAGACTTGGAAAAAGAGACAGAAGAGGTGAAAAGGGACAGAATATCCACTAAGCAAAGCCTTAATTGCTATACTTTCTTTGATGTCTTCCACAGTACCACAAGGAGGTGGTGCGCCTCATGTCGGGGGAGTTCAGGCAGAGGATCGGGGAACGCTACATAGCTTTTGCCCGGAAGTGGATGACCTATGTCCTGACCAAGTGTGAGAGCGGCAGAGGCACCAAGCCCAGGTAAGCCCACCGGTGTGCTCTAACCCTAAACCCCAACGGCATTCACATGACAATCGCTGCACTGAGCTCCCCGTTCCATTATTGTGTACTGGGAGTTGACCTGTGACCCCCCATACTGTGCACAACTGGGTTGTCTCAGCTCTGCAGCCAAAGTTCAACCGCATTCAACTTTGCCCCATCTGCCTGTGACCTTTCTAACATTTCACAGAATACCGAGCGACACACGGATCACTCTCTGCAGTGAACATGCCACTTATCATGTGAAAGCTGCTAGGTGTGTTGCTCGCAGATGCCATCAGTCAGTGTGGTTGCACAGGAAATTCAAGAGTTGATCTTAGAGAAGATGCCAAGAAACAATGGCACCCAACAATTTCAAGTCCACATGAATATAAACCTTAAATTAATTCTTTTGACGCTCTACTTAACAGCACCCTTGTTTTTCCGACAACAAGCCACCATGGCAACCCTGTTCTCTGATAATAGGCCAGTGCCCCCAGCTTAATTCATGGATTAAATCCTGCAGCAACATACTTAGTGGAAATGGTACAAATCATTTTTTGGAACATTGTAAAACGATCGCTGACTTCATCTTTCACTCTGCAGGTGGGCGACTCAGGGTTTTGATTTCCTCCAAGCCATTGAACCTGCCTTCATATCAGCCTTACCAGAGGACGACTTCCTGGTAAAAAAAAAGGCTGCATTTGTTCCATTTCCAGTCTACACAATGGTCATAATACCAATGACACTAATGTACTTTGTATCTGTTGACTGTTTGTCTATCTGCAGAATTTACAAGCCTTGATGAACGAGTGTATCGGCCATGTGATCGGCAAGCCGCATAGCCCAGTGACCGGCCTGTACATTGGTAAGAAAACTCCCGATAAGAGCTGTTTGTGACTTCCCTTATCTTGCTAGCTTGGCATTTCTTTTAGCATTAATATGCCCCGTGAAGCAGCCGGAAAGGTGTTGAAAAGCTGCGGTCCAAAGGTCAAAGAAGCAGGTGGATGGTGTGAAGTGGGGGGGCATGACTTCATGACTTCTGTTGAACGCCGGCAGTTCAAAGGGTCATTTTCTTTATACTGGTCGTGAGCACAGCCACATTTCTGTAGCAGTTCTCCAAGTGTGGCCTCGTGCGAGACCTTGTCCAATCCTTTAGTCGGTTTAAGGCCGAGTTACTCCATCCAGAATAATTTAAGCTTTGGCATTTTTTCTTTCCAGCCCCCAGGAATAGCCCTCGACCCGTCAAGGTCCCTCGCTGCCATAGCGACCCTCCAAACCCAAATCTGTTCATCCCCAACGCTGAAGGTTTCAGGTAGGTGACTTTAGAAGCTCTGTATTATAATCTAATAGTGTGTGTGTGTCCACTGTATGTGAATTCTTTCCTGCATGGCTCATTTTGCCTCTGCTTTTGTTGCTTTTGTGAGTTTTCCCTCTATGCTTCTGTGTGTGTGTATATGTCAGGTTGAAGGGCCGTATGAGCACATCAGTGGACTGACCTGTTTTCTTTGTATGAGAGTGTGTGTGTGTGTGCGTGTGTGTTTGTCCCTTAACCAGCTCAGCCATTCACACACACGCAACCCACAGGCACGTACACAACCCTCCAAGACAGGGCTCCTCAGTTGTTTTTTCACCATACAGCTCTCGAAGTCTCCCCTGCGACCTCCGGAACCAGCTCTTCCCCAATGGCCCCCGCCCCAACCCTCAGGGCCCGGGGGAGCACAGCCACACCAAAGCACCCGGCAGTACCCCCAATGACGTCAGGTAGCCTTGCCCCTAAAGTCACCCAGTAGAGACTATTGTCAAAACAAAGCTCCCCGGTTACGAAGACCGGTTATTTTCCTCAAGCGTATGGAAATGGAAGAAACGATTCCCAGACCTTTTAGACAATCAAAATCCTGTCTGCTGAAGTCAGCTGGTCATACATAATTTCTTGTTTCCCTTTCCTGTAATCAAGGCCAGAATGTGTCCATTTTAATCAATAATCTCAAGAATGAAATGTTTGATTCATGCATCGATCCTGATTTCCTTTCTTGGCTGTATAGACAGTACGATTTCTTGCCTAATGCTACTAGAAGCGCTACAGAATGCAGCTTAATGGTCTGCGTTGCTTGCAGATTACACAAAGTTGAGCTTCTTACAATTAAACTACAAGTAGGTTTAGAGTGAATTGTATAAGCAATAATGTAACACACACACAAGTGCTTTTTAAGTCTCACCAGTGCAGAAGAAGAGCATTACACAATTCGTCTCAAGCCAAGAAGCTGAGAATGTTGTGCGTGGTGTGAAAAAAGAAAACACGTCCTGCCTCACCAAGAGGCATTACTATCCTGCAAGTGTAACGCTACTAATATCAGTCTTGCTTTTTCACTGCAATTTCTGTCTTGATGTCTCTTTGCTCTTTGGAATCAGACTATGCGCCGTAGAGCTCTAACGTTTCATGTTGCAACTACACGGCCGTTAACCAAAGCCATTAACATCTAACAACCGTCAGGAGTTTGTGATTGGATCGCACTGTGACCTCATTTGTCACCGCGTCCTTGCAGGGGATCCAATTTCCACGAGAACGACCGTCTCTCTTCAGTTGCGGCGGAGTTGCATTTCAAATCTCTCAGCCGCCATTCTAGCCCCACGGAGGACAGAGAAGGTGGGTGCACTTAGTGGATCTGCGTCTTCCACTGGTTTAGATAGTCGACACCTCAATGATGGTTTCCTGCTGTGATTTCTCTCTCCAGAACCGTCCTACCCTAAAGGTGACACTGGCGGTGCTGCACGCCGAAGCTGGGAACTCCGCACCTTCATCAACCAGTCCAAGGGTAAGAGTGTTGAATGTTTGGTAGATGCACAGTAAAAAATGTCCAAGTGTTCTCTATTTAAATATGATAAAAATGAATTTGCTCTCTCCTCTTTTAGACACAGCAGCACGACAAAGCCCGATGGAGGCTGTCCGCCGCTCCATTAGGAAATTTGAGGATAAGCGCTACGCCGTGATGAAACAACGCAATATCATCGGCCAAGTGTGTCACACACCGAAGTCGTACGACAATGTCATGCATGTCGGGCTAAGGAAGGTGACCTTCAAGTGGCAAAGGGGCAACAAGATAGGTACAGATCCACCGCGGCTGCTATTGTTATGGTGTAGCATGTAACTAATATAAGTGCAGTGAGCTCATGTCTGTGTCTGTGAAAACAGGTGAAGGCCAGTACGGGAAGGTGTACACCTGCATCAACGTCGACACTGGAGAACTGATGGCCATGAAGGAGGTATGTGCCCAACAGCGATGCGTTTACTAAGCTTCTACATCCGCTGAATAAAGAGTGACACGGGCCGGGTTCAACGCGTCATTTCTAATTATTTCCCTTGGCTTTGAAACAGATCCGCTTTCAGCCCAACGACCACAAAACAATCAAGGAGACGGCAGACGAGCTGAAGATATTCGAAGGTATCAAACACCCAAACCTGGTGCGCTACTTTGGCGTTGAGCTCCATCGGGTAAGAGCTTTCTTTTTGTTTTAGATCATTTTAAGACGTCACGCAAAATCACTACATTACCGACCTGCATTTCAAAGGAGATTGAATTCCTAATTGAATCCTGTCATCTGTAGGAGGAGATGTACATCTTCATGGAGTACTGTGATGAAGGCACCCTGGAGGAGGTTTCCAGACTGGGCCTGCAGGAGCACGTCATCAGACTCTACAGTAAACAGATCACCACCGCCATCAACGTCCTCCACGAACACGGCATCGTCCACCGTGACATCAAAGGTCAGCGTCACGCACGAGCTCTCTTTCCACAGTGTCTGTATTATGATTCACATTTCTACTAATAAACAGTTTGTATAAATATCTGTTTCTTTGCCTTTGAATCAGGAGCCAACATCTTCCTGACATCATCGGGCTTGATTAAGCTGGGAGACTTCGGCTGCTCGGTCAAGTTAAGGAACAACACTCACACTATGCCTGGAGAAGTCAACAGCACCCTTGGGACAGCAGGTAAACTACACGCATGCAGTCTCTGACCTACATGCTACCACCAGGTGTCACTATAGTACAACGAAGATCCTTACTACTGCATTTAATAGATATTCACTTCACTTATTGGTGAGTGGTAAGTGCTTGATGAGTTCTGGCCCATATTTATTTATATTGTTTGATTCTTCTACCCACTTTGATACATTTGTTTTTAAATATGAAATGCAGATATTTCTGTTTCATTGATTAACCCTGATCTGATCACTTTACTCAGATTACTGCGTTATATATTATTTTTTTAATGTCGTACTATTCCCCTTTGTCACAGTCACTCCTTACATTCTTACTCCTCACACATCAGTGTTGTAGCTTCTGTTACTTGTCCCATTACACACATTTTTTTTAAAGTTTCATATAACTTTTCTGTTAATCAGCATACATGGCACCTGAAGTCATCACAAGAGCAAAGGGAGAAGGCCACGGACGGGCAGCAGACATCTGGAGTCTGGGCTGTGTGCTCATTGAGATGGTGACTGGAAAGGTAAGGGAGTTTGACCCCCGCTATACATAACCTGAGGTCAGAACTTAAGGCAACTATCCTTACGCTTACAAAAAAAAGAAGAAAGAAATACACCTGACAGGTTGTGCAGGTGTTAAGCAGAGGATTCATGTTGTGGCACTTTATTTGTTGGCTCTGTTCAACCTGAAAAGTAACTTTGGTGATTTGCCACAGAGGGAGAAGGGAGGGGCGCTGCAGGGTTGCAACATCACAAGCAGCAGCAGCAGCAGCAGCAACGCCACTCTGACTTTGCACTTCTTGTAAAAGGCAGTGAAGGCAAATATGTTATCTGTATTGTTTTCTTCTTAACCCATTGAAAGCCACCAGTAGGTTGGTAAAGGTGAAACTGAAAGGGGTTAAATACAGTTAAATCTAAAGTATAGTTATTCATTGAGTTACTATTAATCAGTATTGTATGAATCAGTAAAGTATACGACACAAAATGACGTCTTGACTGATCTCCACCTGCAGAGGCCCTGGCACGAGTACGAGCACAACTTCCAGATCATGTACAAAGTGGGCATGGGCCATAAACCGCCCATCCCGGAGAAGCTGAGCACCGAGGGGAAGGACTACCTAGGTCACTGTCTAGAGAGCGAACCCAAGCGCCGCTGGACAGCTAGCATGCTGCTAGACCACCCGTTTGTCAAGGTGAGACCAGGCTGCGGCGTTCAACCAAGCGTTTTCTTTAAATGACTCTATTTAGAACCGTTCAGCTTAAACATGCAGTACACACACCTGCAGGAGAACCCTATGAACACTGTCACACACACATTAGCGATGCCAATACCAGACCACCCAAGGGACCAAGAATCGCCTCGTATAAATATACTCTTGTACGAATAAATAGGAGGTATCGTGTCGAAACTGCTTGTGTTCGTTACTTCCTCTATATTGATGAAGAGCTCGCAATGTTATGCCACATTTACAAACAGGAGAGGAGCAGAATATAAGGAACAGCCTCACTATCTTTAATGTCATGCAGTCCAATACAGCAACACTTCTAACTGTGGCTTTGATGTGATTACATCGGCACGAACCATGTTAAAGGTCGAAGGTGACCTAGCTCGTCTAACTCGTCTTCTCGTCTTGTGTGTGTGTGTCTTAGGTTTGTACGGATGAAGAGTGATGGAGAGCTGCTCTGTGGCTTTTGAGTTTACAAAGTAAAGCACTACTGTACACACTGTTGGCAACCAAAAAAGACAAACTGTGGACTCGGAGGAGGAGGAGAAAGCGATGGCTGAAGGCACATGGAGTTAAACTGAGGAACCGTACAATATCATTTCACGGGACAAATGGACCTGAGAAGTTGGGGGGGGGGGGTTTGTCTCAATATACCATGGGGGGCATGGGAGGGGGCGGGGCCTGTACATACTGTAAGAATAGGTTTGGCTTTAATTCTTGTATAAACAATATTGTAAAGTTAAAGTTATTATTGCCACATTTGCTCTCACTGGTGAAGACCTCTGAAAAGGCAACAAGGAATACATTTGTTTTTAATAAAAAAGGGGTGGGGGGGGGGGGGGCAAACTCTAAGGCACTTTCTAAAAACTGATGACCCTGAGGGGGGGCAGTTTAGCGGGTGGGTCGGCGGGGACGGGGGGGATATTTTAGTCAGCCTTTAAGACTGGAAAGCAGAGGTCTGGCCTTCCATCTCTGGATGTAGTAAAAGCCCTCACGGATGGAAAGAGGCAGGGGATGAAATGGACACCATCCATCCACATAAGCACAGGTACAAAGAAGGATTCTTAATGTATTTGTTTCTTTGCCTTTGCTCACAAGTAAAATGTCAAGTTGGTACTGATGAACTTTGGGGAATAATGTTCCGAGTGTAGTTGACGGCGAGGAGTTATTCATTAAAATGGAACACAGCCAACTAAGAAGAGGAGGAGGAGGAATGGTGTCTGCTCTTCCTCCCAGCTGCTGAACACAAAACATCCTCATGGACTCTGACATGACTTCTGGTCCTCTGCTGCTCTTACAGTGTTTGCAATGTACAAAAAATATTAATAAACCAATCTTTTTTTTTTAAAAACTGGAATTGTGTGTCATTTTGCAAGGATTCTGCAATAAGGGTGAGCGGAGAATATTCAGAATTCTCCTCAGTCCTACACTGAATCACCCCACTTCCTACTCGCCCAAGCGTCACCTCCAGCTTCTGGAGTTCAGCATGTAAGACAATGCTTTGTCTCTTGAAGGGAGTTGGCTCTTGTTGGGTTTTGCAGCATCCTGTCAGACACGTTTAGTCAGCTCTTCATAGCAGTTTACAGTAACAGGGAGCAACTGTAAGGTGGGTCAGGATTCCCCTTAATTGTTTTTTATGGGGATGTCCTTATTTCCATAGCTGGAGCCCCTGTCGATTTCAGTCTGGCCAATCATCCAGCGGACCCCCATTGAAGCTGAAAAGGAAAGAATATAATCAGAGCAAATCGTAAACAAAGTGACAGATGCAGCTTTGTCTCCCTCCCTCCCTCCCTTGTCCCTGCTAAGTTGCCATTACGATACCAGGGCACTGGATGGCAGAAAATGTTCTTAAATGAGATTCTTCTGATTGGGTCCAAAGCTGCTCTGTCCTAGGTCGACGATTTCCCCAAACATTGAGAGCACTAACATGGCTTATCATACATACTATGCAGACTTAGCATCACTTTTGATTCTTAACTCTTCAGTGAAACAAGACTGCATTCTTTCTTTGTGATATCTTTGTACTATTGCTCACCTCCCTCTGTCCCCATGTGTTTGAAACTCTCTCTGTCACCTCATGACTAAAATACTGCAACTCTCCCAGCTTATCCCCTCAACATGTTACAATATATTAAAAATGCAGTTGCCTGGTTACAGATCGTTATATTACTGTGCCCTAAACAAAAACGTAACATTACCACCTTCACAAAGATCAGATTGACAGCATTGTACATGTGTAAATGCTCTTTTAACTCCTAAGATGTTATTTCCACATTAGATTTCCTCACTTGTGCCTAACAAACTATCAAGAATTTCTCAATTGGGGTGTAAACTAAGATCTAACAAATATTTTTTTGCCATTTGCCATTTTAATCCCACTATTAAAATACAGCATGGGCTCTTCAGGAATCTTCCTTATTGGAAATGTGAACGGGCTCTTAATGACCCCATGCTGTTGGAAAACTTTCATTCCCATATGACATCACACTCCTCCAATGGATGATATGCAATTTGCTTAATAAGCAAATTCAAACAAGGGCATGCCAGAATTCTGATCATCGCATTTTCCAAATAAAAAAAGAACTTACATACGAGTTCTCCAAATCCGCTGCTTTATGGAATGTTTGGACAAAGAGGCGCTGGTTAAATTAAGGGGAAGGGGGGCACTAAACCCATTTCGGGGTGACGTCACCGTGGGTTTGAACACATGAAACCAACCTGCAGTGCAGAGAGCCACGGACGCTACGATGGTCAGGATTGATCCGGAGCTGACTAACTGAGCCAGCATCAGACCGAGCGGGTACAGCACCAAACAGGACCAGAAGATCCAGTTGATCAGTGCCCAAGGTCGGCGTGGAGTGCTCACTGTCGGGCCGGGAAAACGACCCGTCTGTGTGTAGTGCTCCTGAAAGCTATCCTGCAGACACACACATACACAAATCAAACACCAAAGTCTGGACGCATGTTGCAACCAGCAGCCAAAATCTGACAGATCTTGTGCATTTAAAGAGCAGAACTGAATATTGTGTGTTACGGATTCCTCTGTGGCACAATTACCTTTTCCTGGTAGAGCTGGTGGAGCCATGAAGCACACTCTGCCTCATCTTCTGGGATCAACTCTAGGGGGATTCTCCTGTAAGCGACAGCGGAGAGGAAGTCTCTAACGTGACTGACGACAACAAAGAACTTAAAGGAGCAAGATGTGATACAGATTTTTATACCTGACGTATAAATCTGCATGATATTTCTTCCCATTAAGAATTCCAAGTAACGTCGGCGCTTCGTTGTTTCTGAAGTTCAGTGTAGAATCATACACAGCTGCAACTACACAAGAAGAGAGAGAGAGAGAGGGAGCAGCAGCAGTGGATAAGCTGTTACTAACGGAGGTGATTTGTTTTGTAATTCAGTCCAGGACACCAAACCTCAGTGGCCGTATTCAAATATTGCATCAGCAAGTTTGAATACTCACCTGTTCCTCTAAGGTTTTGAACAGTTAACCAGAATCCTTTGGTCCTGGGCAGAAGGTGATACTTCAGTTTGGGCAAACCTTTGCTCTCGGCCACCTGCATGCTGATCTCGTGCTTCTTTGCTGTAAATCGCGTTCCTTCACAGTAAAGCAAGAACTGAAACAAGATTTACATAACAGCATTAGTCACCGTTGACCCCTGCGATGACATTCAAATGGTGAAACACGAGGCTGAACCTTACCCAGAAGTTTACAGGGTAATCTCGCAGATTTTGAAGACTCTGAGCCACAGTTCTACGATCCTCCTCCCACTTTCTTTTGCAGAAAACGATCTCCAGGAAGTACCACATCCAACCAATTATAGGAATGTAAGCAAGCTCTTTTTTAGCCATAACTTTTGAACTCTGGAAACAAATGAAACCATGTTAAAAAGGACTACTGGATAGCAAACCTCCTGCGCTAAAAAAGCCAAAATAACAACAATTCTCCTACCCCGAGAACACCAAATCTCTCGCAGAAGGTCCAGCCGCACAGGAAGTCTATCTCAAAGTTGTGGTTCAGAACCACAATTGCATTCTCATTACCACACAGTGGGGAATTCTTCGGGTCCGTGTAAAGTGTGCATTCTGTGCCCGACCACCAATCAAGAACAGCTACCATCTCTGAGGGACGGAGAAGGACACGCTGAGCAATCATCAAAGAGTTTAAAATATACAATCATGTTCAGTGCGACAGTCTGATAACCAAACAAACAGATTTCTCTCTACCTTGGAGAATCTACAAGCAAACACACAGGTGAGAGAGCGAGTACTTACGGCTACTGACGCAGTAGGCCAGTTTGCAGTTGACCTTGCGGGCCAGTTGTTTACTGACCAGCCACAGAGGTGAAGTACAAAGCTGCAACAGGTTGATTAAGAGGCCGCTGACCAGGAACACGTAGCAGATGATCAGATGGCACAACAACTGGGACTTCAGCAGCTGCAGGAGACCCATTTTCCTGCAAAAAGCATAAACATTTAACTGTGTAAATCAGTCACCAGCTGCAGTTATGTTAGTTTAGTCCCGGACTGTGACAGTGACGTTTACAGTGCAGAGACTGCTCGGATATAAAGCCACTCTTTGATTGTTTAGTGGGGTTTGTTTTTTTATAGCTCTTCTTCTCAATGACGCCTTTGAGTTCCAGTGTGGATAAGCAAAGCAGAGATGTGTGTGGTTTCAGACGGTACACATGACTTTTGTTTTTATCTGTAAGGTCATTGTGCATCCTCAGCTTTAAATAGTCCAAGTCCTTACCATGCTGTTGATTTTGTTCACTGAAAGTAAGGTTAACATGCATTTACACACTTTGACTTAACAATCAACCTGAGTCAGTTCCCAAAAAAGAAAGAAGCAGATTACTGTGTTTGATGGTAAATAAGTATCAAGCCTGCAAGTCAATAAAATGACAACAAACATCCCATCACATTTTAAGCTGCTTTTCCATGTTGGTGAGAAGGAGAACAGGTTTGAATGAATGGTAGAATGATGTTAACTGGTATTGCCACAGATAGAAATGGCTCTATTAAGCAAAAAGAAGTGAAGTCATTACAAGTGCCCTGCCAAAGATAAATATACTAAACAAACATGCCCACACCAGTGCAGATAAAGTTAGTTACCTCTCAGAGTTTCCTGCCTTCTAGCGCCTGAAATCACCTTTCAAGTGAAACAGAAATCAAGGCTGTACAAGTTTGTTCTCATGCTTTTATCCACTTCTTTCGCTTTTTAATGGGTGTCAACGCATGCTAGGGTGCGTTCAGGGTCGTGTGTGAAGTCATCAGCCTCGAATGTTACTGCAAACTTCCCCCGTAGAAGGAACCACACCCATTAGATTAACCGCGCCTCGGTTTAAGGATGGAGACATGTGAGCTCTCTGCTCACTTCCAGAAGCCGGGCGGCCTACAAGGATCCTCTATTCGAGACGATAAATCAAAATACAGTGAAGATAAATGGAGCATAACCATCACGAGGTTACCGACCGTTTCAGTTTGTCTCTAATAACCGCGTATACGTACATATGCGTTAGAAACACGACATAAACAGAGATAGAAATCACATTTATTTAAAGTAAATGTTGTAAGTTTAATCCAAAGTGTTTAATGTGCCGGGTAAATCTTTATAAACAAAATGTATAATCGTCGAAAACATAAACATGCATATTTTTCCACACGCTGATGTGTTACGGCAGCATTTACTGTAAACAAAAATGGGACAGAGTGAGACCTTCGCTTTGGTTTGTCTTCTCTAGACGCATGTGCAGTTAGTCTCTTACAGTCTTACAAGAAAATACATCAACTTCTTTGGGACCAAGAATCAAAGGCTCATTTCCTTGATTATTTTCACTTCCGCAGAGTATCGGAGCTAGATGAAGGGCGGGTCTTGCCAAGAAATGTTGTGGGATTCGAGATCGCACTGACAAGACGTAGAGTCAAACTTCTATGTTTACATTGTGGGGGGTTCAACGCCGCTTTTCGTAGTGATGTAATCTGTCGAACAGCACCCTCTGCTGGTGATAGATGATGCGCGCACCCACTCACATAAAAGCATGCATTGGAATAACATGTCAGCTTAAATGAGTGATATCAATGGAATATCTTATTATTTTTTATTTACCAAGAATGAACACATCAATTTCTTCACTGAAGTAAATGGCGGGGCTGAATAGGATTCCACTGATTTGAAGGGAGTTTCCATGACTTTGTATAGCACCAAACGCACAGTCATTCTCATGTGCAGAATAGTGCTCAACCATTTATTGTGTTGTTATTGTGTGTTGTAAAACAGGAAATGAGTTTGGTATTAAACAACCTCTGTTAAGAACACTTCCTCCAACAACATCCAACTTCCTGAATAATGACTTCTTCACTGCTCTCTAAAAATGAAAACATCATTAGTAAGAGGAATCAACTACTTGCAAATGTGTTTCCTCTTTCCAACACTAGAGGGAAACAAAGTTACACTGTTTGAAGGACCTCATACTGGACTAGAAGAGGAAATATACCCCTTAAAATAAATATGAAATAGTTTAGCCTCATAATGTGCACATACATGTCATCTGTTTTGTCAGTAAAAATCATGTCAAGATAATTCGCCTTATAGAATTTTAATGTAAAATCCGGTGTTTGATTATTTTTCCTTGTGATCCAGAGAGCAGTAAAGCAGGTTAGTGAGGTCCCGTGACGGCTCCACCATGGGGGTGCTGAGAGCGACCATTTATAGGGTCCATAATGCTTCAGTCCCACACGACCTTTACGATCAAATAACCTTGAAGAGAAGACATGCATGTTTGAAGCAGCCCAAACATACAGTAAAGTAACTCAGGAAGCCCTTCATGTCTCTAAGTGTGAGGGGACTCCAGGGAATAATAACACACTCACCATGGAGTTAGTGCAAGTCAGTACGTTTAAGTAATGTATGTAAAAGAAACACTGCAGGTTTTACATGGAAGATGTTGAAATGAATTGACACAGAGGAAGTCGGTAAGAGTTTCAATACATCTGTTAGCTATTTTCAAATCCCAAAGCCTTTACAAAGTAGCCGAAGTCAATACTGATGGATTCTGAATCAATTTCAGGCAACCATTTGACAAATACTAAAATGAGATCAGTCAAAAAAAATATTTTCCTCAGATTTTTTATTTTATTTTATTTTATTTTATTTTATTTTATTTTATTTTTATCATTTATAAAAGTGTTGTGTCGTGTTCTTGAAAAGTGTGAAATGCTGGATAAAACTTCAGAAAATAGAGGAAAACAAAGGGTGGGAATCTTGAATGAAGAAAGTATCAGGATACCCGGAAACTGGAGTTTGGAGGTTTGAATCCCTAAAGACACTAAACTAACCTCAGGCTATCTGACAGTTTTACAGACGTACATACATTCTGTGACTCGCTTGAACTAGCACACTGCGTGACCCATGAAAGAGGCAAACACACAGGAAAGTGGAAAATGTAAATCATAGTTAAAAACACGTCTGAAAATTGTTCGTTAAAACCAAAAAAAGACCAACCACCGGCGTGCCACCTCCTCCTCAAAGTGGCCATTCACCATTCACCGGCTCTTTAGTGGAAAAGTGCAGTTGATATGAGGTTACTGGACTTAAAGATGAGTTGCAGGGGCACCTCACCGCAAGAAATTACCCCCGTTCCAACAAATGTCAGCTTTCATTAAATGACTTATGCGTTACAGTTAAAGTTGCCCTTCTCTGGCCCTCTCCTTTCGCTACAGCAGGCAATCGGATACCTTATAAGAGCAATGTCACGAGGTTGAGTCCAGAGCCCTTGACATTTTGCTGCATGACATCCACAGACTCTTATTTATTGTATACAGTTAAATCAAGCGGAGAGGCCGTAAAAGTCATTTGAAAAAGCTTCCTCTGGATCAAACTAAAGACCAGATGTAATGAAGCTGGACCTTACATGCTTCTCCGACATGTGAGAAATCTGCTCTGAAAAATCTGCTCTGTTATCACCCTGTTAGGGCGTGTAGAACAGAACCTTAATAGCTGAGGTTTGGTAAGGCTTTATTTACTTATTTATTAGAAGTAATTTGTTTTTCTTGTTATAAAAATTAGTGGATGCAGCTGACATTTTTCAGTCAAGGCTGAATCAGGAGGATGCGAAACGGGCCAAAGCCAACAGCTTTGAGCCAGAAAAGAACTATTGTTTTGGCTCGGCAACACAGGGGTTGATTTGGAAAAGCCCGCTGCACAAAGAATGCACAGGGGATTAAAGTGAAATCACCGCATAAGTGTGATTTATGAGCCGTTCTGCGTCAAGAGGCCGCCGTCTTTCACTCCTTTTTACTTACGCAAAGCAAATTAACGCCCGCTCAACTTCTCTGCGCGACTCTTAAATGACTGTGATGACCCAGGTTTCCTCAACACTTCACTACAGTAGAGTGAGGCGTTCAAGGTCTTTACGGGTGATGGTACCGTCTACACACTGGATTCAAGGGTGTAGCTACATTTGGAGAAAGCTGCATGAAAATACATGGCAAACAAATCAGCGTTCTGCTCTGATGCAAATGATTTGAGCAGACTGCCGAGTCAGCTGCATTAGTTGCACCTCAGGTATTCTGACTGGAAAAATCTGACTAACTTAATTTGTCTAAATGCTTTGAATAAACCAAGAGGGAAAAGGCAAAAAAACCTCCGGCGAGACTTTGCACATGCACATGCACAGTTACGGCGCTAAAATCTGCCCTAGGAATGAATGAATTTGGGAATAAAGCTCTCAGATGTTCTGATGGTTGCATGCGTTGCGTCGTCCAAAGGAAAAAATATATAAATCAGAAAATTGCCAGCGCGTAGCCAGAGGCCTAAACTTTATGTGACACAGCATATACGTGCAGTAAAGCCAGTAATGAGATCCTGATGTATGTTTCTCCGGGGGGGGGGGGGACTCGCCTCTGCAGCCTTGTCCGTCAAATCAAGAAAGCCAGGGCCCCAACTGACACATCCCACTGTTTCAGTTGTGAAACAACGGGAGGTTCCTTTTCCCTGCAGACACCTGTTTTGCTGCATCGTGCACCAGGCTTGACCCGGGGTGCGAAGGAGTGCCAGGAGTGATGTTTGATGAAACGCCATCGCCAAGGTGAAGAAGATAAAAACGTTGTGTGGTTACGCAATAACATTTCAGGGCTGTTAAGCACGGGACAGATGATGTGATGGGTGCTGGATGGGAGTCACATGTGCACCAGCCTGAGGAAGGAAGATTGTTTTTCGGGGTGTTTGGGATGATATTTGAAAGAAAATATACATAGATTCTGACTGAAAGTGAAAGTGTGGTTGACAACCGGGAATGTTTGGATGAAATCAGATGTTTATCCTGTCGACATCTGGTGTGTGTGTGGTCGAGCGGGAAAAGGACGGGAGAGATCAACTTAAAATATACACAACATATTGAATTAACTCCCATAGTTCAACCTTATCATAAAAAACATCAATAAGAAGTTATCAGGCTGTTTTTACTGCTCCAACAAGCGTAAAAACACAATCAATTCCTTTCCCCCCTCTAAACATCTTTCACACTTTCCAGGGTTTTCCGTGTAGATGTGCGGTATGGAGTGTGTGGAGTGTGTGGAGTGTGTGCGGTGTGGGCTGGCACGGCTCGGCGCGCATTCGTCTGCCTTCTGCGAGAGAGTTCACCGCATCACATTTCAGATGAATTATTGAACTTGACAGCTGGTGCAATTGCTCATTTTGTCTCTGTTATGATAATTGTAGTCATAATCACCCGCGATCACTCAACACGTCGCATGCTGAAGTGTTAAAACGCCGTCCCCCGGAGTGAACAACCTGCTGGGAACACATGGGAAAAGTTTGGCGCCTTAGCGGGGCTCTGTGTCGGATCTTGTACATTTCTTTAAGAGCTAAGAATTCATTTTATATCATTAAATGAATATTATCACAACGGAATCTAGCTTAATATACATATATGGAATTTTGGTGGTATTGAGGGCTGCGACGGGGAATCAGCTGATGTTAAACTAGGCCACATTCTTTAGTCTAATACACCATCTTAATGATTCAGTGGTTGCTTCAAGGATTATTATGAAATTCCTTAAAGTATGATAAATGTTATTTCTTTGAGCAAATCTTCACGCTTTATCAAATGCACCACTTTGGCACCAGCTATGGAAAACCGTGACACATTTTCCAGCAGTTCTGTAATGGGAAAGTGACAAAAAAGAGAGGGAGGTTGGGCGGATGGGGGGGAAGATATGAGCGAGGCTGATATCTTCAAACGCTTTGCAAATGTGTATTTTTCACGAGTGGATGTTCCATTACACCAGAGAGAAGCAACATGGCTGAAAAAGCCATCAGGGATGTAAATGGATACGGTGTGATCACTTGTTTCCACTGGTGAAAAAGGGAGGAGAGCTTTGTGAGCATTGTAGTCCGACTCGTAAAAACGGAACGGCTCTGCTTTTGGCCTCACCCCGTGTAGATCCTCCAGCGAGAGCACGACCCACAATGCCTTTGGTGCATGAGTAATTGAATAATAAAACTGCATTGGTACCAATATAATGTGTACTGCTTGGAAATTGTGACACTCTCGCTTCATTTGTACCTGTGGACATATTGGAGACAACACAAAGCTTCACCATGCTAACAGCTGTTTCTCTGTTTATTTACAGCTTCAGACGGCGACACGCTTTTCTGACAAATCCTCAACAACATGCAGATTTGACTTTGCAGGTGTTATTCCAGGTGTTGTAATGGTGTGTAAATGTGATGTCTGGACTTTTGTTTATATAAATATATATGTGAAAAAGGGATTTGACACCTTGACACCGCATCACATCATGCCTTCTGTGGACGACACATGACTGAGCATGGCATCGCCGTACACACACATACACACGTCTGCCCTGCAGCTGGAACACGTATTCCAACTTTTCAACATTTCATTCAGTCAACCTGTGTTAGACGTGGATGTGGAGCCGAAGCTGGTAATGTCACATTAGTTCTCGACTGCAGAAAGAGAAGATTGGTTCGGTGCTGCTGCGTAAGTTTGGCTCAAGGACGCCTCCGTGTTATTGCTGTGACTCACCCGAGGTCAAGATTAAAGCTTTGCTGGTGCATAACCTCGTCTATGCTTTCACTGACTCAACTCAAGGTTCTGATAAGGAAGGAGAATAAACATGAATGGTGGTGGAGTTTTAACATTTATTGTATGCAATTAAAGTACAAAGACAAAATTGGCTGGAGAGGGAGAGAGAGAGACAGAGAGAGAGAGAGAGAGACAGAGAGAGAGAGAGAGAGAGAGAGAGAGAGAGAGAGAGAGAGAGAGAGAAAGAGAGAGACAGAGCGACAGAGAGAGACAGAGAGAGAGAGAGAGAGGGAGAGAGAGAGAGAGAGAAAGAGAGAGACAGAGAGAGAGAGAGAGACAGAGAGAGAGTAAAATGCCTACTAAACAGTAATTGTAATGTCTTCTCTTAACTAAATAACATATAATATGGTAACGTTTGTAATAATTCAACACTATATAAGGTTCTTATGTGTACTATATTTGTACTATATTTGGTCAACAGGAGTGTAAAGGGAGGAGCTACTCACCGATTAAAACCCTAGAAATATGGTAATAAATATATGAATTAACATTTTTAGTGCACTCTCTATCTAACTATGGTGACGTGATTTACGTGATTTACATGACGTGTGAAATATCTATCAATATCACTTTTTTATGTGTGTTAATGTATTATTTTCTGTATCAGACTTCCTTTTATATTTGCTACCTTCATGCTTTCCAAATCCCAAATCCCAAACTTTTTCACCGTCTTTCACATTCTCGCTTAATACCATGGAAATTATCGGAAAGATGATGAATGTCAAAGCAAAGTGAAATAGGGCGGGTATCCTGATTGCCCCTGCTTGCCAAAACATATAAGAGCCCCGTCGCAATGTTAATATTTGATCTGGGGTTTATTTTGGTAAGTGAGATAAATCACAGTATGCAGCGCCGGCAGCTATCTGCACTGTCTGGCTTTGTTTTATGAAAGGTTAAACCCGGGGCAAGACCTGATTTAATGACGATGCATGCATCTGCTCCCGGGTTTCAACACCAATGCCATCCGGTGCCTATAAGTGGATCCAAGCGTCAGGGAAACTTAGATTTTGAGCGAACTTCTAATTATTTACTGTGTGAGAAATTTCCTTTCCTCAGCTTCTTCTGGGTTTCTTTCTCCTGGTGTCAGTCATTTGAAGGATTGGTATATGAGTTGTATCCAGGTTCATGCAGACAGCTTGGAGTCGATGTTGCAGCGCTCCTGGCACCTCTGTTTGGCAGCCCCGCACAGGCTCATGGATATTTTCCCAATGACTATAGGAACTTGTGCCTTCAAAATAAATGACTTCTTTTATTTCAATTGACAGACCCACTTCTCTCTTAGCATATTTGCTTTTGACAGGTCTTTAGTCACTTTGTTCAGCGACTACATAGGTTTGCTCATTAAAGAACAGAGAGGGAACACTAAAAGTAGCTTTTGTTTGGATTCCAAGAAGCAGAAAACTGCTCACTTCCCGAGGTTAAAGCTCTGATATGCATGGAAGTGGATGTCCGAGTTTAAACACAGTATAGTTTCAGATCTTTGTTTGGTTTGTTTTGATGGTTAGGGTGATTTCTGGGACTAAACAGTTCCCAAATTAGAGGAAATGTCTCAAGAAATTCTATTATTCTGTCTAATTCAGTGCCAAACACTTTGCTTACTTCTGTAACATGTTAATATCAACATATAACTCATTTAAAATCATAAAAGAGACAACTAAAACACCCTGTTTTCACTCAGTGAGAGTAGACAGGGATCAATGCAGGTTTTTCTCTACACATGAAAGCATTGGCAAGGTTTCCCACTAGGCCCCTAAATGAAAATAAGAACATGTACGTCCGTCCCCTTTAAATGACTGGAGTTGGGAGTTTATCTTCCTTTTTTTGGAAGCAGTTTCACTTGTCAAGCTTTCTGACTGTCCAGCATCACCAGGGTATTACATTTTCCTACTCTCACGCGGCAGATGAAATGAAAAATGGGCCCGAAAGGAAAAGACGAAGAGGTGGAAGTGGATTTGGTGCAGACTGGAGAAACTCAGTGGAGAAAAGCTGCTATTTCACACCCCTGTGAGTGAAGTGGAACATTACTCACCCTGATGGTCGTTTTTAAAGCGGTGTTTGAATAAGAGGTTTCCCCCACGTCCGCCCCTGCGTCTCTCTGTGCTGCTAAAACTGAGAACCTGGTGCCAAGCTCCGTGTCTGCACTAGGTAACCTACCCACACCTGACCTTTAAGTGGTTTGATAGCTCCGGGCGGTAACAAGCTGGCATCCAAATCAACACCGCAACTGACATTTTCCTTCACTTAGATGTTACTTGAACTAATCGCCACTAGTTTATTGGAGGTCATTCATCCTTTTGAAATATTTGCTGCTTGCTAAATACCCACCTCAGCAGAAAACGCTGGTTTACTGTGTCACACGTTGACATCCTCTGGCAAGTTGGGAGAACCTGGAACGTGGTCCGGGATCTGAGCCAGTCACCGCCACTGCCAGACCCATAGCCAGGCTTTGGTATACTCTATATGCCACGTGGACTCTTCCAAAAGTCTCAACCCAAATATCTCTCTCTCTCTCTCTCTCTCTCTCTCTCTCTCTCTCTCTCTCTCTCTCTCTCTCTCACTCTCTCTCTCTCTCTCTCTCTGCCACAGAGCTATGGGAGCGCGGCTTTGACTTCCCCATTTTCCCTAATAGCGCATTTCTTTCCTGGCCTCCGCTGCGTTCACTTAACCCCTTCACTCCCTGTTTTCTGCACCCTCTGGTACGACAACGTCTCCCTCCATCACAGCCTCCACAGCCTCTCTTGAAACATCTATACAGTATATGGTTTGTCCTTTAAAAATCAAAAAATCTGCCAATTCAGTGCCGTTCAATCACTATTTTATCATAAAATAAAATAAAATAACTGAAATAGATTTACTCCATCTCATTAGTATTTGAAATTGTGGAAAGACATTAACTTTTATGGAAATGTTCCTTTGTTGACTGATGTTATGTGTTGCTCTTTCACATTCCGTCCCAGGACTAAAAATAGAATTTACAGCTCAGCAGACTTCATTTGTGTCTTCTCTTTGTTTCCAAAGTTAAACTTGGGAGTCACATTATTGTATTATACTTTGAAGTTTCCTCCCTAAAAAAATTGGAATTTAATTTAATTTAACTACTCTCTTGTGTAATTAAGCTTTTGTAGACCTTTATGTGTCTATTTATATATGTTTTATTCATTACTGACTTGGTTTTGTGGCTTTATTTTGCCAGGCTGACTGATTGACTGACAGTGTGGAGTGTGGAGTGTGTGCAGTCTGAATCCAGCAATCTGAGGTCAAATCATAATGGAACCTTCATGTTTCAAAACAATCTCCATTCTCCTCAACAAAGTTTTAGTTTGATCTTATCTTATATCTTAACCTTCCAGCCTTAAAGTGGTAAAGAGCAAGACTGTTCTGTTCTAGTCATTTTGAAGTGGTTGACACTACAGCACATCTCCAGACATGGCAGAGTGAATAGAATCGATCGAAAAGACTAAAAAAAATGTTTGTGTCACATTTTTCCTGATAAGCTGCAAGTTTGAGCAATTTGCATTTCATTCTTTTAAATTCACATTTGTACAATAACTTTACTTTCGTCAAATGAGATTCTTACATCAGCAAGAGTCATTCATTCATTTAATTCTTCTTTTCTTTTCTTTTTTAAGTCAAATTTAATAATGTACTTCTAATGATCCTTTTCTTGTCTGATTTGTAATCAATATGTACAACAGGAACACTACGAAAGTCACTGCATGCAGCAAACAATGGGTCAAATGGCAGAAGGATGTCACATTTGGTAATATAATGTAAATTTAAATAGTTTTGGAGGTGATTTATTTGTAAATTGTCAGTAAGATTGTATTGTATTGTATAGTCAGATTGTATGCTGAGAATTTAATAATTTTGAATTGCGTTTAAATACACTGAGAAGTGTGTGTGGAATGAAGACTTATCTACTTTATTATTACTTGACTCTACTTTAAATAACACATATGTAACATTAAAAGGCAGATGTTAAAGAGAGAATCAACAAGACTATACGAAAACAACAATATAAAAGCTTTTGTGGCTGTATTGCGCAATGTTGGAGAAACTGACCCTTATGACATCACAATGCTTACTTTGTCAGCTAAAATCAAAAAAGCCACTGAAGCCGCTCCAATAACTTTGTAGTAAATCCAACCGCCCAAACTTGGCTTAGTGTGGCTTTCATTTACATGCTAGAGGGTTTTGTGGCTGCGGTAGTGCAGGAATGACATCACAAAGCTTATTTTGTATCGGTGCTGAAAACTAATAAAGCACTTAATTGCTGACAAAGCCGCTATTATAACTGTTTGTCTTGATTACCAACAGAAGGGAAAATGTCATTAGGTCAGTTTCCCCTGACTTTGCACAGCGCCCTCTAACGTCACATACAGAGTAGTGCACTACCAAAACCAGTAAACTGATGGAAAATGGGCAAGGCTCCACTTTTCATAGTATGACAATGATGTAATGGACATAACAAACAAAAGGGCGTATAAGCGATTTATTTATGAAACAACAATTTTACACTCATGTTTGTAGAAAATGTATATCTAACAACACATGTATACAAAAACATTTACATTTTGTGCAATGCAAACTCTCATTAAAAATGAACAAGCTGGAAACCAAACAGGAAGAACAAAAAATACAGACACCAACAACTCCTGCATCCACATGATGCAGTCAGAGCCACACAGTCACACCTTCTTCTGGATTCTTTTTTTCAGTCGACACCGTAAAGTTCACAACATCCACAATTGATACGAAAAGACTAACATATGAATGAAAAATATTTTGTATACATTTTCTTTGACTGAATCTGATTGTAATGACTCAGACTCTCAGGTATTGATGCGATACAGTTTGTAACACTGTAAACTATATTCATGTTGCACAATAATCTTCAGCTTCAGATAATTCAAATGTGTGTAAGAAGCACTAAGAGTTAAACATCACCAGTTTTTCAAAATGACAACGCCGCCTTGATCTACTTTGACTTGTTTGTCAAAGAGATCCACTTCTGGAGTCAGTTTTGGTGATAGATCATTTATGAGCTTGTATAGACAGAGAATACATGCACTGCAAAAGTGAAGTGAAGATCACTTTTTTGGATAATGAAGCCCTGTCCCATCTAGACAGCTAAGAAAAATAAACAGTGGCTTTTTAAAAGACACACACAACCAGATTCTCTCCCTGGAACTCACTACCGTATACATAAACGCGCCATGTTTACGTATTGCGATATTTAGATAGAAACTAAGCTTTTACACTATAGGTTATCTGAAAGACGAGAAAAGACGTCTCTGACAGTAAACTAACAAATAAAGGAAGTGCATGTCAACACTATAAACCTTGCAATACTATATGTTATCTTGCTGCTGTTGTTATATTCAATTATGTGATTTATCAGTGTAAACAAATAAATAATTATTTACAAAATCTAGCAAAAAATTCCCCTCCCATCCCAAAAACAAAAGAAAAAAAAAGGCAGAGCATAAATAATTTACAAAAGAAATTATAATACAAACTTAGTATAAACATCTTTGGTACTTATTAAAATGGCCTGTTTCAATTATTCACACTCACATTCAGATATGAAAAGAATGAGGAGGAACAGCGATGAAGCTAAATGCACAGATAAACGATTACGTTTGGGTTACAGTTTATGTTTGTCAGGTTGTGTTAGGAATGAACAAGAGCCTCAACATGTTAGAGGAATGTCAAAACAGACAGAGGAAAGAGGAATGAAAGTGTGGAAATGCACATCCAGTATGTAAGTGGTTGTACAATGAATCCTTGTAAAAAATGTAGACATAAGTACACGTGTAATAAAGAGAATAATCTGCAGAGGCTGTTTTTATTCGTCCGCTCTCAGCTGCTTTTACTTCCCAGCCGGGGAAATGCATTTCATGTGCAGGAAAACTGCACATGGCCATGGTTTCCTCTTCAGTGGATGCGTCAAGGCAAAGACACAGAAAAGACGCATTTCCATTCTAATGGGTTAAGGAATGACGTGATGTTTTTGTATTTTCAAAGAGATTCTTGTCTTTTGCCCTCTGACGTTTTCTATCCGTCTTGATTCAGTTATCTGGGAGGAGGAGAGATTTAGGAGAATGTCATCATTACTGCCACACTCAGTACAAACTCACACACATTCAAAAAGTGCAAAAGTGCAGCAACGGGATTTCTGTGTTGCGCGTGTTGAAAAGCGTGTCGTCAAATAGCTTGACTGTGATTGTGACAAGGCGACAATCTGATTTTCCGCTATTTAGCATTCAACAGAAGTTCTGAAGTCCTTGGACCGACACACAAGGTCTTTCACAATGCGTCTGAGGCATTGTATCCGGCCAAGCTGACAGACAGAAACATAGCGTGACTCTTTTTTCTTGCTTCAGCCAAACAAACAACAGCAACCCTGATCGTCTTTACCTTGCCACCACTGTTGGCATGTCCTCATTATCTGAGTGTTGAGAAAGAATGTTTAATGATTCTCTGCCATCAGAACAACACAGAGGGTTCTCCCCCCTCATCTCACTCTTGTGTGTGTGTATATGTGTGCAAATCACATAGCACACACACACACTCACGCAAGGACCATCCACCACAACAGGTGGCAGAGATGGGACCAAGACATTGTTTTGCAAGACACAATTAAGTCTCTCTAAGTTTTGGCACTAAAGTCATAAGTCAAGTCACAACTCTGCCAGTTTGATAACAATTTGTATTCCCAGTTTATTCCCAGTTTAAACAAATTGGTGATGGGTTTTTTTTCCATGTCCATGTCCAAGTCACAAGTCTTTCTTGTTACATCCAGTCTCTGTGTTGAGTCTCCGTCATGTGACTGGAGTCCACATCACGCTGCCATGTTCAGGCCCATGGTGCTGAACAAATGTCTGGTTACTCATCACAATATTATATCATTAAATGATTCAGTTTATATGTCACCGGGAGCACTATTCAGCCTGTGGAAAACATTTTGTAAATGCTTTTGTGGCAGTAGAGGGCGCTGTGAAAAGTCAGAGAACGTCACCATTGTAAGGTCACAAAAGGTTATACCAGGTATTGTATCTGTGATGAAAATTACAAATTGAATTTCATGCTTGTAGTCTTGAAGCACTAATAGGAAGTGACCCGGTGATGTCATATGGGTCAGTTTCCCCTGACTTTCCAGTGCTGCCCGTGACCAATGAAGAGAATTTCATGGGTAAAATTGGTGGAGTCCCATATAAAGTTTAGTGTACATAGATACACAGGAGGTTATGGCCGTATAATAATATAATATGTTTGCGCATTTAGAGGATAATTCAAATTTGATGTGTAATTAGATCTGGACTGAACTGGACTGTATCATTGTGGATCATTGTATGTCAACTTACATCAAGACACGAATAAATAAACTGATAATGTAATGGTTGTTTGAAAGAATATGACTACTAACCTCTGCACTCATACTTGAGATCGGAGAAGAAGACCAGCTCTTGTGAGAAGACAAACAAGCCTAACCTTCCACCAGCAAAGGTCTTGTCATAAATTGGTCCAGAGTCGGCCATGATCTGTTTGCCTTCATAGACCACAATTCTGAAAAACAGATGACAAAGATTTATCATTTAATGTTGTTAAGCATTATGATGCTTCATAATGTAAATGATGATGATGGCCAAGTGGTGACGTAAACAGATTTCTCAATAACTACAAAAACTAAAGTCTATAGCTGAACCAACATTTCATTAACCCTTTAGTTAACTATTTCATTTTTTCCAAAGGTTGCAGAGGTGCTACAGCATTTCTTTACAATCATTTGTGAGATCCACTGAAGACTATGCAACAAACTAAAATGCAGGTATGAATCAACTTCTTCATCCCTCCATTTAAGCTGTGTGCTGTGTTTGCATTCACCTGATGAAGCCGGTCTTTGGTCTGTGGATGAGATGCCACCTGTAGGCTGTGTAATCCTTCCAACCAATGTTTTTGGGGTCGTGCCACAGAGTACGCACCTACAAAAAGCAGAGAATAATAAGACTTTATATAAATACTGCAGCAGTTTAGCTCAAGTGACTCTGCACAGAATACGTAAATACTGAGACTGGATGGATAGATATAGAGTTTTATACTATAAATCACCTGTCCAGGTGTGTTGCCAGTGTGCCACAAAGCATTTCGGAGGTTTTCTCCAGTGCCGGTGGTGGAGTTGACCACTTTAAGTGAAACACCAGAGATGCCGAAAGCCTTAGTGGGCTTGTCCTCCCAGTAAGTCTGTGTGATCTGCTTCCACATCACTACATAAAAGCGTCCGCTTGACTGGTATCCAAACACAAAGCCTGCATAGTCGTCATCTCTGTCCGTATTCACGTACATGGTGCCACTGAAGTCCACAGCACTGAAGTCATCAAAACCTGTGATGGTGCAAGAGCAGCGTGATGTTGAATGGAGGTTTAAATCTTTTTCAAGGCAGCAGAGTCAGAGGAAGTAAAAGAGGGCTCACCTACTGCGATGCCAGGGTCAGAGTTGGCGGTCTGAACCAGCTCTTTGCCCTGGTGTCTGACCACCCAGTTGGGATCAATCTGAGTGGTTCCCTTAGGATCCAAGTGGACCATCTGGAACTTCCTAAAGTCTGTGACGCTGATGGCATTGTTCTCTGGGCACACGTCAAGAATATCTGGGATACTGTCATTGTCAAAGTCATCTTTGCAGGCATCTCCTCTTCCATCACCTGTTAAATCCAATAAACACATCACATGAGAAGGCTTGATCACATTTAAATTTGACATGCAAGATAAATATGCATTTTCTTCCTTTTGTTCCACAGGTGATAATTACTATAGCAGCAAATCCTGCAATGATCTTCACCATTCACCCCTCCAAGTTTACATTAAAAGTGAATGCAATTATCATATTTTTGCCAGGACCAGTTAGCCGTCAACTCAATCAGACAACTTCCATTGATACTTGTAACAATGTCAAAGTAATGAAGGCCACTGCATGGGAGCAGCTAGATGCTGTCAGTCGGCTCTTTTCCCTGCAGGCTGGGCTCAAACGGTTCTATCAAATAAACACTATGTGACGAGCTGTGAAGTGTGTGAAAGCGTCAGGGTCCAGGCTTCCTCCTTGGCGGCCTGTTTCCAGTTACACACAGCTCAACAAACTCCAGGTAACCCTGCTTAAATTGGGCACTGCAGATTAATCAAGAGCAAGGCCTGATGGAAATGAAAACTTCACAGTGTGCTGTGTGCCCTCCTGGGCTCCTCGGTGAAGTCATACGCAATGACATCACCCACTTCTTAACTCTTTCCACAGACACCACATCTCGCACCTGCTATAGCAACACTCAATGTAAACTGTGAAAGCATCTGGGAGACGATGAACTGACCGGCAAAGTGCAAACAGAATGTGAACATTGCTGAGTGATGAATACAAGATCTACTGGATGTACGCATCCATGGCAACATTTATGTGTCAAGAAATACTGTGTCAAGTGACATTTCATTACTTGCTGATGGCTCTAACATTTGCAGGTGAAACAAAAGGAAATTACGCAATCATGTCTGCATTAAATCCCAGCATGCAACAGTAGTTTCAACTATTACTTGGTACATTAATAAATAGTCAAAAAGTTAAAAAGCATGTTAGAAAATGAAGCTCTTGTGTATTTGTTTGATCTTTGATTGACACATTAATTCGACCCTGCAGCCTTTAAACCTTTTAAACCTTTCATCCTCACCATCGAGGTCCAGCTGGTCAGCGTTGGGTGTCAGTCTGCAGTTGTCCTTCTCGTCAGGTACGCCATCATTATCATCATCATAGTCACAAGCGTCTCCTTTGCCGTCGTTGTCATGGTCGGCCTGGTTGGCATTGGCAACGTAGGGACAGTTGTCCAGGTTGTTCTGGTACCCGTCTTCATCGATGTCTTGATTGTTATCACACTGATCTCCAACCAGGTCATTGTCTGTATCGGTCTGTTAGACAGTTGCAGCAATTAACAGGAGGAACATTATACCTGACAGAATGACATCATATAAACAGTGTGTTACAGTACCTGGTCAGGATTGTGCAACAATGGACAGTTGTCACATTGGTCACCTACTCCATCCATGTCAGTGTCCTTCTGGTCAGTGTTGTATACATACGGGCAGTTGTCGCTTTCATTGAGTATTTCTGTGAAATACAGGGATAGTTGATGCCACTTGTAATGAAATGTGATTATTTAAGAGAACCAAAACCCAAAGTATCCATATTTGAGGAGGTTATCTTACCGTCTCCATCAATGTCGATGGCGCAAGCATCCCCTTCTCCGTTGTGGTCTGTGTCTATCTGATTAGGGTTGTGCTCGTAGGGACAGTTGTCACAGCGATCGCCAACTTCATCCTTGTCAAAGTCAAACTGGCGAGGATTGTAAAGGAGGGGGCAGTTGTCCTGTAGCGAGAGAAAAAGAGAGAGAACATTTTAGCTAACCTGGACAAATGGTTAATCGGAAGAGCAATAATGAAGTGAAACGTGCGACAAAACCTCTCCTACCCTCTCATCCAGAATTCCATCATTGTCGTCATCTTTGTCACAAGCATCTCCTTGACCATCTTTGTCAAAGTCTTCTTGTCCAGAGTTAGGCAAGCTGGGGCAATTGTCCTGAAAGAATTACGAAAGTTTGACAGGCTGCTTTGCTCCATCTTTCTCCAGACAGTTTGACATACTTCACTACTTTGTTAAAGGAAGGAAAGCGATCTTACCTTCTTGCAGTGATAGGTAGCATTGGCGTCACATACGAGGTTCTGATTTGGCCATCCATCCAAGTCTGAGTCCTCCCCGCAGATGAAGCCGTCTCCGGCATAACCCGTCTTACACTCACACTTGTACATAGGGTCGCTGAAGTGGCTGATGTAGATGCATTGGGCGTATTTGTGACAGTTGTGGGTCTTGTCCTTGCATGGATTCTCTGGCTCACACACCTGAAGAAAGTGGGGAAGGTGAGAGGATGATGTTGATGATACGGATGTAACTGTTATCCATTAAATCAATACGAGGAGAAAAGATGGCTTTGTACATCACTGCTATCGGTTTAAAGCCTGAAACAAGGGGAAGGGTTAAGGGAGATTCTGGACAAAGCATAAGTATAGGTCACTTCTGGACATAGTCGACTGTACGAAATCCAATTTAATGCATCATACATCCTTTTATTGCCCTTTATATTGCAGCGTAAAGTATTCACAGCTGCCACTCGTTACGAGAGGATCCATTTTGGATGCCACACAAGGAGCTCATAGAGCAGAAGGTGACAGTAATAATGGTCCTTTGATCAAAACTGTGAAATGGAGCCCATTAGTGCCAGCGATGAGACAATTCCCCTTTCCCCAAATCAATTTGTGAAATTGGGCTATCAAATCAAAGACCAGCAGCTGTAGGAACCAAAGAGTGACAAAATGGTTCGCAGGGGACTTTATGCAAGTGCTGGTGAGAGTGGCACAGCAATGCGTTCAACATGTTCCATTTCCATCCACGGTGATTTCAGTGATCACTAGAGAGCAGAGAAGAGTGTGTTCCAGTCAAGTAGTTAATATCCCAGTCTGCCATTTCTAAACTGATATATGTCTACAACTCTGTTCAGTTCATTAAGCTGCAACCAAAATGGAAAGTGGAAATCCTGAAGTCTCTGTGATACTAATCAGGGCTGTAAAAAAATACAAAAGAATCTGCCTCTTTGCTTTATATTGAGAACAGAGTGATGTGTGACACGTGTTTGCTGTTAAGAATCGCCCCAAGTCTCCCTCCTTACCCTGCTGCTTCAGTGAGACTGGGTCAAGGTGTGTCGCCTCCCCTCTCTTACACTGTGCAAAAACTCGCTGTAAAAAATGAGGCCTATAAATCACCATGGCTGCAGTTTCCATCATTCAAAAATTTGGATCTGACATAGAAAAATCCGCTCACATCTTTTTTTTTTTTACAGCCTTTGAAAATCCGCCCGGAGCTAAAGAAACCCACACTTATTTCCTCTCTTTCACCATATTTTCTTTACATTCCATGTGGACACATTTTTCAAAAAAATACACCCGTTATTGAAACAAAATGTGGATGATAGTAGGTCACCTGTTTATTCTTCTTGGCTGCCTCCACTCCCATACCGAAAGGCTGAGTGCCCTTGTACCGCTTTGGACAAGTCAGACAGTGGAAACCCGGATTGGTGTTGACACATCGCTGCGCTCCGCTCACTTGGTAGCACGCGTCCGACACCATGTCACACTGAAGAGAGGGTTGGAGAGATGGAGGTATTAAAGATAGACGGTAATCGCTTTCATGCACGTGAGGAATGTGTGCTGGTATTTTTCCTTCCCCCGTCTACCTCATTGATATCTTCGCAGTTGGTGCCATTTCCGCGGAATCCTGCCGGGCACGGGCCACATTCCCAGGATCCATCTGGGGAACTGTTGCAGTCCACTCCAGCAAAGCATGGATTAGACAGACAGCCATCTGCAAGTAATTTACACAACAAGAATCAGTGACAATTGATTTATATGGGGAGGAATTGATTTATATTCCCCCAAATGTCTCTTTGTAGTTTTGAGCCGCAGACGGTGATCGGTTGCTCACCAACTGGACAGTCTTTTCTGTTACAGCTGTCACTGTCATTGGCTTCCCCGAGACACCTCTTGCCACCGTGCTGAGGTGCGGGACTGTTGCACACGTGGGTTCGACTTCTGGAGCCGCCGCCACAAGTCACCGAGCAGGTTGCCCACGGAGACCAAGGACCCCAACCGCCGTCAACTACAAAGAGGTAAGAAGTTAGACGTATGATACTATACGGTACCTCAGCAGTGTTTTCTGCAAGATTACAGCTCTGCATCTAAACCAAAAGATGTCAATTCTGACAAGAGCAGCCAGAGTCAGAAGCCTGGAACTTAATACTACAAGTGAAAACATACTGAGCTGATTTGGGTCAACATTTCCTGAAAGCCCAGACAAGAGCCCAGTCCAGAACACATGGGAATGCGGCCTCAGGGGAGCCGTGAGGAGCAAAGGAAACCTCGCTTGTTGAAGGTGGACACTGCTGTAACGGATACGAGTACTCACTGGGACACGGGTCAGCGGTGCAGCGTTGAGTCTCTCTTCCGTTTCCCTCGCAGTCTTTGCCCCCCAGTTGTGGCACGGGGGCGTTGCAGTGGCGTATCCTGGTGATCTGCCCCTCTCCACAGGTCACCGAGCAGGCCGACCACGGCGACCACAAACTCCATCCTCCGTCTTGCCGTACTGCGCATCAAACATCAACCGTATCAGACAAGACATCAGTAAAACACACATGTTCTGTATTACCCTGCCGATTTCTCTCCACAGGCATGTATATTCTGGAAATGTAAAAGCATGTCGCAACATTCTCTACGAGTAAATATTGTGCAACGACGTCTTCAATTTCAAAGACGTCGGGAGCGAGTCGTGCCAGTATTTATGTCACTGCGGGTAAACAATCCTCCAGCGGTTAGACTGATGCCGTCAGTCACATAGATGCGGCGTAACATCAGCTGCAAGCAATAACACGCATTAATCCTGCCATTCATCACAAGGCCAATTATTCGGTTTCAAGAGAGAAACGCACGGCTCGTATAAATCCAGTGATCATGTTCATTAATTTGATGTATTTCTGCGTGATAGGCGGTGGTGAGTCATTACACAGCGGAACACCCTTTCAGTCAGTGATTTATTTGGAATTAACTTTGACTGGACACACCCTGCAACTCAACTATGCGATCCAAAGCGATTTACACTCACTCAGATGGAGCCATTCTCACTCAGATTTATAGAGGAGTGAGAATGGAGGAGGATATCGTCTTTCATCTCACTCCACCCTACACACACTGCTGTGCTTTTCAACATCTCCAGCATGTTTCTCATTCCAATTATCCATATGTGACGTTGTTGTGTAGTTATCGCATTGACACATGCAGCAAATACAGGTACGGATTTGGAAATATCACTCACCGCGACTGTCGCATTTACCCAGACTGCACTTGCGGGTCTGGATGGAAGGACCGGTGCAGGGATTGCTGGTTGCGTCACATGACCGACCCCTCTGTTGGGTTCCTGTCCCACATGTAACAGTACACTCAGTCCACTCAGACCAGGGGGACCAGCCATCCTCACTGTCTTGAGCTGGGAAAAAGGAACATTTTATGACTTCCGTTACCTTCAAATGTCTGTAAAATGAGTTTATGTGGCTAAAAGGATTTACTGAGTACTTACGCAGACACACGGGGCAACACTCGCCATCTATAAACGAGGGGCTGGCACAGGCAACAGGGGGGCACGTGATCTGGTGACAAACTATCTTCGACTCCTGCCATAGATAAATATTAGTGATTTCAGTGTCATTAAAATCCAAACTTCAGCTGTACATGTGTTTCCATCCGACTTGACGCTACCTGGCAGGTACATTTGGTGCAGCTGTCAACGACCCAGTCCTCCTTATCCTCAAACAGCCGGCCATCTTGCCAACACATGTTTTTCTCTTTAGAGTTCTTCATCCTCCCAAGGACCTCCTTCATGACTGTGTTCTCCTCTGTCTGAACATACAACCACAGATAGTTCTGCTGTCAGGAGGGAGATCGGTCAAAAATGAGGAAAAGCTGGTGATAAAGGTACAGTGCATTCCATTACGGGGGGAACCGTGCAGCTGCTGACAAGCTGATTCCTTTCAGAGGCCACATACTTTTCACCGGGGGGTGGAAAGAGTCATATTATATCCTCCACTTGTGGAAGCACTGGAAGAAAGATAACTTGAGAAGAAAGCTAAAAGTAAAAAGCAGAAAAGTATCTCTGAGAGTTTGAAGAGCAAGAGGCCTATTTAGCCACAATTTGAGTTCAAAGAAAACCACCAATCCATTGACACTTTAGTGATACTCCCTAACCATTTGGTTTGTTTTCTTTTTGAGAAATCGCACTGACAGAAGGAAAAAGGTTTCAAAACTAACAGAATAACTTCCAGATATGACCAAATCTATGCTGGATCACTTAACTCTTAACATTTCAAAAACTAAAATACATAAACAGAAATCTACATAAGTGAAAAAGCAGAAGCACATGAATGAAATGTTATTTTAGAATGTGTTTCGCATAACATCAAATTGCAAATACTAAAGTTCTTCATGTCATAAACACATAGAAAAGTTTAAACCACCAACCAAACTGGACAACAGGGGATCTCTGGATCTCTGGCTGAGCTCCCGAACACCCAGGAACTACCAGTCAACTCACTTGTGCCAAAGGTTTGTACATGCTCATGTGTGTGTGTGTGTGTGTGTGTGTGTGTGTGTGTGTGTGTGTGTGTGTGTGTGTGTGTGTGTGTGTGTGTGTGTGTCTCTGTGTGCGGCCTCCAGTTAGAACAGGGAGGCGGCAGCAAGCAGCGCTACAATCTGAGACACCACTCGGTCTGGAAGAGCCTCAGGGACCCTTCATATTCTAGCCATTTTTCCCAAGGTTCATGCCCAGACTCTCTTATTGCTGGGAGGCTCCCAGAGGAAACACATGGGCTGTTTAAACACAGCCAGACATTAGACCGGACCCCATCGCTGCCAGGGGAACACTTCCTTTATCCACATGTAACATGTCATAAAATCTGTCTGACTCACAGTGCCACAGATAGCAGGAGTCGAACGGGTTCAGCCATCACAGGCGACTCTATAAACAGTCCTGCAGCTACTTACTGTTTGCTTTCAGACCAATGTAGGTTACCTAGTAACCTAATTCAGGCCTCTTAGCTTCTGGCTGCTGCACTGAGGATTGACTCATTTATTTTCTTAAAATATTGTTTTTCTCTGAAATGTGGATTTTCTCTCCTCATTCAAACCGAGACCATTCCTGACTCAAAAACAAACAGAAGTCAGTATTATGTGAGAGAACCGGTCACGTTTGTTACTTACTGACTGTTTGTTACTACTTACCACTTTTTGCAGCCCGTCAATAAGGTTACTGACGACCACGCGGAGGCCTTTGAGCTCCTGAAACATGATGCCCAGTTCCTCACAGGAGCGTTCGCACATATCCGCACCGGCCTCCACCGTCTTCTGACCGATAACGTTTGTGGTGATGGACGGACTCACATCCATGATTTCTGTGCTTTCACTCACGATATTAACGTCATCTGGAAGGATAACAAAGGGGACAACCGAGTGAGCACCAAACCAACACAGATGATGGCAAACACGTTTGAGAGGCACAACGAGTGAAACTCCGACTCTCTGATCATGAAACGGAGTGATTTCCTGTTTTCCTGTAGTGGGCTAAATGATCACAACAACATGATGATTATTATGATTACGGAGTCCCTAAAAACAGATTTTCAGTCAGCAGTTTTTGATTTAAGAAGTTGACTCTTGTGAGATGGTGATGCAATATCTTTCTGACTGAAGATGTGAGGGTCTGGGTGTGTTCCTTATGTGATGAGAAAAACACACCATTGTCGTAAATCGACACTAAGTGGACACATCCACTGTGAACTTAACAGACTGGAGTGACCACACACATACACAGAGAGGAACACACACAGATACTCCATCAGTAGAAACCAAATGCCGCTCAGGTCAAAGGACACAAGGTTTTACTCAAGACATTCCTCTCTATTCTGATCCTGCAGTTCAGAAATGAGTGTAACCAGTGACTCAATTCAGCTAAAACTTTAAACTTCACTTCTCAATCTGAAATTTTGCAGCATGAAGTCCAGCTGGACACTGCGGCCCAGTTGACTGTTTCTGCCAGCTGTGATCTTTGAACAACTGGGCAAAGAGCCCAGACACAGAACAGCACAGGGCCACTTGTTTTGGGTGGAGTGGACGCTGAACTATATTTTTCTAACCAACATGTTTTCCTTCACTCTCCCTCTTTTTGTCTCGCTAAGCTGCAATGTGAATATGTGACAGAGCAAACAAAGACACAAGCTACACAAGTACTGCAACTCTTCAACAGTTTGTTATGCAAATTGGAGAAGATTAATAGCCAAGCAGGGACTCCTAAATCAGGAAGCCATACTAACTCAGCGCCGCTCGACGATCTCCCACTGGATCGACTGGCTGTGCTTCCTTTCCTTTTTAGTCTGGTGGATTCATTCAAATCTCTGGAGGGCTTCAAGCTGTTCAAGCATGCGGACACGTGCACGTCTGCGAAACAAATTCTTATTTTTTCTTTCCAACAGCAAGATCGAGGAAAATATAAAACGCAAAAACTCCGGTTTGTTTTCCATACAGCTCGTTAATGATCGAGTTGACAGTTTTTATGAGCACGGTTGGTGTGACTTTATGAGCGCCACCACTGGCACCGGTCAGCATCCAGACAACTTCCAGGCCTCCGTGGCTTTTGTAAAGCAAATAAAACTTAATTCAGCTGGAATTCAACTCTGCTTGTGGTGACGAAAACGCAACAATCGCTCCCTCATGCACCAAAAAAAGCACACCGACCCTCATGTGGATTTGCTTTGTCACAGTCAACCGGTGACTATAGACACTGTCAACAGCTCTGATGACCTCAGGCTTGGTTGTAACAGATGTCTGAGTAAAGTAGTCTCAACGTTGACCAGGATATCTGCGTCTTATCAGCCGCAGCCTCTGTTCGTGTGAGAGCTGCGAAGGATCATAAGGTACGAATCCTGATATGAACAAAGCCTCAGCTGAGAAAGGGAATCAAATCTGCCAATTCATGACTTCACTGTGTGTGTGTGTGTGTGTGTGTGTGTGTGTGTGTGTGTGTGTGTGTGTGTGTGTGTGTGTGTGTGTGTGTCCAGCTGGAAGTGGAAGCTCCCTACTCTGCAGTTATAGCGTTTACTTCTCCGTTCTATTTTCTTTCCCAGGGTATTATCCTGAGTCCACTGCCAATGGAAATAAATGTAAGCATCTGTATCTCCTTTTGTTCACCACGCACACTGGCTGACCTGGAGCAACTGCATTGACACTGCTGTTTCCGTAAACATGATGTCATGCCGGGAGACCTTGCCACATATCAAATCTGCAAGCTTTTTAACCCACTTATAACAGAAATTCATACAGAGGAAATCAACTAAGAATGCAAAGCAGTTTGGTCTGGGAAGTCGCACGTGAAGCTGATTCCCGCTCACATCTGCAAGGTTTTTGGAATTGATTAAGAAAAATGACTAATGTATCCTATTTGGTAGACATATTACAGCTACATTGGCTCACCCCAGAGTCTTAGGTCTTCAGGGTGTAACTGCTAAACGAGTGTCGGTCAGTATGTTAGGCTCATTGAGGGCCGTGCCGGTCTAAACAACCTTTAGATGACCTCAAGATAACCTCCCCCCTCTCTTACCTGGCTTAGTGATGTCACAGTCTCTGCTCTGGAGGACGTCCTCCACCGGAGTGTCGAAGATGAAGCGAACATTCTGCAGAAGACCCTGTTTGGTGACAAGGGACATTGAAATACATGTCATTCTGGTGAGAACTGGATGTCAACAATGTCACATATGAGTAACATATTGACAGATTATAGCACATAAATCAGTAGAAGGACTAGGATCAAGGCTCGAATCCAGGATCTTTTCCAGAACCTGTGAGTCTCTGGGTCAGTTTATCTTTATTGGTATAACCTGTTGATGTTGAATAAGCTTTTATGACAAACTTAAGACTACTTCTTATGGGAAGTAACAGAATCTGGCCTCCTTGTGTGTCTCAGCCAGCACAACTGTGAAATCTGGACAGGAAATGAAAGCGATAGGTGAGTGAGGTTCCAGGATCTAATGAAATCCTGTTTGGAAGGGGGAAACATTCTGGCGGTCTTACCCTGAAGTGGTTCTCACGGGTGGATCCCTTTGCAACAAACATGCGGCTTCCCTCTGCTGTTAGGTGCTCGTAGAAGGGCTCGTCCAGGATGAAGCTGTCGATCAGGCTGCAGCCCACAAACAGGTTTGCATTTTCCCCATGAATGTGAAGTGTGATATTCTTCCACTGCGAGTCAGACAAGTCCACATCCTCAAAGGAAACCACATTCTGTGAGCCGTCCACCCAGTAAACCAGGTCCAAAGTGTTGGCCCGTCCGTTTGATACGATCTCAAACTGTCGCCGGCCACCAGGGCCCTCCAGGCCTATCAGGGTGCCCCGTGAGGCGCGGTCCTGGCGCATGGTGGCCACAAACACAAAGCCTTCATTGATTTGGATCTGTCGCAGGATTTGTTTTAGTATTGGGTTGTTCACTGGGGGCAGGTGGTCGAAGCGGATGAAGCGGTAAGCGGGGGCATCAGAGTTTTGGCCCCGGAACTGCTTGGCTCCCAGGGTCCTGCGTGTGATGTGGCTGATTTCAAACAGGTCAAAGGAAGTCTCGTCCTCCTGCTCACCATCTTCAGGAGGAAACAATGAGGGAAACAGTGAAAACAAAGAGCTAATTACTGTTTAGCACTCTAATACTTTAGATTAGATTAGATTCAAATTTATTGTCATTGCATGCCACAGGTACAAGCAACAAAATGCAGATCAGTCTATAGAGAGACTGTTTCGCAGATACACTGGAAATGCATGATTGGCTTCAAGATAATGTCTAAGCTTTTATAATAATGATAATAACAGGTGATTTTCTTACCTTGAAGTATTGCATGGAGGAAAGTAAATGATATGAGCAGCAAGTACAGGCTCCCCCTGAGTATCATAGCTCCTTCAAAGATCAATAAAATCGTTGTTAGTGTTTATGTCTCTGTTATTATTGACCATGAAAGGTAAACAATCTGCTGGATGGAGATAATGTTGATAACATTAGTCAAAATGAGTAAAATAAAAAACTATCAACTCTTACTATAACCACATACACACTGCACTGACTTTAAGTGGGAGGAAAAAACGCAGCAACCTCGCACATTTTTAAGTTAAAGATCATAAATAACATAAACACATATTTACTTATATCTCCTTTTTTCATTCAGAACTTCAGAAATCCCGCTGGGTAAATGTTTCCATGAACGCAACTTACCTGACGACAATTAAAGCTTCAATCAGTCAGTTGTCCACAAAGAGCGAAAAAAAAAGAGAAAAAAAAAAAGCACAAATTCTTCTAAGAGATACTAAAGTTATAACGGGTTGATATGTGCGGAGCCCGGCGCGTCCAAACGTAAAGTCCACTTTGGTCCACTACATCCACACTTTGGGGGGACAGGAGACACAGTGAGAGTGGAGCCCTGAACCTCCCTCTTCTTATATGGAGGTGCTGCCGGAGCGCCTGTCAGTCAAAGCTTTGGGTACGAATCTGTTTGGTGGTCGGTTGTCATAGACAAGAGTTACGTAATCACCTTCCGATGGTGATGGCGTAAATTTCGGATCCTTGCTCGGCGCGATAGGGGATCCGACCCCCTCCTCCCACCCACCCCCGTCGCCGACGTGCCCCACTGGCACTGCCCGTCAAAAGGCGCTGCTTCTGGGCGTCACTGTTCACGTTCACCGCGGTGCACAGATGGAGGACAGCAGCTGAATAACAAAGCAGGAGTTCCCCTCTAATACTGTATTGATTAAAAGGGTTTTCTGGTCACTATACTAAATATTTTTTGTCATTTATGAAACTTAAACATGTTTTAAATTCATTATAAAAATTCATAGATGTGTGGATACATGTTATATAGATACACGTGTTTTTATTTATTTGATATAGTCGCAAAGTGAGAATCTAACTGATGTCTTCAACGTGAGGAGGGGGGAAAGCATGAAAATGACCTCTAATGTAAAAGATACTTTGGATGCTTCCACTGTGCTGGCAAGCAGTGTCTTGTGTCTGGAGACTGTCAGGATTTGCCAAGGCTTCCCTCTCTGGTGTCAGGGAAAGAAAAGCTGATACAACGTCTCATTCCCGGAGCCCTGTTAAGGAATTGTGGGGATGGATGTGGGTAGGAATCTGTGTACCAATGGCAGACGTCTTCGAGATGGTTTTGCGTCAATTGGAAACGTGCATTCCATTGCAAGGAAAAAGCAGGGTGAAGAACAGTTTCTTGACCAAATGGGGCGATATCCTTTCAACAACGCCGATGCACTAACTTGACAGAAATGAGAAACAGCACCGAACGGTTAGTCAGACATATAAGAATATAATGGTGCTCAGTGATGATAAAAGCATTCTGCTGTGACCAGAGATCATCAGATTAAAACTGTCAGGGGTGGAAAAAAAAATGAACTGAAATACTCCACAGACTCACATGCGTTAAAAGCTGTAGTGCAAATGTCAGCGGGACTTTCTCCAGACGAGTAATAGTCTGTTTAAGACTGTGTATCATCATGACGTGAGAGACAGAGTGTGGATCTGATTGTATTTTCAACAAAAACAAACCTCATTTGACAGCAGGGGTTAGTACTTTAAATTACTATAATCTTTGAAATTATACAAAAAGCTTGTGACCTGAGTATTACAAAGTTCCATCGTGGTGGAAAATGACTTAAGCACATAAACTTAAGACCGTGAAAAATGTAGTGTAGTTTTTTTTTAGTATTTTTCTAATTTTATGGGTTTAATATTTCAAAGTCAGTCTGCGTAAGAGGTTGCCACAGTGGCAACACTTTAAAGCCCTACCAAAAAAATAAACCTAATCCAATTTAAAACAAAATCCCCCAAAGATCTGAAAAAAAAAAAGGTCCAATAACTGTATAACCAAAAAGCACTACAGCTCAAAAACTTTCAACCTTTCATATCTACATGCAGTTTGGAAATGATAAATAAATAAAAGCATCAAACCAAAGAGGCTTTTATACATAAATCAAGTGAAGAATGGAAAAGAGTTTGATGAAATGAGAAGACGCAGAAGGCAGAGCAAGTATGAATCTGAGATAGTTGGATTATTGATGTCTTGTCTTGTTTCCATAAGGTCCTGAGGAGAATCATATGTTGCAGTGAATCCATATCATAGGTGTTGCGCCATAATCAAGATTTGAAAACAACACAGGTCTAAATTTGGACTATGACTCCTCTGTTCTGCCTGGTTCTCATAAAAGTCGACTCCTCTCTCCCCATCAGAAACCACAGATATCTGGAGGAGCTGTGAAATGAGCGCTGATGGATATCAGTTAGGCTGATAAACAACTTATTTTCCAGTTCTGTTCTCCAAACTGTGACTTCATCATGGAGGTTTGTGTTTTTCTAAAAACACACTGAGCGACTGTGTTCGCTGTGACTTAAGAGCGCAATCCTAAAAGGAAATTTGGCGCCTATAAGTGTTTAACTTTTTACTGTGAAAAAGAGACGGTGACACATTCTGTAATATACGATAGATCTGGGAAAGAATGCAGATAAAGAGATTTCCCTCCATATATCTAAGAAGGAATGACGGCAGGTTTGCATGAAACTCCAGTGGAATTCTAGAGCAAATGGAAAGCAGCGTTTGATGATGTGCAAAGATTACAAGCTTTAATATTCATTTATCACAGAAGTTAATGGAGTTAGTTTGTTCAATGGTATGACCAATGCTTCAAAACAAACTTGCCTGATAGTTTCTGGAGATACATTTGTGGATTTCTGCATGTGTATCAAGGATTTAGTTTCTCAGGAAGATGTAAACAAATCTTTGCAATGGACTCAAACAAGACAGACGTGAATTTACAAGCGACCCTGTGAAGCATGTTTAGAGGCCTGCAACAACTTGTAGTTTTAGGGGAAAAAGAAAGATGAGAGAGTGAGTTGTGGCTTGTGCACGTGTAGCCTTGACAACTGCAGCCTCATTTATTTGCAGACATTTGCAAGTTAAACAACATGGAAATAGGAATGGGAAATTCCGATCTAGATTGACTTTTTGCTGTTTACATGTTGAGAAATCTGAATGATATCAGCTGGTGTCAAATGCTTTGGAATTTGGGGAGAAGAAATCTTAAGTAGAAAAGTGAAAAATTAGGGTTGAAATACAGCTTCTCGTCCTTCATTTGTCTTTTTAAAGCTCAAAAAATGATTGGAAATGTACCTAGAATTGAAGTTTCACATTTACAATATTTTCATGACATATATCACATAGGGTTTTTCATAGTTCAGAAAAGTTCAGATCAACATTACTGAAGTCTTTATTTCTCTTGTCACTGACCACACTTCATTTGTTTCTTCCATTTTTAAACACTGTTGAGGTTTTGAAGTTTATTTACCTTTTGCAAACATTGGTGATATTTATCTTTCTCAGTGGCTCCTTCCTCTGACCTGATGACACAGCTTGAGGTTCACTGCTGATGGAGTCGCTTCACCAACAATCACAGCTTGCCTGCTGCAGAAGCATCGGGAAGCTTTTTGTGCAGGAATGACATCATGTTAAGTCATATAATGCCATTTAAAATGCTTTGGCACATTTATGTTCTTGCTTTAAATGACAGGATGATACTCACACTCACAACCATGAGCTTGACCTTGTGTAAAACCTGTCCAGTGTTTATTTAAAAAGAAGCTCCTGGTCTACAACTACACAACATTTCCTGTCTTAGTGAGGCGGCTTGTTAACAGTAGTAATTTACTACAAGGTTTAACTCGTTCAACAGGCCCTGGTTTTACTTAGCTTTGCTCCGTGAATTGTTCTTAGGTTTTGCGAGGCCATTGAGAAGCCAACAGGGGAGCAAGAAAACTGTGGAACACATTAAATGTGATCTGTACGCTCTATTAATCATTAAAATGCAATGCTGCACCACTTCCAGTTGTCTTTCTGGCAGTGGAGGAAACTCTGACACACGCTGCCATTCACAAGTCATCCCACACTCCAGAGCAGAGCCCCCATAATCCCACAGGGGGTTGCCCGCACCGTCCTCAGGGATGTGATGGTGATGAAGGCATGAGGTGTTGGTGAAGAGCCCACGAACACCTCCTCACAGGTATTACATCTTCGGAGGTATTACCGTTACAATTACCAACACATGTACTGCCTACCAAGATTTTGGCAAAATAAAGTGCATGTGTAACTGACAAAGAAGACAAATTAGGGAAAAACGAGATGGATTACAGCACTTCCAGGACACCACATGTTTGCTTTCAAAGCATTTAATTCCTGTTTTTATATAAAATCGGCTCACATGCTTTGGCTTACAACAAACATTACATGAAAGTGAGATAACCAATGTTTGACTTTCCTCCTCTGAATGGTTTATATGTGACTTGGGTGGGATCTGTTGATACGTGATTTGTTATATCAATATAACTGAATAGTTTCTTGGTGATATTATACTTAGATCATAACAATATTGGATAACAGCATCCAACAACTGCATCAGCGGCAACAAAATCAGTCAGAGGGATGAGGTTGAATCTATGGAGCAGCTTTTGTATTCCTGTGTGGAGTCCAAACTCTCCATAGACAACGCTACAGAATCCCTTTACTAGAACTCTACCATGCAATATAAGCAGGGTAGACCAAGGCTGATTTTCCAGCTTCACAAAATGCCAAATCTGAAATTAAACATATAAAAAGCCTACCTTTTCACTTGATGAATGACACTAGATAGTTCTTTTCTTAGTTTACATTCAGGTGTACTTACCTATATTTAGGTTAATGAGTGGGAGGATTACATAAGAACAATCACCAGATTCATTCTACCTTTTCTTTGCAACTGCAATTGCATTTGCATTTCTGAGATGCAATCATTTGGTAATGAGTTCCAGATTCCCATTTTCCTCTCTGTGCTGATTGGATGTGGAGTTATGGCACAGTCGTGAGATACATTGACTGTGGATAGTGCTGGTCTCAGCTTACGTAATACTTCAATGCTGCACGGGTATAAGAAACTTAGAGGGAATCACAATGTAGAAACTAGAAGGAGATTTATGTGTGAGGTGAACATAAGCACTGAATGCATCACGGGAGGAAGGGAGAGAGAGAGGGAGAGAGAGAGAGAGAGAGAGAGAGGGAGAGAGAGAGAGGGGGGAACAAAGTGAAAGAGAAGGGGAACTAAGTGAAAGAGAGAAAGGGGGATAAAGTGCAAAACAGAGAGGGAACACAGTAAAAGAGAGAGAGGGGGGACATAGAGAGGGAGAGATAGACCAAAATGAGAGAGGAAGGGAGACAGACAGAAAACAAAGTGTGTGTGTGAGAGAGTGAGGGAGAGGGAGAGAAGGAACAAAATGAAAGAGAGAGAGGGGTAGAGAGGGAGACAAAGAGAGAGAGAGAGAGAGAGAGAGACAGATGAAAGTGAGAGAGAGAGAGGGAGAGAGGGAGAGAGGTAGAGAGAGAGAGAGAGAGAGAGAGAGAGAGAGAGAGAAAGAAAACAGGGAGAAAGAGGGAACAGAGACAGAGGGGGAGAGAGAGAGGAAGAAGGGGCGAGAGAGAGAACAAAGTGAGAGAGGATCTCCTCAGCGTAGTGGAAAGGAGGAGGAGCTCTGGCCTTGGGTCCCTGGGCACAGAAGGTGCTGCAGAATAACTGAAGCTCCACTGCCTGTACAAACGCATTGTGTGTGTATGTGTGTGTGTTATGGCTTATGGAGTTAAACTAAACAAAGATATCTCCAGTTCATATTTGTGTTACAGTTAAATACTCATTTCAAACGCTTAAAATTTGGAAACAGTCAATATCTGGCTTCTTTAATATATTTATTGAGGTACATATCATGTATCACTTCCACCTAAGAGGCTATGTTGTCATCAGTGTTTGTTTGTGAACAGGATAGCTCAAAAAGGTCAAGGGTCAAAAAATGCTGATTAGACTATTTTCCTGACTATCACATGATTACATTACATTACGGTCATTTAGCAGACGCTTTTATCCAAAGCGACTTACATTACATTACCACCCATTACAGAGGGGGGAGCAGTTGGGGGTTCGGTGCCTTGCTCAGGGGCACATTGGCAGGGACTCTAACCGACGACCCTCCGGTTCCCAAGCGGAAGCCCTACCGACTGAGCTACTGCCTCCCCTCATGATATGATATTTGTGAACATTTTTGCCTTCCACTCAAAATGATTAATTCCAGCACGTTTCCTCATAATGGACTATCGACAGGTGCTACTGCTTCAGACTTGGTGGATTAACATGTAACATGATGTAAACTCAGACAGGGGGTTAATTTATGACATTACTGCACCAAAATATAGAAGTCAGAAACATGCAGCTACTGCCAAAGAGTAGCTACATTGACACGGATCCAACAGTCCAAACAGCTTTGACATATTTTCAACAGTCATGGATATAGATAAAGAAGAAGATGATGATGTACAATGAATGCGCCATTTTTCTCACGCAGTGGTTTCAGTGGAGGGAAATGAGAGGAATGATATTGCCAACAAATTCAAAAGGAAAATGCCAGGAGTGTTAGGCCTTGGTGGAGGTATGGGTTAAACAATAAGGACTGGTGTTAGTCACAGGAGCCAATCAAAGCATTGAAAACAGACAAGAAAACAGAAAAGGCTCCCCTGCAGCTTGTTTTGGCCCCAAAAAATGTGCTGGAACAAAGGAACAGTGATATCACAGGCAGCGTTTCAAGAGGGAATCTGACAATCATTAGAGGACACCGATGATATACTGGCAATATGATCGAGATAGACCCACGAATGCAACAAGGAAATATAAAGAAGTAGTACTGCGAAGAATAGAGCCACAATCAATCACTTGTTCAGCTTCTGAGCCGGTGCGAATGCAGAGCGATCCTAAGAGGATGCGAGCAGAGCGCAAGCAACGGAAGCTGCACCCACACTGTGTTGGTGGAAATGAGATGTAAAAGGTCTCTAGCTGTTAAGAAAACCTCATACAGCAGAACATCAGGTCTATATAGTTGTCGCAGTGATGGAATGAAATTTCTCCGACTGGATGAGACAAGCAAAGTAGGTTGTACGCTTTGTCTGGAGAATAAGGACGGCTTTTGGCCCTTGGACTTCCATACAAAAGCACATTCATTGAAATTGCACTGAGGATAGGTGCACTTAGCAAAAATAAAATGTTGAAAATACCAAAGATTCAGATGAGAGTTTCCTGCTGCTTATTAAATCCAGGTTTTTGTCTCTGGCATCCTGCTTCTGTGTGTACACTGAACGTTTGGTGTATTCAGGTCAAATTAGAGTGATGCAGCCATGGTGAGGGAATAACGTTTATCTATGTCTCTGTAATGGCTGTGTTTTGACTTTAAAGTCGGTGTAGTCAGCGCTGACCCAGAAATGCTCTGGGTGCATTTCGGGACATATCAGTGACTGCTGAAATGGAGTCGTTTAAGGGTAAGATAATTTGGAATGTCGAACCAAATGTATTTGCTGACTTAAACTGAGTCAGACAGGTGATCACATGCTTTGTTGGCAACTACACAAGTGATATATCAGATGATATATTTGGATCTTTGTTATGTTGCTCACTTTGAAGAGTTCTCAAAAGCAGCCCAGCACACTGGACCTGCTCTGATCAAACGTTTCTATTCAGAGCTTTTTTTGGGTTTGTTCATCTTATGGTAGGACAATAAGAATCGAAGCAAAATGTTTCTTAGCAACAGTGGCATCACAGACTAGTAGCAACAAGATGAATACGAAGTTGTTGGCACTTGAAAGTGGGACCACATACAGAATGCTGTTGATCTCTACTTTGGTTCCGCATGATTAAAGAAGAAAACATTAAATTGCCCCTTTGAGGGAATAACCTCAGTCGTAAAAAAACAAAGGAATTTACTAATGGTAGAGGTTGAGGCAGAGAGATGCTGTCTTCGTGTCAGCTTAAGGTTGGAATTTCACTTGATGGGGGAGTTAATGAAGTGGAGAAATGTGCAGACTTGATGGTTTATACTCGTATGCCAAACTATCATCTCATGTCGCCCCTGCACCTTAGCTAAATGGAGTTTAAGAGTCTTTAAATACAAAGAAGACACTGCAGGAAGAAATACGCAATACTAAACAGAACGCTTCAACCTTTAAAAGCCGAGCGCAATTTCACTATTAATCTGCACCTTGTCATCCTGCTGCGGGAAAATTGCTCTTTTGGATTTGAGTAAAATATCGCTCTGATATAAAATTGCTGAGGACGACTAAACGGGAGTCAGGAATATGTTTGAACCCTTCTACCCTATTTTAGTTGGAAACGTAGCTATTCAAACAGAGTTGCTATTTAAAGGATTCTGAAGTTGTCTCTTCACTTCCAGCGATCTGGCGCCTGGTGTAACGCGCTCCTGTTTTCCTCATTCTTCCCACAAAGTCCATGAGGGTCTCGTGTTGATTTATCTGAGTGTTAAGCACTCCAGTGTTTATGCCTCATACCCTGGATGAAACCATCTGCTACTGATCTGTATTTCCGTCCTTGTCTGCACGTAGCAGCTCAGAACAGCTCGGCACAGAACAAACACTTTGATTTCTGTTCCTAGGAGGCTCAATTCGGACATTTCACCTCTATTACACCCAATACTAGCTGCTCATCAGCATCTTATCCACATTGGAAAGTTAAGTTTATACTATATTTCTACATGCCTGCAATACTCAATAGGTAGAGTAGACTCTGGTCTTGGTCCACATCTCAGTATACTTCAGAAGACCTAAATGAAAAGACAAAAGAACATGCCAGTAAACACATTATAGGGCTTAGGAAACTTGTCTATTGTCTTTTCTAGTAACTGAAAGAACCTGAAGACTATAGAAAAGGTGTTATTTCTTAGAAGCACATTGGGAACTTCATGTACCTGCAGTAAACAAGCTCTTTGTCGGAGGCAGGAGGTAACATTGAGAGTGAAATGCAAAGTTCCGGGGTGGTGACAGAGAAAATTGCATTTGTCATGGTCCTGTTCTATCCCCGTTCTTCTTTTCTAGCGTGGATGTGTGTGGGCGCGTCTGTTCATTGTTCCTGCTTCCCTCTCCTGCCGGTCACATGCCTCTCCTCAGCCCATCAGCTCACTGCTTCACACCTGTTCTCCATTTTCCCTCAGTAGTCCTCCCAGCAATTTCACCAGTGTTGAAACGAGTCTAGCCATTGAATTTGTGCTGTCTGGTTATCTGCCTGATCCTCTTGCTGTGTATGTCAGTTTGTTTTGGTTCCCCTTGGTAGGACACATATCTGTATTGTGAAACTCTTCTATATTGGCTTTCGTCATATTTGTAATTGGCCCTCTTGGATTTTGTCTGCGTGCACGTCTACATATTATACCCAACTTATGGAGGAATCAAATGATAGGCAGCCTGAGAAATATATGGCCAATCTACTTGAGGGAATTCCAATGAAATGGTGAGCAGAAGTGAGTAGAAATGTAATTTATCAGGGAAACAAACAGGATCTGTTTGAACTAATCTATCCCGAGTCGGACAAACAAGACTTGAGAGGGCTTGTTTGTGCCAACCTAAAGCTGCTCCATGAGGTGCTCCAGGTCCCAAGGACCCAAAAGCAGACACAGGGATCTGACCACGACATGGCAAACCCACTGGAAGAGGCAGGCAAGACTCACTACCTGGGAGAGCAGAGAAATGGGAGTACTAAAGACAACATGTGTCTGTGTTTGTTAAATACTAGAACAACAGAATATAATGCTGCACTGTGAGCAATGGCACTTAGCGATCTGGCAAGGGTACCATGGCTAACCAATGCAATGGAGGCTACAGGCTAATGGAAAGCAGCTGTGCAGGAAGTGGGATGGGCGCTTCGGGGCCGGAAGTGAGGATGATGAGGGAGCAATGGCTGCTGGACAGGAGGGGAACAGCGTGGGATCTGAAGTGACAGGAGAAGACGACAATAGAGGTGGGTAAATACGGGTGGATGTGAGAGAGTAACTGATCGAGTAGTAACTAGGATCATACGTTCTCCAAATTAAGGACTAAACTGACAAGTCATTTGAGTAAACTCTGGGACGGCCATTACAACTGTGAACAGTTGAGAGAAGTCCCTAGTTCTTCCAGCTGAATGATAAAATCTAATGTGCATGCACCTTTTCACAGCATCTTTGTGCGTAACTTTGGATAATTAACACTGTCACTGTGTGAACATTGTCACACACAAACAAATTGCTCCAGAGTTCGGATCCAGACAATTTGCTCCAACTGCTATACTCACAAACACCCAAACAAACCAAATATAGAGGAGGAGCTGCCCCGGGGTGGAAGTGTTGCAGACATGAACTGACTGTTCATCACAGCAGGAAACAGAAGAGACAATCAGTTCTGTTCTCAGATACAGTTTCTCCTGATGTGCACTGGGATCAGCGCTGTCATATCTGTTGTTCTCGTACTCTGTGAACTTGGAAGCAGAGCGTTATCCTCTTTTCTTCACTCTGTCAACTTGAATGGCAACAAGAGTTTGGATCATGATATGTGGGTGTGGCCATCTTCAAGAACATCTTTTAGTACAAACATGTCATTCTTTACTTGTGAGATCAATGCAGCGTGTGCACCCAAATGATCTCAGTCAGCCCACCAGTATATCACAGGGGAGATCTGTGTGTAACTTATTAATTCATTCAAGGAAATCTGCTGAATTCCACAGTCCTAGACACACACACACACACAGACACACACAGATTCCATCACTTTAAAATGGCGAAGGAACATAGATACATAAATTTACGGCAAAGATAATTTATTATGTTTTGTTCCGTTAGTACGTCTGTGCTCTCAGGAACAGTAAAGCTCACCATGACAGAGCAGAGTTGAACTGGCCAGTACATACCTATCTTTGTGGTGTTAAGACACGCAACCACACACTCACATACACGTACACACACACCTCAGCATATGACAAATAAATAGGTGCCACCCTATAAATCTCATCTAGCTTTCGGCCTTACTTTCTTTAATGCACAACATCAGTTCCTAGGCTGATAGGAAACCTGGCAGATAATATTTTGCAACCTCATAGCTGTATGTCATCAGTTTACAAAACTGAGACTGTGTGGTGTGGAGAAGAACTTTCACCAGAAAACCAAGCTGCTTTGGTATCAATTAAACCACAAAGTTCTAAAAAGAAGGGAATAAATCAAATCCAGGAATACTGGAGCGAGGACAAGGCAGAGATGAGCCGTCTTCTCGCAATTTACCTCCCTTAGAGGGAGTGGAGAGATGGCACCCTATCAGAGGATTTGTCATCTATCATCAGCGTCAGCATCAGATAATGCGTCAAATAAAACATCCTTTCCTAATGAACAGCGTATGAGTGATGCTTGAGTTTCCATTCCATTCCAGATAGGTAGTTTTCTCTTTGGTGTGCCCACTTTCCCTCCGCCTGCCTCGTCTAATTCTACTCCAGTTCATCAGCCAGATGAACCAGCCAGCAAACCCAGCTAGAAAAAAAAGAAACAGGGTTTTTCAGTGAGGAATAGTGCACAGAAGTAAACATTCAAATAATAGAGGACATGATTTAAGCATATCATACACAATGCTTTAATTAACCCACTAGATATTTTGGATTGATATTCTCCTAAATAGTACAACACACTGTGATTTGTAGCTGTCATATTCCATATTGTTAACACAGCCAGAGACACACAAAAAAAACCTCAGACAAATACACAAGTCATTTCAACAGGCCTGTATAATTGGGATGCAAGGATTTATTTACTTTGCCAGTGCATTGATAACATTATGACATGCTGTCATCTCTATGTTCTATGTGCTCACTGTTCTACATTAGTGAACTTGTTATGTTGCAATAGTGACGGGTGTGTCAGTTTAAACAGTAGTAGCATCTGAGTAGCTGGCAATTGCAAGAGGTTGCACCCACATGAAGTCAGAGGCTTGCAGAGCCACAATGTAGCCTCAGTGTCTCAAGAGTCTCACATACGAAATAAAAGAATGAAATGTTTTTTGTTTTGAAGCAGATTTGACAAAAAAAGGAGTATTTATAGTCATTTCTGATCCCCAAATACCCTCTACATCTCGACTTAAAAGACATCCTCACACAGACCTGTGGTAGCTTTGAAACCTGCAGGGAGTTTGTTTACACGGTCACGCCGGCGACGCTACCCTTGGTGTCCCGAGGCAGTTGGGCCCCGCTGCTTGGCTGAAACAGTCTCAGTTTCCCATCCAGGGTGCCGGTCAGCAGCTAGAAGACACAAGAGAAGCTTCATGTTCAGACTGTCCTTTCCCCAGACTTCGTATTTAAAGACCACGTTACATAACAGCACACCTGTTCTTTTTAGAAAAAACACACCCATCACCGAGGTCACAATCCATGATGTCTCTCCACCATAAATTCTTGATTTTCCATACCTGTCATTTATCACAAAAGAATGAAGATGCCTGGCCTGAACTGTGTTATATAACTTTATTTAATCAGTTGAGTGCTTGTCAGTGCTGGTCGTCATGACTAAACTGTTTCTAGATGAATAAGGCAATAACAGGTCAATAAGCTCACCATCCCACTGCACGCACACATGTCGAAGCGCACACACACATGCATACGTATATGTGCAGATGCTCATATATACGTCTAAGTAAGGGAGGAATATTATCTCATCTCTCTTCATCAGCCAGCTGAGCAGACTGGGGTGAGGGAGCATTACGTCGACACTGACAGGCCATCAGCAGCAACAGCAATAATATCTATTCATATCTGCAGTTAAAATATATAACAGCCCTGCCATCACAGAAGAACGCATTGTTAACTGTGATTAATGGCAAATTCACCTCACAAAAGAATGTGAGCAAAACAATTTAAAGCCATATTATACAGTTCTGAATCCCGTTTTAATTTCAGTTTTGCTCCAGGGGACTGCTTTATATAGCGTTTCTGTTATTGTTCCTTATTTTCATAAAAAACAAGCAACAGCAATGATACATATTCATATTCCCCCCCAAGTCACACATATGCAGCTGTTGTTGTTTTTTTTTCACATGACAGTATTTCAAAGGTTTCAAAATAATGAGATGGGAAAAATGAAGTCTGAAAATATTGCCTTTGAATGAAAATACAAATTGCAAACAAGTAGGAATGCTTGGATGAGTGTCCAGATGTCCTGTCAGCATCTTGCCTGTCATTGTCATTTACCGTGACATGAGGAATTTTCCTGATGTTGTCAGGGCCAAAAATATTTAGCTTTTCAAATGTGATAACAGTGACAATCTTGGAAAAAAAAAAGGGGCGGGGGGTGGGGGATCAAAAAGCAGTGATACAAAGCACATTTTCCCAGTGTACCGCAGTTGTTTTGTGCAGAAGAAATCATCTGCTCTCAGCCTGCCTGTGCTGGGAAAGGGAGTAACAATTGCGGACGATGACTCAAACACACAATGACTAAACTGGGGTGTATATAATCTCTGGTTGACAGTGATCCTTGTAGCAGCCCTTCTCCAAAAAGAGGCAGAGAATATCCACGTGTTTCCATGCGAGTGCAGAGACATGGGGTTTTGCCAAAAAGGCAAGAAAGCACAAAGACATACAACTGCAAAACTTACACGTGTGCTTCCTTTCTTACTTACTAAGTGTAGTAGATAAGGGGAGCTTGTTTCACATGTAAAAATGGTTTTAAAGCAAACAGTCTGACAGCTATTTTTACTAGTCTTCTTTCACTATGACCCCCTGCTCACTGACCTTACTCAACAATGGCCAAGCTGTCTGGGTTCTGCCCCTGGGCTCCTGAAATAGCTCCTTAAAAAATTAAGAGGGTCAGAGAGCACACCTCCATTAGCAACAACAGCTCTTTTCATCAGCTGCCTTCCACAGCCATTAGACTGTGTCATCACCCAGGTATTAGCCACAGTCGCTCCTTCATGGATACAACGAAAGGAAGTTGACGCTATACTTCTAAGCCTGTATATTTAAGTTCTTTACTACAGCAAACATTTGTAACCCATCACATTCCATCTCTGCAAAGATTTTTTTTTCTTTCACAGAGGCTCAATCAACATCAGCGCAAGAGGAGTGAAGGTTTTGAGTGACCTTTAGGGTCAGTAGTGAGCTGATGTGCTGTAGGTGTAAAGGATGGGGTCACGTCGGTGCTGTCACCACAGAATTATTGGGCTTCTGCACAACATCCCTCTTCTGAGTAACACACGATTATGAGGTTTGGTCTTTGTTTTAGCATTTATCATCTCAGACATTCACTGTGCAATCCAATAACCACTGGCATTTGTTTTTCTAAAGCTGTGTAATTCAAAATCCAATCGTTTTTTACTGGGTATGATTTTGGTCATTGTCTGAACATCTCTATTCAATACACACCAAGATACACTTCATGGCCTGGTGGGTTTCCATTCTGAAATTCTGTTCAGCATACTAAGACTTCATTTGAAAGCTTATAGGGAGTTCATAAATCAGACTTGCAGAGAATTTGCATAGTATAATGTCACATGTGTTATATAATATAAGTTATTGACAAGCTTGCTGGCTCGCTACATGGAGAAAGGATCACAAATCAGCAGTTCAAAGCAGGAATAAATGTGTGTGTGTTAAGGTGGCAATGTGGGTTAGATTTTCAGCAGAAAACATGTGTCAAATCCAGTTATACTGGATGAGAGAAAATGTCGCTTTGAAGATATGAGGAGCAACGTTTTTTTTTTCCACCCTAAGGATTTCATTCATCGTGTCTGGAGTGGGCTTCACCAGTGCCAACATATAGAATGTTCCATTCAGACTGTACATGCTGAGTGGGAAGAAGAAGATCCACGTGAGAGATGGGAAAGGAAACAGAGGGTCACCTGGGAGCTTACACACTACATGAACTACCGGTGAATACAATGATTTGTCTACTGTTGCAGTTGTTGTTGTTGAATATCAGTAAATGATGCCAGGAGGTCTGGAAGTATGATAACATAACACATAAATCAAAGTTACAAAGTTTTCCATCTTGTTTTCTTAAATAAAACATACCAGTTCAATCTCAACAATCTTTCATCAGTGTTATATGATTTAAATGTGAAATGAAAATAGCAGAATTCGTCGATTTGTATCTCTGGGATCAAAGCAAAATGGACATGTTAAATGAAACTAAGTCTCGGTTTTAGAAGTCCTTGTTATTGGGAGAGGGGGTACAGAATGCTGCAGCCACACTACTGGGTGTGGGCTGCTGTGTGTGAGAGAGAGAGAGAGAGAGAGAGAGAGAGAGAGAGAGAGAGAGAGAGAGAGAGAGAGAGAGAGAGAGAGAGAGAGAGAGAGAGAGAGAGAGAGAGAGCATAAAACAAAAAGTAAAAGTAAACTCGTGCATCTATGCTCCACACACAGCTGAAGAACAGACAAAATGATTTCCACAAAGTCCATCGTGTTTTGGGTATCAAGAATCAGATCCATTTGGACACCACTATTAACAACAAGGCCAGCTGAAAAATGGTATCTACCCCATGTGCATTGACTTCCTATTTAAAATGCACCCATCTGACTATACAACAAATTCTTTTATGTCCGCACTTCCTGTCCATTGCTGTTCCAGCTGTGTTGTGGACGGGCCAGTTGCTCTCTGAAAAGCTGTCTCAGCTCTGTCTGCGTCTCACTCCAATGTGATATTCTGGAGCAGACAGCAGAGTCCACCCCTGTATTTGCTGTCTGGCCACCAAGAAAAGAGCTTTTTGCTCTTAGGGGCCAGGCAAGGAGGAGACAGAGGAGATCAAATGCTAAGACAAGGACCGAGCAGTGTGAATAGCTTTTCTGATGCCAAACAAATGAAATGATGCAGTAAAGACCTCCACTGGGACAACAGCTGCATTTCTTTGCCTGCTTGCAAACAGTTGAGATTTGATGATAAGTACAGACATATGGAAAGTAGCAGAGAGATTGAAAGCCAATGGGATGATTCACTCATTGTTCATCTACCTTGTTGGGGTGATAGAACATTTTAACATTTAGAGACAGCTGCCTGTGTCAGTTAGCAGTCATAGGCCTGCTCCGTAAAGTGCAAAAGTGCACATATACAGTACTGCAAGAAAAGATTCAGAAGATTGTCACTAAATGTTTTATTGCTTTTTTGGATTGGGCATTTTATTGGCAACATCTAAACACAATATGTCTCGAAAGAGAGTGAGTGAGAGACAACGAAAGAAAGAGCGAGCGAGCCAGAGAGAGTGAGGAAAGTCATCCACTTTTAAAGCATCTCCTTGAAATGTCTTGCAAGCACAGCATGAAAGAACTCTGGTTTATGATTACTCAGCAAAAAAACACATTTTTATGTAATGCCTCCATCTTGCAAACGTCTTGTGAAATAGACACATTCAACCTTGCTGCACATTCCATTGATGTTTAATCAGTCATCAAACTTTTAAAGTTTTGAGTAATTCCCCAGCTCAAAGGGTCTGATAATCTCTGACACCACATCATAAAAATGAGTTTTTTTTCTCTTGCTGTTCCAAAGTTGAATGTCTTTTGGCCGTATGCTTGGCTTGTTCCCTTTCACATAGTTTGTTGTTTTCCACAGAGAAGAGAAGTTAATGCTAGACATTTGCTTGCCGACTAAATAAGAGATTGAATTAAAGTGGACGGTCCATATCTTACACCAAGAAATCCCCTTACACAGTACAGTAGTTAAAACCCACTAATCTATCCCTACAGCGTCTGACCTAATAACTTGTCTATCTGCACTAAAGCTGGTTTGCCTACATGGCCACAGCATTTTCTTCATTTTTAAAAGGAGCTATAATGCAAGTGTTTGAATAAGTAAGATTTTAGGCATAATTCTAAATGCATGAACTGCTGCTCCAGGTAAGAGACTAATATGACTGCACTGTATTGTGCTTATGTAATTATTTATGTCTCTCTCTCTCTCTCCCTGTCTCTCTCTGTTTCCTAATGCATGGCTGTTTGTGTTTACTGCTTTGCATGCTTTATTGTACTTTCGTATAATTCCACTGGAAGTTCCTATTGCACACCCAGCTATTCGTGGAGAGGAAATCTTTCTTGGAATTGCCTCTCCTGAGGTTTCTTCCTTTTTTCCTTATACATTAAGGTTTTTCTCTGGGGTTTTCCCTCGTCTTCCTAGAGAGCTTTTGGCGGGGTTGAGAATTTTCCTGATGTTGTGGGCCTTTAAGCCCTTTGAGACATTGTATGTGATATTGGACTATACAAATACAGTTGACTTGAAATACTTTATGAAGTACTTTCCCCAAAGCTTGTCCACTTTTATGGTAGCATATTTAGATTCAACAGGGAGCTTGCAAAGGTTTACAGAGGTATCTAACATAAAAGTCCCCCGGGAATTTACAAGAGAGCTAGATGAGGTGACAGTTGGGATCCCTCATTACTAAATAAAGTAAGGATGGCTGAAAGAGCAAACCTTGGAGGTAAGATATACTGCCTGATGGTCTTTTAAGTTTGTTTTCCACTTTAGAGTGGAAAACATGAGTAAGGAATGAGTGGAAAATATGCATTGCATTATCTGTCTGTGTTTTACATCTTTAAAGTTCTCACAGCGGTAAAGATGGAGAACATCTGGCCCTAAAGTGTAGCCTACAAACGTAAAGTAAGGTCATCAGGGGTTGGGGAGACTTTTAGCTATTTGTTTTCATATGTAATGAAAACGCACAGACTCTGAGATTACAAACAGCAACATTAGACTTGTGACTTGTGTCTGATGGTCTTTGTCTTAGTTAGGTGTCAGATTGAACAGTCATTTCACACGACATCTCCTTGAGCTCGCGAATCTTTTTCCACTTATTTACATGTCTGTTTGTTGGCTACATACAAGAAAGAACTGGAGAACGATACGTCTCCAATCCAGCCAGAAATTAGATCAACAGAATCAAAGTTAATCAGAAGCAGGTTCATCGTTCTGAGGTACGAAGATACTCAGCAGATCAGAGCAAATCAGCTGTATAAAGCGAAGTGAACAATCTGTTCCGCTAATGGGGAAGCAGAATTAGAGCTTTCTGTAACCATCTATGACATGTAAGACAGCTGTAAACCATGAATGTGACTGACTGTCTGAAAACAACTGCAGAAACCGTTACATCATCAGCAATAGTAGAGACAGGCACAAATGTTGCTAATGTCCGAGTCAAAGGTGCAAGATACTGAACTTTACAGAGCTCAGCCTCGCAAAGTCTTGAAATAATTATAAATCCACTAGTTTTCCCAGATGCAGAGACTGAACTGTAGCTAATCACCTTCCGTGAGGCTGATGTGTTCCACAGGCAACCCACATGTATTTCAAGCCATCAGACCATTTCGTGATCAGCAGTAATAAAAATTGAGCGTTACAAGGAGTCAAGCTTTTCACCAGTTCTTATCACGTCTGATATACAGTATAATAAACCGTTTCGCTAAGCCACATAGCCAACCGTGCGCTGTAATAGGAGCAGGAAGCGAAGCAAAGGAGAAACCCTAAACAATGAGTCAAACTATCAATAGTTGCCAGCCATGATGTTTCAATGATTTCAGATACATGGAACTTCTCATAAATCCATGATTAGTTGCCTCTGCATTCAGCTAAATGTTTATTCACATGAATAATCTCTAATACAAAACAGATTTCTTGTACCTTATAGCTAGAGCAATGATAACCTTGTGACTGTTTTGTATAATTATGGAAATGTCCTTTTGTTTCTAGGGTTAGTGGTTTTGATGGGGATCTGAAATGTCATTGTTGTGTTTAAATACTGCTATCCAGACTGAAATTCCAAAACAAATACTCAAATCAACAGATCAATAGACTGTCTTGTAATCGGCTCATAACAACGTGGGATCATATGCACACCACAAACAAACAACAGAATTTGTTTAGGACAGGACCAAGACCACTTTCCCAAGAGCAGACGTTGTCCTGCTAGTTAGCATTCCCAATCCCCTGCAATTAATTTGGGGAGTAAAGAATGAGACTGAAAAAGAGTTAGACAATTGCTTTTCTAAAACGCCGCCTTCTTCCCTCTGAAAGGTCCAAAGAGGTGAAAAGTCTAGACAGCAAACAGCGTCTGTCCCTCTGGCTGGACAAACAAAAAGGTACTTGTGGAGCAATGGAACGTGACAGGCCCCATCTGTGTACTAATTGCATCCAGAAAATTGTTTATCAAACACGCAGACAGTTTATATTTGTATTAGCGGTTGATGGAACAAGGCAAGTTTGTTTGAATAGGCATCTGCTCAATCTCAATCTGCTCTTAATATGAGATTACAGACTAGTACATGTATAGTATTGTTATTTCAATCAAGCAACCACATTATACAGACATTTTCAAAACTGGTAAATGAACACAAAGTAAGATTTAAGTAGGGATGGTGATTATTCTTGACAATAGTTCTACTGAAACACTACAAAAGAGAAAAAAACAGACACCTAGGAATTGCAGCAACATCAATTTAAACATTTTGACCCTCCTATATGGGTCATAAATTTAAAATGATTGGAATCACTATATACTTCTTTCAGACACAGAATTGTATGACTTCAGTCTAGTGTAATGCTGGAGGGTATCTGTTGTGTGGGATAGCGGCAAGTGGCACAAATCTGAGAAAAGAAACCGGCCCAGTAAGTGCAAAAGAGGAGCAGTGACGTCATATATTGATGACTTATAAAGCAAGGGAACAAGATGAATAAGATCTTGCCATGAGATAATTATACCGTGGCCATGACTTATACTGTGAGAGTTTGAGATCTTAAGGCTATGTGGTGACTTTTGGTCGTATCAGATGCTGCTGATAGGAATGGTGTCAAAGGTCATTGATTTCAGTAATGGGCTATTTGATGCTTTACATGACCGTGCAGTTTTTATTTTCATGCAACACAAGATGTCACCTCTCTTCAGTAAGTAAGAGCTGACTGCATGAACAAAGAACTATGATGCATATTATGAGGTGTGTATGCTAGTGAGGGGTTAACAAGGTAAACATAAGCATGCATTAATACTGCATTGTTATATCTTTGTTAACCTACAAGTTAATATACAAATCTGCAAATTTGTGAAAACAATTTTGAACTTCAGCTGAATTTCATTTTAATGACATGAATTTGCACATTCACTATTTCTTTGTTTTTTTGGAATTCCTGCTTTGGCCATTTGTCCTACCAAAGAAAACAGAATGAGCAGAGGTTCTGATGCAGAGCGAGCAGGCCTTTACCAATGAAGTGTGTCTTCAAACTCTGCAAATCACTGTAATTGAGCCAGTAAATGGCAGTGGATCAAACTTTCCACTTTCAGATTTGGAAACCTGAATGTATCATTGTGCTGTGAAGTTGAACTGAAGGGAGTTACACAGACGGACACACAGATTTAAAACATGTGCATCAAATCCAAATGGCAGTCAACAAGAAGTCTCATGAGACATCCAGCCAAGGTCATGATATCATATTTGAAATGTTTTCTTACTGAAGTCTACAGCACAATGCTCTTAACAGTTCCAAGGGAAATCATTAATTAGACAATCAAACAGGAATTGTTCCGCTGTAAGAAACTCTCAAAGATTTTGAAAGAATGCAGGTTTATTACAGCGGTATAAATCTTGACTTTAATTCTTCTATAAAGGCAACAGTCAGAAGTCTTAGCTTGAGTTCACGTTTCATTTCTAATGCTATCCACTTGTGCATTCTGGGAGAAAAGTTGTGCACCTTGCTAACATATTTGGATAGTTGCTTTCCAGTGTCAATTATCATAAATTCTCAAGTGAAATAGTGGATGAAAAACTGATATTTCATTTGCACACTTGTAACTATATCTCCCTTGAAACCATTTATAAAACACATCACCATTTTGGTTTCATTAACACTGCTTCAGGAAGAAATGCAGTGTAATGTTTTAAATACACAGTAATGGTTTTGAGTTTAGTAAGCTGTACTCACTTAAGCTGAGAGTTTGTTTTACATTGATGACACTACAACTTGGTGTTCACATACAACTGTGACAGACTGTGACAACATTCGTCAAACACAAATTCCAACTAACAAGCAGACAGACTATCAACAGTGCAGGTGGAAAGCAGCTGCAGAAGTGAACAAGCTGCTGCAAACATCCTCAGGAAATTTATATTGGCCAGCGTGATGTTGATTGGAGTGTGGAACTGAGCAACCAATCACGGGCTGGAACAACCCTGCAGGCAACTAATCATACAAGTCTGCACAGTGCACAGAGGTATGCAATAGAGCCTATGGGACAATGGTATGGAAGAGTGGGAGTCATTATCTAACTGGACTATTGACCAACCGCAACCTTTCAAATCCTACAGCATAATTTAGAATATATTTTAGCTGAATATAAAATTGAATTGGTTAAGGTGGGTAATGCAAAAATAATTAATTTGTATGTGAATGTGAATATTTTAATAGCTTCAAACAGAATTTTTTCTTACTGTCACTGAAACTGTAATCATTTCTATTTTATTTCATTTTCATTTTAAACTACAGAGAGTTCTATGGTGAAAACTGAAAACTACAAAAGCTGACCACCCAACTTAAACTTGAGGTGGAAGAACAAGGAGCTATGTGACCTCTGACCTCTGCCTGAGGATATCACTCATGCCTTACAAATAGTTGGAGATCAGACATGGCTGTGCAGACCTGTGCAGCCAACGGTCAGACTATGTGGAAATGATTTACGCAATCAGTTGAAAGACATCACGGGGTAACAAAAACATTATCTATGAGTTTTTCAAGAAAACACTTCTTGTGCGTCTTGTACAACATGACTTCTGACTCCCTGATTGACATTGTGACCTCTTATCTTTGTTTTCATCCATCATGCCTGTCTGAGATGCTTCACAGAAAGAGGTAGATCTGGGATGAGAACAAAATTCACTAGGCCTGGTGTGATACAGAACCGAACAGAGTGAGTTGAAAAAGTGACACAAAGTGATTTGAACTGGTGGCAAACACAAACCCCCCCAATTTTGTCTCTTCCAGTCTCTTGACATGAGATATTACGAGATTCATTTTATTTTCAGATGTACTTTCCACTTCTTTGTTTGAGAATCTGCAGGACCCAGGTACAGCTCAAGATTCCCTGGCTGGAAATTTCTGATTGGTCCTCAGACAAATTGGGTTTTGACAGCAGGAATTTTTCCACAAAACCCGGACGATGGGAAACTGATTTCCTAGGACACAGTTCCTCAATCCCCAATGGTCCCTTCTCCAAGATAGTACTTTCCTCTTGGCTGTTAGCCATTGGTGTGGGTGTTTCAAATACTGGACATTGTTAACTGGTCAAGCAAGGTCACGTACAAGCAAGCAAGGAAATGTAATTGATGTTGAAACAGCAGTTACCTGGCTGATTTCACCAGCTGGTTTCAAAAAGTCACATACATGGGTAACAGAAGAATAGTGATCAAGAAAAAAGGTGAAATTTTATCCTTTGTTAATTGTTTCAGAGCATTTACTTAAACTAAAAGAAAGAATGCTAATGCTTATTTGGAGGAGGTATCTCCTCTTTCTGGAATTTTCAAACTCCCCTTTCACCCCTCTAATCCATTTTCAACATTGATCAAGCTGAGTCAGTGAGTTTACAAAAATAATAATTTGTGGCTAGATTATCTGAAAAAATTGAAAGCACTTTTAGTACCTAAATATTAATTCATGTTGAAATGTGATTGCTGGATCACTTTGCACCTTTGTCATCCAGGAAATGAATTAGTCATTAAATCTGGAAAACATAGGATGACACTAACTGCAGGCTGACATGCCACTCAACCTCGCAACAAAAGCGTACAGCAGACTCATTTGTTCTTTTGCCAGCTATCACATGTCACGCTGACAGCTAAACTTACATCCAAGCTGTTCACACACAAGTATTTGCAAGTGTGAAAATAAAAATTGTGAGACACTTGGAGTATCGTTTACCTCTGGGAAAAAAATAATCTACTTTCTGGTTTCACTTTTACTGCTTTCCATAGTTATTATCATATCACAAATGTAGTGTCTCTGAATCACTGCACCTTCCTTTTGGCTGCTGGAAAACCCTCTGGTGCCAACGCTACACTTAGGCCCTCATTGTCTTTCAAACAAAATCTTACATCAATGACGGCCCACTTTCAACTGGGGAACTGGCAGAGGCAGGGGCTGCATCAACTCGACTGAATCAACAACTCTGCAATCTGAAGCTGTCCTCTTTCTTTCTAGTACCTTGGTCACCGTCCATACTGACAACCATGTGCTAACTATTCCATGAATATCTTCAAGGTGAAGCTATCTGAAAATGCAAGCAGACATCCCCATTTTTGATTTACTGCATCAAAGATGACATAGACACAGAGCAGATTTAGAATTCTTGTCACCAACACTCTCCCTTATGTATCACAGACAGGCTTTTTTGCTGTACCTTTGAGAGTGGCCGTTCTGAACCGGTATAATCATGTTACACACCTGCTTCATGCAACAGATGGCCGCATGTGGCAAGGTGTGAGTTTGGTAGGGCTCAAACTCTCGTTTTTCTTTTCGACACTGCATTCCATGGAGAGAAGTGAAACTGAAAGTGTGCGCCGTTAGACCAGTTATTATCCCTGTTTGTAATCATGTAGAGAACACACACAAAACCACAATACATGTGTGAAAAGGAAAGGAAAGAAGGCGGATCCTCACCTCTGGTTTGGCAGGGTTGAATGCCACATTGAGCACCGTCTCAGAATGTCGCTGGAGTTTATGGAGGTAGCTGCTACTGCGGATGTCGTACACATAGGCCTGCAGTGAATGAACATTTTGACAAAATAGTAAACACTCAGCTGTGTGACAGGGTAAAATGAGATTAGCTCATATTGAGAGAACCAACTTCACTACGTCATTACGATGTTAAATTGTTAATATTTCCTAACATTAATAATAAGTCATTATAATGTTAATTAGTGGAAATATGTGCGTATTGATGGGCTCCTGGCAATAATGAAAGAATGAAGATGAAATTGTATTTAGGGGTGTAATTTTTTTAGACCTAAGCAAATTATTTCTTTTTCTGTGATGTCTTCAACTCTGTGATCTAGTAAGTGCAGCATAAAAAGATTTCTGTTTTACATCGGCTTATAATGACACACATCTCTCTCCTTAATGAAGATATCCAGTACAATAGATAGACAAGTGCAAAGGGTGCAGTCAAGCCAGTGAGACTGATGGGTTAACATGGGTGTGTCATCTCTAGATACATTGTCATTTTGTAATGCGAGGTAGTAAATACCTTGCTTATTGTTCCTGTATTCAAGGGAGTTAGGTCACTGTATATTTTACACTTTGTCTTTAATGCGAAAAAAGTCACTAGAAACTGGAATATTTGTGGTGTAAATATCCTATAATTAACTTTGCTTTACGGGTCTTGGTATGTAAATGTATATTATCAGCTTAGTTACACTGGGTTTTTGTTTTCTAAATACAATCAATGTGTTTTAAAAACCCATGCGTTCGCTACAGTGCCATGAGCATGGACAAAAACAGATGTGGGGATGTTTGTTACCAGACAACGACTCATCAGATTCCTGCAGCTGTTTTATATTATGTTTCACTGAAAAATGCTTGGCGTGAGCTCTGTCAAAAGGTCTCTGGGTATAGTGTCTCCTGTCTATAGCGTCTGAATTGTGATTCTTTACCAGGCCTAGTTGGAAGGGAAAAGGTTCTTTCAGTATTGCTTACATGTCACATGAATCTACAGAAAGAACCACTAACAACAGACATTGAAGCAAAATGTAACCCCTGGCGAGACAAATTCACAGGTAGACAAATATCTTACATCAACTCCTTGAAACTTCAGATATCTAATTCATCATTTTGATTGTTTTAGGGTTAGTATGACTAAATATCAAACATTACATTCTGAGGTACATCAGCTTTGAATGCAGTCTCTAAAAAACACACACACACACACAGTCAGACAGAGAGACAGACAGACAGAGGTGCCGGAATATTCAAATGTAATTGCATACAACAGAAGTCTACTGAAATCTGTACCACTGTACCACAAATTATTATGCGCGTTCATTTTGGAAAGTGGGTAATATGATATAGGGAGTCTTTTTAGAATATTCAGGTTCTTTTTTTCCATGATTGCTTTTTGAAATATTAGGACAAGTACAAATGTGTTTGGCTTACAGAAGTCTCTGGGCAGCTACAAATAAATACGGAGTAGCTCACTACCGTAGACTTTCCCCTTTTCCAAGAAGCGCTGGAAATGTCCAATCTCGGCAGAGAGGCTCTCAAATATCCATGCTTTTCTGAGTCCCCACAATTAATAATAACCAGCAGCATGCATATATTATTCCACTGCTTTCAACAAGCATACACACGAGAAGAAATGAGAGATGGGGAAAAGGGAGGCAGTCTTCCGAAAACTTCTTGAAAGCAAATATCAAGCACAGTCTGGAAAAGCAATTAAACAGCCTTACTTCAACATGAATGTTGAATTTGACTTCTATGGAAAAAGGCTCGAGTCCAAATGTGAGCACAAACAGTCTTCACCTTAAATGGAAGTAAAAGTGATAAAGCTGTGCTGGTGCTTTCCTGCTCTCTTCTCTCACATTTACAAGGACAATAATCTGTAAATTACATCAACTATATATAAGTACTTCTTAACTTTTATAATTGTGAGCCACAAAAACAGAACTAAACAAAACATTGCTAAAGAAAATGGTAAAAATCTAAATAAAATGCAGACTTCACATGAGTCAACTGAGAACATAATTTGGACTAGGTGACAAAAATGTTTTTTTTAGATTTGACGCGTATTGCCATCACAGTGACTGGGCCTTTTCATTGCTGATGAAGAACAGCACTTAAGTAAAAAGCTCAAACTGTCTCATTTTGCTACACCACACAAAATGGCTCATCAGGTCGACATTATGCTCTCCTAATTTCCGTGTAAGAACATTGTGAAAATATTTCAGGATTCTACATGAGTCACTGAAAAATGTGTATTAGCCACACGCTGACATATGATGAAGGATATGTTCATTCATGCTGCAATGTCTAGTGACAGGGTATCACACTGATGGTGTGATTAACTGGACAACTCTGGATAGGTATTAGCATGATTATCTGCTAATTTTGACATCTGTATTTTCCCTCCTACTTTTACTGACAGAAACCTCTGAGCATGAAGCACATACAAGGGAACCATTAAAGACCCCCTCCACTCAAAACTTCTGTTTTCATTGTGGTTACTTGGATGTTTAATTTGTCACTGTACACTTGAAGGCCATTTTCATATTCCTCTGCAAATAATGCATTGCTTTTCGTTCCCAAAAGCTGCGTATATGATGTTCACCTGAAGCACAATTAAGACACCACAAATGGGCCAATCATGCTTGAGGTTCATGAAATTAGAATTAGCTTCATATCTTATCATATAGTTTGTGAAATTTAAAATATGGGAGAGATCATGGATACACTTCCTTGGCCGTTTACTGGATTTTTTCTCGTGAAATCAATCATGGACAATACTAATTGAGTCTTTCTTCAGGGAATCATTAATAAAGTATAACGGTCAAGAACTTACACAGTTATCCTCAGAGCCTGAGGCGATGAAACGGCCACATGGTGAAATGGCTGAAGTACATGGATGACAGCGATTTAGATGATTTTCATATCGGCGTACACACCTGAGAAGGAGAAATAGATAGTGAGAGGTTAATGGGATTTTTATTTTGAAACATAACTGATGCAAATGAGCAAATAAAATATTTAACTGGGGGTGTAATTATATACAGCAAATACAAACTGGACTGCCTTACATGCAATCATCTCATTTAATGCGCAACTTAAATAATACTGCGTGCTGAAGAGACCAATAATAAATGTATTTATTGTCTGTAAGTATCAGTGCTGTTATGTGTTACAAAGAAGGGAAGTGATCTTTATGGTGAACTGGTTTGTCTAAGAAGTGCTTGCGGCCCTGGGCATCCCATTTAAATACCATAACGCAAAGATTCAGCAGACTACTAACCTGCAGACTCATCATCAACAAACATCTAATCCTCTGGAGGACAAGAAGCTGAGTATGACTCAAGCAAAACACAGGAAAGAGAGGGTAGCAGATGACAAATGGCCCCCTAATGCAACCACTGTGCTTCTCTCACTCAGCTGCAGCAGCAGCAGCAGCAGCATGTAATGTCTTTACAATGCCACTAACAGTGAGCTAAGCTGGGGTCTTTATATGAACTGGCACGGTGGACTAGTCGGGCTTTGACAGGATCTGGTGAGCGGGTGTCTTTTTCACAGTCATATGCTAATCACATTAAACTACACTAAAAGTAGGTCATACTCAAAGCTGACCACAATGGAATTTACCCAGTTTCACCGCATTACTGCAACATATACCATGTAGACATAAGACGGAACAGGAACAATTTATAATAAAATGAAAGTTAATACAGTCACAATACAATAATTACCGCTGTTAGAAATATTATAATTGTATTAGAGTCATACATATTGATTACACTCTGAGTCAATTGTGAATGTGATGTGATTAACTTCATATAACATTAAGGGGAGGGGCTAAGCAGTCTGCATGGAGCAACATAGTAAATGGTGGCCTATGACTGGGTTTGATGGTCAGCATGATGGGTCAATTCCCAAGGCAACAAAGCTAACACTGTCTCAGACTGTGAAACAGGTGGACAAAATTCTGATCACTTGACTGCACAAACCTTCAAGACCAAGTAGAGTTAGTGTGACTCGACGTTGGACATGTTGGTCACTCCATGTTGGACATGCATCCGGTAATATGATTTCTATATGTAATGAGTATGAATATGTACATGGATGGATTTACAGGATTGAATTTATGAATTTATATGACTGAATGTTGGTTAATTTGCTCACAAAAAGATGTATGCCTAGTGTGGAATTTCACATGCAGATTGTATATATTGCTTAAAGGACAATGGGGTTTTTCAAACTGATTACAGTGTGACAAACTGAAACAAACTGACATACAGCCTTAATCAGATTAGATACATTCAAATGCATGTAGCATAAACTGGGTTTCCACCTGAGTGCTTTCATGAGGAGAAGTGGATTTTTCCAAAAACAAATCAAACTTTGACAGTACTGAGAGTAGACAAACTCATGGGAATGGGTTTCTCAATTCTTCACCACCTCATATAAACAGTGCTAGAGGGTTCTGATACTGAACAGACTCAACAGAACTGCAGCAAAGCCAGCTACCCGGGCCAGCGACACACTGACTCAGGATTAACAATTTGGCACACATTGGCAGCTTTGTGCCTATACAATGTAGAAGCAACAGTTGGAGATCAGGAACATCTGAACTAAGACATGCATGTGGACTTTCCCAAAATCGGAACAATGTTAAAGTTCTGTAGAATATCACCAATTCAAGTCAAAAACAAAACTGGATGGATTGCATATGGTTACATATTCTATCAATGAAAGATTTTCAAAGTAACAGACACACGCACTTCACAGCTAGTGCAACCCATAAAAATGGTGTGCTGGAATCAAGCAAAATGAAACTAGAGAAAGATTTAGATATAAATTCCTTATGACTTCAAATTAATAAAATGCGACATGAGGGCTGATTCAGAACCTTGATTATGGAAAAGACTGAGTAGGATCATTGTATTAAAGCGTGCAAACTATATAATGATATGACAAGATGGAGATGAAATGGAGGATTTGCTTTTATTAATCCCATCACTACCTCGGAATATTCATTGAAGCTGACACAGCCCACCACCCTCACACTGATAACAGGCACTTTAACAACTTGGGATAAACACCCATCTGGTTTTCTAGGTCAGTATGTGGATCTAATGTTTTGACTGAGGGAAGATGCTGGGTTGAATCCCACTTTCCCAGTCTTCTGTGAGTGATGACTATTCGGCATTTGCCTGATGACTAACACAGACTACATTGGAGGTTCCAATCCTCTTGGGTAGGAGACTATAAGGTTACTGAATCCACCTGGGTATTAAGTATCTGTCATCAAGTTAATCCACAGGGTAATTATATCTTGTTATTTGTTATTCTATTATAACTATAGCCTTCTATTTGATCTCATTTATTATCCATGCTGATATTGATGTTTCGATTTAATCATATCATGTTGCGCAGCATGAAATTGTCAGATAATGGAAATTCCACTAAATGTAAGGGAAATACATTATTATCATAAAGAGAATCAGAGTACCACAAATTCTCTCTCTCCACAGAATTGGAATTTTAGCATTTAAGGGAGTCTGATTTCAAACTGTATTGAATGCTGATGTGTAGAATTGCATACTGGGACCATGCACGGCTGGAAATGGCCTGAATATCTACCACATGATTTGGAAATGTAATGGTTGGTTCGGGGGGTTGTGTCACCTTTAAAAATAAACCAACTATTCCAGTGGTTTACATAAATTGTTAAATTCTCTTAAACTGTGGCATCAAAAACCATTACCACCATAAAACTTCAGTCTCTGATGAATATACAAGGGAATTAAGAAGTTTTCCCTCCGTCTGAAAAGGGACAAAGGGTGCCTGGGGTTTTCAGGTACAATAAATTTAAGCTCTAGTTTCAACAGTTTCCACAAAACGAATTGTGGATGTTTCCGATTGTGCATTTTCTGGGAGTTCTCTATACAGTATGAAAAACAATAATTAACTCAACTTCCCTTTTTACATAGGCTCTTGCCAGAAATGTAAAAAAAAACAACTTTGAAGTTTTTGTCTGAATAGACGGTCTTATTATTGTCACAGAAGAGATAAGTGATAAGTCCGCCTCAACATCTACACGCGGGGCGGTGCAGGGAGCAGCTGTCCTCTGCAAACCCCGAGTGAACTTACTACATATAAATTAGATATTATCTTATAACTCAATGGAGAGGCTCCCCCTCTCTTTTGCACGTACGCACACACACATGGACGCACACCAGTGACACTCAGGCCTTGTCCTGGCATTCAGTGCATTGTTGTGTTGAATTGATTTGATGCACATAAAGTACAGCTGCTCTCATAACTCAAAGTCAGTTACAATTCACTATGTGCGTGTGCAACAAAAATCTTTGACATGGTGGGCTGAATGTGGCTATTCTGTCTATTCACTTCAGATTGTTCAGGCTCATCAAGTTCAGTCATACGAATAAGGCTGTGGGATTCTTCTACTACCTTCGCTTCTGTAAACCACGGATGACACGACAGCACACAAAAGTATCCATGTGGATTTGTTTTAGTGTGGCATCATGAGATTGTTGGCATTGTTTAGATTACCTTTGTATTCCTATATAACAGAAGTACAAATGCTAGGATAGTGCATTTGTTTCTGTCAGAGGGATTCGCCTTAACTAAGGTGACTTTCAAGTTTATTTATTTATTGAAACTACAGATGCTTTGTACGAGACATCACATGTACAAGCCTGTACAAATTAGGAAAGAACTTGAATCTAGATCAAGTCATTACACCTTTGACATACGGGATGCTGATATATCATTTTGTCCAGGAGCATAGATAAATAAATCCAACAGCCAATATCTTTACAGCCATTACCTCAGCACCATGTGTAGGCTTTCCTAAGATGAATGTATTGCTGGACATTATAAATACTTTATATTGCCTTTTTATATGAAAACACAAAATAAAACCCAACTATTTCCATTACCTGCAGGCCTCATAGATGAAAGTAGAAACACTAAGTTAGAACAGACTTGAGGATTACTCAGGTGTGAGTCAACATCATTCAGGAATTTAACATGATCAGCAACAACTCTCTCACAAACCACAACATTAAACAAATGTTTTCAAAAAAAACATACAATAAGAGCCAGTTTTCCACGATAATATTTGATTGTATGTTTGCTGAACAGCAGGGTGAAACATCCGAAGCTTCTTGTCCCATAATGTAATGTGTATTTTATTGCTGATGGTCCAAACGGTACTTAAAATGTAATATATTAGCCAAAATGGGGGTTTGGTAAAGCCTTGTTTTCATCTGTCTGCCCAGAAGGAGGGAGTGTTGGAATAAGTAAGTGCATAATAATAACCATTTTCTGAGCTTTTAGTTCTCACGTGGCTCATTTATTTCATCTTATTATATTTCACTGCCTTTTTCCATTGATATTTCAAGTGATTTATTCATATTTCACTGCAATTCATCTTAAAACAATATTTCAATTTCTTTTTAGGGCTATTAAAAAATCATAGCCATAAAATTTAGTGAGAATTGACAATAATTGGTAAATGTTTGATAATGGAGCTTTTGAATGACATCTTGTTGGATCCAATCGGGCCTTGTTTTAAGGAGATATGACATCAGCTAACTTAGGTAGCCAGCCCAAATTTAAAGGGCCAGCGGTCAGGCCTTTCTGGAGCCAGTCAACAGATCAAATGACGGTTCCATCTTGCAAAGGAAGGAAGGAAGGAAGGAAGGAAGGAAGGAAGGAAGTTGCTGCAGTTGTTGCATTTGTGCATTGATTCCTTAAAACACTTTTTAACCTTCCTGAAGAGTATGCACCACAAACTATCAGAAAATGACCAGACTATAGTTTAACGATATACATATAGGTTCCCATTGGCCTATATTGCTCAATTTGGTACCAATTTAGACAGTAGCATTTGGAGCACAAAAGCATTGTTGCTAAGGTGAAATATGACAAATATGACTCCTGTGGAAAGTTATTAATACAAAGGTGTCTACATTATTGTGTTTCTTTGATGTATTTATAAAGAGTTAAGCATAAAAAACAAGCAATTCATGGATTAGGGTTAGGGTTAGGGTTAGCTAACATTTCTTATCTTTAGGCTAATGATAGAATTTGAGGTTAAGACATGTCCTAAATATGTGTAGCTTCCCTTGCACCCCTGACCTCATTTAGGGGAACACAACCCTTCTGTGATTAGGAAATAAAATGCTTGAGATTTATCAAGGCTGTAAATAAAAAAAATAGCAAGACTACCATAGATTTAAAAGGTCTCCTAAAGATACTGTGTCCTTCAATGTGGGACATTCAATCCATATGTTTCACCTTCATTTCATCTGGTGAGGGGTGCCTGATGACAGGTCTCAAAACCAAAAGTTGACCTGGAAACCAGGCATAAATAATTATCAGAGTGCAATAAGTTTTTGACAGAGTCTCGGATAAGGGGTTGAACAAGGAAACAGTCTCAGACATGAGAGAACGACATACTTAATGATGCCTTCGACTGAGCCAAAAAGAACATTGTTAAATCCATCAGAGTCTATCTGAAATGTCCTCCTTATATGGATATCTGCTGATAACAGCCAAAGACAAACACATTCTCAGCTACTTCAAAAATTGAGCAATTGCCATTTAACACATCTTAGGAATGTTTACCGAAGAAACAATGCAGACTTAATTTAAGTTCATTTTGAATCCCAAATACATGCACATGCGTGAATACTTACCACCAGAATTTGATGATTTGATTTCAACCAAGCCTGAGGAGAGGACCTGTCCAAGTTCCCAAGGCCAACAATTTCCCACTCACATTCACAACTACCAGCAATGTAAAGTTTTTCATTCACCAAACCTCCATCTTTGTACTCTGTGAGGAGTACGGAGGAAAAGGCAGACAGACATGGAGGGGAAGATACAAACTCCACTCAGAAAAGCTCCAGCTGGCTTGGTCAAGTTTGAACCCAGGACCTTCATGCTGTGAGGCAACAGTGCTAACAGAGTGCAGAGTGAACATCATAACTCATCCGACTGAACCATCATAATAAACACAAGAGTTCTGTTTCAGTCAGAAGAGGGTAAATTACATGGAACATCATAACACTGACCTGTTTTGAAGACTGCAGTTGAATGCCTACCACACAACACAATTATTTGATGATGACAAGGTAACTGTGTCATTCAAGGTAACACTGTCAGCTAAATGTGAAACATGTGACCTAACAAGTAAATGTATAGACACATTGATTGTTTCAGCTAACAAGTATTCACTGTGGGGGCAGTCAAGATGATTTAAGAAATAACAACTCATCTGTCTGTAAGTCTCTGCACATTTTCCTCCTAAATTTCAACATGGATGTCCAAATAATCTGACTTATCCAAGAGAAAAGTATTAAACAGCAATATCAGAACCAACCTCTGTGTACGGAGGTCCCAAATCTTTACACCGTCCGTAATTGCACTGGTGAGGAAGAGGTTGTATGATTCTGGTGGTTGTGTGGTGAACATGGAGCCCTGAGAAATACACAAAAATGCCTAGTCAGCGCACGCTTGAATGAAACAGCTTGGAAATTAGCTTCTGATATTATCCAGCGCAGGAAATTTCCATTACTGCAAATCCCTTATTGGCAGACATTTTTCTTATGATTATTTTATGTAGAATAATTACTGTCAGTAAGCAGAAGGTGAAAATGAAAAGGCTGGAAAAGTCTTCTACTGGACTAAAAACCTTTCTCTAATTAAGTTTGAAACCATTTTCCATTTTTTAAATCTGTCAAACTGAGACATTCAGCTAAAAATATACTTCTATACGCGGTATATTTGTATATCTATACATGAATTCCACATATGACTTTAACACCAAATTATCATTTGACGCAGAGGAGTGTGCGTGTGTGGGAACAGAGGTAGGGGTGTTTTGTGTTTAGATTTCCATTAAGAGTGTGAGAAAGGGAGTCTGAGAGGGCATTTCCAGTTTCATTTTCCGAGAACTCCTCTGCTCTGATGAGTTCCAGGTGAATTTTTCAGAGGAGACGATGGAAAGTTGAAGTGGGAAAAGCTGCTTCACATACTGCAGCTCCTGATGTTTGGTCTGCCTCGGGATGAGAACGTGAGGGGAGGGAAGAGTGATGTTATGTGTGTAGTCTCCCGGCAGGGGCAATCCCTATGATCCTCAGGTATTAACCCTCCAGCACCCAAGCCCCTGAGGCGCCAAGGCAGAAGACCCCACATTGACGCAACAGTCAAGCTGAGTCAACAGACTGCAGACAGTCCACAGCATAGGGCAAACAATAGTTGTTGTGATAATGAACAGGCCCATGGGGTGAGGGTTTATAGTCAGCTGTATGCAAGAGTGCACTGTAGTTACAAGAACACCACTTTGTTAATAGATTTAATCCATGCCACTAGCTGCCGTGTACCTAGCTAATCCAGTCTGGCTAGGGTATCAAGCATGCGCAGGTCAGTATGCAGAAGTCTGTAAAATCAATAACGCAGGGTACTGGGGACGAACCTCTCTCTAATACAGATTCACACATTGTCCTGTATTCAACAGTTATACAAGTGTTCATAAAATGTTGTGAAAATTCTGCCAGATTAGACAGAAACCCATGACTACATAGCAGCAATGTCTTTGTAATATGAAAGATTCATGTAATAACTACATGCTATACATCAACCTAGCCCTGTGCAGTTAATTGAACACGCATTGATTAATTGTCGATTTTCTTTGGAATGATACAATATCAGTGATGTATCACTTCCCTCTTAGGACTAGCTTTTCTCGTCGAAGCTGTCTGCATGTTAGACACTAGCAAATTGGGCCCACATTGGAACAGTACAGCAATGTGGGAGTAAAGCCACATAAACCCAAACGCATCATGGAATAGGATTTCTCCAAGGACCTCATCCAGTATGGAATCTCCTTTTGCCGTCTCCCATGGCCTGCTTAATCCTGAAGCACGGTGGAATTCAAACACTCAAGATGAATGATACTGCTGATGGTGGGTCCCGTCTGTCGCTCATGGAAACACTTGAATCCATTTTTCTCACTGTGACCTTGTTCATTCACACCACAAAGACTTTCATTCCCTGGAAGATGATTGGTGCCTTATGTAACCCTCGCACCACTTATGGATCCCTTATGTAACACTGTTACATCTGCCAAATAGCCGACCCTATAAGAGTAAGATGGAAGAAGGAGCTCACGCTACCATTTGATGCCAAGTCAGGCTTCACAATACAGATCAGGTCTTAACTCTCAACAGTCAATCTTCCTGTAGAGTGTCTGTCTATTCACAATCAATGGTTATGGAGTAGCACGGGTCTTCGGCAGTCTACAAGTTTCACAATGCGTGACAATATCCATGAAGGAAGATGCAAGCAATCGAGATGACCACATGTCAAACCATGGCAGCCTCAGCATTGGTTGAGACTTTAGATGTACATTTTTTCACGAATTTCACGAAATCCCCCCAACTGTGTTTAAAATGCCCTCAAATTTTGGTAAGTTGGGGGCAACAATCAAAACAGATTAATTTATGTTTGTCTTATTTGCTTGAACAGAGTAGTACTGTAAATGTTGTTCACTATAACAATAAAGATCTCTTGAAATGGCAAATGAGAGACAAACATAACGTGTATCTGCGAGCCAGAATATCAAAACGGTGAGCTCAAAGCAGCTAAAAGCAGGTACAAAAAGCGCAATGGGTAGATGACCAATGTGCATGATTGAAGGGCAAACCATCGAGGAAGCAAGTGGAAGAAAAACTATTACAATTGAACTAACTGGAATTTCAAGCATCACACTCACTAGACAGCTGCCTTGATGACATAAGGAAGAACTTAAACTGAGATTCTGAAATCAAAACAGAAGTGTCATTTTCAATTTCAGTTGATTAGTTTTTCTTACCACTCAGTTGTCATAGCGAGGGAAAAAGTTCCTCCATCTCCTCCAGTTTTCCTAAAATTGCTTGTTAATACTGCTCCGTTAAGCTATGGAACACTGCTATCTACAGCTATTTCTCCAATGTGAAATCGTTTCCAATGACCACCGTGACGAGTATGTGATTGTGCGCCTCAGTAAGAAAGTGCCAATAGGCTCTGACCTCAAAATGAGAAATGATCTAAACAGGGAATAATCAAATACTGTTCATGTAGTTTTTGTTACCTCGGAAGAGTCTAATGCTTGGAGACCACATCATGTCAATACTGATGTCATACTGTAACCAAACAGTCAAACACTGTATAATGCAAGATGGCTAGTTGAGGTTTACCTTGTTCTGTGTGACGCAGTGGATGGCTCTGCTGTGGGCATCTGGCAGCTCTAAAGCAACAACACCCTTGTTCATGTCGTAAACTTGAATGGATCGATCAGCACCACACACCAGAACAATGTCTGAGACAGCTGTTAAGAGATGTTATGACAGTCAAGTACACCAGCCCCTGTGTCATTTATTGCGTAGAAACTACAGTCTAGTTCTACTGTGGCCAAAAGCTAAATATACAGTAGTACGTGTGAGATTTGTGACCGTATCATTTGGTAAGTATCCTCGGTCAGCCCCCTGTGAGATCTATCTACAAGGGTCTGCATTCCAGGGTAAAATAACATAAATAATTGTTTGTTAAGAATGTTAACTCCTCCTTGTTCTCCTCCTTCCCCTTGGGCAAGTAAGAGACTTGACTCCATAGACAGCTGAATGCTTCATTATTTCATCCTTGCTTGCTCTTTTCATTGAAAAACTCCAATACAAAGCTTTTAAACAGCAGAATCATCTGCAAGTTTACAGGATCATAATCTCATATATTGTAAGCAGGCTGTATAGGAGAAGCCCAGGATCAAACCAGGAACCTTCCCATCCCTGGAGTACCCCTCTACCACCCTGAGCCAGGCCGCACCATGAAAACAAATCCTCAATTTGCATAAAAGATCCAAGAGACCTCATAAGTAATGGACAAAAATAAAAAATGTAATATTAGTTAAGTAATGGTTGTAATTTTATTTATTTCCCCCTTAAGTAGTTGAGGGGGAAGCCAAGTTAGTCAAGTACAATTTGTCCTAATCTCATCTCACGAAAGCATCTCAGTCACCCAATCACAGCTCACTTCAATGGATTTATTAGAAAATAATTGCATTGTAAACCTCAAACAAGAGGATGGAACGCAGACATTCCTGAAAAATTAACAGGCAAAATTAGCTGTAGAAGCCCTGAAGCAAAGTATCAAGGCTTTATTAAGCACAGACATGCTGTGGTTAATATTATTAGTAAGTGGCTCTACCCGGTGCTCCACGTGGGACTACTGACAGCTGGCAACTGGTAGCTCTAACAACTACAACTGTCAAGCACAACATTTCCTGTTAGGCAAACAATGATGGCAAAAAGGATACACGAGAAGAAATCATTGATTGCAGACAAGGCAGTTATGTCTGTTTCAGATGGTGTTGTAAAGCGTCTTGCCAACTTGACAGCACTTCTTTGCTGATACCTAAAAGTAAAAGAAACAGAAATAAAAGCAAGAATACGAATGGATCAATGTGGTTTTGTGACTTGTAAGTCCTCTAAGACTATACAGAGCAATGTATAGAATTAATTCAACAAAAGCTGCAATCATGTTGGAACTGAAGAGAGGCAATGAGCTCTGCTAAAAGAAGGTTTGGGAAGGAGGTCTGTCACTTCCTTGGCTTCCAGAATAGACCTTGACAGCTTACAGAACACAGTGAAGCAGAATGGATGTTAAGGAGCTTCAGCAGTGTTCTTGTGGTAGCAGCTAAATAAAACCAGCCCTCAAATCAGTAATAAAGCTCACTTAAGTAACAGAGCCTGCATAGTCAATATATCGGTTCTTTGATCTACAATGTATTACCCATGATACATGTTGAGTAACCTTGTGGCAAAAATGTATCTGTCCAACGTGACAACCACAGCAAGCTTCCAAGGACATTAGATTTAGATTGATTAGATTTAGTATCTTCAATAATCAGTGTCAGGCATGTATAAGAGTAAACAGACTTTATCACTTTATATTGATCATATCTCTGTAGACTTTGGATCCACTTTCTAGATCAGGACTCAATTGCTGTATTTCTATTTTCCTGTAATGCTAAATCTTTATTTTTCTCGTTTCGATTTATTTGCTTCTACACCTTGGCCTTTCAAGTAGAGAGGATCTCTCTTGGACCTGTCTCTCCTGAGGTTTCATTTTTTCTTTTATGATAAGTGTTGTGAATTTTCCTTGTCTTCTGAGGAGAACTTGGACTAGATTGTGAACTGTTAACGTGTAGGCATGTAAAAGCCTTGCACACATCATTTGTGATAATAGTTTACAAAACCTCACTTGATTATAAAACGAATATCAATATGGACAATAAACTTTATAATCAATTGGCCTTCTGCACAGTTTTTGAAAAAGCAAAAGAAAATCTTGAAAACATTCATTGCAAATCTGTTTTTACTTCTGACTACTGATTCTCTAGATATACACTATCGTTGGTCAAAAAAAGAATTTCTAAATTTCTGCTTTAAAGCAGCAGTCCCACACTGCAGACAAAATTTGAACAACTTCCTCCACCCCCTTCCTACCTGCTGAACCTCAGTCCTGCTTCCACGACTTTGGAAAAGGTGTTTTAAAAGTTACATACTGTTGCTTAGGGGTAAGGGGATTTTAGTTTAATTTGACTTTCCAGCTCTTAACTATTTTGTCTGCAAACATAAGACTCAATTTGACACCAATTCTAGAATTTGGGGTTCTTATGTATGTGTATTGTGGGTGAAAAAGGTTTTTTAATATATTTTATATTAGGATTATAGATCAGAAAATGTTCTGCACAACCAAAACAAAACTAATAGCCAACACATCCAGGTGCATCTCAATAAATTAGAATATCGTAGTCTTCCCCATGATTGTGTCGCCTACTGAACCAGACAGTCTGCTTCAGGCTGAGACAATGTGAAGGCTCAGGAAACTTAATGACCTGATTAGAGTGTGACATGGTGAGATTCTTTCTGAGATACTGAATTTGGGGTTTTCATGAGCTGTAAGCCATTATCATCAAAATTAAAATTAGAATATTTCACTTTGTGTTTAATGAATCTACAATATTTCACTTTCTGAATTGAATTACTGAAATAAATTCACTTCGCCACGATATTCTAATTTATCGAGCTGCACCTCTATAACACCAAGGGTACATACTGCATAACACTGTCAATGTTATTTATAATCACCTATCATTACCTTTTGATGTCTTCATGTGTGTTATCCACATTATACAGGTACAAGTGCAGAGAGTGTCCAGATGCCAGGAGCAAAAATTTGTCGAGGTAATAAAACTGAGCACCACTCATGCGTTTCGTTAACATGTTGTTTCTCTAAAAGACCAAAGACAACAAAAAAACAATCAGACATTCATTATGCTTTCATTAGATATATATTACAAATGAAATATAACCTTGCAGACCAATTTGACTATTCTTTCTAATACAAATTCTGGGATACAACAACACTGTGTTCATGTAGGTGATAAAGTAACCATGAAACATCAAAATTCAAGTACTATACTAGTGTACTCCATTGACTCGGAGTGATTTCAGCCAAGTCACAGCTTAATTCTCAAAGCAATGTACACAAGTAAAATGACACATTTAGAGATTCCTTGTTTGCTGGCAAAAATGAATACTTTGCCATGCCAAATGTAAGGAGATAACCTATATATTGTTTGTTTCATCCAATACCTGTGTATCAACCTGAAACAAAAACTTTGCTCAATGGAATTGATGGTAGAACTGTGCACATTTTCAGTTTTTTCCAAATTCACATCCCTTATTCCCTACGCTCCCTTTTGCCTCGTTCACTTTGTAAGGCATAAATACTGGAGTCAAGCAAGGTTATTTCTTCATTCCATGTGATAAAGGTCCTTAAAACAACAACAGAAGAAGGGAGGAATAAAGCATGGTTCTCCCAATCTCCTAAGTGGCATGATTAGAGTCTCCAAGACCAAAAACACAAGGCTGTTTTATGTCATTGGATACTTACTTTGACCAGGTTTTGACTTGCATAACAACATCATAAACTACCAACTTATCTGATATATGAAGCCAAAAACAGACAAACCAGAAAAAAATATCCTCTGATCAGTAAAGTGACTTAAATCTAGATAATATTATAACTGTGCAAAGCTATTTGTAATTCTAGTTAGCCCCTACAAAGCTGTGGCTTGTTGCCAGGTTGTTGCACCAGAAGTAGTCAAAGGCAGCAGTTCAAGCCAAGGTCAGCATCACTGAGCGCAGCAATGTACGGGTGGTTAGCACAAGATAACAGGAGACCCCAGAATTGAGGACACTCGGTTGTTTTCACTTGGCGTTCCGTAGTCAACACACTTAACTGTCCCACTAACTGTGACATCCAATAAAAATGTAAGGGTCTGCACATGATCAGGGTTAAGGAGGTTTTGATCTCAGCAGATGCTGTGAATCTACAAAACCCTGTCTTAGGGCCAAGAAATACACCATTTCATCAAACCATTTAATTTGGCTTTCTTGGTTTCAATTCAATGGGGCTATTGGTATTAGCAAAGGAAAAAGTGAATTGAACACATTTTATATCAATGACGGCATCAATAATATCCTTAAAGGTTAAGGAGTGATACACAGTCTATAATTAATCATAGCTCTCATAGAAGAAGAACGTTTTAGACAGGACATTTTTGCAAAGTGATGTCATTGTGGCTGGTTCACAGTTCTGCAAACAGCTTAGGTCAGAATTACAGGAGAAAGTCATGGTTAGATTAAACCATGATTTTGGGGATATAGTAGTGATGGTTTAGATTAGTGTTACGTGATAGAAGAGAGAGGATGAACTAAAGAAGAAGGATATGTGTCTGAGTGTGTGTCTGTGTGTGTGTGCTATGAAATGCATGGGACATTTACCATGATAATGGCAGGTTCTGGGCTGCCAATGGTCCATAGGCGGAGAGTCCGGTCCTCTGATGCACTCAGCCACAGCTGTCTGTTGTGGCTCCAGCTCACAGTGCTCACTGACTTGTCATGGCCTGCATACACACAGAAAATGGTTCAGGATTAACAGAGTAGAATGAATAACAGAAGATAATGGTGACCTCCTCGTCACCTTAACTCTTGTCCTATTATCTCTGCTGCCCCCTTGTGTAGACTGTGTTCCTGCAACACTAAACTCTGAAACGCAGAATGGTTGTTAATATGATACTAATTCAATGTAGATCTTCAATAGAGTAGAGGAGGCATTATAGATTTCAAAAACTAAATAAATTCAAAGTTAGCTGGTCTAAAGAAGCATCATCTCTGTTTTCTCTCAGCACCCAATCCCATACTTACTCATAAAAACAAATGTGTACCTGGCATATAGTCAAATTCATGCTTTGGAATGTAACCAAAGCACGCTTCTCTCGTAAAAGAAAAACACTTTATCTACTATTTTGACAGTGATAGCTAAGTTAGTGAAGATTTGGGATTTTCGTGAAGTCTTTCATGTGAAGCCATGGACGAGTTTCCAAATTTAAAATAGGACTGGTTGGGGCTTGTCTTTTGAATTCTGAGTCAGTCCTGTACTTCACCTCAAATCATGACTAAAAAAATGGATAAACGGAATACAAAGAAAACAACACAGAATAAACCAAAATTCACCTTGTGAGTCTCATTTTTCTACAGATAAGAGACAATGCTATACTGTAATATAATAATGATATAATATACTGACATAATAATATAAACACAGTGGATTTGTCCTCCATTTAAATGACTGAAATTAAATTTAAATCTCAAAATTATGAAGGGTTATTGTTGTGATGTCAAATGAACAAATGAAAGTGCCAGTGCCAGTTCTGCCATATCTCACTAAATTACTTTACAGAAAGCTAATGTGGGCTTTTAAAGTAGGAATACTAATGTCCACTTCATGTACCTGTGTAGGCAGTGGGATTGCCAGTAAGGGATGACCTGTACATTAACACAGAATTGTCTCCAAGACCACACAGGATTTGCTTTCCATCACCTGGGAATGACAAGAAAAAAATTATTAAGTTACAATTGAATTTCAAGTACTTTCAAGTAAAAGCCAATTCATTTTGACTTGAAATTCCGCCTATTAAACAAGTTCAACAGTCCATAAATATTTATTGTTAATTATTACAGAGAATAATTTCAATTGCATCATTACATTGTGTTTTGCATAGAATGATCAATATAACTTCACTTAGCTGCGTCAAAGCTGTCTCACCTGAATACTGAAGGCAATAGATTGGTTTCTTAGCAATGCTCAGGTCAATGTGAGGAACAGTTGGTGCTACACTCTCTGATGGATAATCTCTAAGGAGGAGGCCTCTAAATGATTAAAAAAAAAGAAAGGAGAAATAATGTTGAACTTCTGTAAAGACAGGTCAAAAACGTATGAATATTATCAACACATTCTAAATGTTGGACAGATGAAGTGCGTACATATTTTTGTTAGCCTTCGTAGAGGATGGAGTCTTCTGAACATTCGTTTTTGGTGAAAAAAGAACCGTTCTGAAAAGTGAGAAATGATATTAGTCTGCAAAAGTGTTTGAATTTCTTCTGGTGATTGAGAGGACTGCCTCTTTGTCACTGTTTGGATAGGAACACTCTGAAAGCTGAGACAGGACATGGGGAGCTGGGGAGGACTGGTACATGTCACAAGTAACAACAATAATAAAAATATACAGTATACTGCACTGAATGTTACCATGTTTAAGTGTGTGGATTATTCAAAAGACAATTAACACAATTCTAGAGTAATTTAATTAAGCTGATTCATTGAACCTGATTCCATATCTTATTTTCTGAAAACCCTAAAAGGTGGTGAGTTGGATCAGACTGCAGGGTAAGCCACTCAACTGTTCAAAGCCTTAAGTTACTAATAAGGAGGAGACCTCAACATAGACTGCCAGCAAACTGAAAAGAGCAGATCGCTTAGCTACGCCTGACAGTACCGGAGGACGACCCAGAGGAAGTTGGGGGACATTTCTTGAGAAAGAATGTCCACTCTCCCAATGATGAGTTCGGTTACTCCTCTCACTCCAGTAATACTTTAAAGTTGAAGTTGAAGTAACCTTATCATACACCATGCTGCCATTTAAATTAATGTTAGGTATACATTTCATCAACATACCTTGGAGAATTGGAGTATCCAGATGATTTCACCTTTGAGTGGAAAACCAGGGACTGATCTTTCATACCTCCTTTTTCAAAAAACAAGATATTCAATAAGACCGTTTCAATGCGTGAGGGCTGTATAAGTAAAAATGTCCTGCGTGCACCCAATACGGATAGTAAGATCATTCTCTAAAACACAGAAGACAATAAAAACCACTGTTAGGAAATGAGCTAATGGTCCCCAGATTCATATCCATTATTTTGCATCATTGGATTGAACTAGTTGTACTGTAATAGATACAATTAATGGGTCATTATGTGTTGTAAGCCTATGAGCCAAAATTTTCGGAAGGATTCATTCTGCTCCCTGTTTACTGTCAGCATCTTTACTAATCTAAAGTGAGCTCACTTTTTCCTCATCCATCAAAATGTGTGCAGCTTTCCAAAATCACTTCTTGTGTCAAATGCAGGCAAAGCACAAAAAAACCTAGGACTCAAGTTGCATCAGAAAAATATAACTACCCTTCAACTCCAGTTTGGCTATTCAGTGCACAATGGTATTGTTGTTGTGACAAGTCAATTATGAGGAATCACTCATTACACAATCACTGCGGTTAAAAGGTTCCCCACCTTTACCAAAATCTTCCAGACATTAATGCAACAACAATAAACAGGTTTGATGACTCTGCATTCCACTGGCTGTACCACTCTATGGTTCACACAATTTGTCAGACACGGGGCAGAGTTGTCAAAAAGCAAGGCTGTGGTAGGGAAGAGATAATTATCAATTACTTTACAGAAATCTCAGTGACAGTACAGAATTAAAGGATTGGCAAAATATCTAGAGGTGCTATGAATGCACTCAACGAGTAATATAAAAATAACAACAACATTACTACACACAGAGTTTTAGTGAGTACACAACAATTAAAATAATGGTGTAACTAAACAGAACCCCATCTAGTCAAGCTGTTCCAAGTCTTTGTACGTTCTAAGTACCCAATTTGTCTTATGTTCATTCCAAACAAACTGCTGTGTTACGTCCATAAAAGTTACAGCATAGTTTCCGGTCCTGTGAAAAACTTTCAGGGCACCGGTTGTTTATAGGAGGAAATGCTTTAATGGATTTTGCTCCGAAAACTTATTGCATAGTTTTTATATACCATCAATCATCAGAAACACTGAGGAGATATTTATTTAATGGTTTCAAGTCCGTACCTGTAGGGGTTACAGACAAATGGCTGTTCATGGGGAAAGTATGTCAGTACACGTCTGCTAAAGTGAGGTTGGCAAAAGAAATAATGTTAGAACTGAGATAATTTGAAACATTGTATACATCACTGTTGTGGTTTCCCGCAATTGTAAGCAGTAACAATGATTCATTTACAGAACCTCAGGCAAGGCCCCCGAACAGGCCCTGGAGTTTATTCTTCATCAACCACTAATTCTTGTTCTTAGTCAAGACAGCAGGGGGATAGGTTCAGCTCAGACGTCCCCCTGAGCGAGCTGCTAAATGTGGTCCAACAAAAAGACTAACTAATTCAAGCTTTCTAAAAAATTACAAGCTCAAAGATTTTATTGTGACTGAGAGCAAAAGTGTGGAGGTTTCAGAGTCAGGGTAACTGATGACCGGAGAGGATTATGGGTTTAGCAGCAATAGAAATCATGCAGTAACTGAAGAATATGCTACCTAAGTGGAATATGTGCATAGGGAATTGGGGGTAAATGTACAGAATTAAGTACTGCATGTATCATAGATGTACAATTGGCTCTTTGCATGTACTGTATACGCTCTGTATTGTATTTTCTGTCAGGCAATGACTAATGGAAAAATGTGCACTCATACACATGCAACACTTTCCTCTTTTATTCAGTCGGGAGTACTCAAAGCCTCACAGTCCCAGTTCCTCACAGTGCAAAGGCAGATTTCTTTTCTCATACTCACTATGCCCAAACCAGCAAAGGAAATGAAAAGAAACACAAGGCTGACGACCAAAATGACACTTAATGCTCTGATGTCTTCAAGCTGTTACTCGTATTGTGGATGAGCTCTATAGCATAAGTGTCTGTCTCACTGTTCAAAATGTTAACACTATCAACATTGATCATTTCTTAATCGCAGTTTTATGATATTATGATTATGGAAACGGGATTTTCATTTAAAATGAGGGCTGCACCCGATGACATCTGGCTTCAAATGATGGCAACCAATCAATTTCCTCTCCAAAACGCTCCAATCTTAGTTAATTTTATGATTATGTTACACGGGGGAAGAATGACATGACGACAGACAGAAAAAAACACTGACCGAGCCAGCAAGGATAAAGAGGAATATTTTCCTGTCCTTTCACTCAGTGTCTTACACGAGTCTGAAAGTGTTTGCGGTTTCAAGTCTGACATTGCAGCCATGCAACACCCCCCGACTCCCCCCCTGAACATCCCCTACACGGTCTGGCAGCATTAACTCCCATCACTCCAGCTGTGGGGAGTCCGGCTCTTTACTGCTGCCTTTCTCAGCACAAAGAGCAACATGTAAACCACAGTATAGCTGCAATTTCCAGCAGAATGTAAAAGAGCTGCCAGAACCTAATGATACACCAACGAACCACAAACAGCCTCATCTTACCTAAAGATCCACTGGTGCAAAAAGCAACCCATACGCCATATTAAGCTAATTAGTTAGAGAATGTCGATCTAATGATCTTGTACTGTTGTATAATGTGAAAAACAGCTAATTAGGATTGAGGGAGAACATTTTATGAATGCCACATCAGCACCCCACCATGAAAAGGAAAGAATCATCTATCAATCCTCTATATCTACATATAAGGTCCTCTGTAGCTTCAGTAATCGCAGTGCATCCATTTTTATATTATAAGTGAGCTGTGAGTGTTCAGACGGTGAAGGGGATGCTGACCTTTGCCTTTCTTTTTCGGATGGTTAGGCTCCTTCTTTTTAAACGCGGCATTCAGAGGAGAGTTGAGCAGTCGAGGAGAACTGAAAAGAAGGGAGGGGTGAAGTGGGGAAAGAGTTACTGGAAATGAAGAACGCAGCATTTTCCACAGTTATGGATTATTAGTCCCTCTAATTCTCAGCAGCATACTTCTGTTGACTCATGAAGCCCCAGATGGTAAAAATGCTTATAAGTCTTAAGTTTTTACAGAAATTCAGAGTAATGCACAAGGATAACTGTAACAGAGGATAAACCCAAATATCCTTAAAGCAAGAAAAGATAATCAGTGTGTTTTTTGGACTTTGACAGAATTATGCATCAACTCATAAAATGCAGAATTATTAAAGTAGAAATATAAATAGAGATACAGGTGGTAAAAGAAAATTCCACTAAACTGAATTCCCAATAAGGAATGTCCCTCTAATATGCAGGTTTTAGGAATAAATGAAGAACAGGGGAAATGGGAAATTAATGAGTAAGATTTAATGGATTGTGGAAGAAATTTCCTGGAACCACTACTGACAGAATAACCAAAGTCATCAGGGTTTAAAAGCTCAGACATGTAATAAATGCCCATAAAGTCATAGTCATTTACTGTCAACAGAGCAGTTCATGTTGTACACAGGTATGAAGTCCTGGCCACAGAGACGCTTTTCATTTATGACCTGGAATAGATTGCTGACAGAAAATTGAATATTGCATTGGAATGAACCGCAGTAAGAATTTCTTAATGGAGAAACATCTGCAATAAAAACTGCAGACTTCTTATTTTATTGTTCCGTTGTGACAAACTCTACCTCAACAAGACATTCTAGAAAATGTGACAAGACACCGACTTCCTCCTTTCCTCTAGGCTTTGATTTTCAGCTATGATTTCCGACGTACAAGCTAGAAAGCAAGAGAAGGCAGAATTCTACCCAATGTCACAAAATATTTAACTTCTGAGTTACCTTGGGAACACAGACAATCCTTCCTGTACAGCAACAGTCCTGCTGAGGTCACACAGATTCACCTCCAACAGGACCACACATGAAGTAAACATAGAGGTCACTAAAAACACCATCTGTGAGAAAGGGAAGGAACGACTGGATGAGTGTATAGAAATATATATCTAAGATAATTGCACAAGACAAGGGGAATAAAATCAAAAGAAATAATTGGGTATAGCACAAACCAGGGAAGTCAAAGGGTCAAAGGGTGCTTTTGAGGAGCATAATAGTGTCACCAATTGCCGGGATACAGTATGGGGAGATAAAATGAACCAGACAAGCATGAGATAAATAGAATGGGAATATTCGCAAGCTCCCACTACATCCTTATGTCATTTCATTGCACAAAGTGCCCAGGAAAAAGAGAAGTTTGAGTGACATCTCATTCTGCTTTATCTACGACACGTTAAGATTATACTCACACAGTTCTCCCACGATGGAGAGATGGAGCATGACTCAGCCATTGCCAAGCTCAAATCGGGGTAATCTAGAGGAATAGGCGACATCCATTCGTGATTTACACAGGATCCAATTTCTGCTGGCATTTCGATGTTATATCAGATAAACATTTTCATAATTTGTAGAATCACTTGTAAAATCCAGCAGGCCTGCAGATATACCGAGACATCTGGAAGAACACCATAGTTAGGCTTTGGTGTCTGTACTGTGGCACACAATTATTACATGCAAGTCAACCAAAATAAGGTTTTGTGAGTGCTACTGTTTTTGTCGGATGTCAGGCAACGCTTTACGAGAACTTTATTTAAAATCAAGAAAGATGCTTTAATGCTGATGGCTGAATAACGGTGTACTGGTTGTGCAAAAACAACAGCAGCACTAGCCACATACTATACCTTTGAAATATATTGCAGTTAGGAGTTCAGAGGTAGCGAGGTCAACCAGGTACAGACCATTAGTGCTTCCGATGCAGAGCCAACTGTTGTCCCTACAGGGATCGCAAAGAACGATATGGATGACTGCGTTAGAGGTTCTCCCTTAAAAGGAATGTCATTTCAAAACATTTCATAGAAAAACAAGGTAACCACACACTAAAGAAAAACATACTGATGTGATGGAACAGCAAGGCGTGCACACCATAGGACTGAGGTTTATATTCACGTCTACATTTTCCATTGGCTTCATGTAGTCTAAACCATGAACACCCAGGAAGATGGAAACTACTGCCACATAGAAAAGAGAGGCTGGAGAGGAGGCTGAGTCTGATGGATGCTTGGTGATTAGCCACTTCCTGCTACATGCTGAGGCTGTACTGTGGAGTCTTAGTTTTTGCATTCATTTAAGTTGTGGTTTTACAGTTTAGTGCATCATTATTTTAAAGCTGAGCATGTTGTTCTGTACCGCATGTTGTAGACAATTACAAACATTGCTGATGGATCTATTTAGGAGAATGAATGGTGGCTACACTGTGACACATGACAGAGGGCCAAACTAAATCAGATGGCATATCCAATTATAATTGCTAATTAAGATTGAATGGACAAAGTAGTTTATAAAGTATGTTTTAGAAAACCATTTCAACTATAATATTTTTTTTCAAATCATAGCATTAATTGCTCTCAACATGTTAATGGTTTCCCATGGAATCGTAAATGCATTTCAAAATGATTGTGAGGGCATTTGGGTTGTTGTGGTGGTAAATAAAGAGCATTTCACTTTCCGTTTGAACATTTATGGAGAGAACAATAAGGGTACAAAATATTCTTCCGAAAATTTAACTGTAATTGTACGGCAACTTTGTACGGGTCTGCTTTGTTGACATCACCACTGTTTTGATAGCCTGAAACAGTTTGTGCTGGCCTGTCGGGTTTCCTGTGGTTGTGGACATGTAAACCAATTAAACCATAAAAGTTTGATTTGAAGCTTCGGAGTGTCTCCAGACCATTGTGACTATGACATAATTATGGATCTTTGTATTGCTTCTGTTGTATTTTCTTGGGTCAGATTTATTTGTTTCCATCCATCTTTCTATTTTCTAGGACTGCTAATTCATAGACACAATGTTCCTGGATGAAAGATGTAGAAGAGATGTATCCCCCTGCTGCTAAAGTAGTTTATTACCAACCCAAGTAATATCCTCCAGTTAATCTTCCAGCTTCCCCCCCTTAAATGGAAGGTGAATCAGCTGGCTGCTTCAATTTCATCAGTGTTCTAAGTTGGAAGTCTGTTTTATATTTAATATTCCAAGGTGATGTCGTTCCCGCACCAGGCAACAAAGACTTTTCTTTTCTCTACAGGTTCTCCAAACTCCCACAACAGTCAACCATGCACATCTGCAATAACCACAGCTCTGAAATTCCATTCAGTCTTTCTCAAATCAGAAGTGTCTGGTGGTAAACAGGCCAAAAACACAACATATATCCAAAGATGTGTTGATTCTTTTGATTGCCACATAGACAACAAAATGATTCTCACATGTGATTTGAGTTGGAAATTGCATTTTCATCATAAATCTTTTCAAGCTGTTGTAACTACAGGGCTGTATATAAATGGACTTATAAACTTACTTTTTCTGCTCATCACTGGTGCCACTAAATGGGCTACACAAAGCCATTTTTAGGACCAGCTTTGAAGTCTCCACTGTGTCTGAAGCCGGCTGTTCCTCAGCTCCTAGAAGAGAATATCTGTGAAATTGACTTTCAATAGACTTGTTGAGGATCCTGGAAAAAACCTGTATGACTCAAAACATTTTTCAAAAATCTAATTAATCTACAACGGCTGCACTAAATCCTTTCAACCATAGTCATTATAAAACTACCTGCTTGTTGTCCCTCAGTCTCCTGGTGTCTCTGATGTCGTTTTTCTATCTTCTGAATGTCAATTTTGGTCACCATGTGACATTTGTGGTCATCATGTAGCGAGAAACACCACACCTAAACCCATGTTACATAAATTGAGCAATTAAATCACTATATCTTTTGTTTGTTGGTTGGTTTATTTCGATTCCTGGCTGAGCAAAGTCACTCACCTGTCCATCAGCTGAGCCGGTGATGAGATGCCTGCTCTCCTCTGAGAAACACACACTGAGAAGTGGAGAGCCTACAAAATGACATGATCAAGCGTCAGTACATTCATACAATACTGCAGTACTTCAATTAATATTTAGTACTTAATGGCATCTCAAATGGTTGATCGTTATTGACTTATTGTATCAGAGGTATGGATACATCATACCTGAGAGAACAAAAGACTGGTAGTAAACAGATTCAGTCTTTAAATCCCAAAGCTTGGACGAGAAATAAAAGAGAAACAGAAAAAGTTATTTGGATTTCAGAAACAGCAAAAGTATTAAATATTAATACATACAAACGAGATGGTTCCTGGTTCTTGTATTGATACCTTGAATGTCCTGTCCAGTGATGTGGTGACCAGAATATCTTTATCCCATGGACAGAACTCAGCAGCTGTCAATGGTCCCAGGTGACCAGTCAAAGTGGAGATAAGTTCCTCTGTCCGTAATGTCTGGCTCAGAAAAACAACATTACTCTTGAATATAGTGATAACCCTTCACAGCAGGTACAATTGATATATATACTGTAATCCCATCATTAGTCTGAGTGATACGATGTCCTTGGATATAGCAAAATATATTTGAAATCCTATCCCACTTTTTAACTATGAAAATGTGCAGTAGCCATCTTGTTTGTACCTTTGAGCTGAGTATATAAACGTTGGCTCCAGAGCACGCAGCCACTCGCTCATCAGAAAAACAGAATGAGAGATGGACAACTTCACCCAGTAACGTCCCAATAACTGTTCCAGCTGCAATGTTACCTGCAAAAAATGGTAATCTGACATGTTATGATCCAGCCAGCAAGTGTTCTATGGTAATAACATGGATGATGTGATTAGATTAGATTAGAATATAGGGCTTTCCACATTAAATGGCTCAAATCTATATTGCAATCGTACGGTAATTAAAATGATACAAGAAAGCTTCCCTATCCAATGAAACACCTGTGTAAATGGGTGAAAGTTGTTTAGAGTGCATTTCCATGATTTTCAAATATGTCTAATATGACTGTTGTGCTCAGCTATGCTGCCGTCAATGTTGAGTTCCGCATTTTAGCTCTATGACAGCAGACTTACACTCTGTCATTGACAATAAATGAAATCAACTCCAAATTAACGTTACAAAGAACAGAAGACACAGGAAAAGAGAACACTGACTCTGACCAGGAGACTAACTACACTAAATAGCACTCTTTATTTCAGTAAAAAATATTTGCTTACCCTCCCTCATTCTCTTTTGACACACTTCAATATCCCACACAATAATATAATCAGCAGATGCAGAGCAGAGGAGGACCGGTTTGCTTCCTTTCCCAAAAGTCGTGGCACTGATGTCATTGTGGTGGCCAGTGAGCACCAGAGGCTGTAGACAAACATTCAAACACACAACAATGAAACCACTTCATCAAAAACAAATCGAAGTATGAATAACTTAAAGAGAAACTACTCTACTACCTGGTTTTGAGCAAAATCCAGCATTGTAAAATGCTTCTGTCCACATCACCTTGTGCCTTAGATGCCTAGTCGTGCTAATATGTGTGTTTAGTTTCATAAAACCTCACAAAGATTACAATAACTTGTGTGTACAAACCTTCTGCTGTTTGTCCATATGATTGTAAACCAGCAGTTGATTGCCTTGTGATGGTATGCTACAGTACGAGTGACAGCATGCTAGCTGCCGGTGGGACAGGTCTCCTTCACCCGGAAAACTTAACTTCTCTACTATCATCTTGTCTCCTGTTAGTAAACAAACCGCGACCGTGAGGGGTGCAACTACGAAAAGAGAGTAAGGGGGTTAACTATCTAATCTAAGCCTTAAATCTGTTTCTTCTCTGTCACACACATGCCTCGCTTCTGATATTGGTTTGTCGTCATGGTAATGTGTGCGCGTGCGGCTAGCCTCGCACAGAGGACAGAACAGGTGAACCGAGTAAAGCGACGCCTGTTGACCAATCACGTCATTCGAGTAATGACGTCAGCGTTGAACCAAATGTACATATGGTCAACAGGTCTCTCCGTAGTTCAAGGATACTCTCGGCGGAAGGTGCAAACGTAGCAACATTTAAAAGCGTCGTGATACCGATTAAAGCTAACTTTATTTGTAGTACACTAATGAGCTAACTGATACACGTCACCTTAAATCACGCTATTTTCAAAGCTGTATCAATCACTATTGTTTCGAAAACACTAGAATCGAAGTTGTCGGGCCCTAACTGAAGCAACACGTTGCTTAGATACGACAAACACTCAATTTCTCCCACTAGAGATCGTGTATAGCTAAGACAACTCACCACTCTTTTGGTCTGTAAATGATTACAAACGCGCTATCGATTTCTTTTATGTTGTGTTTCGCAAACGGATATTTAGACAATTACATTTTTTTTTTACTTCTTTAACACTAGAGTAACATTAAAAAGTTTGTTTCTGGTACACTATGACGAACTTCCCCATAGCAGCATCGGTACATGAAAATGGAGGCACAGTGAAATATAAATCCAGAACAATCTCTGGAGCCGAGGGTCTTCATCCTGCTGTACCTCCGCTTTCCACCACAAGATGGCAGACCTATTCAGCTATCGTGATAGGTTCAGAGGCAGACAATTTACTCAATACATTTCAACACATGTTGTATGGGGAAGTATGTTACATGTGGATTTTGATAAATGCAACGTTCACATTCCATGGTTCATGTGGTATGTTGTGTTTGTATGTTTTATTGAGTCGAAAAGAGGCTGAAAACTCAATCAAGTTATCACTAAACTGAGAAATGATAAGGTGGATTTCAGAATTCACTGCAATACAGTTATCATTGATTTTTTTTTTTAATTACAAGGACAGTTAAAACAAGGACAGGACATTTGAATGGTTATATTTGTGTAGTTTGTGTGTGACATGATTGAAATATAAAGCATTAATAGTAGTAAATGCAATAATACGGTACATAGCAATAGAATTGGTGCTACAGCAGGCATATGGTCAACAGGGCCCCAGATAAAGGCCAATGATCACTGAACACATTTCACAGTGTACCAATGCAGTACAAAGAAATAATACGCACAAGTTCTGCGTAATATTTTCCATTTGTATCCACACTGACAGGAAATTACGATCGTTTCTGATCCATTTTGGCACTGAGTTGTGGTACTATTCATCAATAAGATAGCAAAATAAAAGTGACTGCATAGTGCTATATCATAAACCTCACATTCATTCTCCAGTGTGTTAGCTGTCACTTTCATGATACAGAGTTTCAGTCACTAATTAAAAAACGTAATATGAACTCGTTCAAGGGTAATATTTTATTAGGAGAAACAACTCAGACAGTAGCAGCACACAGAACAAATAAAGCTTACTGTGGCATTTTGGCATAAGGACAAAATGTGATAGAAAGAAATGAAATTGCTTCTTTTCCTCATTTATTTCTCTGTCAAGTCATTGTTTCATTTGGATTCAGGACTACCTGCCACAAAATATCTCTATTGTATTGTGACAACTTGTAATTTCATGGCAAATTTACTTGCAGATAAAGAAATATGTCAATTTAATGTGGATGCACTAGAGACCATTTAAAAAACAATTTTCATAAGTGATGCACTGTAACCAGAACCAGAATCTTAAACAGATTTGTGTACGAGTCCCCTTGCAGACTTGATATATGGTAAAAGCTGCGATACTCCCCAACTTCACATGAATCTACTTGAAAATGGCAATAGTAGCGTCAGTCTGTCCAATATCATTCAGAAACTCAAGAAAAAAGCCCAATAAATAAACAGCTAAAAATTATTGATTTTCTAGACTAGTAATCTTGTTTATTTTACCAGCATTAGATTTGATTGCCATATGATCACTATTATATAGATTCAATAGCAGAAAAAGACCATACAGTGTTATTTTGTGGCATTAAGAATTTATTTTCGCTTCCCAAACAGTGCTTTAAAAAGAATAGTTGTGTATTCCAAATTGACAGTCAGAGACTATTGACATTGAATAAAAACCTTAGTATCCAATCATTCTTTCCCATTGACTTCATCTGAGCTAACAATATCAAATCCTTAGTATACTATTTATAACCTGCAAAAGTGGTAGTGTTTATCATGTCTGAGAAAAAGGCTTTGTTTGGAGGTTACATAAAATGACAATACAGTAAATCCATTATACAGGACATGATTACAAAAGTTGTGCTTTACAAAAATACTTTTTTAATTATGAAATGAGAGTGTGCCTTGGTGTACGAATTTCATTGAATAGTTGCCAGTGGTTCCTATGTAACGACAACAAATTTGCAAATTGAAATGAAAGGGGAAGAGAGAATATAGCACGGTGAAGCTTTGGATGAATACATGAACAGCTGTCACAAACTGCAGCTATATTGCTGCCACAGACTAACAGATAGGAAAAGCATTACGGGAAACACTTTACAAAAATAATGGCTCTTATAAAACATAATAAAAAAAACTAACACAAAGAAATACAGGACCCAAGAGTGATTTTCCTGAATAAAACAACCAATTTTCCTTTAGTGTTTGCATGTCTCAATGGAAAGAAAACCGTTCAATTATAAACCCTCAACTTTAATTTAACACTATTTGCACATTGGTCAGCAAAAATATTCAATATTGATTAAAACTTAACAAAAACAAAGATTAGAAATGTTTTTGTAATAAGAAATTCAAACGTAATAAAATAGTGCAAGCAGTATTTACACAATATACAACAAAATCAATAAATATGCTGTGTTTACCGATTGAAATGTTGTTAGATTAGGTCTCCATTTTCCAATCCACAGCTTTATAAGAAATTAAAGAGGATCCTATCATCAACTTTGTAAGAGTCTTCAAAAATGATGCACAAATCGTCACTGTCGTACAGAAAATATCGTGACGCATTCTTGTGTAGATATAACCTTTGATGCAAGTTGCGCTGTATGTAAAGGAAGAGAACAAGTATACATTATTTGCAGACATCAGCACTGTGGTATTCAAAGTATGAATTCCAGCAGCTGGTCGTCCCCTAACAGGTCCAGGGAGAGGCAGTTTGTAGACCTGCGGCCATAAAAAGAAGGTTTGTCCTGACAGTGTGAAGGGGGGTCATAACTGTGATCTCCAGGGTTTGTTGGAGTGTCCAGTAGCCCATAGGTGTAACCTAGTGAGGAATCGGGCAGCGGTGTGGTTCCCAAGGATGCTGGAGGGGGGAACAGACGGACATCATCTAGACTCTGGCTGTGCCGATCTGCGCTAACTTGCGTCCTTGATTTCAGCATCTGTAATGACAGGTGATTGTGTAAATATGCAGTGAGCAAACATAACCGAGGGTAAGACTCATAGCGTGAAAGACACAAACCTGTTGTAACACGTCCTTGTTACGCAACATCCCTTTGTTGTCATCACTATGTGGGAGACACACTTTTACTTCTGTGGAGTCCAAAACATTTTATCAGTCAATTCTGGCAAAGATCTCAGAAAACAGCTTACCAAAAAGAAAAAAATCTTATTACCAGAATATACTGTATATTTTTAGACTTTACATCTAATCTAAGACCTTGTACCTGCTGAGTGTGAAGAGAGCTTGGGGCAATCCACCGACACACCTTCAACAAGATTTGCCAACCTGAACATCTCACTCGGATCGTCCACAGGAACTTCCTCTGGACTTCCAACATTGCTCAGGAGGGCTGGGGAAAAATGTTCTAGATCCAAAAAACAAAAATGTCAGAGTTTACCACTGGTTAAGGGTCAACCTTTTCCAGAAATAAATCCTCAACCACTTGCAGCAACTCTGAGTCGAGTAGTCCAGACAGTTTTCAGCTCAAGAACAAAGAGGTGAAAGCGAGTTTACTCTTGTTTGTCAACACAGGCGCGACAAAATTGTTCATGTTTGCATTCCAAAACCCAAGATTAGACTCTAGGTCTGCTCGTTTGATGCTAATGACAGTGATTAAAATGAAGAACTTGCAAGGAGGATTGTGCCGCTCCAAAATGAATGCCAGTTGATATGTTGCCTCACAGAAAAAACAATTTGAATGGCAACCTGAAACTAACAACACATTACTTTTTGGCTGAACAGCTCTCTGGTGCCATATTCATAAGCAAATCTGGTGCACAGCGTAAACAAACTGAGGGCGCTTGTTTCACCTTAGATTAATGCTGGGTTATGGCACTGGAGTGAACTTCTTCAAGAGGGCTGTAGGGATAACAGATACACACGTGGCTACAAATGTGTTACAAATGCTGCTGTGCCTGTGTGATGAATATTCTGACAATGCACAATGTTCATCAGTTACAAGCAGTGGCAGCTGTCTCCACAAATTCCTTCCCCTTTCTTTGCAGAGCCTCTGGATAGGACACACACTGAGTTGGACAAATAAGCTGTAATAAAAGCCCAGAGAAAACATTATAGAGCTAAACTCACTGGCAAAACCTGGAGGCCTGCAGCATCTGAAGGAGTGGGTGGAAATGCCTGATGGTGCTTTCAGTTTATGTCAAGTATCAGTGTTCAGACAGAATATTAGTTTTAAAGACAATACGTGTTTTTCAGACAACAGAGGATCGAAACAGCTCAATATTTTCCATCTCTGACACCACTACCCACACCTAAACTTTGTATTATCCATTCTCTAAATAATACATCCACAGAGGCGAAGGTTGCTCAGTTTTAACAAGAGGTTTTTCCCGTGTTTAGGGTTGTTTGTTTGCGAATAATCATACACACGTGGCTAAAAGTGTTCCTTAAGTGTACGCTTAAAATTAAAAACAAAACCGCATATTAGTATTCCATATCTAATAGAAATCTCATTTTGTTTCCATTGTAACATTATTTCAAATATTAAAATAATTGGATTGTAGTGATACTATTTTCTTTAATTGGTATCACAGCTGTCTTCAATCTCCTAATCAGACATTTAGCCTATTTAAATGGACAAAAGCTCCACCCGTGTTGTTTGGTATCATTGTGTGATGACCCTTAACCTAATATTTCAATCACTGCAATCAAGCGCTTCCTATAGCTCTTGTTCCTGTCTCGGGGTCATTATGCTGATGGAGGAGCTCTGACCCTGAGACTGAGACGGAAGTTTCTCACACCATCAGTAAGAAACAGGAGTCGCAGTTAATTTTGGTTGATAAGATGAGTCATTTATATTTAACACACGCCAATGCAGGTTCTCAGCCCACTCAGAGTTGATTCAACTAATTCCAATAAGCTGTAAGGAACTATAAACCTGTGGTATATTTGGCTGCGGCGATCTTAGCAAACTCAATTCAGGGTTAGTAATAATTGTGTATTCAGAGTACAAACACATCCTTTGAGGAAAATACACTTTTTCTATAACATTTAGCTTTAAAAAATAAGTAAAATGGCGATAAAACTGTTCAACGTAAGACAAATCCACTGTGTGTTTGAGATGAGACGCTCAAGATTGTTTCTATAAATCATAGTGGTGACACTCGGTGACATATTGGACTTTGGAAGACAAACAGCAGCCGTGGCATGTATTCATACAGTAGGTACGTACGGTAGACAGCTGCTATTCTGCTCACATACTGTAGTTGAAAGAGGTGCTTAAGTTTGATGACAGGATATGTAATACATTTATAGAATAAAACCCCCCTCACCTTCCTCTTGCCACTCTTCGTCATCTGCCCGAGCTTTACTGCACGCGTCGAACCCAGACGTACAGGAGCTGTGGTGGCTGACTGTTGAGCTGAGACATTTCTCTGCTCGCTGCTGACCCTCCTCCAAGGAAACGATTTCCGTTGAGTGACTGTGTTGGTGAGTGTCCACTTCAATTCCAGAGCTGCTGGTGGAGTGGCGGGAAAGACCAGGGCTGCTCTCGCTGCCTGGGTGGTCCAAGTCCAAGTCGTCGCTGATGTAGGACTCTCTGTAACGCTTTTTCTCTGAAAGGAAGACAAATAGGTGTCTTTATAGCACATATATGCAATTAAAATGTCTGATATTAACCCTTCATTCCATTAAGAAAGATGTTTTCACCAAAATCAAGCATTTCTCTCAAGTGAGCTACTGAAGTATTATGAATTGAACTGTCATCTTAAATTATATCAATTATGTCTGCTACTCTAAACTCCCATACCCACTCCTTCCCCCCCCCCCCCCTACCTTCACTTTCTTCCAGCTGGCGTAAGTGTTTGAGAGCAGGCTGGAGGCTGAGGTAGAGGCGGTGGCTGCTGCTGAGGTGCAAGAGGAGGTGGCGAGAGCGGAATGGAGACCCGGTGTAGTAAACCAGCTTCCTGGCGGACGGTAAGCCATCTGGCTGGATCTCAAATTTCTTACCCTGAATGGGACACCATATTAAAACAAAAGTATGTGCAACTAATGTCCATTAAATAATTACCATGATGCCACTTGATCTTGATAGAGAATAGCGAGACGCATTGTCTGTACCAGGAAGGTGAGACGTCCCACATTGGACCAGGGGAAGTCGTACAGCAGCTGTCGAATGTTGTTCACCTCCTACACATACAAAACACAAAAGAAAAGAACAGAAACAGCTTCAACAAAGAGCTTTTGTGTCTAAATCAAGTAATACCACCTTCTTGATTTGTAATATGTTATATTCTGAAATAAGTGCTCCTTATTGTTTACATTCAAAAGGAGCCATCTGGAGCTTGCAAAGGAGGGAATGGTTTACTTGAGGCATCTCATGGTCTGCTGGCTCTATAATCAGCCAGACCTTAGAGCCCTAATCTCCCCAGATGGCCCCTGATGGACAGATCAAACAGGGGATGGGGATGGCAGACAGCCGTATCTCTTGGTGCGCCGCTATTGGTGGCGATCCCACACATTCCTCACACGGCCTGTCAGATGTTTTTGCACAACTGCAGATACGCCGACGAAAACCTTTTGAGCAAACACAGCTTCTCTCGTGCGCATATGTCGACGTACATACATTTATAACACTCACGCATGCACGCACCTGATAAACCTGCATTCCTCGTAAGGTCAGACCGAGCAAAGCCGTTCCTCTCTCCGCCTTCTTGTCCTAGACAAGTGAATGATGAGATGTCAGAGAGGCATCTGAGCAGTTTAGATAAGACAACCATTCCACAGTTAAGCCGTTCTGTGAGAGCACTGGGGAACACTGGGCTGCTCTTACAACAAATTCAGTGTGATAACACATGACACAAAGCATGGGCCGTCTTCCAAAAGATCCCTCAATGGTGCCGAGTGATTTGGAAAACGGGGAGGACACAAATCTGGAATAGCTGAAGGTTACGTAACTGCCCTACAGAGGCGTTCCTCAATTGGCAAGGGAGCTGAACAAAAATTCATCACCACAAATAATCAATGTTGCTCATTTCTATGATCTCAATCCATGTACTTGACCCTTGACCTTTTGCAGTTTGTAAAAATTGACGGGTACATCCTCCAGTCTACACGACTCCCTGATGAAGAGCAGGATGGCGTCACGTGCCGACATGCCCCACTGCTCCTGATGTACTTTGGGCCCGTGGCAGAGTAGGTAGCTTACTCCACGTTTGGCTATGATCTATAAAAGGAAAAAGGACAACACAACATATTTGGGTGGTCAGCCACAGTAGGTGTGCCCCTACAGAATGATGTTTATTTACTTTTTTGTATTCTCCTTTGACGTAGAAGCCCATTGGGACACATTTTTCCATCCTGCTCCCATAAGAATCTGTCCCATAGTTAAATCATGTTGTCCAGCTCCCTCCCGCACAAAATCCTCCAACATTATGATAGAATATAACATACTATCAATAATATAAAGTAATAAAAGGTACTTAACTAAATTGTTGACCACCATATCTATATTCTCAAGCTGCCAGAAACACTGGGATAGATTTATGATGGCCTGACAGCAACATAACTTTATAGTTTACATACGTGTAAATCAAACAGAGCCATGTTAAATGTTTCAGAATACTTTGTCGTCACGGGGATACATACCCAGGGAGGGAAGTACTCCTTGGGTTCAAAGTAAGACGTGAGCTCCGTATCCTCCCTGGGCGGCGGATGGTCGCCGAACTCAGCCTGCAACGCGTAGCCTGCCAGCTGGAAGTACACCTCCTCCTGCAGACGACACTCAGAGCGCAGCACCCGCTCACGCAAGTCAGAGTAGTACAGGTTCCGTGCCTTACGCTCGCTGGTAGGGGGACGGAGGAAGATGACAGTGAGGACAATGACGTGGGCAACAAAGCAGAAAGGATGCAAAAGCGTAAGGATTCTATAGAATGCAAGTTAGAGAGAATATAAATAGGGGTACATACCAAATAAGTCTGCCGTTCTCTACATAGTACTGCACTTTGAGACACAGAACAAGAGGTAACACTCTCTTGTGTAATCCCTGCGTGAAGGAAGACACACATGAAGGCCTGTGTGTGTTAGTATGTTCATATCAGGCTTAAATGTAAATATGACTCTGACAAGAACTGTCGCTGACAGTTTGCAGCATCAAAAGTGCTTTTATTTGCCGTTTTTACCTTTCCTGATTCTTGCTTCCATTCCTTGGGGAAGTACGTAGTCAGTTTGTCCTCCATGTCCAAAAATATATGCTCATTGTCTGCGATGCCAGAAAGACAGTCCAGAAAAAGGAAGCAAATAAAAGAACGATGTAACCAAGCGTGAAATTTGTCCCACATATAGACTAATTGGGGGGGAAGAGAGAAAGCCCTTGTGCTTCCCTTTATGAATGAAGCTACAAAGAAGCCACGGCAAATGCGATGTTAATATATGTATTTTCTAAAACACAGCATTAGCATGCAAGTGCAGAAACAAACAAGTATAGCTGGCAGGAGCTTTGTTTACCCCCTGAATATAACCTCCTTATTTTTCTTCATTCAAATCTGATTAATTCTATTCCAAAGGGAGAAAGCTGTCGTGCCAAGAGCCGAGGTGCTTTATCACTCTCAGTCGGCTCCGATGAGTCACGGCACAGGCATGTTCTATTTCATCCAACTTATTCATCTTGTTGCTTCTTTTTGTGCCGTTTCACAACTCACTCCCCCGACCGACCGACCACCTCATGCCCTCTGTGACTCATTCCAAACTCTTCACCCCCGGCCAGGGTAGTTTCTGCTTAAGACGGACTGTGTCATGTCGAGTCTCTCCCCCGCCCACAAAACTCCCACCCTCCCCGTTCTATCATCAATCCATCCCTCCCCTCATCGAGGAGCTGGAATGCGAGGGTGCATTCCGATCTTAATGAAGTTAATATTGCTGGAATCTAGGCCTTAAGTGGTCACTCAACCAACACCGCCAAAACAAAAGGCTTGTTTGTTCACGAGGTGAGCCACACAAGATTATCCAGGCATTTCAACATATTTGTACAAAAAGGAAAGAACCGGAACAAAAAGAAAACAACAGGTTTCAAAACTTTGCTCTTTGGATTACATTGTGTATTTATGCAAAGTGGGACATGGGGTGTGTGTCGCATCGCAACAGAAAAGCTTTAGTGTAAAGTAATTCAAGCACAATGACATTCTCAACAGTCACGGCACTGAAATGTAATAAGTGCATGACTCAGACAAAATACTTCCTATGATCACGCCTTGGGATTTTCGGGACTGCGAGTGTGTGAAGCTGCTTTCAGTTTCAGACGGGTTTAGGGGTCAAGTGGGGAGCAAACTTACCCATGACCACAGTGAGGCCAAAGAAGTGCAGCTCTTTGATTCCAAGAAGCTTTGCCACACAACTCAGCACATCCTGTCCTGTAGACTTTGGCTAAAGCAGGACAAAGAAACGAGTCGTCAATATGGATTCCTAATAGACAGAATACTGAAGAGGAGACAGGGGACAGCAAGATGACAGCTGCAGACATGTTAACCCACCCCTATAGTGACATCCAGCTGATCTTTGTTGGGCAGGAGAACACAAATGTTTCTCTCTGGTTTTCTTGAGATGGACATGATGGCTGGCGTATGTTTTGCGTCTCCGCTTCCGTCTTCTCCTCCCGAACTCGGTCTCTCCTTCGCCTTTTATCTGTTGCGGGACAGCTCTTCCATCTAAACGAAATGATGTGATAAGGAAAGGAATGGAAATGTATGATCCGACAGTGGCTCAACACGAACGAGAGAGACGGCAGAAAGGAATTTGTGATGAGATTATGAGCTCATGTGTAATATCAAGATACTGGACCACGGGGATATTACACATCCTCCCAGTTACACGTCGTCATAACACGGAACTTTCTCCATTGTTAAATCAACTATATGAAAACAAACATCCTATTGCTTTTGAGCTGAATGCTTTTCAGTCGCACTCAATTCATGACGCAACACAAAGAAAGTCCATCTTAAAAAGTAGCCTGGCCTAAAATGCATCGTACCATGAACTAAGGATAATATTGCATCATGTGGCATCAACTTAAAATAAAATAAAAATCAATTAGACAAACCTTGTGCAAATCTTTTCTATTCCAACAACAAGTGCAGCAACCAGGAAACATTCAAACAAAGCATCTTATGGTAGATTCTGCAGTGAGCAAAAAAAAACAACAACTGGCCCATCTATTTGACCTGAAGCCCCAACTGGTACGACCCCCACATCTGATTAACCTCTCAGAATCAATTAAACAGATTATGGACTGCCGTGCTTTGAGTCTGATCCGTTGTAAATCCTGCTCTGAGTGGTAAATAGCCAAAAACAAATCTGGCACATAAGCGGTGCCTGCTCTTGTGCCAGTAAATGCCGCCACCCCCCCTTCTCCCACCTCCTCCTCCTCCTTCCCCTAAAGACATCCTCAAAGAAGACAAACAACCGCAGCAAAAATAGACGTCAAAGAAGTAATGTAACAAGAAGCTCCTTGTCATACCTGTCTTTTTTTTGGACAAACTTCGCTATTTACCAAGTACACAGTGGGGAAACTTGTTGCCTCTCTCACCTGCAAACACACATTGGTGTATGCTTTAACCCGCACACACACACACACACACACACACACGTCAGGTTGTGGGAACTACAGAAGTGAATGTTCTTGTATGACATTTGTGTCAACTGCTATGATTCGTGGACGTGTTCGAACAGAGCCTCCTCACTCAGTGCAAACAGACATCTGAAAACCTGAAATACCAGCAGCCTTAATGTCGACCTTGTTAACGACAGCAGCAAACTATACTGTACGGCTGCAAGATTACACAAAGAAGAAATACTCTGTCAACAACTGGGCCAAGTATATTTGAGTTTAAAGCAGACTGTTTTCAGTTTATTTCTGCATTTTGCATTAGATTCTCGATTTCCCCAAGGGGTGAATAAAGTATCTATCTATATATCTTTCTATCTATCTATCTATCTATATCTATCTATCATCTTTGAGGAGAGATATATGTTTTCCTCAGTAATCATCACAAACAATCCTGACCATCAGAATGGTAAATGCAGTACCTTGGAAATGATTGAACTTATCACGTTTTGGAGCAGTGTATCTGATTTATTATGAGCTAATGAACCTGAAGTCTGAAACTAGTTCCACCTGTTTTGATTTCTGACATATTGGAAGGAGAGGGTGTAAGCATTTGTGAACAACTGGGAAACTAGGAAATTGCTTCTTAGGAAAACCTTTCCTCAAAGCCTTTCTTATGAGAGAGAGAGAGCTTTGTGTACAAAAAAAAAGAAGAATAAATACAACAAATTAGTTTACATCAAAGAATAATTTGTAAATCAACAAAGCCTTTATGAATAATGGAGTACTTTCCATTTAATATTGCAACAACTGTCATATGAAAGCAACAACATAGACAATTGAGTCAAATCTTCTGTTAGAAGACTGTTAGGAGAACTTCCACCCAATTTGCAATCAGGAACACAAGCATATGACAAGATACATGTCACCATTAGAACCAGAGTGCAATCATCCCTCCAGTTGTCTGCAGACATCCCCCCCTGTTGCTCCCAGAGTAAAGCCTGGCATCACATGAGAGCAGCCATCTGTAAAGCTTAATTCCGCCTCAAGACTGTTATAATCTCACTTCTGAGCGCACTGCTGGCTCCTACACAAACACACACCCACCCAAACATCCCCACTGCACTGGCTGCATTGGTCTAGTCACTGCCCTCCTCAACACCACAAACAAGGCAAAGAAAAGGGCTGAACAAAAGGGGGGAACCAGTTACACTCCATTAACCCCCAAAACAAGAAGATGAACCAGATTCGCAGTTTCAGTGGAGCAGAGAATGAGTAAGACTCTCTGGGAATTTCAGATAATAGTTTAATTTCCCAGAACTCAACTTCAGAACAGACTGTTTGACAATTTCATTTAAGGATAAACATTTAACCCTCCTCTTATTCCAATATATCCAATTCTGTGTGTTAAAAAAATGACGCCCGTTATGTTTATGTCGCATGCAATAACTCAAACTAGTTCAACAGTTTACTTGCTTAAAAGTTGATGTAACTTCTGGAGTTCGTAAATAAACGACTTTACGGCAAGCGAGGAGCAAGTAAGGCTTCAGAAAACCGAAAACTACTTCTATTTTCGTAATATTTTGGTAAAAACAAGCCTCTGTGTGACAACTTTGATGCATCCTGGGAGCAACAAGTACATCACATCTTTTTTAGCAAACTACATTACGTCATTACGCTACTCAGCAGTTCGATACTCACCGTCTAAATTTGAGATACAAAGTGGTCGAAACTCAGTCGCGGGTTTCCACCAAACACTCAGTCAGCAGATTCTTGGTTTTAAATCCCAGTAAAGTTGTGACCGCCACGCCATCCAACCTGCTCCCACACTTGCGTGATACAAACTTACAATCAACTTGAAGCGCAAAAGACTGGGTCGTACCATTTTGAATAGCTGCGGGGGTGGTTGCGTTTTGATGACGTTAATTAAAAGCTTTCGTCTTTTTGCCACTTCATAATTGCACTAATATTAGACCTTAAACTCAGATATGTAACCTAATTGAAATAGTGAAAAACTTCCTTTATCCACGACAAATCAATGTTTTAATGCAATTTCACACACCGCCCTACCTGTGGTTTGCCAATAGTATCAAGCTCTTGCTCGTGGAGGTCCAACCACATTGTGGGATGCTTTTTGCTGCTGTGTTGATCATTCTGAGGTTACCTTGGTGGAGCATTTGAATGTGTTATTATTGCAAGAATTCACATTTAATTCGATTTTGTAGTTAAAAGGCTTGGCCATTGTATACAGTAGTCCCTTATTTTGGCCTCAAACCAAGAGTAAGTTTGGTTTTAGCATTGGTAGGTGTAGTTGGATGCATTTATCCATTTATATTTTATTTTATTCATGTAAATATGACGAAAATGTATGTCTAATATTTACCCATAATAGATTATAGAAGTAATTAGGCTACAGGAAATAATTGCAGAACAAGTAGAGGTTGTGCAACTCTGTTTTAACCAACAGATGAAAATTGAAAATAGTTTGTTATTAATACACATCTGAAAATTGTTCTGATCACCAACAAAGAAAATGCTCTGATCAAACTGCAGAACACACCACCACCCTGAAAAAGCTCTGTTCATGTTGAAAACAGCTTTGATTGCACGCCTGGCCACACTAAAGACAGCTCTGATCACAGCTGCAATCACATTAGAAACAGCTCTGATTGTGCTGGGAAAAAAAAGACCACATTTTTTTCAACTATTTGCGTTTATCGAAGCAAACCTTTTACATGACCTTGCGCATACAATTATAGGATATTTTGGAGATCATTTTTTATACAGAAAGAGGGGGAAAGGGAGAGAGATCAAGATCACATTTCTCTGATTACAACCAAAACCCAATGCAAAATCATGGTGCAATCAACAGCAAACTGATCATACTGAAAACAGCTCTGATATCTGAAAATGCATGACCACACCTAAAACAGCACTGATGACAGCAAAAATGCATCACCACACTGATAACCTCAAAAACAGCTCTGATTGCACCATCAGAGCTGTTTCTAGTGAGGTGATGGGTATTTGGTGTGATCACAGCAGTGTTCAATGATCCAAGTTGTTTTTGGGGCAATGGAGGGTCATGTGTTTTTGCTGTGATCAAAGCTGTTTTCAGTGTAGTCTTGTTTTTTTCTGAGCCTTTTCCAAAAGTGTTTCAGTGTTTTCAGTGTGATTGCTTGTTTTCAGTGCGGTCAGAGCTGTTTTTGGTGTGATCACAGTTGTTTCCTGTGCCATCAGAGCTGTTTTCTGTGCACTGGAAAAAGGTTTGATCGCACTGAAAACACACCAAAAAATACACCAGAAAAGCTATGGTGGCTCTGAAAACACATGATCAATCTATAACAGATCTCACACACAATTCTAATACAATGGAAACAGCTCAGATCATTACCAAAAATTACAAATGCTGAAAACTAACAAAACTCTCATTAAAATGAAAACACAGTTTGGATCCCATTATAATGAGTCCCAATCACATTGGAATATAGCTACAATCTGAAAGCTAATTGCTCAGGCCTTGTCAAGAGCAATGAAGTAGGAAGTAAATTGCCTCCATGAAACTTGGTTGAATGGTGTGTCAGCTCTCAACAAATCAGTTCTTCCTAACTTCAAATCTATCAGTCAGTCTGGAGTATAAGAATGGAGGTGAGGAAGCTACTTCTATTACTACATTACTTATTGCAGAACAACCCCGGGGCCTATATCAAACCAACCTTATTAGGAAAGAGGACATTCCTGCACACTACTAAATAGGTTTGAATCATATTTACAACATATGGATTATTTTGTGGCAATTGGTATTTATGAATCTGAGTGTGCTAAAAATCCACATCCAGTCTCCATTCTTGGGCCTGATCTCTTCAAAATCTGCATGCTCCTCCTTAGCCAGAGAATTAACCAAATTTCCTACCATAGCTACAGTATGTAGACACACAATTTTACACAACTGCACATCTACTCTACTACAGAGTAAATGCACTGAACAAATCCATGCTTCGATGTGCCACAGCCTTTTACAATTAAACAAAGATAAAATGTAATTTGGCCCAAAAGAAGAAAGACTGTGAAACTTGTCAATAACACAGACAAATCAATGTAGAAACCTGGTGTACTGATGGACTCTACATTTCAGCAGCTAAATAAAGACATTTACAAAATCAGCCAAACCACTGCCTTAGAAATATCACAAAAATGAATTTCTATCTATGCAAAAAGAAGAAAAACTTGTTTATGCATTTCTTTTTGCAGGTTTGACCTCTCTGGTGTCTTCAAAGTGAATTTGTTAGTTGTAAAATCAATCAATCAGATGGCTGCAGCTCTTGCATCTTCACTAACAGAGAGTGTAGCACATCACCCCAGTGCTTAGATCAATGCACTGACTGCACTGTGTGTCAGAGGGTTGAGTTTGAAACATTATTACATGTCTGCAAAGCATCTCTGATCTGCCTGTGCCTTATGAAGCATCCTCAGCCCCTCAGGTCCTCTGCAACATGTTTACTCACTCGTCTCAGGGTCAGAAAACCAGTTTTTAGCTCTGTGCTCCACACTTCACCAAGGCTTCAAACTTTCATGTTTACTGCAGCATTTTATGTTATTGTAACCTTTTCCCTTTTATTTGCTTTATTGCCTACATTTCATTTTATACATTTCTTTCTTTTCATTATCTTTTAATCTTTGATCTGTAATCTATAATTTAAATGTGTTTGTAAAGCACTTTGCATTGCCTTTGTGCTATATGAATACACTTTTTTTTGACATGCCTTAGGAGTGAGTTGCGCTGTTATGTTCAGCAACAGTACACAGGCAGCGCAAACAAAGTGCAAACTCATGGCTTTGGATAAACAGTCTTTGTCGAAAAACATGTTGATGTATTTTGTGACACTGAGATACAAACCATTGTTTCTGCAGCGCACCAATAGAAAATTGCATGAAGCACCTGTAACACCCAGAAGTACAGTTGAATTACTTTCGTCTGTTGCTTAACTGTTACAGTGCGTCTATTTCTGATAGATGTGCAGTAAGACAGTAACTGACCTGAAGCCAAATGAATGATCACTGCTTAAAGATATGATACAGGGTCTGCAATCTTTATAACTTACCTTCAGCATCAGTCGAAGCTTTGTCAGCTGACATGGAACACACAGTAGGTTGTGTTGCTAAACAAGGCATCGGGTACAAATCACTGTTGAATTCCTGGGGGTGAGGAGGCAAAGGAGACAGGTGCAGGCACTTTAAACTATGAATTTAAATGTGTAAATTCTTCAAAATTGGCAAGTCTCCAGTTGTATCTCAACTCCGCAGGCACTGGTATTATCCAGAACAGATTCTAAAGTGCATTTATTGGTCTATAAGGCTTTAAATGGTGTAGGTCCAGCACACATTGCAGAATTTATAGTACTTATATATAGTATGTTCCTTCTCAGTGACTCAGATCATTCGATGATGCAGCAGTTCACACGTATGCTCCTTAACTGTGGAAAAACCTCCCAAAAAACATAAGCCCTGTGAAAATAATACCTTACAAACAAGTACAAACGGTTTCAGTAAGCTTATAATTAGCTGTTTTGAAAAGTTGTATATGCTATTTTTCTATTCCTTTGTAGTTGAACTTTTAATTTCAAAAATTGCAGATTTTTTTACAAAGCAGTGAAATGAGCTCAGTGAATTGTATGTGATTTAACACTATTAACATGTTTGAGTTATGTTTCAATTAGACTTTTAACGTTTTTATTTTCTGAAAGTCTTCCTTGCGATCTGTGAGGACACTGCCACCTGGAGAGCATTTTGGTTGCAGAATTCCTTTATTTCTTTTCACAAGTAAGTGGAATTAAAAATTTTAATTCATTAAAACATTGCAACCAAAGAAAAATAAAGAACTGCAGCGGCTTGTAAAGCCTTGAAACATAATTAATAGATAATCAAATAGACTGTAATAACATGAATTAGTAAGACGTGGCCCCTAGTCTTACATGTAGTAAAGAACATAAAACATTTGTGACTGACTTAATAATATGCATATTTAATGGTAGATTATGATGACATACAAACAACTGATCAAGAAACTTTAAATTTCCGGCAATACTTTCCAGTTTAAACACATAAATAAACCCCAAAAGAACCTAGCCAAATACTTCTCAAGAAAAGAAATTCATATATCCAACATGTGCTTTTGATTAATCATGCTCACTGCTTAAAACCTCTGTGTATTAAAAATGTCGTGTTTCAGCCAAAGCTTTACTCACCCAACACCAGGCTGGGTTATATGTTGTGCAGAATGCTGCAATGGCAAAAAACAGCACACAGTATTAAGACCAAAGCCGAGGCTAATTCTGAACAACGATCCTGTTTTCAGCTGTAATCTGTTACCTTTAAAAATGATGTAAAATACTTGATAAAAAAGTAACTTGTACAAATGACTGTTCTTGGTACAAAAGCTTGAAAAATGTGGTTGTGGTGCAAATAAATGCAGTGTCTGTTAAAACTGGTGGAAAAACATTTTTGCGACAGTGAGGACAACGTGCAGACTTGACTTGGGCCAGCTCAATGAAACCACCGTATCATTTTTAGCAGCTACATTTCCAGTTCATCTGAATTCAGAACAGAAAAAAAAACATATAGAACATAAATAACACTGAAAATAAAACATCGGGGGGGAAGTTAGTCTCCTAAATATATAATATCAACAAAAGCAACCTTTAAAAATGGCAGTAGAAAAATACAATTGGTGAACTTAATACCCAATATAGTTTTAACAGAACAAAAGATTTAAAACGGAATAAAAGAAATAGAGATCTTGATAATGTGTTGTTGTTTTTAAAGTATATGCATTTAAAAAGTGATAACCCACATAGAATAATCAGAACATGGTGCAGATGCAGTGAGGTATTGTTTCCACATTCCTCTCTTGATTCTTCCTCAAGTCTATTGAAAGAACTTGAGTCCTGCAACAAGGAAGAACTTCTCCAGGAAGATCTCAGAGTCGAGGACGGCAATGTGGGCGGCCCGGCCAATCAGGGAGTTGGCTGTATTTGGCAGGGCGTGAATGACATCATATCGCACAAGATTACAGTCTTTGTTCTGCAGAACTGGCAGCAGCAAGTTCTCAATCATTTCGGCATACACAGGGCCTGGTAGACAGGGGTGAAATAAGAGGAGTCAGTTTGAATAGGACTCGGCTTGCTCCTTTTGTGTCTCTCATGACTTGACATGGTATATGAGAAAGCATATGTGGTCATAATATGAGAATAAACCATCATTACTACCACCACCACCACCACTACCACTACTAATACCTAGTTTATTGTTATGTTACTATTGTGATTTCAAATACACCACACAGGAATATCTTTGGTAATCAGGCAATCAATATTCTCTATATTTGTATTTGTTCTTCAACATTCAACAGTGCTTTGTGCTTAATGTTATTGAATTTCTTTTCTTCATATAACCCACAATCTCACCAACAAAAGGTAAAAGTATGTTTATTATATTATATGCATATGTATATATAAATAAAATACAATGAAATTAATTAAATATAAATTTGTCCAACAGGCTCAGCTATGGATTCTTCTGAGATAAAAACAGAAGGAAGGCCGAAAAGCTTTTACACAAGTCACTTAAAAATTATGAAAACATTTAAAGTTTGAAAAGAAAAGTGCAAAAAGTGTAGTGGTAGATATATGAACAGATTGCTGAGCCACACCAGTGAAACAAATGAAAATATTTCCTTTGTCCATGCACCAGTTCTCTGGTGTTTGTTTAAATTCTGAGTTTATGCTGGCAAGCAGAATACCATCAAATAAATCAGCGTGCAATATGAAAACTACTCTAAAAGTGGCTGTCTAAACTCTGCATCTACTCACCGGTCTGCTTGTCCTTTAATGCGGTTTTGCACATCTCTATCCGGGCAGAATGATACGGGACGTAACGATCTTGCAGTGAACCGACCAACACCACGTTCTTGAAAAACTGCAGACCTTTAAAAGAAAATCAAATAAAAAAGTAATATCTACAATATCAAACAACACACAAACTTAATTGTTCAAAAACAATAAAGCTTACCAGATTTCTTGCTGAGCTTGTAAAGGAAAGTTTGTCGAGGATCAGAATGATCACGGCAAGTCAGCTGCAGGAGAGAGCCAGACTTCTTCCATTTCTGCATGAACCAAAGGCCTGAGAAGAAACTTTAGAAGTTACTCAACAGGCAGCAAAGCTATCACAGAAAGAATATAACCCCATCCATGAGTAATAGAATGACATGATATGAATGTATATGTGGATGTGCTTCCTCCAGTGTTGTGTATGCCTGCATGTGTTCTTGTAAATGTGTATGCAAGGTTCTGCCCTGTCTGCACTGTGCTCCAATTTAAATATCATTCATCTCTGTCACCGAGCTGTGTTTGCCATTGTAAGTCCAACTTCAGCTTAATCTCAGGTACTTACCAGTATTGACCAGAGCAGAGCTGTTGTAAAGTGTACCCAGGTGAGGTCCAGAGAGGGAAAGAAAGGTGTGCAGCTTGCTCAGGTAACATTTAAACCTGGGCCTGGTCAGCACCGAGCGAACAATGAGATTCCCCAAAGAATGACCTACAAAGCTGCAAATTGAGAAAATCGAGGCTTTAAGAATGAAAGCCAACGGATATGCAATACTAGCAAATGCAGAATGACACTTAAAATGTACGTGCCTCAAGACTGGCAGGTGAAAAAAAAGTGTTGACACATGAGCTATTTAGTTCAAACACTTATTTATTGTATTGCTGAAAACAGGTAAGATTCTGCAGTGACATTACTGCTGTCATATGTAAGTAAGTAAGCGTCTTACCTAATCTTTGACACTGTGAGGCTGTATATTTGGATGTACTGGATAACTTCATCCAGTAGTCGATCAGTCATTGTCTCAAAATCGGCAAAAGTATCATTCTGTGGATGAGCAAAGTAGAAAAACTCACATTGTAATACCAGTGGATAATACTGACTATACCATTCAAAATAAGCAAGCAACCAGGACTTAAAGATGTGTAACAAAAAAACTTACGAGTCATAAATCAAAGTAAAACAACTACGGGGGAAACTAGTTTCAATTTTCTTTACATTTTTCTGTTTTTCAAATATATTTCAGTGTCCTATTCTTTTCCTGATGCTTTTATCTTATTGTAAAGCATTTTGAGTTGCCTTGCTGCTGAAATGTGCTTTATAAATAAAATTGCCTTGCCTGGCCTATAATACCACATGAACGCAAAATTGTTTCATTGTGGGTTGTAAAGTGAGCTTGAGTGTCTTTAAAGATGCTCAGCGCATGGCAGTCTAAAATGAATAGTATCGTTTAAACTGAAGATAATATCTGACTTGTGGTCTAGCTTAAAGAGTGGAGCCATTAGCCGACAAGATGGTGGAAATCAATCATAAAGCCACACATCCCTTTACGAAGCTTGTGGATGATACCAAATCCACGTTTTCTTTCTAAAATGAAAGTACAACTATAAAAGGATAATAGTGATTGCATTGTCATTGAATGTTCCTCTTTCAAGTCCAAACCCAGCAGCACATTACATCTGGGAAACCCTCATCAAGAACAAGCTTGTGGTATGATCGACCACACTGACCTATTCACATGACACGACAGGGCATTAAGAGTGCATGTGAAAAGAGATCTGAAACACAGCCAGGGGGCCGATGTGTGACAGTTTCAAATAAAGAGGGATATGAAGACACGGCAGATTACCTGGTTCCTTTCAGACATAAGGAAGTCTATACGAGCTCCAGGCAGTCCCAGCTCTAGGTAAGTCTTTACTAGCCTCAGGTCTGCACTGTTACCTGCAGTGTACAGGAAGATGCAAAACATAGCTATGAGTTCTTTGAAGCACAAAAAGAATCAAAGGAACTACATTGGTCAGGACAGAGAAAGTCTCCTTACCATCCAGGCCATGGACACAGACTATGAGATGGATGCCTTCTTCACAGCTTTCATCTTCCTCCAGGCTAAAGTAGGGCACAGTGGATGCCAGGTCAGGAATCTCACTGTACAAGAAGCCAGGTAGCTTTAACTGCTTCATCTCTTCCTTTGCCTTGAGGAACCTGCATGACGATCAAACAAACTGGTGACAATCAACCTCTTACATATGAGAGGGGACAAACATCCCTATCAAGCTAATCAAAGGGTGCTACTGAAAGTTGAAAATGACCAAAATAATACAAGACACTAAGATATATAAATGGGACTCACGCTTTCATTTGTGGTGCAGGTGCACATTCGTACCAGTGCACACTAGATGCAGACAGACAGGGCGGCCTTCCTGCGCTGTAACCAGCACTGCTAGATGCTAGGTTGGAGCAGGTGGGCACTCTGGATAAATCACTTGTTGCTGGAAGGTAGCCAAGGCCAGGTTGTTGACTTGTCTCTTGAACATCTATGTCCCCGACTGCAATTTGTTCTTCATCAGCCACACCATTTACAAAAGCGTAGCCATCTCCTTCTTCGTAAAAGCCATTCTCGATCATCTCGTGCTCAGCCTCGTCCTCATCCTGATCTTCCTCGCCCTGTGCTCCTGTCGGGATGCCCAGTGTGATTGCGGATGTTTCTACAGGGCTGATCTCTGACGCGTCTGTGCTTGAGCACGAGCCAAAGTAGTTCTCTACCATGCCACGTTTCACGAGGTCGGTGCTACTGGTGCCAGTGGAGTTACTGGAGGGGCAGGCGGTGTGGGATTCACTTCGAGAGTCTCTAATGGCTCCAGAACACGCTGCTCCCTCCAATCCAACCTCGGAAGTACCTATCAATTTAGAATCAGTTTCTAACTCTAAGGCAGATTTTCCAAGTTGTGAATCACCAAAAGCAGTGTTGGGGCTGCATGATACTATTTGGGTTGATTGAGGGGGTATAATGCAGCCTACTGTGGAATCCCCAGAAAAGACTACACTCTGCTCCTGCACCAAGATACTGGACTTCCTGCCTCTGATTTCGGCTCCACTGGAGCTTCTGGAGGAACCTTCAACCTCGTCATCTGAAGGCAGGGAGTTGATAGAAGTAAGAGAGGATTGGACTCCACTGACAGCACTAGTGCTCTCTGGGTTAAGTGTTTCAAAGGGTCCGCTAGGCTTTTGCATGGAGCTATGCTGGGCAAGCAACAGTGCCGGGCTTAGAGGGGGCCTCTCAGGCTGTAGGGGGCATAGATCAGATTCAGCTACACCTGTCCTTAAATTACTCTGTGGTCCTTGAACAAACTGGCCAGCAAAGGAGCTGGGTTCACTCTCAATACCTGAGTCTGAGAGGCGGGAAGAGGCACTAAGGACTCCATCAGGGAGTCTGACACAATCACCTTTTACCTGAAGTGAGACTAGACCATGCTGGCTACGCTGTGTTGCTTCTTTACCAAGCCTGTCGAGCACTGAGTCAACAACAGACAGTTTTGAGTCGCAACGGTCTGTCTGGGTGATCCCAGGAATATTACAACAAAGAGGTTTGTCGGTCCGGCACGGCAGAAGAACTGTGACTTTGTCCCCTTGGTATGGGTCCTTATTACTTGGTTTCACCTCAATTTGCCTTGGCCCATGCTCATCTTCGTGAAGTGTTTGGTTGTATGTAGCTACAGCCCCAGTACCTGCCTGAGGCATGTTCTGTGCTTTGAAGCCTGTGGGGTTTTTGAGGGAACCTTTTGGACAAGCAGCGTTAGTTATGTCGCCATCTGCAACACAATCAATAGCAGCGTTTCCAGCATGTGTGGCTGTGGCATGTGAGTCATAAACAAAACTGGTATTAGTTCTTAAATAACTACTTGGGTCCTTCTGCAATGCATCTTGTTCCTCTTCTTGGTTTAGGGAAGCATCCCCTTCCTTGTACTTCGCGCTAGCTTCATTGTATGGAGCTTTGAGGTTCTTATAGCCCACCAGTACTACAGAGTCCTTTGATCCCTGTCTATTTAGCTTCTTAGAGTTCTCAGTCTTTGAATTCTTCTTCAATTTGACTGATTTGCCTTTGGATTTAGGGGGTGGATCATAATTGTCTGGCCAGGTGGGGTCCACAACAGCAGACCGAGGCTCTGGTGCAGGACTTGCTGCTGAACTGTAATCCCTTGCGTTTGGCTTGTCGGACTTAATGGACACTGAGCCCGCCCTTGTACTGTGCTGGCCCAACCAGGGTCCATCACGATCTTCAGAGAAAAACCAAGAAGACATAGTTAGTTTGAAATACTAGTCAATACATTAATTGTTTTTACATGTAGTTCAGTGGCAATACCTGTAGTGTCCTTACTGACCTTCAGTGATGGAATCCAAGTATCTATCCTCAAAGATGATTGGCAGGGAGCTGACATCACCATCTAGCTCTGCACATTCGACTGGAAGTGGAGGCAAAGACAGAAAGTAGCTGGAGCTTTTGATTGCATTAGTCATCTGCTGGTGACTGTGAGCACTGAATGAGGTAGTAAAGAGATGATTGAAGACAATAGAAAAGAAGAGTAAGACAAGCGCTATAATGGTAAGCTTGATATATTAATAATATGGTTTATATTAATCAAGAGGAACATGTCACTGCACTTACTGTAGCTCTTGATATGCTAATGCAGACTGTCTTGGGTGTTCAAGACAAAAGAAAGCCTCTGCAAACCGTCTTACCTGTAAAACATCACATTACAGCTTATAAAAGTCACTCTTTGAGTAATTATCCTCAAGCAAAAATACAACCATACAAAAATAAGATCAGATATTCAAGTTGGACGTAGTGACTCACTCTTAAACTATGGTGCTCCATAGCAAGGAGGGCAGCAACGTGCTCCTGCAAGGACACCACCTCAAGGAACTGTCCCCAGAGGGCCATAAGCAGAGAGCACAGCTGAGCCAGGTTCATGTTCACCAACTCTGCCAGCTCGTCAGGGGACTCAGCCTTCTGCTATGGACATTGAGACACAATCAACCACCGGAGGGCTCCAGAGACACATTTTTCTAACATTGCCGCAAACAATCGTATTGATTCAGTTATGTGTAGTTTTGCCTTGATGATGTTATCTTGGTAGCATTTGGAGTCGGAGAAATCATAAGTAGGACTTAATGTTTTTTTCACATCCCACTGAATCAAAACACAATTACTTGACAAGGAATTCAATATAATAAGTTTGCGTATTCGCTGCTGTTTAAATATCTTAGTCTCCCCTAATCTATTTCACTGAAAATCTTAAAGCTTTGGAAACAAAACCTCAATACATCAAACAACATAAGATGCAAATGGATTCATGATACATCATTAGCCCCATTCCATATATTAGGGGTCCTTTCTCTTCCTCAATTGTCCACTCGCTGTTGATTAACAGTAGTGAGATTTGCATCAGTGCACTGGAAAAGATGTTGACCATGCAGTTAAACCGCTCCAAAAAGCTGTGCCTTTAATTTCCCAGGGGCTCGAGGTGTGTTTCTCACACACACACCCAGGTTGACATGTGAGATGGAGGCAGAGGCAGAACCACCAAGCATTTATAAATCCATTTCAGTAATCTGATATACATTTATTGTTTGAGCATACTTTTAAGCACTCAACCTACATTTTCTCTAATCATGTCTAAGGTTATTGGTATAGATCGGCTATTTGCAGTCCTTAAGTTCCTCTGAAAACAAACTGCACTGCAAGCCCCATACTTAATATGTTGCTGCAATACAACACCTATTTACAGCAAATACTTTATATCCCTTCAACTAGGTGTCCCCTGGTAGTAGCATCAACATCAACTCCCCCATACACACTTCCACATACTGTGGTATCATGATGGACTGTAAGGTAAGTGCAAAGTAACTATTGCAGATTTTCCTTAATGCTGTCACAAATGGCTCTCAATTATCAGGAGACTAAGGACCCTCAGAGACCAACTTCATCAATTACTACCCCAAAACAACATTCCAGTTTGCATGCATGTCTTTAATGTTTTTTTCCAATCAACTTACTGCCATACTTCCTTTTAAAGTTGTCCCATAGCTCCAGGTGATTATACTGTATGCCATGTCATCCTTTTGTTTCCAATCAGTGCTTAATTGACTATTATTGATTACAGAAAGGCAATTTTAAAGTCTGATAAGAATAGCAATCAGATCTTACCTTGACTTGTTCACATAACTCAGCTAGACGGGCCTCTAAGTCCAGTTGTTCTGATGGGGCAGAGCAAAAACTTTACAGGATATTCATTCATCACACGGCAAACTTTGAGAAGAAACTTCAATACAGGTGAAATAAAGCAGTGGTACCACACAGCTCTGGTGTCAGAAAGTATATGACAAGCTCAAAGACAAAAGCATAGTCTACACATGTTTGACAAAGGTCTTATTATGAAGAGGAAAGAAAGTATGAAAACACAATGCACATGACAGATGGCTACGGCAGCAGTGTACTGCATGTGTATTGTTTCTGGAAAGAAAGGGCCTTAGAGAGGTCATGATATAAGATGATAAGGAAACTGGAAGAGAAAAAGGGAAAGAAAGGCAGGCGTATTTCAGGTACTGTAAGGGTCTTAACATACCTATGTAGACGAGCCTTTGGCTTCGAGGATAGGGTCTTCTGAGTACTCTCTCATAAAGGACTTGCATGCTGGCCTTGGCTAGTAGGATTGCACATATAGGCATGTTTAACCTTTTTCATTACTCTGTCCTCTGGGAACAGAATCTGTCTACTTATGTGTTTTATGTTTAGTGGTTTGGAGCGGTTAAGATTTGGTGTTAGTCTAAATTAACATTTATCTACTAAACACAAGTAAGGTAACCACTTCAGAATCACCCAAAATCAGAATTAGAGTATCAGCTTTAGTCAACAATTGTTAGGCCCCTTAATCAACATTGAAGGTTGGTGGGTGGATGAGCTGTTTACTAGGGGCTGTGCGTGCAGTGGGATCAGGTGAAATGCAGGGGAACACAACACAAACACAAATGGTGAAACGTATAACATTCAAAACAATTAAATTCAATCCAAACAAAAATGAATCACAAGGTATTGGGTAACTGAAAAAACTGATTCTTCTGAGTGCTTGTCAGTTAACAATTAACACTATTTAACTCTGAACTGTATTAGAGTAAGTTTAGGAGTTAGAATGCAATTGTTTTATGTTAATAACAGTCAGGTTGAGTCTAAGAAATCCCCAGAGCTGCTGCAGGCAAGTATGGATTTCACAACATGTTGTAACCAGTGTTGTGACTGTGAGGGTGCAGTGAAGTAGTACCTAGTTCCATACGGTGAGATGAGGGCAGATCCTTGGTGCTGGATGTGAAGTAGCCAAAGAGGCCCTGGTAGGCCAGTAGGAGACTGGAGCAAAGGTTCTGATGCAGACTGTGGGCATGCTGCAGACAGGTGTCAGACACCAAAAATGTCCTTCCCTGGGGGATCATGAGGATCACAGAGAGGATTTTAAACAGTTTACCAGTAAAAAACGACAACTATGTTTTGATCCTAACAGCACTTACAGCTACTGCCATGGCAAGGCATTAGGGGCAGTAAGCAGCAATGGTTGCAAGATTGTTACACTGACTGGAAAACAGATCTGTGCACGATGTTGGCATGCTACCATAGTCTGTAGCGCTACTATGACTACACCAGTTTGTTGTAGTAGATCTACAGGCTAGGGCAAGTAATCAAGCTAAGCATTTACACAAGAGTGTAGATCTAATGTCTGCTGGCTTTAGTGGTATGCAGTAGTATGTTTGATTAATAAACTGATATTTATTTAACAGTTAAATATTCAGGATATGACTTAATTATTCACTTCAAACAGTAGGGTATGATTATATGCTCACTGCATCCTTCTTTATTGACAGAAATGTCAATGCACACTGTGTTCCTTATTACTCTGGTGCTGTGAGCCACTACAGACCTACAATCACAACAGATTAATGTGCCACTTAATTGCAGACATGTATTCTGTGTGTCATTTTTTTTTTCTACAGCAATCTTTTATAGTGGCTTCAGAGTAGACCCCTGGTGAGAAAGGAGGAGTGGTTGAAGGGGTTGTTATTTTTGAACTGCCTATTAGTGCTGCATCTTGGAGTGATGAGGGGCATTGCCTCCGTTCTACCTCAATGCCATACATTTACACTAAGGTGTCTAAGAGGCTATGTTTTGCTGTCAAACCAGGCCAATTAGTTCTCACTAAATGTAAGAGGTCTGAGAATCCCTCATCTCCTGCTGCTGCTGCTTCTGTCAACAACCTGACACACCCTCCCCTGCTTGAAATGCCAAGAACATGTATCATACAATTCTTACTGAGATTAAGATCATTCAGCTCCAGTCAAAGCCATGCCCGAGTGATAATGAAAACCTGTATTACCAGCAGGCAGCATACAATACAAAAATCTAAACATTATGGCAGCATAAACGGTGATTTTGATTGCAAAACTCACAAAAAAAAACGTGAAATCCTGGGGAAGCAACATAGCCTACAGCTTGTATGAATAAATGTAAAATGACACTGACAATGAAATTTTCCTTTATGTGGAGTTGACTTACATCTGGTGAAACCTGCTTGATGTAACTGCTGCCAAATACAACATTCTCCAGCGGTGGGATGACCGAGTCTTTGCTCTGTGCTGGGGCATTGCGGTTAAGCCACGTGGTTTTCACTGGCCGAGGAAAACTACATGTAGGCAGGGAAACATATAAATAAGCAGTTAATGGTATATCTGGAAGGCAAGATAAAGAAATCAGGTGATGATGGGACACTTCTGACCCTGTGACAGACTGAAAACTGTAAAAGATAGACATTTGGGGAGAAAAAACTGAATATACAGTAGATGCATGTATAAACAGATGGGCAGTTTTCTTCCTCTTTCTATTCTAACAAATAAAGTAAAGAATTCTGAAACAGTTCAAAAACAGTTGAAACACCTGTGTGAGTATAATACTATTCAGAGCAAAGAAATGGGTCACTTCTGCGATTGATTACAGCTGTATTCTGACCTGTAGTTCACGATTTACTTTGTTCCAATTCAGGGACTAATGCGATACAATGTCTCACATTGCTCTTGGTTGGGTTTGTCCGCTATAGGTTTCAGAACAAGCACTCCAAAAGAGCCAATTCTGAATACAGCCTATATGCATATATAAAACTTGAGCTGGTACGCAGTCTGACCTGATGAGAGGCTGATGTAGCGCCACCAGGGAGGCATGGATGGCTACAGAGACGACTGACAGGTGGAAGTAGTCAAACATGACATTGATGTATTGGTGGATGCCTCGCTGAAGACTAAAGTGCAAATGAAGAGTGCGTCCACTGATATTCTGAAGAGAGCTTGGATCATCTGGCCTAAAGAAATGAAATAGCACATGTTCAATTTGATGTTTCATTTTCATACAAGATGCAATACCAATTCAGAAACACTGACACAATTTCATGTTTTCCAATGTTTTGTTACATACGTGTAATCGCCATCTGTAAAGTATAAATCCAAGAAGAGCTGGAAATCCATGTCATTGAGGGACTCTTCTACCTGAGGATGTTAAAAATATATATATGTATATGTTGATGAGTGAGAACATGGGGGAGGGCACATTTCTAAAGAGCTGCTGATGGTTTAAGATTAGCTAATGTTCCGTTGTCAATCAAATAGCTGTACAGATGTAACAAGTAGTTAGTTTTTTCAAAACTTACTTTCTTTTCATCAAGCAGCATCATCACTTTAAAGAGGAGGACATCATTGACCACAACCTCTTCATTCTTATACAGAATTTGGAATGTTTTGCTGCAGATCGTCTCATCTTGGACCAAAGCAGGGAAGGCCAGATCAGAGCCTAAACAAAAACATTAGCATATTTTTTAAATACACTGATTCCTACAGGCCAAGGTGACAGAGCCACTGTGGAAATGAAATAGAAAAGAAAAGAAAGAACTGCCAGCAACAGCCATTATATACCAGCGTTTGGCTGGAGCCTGTTGACTTTAGAAGTAGTGGACAAATACTAGGCCAAAGCAGAGGGAACACCACTGCTGTATGAGAAACACTTGTTGTAGCTAATCAATTTCGTTTGCAAGCATGTTCAGCTCAGGGATTCCACATAGCGATAAAGATTCAACCACATTTTTAGTACAACACCTCAATAAAAATCATTACATGCCCACTGATATACCCATTAGCCTTCACAGATGTGTATGTGTGTACAAACGACAATTGCGGCAGGGGAATAGTTTGAAAAGCACGCATCTTCCAAAATGAATTAACCTGCTGGGTGAAGCAGACTGGTCTCAACTTTGTGTGGAACCCGTGGTGGCACTTTCAAACTGGCACGAAGCTGGTAGAAGCTGAAAATACAGAGAGAGAATTTAATAAATGATGTGTAACAAAAATGAATCCGTTTAGCTTTGATGAGGCCCAGAGCATGCTTGGAAACGCAGGAAGTGGAACAAACTGCACAGGTTAACTTTAGTACCTCTACTTGTAAAATGACCCTACACCTTTCATCAATGGATAATGAGCACTTTCTTTTGCACAATGAGCTGAGAGAAGAGGGCAGGAAATTTAGCTTAATACACTGAGGTGCCGCTGCTTTTACAAAGGGAATATCCAGGTGTCAGTTAGCGCTGTGCTGTTTAAATAATGCATGTTATTCTTCCCTCCTATTTTCCTTTAAAATCACACTACAAATACACAAAATGAGCATCTTTGAGCAACAGTGTTGGGAGGACACCCCAAAATACAATACCATAATAATCATCGACCTCAACAAAGTGGTGCTCATGCAATATTTTGGGGTGGTGTTGCACTGAACAGTATTGTAATGACAGAATGTTTCTAATATTGTAACACATACCTGTATGTAAATGGGATGGAGACACCTTTCAACAACACCGTAACCAAACACTGCCTCAAAACAACCACAGGGCTAAATGAACTCTATGACACTGTGAACAGAAACAGTTTCACCAAGGTAAACAAGAGGTCGGGTACCTCTGGATTAGCGATCAACTTACGCTCTTATCACTAATTCTATACAAAGACCATTTAAATCCTTTGGAGGCAGACACAAGATGACACTTCCAGACTGGCTGGGAGGTTAAAAAAAATGTGAGTTGGTCCCCTCCTGCTGTGATGCTAAGTATAGCTTGTTTAACATCCTTCAAAGCATGCAACCATGCTCAGTAAGAAAATACAGTGTGATAATAAATGATAATACCCACCCTCTTTGGAACAGGTCCACATTGTAGAACTTGTGAAGCTCCACAGAAAACTCCACTGTGGCCTGGACTTCAGCCATCTTGGTCTCTACAGGCTGTGATGCCTTACATCATCTGGGACACACCTGTAGGCCTACAGGTCGCAAGTAATCAAATTACACCCTTAAGCTCCAAGGCTTTTTTCTTCTTTTTTTTTTTTTTTACATCAAGGGTAAACATGACTCACACAATATTAGAATATTCTCAACACAAAGATACTGTTGCACACCAGACCAGCCCTAACCTATTTGATTTCAGTTTGAATTTCTTATTTACTGCTTGCATTGTTGTCTCAACTGAGGCTATAAATCACCCACTTTTACCATCAGCATTAGAGTAACACTATAAATAATGATACAAAGATAGAGCTGAAATATTGGATACTCAATAAATCAGTCCCAGAAATAAACTAATTATTGTAGCTTCTTCTGTATTAAAGTCAATCTTAAAACTAAATTAATTGGTATTTTTAATTATTCAATGTAAATGAGAAACACCCACAGAGAACTATTTTTCACCAAATGGCATATAAACTAACAAGAAAATGTTGTAGAAAGCTGAGCATCCAGCAACATAGAAGTGATAACTTTTAGGCGAAGAGGCAGAATGAAATGTAAAGTGTGAATTACAGGCATGTAATTTAAATAAGATTTACCGTAAAACGGTATGGCAGATTCCTCAACAAGTATACTGCCTAAATCTCCATTTCCTTTCCAACAATCTGCCCGTGCTGCCCGTGGAGAGAAGTGAAACTCACACTGTGCGTCGTTATACCTGTTTGAAGCACCACCTTTAATTGTGCGGCAAGTGCAAACACACACAAAAGACACACAACTGTGATCAACTAAGCCTCCCCTTTTAGAAAGTGAACGTTTGCACCGTTTTCCCTATTTGTATGCTTAATCGCATAGCAATTACAAGACAAAACACACACAAACAACCCCTTCCCCTCGCATTCAGAAACGACGTGAACATGTTTAGCTCCCAAATGAGTATCCGACTAAGTCTGATGGGCTGCCTCGGCTGTAGCATACTGTGGCTTTAAATGTTATTCCTTGTCTGCTGAACGAACAAGTACACAATTTGTTTGCAGACACATTAACCATAACAACGTTTTCTGGCAATTGCCTCTTGCTGTTGTTGTGCACCTATTTACATACCAGGGTGTCTTGTGACCTGCATATTCAACCGTGGCCACTATTACCATTATGCTATGCAGGCCAGAGCTGTTACTTAGAGGTTAAGTTACAAGTTATACTAAGTTTACCAAACTTATTTTAAGGGGTGATTAACTTAACATCTAAGAACAGCGTCTCTCCCAAACTAAGACACGTTAAGGTGTTACTTGATGCCTGCAGCACCATTAGTCACTGGAGGATACAGGGTTAATGGCTTTAGTAAAGCCACCAGGAAACAGTGTGAAACAAATTTTAATCAACCTCAAACCACTCATGTGTGATGATGAGTAATGCATTTTAATGATGACTGTCAACACAAGATGTGCAGTCTTTTGATACGATATAGAGACATTTATATGCACGATAAAAGCTGTGACAGGCTTACAGTCTAGAATAACAATTTGCATCCAGGTTACTGCCACAAAACGCTATTCAAATATTAGTCAAATACCACTCTCCTGTTGACTTAGGTTAAACGTTGCTGCTTAAATGCTTCGTGGTTATCAACTATATTTCTCTTGAAGGCAAAGAAAAACGAATAATCAAAACCTGATAGCATGTAACGGCCTTTAACTTTATTAAATATTAATAAGATTTATATTTTTGTTAACTGACACGGATACACCGGGTTGTTTCCGTACAGCTGTTTGAGTTATAAACATACGGTTGATGTTATCACTACATTATTTGACAATCTCGGCTTGAGTTGACATTAACGTTTAAGTTACAGGTGGTAAGCCAACTAAAATGTTTAGTTAAGACCGCATTAAAGGTCAGGAGTGGTCCCGGCATGATGCAACGCTACATGATGGATTAGCGATAGTTCACACAAATCGCTACTTAATAATACCAGACAGTTAGCTTAGCAAGCGATAACTGTTAGCGTAGCCACCCACTGTACAGTTATCGCTAGGTCATTAGCCGCAGAGGCTACGTACAGAATGCTTACGCTACTTACCATTTCGCTGGCGAGCTAACATTAGCCGGCTAACCAACGTTAGCTCCCGAGTTCAAGCTCCTCGTCGTCTTGTCCTTCTGCGACGTTGGCATAAAATGTGGCTTTTTCGTTTCAATACCTTCAAAGTCGAGCTATTGTTAAAAACTTAACGCCTTTTAAATGCCTCCAAACTTACAATGTCAACGTTCCTCTACGTACTGTGCTATGTGTTAGCCAGCGAGCTAACTACTGGGCTCGAGCTTATAGAGGCTGACAGACAGCAGGCACTGTTACTGTTGCTGCACACTTACGAACATTTAACTGCGCACTTACTGCGCATACCCAAAAAAGAAGGCGAAGCGCTGTTGAGGCACCACTCCTGTTACTGTGTGTGTTCACACCAATCTTGTCTTCTGCGTTGTTTTGTGTATATATTGTTTTTTGTTGCCTATTATATGAATTCATTTTGTTCAGTGGTTAATTGTGTTGGTAGGAAAATATAAATACAATATCAAAAACACAAGTAAATGAATTCACTAATTCATCAGAATTTACAATCTTACATTTTCAGTATGACTACCTCTAATAAAAACATATCTTTAGACATTTTCAGATATTTATTATTTATTATTATACTTCTATAAAATATGTATGTGAGATAGTGTGTGTCAATAAGGAGAGGATGTTTATAAAACAGATTGATAAGTTAAATCAACTACAAAACTTTGTATTTTAAAAACATAAATAAATAAATATAAATAAAAGTAAAGTGTTATCTTTGTCTTTATCCAATGATGCAGTTCATCAAACTTGTAGAAGCTAAATTTAGGGTGTATATGCCCATTGACTACATGTGTAATGTGCTTTTTCGATGTCTCTCTGATCTTTTTAGAACAATTCTCCAGTTAATAACATATTGTTTGTCTTGAAAGCAAAAACCAGAGCTGCTTTGTAATCCATCGCTGCCTCTTCCACAAACCTGAAACTGCCCTTTGGAATGAGATCATTTTCTCTGCAATGAAAAAGTAATGCAAACCCCTTATTTAAAGAGTAGCGTTCATTAACAAAAAGATATCTGTTGATTCTGTCTGCGCTTTGTTCTGCTCCTTGGTCTGACAGTGCAAACATAGCTTGAATTGTGAGTGTCTCTTGATTTATAGTTGTAATTATACCCAAAACAATGCATTCTGATTGTTGTGCTACCATGGAGACAACACAGAATGTGCTGAGCAAATACATCCACAATGAAGTAACGTTATCATCTATCGTTTTTGATATAACAGATGATTCTCAGTTTTATGTGTGGATCTACAAATTTGATTTGATCATTGTGTGATTGAGGAAAGCTGAATATTCAATCAGAGGTGCATGTTGGGGATTTCCATTGGAATGTGAAGTTGACACTGTGGAAACTGTTGACTTACTCCCCCAATGAGTGACAACAGTGAAGCTTATAAGAGACCCCTCACTGTAAACTGAAGTTTTTCACTGTTGCAGAAGGAGCAACAACTCAAATCCCTTTCTCTGCAATTTGAGGAACCAAACAACAGGTGTTGTCCCATCTGAATCTAATCAATCAGCATTTAAATGGGTGGGATCAAAAGGTAAGACATTTGTGTGGATGAATAGAGCGATGTTATTGATAACAGTATAGAGTAATCTGGATGCAATAATGAAAAAGAACATGTAAGATCAATTATAAAGCGTGCTAACGTTTTCAGTATCTGTCTGCATTACAGGAAAATTATTCTGTACTCACTGTGTTGGTGCTATGTGATCCCACAATTCCTTTGCACAGGACTTCATTCTCAGAGTAAGTAGTCTCATGTGTCTGATTTGTGAGACAATGGTATCAGCTCACATCAAGGAGTAGACAAAACAACCTGCACACTCTGTTTGTGACTTAAACTTTAAGGATTTTTGAATCATAGTGTATATGATTAAGTTAATTGTGATTAAGTTGCTTCAGCATTTAAGTCCTTTGCCATGCAATTGGCATGTGTGGGCCATTAGGCTCTATACATGTACATTAAACGTGATTACATAAAAGCATTATAATATAGTACTGTATGAGCCCAGTGTCATCTGATTAATGACAGTTGCTTACAATGATACCTCTTGTCTAAATTGGAGAAAATGTGGACCATCTTTTTAAACTTGACAAGAACTTCAACTTCCTGTCTGGTGTGAAAAGGCAAATCTAGGGCTTACGTGTTACACAGGAAACTGCAAACAATCATAGGTGACCTAATATTTATTCAAGGCTTGGTAAACACTAAGGCTTACACACACAGACGCACACACACACACACACACACACGCACACACACACACACACACACATGCACACACACATGCATGCATGCATTCACGCACGCACGAATGCACACACACACACACACGCACACAGACAGACACAGACACACACACGCACAGTGTAACAAGCTGCTCTGTTTACTTTTTGTAGCAGTGAGATTTCCAGTTGGACTCCATATGGAACAGTGTCCACAGATCAGCATTGGGGATAATCGTTTTCCAGGTGGATTGCCCAAACATAACTACAAATTATATTAGTTGCTTTGTTTGACTGTTTCCCCAAGCCATGTTGAAATAGTAGTGTATGCTATTGGTTCTTATTTAAATAAAATCGGCAGTAATTCAGCTAAATTAGAGCACATGTGTATGGGCTGTGATATCTTTAATTAACTTGCTGCTATGTACTTCTTTGTGATAAACTACCTTAACTTCTGACTGTGTCCCCTCAGGATTTTATATAATGGCTCAGTTTCACATTGCTGAGTTGGCAAGAAGAGGCACTGTAAAACAGATTGCTGGATCCTCTCCTCAGCATGTCGCTTATCAAATAGGCCCAGTGTTCAACTTCCGAATAAATACAAGGTGAGTAATGGTATTTGGAGCTGGAACATTAACTGAGTAAACACTGACATCTAGTGGTTGAATTGAGACAGTTTAAATTACAGCTGTCCATGGTCCTGAACGTCTTCAAGCACGATAACGGACCTTTTAAAATTGCAATTTTAGAAAAAAGTGTTATTGTGAAAGGTTATAGTTTGGTGAACTCTGTACATGGCCCTGAATATCAATGTTTGTTGTATGCATAGTGTCAGAGCTTTCTATAGGCTAATTTTAGCGAAATTGTCTGATACAATATACAGTTGTTACACTATATAGCTATATAGCTTATACACAGAATCACATGCCCACACTACTAACAACGAACATGTGTCGCCATAGAATAGTCATAACTGCATTGTCAACAGCGCATTGTCTATGTTTCAGATCAGCGTATCCTCTTGGGTTACCGGAAGAATTTGTATTTGTATCCACACTGCGTATGAGTGGCAGCACCATCAATAAGAACTGGAATATATGGCAACTGCAGGACGTGACTGGAAACGAGCAGCTTGCAGTTGGATTGAATGGAGAGTCTCAGTCTGTGGAGTTTTCCTTCGTTTCACTGGACTCGGGGAGGCAGGCCGTTGATTTCGGTCCCTTGCCTTTGCTTTTCAACGCTCAGTGGCACAGGGTCATGCTGGATGTCAGTAGACGCTCTGTGACACTGTTTGTGGATTGCGTCATGATTGGGTCTCAGAACATAAACCCCAGAGAAAAAATCAGTCTGGATGGTTTCACATTGATAGGGAAACTGAAAGACAACCCAGTGATGGCAGTCCCAGTAAGTTTAATTATAACTTTACCAAGATATCGCCTGTAAGTCTCTTGATCTCTCAACTATTAGCCCAGATTCATGAATATACAGCCCCAGCATGTCAATCAAGGGGCCCTCAATGTGGAAATGTGAATACTTTTACTTAAACGTTAGTAGCTGGGTAAACATCTTGAATAATTAAATTTTGTGGAACATGATAGCTTATGAGATACTTTTATGAATGAGTAAAGTGATGCCAATATTTATTTAAACATGCATTGGAATAATAAAGCATAATGCAATGCTTTTATAATGTGACAGGACACATTGGCTTTACATATTGAATTAAAATAAGATTTACATAAAATATTTTATACAAAAAGTTAGTTAAGATAAGTAATTGGGCGAAATAGTATAATAGTACAAAGTATTATTATTTCTTATTTATTCAGTGCACGATTTTTATTGGCATTTTAATTTTTTCTTTTAATGGCTTTTGCTTGCAAATCAACGTCATGAAAAGGAACAAGCATTAATAAGTACCTTAAGTTCTGAAAGGCTGCTTTATTGCACATTGGAGAGTTTTAATCACCAGTTTGATTCATTACTTTTGCTTTTGATACAGGAACGCGATCCAAGTTAATTCAAATTCCTCCCTTGCACACAAAGCAGATCCAAAGATGCTCGTAATCTTACGGGTTTTACGCACGAACTAAGCTCTGTATACATCATAAATCCTGGTGCTGAATCAGCGTCACATGGGTGTTTCAGGCTAAAACATACCGGCGCAGATAATTCAGGATAATAGCACATAAGCTTTTACAACCCTTGGTGTTTTGATAACGACTCCAAAATTATAATGTAATTACAGCCGCTTTGTACTCGCAGCTGCTTTGCGAGATGCAGCAGAAGAGCAGACTGCGGCTCGTTAATGGAAGCGGACTCTTGGGACGCTGAGACTGGTGGAGGCATTGGTGGATCTGAAGAATAGTCTGCATGCACCTGTTATGTTCGTTTGTTGTTGTCCTGCTGATTTGCTTTCTCTTATTTACTTTTGCAAGTTTGAACTGCAGTCGATGGTGATTCACTGTGACGCGGTCCGAGCCCGAACAGAGGTTTGTTATGACCTCCCAGCCAGGACAACGGTAAGGGGAATACAACTCGGAATGTATTACGTCATAGCAAACACCAGTTACATACCTGATTCACACTGATCAAAGTGAACGATCCGTGTCGGGGCGAGGCTGTTTGTCGCTCGGGTCATAGTTTAAATAACCCGCTGCTCCCGCCTATTGGCCGTGTCTCCTGTCTGTTCCCTCCCCCGTGATGTCCCCCTTCAAGTCCTCCAATCCCTTCCTGTAATGAATATACATGAGCGCAGGATGGCCACGGTTCCTCGGACGGTGTAGATAGCCGGAGCGGATTCAGTTGGGTTTTGTTTTGTCGGGGGGCTCCTTCTAAATCCAACAAACCCTAGGAGAAAGGACGACATAGGTTTGAACCTTTTTCTAACCCACGGGGGAGATCATGGTTCGGGTCCCCATCATCGGAGGGCCGCTTTTGGTGCTGCTCCTGCAGCTTGTCCTCATTTGCACCGCTCAAGTAAGATTTATACCGTGTTTGTGTCTTTATCTTTGTCTTTCTCTCTGTAGACTGATACAGCAGAGGTGCAGGTGAGTGCTGATGCTCATGTTGATGATTTTAATGATGTTACATGAAAAACATACGTATATTATCATGTAACAGGTTCGCAATTGATTTATTTGTCTTGAAAGTTAATTGGTCAAGTTGTAGAAAACAACCGGAAAGTGTAGCCTGATGTTTCCCTTTTGAAGTGACGATTTTGTGCTTTCAAATCTTTGTACCGATCTTAGAGTGTACTCTTTACACACGTTTGAAGTTGTATAATATGTCTGAAATAGATTTGAATCAGTCTTGAAATGGGCTGGTTGAATTTGCTGTCAAGGCATTGGAAGAAACAGCATAACTAGGCTGTAAACTAGGACCATTTTCACAATTTTAAGTTGTGTTTGTTCATTTATATTGATGTATTTGTATGTATTTATGTTTATCTAGAGGAGCCAAGGATCTGCTGGGCCTCCTGGTCCTGCAGGTGTCCCAGGAATTGATGGCATTGCTGTAAGTTGTCTCGCTCCTGTATATCGTGTGCCAGATTCTTAACAAAAAGTTGACTATTTGTGCACATTAAAAGCCTTCAATCTGTTCTTTTTCAGGGGGATAGAGGAGCAGATGGCGCGGATGGTCCTGCGGTAACTATAAAATCCATTGAAGTTTTTAGTTTGTTTAATTGTCTTGTTGATAAAAGTTTTGGTTGAATAAGGCCTGTATGTGGACTTTCTGTTTTTAGGGACCTGATGGAGATTCAGGTAAAGCTGGCTCTACAGGACTACCTGGACTACCTGGGAATGATGTGAGTTCCTTATTAAACCTTAGTATTTGCTACATTGTGACTGATAACTGGCCACACTGAGGTCTACATTTCAGGAATCAACATAGCAAAGGGGTTGAACCTCTAAGCCTGATCCTCCTATCTAATAGTTTGATAGCGGACCAATGAAACTTCTGATTCAGCACAAAATCCTGGACCGCCTTGTACAAAAATGTCAAGAATTTATGAAACAGGATAATTAGATCAGAATTGTCTTTGTAACAGGGCACTCATTCTGTCCAAACCAGTGTAATTAACTTTCATTCCCCTCAGAGTTTAAAGGAGGGTTAGGAAAACAACCCTGCACCATATTGGCACTGATGACTGACCTACTAGAGAGGAACTAGAGTTCAGAAGTCATTTTTTGTTCTTCTTAAAAGTTCAGAAAGGCAAAGAATTCATTACATTACAGATTAATGTTTTTTAAAATGTCTTATTAATGTTGTCAAGTCAGTTTAATATCAGCATTAAATGATTTTCTTTATAATTCTCATTCATAGTGTTACATATACATACATACTGTGTGTCTACAAGGATTTGTCAAAGAATGGCAGCTTTGTGGGCTGGTCACTCTTAGTATCTCCTGTTGAGAATCCACAAAATGGTGTGGAATGATTTCTGTCACAGGGTTTGTTTGAAATGTGCCAAAGGAATGTTGCAGTCTTCTTGGTTTGCAGTCAGTGAGGTTTGGCCTCTGCCCCAGTGCTGACTTTTTTGTGTGTGCCTGTTAAGTTGAATTATCTGGTGGACTTTGTTGAAAACTTTGCTTTTGCTGTGCAAGCAAGCAAAGATTCCACAGGAAAAAGCTGAAAAACAAAAAAAGGTGTGATTTTGAAAAACACTCGCAGAGATTGAATTTCAGTCTGATTGATCATCATGAGGCTGCACTCGTGTATTTATTGGAGACTGAGAGAGGGAGGGGTTGGTCAGGTGTCTTAGTTATGAAGAGTAACATGGTTTGACTCCTCCTACACAACTATGATGTAATATGGAGATCAAATGCTATATGGGTCTCTCTGTCAGAAACTCAAAAAGAGGTTCACTCTGGTAACACAAGGAAAACACAGGGTGCATTTACATTGCACATGTTTTTACCAAGGTGAAAATAATCAGTAGTTGAAGAGCACTGCTAAGGCCCGAGACAGAAAGTGCTTTAAGGTGTCTTTTTGTGTTTTATGATGTATTAGTTAAGCCTGATCTCTCTCCTCTGCAGGGTTTGACTGGCCCCATTGGAGATCCTGGGCCTGATGGTCTCCTTGGACAGAAAGTGAGTGACTAATGAGCCTTTCCTTTCCTGCTTCATAGATTCTTAGTGAAAATGTGTCTGCTGCCCGCTCCTTTGGCATGACAAGGAGACCTGCAATGCGTAAACCAATTCCTCATGACAAATGAGACTTAATCCTGGAAGTGTTCTGTGTAATCTCTGTGGGGAATGAAGCCTCAGCATCAGTCCCCATTAGCCTGAACATTGCTGGGTCAAGTGCGCCAAGCCCAGTCATGGGATAAAGGGGAGGAATGTTAACTCGGGCTGTCTGTGGCCCCAGACAGCTTCATTTTACAGGAACACAACATTTGTCTCTATGTATCTATCTTTCTGTTTAATCTTTGTTTGCACTTTAGGGTGAACCTGGAAAATCTGGACCTCGGGGATCAGCTGTGAGTCACATTTGCTCATTGTACATCTATATCATCTATATCCTAGCTTCAGTCCAAGCACAGTGTTTTACAAATCAGTCTTGAAGCTGTCAAATTAAGAATCAGAATTACAATCAATTGTTTTCTTTATACTTTTTACATATATCCTATCATGTATTTCACACTGAATCATATTGTAACTGTCTTCTTCAGGGTGTTGGCCGTGATGGACCCCCTGTAAGTAATTTATTTATGTCACAAACATGTTATATTACCATCAATACAATATATAAAATGGTACTTCTCAGATTTTGTAATATTAATCAACATGTGACTTTTAACAGGGACCACCTGGGCCTGGAGGACTTGTGGGTGAAGTGGGGAAAGTCGGACCACATGTGAGTACAAGCAGAGAAAGACACAGGCAGAGAAATTAACTGTTGCAGTGTTATGATTAAAGACTGAAGTGCCACTTTACCATCAGCAAGAGTGTTGAGGTCTTTGTAAACTACGACAGGACAGATTCATGTGTTTATCACACTAAAAACAATTAAAAGTTGTCATCTGTAAACATGTAGGAGTGTCCACAACTACATTCATTATTTTGAATCTTTGGTATTTTATCATTTGATGGTATAATCACTCTAAACATGTTGACCCTCACTGACCACCACTGACCTTTGATATCTTTCCTGTGTTATTGTAGGTTGAGGTATCTTCTCCACATTGACTTTGTAACTGATTTAAAGCTGGAGATATGTTTCAGAAGTTGTGTGCAAGTTGCATAAAAATGCATAAAAACATGATGAATAGCATTGAATCATACTAACATTTCCCACGATATTCAATTACAGTTTACATTGGACACTATATCAGTATATCATTATAGTGTGGAAGTGTTGTCATTGTCAGCAAAGTCCCCTGATGGCATATTCCCAAACAAGAAAGAACAGAAAAGTCTTTTAGAGTATAAATGTGTCACCATAGATGAAGTCTTTTGGTACGGATCCACATAAAATATAGTATACATTTCTGTTATGAAATACAATTAGGTAACAAAGGATGACCACCTGGTCTCACACAAGGGTTGGGAATATGGATGTAATGTTAATTCACGACAAACTCTTGTCTCCTCTTGTCGCAAAGGTTCAGGTAAAAAAAAGTGCAGGTTAGATTATCAAGCAGAATTGACTGAACTGGGTCCATGTTCATTCAGAGACTTTATGTTTTAATCATGAATGTAGTAGAAAATACAACCCTTTTACATCTTAAAGTATTTATGAACACTTTATGATAATTCTAATCTTGAGTATAGAAGTCACATTGGTGTAAAATCTCCATAATCAATGTCTGCTTCACCAAATTGCAATACATTAGACGAGACTGCAGTGGAGTATAAAATGCCCACTTGACTACAAGACGACACCTGAAGATGAGCCTCTAGAAAGAATAAAGCTATAGCACCATCTCTTTATCAGGGTCATACCTGATGTGAATAGTAATAGTATGACAGTACCCAGCAGGGATGCACAGCACACTCTACTTATGATGATTTTTTACCTTTTACCTTGTTTATTACCATAGGGTTCCATTGGTGTGAGAGGGCCACAGGGGCCCCGCGGACCACAAGGGCCTAGAGTAAGTTGCAGAGCTTTACTTAAGATCTCACAGTATTTGAAAATTCTAAATTAGCAGTTTTATATTTCATTTTACCAGCTGACTAACTATGAATTACAAAATGAAAGCTGGCTTATGTTTTCTGTCCACTTTAGGGTGCATCTGGAATGCTGGGCTCTGCTGACCTGGTAAAGCTTTGTTTTTCTATGGATTGTGAGTTTTTTGCCTGATACGTTTAAGATATATTCTGACTTTTGCCCTACATTGTTGTCTAGTGCCCCAACTCGTGTCAATCTGGCACTTCTGGACACCCTGGACTTCCTGGCATGAAAGTAAGTAGACATATTGAAGACAAGTGTCGCACTTAAGTCATCATGTGCCATAATGTGCCATAATGAGGCAACGTGTTTAACTGCTTCCCCCTCCATTCTCTTCATGTTGTTATAGGGCCACAAAGGTGTAAAGGGTGAAGCAGGAGAGCCAGGCAAACAGGGGCACAAGGTAAAACCCTAGTTTCTAAACCCATTTGTTATCTTCCTCTTATGAAAAGTTTTGTTGTAGAGATCACATACTTCCCAGTGGGATCAACAATGAATTTATATTGACATAACACTGCATATATTGTTACATAAAAGTTGAATTTCCACTATTTTGACATATACCACAACATTTTACATCAGAACAAATATGCAGAACTCACACATAAATAAGGGATTCCCATCACCTCTGACACAAGTATTGTTTGTGCTGCTCTATTTCAAGAAGAAGTGATACATGCGTGTGTGTAATGCCTCTGACTCCTTGTAACGCATTCAATATGATTTATTTGAAAGGATGTTCAATCACAGCTACACTTTCCCTCTAATGTGCGTGTGCACAATATAAATGGAAATGAGTCTGGGCTTCTCTCCTTTTATCACGCCTTGCCAGGATATGATTTAATGTCAGTCTGCGTGGTGTCTCTGGAATAATTTTGTACTTTGCTGAAATATTCTTTTGGGCTTTTTTGTGCCTTTTCCATTCACAAAAGTATAAATGTAAAGACACACATCGTTATGCTTTAATAATGAACAAACCACATGCTTTTCTGCAATTGAAAGTGTTTTTTCATTAGTATTAGGATCAATATTGAATTATAAAACAAAGCATATCAGCTCATGGCCTTACAACATGACAAACAACCACCCAATTACAGCTTAGAGTTTGAAAATAAGCTTTTTTATTGCTTTTTAATCAAACAGTAATTTCCTCAAACAGATTGCCTTGGATTTCATCTTCCAATCATTGACAAGTAAAGAAATTGTCCATAAATTCTGATTTGTTGATGATCAGCTGAGTTATGTTGAAAACGCCTCTCGTCTCTGTTTACTCTTTGACATAAACAGATGCTGACTTGTTTCACCATCTATTGCTGTCACGGATCACAGGGCATCTCTTGGTTATTTGCCTTCATGGTCAAATCTATTACGCATAATTACAAAGATGAAATTACTTTTTAACGATAGAAATTGTGCACAGTAGCAGTATCTATCATAATGTGTATCCCTCCACATGTCTGTCACAGAGTAAGTATGTAAATTATTTGTAATTTGTGTGTCTGCAAATTATAGCCAAACTGCAATATATTAGAATTAGGTATGATTCACATGCATTTATCCATTTATTAAATCGGACACAGTTTGCCGGAACGGCTTGTGACAGGTTGCAATTTTGTCTGAAAGAATGTAACAAGGATACCAGTTGCATCTTGTGTTTCACTGAGGTGTAATTGTTTTACAAATAAGGTAGGATTAGGTCTTGTCAGTTTTGTTGCTAAAATGTGTGTTCCTTTGTTACATCTTCAGGGTGAGGAAGGAGACCAGGGAGGTCTAGGGGATCTCGGCTCTCAAGGACCAACGGTTAGATACCTGTCTGATGATATTAGCCTCTCAAGTTACAATTTGTTTTTATGCCATTTCACTTTCTCTTTACATCTTCTCTCTGGGGTCCAAACTGTTGCGCTTGTTATTTCAGGGTCCCCAGGGGATTCGTGGAGCCACGGGAATGATGGGCCCTAAGGGAGAGCTCGTAAGTGATTTTCTAGCTGATACTTCCACTCATGTGCATCAGACTCTTCAGGAGTTGTTTGTGAATTCCATAAATTAGTTTTTTGAGCAGACAGGTATAGAGAATAACACTGATTTTGTTCTTGGCAGGGACTACGAGGTCTTGATGGAGATCCAGGCTCCCAAGGTGTTGCAGGGGCCACTGTAAGTGTCTAGTGTCACATGGCGTAAATGGTTTTGTTCATATATTGATGTCACTAAAGTATATCTATCTATCAATATCATGTTAGAACCAGAGTAATGTGATGTCATAATTTATTATAGGGGGATCAAGGCCAGAGAGGAGTGATGGGGGAGCCAGGGCCTAAAGGTGAACTGGTGAGTATAAGAAAACACAGACTTACGAAGCAGTTTACAGATACATTATCATATTGAATATTACTTTGAACAGTTATAACAACCAGACTAAATGAATGAAGCTTAATGTGTTGATTTGTTGTTCAGGGTATTCAAGGGTCAAGAGGAATCACAGGTCTTCCAGGTCCCAAGGGAGAAGGGGTGAGTGTCCAACCAACAATGAAAAGGATAATGATTTAGGATTTAGATTCATTATGGCCGTTACTCTTTAACCTTTTACTATAATTATCAGGGCTTACCTGGTGTGGATGGACGTGAGGGTATTCCTGGGATGCCAGGAGGAAAGGTAGAGCATCAAATCATCTCCTTAATTTATCAAAGTACTGTAGTTCATATTCGTTTTGTGTTACAGTTTGTGATAAACATTGTTTTATAAACCTACCATATAATCTCCATTGTTTCACTGTCTGTGCTTCCCTGTAGGGAGGCATTGGGAAAGCGGGGACTATTGGAGAGATTGGGCTTCAGGGACTTCCTGTGAGTATGACCTTTGACCCGAATCCTTCAAACCCCGCCTGTGATTGGATGCACCTGAGTAAATGCTTCAAAACCTCATGTCCTGCTCTTCAAGAATGTATATCGCAACATCAGGCAGCATGGGATTTCTATCAGATGGGGATTTGATTATGTGTTGACATTTGAAGCAAATAACGATGAACTTCATCATTCAGACATTAATTACTGTCATCTGATGTGTTTTTCCAGCCCACTAATCTGTGATTAGTCTAATGAAAAGCAGTAATGAGAGTCATTTGGCAAACATGCACAAGCTGACTGCACCAGTGTTGAGAATAAGCATAAGAGCGTCACCTCATTTGAATAGTGTGGGCACTTTCTGAATGCATACACACTCCTACACAGATGTATTCTCTTATTATTGGATCTCTTCCTGAAATGTTCTCTGTCTTTCTCAGGGGTTGCCTGGTGTACCTGGACCAAAAGGCCTGGGTGGCCCTAAGGTTGTCTATTCTATCAATCATTAGGACTTATTTCTTGCTATTTTCTTATAATTTAAGTTGCTGTCAGAATCTTAAACATGTTTTGCTCATATTTGTATAGGGAAATTCTGGTCAACAAGGCTTCCCTGGATCAATGGGTTCCGCTGGTAAAACAGTAAGTATGAGCAGCATATATACACATAAAAGCTTTGCCACCGTTTGCCACCTCTATTGTGTCACAATGTCATTTTTCTGTTACACCATAGGGAGAGCGTGGAGACCAGGGAGAGATTGGATCTGTTGGACCAATTGGTGAACCTGTGAGTATTATTTCCTTATCTTATTTATGTTCATTTGTTCATTTGAAAACCTTTTAACAATCTTATCATTTCCCTACTCTATCCCTTAGGGAGATGTAGGAGTACGCGGCCCATTAGGTCCAGCCGGCAAGTCAGGTGGCAGGGTAAGTTATTGGCTAATTACAGACAAGTGATGGAGCTCAATGCGGATTCGCAATACACCAAGAACAATAAATGACCAAGGCAAACAATATTAAAGAACTATTAATACTCAATTTCAAAGTGTCTTCAATTCATCAGCAGGTGTGAGAAATCCTCAGGAGAATACGTGACGTTTTAGGTTACAAACATTACTTTGTATTTTGGATAGTTAGTTATATAGTTGTATTTTGGATAGGAAAACATCTGAAAAGGAGAGAAGCCTCAGAGTGTGTAGACCTGGCTGCTGTTGCACTGGAATGTTTCAGAGAATAGGCCTAGATTGGATCTCACACCGGGGCTATTTTCACAGTAAGGGGAGACTAGTGGGCAGCAGGCTGAAAGAGCTCTCTGTTTGCCTGGCATTCCTCAGACAAAGGGTCAATGATCAAAGTGGAATAGAACGCTCCAACATGCCCAGGATAGCTATGCTAAGGCATGTTAAGCATTAATACTGTGCACAATCTATGCATATATTAAAGGATCATTACTCTGCATCTTGAGATTTTAATTAGAACATTTCAGAGTTATCTTATGATTGAAGTGATCTTAATGGGTTTTATTTGCAATTAAACATTTCCACAAGCAAGAGTTAAAGTGCATTTCTTTGTTTTATTGTTTTCCTTGAAAGTTTTTTTTAAGGAAACACTGTGACTTAAATATGTTTGCTTGTTGCCATAGGGACCCAAAGGTGACCCTGGCCTTTCTGGTCTTCCTGGTCCAGCTGGCCTCCCTGGGGTGAAAGGAGAGAGGGTAAGATGTAGTGATAGAACAATATTATCAGTTATTAACAGTAAGATAAAGATTAGTTGTTGACTTACAAACAACTGATTATTGCCCTCTAATGTGGACAACTAAAATTGCTAACGTTATGCCATACATGCATGTTTTTTCAGGGAGATCGTGGAGATGGCGGAGCTAAAGGAGAGCAGGTATGGAATCCTGAGTGTTAAATGACCATTACAGGTCATTAATATGATTTTTAATTGATTGTTTTCACATATTTGTGTAAATCATTTACATTTATGTCATTCTGTTTGAACAGGGAGGACAAGGTGATGAGGGAAACCCAGGTGACAAAGGGGATCTTGTAAGTTAATTCACAAGCGCAAACTATCTCCCTTAACAGTAGAATCTCACCAAATGTTCAATGTTTCTTAATGTTTCTCTGCTTCTATCCCCTGTCCTCTCTGATCTCCTAGGGTGAATCAGGTGAATCTGGAGCTAAAGGAGAGGTGAGATCAAATATATTCACTTTGAGCTGGCATTTCCTGTGACCTTCAGTGTGAAACCTGTGAAAGTATAGCACTTAATATTTTTTCTCTGATCTTTCTACCAAGGTTGGGAACCCTGGTGAGGCTGGCAGGAGAGGTCCTGAAGGAAGCAGAGGCCAGCCTGGCATTGAGGGGCCACCGGGTTCAGCTGGACCACGCGGCATGCAAGGAAACAGGGGAACACCTGGACCCCGAGGCACCCAGGGCCCAGCGGTAGGTCAAAGAGAAAACACTAATATGAGCCATGACGTGGCATTGTGAGGATGGATTGTGTCTAGCAACCAACCGAAAACTGAAATCACACAGTACACTTTACAAAGACCTCGCATTCACCTACTTAATGCACTGATGCAATACCAGGCGAGGTGCAAACCTACACTTCAGTAGCAGTTAGGGGTTCAGTGTCTTGCTCAACAAAATATTGACAGGCTCTCTAGGAGGAGTCTAGAATCGAACAGGTACCTTCAAATACAAAGACAACTGTTCAGCTGTATTAATATCTGAATTCAGATGCACAACTGATGTGGATAAACTCAGATTAGGAACATTGTAGAATATCTGGCAAATAGTTATCTGATGTTTGCTGTTATCCCAACAGCTACCAGTGGTATGAATAAATCAGATCAGTAGTTTGCATAAAAACAGACATTGTGATGTGGATAAAAGCAGATCTGCTCTCTTCTTTCTACCACAATTAAAATGATTCCCCAGGACGGTAGTATAATGGATTAGAAGACACAAAACAACCTTTAATTGTGCCATGTCCATATTCAAGATACTTAATTTACTGTTGTCTTTATAACGCCACCATCAGGTAGATTGACGTTTAATTATATGCACAAGTAGTGAATGTACAGGTCAACCAAGTTTAAAGAATGGGCTCAACTTGAGGTGCCAATTATAGCAAAAAGAAGAGAACTAAAACCACAAAGAGAACCAGGCTGTGTAATAGGAGGCAGTGGCTCAGTGGGTAGTGCTTCCGCTTGGGAACCGGAGGGTCGACGGTTCAAGCCCCTGCCGAGGTGCCCCTGAGCAAGGCACCGAACCCTCAATTGCTCCCCTCTCTGCGAAGGGTGGTAATGTAATGTAAGTCGCTTTGGATTAAAGCGTCTGCCAAATGATCGTAATGTTCATGTTAATTAAGACAAAGGGGTGAAAGACAGGGACTAACCACAGCCAGCAAAGGTTGTGTTGAAATGACCTAAAAGATAAGACATACTTTATTTGGTCTCGTGCAATTCCACAATGTTATCACACGTAATTAAAACATTTTCTTGCCCCCCCCTCTTACATATCAAACACACAAACACATGCATTACAGAAGGGGGTGCAGGGGGTACATAAAAACTTAACCGCAGAGTTTGAGATGACATCAGTGTTGCTCAGTTTTTCGATGAACTCGTAGTTGCTGTGGTATCTCATTGGTTTAGCCTTTGATGATGTCACTCGGTGTTATCGCTGTTATCAGTGTTTAATTTCTGGAGGGACGAAATCAAATTAAGGCACCAATTTATTCTGAAAATCTTGTTAATTTGGATTTTGAGTTTTTCCCATGCATTAAATGTTGTAATTAAATCAGAAACTGAATAATTAGGATGGTTGCCATGCAGCTGGTCCTGCACTCTGACATCCCTGAGGAGAAGGAGATGAAATGGGTACAATCCCAAGAGCTGCTGCTGTAAGATATCTAAAATATCAACGGTAGAGGAGATGTTAAGGTCAGACACATTCTAAGATGCAACACAATGGACTTTGACATAATTCAAACGGAGAAGGTTTTATTTTCCCTTTTTTCAGGAGGAAATGGGACACAAATGCTTCAATTGTTGTGATTAATTCTGTGACTAATAATTTAATCTATTGTCATCTTTTTCTCTTCAGGGCAAAGAACCAAGTGATCAGCATATCAAACAAGTTTGCATGCGAGTCATGCAAGGTAGGAATTGATAAGCCTTTGACCTCATTTGTCACTCCCGTGTGCCTCATCTCATGACTTTAATCTTACCCAGAATGCTTTATTACACCACACATAGATCCAACCTCTGTTGTGTCATTGATCTTGGGCGCTTACTGAATACTCTGAAGTTCAAAGGGAGGGTCTCATAACCAAAACATGAAATATGCTTCAGCCTTTGTTTATTTGATGGATGAAAGACGAGAGATTTCCCTTCTCAACCTTTCGCTAAAGCCACAACCTCTATTCTCTACATTCTTTTCTCTTAGTTCTTAACAACTCATCTCCTAAACTCATGACTTTTTTATACCCGAAGTGCTGAAAATTTAATTTAACCTCCAGCAGACCTGCACTTCTCTGCTCGGAGCAAAGAGCCTGCCTGGAAAGGAAATCTTAAAAGAGAGCAGTCAAGCAGCCACTGCATGAATTTTCATTAGGAAGCCGAAAACTCGAATCTTAAGTGCAAAATACCGTGGAGGGAATAGCCACACGAGATCAATATTAGATTCTTTGCAACATGCACATACATTTTCTGTCACTGATTATTTGAAATAAAGGGAATTATCTCCTCTCTGCTCAATTAACTGATATTATACTGAAAAACGATAGAAAACAAGGGAAGCTCAGGGGATATTATGACCACATTTACACCTCAGTCTGCTCTACTTTAGACGAACGTGAAAGACCAGTTGGAGGAGCTCTCATATACATGCCGCAAAGTCCTCTTATGCTATAATTTGCCTTAATGTTAAATACATCTGCAGCCAATATTTCCTTCCTAGCGCTTGACGGCAGCCGATTACTAAGATCCATTGTTCCTCCTGCTCATCATTTTCATTCTGTTATGCCCCAACAGAACAACTGGCCCAGTTAGCTGCTAGTTTAAGGAGGCCGGAGTCAGGTGTAGCTGGTTTACCTGGCAAACCTGGACCTCCAGGTCCACCTGGAGCCCCAGGAGACAATGGCTTCCCTGGGCATGGTGGAGCAAGAGGTCTTCCAGGACTCAAAGGGCCACCTGGAATACTTGGAGTTAAAGGACCTAAAGGTAATTGACATTAATTGAAAATGAATTGTGACATTACTGTGTCATTATCTGTAATTCTTGTTGACTAATGTGTGGGTGTGTGCGTATGTTTCAGGTGAAATGGGTGACAGAGGCTCCAGAGGACCCACTGTACGAGGAGCTAAAGGTCAACAAGGACCTCCTGGACTTCCTGGTGAGTAGTGTTGGCCTTAAAAATCTGCTGTCTTGATTGAATCTGATGGAGAACATCGCAATAAGACTTCTGTGCTCATAGGTGAGGCAGGAAAGCCAGGCTACGGTCAGGATGGACGGGACGGGGCGAGGGGGCCTCCTGGTCTTCATGGACAGACTGGTGTGCCTGGGTCTCCTGGTTCAGCTGGTCCTAATGGATATTGTGACCCATCAGCCTGCAACCTCCAGGCAGGGGCTGCCCACCAGTCTCTGGATGTGAAAGGACCTGCAGGGAACTAAGAGCCACTCTGGCAGAGACAGAGACACTGTTGGACATCTCCTTTCCCCAGAGAACACATTTTTCACTCTTTCTTCTCAGGAGCTGTTTCTGGTGCCTTCCATCCATTAACCTCTGGTCTTATGAGAAGGTTTTGTGCTAGTCACTTGTTCAACAGAGGGAGTCTGCCGCTTCAGATGTTAAAACATAAAATCATGTTTTTATTTGCTGAAATTCAGTCTTGTACTGGTTTGTTTTTTCTACCTGAAATACGTTATTTTCAGAAAGGTGTGCTCATGTTCCTGAGAAAGTATGACCGGAACTGTTTGTTTACCCCACTCTCCGTGTACCTCTCCTCTCCTTCCCTTTTCTTCCCTTTGCTTTTCATCTTCTTCACATGTTTTCTCTACAATAAAACCTCCACTTTCTCAGTGAATATCACAATGACAGTCCAGGCAAATCAGCACAAGGATTTCCCCTGGACTTGACTTTCAATAATTCTGTGTTGTATGTGCTTTACAATGTAAGATAAACCTGCAAAACAACTCTTACATACATTCCTACACCTTTGACTGCCAAAATAAAAAGGAGAGAGGATGAAACTGTCACATTTTCACACTGACTTCAGTGTATGTTGTAAATCTGTAAATTGTTTGAATTGTGGTTGAATATATTTCCTTCAAAACAACTTAATAAATGTGACATACTGCTTAAATTGTACAGAATGACAGCTAACAGAGTGCAGTTGTGCATAGATGGAAGTATATTTTAGGTAAATGTAACAAATAAAAGAACCAACACATCTATTGTTTAATTTATTCTGTATTGTAGTAAATCATTCTGGGATGATGTAATCTTTTGCAAAAATATAAGGAGATGCACAGCTTGATTTCTCTATTATTCCTCTAAAAAATAGTTAATTAAAAAAAAAAGAAAACCTCAGTGTTGATAGAAATCCATTTTGATTCCAAATGAAGTTTTGGGAGATTTATTTTTAAAATTGGTTTTATTAAATTTAAACGACAACAGAAATACAAAGTCTCAGCTGTCCTGGTTGGACAAAGTGACCTTGGTTTTACAATCTTAATTCAAGACTTTATCTCTTGTAATTCTTCTGCACAACGATTATTAGAGTCACAATGGTGATGCACAGAAACATGACACTAAATAATAGTAACTCAAACCATGTTGAAGCAGAAAAAGCAACAAAATAGAAGAAATAAAGCAGTGAATAACATTTATTGCACACATATAAGGCAGGTACCATTAATCAGTGTAAAGAAAAGAATGCTGCAAGCAAAGTATAATATAACCTCTGATGTCTGGTAATCACATAACACCCCTCAGACTGGATCCTTCTGCACTCTAGAGGAACATTTACTGCCCCTCAACCATTCAATAAGCCAATAAGTATTGGTTCAACATTCAGAACTACAATAATGTTCATGTTACATGTACTGTAGGTGAGGTTTCAATTTAGCATTTTCAGTGGAAGGCCATGATAGAAATATTCTAACCCAAGACTGAGGTAGATATTGAACAAAATATAGACTTTCACACACGCAATAGAGTCAGTGAAATGCTTTCCAACACCAAGGGGAGGCGATGTGAGTCAGACGTCCTTAATATGATGGACTGCACATTCCTCCTCACAACAGGTTTATTAACAAGATGAATGCAACGTGTAACAGGATGAATATAAATGACTGTAAAAAATAATGAAAGTAAGTAATGAAATATGGGAATTTATGCAATTGATGTGCTTGGTTTACAAGAATCCTGTCAGCCTGAGAGGTATTCTTTGACAGGTACTTGAGAAGGGCATAGGAACCTAACAGAAACTGCACCATCCTATAATTTCAGGCTCAACATAGTTTACTTTAATGTGACATTTTCTGCTTTCATTAAAAGTAAATTAATGCAAAATGGCTGGTATAAAATTGCTAGTTAAGTGGGCTGTGACATCGGCACTCCCTAGTTATTATACTGCTTAGTCTAATTGAAGTCTCAAACCAGTGCACATTAATATCAATCCAAAAGTAAACTCAATAAACAGAGGGAAAATAAATTCAAATCAGATTAGTTTTTCTGATGTTGTCTCATTTAAATCGGTGAAGGTCAGTACGATTGTCTCAAAAGAGAGGCAATTAAGCAGAATATGTAAATGAGTGAGATGAAAGGGTAGAAAACAATGTAAGCAGGACATTTTATGCATCTTATGACCTAAAGAAAGATGGTTTCAGTGATGTTACAAGCAATGAGCTAGTAACATTATGTCCAGCAGGGGGCTCTTTCAACTCACAAATGAAATCAGTGCCACACATTTGATTTTAATACCCATTTAAAATTTGACCCACGCAAACAGACAAGATTATTTGAGATAAAACCAAGCTTGCATGCAAAAATATATAAAAAATGATCAGAAAGAAAGAAAGAAAGAATTTACATGTGTGAGAGAAGCATGATGACTTTCAGCGATGTGAGACATGAAACAAAAAGAGTCAAACAGATATATAAAGGATGAAACACACACAGAACTGAGTTTTAAACATCACAAAAATTCAGATACATCCACGTTACTTTTTTCAAACATTAACCACATCGGGGCAGTTTAAAGTAACAGGAGCTCTCTGAAAGTTACAACTTCTAACTTCACCCCTCAAGTGAAGAAACTAAGCATCCAAACGTTAAATATTCACTGCAGGCCGGACAATCTGTTAACAGATAAGTTTGATTACTAAACAAGATGATATCTTTAAGTATTTCTGCTGGGACATAACTTGAAATCCCTGTGAACTTTGGTTTTATGTTATGAGTATATCCAAACATCTCCATCTCCTGTATGAATTTTAACATACTGCAAATGATACAATTAAAGGATGATTACATACATAACATATTGAATTTACTGCTCACATGCGAAAACAACTGGATAAAAGCCTTTGTTGCTGTAGAGTGCACAGTACAAAATAGCCTAAAAAGAGCAATGTCTGTAATAGGCTGGGAGAATGAAGCAGCATACTTGGGTAGAGCCAGAATAATCAGCTCTAGCATTGTGTTGTTGGGGACAAAATTTAGCTTCAGGCCCTGGAGGATGAAAATTGTCACCAGAGGGTGAGCTGTGTTGTCGGAATGAAATGGCTGCAGTAATGTAGACGCCACTTTCATTGATTTCAATAACCATACGTTTCTTAAAGCATGTTGCAAATGGGAGCGTGGAGCGTGTAGTAGGGTAGTTTCAATTGTTTGATATTGCTCTATAATTCTGGTGCAAAAGTGCCTTTTAAATTGGTGTAGAAACCTGCAAAACATAAAGTCAGCCTTAGAATCTTAAAGCGATCCAAGCTTCAAACAGTGGCTCTTATTTGCCGTCCACAAAGTAACCCCTGTGATGGCCTGAAGTCAGTTTCTCTGAAATTGCACAGCACCCTCACAGATGCTTTCATACAGGCACTCTACATGACCAATAAACTGAATTTGATGTCTGAGTCCCCCTTTAAAAATATCAAGCATGACAAATAAATATGAAAGATAACTCCAGTCTGAAGACTTGATGTAACCTAAAACATCTTTACAGTGACTACAACAGTGCTGGTCAATGAGTGAAAAACCAGGTATCAGTATTACAGCAGGATGAAGATGAACTAAAATGTACTGCACGACAAACAACAAGACATTTCTGAACATCATTTTTTATGAAAATAAAAATAATTAAGTTAAGCAGTTGTAGTGTAGTACTTCCCTTTTAGTGGCTGACCATCAAAAATATACAAATAAACCAGAGGAGGAATCATCATACCCAACACAATGTAAACAATAAATGCTAATATGGCTCCTTGAAGATGAGTAATCATGCCAATCATCATCATTGCTGAGAGAATAACCTTCAGCATTGACCATGATGTATGATTGAAAGCATAAGTGAGAACCTTACACCGTTATGATGACAACTTGCTTGTGTAATTATATTGTCAGGTCCCATAGCAAGCCCCATTAGACGAGAACAAGTAAGAAAGGAAACAACAAACATAGTCATCGTGTCATATTTACAGATTAAAGCAACGTGATTGCATATGAATGTGAGATCGATGTCACACTCATTAAACAAACAACATTAAAAAGTACATTCTTCTCATGTGGAACAAGTTGCCCTGGATGATTTTTTAGCTTGTCTCGGCATGTGGAACCATATTGTTTGTTTGTAGTAAATGTAAAATAAAAGCTTTTATTTATCCTAATGACTGAGTGCTCATGAAGCCAAAGGGGAAGACTTAATTACTGGGAATTATTGAAAATAAATAAATATGATAATGCATAATTTGAATCTGTCTGACTGACAACTTCCAGAAACTAATTTCTGAACATCTGTGAGGATAAATAATATAACACAATATTCATGCTACATTTAACAGTTATCAGAATCATTTAAATACATTCTAGACGTATCTGTTTAAATTATTAATTAATTAAATAATTTTAAATAATTTTACTTTGCATTTTGTACAGACTTTGCACTTTGGTTGCATATGCTGTTTAAAAAAAATCTGTGATATTCTCATTCCAACACATGGAACAAACCTGATCTTTCATACACATTCACACACACACACACAAGTACGTACACACACACACACAATGTACCTTCTGCTGACACAATGGCTTATCTGAAAAACAACAGAAGAGTGCATAGCCATGCCCATTAGGAAGGCAAACACATAATTAAGATAATGTTCTCAGACAGGATTGAACATGATGAAACAAACTCATTTCATGGTCTTGAAAGACATAATGAGAATTGATATGGAATGCATTAGATCACAGTAGGGGATGTGAAAACAAGAAATCATTTCAAAGTAAAGCATTGCAAAAATTACTTAAAGTTCTTACAATGCATCCCAAACAAACCCAGTTGAAATTCCAGAAAAAAAGCCCAAACTGCATCCAAATGTTATTATAAAGTGAACACAAGAGGTCACGTGTGAGTCTCATAGCTGAGGAAGATGTGGATGTCCTTTCCACGACTGAGCAAAGAGCTGGACGGCTTTAAACAAGCCGCAACATTCAGCTGGGTTCATAAGGAGGGGGGATCACAGTCACTGGGGTCGCATCTCCCAGGATGTCCTTGAGGGCCCGGGTAGCCTGGACGGCCCTGAGAAGGGATCCCAGGTGGGCCTTGACAAAGGATTAGACACAACACACGATTTCTGTTAAACATATGCACACGTTTCCTCGATCAGTCATTCTGCAGTTACACACACACGCCCCTTTGCAGTGTTTCTGTCTCCTAATATATACAGTATACTGTATATAGTATAGTGGTATATTATCAACTAGAGGGCACTCTGACTCCATGCATAAAATGTTTGTATAAATGCTTAGTATAAAGAAAACTGTCACTACCTTGAAATCATATGTACCGGTATATAAAAAAAAGTATATATCATCTTCTTAGTTTCTAGCGTCATTGGTTAATGAAAGTTGATGTCATATATGTGGACCCCTGTCAAAACATATAGCTTAATCTACCAGATCTGGATCAATAGCTGGATTTGGACTTAATTGTAACTGTTAATAGTCCACACATGACTGATTGGTATCTTAGTGTTGGAGAAATATAGAAAAACTTCTTGCAATGTTAAAATAAGCCGGAAATTGCTTTATCTGGATTTCACTCTGGATCTGCCTTAACATCTAAACAAGTACTCCTTGGCCAAAGGCCCAGTTATCTACCTGAAATCAAGTCCTTTTGACAGACAGGGGAAAACATAACCTCCATGGCAGAGCTAATAAAGATATCAATACTACGTTCATACAAAATACAAAGCAACAATGAATAAGAATTTCTACATTTATAGTAATAAAGTTTATAGTATATGACAGAAAGTTTAGATAGAGTCCAGTCAGTTCAACTCAACTAACCCCCGGAGCTCACCAATGCATAATGGCCTGGCCGAAAATGCCATAGCTGCTCACACCTGCTGGAAGATGATAATGACAAACCCCAACCTAGCAGAATGGGGTTACATCTCCAGAGCTGATGGCATGGACAACCTATAGGCAACCGTGGAGCTGTCATTCCAACATTCCTATAATTGCCTCAAACTGGTGGCTTTTTATACACTGTGACATTTCCTGCCCTTTCTCTACTGTAGTAACGTCCTCAGGAGAACAAACAACACTATGGGCTCAATCTTCCAGAAGGGCTTTCAACCTCCCTCCACATCGTGTCGAGTTGTGTCAATCTCCTGTATGTGACCCATATGTCCCAAGTGCCACAAACGAGTATGTGGACCTTCAGTCAAGGGGGAACCTACTGGACATATGTGGACGTTGAGGTGCACAAGCTGTCTCTCATTGCGACAGCCAAGAGATGACTGGGGAACCATCGGCTGGCAGGAATAATCGTGCTGCCGTCCCGAGTGTTGAGACTGCTCATCGGGCAGGGGCCTGTACATCTGAGCACACGGGGAACAAGCCATCACGTTCGGTTTGTCCCCGTGTTTGTGCCCAATGTGCTTTCTATCACTGTGACCCACTAGAGATGATTGCTTTCAACAGCCAAGGTTTGTCCTCTGTGGAGGAAACAACAGCCGAGTTTCTTTTCCCCAGCACATGCATTATGCACATACATACAGACAGAACGAGTGACTCCAGGCTCACTAATCACCTCTTGTTGTCATAGGATGGAATTCAGAGGGGTAAGCCAATTTCTCATCTCTCCAACTGGGTAGCAGAGGCTGTTTTTTTGGTTCAAAGGAGCAAGGGGCTAGCAGACACGCTGACATCTTGGGCCGTGTCCAGTGGAATTTTTTGCTCACTGTAACACCAAGCTGGGTTTCACTGTTTCCTACACAGACATCAATGCTCCTTCATTGCAGCATTTTTCATCTAGTTTGTCCCGTTTTATATAACAGCAGAGCCAGCGTTTTAGAAAACATCATGTGGTCCATGAACTTAGACTCCAACAGGCTGACATACCAAAGAAAGACCGAGATGACTCACGGTTTGAAGCTGGAGCTAACCCCAGTCCCCTGATATCGTGGCATTATGCACACTACATACTGCAGTCTTCCCTTCCTTTCAGCGGACAAGTAAGGAAACATGCTTCAGACCGATGCACCTGATTCGTAGTGGCAGATGAACAGGAGGTGGGGGCTCTCCTGTCACGGTAGTGCCTGGTCAGTCTTTGACAAACAGGGTTTAATTAGCATGTCTGTGGCTGGACAGTTACACCTCACTGCATTCAGAGATCTTAGGTTACATTGGGATGTGTGAGGTGGCTATTGAAATCTCACATGGCAGTATTACAGTTTTAATAATTGCCTCGACGGATATTGCACACTTCATAATTTGCTCCATTCTCAGAATATAGCCACCTAATTACACAGGAGTTTGTAATAAAGTCTCACTACTTCCAACCACCTTGGCCAGGTAAGTAGCACCGCAACGCAATTGAAAATATCTCCACCACTACAGATTGTGAGAACATGGAGCAGGCAGGTGAGGTTGCCGTTGGTAACCGAGGACAGGGATTGTGGACAGGGTTGCGGTCGTTGTCAAGGAGGGGGAAGAGCAGGTGTGTCAACTTAAATTAGAGGCAGTGTGATGGACAGTGTTGTAAACAAAGGTCTAACAGTAGCTCAAGCTGGAAGGGTTGTTCAGCCAAACATGTAAAGGTCAAGTGTGGCATCCATAATACGAGTTTACAGGAGAGATTGGTTAGTCAATACATGAAAATTACAGTAATTGCAATATTGATGATCTCGCTGACTGTGTTACATTACAGTTCATAAGTACTTAAGTGTGGGTGCAAATTATCTTTGCTGTAATTATTGTCTCTACTATACTTCTGAGTGTGTAATGACATCGTGTAAGGCCCTGAATGGTTTTTATCAGCGCTGCCTTGTCAGCGACGACATCAGATGTGATGGAATTTTGTGGCATAATGCATCAGAGAGGCAAGATACTTCTAATGCACTGAAATGCAGTTGTTTTTGTTTTACTTCAGATAGAAATGTTGTTACAGTACCTGCTTTTGCTTTTATTGTTGTTTTTGTTACACTGTAAAACACAGTTGAGTTTTCAGTGCTGTGCATTACTGTAGGATTCTTTTCAATGAATAAACTTCCTGGAACATAATCTAATATTTTGTTTGTCTTCCATAAAAACACAAGCCGTATAATACAGTCTATAACAGGGAAGTCTTGCTGTCATTTGAAGCACTTATGAGCGAATGCGTAGTCTTTTTCATGTAGTATTTCTCGTTTGATTACATTATTTGATAGAGGCCATTGTAGTTGAGAACGTACCAAAACTTTAACTTCAACGATGAACATCTACTGTTCTGACACTATGATAAACTTTTGCACATAATATTCTCTGATTTGATACGGTATCTTTATTCTGAAGCCAAAATGAGAAGAAAAGCATTCTGCACACTGAAACCCCGTGGTGCAAAATGACTCAAAGGAAGTCCGTGTAGACACATAACATTGTGAACGCTGCTTTAATTAAAGATTCAAAATTCAGATTCCAATGATTTCTTGTATAAAAACAACAGAAAAATGTCTCAAATGTAAATTCAAATAGAATTAAACATATTATTGTACCATACCACAAACTTATTAATGCCTAACCAGAACAAATGATTGCGGTAATATTGCTGCAGTATCATTCCAGCTACCTTCCTTTCTTGCACTGCATTCAAAAACATACATCGCATTCTTAAAACCATATACTTACACATACACTAAAAATCGAATTAGAATGGATTGCTAGCACAGATCCTACCTGGTGGCCCCATGGGTCCTGGATCTCCTGGTAACCCCAGACCAAGTTGACCTCGTTCTCCTTTCTGACCTCTGTACCCTGAGGACAGACACAAAACTCTAATTGGACTGAGAAACATATGGCAACAAAGTGGCTGTTATATTAAAGGAGTTGATACTAGAGTGAGTAGGATTAGTACAAATGCCATCTCATGTTACAATCACACCACTGCCAAGATGAGTTGAGTGTAAATGTTTCAGAGAACACAACCTTTTTTATCTGTCCCGACAGTATCAAGCATCCACACTTTGTTTGTAGTAGCAGCTTTGGTAGCTGACACAGACAACTACTGTGATTTCCCACTTTCAAATGAAGGCATGTTTGACAGTCTGTCCAAATAGAAACTGAACAAGCTGTCTGTGCATTAGTGTATAAAGTGAGAGACAGTGTGATCTCAAATAGGCTGTCAGTCGGAAATAAGGTCTGGGAGATGTTTTTTCTTTCAATTAGAGATCCTCATCAAAGGTTGATTCCTTTTAAAGAAAAGTAAACAAATGGAACCGATACAAAACAGCCTGTTCAAATGACCAAGCAGCTCTATAGATGAAGTATTGAAGCAAACACATGCTTATCATGTGAACAAGAGGCCAATGAACACAAAATCAAAGCAGTTGCACAAGCCTTCAACCCAGGCCAGTGAGTACTGTATGTTGGTCAATCACTCCATGCAAACTTCCTTCACATAAAGGTGATACATGTAGAGTTCAGAAAAAACAGCATACCAAGTCAGAATGTGAGGGGCTGTGAAAATATATCCCCATGAGGCCCTGAAAGTAATGGAGTCTGAGGACCAGTGGTCGTATGAAGTACATCAGCACCATTGACAGAAGTATCAAGCATTGCACCGCCTGGCCCAAAGGGGAAACGCTTCAATGCTTACAAGTCAGAGAAAATCTCAGAAAAAAGGTTGATGAATTCTCCAAAAGTGAGTCTCAAAGAGAGAGAGAGGCTATCTTCACACTGCCGCAATAATGAGACTTCTTTCAACACTCACGGTGCCTGAGGCATTCATTCAAGGAGGAGACATACCATGGAGAAAAAGAGAAAAGAGCACCGTACCTTTAGCAGAAAAATACTGAAAAGCATACAGGGCAATAAGCTTTGGGTGGCAAGTTGAACCGGTGCATTCACTGATAAATTGAAAACGCCATAGCGTGTCTGTTTTACACATGTTTCAAACGTTTCCGGGGGCACTAATTGACAAAATCTGTTAATAAAAGATAATGTTGCCGCACATTATTCTTCATGCTTGCTTGACAGATTGAAAGCTGCACCTGTTGTACACCATTATAAACAGAATTACCGTCATCTATTTATTCATGGTGCGCCATACAAAGAAGAGGAACACCTTTCTTTGAGCAGCTGCTCCATCAAAGACCAATTACTGTGGCACAATATTACCATATTGTACAGCGTAAAGCAGATCAGCTCTTAAATATACAGTTTCATACGGCCTGATGCCAAAGACAAAAGGTTCAGTCAGTATTAATAATAACACAGAATAAACTTGAATACAAAGTTGAAAAATAACATGTTACAACACAAATAAAATGTAGAATTAATGAAATATGCATTGAAAGACAAACATTGGAAGGAGTTTCATTGTGGTGTTAAATGTAAAAGAAGAGAGTTAGAATGATAGAGGAACACTCAATTATGACAAAAGAAGTAGAAAGAAATAAAATGCTCTCGAACATACTCGAGGGTTTTCTCTTACAGCTTGAGACTTTTGCCCATGTGAGATCACAACAGAAGGAAAAAAGGCTGAATTAATCAAAAGCGGCTATTTTTCCCCATAAACAATTCATTTTGGCACATTGGAGAAGAAGTCAAATTGGATATTCCAGGGGAGCACAGTCTGCAGCGGAGGATGACGAGAAATAATGAGGAAATATTACCCCAAACTCTTCCCCCAGCTGAGTGGAGGCACGGCTCAACAAAGAAAGAATTAAGAAGTTGTTGAATTTTTGATTTATCCAGGGAAAATACATTTCCTCTTTATTTTCAGTGATTATTTATTGCAAAGCTGCATTAAGAATCACCTATAAAACACTCTTTGGAAGCATAAAAAATAAAACAATGCAAATATGCATTACCATAGCACAGATCCAACAGTCGCCTTCTTTCCTATATTACTAATAATTGAAAGCAGCATTTGATATTATAGCAGTGGGTTCAAATGTAAATGGTCTTTAACAATGTGAGGTAGATACAAAGCTCAAAGAGAAGGGCCGATGCAGTGCTACTTAGATCTCGACCAACACACAACAAACTCCTTCTCTTCAGAAAGTTAAGACACCAAAGTTGTGCTGCAGACGCAACGCAGTTCTGAATACGTCTGAGGTAAAGAAGCCTGCGAACCCTTAGCCGCACGAGCAGTCAGGAGGTCGGTGCAGCGTGTCCGACCTCCTGCCTGACTATGCTTCTTTTGCATTTAAGAGCTTTTTCATGGAGTGAGGCATCAAAAACCAGGACTCTTCCCTGTCCACACTCATAACGCTTTCTCTTATTCACAGCCAATTCTTCGTTTGTCTTCATATTTCCCAGAGAGCAGCTGTGCACCACACTCCTGGCCCTTCCTCTGCTTCCCGCCCCTCAGTCTGCATTGATATATGGCTCTAGTAAAAGAGAAATACCCATGAATCCTGCAAAAAACAAGCGTCAGTCCACATTGGTGACCCCCCGACCCCAACCCAGTACCAATTCCTCATCATATCGAACCTCTCGTGTGCAGTTCCAAGTCTTTATATTCAGCAAAACAGCTTTTTACTGCAGGCTATTACAGTTAATTCTGCACAGAGTTCATCTCTTTCCATGTCAAACTGGAGGCTTTAGTAAACAATAGTACACAAGAGGCTCACTCTTTCAAAAGCAGCACAATATACTGAGTGTGTGCTGCAGAACTGAACTTTGCCGCTACTTTACGGAAGAGACACAGAAAGGTTAAGCTTGAGCAATAAAAGGTTAAGAGTGTTATTCTTTATCATCTTTTAACAGTAGTGCTTATTCATCCGAGTGTGGGGTGTTCCCACAGCTCAGCCTGGCAGCTTGCAGCTCCTACCTTGAGGACCGGGGGGCCCAGGCACTCCTGGTGGGCCAGGTAAACCATCCTTGCCAGGAGCTCCGGGGTGCCCTTGCTGGATTTGTGATGCTAGAATGCCTGCTGGTGTCTTCTGCAACACGGCAGAGCTTGGAAGCCTCTCTACGATGAAAGAGAACAGAACCATATTTAGAGTGTTTCTGTTTTAGTGTGAGACAAGAAAATGGAGAATGAAACTATTTTGGAGGAAGGATCTAGTACCTTCAAAGACTCTCAATACTTCATTTCGGATAAAACTTTTCATTTCCTCCATGAAAGCTAGATCAACCTATGTGGGAGGGGCAGAAAAACACAAATTTCTCAGTGTGTTTTTACTTGTAGTGAGGCGGCAATAGAAGAAAAAGAGTTATCATGACAGAAGAATGAACTAACTATCATGTACAATTTCATTACAAGGTCATTTATGCATTTAGTTTAATAGATCTTTGTTGAAAACAGCAAGGAGCAATGATTATTTCACAGCTGTTTTCCCACTCTTATTCACAGCATTGGTGCTTACAAATAAAATGGATACAGTGGAACATGCTTTAAGAGATTTCTTGCTCTTTTGTTCATTTTCACCATGTCCCAGATAAACACAGTATCTACTGTATATCTGCATCTATGTATATATTCACACGATATCTATAAATCTGTAGTCTTTAATGTTACCACTCCATCAAAGAAGTCTGTCATGGTTTTAACATCATTACTGGTCTCCTTGTAGGCTCCTACACCAGTAACAAAAGCATACAAACAGCTGCCTTGGACCTTTACACCTTGCATTGAAATATGTGTTTTAATCTTTGCCAAGACTGTTACATAACTTTTGCAAATGTGTGTAACGTGTAAGATGCTTCTGACACATGGAGGTGTTTTCATCGCTTTGCCGAGCTCTCAGCACTCCCACATCTTTCTGTCTTCCTATGTCTGCGTCTCTCTCCCTCGGCTTCACTCTCTGACCTCGTGTTGCGCCTAAGTGATCAGGAGTGGGAAGCACTGAGCGAAGAGGAAGCGGCAGCCTCTCTCTCACAAAGCCTTATTTGATGTTTCATGCTGAAGTCTGTGGCTGCAACATTTTCCTTCAAGGGAATGAGAACCGTGTGTTTTAATCATCCAAGAGGATCTAGGGGGATATTTGTAGATTTAAAGCTTACCAGTGGGTTTGATGCTGCCAAGGCTCCAGGAGGGCCAGGATCTCCTCTATGGCCTTGAGGTCCGATTGGCCCAATTGGCCCAGAATCCCCTATGCGTCCCCTCTCACCCTGAACACCTCTTTCTCCAGGAATCCCTGGATCGCCCTGCAATAATGAAGTCCAGCCACATCAAAGCTTTACATATATTTTCCCCTTACCATGCACTGGCCATAACAGCTTAAGGACCTGGCTATACGTTCACCCACTTCTCTTATTATGTCCTGTCGGTTACCTGATCTGTGCTGCTGCTGCCAACTGCAAAAGCAAGCGCCTCAGTTTCTATCCTATTAGCAGCATTTGCAATAAATTAAGTTAAAGTGTGACAAAGCCCTTTAATTGCGCCTTTCAAAAGCAATGGGAAATTGCATTGAATTGTAAATGCCTTTATCTATTGCTTATGTGCTTGTGTGGGGATTAGTCATGTTTCGCGCAGGAGTAACAATGTTCATTACTATTTATCAGAACCTTTGCGCCTCATAAAAGAGTTTTCCTTTTCAGAAAATAAGAATGGACTTGGTTACTTACACGTTCTCCTTTAGATCCCCTGTCCCCCGGTCTACCTGATGATCCCTTAGGAACAAGTGGAGAGATACATGAGAACGTTTCATTGTCATAAAAGGCAAAGCAATAATTGGAAACAGGAACTATGCTGACCTGGGAACTTTTCATCCACTTTTTTCCATCCACTACCCACAAAGTATTGATATTCAGTAACATGCAGAAGCTAACACAATGACCCAGCATCTTCCATTATTCAATTCTCCGTATATGCTGCAGGGATCTCTGTAATTTTACTCAGCCATATTGACATATTGTTCATGTTTACAAATTTGGCACTCACATTCGCAAAAATCTTCTATTGTGTTGCCTCAAAGCTGTGCACAAGCTTTTCCTGAATCACCTCCGTTTGTGAAAATGTATACTTTTCATTGATTACTTCTCACTCAGCGCGTGTATTGCTTGTATAATATCTGCCTGTATAGTGTTTCACCTTCTGCAATGTCACGCCTCCTCTGCATCATTCCTGTTTTATTTTTTGTGCTTGAGAACTGCTTGCTTTCGTACCAGCTGTCTCTACTGTATAGAGGAGCAAGAAGAGAAAAATACCTGTCTCTGGCTTTATGTCACAACATCTTGTGTCATCCAATCTCTGCCTGTCACCGCTCATTGCTTTCCTTTGCCACACTCACAACTCTACCTCTGGGAGCATCTTTGTATCAATTTCCTGCAGGATTACAGGGGCCATGCAAAAGACAATCTGGCATGATGCGGTTTTTAAAGCGAGCATTTCTTTGTGATGCTGTTCTCCTCTGCCTGCTTTAATCTGTGGTACTCTGTATTCCCCGATGCCTGATGGGAGGCTTAAATCTATCATCGTGCCCACTGAAATGTGCTTCCCTGAGCATTACATTAAACCTCAAAGCAGTGCGCCAAGACACCAGGCTGAGTTGCACATCCGCCTGCTAGATGGCACTGTTGCCCCACCAAACAGTCAGCCTGCAGGGTGCAACGACATGTGGAAACACAGCAAGGGCAGATCTATAATGGCTTTGTGCAATGGTGAGATTTTGATGGAGGAATATTAACTAATAAGAGGAAGAAAACAATAAACCACTGGGGTTGTCATTAAGTCTTCAAAGAGCCAAATCAAACAACAAAACAGTATTGCTCAGTGTTGCTATTTAGTTTGAACAGTAGATTGAATATTGTGGCTATGCTCAGCAGATGCATTCAACATTTCTGTGAGCCCATTTTGTGTGATTATGTATTAATAGTGCATAATATATTTGATGTAGTCACCTAAAAACGGACTTTGCTGCAGTATTTTTTCAGCTTTAGTCAGGCAGAGAAATGTGTTTTTATCTACGCGTCTACTGCCCTCTATTACAAACATTTTATCATTGCCTGAGAGTATTATCTGTATAATTGGGATAAAATGACTAAAAGTCAACAAAGCCTTAAATCTGCAGGATTCCATTTAGCTCTTATCGTTAAAATGCTGAAATATGCAAATATATTTAACGCATTCATAGGATAATGTAGCTTGGGGGCGAAGGAGGATAAAAATCTGCTGTGCCATCTTTCTGTAGCTCAGCTGATGTAAAGCACTTTCTATAAGGGGATTTGCAATGTGGGAAGACTCACCTTGTATCCCGACGTTCCGTCTTTTCCAGATCTGCCCTGCTCGAGGAGCGCAACACAAACAAAGACATTTGGTATCAGCTCCCACCTTCGATTGGATCGGCACTGTTACACTCTTAGTAATCTCTAGTGTTAATGAAATATCTCAACCAAGGAACAATGATCCTGATTGCTGTGTGAACATTGTTCAATTGTGCACTTACAGGGAAAATTATAGAAACCACCTCTGATGGTTACATACAGCAATGTAATCATCCAGTGGTGGATAGCGGACATATTTTATCCATATTGTCCTTGAAATATGTTTTTCTAATGAGGCTAAAACAACAATGTAAAACCAGCTGGAGCAAGTTGTTTTTCAATGTTTGTTTTCAGGACTTTGTTGGAAGATAACTTCAATGAAATCAGCATCTAGTTTCATTTAAGCGTCGTCCTTACAGCAACACCCTGGGGTCCCTCGGGCCCTGGGAATCCTGTCTCTCCAAGCGGCCCCCTTTCCCCCTGTCAGAGAACAGAGACAGCCCATGTGTCAGTCGCCGGTGACAAAGGAATGACACATGGATTGACAGCTCAAAGAGAGTTATAGTCTATGGCTCACCGACTCTCCTGGGATCCCTGGCTCTCCACGAGCACCAGGCTTCCCCTGTCAGTCACATATATGGGGAGAGAACAGCTCATGTTTGACAGGTTCTCAATGATGCCATATCGACACAACTCTGCAGTCTCCCATTTATTTTATAGAAAACATACATCATTCTATAGATGCACAACATCCACTGCACAGACCTCTGACTTAAAACCACATTCCCAATGTGTGTTCCAAACAGTGTATTATAATAAGAAGTTTGTGTACTTTACAAAACATCACGTGATTGCCAGGCACTGACCTGAACAACAGGGCAACTCAAGTTGGCAAAAGTTATAGCAGGAAGATTCAAAAACTTACTTGAGGACCCTGTATTCCAGATGGACCAGTGAAACCAGTATCACCCTATGGAGGAACACACTATGTCAGATGGCATATAACAAAAAAACATGTGGAATAAACACACATAAATGATAACACCATCAGAAATAGAAACACAATGGTTGCACAAAAAAGCCATGCACTTTGAACTCCACTTCCAACCTGAAAGTCTACTTCTAAAACAAAAAGCAGACCATTATGGACCACTCATGAATCATAACTTCAAGAATAACAACGTGGTTCACTTTCACACTCGCAAGCATTTTAAGGGTGGGTTTCACTTTTCACCGAAGCCTGGTTTTGATCTGGTTTTGAAATGAAATATTTCTAATTTACTGTAATAGAATGAAGTGCAGCGAAAGAACATTGTTCTCACTTTGTAATCTGGTTATGTCGCGGCAGATGAGACATTTTATTGGGGCTGATACTCTATCTTACCTTGGCACCAGGGAGTCCTTCGAGACCTGGTAAACCCATGGCCCCTGGGTCCCCCTGGAAAAGAAAGACATCGCTTCCTGTGTCAAGACACTGTCACAGGCTGAGAGACATCTCATTTCCATTGTCTCATACAATCTCATATTCCTCCATAAGACTCCTAGTTTGGTGATAAGGTATTGCAGAACATGTAGGGAAGTAAATTCAACCCGGCAGGATTTTACAAGTTTCCCATCTCTCCTCTTGATACCCTTCATGGGATATTAATACAACCCCCTTGTATGTCAATATGAATGTAATCCCAGGAGAACAATACATCAACCTCAGTGTATTATATTATATTTTCTATGGCATATACTGTCACATCTTGCAGCATGGAAACGGAAAAGAGAAAGATCTCTATTTGACTATCACAATTAGACGTGCTTTCAGGACTAAAAATAGAGACCTATTCCCAGTGCTTGAACAAGTGATGGCCGCTATCTCCCTCATCTTGCTCAAGCTGCCATGAAGAAACGCCATTACACAGTACAGAGGGGCAACCGGTGCTGACATAGACGGATTGTGCAGGTAATTGTCACACATGTAGATTGTCATGAATAAGCGAGTGTGGCTAAGGGGAGAGCGGGCCAGCCTGAGGATCAGCTGTGAGACGGATTGGGGCAATTCCACTACAGCAGTAGAGCTGCTCGCACAATTTATTAAAATGTCAAATTAACATCCTGGTGAAAAATCACTCTGTAACAAAACAATAAAAAATGCAATTGGTCCCACGAGAATAAAGAATTCAAGTTGATACCGGAAGCGTCAAATTGTTTCCATCTCTGTATATTGTTTTCAGGCTTCAGCATGAGGCAGGGCGTTTAAAGTGCAGAGAGGGTTCAGAGGTTCCCGCTGGCAAGACAATATCGCACAACAATATCATACTGCCAGGAGACGGGATCATTTTATTTGTCATTTGTTGTGCTTCTGCTGAGAGTGGTTAACTCCTCAGACTTGAGAGTGTACAGACTCTGGTTGTAGTCGTCTAAGAAAGATGCGAGGAAAGCACAGACAACGAGAAATCATCTATATCCCAGAATCAAAAGGTTTAACTTACTGCAGGTCCGTCATCTCCTTTAGGACCCTTGAAAGAAGAAAAAGACAGATTAGTCCTGTAAATGTGACAAGTGGCAATATAAAACTCATAAATATGCTCCAAAATGGCATGTGGCTATGTTATTGTCATTAAATTTATAGCATTTGTGATTGTTTCTTTATTATCCTTATTGCTGTCTATGAATCATGTTTGCACTGTACCATATGCAAATTCCTCTGCTGCCAAGCAAAATCTAAATTTAGGGGTTTATTTGACAGAATCCAGTCTGTTTATCACACAAACACTTGCCATGGATGCTTGGATTTTTAGGAAAGTGCTGCAGCATTTAAAAACAAAGAATTATTGATGATCAGCCCCCACTGTCCCTCTTAATGCTGATTAAGATGCTCTCTTATTGATTGCTCCAGAGGAGCTGTTTGGCTGTGATGGATGCAGTACAGCAAGATGCATTCTGAAGATTCAGCTGTGGTCCCTGTGCATTGTGCACTTGGGATATTGGACTGTCTATTGACTGACTTGACTGACTATTTTTTGTCACCACCTTAAGTGTTTGTTGCAATGGATGGGTCCCGGTAGGGTCTGTACATGAATGTATCTCGGTCCTGAACAATATGATAAACTGTCTGATAAGAGGGTGCAGGGGGTGGTGATAAGCAAACCAGGCTACTCCAGCTCGGCACTGTGCAGAACGGCAGAAGTGCTTAGTCCATTCTGCATATCGGTGCTGTAAGGTGCCCTGGGGCACGTCAGAGACGCCTATTTGAGCATCAGGGAGCCTCCCAGCGTTCAGCAACCAAAAGCTGTCAATGAACATGACTGACTGTGATATAGGAAGCCAGGATAGCACTGCAGGGCTGGTCAGAATATTTGCTATTCGGGTCTCTCCAGGCTGCACAGCGTGAACAGTATCAACAAGCACGTGTGGTTGTTGTTTCTCCATAATGCACAGTAAAGGATTCGCTTCAGGCATAGAAGTGATTATGCTTACCGGAGCACCAGGAGCTCCAGGAGGTCCTAAAATAGCTCCACCACCCTGTAAAGACATTTCATTTTTTAATTTGATGACTGTGTGTTTCTAACAATGTAGGTCGTACAAAGTTGAACCACGGGCACAGATTCTTTTCTGAGGACATGATTAAAGATAATGTCTACATGCAATAAAAACATACACATAGTAAATGATGATGTAACTGAGATAAATGTCATTTAAAAAGTCTTTACCTGAAGTTTGTACAGACTGCTCATCCCATTGCCCTCCACAAAGGGGACACCCTGAAAGACAATCGACAGAAGAGTCTCAGAGGCCCCACTTATAGATAAATATGTTATCTGGATACATAATCAAATGTTAATGCAGGGTGGAAATTCTCATGGAATGCACTGGGATAAGTTCAGAATTAAGGTTTATCGAATGGACAGACACTGACTGTCTGAGGCAAACATTATTGTGAAACTTACAAAATGGATTATTGCCAGAAGAGAGAAGAAGGAAAGGTTAATTAGCCAACCCACCTACTGAGCTCAATCACAGTGTAGGCAGCATCCAGTAAAACAGGTACGTGCCCCTCTATTCTGTACATTTTAAGCAACAATAGTGCAGATCTACCTTTGAAAGCTACATGAGAGAAATCAATAACTTATTTAGTGATCACAACAAAGAGGGGAAGAGGGTAAGAAAGAGCCCAAAAAGAGCAGGAACACAGACAGCAGTGCACTTCATCCTGGTTCTTCAAGCACGTGAGTATCTCAGAAATTGAAAAGTGCAGAGAGATTAAAAGAGGCTGGGCTATGAGTAATAAATAATTTAGACTTCTCCGCAGATATTAGAACATAAAAGAATGTTTTGTCTGTGATTGACTGGAAGAGGGCAGCTATTGTAAATGTAAGAGTCATGGTTCTCATTTAGACGCAAGTGGATGCTCGTGCCCTTTTCAGGCCACTGAGCTATCCCCCTGTCCTCCCCCACTGCAGTTTATGAGTCCGGGGTGTGGGGGGGCAAGGCAGGTTCAAGGGGAGGGCTGATGAATTATAGATTTGCCTTTGGAAGTGCTTACTCACCGGCCTTTTAAAGGGAGGGAACATGATTCACTGCCAGCAAGCAAGTCACTACAATTTCATCATATTTCTACTTATCCGTCATTTATGTTTCACTTGATTCGCTAAATACTGTTAGACGAAATACAATAAAGTGCACTGATAGCCATTTATGTAAAAGAGTTGCCACAGCGGGATTCTGCTTTAACCTTTACATAACCAGAGGAAAGAAGATGCCTGTAAAGTGTTGATGAACGCAAGACCAAGTCAGGTTGAAATGTTTGCAATGTGTTGCATAGATGGCTATCAGACCATAACCCTGACAACACAAAATGCAGTAAGTCAGTTTCTGCTAAAATACCACAGAAAGAGTGCATTTAAGGGTGCCAGGGAGTACAGAGAAGAGCACATGACCCCTAAAGGAGATTTTGTGAGTCATTATCACCATCTGGCTCTTGCTGAGGCAGGAGGAACTTACCGGCGGCCCTGGAAGCCCTGGACGGCCCGGGGGGCCTTCACTTCCCTGCCAAACAAACACAAACCATTAAGGACTGGAGCTTAGAAAGTCATAAACATGCCTGTGAAAAGAAAAAGTGTATACAAGGTCCATGTTAGTTTAATCCAAATTCATGAAAACATCAATTACTATTCTAAAAAAAAAACTCAACTACACTTTCGTTTCCTGTGCTTGTAGACAAAGAATAACATTCCAAAAGGGCACAAACACACCTACAGTTTTGGTTGCTTGTTAGTTTTATCAAATTTATGATAAGAATTCACATTCACACTTTCACATCAAAATAAATGCTTATAAATAAAAGCCTAAGGGTGCTGCAATCAAGATTTGATTAAGTTTGTGTGGTGTATCAACTTTGATGACCTTAGACTATTTTCTGTTATTAAAAACAAAATAATAGGAAAAAATCTGCACAAACTACGATAAGATAAAAGGCTTGTAAAAACAGCAGGAGAAAGGCAGGACATTTAGGAATATTTTGGGAACATCAGCAGATTTGGTTGGCAAACATTGCTTGGAAGTCCAAAATGAAAATGCTCTAAGCTGTGTGAAGGCTTAACATGGCTCCACTGTACGGAATATAGAGGTCTTACTTTATCTCCCTTGCCTCCAGATGTGCCCAGTGGACCTGCTCTGCCCATAAGTCCCTGGAAACAGAACAACAACTTTACAGTGCAAACCTTAGAAAAAGTCTTTATGTCTTAATGAAAAGACGTATAATAATATAGAGGTGCATTGCGAGATCAAATAAAATAATATTACGAGTTTCTTACCTGAGGTCCTGTGCGACCTGCCGCACCGGGAAGACCTGGTACTCCAGAAAGCCCCTGGAGATGACAGAGTGGATGAACTTTTTCTGAATATTTGCTCTCAAACCAAATAGTTGAAGTCCCTTTTGCAGTGAGGGTTGGTTGAGCACATCCTCAAGCTACATGTTTGTAATACTAACAAATATCATGGGGTCAATAATATTAACTTTTCGTATTGCCAAGAGTTTGGCGACCACTGCCAACCACAAAAACAGTCCAGAGGAGAGACTGATTGAGCACATCAGAAACTATTCCTATTTGTATGGTATCTCAGCATTGCTCCACAAATATGCCAGAATATGTATCATTAAATCCTCCTGACTTGTGGTAATCTACACTGTTGAACAGTCGTAGATCATTTTGATTGTTTTCCAGTGATGACTAGGGATGATACCTGCTAGTAGATATAATATTTATACCTGCAGATTGACATAAAGCATGCAAGGGAGAATGTGAGCAAATAGAATCAAGTTTAATTCTGGTAAGACCGACTTTGCAAGCTTCCACTTGTGTGAACGGCACGAAATGTGTCGAGAGAACTTACTGTATGTATGTACTGTATGTATTTGTTTATATCTAGGACTATTTACTCACCTCATCTCCTTTATCTCCTGTAGGACCTGGGAAGCCTCGCTCTCCTTTTACTCCCTGCAGGAAAAGAGAACCGGTGAGAAAAGGAAAATAATGTTTTTCACCTCCACAGGAAGAAATCCCAGAACTAAAGGCTCAGCGTAAACTTCAGAACATGTCCTCACCTCTTACAGCATATGACTTCAAATCACCTAGCCTATTTCACTGTGGTATAACTCTGTATCCATAGCAACAAGTTCTGCAGCGAGCACATAAGAGTGTTTGGAATAATAAGAGTTGAAGAGTAGAAGAGCTGGTTCCATATTTGATCCAAAATGTGATGGAAGAAAAGTGCTTGTTAGCCTTCATTTTGACGGATAGAACACACATTTCAATCAACAACACACAAGATAAAAGAGCGTTTCCTTTTACTATCTGTCTGTGTGTGTGTGTGCGTGTGTGTTGGCAGGTTTACTCAAAAGCTTATCTTTGAAATATTTATTAACATAGGGAGAGTGGCTGTCGTTCTGTCATTTTCTTCAATGAAACTTTATATTATTATCCCATGATACAATACCAACATATGCAACTAGGTTTGTACATAGAGTTGGAAATGGTGGAATAAAATATACAATATAAATATATTCTATTTAAAAATAAGATTACGCTGATTCATGACGTTAAAAAAACACAGATTGTTATGGTTACAAAGATGGAAAAATCTCTCTTTTGGCCAGTATCTAATTATTCTGCTCAGGCTTGCTCGGCCCTGGTAGAGGTATGAGCTCAAATTAGTGCTGAGAATCATTTATTTTGAAGCACATATTACAACACTAACTCCAGAGAAGCTTGATGATGAACTGAGCATATTCATGGCTGATATTCCCTGCCTACCTTTGGGCCTTCCTTTCCAGGATTACCCATAGGGCCTCTCACACCTGGATCCCCCTGTGAAGGACAGAAATAAGTCATGCATGTGGGTGCGAGCACAAAGGCACAAACTGTACACACATTTGCGTATTACGGGTCAGAAGAACATGTAGTCAATATCTATTACAATGTGGTTTTCTGTGTCGGTGGGGGAGCAACATACCTTTTCTCCTACCATGCCTTCTACACCTGACTCTCCAAAGGATCCTTGTTCTCCCTTCTGCCCAGGCAGGCCTGGGACTCTGGTCTGGCACAAGCTGCAGGCATTCTGCTAGTGCAGGCAAGACAGCAAGCGAAAGTGATGGCTGAGATTTCATCAAGTTGTGCTGGAGTGCTGCATTTTTGCCCTTTATTATTTCACATCCCCTGGGTGGAGGACAAGACCCCGACTGACACCAAGTGTTCTCTAAATGTCTGTGGAGCAGAAATAATGTGGACCCACCAAGAGTGCCTCTCATCAGAGCGAGTGGTGAACTTTGTCAAACTCATTGACTGTGACATTTAGGTGAGAATCTTAAATATCAGTGTCCTGGATTCAGTCTGGACACATATAGGCAGTGCACCTTACAGGAAAGAGGTGGTGGGAGCCAAAAGCAACAAGCAGCATTAAAAACACAGCCTGAAACGCAGAATGGAAATCAATCGTCATCTACTTGTCTTCTAGAAGAATTTAAATAAAGTATATTTTAAGCAAAGAACAAGTGTTACAGTCGCCCACAGGGCTGTAAACTGCAGCACAACGTCACAGAGTGCTTACCAGAAAGAAATAAGGTGACATTAGAGGGGGACAGAATTATACGAGCACTGGCAGCCGTGGCATTTAAGCGCTCTATCAATAATTAGTCATGTGAAGGCATTATATTTATTGTGAGAGTTCATACAGTCTTAAAAACAAACAGCTTTAACTGAGTTAAGTGCTCTCCTGCAGGTAACAACATGGGACTAAACTGGTTCAATCAAGAGTAAAAACAACAAATCAATAGTTTGCCAGGGTTCACACGGTACTGGTTTATTCGAATAAACAAAGGTCAGAAAGGTAGAATTGAAATATTTCATCTTTCATCTTAATATTTTTGTGGTTATTTTTCTCATATTGTATTCGGTGCTGCTCAGGTGATAGAAGCCGTAACAGAGTTATTGTCACATCTAGGTTTGACACTCACCCAGAATTGACATTTGGAAGGAAATCATTAAGAAGCCTTCAGCATTTTTGGCACTGATTGAAGATAAATCAGGGGAAAGAACTAAACTTCACAGTTTTGAAAAGAAGAAGATAAAGGTGCAAGCTGTACATCTATGTCTTTGCGTCGATGCATGGAAATGTTCAAACAGATGTTCAAACTGTCAGGTGTGTTTTGCCAATCAATGTCCGTGTGCACCAGCTCTCAATCAAGTGAACACACACAATTTAACTATTAGGTGTGAGTACAGCAGGGAGAGATGCAGGAACTGGAGGACCAACCATATCAATTCATTTATGTAGCAGGAAAGGTTTTTCGTTTTTTCAATAGAGGTGCACACCATGTTTAATGATCCAAAGGGTGATCCAAAGTATCTTGGAGGTCATGTTGTCCTGACATATTTAGACATTTAAAGATGACATCACTAAGCAGCAGCAAAAGAAACTGCAATGGAGTTATGGTCAGTTTTGCAATGAGATAAATATTATAGAAAGTTGACTGTATCTCAGTTGTGTAGTGACTATTAGAGTATGACGAAGAGGAAGACGGACAATGCCATTTTTCAAATGTGACATTTAATGATTACTGCCCTATTCAGGGTCATTGGTGTTAAATATTGAATATGAATCAAGTTGCACACTCAGCTGACGTGCAGCGGCATGGATACATAAGAAAAATTAACTAAAAAGTTACATTTAAGCCAAATCTGTTTGCACAGATGCTGCAGAGTCTGATTTGCATGTTCTGATGATTTGACATGAAAATATTATGCCCAAAATAGTCACATTGCATTGGTACAGTACAATAACACTTTCATTCATTTCTGATTTGTATAATCAGTTACTGTGAAGCCTCATCATTCATTCTAATATGTTCATAAAATATTGTCATACAGATTGAGCGTGGTCTCTATGTACCAAGTTGATCATTTTTATGTCTATCTTTTAAAGAAAGTTCTCCCACTCATCCTGATGGAGGCACTCAAGGGCTTTCACTTACACTCTGTACCGAAGACATCCGTATATCAAGGTAAGCCCTTGTGAAATAAACAATCACTGATCATGTCACCAAGAGTAAACCTAGCACTTCTTTGTATGTAAATTCCTGTTGAAAATCTCTCATTCTCAGTTACAGAGAAGATAACATACCTTAAGTAAAGCACCCATGTCTCCAACAATCGGCAAGGCAGTCTGCAGAGGACAAATAGATTCATGAAACATGGCCACAGTGTTCATTTCAGTTCAGTGTTCAATAATCTTCTTTTTCTCTGTCTATATTTTTACAATTACTTAAAACATCAATATGAAACAATCTCTAATAAATCAGTATTAGTATTTCTTCTTCACTTTCTATCTGTCATCCTTGAGAGAATAGATTATTAACTGTGATCCACGAATAATAAACCCCTCACTTCACAGTTTTTAGAATAGATAATAATATAAACAGACACTGAAGTGAGCTCAGTGGTTGAACAGTTTTGATGTCCTTACGTACTGGTTCACCTGGAGGTCCAGCAACACCTGGGAGGCCTGGTCTGCCAGGAGAGCCCTTTAATTGGAACAGAGAAGAGAGTTAACATCTATGACGCAGAGGAGACAAGCAACACCGTAACTCTGCCTTCACACTCATCACAGTTAGTGGGGATTTGTGTCCACGAGCTGTAACACATTGTACTTCCACGTCCACAGTGGAGAACTGACATTCTTTTATGCTTCCGGCTGTCTTTTATCTGGATATGTGGAAATGTCTCACACATACCAAAGCAGCAAACCGAGTGCATGGAGAGACAGATCATACATACCTCCCTTCCAGGAGTTCCAGCAGGACCAGATAAGCCTGGTTGTCCACGAGGGCCCTAAAAAAGCCCAGGATGTCTGATGACTTTCACAAAAGGGTTTATACTCTGCAGAATTATGTGCGATATAAAATAATGCAACACCACTGCCCACAGCGCCAGTGAACTAAAAATCACCCCAATAACTTAAAAATAAACCAAATATGTTGTGAATTGTAGATCCAGAGATGTTTCCACAGACCTCAATTCCCGGCTTTCCTTGGGTTCCCATGGGTCCCTAGGAACACATCACACATCTTGTTAACACCTCCTACCCTCTAGCACCCAGGATCCAATAAGGGAAGTGTGTTAGACACCTTTTGCTCTATTGATTCTCTGTCTCAAACAATGCTATATTTCAAAAATGAAAGCACTCTCCCCAACAATGAAATCTGTGAGGTTCAAAGCAGCAGCACGGAGCATATACGATGATTACTGCAGCGCTTCGCACTAATGACCAGCTTTCTCGTTTAAGTGTATTTAATGACAATTGAGCTTGATATTCATGGAGGATCTCGTTTTTAGTGCTTAAAGAGGAGACTATCTCATTAAAAGACATGATGGTTTGAGCTAAATAATGGATGGGGGAGAGACAGACCAATCAATACTCCCCTGTACTCACAGGCATGCCGGTGATGCTCTGTCCAGCCTCGCCTTTCTCGCCGTTGTCCCCTGGCAGTCCTGGCATACCTCTCTCACCCTGGCAAAAACACATGAAAGGGATCAGAGGAGTTTTGGTGAAGGTATTATTCAGGTTTCTTCTTTGTAATACCATGGGGACGTTCTCCAAAGAGTATTCTTAATGTATGAAGTGAATAAATGTAAAGGGACAAGGAACACAGGCATAGGACTGGAGACACCAATAGAAGGGCAGGAAGAACAAGAGTCACTGTTAATACTGTCTGAGCTAAGCAGGATGCTTAGGCACGATGTATAGTACCACAAAGCATCTTACCTTGGGTCCGCGAGACCCTCTGGTCAAAGGCATTCCATCACCCTATAAAACAACAGGAAGAAGTTATCGGTACAGGAACTCACAGCTCATTCATCAACAATTCACTTTGAGAGCTGAGGTGCAGCTGGAAACATTGTTCCAGCCACAGGAGGTTAAATAAGAACATTGAATTACTATGAGCTGCACATCACTGCAGTCTGAGCACCGTGCACAGTGCACTGTAAGCACCGACATGTTCATGTTACAACGTATTAATCATGTGTATGTACAGAGATATATAGATGAGCCCAAAATGCCACACCACAGAAAAAAGCCTTGATTGGAGCTGAGGCGACTGTAAGCATCTTTTACTGTAGACTTTGGATGAGGCATTGATTTCTGTGGTCAGCATATATTAGTGTTACTGTGAGTCCGACATTGCACAATGTAAATTAGCTTGTCAAAAGTTGGATTTCAACTAACGCAGCAATTCTACAGTTTGACAGAAATGTACCAATTGTGTCTTCCTTTAAAGGGGACAGTGCAAATAATATTCTAACTTTCAGACTGCGAAAACAAATGTAATGCTTCTGTTGCTGTGGAGTTTGTTTTGCATGTCCCTGACACCACAAGCGTTACTTCCATTGATCCTTACGATGGCAAGTTTGACAACTATAGTTACTGCTAGAAGTTGGAAGTGTTATTCCCTCAGAAGCTCTAGGGTTGAGTTTTGTTTTCATGCTTGTTGTCAGAACCAACAGTAAGTAACTTTTGTGGTGTCAAATGGATCTGTTCTCTTGACTTTTCATCTTTTTCTGTCACAAAAGCCCTTATGCAGTTCCTTTTAAATGCGGAACAATGCTCTCCATGACCAATAAGCTATATTTCATGTGAAAAAACCCAAAGAATCTCATTTAAAAAGAAAACAAACATTAAGTAGAAATTCTGCATAGGCTCTCTAATGAAACAAAACCTTTGGGTACTTCAAATCGGAAACAGATTGCTAATCCATGCAATAAAAATACAACTCAAAAGAAACAAAGAGTAAATTGGTCATTATTCATTTAGAGGTGAAATCAATGCAGTGACATTAGCTATTCCAGCAGGCTGACTCATTACAGACTATTAGACCGTCTGCATCGGCTTCTCTGCTTATCGCTTTCTTTGTCTGACATTAGGTATCCAGTATGAGGAACGCACTGCTCAGTGGAAATGCTGCAGGTAAGCAAAGGTATATAATACATGACATCAGTTAGACTAATTACCAGTTACGTCATTTATTCACAGGAGCAGTGATTCTTTTCAAGCATTAGCTGCAAATTCGTCTTAATATCATAAATACTGCGGAATCTGCGATATTTCAGACTCTTTTCACCCAAACACAGAAATCACTTGTGTGTGAAAGACCATTTGGAGCTAAAGACATCAACTTCTGCACTACAGAATGGAAACTTCTTACTTACTTTGTATTACTTTGGACCACCTAACAACCAAAGAAATCACTGGTTTCTTGTAAACAGAAAACACACAGACACATAAATGACTCCCAATCCTGTTCCTGCTTCCAGAGTGTTTGAGTACAATGAAGAAGTTGAAACAATTCGGACTGAACAGAGTCTTTCCCTTGATTGCTATGCTGAACTGAACATTGAACCCCTTGCTTGATGAGCGGGTCTGCAGTCAAGCTTTATGTTTGGTTCAGCGTTTTCACACACAAACAAACACGATTGTTTAAAGGTACATGGTACTTGCTGATGATGGGACAGTGTGCTTGCTGTCAACCAAGACTGTGGCCTTGGCTGCACATGCTGTCGATGGTGAAGCCATAATGAACATACATATAAAGCTGTGTCCATAAAAGAGAGCGCTTCAACAGCTATGAGCTCCAAAATGGGAGGAGAGTTGATTACATAGGCTGGGGTTATCCTATGGTGGATCATTTAATGGTATTGCATCTGCATAATGCCTTTGCAGATGTGCAGCTGGAGGAGGTGCTATACTTGAACTTATCTGCTGATATCCCAGCTGTTTGTGTAAGATATCTTATTTGCGAGTTTGTATTGAATTTTCTTTGCGTGTTTTCCTATCCCTGAATTCTGGTTTCAGCTCATTCTCTTGTGCCTCGTGACTCTAAGGCCACAGATAACATGGTCAGATAAACATCCTGTATAAATCTCATTCAGGTACTCACCAGATATCCATGTCCAGGCGATCCAGGCTCACCCTTAGGTCCGGGGGGTCCCATCACTGATACAGAGTCCCCCTACGGACAGACGGTAGTTAGAACTGCAAAAGTAGTCAGAGCCAAGTCAAGAAGGTTATATTTCCATGTGCATCTGTTTATGTATCTGTTTATTAGGAGCCATTTTGATTGACAAATGCATCACCTGGGGAGCACCTTAGGCAAGCTTTGGTGCCAATCTGACTGCTGGGGTGGATGTAAGATTTATTACACCAATGTAAAAAAAAAATAGATATAATAGATGATAGGATGTGGATACTGATATTGTCTTTACAAAGTATTTAAATGAGATCAGTTTTGGGAGACATTATTTGTGTTAAAACCATTAAGGAAAAAAAAGCTTTGATTCCATTTTGTGAATGAGTGGGACTTCAGACTTAGATAAGACAAGATAAGGTTCAGACTTAGATAAGACAAGATAAGGTAAGATTTATTTCTCATTTCTCAAAAACTAAGGCATTAGCCTTAATGTAACAATTCAGGAATCCTGTGATGGGTTACTGATATAGAATAATGCCTCAAACACAATCCAATGAATTTGCATGATAAATCGTTTTTCCACTCCAGATTACAAGGTAATGATAGCAAATGTCTGGCTTAAAATTGTCAAAAAAGGAATTGAAAGGGCTAGTGTGGTAAGTACTTGCTGTGTGTAAGTACAGCTTCATAATTAAAACAAACAAGTACTGACATTTACTACCACATGAATGTAAAACCACATTAAGCTCTTAGTTTAATTCAGGTTTAAGGAAAGTGCCAAAAGTAAATGGACACAAGAGGCTCCAACACTTTCTCTATATACCCTGAAGTGCACCACAATGGCTCCCGTGAGTGTGGAGCCTTGAGTAAGTGTCCATTACTTTGACAAGTGACAGACTCCATCAAAAACACACGTCAACTGAACACTTCCCCACTCTCAGCACTGAATTGGGAACTCTAAGTGAAAAGTGAACTTTGTGTTAAAATAACACTAGCCACAGGCATCAAAGGCAGAATCACAAGACAAAGTTACATGATTACGGCTGACATGCAGGGTTAGTGCAATGAAAGGTCTTTTCACAAGTTGTCTCGTGTTCAACCAGTAAAAAATATCACAGCTTCGTATTTTTCTTCAAAGCGAGAACTTGATTTTAAGTTTACCAACCTTTCCTCCTTTCAGGCCATCTCTCCCAGGTACCCCCGCCTCCCCTGGCAAGCCCTGTAAATAGTGGTGAAAAGAGACACATCTATCACTAGGCCTTCATCTCCTCACACACATTTATCTCCTCCACCTCACTGCTTCAGTGGGCTGCCGTGTTCCAACATCATTTCCCTTACCCAGGATTTATGAAATGCCTCTTTTCCCTCCCTGCTTTTGAATAAAGACAGATGCTCATTACAGAAGCAGGTGTGGGGAACAGATTGGGCCTCTGCCTCTGTTCCTGGCATAAAGTGCTTAGATTTGCCTCTTTCCACTAATTAATTCTTAAATTTGATTACTGATCATCTGTGTAAAAAATCTGGACTTTTCTTCCCACTTCCTCTCTGTCTCTGCCGGTTGAGGTTTATCTGTTTATCTCTCTCTCTCCTTCTGGCATGTTGAGTCAGGGAGTAGAGTAGGCAGGGTGGCAGATAAAGCAATAAGAGGAAGGAAGGCTTGACATGCAGTAATAGTTCCCATAGTGCCAGGATACTTACTGGCTCGCCTGAGAGTCCCGGGAGTCCTGTGGATCCAGGCGGGCCTTGCTTTCCCTGGAATAAGACAGAAGCAAATGGAGACGTTTGCCTATTTGCTCCCTTTGTGTAGTGATCATATTATCGGGATTTGTGCAGCGATGTGGCAATTACTATACGCTGTATTTACATGCGGACATTATTCCGCAAAACACATCATGTTATGCTGTTTATTCTAGAACACTCATTTAAACACATTGCCTTATTCCTTTTGTAATTGCCACATAATTTCAGCTTTTCACATATTACCATGGAAACTGAGCTCATGTCAAGCAATAGCAGCTGTGAAAGGAGTGCATAAGCCTCAATATCAGAAATAGAATATAGTTCAGTGCAGTGCAATTTCAAATGAACAGTTTACATTATATTATAGTCCTGCAATAAATATTCCAAATGAGATAATGAGATAATAAGATACTGTTAATGGGGCAGATGATTATTGGTGTATTCAGCCTTATTCCACAGCTGTCTCTCCGATACATCAGGGTCTCAGAGTATCGTCTCAACCTTATTTATATTGTGCAACAGCAACTGTAAGCCGCTTAGCTCACATTGGAGAAATCTGAAAGCCTCACCTCTGGTCCTTGATCTCCCTTTAGACCTGGCAGCCCTATGCTTCCCTTTGACCCATCACAAATGGCGGAGGAGTTGGTGCGCGAATAAACGAGGATGAAAGAAAAAGACAAACTTTAGACTTAGAGTTTTGGGATTTTGTGCTTTAAGCAGAACTTGTATGAACCTTTCTTTCTGAATTCCCAAAGAGGAGCTTCCAAAAGGTTTACAGGGGAAGAATAAACACTGAGAGCCGAGGTCAATGCAGATCCACCTCAGATGCAGTAAGAATACTTTTACTGTCACTTATAAACTCATTGGAACTCTGTAAAATTACTCAGGTGTGCTGGCAGACATTTTGGGGCGCTCATAAACACCTCTGACACAGTAAATATACACACACAAACTCATCCGGAATGATCCATGATTTAATGTCAAAGGAAGCAGCTACTTGCCAAGTCTTCGTCAAATCAAAACCCAAAAGGCAAAAGTGCGATAAATTAAGCCACTGCAATTCAACACAATTTAAGATGTTTTCTTCACCACGCATACCAGTTGAGTGTTTGTGGGCTGTAAATGTAAAAACTTGCATCATCTATTTACTACTGTGTCTGTTGGCCAACTTGGCTGCCTGTTTGAGCCATTTTGTGAGTTTGTCAAGTGTTATCATTGCCTTTCTATTACGATCAATGGCACGTGTTCAACAAAGTACCTGTGTGCCTTGCGTTCCTTCAACTCCTTTCTCCCCCTGTAAATAAGTCAGACAACCATCATCTTTTAGATATAGAAGACACAAATACATACATAGAGGACAGATTTATATTATATCCAAATATATATATATATAAATAACTGGAAAGAATCCTCAAGGACTCACCAAGTTCCCCCACATTGTATAAATCTTATGAACTCTGTCAATATGTTCATCATTTGTTGTCAATACCTTTCCGTCACAGCACTCACACTTATGTATGCTGAGTGTTTGCTTTCCAAACATGCATAATTAAATAAATCTAATTTCCTCGCAGATGCACGTGTCTATACATGTAATTTGTTTTTTGTTTTTCATTTAGCTGACAGTCTTCTGATGTTTAGTCAATAGCTGCATCAGCGCTCTTTGTAATCTGCTCGCCTCAAGTACACGCATCTGTTGTTTTGAACTCCAAACAATAATTGTACACCATTTTTCTCCCCGCCTCATCTCTGCAGAGCGCAAAGACAAATTCTGTTGCAGCAGCAGGCGATGTTCAATTGCTACTTTAAGGTCAATGTAAACATTTCATTCTGTGGTGTCAAAAATTAGTTGCAGGGTTGACAATAAATATGAAATAGCTTTTGGGGTAAATTATCTTCAGGGGGAAATAATGAGGGTGGGGGGAGGGGGTAATTACCTGATCTCCCATTTCTCCCTTCAGGCCACTTTCCTTCATTTCATCCTAAAACAAAAGATACAGACAACTTCAAACTCTGACTCAGTGAGTTGATCAAATTCAAGTTGCGTATCGTGTATCATTTAAGATTCGGAGGAGGAAGCTTACAGTTCCAGAGAGCTGCCTTAATCCATGAGCTGTCATCACCTACGAGAAGAAGTGCAAGAAAAACAAGCACGAAATGAATCAACATACAAAGAATTTAAAAATCTGCTTCTGAGTTTTTGTTTGATGCGATCCAGAAGTAACAGCTACTTCCTCTATTTAAATACACTCCTGACCCGACTCCCTTGTTATTCATCTTAGTTGGGTAAGCAGTAACTCATGACTATAACATGGTTCAGTTTTCTAGTAGACCTGGTTGCTATGTAACAAGGGACAAACACAGAAAAAGTGTATGTCATCATTTGGCCATATCACACACAAAACAGAACGCCATAATTTACTATGTGTCAAAGTGAATGTTTCAACCATTAATTGTAAAGGTGATAAAACAAATGCGGATCCTTTTGAAAATGAATCTGTGTCTATGTCTGTGTTATCAAAGTGAAAGTAGAGTTACAAGTGTCAAGTCGAGTCTGAATCCGTCTCTGATGTTAATGTTACAATGTCTGCACAGCATTTGATTGGCTATGGGTGCGGCCAAACCTTCTGCGTTTGGACCCGCCTACAACATTCTAAGGAGGGAGTACATTCTGGAGTCTGATTCAATTGGACTTAACCAAGCTGGGAGTGGAAACTTTACAAATGGACAGTGGGTCAGGGGTAGGGGCCTCTCTCAAGGTTAACCAATGAGAAGTCTGAGGAAGAGTCAGGACCAACAAGCTAAAGTGGATTAATGCCTCTATTACTGCTTCTAAATAAAGACGAAGAGGAGAAACGCTCAACACTATTACCACCATATCACTGATTAAAGCAGCAATTCCGGAATCCAATAAAGTCTCTGTTTCCTACATGATCGTTATCAGGTTTCAATGGAGACAGATTAACAGGAAAGGTAAACAATCATTTGTTTTAAAAGGGGGAAAAACATCAAAACAGTCTAAAAGCATCTAACTAAAACAGTACTCCATGTGAATTTTCTCTGTGGTGATAATAAAGCGATGTTGGACTCTATACATTTACAGTATGGTGAAGTGACATGACTGATAACCTTTGAAGCAGCTAGTTTCAAGGTCAAATCCCTTCGTAGGATCTAACGGGTTTGAAATCAGTTTCTCTCTGTGATCCTTCTCAAACTTTCTTCCATAGTTATGAAGGGGTTGCCCTTGTTTTCGGTCTTATGCGTCCCTTTGAGCCCTTTGAGACTGTTACTGTGAAAATAAAGTTGATATGAAGCTCATAACACTGCTCCCTCCGTCAACAATAGCAACAGTAACCTTAAGCAAGGCACTAAATCCCCTGCAGTCCCAGTGGAATGTTTGCATAATCAGTCATCTGTCAGCCTGCAGTTATTCCATAGAGCAGTTGCTGTCAATTGTTTCTGCCTGTAGGATGTTGAACAACGTCTCAGTGCCATTGTATGCGACCTGATCTGAGATTTCTTCCACGATGGGCTTGATCGTAAAGAAAGAACACTTATGCCCTAACAGTCGGAAAATGTGAGCCATTATTATGAAAGCAAAATAAAACACGCACACACAATTTTCCTCAAGAGCAGTGAAGTGTTAGATACTGCATCCTATGGCTATCAGCAACTATTGACATAACCGATTCAGTTTAACAGATTATAAAATTCTATTGTATAGTAATGCTGACAGCTATAAAGCAGCAGCACCGTCCCGGAGCTAAAAAGACTATTGCGGCACTTTAAGGGTGTTGGGGGAGGCGATGGCGATGCAGGCCTGTGAGCCCGGCTGCTCCTCCCTGTCACTAATAAACACAGGCAAAAGAAGGTTTATGAAGGGAGGGTAATGATCTGAACCCTTGCTTCTGCTGTGTAAGGGAAATCAATGGTTAACTGCCAAAATTATCTGCCACGGGAAAGCAGAGAAGCACAGACAGAGCCTGGTACTAAATATTCAAACAGCCTCATTTATCATATGACTAATGCTTCCCATGCTAATGTGTCCTATCGTGCACTTCTTCTATATCTTGTGTGGTTAAACCTCAGTACACAAGGATGAACTCAATCGAGCGTTTCAATCTTAACTGAACCTTCATTTTCCTCCGGAAAAGGTGAATTTAAATGGACTGGTATTGTTATTTCTACACTATAGGGGATAAAAGGGACAAAGTAACGTTGGAAAATAATTGCAAAGGAAGACTTTAATGGTGGAACAGACGTTTAATTTGCCTACTGTGACATGTATTGTTCTAAAATCTGCAGCTGTTTTGTTTTGGTTAGGGAGAAACCAGAGAAACCAGTGGAGAGAGTGCGAGAGAGTGATGTCGTTAAACGTATAATTAAGTTGTCTAATTTCAATGTGAATCACTGGACCATAAGTAATGAGAATGAGAATGAGTGCCATCAAACTTTGCTTCCCAAAGCCTTCCTCAGTTCAACCAAATCCCATTTCATGACAGGTAGCCTACAAAAAAGATGTTGTACTTAATTTTAATGTAAATATGGATATTAGTTCCATCACATCTTTAGGTTTTGTCTCGTTGACGGTGTTTAAATTATTTATTAGCGTGTTAGTGAAAGACATTAAAGAGTCTCAGGAGTGAGTTCTCCAACAGATCAGTCCATCAGCCTGACCTCACTGCTCGTACCCTGCATCCACACTTATGTCTGCCCATAAAAATCTTTTCATCTAATTTACATCCATTATAAACATTACTATAATCATTAAAAGGTCATTTTTTAACGGAAGAGATTATAAGAGCAATGACTGATGGCTGTGTTGTCATCATATGATGCGAGATACAGAGTAAATCACAGTTTACAGCACCTTTGTTCAAATTACTCACTGGTTGTTGCTTTGTGCCAAATATCAGTTAAGATGAACTGGAAGAAGCTTTTCTCTGGAGAAATTCAACGCAACTTATCGGAACCGTCTCAAAACTCCTGGCGATGTTTCATAACTTTTTTTGATGTTGATCCACTACACAGCGCAAAAAAAAATGTTTATTTTTTAAACTATCCATCTAAAGATAGAGAAAATCTGTAGACCTGTCAAAGAATGGAAAGTGTTTACAGGGGGACATGCCAGAGGCGTAACAACAAAAGTAAATGCAACACGATTGTTCTTTTTCCTTCAGTGCTCTTTCTCCAGTCTTTTAATAGTATCATTTCAACTGATTCGCGGGCTGCTGCACAAATATTTTGCAATTTCTTTTGTTTGTCACGGAGAATGAAGCATTGACATTGTAATTATGACTTTGGTTGTTACTCATCAAACATCATGTATCTATCTCAATGTCATGACAGATCCTTGATAAAAATGTCTTATTTACCAGCACTCAAGGAGTACTGGCACCAGAATATTGTACTTACTGGGCCTGGTGGACCTCTGAGGCCGACTTCACCCTATGAAAACATAAACACAATATCAATCAAACCGCAGTGACTGATTGATAGACAAGGAGACATACGGACAAAATGGACAAAAATGAAAAATGCACTTCCACAAACAGCCTGGAAAAGACATGTTGCCACCGGTGACCTAGAGTGGCAACATCAATAGATGCTGGAGTGACAATAAAGGTGGCAATAAAATGACCAAACTTCAGCCAAGGTGATGTGAGGAGAGCCACGAGGAGACTGGACCCAGACTAACAGGGGGAAAACTGAGTATATGTGTATCTCTTCAACCAATATTATACTTTTTTATAACAAATACTATTCAATACGATTGCGATTGCTATACCATACTATCATATACTACCGGCAATAAAGCTCAATTTCCACAAGCATGCAAACGCAACACAGTTTCAGTTGGTAATGCATCCTCTTGACAACGTTTCCTTGTATTGTCTGGAATGAAATATTGCTTCTCCGTGACAACATATTTCTTGATCTTTGTATGATGCTGTATGGTGATACGGTTATTAGAGTTGTGTCACCGAGCGACACAGTAAGTCCCCGTCTCAATCGAGCCTCTCTGATGTGTTGTGCATGTTTGTGCCTACATGTATCGCTGCATTTCGAGGAGGTTTTCTTGTTGTTTCTACAGTGGTGTTGCCTTGTTGTTCAAAGCTGTACAGTATCATTATAAAAAAGCTTTGCAACGAGAAGAGCCCTTTGTATTCGAGGCTCTGCAGAAACCTTGGAATCGTTTTAGCGTGATGCACAGCATTTGGGAGCCGTCTCATTTCCAAACATTCATAATTTATCATACATAACTTTCTTGCTTTCTTTAAAATAAGATGACAAAACACGGAACATCTAGACTATAATAAAAACAATTAAAAAAGAAAAACAAGAGCAAAACATACTGCAAATCACAAGCCTTTGTTCTGTTAGGCTAATATATGTTATTCCCACTGCAAATTATTATACTGACACAATTATATGAACACATTATATATACACAAACACAAACTTAGCTATGAGCTCATGTTTTGATTCATGTTTTATGGATAGGAAGAAATAAATGATTACTTTATTTCGCAGCTTGGTGGTTTTGAGAGTAGAATAAACATGAGGCAGATAACTCAAAGGGCGTAGCCTGGTGTACCATGGCAGTTATACAGTTTGACTTACTGTACATTCAATACCTATGTGAACATTCAACACCGTCAACACCTATATCTCTCTCTCTGTCACTCTACCACACATGCAGACAAGCGAGTATCTGAAACCACAAACAGAGGGAGTCATCATGTTTGACATTTGACACTGATGTGACTTACCTTCTGTCCTTTCATCCCGTCGGCCCCCTCGGCACCTGGCTGACCCTGTGGGAGGAGGCCTTGGTTAATGACTTTGTTGCATGATGGCATTGTAAATGTCACTGCAGGAACATACATACAGAGTCTCCTCTCCCCCCTTTATCTCCAGAGATTCCAGGCTCACCCTTCCCGCCCTGTATATGAGCAGAAACACATCGCTAACATTGAGTGACAGCAATGACAGGGGAAATGCATTAAAGCTCAGAAAATGGAACTCAAGAAAGGGCAGTTTTTTATGAATAAATAAACAGAAAAACATACGTGTCATCGCTGAATCATAATACTTTGTAATTATGGTGGAATAAATGCAGCACTGGGAGACTCCTGCCTTTATGAGACTAAAGGTATTACGTGAGTCTAGTCGGATAATGAAAAACTCAACCCTCTGCTGTATTGCGGCACTTTCCAATGTTTCCATTTCGTGTTTAGAATCATTCCTCCATCTGCCAATAGGTGGCACTTTATGACTGCTGGTGAACTGTCTTAGGAACATTTTTATTTTTAGATTTCTGCCTGTTGGAGATTACTCATTTCAACATAAACGGCAAAATAAATGTACTTGGACATTGGGTAAAACATACAGTATACTTGATCATATTCCACTTTAATAATGAATGAGCAACTGGAAGCATTTGAGTTTGAAATGTTACATTTATATATTCTCCTTATGGACCCCAAAGAGAAACCATCAAATGCTTTTTCAACAGTCATTATTCCTTATTAGTGATTACAGTTTATACCAACATAATTTCATTTAGAAATCAAATTTTAGTAATGTAAAACTGCACAGCCTCAATTATGAACATTATGGACACATAGATTGTAATCTTTTACTTAAACCGACACCACAACGTTGGTCCATACTGATCTCATTCAGAGCATGAAAAATAAACTCTTTCAAGCCTCCCGACACAAATAATAAACCTTACTTGTGACTTTCTTTTTTTACTTTTTTTTTTCAAGTGACGCACAGCAGAGAACAAGAAATAGTGCTTTCCACTGATTAATGTTGTTTTGTATGATGCGTGAAGATTGCTAGGGGAGGCTTTATACACTCAGTGCTGCGATGTTGTGGTGCATCTGTGCAGCGATCAGAGCAGACAGAGACACATCTGAGAGAGGTTCCAGCATATTTGCTCACTCTTTAGTGGTGCCTGGACTCCAACAGACAGTAATTGCCATTCAGCTTCATCCCCCTCCCCATTCCTCAGAGTATAACAACAGCCGCTGCGATGCCATTCATTTAATGAGATGTAGTGACTGTTTTCTCGTCCAAATTAGGCACTTTTATTAAGTTAGTAGACTGCTGCCATGTATGAACAGATGGATTATCTTGTTAATATTTTAGGCAGAGAGGAGGGACTAACGTGGGGAAATTGACGTTGAGCCTTAATTGGATTCTGCTAAGCTTTGTCAAATGCAAGCAAACTACACAACTACCAGAGAAGAAAAATCAACAATATCATTCTTCATCCATCATAACAGAGGGCAGAGAGCTATTCAATAATGACAAATGAGACAGCTTACACTACAATATCATTTTTTTCTTTCTAATATGGTTCATGTGGTTCATGTCACTTTAAAACTCCTTGATAGGAGTTAAAACCACATAACACATATGGAAAATGGAAAATGCTTTCCCATTTTTGACAGCCAGTTTGTGCTGATTTATATCTGACAGACATTCAGTATAGCAGAAAATATAGCTAAAACCCATGAGAATCAATGAACATTACATTTGATGGATGGCGTGTAATAGCCTCAAATGTCACCTATTTTTGCAAAATATCATCATGTATTCTGCAATAGATTAATGTGTACAGCTTTTGTCTTTGTGTGTGAGACACTGTTTGCATTACCTCTCACACTCAGATCCCTCAAAGTAATCAGTAGGAAGTAGAGTATACCAACATAATAAGCCTTTCTACTGGGATTAACTGCAGAACAGCTGGCTTTTTTTTTTCCAAGCATCACTTCATGTACACAATGACTGTGTTCTGTGTATATAGGACAAGGAGCTACCTGTGGATTTCTTTACGTGACATGTTGACTTTGACGCACATCTGGTCATCAAACTGCAATTAAGCCTGTCTGAGCCCCTCTCCATCTCTCTCTATCAATATCTGCAGTGTTCTGTCAAAGCACGTTTGAGGCTGTCAGTGGGAGATGCAGTTATGGAGATGTGATTCATGAGCGCACTGTTCCTGGCACATCACGCACCACACAGTTCCACACAGTTTGCTTTTTTCTTTTTTTTTACCCCAGAACATTTACACTCCACTGACTGAACAAGGGAGGCCTCAGCTCACACAGACATTACTCAAACTGCAGCTCAGTGTGACTTTGTTCAATTTTGCACAAGGATGCCCTCTAAGAAGCGGTGAGAATCTCTGACTTCCCTCAGTTATCACTGCCTTAACATGTTACTATATTCATTTCAATTACAAAATTTCAGAGTGTTCTCCCCTGAGATTTACCATCATTCACAATATGCAAGAAATTAAGATTACAAAGCTGTGATCTATCTATAATATAGGTTCATGTCTAATTCTAATTCATATCCCTCACCTGACACCAGCATGGGTCAGTGGTCACTCAACATGTGAAAATATGTATGTTGTTATGGTATGTAACTTTTTATGTCCTATAAAAGGACTGGGGTTATGCTCTAGCTAAACTCCAGTATATGTCATAGTCAGGTATCAACATTATCCAACAGCAGTTGGTTTTGAATAAAGGATGCATTTCAATTTGCCAACATTGGGGGGTATTTTTCAATCTTCTAAAAGTAATACACCATTCTGAATGAAATTGTATCACCGGTGGTCTGTACACCGTAATGGACTATGAATCGGTGCAATTTGAATTTGATGAAAAATCAAATATGCCTAGACAGGGAGTGTGTTAATGGTTAATGCTGTGCAGTAACAACTATTTCTACAAGTATTTATTTTTTCAACTTACTAGTTGCTACAGATGATTTTGCGATGTAATGGTTTTGGAAACGAGGCCGTCTTGTTTAGGTCTGAAAACTGCAGTTGAGTTAAATTTTGCAGATGGCACGTTATTTTTTGAAGATGTCCTCAGGACTTAACCACAACAAAGGAAACAAGGCTATGTTTTATTAAGGAGGAAGACATGACATCATCATCCTTAGACAGCACTGGACCTGCTGCTTCACTGACTTCATGTTACATAACGTAAAAAAATGAATCAACTACCTCTTATTTGCACCAAATAAATGTGAAAATAGAAACATTTAAATCTGTGTCACTGAGATGGTGCTGATTAGCTAGCATGTAGCGATATATTTAGAGGGATACATCCGTTAGGCTGTATATTTTTAGAATAAGACAAATTGCTTGTTCAGCCTTGGTGGATGTATGCGCTCAAATGAAAACTCTTCTAGGTTACCATTGATGTGAACATATATGAGATTAACAATTAAAGCTATAGTAGGTCTGTTTTTGCTGAATGTATTTTTTCTGCATGTGTTCTTTCATCTCTGTGTCGCTCTGTTTTGCATTTATTTCTGCATTTATTTAAATGAAGGCATAAAAATGTTTAGCAATAATAGGTTATCCACTAAGATGGAACGATCATCTAAGTGCAGTTTCCCCTTCTCCTATGTAAGAGAGGCTAAAAAGAGTTTTATTGGTTTCATTATGGCACAAGACTGAGTCAAGTGAGACAATAAAGATGCAACCCAGTGGCCAGTAACAGAAAACTTTTCAAGAGTAGGTCAACTCATGAAAATTGAATCAAGGTAACCTCTGTTTGTCATTTCATTCTTAAGCTTGACTTACTAGGACATTTCATGCAAGGCAATTTTTCATCCAAATAAACCCACAATCCACAGTAGCTCCACCTAAGGTATACCTCCACAATACCCTTTGTATTCAGGTATATTGTCCTTATACAGATAACTTTCTTTCTCAAGGTTGGCCAGCTGACACCTCTCCTTCCTCTGGGCAGAGCGAGCAGGAGGAATTCTGTGGCCTGAGCTGACATTACTGCGAACGGACGCACCTATACATCAAATGAACAGCTGCGGTCACGAGGTTGTCCACTACACAATAGCTTTCACTCTCCGCATGATCACAAGTAGGCCACAGGAGGCTCTATGGGTGGGGGAGCAGAGATGGGTTTTTTGAAGGAAGCGGCTCGCAACAGAGACAGTGGGAGGCCTGGTAGAGCGCCGTGTCTAAGAATTTCTTTACACCACATATCTCATGTGCCTCTGGTGAGATATGGCACCCCTGGGTTTCAAGAAAATGATTGCGGACCTTTTTGCAAAAGCACCGTGCGTTATGGCCATCTGTCTCAGTCACACTGTGCCACGCCACAGGAGGTGAGCGGCAGAAACAGCTATTTAACTTCGCACAGCACAGAGGCTGCAACTGAGTGAAAGGTGCCATTTCAAATCAGGGGATCAACTAAGGACAGAGCAGATTCTCAGATATACACTATAGGGCCAAAAGCATCCTAATTATTGAGCTCAGGTGTTTCCGCCACACCCATTGCTAGCAGGTCTATGGAGATTGCATGGTTAACACATAACCATCTCTCATCTCCATAGACAAACAATGGTTGAGAACTGCACGTCTGGAGCTTCATTGGGTTTCCGTGGTTGAGCAGCTGCACACTAAATCCTAAAATCACTATGCACAATGCCAAGCACTGGCTGGAGTGGTGTAAAGCACTGGACCCTAGAGCAGCAGAAACGTGTTCTCTGGAGTGATGAATCTTTGGCTGGATGGGCACAAATTCCTGCAGACACACTCCAGAATCTTGAGGAAAGCCTTCCCACAAGAGCAGAGGCTGTTATAGTTGCAAAGTGGGACAACTCCATATTAATGCCCATGTCTTTGGAATGAGACGTCTGACAAACACATAAAAGGTTTGATGGGCAGATGTGCACACACTTTGGGCCATGAAGTGGATCTGTGGTGAACTGGCTTCTTGTAACAACTGCCTACAAAATTGTGCTATTGAAAGGTTTTTCATTTTGTATGCAGGACTGTGATTTCATTAGCAGGGTGAACCAGGTGCCAACAGACTTTAAATATGACAGGAAAAGGACCTGTTTGACAAGCAGAGGGAGGCAGTTGTAAGACCCTAATGCCGATCACACAGCTTTAAGAAGTGAAACACCTACCTGCCTTAAGGATATGTGTGTCTTTGTTACAGTATACACATGAATAAACTGCTACCAAGAACCCTGCTCAGTCATCTTGAGTCGCATCATGCAGAAGTGGAGTGCAGAAGTGATTTATCACACAGCAATCTACTTCAAATGTTTCTTTTCAGTACTTTTGTTTTGTGATGAGTAATGTCTTGCATGATACCTGGGCACTTGCTCCATCTGAGGCTCCTCTGGTAGCCTGGGAATAGAAGCAAAGAAAGAGTGTTTTGACAAATTAAATGCAGAAAGGCAACTGTGATGCATTAGGATGATGACTGGAAAGCAATTATGAGAACATTGAGGTAAAAGGGCACAATCAGCAAGGTAAACAGCAATAAAGACCTTTCTGGACATCTGCAGTCTCATCATCACCTACTGTGTGTTTGTTTTCTGTCCTTCACAGACTTCCATTTTGTGGTGCAGTGCTAATATGACTTTGAAAAATTGCTGCAACCCGTCAAGTGCAAGCACTCTCCTGCTGCCAATGGACAAGAGGGAGTGATGCCCTGATGTGTGTTTTGAATAGATGATTTTGCCCCAGTGATATACCTCTGCAAGGCACGTGGGTCATAAATGCCAAAACCCGAGGATGCAGGCAAAGTAGGCATATGCTAAGTGTACCGTCAGGACTCTGCCATTTAGAAATGTCACACCCTCTCCATCCCCACTTCCTTTGCTCCTGTGACTTTGTGTCCTACAACTTTATGAGTTATTAAGGAAGCAGGGGATACATTGAGTCATGCAGGAGGGGTTTAACTGTGAGTAGTTCAATTATACTAAAGATAATTGAAGCTATTGAGCAGAACGGTGAAAGGAGCAGAACAGAATCTTTTTGGATTTCTGGATGAAATAAAAGATAAAAACCTATGTCCTGATCAAAAGTGCAATCAGAGCAGCGGTGCGTGAAAATAATTGGACACCCTAAAGCATGGAGCTACATGATGCCTACACACTCCTGTTTGTCCTGACAGCGGAGCACTTAAGAGTGTGACAAGCTGTCTTCTGAAACGCATGGTGGTGTTTGTGCCCTGTAGTGTGTGGGTCACTACACAAACACACAAACAGTCTCTGGGATTGATTTAGATGCCGGAGGAAGAGACCATAATTCAAGGAGTCAACAGGCCTTATAGGCAGACTTGTCCTACTCATCAATACAAGCATTCTCAAGTGCAACCTTAATATAGCCCCTGGGGTTTTGTGCTAATAACAATGTCTGGTTGGAGCAACACTGGAGCACAGCAGACGATACTTAACAGGTTAACAGAGCCCAAGTATGGATTTAATCGACAAACTTTACGCAGATGAGTGGAATTGCCTTTGTGTTACATTTCTGCAGTCCTTATTGACGGTTTAACATGCTCTCGTAGATCCATTTACATATCAGTATGGTAACATGCACAGTACAACTTTGATTCTAATATGATTATGGCGATAACTTCATGTAACACGATCATGTAAACACAAAAGTCAGATTGAAATTGGCATAAATTGAGGTTGGTAAATTTAGGAGCATGCAAATGTTCCTTCAGGTTACACATGTGGGCGTGCATCTGTCTATCTATCCATTTCACAGAGGGAACATCATGTCAATTGTTGTTGTGTGGTAAGAGCACATTCATGGCTGTGAACTTGCATCACTTACAGGTAGACCTCTAGGTCCAGGCTCCCCGGGTTTTCCTCTGCGTCCCTAAGCGGGGGGGGGAGAGGGGGGAAAGGATTATAATGAGTGAGTGAAGAGGCAACAACAGGTGTGGTTGGGCATACATGCTGCCAGCAATTAAGGCTAGACAGCAACTCCTGTCACAGTCTCTAATTTGCTTTTAATTAACAACAAGAAAACAGCTTAATTGCTGCACCCCGTGTGGCCCACCACTCTTTGTTCCCTCCTCTAGTTTATTGCCTCCTTTCCAGCTGTGTGAGTCCCTGGCTGCATCAATCAACCCGTGAGCAGATACAGCAGCAATGCAGGCCAGGCCACTGAATGCTGTCCGGCATCGCAAAACGAGGTCAGAAGGAAACAGCCATTTTGCTTCTTTCATATCAGATTTTTTTCCCTGACATTTTAAAGCACTGAAAAACAGCCTTAGTGTTTGAAAAGGCTGTGAAATTAATGAGATGTAATACTATGTGACCAGACCATAGTGGGTATAATTTACATCAAGGGGGCTTATGTCTTCCGGAGAATAGAGGATAAAGGAGGATAAAGCTCTGGGGAAATCCTTACAGATATCCTATAAACTGGCAGAGCCTCACTGCGTCTGTGTTAGTGATGAGGAGTGCCTGGAATTAGCCGGCTTTCATACACAGGATGGATGTAAAGTTGACTGAATAAGGAAATGCTTATATTCTGGCCTATATCCCTTTACAGCAGAGCGGTGTAATCAGAAGCAGAGGTCTGAAACAACGCAGATATCTGTATTTCCCACACAGATATCTGTGCGTTTCATCAACTGTAGCGACGCACTGTATTTCTCTGCCACTGTATGTGTCAGCGTAGATGACACAAATATACTTTATTCTTCCACTCTGAGTTTATAGCTGTGTATCTCTGCAGCGAGGAAAGGATCACTTGCTGGGAAAAAAACAAAACAAGCAAACACCCCCTGATTCCCTTCCTTTGACATGCCATCTATGCAGACTTTGATTAACTGGGTCATTTGACTGCAACATAGACAAAGCAGAGGAAATTCACTGGAAGCCATTTTTTCTTTTAATCATGCGTTTGTATGTCTCTCTAGTTGTGTATCCACAGTTACAGGATTATGAAAAGAGAAGCCAAAGTGTGGTAGTGTAAATATAAACCTTCATAACACATTGGAATCTGTGTACCACCTCATGTGAACTGGGTTTATTCCTGTCACATCCTGTTTCACTCATCTTTTGATTATCTATGTAACCGCTATTGAGTCACTTTCCCAATTTTACTTTTTTTTACTGAATTTGGGTTTATTTCTGTCCGCTAAAAAGCAGTAAATGAAAAGAATGCCTCAAAAATTGTATTTTGTTGCAGAGAAAACACATTATCTGAAAAGATGAATAGCACAAATCAGTAAAGCCTACAAAGGGTTGAATTGCTGAAACTCCTCATCCAGGAATTTGAGTATAAATTAGTACATATACGTCAAGAAAAGCTGAAAAAAGTATAGTGTTGACATGTAGGAACAGTGCCCTTGAGAAACGTCATGGACCAGCCATTTTATAATTGAGTTGAGGAACATTGTCGCAGTAAAACAGCACTCACAGTGGCAGCTAAAGTTCTACCTGAGTACTCATGCACTGGGTTATTATATTTACGATCAAACCGCCTCATTTTTACGAAAAAGGTCTATTTGTCGCAAAGAAATAAAGCTTTTGACTGATGGTGGATGGTGTTATTTCTTTATTTCACTGATGATGAATGCACACTAGACACTAGATCAGTGCTGAGTTTGCAGAGAGATCAGTGCCGCCCCAGCCTTGGACCCTGCTGCTGCCCTTTCTCCCCTGAACTCTACCACAAAAGCAGATGACACAGATAAGTCATTTAGGTAATGAATATTTCATATGCAATTATTTAGAGCAGGTGATGAACTATGCAGTCATTTCTTCACATTTGCCCTTAAAATCTCTTTTGAATGTGAATTACGTAATAAATTCATGTCTATGTATTTGCACATTGTGTAATCTTAATACACTTGGAGATCCTGTGTGTGTGTGTATGTGCGTGTTCCTCCATGTGTGCATGCAGAGTTGCAATAAGCACCATTCCTCCAATGGCCTCCAAAGTCAAGTCATGTCAACTTATACTCTATAGCCCAATATCACGTACAATGTCTCAAAAGGCTTTACGGGCCCACAACAGCAGGAAAATTCAAAAGCTCTACAGGAAGACGAGGAAAAACTCCAGAGAAAACCTTAATGTATTAGGAAAAAAGGAAGAAACCTCGGGAGAGGCAATTCCAAGACAGATTCCCCCTCCACCAACGGCCGGGTGTGCAATAGGAACTTGGCAGAAACATTGCTCAGGGATCCGGCGTGTGCATAATGTGCTTTTCATGTCATTTACATTTACATTTTTATTTTATGTTTTATTTGCAATAAACAAATGATATAGTAGTGTGGAGATGGACGACGTGTCTGGCTCATAAATCAGGTGTTAATGACAATATTGAGACACACTCTACTTTGAGAATCATGAGTGATGTCACAGCACATGTCATGATACCGGAGGAGCTTTTAAGGGATGGTGTCGCTGTTTTGAATGTATTTTGTTTTTAGATTTAAACGCCAGTGGTATGGAAGAAGGCAAAAAGGAAGAGAGCTGTTCTGTTGTAGTGGAACATTCTGAGTGAACGCCAAAGGTGCTTTTAAGGGGTTGGACAGGAGGGACAGGGGGAGGAAAGAGGGTTGGGCTGGGGTGAAGTGAGTGAAACTATCCATAATAATCGGTGACACTGAGTGCTGATGCTCGTTAAATGACCAGTCAGATGCACTGATGTTTTGAGGTGAACTCTAGTATATACAGTATAGTACACATACATACATGACCATATATCTTCAAAATTGAGTTGTTGGATGTTTTTATATTAGATGTATTCAAGATTTGTGAAACAACAGCTCAGGAAATTGTCGTAATAAAAGAAGCTCTTAAACGACTCCAGCAGGTGACCTTGAGGTTAGAGACCCTTGGTGTAGCACGTCAGCCTCAACAAATCTGTCCGCAGTGACAAGAAATAATCGGGCCGAGCACAGCTGTCATCAGTGTTTGCACTCTGTGCCCACCTAAACACCTGCCAATGACACACTGAGATACTGCCTCTGGAGGGGGAACCTGCCCCTGGAGGAATTCATTGGCTTGGCTGTGAAATACTGCCAACAGCCACCACACTGACCTTGAGCACCCAAGTGCCCAAATGTGTTTCACTGTACTAACTCAGGGTTGTCAGTTGTAACTATGAGTTCTCTCTGGGTGTCATTCTAAACACTGTGAATGTATTTAAAAATTCTCAAAAATGTCATCTGCTGCTCTCTGTGATGCACTGATGAGATGTCCCCTTCTTCTGACACCACACTAATACAAAACAGGATATTATTGTACAAGCCAAAGCAGATTTGTGCCTGACGTGCCAAAAAAATATTTGATTTCACTTCAGTGAGCAGTAAATATTTGCGCTCTACAAGATGTGTCCATGTGTGCTCAATCCCTTGTTATTGTCATTTTTACCACTGCACGCATTCTAATTATGATCCTTCAATGGTTTTTCTACATTGGAAACAAGCAACCAAAACGTGTTGCTTCCTAAAGCAACAGCCCATGAATCCTGCAACTTTACAAATTGCTATCTTACGGCTGCCTTCAATTTGTGCCACCAGATTTTTGTCGAAGAAGGCTGACACTATGTCAAAAAAAACAAGGATGAACAAGGGGAGCAGAGTGAAGAGCGTAACTTCAACACAACATCAAGCAGAGAAATGTGTTCCACTGTAAGAAGACAGTACAGAGCTCATAGCTGTACAGCCATCTAACTATCAGCATGTTATATTCAAATAACCAGCATATGCCAAAAAGCGGTGAAATGTGAAAACATGATGACAAGGATAGCATGAATGCTGATAGAACGGGAAGCACACGACAAACCTTCCTTAAGCTAAGCCGAACTTAACTTTTTCATTTATCTCTCCCTTCCTCTGGAAATATATAATTCCATTACTCCCATCTCATCCCTGTGTCCTCTTACTCCCATCATCTCTCCTTCATTCTCCTGGCTCCTGTCATTCAAAGCGTTTCTTTCTCACACAACTTCAAGCGCCTGTTGGATCACCCTGGCAATCTCTGTTGCTATGCAACGCTCTGTGTCCTATAAATTTGACAACATCCTAGTGCTTGATTATTATTTGAGCACTGCAGTGTGAAGCCCTCCTTCAGGTCATTGCAGTAGATTGGAGCGAAGAAGTGATGGAGGAAGGTGAGGAAGAAAATGATGATGATGGGATAGTGGTGGAGGAAGTGGAGAGAGTTTGAGGAATAATGGATGAATTGGCTTCTTTGAATAAACAGATAAGCCGGCAGACAAATATTCGTATTCAATTCATCTACAATACTACTTACTGTGAAAAGCATAACACATTTACATTACAGTCCTAAATGTGCTGTGGCTACACATTTACAGCTGATTCAGGAATGAGACCAATAAGCATATTATGAACCTCTGACTTAATCCACATGGATCCAAACCTCCTCTGGCTTCAACTCTGGCAGGAGTTGTAAAGTGTAAAAGGGAAGCAGAGACAGGAGGCCTGGCTCAGCCTGCAGCAGCACATGCCTCAGTCTGAGTCAACAGCTACAGTGACACACAGCAGACACGCGTTACGACTCCATAATCCTTCACCCAAGTGCCAACATGTTCTCTGAGATGCTCCGTGTTTGACTGCTCATACTGGGATTGCACAGAAGCACACATGCTGATTTTCTTAGTAAAGCAGTTCTTCCATCAAAAACAGTCGGCCAGACAAACACCCCTGCAAGAGGGATCAGCAGATCAATTAACACACGACCTCCCAGTCCAATTACTTCACAAACTTCCTTTGTTTCATTTTCTTAACTTTTTCATTTTTTTCACATTTTCGTCTTTCTGTTATTATTTTTAATAACTGTATTGTTTGTTCTTACTCCACTATCATTTTAACTTTAATTAGCTTGTCTCTTCGTGCTTTGGTCTAGATGTCTCCATGGGTAAACCTTTGTTAAGTTTATATTATATTACTATTATTGTGGAGGCAAGTGGAGGAATGGTGCTACTTTATTAATAAATTAATAAATATGTCATTATTGTTATTGTTATACTATTATTTGCAATCCTATGTTTGTTTTTCTATCTGCTGCTTGACTATTGAAAGCTCAATTGATGCTCATGCTCAGAGTTTGTAAAGCACCAATTTCTCACACCTTCACTTTTATATGCAGGGTTGATTTTAAAGACATGTAAAGTTTTCAAGTAGGGTAAACAGCTTCTGTAAATGCAGGGTTTCTACATTTAGTATTATGATTATAATTACACCCCAGTGCTTCCTGTATTTTATTTTTTTTACAGCCAGAATTGATCTTTTTTCAGCCGATAACCAGACGTTATTACAGCCACATTTGTCTGGCATTGTGTTGATGACTCAAGCAAGTCGCTGCCAGCTAGCTCTAATCTAACAATCATTATTAAAATCAGTAATTGTGTGAGAACAGGACAATGTCTCATAGCAACAGTCGCTGGCTGGTGTCCTCAGTGTATTTCTTCTTTGCGTTTTTCCACGAAATATGTCTTCATTATTCCAACATTTTGGATTCAAGCTTGACCTGTCAAAAATGGGATCCAAGATTTCCAAGACTTTTCCTAAATGTTTGGAAGATTCCACCATTTTTCCAGATAAGAAATGGACACATTTTGAAATTCCATGCCCACTGAAACCTTGTGAATGCCCTGAAGGAAACACAATCTGACATTACCAGCCCAAGTTGGTGGACAACAGCACTACAAAGCTCATGTGAAAGATGACCTTTTTCTTGACTGAACAACAACCTTGCCACTCATTGTTACTGCCTGAGATGAGGCTTGTCTGCCTCGGGGAAGGCGTACTCAAGCCACCTGAGCTTTTTTTGTCTCACTGCTGGACTGCATTTAAGATTATAAGCAGCAGCTGCATTTGCTTAATTAATAATAAGGACCAATGCATAGACCAGGCAGTCAATGGTGGGTAGTGTACAGTTGTCGTCGAATGGAAACCGCGTTGTTCTCTATAGGGAACCATAGAGTCCAGTCCAGAGTACCAGTGCTCCTCCTATCCAAGCACTTACGGATTCAGGGTTGAATGATGATAGATTGAAAGGATCTTTTGAAAGCTTGCTTGATTCAACTATTACCTTCAGAAGATCCTAAAAAGGGAAACTGAACATCTATGTTGTATGCACTGTGCAATACATGCGTAAGACATTGTGAAGCAACACCACAAAGCTTTCTAAACATATGACTACAATTTAAAAAATGCTCTTAGGTAAGTCATTCAGGCATGGATGTGTGTACACGTCATATGCACACAAAGAACATTTGAAAGCATGTTTGTCTCTCTGTAGCTTGTCACAATATTTATTCAAAACTACTGCCAGGTGTGTTTGATCATCTCAACCATTTGGCCAAAGTCAAGAACATTTCCTGAAGCACACTGATTGTCTCCTTATTCAGACAAGATACAGATAATTACTCCAACTGCCAGCAAAAGTTAATTAATTCTATAATTAATTCTGAAATGTCATCCTTTCCCCATGCAAATGTTTTCACATTTCTCACATATTAGAACACCAAGCAGCAATTATCAGACCAGCACAAAACAAAAATAATATATATGCAAAATAATTTCCATTACTACATATTTATGAAGTATCTATCAATCCATCTAATTGTAGAGTGCATGTGCAGTCTGATTGCATTTTTATATGAAGAAATTACATAAGTATACTATCTACTCTGGTTGTTGCATCTGTCAGAATCTTTAACAAAACTGTTTCACTGGATCACGTCTGCAGTCAGAGCTCCTGAGAGAAATATCAATTATCTTTTGATTTATTTAGTTGTCATAAATCGAAGACCATATCCTCAACTGCTCTGGATTACAGATCCAATCAGATTAGACATGAATCCCTTCTTCTGACTAACCTAGCTGGATGCCATTTTAGGACACTGAAGCTCAGAAAAGCCTGGGCACTGGAGCCTGCAAAGATCCCCTGCACTTGGTAAAAGCCTCAATAAAATAGGATTTGTTCCAGTTGTTTACTGAGGGTTAAGAGGAGCAGCCGGGGCAGGAAGAGAACGGCAAAGCCGACAGCTGCCTGGCAGGAGCTCAAATGCAGCTTTGCATTTTTTCACCGTTCTGACTGGCACACAATGCTCTCTTTAACTCCCGGACATCTAAATATTCAGGGACGTATGAAGAGACGGCTGACACTGCAGCCAACTTAAGACACAGTTCAACTGGCCAATATCGATGCTATAGTCTCTTGGCTAAAGCTTCCATGAAGGTTTTCCACACAGACTCAATCATGGACTTGCGTTGACTGAATGGTGATTTCTACATATGCCACTAGATGGCAAACTAGGTTCATCACAGATTTTATGCATGGCAGGCGACGGAGCCAACAAGCAGACTGTAAGGTCTCTTTCAGAGAGGATGGATGTCCTCCATGCATGAATGTATGATGTGTGTTGGGTAACATCCCTAATTAGGCAGTCTACCAATTAGGGACTGAATATCGCAAAGGAGCGTTTTCTGTAGAGGGCTTACAACGCTGAGAGAAGACAGAACCTATGAGAGCTTAAGTGTGTGAAAGTGAGGGAGAGGTTCTTTTTTTTTTTAAATATCCCATTACACCTCTTTTCAAATGTCACACAATACAAAGGGACACATGTGGCATGACAGGGCTACAATAACGGTAAAATAACCGTCACTGAAGAGCTATCTCAGCAACAATCCAACACTTCACACAGTCTGCAAACATGAGAGCCATAGGCAAACCCAGAGCATGCAGACAGTGGATGTCTATGGAAACTGAGCCAAGGCAGTCCCAAGGGAGCCTCTTTACAAGAGCCACATCTCTACCATGTCTTCAGCAATGAGTTTTAAGAGCTCATTGACTTTAACAACTCCTAAGGAGAGGAAAGAGAGATGATTATATTATCTAAATTTGCATTTTTATGTGGTGAAGATGATAAATTTTTTTTAAACTACGAGCACAATTCCCACTGTTCGGCTGGATGTCTGCACAGTGTTTCCATGCGAGCCTGGTGCCTATTGCGCTGGCTGCGGTAGCGTTGCCTCTAGAATGTTCTCATTTCTTAATGGATGCTGTTATTAGTCTTGGCTCTTAAAAATTTCACAGTCTCATCTGGACTTTTGGCTGTATTATTCATACAGAGCAGATTGCACACATCCTATGTTTACAGATACTGAGTGTTTCATCAATGCATTATCCAACAAGTGACTCAGAGAGGCTGAAAATCTACTTTGAATAAACCCTGGTTCATTTTACAAAATCAAATATTTGAGGTCAGAGAGGATACAGAGTGAAAGGATCCACAGGGGGCTCACTCTGGTCTAACCCACTGCAAGTCTTGAGCTTCATATCACTCACGGTGCATAACAGATTACACTAAGGTCCTGCACACTACCATCTGCAAAATATCAGGCCACTGTCAGTGAGCTGCTCTCTGGCATGTCATTAAAGTGGACACAGATGAATGTATCTAAATTGGTTGAGTGCGTAGAGAATCAGAATATGGATGGCAGGCACTAACAGTGTGCTGTAAGTGCTGCAGCCTCCCACTACCACGCCTCTGTGTTCTGCAGTGTTTCGGGGCTACGTCTCCTCCCCAACCAGCTTCTTTCCCCCTGCACTCTGAGCTCTCTGTGTCTTCCTCCCTCCCCTTGGCCATGGAAATGGTAGGCATTAGATAGAGCTCACAAGCTGGTTTGGTTAAATCCAGCATCCTCGCATCCAAAATGCTATTTTAGTTCTATTTACATTCACAGCATTAATCCGACTCTGTCTCCTCCTCTTGCTTGTTTGTTTCTAGACTGCATGGAGCCAGAGATGTAGCATTTTTGGAGGACTGAAACCATTGTCTCGACCCTCGATACCTGGAACAGAAGCCCCGTGTCAGAGGGTCCACTCACCCTCGTCTCAAGTGACATACCTCAATGAATCTAGCGAATTCAGTTCGGCTGACCCTGCCTGACACTTGACATTCTATTAGCGTTGCTGTGACCTGGCAGACACTGGAACAACGTCTGAAAATGTTACAGAGGTATTAGATACAGGCCAGCGGGACACCAGGCCCTGATGAATTCTGACACTGGGGCAGCAGGGACATAGCTTGCAGTGTCCCTGCTGTGTGATACAGTCCCCTCTCTAGAGTAAGCAGTCAGGGTGTAGACATGTGAATGAGGGCCCTGCCCTGGCCATCTACACAAAATGTCTAATGCTCATAGGATGTGTTGACCTACATTACCCCTTGTTGAACATCAGCTTTTCATGTGTACATTTTACACATGTAACCTTGCATGACCATATGTATACACACACACACACACACACACACACACACACACACACACACACACACACACACACACACACACACACACACACACACACACACACACACACACACACACACACACACACACACACACACACGCAGGGAGTGAATAAGAAGCTTGTGAACAATGTGCATTCTAAACTGTGGCCCTCTTGACGTCCTGCCCCCCATACGTGTCCCTGTAATTAATTGGGCAATTAATATGTGTATTCTGGACACCCATGGACGAAGCCATACTAGGCTCTCCCTGGGAGAGACGAGTCAGACAGATAAATCAAAGCACTGTGCATCTGTCCTTGCATGTGCCAAATGCTTTCCCCTGTAACCCTCCTCTTCCCCAGCTGGGCCCAAATGTGAGACCTTTTCATAGCCAATCAGGTCAAATCTTTGTTTCATCCTTCCTCCCAATGCACTTGACATTGACAAGATTAATTGCCTTGTGCAGTGGGCAAATGTGTTACCTCCTGGTGTAATACAGGTGTCAAAAGCATGGCTCTCTGGAGTTCCTCAATATGAATTTTGAGAGAGGAAAGACGAATAACCTATTCCACTTTGTTTAACAAAGGGTTAACACATCCTCCCCATGCTTGTAAAATTGCAAAGGCTGTAAATCTTGCCATAAAATCTCAGCTGTGAGCCCTGCTGACCTGTAAATTCCTGTCTCCGTGTTACTTTGCCATTGAGCTTCATAGGGTCAGGGCAAAACTGTAACTACATATCTACATCACGCTACTGTATTTAAACACGGCTTTAAAGACACAGGGCACAGATGTATTTATACGTCTCAATGGTCGGGCCAGAGATACAGTATGGCTGTTGTTTTATTGGCACTAGCAGTGTGTTTGTAGCTGTATAGATTAAATGGAGTCATACTGAAATAAACTTTTGCCATTAACAATTATTGTAGCATATGAGTGCATATTTCAAACTAGAGTAATTAAGGAAAACATTATAATTAAATGAATGGCACCAGAATAAGTATTTGTCATGAAGTGTTTCTGTCACAAACACGAAAATGCATAATTTGAATAGAAGCAAAACGCAAATTACTGAACATTTCAATCTTTATATGTCAACATATAATTGGTAGTTGTGTATTCATCACACACATTTAAGAACTGAAATCTTTGAAAATGGATGTATTGCAGATTTGTTTGGAGACAACAGTTATATTGTGTAAAGTATATTGAGGTGACCAAAAGATGCATTGCTCCAATTTTAATAACTTCTTTATTGTATCATGTAAATCAGCTGCAACCTCCCATGGAGAACTTCTGGCAGGAAGGCTGGTATTCTCACAGGGGACTCGTTACTTAATAATCTCACCCTGCAGGTGCTCTGGTAGAGGTCAACATTCTGTTACAGTTGTGTTGCCGCTCATGTCAGCCTCTACCTCTGGCGTAAGAAAACAACTACCAAACACTCAACTCGCCACAAACCATACCGAAGTTCATTCCCCTGTCAGTGTCACTGCTGGCTTTCGGTCTCTGCAGACACAATGTCTGATCAAAATGAACCTGAGCCAAGTCCACCAGATATAATGTGAATATTATATAAACTGTGTCGGCTCAATTACACCCAAACTACATTTGTTTAGTCATGTAGAGGAGAAGCATTAAAAATTCCAGTAATAGCATTGCGTTTAGTTTTCAGAGCATGGCATACTTCTTTCAAACCAAATTAGGTTAAATGACAAAAGCTATTAACTGTGCGATGAGGATACATAGATTCTGATTGAAAGTGGATGAATGTTATTGTATCTCATCTGACACTAATGTTATGACTGCAGTGCACCTGCATAATCCCATCTGATAGAGGGCACCAGGACAAAACTGATGCCCTGTAAAAAAAGAAATCCTTCCTTAATGGTGGTATTGTCTGCACACATGTACACACAAACACACACACACAGAAACACAATTCAAGAGTATACATAGGTGGCTTTGTGCTGAGATTAAAATGGTCAACTGTGAGATAGAAAAGGAGAAGGACAGTAAGTGCAATGACTCATTCCTAGCCCTGAGAGAAACCATTTAACTCATAGTTTAGGGACCAGTGGCAAACCTTTTAACACTGTCGGAACGGATATGAGGGTGGAAAATATGGGAAAAACTGCCTGTACTTTCGGTCAGGGCTTATATACAGCTGTGCCAGTCATTCAACACCAGGCATGAAAGGAAAATGCAAACAGTGCTCTCACTTCCAAAGGACAGCAATAACATCCCTATTCATTGGTTAAAGCCAAGCAAACCAGTTGCTACACACAAGAGAAATTATATTTTAACAGATCATTGCTGTAGCGCTTTAGAGTGCCCAGACAGCTGCTGTGGACATTGTTTCACATTTATGCACCAGCGAGAAACTGAAACGTGTGCCTGCAATTTAGCACATTCACTAAAATTCCATTACATGCATTGATCTGGTACTCCTGTGTCTGTCTCTAAAAATGACAGCAAGCTTGTTTAATTCTACGAAAAAGAAGCCTTTTTCTCATTTAGCTGAAGAATTGGAGTTCCTTCCTAACAACTAAACAACTGGCATCATGTTTACACAGAAGTGGCTCTCAGGTTTCATTTGACTTCCAGCATGAGGATCACATGTCTCAGCAGTGTCCTCTCTGCTATGTCCTTATGGTGAAAGAAAATGTCCCCCATCAGAGGGCTGATACAAACGCATTGATGGTAGTTATTAATACCATGCAAATTTTTACTAAACTGTTAATTACTATAATATAGAGCTCAGCATTGGTTCAGTTCAGTGGGTTAGACATATGTCAAGAATTAATGAATGCCTAACATGTGCCCCGTAATTAGTCCCGATTGTCAGTCGAATGCATAAACAGCTGTGAGAGAATGAAGAAAATGTAATCAATAGTACGGGTGCCTTCTTTTACCAGGAGTATTGATGCGGTTCATGATCTAATTAATTGAGAAAACAACTCTTTTCTGGAGTCACTTTTCATGGCTCTGTACTGTACAAAGGCTGTTTCCACGGCTTTGTACTGGGGCTACTGGGGCGACTGGCCACCGACAGTTGCCAAACCCTTTGCACCTTGACTGTAACGTTTGTCCTCTGTTATCTCCTTGACATACACCACAGGCATCTCATGCAGCACTGTGTCATCCACCCACATCCCCAGCTGAGCTATGAGGACAAATATTTCTCTGAGAAACCGGAGATACTTTAAAGGAGAGAGAGAGAGCGAGGGAGTGAGCCCAAGAGAGAGAGAGAGAGAGAGAGAGGGGGAGAAAGAGAGATAGGAAGGCAGTCAATCTACAGCCGGTGTCTCTTATTAGATCCTGACATGTTCTTATGTTATCAGAGATGATACAATGTTCCAATCAGGCCTTATATATCACACATGCATGTATATAGCTGTGTCTTAACGAACCAAATACTATTCCGGAACAATCTGTGAGAGCCTAAGTGTTGCATAATTTATCTGAAGCATATCTGTAGACAGAGCAGTTGTACTGTTCTGCTTCCTCTAGGGCTTGCTGGAGTTTCATCATCTCTTCACTTGCACAGCTACTGCATGTCTAATCGGAACAAACACTGTGCAGCATATCTGTCAGAGGTGTGCGTTTTCCACAGCATGAAACACAGAATCCTTGACACAGGAGCTTTGGCTAAATTAAAGTGAATTTCAAACATTTACTTTGCGTAATGCACCACAGATATAAGAGAATCATTATCATGGGAAAAAATGAATTAAATCTGTGTATATCAGACATATCTCTTTGCTTATGTAAGGGTGTGAAAACACTTCATTAGGACAAATGCATTCACACATTGTATGAAAACATCATATAGCAAAGAGAATTGCCGGAGTAAATTTAACTTATTTTCAATACAAGTTTATTTTATACTGCTAATAAGGATTAGTATGGTGCTAAGCATGGATCAAAACTCCAAGACCCACCTTGCAATGTGGGGTTGCTTAAAGCGATTACTTATTAATCCACCTGAACCTACGGACTTGCCAAGGGATGAGCCCATGTCTGCTATGAACTTATTCACAACCCCGTGCCAACTACCGGGGTGGAGTACGAGAGGAAGACTTGGCCCCGCATGAATAAACCAGGCTCGCCGTAGCATTCCTGTGTATTTTGGTTTTATGTAAACAGCATGCAGGCATAGGTTGTCCATCTATTTTGAGCTGCAATAATGACGTCAGGCAAGATGACTGATCTGCTTTTTTGCTCACCAAATTCACATCATAATCAGTCATTCACATGCTTGCGAGACTTATTGATCCATTTATTTGTAAGATGTCTGTCAGGTTGTCACTTTTTCTGCCGGCGCGATGTATCAGTGTGTATCTACTATTACACTTAAAACTCTACAATTCCCTCTTCATGTCTTTCATCTGCTCGACATGCCTTGTAGGACACGGCCATTCCACGACGACAACATGGAGCTTAGCACATCATTACAGGGTCTGATGAATATTTTAACACGCCACAGAAAGCAGACGAGGGGGGACGGGGACGGGACGGGGGGGATATCTCTTTTACAAGTGCTCCCTACCTTCTTTTTTTGATCTGCTGTAATGTGGCTCTGACTCCCCAAGTCCTACTCTTTGCTTCACATTCTGAACCATCCATAATAGATAAAAACCAAGCCATGCACATTACTATTAATGACAATGTGTAATGTGGGGGCAATGCATACCCATAATTCTTAGTCATGGTTGGACTGGCCTTTACCTTCCACCCTGACAAACTAAACCAGTTATCCATCAAGGTAATATGTTGAAATCCTGATTCTGTGAATGTTAGATATTGGGTCACAGGAGGGATTAGGTGACTGCCCTTGATATCCTCGCATGCATATGTTGCTTTAAGCTTTGGAGCAAGATCAGAGCAAGTGGCATCATTTCTCTTCTCCTCTACCCACTACAATGACCTCCACATCTCCTTGAAGTGAATCTAAATGGCTTCGAGTGGTCATATTTTCCTCAACATTAAATGGAAGTAGACAGCATGAGAGATGGTGCAGCTTGAATCTAAAACCTTTGGAGTCCTGCACGAAGGTCGTGCAGTGGTCAGTCTGTGCAATGTCAAGCTTTCCTTCATTATTTGTACAGCTAAGCACTCAGTGTGACCAATAAGTTGTTTGTAAGTGTGGACAAGAGTTGCTAATTGGGTGAGGGTCTCTCTTGCTGTATCAGCTGGCCACAAGCAAGCCCCTGATAATGATATGTGTCCACCTTCCGAAAATAGGCAATGAAATTGCAGAAACACAGGTTGGTCAACAACTTCCAGGCCACATGTGACTCTTAGGGCTAAGAATAAGCCGAAACCTTAGCACATTAACAGTCAGCCAGTCATCAAAGACATGGTATAAATAGATCAGGAGTGTCTTCAGCAGTAACAACAGCGGAAAGTCCAAAATGTCCACGTGTTTTAACTCTCTCACAATATTAAGAGGGACTAATCAATATGAGAAATATATTATAGACGGTCAAGATCATATAACTTCAAATTGATAATGCAGGATATCTTCACAAAACCATTCACAGTGATAAACATGTGTTTGGAAAAAAGTAGCAATCTGCATTCCAACAGACAAAAGCATCAAATAACCAACTGCACTTGTCAGATCTCACTATTTTTGACTGAATAATTCTACTGAAATTGTATCCTGTTACCTTCTGCCAAGTGTGAAATGACCCAACGATAAATAACACAACTGATGTCATAAATTCTTAATGCCACTGGAACCTTCGCTCGTTGAAAGGTGGATGCCTGAGACACTCCAGTCCAGTTGTTCGAGTGCTATGCCTCATCTCAGCTCTTGCTTAATCTGCGAGGAATGTCTGTCTGTACTAATATTTTGCTCTTTATATTTCTTGATGCTACCTGAATATCCAGACACTTAACGATCTTATTGTTTATTATTGTATGGCATGTAGGGACTCACACATGCAGATAAAGACGCAATCTAAAATGGATGCACAGCATTTCAGGTGTGATATCAAACAATAACATTCTTGCTGCACGTCAACTTAACCTTTATGTTAAAGTGATGAGCAGCAAACAAAGAGTGAAACACCATACACTAATTAAAAGTCATCATCCTCTTACCAATGGCAATTAAGACATAATTAACTGGAATTTCCCATGCCTGCTCACAAAGATTGTGTGTGTGTGTGTGTGTGTGTGTGTGTGTGTGTGTGTGTGTGTGTGTGTGTGTTTATGGAGCTTTTTAGAGGAAGTGATCTGAACGAAACGTATTAAATGCTTAATTTAAAATTAAATAAAAGCCAGAACCATAAATGCTTGAACAGGTTTTTTTCAATTAGGAGGTAACAAATGTAAATGTGGTGTACTGATCCAGTTAATTCAGCCATCGCCATTGGCTCTATCCTCAATTCAGCCGGCCTTTAAGGAAACCGATAGCTGTCTCGTCACCCAGTGGGTTGAACCATGTGTGCTGCCAGTCACACCGCATGTGTGTGACCCCTTGAAGCCCATTCATTAATTGTCATAAAACCCTCCCGCGGCCCCCATTTGTGCAAACCCATAGCAGTCTGTTGGCCAAAGATCATCCACGCCCCCCCCCCCCCCCCCCCAACAATGACACCAACTCAGCTGCTGTTTGGCTTCTCCACAGGCCTGCTCCTCTCAGTTGTTACAAGCCGCACAAGCCTCAGTCAGGCCACACAACTGGTGCACTGTTTCTGTTTACTCACCCTTTTGCCCTCTTTGCCTGGTTCCCCTGGCTGACCTGGCATCCCAGCTAGTCCCTAAGGAAAGGACACAACATAACTGTGAACGTGGCCATAGATTCATCGGCATTTGGCAATGCAGAAAGAGTTTACAGCTTGCTTTAAGGAAAACTGATCCACCCAGATGTTTCTCCCACATGTTGTCCACGGACCAGTGGATAACTAGTGGGCTTATTTGGAAAAATGTGAAACAAATCACCAACTGAGTGAAATTTGCTTAAATAGATAGACAGAACGCAATCTGTGCTGCCATATTTTTGGTGACCTCTTCACTCCGTCGCTGCATTTTCTTAATAGGCGATTAAGAGCGTTAGTTGAACAGCGTTTGATTACATTATCTATGCAGTAAGAGACTATTAGCAAGTTCATCAAGGTGTACTATGATTTGAATATAAGGTTCTTGTGCAAATAGATGTCTATGGCACTTCAATAAGGTCTTGTTTACCTTAATAGTTGTGCTTTAGTGCTTGAAAAACACATTATGTGCACTTTGCCACACATGAAAAACAAATAAAAATGATCTAATGTAGTTTAATGCGCTGTTTAATTACATACCTTGTCTCCTTTGTCACCACGTGGACCCTAAACGTAGCAAATCAAAAGAGTGAATACTTATAAATCAAAAGCACAAACTCTACAATACCGTGTCATAGCTTTAGTTAAAAGAGCATTTAATGGTAATTAAAGTACCTGATCTCCTTTGAGACATTCCTTCTCGGCCTAAGGGAAAAGAAAACATTTGTATGAGAACACAAACATAAAGTCATATATAAAATGCAATCTAGTTATAAATAGGGCAGGATGTTAGGTCATGATGTAATTATCCTTGACCCTGATGCCCCAGTGAGAAGTTAGAGCAAACCTTTTACAGCTTCCCAGACGCCCTGCTGGCTAGTGTCAGCAAAGGGCAGACAAAGTTGCCTATCCTCGAGGCCACAGAGTTGACAAAAGGCCACATTCAACGTCTCCGCATTCACATACAAGCCACATAATTGGTTTCCCATTTCCAATTGGCAACCAAAAGTCAAATGTAGTTTACTTTGTCGGAACAGCTGCAATGGATGTTCCAAACCTAAAGACAGATGCCTTGTGCTAAGTTAGCAAACCTTTGACTTGTGAGCTCAGAGTTTTGACCTTGCGTGACAGACACCACATTGCAATTCAACACTTCCTTATCTGCTTTCTCACATTTTATTCCCTGGCTTTATAAGAGAACGCTCGCTAAAGCTCAAATTGGAGATAGGTGTCTGGTATTCTGCTTATGAATGTAAAATAAGGATGAGTGAATAGATGGCAGCAGCTGTAAGCACACAGACTTTTTATGACTAGAGCTGATGAAATCTGGTAGGCTGATCCCCTAATGATGTGTTGGTAATTAGCTAGCCACCCACACCATACCTTTAATCATCTGTAGCCATCAGCTCCCCTGATACAACGCAGTGTGTGTGTGTGTGTGTGTGTGTGTGTGTGTGTGTGTGTGTGTGTGTGTGTGTGTGTGTGTGTGTGTGTGTGTGTGTGTGTGTATGCACGCTCACTATTAGAGCAGTTTGTTTTGAAGCGTGAGTATAAAAACAGTTACAACATGTGTGTGCAGTCTTCTGGTACACCTTCAGTTTGTGAGTGTGCATTGGAATGGAATTGGAGTTTATTTCTCGGTTAATGAATTCTATCCCACAGATTTATGTTCCCAGGACCGCAGCAAAAACCAACCAGTGCAACCAGTCCAATTCTCAGCACAAACAGCCACGTCGTAGCTGTTCCAGGGTTTTGGTAAAGGCACGAAAGCTGAAGGGACCAAGCCACCAACCAAATCATTATATGTCACCCATGTAGGGCGCACTCCACTACAACCTGTCAACCTCACCACTGGGCACGGAGATCCATTCCTTTCTGCCCGACTGCTCATCCCTATCCTTTTCGGGCCGAGAGGGGCTGCCCACTGAGCCCTGTCTATCTGCTCCTTGTGTGACCTGCTCCCAGGCGATGGCAATATGTCACAAAGACTGCTCACCTGAGTGCCCTGCTCTCCACGCTTTAACACAGTGTGTAGCCCCTGCACGGCCAAAAGTCGGATTTGACAACACTCCAGTCCAACCCGGTTCAGATCAAATCCACCTGAGCATACTGGATGTCCACATTCCTACTGCTTCTTTTGGGTGACATACAGTTGAAGTTCCTTTTAGAGTCCCTTGGATTTCTCAGAAGGTGCTCAGAGTTTCACTTTTAAAATCCAGACTATGAATGTTCCATTGTTCTTATCAGTGTTAAAGAACAAGCTACTATTTCCGAGGATTACTTCAAGATTATTGTAATAAATGTGATTCTGTTAAAGATCGAACTGCATTTAAGTTCATACTTTATGCAAAAACCAAGAGTAATTCCATAGCGATCAATTTTTTTTGCCACTCGAGAGCTGTTGCCTGATATAGCGATATCAGTGAACTCGGCTTACTTACAGGCAGCCCGGGAGAACCAGGCAGACCATCTTCACCCTGTGAAGGAATAAGTTATTAATAGGTAAAAACTCTAAAACTAAAACTTTCTGAATAACATCTTAAACACATTGAACGTGGTAGCTGCAGTATAAAAATATGTCAGACGACATACAAAGGCAATTTAGTTCATAAAAAGAACACAAGAAAGTCAGACAAAAATAAGGTTCACTTCGAAATGCATCACATACTGTATATACACACACATACTGTATGTATGCAACATACACACCATAGTTGCCCAACTGATAGTGATTTCAGGAAATGAAGCCTGTTTGATTGATTTTGACCATGTCAGATAACAAGCAGGTGGGCCAGTGCTTTTAAATATTACAGGTCTTAAAATAGCACCGCCATACAATAGCATGAAAAGCCAGCGGTAGGACAGGGAGGATAACATCAGCTAGTGACTCTGATAGAGCAGGCAGCCCTGAAAAATCATGTACGGAAAGAAGTAGATGTCTTTTGAAAGAAGCATTACTGAATGTAAGCAATGCCTCCACATGCATTTTATTGCCTTATTGCATTTGTCTTGTGTGATAAGTCATGCACTACCTATTGTTTTGGAGCTCTCTCTTCTATCACACTGCATTTCTACCGGGAATTCTAAAGCACAGAGCGAATTGAGAATCAGTGAACTTTATAACTGGCAATACCTTGTTATCAAACGTAGATGAAAGAAAAAGCAAGATGCTTGAAGTTCGTATCCCATTTTTTTGTCTAAATGACAGCTAAAATATGCATGCTATGGGATATTCGGGGACTCATTACTTTACGCTTCCAAGACTGTCTACCTCTGTCAGTTTCAATACAAGCAAACGTTCCTATGCTCCCCCACCTCCCAATCTGGAAAATAGGATGAAATACACTGTGATGCTCTGTTGTCTTCACAGAAACACACAGACCTCATTATAACTTCAAGGCTGGCTGACGGTGTATTGCACCTACAATTATGCGGTGAGTTCTACCAAAAAGACAACAAAAAAAACCCTGCAATAACAGAGGAAATATATAAAGGAGCAGGAGATACAGTAACTAATTACAGGAAAAAACATTTCATCTCATTCATGGAAAATAACCTCTCTGTCGGATTAAAACAAAAATGGTTAAAAAAAACACCAATATTTTCTGCAATGCAACAGTTAATCAAATGCATGTCAGAGATAGCAGTGAACAGACTATAAAGGGGTTTTATGAACAAGGTATTCATCAAACTCATGACACACTTCCAGCATCTTTATGAGAACAATGTCAAATATTGTATTTCAAATCTCTCCATCTGCTGTTGCAGATTGCGACAGTATGCAAGGGTAAACATGTTGAAGCCTTCAAAGCTACACAGTTCTATTTGGGGTGCAAAACAAGGTAACAGGATTGTTCAGTGAATCCATGACAAACATCTACTCCAATGAAAATACCAAGACTAATAGAGAATGAACAATTTACTCTCAGCGATGATGGAAAATATGATGATCAGAGATGTTTTCTTTAAGCGTATGATAGAGTTCTTTAGCTGTCCATGTCTGGAAGAGTAATCAGAGCAGCACTTCAGACAGATGGGCAAACTCCTTACTTAGATTACAGCTCATGAAAGTCAAGCAGATTGCCTGAAGTGCGTTGTTTTTCTACAAACGCACACACATACACACAGATGCACACAAATTAACTAATGTGTATCATTTTGTCCATCCCAGTAGGCAGACTCACTCACTTTGTCCCCTTTGGAGCCAATGGGACCAACAGGTCCTGGGTCACCTTTTAGACCCTAAGAACACAAAATGGGCAGTTTACCACCAGCCAAATAAAGAAAATGTAGTTGTTGAATGTAATTGTTAATAGAAATAAGGAGTAAGTGGTTTCTAGACAGAAGCTCACACACCAGCATGAATGTTATCTCATGCAGGTGTCAGATTATCATGCCTGTCAATATCAGTCAAAAGGCTCTTGTTCTGTGAACGGCACGACTGCAACAACCACTGCAAAGTGCTGCGTCTCATGTACAACAGCACAGCACTTTGGTCAGCAGGAGTGTATACAAATTCACCAGTTATTTGGGTAAAAGGGCTTGGTGAAAGGGAAAATAAATGGCAGGGGTGTAGAGATTTGTCATTATCCTCTCATCCAGGCATAAAAGTTGTCTCAACACATTTATGCAGCTGTGCCAACACAGCACGCAGCAAACACTCTTCCCCATGAAAATAATGAAAATAATGTGTTTGTTTGTGTGGTGCAGAAAGCAGCAGAACACTTTTGCAACTTTTTTCGTTAAGTGGAGATACAGAATATCTGTCTGGTCATGTTCCGCATCAGTAATGTGAAATACTTTTATGTTAAGATCCACAACTTTTAGGTGCAGATTATAATAAAACATAGACAACAAAAGGGGAATATTGGCTTTAATCAGGTGACTTGTGAGCTAATTTGATTATGATGATACATGGGGTAACTTTGAGTGTTGCAATAGTTGTTTATTAAGCTGTTTATTTGATCGCATCAATTCTGAATTCTCCATAACAATAATCCAGTTCCATGACTGTTAAGATTGAGTTGTGAATTTCTATTCCTAAAAGTTGAAAGAGATAAGATAGTTGGGGAGAACAATGAAACCAGAATTAACTTTTAATTGGCTTCATATTTTTCACACTGCGCCATACTGGAGTCGGCACAGAACTTTTCAAATAAAAGGACAGATGTAAGCAGGGGTGTATTTCAGCTGGAGAGGAAGAGGACGGCTTTCATACAATTTAATGCTTTGGAAGACAGTTAATGTAAGAATATTCCATTAATCTTTTGCTCAGACTGTTTTACTGACATCCTTGCTATAATTGCATTAACCTTGTATTTTTAATGCCAATCTAAATGTGCCCACTGCTTGGAGAGCGTCTTTAATTAAAAGCTTTCTCCTGCATTATTCGGAAATTGCCGACACCCCTGCCATGTATTCTGTTGAAATCTCCAAATTACCAGATGACTGACGGGCTGGAAACACAGGCCACCCTGAGAAGTCTGTGAATGCATCATCAAAGGCCCAGCTTTCACCCACATACCATCAACTTGCCTCACACTGCTTAAATCTAAAATGGATTATCATTATTTGTTCCTCCTGTGCACCATGCATACATGAAAACAATAGTGAAGGGCATTTCAAGGTCATGTAAACAACATTAAGTTGTTGTGCTGCTTGCACTGGCGACCATTACGTTAAGCCCAAAGCGTCAGGCGCTACACATTATAAATAATGTCTGAATGTTTTGATATGACATTTAAAATCAGCTGATTGCGTAATGATTTGTCGTAGTGCCTTCTTCTGTGTTCCCCCAATCACACAGATGTTGTAAGGATTCAGATTTTCATTCCAATTATAACTTGAAGCAAAGTATTTCGGGGTGGGACTAAACTTTGCAAGTTTGGGTCAAAGTCATACCCCTAATTGGTGAAAGAAGAGGGCCAGCTGAGATAAAGACTGATAGCTGATGAATGAAGCTTGACACATATTGACAGGCTAAATTTGCAGCAAGCCTTGTTAGGTATGACACATTTGGGGCAGCAGAAACCACTCTTTGAAATATGTTAGGAGGATGATGGGGAGCATGGACGGTTTGTAAAATGACTCAGAAATGAAATCATTTGTCATGGTTAAATTTAGAGTTAGAAAGGTTATTAATAGTGAATTATATCTGCAGAAGATGATTACCTTCCCTTATCACATTAAGTCTGGCTCCACCAGACATGTCACTATTTCATTGCCTATTCTCTGCAAGTCTCATCTTTAACACCACCATTCAGAAAACACAGCAGCCATGACAATGCTGGTAATCACGTCTCTATAGTAATGCCAGATAATTTAGCTTCCCTTTAAGCTGCTCTACTCCATGTGACATAATTTAATCAAACTTTATAATTTTGTCTGGACCTTAAGCCCCCTTACAGAGTCAATAATAGGGCAGCTGACATATCAGCACATGAGAGCCTAATTCTTTATTTAAATAAACAGTCTTACCACTCAACCTGATACAAGAGAAACACATTTCCTTGTGTGTTATTGTCAGAGCAGTGCCAGAAATAAAGGAGAACTAGAAGCCTCTTCTGATAACAAGAAGTTAAACAAGACCAGCGTCTGACTATCCCATATTGCATTCGTCATAAGAAACAAAATCCAGGATTTTTGTAATAATGAGAATTTGGCTCATTATTTTGGCAAAAGAATCTTGTATGGATTGTTACTGTTGTGACCCTTTCCACTCATTATGTTGTTGTCTTGTTATTTCTGACAAAGGCTGAAAGCTGAGAGCTGCTTATGTTGGTTCAAATCTGTGAGGTAACAGAAAGTTTAAAATTTAAATAAGTTTCTAATACCATGTCCCAGCTCAATATGCATATTGTCCACAGTTTCAGCAATGTCACACTGGTTTTAACAACAGCTAAGGGACATATGTCCACTTATTTATGCTGTAACTCTGCATTTGTTCCAAAATGTCCAACTGAAAGTGATAAAAAAAAGCTGTGAAAGTGTGAAATATCAGTCTGTTCACATAAATCTAGGATTTTCTATGTCTGGAATAGCATGAAATTTGCATTAGAAAGGCCTTAGAGAGGACCTAAGAGTATGAATATCCCCTTTGAAGTGTTGATCGGGTCTGTAAGAGCTGTGGTTTGCATGGCACAGAGACATAACATTTTTAGAAGGCATCTGTAGTGTTGCTCACAAAACCACTTTGTCCCATCGGCCTGGAACCAAATCTTCCTCGCAATGCTCGAGTCTCTCTTTATAGGATATCTGTCGTGTAAAAAATGATTTAATCCTTGATATGATGTCACAAACCTGCAACATGATGGAGTGATGCACATTCATAAATGGTTTTTCTACTATCTGTTATTATTATCTTCATGTTTATTGAGAAAGCTTAACGTTTTAGAGTATTTGTTGTGTCAGTGACCACAATTAAGTTAAACTAAACTAAAACATTTCTTAACTTAATGTTTATTGTATATGTGTTAATTAAAAACAATCACATATGTCTGTAATTTGGCGGGAGAGCCTGACTATACAAATTGGAGAGGTGATGATTTGAATGTTTTCAAAGACAAATGGTCTGCAAAATATGAAACGGAAACATGTGAAATACATTGAATAAATGCTTCAATGTTACATCATTCTTGAAAATGCTTAAAATAGTAATATACAGATTTCCAGACCCTTGATTTTCGCTTTTAAAACCATTGCATTAGTCGGGCACATTGACTGACTTCTACTCTCCCTTGCTGCAGGATCGCTTTGCACACCGAGGGAAAAAAAACTGTTCAATCAGGGTCTTCTATTTGTCCCACGCACGCAGTCGTCTGAAGACACGCAGTGATTCTGCTTTTCAGACTGTTGCACCTAAATTGTGGAATAGTTTCCAATTAGCGCTGCATATGAAACTCTGTGGAACCTTTAGAAAGGAGCTAAAAACGCATCTGTTCAGACAGGCATTGGGTTAGGTTGTCAGAATTGTAGGTGCTTAATTATGTTTTATGCCCTTTGGTTTCTCTGGGCTGTATTTGTTTAATATGTTCTATTGTCCGTTGTTATTTATTTGACTGTATAAAGCACCTTGTGGCTTTTGTCTGCGAAAGGTGCTCTCTCTCTTTAAGGACCGCTTCTGATTGGCCTGCTGCATCAAAACATGGATGCTGGCCAAATATTAGCTGATTAGCCTCTTACATCGTGGCTTTGTCTAACGCCTGGGCAAGTAAATTAAATGTTTGATAGTGATGTAAACGTGTGGCAGAAATAAAGGACTGACCTAGATAATACTATCAAGAACAGTTTGTCTTACAGGATACATTTCTATAATTGTCAGCCTCGTGTTTTGCAACTGTGTCCAACACAAACTCCTTACTATATTATAGAAATGAAGGGAAAGATCAGTAGATGTCCCTTTTAAATAAAGCCCTGAAGCTTAATTTGTAAACAGCATCTGCATGCCCCCTGTAGTTCAAACATGTACAATATAGGATCATGTCATGTTACAAAACTGCTTAATCAGTAGTTGTAACAAAAGTTTGTGTGCATCGGTGCTGCAATAACGTCTCCTTTTCCTGAACTCACCACCTGCACACAGAAAAGCTGACAGGGAGCTGCTACAATGCAAAATGAATCATGGAACTGGAATAAACTTGTGTAAGGCGGTGAAATGGCAAACTAGTATTTATTAGACTTTCGGTATACATTTTAATCTGTGACACTCTCAGGTTTGGGTATAACCCATGAAAAATGCATTCTGCTTTCAGTGGAACCACGCTAACTTCCATCCAGATAATGACGGTGATTTTCAAGGAGGCACCACCTGGAAACATCTAATGAAGCCTTTAGGGAGAAGGTGGATTTCTTCTTTTTTTTATCTTCCTACCTTCCACAGCATAGCCTAGTTAAGATGCGGCGCCTCTGTCTGATGGACATCGGCCCAATTCATTGCACAGCGACGTGGAGGGAGATGCAGACTGGCGGGGCTGGAAATACTGTTAGCTTTTGTTGTGAGCTGTGGGCTTTGCTGCAGTTTTACGTTGAGATAAAGGAGACAGAAAGGACTGTGAATAAGCGGTTGCTGGCTGTGTGACTGTCGTTGGTGCAGCACGGGGTCAGAACACTGTGGGGAGCTGTGTACACTTGCCTACTAATTACATACACCGCTGTGTCTCCTCAGTTCTATAGCAGTGGGGCCACAAGACAATCTGGCAACTCCCCAGCACAAGACAACTAAAGCACGCAAATAAACACATCCACAGATGCAGGAATATACAAATGCACTCTAATTATGTTTACTTATTCCTTTTACTAACTAGAGCAGCTGCAGGTCAGTACCCCCATCTGACAAGGTAGAATGAATGTAAGGAGGATGTTTCAGCAACAGTACACAGTTTAATCACCACAAACTGGGTTTTGTCTATAGGGGGGAGGCAGAATTAAAATGCAAAGGTGCATTAACTACTCTGAACATTTTAGAGGGGAAATCGCTGTTATACTGAACAACAAGCCTTTCAAGCTCTATGGAACAGGATCTCCAAGTAACATAGATATTTTGAGTGCCGGCCTACAAATGCCAGGGAGGTTACAGCAGGAAATGCCTTTTGTGACTTTCCATTTGCTCAGCAACACACCACCACAGACTGTGTGTGATAAGACTAATAACAGTGACAGAGAGTTGGAAAATATGGTATATGAATTTTTATATCTCTGTATGAAATATATCATTTGTAAATCTTAACAAAGGGCCACTGTGTTTTGATATCAGCAAACACTATCAGTGATACTCTAACACAGACTAATATCATGTTCTTCTGTCTCCCTTTTCTGTGTTACTTTACTCTTCACTTAAACATCACGTATGCACATATGTAACTTGAATTACCCACAAGATAACATGGTGTACACTCCTACTGTCCCAGAGGACTTGTATCTGCAAAACGATACCGGCTCACATGCTCATACGTAGAATTCTGTCTTCTCAGATGTCTACTTGAGCCTTAAATAACGTACTCACTTTAAAAATGGAAGATGAGCTAATTCCAGTAAGACGGGACGGGGGTAATAATGTCTCGTAGTCGCATTAAATAGGCCGAGCAAAATCAGCATGCAAATATTTTCACAACATAACGATCACTTTGTTTACTACCAAAAGATCTTAATAGTGTTCCACTTTAACCATGCAGGTCCTTTGGGTGCTCTCTTTTAAACCTCTGAATAAATATAAGCAGTTATATTTAGAAAGAAGAATATATTTTGAATGGTGTATTACAGTATACTTGTTTATTGGCTGAGGTATAACGGATAATAATAAATAAATGCTTAATAATAAAACTGAGTTAACAGATGTCAAACGCCAGATGACAAATCCAATTCTACAGCCGGGTGATCACAAGTAAAACATAATAACACATTATCGTATGATCCTTTGTCCCCCTCCTAATGCTCTTCTACCATTACAGGCCAAGCAGAATCAATTATCAATAGCTTAACATGTGTGTAATAACTACAGTATAGATCTGGAACACTTGCATCCTAGGTCCTGAAGATAATGGGTCTGAGACTGTTGGGTCTGAGCATGATTACTTAATTGACTGGTGGAACAAAAGGCCACCTTACTGCAGTTGAATCAAATCAATGCGAATTAACTTGATTCAGGCACCTCTGGAGACACTGGGGACACAGCTTTTAATTATTAACCCTGTATTCCTCACAGTGACTGATAACACATGGGGCACTGTACTGTAGCTTCTCAAGCACTGATTAGGAACATCCCATCCTTGACCTTACAAGATAAAGAGAACTGTGAATAAGACTTAAGATGGGATAAAAATCTAAGTACTAAACTGTGCAGATTCTCTTTAATCTGTGTTTATCCATGTCTTTGTTCAGCATACTTGTACCAAAAACCAGAGCAACAAAATGCCAACACATGCTTTAACGTGATGACAAATGACAATGACTAAAAAAGGGAATGCAGTGTTTTATTGACCTGCCTGTTGTAGTGACCGGATGCAGTATCAGCACACAGCCTCTCTAAAGTCTTAGGTTTCTGGGTTGTAACTCTACAATCAGCAGAAACCACGCATGTAGTGGATCGCTTGGTAGCAAACAAGATGGTTAAATAAAAACAGATCAGATGATCACTGGCTCAATTCTCTATTAGCCCAGCACAACAGATTATATTCCCATTGCTGTCATACTATTGGTAACTACAACTACTTGCTTCTCCTACTACTGCAACCTCATACTCCCATAATACAGCCACTAACATGTTGATTATCTCACTACTGCTGGACTTCAGCTTGCCTGGCAAAGCTCTCTCACTATCTACCACGAGTAGAGTTGTGGGATAGAACCTGCAACATTTCTGTAACCAATCCCTTTCTAAAACCATTAGGGTCCCACTGCCCCTACTACTACTAGGGGTGCACAAAGGGTGTTGTCAATCAGTCAATCTCACATGACGCTGAAACGTCAAACTTATTTCTATGTTTGACTGCTGCCTTGTTGTCAAATCTTGAGTGGGAAACACATTTTGCTACTACTTCTGCCGCAAGCAGCCCACTTCTGAGACAACTATCCCCTCGACTGCACTTAGTCTGCTGCTTCAAAATAGGCTCAGTTACTACTTGTACATCGTGTAATTGGTTTACTTCATTATAACTGACTTGTATCACTATACAGTATATTCAGCAATCAACACATCTGATCTTTTTTATTATTTAGATTTCAGGGACGAGGGGTGAAAATATTGGGGGTGCTAAAACGCTTAAGCACCCACAGAACTGCTCCCAATGGCTGCTATATGGACAACCCACACAGCTCATTATTTTTAATGATCCCGTCTATCAAAGTCTGTACCATGGTAATAGTATTGTCTATGAGGGCTACCCAATAACATTTAAGAATAGATAAACACATAAAGCATTGGGGGATATCATTCGCTGGCCGACATGTTAAGCTCAGCAAACACTGTTCTGATTTCTCTCAGGTTCATCGTCAAAGTGCAGGTACATAACCTCTACAGGGAGGTTGATTTATCTGCCAGATAAATGGTAATGAAAAAGGTCCCTTTATTAAGCCAATTTAAAATGACCATCTGTTCCGCTATCATCTATTGTGATTGTACCATTGTGACCACACAAATGCTTTGCAACTAACTCAACAAACTCACCCTAAGCTAATATTGACCAATTAAAATACTTTGTTCACTAAGCTCCAAGAAAGGATGTTATCATTCTATTATTAAATTTAATCAAAAAAAGAGATGTTTCTTGTTAAATCATAACACCGTTGTTCACGGTCTAAAGATGATTAATTTCCTCACTGCATGCAAATTTGTTAAACATGCAATCTTTTACTTGAAATGTGGAATGCAACTTAGAGCATTATTATTATTATTATAGTATTAACATTAGTGGTAGCCAGTAACCAGTATGCCAAGCTATGGTGTCAAAGCTATGAACCAATTTCACTGCAGATGGACATTGCGGCATAGAGCACACAGAGATGCTCTTCAGATATGACATCGACAGAAAACTCTAACCTGAGGGCATCACACAGAAAATTAAAAGCCTATAAGAATTGATTCCCTGACGAAACTAGATCAGACTGATGTACTACGTATGGAATATATGTCTGCTGGAGATAGTTGTACTTACCTTCTCCCCATCGATTCCCTTTTGCCCTTCTAATCCAAATTCTCCCTGCAATGACAGGATTGAAAGTTATAAGGCAAAGAAAATCAAATCCTTCAAAAGTTTGTACTCTTTTCATACAAAAACTCTGAACAATTCAGTGCTGTTCCTCTTTCTCATTTTCTGGAAAGGAACCAGTGTCTCTATTCTAAAACAACATGAAAAAGTTGTTAACATCAATATTCAAATTTGGTACACCAACACACACACACACACACACACACACACACACACACACACACACACACACACACACACACACACACAGATGTCACTAGGATGACAGTGTGTCCTGTATACAATGTACCGTGGTGGCAGGACATAAAAAAAAGGAATCTTTTTTAAAGATATCCATTTGTTGAAATGAAACTGTGCTAAAGGAAGTAACTGTATCCAGGCGTCCTTGACTTGGTCCACATTGGTTCACTGAAGTACATTCTTGTAAATCCCAACCTCTAAAACTCACTCACACATCCTACACACTAAGCTTAGGGTGAAACAATACTCTTGTATCAAAGCGATACTGATAGAAAATCCATTGGGAATCAGACACAAGTCCCAGCACTACTGCCCACGCCATCGTTTAACTAAAACAGAATGTATACCATTCACAAGATTACGTGCGATCAAGAAATAAGCTGTTTGAGGATTATTTCCACAAATAACTTGTGATCACTGATTCCTCTCAAGCTACGCAGCTCCTGCTTTCCATTCACTCTGCCAGAGATGTGTGAGATATCTTGGAACTAACTGGCTCCATTAGAGTGTAACCTATACAGTTTCATGACCTTAGCTGACCAATAAAGCTCAAGCAACTTGCCATGCTATAGCTAATCCAAGGGCAACCATTTCATTACTCATATGATATTGACAGCTGCAGAAAACTGTTGGCTACCATTAGAACCTGCAAAATTAACAGGCTCAAATCATAAATAAACACATGAACTATTAAACATGTCAGCTTGACTTAGCGTTTAACCAGAAGCATCACTTTGGAGACAGAAATACCTTGCACACGTGTTTAAAACTAGGGGAAAAAACGATCCTAACTAAATTCTGGCACACAGACATGTGTATAGCACACATAGTTCTGTTTGCACCGTAAACAGGTTTCTTGGGGCATTTCTGGGCCAGTGTAAGCTTTATTGACAGGGTATTGAGCTTAAATGTAAAATACAGTGATGAGTAGACATGGTACATTAGCATCAATCTCAGCACTACTGCTACCGCTGTTGAGGTAGACTTTTTTATGTGCAGTGTAACGTTACAGCTTTAGATGGCTCCTGAATCTCTTGATCTCAGAAAGCAAAAGTATGGAGGTAGATGTGTCATTAAGTTCTTGCTGTTATCCTGTGCAGTTCATGGGCAAATATGTCGCCTCACATCGAGCGTAACATCTCCAGTGGATATAGGATCAGCATGAGGAATGAACATATTTATTGCGGAGATACAAACTGAATATAATTTAATATTGATCTCTTGAATGAGCATGTCACATCGAGTGCATGTTCTTAGTCCAGTTCTACATTCATCCATTCATTCATTCATTCACATGCACAGAAACATCAGACACCAGCCAGCACCCAGAAACACACACATACCGGTATTGTTTTACAGTATATGGAAAATAAACATGTCCTCCCTCATACTTGGAGAATTTGGCGGGAGTGCAAGATTCCAAATTTGGTGGTAAGAATGTTGTTGTTGTGTAGTTTTCCAGTAATGTAATTGACTTTTCACTTCTGGGATCAGTCCTTGAACTGTCTCATCTCAGAGATGTGCAGTCACAGAACACATGATGTACTATACAAAGTTTACCTGGTGATCATTGGATCTGGCAGTTTGATAACGTTTAAGATATTTAGGTATGAAATGTGAAAGGTGCTTACGTCTTGTCCTGGGGTCCCTGGAAGCCCATTCTGTCCTGCATCCCCCTGTGAATGAAACAAAACACGCACCACTTAGAGAAATGTTTCTTCTTATTCACACATTAGTGAAAGACATTATGACATCTTGTCTTTTCAGCCGAGATATTGCCCCTACAGCTGTTCCTCACTTCCTCCCGACGCAGTGGCATAGCAGCTGCAGAGCTGGATACCGTTTCCCTCTTTTCCACCAATTGGGAATTGCTTGTAAAGCCTGCCTGTTACTGACCGCACACCTGTCATTTGATTGCCTCTGTGTGTGTGTGTGTGTGTGTGTGTGTGTGTGTGATGCGCGTGCGTGCGTGCTTGTTGAGCCCACTTTTTTGTGGACACCCTTCTGACAAATGGAAAGGAAAGGAAAGCATTTGTTGACGACAAGTGAGGACATAAGTAGAATATTCTTCCACAAATCCTTCTTATAGAGAACTTGCTCCAATTTAAATGCCCAATCAAACATGGTTTTCATGCTCACATCCATCTTCCTTCTCACTTTAGCCCTGTTTAAAACTTAATCTACCTCATTTCAGAAAATCAATACAAAGAGGCCAAACCATGCCCTCTCACTATACGCTGCAGAACGCTGCAGAGTTAACTATTTCTTCCCATCATCCTATAGACAACATGTCAAAGCTAAGGTTGTGTTTATACATTTTCATTTGATCTGTATAAAGACTACATTCTTTGGTGAAGTGAACAGTCACTCCCAAAAAGACAAAATTATCAGCGTGAGCAAAGATGTAATTGCCTCACATGCGTCCTTGAATAACAACACATTGTTCCATTTGTACAAAACAACGATGCTGTAAAGTTCACAACTGGTGATGTCAATGATAGAGAAAAAAAAAACCCATACAAAGTCTATGACAGGGCAGATTCAGTATGGAGGTTTATATTCAACCATCCACACAAAACCCTTTCAGTCAAGCTAATTAAGATTCTGTATCCCTGACAATAAAAGTTTAACAAAAATTCCTGGAACTGCTCATTCCGGTGGCACAATGGATGTAAATTGAATTAGAACGTACTAATTGAAAACACAAGCCGTAAGGGGAGGAAACAATTGTAAATGGTGCAAAACAAATGAAGGTTTGTGTGAAAGGGAAAGAAGTTTTAATTTCAACATCACGCCTCTGTGTTGTTTCTTACACATGTACATGCAGAAGCTGTTGAGCTTCTAATACCAGGGTTTATGTGCAAGGCCAGAGAAAATGGATTTCCCTTCAAGTAAGCTGCATTCTTATAACCCACTACTTATCTCTTTAATTTCCAGAGGGATTCTGGATTAATCATAACAGTTTAATCCCTTTGCACTGTGTTAGAATCCTCCATCAAACTCTCACTGTAATGTGGGATGGTAGTTTGTATTGGAGTAACACAGCCAAAGTAATCCGTGCACACTTTCTAAAGAAGCCTTCTGTGTAGGTCAGGATGATTGGCCTGTAGTTCTTATTGCGGCTCTTTTAAAAGCTCTAAATTGCCTGGATGCCTTTGATTAATCTCTACAAAGGCAAGCTAAATTGTTAATACGTATTCAGAGTTGGTCTCTGACAATTTTCTTAATCTTACACAGAGAATCACACGTTAGTAATTCAAAGTCTCATGGGTTTACCTTATTATTATTAATAATTATAGCAATGGCTGTGTTAATGTATTGTAATGTAAATCCAAAGGAGTGCTGTGCTGTTAGGTATACACTGGAACTGCTATTTAAACATAGGGCTCAATATGAATAAAGTGCATTTAGAGGAATGTGCTCCAATAGCCAACCAGACATATCAATTAGCAGCAAGGTCAGTGTGAGTTTGCGACAAAGAACGAGATTATACATAATTGTCTGAAAGTGTGGCGCGTGTACTACACCACACAGATGGCTTAATGTCATCATTTTCTACGACATCTTTCAATGTAATTTCTATAGATTTGCACATGAATAGCTGCAAACAGCACAAGCCATGAAAAACTGTTTCATTTAAAGGCCGATGGCAGTTTATTATTGAATGCAGGCTTCACCCTGGGTAGTTATAGATCAGCAGCTAACAAGGTTCAAATTCCCAGTTTATTGTGTGGAGTTTGCATGTCCTCTACACATCTTGTTTTCTCTGGCTTTTCTAATTTCCTCCCACACTCCAAAGACAAGCAGGTTAAGTAAAGTGGGTACTGCCAATAGCATGAAATTGTAAATTAGTCTGTCTATTAATGCCCCAGTATACTTCAAAGGACCTGAGGGGATGTGATGAAAGAACGTGCCAGTTAACACGTCCTAGAACCCTGCATGCACTCGAGCCGTTGTTCTTATAGACATATTGATTACCCTCGATGCTTAATCAAATAACCCGGTCATTTCATCAGGGAACTCCATTTTTTCTCGACTATGGAAGGGAATCAGTATACTGAAACTTAACTTTTCAGTTACCATACCAGTGGCTAACATTGCTTTTGTTTCATGTTTTTATTTTATGAAATGAAATATGGGATTAGAAGGAAGACAGGGATGAAAAGGAGTGACTTTCAAGACTAGAAGTGGTGTAGAAGATATAAGGGTTTAAAATGCTTCATCATGGATGAAATACACTGCTTCTCTATCTGAAAAGAATGTTCTGTTCATGTTTAATTCAAATAGCCCAAGCAAAATCCCGGACCACTCTATTTTGGCTCCAATTAGTGCTGTGATGCTACTTGTAAACTTGACCAAATATATGGATATTAGCCTCAAAAGTTCTCTGAAGAAAGAAAAATCGGTAGAAATTGGGTGTGGACATAAAAGCAAATTAATTTGGCAAAAATATTCAAGAAGTTCAAGCAAAATAAAGATGGTGAAGAACTAAAACTGCAAGCAGGACAGGCAAACAAATTTAAAAAGGGTTGATGAAGGTCATCACAAACAAAACAGGACAAGGTCAGGATTTACAGGCACACTTTAAAACTGGGATATGGCTTGAACACTTTGAGTGGCATTTCACAGACAATCTGGCAAGAGAGAAACTGTCTGTCATGCTGTATATACTGGTAAGCTCATGTGGGGAAACAACGAACAGGTGAGGTAGGTCAGGTGATTGAGCAGGGTGGGAGAAACTCAGGGGAGACAGCTGGTGGACAGGTGGAGAATTGCAGTCTCATAACAACACATTTGCATATATGATTTGATGTTTCAAATTATGATGCCATTCTAATGCGAATTCTAGTGTGTTTACATGCATGTTAAACCTTCCAATTATTTTTTTTACGTCAACCAATGATGTCACCATAACTTTATTGACATCATCTTTTATGTGTGGATACTCGGACCAAGAATTTGGGATTGTTAAATGATTTCTTTAAGCATCAAATCAGAGTCAGCCACCGCTGCATTTCCTCAACTGTCTTCTTGCTTCAGAAATTATCTGTTCTGTTCTGTATCCTATTCTCATTTCTGCCTTAATCCCAGGACAAACAAGAATCTGGGTACAGTCTGCATCTAATACCGAATGACCACAACACATTAGTGTGAAGACAGAAAACCAAATGGTACGTTAGCAAGGTCATACAGCCAACAAAGGTTTAGTTTCCTTTATTTTAGCAGTGAGGTTGTCTTGAATGTGTCTTCCTGTCATATTTGATCTTAACTTCATTGATTCAGTATTCAAGCCTTTAACAGGATTTGTTTTATTTGGATTAATTCTGTTGTTAAGAAAGTAAATAAATGGTGCCAAGTATTGATTTGTGGAAGACGTCAAATTAGATTACAGTGTTAACTCTATGAGCCAGTGACTCACACAACACAATGTGCAAGACACAGTCTGCAGAAACGATGCAGAAAATATGTCTAGTGCATGTTCAAATAAACAGCACAAAGACTTTATTCACTCCTAAATACATAGTGAACATGCTTTTGTTGCTCAAAGATGAACTTTTACAGTAAAAAGACCTCTCAGTTTCAGTCTGGAGTATTCACAGTGCCTGTAATCTGCACAATCCCCTTTTGGAAAATGTAACATCTTCTGACACATTCTTACCCTCTGAATTCAGTCATAAGGGTGAGCAGCACATAATTAATGACCACCACCGTCATACAATTTACAAGTGCGCGCACACACACACATAGATCAAACTCGTAAGAGCTTGAGAGCTGGTCCCCGCTGAGTCAATTAAGAATCATTAGAGTGCAATTATAATACATTTTGGAAATCTGATTAGTGCAATCTGCTGCTGTACACATAAGGTTCTTCAGACAATGAGGGTAATTCATAAGGCACAATGCCAGTTACGGGAAAATTGCATCAAACATCCATGGTCCCTCATTCATAAAGGCTGGCACACTTCGAAACACTGTACACTTTGCATTTACTTCGGAAGAGACATTACTACTACTACCACTAGACATGTTTCAGTCAGTAAATGGTAAATAAATAAATATGGGTGATGATTTAAACTGTATTTGGTGCGCATCTACTAAGGTTCAACGAATCTGATATCTAAGGCCACTCAGTTGATTAGTCAGTGTATGTAGAGTGTATGTACAAATGTTCAATGTTAAGTTTTGATCTCATCTCACATGCATAAAGCTGCACATCTGCCAACCTCTCTGTTCTCACACACACCCACATATACAGACCGCCTCCCTTAAAGCGCAGCAAAAAACCTTTTCCTCTTTAAATATGCAGCAGCTAATGCCCTTATAACATGTTAGTTATGTGACACCGGTGCATTATCACTTCAGAGAAGCTTCATGAATAAGCTTTAATGTGAATTTGTTTTGAATCGACGAAATGTTTGTGATATTCCGAACTGAATCTGCAGGCCCTTAATGAAAGTAACTGGTTTCACACCGAGGAAATATAAACAGTTCTAAACAGTGTAGAATTTCCCAGATCACCATGGCAAATAATCAACTAAGATGCTATAAAGCTACAAATGTGATATTGCAGTGGACATGTTTCAGCGAGCGCGTAGATTGTAGAAGGTACAAAAAACAGATGCTCATTACTCACAATCTGGCCATTCTTTTTTAATAATTTAGGAATGTTTGTTTAGGAATAGCTATAGGACTTATTTCATACAGTAGAAACATTTTTCATTTTAAAACTAGTGAATACAATGCAAAATGCAAATGCAAAATGCAATGTAGGAAAACACAAAAGGCACCACTAATCTTACTATAGAAAATGTGCAGAGTAAATAATGCAAACTTGTGTATTAGACTTGGTTTGTGTTGTTTGTAGAACTAATTTAATTTTCTAGCAGTGGTGGAACAAATAACAAACTCCTTTGCAGGCAGTTTGAAAAACAGCCCATTTCCAAATGCCAGTGTCGGGCTCTAAAGGCACATTAATTTAACACTCAGACACGTAGCTGCTGGGCTTTCTAGGAGTGAGTACATTTTCCTAAATTAAAGGGGATTTTACGCTCTATACACAATCCGATTTGTCTTGGTAAAGATATTTTTTCTCTCTGGCTTCACTTTGTTTTTGTGTTTTCCATTTACTCATCCACTATGTGCTTTGAAACCACGCACATTTCTGCTCACCCATTCATCTTAAATGAAGGATTCTTCTATTTTAGAACTCCATAGCTATTTTTCTAGTAATTAGGCAAATGTTTTATTATTACCCAAATCACACATTGTTGGGGGAAATTAAGTATGGAACTAATATGGTAACACACACCTTGACTGGGGAGCACAAGACTCGGACACTTGCTGAAAGACTTGTTCCTGTTTCTTTGGTATAAACTAATCCTCTTCTCTCTCTTAGATCTTAGAGCTCAAAGTCGTTTCAAAGCATAAAAAACGATCACTCGATACAGAGGATTGAATTTTAATACTCCATCAATATGCTGCTTGCTCTCTTGTCTAGGATATCCTCTAACATCTAACCCTAAAAACCTGCCCCATACAAAACCATGTAAAGTTTAATCAGGAATGGATGGAGAATGAATGGACAGAGAGAGAGAGAGAGAGAGAGAGAGAGAGAGAGAGAGAGAGAGAGAGAGAGAGAGAGAGAGAGAGAGAGAGAGAGAGAGAGAGAGAGAGAGAGAGAGAGAGAGAGAGAGAGAGTGCAATTTAAGCCTTCAGACAGCAACAGAGAGAGCCCATCTGCTTCATTGTCCTCATTACAAAACAATGCCCAAAATAGGTGCTGCGTCAACAAATTGTGACAGTTTGCAGTCTGCTCTGTCCCTCATGTGCCTCATGTAATGGTTAAGACAACAAACGTGCCATCATACTTATAGAAAAACCCAGACATACTCAGCTCAGTTGCGCAAAGAAATGATCTCAACCCATCTGTGTGTCACCTTTCCTCATGTGAAGTGATGTCCAGTCAAACCACTTTGTTCTCCATATCTTTCTATCTGTCTATTTCCAGTAGTGCCATGCATGGTGTTTAAGCATCTGGTAGCAGACCTCGCTTAAGCCAAGAGAATTGCTAAAAAGGGCATAATTAATTAATAATTCATTGCTTAACTTAATTAACCTTAAATGAATGAATGAAAAGGTCATTAGATTTTTTTTTAGTAAGCTGTGGCATATAGATTAAAAAAATAGAAAATCAAATTGAATTAAAGCCAATAAATTAAAACTTTTAATGAAAAGGCAAATTAGTGTGCTTTACACCTGAACCTTTGAACAAAAATACAACACACACACACAACATCAGCAATAGTGGCCCAGGGACAAAAACAATGACATTTAGAGATTTCTATTAACCAAGTTTTGAAGTTTTTGCAAAGTACGTGACTGAGAGTAAAGCAGCCCCTTACAATGATTCAGGAAATCCTAGTACTTAACCGAATTTAAAAATGCACAAAGAATCTGCACATATTTACACATAATTCAATATTGTCCATACCTTGTCTCCTTGATCCCCTTTTTGGCCTGGCAGTCCAATAACACCTGGAAGTCCTTCATCTCCCTTGGTACACAGAATCGAAAACATTCAGTCAAACCACAAGTTTTTATAAAGTGTGAAACCAACATCCATAGCAACACCTTGGACAGTTATGATGATTGTGACCCCTGGTGCTCCAAGAAATACTGTGTCGATCATTTTTGTGGTCTGGGTTGTTTTATTGTTTCACCACTGTGGCCTCTACAGACACAGAGAACACACACCACTAGAAATCAGACACCTGACTTCACTTAGGGTCTTCTGCTGCGAAACTCACACAATCCTCCACATGCATTGTATTAATATTTAAAGGTATTATAGCGAGGTTAATTTTAGAATCCTCCTCCTGCAATATGTTAATGTATGGCACAAACCCGTGTTTCTGAGCACATATCATTATCATTATCGAGGAAACATAGATAACTATCCATACACATTTAAAGTTGCATGATGGCAGAGGTTTATAAACAAGTTTCTATCTGTTTCATCTAACTAACTAACCAAAGATGTAACCTGGATACCCAAAACAATGACTGCTTTGCAAAGTTTATTTTGTTTACGGAACATAATTGTATTGATGGATTTAGATTTACCTGATTAACTTGGTATATCAGATGTATACCTGTATTTAGCAATTGATATATTGTGGTGCAGGCTTCTGTTGGCTTCCAAGGGAAATTATTTAGCTATAAACAGCGTGTACCTGGCTGTTTAGTTGCCTACACAGGATTGAGTACATGCAGGGTGAATTGGCATTGGTTCAGTAACAACATGCATTACACTTATTCTATTAGAGGCCCTGGTTGAGCAGAATTGATTGTACCTTTTCAGCCGGACAGGGACATCTGTCAGTTGACTGCAAGGCCGGCAGAGACAGCATGAGGGGGAGCTGGACTGTAACCAGGGGAGGGGAAGTCCCATTTAATGTCTTCTTGGCTTCACACTGGATCAATACAGAAATGTAAGCATTTAGACACCTCCCTTTGTCATGACTGTGATAGATCAAAAAACCCAAATATCACCTGCAATGCAGTTAAAATGGAGGTTTTTGGTGGTTTCTATTCCATTCACGCTGCAGCTGACAAATATGATAAACATTACACAGTGAAACTTAGAAATTAGGCAGTCAGTCCTGCTAAAGGTTCTCACAATTAGCTCAGGGTAACACTACACTGCCACAGCAACATGCTTATGGAGTCGTGATGGTAAGGGGTCAAAGGTCATCTCGTCATTAGGCATCACCGTAACTCTATCTGTTATTGATTAAATGCTGAAGGAGGATGTTACTTACTAAGTTTTCATGTAGGAACTGATATCCCCACAGATGAGCCAAAAACCTCCATATGCCCTCCAATGTGTGACTATAGATTATATATAGATATATAGATTAAGGGCTGCAAATGCACCACCAAGACATTTACTCATGTTACACCTAAGCTGTTGTCCTACATGAATTGTCACTCCACATTGAGAAGTTTCAGAATTTGGGCACAGCACCTAGAATACCTTGCATCTTTTGATTCATTGGAGAAATACATCTTCTATGGTAAAGTGATCAGTGACTTCATCTCTGATGCATTTCTACAGGCATAACCTTCAAATTTTGCGATTTTGACAATATTACACATTAAACCACAAAACTGAGAGAAAATTGAAAAAGAAGCATATCTGTTATAATATAATAAGGTTGAATATGATTTTACGAACAACGCTTGTTAATAATTCAATGAGACATTACAACATTTTACCTTTGGGTCGAGCAGCTCGCAGCAATTTTCCATCTCAGCCAAATAGGGGTCACAGTAGATTAGAAATTGTTTCAGTTCAATCTGTGGGAAAGAGCAGTCATTAGGGGATCATTACTACCTCACTCAATGGTTTTATCATCTCATCTTCCTTGCCTATTAACTGACATGATGGTCTGCTCTTCACTGCTTAACAGGGTTCGATTGTCATTTCTTTTAAGCTTCAGGTTGTGCTTATCTTGGCACCTGCTTGTACCAGAATCACAATGAAGCCTCTGCCTAAAAATGATGATTAAAGATCTTTCTACATTTATCGCATCTACTTCAATGCAAAATCTATTTTAGTTTGATTTTCGTGATTTACCGACTTTGAATGTTTTACAAATCAAGTCTAAGCAAATGATACAGCTGGCCAAAGAACATTCTTAGCACTAAGCATTTATGCAACACGTGCGACAAACCCAGCGGATTAATACAGATTAAGAAAATATGCCTCTGAAGCATGTTTAAAATGCCTATTGGGGGCAATAGTGGTAATTTTTTGAAAATGTCTGTCTCTGGAAGGTAGTAATCTATTAATAGGAGCTAGAGGCGAGTAATCACTGTAGCAGTGGAGAACGGTGTATCCCTTAAAGACACTGTATGGATTTAGCTGTCAGACTCAATTGTAGGCCCATGTGTTGTCCAGGAAAAACAATGAGAATGTGAGCCTTGCATACATACATCTGCAGGCCGCCCGTCCTCCACCCGAGTTGTGATGAGAGTGCGCCCACTGAGGTCAACGTCGCTCTTCTCGTCAGTAAGCCTCCTCTCTATTAGCTTACAGTCCATGTAAATGGAGACTATGTTGCTCTGAACAGAAATGCTCAGCTTGTGCCACTGGCGATCAAACAGGGCATGCAGGTCACGGCTCTTAAACGTGTAGCGGAGGACGTTCTTCGGCAGGCCCAGGGAAGAAAACTCCACCACCTTCTTCCCACCGTCAACAACCAAAGACACCTGAGGGGCAAAAAAATATCCATTATGTGTTGTTCAAACTTTAAGATACCAGAGCAGCTATATTACATTGAAACATACATACCTGACTTATTCCTAATTGATCAAATATCTGCCATAGATACCACCGATCTTTTTTTGTAGTTCTTCTTACCCGGAGGATGGTAACAATGGAGTACTCATTTGAAAGCCCATTGGGAAAAATTAACCTGGAAAAACATCATGGCGCAAAAATATGAGCTTGAATACAAGAAGCATTTCTCAACATAACAAACACAAAATCTTTTAAAGCTTTCAGTGGCTGAACAATGAACAAGTCAATCCACTCCGGTGAACCAGTAAAGCATTCCAATATCCTCCTGCTGCAGAATGAGGTTCACATAAATAAACCTGACAAACATGATTCCATTTAGCTTGATGGATTTTATACTGGCTTCCTTTTCATTGGGATAATGAAAACATATAGAAATCGATCCGAAGAAGCCATCACTTGCTGCAGTTGTGGTTTTACAGATTGCTATGGCAGTACATGGTGCAGTGCAGCTTGATGTAGGTTTACATAGGTGCACGACTCTGGCTGCAAGTATTGTAATGTCTGTAAAAATCAAATTAGAATTCTGTGTACATAGAGATGAACGTTGTTTTCTAGCAGAAGCAAAATAGAGGGAGGGAACACAGAAAACAAAAACATATTTATATCATGCCACCATTACAGCTTATTCAGTAACTCATCTCTCACCCCCACCCCCTCCTAATTTTATACATTGTGTAAAGAAGCCAAATAAAGAGTGTACCCTTCAAAACCGCTCTAACTCTAACCCCAACTCCAGATCCAGATTAACAATCCAAAATGGGAAGAGCATAAATATAATAAATCAAGATCAGGAGGAATAATAATAATGCAATGATAAGGTCAGTGAGAAGGCAGAGCATTGCCCGAGGGAGGGAGAGAGAGTTTCTTTAGGCAGGTTGGAAATTAGTTTTCACTCCGATATATATCATCTCCTATTCTCTTAGATCTTCATACCCTCTTCCGCTGTGTGTTCCTTGAAATCTTTGAGCGCGGCGTTAACTGTACATGACTAAAATGATAAATACCCGAAATTAAAGCTCGCCAAAATTCAACTGTTTTGAGAGGATTGGGAAGGCTAACTGCTGCCCAAGGGGCTTACGGACTCTGCACTGCAACTCAATAGAAAAAGTGGCACAGCAATCGATAAAATAAACGTTGGCATATAATATTTCCACTCTGCATATATTTTCTTTTAGCATATTTATAACATCTATAATTATTTTTAACGGCACGTAATATGTAAAAGAGTAACAGGGAAATGTACACCAAAGTACTACACGGTAAATTGTGGTACATAATAAATTGACACAGGTTTAGTAAAAACTGACACGGTGACTGCAGTCAAATAATCTGTCAGAGCCCTGGAGTTCACACCCGGCTTTTCAAAGTTCCAACTAAGTCTCCTCCTATTTCAAAACACGCGCCGACTACAGGGTGGCATGCCGAGTCTCTGAGGGCCTGAGAGGTGAAAGTTCTTGACCTTGTGTTGACTGCTATGTGTGGCAAATATGCCAAACGGTTGCTTTAGGTTTGGGCGCTGTTTTTCCCAATAGGAAATAAGGTGCTGCTCCAATGAATTACCAGATTTGGATGAAACACGGTCAATGTAGTCGATGGTGTAGTTCCATTGAATGAAGCCATTGCAAAGACAGAGCCAGGAGTGTTTTATAGTATTTGTGTAATTCAGCACTGTCAAATGTTTTTTTAAAGGAATATTCATCCCATGAGAGACCATCAATATGTTTAATTTCATTTGGATCCAGATAAAGGTCCAGGTCTGGGACACATACTGTAAATGAAATAGCTGTACAGTAACAAAAACAGAACAGAAACAACCATTTTCTTTTTTTTGGCCAGTATGTTACTACAAGGGCAATCTGTTCTAATGAGTACACGTGTGGTCTGAAATGAAATTAGTGTGTTCAAAACAGGAAAAGAATATGGCACTGGCTCACTCCCCTGGCTGCCATAATAGATGTAATTCATATTTTCATGGAGCACGGCTAACTGTGCTTTCTGGAAACTGTCACCACTGTTTGAGGCACGTCGTTGATAGAGCATATTGCTTGGCTGAAACTACCCCTTATATAATCAATGACAATGGTTTGACAGAATGTCACAGCAACACTACCGGTCCGCTAGAGCTATCCTGGAAGTTTCCTGGCTTCCTGGCTGACAAGAAATCCTATCCAGGAGGATTCTTTTTAAAATGAGACAGTGGATCAGGTTTCTGAGCCTAAAAGAATCAAACCTCAAATGTTAGCCTAGTTGGCTCACATCCCTATCACAGATCAAAGTGGGCTCAGCCAGTGAAGCTGTGTGAGTTTATATGCTAAACACATCATTCATTTTAGCGAGGATTATAACTACCTCTCCGCATGAGACCTCCTTTCCTGTTTGAATCTGGAAGCCCAGTGTTTGCCAACATGATAGAGGACTACTACTGATGGAGCCAAAGTAAATGCATGACTGTGGTTCTGAAGGATACTACTTCTACCAAAGTGTGTGTGTGTAGCGTGGAAAAATATTGTGGAAAAATTATAGACGTGTTTGTACGGCAAGAGTGTTTTGTGATAAATAAACCAATAGAAAGACAAATGTGTGATATGCTAGAATGATTTTTCAGTATAATTCATTTCACCTTCAATCGTTCCCTGAGAGAAAACTGTTTTGATGGAATCTGAATGCAATACAACACATCAATCATAATGATAACAAAAATCCAGCTGTTACTCTTAAATGTGTCAGAGTCTGTGAATGTGGATTTCATGATAACTAAGTCAAATAAACTATATTTGTTTCCTTTTTTCATCATGGAGATCAGAAATATAAGGAAAGCTTATTTCAGTTATATGATTGTGTGTGTGGCTGCTTATGACACCACACCGTTCAGATTGCTTGACTAATTGCTTGGCCTATAGGACTAATCAGCTGATGCATCACTTTTCTACTGGTACAACAGCAACATAATTGTCCAAAACCCCAATGATTTCAAGTACCTGTTGTATCTGAATGTCACGCGAATCTCTTAGAATCTCCATATTGTGTAGAAACAGGGAACTCAATAGAGACCAGATGCAGGATTGTTAACTATGCTCAAAGCGTGATGTCAGTACCCAGAGGATAGATTATCCGGATAATGACACCTGATAATTGAGGTAGTGATTCCCCTTGTGGTAGCGATCAATAGATTCCTATCAGGATTGCAGGAAATTCTACAAAAAAGTTACACCTATTCACCTTCTCTCGCCTAAATCTGATAAAGAAAACATATACATACAAGAATTGATGAGGTGCGGGCCAAAAAGAAATCTAAATCTAAAGGTTCATGAGAACATAAAAGCGAGGCTGTATGACACACCTTTATATTTGGTTATGCCTTTTTTGCAGAGAAGATATTCTTATTTCAGACAAACAAACAAACACTACTCCAATGTGGCTCTTTGTTTGCCTATTGCAAACATCTCAGAAAGCCAATTTTGCTCTCTTTTGCCCAACACATAAAGGATGACAACCTCCGCTGAGCTTGTCATGTTTGAATAACCAATCCACAGCAGAAGGTGTTTGGTAGAAAGTGAGAATGAGAAACAAGTTAATACAGGGTCCAAAGCCTAACTTAGATATGCTTATGCAGACATACAGCAGCTTCAACACTCGCTATACAGTAAGATATAGAAGCTAGAAACACATGTGTTGGATTTTATAGTGCAATTCATCATCTCAAATAGATGATCCACGTGTGTGAGTCTGATCTATGCATCATTGTGTGTATTGTGCCAGGAAGCAGGCAGATCATTAGCAAGATCTAGAGGGTTGAGCTTGTATCCTGAGAGGATTGGGAGCGATGTTTTAGAGGCTGAGGAAGGGGCAGAGGGGCCTCTTGCTTCGAGCAATTGCCCTTGCTTTCCTTCCCCAGCTGACATGCCGTATCACCTGTCAAAGTACTTAGATAATTGGATATGAGAGGGATCACACTCTCTCCACTATAACCAATGACACTGTCAGCAGTGTCATTGAGAACCAGCACCTTTTCACACTATGGGCCCAGACTGAGGGAAGGGCTGGAGTGAAGTAAAGTGAATGTATTTGGGGGCTGGCTGACTGAATAGGGGAGTGGATCACAAATCATCTGACTTAAAAATGCCTTCAGAGAGAGTGGCAGTAAATGTTTACAGTTCCATGTCATGTGAAACACTAAAAATATCCTCTGCCTCCTGAGAAGAATGATGAAGAGTTTTCTTTAACTGTTACAACCTCAGGACACAAAACAATCCCATCTCCTAATACACAAAATACACACTCTAAAACCCCCCAAAAATATGACCACACAGCTACATCTGTCATTCTTTAGCGGCCCCTAAAAGCCTCAGGTTATTCTTGCCCTCGATACAATCAATGTGACCACAGGTTTGACTTCATAAATATTATATGGAATTCCACTTTACTACATCAGCATATCATGTATGTCAAGGTGAAGCCATGGAGTGGACCCAGCAGGGGACCAGGGAATAAAGGTCTTCAGTAAATGGCACCTTTGTGTGTCATTTATGTAGTAATTTTAATATTCCTGTCTCATTATGCACGCTCGGATTTTTTTTTCACCCTTTGGAGATTTCTAGAACAAATGCAATATATATTAATTCTGGTGAAATTATTCCCTGTCTAAAAGCTCACCCTAACAGCTTGCCCTTGTTAGTCAAGCAGATGGAAGCATTGCTATGAGCAGAGTAAATGTGGGTCGCCCTGAGTCAACCTTTCATAATATCCAGTTATGGCCCTGCTGCTTTCCTCTTACATCACATAATGTGAAAAAAAGAAAACTTAAACCTTCAGAAGATAATAGTGTGCAAACCAGAAATCCATCATCGTGATTTATCATTTCTTTTCCAGGAAACAGGATCGCTTTAAACCGCAATATCTGAATTGTTATAAAAGCTAGGACCTTATTCTCAGGTGTATGAGAGGGCAAGATAACAACAGACTGGGTGTTAATCTAAATGAACACTGCAGTTTGAGAATGTTCTTACATTCCTGCCTTCACATGACCAAAGGTCTCTTTCATATCCTGCTTCTATTGCGGAGATTGCAAGATCTGTAGCTGGCATGTCCTTGATCAAAACGGCTGACCATTGCACACATGCACAGAAACACAAACTACTCACTTTGTAGACTTAATCAGAGGGCTGCTTCCCAAACGAAATGTCGCTAGGTCTTCTGATATTGTTCCTTTTCGTTGAAGAAACTTTTCAGTGAGATCGAACCCTGTAAACAAGATAACCATGGGTCAACAAATTTACACAAGTCAATACTGTAGCATTTGCACTGCAACTATGATCATTTGGTACAAACCTGTGATTTCAAGGGGGCGATCTAAAATATCGGAAAACCTCCAGTCTTCTACTGTCAGGGGAGAGCATGGATAACCTAGCAGAAAGCCACCAGTCAGAATGGAAAGTTGTTTTCATGCATGAAGGTGTTGGACTGGTCTTATAGAATGACAAATGAATCACAAAAGTATTACACAAGAGTGCATTGAGCATTAAAATGTATAAAACCAATTTTGTTGATAGACATTTTCATCAAGAACAGGGGGAATCGCTTCACTGTTTGTATCATTTCATTTAATTCAGTTTAGTCTGACAAGCATCACGAGCAGAAGCAAACCCCAAATCTGAGATGTCATGAAGAGGGCAAATCTGGATGTGCTTCACTGAAAGCCAAAGGGTGACTGTGAATAAACATTTAGTTCCAAACAAATATAAACATAGATATACAAACTACATCTTTTGAAAGAAAAATTGATGGAACTTAACGTAAATGCAAAGATTACATACCGGTGTGTTCATTCACTGCCATTCCAAAAGTGCATGGAATGGTCCAAATCAAAACAATCCATTGTATCAAGCGACTCATGGTGTGTCTGACAGTGGAAAGTTCAATCCCAAAAAAACCTGAATGCAAACAAAAACATTTCAATGAAATTCCATTTGACATCATTTGAATGCAAGAAGAATGAGTGAAATGCATTTCTCAAAGTAATCTAGGGCTGCACCTGACGATTTTTTTAACGATTAACCTACATTACTACTACTTCTATTTTTTCCATTAGTCGATTAATCTATAGATTATATTTATTACGCAATATAGCAATTATTTCCCCCAAAATAAATATCAAACTTATCTCATTAATATTTCAATATTTTCATCTATATATATCATCTTCTCTTGAAAACAAACAAATGTAACAAAGATTTGCAATGCATTATTCCACAACTAGCCACCCTTTGACGGACAATCTCCGTTTGATCGAGCGCAATCTGCATTCAACAACAAAAATACATGAGACGCAGGTCAATTTGCGCTGCCATCAGTCGGTCTGACGGGGGGGTCGGGGGGAGACGCAAATCAGTTTGCGCTTCCGCAAGTCAGCTAGCAAAAAGCCGCTTGCGGCTTGTGAGCCACACGTCAGCCGGCAAAGAGCCGCCATGACAACGCGCTCCGCGATGCTTTTACTTAGGACCATGGGCGACTTTATTTCTCCATAGCTTGTTCTCCGGTTGCGTACATGCTTCCACCTGGCGCAGCCATCTTACGTCATAATTACGCGTCGGCGCGCGGTTATGCAAATCATCGTATTTACATAATCGAGTAGTCGATTTACGTCGACGCGTCCACCCACCCCTAAAGTAATGTTAATTATTTATTTTGCATGCAATACAAACAAAGGTAGAACGGAATCAAACAACAGACAGACAGCATTAAAATCCATCCCCCAGTAGTACTTATTTCCATTATCATTTGTTATTCTGAAGTGCACCTGTGCGGGAACTTTGACTTTCATTGGATTCCTGCAGTTTGCTCTGGAGAAGGAAAACCCTGATGTCTGTGTCTGCTGCAAAGTTTTCAGAAACTAAAATATATAAAACTTTACTCACATCACTCCTCCAAAACTGGGTGCAGGGAAATGTCAGTGTTTTATCAAAGTAGACCTATTATTTTTAGATGCATCTTCTCAATGAAAATGTTTGCAAGCTGTGTTGTCATTCACCTCTAATTTTAAATCACATCAGATGGCCTAGACGCAGCAGTTCTCCACAAATTGGTTCACCTCACATGAGCATCTACCATGCAGAGATGAATGGAGATGTCTATGCTGTAACTAAATCATTACACTGTAAGATATCTGTCTCTTTATCTTATCTTGGGATGTTGGTTGTTAACAAACAAGACAAGTTGCGGTTCTCTATAAACAATATATCATCATCAGTCAGGACATTGTACAAAGAAAATTGAACAGCCTTCAACTTCTGTATTAGAGTTTGAAAGTGAAGTTCTGCCTGAAGCAAGGAGCATTGATCAATATTTTACTTTCTGAAATGTTGAATGTTGACATAATTTCCCACTTGTTAGTTCATACTTCCCAAAAATGAATTTTCTATTTATTTTCACCAATCAGGTTTCTGTGTCACATAGTGATTATCTAAGGGAGTTACAATACATCAATACAGCAGCAGTGATTGCTGGCTGGCACGCTCCTCCTATTGGTTTACTCATCTAATCTGTATCTGTCATTGTATCTTTATCTGCTAAAGCTTTAATGCCAAAGGGTTTGTCTTTGTATTTGTGAAAATCTATTAATACCCTTTAGGCTTTTCATCTGTCAGATGCAGATTAGGATAGCAGTGTCTTGCACAGTGACTTTTAGACAAAACATGCAAAGATCAAACCTGGACCTTACAAGTCAATCATTCAAACCACGTGGATCTGCTGCCAGCAAGACCATCTGCATCATTGTCATGCCATTACAATGGAGACAAAGATTTATTTTACAGCAGGGTCATCTTGGCTCAAATATCATCTTCAAAGCACAGTCAGTAATGTGAAGTCATGAAATATTCAACTTGATCTCAAATTCAGTACTTTTCGTAACTTCTGGCCCAGAGGCGATACTGTCAGGCAAAACTATGATGAAGTAAAAAATTACTTAATATCCAAGACCCCTTCCAGAAGCATTGAGGGTCACATGGACACACTGAAGTCATCTAAAATAATTAAATAAGGTTGTTTTTCTACAACACTACTACAGCAATACTACATACAATAACGTTTTAAGATAGTATCTATATAAAAACGAATCCAATCTTTAATGTACTTTCCCCGTAATTGCAACATGGCTTTTTAAGACCACAACAGTAAATCCATTACAAAGGCTGCAGTGCATTCATCATTGTCACTGGAGAAGTTGTGAAGACAGAACTGAGCACTGAACTTGACCTCAACAAACCAGCACAACAACAACAACACATTAAGTTAATTTAACTTACAAAGTCTCACAATGTGCAACCCAATGTTATTTTCCTCCATTGTCTCTTAAATGTCACTCTCTTGACACCCACCCCCTCACCCCCCTTACGCACGCACGTACGCACGCGCGCGAACACACACACGCACACACACCACTGACCACTGATTAATCCCCATGCTTCTGCCTTCTCCGAAACTTTTGCATGCAGGCCTTACATGGCGCTTGGAGATGAAGTAACCATGCCACTTACAGCGACAACCATGCAAGGGCCTTGAGACAAGTTACACTACAGAGGTTTCACATTCCTTGTGTGTGCGTGAAGGCGTCACGTTATTCCCGTCATTGGGGCAAATGCATGCAATTCACGCAGCCCCACAGCTGAACCCCCTGCATGCAGCCACCGTAAACCACTGCATCTTCACATGACTGACGACTTTCTGACGGATTTAAGACGCTTCTACTTTTATCCACTTGTTCTTTCCGTTCACGAGGTGACACACAAGAGCGGAGTGCCATCTGCTTAGAGAGCGCGGGGATGTAAATCATATGGAAAACAGCAGCATGCATTCTTTCACCACACATATCTCAGTGTTGTGAAGGCAACACGGGATCTCGGGACACTTTATTCCATCCGGATCTCCACGGTCCAGCTACATCCAAACCAGAGGCAATGAGCTGACTTTGAAATATTCAAAGAAGTGTCGTTCTATAGGAGATCGCTGATTGGCTGATTCATTTTTATTTATTTCTTTATTTCTTTTAACAATCGCGCGATAAAGACGTTGATATTGTTTCTATCCACAATATATTTCGCAGTGTGTTCATAATTCGAGAAATACGGTAACATGTTTACCGCTGCAGCGCGTTCATAAATCTCACTCTAACCTGTTCATGTGTCCCGTTAGGCAGATAAGTTAGAAAGCTCGAAAAATAAAAACACTCATGTTGCACAGCGATGAGAGATAACAAAAAATAAATGTCCGTTCCAGGTTTATGTTAGGATAACGAGCCGGTACATTCAGCCGAGGATGTTTTATCTAACAAGAAATGGCATTCTGTCTGAAGTACTTACGGTTGCCGAGAAAGTTTCCTCTAACGCAAAAGCGAACAAAGGGGAAAAGCGTAATCCATGTGTGATCACTATCAGTCCGATTCCGGATTCCAGGACTTGGAAATAAAAGTCACAGTGGGATCGCCAGGCTGATCGCGGTCCTTATTAGTTGCGCGGAGTGGCCCTCCCACTTCTGTCATTATTACTGAAATGCACTGACACAGACTTCGGCAAACAAGACGAACACACACACTCTCAAAGCTTCCAGGGAAAATTCCCCTCAACGGGAGTTCAAACAGGCGCTTTTATTTCTCAGGACCAGGTGCAATCTTAAACACCGTTTGATCTATTGTGCGCTTATCGCAATTTGTGAATAACAACCCTAATTCACGAGGATTAACTTGTCGTTAATGAGGCTTCGGGTGACTGGCAGTAACAGAAGTTATTGTCCAATTTAATCCGAGAGATGAATACTGAGATCTTAACATGTATTCATATGGGAGAAGGTACAAAAACTTGCCTAATGATCAAATTACAGCCTGAATCAAATCAATTACATATGTTTTACTTAACAAACCGACAGCTTTATGCATCAAAGGTGAGCAGACAGCAGCTCTCCTCTATTTTAGTCAGAAGTCATATGTTGCAATACTGCTGCTCTGCTGTGTGAGAAGCAAAACATTCACTATAGCCGTAATTATACAACCTCTACTTTAAACATGTTTTTTTTTAAGCAGTCAAGTCATTGTAGTATAGCTTTCTTGCAGTTTATTCATTATTCAAAAGGGATTGTAGGTCAAATGTGTCATGAAAGATTCCATAATCCATCTTGTTTTTTTTTTGTAGTAAAAGGTGTTATTGAAAAGAGAGGGAAATAATGAATCTGAAGGTTAAAGCACAGGTAGTGTCCCCTGAGGATTGTGTTGTAACATCACACCAATACACTGTGAGCCCACAGAAACAGGTGTTCTGGCTCCACACAGGGAAATGTTTAGACAGATGATTTTAATGCACCCTCCCCTTCACCACACTGACATGTGTATATAGTGGCATGAAGAAAGGAAGAAAGCAAGAGATTGAAAATGTCTTGATGACAAAGAGACATGCAACAATGTGTACAAAGACTTGATATGTGTTGATAAATGATTCTTTGCTTTTATCTTAAGATTTATTTGTATTAATATGCAGTTTCGGCACTGGCAGTTTAATTACTGCTCTCCCAACAGAAAATTGTTCGGTTGAGTAGAAAGACAAATTTGCCAAAGTGTTATCATTGTCCATTTCAATAACACCAACCGTCCTGTCATCTGCTGTGGATTCATTTAGACACAAAGTGGACGCCTTTACTTAAAAACAGCCTCTGCTTCAAATTCCCTGCTGACATGCATCAAGGGATCACTGCTCCCCATTTTCATATACAACACTTACGCATACAAGTTCAAGTCTACAAGTTTGGTCGGCAAATCCCAGATGCAATAATGGAGTTCCCCATTAGTGTTGTACTGTATATATAAATGAATTAATACTTACTCATGCTGGAAAAATGTTATCATCAATTTTTTTTTTCTCCAGTTCTTTACATATATTAACCCTTCAAATCCTTCACTCACAATGTCTTTCCTTCAATATTAGAAGAAGAAGAACAACAACAACAACCTTTATTTATCTCAACCCTTGGGAAAAGGGGCTTCAAATACATGCATCCACATTATATGCAGTTTTTCACACAATGCAATCATAGACATCTGAAGTTTGGGACCCCTCCTACACACACACACACACACACATGCACTGCAGGGGGCATCGCAGGGCAGCCTGCAGCCTGCAGCCAGCGCCTGTGGAGAAGGTTGGGGTTCGGTGCCTTGCTCCTCGGCACTGGCCTGGAGGCAAAGTGGCAACTCTTCAGCTGCCAGTCCACGTTGTTTTGGTCCACAGGGGACTCGAACCGGCTAGTTTCCGATTCCCAAGCCGAGTCCCCTATGGACTGAGCTACTGCCGCCCCTATGTTACAAATATTGCAACTATACTATTAAGGGCTTTTTAAGGTTACAGTCAGCTAAAAACACCTTTAAATAAAGTAAAAACAAATCCATTCCAGCTATTGGTATTAAATGTGATTCATACTGATCAATGTAATGCACTGGCACTGAACACACTCACTGCAGAAACATTGCTGATGAAGAATTCTTGGAGACAAGGTTGCACTATAGCCATGAATTAATGAAATCGTATCACAATGTTCAACATATGCCCTTCAGCAGTTTATGTTGGTCATTTCTGAGCATTCAAGGACATCTAAGTGTTTGCTCTGCTCCATAAAGTCATAACACAATGTCACGGCAACACAGTTTAATTACACTTTTGACTTCTGAAAGTAAGTCTGTACCGTGTTTGTGTTTGAGCATTTTATTTTTGATGTTTCATTGTTTTCTCTGAATAAGTGCAAAAACTGCTGCTGTTCACTGCTATTCACATTTCAAACTATATGACTTTGGTTCATCCATCCATTACTGTAAAGTTACTATTAAGCAAACCAGATATCATGCAAATATGTGATGCTTTTAACTATATTTTTAGTTAGAGACATTTTGACAGAAATAAAATGCCCCCTCAGATAAAGGTTTTCTTTCAGAATGTCACTGAAAATGGCGGTAAACATAAATACCAAACACAGTTCCATTCAGCATAACCTAATGTCTGCATTCATAACGTCAATCAAGCATAGACTGTAGTGCATTAGTATGTCTTTTCCAAATGGGCCACTCAACCTATTGATCCACTGGGGATCTAGTAACAACAGTATGAAAAGGCATAGTGGCTAAAATGGCAGTATGCTGGCATGTGTCAGGGTTATGAATTCACCTCATCTCTTTCTTCTAAAAACTAAACTTTGGTTACCTATTTGGTGCCAAACACACACTGACATTCTGATTACATACTGCATAAATTACGACTGATTCCAACTGAAGAATAAATTTGCCTTTTAGCTGCCTGTTGAATACCGAAATTAAAATTAGAAGCACATAACTCAACTCACAAATATGAAAACACAGCTTAGCTGCATATAAAATATTGGATGATTTAAGAATTGTTAACACCTTAACTTAGTAGTTTCCACACCTCTTATAAATTGTTATGAATGAACTTGTGTTATGGTAATATTTTAGCCTTCCACAGTAGTGAAATGTCAGATTGCATTTGGTTGTGTATAGTCTATTAAATGGATTGCATTTTGTATGTTAATGGTCAAAAATGCAAGAAAATTACACTGGAAATGAGCTGATTTACATAAACGTCTCCCTCTGGAGAATAACTGCTCTGGGACTAGTTAAGAACCGCCCTTTAAAAGATTATTTTCATGGCATTTCAGCTTTATTAGGCTATTCGGATGTCTTAGTGGAAAGACAGATAACAGGTAAGAGGGGGCACGGAGTAAGGGGCTGTCATGCTTATTCAGACTTCAAGATTTTACATTTACACATTTTGTGCCATTCTGACATTAGTTGGGGAAAAAAATCCAAGCTCTCAAGCCACAAAATGACCTTTTAGCGAATTTGATCTGTGTCCTTTTCAAAGTCTGAACATGACACTGAACAAAACAATGTTCAGAGTCATTGCTCATATTCAGGTGACACTTTGTATTTAAAATGTAACCTACACATTTCGGAGTTCCTGAGTCTACGCTGAGAGGCTGACATTCGACTTTGTGAGAGGGCCAGTATGATAACATACCAGAAAATATGTCAGACACAGCAAGCTAATACAGGTAACAGCAGTATTAATCTTACATGCAACTACATTGAAGTAAAAACATCATGTTGGTTATGTTGGTCATGTTGGTTTTCATCACAGTCTCTTTACCACAAGGGGCTGCTTTCTACTGATTTGGTGTGAACATCAAGTTTTGCAAAAATTAAAATTCCCTCATTCATTCATTTATTAGTCCATTTATTCATTCATCTACACCTAAGTGGTTGTCCAGGATGTCTACACACTCAGTATGGGTAACTGGTCTCCTCTCTGCAGTTGGGTACTTGGGTACTCTCGTTAGTGTTTCCATCACTCAAGTCAAAGATGTCAATATGCATATTCCATGTGGATAATTCACAGTAAGATATATGGGGCAATATGGCGTACTGTATAATTCTTTGCATTTGCATTGCTTTAATGCAGCCTACATCCAGAATTGTAGCGTCTCAAATGCATTTGTCTAGGACATGTGCCAAAACTAAAATGGTTACATTTATGTCTTGATATAATTGCTGTTTGTTTTTTAAGTGTGCATTATTAAACATTGCACAATTCCGCACATTCACATCTAGGTAATGAACCTGAATTTCAATAGTTAGCATTTTCATGTCTCAGGTTGTGCCGCTGCCTTTCAGGACACTTGAGCTACAGTATTTTCCAGTTCTCCACACATTTTTCCAAAACTAATGACAGAGTGGAGGATTTTAGTGTTGGTCTGAGTTACTCTACTGTGCTGAAGATGGTGATATATGGGACACATTTATTGTATATCGATCTTGCAAGATCTGTTCCTCGCCACAATATTCATGACTTCCTGTTGATACAGTGTAGCTGTATAGCGAGTTTTAGTTGTTCCATGTGCCCTGTATGGCCTGCTCATGATTCTCTCTCACCATAAGAGAAATGATATCACTTCACTAAGTCACAAAATTAGTGATCTTTATATGTAAGAAAGCCATGCAGAGAAGAATGTGCGTACAAATATGTGTGGAACATCAGATACTCATACTGCGGCATCTTCTACTCAACATGTTTATCAGTATTATGTCTTTCCGATCCATTATCTGCCTGATCTTTTCTTTTTTTTTGCTATTTGTTTTTATTGAAGCAAACACTTTACATGACATTGCGCATACAATTATCGGATATCTGCCTGATCTTGAATGCTTCAATGGCATTCGATTTATTTGTATAACGATTACAACGCCATCATAAACCACTTTAATGGTCATTTGAAGGTGAGCATATTTTAAAGAATTAAAATAGAAAACGCAAGAAACAAATGCGGATACATGTTAAATGGTTTCATGAAACTCATGAAAACCATAAAACCTTAGTTGATAAACCCAGTGACCTTCTTATACACAGGTGCATATGGTTGCACAAATACAGTGAATGAAAAGTAAATGTTTTTAAAAGGAAAATTACATTACAGACAAAGAATAACCCCCTCTCAAAGAGAATTTTCTCCTTGTTCTATTTCCCTTCTGTGCGTGGGAGTGTGTGTTTAATCATATTTGTATATTTTAAGCCATCATTATTGTTTTTAGGCAAGTGGTTGTTTGGCAAGAGTACACAGAGGCTAATAAGTATAGCCTTACTCTTCATTATGCCATTAAAATCACTATTGTTGAGGAGATTTTAAAGCAAACACCTGTCCTTTCAGCAACATCATTTAGAGAGCTGACATATGGAAAAGCACTCCACAAAGACAGCATACAGCGTGTTACTAATCGCTCAGCAGACATTAACCACTGATGTGTACCTTTCATGTGCACATAAAAAGCCATTAAGGAGGCTCATTCATCATTTCTGAGTGCCCACCTGGGCATTAAAGCTACCACAAAAAAAATAAGGAGAAAAGATACAATAACACGACAGTTTAACCTGCAGCAATATTCAATTACTGTGTGGTCAAGTTGAAATAAGATCATATAAATGACCCATCTATTGAAAAGTAATGAAAGAAAATCAGTCACAGGTTAAGCTCTCTGAAACTCTTTGATAGAGATCCAATTACTCTGTGGTTTGGACCAAACTTCGACTAGGAGCTAAATCAAGAAACAGCAAACCTCACAAAGAACTGCCATACTCAAGTCTTGAAATGTTATGAACAAGTAATTGAAATAAAAATGTCACTATGCAGCCTTTAATGTTAACAAAATCCTTCTGACAGGAATGATGTTGCATTAAAGTAATATACAGTGTGTGACTCACAGAATTCTGTGTTACATCTGTCTATCAGTGAATTGGAGGTGATCACAGTGGGCTCACACCAGGAAGACACAAGAGGAAAACATGTACCTTCTTGGCTTGAAGAGGATGTCTAAGGCACCTGAAAGGAAACAGAGAAAAATGTCCATCAGCATATATAAGGACAACATTACTGCTCATAACAAACTGCTAGAAGTAGTGCTTCTGCTTCTGAGACTTTTTCTCTGGTACTGAAAATAGTGGAAGCTCCAGGGTTTTGTTTTCTACAGTTCCAAACCATTGGAACTGCCGTTCTTCCTAGCTCATTCAAAACTGCCTCAATTAAGGCAATTAAATATTGATTAGGAGAAACAAACAAACTAAACATTTCCAGACCCATACTTAACCTTCCTTATAAGCAAGGTTATTTAAAATGTGGTCTTCAAACAAGTCGCAAACAAGCAGTTGCCTTACAAGCAAATAATATTTGAGAGAAATTCCAGTCAGGTTTCAGGGAGAACGACATCACGGAAACGGCTCTCATGAAAAGAGTCAGTGATCTGAGACTAAATACAGACACAGATAAGGTCTCAGGTTCAGTTCTTCTAGATCTGAGATGTGCATTTGACTCTGTTGATCACAATTTTCTCAAAATCATCTAAGGCAGAGAAGGAAATACTGTGTTATCCTTGGTGGCCATAAGTTCATTTGAATTGTTGTGGGACAAGGAAGCTGCCTTCTGCTGAACCTAATGGTTTAAGCTCACTCTCAGCCCACCTGTCTGCATTTCACATTTGTATGAGCAGAAATGACAAGACAAACATTCTCTTACTTGGATCCATGACCGAAAGGATCACTGGATCAATGATTCCTGATGTAAAATCAGAAGAAACAAATCCAGGTGTATTCTGACATACTGCAATGAAAACAGCTATTATGAAAAGTGATAAGAAATAATGCTTCCCATAGTCCAGGTAACTTATTTCAGGTATGTCTATGGTGCAGTTTTATGTCGACTGTATGATCTTGAGTTCACTCTCCCTCCACATTAGCTAGAAAAACTTTGACTTTCAATCAAAACAGGGGGTGATGAACAATGGAATTCCTGATTTTCAAGCGTTTCTAATCGTGGCAGCCATGCAGAGATATACATGCTTAAACAAGAAAGGTGAAAACTGAAGCTAGACATTTGAAACCATCCACTGCGGTTTCTGTCTTGTCAAGCACAATACGGAATTGAATCGAAGCAGTCGGTAATGTTATTAGAAAGTATATCAAAGAGAAGATTAATGCAGGCTCATTTGATGCAGTTGATGTAGACAATGATGGTTGGGACAATGACACCATGATGTTGGCACCAGATATAATCTCTGGCTGTGAAAAGCTTCAACCTGCTTCTTCATAATGGCATCTGAGGGCATTTTCAATGAAACCGATGCTCTCTTTCATGTGCTGCAAAATAAAGTAATGGACCTTGGGTTTTGCTGTGTGCGATTACTCAACACAATGGGAGTTGTTGAATGCCAGCGACGAGAGCTCTCTCGATTTGAGCAGAAATCCATCACACTTGACCTGACAGACAATGCCCAAAGTAAACAGCTGATCAGAGAGGAGAGGAAAATAATGTTTTATCAGTGTTCAAATGAAAGCTAGGTTTGATCATTTCGGTGAACCAATGCCTGGTTTGGTAGATTACACAAAATTTCATTTCACCAGACCAAACTGCAAGGCCTATCAAAATATGCAAGGTGCTTTGAATTTGTTAGATGAAGGGATTTTGCAAAACCACCTTGATAGCTTTTCATCCCTTTGGCCCAGAAGGATCTGATGCAGATGGCACCTGAGGCAACTTCCTCTAGCTGGTGCTCACTATACCAGCTACAACAAAGCACTGACATCTTTGTTCAGGAGGATAGGCAAATGGACTTCATTTACAGGTAAATGCGTTAAGTAAGTAAGTACGAATAGTTGGAGCTTTATTTGCCTTTAAAACATGAATCAAATACGTACCTTACCTGTATGTGAGTGACCTGTATCATGGCTCTGATAATAGCCAGTGCCTCACCAGCCATTGACCTCACTGCAAGTCACTGGACTGAACCAAAACCAAAACAGCCTTCTTCCATCTTAGAAACATTGCAAAGGATCCATACTTCCATCCCCTGCAGCTTAAGATGACTGCAGTGCACTTTTCACCTTGGTAAAAATTAATGATTGAGAAGCTAGAAGTTGTTCAAAAACTCTGCTGCCAGACTCCTGACAAAAACTCCCGAAAAAAAGCACCACATAACTCCACTATCAGCTGAACTCCACTGGCTACCAGTTTCATTCATCTGTTTAATTAACTTTAAATTTGCCCCTTTAGGAAACCTTTATATCCTTTATTCAGATTCCTTTATGATTTTATTTTTGTCATTGCAAACATCAAACTGAAATGGTTGAATCTTCAATGTACTATCTACTCTTCTACTAAAAGGGATTGCGATCCTTGCGTACAAAATTGGGGATGCCAGTTTTTACAACAACCGATAATATATATTTCAGATAGCTTTTTATTAGACTTTTAACTCAATGTTTTTATTCTATTGATTCATTCAAGGATGTAGAGACAGACAGTGAACATCAAATGGCACCCTGTGGGTCTTATCTTATCACAATAGGAACACTGCAGTGCAGCAGCCCTGTAATCCCATGTTTGTTGCTGACTTTTGTGTTCAGTCAGATCCTTGGCTGCAAGATGTGATGGAATCCATGGAGTCCACTTGAACCCTGCCAAAGTCGCCCCAGAATTGCACTGATAAAAGTCTTTGTTTGTGCTGTGGAGCTGTGCATTTGAGCATTTTGGAGAGGAGACGACGAGGCGAACATTTCACTAAACTTTGTTTTGCAGACCTGTGACATTTTCCCCGAGTTTGCATGTCCATTCAAAGGCGTGGAAGAGAGCTCGATTTGACTATAAAATCCTTTATTTTTCCACTGTACTATGTAGATGCCTGACCTTGTCACAGTATTGTTTTGTTGTCGCAAGAATAGCTTTAGTGCTGCAACAGCAAAGGGAAATTTGCGTGTTGAATGTAGCTTTATGTATTGCAAATATTTTTATTTTCAAATACAATTCAAGTCCTTCGTTACTTACGATTCTTCATTACTTCTCTTTTCCATCCTCTGGGCACCACAAATTCAAATCATATTACAAGATATATGCTGTATACTGAATGTCCTTCTCTTCTCTATGTCGCTGATTCATTTTATTGATCTCATAAGGAATCTCTCCCCCTCTCTCGCTCCCTTTAAATGTGTGTATTGTGTGAAAAGCGCTTAAAAAATACATACGTTTGAATGGCATCGAATACGGTGTACTCTGCCTCTGTGTCTACTGCACAGCTGCTCAAGCTCCCTGCAACCCTGCGCAGGATATTGAGGCAATGAATATGGATGAATGCACTGCAGCTCAACAAACTGGTCAAACTGGTCAAATGTACATCACTGTCTGTGTTGTCATACACATGAGCTCCCCCGAAATTTCTAACACAGGTGTCCACAAAGCTTCTCAGTCATCCAGGGCAGTGGATCTATTTCAAGGCAACTAGATTTGCTGTTGAATCGTCAGGACTTTTTACCACTCATCCAGGTAGCTTCTACAGTTCTGAGAGAAAAGTAGGCAGTGAACTGGAATTTATCCCATGAGCGTTGTTCACACCTTTTCCAGGGGATTTGTTGGGTCACATTGGAGTTATTTGGGGGTCATGAAGTCATTTTCACCAAATTCATAGAAGCTCACACTATTCTAACTCTAAGAATTTACACTTTTTAATCGGATAAGGTTCAGCTAGATCACAACTGCAAGACACATGATGACATAGGAACCACCTCATTAACATATTTGTTGAGTACATGCATTGAGGGTGTGAAACCGGTTGGAATGGCAAACGGTCATCATCTATACCAAGATCAATTCGTTAACATTCAAGTTGTGATCTACCAAATCCAAGACTCCAGTCAAGTATGGTGAGATTATGAAAAAAGTAATCAAGTTTTCTATCAAAATACTTTTTCATTTACATATACAACTCCTGACTCCCCAGCAATCAAGCTCTTTTTAATAGACTTTAGGCGTAGTGGCACTGTGCCAAACTGCCTGATGAAGGCATTTGCTTTTTTGAAAGGTTGCATGAATTAAGTGGTCCTGTGAGTGAATTATGGGTTGTGAATAAATTACATTAGTTTAATTAAAAAAATGAAAAGGGTAGAAATGAAGTTGAAATATATGATTATTGGTTTTGGTGAGTTGAATTTTAAAGTGTTCTAACTAATTGGGACCATGTAATTATCAGCTTACAATGTTTTCATTCCATTTAGACCTATTCCCCAATATAAAGAGAGTGCATATTCTGTATGAATTATATATACAACAGGTTTCCCAGCCTTGAATAGAAAAGGTGAATTTATGTTGCTGTCAGTGTCAGAGAGAATCCCAAATAGATCAGACCTTTTTAACACAGCATGCTTGTAACAGTGGTACAAAGTATCTCTATCAAGATACCATGGAGTGCAAGAAGAAATGTAGAAGAACTGAAGTTGCAGTGTAGTCTTGCCATGCACCAAAAAGCAAGATGAATGCCTATTGTAATGTCTCAGTGCTCCGTAAGTTTTGGTCCCCTGCTGAAGAGAAGAAAGAGAAGCTCAGTGTTCAAAGAAAGCATGAGTCATTTTCCTACTGATGCGTTTTGTGATTTCAATAATAAAGTTTTAAAACAGATTCCTAGACCCACCAGTTTCTGTTCCTCAAGTTTATGAACTAACAGCAGAACTATATAACAATCAGGTAGAGCTCATAAAGCATTATTTGTGTGCTGATATACAATTTTAGGTAACTGAATTGCAACATTTTTTAATTTAGGTTATTAGATGATAACCTAGCCCAAGAAATCTTCATCATCAAAAGAGAAGGGACAAATACAGTAAGAGAATCAAACCACAATGAAAAATGTAGCCTAAATTTAAAGGAAAGCAGTAAAAACTAAAAAGGCAATTGAGGAGTGTGTCCCTCTGCGCAAAAGGGCAGCACTGAAGTCAAGATTTTGCATTTGCTCATTAACAATATTGATATCCACTAGAAATACACCATCACATAAGCTTAGGGAATAACTTCAGCACTGAAAACATAGCTTGTGGTGCAAGTGTGGGCCTCTGCGGTGGATAATTAATAGCAAATATTACCCCAATGATATGCTCTGCACATGGAGCTGCTTCTACAGGTGCACTGCACCCGAATTTCCAATGACCTACTTCTACTATTTAACAGCTAAATGAACTGGAGGAGTTTCACTGCGTACTGGGAGGTACAGCAATGGGCTCAATAAGTCAGACAAGCTTGGGCCCCAGAGTGTGGGTGTGCACCATCAGCAAAAATATCCCATAATTGTTCTTTGTGTGTTGTCCCAAAAACGTAATAATTATGATCGTCTATAACTAAATAATTCAGAGTAACATGCTCTAAAGGGAATATGGGTTGAGCTAGGCTAACATTCCTATGCATCATACACATGTTACATACATCTCAAAGGTTATGAAGGTTATCAATAACAACTAATGCATGTGAGTATGATACATATGAGATATGCAAATGTACACACACTTTACATTTGTGTTTAATCTGTCAAGTTAAAATCCAAGGTAATATATATGACAGACCTTTCCAGGATTCAGCCTCTTGTTATTCCTGTCACAGCCAGATTAAAGTGATTTATCAGTAGCAGGCTACTTACCAACCTCTAATGTACAATATCCCACTGTAGGATTACACCATATTATAATGAAATTGCTGTATTATGATGATAAAAAACATTAAAAGATCACTTCCCCCAAGATTGGATCCATTGTTAAAATAACGTGTAGGCTTATTACATGTTTTTTTCTATGATCTATAAACACAACTAAGTCTCCCTGGATATGAATGCCTCAGAACTATGATTTTCCTGCAGAATTGTAAGTAAATGGTGCTGATGGTACTCAAGTAGTGAAGCCATACTTTTTTTAAGTAGTTGTTTTAAACGCTACTATTTTGTCTGTAGTTCTGATGCATTTGGACTTGGATTCATGTTTGTCATATTTTGATGTCAGAAATAATTTACATTGTTAGATCTGTGATTAGTGGTGAGGCCTGTGTAGTTTGCGACAACATGTAAGGCCACTTCCAGACACAATCACAAAGGCTAATGGGAATAATAGATCAAAGATCAAAGTAGATTTCAGGAAACGTTAACATAAGAATTGTAAAGATGGACGAAGTCGGAAAGGACTCAGTAGTCGAGGCATAGGGATATGCCTCGACTACTGAGTCCTTTCAGGCAGTAGTCGAGTGGGTAGAGCTTCTGCTTACGAACCGGGGGGTTGCCGGTTCGAGTCCCTGCCGAGGTGCCCCTGAGCAAGGCACCGAACCCTCAATTGCTCCCCCCTCTGCGAAGGGTGGTAATATAATGTAATGTAAGTCGCTTTGGATAAAAGCGTCTGCCAAATGATCGTAATGTAATGTAATGTAATGACTCTAAATGGATTTCTAAAGACACTGGTGTTTATCAATCGACACAGTAAATTTGTACATTTCCACAAATGGAAAGGGATAAATAATTTTGCTATTCTCTGTGTGCTTTTATCTTAAATATCATTTATGACTTGAATGAATATCATGATGAAAAATAATGAATGTCACTCCTAAAATAAACTTTTTCCATTGGGATAACCTCTTTCTCTCTGTCTTATTTGTACTGTATATTGTCAATAATTCTATGTTAAACTGTAGTGAAATGTTAGACATTCAGTTCGGTAGTTCACTAAAGGTCTTGTCACGCTGAACAGACAATTACAACCCTGCGGTTTTCAGCTGTGTCGCTACATTTCAACACTTCCTGCAGAGAAGTCGGGGCAGCTGGTCTCCCTCCTCCACTGTGACGTCATTTGAAACACGTGGTTTTGTTATTACAGGAAGTGAAGATGGCGGCTCAGTCGCTGATCTCCGAGTCTGTGCTCGGATGGTCTATTTTCACCTTCATACTATTGGTAAGCAATAATGGGGCTGTATAATCGCTTTGCCGAGTGGTGGAAAGTCAGTCGGTCACTTTTGGTGTGTTTAGCGGTACTTATGTTGTTTAGTTAACATACTACAACGCGTTATTGCTGCGGCTCGCTAACGTCAACATTGGCTTTGGTCTTTAGCTAACACCTTAACCCCTCTTACAAACAAACAACTTATAACTACAGCAGTTACATGTATATACTATAATATACTATAATGTAAGGCACCGCCGCTCAGATACGTGTGGACTTTTATTACTTTATCGTACAAGAAGTTATCGCGTTTAGTGTACGAAGTAATGATATAACTAAATGCTCAACGCTACCCGTCGTTATCTCAACTGTGAAACAGGCTTTTGATCAAAGTCACGTGAGCAAGTACGTGAGTAGATAAGAAGTGCCCTGTTGTGAATAAATGCTTCTAGTTTAGTCGTCACGCTGGATCTTATTGGGATGCAAAGCGTGTAGCATTACCTGGCAAAACAAGCAGCTGGAGGCTTAAGGCTGGGGAGCTTTAATTGATCGGGCCTCTGAATGGCAGCCCTTGATCAGGACGGACTAGTCTTAGCAGTGTCCTCACCACTCTAGCCTGTGTGCCTAGAATATGACCTTGTCATTTTGCAACTCTTCTTTTCCTCCTCCAAGTCTAATGGGTTTCCTGCCCATTACGCTGGCAATCCCTCACTTCGATGTCTGTTTAATGTTACACCGCAACAGCATAAATTAGCAAATTCATCTCCTTCTTTTAGGAATTTGTAAAAATAGCCCTCTTGCCTTCAGAATTTTACCAATAGGTCGATCAATCCTGCTCCAATTTAAAACTCCCACCAGGTGCTTTGTGAGTCATTTTCCCTCAATGGCATCTTTTGAGTGAATCTCTGCCAAATTATGTGCTGAATGAGGATACAAGGGTTGAGTGTGATTAAAATCGGGACTTTTGCCACATGGGATTTTCAGACGGGATATTTCCAGATTAGAGTTTTCTACTTGATCTGAGCTTTGTGTTGGTTAGAGTGGTTCTCTTTTTTTATAGCTGAACAATAGGCACAACAACATTACAGAAAAACAAAAACCTGTTCATTATTATGGAATTCACTACAAGTGCTCTGCTTAGAAAAAGCAACAAATTTGTTGAAAAGTTGTTGTTGCTGTTTTATGGATTTCATTATTTTCTTTCTTTTTTTTCTACTATTTCTTTTTATTGAAGCAACATTTTACATGACATTGCACATACAATTATATTATATTTTGGAGATCATTTTTCTACAGAAAGAGGGGCAAAAGGAGAGAGATAACGAGAAAGAAGGAAGGTTGTTACTATTGTTGTTGTTTTCAAACTTTATAAGTTGACCCTGAGGTAAAATAGGCAATATGGATGGATTTTGTTCTATTGCACAGTAACAATGTCCCTGTATCAACTACTTGTGCTTGGTTTTCATGCAGATGACACATTTATTTATTTAATCATACATGTTTGATTAATATTAACCCAACCCTTCTGCGATAACATCCACAGATATTATGTACAGAATATTATCATTTCAAACACGGCTAAAAACAAATGCCTTTTATACAGTAATTGAACCATCTATGCCAAACCTTGACTGGTTTGTTTATAATGTTGTTAAAATTTGACTGTTATAAGTTTGAGTATCTTTTTAACTAGCCTCTGCCTGTTTTAATGATTGTTTTTCCCTTTTTTTTAAGCTGATCCTTGCTTTCTGTTGGGTCTACATCCGGAAATTTCAAAGCCGTCAGGAGAGCGAAGTTGTTTCAACTATCACAGCAATATGTGCTCTGGCCATTGCTTTGATAACGTCTGCACTTTTACCCGTGGATATATTCCTGGTGTCATTCATGAAGTATCCCAATGGCACCTATAAGGTTAGTATCTGTTCTGTTTACACACCCAATAAAATCAATTTAGGAAATACTAACAAGATTTCCTGAGGCAACTTTTAACGTATTTGCTTTGCAATTTTCTCAGTAATAGACAACATGGGCATTGTTTTTGCCAAATCTAAAAGCTGAATACATTTCTTGGTTCATAAAATAGTTATTGCAGTTGTTTATTTCCATTTGAAAGACTTGGCAAAGTACATAATGACATCTTCATTTGAGCACCAGGTTAATTTGTTACCTCATGTTCATGTAAATTGCTTTGACTATCGTGGTACTTGGTTTTTTTAATTTCCATTTCCTCATTGCCACTCAGTAACATAGCAACACTTTATTTCTTTACTGGCATGCAACTTCTCACTTATTCAGCAAAACATGCTTTCTGTTGTCTCAGAGAGAAAAACAGAAATGATCGTATAAAAACTGACCTTTAGACTGCTCTTTTCAGATTTAGACACAATACACACAACAGTTAACACAGCAATATTACTTACTTGTCAATACCTACATCAATGAAATTCATTGTACATTCTTTCCTCCTTTTGATCTAAATGATGGGTTTTCTTAAAATTGATCATATTCTTACAGGTACTGTTACTGTTAAATTAACATTTCCTTTTCTGACATTTAGGAATGGGCTGTAAACAATGAGACAAGAGGACACATTGAAAACACTGTGTTGTATGGATATTACAGTAAGTGCATTCCTTTCATACTTGTCTACTTACACATTAAAAATATTGATAAATGCCCTAACTAGTGGGCATTTCCTTTATTTAGTAATTTGAACTTGTTTGCCATTGTTTTATGTGAACATTTTTCTTGAAGTAGTTTTTCTGGGAAGAATAATTTGAAGTTGACTATCATTCTCCTATAATACTGACAAGTCAAATGAATGAATGACGTCCAATGTTTTCTTCACACAATGGTGTTTTGAACCATATTACCAATGCTGCAGAAAAGTTTCATCATATGCTTTTTGAGCTGCGAGTGTGATTGTCTGTTTGAAATCCAGCCTTTTTCATGAGCGTGTAGTGAAAACTTCAATCCCCTGTGAGTGATTTGATAACTGCATTTTAAATTGATTATTCAAGGTTCCCATAGGTCGTATTAGCGATCAGAAAAATTCATTGATTATTCCTGGCTGATTTTACATCTGTGCTCGCCAGACGTTGTGCACTCTGACAGTTGAAATCAAGAGTACAACCCCTCCCTCTGTCTAGTTGATCGACACCACGTTTTTCCTTAAACTTGAGAAAATTAAATACACAAGAGGACACCCTAATGGGTTCTATCACAAATGGCAACCATTCTTATCGGGCTTTACAAAGGTGCAGGTTTTTCCTGAGTAATGGCTGTTTTAGTAAACACTAAATCATATAATCCTTATCCTCTTATTGTTAGTGGGCTGGGATGGTGTGTGTGATTGTGTGGCTGATGGGGTGGGGTAGGGGAAGGTATATTGCTTCTCCTCCTTCCTTTTCCTCTTTTTCTTCTTCTTCCCACGTGGCCTGTTGTGTCCATGATCCGTAAGGTGGTTGTCGATGCTTTCCTTCCCCCTCCTTGGCTGGGGGGGTTCTGTTTCACGTAATCATCTAAATGACTTCATCCAGCATACTTGTACCTATGATGTCATCGTTTGATCAGCTTTGATGTCATCGTTTGATCAGCTTTGATGTCATGGCATATCATGTGATTTTGTCTTTTTTGTGATGCGTGTTAGGCATCAAATAGCCAGGACCTTGGTAATGTAAAAAAAATACACTGCACTGTGTCTGTTTGGCAGCTGGGTGTGTATGTGTGTCAGAGTGGTGATTGAGCGTGCAAGCATGTGACGGCAGGCCATACCATATCGCGTTCACCACCTGAACGTCAAAGCGGGAAGAACATCAGTGAGCACGTGACGAGCAGCACCGGTGCAGCGTCACAGCACAATAAACAAAGGCAAAGCTGCATGAAGCCTTTTAAGCTGAATATTTTCTTTTAACAATCTTGTAGGTGTCTTCAATCTTAGTATTAAAGCTGTTTTTAATTCAGAGAAGCTCTACCTGTGTTGTTTGGTATCATTGTGTGAGAACCCTTAACCTAATATTGGAACACAACCTTCTGAGGGCAATCACTGAATCGACAGCTTTCTGAAGCTCTTAATGAGACCCTTCCCAGCTGGTAGTTTGTTCCACTCTCAGGGTCATTATCCTGCTGGAGGAGCCCTGAACTGACTGAGACACTGACACTGGGCAGGATGTTTTGCTCCGGAATGTCTTAGTTAATGTTCTGATTTCATTTTCGCCCTCACAAACTCCACTCACCCTGTACCGGACGCAGCAGAGCAACCCTGACACATCTGAGCCTCTGATATGTTTTCCTATTGGGCTTTATTATGTTTCTCTTTTAAAGTGGGACTTTCCAGGTGTTCTTCCACGGAGCCCCCTTTCAGTTAGAAACACGACAAGTCACTGTTCTACCTTGATCTTGGAGGTCAACGTATACAGTCCTTCCTCCTTTTTCCACTTTTCAACTTCCTGATGATATTAACTACCATAGCGACAGGAACATTAAAACTGCTTAGAGATTGTCTTGTAGCCTTTGCCTCGACCTTGCTCAGCAATTATTTTCTTCCTTATCTTCTTCACACTGTGCTGCACACAATGATACCAAACTACGCAAGGAGAACTTTTCCATATTTGAATAAACTGAATGACTTATTATATGCTTGATGATATTGTGATATTATTTGAAGAAAATAGTCTTGCTTGAAATATTACTACAATCCAATTATTTATGCTCACTTTCACAGGGTTATCAATAATTTTGGTCAGGCCATTTCAGTAGTTTTTATAATTTAAAATAATATATTTCATCAAAAATCAATAGCAAATTGTCATTTTTATTAATTATGGAATGAAGAATGGTGGGCACCGATGACTTTTTATTTAATATTTCATATAAAATTGTATTTTCTTTTTCTTCATTTCACATCGCTTTAAGCCGCATCTGTATGTGTTAATGAGGTCAATCTGTCTTCCCCTAACCTGAAAAACAAAACATTTACTTTGGGAACGGCGTGATTACAATGAAACGACTGCCAAAAAACTAACAAACAGTTTTTATTTGTAGGCTGTGACTGGTCCGAAGTCCTAATCTTCTCAGCTGCGTAGACGGTGGTCTATTTTGTATGGTAGAGGAAAGGGGACATCCTGCATTAATTAAAATAATGCTAATACAGGCACCATGCAATAGTGATGCCTTCTGGCACAGTATGGAAACAAGAGTACTGGCTGCACCTGAACCAGATGCAGGTTTTCCGATGCTCTTTCTGTCTGTTAAGGTAATAATATAATGAGCTCCTCTGGCTCAGAAAACAAGCAAGCTCCTGCTTTGATTATGTGTTTAAGGTGGTGTTGGCTACCAATAAACAAAGTGACTTCTGAAATGCCACCGGTAACCCGATGCACACACTCCTGTAATGTCAGGGCTGGTGTCAATTCAGTCCTGCTACCTTTTGGGAGTTTGTGGAGGGCATTGGTGCAGCCTCAGGTGTTACAGCCTAAAATATGATTTCATCGTGTCTTTTTTTGCTAAAATACATCAAAACAGCTGTCCCATCAATGTCCTCGATGTACCGTGAAGAAACCGTCGCTTCACCTCATAGGATAGTATTGCAAGACAATTATCTCATGGTCACAATTTACCACTTTTTTCTAATTCTCATGCTTTAATAAGTTGTTGCCATGTTTTATTTTGATTTAGATGGCTCCTTTCCCCTTGCATACATTTGTATATTCAGGGAATTTTAATCATATTTACTGGGCTAAATGATGAGGCAGGCACTTCAAAACTAGGCTTATTGTTTCTTTTAAAGATTGCCAAGGTCGCTATAAATTGGTCGTATTGGTCACATATAACTTCATTGGTTACAAAGATATATGAATTTAATATGACTATACCCACTTTTTGGAAATGTAGTGCTTTACAACCTGAGGTTTGTGTTTATATCCTTAACTGTTTTAGGAAAGAGTAAAGTAGGTCTGAAGTTCTGCTGACAGTTATTTACATTATTGTTCAGCACAGACGTTTCCAAGGTGCTTTAATCCTGATTTGTTTGCTCTGTTAATCACAAGCTGCATTTTGTAGTGATCAGAGGAAACTTGCACTGCAGCTCTTTAGGGTGATTTGCTAACATTGCTTACCCCGACAAATTTTGCAAAGTTAACCAATCAAAACAACGCAGCGTATGAAGACACATGTACCTTTATTGGAGCCTTTTAGACTGACTTTTGTTTTTGTCTTGTGGCAGACTGTTATGCTGTCAACATTCAGTCATGATTTTTGGACATCCTGCAAATGGTGTATATCTATTCCCCATGAAGCGTCACATAATTATAATATGTGGGCATTGTTGCAGGACTGTGTCCAAGCAATTTGGCTGGAAGATTCCTAACTCAAAGACATGATTTCCTCTGAAATTTCATCATGGCAGTTCGTGGCTATAGCAAATTCCTTCATGGCTAAGACAGGTGATGACATTTTTCTAACAGATGCTGCCTTATTGCTGCCTTATAGTGTGTGTCAACAACACTGTACCGTCTGTTATACCAAATGCAAGGAAGGCAACTTGTCTCCTGGCAGCCCAATCAAAGAAATGATTTCCAAGTATAGTGACATCAGAAACATGCCATTTACAGACAATGTCTACTGAACATGGATTCAGTGTCCAAGAAGCCACACACTTTGTCCTTTAGACACACAAATATGATTTCATACACCGTATCGATTTTGTCTGTTGCTATCAAGAGTTTGGATTAGACGTGCCCTTAAATGGAAACTTTGCTTTAAAGGGACTTAAAAAAATGAATAATTCAGTAGGCTTAGTCTTGAATGCAGGACCGTGTCTGTCAGTAATTTAATTCATTTAATGGCCAAACTGCCTGGAAACCATGTTCGTAGTATAACAGTTACACTGAATAAATTTGTCATACATCAATGGAAAAGCTTATTTAGTTGCTAGAGTATTTTGGAGTTCTTTAGTTCAATGTTTCTGTCTGTTTAGAATTTTGAAGAGGTAGTCTTGAGACAACACATTCGCTACATAATTGTATTTAGTGGCTTCTAAAGTAGTTGTACATGATGTAGGAGTCCCACAAATGCCTTGACATTTAATATTTGGAAGCCTTCATAATCCGAACAAATCCTACAGTTGTATTTCCTACAGTAAAGCCAATAGTAATTTTGTTTGTACATTTCTTTTTCGTGTACACACATATAATATTATATATACGTAAACATATCTAAGAAACCCCACATGTAACATGGATGGAGAAGGCAGCAGAGAAAACCTATGAAGGATTTACTACTCACACCTAATGTAATTGGATGTGACGTCAGCAGTAATTTCCACCTGAAACCAGTATATAAAAATCAGAGCTTACAGTTCTATGACATTGTTTTCAGTCCATCCAAATGCTTTTCTCAAATAAAATCCCAGTGCAACTTTAATATTGCAAAAGCAGTCCCAGCTTAGAGGCGCTGAATATTGTATTGAGTATCATTTTACTGCAATGTGTTCCTTAGTTTATTTGGCTTCTTGTTGTGAAAAGACAATAATCTGTAAGCCAGTAATATGATGACAGTAGGCGTTATAATAATACGTTTTGCGACTGTTTGTAGATTGACTACTGAATGTGATCACTGGCTTATTCAAAGTGAAATACATTTCATGTTGTGATATTTCAGAGACCTGCTTTTATTGTAAGTAAATGGAATTCATCATGAGCTCTATGCCACTTTGCATCTCTGTAGAGGATAGTTTGAAAATGATGATAAAAGAGGAATGCGTGCTCAGACATGAACATAATTATTTTCTGTCAAAGATCACATTCATGGGATAAAGAGGATGAAGTCACTGTTGGCTGGACTGGTTAGTTTGATATCCTATTGATGTTTGTGTATGAAAGAGACTAGTCCTTTTTTCTTTTTGAGGGGCATCACTTTTTCATTTGCCAGTAGGTGGAGACCAAGTTCCATGTGTCTCACATACCCAGCCTACCTCCAGAGCTGACCTTTAAAGTAGTATTTTCTTTAAGGCAATACTTGACAATGCTGTCCATTTGTCTTTTCATCAATGGGATTGCCACTATGTGTGTCCAGGGTGCATTGCTTTGGATTCAGTAGTGATCAGAGTTACTAAGCAAGTCTATGTCCAGAAACTCACAATATATTTATATGATTGCAGTTGAAGCTCTGCTCAGAACATGGGTCCAATTATACGTGGAGGTTTTATTACTAACATTTATACAGCAGTTATTTTTAATCTACCTTCCTGTAATTAGCTTTTTTGAATTGAGCAGAGTTTTGGATGGATATTAGCCTCCTCTTCTTAAAGTAGGGAAATTACATCATAATCAACTTTAATATTGTTGGATTTTCTTGCTGCTATGGTTCTTTGCTGTCTTCTTATTTTGGTTCTGAAGCGGTACAATTATCCTTGATTCATAAAATGACATTCTGTTATTTAAAGGTTATTTTGCACCATTTTGTGCAACCTGAACGTGAAAGTCCACCCTGTTGGTGGTGCAAACTCGCAGGTCAGTCATTGAGACCTCAGCTCAGCCTCTGCTTTAGTCTCCTGGTATCTACAGTCAAACAATTAGACACTTAGAAAACCTTGGACAATGCCGCATCTCAGCAATGTAAGAAATAGCTTCTGTATGTCGTTAGGTAGGAAAAGTTTATGGCTTCTTTCCTCAGCCGTGCCACAAGACACAGAATAATCTGATAAGTCAAGTAAATACATTTGAGAAACATACACTTACTGTACCTATGGGTGTGTCATTAATGGATTTGAAGCATTCCATGGCTAAGACACTACTTAACTGACTGCTATGTACCTGTCACTTGTTATCCATCCATTGCCACATTTTGAAAGAATGTCATTGATCACAGAGGGTTGAACTAGAAATGTCCATGATTATTGATTAGTTGCTGCTCTGTTTTGCCACCCTGTACTATGTGCATTTGCCCCTGACGTAGATGAACCTGATGGAGATGACGACTAGGCAGTACATTACTAGTTTTACTAGATTTAACATGGAATCATAAGTAATGGTAGAGCTATATTCAATCAGCATGGTAGTTGTTGCTTTAAGGTCGCCAAGCCATCATTCATAGATATTGCTTAAAATGTGCAAGTGAGTTTCTTGGATTATGATGTCATGTTGGAGCTGCACTGAGACCTTAGTTGTTACGGATGCCAGCCTTGTGGTTATAGCTTTACGGATTATCAAGGTAATAGTTCAGTATCAGTGCATAGTATCAGAATGCTTTCTATATGTACTGGTAATGTTATGTATTTGACCATGTTTTCTGTGAAAGATAACGAAGTGGTTGAGTGTTTGGCTGCAACGGGATCTTTCTCTTTTGCGAATGAAAACATTCAGTCCTGATAAACCAGCAGTGGATTATGTAACTGGCTACAATATTGTTATGTCAACCATGTGAGCAGCCAGAAAATGTCAATCTACATACTGGACAAATGGCAACATAGAGGTGACATCATAAGTGTTTTCTGTTTGTGATTTCCCTTTTTTCACTTATTTGTGCAAAGCTTAAAATGTGTCAGAGAGAGTTGATTGTTTTTGATGTTGCTTTGCTGTTGCTCTCTCTCTCTCTCTCTCTCTCTCTCTCTCTCTCTCTCTCTCTCTCTCTCTCTCTCTCTCTCTCTCTCTCTCTCTCTCTCTCTCTCTCTCTCTCTCTCTCTCTCTGTCTCTGTCTCTGTCTCTGTCTCTATCCTCTGCTCTCTATGTGACGCTGTAAAAAGAAACGTCTCTCAGATTTAGCCAACAGTTGCATTTTGATGGATCCTCTTACAGTTCTACTCGGCGGTGCATAACCTCTACTCAGAAATTGCTAAATTGAAAAGAAAAATATAAATATACAGGTATCCCAACAATTAATGATGGAAAATTTATTGAAATTCGTCGAGTGGAACTTATCACTGGATATGAACAGATAGTAGATAAGCAATTTGAGATTTGAACTCCTAAGCTTACAAACTACATTTTCTATCAAAATGAAATGCTGCCAAGTTTCTTGAGAAAATAGACCTAAGTTGACCCTTTATATTGCAACTGGTACAAACCTTTAACAGGACAGAACAGTTGAATGTCTGCAAGTGAGGCACCTACTTTCGGTTCGAGCCTGGATAGGTCTTCTGATCTTTGATGAACTCCACAGTGTGTCTGAAAGGCTCACCTTCAGGTTTGGTCCATTTAAATGTTTCCCTGGACTGCTCACAACTTCAAAACACTGATGCATAAGATCTTAAAGCAACAGGACAGAATACCCTTGGGCCCTTTAAATAAATCATTGGCTTTCTTTTCCCACTTTAATGCTATTTGTAGAGGAGAAGTTAGAAAGGATGTGAACCTCGCAAATGTGATGTTCTTGTCAGTGATTCAGACTGTCCACCAGCTTTTGCTGTCGGAATTGTATTCGAAAGTGGTATCCTAGCTGCTCTTGTAAAGTGCATGTCTGAAAACACAGACACATGGCACTTTCATTGTAAGGACGTGGCCTAGAGTGCAAATAAACAATAGCCCCCTTTTCTGCCCCACATCTGTTTGTCATAACTACAGTCATGCATTATATCACTTATGTTTTGCCTCTGACCAGGGAAGACAAAAACAAGTCTACGATAAAGCCCACGTTTTAGAATGTTGATTTCAATAGCTGTAAACAAGAATTTAAAGAAAGAAGAAAAAAGGTATAATTATGAGGAAAAGAATATTATAGAATAAGAACATGACTCTGGGGGTATTCCATTCATCATACATGCAATAAACAAAACAGATTTACCTTTAGCTGTTTACTTGTTATGCTGCACCGATGCAAATTTCATTTTCTCATAATGAAATGTTTGGGAGAACCCCTTACAAAAGTCGTATGTATATAACTTGGTTTAGGGGTCACCCTTTGAAATGCTTTCTCCAAAACAGGTAAAGGCTTTAACGTAATGCTCAAGCAAATTTACTAAATGTCTGAACTAGTTCACTGACAAAGTTGCAGCATTGTTTTGACGCTTACTTTCTAACTTCCTGGCCTGTATGCCGATGGTAACACCTTGCAAAAAGCTTTTTCTTTGGGTACTGACTGTGCCCTGAATGTACTGTATATCTCTGCAACAGTCGCTGAGCATCATCTCAAAAATGCAGATGTTTCATTGAATGTCACAGGAAAACACTTTCTGTACAGAATAGTCCAACTTACCAGAAAAAACAACAAAAAACAACTATAGCAGTGACCTAACATGCTCGGTCAATTATGCCTGATTTGAAATATCGTTAAATCACTTAAGTTCTCTATGGTTGCAGATTTCCCTATTCTCTTTACATCATGCAAATTCTCTTTAAACTTTGATTAATCAGAATAAATAAATACATTTATAAACTATAACCATCAGTGAAGCTGGTGCTTTATCCATTTAACTGGCCAAAATGATGTCAAAATCTTTATGTTGACATCAGTTCATTTCATTTCATTTGTTAACGTTCCTGTCTTTGTTTTCCAAGAGAAAGAGAGAAAAAGACTCTTGGGCTGTCTCAGTGGGGTAAACCAGGGTAAAAAGCCAATAACACTGTTGCAGTGTGCTCTCTGGTGTAAATCCACACTTCTGCTTCGGGTGTACGGCTCCCTAATGCGGTTGTGTTATGAATATTAATTTGTGTGTGCGACTCAGAGAGCAGTTACTACCAATGACAACAAAATAGAGATGAAAATACATACAAATACACTGAACTGAATTTTTAATATCCTTAACAGAAAACATGTGCTAAATATGTAATAAATAAAAAGATGACGCTCATGAAAGTCAATACTGTTTAAACTATCAGTAGTTAATCGATTTGCAGAATTGTAGTGACATTAGAAATGACCAAAGTAGGCTACTGCATACACATTTGTCACACCAACGTGTTTTGATAAAAAGCGTATGCCAAACGACTTTATGTAATTCAGTGGTTCTCAAACTCTGTTGCTCCCTTGGCGGTGCAGTGCACAAGTCTCTGTCTACACCCCAATCAGTGCTGTCAAATAGGTGCTTCTAACTTTCACAGCTGTTTGGAAACAACTGCTTTGACATCACTAATTGGAATATGGTGAGAAGTGCTTGAAAGGGGAGCAATGCAGCTGTGTGTCAACTTGTGTTGTGAAGTGGTTTTCTTTAATGTGAGAGACGGAGTAATACACACAAATCAGCCCCGATCAACTTTTTGTGCAGCTAATTTATTACTAAAAACCGGCTGATTTATTCACCCAGCACAATCCTTTACATCCTCTGTGGATTCATTTTTTCTTTTACCTGTCAAATGTGAGTCCAGTATTCATGTTTTGTCACTGTTATGTCCCTCCAAAAAAAAACTGTGCCTCCCTTGATGTTTACAGGAAATGAGAGTGCAAGCGAATAGTAGCATACCTTTCAGCAACAGATGCCTCAGTGCAGACAGATATTTTCATCAGTCTCTGGAGTCCTTGTCAGAGATAGCGTTCCTTTGAGGAGACTTCCATGGCATTTCATTTTCACATAGAATGTAGCACATTTTATCTGTCAGCGAGCAAGAGGTGCCCAGGTGCTAAAGCCCTTGTGGACGGCCATAATACGGTGAGGACAAGGGTCTAATGATTCTCATTAAGCCTAAGTAGGAGCTAGTGTGAGATGGCAAGGAAACTGCTTATCTGACATTCATTAAAGGGTCTTCCTTTGTAAATTCTGACAAAAATGTATTTTAGATTTATGCAGACAATTAACATTTCCCCCAATATTGCTGGGCGTTATGTCCACACCAACTATTCCCATTGTACACGTACTTCCCTTAAACCTCCAAAATAAGTAAATAATAATTCTTTTATTTGTATTGGTTTAGCTTCCTTCTTGATTACATTTGATTAGATATGTAAGAATACAAGAATTATGTAGATGGTTACCATAGGACATTTCATTGTTTAGTGCTTTTCTCCTGTCAGGTGGATAAACGTGCAAAACTTTAATTCCTGGTCAGGTATTCATGGAGTTATGATTAATATTTCTTTAACCCAGAAGCATATGCCAGTGGCTGCATACTGTGCATAGCATACATTTCTAGGCTATCGTCCTAAACTCACTTTGTCTGGCTTTAAATGAGTCTGAATGGATGCCTTAGCGGAGCAATGAGTATGTGTTTATTAATAATAATACCCTGTCACAATCACAGCTGGCCAAATGCAAACCACTACACCGGTGACATTCATTTGTCTGCGACAGTGATCTCATTTTGTGCGATATAGGCTGCTTCACAAGGGAAAACATTTGTTCTTGATATTGCATGAATGCTTGAGGCCATGTGCCTTTATTGATAGGTTTGGTACAAATATAGATGTTTGTCTTCTTCCTATACATGGAAATTGAGGTGTTTAGTGACTATCAATTCAATTATCATGAGTAGTTATGAGAAGTTAACTTGACTGATGCATGCAGTTGTATGCTAGTTTATGTTGGATGCCAGACCTAGAATGACAGGCAGCTAGGGATTGCCTTGTTAGGACAGCACTATGACCTTCACTGTGGTTGAAATGATGTAGGAAGGATGTAGGAGGCTCATGGCTGCAAAAAAAGAAAGTTTTGAGGAAAGGCTGAATTCACATTATCACGAAAAGGCAGGATTGATTCATGGCAGCTATGGTGTTGTGCATCACATTGTGAGATGCTTTTTGATTATGTTGGAGTACTCTGGGTTGTATTCACCAACATCCATTTGCTGCAGAAATAAAAGCAGTGCAATTTGAAATCGTCTAGCCTCTTTGTGTTTAAGTGTTTATGCCTCACCTCCCTTCCATCACTTCCTAATTCTTTTGAATGGTTGTCTTTATCTGAAAAGGAGGTCCATCTGCAGAAAAAGCCAAACAAACAAGGGCATTGATCAGAGTATAGCCATCTCTCCTATCTAGGATAAGTGTATTTCCTGCTGTTCATACTGTACATCTTAGGCTTTAGCAAATGAAATGTTTTTCTGTGCAGACGGCTTTTACAAAAACTTCTCTATTCTGTATGAATGCATTGTTTAGTCTTGGAGATTAAAATCTAAAGGGAAGGAGCAGTGGTATTATTATCGTCTTTATATCAATCCATTTTCCACCCAACCCCTGCGAACACGGTGTACTATAGCACAGTGTGTAGGAAATGGGAGGAGGAAAAAGGAAGAAGAAACCAAGCAAGGTGATCAGATAAGTGAAGGCACCGGAGAAGTAGTAGGTGGAGGAAAAACAATCAAATTTGGAGCAGGATGAAAGGGAGCAAAGGGGAGAAAGAGGTGAGAGTGAAAATCCAGTTTATTTTGGTTTAACTTGAAAGTAAGAAGAAGTTATTTCAGTAAAAACAAAACAGAGTTAAAGCGAGTTCCTGAACCTGAACTGCTGGACGGTGTGCTGATCCCCGGAACAGGCTTGAAAAAATTGCTCTTTTGTTATTACCTTTTACATTTTGCTTGGATATAGCCAAAGAAGTTTCCATTACCTCTGGATCCTACTTTCCAAACTGGAAAACCATTCTGCTCTCTCCCAGCTTCACAACCCTCCCACACTCTCCACCTGGATCCTTAAAACTGTTAGCCATTAGCCAAAGAAAAATGTCTACCCTTCACAATTCAGAGACCTGGACGACACTGCCTCTCCCCCATCTGTCCTCCTCCTCCAAGAATCATTTACATAGAGACTTAATGGACCATCTTGGATTGCTGCTGACCATACCCACCCCTCTCCCACTTTCATCACACCCACGTTTAAGGAGTCATTGATAATATATTTAAACGTAAAATTGAAAAGGCCTTCAATTAAGTTAAAGGGTCTGTCTTTATTAGTTGGATTTTGGTTTGTTTAAGGAGCGAAAGTAATGTGTTCAAATGAAATCAGAGACAGTTTGGTGGATTTGTGATTGTATAGTTTAACCACTTCAATGATACAAAGTTACCATCCTTATTTAAAGATGTGATTTTTCTTTCTATATCTTTTTCAAGTGTTTTTTAGCCTGGGTCCCTGGCTAACTGGGAAACTTTATAGTTACCTAACAGTTAACAGTATATCCCACCACAACAATGGGGAGAGCATGGCCACTTCCCACTGAAAAGACAGGGCCAACTAACCTGGGCTCAAATCTAACATGTTGCTGTGACGTGGCAGTTGTAACCACTGAGCCACTAGCCTCACCATAGCCCATTAACTATTAATGCAAATAATAGCAACATAGATTTTTCTCCTCCTTTATCCACTCCATCATCCTTTGATCATCCCACGTTCTCTCCATGTCTCTCTCCATGTGTGGGTTATTGTTTTGCGTTACGCCTCTGGAGTTTCCATCAGCATGGCTCAGGTAAAAGCCCAATCTAGAATTTTCTACAAAGTGGTCTGATGGACCTTGATTGCTTATGTTTTTCGACTGAAGAGATTGATGTGTTGTGCAGTGTAACCACAGAATACATGGAAATGTGTGACCTAAACATACGGTTGATCCTTTTAAACCCTGTTGCAGTGTTATCATTTTTCTGTTGACATGGTATAAGCAATTATATATTACTTACTAAACTGAGGGACCGTTGAGAAAGTGCAGTAGTTAATGCACATGACCTCTATAATTTATTTTAAAAAGCAAATTTTTTAAATTTGAAGTACTTTGTTTTGCATTTCATTTTTTAAAAAGAAATTGTGCAGCCCAAGGTACAGACGCTATATAGTGCATCCAAATAGAAATATAATTTGAACTGATAAATGCAGACCTCACCCTCTGATTGATGGGCCTCAGGGGTGAACCCTAATGTCTACAACCCCTGCCATGATGCAGACGCCGCAAACCGACACCTTTTGCCATCATACATACAAATATGCAAACCACAGTGTTATAGCTGTTGACTCTAGCTATCAAATGCCTCTGTAAAAGTTAATATCAACCATCCAATAGATTTAAGAGTATCAGTCAGCTTTGTCTCTCAGTCTTGCTTGAAAAGAGCAAATGTCAACACAACAATGCCCACCGGACTAAGGGGGCAAAGGACAAACTGTTGATGGAGAGCAGCTCAGCTCATATCCTCTTCAAAATCAATATAGATGCTTAGTTAACAACATTAACTCGGAGAAATATACAGATTTGACTTCAATACCATCTCCCACATGCTGTCTGCGGGGCAGAACATCATGGGCATACAGAAGGCTCTACTATTTCAAGTATGGATATGAAAAGCACAAGAAAAAACATTTCTTACACTCAGAAATGGAATGTGAAATTTGCAACAGCAGACCACTCAGAATCTGACTTGATATTCTATTTCTGAATTTCACATTCCATTTCTGACTCACTTTATGATCATTTTTGAATTTCTCCCACAGAAAGTTCCATCTACTCATCTCATTATCTTCTATTATATTGCTGTTTAATAGTCAGCTGTGACAAAAAGATTGCAAGGAGCAGACTTGCACGTTAAAGTTTAAAACATTTTATCAATATTTAAGTGAACACTGTATGTTCAGTTGGGTCTAATTAATATTCAAATGTTCATATCCTGTAGCTTTTATTTGTGACAGAGGGAAATGATGAAGCATTATCACAATGACTGAACTGGGAAAATGAATAAAACTCATTTAAATAGTTTTTCTGTTCAGCAGTTATTAAAATGTGGTGAAAGTTACCACCATGGAAGGTGTTATTTGAACAAACACGGTTCACAATTACTTATTTTTCACTTGAGGGACTAAATAGCTTTGTTCCAGTGTTGATCATAGAACAAATTGAATCTATTGTAGTAAGCATGATTTCAAAAGCAGACTTGGGAAATTGAAATATAATCACACAAACCAGATTTGAGGTGTTAGCTGGTCAAGGGGAATTTCAAGTGAATGAAGATGAACATCCTTCACTCAAACACTACAGTGACAGGAGAAATGACATCTTGCTACATTTACATGAACTCAATATTTGTCGGAATGAAAATATTTTCAATGTTAACTCATTTTTCTCCTTTTTTTTTAATCCATACAGCACTGTACTCCATCATACTCTTCTGCGTCTTCCTGTGGATCCCCTTTGTTTATTTCTACTATGAAGAAAGGGATGACGACAATGTGAACAAATGCTCGGTAAGAATTCTCCTCTTTGTTGAATATTGTATTGTGTAAGTCAGAGGAGTTTTCAGCCTTCCTGTCTGCTCAATATTTTAATGATCGTCAAAACAGTTGCAGCTGACCAATATCGACAGACTGAAAACTAGTTTGAGTCATTTTTAGTTCAAATTTCGAGCCACTGCAATGCAAGATATACATGTTTTGCACATCAGTTCATTTGCACTGAAAACTTTCCATAAAAACGTTCTATGCACCTGGTAATTCCAGTTCCCTTTTCCTCATATTTCTATTCACATTTTGTCGGTGCAGTCAGAATAAAGGGGACATTATCAGATGATGCTGCTTTTACATCCATATTTTATGTTATTAGTGCTCCACTATTGCTATTTCCTATAGTATAGTTTCATGGAGGATCTTTTAGTCAATGAAGCACATAATTCTGGCCAGTGCCCTTTTTCACATTTTAGCTGATAGTGGCGTTTTCTCTCACGGGCAGGTTGGTCTTTTGTATTGTTACTTTGAAAGCACCCTGAATAGGAGTGTGATTGACAGGTTATCTCTACCAGGTCAGAGCAGGACTGAACTGCATAGCTTTCATTCACCACAGTCTTTGGTTAAATGATGTGTGCCCCCCCCCACCCCCACAATCATTCACTGACAATGATTGATAATATTTTGCTTGGGTCATTATTGACGAGTTTCATTTTTCTCTTCCATTCCAGCAAGTGAAAAATGCTCTGAAGTACACAATTGGATTTGTCATTGTCTGCGTGGTGCTCCTTTTAATTGGGTAAGTGTGGACCAAGAGACACACATGGCTCCTTCTGCAACATGATGGGTAGAAAGGGAGTGTGGATTTAACATTTTGTACAAAAAAAGGGAAGAGAACACTGTCAGACAGCCATGCTGCCATCTGTCTGGTAATGATAAGCCTTTCATAAAGAACCAAACACATGATACATTGCCTAAATACATTTTTAATTCTTGTCAATCAGATTCTCTCAGCAGATTAAATAACACACAAAGTGACATTCCCTGTATTTTCCATTTTTGCCATGCAAATGTACAGGATATGTTTTTTTCAGACATTCCAAAGTTTCCGCCTTACATGCTGTGAAGATTTCCCCCTTCCTGATAACTAATATAAAAAAAACACAACCAGATTAAACACAAAATACAGGATTTCAATGATAATTTCATTTGTAGAAGGCCAACATGAACTGGCCCTGTGTAAAAAAAGTAATTGCCCTCTTTGTTACGCAGTCAACCAATCAACCAAATTGAATTGATAGATGGGTTCAGTTAGACTAGACACATCCAGGCGTTTCCATTGGAGAGTTGCAAGACTTAAACCATACAACATAACTGCTTGTCTGACATTTACCACAAACACCTTCATGAGCCTCAACACTTTGGGGGTAATCTTTTGTGGACTGATGAGTCCAAAGTGGAAACCTTTTGGGAGACATGTATCCTGTTACATCTGTAGTAAATCTAACACTGCTTTCCACAATAAGAGCATCATCATACCAACAGTATATATACACTACCACTATATATAGTATATATAGTGGTATACTATATATAGTATATATAGTGGTAGTGTGATGATGTGGAGATGCTTTGCAGCTTCAGGGCTAAGACAAATTACCATAATAGAGGGAACCATGAGTTCTGCTGTCTACCAGAAATTCCTGAAGGAGAATGTGAGGTCATCAGTCCGTGAACTGCAAGACACATATCCGAAGCACAAGAGTCGACCTCTGAATGGCTCAAAAGAAACAAAATTAAGGTTTTGGAGCAATCTGGTTGAAATCCTTAGTCCAACCCTATTGAGATGGTGTGGCAGAATCTTTAACACAAAGTTCTTTTAATTAATAAAGTTTGAAGATCTGACACAATTAACAATGACATATGTGCAAAAGTAGAAGTAATCATTTGTGCACTTGCACAACACAAACATAGATTTGCTTTGGACCTCTCGCAACCATTACAAGATGCAAGGAAGGCTAACCCAGTTAGGACTTAGAAAGAATTCAGATTGCTTTTTACCCCATTCACTGGCACTATTGTAGGTTTGTTCTGGGGATTTGTTGATTTGGTACTTCGATTTTGAACAACATGATAGCTTTTATCCTTTCTTTTGATACACAGGGACATAATGGCTCTGCGTCCTCACGGCTCACTCAATAGGTTCCTGCTTGATGATACAAGTGTTTTGTTTGAAGTTTCTTCCTGCCAGTTCCTAAAACTTCTTAAATTACCCCTGAAGTTTTTTTATGTTTTAAATGATGTTTTCTTTTGAGGTGCCATTGCAAAAACAGGCATTTTCCTATAAGTTAGGTTCAATTTAGGTTCAGATTTTCAGAAAAACACAGAATCACAGAACACAGAGTCAGAAGAGTAAGATTATTCAACTTTTTGTAGTTCAGTTTCACATGCATCAGCAATTTGTTATTATTGAATAGGCCATTTATGAAGTGATGAGACACAATTTGGGCTTATTGCTGGAACTCACCTATAGTTGTGCATCAACTGGAGCCAGGCAACTGAAAGTGATTTAACATTGGGGGCAAGGACAAGGGCTAGCTTGCTCTGTGATCAGGAGTAATGACAGGAGGCTGTATTAAGAGTTTTGAGCCACTGTGTTAGTGAATGAACAGTCATTAAGGGTCAGGTTGTCAGTGACCCACCACCAGTTTCATCATTGCTGCCACAAAATCATATATAATTAAAATTCCATTATGGAATCTTAAATTGATTCATGAAATTGTACCAACCTGCATTTAAGAGTAGAAGCAGTATTGGTGTCACAGGTATTTGGTGTAAATGAGTAGACAAGGCAGGAAGGTAAAATCTCATAGCTGCTTCCAGGCTCTAACATTATTACCACCCATAAAGTAACATGGAGCCTCATTAGGATAGATTAATATTCCAGGGGGATTTGGTTATAAAACATGAGACATGCTGCTCATTAATAACGTTCACTGTGTGGGCCACATTTTAGTCAGAGGATTTTCCTGAAAGACAACACTTCCCCCAGCCCACTGCACTCATTTAAGGTTGCTGATAGCCTAGATACAACTCCTACCAGTAGCTGGCGTTACAGCCCCAAATGTAATGGTTTTTTCCCTATTTTTAGTCACCATACAGACTTAAGAGTTTGGACTACATGTCAGGGTTGCAAAATTAACTTTTAAATTCTATCATTACACTCCACAAAAGTGAAATTGTGCACAGAGCACATGCACACCTCAGATCCACACAAGGGGCCCGATTTAGAGTTGAGGTATGTGCGTGGGATTTAATAAGAAAAAATTACCTCTTCTGTATTCAGACTTCAGACATACTGGAGGTGTTAAGCACCTCTCAGGTGAGTTATGTCAAAGAGTTTCCCCTACAAATAGAGTGTCTGCAGCTATCCACAATTCAGACTTTGAAATAAAATCATTTTGAGTTTGGACTCTCCAGACTTGAGCTGTATTAACCCCTGTGCTACTGTCTGTTGTATACTGTGAAACACTTTGCATTGCATGAAGTCCATGTCCATAGGACAACTTCAGAAAAAAGACAGGAAACCATTTACCGGCCTTGACTGAATTAATATTGCAAACAGACCATTCAGAGATTTCGTTTGGTTAAGCGATCCAGATAATGACAAATATTTAAAAACATCTCTCACTGGTGTATTTGGTGTATATGTTTTTGGCAAGATCACAGGCAAGTGGCTGTTTTAAAGGGAGGAAAACCTCATTTCCAAAAAGCTGAATAGCCAGCAAACCTCAGAAGCGTGGCCTAGACACAGCTGATAGTAATGATAATCTGAGTGTGCTGCCCAGAAATGGAGTTTAGCATCTGAGCATCTCGACTCTAAATTCGAATAACTTTCACAGCTTGTCTTTTGACTAAAGAAGTGCATATCCACCCCCAAGGCAAGGTCTTGCCTTTCCAGTCCTGTCCCGTCCTGTCCCGTCCAGTCCAGTCCAGTCCAGTCCAGTCCAGTCCAGTCCAGTCCAGTCCAGTCTCTCTCAGTCTCTGTCTCTAACCCTAACTCTAGCAGTGAGATAAAGACCCCCCTAAACCTGAAGACAAACCTTTTTACTACATAGGGCATTTCAACGAGTGGTCCCTTGCGACTTTTGTTGATATTGTTTGAAATCAAACCAACCTTAATGGTAATTGGTATTGCTACAGGCTAGTCCCTAAGTAAACTAATTACAGATCTGAAAACGCCCTAACACAGTGAAGTAGTGCAGTGAATGAGCTCAGCACAGAGGTTGATTAAATGTAATAAATTGTCTAGATGAAATGCATGATGAGACCACTTATGTTTCTTACTATCTGCCATTACGTCACGGTTCAATATTCAGCTTTGGGATGAGATGAACTTGTTGCTCAAACAGATTGCATTGCTATCGGAAATTAAGCCAGTGAAGCTGATCACAGTGTGTCTTGCCAACAGACAGTGCGACAGAGACAATTGGAAGGAGGAGGGCCAGTTTGCTGCTGTGGAGCAATGTATTCTCTGAAAAAGAGAGTCATATGGAGGGCATGCCAAGCTCGTAAACTTCATGTATGGCAGAAGGATAAATAATGGTTTTGGTTTAGTACAAAGGATGTTATGGATAACATTGTTGCAAATGGTCACATCCATGCTGTTGTGAAGTTCTTTCAGAATCTCAACAACACATGGTGTGGAACATGACAGCACAATGTGATTGGTTGAATTGCCCCAAAAAAAAGAGTGCAAAAAAACAACAACACAGGAAATGACAAGATGTAGTAGAGAAGGGTAACTCTGCAAATACAATTACTTGTGATGTGATCCCTCACATCACCACGGCCAAATCTGTACAGGCAAGATATTTGTAATTAATGAGGAGAAAATTCCTCTGATCGCAGCCTTAACTCAAGTAAGAGCAGTCATGGTGCACACAGAACATCCCTTTGGTTCAGATCAAACAAATGCAGTTAGAATCTCAAACTTATACACTGTTTTAACAAAATCAAGTAGTATTTCCTGTCTAGACTGAGGCCTTTCTAATGAACTTTAGGTGCCCATTTGTATGGGAATCTTCAGAATGGCTCATCCCCAGTTCTATTATGTAATCGGTAACTGTCATTCACACTTCAAACACTTTTTGTGGTGTATCTTTTCTTTGTTTCAAAACTTCTTTCTATACAGAAGTGTTAATTGCAAATTCACTTTCTGGGCCAGACTCGTCTGTACATTCTGTGGGGAAATGCGTAGATCTATCAAAAATAATGTCTTGGGGTATAAATCATAGAATTAATATTTATAACTCAATCAAATAATTCATCTGCAGAGAGAATCTAATACAAGTCAGTACACTAACGCTGAATGAGAAACTTGCCTTTGTGGACAGCTGAGGGGGTTTCAAAAGAAAAATATGTTTTGAAAACATGCTGATCTGTACTTTCACAGTTTCTTGATTCTGGATCCGCGGTGTCTATTTCACTTTTCAGTTTCATCTTCTAATTAAATTTAAATTAAAATTTGGTGCCTTTATGAATGATCAAGATGTTGAGTTTGGGCCAGATTTGTTTGTGAAGTGATGTTGATTGTGCATGCTGGAATGTTATTGATCCAGTGGTATGACAGGATCAGTCGATAATATGTGATGTGTCCTTTAGTTAGGAGGAAACGGCTTAAGAGGGGCATGGTGGGTTTAAGCCATCTTTTGAATATATGAAGCTAAGGGGCTGATTACCCAGGTATCAATGCTCATTATTAGTGGGCTCTAGTTTCTGGGCGTCTGTCTTGACATGGAATGCCATCCCCCTTACAGCATGTCTGGCTGCTCCTCATACAATTCTTCCAATTAATTTCTACTTTCGTAAACAATCTTGAGAAATTACCCCACAGTAGTGTTTAATTAAAATAAAACAACAGGTCCATACCGATTATGCTATGCATTTGTCACAGTGTTATTATATGTCGGGTTTAATAAAGCTTTCTCTCCCATCCTTATGTGAGCAATAGGCTGTGTTCACGTTGGACACCAGGCGGCTGTGTAATGGGATTTCAACTTGAGACCCGAAAATTGTTACTGGCACATTTATACAAGCAGAATGCATTTCTAGTTATAGTGTAAAGAATATACTGCCTTTAAAAACATATTTAGCAGAAGAAGTGGCAACCACCCTCTCTTTGTCTCAATCCCTCTCTCTTTCACTCTTTCCCACCATGCTCATGACTCTGTTGACATTCATGGCACAGCAACTGACTTCCCAACACATATTACCAAAACACAACATATTTGATCAACATTAATGCATTCTGCTGATTTAGTTAATGAGTAGCTTTTTCTTGTTATTGCTGAGCTGCTGTAATCTCCAGTTCGTTGCTTGCGTCACGCGTCAAACAAGGGTGTGTGGCTTGTGCCTCTCGGCTCTATGTTCAAGTTGTTGAGGTGACCTGTGACATCCATCAAAACACACAAGTTTCAAAAGCCATTTCTCATTTTCCACTTCAGGGTAATCTCATCCTTTCGCCTGCAGAAAGACCCTGATTTCATCCAAACTTTCCACACACTATTCAGAAACTTTCTACCATTGGCCATTTTAACACAGCAGTGAATTGAGAAGGCCGGATAGGGGCGGCCCATAAATGATGGAAAAGACTGATGGCAGAGATCATCAAGGGAATTTTGGCAAACACATTAATATTTTATGTATTATTCACTTTTTTTTAAACATTAAACAATATGAATTTGCCATTTATATTGCCTAAAATTGTATTTCATTTCTTTTAGGGCCTTTGTTCCACTTGAGGCCCAACCTGGTCAGAATTCCACCCATTGGGAGAAAGTACAGCACCTTTTTGAAGAACTTGGGAGTATTCGTAAGTATAATTTCTTTGCATTATAATATGGGGTCGTAACAGTAACTAATGATGGTATAGCCATTTAAGTGATTCTGTGCAACATGAAATATTGCAACACAATCGTATTTTTAGGGCAAAATAAAGCTCCAGCTAATGATTCTGATGCCAACTTTAAATCCATAAACGTTGGTCTCCTGATTGAACTTTTTTGAAACTTGACTGCACTTTAGCCATATTACCAAACATCCTTAGACTGGGTGCGATAGTAAATAATTCATCTGGCTGTATGTGGCCTCTGCTGTTAACCATTGCAGTAAATACTGTAAATTAAGCTACATTAAAGCTAATATGGAAAGACCTGACAGTTATGGATTTTTCTGCCCTACCGTATACGATGTCTCAGCTTTGCATCACCATAAAGTGTGTCCTTCCCTGTGTTGGCACTTCCATTTCTGGATGTGAAATGTGCGCTCCAGGAATTTTGAAGCAAGTTGTAGAACTGAACATTTGAGTGTAGATATAGTAAAGGTACATTTCAGTGCATCAGTTGTAAACAGTATGTTCTTGAGGTAGTATTGTCCAATAATCCACTCCCAACCAATGAGGGCTTCCCTTGCTCTGGCTTTAACATGGTCCCAACCTACAAGCTCCTTCTATCTTTCCCCCTTATATTGATTGTTTTGCACTGTGTTTCATTGCCCTTGGATACTTATACCCTCTCCCCTCCTCATTAAAAGTGGCTTCTAGACGCTCTGGGAATTTGATTGACTCATCTGGTTTGTGGCTAGTGTGGATTAGATTAGTTTCTGTCAACCCTAAGTGAGGTGCATAGGAAGCAATCACAGGAAAATTGTAAACATTATTCAGTTGGATTAATTTGCTATAACCCTGGTCAGATTTAACCACAAAGCCACCTTTTTGTCAATGATCTGAGCGTGAACTCAAAATGTTACCACAAGCCATTGAAGAGTAAGCAAGATTGGATTGAAATGATCATTCTTCTAGTCAGGAGCCTTGTGGGGGAAGGCAGTTAAGGAATGCAATTATGAACACTGGCCGCAAGAGTCTTATATGATGAAAATTAGGTCATTTTAGAACATGAGACAATTGTCAAATGTGAAACGTGCGTTTTCACACTAAGGAGTACCAGTTTTGGAGAGACACTCCATGTGAGGAGATGAGCTCTCCACCATTAGAAACATGGTGTAACCTGAGCAGGCTGACTTAAGGGAGGTGCAGTGACTAACAAACACTGGCTAGAGGAGACATCTCATGTGTAGCCCACATTGATCGTCACAATGCAGACAAAGAGATACTCATCCACACACACTGGGATCTTTTTTTTTTTTACAATATTTAAAACCAACAGGGAAACGCAGTCCGGAACCAAATTTAGTTTCACCCTTCTTAAGATTGAGAGAGGAGGGAGTGGGGGGCAGCTTTTACACTCAAACAGCCATTGAGGATGACAATGACATGCTGTCCAGGGGGGGCCCGTTTGACATGGCATTGACTCTCCACAGTCATAATGTAATGTGCTGGTGGGACTGAAAAACTTGCAGATGAAGCATAATGCCTACCTATGCAGGAGGCTGAAGTCTCTGGTGTAGATGGCGAAGTCGATGGAGGAAAATGATGTAGATGCTCAGCCAGAGGAGGGAATTCTTACTGAACCAGGATATTAAATCTGTTCTCCAGTAGGACATTTTTACTTGGAGGGGGTGTAAGAAGTATTTTCCTCAGTCATTGATTCATCCCATCAGCTATCCTGATTTTTTTTTTCCTGACCAACAAACTCTGAAAGGAAAGGGCAGGTGATTCGTACAAGGTCATCAACAGAATTAATTTTGTTTTTACTCGGGTCACTGTAACAACAAATGAACCTCAGATGGATTGTAACTGAATATGTGCACTTATAAAATTGCCGTATTGCACTTTTTAGTTTTAATATCTGACATGGACTTAAATATGACAATAATGAGAGCTATAATCTTGCCAGATGATAATGAATAATATCTTCAACCTCAGTCTCTGACAATAGATTCATGTTTGAGTGTTTAATCTGTAGTAATTTCCCCGGGATAATAAAATTTCATTTTATCTTATCTTATCTTTAATAAAACAGAAATTTGTCCTCTCAGTTTGTACAGGATTTTTTTGAAACTTCTGGAGAAACATATCTAAGTAAACTAATTCATAATTTAAGTCTCCAGAGGCATCTCCAACATCCTCTGGTATATAGGAGGAACTTGTTTGGATGCTGACACATCACTGTGACACATCACTTTGTAACATAATGCAATTGGGGAGCAACAAAACTGCTCCCAGAGTAATTAAGATATGTCATTTTTATTAATATGATTTTTCCAGTTGTTCCCTGCTGGGGCTTCCATTACTGGCATGACAGTAGGCTCAACCGCATTTCCAGCAAGCACTCACTGAATAACCCAATAAGAATACTTAAGAAGCAAAGCCAGAGTCAAGTATGTTACGTAAATAATTTCTGTTTGGCTTAATTGTGAACACAGTAGTATATTTAATCTGCTACGTAGTGTGAAGTTCATTGCATGATCATGACAGTGTAATCAGCTCTTGTTGTGCTTCTTGACATTTTGAGTGGAGCGTTGCCTGTTCTTGTGCTTACTTATACTAATATAGGAATATTGCCAAAAGTGGAATCTTCTGGCCTTATGTCATGTGGGGATCGAGAAAGGAGCACAACCATCTGCCTCACTTTTGAAATAGTGGACCCCTGCATGCTTTGCCTAACCTTGCTCCCTTGGCACAGAGCAGAAATGGTGGGCTGCTGAGAAGGAAGTGTGGGGATCATTGCTTTTTCTAATTCCCCATCTCTTCTCTCTCCAGATGGGAGGTTAATTGTGTAAAAGGAAGGCACTCTTGCTCTGTAACCCTGCTGACTGCTTTGCAGCAACTGTTCATTTAGGCCACTACATCTTTAATGGCCCAACCATTACATTTGTCACTGTGCTCCAATGATGCCTGAATATACTCATACAGATGACTGGATATTAAAGGTCAAATTGAACACAATACAGTGTAATTTTGTGTTACTGGCCAGGGGGTAGGGATGGGTGGTCCAAATGTTACAAGAAAGGGTACTTGGGTAAGATTTCAATAAGACAAACTCCAATTTCAAGAGATGTGGCTAAAAATAATAGTACTGTGGTGACCCCTCAACCAGACTAATCTCTTGTTTTCTCTTTTGTATCACGGCACAGATGTCCTCAATGTTTTACTGTATACCATTCATTCGGATAATTTAATGAAACAAAATGCTATTTTTTCTCTCCTATGTCCCCGAATGTATCACACAGTTACCACACTGTATTGTTTTATGCATAATTTGCACATTATAATAATATAATATATAAATCTGCACCTCTTAAAAGCCCAAGTCAAATATATTTATATCTAATATCTGCAAAAATACTGTATATATATATATATATGGAGGCTTGGCAGTTCATTCATTCAGTTTTTTATTTAGGTTGATAAAACCATTGACGATAAACATTAATAGGCAATTTAAACTCCACTCTCATTATCTCCTAGTTGTGATTGAGCATATAAAGTTGTCTGTGTGCACATAAAAGATGTCCGTTTATATTACTGGACCAAGTGTGGCCAGAAAACAGCTTGTCCACTCTCTTGTACCCTCAAGCAGCCAGTGGGCCATTTTCAAAGTCAAAAGCAAAAGTCATCCCTGTATGTGGAGAAACGGCTTAAGAAATAAAGCTATCTTACCAATTATATATTGAGATTTGATGAGATGTTCTTCAGTTTATTTTTGATAGTAACGGACCACCAATACAACAACAAGAAATGTGGTGCAAGATAAATAGTGAAAAGTATTTTTTTTTTTTTAAATGCTCAGTTCTCCCCCTGTATATTCATAGAGGCCCATTTCTAGTTCATTTAATTTCCTTGTATACAAAACTTGGTCATTGTCCTCCCTAACAAAGACCAGAATATTCTCTGGGTGTATGAAAAAGATCAAAGATGGTTAATTGGTAAGTATGACCCAGTGGTGATCTGTAGCTTCCACTATGAGCACAGTTTAACTCTTATCACTATTTCCAATGTAATTACATACAACACAATTACAAAAACAACAGCACAATGCCAGTGGAAACCTACCTACAAGGGTTCAGTCTTGTATTCCAGTGTGTGGTTATTGTTGCATTACTACACAGTATCCCATAATTCAAGCTCACAGCTGCTTTCTGATAGTATATGTCATCATAGTTGCATGATTTTTGAGCTTACATTTGTCCAGGGTAGGGTCACTGAGCAGGAATGCTCTTTTGGAGGAACCCCTCATACTTCACACTCACAAACACAAGCCTGTGAGTTTATACTGTACTGTTACCACTGATAATAGAGACTATTTCTGGAACTTAATACCCATGCAATCTTTTCAAGGAACCAAGCTGAGTGGCAGCAAATACTTATTTTCAATTTTGTATGCACTTCATGTTCTTCATCTTCTTCATGTGGAACATGAAGTCTTGTCTGTTAAACCAGGCACATCACAAATCAAAGTTAGCAAAATCCTAACACAGGATTTAGAAAGGTCTATTTAAAAAGTTAAAACGTTCAGATTGTACAGATTGTACAATAGGGAGAAAGATTTTTTTTTCTTCTTTGTCCTTGTTTGTGTAACCCATCTCTGAAAGAGTGTTTAAAGTCCTACATAACACAAATTATACATGCTTTGAGAGCTGACTTAATTTTCCCGATCAAATGCCACTCAAGGAGAAAGGAGAAAGACGAGCAGCAAGCCACCTATGCTCATGCTGACAGTTGGGCTGGGCATCATGAGGCTGCTGCTGAGAGGATGTGGGATAACTGTAAGGGGACAACTGTGTAGCTTTTACTTAGAACCCTATGACAGGTGGGATCCTGACAGGGGAGAGAGGCAATCAGTGTCTTCATCAATCCCTGTCTTCAGGCTACAGCTTTGACAGCTGGTGTGACACCCAGTGTTGCCCTTGCCTGATGGGTGGTCCCCTTTCCGCCTTAATCAAAGGTGACACACATCAACTCAACGTACAGTGAAAGATCCAGATGTTGCAACACTGATTCTGTTAAATGTGTAAAGTGGCAGTGATGAGATCTGTCGGATGGATGATGGATGGATTGATAGATGATTGGATGGACGTATCAATAGATGGTATCAATAGATATACCCCACATTTTGTTTTGAGAACACTACCTCAGAATCGCATCCTTGTTGTTCATCGTGGTCTGTGCGCTTGGCATCAGGTGTGCAATCAGTTAAGATGCACAACAATTCATTTTCCCATCTCTTTCAACCAGAGAGTTGTTATGGTGTTTTGATGCGATGCAGTGCTCTCCCATGAACCCTGGGGCATCCTGTCTGGGATCTGTATTACTTGGTTTTCCTTGTGTTCTCTTGCTTCGGAATTGTACCTGGGTTATTAGGTAACGCATCAAATCTGCCTTGATGACATGAATAGAAAAAAAGTAGTTGACTATCCTTACATTCCCTGAAAATAATAATGTTGATGGCTGGATTCACAACGGATTCAACATTTGTTTAGATTGACTGAGGCGGAGAAGGTCCAATAAGATCAAGTGTCTTTGGCATTTTAATAACTTCAAGTGTCCTTGGATACTGCTTTGTTAGCCCAGCACAGCTGGATTTGGGGATTCTCCCCTGTCCCATCTTGCAGCTTTGCTTAAACTTGAGAGGAAGCATCTTCAAGTGTCTTCAGGGTTATTACGCACCTGTTCAACAGGATTCCTCATGCGAAATGTTCTGGGCAAGTCGAGCTCTATCTTTCTTCCCACGAAGCCTGAAGTTTATTTGACTATAAACCTGTGGTCATTCTTATCATGTTGAAACATAAGGCCTCGTCACAGCTAAAGTGCTTTTACATGGAAGGAGGCTCGGTAATTGCAGTATATACGGCCCTATTCATTCTTTACTGTTATATCTATCTTTGAGACTCTCAGTCCTCGCCGCTGAAGAGCACTTCCAAGGCCACAGGTTATACCATACCAGGTACAAATATTGTCTCTAAAATGCCTCAAGAAATACACATCTCTTTAAGGTCTGTCAGATTATGCCTGTGTTATTTAACATTGGATATTATAATATTTGTAAAGAAATAGAAACGCTCAGAAAGTAAGCTATCAGTAGTTGCCCCTTCCCCCCTCCCCCTCAAGGCAGACTCCATTGATGTTTTCATCAGAAGTCAAGGTCAAATCTCTAATGGCTTTGCTGTCTCTCTCCTCCTGCAGATGGTCTACCCGCCCTGTCTTTTTCCATCAGCACCCTGACCTTGATTGGCATGCTGGCAGTGATCACTTACACGGTGAGTGGGGACCTCCAATGAGTTTGGTTGATGTAGTAAATACGATTCTTGAATTACAATGTATCATAGTGGAGAGTTTCCAAAAATTGACAGCCCACTAACGTACATCATAGGTTGATGTTCTCATTTTTGTTCATGTGACGACATTGAACAAGTCAGATTTATGGTTTGACATTTGCGGAATAAAAATCCCATTGCGAGGTTTGAGCGGGTTTCTGGTGGTAAATAGTGGCTGTTATAACATGATTCTTTCACTGTGTATGTCATGTTTGCTAATGTTTGTGGGAGTAACATAGACTTGTGCCTACTGGGGAGAGGGGGGGGGGGGGAAATGTACCAGGGTATCAACCCAGGGAATGAAAACAAGACTGACAGCCAACCCCAATCTGTCGCATTTCTGTTGCGCTCAAACAGACCTATTTGACAAATTGCACAACAACTGAATGTGGAGCGCTTAATAAATAACAGGCAACCAAGTCAAGCAAGTTGTAGAACCAATCTCCCTTTAGGGTGTATAATCCATCTCAGCTGGGGTTTTATCCGCTGTTCTCTCACTTTGCCTTTCACAGTTCTTTAAAGAGTGCATAATTACCTCGCACATTTCCAGGGCAGGAGTGTGCTGACATTTGCATCTACCCCATGTTGCTATGGATTCTGTGAATACCCTGTGGAAATCAAAACTCCCACGGTGTCTTTGTTTATGATGTCCCTTGTTTTGATCAGGTCAATCAAAGAAATCAGCCCTGTGGAAGACAACAGCAGCTGCCCCCCCTCTTTTTTTTTTGTCACAGATCCAAATACAGAATCGCTTTTATGCCCCTTTACTGCGTGCTTCCTTTGATCTCTCCTCTGTACCCTATTTACAAACTGCCAAATGATTTGTGCCAACCAAACTGTATTTGTTAGGTGATTTATCATTCTTTACTGTGTTACTATGAAGCTTGTTAAACCTAATGAAATCAAAGTAATGGCTTCCATCAGCGGCAGGAACACCATCCACAACTAAATTAATCAATCATTACTTGGTGCAGACAGACTGTAGCTATCCAAAGTATTTGCTGATGCAAATGGCATAAACACTGCAGCCAGTTTAAAAATAATACAAAATTAAGCTAACCATGGCTTTTGCTGCTTTTTCATCATTATGCCACATTTGGTGGTGCATACAAATTAATATTAAACCATTAGAGGCCATACAGGGTTATGTTTGTCTTAGAGCATCTTACTCTTACTGTCCATTATGATGAATATGATACATTATTTTTAAGAGGAAACCATAACTGCTTCTTAGCTGTGTTAGGTTTGGTGACTTATACTCTTTCAGATTTTAGTCACCATATGATGCATTCGACTGTTTTTCCATGAAAATGGATTTAGACATGTTGTGAATTGAAAATTAACTGACTTAATGCACCGTCTCTGAAACGTCAAAGACAATTCCCTTTTATGCTATTTTATTATTATTATTTTATGCTTTTATTCTATCCTCACCTCCATTCCTGAATCTGAATGGCGTCTGTCTTTTCTCTCGATCGGGCCGTAACCACGTATCAGTTTTACTCACTCTGTGCTGTTGCAGGACACAATAGTTTGCTTGCATGAGAGCTCAGTGTCCATTCTTCCATTTATTAATTATTAATTATATTTTTGTCTTAAGGGTGTCTTTGTTATTTCAACCTAATTAGTTTGTTTTTCAGCAATGGTTTTTTCAATTCATAGTTTGGTTAAATTGATCAAAATGATCTTCATTTAACATTATCTTGAATTGTATAATACATTATTGTCGCTATTGTCTTTTTGCAATCAAAGACAGGGACAAATATCCAATAATGAAGAAAACATCTAATTAGTTTATTACAAATAAGAAAGGTATGCAGAATAATAGCTCTATGGTCATTAAATAGGAATTTGAATGATAATCACTAAGCAGTCAACATATTCCTTTCATAAAGTCTTGCTTTTAATTTGATGTTGGCACAGTAAGTCATTCCTCCTTGGTGGTGATAGCAGAATGTTCCCTGGTGTTAATAATCTATACCATTACCGAGAATGCGTGAATATTCCTCTGACAGAGTTTAACTATAAACAATGCATTATCACCTGTAAAAGCCAAGTAGAACACGTGTCCTCTCCTATGCTTGGAGAATGTCCAGGTAGATGGCTAAACACATACAGATACAAGCACTATCAGATTCCGGCCATAGGAGATAACATAAAACTAAAGTTGAAGACTATTGATTAAGCTGAATTCCCTACTATGATGATTATTTTAGATACTGTAGAAATATTCTGCATTTCCATAGTGATGTGAATTATTAACAGTATTACCTTTTCAAAAATGTTTTCTGTCATGTTCATTTCAATTTACAGCCTGCCTTTTTATATATCATCCTGTTTAAATAATAATATAAGCATTTGTGCTGCACACGCTCACTCCCACCATTTCCTTTTGTCACTTGTGTGATATAATAGTGTTTTGAATTTGCTGGTGCTTGGCACAGCTGTCAGCCTGATCTTTCTAAGTTTAATGTTCCAGTTATGCCACTTATTGATCAGATAACCAGCTTATTGTGTCATGAGTTATAGTAAGGAATTGTTTTTTTATACCAATTTCTAATTAATGACTCAAGGGCATCCAATCAAATACATTGAGCATTTAGTGTATTTTCCTTGTGCTCTGTGAACTTTGGATAGAGGCTATTGAACATTTTGAGCAATATTGAATCTAGCGAGTACATCTGACAGCACGAAAGCCTGTGGCTCACAAATAGAACAAACAAGATGTATCAGTAAGACTTAAGGATACACCCGAAGTCTCCGAAGAGAAAAACACATCATGGACATGAACATATCTTCTAGTACATGATGCTCAGAGGTAAACGGATCTGAAGTTGTATACTCTTTTCTTTGAAGATCACAAACATCATATACTTTAGAAACTTTTTTGTTGGTCATGTTACATTAACTAGACGTACTCTACATTTTTTTTGATTGTAAGTAACCCACTCCCCGAGTGTGTGTGTGTGTGTGTGTGTGTGTGTGATTCCATATCATTTTAACTAAACGGTTATGCTATGTAAAACATTAACAGTGACAGCCCGAATGTGCAGGAGAGGGAAAGTATCACTGACAGTAATACGAGAAGTGATAGCACACATACTGAAGCTGTAGCTATTGTGATGTCAACATTTAATCCAAAAAAAACTAAATTCAAACTGACAGTGCTTCAAGTGCCACGAACTGCAAACAGGAGTACACAGCAAGGGAAACCCGACTATTTCACTCTAGGGCCCTCGTTCTGCATCTCTCCTTCATGCACTCGGATATTCCGAGTTAATAAACTCGGTCTATCCCTCGATTTGACATTTGCAGCAATCTACAAAGACCGATCTGGATTGTGTCGCATGCAGCTTCTGTACACTGACCTGTCTATCTAATTGCATCCTGAAAGTCATTCATGTGGCAATGCTGGTCATCATGATTTCTTTAGGATGCATACTTTTCAGATTTTATATTTAGAATCGCCTTGCCTTTGCCCACATATCAAAATTAAGTTGACTTATATGAATCCATCTTGTCTAAAGCAGTTTTATTCTGAGTGGCTAGCTGGGTTATATATTGGATTGGTCTCTTTTTAAAAAGGTATTGAAAATGTAGGGGACAACCTCCTCTTCCTCCTCCTCCCATTTGGCTCCACTGTCACAAGCAGAAAGATCAACAAAGAGGAGGCTTGTGTAAGAAACGAATGTCCATCTAGCGCGCCCTCCTTCCACTTTGCCATCACATGACCCTCTTTGAATGATTCCAGCCAGTAAATCCCCCCACCTCTGCCCACACACACACACACACACACACACGCACACACACACACACACACACAGACACAACCACCCAGCTTTAAGCTATTCCTCATTATTACTGACCACAGTGGTTTCACAACAACCTTAATGATCGCGCATGATGAGGTGTGAACTATGGCATTGTGGAGAATGGAACACCTGGATTTTGTTTTATATTTCTCTTGTGTATTTGCACATTGGAGAGGAAGGGAAATGTTTCTCTTGGGATCTGGGACAGGTTTTCCTTTTATGAGTGTGTTTGATATTCGGGACATGCTCTGGCCTTAAGAGCTCCATGATTCATTGCAGGAGGCGACTTTCGCCCGTAGCAGAGATCCACAGCAGAGACTAATAATAGTCTAGCCTGACTTAGTATCCCATGCGACTGTCTTAATGCTACCTAACACTCAGAAACTAGTAAAAGTTGTTTTTTGAAAAAAATACAGCCTCTGACATTTATCGATTAGAAAAATAGAAGAAAGAGGATATCATCTTTTGACAGGACGCATCTTTGCACAGAAGGTCCCTTTGTTTTATTGTGAACACTTAAAATGGCACTGCTCCAAGTCGGTAAAAGCAACCAAGATCAGCAGGAGAGCAAGAGAGCATCGGTCTCCTGCTTTTATTTTCATTTTGTATTGATTGGCCTGTTTCCTGTTATTAGAAATGCCCCTTATTGTTAATTAAAGTTCAGACGCCCCACATTGTGTCTAGCTGGAGACTCTCAGGGCCCAGGTATCTGAATTTTACCTTTTGGATTTTGTGCTCCTGTTGTTCACACCACCCTCTCCTTTCTGTGTCCCGTCTGTCTGCTCTTTTTTGCATTTGCATTAATAACCAATGGCAACATTTATCTGTTTTTAAATGAAAGGTTGACTCACATGTTTAAAAATGTTTATTGCACCTGAATGTCCGCACTTACTAAAACAACCATTCGGTTAAATCAAATTCAGAAAATATTGGATGCAGGGTTCTGCTGTCACATGGGGGCACTGTTAAGCTGTAAATTGAATCAGGGTGATATAAGCCAATGATATCCACACAAAATGGTTGCAGCAAATTCACCAATGAACCCCAGCAAAATTATAGATTCCACCATTTTAATTTCTTCTAAACAAAAATGACACAGCCTCAGAGGCCAAGAACTGTGATTTGGTGTGTGTGTGTGTGTGTGTGTGTGTGTGTGTGTGTGTGTGTGTGTGTGTGTGTGTGTGTGTGTGTGTGTGTGTGTGTGTGTGTGTGTGTGTGTGTGTCGGTGTGTGTCGGTGTGTGTCGGTGTGTGTGTGCTTGTGCTTGTGTGGGTGGGTGGGTGGGTTATTCTGATTTCACTTTTGTCATGTGTTTCAAATTGTGATGTGTTTGTCATCAGGCATCAACGTGTGTGGGTGGATGCATGTGCCATATGCAACCATCTCACTCAGACCGTGTATGCGATTTTAATGGTAGCTTCACACTGTCTTTCAGGCATATGGCATGTCTGTGCTGCCTTTGAATCTGATAAAAGGCACTCGGAGCGTGGCTTATGAGCGGCTGCAGAACACAGAGGACACGGATGACGTCGAGCACCAGATAGAAAACCTGAAATCCAAGGTTAGTCCGAAGTGGATGGCATAGAACACAAGCAAGACATCACATATGCTTGTACCTCAAAACTCACAACAAGGCCATTTAACAAGAACTGCAACTGGACTGAAACCAAACAAAAACTGTTTCACTTCTGTAGTCTTTAAGCACTTCAGTACAACCTCAATGTACATGTGCCTGTATTTTCTCTAAGACTCATGGCCTCCAGCTGATCCTTTTCTTTCCATTCTCTCTCTTTCACCATCCCTGAATGCAGTTTTAAGCATGTTTAGCATTCTTAGTATCTCCTCTCAACCAGCCTCTCAAGAGTATGTAGCACAAATGTGAATTACTCGGGCAAACTGATAATTTACTGATTATTGCCTGTGGTATCGAGAGAGAATGGATGCATTCATCATGCATACTTTCCTCTGACATTGAAATACCAGTTTGTGGGTACACTTCTATAATCGGATGCGATTCAATAACATGCTCATAAATCTTATCCCTGTGAAGGTTGTGTGTCTGTTATGACTAGTAAGTAGAGGCAGATTTCAATTAAATTTGTACCAAAGTTAGACAATGGACCAATGAACATCTCAATCATTTTGGCTACAGATTGAGATTGATTGTCTTTTAGCATTTGAATGAGTAGTGCAATTGCATACTTCACTGATGTGTAAATAATAGCGCTGTGTCATCCTGCGTCATCCTACAAAAGATGACACATATGAATATGTTATTGCACCTTCAGGTTGCTTGTACAAAGCTCATACGTCTCTAGACAGGAGGTTTTCTACAAATGGATGGCCACCATCAATGTAACGCCAACACCTTCTATTCTTGGCACGTAACTTCCAATTTGTACCAAAACCAAACAACGACGCAACCAAATAATGAGAACCACATGAATCCGGACTGTTTTCTGGTGTATCGTAATTCTGGTTGCAGATTGACAACAGGAAAAACCAAATAAAAGCTGGTTTACTCATTTTCTTGTTGTCATTTCAAAAAGAAATATTAAAAGAACGAACGGTACACAGGTTCATTTTGATATGATGCAGTACAATACACCAATGCTTATCATGAACGTAAAATGTAATCAACTCCTTGAAGAAACTGTTCAAAAAGGAATATTACACCGAACTTCACAAAGGCAGGATTTAGGGCTACTGTATAGAATTACAAAATATCATATATGTGTATCTACATAAAATGAATTATTCCTGGCCAGACATGATTGCCCATCAAGGTAGATAATGATGGAAACTAGAGCAAGTTTGAAGGTTACTTTAGTAAGTGTATCACAGTAGTATAATTGCCGAGACTGCTGCTGGAGGAACATTTGGAACTGGTTGCACAATTCATTATAAAGTTTAATATTTAGGATGGTTTCATTTTCAGGGCCTTTAGGGAAAGTAAATGGCAAATGCTGGCATTTTCTCTAGTATGTACAGAATTTTACTACTAAGATGCGTGGGTCTATTAGATATTTAACCATACAGACATTTCACTTCAACTTTTATTCCCTAATTAAGTTCTCATGCAATTGTCTTTAAATGTTTGAATGTCTTGTTATGCCATATGTAAAGCATTCTGACCCATCTTGTGTTTAAAGGGTACTTTATTGATTAATTAACCTTTATTTTACTGGGAGAGTCCCCTTAAGATTAATAAACTCATTGTCAAAGGAAGTCTTAGCCAAGATGTGTAGCAGAATCAGTTTCGCTTTGCTGATGGTTATGTGTGTTTATTTATTAATCAGTGTAAAGATGGACGTCCCCTGTCCTCGAGGGATCGACGCAGCCTGCATGAGCTGGAGGGCAAACTGCAGGTCCTCAAGAGAAAGAGTACACACCTGGAGATTGTAGAGAGGAACTGCTGCTCTAAGATGGGCTGTGCCCTTCGACCTGTCAAGGTGAGCATGCATTATGGGAATATTACAGTGAGTAAACTCTTTGCGCAACCTTGGGTATCATCTCACAGGCACACGTATTAGTCGATGTGTTGTGATGGCGTCTCCCTGTTCATCACTATCAGTTTTAAAGTCTTCCTCCCCAACAGTTTCTTTGTCCTCAACTTCTAATCTGGACTGCTCTAGATTTACTTGTAGTTCTACTTTACACTACCGCATATCTACATGATTCCCAAGGGTCATCTCCTCACCTAATTTACTCTGGAGGCACTCTGGGAGTTTCACATTTCTCAGACAGAATCTCATGGTTCCCACGGGATAAACCAAAGCAACCACAAAACTTGTCTTTGATTGTAGTTTTTCAAGGTGTCCAACCAATATCTGGACCTCATATGCAATTTTAATATGGCCCGTCCTTATTCCTACTCAATCACATTCCAGGGCATTTCTAAAAGATTTATGCTTCTCATCTTGTGTGTATCTGTATGAGTGCATCTGTATAAATGGGAGTGGCACCACTTGATGTACTACACTATAAGATTTTGGGACGTATTGGTATCTTGGTGCCAACATGCCTGTTGCCCAGTCCATGGGTCAACTAAGGAAGCGACATCATCAAGTGACGCAATTTATTTGTGCGGCGGTATGCTTGTGCGTTGACACTTTGGCCATTACAGATAGCAGCATTTCCTCCCTACTTGCACACTTCCTGGATTAGCTGTTCAGAATGTATGAGATGGAGAAGGTGACTGTCTGAGAAGATTGTGATTATTTACAATAAGACTGTTTTCACGAAATTACCATTCGATCAGGTACATCTTTACAGTGCTTCAAGCCTGTGTTCAATTGGTCCACGTCCATTTACATCCTTGGTAAGGAATATAACATTAGAAAATACCTCATTATAGGACCTATATGAGTTAAACACCCAAACATTACATAGAATTCAAATGGAACCTGATAAACAACGGTACATTTGGCGTCATATTTTATTAACTGTGGAAAGACCATTCCAAAAGCAAAAAGAAAAGATTTATATTTGTGAAAATAGTATGTGTCATAGTCATTTCTGGCCATAGGCATCTGAAAAACCCATCTGAGTTCATATGTCACATTGCCCCTGCTTTTTATTTTCCAGTAATTCACTGCACTGCAGGCATGCACAAACATTTTCAACCAGTATCTGTAACAGTTGGTCTTTAACCAAGGGGATTGCTGCTAATGACATTCCCCAGACTCACATTTAAACAGTAATGAGTTGGGAGATTCATTTACTGTAAACCCAGGCACTGGTGTTGACTGATAAGCCAAGTTCTCCAGAGCAGTGCCACCAGTGTTTCCCGAACATGTGTTTTCATTTCACTGCTGTGGTAGGCGATATGACTATGAATATGATATGCAATGTGTACATAGCGTGAAGTATATTAAGCTTGTTTTTGTTTTTTTAATAATTGCATGCATTTTTTAATAAGTGCAGTGCAGGTTTGTCAGACTTTCTTAATAGTTATTCAAGAAAAGAAGCATATCTATATCTGTATCTCTACATGCATATTCAGTATGTACAGTATACAGTATATCTATAGCCCAAGTTTATTCCACAGCAGTATACAGAGCCTCATAAACTGACTGGCAAATCAATGACAATGCTTTATGATGTCTATGACCAATTATTACAGGTATCTTTAGCATACAATCCATTGACAGAGCTCTCTTTACAACCAATGCACTCAACTAATATTTGAGTAGAAGCATTCACTCCTGTGGGCTTGACTGAGATATTAAGCCAACATCAATCTATTATCGGCATGACATTGGTATACAGTCAATCACATTGTAGTTCCAAAACCAGGTATGGACACAATTACCAAATCAGAAGTAATCAACTCTATTATGCATAATAGTTTTGCACTCACTACATTAGACTCGTTTGTTTTGTAACCAATAACTAGGCATGCAACCATTACAGAGTGCTTGACTTTGTCTACCTGTAAAAATGTCTCTTGACATGCTCTGATGGATGGATAGATGGATGGATGGGCCGATGGATTGAAGGATTGATCAAAGGATGGCTTGAAGGCTTGATGAGAGTGGATACGTGGAAGGATGAATGGGCACATACCTCTTTTTGCCAGTTTGTCTTGCCAACTAACTACAATAGTTCATACCAATGCATTGCAGACAGTAATGAGATGTCTCTTGATTGTTACACTGTTGATTGTAATTGATGCTTTGCCACACTAAAGAAGAAATGGCATCAGATGATGCTTTGTCATCACTGATTTCACCAAATCAGTGATGACAAAGCATCATTTGTCATCCCTGATTTTTTTTTTGGCAAAATCAGTTCTAAACCATCATTTGATGCCATTTCTTCTTGAGTGCTATCTTTTCATTCTCTCACATACGCATTGCTTACATGGTTATAATCAGTGAATTTAGTTTCATCTGCTTCCCACCCTAACATCAATCTTAATTCCTCAGGTTTTAATTGTAATTTTGCCAGAATATTTTGCTGAATTTAATTCTTTGTTGCATGTTGTAACGGCAGAATGTTTTATGGTTTAAGGAGTCGTTTTCAACACAACCATTTACCATTTCTGTCTGGTAGCATCCAAAATTGAACAGTATTTTTGTTATATTATTTTGTTGTTGTTGTTAATTTCTAGATATTGTACGTGACATCAGTCAGTTTCTTTTCTATTTTGCTGTACCATGGTTGTTGCAGGGCATTTCAGCCGTAGAGGCCTGTAACAACATAGCGGTTGATGGGGTTTATTGCTTTCTTGGCTGTCACCCCCATTTGCCTCCCATGTTGCAACCTCCCTGCACTGTCTGAGCTGTGCCTTAGCTTCCCCCTGTCACCTTAGGCAACCGTGCCAAACTGGCTGGTCAAGCCATATGGTCTCGCCCTGACACAAAACATGAACAAAAGGTTATATTTGCCGACCCAGTATGTGCCTTTAAAATATACCTTTCACTCTGTTTTCTTTTATATGACTGTGTTCTATTGTGATGGATTGTATTTCTTTTTATGTTTCTATAGATACTGTTGGGCATTTTCTTTATCCTGGTGGCTTTGCTCTTCGCTGTTGCTCTGTTCATCTCAAAGTAAGTGAGACATTTACTGTAATGCCCTTTTATTTGACACAGTCCAGTTCACAAATGTATGACAAGATGTGTGATGTTCAATCATATACTGCAAAGTCCCACTGTTTAATAGTTTAGAGTACTTTTAAATACTCGAAATGCTTACTCATATTTAAGGGTGTGTGTGTGTGTGTGTGTGTGTGTGTGTGTGTGTGTGTGTGTGTGTGTGTGTGTGTGTGTGTGTGTGTGTGTGTGTGTGCGTGTGCGTGTGTGTGTGCGCGCGCGCGGTCCAGTTTGGATACAGCCCTCCACTCTGCTGGCATCAGCTCTGGATTCATAATCTTTGGCACCAACCTAACCAATCCTCTGAATGAGCTTCTACTCGCCTTACAACCTGTGAGTAACCTTACATCTCATTTGCTGAAAGGACTTATTGTAATGAAAATATGATTTAAGCGATATGTTTGTGTTTCACGTACATCAACACGTATAACTTCAAACTATCAATTGGTTTTTGATGATTACGAGACATTTTAATCTGTTTTTCTCCACACAAACAAATCCTGCTAAACTACAGCATAGATTCTTTTATAGAAAAATTCCAAAACATCCTCCCTTTTGAGCAGAGGGATGTGAATGCATTCCTCACTGACCTATGCTGACCGTTTGCTGTAAACTATGCATGAAAAACAGTGTAGAGCAGAAACCATCAAAAGCTTTTCAGTCTGTTGGGGGGTGAACTTGAACTCAAACTTGAAATGGCCAAGACCTTCAGGAGGATTTATTGTGTGTCTGTGTTTTGTAACTAACGTAGAATACAACAACAAAAGTTTTGGAAAATGTGAACTGTACGGGTGACACAGTATTTAGACTTTGTTTCAGCACTCTTCTAGGTCACTGTCAAAGATCTACACAGTCAACAGGACATCCTCTGTTGAACTTATTATTCAGCACCAGAATAAAAAAAAAAAGAAAGATTGACAGCTCTGGCCATTAAAGAGCTGCTTCATAGATAGTGCAATTGATTAAATGTCTAAGGGAGCTACTTCGAAATATGACCTTCCTTGGAGTAAAGTGTATGAAAAAGTGTATAATTTTAAAGAGGAGTACCAACAAAAGGGATCTAAAGAAGCCAGTGTAGGTTAAATCAGACCTTTAAGAAAGATATGCAGTGCATGTTATTTTCTTTACTATGACCTCACTTACTGATGTATTGATATTACTTACATTACCCTGCATGGCTAAAGGAAGTGCAGTTTATTTATATGTTGGGTCATACTTGGGTATTGGGATTGCTCCCTGATATACCACAATGCACAGGGAGCAGCTCCATTGTGCTCAAGATTAATTGCCAAACAAAGATGTATTGATAGTAATCGTCCATTCGTAACAGCTTTAAGCAGAATAGGGAGCCAGTCGTTCAATTTCTGTTTATGCTCAATGTGTGCGGCCTCAGGAAGTAGTAACGATGTTGTGTGAGACATGTGCAATGTGAGAGATGTCGCTGACCTCTGCCCCCTGGTGTCACAGGTTTTCCCATTGGATTACTTGCTGATTACAGTCATCACTATGTACTTTGTGCTCACATCCATGGCCGGAATTCGCAACATGGGCATCTGGTTCTTCTGGATAAGGGTAGGCAAATGCCTTAAGACAAAGGCTTAACTTCATGCTTATTCTGTTTTAGTTGTTCAACAGTAATTGTACAATTCTGTGTTGTTGTTGTTGTTTTAACCAGGTATACTGCCACTTCAAAGTTGCACCAATTACTCAAAAACATGGCTGACTGAAATGCAGCACTACATAATTACACTTCATGAAATTGAATGCCTTCTTCGTTATCAAGAAGTAGCATTCAGCATAGAACAAACAACATTACCAAACAACTGCTTTCTTGTTTTGGTCCCCGTCATGAGTGAAATCCCATTGTATTGTTAAGAGTCTTCTCTAACAACTCTTTAAATATGTGGTGCTGTAGCTTTTTCTACCAGCTATTCATTAACTTTGTCTGTCTAGGGTTTGGTGCTGGACAATTCAGGATTGTTTGCTTATTTGGAATGGAAACAACAGTTTTCTTTAATCTTGGACAAGTGTAAATGTGATGAGACCAAAGTTCTGTAGAGCTGCAGGGTTTGATGTTGATTTTCCATGGGTTCATCGCCATGTTCGATGCCTTCACATTAAAAGGTTAATATAAAAATATTGATCAATTTATACTGACATTAATACTCTTTTCTTTTGCAGCTATACAAAATCCGACCTAAGAGAACCCGTCCCCAGGCCCTCCTCTTCCTCTGTATGATTCTTCTCTTGATCGTCCTTCACACCAGCTACATGATCTACAGCCTTGCCCCACAATATGTCATGTATGGCAGCCAGAAATATCTCTTACAGGTGAGCGAAGTTTGATATGTGACATTTCTATGCATTTTTACATTTTTATTTCCTCAAGTAAAAACATGACGCTCCACAGAGGACAGTGCAACCCTAACCACTACGGGCTGGTAGCAAGGCTTTTTTAGACCTTGTTGTTTGACAGCCTACAGCCTGTGATCTGATGTAGATGTGTTCTGTCAGGTGTGGGTGGATGTGTGTAAGACAGTTTTATTCACCCTCGTCAAAAGGCACCAGACAAACTTTTTTTTCTCTTGGATCACCGGGGCTCCTACCTTAAAACATTCACAGCACCGGTCCAAATGTGTTGCCGTTACAACATTCATCTGTTATTAACCACATATTTTGTAAAAATCAAGGAATGCAACAGAGTTGTCACTCAAATTCTTGAAATCAACAAATGCTTCTTCTTTTAAAAAAAAATGTCTTTGCATTTTGCACGTAACATTAACCCGACGCTCCCCACTGCTACTGATTCAGAATGCAGCTGACAAAATGAAGCAGGTAAAGAACAATAAATCAAACAACCCTTGTTCTCTTTAAAGCCTCCACATGTTTGATCAAAGCTGAGTGACAACTCAGAGCTCATGGAAGTTGCATCATGTGGTTATTTTTTCCTTGTATCTGTCGTCTTTTTAATGTAGTTTAACATTGCTTCCATTAACAAGAAAGAGCAAAATGTAACATCCTGATTTGAAGTGCCGACATTTTTTCCCCTGCATGTGTTTTGCATTTAGAGCATCACACGAAACTCCCAGATTCCAGTCTTTACATTGTCTGAGCAATGTAAACACTCTGAGCCATATTTGAGGAGAACTTTGTAAATTTGGAAGCACTGTGGTACCGGAGGCTTGATGTTATTCTGGTTCACATTTCATCTGAAAAAATAAAAATAGTAGTTTGCTGCCTTGTCCAGGAAAGTGGCAGCACTGACAAGGTGATACACAGGTAGAGCCTATGCTTATGGGAAGTTGGCTTGTGTTTGTTCCCCTTACAGACATGTACACACACATGCACAAGTCGTTTCTCCCTTCTGGCGAGGAACGACAGACTACTGTGATGGCTCGCAAAAGTAAATTTAAGTCTGTCCTTTGAAGGAAAAGTCATTGTAAATCAATACAAGGTTATGCTGAATGAACGCTATTGAACGCTATTATCCTGTGATGAAACATTCCTATCCTAATGGTCTCTTCAAGGATCACAATGCCCCCCGTCCATAGGTCATGAGGGGTCACGGATTGGTTTGATGAGTATGGAAATGATGTAATAATGGGAGATTATCTTCCCATGTGGGAGATTTTGGGCTGTTGTGTTTGACGGCTCTCTCCCACGTCCATCATCCACCAAATCGAGGATTGTGATGAGATTGATTCCAATAATGTTCCAGACAGATTTCACCCAATATATTTCCCTGATAGGATGTATATGTTTGATATTGATTTTATTCACGCAATACCATCTGCTGCAACCAAATCTCCAACCAAACCAAGACTTTGGCGATTTACTTTTCTGTGTTACTGTGTTACAATAGTTGCCAATAGTTTCCATAAGTTCACAATTAAATATTTTGTACATTCCTTACATATCTCTTGTGTTTTTTTTGTTTTTATTCTTCATTAGAGCCCAATGCCCGCGGACGGTCCCACATCTGGGAATGGTACCATTGTCATCAGTAAGATCTGTGATGCTGACGCGCCTGAGGGTAAGTCTGAAACATCTGCTCGCACGGGCAATACTGAATATCAAGAAGTGCAAAGAACCTGGTAACAACATCCAGTATCATCAATTATTGATTCCTCCCAAGTTGAGCTTATACAAGAGGAAAGGACACGAGGGTACAAATCGGCTATTTCTTGCACAACACTGTTGAGTAATCATTATAAACATTCGTTCATTACCAAGGACAAACATTTACTAATGCAGTAAGTGGCCTCTTGCTGTTTCCATGCCAACGCCTTTTATAGTAAATCATCCATGAAAACAGAAATGGGGAAACATCATTCCATATCATATTCCAGTGAGCTTTATTTAATTAATTTGCATAATTTTCATGGCAGTGTTTTGTCGGTGGTTGAGTAAACGCGACGCCTCCGGTCCGTTGGAAATGCAGTTCTGAAGCTCGCTCTCTGTAAAGGAAGGCCATACCCTTTAGACAGTGAAGTAATACATGCATGGAATATGATTATACTATACATACACAATTAAATCATGGGGGGAATCTGTATCTCAGTAACTTATTGAATATTTATTTAAGACACTGACCACAGCCACACATCTGGAAATCCAAGCCAACCTGTTACATAAAGAGAATGCAGAGGAGCTGTGTGTTTATCTTTTGTTTTTGTTAGTGGGGCTCATACATCCTATTATAGACTTTATTCAAATGAATCCATGTATTGGGAAATAATTACACTTCCTCTGTCTTTGAAGATGGAGAGTTGTAATTTCAGTACATAATAAGTATAGAGGTGTTAAATTGTGGAAAAAATTAAGGAGAGGTATTTTAGAAATATTAGAGCAATACTCATAGCAATAATATGTTGATTGTTTTAGTTTGCTTCATGTTGGTATGTTTAAAATGAGGAGTGCAAACACTGGGGTATTTTTTTTATTATTATTAGATGTTTGCTCTCTGTTCCCTCCACTTAATCTACAATAAATATGTATGTTCCCTCACACAGTTGTGGCAATGATCTGATGTGTAGTCAGACTTTGGCGTTTTATTTAAGCTTATATACTACAGTAGCCTAATACAGTAACCATGGTGTTGGAACAGGCGTGCAGTAGGTCGTAGATATTATCGGTTTTGCTTTTTGCTTGTTTTGTTTTTGATTTGCTTTATTTATTTTGCAAGTTCAAGTGACAGATGTCTACCAACAAGTCAGTTCAGATCACTGTAATTCTTCATTCACTACAGAATACAGTGATGCTTCTGCAAATCAGTTTAATAAAATTAAACATTGGGTGATTCCTTTTAATGATTTTTTATGTTGACTTAATGGTTTGTGCATTTACAGTAACGTATATTTATTATGTAGTAGTATATCTAATCTTTTATTGCTCTCCTGTAATACTTGCATGATTCTCTGGGCATCGTAGAGCCAGATTTTTCTAGAACAGTGGCCTATTCCTGTATTTCTACACTCCCTTTTAACCAGCTTAGGGACATTTATCCTTTTTTGGCCATCTTGGAAATGGTTCCTGCTTTCATAACAGCCGGTTTACCACCAACCATGAAGAACAGGAAGTCTCAAGCAGAGCGAGCACATGTGAATGGGAGGGAATATAATCAGAAGCTTGTATACCGGAGAAAGAAACAACTTGTTTGTCTGGGCCAGTAGCAGTGGACAGGGGGAAAAGAACAAGTGGCTACATGCTGATTATTCAATCAACCAGAGGCAAAAAGAAAAGAGTCCGTGTTATGATCAAGCTACTGTATACTTGCATATTGTGGCAAATATAAAGGACACCCAACATGGTACTATTATTACTGTATTTTATGGAAATGGAGCTTTCCACATTACTTCTACTGGAGGAAATAAAATAACTGGCTTGCCAACCAGATGTACTAATAGATAGGTAGGTAGGTAGGTAGATAGATAGATAGATAGATAGATAGATAGATAGATAGATAGATAGATAGATTGATTGATTGATTGATTGATTGATTTGAATCCCAATGGGTTTATTATTATCTGTATTCACTGATTCATACATGCTTCACAAGCTTTTAGTAAGTATGGAAACAGCCCATGGTAGAATAAAGCATGGGAATATTATAACATGATCCCTAACACGCTCTGACAGGGCATCAAGTATTATACACACGCATTTTGTGTGATAATGGGTCAACACAAACAAACGAGGCAATAGAGGCTAAAGATTAAGTCTGTGAATGGGAGTGCGATGACGTTAACGTCTCGGAAAGCAGATGCTGAGTGCCAGGATCTCAGGTGAGTACCGGGTCATTACTCATCTGCTCTGCCTCCAGACAAAGAGGAGCAAGAATTACACAGGAAGTAGCCTGAAGCCCAAAATCCCCAGTAGTCGATTTTAAAGGTGCTTTCTTTTATGAAAATAGAATCCAAGCTGCTCTAATCAGGGTTTTTAATTTTGTAATATTTGGTGCTCTGCTATCCAGAGTGGCCTCAGCCTTCAGGGGTTATGCAAAGTTCCATCAGCCAATGTCATATCAATTGTAGTGTATATGACATATAGCAAGAGTTGATATGTATTTAATTTGCATTTTCTGGGTTAGAAAGTGACTTCATAATGTGAGCGTGATCGAGCAACACAGACTTAACAGCCAACTCTGCAGTTCTGTCAAGCTTTTAGCTTTATCGGTCATTACTCTGACTTTATAAATGCACATTTACTGTTTAGTGGAGTCTTAGCTGCTCTCACAATCCTATTTTCCAGCAGTAGAAGTCAGTTCTCGCCATTAAAAAATGTCTTTATAAATTGTGTACTTAACTTCCCTGCACCAGATGGCAGACAAACAAATGGCAAGCGGTGAATGCCAATACATATTAACCATGTTAACATTATAAGACAAGGTTGTGTGTTGATTTGTTTCGCAGTTCTTCCTGCCAAACAAATTGCAGCTTTAAGTCAACTTTGAGGTTTTTTTATCCACGTTATAGAAATTGAACGACACTTTTAGTCGCTAAAAGATGGACGTGATCTTAAACTCAATTTCTGAAAAAGCAGTTCAGCCGTGTCGCTGTGTGTGGGCGGAGGGCGGGGATGGTTGGTTATATTTCCAGCAGAAACACAAGCCAGAGTCAGAATTAAGCGGATGTTTTGTCTTGTCGAACAACAAGCTGCAGACTCCATTGGCACATTGGTCTGAGATGTCGTTTTACCAACCTATCCATTTCCAAATGATCTCCATATGCTTACTCCATTCTGCGGAGATGTTGAGAAAAGATGTTTTCATCATTGTAAGTGTCAATCTACACCTGCCAATAGTTTAGGCTCTTTTTATGATCATTAACCCACTTGGTGTTTGTGTTAGGGTTCATGGCAGACCTAGTGACACACACTGACAACTGTATAATCATTGAAAATATGAATTATCCATAAAACCTCTTTGAGTAGGCCCTCAACTCTCTTATTGGCACATTTTGATTTTATTCCATCTGTCCATCACTGCACACACGCCACACTGGCAACATTGAATTGTTTTTAACTACTTGAGTGCTGTCCTCGCTTCATCTGTCTGTTCGCATCCATCTCAGAAATGATCATCCCTTCACTCAATTCTTAGTGGAATTGATCGCACCCACTATTGTTTATTGGAACACTTAGAGCAGCTGTCATTTTACAGCCTCCGTCATTATTTCTGTGACCCGGCAGCAGCAGCAGCACAGAAGACCCGCCATATTGGCTATAGCCCTCAATGGTTACGCCGTTTCCCTTGACAATCCACCAAGTAATTGTAATGAAATCTTCCAGCACTCCGAATCAAATACGCCTATAAAATCCAACATGTGCACTTTGATCAAGTCTCGGCCATGGATTTAATTTCTGAGGATAAATGACATATTTCAGTTTCATTTTTGACTTTTGAATAACTACATTTACCCAATATATCCCCCAGCGTTAAACTCTGATCTCCTGTGTTGACACCATGAGAGATAGAATGACATGAACATGAACTCGTATGAAAGCCGGTGCCACTAGCTGCCTTCTGTACAACAATCCTGCTCAACCACGATGACATTTTTAATTCTCAGGCGATAGATCACATTATTGTCTAGATGCTTAATCCTAGTAATAAAGCGATACAATACAGAGATGTGTTGTGATGCTATAGACTGCTGTCTGTTTCCTAGCAACATGCTTCTATTTCCCACTGCATTGTTTCAAAGAGCGACACAGGGAAGGTGGCTGGTGTCTTTTTTTGTGCCTCGGCGATGTCAGATGTTTTCACAGCAGACTCCCTCAACCCCAACACAAATTAATTATAATTTTCTCTGCATCCAGGGGAATCGTGATCAATTTATATTTCAATGGAATGTGTCAATCAAAAAATTGGTCTTTTGGAAATCAAAATGTCCATTTTGTAATACACACACACACACACACAGCTTGTACCTTTGGAGCAAGGTGTTATTAATGTGCACCTGTTTGCTCGCTGTTGTATCTGGAGACTTCTTTTGTTTCCGATATAATTAATAATCAAGATCTCGCAGTTTTAATCAAGAATGATATATTCTTTACTGCAGCTAGGGAGCTGGTTCTTAATAAGGCGAAGAAGATATTGTTGGGTCAGCTTTTCATCAGAAATGTGTTTGGAAAATGTCAAGTGAGCCAAGGCACACACACTGATGAAGACCTGTGATTAATAACCTTTAACACTTCTGTTTTAAACTTAGTTGAGACGTTTAGAACCCATTTATGTTTGGGACTTATCTTATTGCTGCTGTAATTAGTAGTTTCATGTCAAGTTGTCCAAAAATTAGATTTGAATTGTGATAGCAGTTTGAACAGTGAGACTAATCAAGCTAATCAAGCAACGTTTTTTAAGATTCACAGATGTTGCATAACATTTGTCTGCAATCTGTGTTATATTATTATACTGTATGTCGTCGCAATGTGTGTATAGGCCTAAACTTTGAGTTATGATCACACTTACTTTATAATTATGGGATCAACACAGCTCCAGTTTGGAGTTTTGAGCCCCTAAAGGAAGTTTTTATTGTTGCTTCTGGCTTTATGAAGGATCAAACCAGAAACCGGGGATCACAGAAGCAGCAGGGTACTTTTTCTGTATTGATAAAGGTTTTTAGCCGAAACCTGTGAAATCAAATGAAATGTAATGTAATAATAAAACGCCTATCTTATTTACCATATTTAATCTCCAAGACTTAAAACCCATTCAATACTGGGTTTAACTGAAGAGTTGGAAGAATCATTGGATTTCTCTCAACAGATCATACTTGAAAATTGTTTTGACACAGTGTTCGCTGTGTGAACATCACTAAAAAGAAACGGCATAATAAAGCAATTAGTACTTCAGAATTAATTGTTGTGTGCATTTCAAAGTAATAGCAAGTTCACATCTTCTATTTTGAAGAGACAGCCAGCACCCTGACTCTTTTGTTTACTTCTACTGCAAGATAAAACTCCATTACTTTAAATGAACATGCTTTATGTCAAAACCTTGGTTATGTGTATGCTGCAATTTCTGCAACTCCATCTGTACACAACATATATTAATTCATTTCATTTTAAAACCTTACATGAGTCTGTTTTATTAATAACCTACCTTATAAACAATTGAGGAAATATTGAACTGACATCTCATCTACAGTAAACACTAGAAGAGTCTGGGAACAATTCAGCAACGATGGTTTGTGAGCTCAAACCCTCCTCTGCCTATTTGCCAACATTTTTTTATTGTAGAAAGTTAATATTAACTTTGCTTGTACAAAGAAAAAACGATGGAGTAGTCTCCTGCGTTGTTTTCATTGTTTGTGTTTGTATCTGAGCACTACTTGATGGGTTTGTCTCTTCAAGTAAGGATCTATTTTACTACATGGATTCCTTCTGTTGAGGATCTCTCCAGTTGAAGGATCCGTATCCTCTAAGGATTTTAAGAATGCAAGTCTTGTATTGCTTTTAGATGCAGAGGAAAGTAAAAGCCTAGCGTATTTGTACACGAGTGCTTTTTTGATTGATAGGCATTCACAAAGAACAATATGTGTGTGTGTGTGTGTGTTTGTGCACATCGGTCTTCTGTGCATGCGGTCTTTGTTGGGAAAGCAGAGATAAAAGCTCTACATAATGCATCACGCTACACAGGAGAAGGACTCACTCAGGTATCATGAGTCAAGGTGAAATTACCTGCGCTCACCCACCGCCCCGCGCTCTTATCAGGGAACGATAATGATTTCAAGGTGAACCTGGGTCACGGTGTACACAATAATATGTTTAGGCAGACCACTGTTGTGAACCATCTGTAGGTCTCTGTTCTTCGCCCCTACAGTTGAGCTAAGCAGCTGGAGAGCTACAGATGGCTGAGGTAGAGGAGGAGGAGAAGAGGGGAGACACGGGGATGAACATAGACTTGCTCTTTCTATTATCTGTTGATCCTGGTGAAGTAAAAGGTGATTGTTGGTACAGCATCAGCTCTCCCCCGGGTCGCCTCTGTCTCCGCCTTATTGTAGATAAAAAGACACAAAGCTTTTTTTTTTTTCCTCCACTTTTGATCCCAACACTGTGGAAGGCGGATTTTTTTTTGAAAATGCTGGTTTTAATGAATAGATTCTAAACCACACAGTTATTTCCGTGGACCTCGGTGTTGTCATATAGCTCGGTATGAGTCAGTGTGGAGGGCTGTGTAAGGAACAGTGTGATAGGAGCAGCTCAGCAGGGTTAGCGTTAATGCTCCAGATGGCTCTGTAACGTAGCCAGACACTGCACTTTGTCTTCTTTAGCTGCCTCCCATCGCCTTGTGCCGGTAATGTAACGCCAGTCTGATACCTATAAGGAATTTAACATAGTGTGTTTATTCAAATATTTATTTTCAGTGCACATGACTGAGCTAATGAATGAACTTGTAATTCTGATGATTCCTTTCCTGTGTTCTCACATTAAAAACCATTAAGACGTCTGAGCAGAGACCCTGACACAGCATGCATACGATTAGCAGTTTCCACATTTGACGTCATCAGCGTCTCCGTTCGTGCACTTAGAAGCGGAATGACTCAGCTTAAAAGAAAATCATAAATTAGCCCTGCAGTCTGTGGCAGTGGGATCAATAAGAGCAGCAGCAGCAGCTATCTGAACTGATGCCATGATCTGTGAAGGACAGATCTGCTTAACAGACAATGAATGGAATTATTGTCCTGATTCCCCCTCAATGCACCAAGCAGCAACACATTTCTTTTACGCAGTGTTATCGTAAGTGAAAATCAAAATTCATCTTCCTCACGCTGTTAAGCCATGAACTTCACTGGGAATTTGATTATTGCCTTCATTTTCCAAGCCGACGTACAACAGAAGTGTACGTGCGGTCGGGTTCAGACGCAGCAAACGCATCTGCAAGCTCATACTTTTGTGTCCCATCATCACGGTGCTTCTCAAAGGTCACCTAAATAATTTCCCGGTGCTTAAATAGGAAAACTATCCGGTGATCCAGGGAAGAACCCATTCAATTTTACCACTTATATGTTTTGGCCTATAACTTTTCAGTTGTAAGTCATAGAATCATCCCCCCTTGGATCCCTCAGATAAATCTCCAACCATCATTCAGGCCGTGCCCCATTTTTGCCAAACAATCTAAATCTCGTAAATGTAGAACGTCTAAACCACATTTTTTAACCATTTGTATCATTGACTGTCAAAGTTGAGTGGGTATCGCTTGAATGAACGACTCTACTGTAACCACACCAGTAACCAATCATAACTAGACTATTCTTCTTCTCCTCCTGATTTCACATCTTTCTTATTCCTGTCACTTTACATTAACACGACCCACACACACCGAGGCGTACACTCTCACATATTTTACATGCGTTTGATATCAACAAACACAAAGGCGTAAACTTCTCACGGCTGTGATGAGAATTCATTTACCTCCATAAGTATGTAAACTGCTAATTAATCAAAGAGGGAAGCTGGCTGTCGATGTATTTTTATCTTGTGGTTGTTTCTTCGCAGTTGGGATTGTTCCACGGTGGGATAACGAAGCTAGAGCAGCACAGATAGTCAGGAATGTTCTGGTTCCTGGTTTATTTATAGCAGTGAGGTATATTCAGCTGCAGGCTATGCAAACAGTAACATCTGAGCAAGACAGTGTAAAGTACAACAAACTGAGCTACTGTACCTGTGTGTACTCTTATATGGCCGTTGTCATATAGACGTTGTCCATTTCCCATTAAAAGGAACAATAATCTATCAATATATTATGTATTACATCTTCTTTTAAAGTCATAAACCTGGCAAAGTGGCTTTAAGTATGGAGAATAGCTGTGAAAAGCTTGAAAGGGGTCAAAATGTACCTTTTGAATGAAATGAGATGAAAGGTTAGTTAAGCTATAGTCCTGTGTTTACTCCCTCTACAAATGGAGGACGACCTTGTGAATGTGCAGGCTTTAACGTTTTACATATTTTATAAGGAACAGTCGGTTTTCAGTGTAAAAGTCTTGAACGTAACATCACTCCAACTCTTATCTAAGACGTATCCACACTGACAGCTACATGACTTTCCTCTTTCCTGTACTATCGTTGTCTTATTGCGTTACGGAGACGAGCTTGACCTGAACGCGCTCCACGTCTTAGCAATTGATTTGTCTCTTTTTATTATGATTGTTTGTTTTTGGGCTCCATACCATAGTGTGTGATTGTTATCTTCCCTTTTTCGGAACATTAAATCTACCACAGTGTTTTTATGAATTGACCCCCAAAGCTCTTTTAATACATTTTGTTGATTCTTTCTTAGATGCTTGTGACTCAAAGGTGAAAATGACCAAGATAACACTATCATGCCCACTGATTTGGTGCTCTTGTTCCCTACCTGATGTTGCTGATGTTGCTGTGTTAGTTTTGTCTGCTCGTAGGCTGAAAGTTACTCTGTAAACCTGGACCATGCAGCTGTGTGTCTATAAATATGTACAGCAAATGTTGTCGTCATGGACATCAATTGGCTGACCGCTGCTTAAAATGCAAGAAGTAATAGACTTCTGACTAGATTAGCTCTTTCAGTTTCAGGTTATAGTCCGTGTGCGGTCCTACAAACAGATTTAGCAACTTAAGATTTCTAAACATTTCTTGCAAATATCAACCAATGAACCAATTTACTCCCATTTTTTTGGGAAACTGACGGTGGATCTGTTTCGTCTAAGTTCAAGTTCACATCATTTATTAAATCAAAGTTAATACCATTTATTAAAAGCTATTGTTTTTGCTCTAGTTTTTATTTGACTTTTTTTATATTTTGTATATCCTCGTCAGAAGATTGATGTGTGTTTTCTCTCTCTGCCTTTCAGACCAATGCACCGTGACGAGATCCTATCTGTTCCTCCACAAGTTTTGGTTCTTCCGTACAATCTACTACTTTGGTAACTGGGCATTTATTGTGGTGAGTTCAGGCATTTCATCATCATCATCATCATCATCATCATCATCTTAATCATCAATTCTAAACTACCAAACCGGTAGCAGTTCAAACCTGTACCAGTAAGAATAGTTGGAATAAGTCGAGCGAGGTTGGATTCAATCACCGTTTGTCGAAATGAATCAGGGCAAATTGCTTTGTCTTATAAGGCAACATTTAATTTCCTTGATAATCAGCTGAATAGGAACCTCTTGTACTCTCTTTAGGGACATAAAACACGAGAACACACTGTCATAATTTCATTTGTACTCCTAATGAAACGATTGGAAAATGATTCTCCGCGCCTACACACTGCTGATTTCCGCTACGAAATATTTAATAACCTTTTTTCCTGGTGTTTGTCTTCTATTGATCAAATGATCATTATCAAAACGTCCCTGGTGTTTACATTCCTTGTTACTTTCAGGCTTTCTTCATCGGCCTGGTGGTTTCCTGCTGCAGAGGGAAGAAGTCTGTGATCGAAGGCGAGGTGGAGGCCGATGACTCAGACATGAGCGATGACGAATACGTGCACTGAAAGTCAGTAACTGCTCCGAGTGTGTTAGTAGACATCGCAACCATATCTTAAAGGGACTAGAAAATCAAAAATTCCCCCAATAAATGAATGTCGGTAATTTGTGATTGTTGATTTAGTGATTGTTGAAGGGCTTTGCAGTGATGTCATTCAGATCTCCTTGGTTTTGACTTGACATGTCCCTGCCCCTTAATGGGCCATTTACACTGATTGCTGTGTCTCTCCCAGCCAATATTACTGATGACTTTGGGCTTTTGAGAGTTGCTTCCAACTCAGTTCCTCACCTTGAGAATTTTCTGGAACAGTTTGAAAAGTGACACAGATGTTTATTACAGCTGCAGAGTCACAAAGTTGTATTTCACCCCCCCACCCAACATTCTGTTCTGTATAACCTCTAAATGTTTAAACTCTCTAATCTCTTTTCTAGACATTTTAAGTGCTGACTGTATGGTAATATGGTATTGGCTTTACACATTTTAAAAAGGAATACGTATTTATTTGGTTTGTTTGTTTTTTCTGCAAAGGTTTATTTCTTGAAGATGACAGAATATATTTTTTGCTGAGGTGAAATGTTGGTGGATGTCCTGCTCTTCTTTCTTTCAATTCCTTGCAGTGATTTAAGAGGAACGTCGAAACATTTTACTGGCAAACCTGCACTGTGTGTGTGTGTAAAATAGGAAAGAGGACCAGTTGCTACTGTTTTGTGTTTTCAAGGCTCAGTTGTTAATTGAATGGGTTCATCAGGTCTTTGCTCCCCCGTGTTGGAAGACCATGATGAAGTGCAATGTAATGTAATCTTCTTCTGATTTAGAAGTACCATTTATTGTGGCAGGGCTCCAGATTTTTTCCCCCAACAAAAGCCCTTAAAAATGCTTCTATTAAGGTCTTTGCTTGATCCTCTTTTAATTTCTTTTTTTTTGGAACTTGTGTCTAACTCAGGAGGGGCTGAGGTTCAATGTGAAAATGTGTGGATTAAAAATATAAATGAACAGTGCACAAATGGATAATTGAGGAAGCAGTGATGATATGATTTATTAAGCTGTTCCATTTAAAAAAAAACAAATGTTTGTGGCTCATGAATGTAAGATAACTGATAATGTAAGGAAGCCTGGAGGGGAACTGAGCCTTTATGTTGTGAGCTCAGTTTTACACTGTGAGATGTTTGTGTGGTTTCATCCTCTTGAGAATTAATTAAGCCAGATGTTGAGAGCTGGACCAAGTGGAGACAAGTATCATCATATGTTCAAAAAAAAAAAAAAGTGGTTTGTGAGTGTGATTAGCTAAAGAGGCATTCCATTCATGATTGTGGAGGTTATGTCAAACTTTTAAATGAACACATAACCGGTGTAACAATTGGACAGTTCTTGCAGTACCCAGTAATCAGCCGACTCCCCTACAATCATTTTGCACTGCATGGTTAATATTTAAGACTTTTAAACATCTGTGGCACAATGACTATGCAGCTGCGGAGAGTCAAAATGATGACATCAGCACGAATCAGCCACCGTTATCACTCGATTTGAACAGTGTTCAGCCATTCAGGATTATTTATTGTCTGTATTTAATGCGTATTAATGTACTTATTAGTATATTTGACACACTAGCTTATAATTTTTGAGACGCAATAAGAAACGTTCATTCAATCTAACACATTAAATCCAATACAATCTCCTTCTGTACAGGTGGGACATTTTGAGTCACAAAAGTTTTTATTTGATCATTCTGGGTCCGTCTGTTACCTGCAACCTCTCTTTTCCACCACCAGACTGATCACACACACACAACCTGTTACACACTGACATCATTTGGTAAATAAAAATTCAACCTGATTTGTGTGATTCCTTTCTAACTTACACACAACAAACTGTAACATGGATTTGTTTGGCCATTTGTGCTCAATACTGGCAGTGATTTCTGCACTTCAAAGCTTATGGGGCTTTGACTCTATTACCCTCTGTGAGTATAATAAGTCCATGTAAAATGTCAGATGAAGCTGACAGTTCAGTTAAATACATTCATATTTGGATTAGCATTACTCAACGTGCATCCCCTGGCTGCCTTGGATGGATTTGCATGAAATTGTATGTACGTATCCAATTAGGGTCTCTGGTTTTGTGTACCTTGTCATAACTGTTGTGCGAGTCTGCTTTGAGTTGAGCCATTATGAGATCTGCCAGCCCCACATACATAAAACAAACTCTGTGCCAAGCTAGCATGGAGCCCTAGAACTCCAAAAATCCAATCACAAGACTTTGGTTTTCACTGATTGTGGTTTTTCCTTTTCCTATTTCTTATTTTTCTCCTGCATTTTTCTTATGCAAAGCCATGCTTGTCTAATCCTCTCCCTTGTCACTTGCACTGTATTTCAGGTTCAGGAGTTTTTTAGTACTGTTAAATAAAAATGTCAGTATTAATGGGATGCGATTCCATGAGATCCAGACACTTTCAATTCTGTAAAAAAATAGTTTTTCTTGAGAGGCGCTGTAGCACTTGATCGAATACGTTCTACACATTAAAGCTAATGTATGGAGACATCAAACCTGTAGGAATACATCGGATCTAAAAAAGTGATTTGTAGAAGGTAGAAACTCCAAAGAAATATTATAAAAATGAAATGAAGCTGCAGTTCAGCTCAGGCTTTTAAAATACCACCTTGAAGTTCCACAAGGCCTCTGGGAGAGCGTCCTATGAGCTGATCACACAAAAGCAATGCGCAATAATTGGGTTTGGTTGAACGAAGGCACTCACTGCACACCAACACAAAACCCACATGGCGACTGAGCCATGTTGAAGGGGGCTCCATGTTTGGGTCTCCTGCAAGGCCTGGACATCTTTCAATTGAATTCAAAACTATCAGGAAATTGAGGTATTTGTCAGTTAATACAAGGCGAACAAGAAGGACACAATGTGGTTCAAACAGTACAGTAATGTGATCATTTAACCATTACGCACTAGAAATGATGTGACCTGACCTGCAGAGGGTCTGTTCATGCACGGTCTTAAAGTCTGTCTAGCTAGCAGCTCCGGGAAGCTTTGGTTTGGGATACTGTCCCGTACTGATTGACAGTTTCCAGCTAAGGCTGTTAAATAACTAATCACTGTAGTATCAACAAATTAAATAAATAAATGTCCAATGCCTCAGCAGAATGTTTTGGAATGAGTTGGCCAAAGATTAGACCACATTTGGTGAGTCAGTAATAAAGGGATCCAGGTAAGTCCTAAGCTTGGCTCACTCTTTCTTATCTCTGTATGTTTGTATCTCTTTACTATCAGGAGATAGATATGACCACATCATTTAGTTGCCAGGGTGTCTCAGGCCCAAATCATGTTAAGTCAGAAATGGAAGGTAAGTGAAAATCCCAAACCGCACATAAGACATCCAGCATCTTCAGTGCTCATACACAATGTTACCGCAGAGACATCAGTAGGGATTCAGACCGTAAGGACATGTATGGTCTCATACTAATCAGCATCACGCCTCACCAGCTCACTTATTACCAGAGCTCACGCGTAGAGTATTTGTCCGTAACCCAAATAAAGCTGTTGTACATATTTGTGTGTCAATACAGTATAGGAAAGGTTTTGCAAGTCGGACTCTTTTATCAAAAAGGTAGAGATGATTGTGTGTTGTGGATCCCAGAAGGGGTTATGGAGCAGTGAAGCTATCGTCAGGGGTCTCTGTCCTCATCATCTATCTTAGCTGTTCACAGGATCAAAGACTATAATGCATTATCCGGCTCATGGTAAATACCTACTGTACAGTCCTTCAGGTTTGCCTCAGAGCTTTTCCTCACTGTTAGCGACCAGCAATTAATGTTTAGCTATCCCACAAACTACAGCATCGCCCTAACTGTCGCATCTAACCACTGTCATAGAAATAAAAGATTTAAACCGCTTCTGAGATTGAACTACTTGGCACAGGTACAATGATGATGACGGGGCTGTTCCAGTTACTCCCTTGTCATATCTTTGTCAATAGTTCCTGCGATTTTGGACCGCCGAGTGTTTCCTGTGGTCTTGACCTTCCCGACAGGCCCTTGACAGTTTGAACGTTGGCTCGGTTTACCCTTCAGTCTGCCTCCAAGGAGAACTGTGATGCAGGATCGATGTGATTATGTTGATTCAGTATTTGCAGCCCCTAAGCAGGTTGACCTCTCTGCTCTTATGGGGCTGTGGGGAGTTGCCAGTCACTCCCAAATGGCGATGTGTCCGGCAGGCTTGTCAACCTGCCACAGTTCTACGTACGGACGGAGCAACTAAAGCATTGCCTCGTTCACATGACCGTCATGGAGGCTGGCACATGATGTCAATAATAATCACAGACTGGAGACTTACAGTATTCACGTTTATCCTCCTAGATCTCACTTTAGTGTGGTATTTATCATTCATTGTGACTCCGATTCTGCTTTGTAAATGAATTGTAGATAATAATGCTGGGTACATGTGTAGTGATTGGCAGGTTGTATTGGGTTGCCACCATCAATGCGGACGATTAAAGGACTAGAAATTGGGGTTTAAAACCATTTACCTGCTTGTATAGATAGAGTTTATTTACAAATATAGACATTTTAAAGTAATTTCTATTCCGCTTTCTCTTCTTTGTATTTATATTAGAATACAAATTGTTCTTCATCTCCCTGACAACAGCGGGATCAAATAGGTTTGAAATACAACAAAGTGAAACCATTTTTAAAGGTTACAGCGAGGACAGGACCAGATGGAACCAAAGTCTGCCAAATGGGGTTTGAACCCCCTGGTAGGGAATCACACTGCAACATTTTTCAGACTATAGTGTAGCATAGGTACAATTTAATGCTTTTGGACATGCTACTTTATCCATTTATCCACACATTACACCTTTTCACATGGTAAAAATCAATAACAACCAGCCGTATGACCTTTTATCGTATACTGTCGTGATAAAAGGCAAAATACTTAAGGCTCATTCTGTCTGAATAAGACAGAATCAAGAGTGAAAGGAAGAAATCTGCAACAAAAGTGTTGTGGACCTTTTAGTGTGACTGAGTTTGAGAGTACGAGGCACAATCCAGACAGCGACAGTTAACTGCCAGACACATTCAAAGCATCACAAACTAGTCTAATGTTTTTGTCCTTCTGACGACATTCGTTGTGCAGAAGGGAAAATGTCTTCCAGGGAAAACATTATAGCTGCAGCACAAACTGGTAAACAAAATGTGTTTAACAGTTCATGTCATCTGTCTCTCGAAACTAAGGTGACCTTGTTTATTTCAAGCATGACTGCTTGATCTGCATCTGCACCAGACGCTCCACATTCTGTATTTGAATCATTGGAGACAAAGTATAGATTCATTTCATATAAAAATAATTAACAAATTGTTCAGTCTAGTCTTAAACACTAAATGAAATCCATAATGCAGTTTATGCTTCTTTCCGGACTCCTCAATAGAAAACATTGAAGTCCTGCAGATTCAAACATTGTATAGTATATCAAACAATGTTTTACAGGTTTCCTAGCCATCCTACATGAAAATACATAAGAATGTATTACCCCAAAATGTATGTTGCTTTTTCAAACAAGTTGTCTTGTTTTTCTCAGTGTAATAATATATTCGATAATGGATTAAATCATCGTAGTGTTCCGTTAAATGATGACTTTGCAGTTTTTGCACATCAGCTTCATATAATTGGTCATATTCAGTCCGTACAAAGGTATACAAGCATTGAGATCCATTCCCCTGACTTTGCTTATATTCCTCTAATTTGCCAGAATAACATTCTCCACAGCCCATAAACTGAATTACAGTATATGAGTGAAACTGGTGGAGTCTATATTATAGGTTGGCACTCTCACAAAGCCTCCAACACTGTATATCATTAACCTAATTAAATGTGAAAGTTGTCACTGTAACGCACTGTAAATTCTGATTTAAACGTCTAGACTGCAGCCCACATACAATCAGCCTAACAACATTAAGAGCGCCACTGCGACTCCTCATTCATGTGAGCCTAATGAAGTCTGTGTTCATTAATTCTTTCCGTTCTCTGCCTCCTTTTTTTGCTCTCCTTGTCACCCTTTGCTGGCTGTCGCTCTCGCTGGTGCGGATCTCAGCGACACCGCCTCCACCATTCTTTTCTTCATCTTGTTGGACGGACCACTGGTTCCTATGGGGGGCGGTGGTTGGGGGACACTGATGCGCTTATTGCTGAAGTGTCTGCTGCCATACTGCAGGCCAACAGCACAAACAAGATTTACACGTAAGCCCCCAAGATCCTCTGATTTCTGCCTTTCGTCTCCCCTGGACAATTTGACTTATTCTATCCTGTTAACCCCCTCTGGAGGCACAACAGGAGCACTGACATGTGAACGACAGTCACACGTTAACTTTTGAATTGCGAAGAAGGAAACAGCTGCAATTTTTGAGGCTGGATTCCTCAGCAGACGAGTGTGTGCCGTCCCGGATTACACTTATTTACTAAATCGTGATTACACATTCCGGACCTTCAAAGAAATTACCCTTCATCCATTTTATGTAATCATCTCGGAACACTCAATTAAGCAATTAAAAGTCATTTGCTTTCGCCTCACCCTTAATATTCTAATCGGGTTTGGTCTGATGTCATGTTCAGGTTATATGGGTGGATAATCAGTGTGTGAGTGATGCGTTTCCAGGCAACAAAAGCACATAAACTTGACACAACCTCTGAAGCAGTACGAACATATTTCCTCTTTTATTTACATTCCTTTTCAAATGTTAACATTTCTCCGCTATAACTTTTGATCAGGTTGGCATTTTTTTTTCTCATTAAAATAAATTGGCACAAGTAAAACATATGTAGACAAAAGTTTATTTACACCATACAACATTTTGTTTTTAAATATTTTATACAGAGCTGCAGATGAGAGAGCTTGCTGGGATCCTTCAAGCAGATTCTGCAGTATTAAAGTTGTGAAATATATTATTTATATAAAAGTGAGTATTATCTTTATTGCATTTAAAGCAATGAAGAATGTAGCTTGACAAACATTCATTTTTAATATGACTGAAAAAATCCTCTTTGCCTCCCATGTTTTTATATCATAAAGTAAAAAGTGTAGTAATGGCCAAACAGACTGTTATAAACTTTTTAAAAACCTGCATAAATATATACATTGTGCTCCCGGGGTCCAGTTTTCTGAAATCAAAACTGGACCCAATGAAGCCGGGGTGGGGGGACGACATGGCATGTCATTTTGCTTTTGTGAGGTTTCGTCTAGAGAGATTACCTTTTTTCGCCCAATTCCTCAACGGATAATTTTGGAAACACATGATGGTAAATATTGTACACCAGGCTGCCCCACACTAAGTACACTAGTGAGAATACAAAAAAGTAACACTGATGTTTTTTTTTCTTCCCTTTTTTTTTCCTCTTTTTTCCTCTCTCTCTCCTCCACGTCCTTATATTGTATTGGCACATAATGTCCCTGCCACACTCGTAATATCCAGATATGTATGCCAAGGCTGTTAGAAAAGTCTGTTGCTTTATTCAGTGCAAAATACATCCTCTCTCCTCCTTCCTTTTTTTTTTTCCTAGTTTGCATTTTCTCCTTTCTCGTTCACTTCTAGACCTCGGTTTGGAAGTCTCCCTCCTGGATGTCTAAGGGTAAGTTGACGCACTTTTCCCACTCGGCGGCCGTCATCTCCAGGGAGTCCTTGGTGTCGGATTCTAGTACATTCATAGTGGCGTAATTCTGGTACTCACAGGCTGGATTGTAGCTCTCCCACGGGTTCTTGTTTGGCATTGCCTTGTCCTGTGAACAATGGCCCGGGGGGTGGGGGTGGGGGCGGAGGACGGGAGGGGGGGGGGCGATATTAGTAGCATGACATCTTTTACAGCAAAACTCAACAACGTTTCTTGTCATTTGAAGAAAAAAGGCATTAAATGAAACCCTGCCTGTAGCTAATTGAAAATAATGGATTAATGCTGGGGGGAAAAAGTCAAACAACAAAAAGATAATGGTAGTGTATTAAATGTGACCATGCTTCTACAATTATCATGACGCTGTGGTAAGAGTTGTGTGTTTTCTGCAGGCGTGGAAAAACTGCACTATATGGGGCTTTATCTGGAAGCCATTCATCTGAGTGTGTGCTCTCATTGACAGTCCCAAAGAAACTCCACGCAAAAAGAAGGGGAGAGAAGCTGCTCCCAGTCAGGGAATAGAGAATGGATACAAATATCTGCAGCCAGCTCTGCAGTAGATTCATTTGGGGGGGGGGGGCGTCCGAGGATGTCGTTATCAATTCCTATACAAAAGAACTCGCAGTGGTAACTAAGCAACGAGGCCACAAATTACATTGTGCTGCAGCGTGATTGAAATGTGAGTGCAAAAAGATTAGGAGGAGCCAAAAAAGATGGCTGTATGGCCAACGTCGTCTAAACATACGCAGCAGCAGTGTGGCTGTGTTGGTTGGACTTGAACTTTAGAGGGAAGTCCAATAATGGCCTCTTTACTTTTTTGTATCCAATGTGGACAGGAAATTGGAACACTGGGAGAGCCTGGGATACTTACAATAAGAGAAGAGCAAAACTTAAGGTCATATTTGTATAGATGTGGATTAAATCATCGGCCATGCATTAATGGAAAAATGATGGGGGGTTGCTCAGTAGATAAATGTGCATGTAAATAAAAAGTGCATTCATGGCCTTGCATTGGAATGGATGCACTCGACTGCTTTCTTCCCTCAGACTGGCCTTGTGGATAAAATGCTTCGGTGCTTTTGAAGGGGGCAGCACCACACCTCCTACTCGCTCCCCTACTCGCCCCCTTCCCCTCCCGCCAGCTGCTGACAAGCCCACTAGGTAAAGGAGGGCTTCACTTCCACATGAATACATCGGCTACATAACTGCTCATTTGCACAATCACACATTCTATGTTCCTGCACCGAATATACTGTGTCTAAATCGGGGTATTTTGGAATGTTGTGCTCTCTTTAATTGGCTACAACAGCCACACCCCCGCCCCCTGGTTTCCTGTTACTCACCATGCTGCCCATATTTGGTATGTCTCGAAATCGGTCCAGGGTTTGAAATTTCTGATTCAGTTCCTGGAACAGCTCCATGTGTCTTTTCCTGGTGTGCATGACTTTCTGCAATGGCAAGGGGGTTTTTGCTTTGGTATTGACAGCCAATAATGGAAATGCATGTTCCTCTCCATCCCCTCCAACTCTATCCATTAGTTAGTGTGTCATGGCTGTTACTTAAAGGCCAGGTTCGATACGTATGTACTCGTGTCTGCATATTTATACAAGCAGCTACCAAAATAAAGGAAACAATGTGATTTTGACTGGACACCATAAAACATAATGCAATTTGCAACTTAAGTTCATTTGCTTCATTTTGTGTTTGGGTCCTGTACAGGAAGCAATTATGACAAAGTCTTGACGCAGACTTTAAGTGGGGGTGTGCATCTGACTGGACTTTTTTTAAATGCGTGCTAAACACTATGTTTTACATGTTTCCTTTAATTCAGAAGTGTTGTATCTTGTTTATGCAGTAAAGCCCTGATATAACAATGCAAAGTAAATGCTGAAACCTGTCAAAGGGGGTTTGGTTATGTGTTTGCAAGCCAATCTAACCAGTGTGGCACCAGTGGTAGAAAATCAGATGTGAAATGTGCAAATGACTTTAAAAAAGCATACATTTGGGAAATTAACGTATAGCTAATGGATGTAAGAGATGGAGAAGGATAAGATGTAGATGGGATCTGCTGCCTGTTTGTCAGATGACAGCCTTGTTTTGACTTAAAGCTACACAGCCTCAGTAAGTCTCCAGTCAAGGCTGTGGAACTCTAATAAGCTTAAGAGGCACAACAAGTGCTCGTAAATCAAATGACAAACATCTGCAAAAAATGGCTTTTCTTTGAATAGGGAAGCTTGATGCAAATACATAAAAGAAACACAACAACATACCTCAAAGTCCAGATCAGAGTACCGCGACTTTCGTCTCTGTAAAAATATGAAGTCATCAGGTTAGAGTATTACAATATTACACGCAGAAATGTCCCAATGTACAGCAGCTGTGATCCCCTGCTGTTTGCACACTTGATATGTATGTATGTACCTCTAAGGAGCTCATAGATATTGTTGACCCTGTCTCACTTCGTGAAAGCCCGGCGTTCTCCTCCATCTCAGCTAGGAAGTTCTTAACAGCCGTGCGAGGTTCAAAGGGCAGACTTTGCATCTGATCTGGAGCGCTAGGATACTGCTGCTCCAGGTTCACATTCATGTGGTCCATGCCTGACGGGCTGATATTGAAGTCAGGACTCATCTTGTAATGCATCAGCCTCTCATGCGACAGCGTATCCATAGTGATGTTCATCTTGGTGTCCTCTTTTAGGAGAGTGGGCATATTGCCCGACCCTGACACTGCTGCCGCAGAGGCACGAGGCATGACTATGTAGTCTGTCTCCATCATCTGGCCCTGTGAAGGGTGGCCGTCAATGTCATGGCCTCCCATTTCTTGGTCGCTCTGGCGTATGGCATCATCCGTGCACAGGTAAACAGCGCGGCGCATGTCGCCGCCGCTGTCGACCATGCACTGCTCTTTCAGATCACCCACTCCCATCGGCATGTGCAGAGCTGAAGGCTGCTGGATGATTACTTTGGAGATGATGTTGCCAGGCAACGTGGAGTAGTTGAGACCCTCGTGGCCCTTCTCATCCTCTTCATCATTGAGGGAAATGCGGGACAGGGTGCCTGTTATGGTGGCGGCACGACAAGAACCCATGTCTTTGTGGAGTGCTGCGGGGCACAACGATACAATGATGCGTAAGAATGTGTCAGGAAGTAGTCGCAGACGATCCAGACAAAAAGAACAAGATCATTCAAATAAACTAGACCCGACTGACAAAGGAGGAGGGGGACAAAGCACACATATCATACAGACAGAGGGGACTGGAGGATTTCACAGCAAATATGCTTTTTGTGTTTTCAATCTCTCTCTAAAATTGTCAGTGCTTCATTCCCTTCATCTAAACTTGTTGCCTGGTATCATGACCTTGCTGAGTATAAAAACATTTCCCTAAAGAAATCCTATCTGATAAATCCCACACGGAAAATATCTGAAAGTGGATTACGAAGACAGCAAATAAGAACTGGTAATTGCCTTTTTGTTTCAAGCTGAATTAGTGCCAACAGAGTCTAGTGATCAAGTGATTTCATATTCATAAAGAAGAGTTCCTTTGATCTCACTTCCGTTGCCTCCGTTGGGAGTGTGTGAGCCCTGAGACTAATGTGCAAAGAGCGTTACTGTGAGTTGCAGCATAAGTCTGGTCCTTGATTTCGGAGTAACACCTGTCTGCCTTGCCTTTACGTTTCAGGCGTGACCACCGGCTCTGTGAGACTGCACAGTGTGACGTCATGTTGGCCGTGAGGAACATCGGGGCTAGACAGCGGTTATCTTCTCTTCTTCATCACTTCAGTGAGTAAAGAGAATCCATCTAGACGTGACTTCTGCAGAGCTATACGTCTTTTGACCTTGTAGATGTGTTAATCGGACATATTATGCAAGGAAAAGCTATTAATATTCACAACTTATTGCTACAAAATGTGTTTTAATCAATTCAAATTGCATTTCCCCTTCAACAAAAGCTTGTGAGCGCTCTTTGTAATGTTTTGTTCTTTGATTAAATTCACTGTTCCACTGTGAAGCCTCCTGTGAGGATTGGTGGTTGTTACATAACATGAGCCATTTTTGTTTTGCTGTCTAACCTCCTTTTTGTGTTTTTAACAGGCAAACTGAAAGAGAATCTTGTTAACTATCACACTGTCTGCTCCTTACCTGAGCGGCAGGCGATGTCCACGTCCTTCTCAAAGTCCGTCTGTAAGATAGAGAACAGTCAAGCTGTCAGTGTTACAAATAATAAGACTTAAAAAAAGTGCATACACACCTCTGAAAACAATCAGTAGCTGTTTTGTAAGATTCCGCAGTGAACTGCACCGGGGTCATTTTGTTTCTCGGCTTCATTCTAACAATATATCAATAAAATCCATGTAGAAAAAAAGTGGTTGTAGCGGTAAAAGCAGCAGCTGGGAAGCATTCTGAGCCTGCTGCTAATGATTGTATTGAACGGAGGGGCCATGACACCATTCCGCTATGGTGAAAACTATTTCACTCTGAGGAGTATTAGAATACTAATGGCAGATCATTGCTATGATGTGCCAGTGGCGCCGTGTTAGATGGAGGGCCTGGTGTTCCGTTTCAAAAGGTCAGCCACAAAACAGTTGTCTATTACCCAGTGAGAGGGAGTGAGAAGGATGCATGGCAAACATAAAGAGTGAGTTCAATCACACAGAAATAAAGTACTGGGCTCAGGGCCTGAGAAGACCTCCGGGCTATAAAGTCATTTTTCAAAGGGCCGAGTGTCTAACCTGCATGTAATTGAAGCTTTACCAAAGCGTTATCTGGAAAATTATTCCCCTATGGAAATCACAGATTCACGTTTTAAATCCATATTAAAGAGAATATGAGAAAGAATGGCAAAAAAAAAACATGCAAAGGAGCACAAAGTAAATTGAGGTCGATTGGGAACAAGGAGATGTTCATGTCGTAAATAATCAGAAAACTCTGGGTGTGTTTACACTGAAGAGGATCTGTAATGAGTGCAGATAAGTGGGGAGGAAGCTGCCTACCATTATCTGAGCGTGGCCGTTAGGGAAGGTGCCCGTAGCATCGCCGCTGATCGGATCTTGGCAATTTCTGAGCCGACATCTGAAAGCGTCTTGTACCTAAAGAAAGTGAGGTAAGCAGGTTTTTTTTTTTGCAGCGTGTGAAATTTGAAGGATATATAACATTCTTGTATGGACAGCGTTATTATTACTGGACCTCTGCCAGTTGGTCTACTTCTGTTCAGTGGCCAGTGACATTAAAAACATGATTGCTATGCCAAAATAAATAGTTTTCCTACTTCTTAATAATTAGGAGTGTAAGGTTTCGGATTTTTGAGCTGCCTAAGCATCTGGGACGGAATAAAAAGAGGAAGTAGAATGATGAAATGGGTTTAGGAACCATCCTCTACCTCTCTCCGCAGGACACAGTGCACCATGACGATGACAAAACCCTGCAGCGAGTCAAAGACGGCGAAGAGGATCTGAAAGAGGATGGAGCGCTTGTCCGTCATGGCGAGCACTGCAGACATCCAGGTCAGAGCCAGCAGAGGTAGGACAACACAGGAACTCCACAGGGACGCCCTACGAGCGGCAGATAAGGGAGGGGGTGGGGTGAGGGAGAGAGGCGAGAGGGATAATGGGTCTGGATAACATAATCAAGTCTGCACTGGAAAACATGGGCTTGTTTATGTCATAATAACTGCAGTGTTTCAGCATTCACGTGTCATATTTGCAGAATCTAGTGTTGGGAGCGGCCCGTGTACATCACATACATACACACACCCCCCTGTAGCATAACCTTATCGATTCAGAGACGCTGATAGACACTTACATGGCATTGCTGGCTGTGGTTGCTGATAAAGCAGTTGTTGATACGACGCCACATTTGGCACACTTGAGCGTTAATCCTGTATGTGGCTCGCTCATCTGTCTGTGGGACAGAAATATAAACGAGAACTTAACAAACAACACAAAAACCACCACGGACCACCACTTTAAATGCACATCATGGTACTACTCAGAAACAAGCACTATGTGGGCGTGTTTAAGGTCTTTCATCTTGGACTGATTCTGCCAAAGAAATATGAATCCGTGCGGGTCCCGAGAGAGATCTGACCTCTTTATGTTTATACCTCTAATTTTCCTCTCAACAGCGATGGAAAGCGGGTCTAAATTTCCATATGGAAAAACTATCAAAAGGATGTGTGTATTTTTTGCAGGCAAAGGGAAGAATAAGAAAAAAAGGCGGAGGTACTAACAAGGACGTGCTGTCATACCCTGCTCGGTGCTTCAGCTTTTTATCCAGTATGCCATCTCTGGACACCAGTTTGTTAAACACAAGGATACCGATGACCATGTTGACCTAGCAGAAAGAAAGAAAGGAAACAGGAACATATCAGCACAAGCTCTTCTCAAAAACATAGAATGACACATCGTCCATACATAGAGGGTCAATGATTGACATCATTACCCCCGAAGTCCCGTTTTCCACAATTTTTCACCTGACCTCTAAGCTTTATCGTTGGCGCATCTCTGTGGCATTTCAGCCACGAGCACACCGGGCCACACAAAGGCGGCCTGAAGGAGAGGTCTGCCCGTCAAGAAACACTTCTCAAAGGCACCTTTTCCTATTAATAGCAGCGCCTACAGTGATATAAAACTAGGGGAGACTGGCCAGGGTAGAGACTTCTTTAAACATTAGACTATAGTTCATAATAAAAGCCTCTCACTGAGATAGAATCCATCAAGTATTTAAACAAAAACATTTGTATCAGTAAAGTAATAATTAGGCTCATTTTTTGTGCCATTTTTTTATTCCTCTGGGGATTATGACAAATGAAATCCATCATACAAGTGGTGAGACTAAGACTTAGACTTTTCCGTGTCTTTGTTTTCCAAATGTTTAAAGCTTGGGAACACAGTGTTTGAAATCACCAAAACAGAAAAGAGGTTTGATGATGAAAAACTCCTTTTCTTCTCTGTCCTCCTTTCAAACTGAGCGATTTGCATAATCACTGTCTGTGTGTAATTTTCTATGTACGACAATGCGACTGCAAGATGATTGAAATATTGCAGTGAATTAGATTTTGGAAAGAAATTGGATTCTGAAAAGATCTAATCCATAAACAATTAATAACTCCACAGCGACAGGGAACAACATTGTGATGAGGATGCTCGAGCAAATATATAGACCAATTGATTACAGTGCTTGGAGTTGTAAACCATTGTGTGTTCCCCTTTATTAGAATTTATTTTCATGGCACATGTTGGCCTCAGACATTATCTAGAAAAGAAAATTGCGAGATGTAAATGCATGGAAAGGCAAATCTACCAGACCACATACATACCCATGTGGTCTGACAATGTGATTGGCTCTCACTATCCATTTGCGAATGTGATCCATACCGCTGGGAGACATTTGTTTCCCGCCTACCCATCTTCCTGCTCACTGTCATTATTATTAAGCTATTTTGAATCAGGAGTTGCGACTTAAACGCCATGAATTGGAGAATGAGGCTCGTCAATGAAACAAGGAGGACAAGTCGAGTCTTAATGGTGTAGCGACCCTCCTACTGCGATCAGATCACAAAGAGGGCAGCATCCTGATAATGACGATGCAATTTAAATGCGTTGTGTAAATGCTCAGCGCTGGACGTCATTATCCCGACAATGTGCATGGCTACACTGATCACATTTTAATGGAATATGGGCCTTTGCAAGAGATTCAACACAGTGCTTCACAAAGGTCACATTCTGGCTCCATGTGATTCTTGTGTGAAAACAAGCTAATGTCAAACGATGCATGTCTGAATTTGGGGTGAATGGGTCAACTGCAGTTTCCAAACAGAACAATCAGTGTCTGCAGACGTTCAGATGTCTCAAGTCACGATCATAAACTGTGTAAACTGTACGAAAATTGTCATATTATAGAACAAAGTAACATGCTGTGTATCATTTTGTGCGGATATATTATCAACTATGTTTTTTCTAGTATGCTCACTAAACAAAACACATGAATGGGTGTTAGATGAGAGAAACATACGAGAACAACAGCAGCTGCAGGTCCAACGAAGGCGTACAGGAGTCCGCCTTCCAACGACAGCCAACAACTGCAGGGGGGGAAGCAGAGAAATGTTCAACTCCCACCAAGGTGTTAACGTCCTGCATCAAGTTAATGTTGCACACTAACATACAACTGCATTTTCCTCAATTGTCAGGGGTCTAGTACCATATGCTGTTACTCTGTTTCCAAAGTTTCACAGGGTAATAAACTGCTAAAGAGATTTTAAACAGTGTTTATGCATTTGGTATCATGCAGGGATACAACTCACATGAAATTGGGGTCCTGCTGTGCTATTTTGAAATTTGATTGGGTTCATGGGACTTTGTTTATAGCACTATTTAGGATAAGTATGTCACTAAAAAAGCTTTACATCATTATTATAAAATTGTAGCTTGGACCTACTGCAGGTACACTGTGTAAAAACTGGGAGATTACACATAAACAGATGGGGAACTTACTACAGGGGGGTACCGTATCCCTTTGTTTTGGTGAATCCCATTGAGACGGCAACCACTAAAGCTGGCAATCCTGTAAAAGCGGGAATAAAATTAACCATTATCCAAGCTGTCCTGGTTTGCTTGTTAGACGTGAGGAGTATATGAGTTCACTTCAATACAGTCAAAACAGGATGTGATGCTGATGAGACAGCAAACCCCTCTGACAGAACACCGCATCGACTTACTGTATAAGCTTTTCAATATTTCAATCAACAAATTGTATAAAGTGGCAGGAGAAGGGAGAGAACATTGTGCTTTGACAAACAGCAGCAGCTCACTGAGAGCGGAAAAGAAAAAAAATCAGCAACTCAAACACCCTGAACAGTGCACGGTAAGACACTCCACCACCTCTTCCACCTTTTATATGAAGGATATTTGCTGTATAGCTCCTCGTTATGGATTGGCGTAATGGATTCTGTCCTTACGGCCGTGTGCTCAGAATATTAACGCCTTTCCTCTCTGGGCAGCACAGGCAGGTGCTATTGATGTAATCAGTTTCTTGGAGGCACGAGGCAAAGGCCCTGTGGTCATCCAGAGCCTCTCTGCAGTGCTGAAGGCATAAAGGGTGCAGCGCGTGTACAAGCGCGTCATAAATCAGCATGCAGCCGGCGAAGCTCCACTTCAAACAGGCTGAATTAAGACAACAGGTACCATGTGCTGTTTGTCTGATGACGGAAAAAACGGTTTATGTGCTACGTGAGCACAAACTGTACGGAGCAGTGCTTTTACTCTAAAGCAGGTACAATTAGCTGACATGATATTGAGTTTTTGCTGTCAAATTAGTCGTTATGTTTTGTCTTATTGTTCATCAAATCAGCTGTTCCTGCTTTTTTTAAATACATTTATATCACTGTAGAACCGTCTTTGTCTCTCTCTGCAGCAAGCGATGGCACTGCAATGACTAAGAGAGACTTGTTTGTTGCTAGGTAACAAGAAGAATGAATGTGGGCTCTTTCATAATCAAATTGATTTTTTTTTTAAAGGAGAGATTTCTATAGTCTGTAAGAAAGCCTTTGGACAAGAATTCATATTGACATTTATCAAATGAAAAAAACAAGGTCTTGATGTGTCGACATTTTCGTTATACCAGAATGTGTTCGTGACAAAAGATTTCCTTTACAGGGGATTTATAATGGTCACTGTTTTATCTTTTCATTATGTCATATTACAGTGCAGAGGACACAGCAGGATACTATGGCGGAAACTTAATTATCTCAGACCTACACTGGCTGAATGTATGCCTATGCAGAATAGAGTATAAATAAATTACATTATTGCCCACTGCCGCTGTTATATGAACCGCATTTCTAAAGGCTTTTCTAGATAAATCAGATTGTACCGCAGTATCAACGGGGTTGACTCACACCCTGTCCATTTACACATAAGGTTGCCGCAACCTGCTATAGGAGAACCGCACCAGGGGAGAACCTGATAGGATGAAACCCCAATGTCCGAGGAAGATGATCCAGCTCCGCCAAAGAGGTGCGGATAACAGAAAACACACGTAACATGGAATTCAGTGCAAGGTATGATGGGATATAACGAGGAGGATTAGGAAACGCGATCCTTACCCCAACCCAGGCAGAGAAAGCGCTTGCGGATGAGCCTGGTCCGAACCTTCCCCGTCACCGCCATGTACGACTGCCAGGCCTCCGTCAGGACCCAGCAGAATGAAGCCAGGAAGAAGAAGTGCAGAAAGGCTGTTGTCATGACGCAAACGCCCTGGAGAAAAATGAAGAAAATGGATATGAGCAGATGTGTTAGGGTTGAGGCTCAAACGAAGGTTTACTCTGGCAGAAATGCAGGTTATTAAATAGAAAATACAGCTCACATACAAAGAGACCTGCTCCATCTTTTGGATTTTTATCTGTGTTTGTGCATTTTTCAATTACCGGATATTTTTTATGCCAGAAGCTGTAATCATGCGAGCTTGACTTAACTGCCCAAACCTGATGGGGAGTTTTCATGGGCAGAGAAAAGAGACTGATTTGCGGGACAGACTCAACAAGAATATAAATGAGATTGACTCTCACGGTAAATTGGACGTTGAGAACCGATTGTGAGGAAACAGAATTCTGATTTCCGATTTAAGCTCCTCTGCTGTGTGTGGGCCCAGGGTCAGACTTTGACACAATTCTGTCTGAAGGTGATCTGGTTTGGGTTCCAAACATTATGATATGTGCCGGGTCAAGATGAACTCAGACAGTTTTAAACAGCACACACATGCAAAGACCATTTCCCCCCAAGAATTGTTAATAATTCCCTAAAAACAATAACAATCTTTGCATGAGCCAAATATTTGCGAGGTTACTGCAGTTCAAAGAAAGATAAAATCTACTTTACTGCACCTACTGCACCTTATTTTCACAGTTTTACCTGCATATCCTTGTTGTCTACAGAGTTTTACATTCCTCCAACCCTGAAGGAGCAACGCACTCCACTACATAACAAAACCTAATAAGAACATTAGAGCATCTCCAGTTTGGGTTGATAAAATTGTAAAAGTGTGCACAATGCCACAACACATCAACACCGTCTCCCACACTGAGTGCTAAAAGCGGGCATTAGATCTAGATGATGCACAGCTGTTGCGAATGACTGCATCGCCTAACATTTCCTTGGCTTTGATATAAAAACAAGTGCAGACTCCATCAAAGTTTACAAGTAAAAGTAGACAAACATCAGATCAATTCATATCTTCTATCGTTTATTTGCTTGCATCTGTCTGCAGTGTAAATCTACAGAAACTGTAAATCTTCTGCGGTAACGCTCCGACGCCGCGCCTCAAACGAAGTCAGTCTGAGCCAAACCGTGACTGCGGTACCAGAGGTGGCTGGCTGACACAGACAGACACAGCGTAGCATTCCTCTGCACTAACCCTCATTAGTATGCGAGGGATCCCACCTGGAGGCATGTGAGCCAAGGTCAACAGTGTCACACAAAGAGAACCGCGCAGCTCAAACGACACTAAGTGTGCCGGTGGAAGGTGGCGGCGTTTCCCCAGCTTCATTCGTTTATCCGTCATTGTTCTTAAGAGAAGCGTCTTTAACTGTAATTATGTTGAAGAGGATTAAAAAAGAATGCGTCCTTAAGAATCAAGTTGCTCCGCATGTTGGCATTTGTCAGTGAGAGACGATTAAGATGCTTCAGTTGAGGGCTGCAGATTATTTAACAGCACAAATCTGTGGTAATCTGCACAAAGTGAGAGAGGCAGGAGTGATTCAGCTCATCCCGGGACGTCCACACCACACTGTGAGATCCCCCAAACACTTAACAATCCCCACTGAGAACACCACAGCAGAGCCATCCATCCCCCGCAGCGGTCATTGGGTTTATAGGAAACAATAATCCTGCATTACCTCATGCCTGGGAATGCCTATTTATCTACAGCCATGAGAGATATTAATTACATAAATGTGGATTCAGTTAGCAAATGTTTGAAAACAAAATCCATGCGGAGAAAATGAACACTTGCTGTGTGTGTGTGTTTGTGTGTAAGTGTTTGTGTCCCTCACAACACTTCCACAACAATGTTCTCTCCGATGCTTAATTATAATTGCCAGGATCGTGTATTTAATGTCTAACACTTATGTAAACGAGTATAAAATAATTAGCCTATAAAATATAAGCAGCATTGATGTGCTACAATAAATGTATCACATCTTCTGTTCAATTTCAGCAGTACCAAGTAGCAAAAGCATAGTATTCAAACACGACTAATGTTATATTAACAGGTCTCCAGGTTTAAGAGACATTTAATTGTCTATCTTGGAAGTGGGCTGAGTTTGATTAAACAGTGTTTAATTTAAGATGTTTAAATGTCTAGATTCCATATACTATACTTTTATTTAGCAAGACTATATTTGCTCATCTTTCGCAAGTATACTTGAAAATACTATCATTTGAAAAGCATGATATTATAAAAACAACATGGATGGAAAGAGGCTCTCAGCTGAGATGAGTGTAAATCCGATTCCGTCTTTACATTCTCTACGTCAGCGTCTTCAGTTGGAGAGCACTTTGCACCTCCACTCTGAGGTCCATAACCCTCGTATAAACCAGGCTGTGATGTCTCTTAGAAGATAAATGTCATGCGTGTTGCTCATCTTATACTCTTACAAGAGAAGCCACCTGCTGCATGAATATCACTTATGAACAGAGTAATGAATCTGTTCTCCATATAGTTTCGTTTTCCCTATAGAAATCACTTTCCAGTCTGCCCAGTACAAAGGGAAAACCTACAAAATATGACCAGCAAAACACAAATAAATAGAATTTTGACTGATATAACTCACAATTCTCTCTTGTTGTCCTCTGCAGCCAATTCTGAGATGTAGATATATAGATATACAATATATAGATAACTGTAACCACAAATTCCAATAGATTGTTGCACATTGTTTTGTTTCTCGCCCTGGACATCATTTCAGCAGGAATATGACTCCATGTTCCCGTTTCTGCAGCATTTGTCGGAACAACTTTGGAAATTCCTGCAGCATTCACGTCTTGGTGTTGTTGTTTATGCCATCTTGGGAACTACCATCTGAGTTGTTGTGAGACGGGCACAAGCTACCATCTTTAACAGCTTCCGTGGCTGATTTTGCATTCGTTTCCAATCTTCAATTAATTTCGTCTTTACATTTAAGCTTTCTCTGTTCTGGCCTGTGCATACTAATGGGACTTACCCTCTCTAATTCATACATACACAACTACCGGGAGAAGGTTCTTTGGGCTGTCTGCCAGAAGTTCAGACAATATTTCAAATCATTATGAAGACATTGTTAGATCAATATCAACGCATTTAGGTATATTCCAATACGTTCTCATGGTTACTTTAACATAACATAGTATAACTGATAGAAATGTAGATCCCAAAAACCAAGAAGGTTTACTGTTATTCACCTTTCACATATGAGTTGATTCTAAATGGAAATGTACATCAAGTCAAGGCATGATTTAGTGAGTATGGAGTTACTAAAAATGCCCTTTACTTAAAAAAAAGTTTATTTTTCCATATTTACTGTGTTATTGTGCCGTCTCAGACTTCCACAGACATGCCAATCAATTAGAAATCTTATTGATCAATTTCCACATGTGGAGTTTTCTTTCGTCCACATGCATCTGTGAGTGCAGGAGGCAAAAGGAGAAAGGTAGCCCGTGATTCTTAAAATAAATAAATATAGCGACACTGCCTGTAGGCTATATTCAAGACTTATTCTAGAGTTGCTGTTTCTTCACGATGCTGAAAATAGAGGCCCGCCTTGTTTCCTGGAAACAGGTCATATGCAAACGTTACTTTTCATGCTTCACTTACACTTGCGGGAGCCTATACCATCAGCCTCATTAGTTATCGGAGATAAAAATGTATACACTCTGTGTTCAAAAATAGGGGGAGATAAAAAGAACATTATGATAGCATGGGTTGGATGTAGGCAGTCGTACAAAAAACGAGGTTGGAACCTACAGCTCACAATGCCCTTTACAAAGGCAAATGCCGGGAGATGTTGAGCACACTGTGTCAGTATCCATGGAAACAGAGGAACTGAGGAAGGGACCACATTAAAACATAGCAGAGCTGATGTAGATAGACATGAAGATAAGGCTGGTGGTAAGGAATGCACTGATGGCAGTTTAAGCTTTGCCTAAAATATGAAATATTTCTCACAGTGGTTATCTTAGGGTGTCAATGCTAAGCATGGAAAATATGAAAGTCCAAAAGCCTAATTGCTGCTCCGTAGTCGCATGCGGAGTGCGTAGCAGAGTAGTGACACATTTGCTGAGGAACCAGAGATATAATCGGAGGATTTTAGTTTTGGTCATAGAAAGGCTTTAGAATTCACTGCATTAATCTAACAATGACTTAGAAGTTACATTTGACTTCAGGGCACCAGCTATCTTGATGTTATGGTGGCTTTCTATCATTTACAAACATGATTACATAAATGACTGGTTGTATATGGACACAGTAGACTTTCAATCCAGTCGACCACGCATGCTACTGTGCACTTCAACCACAATTAATCTACTGTGTAGAACAACAAAGGCGTTATTGCTTTAAAAAAAGGAGCAGCAATATGTCCTCTTTAAGAATGCTATAGTGAGAGATGCAGAACAAGACCATATATGTTGAATCTCGCCGATAATCCTGAGTCAGTGTGGGAGGAAGAGGTAGAGGAGGAGGGGGAGGAAGAGGAGGAGGCCGGGTGTTTGGACTGAAGCACCCTTCCTTTTCAATCGAGCATCAACAGTGTTAATAGGTGCTTGGGTGGAGGTGTGTGTGTGTGTATGGGTGTGGAGTGGAATGAAACTCTGGTGACATTAAAAACTCTAAACAACAAAGCGCTGGTGGCAAATTGTTGTTGAACCTAAAAGGAATGCTAAATAAAACGCATCTGCTCGGTCACTGCGGTTAGAGGCTACGTTTGGTTTTTATGGATGCGACACAGAGAAGCAAACAGCTCGCTCACACACTTCGGGGACGTCTGGCGTACAGTATGTATACAAATTGTATTTCAGTGTGCTATAAACAGTGTGCGGCTCGATTTTTATCACTAAAACCAACTAACGAAAGAACATAGAGTTCCATTGCTGTAGGTGCTTTCTTAGTCCAAAGTAATAAACTTTATGCTGATGCTGCCTTGTTCTATTTAAATCATTCTCCAATCACTTAGTTTAACCTTTGACTGAGACGCAAGGATAAATCAAATCCTCCTTTTACTGCACCTCTCTGTAAGGAAGGTCGAGCTTCATGTTCTATAAATAAACCATCCCTCCAATGTTTGGACTGTAGTTACTTCATGTATCTTACATGGTTTACACGTGAACTTGTCTGTTATGTGTATGAACAAGAGACACGTATCAAATGATTTCATAAGAGTAAAGAGGTCATTGAGTCTGTTTCTATAGAGCCGTATCAGGTCTAGCCTCTCTGTTCTCAAAACAATAACACCTTGCACATTGCATCTTCTCTATTCATTCTGCTGCATTTACTGGGTCATCACCAAACACTTCAGCTTTAAAGTGGTGCAGAACAAACTCACGTTATAGCTTTTCTATATTCTATCACCATACAATGTCACACAAGGCCAAAAAATAAAATCTCTAAGTCGGATTGAAGAGCGCAATTTTACTAATAGTACAGCGATGCATTTTTGACATGCGCCACCAGCTTTGATAACCCCTCTGTCCCCATACGTGCTGTTAAAGAGTTTAGACAAAAGAAGTATTTCAGAGTTTGGGCACATAGCGGTGTCAAAGTGTGTCTCAAGAAGGCATTATGTGTGCCAACAAAGCTCCCGTCCCCCAGCAAAAACAACAGCAGATGTGACTTTATGACACGTGAAGCGCTCGTTTCCAGCGTTTCATAGAGGCCGGCCAATTTCTGGTGACTGTGTTATGTGACAGGACACGTTGACTTAGACCTTCAGTGTGTCTAAGGTCTTTGACTCATTACTGGCTACATGGACCACGCTCTCTTAACTGCAAGTCAACCTGCTCCTTAGGGTAGTTCTTCCTCACCTGGCAGCTTCAAGCTCTACCTCTCTCTTGTTTGTCTTTTTTGTGCCGTAAACCAAGATGAACAAAAGGTAGAGGACAAAGAAAATGCGCATGCAAAGGTGACTTTACTGACTTCCTGTTCCCAGAGGACACCTCCACAACAAAGAGATCATTTCCATTAGATGATGAGCAACTTGGAATCCACAAACAGAGAACCCAATTATATACACTCCTTACGAGAGATAGAGGGAAAACAATCCAGGCAGAGTGTGAGGCAGCATTGTAATTAAACCCACACAGGGGATATGTTTCCTTCTGTCCCTGGCCCACTGCTCAAACAGTCTGTGGTATGGCTTATCAAACAACGGAAATATTTCTCAAATATTAATACAACAACCATCAACAACAGAACAAAGGAGAGCTAATAATAATTCTCTGCTCTGGAAGGTTGTAGCCACAGCACCGGAGTGACCCGCCAGACAAATGCTGCGTTGATTGGAACTATGACAATGTGTTTTATATTGGCTCATTATGGCATAAGTGGAACAGCATCAATATCTTGAAGAACACACATAATGTGGCGCAGGGCTATTGGAGAGCATATAATACTCTTTTAAAAACATATTAATCAATTTAAGAGTGCAAAGTTAGGATTCAAAACATTACATTTCATTGTCTTCTATAAGAAAAAATGTATTTTTATCTTACGATGATTTGTGAAGATTCATGAATAGTATTTTCCGAATGTGTTCAACAGTTTTTAGATGTTATTAAATATGAAGCCTTTAAAACGGCACTTCAGTCCCTAAGCTGGGACAAACGAATCACTCATTGTTGCTTCAGTTCATTGGACTCGCTCAGGTGAGGTCCATCTGTTGCTCCTTTGAGACGCTGAAATGACATCGTCAGTGTGTTCGAGGATTTACTGAAACACCATCTAATCTCTTTTGCAAGAATCCAGAGACAGATATCTTATTAGGAGTGTGTCGAATGCATTCCGTGTTAAGTGACGGTCCTCATAATCAAGACTGGAGGCTTGATTAGATCTGACAAGACTTCAGATCAGCTCAGCTCTGGAACTGCCCCCTGGGTTTTGTGCATTGGGTAGCTTTGGTCAGTACTGTTAGTACAGTGAGACACATCAGTCAGAGTAGCAACGAGTCAGATGGAGTTATCATGTGTGAACGCTGGTGTTTCATCAGATTGACACATTCGGAATTGCAAGAGCAAAGTTTTCCTTCCACCGACTGCTTGCAGTTACTTGTGAAGTATCAAATTTCATCCAATTTAAATATGCAAGCCGGAAGCCAGATATATAACAAATGTATGACACACACACACACACACTTTAAAGAGACTTTTCCTCATTCATTATTTTCATGATTCAGTTTTCATTGTACAGGGGAGATCATTCCTTAATGCTTATCAAAGTTTAGGGTTTCCACAGCACCGATAAATGCATTTGTTATGATGCAATACCCTCGTAGATCTCTTTTTGTTAATCACTATTCCAGGAGATTCTTTGCATTGTAACATGCATCTCTAAACTGCAATCTGTGACTGATACATCGTTTGCACGTCTCATAAACTCTGGTTTGTTACGTTGCTTGTAACCTCAACAGAATTGCGTTTAAAAAAGGGGGAAACTGCAATACATAATGAGATTTGCAATAAAACATTGTCCTGATTTCTTGCAAAAGGTAAGATTACAGCAAGAATTATGAAATTAAATGTGTGTGTGTGTGCTTGTGTGTGTGTGTAATTGGCCAGTGTGCCCTTCTGAAGAGCTGCCAACTAACAAAGACACCTGTGTGGGCAGCTTGTAAATCCAACTACTGTTTGCCAAACAATCTCTTACATTAGCCACTTGTTTACTGGCTAGTTGCAAAGCAGGAGAAATGGAAATGTTTTTTTGGAAACGGGTTGAACCTTTGATTTGTCATTGACATCTCGACAAAAACAGGTTCATATGTGTCGTGATAATACACGGCATGTTTTCAATCACCTCAACCAACTTTAAGCTTCATGTTATTGCAACTAATACAGGATTTCCTTTCAGAATTGCAGTGCATTGCAGTGATTTCAGCCATTAGTCTGTGACTGACCTGCACAGACATGTCTTCCTATGTGCGTCACAGATCCTCTCTACTCCTACACACTCTCATATACTGGAGAATCTACCAAACAATGTTTACAATTGCCCTGCCACTTGTTTGAACTACGTCATTAAAAATGAGTTTTTCATCTCAAAGACTCTCATTCTTTCAGTTTCCTTCTCGCGTCTCATTATCAATTCAACATCGTCACCTAAATGACTCCGTCTCAAATTTAGCAGACAATGGATCACCTGTGTGATGGGTCAGAGTCAAAGCAAAGGAGATGCTCATCTTATAGAGGCATTACAAAGTCTTAATGCTCCATTTTGAATGAAAAATTCCCCAAAAACAAAACGAGTCATTTGTATGCAAGTTGCTGCAATGAAACTGTTAAATACTTGTTTCTCAAACTAAATGACAAACACAATATCTGGCAATAAGCCTGTGGCGTCAAAAGCAAATCCTTCCTTAGATAAGAACACTGTGGTCTCAAGTAAATCTGTCCAAAATACCCTGAATGCAGATGGAAAAGGAGAATATGTTGAAATAAAAGCCTACATTTTCCAATGCCTAAGCTTGTCTAAGCTGTCTTTTACATGAACAATTCCATTAAAAAGCTCTATTTAAACATACTGATATGCAGAATAAACAGTAACATAAATGACACTTACCACATTATGGGTCTGTGTTTGCCCAACAAGGATCAATATGTTTGAGCAGATGATGGATAAGCAGAAGTTAAGGAGGATGATTGACCGTTCAGATCGAATATATCTAAAGAAAAGGAGGAGAAATAGATTATTTAAACAATTTTCTCATTGATATTCTAATCCTCTATTGCTAATAGGTCATAGGTGGGTAATAGTCTTGCTATTGAAGTCAAAGTATGAACTGTATTAGACAAGGGCAATGTTAGAAAATGTAAACATGTCATACATATCATCAACACAAGCGTGAAACTATTGTTATCTTCAATTAAAGTTTACATTTACCTCCATAGAACAGCATAGATTACAGCCAATGTGATCAAGGCGAGGCAAGATAGACCACAGCCAACAATCAGTGTCACAGATGGGACCCCTGAGTACTCCATGGTCTGTGGAGGAGACAGGAGGAAGACAAAACCAGTCAGTGGGAGGCTGGATGTGGTTCATGCAGGACAGTAAATCTTTAAGATTGCCTGGAGAGGAAACAAGCTCAAAACAAGCACCCCCAATCTGAAGATCTCAATATTCCACAATGGGGGTTTCTTAATATGCTGTGAGGTTTGAAGTTGTGTGTGTGGGCTAGAAGGTTAGATCCAGTAGATGTCAAAACTTTACATCCGCTTCTTCAGAAAATAATGAAGACATGGAGCTCACACTCGGATGCACTCGGTTTTTTGACCTCATCTATTTTGTCCTGTGACATTTCAAATCATTCAAGCTGTGGCTGTGGGCTGACAAACTTAAGATATCCTTTACATTAAACACAAAATAATGACATCTGCATCAAAAGCTGATTAATATTAGAGATTCCAGGTTTTGGTTAGTGGATGATTGAGGCCTTACAGTCGAGACGCTCCACTGATGCAGCAAGGCCACAGTCTAACCATGATCTCTGTGTTAATTACTTCCAACACCTCAGATCTGTTAGTTGACGTTTCCCACGCCAACATGGCTCAGTAATCTTTACAACAAACACCATTTTTCTAACTTTGTAATGCATGTTTGGTAAATGTTCATCACAACATCCTTCATCTTCAGGGTTTTTGCATTTGATTAATGAGCAGACAGTGACACACACACACATGCATCAGCATGCACACACCCTCCCTGTGCACGCGCACACAGTTATCTCAATCTATGTGAAAACTAGAAAACACACACATACACGCACACAATGGTAAACAATAACGATTTAATGTGATTTCGGTTAATAGATTCGATTGACATGCGTGCACAGAGGTAGTTAGCATTGCTCGTCAAATTAGCCTCTAGCACCCACAGTGAATAACAAATCAATAGCCTACTTACTATTTCTCTTGGTTGCCGAGCCAAAATGGCGAAGGTAGATACACGATCACATAAGCATTTTGTATGGGATGCATCTGTGAGCAACGTTTTACATCCTTTCGAGGACCAGGCTCCCCAAGAATCGTTCCTGCAACAAGAAGAAGGAGGCAGCAGAGGCAATTAGACGCTTCATTCCAGCGGTGACACGACTTTCCCCGGGACTTATCGACATCGCACCGGATCTGATTTCCCGTTTCATTATTTGTGTTTTCAGGACGGAGAACTCCCAGAAACCTTTTTTTATCGATCCTTAAGGTTTAAAATAGATATATAAAAATAAATAAATGAAGAATAATAACAACAGCGGGCGGATACGTTGACTTGGGGGGGCTGGCGAGGCTTTTTGAAAACAGCCTCTTCCGCCCGAGCAAACACCGAGACACGGAGAGACGCGGAGGAGGGGGAGGACGAGGAGCTGTCCAAGCCCACCGGTGCTGATCTGATTGATTCGCTCTCTACGTAGATTCAAAAACAGCAACAAATGATATCCAAATGACTATCAATCCGCCATCTCGCTTATCGACAACAGTGCGCTCATATTTACCTGTATTCCCCCTCTGCGTGAGAGTCTTTTCGTCTTTGGGTTTTTCGCGAGCGAATTATTATTTCCCCTTTTTTCTTTCCTTTCTCTCTCTTTCTCTCCCTTTTTCAGCTTGATTTTTGTGCCATCCACCGTTTAATTAGTAGCTTTTGGATGCTTCCTTAGGGGGATTTTCACCCTGGAAACGGTGGACAGCATCAGATTGATACTCTGTTCCTCTCTGCTGGCGTGAGAGGGGGAGGCTGATACAGTGGAGGAAAGAAATGGATGCTATCTGGTGTGTGTGTGTTGTTTGTTTGGATCGTTGTGAACGGACCGAACGGGAGGAAAAGGCGATGTCTTTGCTTTGAATAGGAAGATTATTTTTCACGTATGTACGAGGCTGATCGGTGCCAAAGCGCTTTTTACAAATATCACTGCAGAAGTCATTCCACCCCGCGGAAGCAGAGCGAATGGTAGCAGCCAGTCTCGCCCCCCACCCCCGCCTCCTTCTCCTCCTCCTCCTCCCTCCCTCCCTCCCCTTCACACCACTAGTAGGTGAAATGAAAGGAGCGCGTCTCTTCCATTTGTCATTCGCCCCCACTCATCTCCAATCCACGGGAAGAATATCCCCTGATTGATTACGTGTCCAATATGGAAACTTTACTGATACAGCTATACAGGAATGATTGGTACAATATTTGCCACACACACGCACACAGGCACACACGCACACTTACCCTGATATTAATAATCTTCTCACATACACACACTCCAGCACACACCTGTTGTTGCCATTTGTCACCTGCAGCATCTATACTCTTACTCTTACCATGACAAAAGGTGCAACTAGAAGCACATTAATAGCCAATACGGCACATGTACTGTATACTGTTGCACAACCCTGCCAAGTTGCTTCTGCTGTGTGAGGCAAATCCCACTTTGTCATTTGATCAATAAGGCAGCGATATTTATTATTCCTGGAAGTGACTTTGGAACCAAGTGGAAATTTCCCACTAGGACTCATCAGCGCTCTGTCTCTGCCTACAGTAATGCAACAAATGAAAGACCCTTCACTTTGCTCTTTCTCATCTCCTTTCGGCCTAATTGGGGTTTTTGGAGTGACTGTTTTGTGCAAATAACTGAGTGACATTGGTGAAATCTTGTCCTCCACATAGAAAATTCCTAACTGCTTATTAAATGTGACTCCGTCCTCTAATTTAGCTTTGTCAAACTTAAAGGGGCTTCATTTATCAAAACTAGGAACGAATTAATTAACCTAGATAAATCTCAAAACTTTTTTTTTTTTTACAATGAAGATTTCATCTTTAGAATATTAAAAAAAAGCAAAGGGTAATATATAAAACTGCTCCCTGAAGGCTGTAGCTCTTGGGAGAGTGCTGGAGCCCCGAATTGTGTCTGAAAATGTTACCAGAACACACAACATAGGTGGGTATTAGTCAGAAACATAACAGAAAAAGACAATAGTGCCGATAGACAAAATGGGGGCCAGGAGCACTGCAATGGTGGCAAACTCTTTCCGTTGTTTGATGTCATTCCTGTATGGTAGAAGGGTTTGTTTAAAGCACTGCTGGCCAACCAACCGGCACCAAATCCTTCATATGGCAGCCCATTTTGTCCCTTTGAAGGAGGCGCAGTGGCATTCTTAAAACCCTTCAGCCACATTCAGAGGAAAATTGATAGCGAGCATGTGGGATCCGTCCTCCTCCTCAGTAACACTGGGATGAAGCTGGCACGCCCCCAGTGACGCCTCGGCTCACACCAGTAGATCTGTTTCTAAGGTTTGATTTGTTTGAGAAGCTGACAGAAGAACATCCCTTTATCTTACTTTATATCCCCCACTTTTGATGTGTTGTCTGACCTTATTGGGACACAATGTCCACAAGGGTGTAACAGGGTGGATGTCAGTCACAGTGAGACTGAAGAAATGCAATCCATCATACCTTTTGTTGACCATTACCCACCCCTGCTACCATGTTTTGACAAGCTGGTGTCAGAACCTCCCAGAAATGAAATTTGCGATAGAATTTATGTTGCAGTGCAGTTGGATGGATGCGGATGATGTCGTGGTGGAAGATAAGTGACCTTAACCTCTTCTGCATGTCATGCATGCTGAGGTGAAGGTCGTTTAGGGTCTCTTCCTTGCTAAACTTTGACAGGTGGATTTTATGATCAACCCTATAATTCATCCTGACATGCTGTCAATCCATGACGCAAGTAGTGAATCTCTCTCTCATCTTGATCATATAACAAACTTGAAAATTGAACAACTGCAGTTTTGTCACCTCCAGAATTTCTTCTTCCAGAGACTTCATGGTAATAGTGTTGGTATATCAAGCTGCTTGAACATACCCATGTGTTTTACCATATATGTCCCAGTAAAAGGAGGTTAAACATCCAAAAACGTCTTTAAATTTCATCCATGTCCATGTCAGAATAGCCAAACACTGCGGCAAGAGCCTTGAGAAAGCCTCAGGCGATGCACTGCAGGCAATGTTCTGAAGCCTTGGAGGCCAGACACATAGTGACAGGAGTTTGGAGGTAATGCAGGGAAATTGTTGGATCCCTTGATATAAGTGTATTAATATCAGAAAGACACACTGCACATGTTAATGGAATGATCGAGCAAAGTGAAATGAGTGCGTACCTCTCTACATAGTGAAGGCAGTTTAAGCTAATTAGTCGCCCATAGGAAATGAATCTGGAAAACAAGTTAAGAGAAGTTGCCATTTGGTTTTGCATTCAAAGGACACAAGGTGATAAAAGGTAATGTGTGGCTCTGCAGGTGCAAATAAAGTGATGCTGTCATGGGGCTGGTAATTTTCTATTTTGCCTAGAATGATTCCCTTTGGTAGGCCTTTGTTGTGTTTTCTATAATTGCATCCAACGTGAAACATCTGGTGTCAGTTCAGTTCAGTTAAGATTTTGATTGTACTGTTTTCTTCTTGTGGTCCACTTGTTGCAAGTTCATCATTTATTCAGATAAGAGACAATAGCTGAACCCTGCGCTCTCTCTCTCTCTCTCTCTCTCTCTCTCTCTCTCTCTCTCGCTCCCCCTCTCTCTCTCTCTCTCAAGTAAATCAATGGTTGAGCATGCAGCACTGATGAGTCATCACAGCACAATGGCACTGTGGCACATAACCTGCAAAAACTATTGTATGTACTTTAGCACCACTTCTGGCTATACATTTGAACCCCACCACACACACACACACACACACACACACACACGCATGCAAGCGAGCAAACACAGCTATACCTCCAACTGTCAACTAATGCATGGTTAGCGTCCTCATCCGTCCGTCCATCAGTCTTTGCCAGAGCTAAGGTTACAATTACTGTAAACACCACCCACATTGTCACTGCTGTGCAGCTGAGCTCTTTTTATATCGACGCCATCTCAAAGTGTCTCAAAGTGGCTTGGGAACATTCGCCGACATGGAAAAGTTAGTAAAGTATTGTACTGAGCAAACATTGTCATCAAATAATGGGATTTTGGCTTCGAATAGATTTCTATGTAATGCAAAGTGATGACAAAATCAAACATACATTTATCTGAAAGACAGGGTTTTATAAGTGCAATAAAATGCTGAAAGGGGTATTTACTGGTAAGTACCCTCAAGCTGTCAGAGTACAGACACATTACAAGAGTGACAATACACACTCTATGTCTCACACAGCAAACTCAGATCAGACACATACTAGATGTTGTATTTGTGGACTGCAGGGGTTTTTAATCTAACCTATGAGAGTGATGTCGTTTGGTCAGCATATCCCATCTATATTTCCTACCTTGGACACTCCAGTAAAGTAGTGGAAGAAGCAATGGTGCTACTGGCAGAGGATCAGATTTCTGTACCATAAAACCTCTCCTGTATAATATCTCGGTGTCTAGCTCAGCATTCTTTTTGTTAATGAACAAAGCATACTTAAGGGAATGCAAAGTCCATCCTGTTTAGACCTTTGAGTGCATAAATCTAAAAAAGGAAAAGCCATTCTTTGTCACATAGTAATGAATGTTCTTATGTATTGGTCTGATAATTAATTAAGAAGTTGTACAGTCAAATTGGGACACCATGGCTTGAGTCTCTGACAATTATGGATAACTAATAATGTGATTAATAGGAAAGAAGCAGATTTTCCTGATTTTGTAGAACTTACTTGGTGAACCTGATCAAAACTGGCTTGACCACCACAGCTTTTCACAGCCATTACATTTGTTTTTAAAGAGTTATTAATGCTAGAGATAGTACCAAAAATGCTTGTAGACTTGCGACCTATTCTTATTATTAAAATCAGCAAAATTATTATCATCTGAATGATATTAATGATGCCTCCTCTGTTCCGCAAATGCTAGAAGTCAATAATGGCCCGTGTGAATCGTGTTTCTTTCCTTGCTGAATTATTTAACATTAACATGTTAAAGTACAGAATGTCCTATAACTATAAAATATAAAAACATGCAATTCATTCTTCAGTAAACAAAAATGTTAACAGCTTGGTCACATGTGTTAACAAGCTGCTTTGTGATATAATTTATTACAGGTACAGGCCTTTGTAATTCAAATAAAAACCAGCCAATGCATTTTATGGTCTGCAAGCACTGTGTAAATATTTCAATTTGCTCAAGCAGAAACTGTGACTGTAAAGGTAAAACACTTCATTTAATGCTCTGAGCAGTGTCATTTCATATTTCACATGGAAATGAGACGTGTATGATACATATTTCTTACTGTTTACAGTGTCTATAGACTGGAATGTACAGCTGAATCTTATAGTATGGTGCTTCTATAATCTATGAACTTGCTTAAATGATTTAGAAAGGAAACTTAAAGATAACATGAAGTCAATGATTTAAATAAATGTAAACAAATTTTTGCGGATGTTCCTTTTGTTGTCCAGTGGCCTATAAATGTGACCCCCATAATGTTGTAACCCACTAGATATGGATCAATATTTGGATCTTGGCTAAATTGCACTTGTTGATGGTATATCCTTGGAATTAGATGTGTGATTTGTTTCCATTAAAACTCATAATCAATTCATAATTGATTGAAATATCAGGCATTGGATTGGTTAACTACTACAATATAATGATAAATAACCTCTATCAACTATATTTAAGCATTTAAAGACCACCTCAACTGTGTGAGGTGCAGTGGATGGTGATGTGTGTAACAAGACTGCTGTCGTTTTAGTCTACAAATTTGGTAAGAGGGGAGATGTTGATGTTGTGTAGATTAAATTCCAGCTAAATATTAGTTTATGGAATACTACAGGGAAATCATCACTTCATTGTGTATTTCATACTTTCCCTTGGCACAGAGGTGAGATATTGGTAATTCCAGGCTTGTTTGACAGCAGATAATATTGACATTTGAAAGAAGTTTAATAAAAGTCCAACCAGTTCACTCTGGGAGCTGCAGAGTTTTCAGAACGTAATTGAAAAAAAGATATTGGCACTCTGGATTCTTAAACATTTTGCTTCATTTGGGGTTCAACTGTAAGTGACTTTTTCCTCTATCATCACTATTTATCTTACTTATTTTATTATTCTGTTGACATTTGGGTATTCACAGAGCAAACTGCGCAGATTAAACTGCAGTGTTCTGGGTTACAGAAACACACGGTGCTATAAAAAGTCAACCAGACCTCGAGGTTATGCGACACCTGCCAAATTCATTTTGACAACTGATGTCTGGTTTTGCTTGCCAAGAATTAAGTGAAGAAGCTTGGGAGCAAATTAGCGTGCCAAGGCTATTTTTCTGCACTTGATACTAGTAATTTGTTTCATCTTAATCCAGTCTTCTTCTTTAATTCAGTCATCTTCCAGTCTTCTGCTTTTGTCAATTAATCTTTCATCAATCAATTGCATTTGATACTCGCACCCAAATGAATACATCAAGTAATTGTTTAGTTAGGTAGTTCATCTTGGTTTACACGACACGACATTGTAAGAATCTTTCAGAATTCAGTGAAAGATTTTTTAGATATTTCTCATTGAAAACATTTTAATTTTACTGCAAAATTGTTCATGTTTTGGGAATTAATGAAAATGAATCTCTTCCTAGAATCAATGCTTTACATTCTATTGTAAGAATTTCTTATCATAATTTCTTTGCTCTGATTAATAAAAGCGACCAAAATTTCTAATCATTTTTACTAAAAAAAAAACAGAAATGTGCCATGGTGCATATTTGGAACAACGACAATGTGCCTGAAGTGGGTACACTACTCTTCTCTTTTCTCCTCAATTCTTTGTCCTGCCCTATGCTTTCTCACAGACTTCTCTCCATACTGGACATAAATTCAGTTACTGATTGCCAGTATGAAATGCATGTAACCTCACCTGGGTCAGTTAATATTTCCCCTGTCCAGTTTGATGGTCAATGTCATCAACTCCCGGCCTTCAGCTCGACTCCAAAATGACGAGAATATGAGAGTCATGTAATCAATAAGTGATGCTCTACACAACCACCAGAACATAGGGTCACTTGAGGCTTTTAAAATTGTGTCTCCTTTTATAGAATGAAAACATACTAGATTGTGAACAAAATAAATACCTAATAGTATTATTTATTAACTGTAGCAACCAAGTAAGTGACATTTTAGTTGATTGTTTGCCAATACACATGCTGGCATTTATTTCTATCCTATTCCAAATATGTTTTAATATAAGATTGATAGTTGCTGAAAGTCAAGCAGCAGAGATTCACATGGTTCTGATGTCTTGCTTTCGGTTAGTCCACACTTGCTGCTACATGTGCTACCAAACTGAGTCAGTCAGTAGATCCAGCAGCCCAGAGGACACAGCTCCCCACTTGTGAACATTTTAATTCTGCACATTGTTACACTGAGCACCCACATTTGGTTTTGAACCACCATGGCTGACAGATGGTGCATTACCCCTTCAATGAGTCCTCAGTGACTGCTATTGTATAATAGCACTAGCCAACTGTTTGAGAAGCACATGATAATCATAGCAAAGAGTCATTGTGTGCTGCTCTGATTAAAACGACTGTAGATCAGAGGGAAAACGTTGATAATAAAGCACTCACTTTGTGAAAGTCAAAGAAGGGAATACAGCAGAGTTGTCCCAGTTGTAGCTTTGCTGTTCAAAAATAGAGCAGTCGCCCTCGAATACCATATAGAGGACAGAGCAAGCACAATTTACATGCATTCAAAGGAAATAAATAAATAACTGGATGTTGTGTCCACAGCTGCTGTGAGATACCAAATTAAAAGTCAAAACAAAGATTGTCTCCAGGACTTGGGCCACCAGCTGTACCTACATTGCTTACAAGTGGAAATTAAAGTGCAGTATCTTGTATCTACGGGCTGTCATAACATGCTACTCAGTAATGTTTTCCAGTGGGTACTGATCCAAAAAGAACAAACAACAAGAAAACCATTAAATCTTACATTTTACAATCAAACATTTAGAAATATAATAATTCCGAGATTTTAATAACTCTACTCCACTCTGCTTCCCCTAGGTCTCTAAATAATCATTGCCGTGCCTCTTAGCTCAGGCACATAAAAAAAGAAGTTCACATTCTCCAACTATCAAGTGACAAGAAGATTACATTAGCTAACTGTTAATTGTGCCAATGTGAAAATAATTCCACTTTTAGCAAATTGACATCAAAATCGAATTTGCTTGAACAACACCACAACACAGAAGTCACAGCAGAAGCAAACCAGAGTTAAGAGGGGAAATACTGCCTTACAATTTCATGCCGCTGTAACCAATAGATTCTTCTTTATGAAACACAGTGTTTGACATTAGTTGTCTGTCACCTCACCAAACCTCAGTAAGCAGGAAGAGTGTACGCAGAGCACCATGGGATATGTAGTTTAGAATTGTGATGCAACATGGAATGAAGTCGCTCACATAAGTTGGAGACGAGCTTTGTGGGCTTTTGTGAACTGTCAGCAATAATTTCCAGTACTACAAAGTGTAAATTAGTAAAGTGTGGGTACTATTGTGTCACGCCTCTACAAGCAACCCTCACACGCTGTCAAACACACACAAACACACAAACAGTGGCCAAACACCCGCTCGCTGTCCTTGTACTTGGAGGGTGTATCCATTTCAAATGTGTTACGTGTTGTCATCTACATATCACACAGGTGAAGGGACAATCAAGGGCTTGACCTCCCCGGTGCATTTCTATTGGTTTAAATCTCACATTTTCCAACTTTGATAATGTTCAGTCAGCACATAGTCCCATATTGTATTACACTATTCATGTTATACTGTATGTCCGTCTTTGAATAGGGATGGGTTTTTGCAACTTTCGGGCATATCAAGTCATTTAACCACTAATATATATTACTATTTCAAATAATTAAGTAAGAAAGTCAAACATGCCTGCATAAACAACAAAGGCAACAACAAAAGTGAAGAGTTCATGTGCAGGGCCACTTACATTATGCCGCTATCCCACAGTGCACAGTACGGGTTGAGTGTTCCCTGGAAGACAAAAAGGACATCATATTTACCATCTAAATTATGATGATCGCCCATCATCACCGGCATCATATCATCGTCATTATCATCACCATTATAAATCAACTGAATACAGGTCCTTCTACATAAAATCCCTTGAAAATGTTGAACCATAAAATACACAGTTAGGGAGAGAGAGAGAGGGTGAAAGAGACGGAGAGGGAGAGCGAGAGAGACTTGCATGCACTGCATGTCTCTAAGATGAATAAAAAGGCCTGGATCATAAACAGGATTGCCCTTGTAATTATCAGACTGTGATGCATTCTGCAATACACTCTCTTGACACAGAGTGCTTGCAAATTAATTACTAAGCCAATTAACCACCATTGTACGTTGACTAATGGGACATGATATGTGCTGTGGTCATTATAGAACTATCACTCAACAGACAAAAACTCTTTCCACACAATTAAAAAAGAAAACTGTTATCTTTTTTTGACACAATATACCAGAACTGATATGCTCACATAACCCAGTGCATCTATCTGAGGTCAATAAGTGATCCTGGTGCTTACGTTTGCCAGGTGAGCCAGTTCGATCTCCATGCGGGACTCGGTCGCCTTGGGTTCAGGTCTCACTGTCACAGCGATGACCTTCGAGTTTACAACTGTGTGGTTCCTGGTTTCAAACAGAGACGGACAAAAAAAATAAGTTCTTATCTTTTGGAATGCTCCTTCCAAACACTAGATAGGAAGAATAATTATGGTTATCATAACCTTTTGTTTTCTGTAAAATGTAAATTTGCTGAGTTAATTATATTTTTGCAGTCTAACTTTTATTGCTTTTGCTCAAATTAATTGCACACACACACACACACACACACACACACACACACACACACACACACACACACACACACACACACACACACACACACACACACACACACACACACACACACACACACACACACACACACACACACACACACTCACTCAATAACAGGAGGTCTGCCCCTCGGATGTGAAAGCAACAAAACAATATTTGAAGAAGACTTGTACACAGTAGTATAGATGCCCAGTAGTGATGTTCGGAACAAACAAGGCACAACTAAAAAGTACAAAGAGTACAAGACAAAAGGCTTGCCTGAACCCAACAAGAAGTTCCTGTGAAAGGACGTTTTGCTCATTTTGTATGACTATGACTCGTAAGAAAAACATCACAGTAACGCAGAAAGCTAATAATTGTTGTAGACACCTTCAGATTCTAGTTGGAACCGTCATTTGGTCAACTTCTACTTCTGTGTTTGTAGCATTGTTCTGCTCATTTTGAAAGTATAATTTTCATGTGAGAGTGGGTAAATTGCATTATTGATCCAATTGTCTGTGATTGTCTTGGGCTGCAGTGTAGATGACAGAATGTGTCTTTTCTGGCATTTTTATATGGAAATTATTATCATCAAGTCTCATCTTTGGATCAGACTAATCCGCCTTGTAGTTCTTGGGATAGACAGAGTCAGTGTTCAAGTATGTGCACACCACCACATTTACTCAGTGAGCTGCTGCTCCACTGGCTGCTAGTGTGTCCAGGACCGCGGTCTGAATCAAGGTGTATGTGTGGGTCATTCCCTTACTTTCCCCTGGCACTAATGTCATTCTTGATTAACTACATATTCCATGCATCCATCCATCCATCCACTCTCTATTCCCACTCATCCTGTGCAAGGTCAGGGGGAATTGGAGCAGCATTCTTTGGGTGAGGAGACGGAACACCTTGGACAGGTTGCCAGTCTTTCCCAGAGCTAACACACAGGCACAAAGAAACCCTCTTACATTCACATCTCTGGACAATTTCCAGTTCAGGAATTCACTGGGCAGTGGTGAGGAAACAGAGCATCCCAAGGGAGCTTGTGCAAAAAAAGACCCCAGTTGCCCATGAACCCAGAACCTTTTTGCTGTAAAGTAACAGCGTTACGCACCGATCAACCACACCTCATGACACACAATTGACAAATCCCAGACCTCTAATTCCTCACCATCATATGCTTGCTGTGAAAATGCCTTGTGCTTGTTATCAAGGAGGGCAATTTTGAAAAATTGAATATTATATGTATATATAATATATAATTGAAACAGTGAATAGGATGTAATCTTAAAAATTCGAAGGAAAAGCATGAAATCCGCCACAGAGCATCTCTAAGCTTAGAACTACTATTCTGACTAAAAAATCAACACCCTTGTAGCTTCCAAAAGAAAATCTTTCTCATATTTCCTCCTGCCAGCAGAGTGGAACTCATGTATCAGGAGATGTGCTGCTCTTACTTTGGTGAAGGTAGCATGAGTCCAAGAGTCTTGTAAAGGACTGTTCCCAAAATGAAGACAGGCGATCCCTCCATATCTAAAGAGAAAAATAAAAGCTATAATTAACAGAGAAACTAAACCCCATGATAAGGTCACATTGCTGTAAGTCTCACTGACCCATGAGTTGATAATGAAAAACAAACACGATTGCACTGATTAAAATGAATTCAGATAGCCGAGTAACCTTGGCAAATCGCCATATATAGTAACTTTGATACTTCCCTGTAAAAATGTGAATAATTTCAAGTTGAAGAAAACTTTTAATTAAAATTAAGACTGAGTTAGTATGCTCTGCCAGAGCAGTTATTGCCAATAACACATTCAGAAATACAGGAAGATGTCTGTGTCTTTACTTGATGATAAGTTCTTTTTGCAGCTGATATGCACTCGATTCTGTAAGGGAAGTGCTAAAGTCTCTTTAAGAATCAGCCTCTTGCACAGTCCAGATTAGAGTGGTTGGGCAATGTGGTATAGGTTTCCAAATCAATCCCTTGTTGCGTAATGTTTGATATATTCCAGATAAGACTGATTACATCAATTAACCAAATTGTTTGGCTCTGGTTTGCGATATACAGTGGCGATTGGCTGTGTCTGAAAGCTGATGGAAAATGCTGAGTGGATGAGAAAGTTAATGACCGAACACACACAGGCAAGCAAACCTGCTTTGTTCAATGTCTGGATCCACTATTGCAGTTTGTCAAAAAAGAAACAGGGGGGGTGTTGTAGCATTAAATATTTACAAAAGCTTCCGCAGAAGACTGATGGAATCTATTTGCCCCTACCTAGAATCATTCAGCATTTACAAATGTGTCAAAGTGTTTATTTGGAATTCTTCAATGGTATCTGCGAATGCAGCACTATCCTTTGATTCTGAATTAATCCGCAGGCTACACTCATAGGACAAAACAGCTATGTGAGTAGTGTGCATGTGGCTCTGAGTAGTGAAGGGGGATGAGTTGGGAGTATCTGTGAAATGGATCCGCTACGCTGTCACATACCTGCTGACTGGGAGACAAAGAGGCCCTTTGGGATGACCACTTTATCTTCGGAGTTCCTGGCCCAGTCCACCATGCCTTTACGACCCTTCATTGGGAAGTTGATGTCAGTCATCACAGACACCGCTGGAAGTCTTTGAATGCTGGCCACTGCAGAATTCACATAAACAAGCCGATAAAGACATACTGAGGATCAATATACTGTAGAATGTGCTGCTCCCTGAGGGTGTTTCTCTTCAAAGACCAAATGAATTAACAACCACAAGGTCAGTAATATTTGTTATCAATATGATTAGTTTAGAAACACAGAAATGCTTATTATTATGCCGCTGTAAGTCCGTTAAATACCGATTGCTGCTTAAATGTCCTGTTTCACTACATTCCGCGTAATGGAAGGGAGGAAATCTCCTTAATCGTGCTCCTCTTTCTTTCCCCTCTGAAATAATGACAAGGTAAATTCCCCGGATCAGCTGAAAAGGCCTGAGCGTTATGAGGAGAGGATAAAGCCGGACCGCTCTGGAGCAGGTATCACGACCGGTCACACTCAGGTGGCGCTTCACAAGGGGAATCTAAGGTTAATCCTGCTATTGATGCAAAGGTAGTGTTGTTCCTTGTGCTCTGCCAATAATACAATTTGATACTTGGCAAGATTCCATTCCAGGAGAAATCTGACAGTGAAGGTGTGTGTGTGTGTGTGTGTGTGTGTGTGTGTGTGTGTGTGTGTGTGTGTGTGTGTGGATGATATCAGCAGGCGTGAAATCTCAGAGCACCATTGGACCTGCCAGTTCCAAAGAAGGGGGTTCACAACACCAGATGTTGGGAGCAGCAGCAGCAGCAGCAGCAGTAGCATGTGTGTGTTTGTGGTGTAAGTCATGATCATACTGTGAAGCACAGACGTCCACTAGGAAGACTGCTGGCTAATGCTGCAGGTAAGAGGAGCTTAACACCCAGCTGATGAGCCTTAACGACACAAATCTGGTATGGATTTGGGATTTTGTAGCTTCCAAAAACAGATTAGGGTTATTAAACACATGAACTATGTGACCAGTGCATCTAAATGTGTTTAATACAGAACATTGTTGACAGGAACAATATGAATGAACAATTACTTTCAGCCATTAGATGTGCATTTTATCCATAACTGATCACTACAATCGCTATAAAAGGACATGGACCAGCATCAGAACGGAACAGAAACTTGATGTGTTCCTCCTACATGTAATTCTCTAACGTCTCTCTATTTCCCATTTGCCCTCCAAGTGTTTGCTTTTGAGGAGAGAAAACAAGTTGCCGAAGTGGAGAGCTTTCGCAATCAAGGTTATTTGACTAAAAGTAGGAGGACAGAGGACGATGCATCAGTGACAGCCAGTATTTATCTAGGTGTCAAGAGGGTGCCATAAATTAGTGACAAAATGATGCAGCAATATCTTACTCAGCCAGATGCTCTCCACTTGGCCCCACACCAACGTATCCACAAAACTTTCCATTCCTTTAATCGAAATGGCCACGAGGCCAACAGAGTACTGGGGTATGCGCTAAAATTTAAATATGGCCAGCTACCAGTGTCTCAGCTCCATGTGTGGATGTTAATTAAATGCATAGGAATCGTTGTGTAGTAACAAAATGCTATCAGTAATATCTGTAATGTGTAAATCTGTAATATTTGTCATATACACCTGCAGCAGTGGCCGGATGTAGCTGATTACTGCTAGATCTTCAAATGACTTGCTCACACTACATTGATGTAGATTTCAGATCTCAACTCCAACAAAATATTGGCAAAACATTTTAATTGGTTAACTATGCGGGTCTGTAGTTCAAGACGAGTAGTTTCATTTTTCAAAGCTCAGATATTCTTTCTTTCAATTAGTCATCAATACACCATTCATGTTGTTACCTGATGTTGATAGAACACAAGTTGTTTACAAGATGAAGGCAATGAGATGAGTGAGTCACTAGAGGTTTCCTCAACTTTCTCTGTGCGGAAACTATGACCTTTCCATTTTTCCATTTCATTACATCTCCCACATTCTGTTAGTCAGAGTGGGTTTTGCATTTGGCCCAAAGATTAATTCCACGGCTTCCTAGTTTTATCTACACAGCACCATTTATCAGATGAGTTTTCAATTTCTCACCATTATTATAGATTCCTCAGAGGTACGCTTTCTCATTAGCTGTTGTTTTATTATGAAAATATGCCACAGAAAAGACAAGATGTGTTATCCATCTAAGTTTTGTTGTAATCAGACCAGTGATGGTGCAGAATCTAATGTCTGACATGCTGAGTCTCAAATGACTGGATCTGTGTTTTGGCATTGTGTCTTTAATTTATTTTTAAATGTGCTTTCTGATTGGTTTCAATTCCTTTCACACTTAAAATAATCTCGCACAGACACTTCAACCTCATGTTCATATGGCACACAAATATATGGACATATGGATATCGCCGGTTGTCTGGACAGTAGGAGGATGCGGTCCAATTCACAAGCCAGTTCTTCTCAAAAATGCTCAACATTACATGCGCTTTACACATACAGTATTTTCAGTACAGTATGTGTAAATGTGTAGATGTTTTTACTAGCCTAGTTCTTTCTTGTACCTGTTCCTGTGTTACTGCTGGAGCTCATTGCTGAGACTCACCACACCTCCATATTTCACTGAGTGTTATTATTGTCATATCATGTTTGATAAATGGCTACAGTCCAGTCCATTGCCCCCAGGATTCAATCAGTGGCCAGACAATCATATGGCTTGACTCATGTAATGTGACTTATGCAGCTGATGTTCACATACATCAATGCTACACACACTCCTGCTGCGGGTGTTTTGTATAAATCTGGAGATAACTCTTTAATATCACTTTAGAGTCATTTTCACAGAATAAACTGCATATTGTATATGAAGCAAAGGTCATGAGTTAATGCTTTGTCATGCATAAAGGAGAGGCAGTGGCAATGAGATAGGATGCCTGCCATTAAGCCAAATTGGAATAGAATATTATAAACAGGAAAAAAAAAACACTAAATATTCCCAGAGAGAAGTCATTAATGGTTGGAATTCAGAAAGGCATTCATGCTTTATTTCCAAATGCCCATTACTTAATTGGCCTCTCACACTGGGTCATAATGGTATTTTGATGGGTGCATTCATTGCACCAGGCTTGGTATGCTATTGGGAGCTAGCCATTATTATTATCATGGAAATAATATACCATAAAGAGCCACTGAGTATGAGTGTTTGCTGTAAGTGGGTCAAATGTTAGCTATTGTAAAGAAAGCAGGGGAGATGCCCCACTCCTCCACAGAGATCCTGACAGAGCAGCACATCAGCACATGCTCACATTCACTTGCGTAAATACATCAGCACTGCAGCTCTTTTACGCCATTCCAGTAAAGATACCACTTGTGGTTGAACGAGGAAATTAAATGCCAAAGAGACCTCTGATCATCCAAGAGGCTGCACGACTAAAGCCAAAAGTACAAACAAAGAGGAATCTGGACAACAAACAAGTGGTGCGGAACTAAATGCCTGCAAGAGCACCACAGTTGTATAGAGAATAATTTAACCCTTCAGCTTGTAGGTTCACTTCTGAATGTACAGACAAACCACAAGACTTCGTATCTTGCATAGAACTGACCAAACCATTTTGATTCTGCTTCAATAAAGTGCAGTTTTATGTAAAATACTACTTTAGGGAACGCTCTACTAAACAGTTATTCCTATAAGAAATGCCACTCATATCATGATGTTGAGTTAAAAAGGAAAACATAAATAAATCCAGGTCATATCAATCAAACTACAGTTGATATGACCTGGAAATTTAAATGTATCTGTTTTGTAAAAGTTGCTGTGAATTTCATTTAGCTAGGCCTTTTTAAAGTATAATTGATATGTTTGGAAAGATATGACATTGAATATATTCGGAGACTTCTTTTGATAGTACAGAAGAGCTCTGTGGAGGTTACAACACTATACATACCGTTGAAAGCAAAGTATGCCTTAAGTGTTTTCATGGGAAATTAGCACATTAAGACCACAAGCTCAGTTTTAATTTACATTATTGATCTGCAGTACTTTTACTCCGCTTCCCTCACCACTCGTCATTTATTCCAAATTAACGATGGTGGGGAAACTGACACGAGAAGCATAGCACAGGGATTATGTGTCCATGTCAAGCAGAAATAAATAGTAAAACGAGGCCAGTGGCTGTGGACTGTGAGGAATAGTGAGCTCATTCTTACCCAAGTTTCCAGTCATCAAATAGGCATTGTGGAAATCCTTCATGCCTAATCCAACGATGTGGATGAATTCCTCTATGACCTGCATGAGCTCCACTGCTCCCGGATAGATCTGCACAAGAAGAGAGGGAGAAGGGACACGGTGACTTCAACAATGCTGCCACAACTTCACAAATGCAGCTGTATTTCTTATTACAACAGGGAGGGAAATGTGAGGAGTGTAAGAAATAACAAACATGGAACTAAGGGCATTCAATTTGACTGAATCGGGGTCATCTCAGATACAAATGAGTGGTTGTTACATGATTCTGGTTTTGTCTGTGCAGCTCTATCAACTTGCCCCTTTTCCAAGCATATACTGTATTGTGGTGAGCTTAACTTAACTCTTGCACCTATTAATAGTTTTATATGAAATGAATATAAATTGAAAAAAGGTTGTTGGAGATTATTGCAGTACCTTTGAAAGAATAATTAAAATTGGTTATTAACTTTTTGATTAATCCTGCTAATAAACAAACAGACAAACAAACCAGAAAAAAAGGTGGATGAGAAACAAACCGTCCTCTGAAAAAATTATATATTGTGTATAATATAATATAATATGTTGGGAGGAATCTCGTTATCTTACTTTTTCCAATACAGAACAAATTTATCTTCACAAATTTAAAGTTTGCACACATTGGCGCTAGTTGGCACATTTTAAAAGTCACTGCCAAGGAAACGGAGAACAATGTGAAGAGAGGAATTCAGCACCATGGACAGCTCTGCTAGTCCTGTCAGCACAGCTCACCTTCCAGTCGATACTCCGATGGCACATTAATCCAAAAATCGACCTTCAATGATTGGGCCTCTATCCTGTCCTCAGATCTAGTGGTGGTGGGTCAAATCTAATAAGAGGGCTTTGATTTGGGGGCCACCAGTTGTGCCCTTTAGATTGGATCATGTGTGTCGCACTGATTATAGCTCTGTGATAACTATAAACCTGCAA